>NC_056080.1:14890981-17390981 GCF_016772045.2 Ovis aries | reverse complement strand
ATTTATTTTTCTGGAATTGAGCTGCATATGTTGCTTATATATTTTTGAGATTAGTTGTTTGTCAGTTGCTTCATTTGCTATTATTTTCTCCCCATTCTGAAGGCTGTCTTTTCACCTTGCATATAGTTTCCTTTGTTGTGCAGAAGCTTTTAATTTTAATTAGGTCCCATTTGTTTATTTTTGCTTTTATTTCCAGTATTCTGGGAGGTGGGTCATAGAGGATCCTGCTGTGATTTATGTCTGAGAGTGTTTTGCCTATGTTCTCCTCTACGAGTTTTATTATAGTTTCTGGTCTTATGTTTAGATCTTTAATCCATTTTGAGTTTATTTTTGTGTATGGTGTTGAAAGTGTTCTAGTTTCATTCTTTTACAAGTAGGTGACAAGTTTTCCCAGCACCACTTGTTAAAGAGATTGTCTTTTCTCCATTGTATATTCTTGCCTCCTTTGTCAAAGATAAGGTGTCCATAAGTGTCTCCTGTTTTAATATTTCTACCTTTCACAAAAGTTTTCAAAAGTTCTGAGTCACCTGGCAGGAAGACATTGAAACTTCAAAAATAGCTCATCTTTTGGAACACTAGAGGAAATCTGAAAATGTTTCTCACAATGAATACAATATTATTTGAAGCGATAGTTCCCCCAAATTCTGGAGTTTCGATGTGTACTTGTTTGAACATATGGACTAAGTGCAGATTTTTCACAAAATATAAATGCCTACACATGTGCATGTGCACACACAGACTTATTATACATACACACACAAAAGACACATGCTTTGCTATTCTGTAGGGCCTCCCTGATAGCTCAGGGAGAACCCAGTTCAATTACTGGGTCAGGAAGATCCACTGGTGAAGGGATGGGCTACTCTCTCCAGTATTCTTGGGCTTCCTTTGTGGCTCAGCTGGTAAAGAATCCACCTGCAATGTGGGAGACCTGGGTTCGATCCCTGGGTTGGGAAGATTCCCTGGAGAAGGGAAAGGCTACCCACTCCAGTATTCTGGCCTGGAGAATTCCATGGACTGTATAGTCCATGGGGTCCCAAAGAGTGGGACACGACTGAGTGACATTCACTCACTTTGCTATTCCATAGAAATAACCTAAAAGGAAACTCTGTGTGCGGTTTGACAATGTTGATCACCTTGGAGACCCCTGATGAATTCATTTTAGTAGATCAGTTCTAGGTCATTCCAGCTGATGACTTAACAATGAATGCATTCTAAATGTTTTTTTTTTCAATAACAGGTTTTTAAAGATAAAATTCACATAACATACAACTCACCCTTTAAAATGTACAATTAAAAATTCTTTATATTACAGTTGGGTAACTATCACCACAATAAATATTAGACCATTTCATCACCCTAAAAAGAAACCCCATACCCATTAGCAATCAATTCCCATTTTCCCTCAAACTTCTCCCTTGCCCTGCTCCAGCCCTAGGCAACCAGTAATCTACTTTCTGTCCCTATATATTTCCCTCTTCTGGACATTTCATATAAATGGAATTATACAATATATAGTTTGTGGCCTTTTATGACTGATCTCTTTCACTTACTGTTGTGTTTTCTACAGTCATCCATGCTGTAACATGTATCAGTATTTATTTTGTTTGGCAGCAAATTATACTTAGAGACTGAGATTGTCTTTGCCAATAATCTATTTAACACAAGGTCAGTGCAGGAATTATAATAATTTCACAAGCCAATAGCATACAGGATAATTTCTCTTAATAAGCCAACAAAGAAATATCCCAAACCAATGAGAGATTAATCACACTACTATTGCAGGCAAAGAGGAGATGAAAACAAAGTCCAAATTTAGATGAGGTATACCCTTCTATGACTTGGTTCTCAGGAGAGTCGACTTAGCCAACCAAGCGCTGACATCCAGCTGCGGGCGCAAAAGTGCAAGTTCCTAATTTGTAGAGCACATTGCCAGGGGACACAGGCACTGCTGTTGGCTGGCAGGATGATCTCTTTTTTGGGGCATTTATGGTTTTCACCACTGCCAACAAAGAGTCACTTTGCCTGGGCAGGAGCTAATGCCCCAAGGTCTTTGGAGAGCCGTTTCGATCAACAGAATAGACTCGTCTAAACTGAACACTCTCTAGTTGCTGGTCAAAACTCTCTTATTTAAAGCTTAAATACACCCCAGCCACAGTGGCTCCTCCCCCAAGTTCAGTAGCTCAGTATCTAACCTACTGAGTGCTTATCGACAACCACACATGTGATGACATCATCCTGACACAGCCTCCTCTGTGTAAACAACTTCACTCTTAGAACGAAACCACTTCATTCTTAGATCAAAACAAATGGATTTGAAGTCATATCAATTCAATACACAGAAATACCTCATTCCTTTTCATGGTCAAATAGTATTTTATTGTATGAATATGCAGGATTTAGTTTATCCATTCATCAGTAGATGAACATTTGGCTGTTTTCAATTTGGAGTTATTATGAATAATGCTGCTATGAACATTCATGTGCAAGTTTTTGTGTAGACATATGTTTTCTTTTTTTTTTTTTTGAGTATATACCAAAGAGTAGAATTGCTGAATCATATGGTAACTATATGAAACTTTCTGAGGAACTGTCAGACTGTTTTCCAAAATAGCTGCACCATTTTACATTCCTACCAGCAGTGTCTGAGGGTTCCAATTCTCCATATCCATACCACTACTTGTTATTTTCTCTTCTTTTTATTATAGCCATCCCCGTGGGTGTGAAATGGTATTTCACTGGGATTTTTATTTGCATTTCCTTGATGACTAATGGTGATGAGCTAATTTTCATGTGCTTGTCGGCTATTTGTGCATCCGGTCCCTATTTGTGCATCTGGTCCCATCACTTCATGGCAAATAGATGGCGAAACAATGGAAACAGCCAGAGACTTTATTTTGGGGGGCTCCAAAATCACTGCAGATGGTGACTGCAGCCATGAAATTAAAAGACACTTGCTCCTTGGAAGAAAAGCTATGACCAACCTAAAAAGCAGAGACGTTACTTTGCCAACAAAGGTCCGTCTAGTCAAAGCTATGGTTTTTCCAGTAGTCATGTATGGATGTGAGAGTTGGACTATAAAGAAAGCTGAGCGTCGAAAAATTGATGTATTTGAACTGTGATGTTGGAGAAGACTCTTGAAAGTCCCTTGGACTGCAAGGAGATCCAACCAGTCCATCCTAAGAGAAATCAGTCCTGAATATTCATCGGAAGGACTGATGCTGAAGCTGAAACTCCAATACTCTGGCCACCTGATGCAAAGAAGTGAGTCACTGGAAAAGACCTTGATGCTGGGAAAGATTGAAGGTAGGAGGAGAAGGGAATGACAGGATGAGATGGTTGGATGGCATCACTGACTCGGTGGACGTGAGTTTGAGTAGTCTCTGGAAGCTGGTGATGGACAGGGAGACCTAGCATGCTGCAGTCCATGGGGTCGCAAAGAGTCGGACACGACTGAGCAACCGAACTGAAGTGAATTTTATAGAGATGTCTGGATCCTTTGTTTTTAAAGTAGTTTTATTATCATTA
The DNA here is from genome assembly GCF_016772045.2 of Ovis aries. NCBI lineage: Eukaryota > Metazoa > Chordata > Mammalia > Artiodactyla > Bovidae > Ovis > Ovis aries. Next base: position 17,387,453 of record NC_056080.1, on the reverse strand, counting down.
TTATTATTATTGAGATGTAAGAGCTCTTTATATTTTCTAGGAACAAGTCCTTTATCAGTTTTATGATTTGCAAGTGAGAGGGAGCAGAATTTGCTACCCCTAAATATGCATCCTTGGCATATTGATTATTTTGAGCTGATTGTTTTGGAGAGGCTGCAGGTACAGAAAAAAATCTCTGAAAACAGAGTGGAAGTTGCCCTTTTGTTAGAGACATTTACATTTATAAGGAAAAATCTCCACTTGTAAGGGTGTCTCCATCTCTGCACCAGGAAGAAAAGAATGACTAAATTTCTAGAAACTCTTATCAATGGCGAAGGCATGAACTTATATCTGCTTAACAGCCTTATCCTTGCTTACTGTGCATTTCCTAGTCACCTCCCCTTAACAGGCTTTCCCCCACTTCTACCCCCAATGTCTCCTTTTGTCTTTAGCTGGAGATGGTATTGAAGTTGGGGCTTGGGCCATTTCAGGGAGCTACTCAGTTCCCCTGGGTCTCTCACTTGTATACAGCAGGTATACATGTTCTTAAACGTCTATTTGTTTTTCTCCTGTTAATCTTTTTTTTTTTTTTCAAATTATGGTGTGGGTTGGGGATGAGTCTCAGACAAAAACCTAAAAACGTAGAGGGGAAATAATTTTTCCTCCCCTACACAAATATATTCTTTCAATCTGTAGTTTTCTTGTTATTTTCTTTATATTTTATTTTTTCATTGGAGGAAAATTGCTTTACAATGTGTTGGTTTCTGCCATACAGCAATGTGAATCAGCTGTAATTAGACATATATTCCCTCTCTCTTGAGCCTCATTCCACTCCCCCTATCCCATCCCTTTAGGTCATCACAGGGCTCCAGGATGGGCTCCCTGCATTATATAGCAATTTCTCACCAGCTATCTATTTTACACATGGTAGTGTATATATGTCGATGCTACTTTCTCCATTCGTCCCACTCTCTCCTTCTCCTACTGTGTCCGCAAGTCCATTCTCTATATCTATGTCTCCATTCCTTCCCTGCAGATGGATTCATCAGTACCATTTTTCTAGATTTCATTGTTATTCAGTCGCTCAGTGGTATCTGACTCTTTGCGACCTCATAGACTGCAGCACGCCAAACTTCCCTGTCCTTCACCATCTCCTGGAGCATGCTCAAACTCATGTCCATTGAGTCGATGATGCCATGAAACCATCTCATCCTCTGTCTTCTCCTTCTCCTCCTGCCTTCAATCTTTCCCAGCATCAGGGTCTTTTCCAGTGAGTCGGCTCTTCATATCAGGTGCAGAAAGTATTGGAGCTTCAGCTTCAGCATCAATCCTTCCAATGAATGTTCAGGATTGATTTCCTTTAGGATTGACTGGTTTGATCTCCTTGCAGTCCAAAGGACTCTCAAGATTTCATATATATGCTTTAATATATGATATTTGTTTTTCTCTTTATGACTTACTTCACTCTGTAAAACAGGCTCTAGTTTCATCCACCTCACTAAAACTCACTCAAATTTGTTCATTTGTATGGCTGAGTAATATTCCTTTGTGTATATGTACACATCTTCTTTATCCATTTATCTGTAGATGGACATCTAGGTTGCTTCTGTGTCCTGGGTATTGTGAATAGTGCTGCAATGAACATTGGAGTATATGTGTCATTTTGAATTGTGGCTTTCTCAAAGTATATGCCCAGGAGTGGGATTGCTGAATAATATGGTAGATTTATTCCCAGATTTTTAAGGAATCTCCATACTGTTCTCCATAATGGCTGTATCAGTTTATACAAACAGTGTAGTAGGTTTCCCTTTTCTCTGCATCCTCTCTAGCATTTATTGTTTCTACAATTTTTAATGATGGCTATTTTGACTGGTGTGAGGTGATACTCCTTGTATAGCTTTGATTTGCGTTTCTCTAATTAGTGATGCTGAACATCTTTTCATGTATTTATTGCTCATCTGTATGTCTTCTTTGGAAAAAACGTCTGTTTAGATCTTCTGCCAATTTTTTGATTGGGCTGTTCATTTTTCTAATATTGAGCTATATGAGCTTTTTATGTATTTTGGAGATTAATCCTTTGTCAGTTGTTTCATTTGTAATTATTTTTTTTTCCCATTCTGAGGGCTGCCTTTTAATCTTGTTATTGTTCTTGTTATTTTCTTAATGATGTCCTTTAGAGCACAACAGTTGTTAATTTTAATAAAGTACCATTCATCTATTTTTTATTTTGTTGTTTGTGCTTTTGGTATCACGTCTAAGAAATCATTACCTAATCCAAGGCCAGGAAGACATAGGCCTATATTTTTTTCCAACAGTTTTACAGCTTTTGCTTTCGTATTTCAGTCTTGAAGTTAACTTATATGGTGTAGCAGTGATCCAACCTAATTCCTTTGTGTGTGGGTATCCAGTTGTCCCAGAACCATTTGTTGAAAAGACTCTTCTTGCCTTATGGAATTGTTTTGGCACCCTCGTTGAAAATCAATTGACTGTAAATGTGAAAGTTTATTTCTGGACTCTTAATTCTATTCCACTCATCTATATATGTGTCTGTCCTTATGCCAATACCACACTTTATTGATTAATGTTGTTTTGTATTAGGTTTTGAAGTCGGTAAGTTTAGGTCCACATTTGTTATTCTTTCTAAAGATTGTTTTGGCTATTCTGGGTCCTTGACATGTCCATATGAATTTTAGGAACAGCTTGTCAATGTAAAACAGGCATTTTAGGCTTTGTATTCAATCTATAAGTCAAGTTGAAAACTATTGCTATCTTAATTTAATTCTTCTGATCCATGAACATGAATATCTGTTCATTTCGCTAGGTCTTTAATTTATTTCAACAATGTCTTATAGTTTTCAGAATGTGCTAAGTCTCTTCAGTCATGTCTGACTCCTTGCGAACCTATGGACTATAGCCTGCTAGGCTCTTCTGTCCATGGGATTTCCCAGGCAAGAATACTGGAGTGGGTTGCTGTTTCCTTCTCCAGGGGATCTTCCCAACCAAGGAATCAAACCTATGTCTCTTAGGTCTCCCGCATTGACAGGCGGGTTCTTTACCACTAGCACCACCTGGGAGTTTTCAGAATATGTTTTTCATTTCTTTCTTTAATATTATTCCTGAGTGTTTTATTCTTTTTGATGCTACTGTAAATGATGATATCCCCTTTTCACTTCTGATTTTATTAATTTGAGTCTTCTCTCTTTTTATCTTGGTCAATATAGCTAAAGATTGGTTAATTTTGTTGATCTTATCACAGAACCAACTTTTGTTTCATTGATTCTATTCTATTTTATTAATGTATGATCTAATCTTTATTATTTCAATGTTTTCTTTTATAAGTGAAAATACTGTGACAGAGAGAGTTGCCTCTAAGAGGCAGAGAGAGTTGCCCTAAAACATTAACATACATACATGTTATCCTTTCTTTTACATGTAAGTCTTAAGCTTCAGAAATATAAAATGAATCAAGTATCAAGACTCAAGATGCACAGTACAGGGTTTTCATATACCCCTGTTCACCATAATAATCAATCTTCCATGTATGAAGGTGCTAGAGAGTGGCTAGCTGATCACTAAAACTAGATCTTCTTCCTCCTGAACACCTAGGTGAACTGCATTTCCCAGCCTCCCTGCAGTATATGCCATATAGCTGAGCTCTAGCTTGTCCAATAAAATGCAAGCAAAAGTGAAGTGTACCATCCAGACCTGACTCATAAAACTACTTATTCATGGACTTTCCTGGTGGTCAAGTGGTTAAGAATCCTCCTGCCAATGCAGAGGACACAGGTTCGATTCCTGGTCTGGGAAGATCCCGCATGCCTCAGAGCAACTAAGCCCATGCTCTGCAACAAGAGAAGCCACCGAAACAAGAAGTCAATGCGCCACGACAAAGAGTAGTCCTGGCTCACTGCAGCTAGAGAAAGCCTGCTCAGCAGCAGAGACCCAGCACAGCCAAAACTAAATAAACAAACATTTAAAAAAACAACTACTCAATTACAATCCTCCCTGTCTTCCCCCCACCTGCTGGCTGGATGTTGGCCCTGTGGGCCATCTTGAACGTCATAGACTGCAGTTGGTAGCGCCTCTCTTAGTGGCTGTGTCTACCCTATTCATTCACACTCAAGAATAGTGTAACCAAGTTTATTTGTGATTTTTGTTATAAAGAAGAAAGAATTGAAACTTTGCAGAATTCAACCCTGAGATGACTGTAAACCTTGTAGATAACAGTTTTCCCACTTAGATCTTCTGTAACCTCTGTATGCCTGAATCTTTAGAATTTGCATGGTGATTTAGGTGGTATAAAGGGCTGTCATATATTATCTCATTTAATCCTAAAAACAGCCTTAGAATGGAATGTCATGAGAGTAGAGAATATGTATATCTTGGCCCCTTCCTCAGCCCTAGCATCTCCCACAGTATCTGGCACATAATAGATACTCAATAAATACTTGCTGAATGAATGGATAGGAAAGCTTGATTAGTTTGAAGGCATGGAGAGAAAGATAAGAACCTATAAGCCAATTTAAACTGTGACTCTTACGTCTAGAGCAATATTAATGTACAGTGTTAGCACCTGGCATATAGTGGGCATGCAATAATATATATTATTTATATATCTATAATGTACATATACTATACATATCATATATGCTATTATTATCTACTTTGCATGTGTGCTAAGTCACTTCAGTCATGTCTGGTTCTTTGTGACACCGTCGACTGTAGCCCACCAGGCTCCTCTGTCCACGGGATTTTCCAGGCAAGAATACTGGAGTGGGTTGTCATGCCCCTCTCCAGGGGATCTTCCTGATCTAGGATTCGAACCCAGGTCTCCAGCATTGTAAGTGGATTCTTTACCACTAGCACCACCTGGGAAGGCCATTATATACTTTAATATAGCATAATTTTACTAATTAATTTACACATATATGTACAATTGGTATTAGAATAACTTTAGAACTTGATCATCTAGCCAGAGTAAACTTGACAAATAGAATCCAGTAAGAGGCATTCAAGTGTTTCAGCCCTCTGAGATAGGATAAAATTTCATAACAGTGTAAAATAAAGCACTCTGGATTGAAAGTTTTTTTTTTTTAATTGACTCTTATCAGATGAAAAAGATAAAAGAAGTTCAATTCAGTTCAGTCCCTCAGTTGTGTCCGACTCTTTGCGACCCCATGAATCGCAGCACACCAGGCCTCCCTGTCCATCACCAACTCCCGGAGTTCACTCAGACTCATGTCCATCAAGTCCATGATGCCATCTAGCCATTTCATCCTCTGTCGTCCCCTTCTTCTCCTGCCCCCAATCCCTCCCAGCATCAGAGCCTTTTCCAATGAGTCAACTCTTCTCATGAGGTGGCCAAAGTACTGGAGTTTCAGCTTCAGCATCATTCCTTCCAAAGAAATCCTAGGGCTGATCTCCTTCAGAATGGACTGGTTGGATCTCCTTGCAGTCCAAGGGACTCTCAAGAGTCTTCTCCAACACCACAGTTCAAAAGCATCAATTCTTCGGCGCTCAGCCTTCTTCACAGTCCAACTCTCACATCCATACATGACCACTGGAAAAACCATAGCCTTAACTAGATGGACCTTGGTCGGCAAAGTAATGTCTCTGCTTTTGAATATGCTGTCTAAGTTGGTCATAACTTTTCTTCCAAGGAGTAAGTGTCTTTTAATTTCATGGCTGCAGTCACCATCTGCAGTGATTTTGGAGCCCAAAAAATAAAGTCTGACACTGTTTCCACTGTTTCCCCATCTATTTCCCATAAAGTGATGGGACCAGATGCCATGATCTTCATTTTCTGAATGTTGAGCTTTAAGCCAACTTTTTCACTCTCTACTTTCACTTTCATCAAGAGGCTTTTTAGCTCCTCTTCACTTTCTGCCATAAAGGTGGTGTCATCTGCATATCTGAGGTTATTGATATTTCTCCCAGCAGTCTTGATTCCAGCTTGTGTTTCTTCCAGTCCAGCGTTTCTCATGATATACTCTGCATATAAGTTAAATAAGCAGGGTGACAATATACAGCCTTGACGTACTCCTTTTCCTATTTGGAACCAGTCTGTTGTTCCATGTCCAGTACTAACTGTTGCTTCCTGACCTGCATACAGATTTCTCAAGAGGCAGGTCAGGTGGTCTAGTATGCCCATCTCTTTCAGAATTTTCCACAGTTTATTGTGATCCACACAGTCAAAGGCTTTGGCATAGTCAATAAAGCAGCAATAGATGTATTTCTGGATCTCTCTTGCTTTTTCCATGATCCAGCAGATGTTGGCAATTTGATCTCTGGTTCCTCTGCCTTTTCTAAAACCAGCTTGAACATCTGGAAGTTCACGGTTCACATATTGCTGAAGCTTGGCTTGGAGAATTTTGAGCATTACTTTACTAGCGTGTGAGATGAGTGCAATTGTGTGGTAGTTTGAGCATTCTTTGGCATTGCCTTTCTTTGGGATTGGAAGGAAAACTGACCTTTTCCAGTCCTGTGGCCACTGCTGAGTTTTCCACATTTGCTGGCATATTGAGTGCAGCACTTTCACAGCATCATCTTTCAGGATTTGAAATAGCTCAACTGGAATCCCATCACCTCCAGTAGCTTTGTTCGTAGTGATGCTTTCTAAGGCCCACTTGACTGCACATTCCAGGATGTCTGGCTCTAGATGAGTGATCACAGCATCATGATTATCTGGGTCATGAAGATCTTTTTGTACAGTTCTTCTGTGTATTCTTGCCACCTCTTCTTAATATCTTCTTTTCTGTTTAGGTCCATACCATTTCTGTCCTTTATTGAGCCCATCTTTGCATGAAATGTTCCCTTGGTATCTCTAATTTTCTTGAGGAGATCTCTAGTCTTTCCCATTCTGTTCTTTTCCTCTATTTCTTTGCACTGATTGCTGAAGAAGGCTTTCTTATCTCTTCTTGCTATTCTTTGGAACTCTGCATTCAGATGCTTATATCTTTCCTTTTCTCCTTTGCTTTTCTCCTCTCTTCTTTTCACAGCTATTTGTAAGGCCTCTGCAGACAGCCATTTTGCCTTTTTGCATTTCTTTTCCATGGGGATAGTCTTGATCCCTGTCTCCTGTACAATGTCACGAACCTCATTCCATAGTTCATCAGGCACTCTATCTATCAGATCTAGGCCCTTAAATCTATTTCTCACTTCCACTGTATAATCATAAGGGATTTGATTTAGGTCATACCTGAATTGTCTAGCGGTTTTCCCTACTTTCTTCAATTTAAGTCTAAATTTGGCAATAAGGAGTTCATGATCTGAGCCACAGTCAGCTCCTGGTCTTGTTTTCGTTGACTTTATAGAGCTTCTCCATTTTTGGCTGCAAAGAATATAATCAATCTGATTTTGGTGTTGACCATCTGGTGATGTCCATGTGTAGAGTCTTCTCTTGTGTTGTTGGAAGAGAGTGTTTGCTATGACCAGTGCGTTCTCTTGGCAAAACTCTATTAGTCTTTGCCTTGCTTCATTCCACATGCCAAGGCCAAGTTTGCCTGTTACTCCAGGTGTTTCCTGACTTTCTACTTTTGCATTCCAGTCCCCTATAATGAAAAGGACATCTTTTTGGATGTTAGTTCTAAAAGGTCTTGTAGGTCTTCGTAGAACTGTTCAACTTCAGCTTCTTCAGTGTTACTGGTTGGGGCATAGACTTGGATAACTGTGATATTGAATGGTTTGCCTTGGAAACGAACAGAGATCATTCTGTCGTTTTTGAGATTGCATCCGAGTACTGCATTTCAGACTCTTTTGTTGACCATGATGGCTACTCTATTTCTTCTGAGGGATTCCTGCCTGCAGTAGTAGATATAATGGTCATCTGAGTTAAACTCACCCATTCTAGTCCATTTTAGTTTGCTGATTCCTAGAATGTTGACGTTCACTCTTGCCATCTCTTGTTTGACCGCTTCCAATTTGCCTCAATTCATGGACCTGCCATTCCAGGTTCCTATGCAATATTGCTCTTTACAGCATTGGACCTTGCTTCTATCACCAGTCACATCCGCAGCTGGGTATTGTTTTTGCCTTGGCTCCATCCCTTCATTCTTTCTAGAGTTATTTCTCCACTGATCTCCAGTAGCATATTGGGCACCTACTGACCTGGGGACTTCCTCTTTCAGTATCCTATCATTTTGCCTTTTCATACTGTTCATGGGGTTCTCAAGGCAAGAATACTGAAGTGGCTTGCCATTCCCTTCTCCAGTGGACCACATTCTGTCAGACCTCTCCCCCATGACCCGCCCGTCTTGGGTTGCCCCGTGGGCATGGCTTAGTTTCATTGAGTTAGACAAGGCTGTGGTCCTAGTGTGATCAGATTGACTAGTTTTCAGTGATTATGGTTTCAGTGTGTCTGCCCTCTGATGCCCTCTTGCAACACCTACCATCTTATTTGGGTTTCTCTTACCTTGGGCGTGGGTTATCTCTTCACGGCTGCTCCAGCAAAGCACAGCCGCTGCTCCTTACCTTGGATGAGGGGTATCTCCTCCCACCACCCTTCCTGACCTTCAATGTGGGATAGCTCCTCTAGGCCCTCCTGCGCCTACGCAGCCACCGCTCCTCGGATGTGGGTTTGCTCTTCCTGGCCGCCGCCCCTGGCCTTGGGCATGGGGTAGCTCCTCTCGGCTGCTGCCCCTGACCTCGGACGTGGGGTAGCTCCTCTTGGCCGCACCTAGTGCGCGGGTCGCAGCTGCCCGTGCCCACGCTTAGTGCGCTAGTCGCAGATAAAAGAAGTTACAAAAGTAAGTAAGCCTTGACTTAAACTTACTCAGGGGATTCTGAGAGCAAAACTGACCTCATTTATGGAATCTGAACTTGGAGTTTTCTGCTGGGATAGCCATTATGAAAAAATGTGGGGAGGGGAGTAGGCAAAGTAAAGCAGTTTGGTTGTAATAAAGATCATTATGAATGTGTGTAGCTCCAGACTCAAATCTCAGGCAGCTGAGAAGATAACTCCAAATTTCACTTGGTGTGTGACCCCAAATTGCTTGCAATGACACCATTGTCTCCTTAAATGGTACCTTTAACCCAGGGTTTCTCCACCTTGGCACCATTGGTATTTTGGACTGGATAATTCTCTGTTGTGGGGAACTGTCCTTTGCATTGTAGGGTGTGTAGCAACATCCCTGATCTCTATCCACTAGATGCCAGCAGAACTTCTCCCCCACTCAGATTATGACAACAAAAATGTCCCTGGACATTGGCAAATGTGCCCTGTGAGGCAAAATTACCCTCTCTTGAGAATGTTTTGTTGAGGTTGTTGTGTGTGCTCAGTTGCGCCAAACTCTTTGACTATAGGACGTCGGGGTCCTCTGTCTACGGAATTCTCCAGGCAAAAATACTGGAGTCGGTTGCCATGCCCTCCTCCAGGGGATCTTCCTGACGGGGGATGGAACCCTTGCATCTCACACGTTGGCTGGTGGATTCTTTACCAATTATGCCACCAGGGAAGCCCTTTGAGAACCTCTATTTTCACCCTATGAAGATTTACAGTTAAGTGTAGAGCTAGAGGACTAAATCAGACCTACACTATAAATAGTTTTGTCTTATATGTGGGAATTCTTTGTGTATATCTACTTGCAATGTTTAAGATAATTTTGAGTATTTAATTGTCTAACAAATTGGCCTTATGTTTCTAACTTAAAATGTAAACATGACTAACTGATTTAGACTAGTGACGACTAGTTTACCAAGTTTGCAAACCATAGTAGGACATTTGAAAGAACTTATTAGAAGATCAATTTATTAGATTTATTAGAATCAGTGACAATCTTGAGGTTCTTTGTTAAGAAACGACTGATATTTTTAAACAGAAGATAAAATACATTAAATGCATAAACTTGGCTTAAAATTATTTAAAAGAACTTAATTAATTGGCAAAGTCCCTGCAAAATTACAGATAAAATGCAATTACACTTACAAAGAAACAATAAGATTTGTAAGTTGAACTTAAAAGCTAAAGAAAGATCTTGGGTTTTGTTTTAATTTAATTTAAATCAAATTTTATTTCCAAGAATCAAATTAGTATTTGATCAAATACCTCTGAATAGTATTTTCTGTTTGTGAAAGCCATCCTTGAGGATACAAAAGAACTTCACGTTGACAATAAGGAGTTAGTTGCCTCATAAGGGGTGTGACTGATGGTTTTTATCCTTGGTCCCTGGGGGCTCTGAGGAACAGTCTTACACCCTCTTTTTTCACAGAATCACTTTCTGGAATGATGAATAAAATGTATGACTAAAAATGAGAAAATCAAGGGGGATAATGTAGGGAAAAGTATTCCCTCCAAATGAGGGAAAATGGAAGACATTAATATTTGGGTTTTTTTTTAAATTTCTTTTGAGGGGAAAAATATTCAGGATAAGTTGTCAATACTCTCCTAAATCAATTTTTTAAAATATGGAGTAAGAAGATATTGTATAAAAGTGTCTAAAACAGTATTTCTTAAATTTTTATGTCCATACAAATCACTTGGGGATCTTGTGAAACTATCATTTCTTGGACTTCCCAGGTGGCCCACTGGTCAAGATTTCACCTTCCAATGCCGGGGATGCTGGTTTGAGCCCTGGTCTGGGAGCTAAGATCCCATATGTCTCGTGGACAAAAAAAAATAAATAAATAAAAAATAAAACAGAAACAGTATTGTAACAAATTCAATAAAGACTTTAAAAATGGTCCACATTAAAAAAAAGAAAAAAGAAAATACCAGTTCTGTTTTGGAAAGGGATGGCATGATACTTTATGGCAGCTCCACCCAGCTTGTGGGATCTTAGTTCCCCAAGCAGGGATGAAACTCGTGCCCCCTGCAGTGGAAGTGTGGAGTCTTAACCACTGGACAGCCAGGGAAGTCCCAAAATTGCTTGTTTATGAAAAAAAAAAAAGATATAAAATAAAAACAAAAAGCACCACAAATTCTGATGAAGTAGGCCTGGAGTGTGGCCTGAGATTCTGCATTTCTAGCCCCCAGGTGATTGGTGCCACTACTGGTCACAGGACCACACTTGAAGTAGCAAGAAAATGAGAGGATCAGGCTTAACAATTCTGTTCTCTAAATGTTGCAGGAAGGCGAACCCCTTCCAGGGCCCGAAACTGGGCTCTTGTCTTACACTCGGAAATGAATTGTCTGAGGAGACACATGTGCTGACAAAGCAAGAGATTTTATTGGGAAAGGGCACCCAGGTGGAGAGCAGTAGGGTAAGGAAACCCAGGAGAACTGCTCTGCCACATGGCTCGCAATGTTGGGTTTTATGGTGATGGGGTTAGTTTCCGGGTGGTCTTAGACCAATCATTCTAATTCAGAGTCTTTCCTGGTGGCGCACGCATCGCTCAGCCAAGATGGATGCTAGCGAGAGGGATTCTGGGAAGTGGACGGACACGCAGTGTCTCCTTTAGATCTTTCCCGAACTCTTCCGGTTGGTGGTGGCTTATTAGTTCCATATTCCTTATCAGGATCTCCTGTCATAAAACAACTCATGCAAATGGTTACTATGGTACCTGGCCAGGGTGGGCAGTTTCAATCAGTGTGCTTCCCCTAACATAAAGACAAGAAATATCCTTAACTTTCATAAGCAGATACCAAAAAAAATCTGCCTTTGTAAGGGAGGGAAATGGAGTGATTAAGGTTGTAGCTGGTGGTCTTTGTTTCCTTTTTCATATAGGTGTCAATCAAGGCTCCCACCCTCATAGACGTGGGTATTAACAGCCAATATCAACTGTCGTATGTTGAACCAAGATTGCAAGTAGCAGCATTCTTAGATCTTTATGCTTCAACCAAGGTCTTTCAGTGTTCTGAAATAGAACAGAAGGCTTATGTCAGGAAGGAAAGCATAGGTTTTCTTTTCCTCCCACAGAACATCAAGGTCTTTGTATCTGTGTCTGAGTTTTCTCTTGATTGAGCCTGAAGAATATGGAAGAAATGGGTCTGTGTCAGAAAATTCATGGTCACAAAAATATTTAACAATCTTCTAGGCAAAAACCAGTAAGTAAAAATAAATGTTAAAAGAATCAGAAAATAGTCTTATAAAATGAGACTGATTTGGTGAAGTCTCAGGTGGCCAATGCTATATTCAATGAGCTTGGGGTTTAGGATTGTGTTGATTTATGAATTTGTTTGGTAATATGGTGAAATGTAAGTCCAGAAAACATGGAATTTTTAAAAAAATCACAATGTCATTGGGTTCTTTGGTTGTTTAACTTCACTTGCATAAAATCACCTCAAAGTTTAGGTACAGCATTTGAAACAAAATTTTAAAAAACTAAACTAATAATTTTTTTGTTCTCTCAATAAACTCTGCTTTAAAATAGAATATACCAAACATGATAGTTTTAAAGACCAGTCCTAATTTTGTGACATTTTTACTTTTCTAAACTGAGAAAGAACTGTATGGCTGTCAAGGGCACTGAAGATAGGCAATGGAGAAATATTTTCAATTTAATTTACAAAAAAATAATCCCAAACTTCATTATTGGGTTTTCTCCACTTATAACTAAAACATTTGTATTTTACATCATTAATAATGAGTAACTTTGGGAATAAATGTTTATTTTGGTTAAAAAATGATACAAAGACGAAAATATTAATGAGAGGGTCCAGAAAAAATTTGAGAGGCAGGGATGGAAATAGAATAATTTATCTTGAGAATTATCAGTATAAATATTAGTAACGACTAATGCTGAACCTTTACTGTGTGCCTGATAGTCTACTAAATCCTCAACGCCAGTGCTTCTCAAATTGTAACATGAATAAGAATCATTTGGTGCTCAGTCGCTCAGTCATTTCTGGCTCTTTGAGACCCCATGTAGCCTGCCAGGCTCCCCTGTGCATGAGATTTCCTAAGCAAGAATACTGGAGTAGGTTTGTAACTGAGTCCAAGCTCGCTCTGCTTACCACACAATAGGCCAATCAATCTGAGAGACAAGGTCTTGAGGCAAGGAAGAGACTTTAATCGGGGAGCCAACTGAGCAAGAAGGTGGCAGGCTAGCACCACAAAATTACCATCTTACTGGGGTCTGGATACCAGGTTCTTTTATAGATCAGAGAGAAAGAAGCAATGAGGAACTAAAGTCAAATGGTAGAATAGAGAGGGAGATGCAGTGGGGAAGTGAAGTGAAGGGTCTTCAGTATTGCAAAACATCTCCAAGGGAATGGCCAGCCTTCAGAAGGGGTGTGTTAATCTCTTCTATTCACAGGTGGGCAGGGACAAATTATCTCTACATGAGCAGAATGAAGGCATTTTAGTTTATAGTCAAGTAGAGGGACAGGGTCCAGGCAAGCCACTGAGTATGATTATAATAACAAAAGCAAGTCAAAGAAACAGTTTCCAGGATGGAGTCAGAATTGGCTTCCTCCTTCAACAGGTTGCCATTTCCTACTTCAAGGAATCTTCCCGACCCTGGGATTGAACCTTCCTCTCTTGCTTAAAGGCAGATTCTTTACCACTGGGGCACCTGAGAAGCCCATAAGAATCATGTAGAATCATTTGGGGATCTTTGAAATGCAGATTTTATTTCAGTTGGTCTGGGGGTGGGAAACCTGAGATTTAGCATTTCTAAGCACCCAAGTAATGCAGAAACCACTGTTTAGGTCTGTGAACTAAACTTTGGTTAGCAAATGTTAGTTGGATCCTGTCATTGAATTCTCATAACTCAGTGTACTATTAATGTCTCCATTTTGCAAATAGAAAAACTGAGTCCTAGGGAGATTAAGTGATTTGCCCAAATAGTGAGGTTGGCATTCTGGCTCTAACTCTACATTTTAAAATTAGAATCATCTAGCCAGTAGTTCTCAGCTCTGGCTGTACATTTGCTCACTCACTCAGTCACTCATCATGTCCAACTCTTTGTGATCCCGTGGACTGCAGCATGCCAGGCTTCCCAGGCTTTATTAAAATAATAAAATATTAAAATAAAAATTTTTAATAAAATAAAATATTGTTTAAAAATTTGGCCCCATCGCATGTGGGGTCCTAGTTCTCTAAGCGGGGATAGAACCTGCACCCCTTACATTGGGCCAGCAGAGTCTTAACCACTGGACTGCCAGGGAAGTCCCCTAAAGAGCTTTAAAAATACACGTGGCTCCACCATTTAAATCAGATTCTCTAAGGATGGTGCTAAGCGTCAGTATTTATTTCAATCTCCTCGGTGATTGTAATGGGCAGTCAAGTCTGAGTAGTTTTGATCTGAATCAACCCCCTTTTAGAAATAAGGAAATTGAGCCTCCCTGCCTCCAAAGCAGTCAGTGTTTATAGCAAAGAAACCAAGACCCCCCGATTCAGTCAATATCCTGAAAGGAAGCCACTGTAATACAGGCTGGGGTTGGGAGGGGGAGATGTTTATCTTTGTTGAAAAAAAAACACCTTAATTTAAACTTTATTAAACTTTCAACTAACAAAAGCCTACAGGGTACTCACTCTAAGACACTAAAGATAATCTAAATTAAAGTAATTTACTTTATTTTGAGGAAAAAGTGTACTTGACTGTGTTTCCAGAGACAAAGCAGGATCAGAATAAGCCTCAAAAAGCCAAAAGAATGTAAGGGTTAGTGGAAATGCTGGGTCTTAGCATAATTCCTCTAGTGTCTACTGGAAGAAACTTTAACAAAGAAAAAAACAACAAACTGTACTTTGGTTGGGTAAAATTATGTGAATATCTCAAGAAATTTCACACCTATCCTCAGTGTGCATAAGATCACCAATTTTGAAGATTTCTAGGTTCACTAAGGAAAGATTACACTCTTTCCAACCCAGGCCTGGCAGAATGGCTCCCACAAAGAAGGGCAGCAAGAAGAAGGGCCGATCTGCCATCGACAAGGTGGTAAACAGAGAATACACTATCAACGTTCACAAGCACATCTATAGAGTGAGTTCAAGAAGCGTGCCCCTTAGGCACTCAAAGAAATCCAGAAATTTGTCATCAAGGTGATGGGAACCCCAGGTATACGCATTGACACCAGGCTCAGTAAAGCCATCTGGGTCAAAAGAATAAGGAATGTCCCATACCATATCCGTGTGCGGTTGTCCAGAAAACCTAAAGAAGATGAAGATTCACCAAACAAGCTCTACACATTGGTTACCTATGTACCTGTTGCCACTTTCAAAAATCTACAGACAATTAATGTGGATGAGAACTACTGATTCTCCAATAAAGTTATAGACCCTCCAAAAAAAAAAAAGTTTACACTATTCACGAAATGATTTATCCACTCATTCAACAAATATTTGTTAAGCACCTGCTATGTACCAGACACTAGATCCTGAAAATATAGCAGTGAACAGGATAAAGATGTTACAATCTGAGAAGGGTCCTGCCCATTGTAATGCTCTAGCCCTTCACTTCAAGGGAAGGCACGTGACTTAGGCTTAACCAATCATAATACTCTATTCCCCTCAGCATGTGATGGTCCAAGCTGGGCCAGTGAGAGTCTGTCCCTGAGATTATTGTACACAGAACCAGGAGGCAGCAGTTATATTTCTTCTCCGGGATTGCTGTCTGGGCTAACAGAAGCTAGATTGTCTACAATCCTGTCTCATGCAACTCAGCATGAAGAAGCCCTGTGAAAAGGGAGTGGATTGGGACCAATTGCTGAGACAGAGATCTGATGATAAAGCTTGAATTCCTGTATCCAGAATCCATTCCACGTCTGTCCTTCCCGGTGTGCACTGATAGATTCCCTTCCTTACTTAACCCAGTTTGAGTCAAGTTTCTGTCACTTGCACCCGCAAGAGCTCCGACTCAGACTTACAGACTTATTGAATGAACAAGCAAAAGGAACCTCTGAATTCTTCTAGTTACAGGGGCTTTCAAGTGTGATTCCTATACCAGCAGCCTTGGCCTCACCTGGAAACTTGTGAGAGTCACCAACCCTGGAATCCTATCCTAAACTTGCTGAATCAGTAAGTCTGGAGAAAGGGCCCAGCCATCAGTTTTAACAAGCCCTCTGGATGATGTCAATCCACACTCAAGTTTGAGAAACTGTTTTAATATAGCCCTTTCCATGTATGTGGAACTAGAAACCCAGAAAGTTTGGTGACTTGCTGAAGTTCACAAAACTAGTTAGAAGGTGCTTTAGATCCTCTCACTAATTTGGGGGCTGTGGGCTTTGAGAAAGGAGGGCCGCTTGGAGTTTTGAGGGAAGTAACACATGGATTGGCAAATAGAAGGGGAAAAAATATTTTGGGTCAAATAATACAGTATGGTTGGAAACACTTGCTGTGTGTTTCCACAGGAGTTTAGAGAATATTTTATTCATCTTGGCTCCCCAGCTGAGCCAACAACAATGTGTTAAAGCTCCATAGCCAGTGGCAGGAATCCAGGAGAGTCCTTTTTATGTGCCAGCAAAGAGGAATTTCTTAGAAAAGCTACAGAAATTACGCTACTATCACATTTCGCTTGGTGGAGTGAAGGAATAAAGAGGATGAAACCAAAAGCAGGGGATTTCAGTTATTCCTAACAGTCCCACCTCTCTACTTGGGAGAAAGGGATTTTATTGTTGTTCTTGCCAGGGCAAAAGTTCCCCGGAGGGAAACTGGGCACCTAACCTGGTGACTTGGAGAATAGCTTGCGTTTTTTGAACTTTTTTTTTCAGGTGGAAGGAGAGAGCAACAGTGTTCCAGAGTGTCCCTGGAAACTCTATTTAGGAGCCTGCTTTCCGATGATTTGCCCAGCCTGCCCTGGGGACGTGGTCCATCCAGAGGCAAACCGAAGAGAAGAAAAGCCCTGGCACCAACATTTATGAAGCTTTCATTAGTTTGTCCTTCTCCTCCTCTTAAGTGTACAGATAGGAGGGAGCAGAGCAAAGGATCAAGGGAAGTTTCCAGCACTACTGGTTTTACAGAGTATAAGCTTTTAAGAGGCCATGTACACTTTTCCTTTAGTGTATCTACTCAGGTAAGGCCAATGCCCTCCAGGAAGTTACCTGATAGAAAAACAAAAGCATCCCCTTCTCTTATATGAATATATGATTCACACATTCATTCACTCATCAAATACTTATTAACTATCAACTAGGTCGCAGGGACAGGTCTAGCTAGGCACTGGGGACATAGCAGTAATAAAAATAGTAAAAACAACAATAAAAACAACTTTGCCCTTATGGGATGTGGGGAGATAGATAGTAAACAAAACAAGCAAGTAACATAAGTTGGAAGGAGTGCTGTGGGCTAGTCTGAGGAGCCAGTGGGACCACTCACAACAGAAGTACACGGGCATCTGTCAGAACACTACTGCAGTATGTAGCTATGAGGGAGTGAAGGCCTGAACCAGGGAAAAGAGGGTGTAGTGCCTGTGCGTTCAGAGTGGGGTTTAAGAACCAAGAGTAGCCTCTCAGGTCTCACTCCATACCTACTAAAACAGAATCTGCATTTTAAGAAGATCTGTAAGTGAGGCACATTAAAGTTTGAGGAGCATTGGTTTGGCAGACACCAGCTGATTGTCTACCTTCAACCCATTCTTCTCTTCTAGTCTTTTTCAGGCATTCATCCTTCCCCCAAGCAGCTCATATGACTCAGGGTACACTGATCTATCCCCAGCTGCAGAGTCAATCTGATGAGTCTATCCAGTGGTGCTCTTAAGTGTAGTTCTCAGGCTAACAATATCAGCATCATTTGGGAGCTTGTTAGAAATGTACAGTCAGAAAAGGAAATTCTCAAGACCCCTGCCCTCTGCCTCCCCAAGACTACTGAATCAGAAACTCAGGGGTTGGGAACCGTGCAGTTTGTATTTTAATAAGCCTGTCTGCTGATTGTGATGCAGGCTTATGTCTGAGAACTACCTGTCCTCACTAGTCATGTTAATCACATTTTCCTTAATAGTTACTGGGTCCTGAATCCAGGCTTAAGCCAATCAGTGTCTGGCATTCTCCTGGCAGCTGAACTTGTCCAGTCATGTGACTGAAGTTGGCCCAAATCAGACTGAAGAGAAGGCTTTTGAAGCCATAGTTGAAGGAAGTTTTTTTCCTTCCCTAACCTTACTTCCAGGACCCTGCTCCTTCCCTTATTCCTTTGGATACACAAGCGAGGTTGCCTTCTTTCCAGGTGATTGCCAGCATACAACCATAAGGGAAACTAGGCTGAGGACAGAACTGAAATGATAATAGTGAAAAGGAGCCAGAACCCTCGCACTGTGCCTATTCCCAGAAATAACACATTTTCTTATGATTTAAGCCCTTTGGATTTGTGGTTTCTTGTACTTATAGCCAAAAATGTCATAACTACAAAGAAGTTATGAGACCAAGGAAGTATGGGGCCAGTGGGCATACCAAAAATATTCTAGGATGATGAAGGATGTATTTAGTTAACAGGCATTTTTTTCCACCAAGTTCTCAAACACTAGACCCAGCTAGAATGACTTACAACTCAGGAAAAGCAACTTAGGACAAATAAAATGGAACATGACTTCATGCAGTGGGTTCCCAAGTGGTGAACTGACAAAAAAATACACAAATAATCTTTTTTAAAAGAGAGGGGAACTTAAGACATCTTAGGTGAAATGAAAAAAGTGAAGTAATACACAAGGTGAGCCTGGAATATATTGTGTTTCCAGAAAGTAAAAGAGTTCTCGAAAAAGAATGGGACACAGGAACCAACCTGAAAGAGCTCTCAATAACTGAAGCCAAGACACTTTGATAACAAAGTAAATAATGATAGCTTTGAATTATAAAGCAAAGACTAATAATTACCTGTGAGCTCATAGTGATATAAATAAGTAATTGAATAAAGAAATGGGAGAGAAGATACAACTCTTACCTATAGAAGAGTTCCAATGAATTAATGTAGACGGAATGAATGAGAGAAATGAAAAACACAGTTAGAACACCACAGTTATCATTGTTGCCAGTGTGATCCGCTGCTAAAATGAATGGAAGAACGTTTGAGGAGAAGCAGGGTATTTGTTTACTCTCAAACGATCTTCCCCAAGGGAGACAATGAACGTATAAGACAAACAAGGGTGCCCTAGGGCTATATCTGTTCAGAGTTTTCCCCTGAAATACGCTCTGTGGTTTCAGAGACAGGTAAACTGAGAGATTCAGTTTAAAACTGCATGTCCAGGACTTCATGGGTTCCTCTAAGAAATAAGAAGGGCCATTGCTGTTCAGAAACCTTCAGTTAGGACTGAGCTGGGTGTGGCCTGGCTCAGAGTGTTGTCCCCTGTGTCCTACTGAAGAACTTAATGGGCTTGTCTTCCTCACGACTCCCCATCTCTGCCCCAACCCCAAGGTCCTGGGATTGCTCCCTTCGGGAAAGGTGGTGGTGAGTTGCACAAGCTAATGCCAGTGGGCAGATCTACTGGGATGCATTTAGTTTTCTCTGGATTCTCTGGTTGGTTTTCTGTGTTGGCACGGGCCCATGCTCAGTCCCTCCCAAATTGGAGCACATTCTCTGAAAGGGCTGGGTTCACCATCCACATCTTGGTGGAGGTCAAAGTCTGGTTTCATTTTTCATTCAACTGCCATTTGTAACTTTCAATGAACAGAATGACACCATGTCCAACTGTCTTCCTTCAGTATTTAAATAAGAGAGAGGTGGGTTTTTTTTTTTGCCTCCCATGAGAGTGTGTGATTTCCTTGTCTCTTGCATTGTGCAACAGGCTCATCACCATTACAACTAGAGCCATGTTCTGGAGAAAAAATTTTCCTGTATCACACAGTGACCTCACTCACATCAGCAGTGACTGGTTTCTCACCTAAATCCACCAAAGCCTGCACCACAAATGATGAGATCACATCACCAGAGACTTCTCTGGTCTGAAGGTGAGTGCCTGGAGGGCTGGGATCACCTCTTGCTCATCTTCATCTGCCCAGAGTCCAGCACATAGTAGGTGGGATAGTCATCAGTGCATGAAGTATGATGACCTACCTCCCCACTTCCTAGGTCCTTGTAGGGCTGCATTTCCCAGCTCTCTCTGCCTGGGCACCACTATGGATGGGAATGGTGCCAGTTGGTGAGTTGGGAGGAGAAGTGCTGCAGATCACTTCTGGGCTGGAGCATTGAAATGCTTGTGGTCTAGAACTTTCTTTTCCTTCTAACTCAGCAACCTGCCTTGTTTGAGAAGGTGGTTACTCAGTCAGCCTGGATCCCTGAGTGACTGCAGGAAGTAGAGCTCCTTGTTCCAACCTATAATGACAATGTAGTATAAGACATAAACCTTTGTTCCATTGTGCGTGCTGTCTGCTAAGTCACCTCAGTCGTGTCCAGCTCTTTGAGATGCTATGGACCGCAGCCCACCAGGCTCCTCCATCCATGGGATTCTCTAGGCAAGAATACTGGAGTGGGTTGCCATGCCCCCTCCAGGGGATCTTCTGGACCCAGGGATTGAACCTGGGTATCTTATATCTTCTGCATTGGCAAGCAGGTTCTTTACCACTAGAGCCATCTGGGCCATAGAGACTTTGAGAGTGCAGCATCCCTCAGCTGGTAAAGAATCTGCCTGCAATGCAGGAGACCTGGGTTTGATTGCTGGGTTGGGAAGGTCCCCTAGAGAAGGGAACTGCTACCCACTCCAGTATTCTGGCCTGGAGAATTCCATGGACTCTATAGTCCATGAGGTCGCAGAGCTGGACATGACTGAGCAACTTTAACTTAATCACACACTGCAGCATCACCTAGGCTATCCTCACCGATACTGTAGGCATTAAAAATAAAACAAATGTTTGTTGTAGGAATGAATGACTTAAACCAGAAGGGACTTCTGAGCAGTGATAGCTCCAGAATTTCTAGGGAAATTCAGAACTTGGTAAGCTGATTACAATTTTGTGGGAAGCGGGAACCATGTTGACTAGGGGACTTTTTCATTTATGTAGTACACTCTTTTTGTTAGATGCCTTTTATTTGGAGTGTTGGAATGTTGATGTAGATTGTGGAGGCCTAAAACACCCCATGCCAACTCTTAGCACTACCACTAGAGCTTAGATTGATCTTGTCACCCCCTATGTATATTTTATAAATGGGGAAACTGCAGTCTAAGTGACTGCCCCAGTTAGTTTGTGGCAAAACTGGTAGACCCCAAACCCTTCATTTCCTGATTGTCAGATAAACATTTCCTGATTGTCTATCTGATGCATTTGCCATCTCAACAGTCCACCTTTCATATTCAGACATTAAGATTACAGGAACTGGAGAATAACACTGCCTGACTCCATTCCTGGCTCTACCACATCATAGCTGGGCATCTCAAGAGAAGCTACTTAATCTCTGTGTGCCTCAGTTTCCTCAGGTGCAACCCACAGTGGGTTGGCATGAGGGTTTAGCAACAAAGTATAAAGTATGTAAAAACTGAGTAAGTATGTTCATCAGCCTAGTTCCTCTTCCCACTGTTGTGACTTGCACCCATGTTCTCGTTGTGCTCATTTCCCCTGGGAAATAATGAATCTGTTTGAGGCCACCGTGTGGTATATCTTTAAACTATGTGGCCACAGGTAAAGTTGCATTTCAAGTTCTGAGGAAAGAGCTGGGCCCTGAGCACGGGCGAGCTGCCCTCCTCTGCCACCTCCCTTTGCTGCCTACTCTGGGCCCACCAGTGGGAGGGAGCAACAAGACGAGGACTTATGCCTTCCCCACAAGGTCGCTGCCATGTTTCCTGAGCAACTGAGGTCTGGGAATCAAGCTGTATCACTGGGGAATTCCCTGGCAGTCCAGTGGTTGAGACTTCACCTTCCAATACAGAGGGTGTGGGTTCTATCTCTGGTAGGGAGCTAGGATCCCACATGCCTTGAGGCCAAAAACCAAAAGAGAAATGGAATGTTTCCTGCCACATCGGTGAACAAAGGATGTTATAGTCATCAGCAATTGCAGCCACCATGGAAGGTGAGCTGGTGAGCTCTGAGGGAACTCAGGAAGGAAAAGAATATCTGCCATCTAGCAGCCATCAAACTGCTGTCGCTCCCTAAGATGAGCCCTGAGGAAACTCAGGATGTGAAGAAAAAACAAAACAGGAAACTGGCCCCAGATAGCTGAGGTGCATATCAAAGGAATGATGTCATTGAGCCCAGACTCTTGCATCTTCCCATACACAGAAAAGCACTAAATTCCTTGACTTGGAATATCTGGTTTTCTTTAATTCACAAAAAACTTTTGATGTTCAGGTTATCTGGCCATCGGTTGCCAAACTTCTATATAACCTGGCCCTTCACCTCATCTCCTTGGAGCAGTTCTCTCAGGGTTACTTGAGATGCTGCCTCCTGGGCTTAAGTCCTAAAAATTTCCGCTGAATAAAGCGTAACTCTCAACTTTTAGGTTGCATATATTTTTTCAGTCAACAAACACAAAACAGAAACAATATAGTAACAAATTCAAGAAAGACTTTAAAAATGGTCCACATCACAAAAGAAAATTCTTTTAAAAAATGCTTTAAAAAACAAAAACAAAAAAGCTCTATCACTAGTTCAAAGACCCTGTGGGGCAGGAGCCAAAACTGCCCACTCTCCAGTTGCTGGGACATCAGCCCATGGGTTGTAGATGAAGATTTAACCACAAATCTGGGGCTCCCACAGCCTGTCTTCATGTTACCAGACAGTGCTAGCATGGGAAGCATGTGACCAGGGCCCTCTCTCCCGGAAAAGGCAGAGAGCCTCATGGCTGAGGGCTGGGACCCCTCTTCAACCCCAGCCTCTTTCCTCTTCTGTTGGTCTTGATGGCAGAGTTAAGTTGATCTGACAGTGTTTGTCAAGGAGAATGAAAGTTTGCCTGGAAGTGCATCAAAATAGGAATTTTAAATTTTAGACTAAGCAGTATCTCATTTGTGTATTTTAGATATATTTTCCTCAAAATGACTGTTTTTTTCAAGAGCTAGGTTGTTTAAAGGAAAAGCATACTTATTTTGGAGAAGGCAATTACAACCCACTCTAGTACTCTTGCCT
This sequence comes from Ovis aries, assembly GCF_016772045.2. NCBI lineage: Eukaryota > Metazoa > Chordata > Mammalia > Artiodactyla > Bovidae > Ovis > Ovis aries. The sequence continues at coordinate 17,364,622 of NC_056080.1, read as the reverse complement.
GGAAAATCCCATGGACGGAGGAGCCTGGTAGGCTGCAGTCCATGGAGTCTCAAAGAGTTGGACACCACTGAGCGACTTCACTTTCACTTTTCACTTTCATGCATTGGAGAAGGAAATGGCAACCCACTCCAATGTTCTTGCCTGAAGAATCCCAGGGACAGGGGAGCCTGGTGGGCTGCCCTCTGTGGGGTCGCACAGAGTCAGACACGACTGAAGCGACTTAGCAGCAGCAGCAGCATACTGATTTTGGTATTGCTCTTTAGAATTTCAAGCAACTTTTACTATGAGCTCTACATATTTTAACTTTTTATTGAAGTAAAACATACATAGGGAAAAGTATACATATCATAGGTGAACAGCACAAAGAATTTTCACAAACTTAATAGATCCATGTAAGTGGCACCCAGATCAAGAAACATTGCCTGTACCCCATAAATCCTCTGTATCATCCTTGTAACTCCTTCCAGTCATCAACTCCCCAGTGACCACCATCCTGACTTCTAACCTCATATATTGTCTTTGCTTGTTGTATACTTTGTATAAACGGAACCCCATAGTATGTATGCTTTTGTGTCTGGTTTCCTTTGCTCAGTATTGTTTCCGAGGTCTGGCTACGCTCAGTGTAGCAGTGGCTTGTGCATTCTCTGTCTGGTATTCCATTCTGAGAGGATACCACTGCAATATTTTCAATCTATTCTACTGCTGATGGGCATTTGGGTAGTTTCCAGTCTGAGGCTATTACAAATACATGGCTATGGACATTCTTGTTCCTATCCTCTGGTAGACATATGCACTAGCTTCTGTTGAGTATATACCTAGAGGAGGAATTGGGACATTGGGTAGTTGTGTGCTCATTTTTAATTGATTCTGCCAAATAGCAGTGTATGAGGTTTCTGGTGGTTCTACACAATATGAAGTCTATATTCTCTAACATATGTTAAGTGTTAATGCAAATGTGAACAATTTAACCCTTTAGAATAGCATTCAATCTGTTTATTAAGAATACTATTTTCTTCCTAATCATAATTCTGCTTCCAACTTGTTATGTTACCAGGATGAGCTTCCTGTCACCCACTCCCCCTTAATCCAACCAGTCAAAAGTCTCTCTGAAAACACTTTCCATTCATTTATCCAGCTAGAATGTTATTAGTGTTAATAAATTGGTGTTTGCAAAACAAAATCAATCCCTCCTGCAATGTGGTGTATATATCTCATGGGTGTTGTGTTTAATATGACAGTTAGGCACGAGTGTGCTCTGCAGATCTGCACTTTTAAAACATCCTCTCCAAAGCTCTGAATGCAATTCTGAATTTTGGTGGTAAAGAAAAATGGAATATTCTCCTGTAGGTTTTAGCAGAAGAGAATGCGTGTATTTAAAGTGGTAAAATATCTTGCAAATATTGGAGTTAGTTGACTGCAAAGAGGAAGGCTGGAGAGGGTAGTGTGGGGGAGGGTGTAAAAGGGGCCAGAGGGCGTTGAGTGCCTCCTCTCTACAACCAATCTTATTGTAGGACCGAACTAAGTCCCTCTAGGCCTATTTTATCATCCAGTAACTGGAGAAGGAAATGGAAACCCACTCCAGTGTTCTTGCCTGGAGAATCCCAGGGACGGGGGAGCCTGGTGGGCTGCCGTCTATGGGGTCACCCAGAGTCGGGCACGACTGAAGCGACTTAGCAGTAGCAGCAGCAGCAACACTGGTTTAGGTGGTGTGTAAATCCTGTCCAGATCTACTTTTTTATTCTAGACTGTGCAGAGGTAGGAGATGCTGACAGAAAAGGTAGGGAGGACCAGGGACAACTCACTTAATATTCCACCCCATCCTCCCCCAGCAGCCATTGCGCTGGGGATCCCAGTTCCTAGGTATCTGGTGTATCAGGTAACCATGGGACTGAATTCATTCTCAGGACCTTTTCCTTTTACCGACTTCTCCAAGTCCCCCTCCAAGAGGTCTGACCCCTGCATCAGAAATATTGTGGCAGAGGGGCGACCTTGGGTTTCCCACCCATCACACTGCACGGTGCTGAAAGTGGTGGGACAAGCATTGGAGTACCAGGGCGACCCCTAAAGGTGAGCGGCTGGGCGTGGAGTCTGGGGTCCCCGAGGAGCACGCCGAACCGGATGCGGGGCGTCGGAGGAGCAAGCGGTCCAGGAAGTCCGGAAGCGTCGCGGGGGCCTCCGCAGGGTGGGGTGGGCCGGTGGGCCGCCCCGCCCCGCCCCCATCTGAGCTCCACGCCGGGCTTCGGCCGCCGGGCGGTTCACTCACACCCTTCTTCCTCCGCGCCCCGCCCGCTCCCCACCTCCGCGCCTAGCCTCGTCGCCGCCGAACGCCGGACGCGCCACGCCGCGTTAGGCAGCTGAAGAGCGGGCGGGCGAGCCGTCCGCAGCGGCGGGGGCGGTACCCAGCCGGCGGGCGGGAGTAGGAGGGACGCGGCCCGAGGGAAGGGGAAAAAGGAGGGCTGGAGAGCGCCAGCGGCGAGGCCGTCGGCGAGGACCGGCAGGTAAGCGCGCCGCGCCGGGATGGGTCTGTCCCCGCGGGTTCCTGCGACCCGGCCGGGGAACTGGCGACGTGCGCGGGCGGCTGGGGCGTAGCGCCGGGACGTAGAGTGCGACGGGACGGCGGGACGAACGCTCCCTCCGCGCGACGAGGCTCGGCGGAGCTGGGGCCCGGGGCCGCCCTGAAAGGCGGAGGCCGAGGGCCGAGCTCCGGGGGCCGGCACCCCGACAGTGAGAGAGCGCGCGCCGCGAGGAAGAGGCTCCGGCGACGCGTTCTGTGAGGGAGAGGGGTGTGTGTGTCCTGAAGCTTAAAACGGACTCCAGCTCTCCCCCACCCCCCTCCGCGAAAAGGAGCCACGAGCCGTGTTTGCACGCGGTCTTCGAGAGCCGACTGGCGGGGACTCAGTTTGCCGCGCCGCTCAGTGGGTGCGGCGGAGCCCGAGGAGCGCGGACGCGCCCCGGGCCCCGGACGGCTGGGCGCTGCCGCGTCAGACTGCACTCAGAGCAGGTGGCTGCGGGCGCGGCGCGATGGAACGGCAGCCAAGAGCCTGAGGGTGAGGATGGGCTCGAGGCCTCGGCTGAGCGCTTTTCGACAGCGACTTGCCGCGTCCAGGCTCCGGAGCGTTTCAGGTGAGAAGGAGCGCTGACGGACTTCCTGAGAGCCAAATGAGGCAGGCGGCAGAGGTTTTCCATGGCTGCTTCGACAGTGACTCTTCTTTGTGTGTACTGTTCCCATACGAATTCCCTGGGGACCTTGTTAAACTACAGATTCTGATTCAGTAGGTCCGGCCGGGGTGGGGCCCGACCGTCTGCACTTGTGACAGACTCCCAGATGGCTGCTGCAGCTCCGTGGACCACATGACAGGCCTCGCAGAAGTACTTTTTGTCCAACAGACTGAAAACCTTAGGAACATTGGGAGAGGAGATCCTAAGGCTTTACAATCCCACCTCCTTCCCAGATACTCAAATTTCAAAATTTCCTACTCATTTAGTAGCAAAACACCTTACTCTTCTTACTGGGTTACTAGTCAGGTATATTTTCTGATAGAGCTGGCTTCATTGACATGCAGCCTGTATTTGGTTTAATGTTCTGCGGCCGCTTGTCGAAATTCTGAATAATTTTTGAACAAGGGGCTTTGCATTTTTATTTTGCAATTGGCCCTATAAATTATGTAGCTGATCCTAGTAATAGTCACCGTAGGCAGAAAAAGCACCCCGTTTCTTTGATTGGGTTGGGAGCTGGTGGGTGATGGAGCGTGAAGGTTTATTAAATAAATACTAGCTAGATGTTGCAGTTCCTTCCATCTCTTAACTTCTCTTTAGCTATTTTAAGAGGTAAGCTTATGTGTATAATCTCAGTTACACGTGGTATGCCAGTATTTTTAAATTAATAATTTATCAAGAGCTTCATTATTAATACAATTAAGTTTAATTTTGTAATAGTTTATGGGTTGAGCGACAAAAGTGTATGCCATTTCCAAAGGATTTGGGGGGTTTCTGTTTAGTGTCCCGAAGTTTTGCTTAGTTAAGATCTAAAGTGAGCTGGACACTGCTTAGTTGGCTGCTTTTTCAGCTCAAGTGCAAAGCTGAAAAACAAAAAGTGGCCACATTTTGAAGCTGCTCAGGGGTTATTGCTTTACAGGGCCTCATTGCGATGCCAGCCCCTATCGGATTCCCTCTGCTTTTATCATTCCCACATCCTGGCAAGGTGACTTTCAGTAAAAGGGGGATAGAGCAGATTTTGCTGTTGAAAAACAGTGAAGAAGTGCAGGACCAGCATCAGTGTTTTCTCTGTGAATAATCCTTACCCCAAACCCACAGATTTCAGATGAGTGTGCTTTTCTAGAAAAAAAAAAAAAAAAGGTTGGTGACACAGAAAAGAAACAAAGAAGGAACTTTAATTATGGATATGATTTTGTTAAGCAAAAGGAGGAAAAAGTCTGAGAAATGGCATTTCATTGGTGGGTTTGGCAGGCAAAGGAGAGAGCTGCTGTGTTTCTGGTACCAGGAGCAGCCTTTCAGAAATGGCAAAGTGAGTTTGCTCAGGTGTTAGAGCTAGTGAAAAAGCTGCTCTTCTGTGGCTTGCGTGGTCATTCTGGGTGCTCCCGTGTGACTTTGGTGTGCCTGAGGCTGGCTGGCGACTCAGAGAGGGGGTATATAACAGTGATATTCCTAGCGTTATCATCGCTCACATGAAACCGACTTAACACATTTTTCCATTTCGCTGCCTGAGAGTGCCAAGTTACTTCAGATACACGCTACAAACTGGGAAGAGCACCATTACTTCAAAAAGAAAGAGAGGGGTGGGGTGAGGGGAAAAATGCATATCTGGTAGTATAGTTCTGAAGATACAAAGGAGAGATTCTGCCTTTAGTAAAAAACCTGGGAGCTGATTTTTTTGCCTCACTGAGAAATTCTCTACCTTAAGATAGAGAAAAACAATTTTTCTTTTAAAATGTTTATGGTTTTAAAAATACATGGGTCTTTATTTTTTTTTAATTTTTTTTTAAATTTTAATATCTTTAATTCTTACATGCGTTCCCAAACATGAACCCCCTCCCACCTCCCTCCCCATAACATCTCTCTGGGTCATCCCCATGCACCAGCCCCAAGCATGCTGCATCCTGCGTCAGACATAGACTGGCGATTCAATTCTTACATGATAGTATACATGTTAGAATGCCATTCTCCCAAATCATCCCACCCTCTCCCTCTCCCTCTGAGTCCAAAGGTCCGTTATACACATCTGTGTCTCTTTCCCTGTCTTGCATACAGGGTCGTCATTGGAAGATGGCAATACATGGGTCTTTAATCCACATGGAAATTATTTCAGGGGCATGGTATGAGGTAGGAGATGTTGGATGTTAAGAAATGGGCTAAACATTTGGGAAAAATTATCATAAATTCCCTTAATCAAATAAAAGTCTGTGAACACTCTGTTCCATTTAAAAATCTACTTAATTAATTCTTGAGCTGATTCCATGCTTTAAAAATTGAAGTGCAGTTTATTTACAATAACATTCACCCTTTTTAGTATATAGTTCTATAAGCTTTGACAAATACATGTACTCATGTAACCACCACCATGGTCAAGATCTAGAAGTCCATCACTGCCCCAAAATTCCTTATGGACCCTTTGTAGTCAACCCCTCCCACCACTCGCAGCTCCTGGCAACCACTGGTTTGTTTTCTGTCCCTATAAATTTGTCTTGTCCAGAATGTCCTGTGAATGGCTTCATACACGATGTAGCCTTCTGAGCCTGATTTTTTTCACATAGCATATGAGATTCACTCATGTTGTGTGAGTCACTAATTTGTTCCTTTTTATTGCTGAGTAATATTCCATAGTTTGTCCATTTACCAGCTTTTGGTGATTATGAGTAGGGCCAATATAAACATTCACATACAGCTTTCTGTGTGAATGTAAATTTTCAGTTCATTCCAGTAAATAACCCAGAAGTAGGATTGCTGTATTGTGTGGTAAATTTAACTTGATAAGAAACTGCTGAACTTTTCTTAAATGGATACTCCATTGCCCACTCCCACCAGTGTGGGTGAGGTCCCACTGCTTGGCATCTTTGATAGTGCTTGGTATTGTCAGCTTATTTTATTCCAGCAGGTTTATGATGGCATCTCTGTGGTTTTAGTTTACACTTCCCTGATAACTAATGATGTTGAGCATCTTTTCATGTGCTTTTTGATCATTTGTGTATCTTTTACGAAATGTCTGTTTTTTAATTGTATTGTGTGTTGTCTTACTGAATCATAAAAGTTCTCCATACATCTGCACACAAGTTCTCCGTCAGATACATGTATTGCAAACATTTGCTTTTAGTCTGTGGCTTGCCATTTCATTTTCTTTATTTTTTTAAAAAAAGTTGTGGTAGGAACACAACATGAAATTTACCCTCTTAAATTTTGAAGTGTACAGTACAGTCTCGTGAACTGTAGGCATGATGTTGTACAGCAGATAGCTGGAACATTTTCCTCTTGCATGACTGAAACTTTATACTGTCCGAACGGTAATTCCCCATTTCCCCTTCCTCTAGACCCTGGTGACCACCATTCTACTCTCTGTGAGTTTGACTGTTTTAGTTGATTCATACCTCATAATACGTGGAATTAATGACTTTTCTTTTGAAGAGCAAGCATTGTAAATTTCGATAAAGTCTACTTTATCAGGATTTTTCCTTCTATGAATACCACTTTCAGTAACCTGTCATAAATTGTCTTCCTCCTGTTTAGCAAGATTTTCTCTTATGCTGCCTTCTGGGTATTTTGTAATTTTACCTTTTATATGTAGGTTTTTTTACTTCATTTTCAGTTAATTTTTGTATGAGTCAAGGTTCACTCTTTTCCATATAGATAGCCAGTTGTTGCAATACCATTTGTTGAAAAGACTATACTTTTCCCTCATTGTATTTCCTTGACCTTTTTGTCAGAAATGAATTTTTGAATTTTGAACTCTATTCTGTTCCATAGATTTGTACATCTGTTCTTATGCCAGTACCGCACTGTGAGGTACTACACATTCTTGTTAGGTGAATTCCTAGATTGTTTTGTGTGTAATTTGTATTGCTTTTAGAAATCGTATCCTTCTTTCTCCATTTCATTTTATTATGACTGTACTATTGTATGGGCTTCCCAGGTGGCAGAGTTGTAAAGAACCTGCCTGCCAGTGCAAGAGACACAAGAGTGGCAGGTTCAATCCCTGGGTCAGGAATATCCCCCAGAGTAGGAAATGGCAACCCACTGCAGTATTCTTGCCTGGAAAATTCCATCGACAGAGAAGCCTGGTGGGCTCCTGTCCATGGGGTCACGAAGAGTTGAACACAACTGAGCGTGCATGCACACACAGAGTATTATATAGACAGACTTTTTAAATTTTTTGTAGGTCTAGCATAATCAAGTCATGTTACTAAACTTTCATTAATTCTCATAGTATTTCAGTCAGTTTTCTTCAATTTTAAAGGTAAATAAGCTATCTACAAATGGCAATGGTATCCCTCCTTGCCCCTGATATTTTTTCCTCCTCGTGTCTGCTCTCCTTAGTGGCTGGGCTGCCCTGTGGAGCAGGTGGAGGAAGAACATCTGACTCGGGTGGAAATGCTTCTCCTAGCTTACTGCTAGGTATTATGCTTGCTGTGGAATTTGGGCATTTGCCCTTACTAGTACCTTCTGGAGGTTTTCTTTGCATTTCATTTTTAGCTTCAAAATGTTAAAAAATTCATTTTAAAATCTCTTGTTCTGTTTGGATGATTTTTGGTTTCATGGAAAAGCCTAACAGTTTAGAGGTGAGTCAGTCTTGCCGGCTTTGGAGGGTCATATTTTGATTTCACTGGAGGAGCAGATAGTGTAGCAGAAGTCAATTTGTTTTTATTTAGACCAGGAAGAAACTACCTTTGGAGCTTTTTTATAATATTGTCATCTACAGGGAAGGGGCGGGGGATGCCAGCTATAGTGAGGAAAGGAGAGAGAATAAAGGAACAGTTTATATGTATAAATAGATGTTGTTGTTCAGTTGCTCAGTCTTTGCGACCCCATGGACTGCAGCACACCAGGCTTCTCTGTCCTTCACCATCTCCCAGAGCTTGCTCAACCTCATGTCCATTGAGTCAGTGATGCCATCCAAACATCTTGTCCTCTGTTGTCCCCTTCTTCTCCTGCTTTCAGTCTTTCCCAGCACCAGGGTCTTTTCTAATGAGTTGGCTCTTCATATCAAGTGGCCAAAGCATTGGAGCTTCAGCATCAGTCCTTCCAGTGAATATTCAGGGTTGATTTCCTTTAGGATGGACTCGTAAGAGTCTTCTGCAACACCGCAGTTCAAAAGCATCAATTCTTCAGCGCTCAGCCCTCTTTAAGGTCCAGCTCTCACATGCATACATGACTACTGGAAAAACCATAGCTTTGACTAGATGGACCTTTGTTGGCAAAGTAATGTCTCTTCTTTTTAATACACTGTCTGGGTTTGTCATAGCTTTTCTTCCAAGGAACAAGCGTCTTTTAATTTCATGGCTTCAGTCACCATCTGCAGTGATTTTGGAGCCCCCCAAAATAAAGTCTCTCAACTGTTTCCATTGTTTCCCCATCTATTTGCCATGAAGTGATGGCACCGGATGCCATGATCTTCGTTTTTTGAATGTTGAGTTTTAAGCCAGCTTTTTCACTCTCCTTTTTCACTTTTCATCAAGAGACTCTTTAGTTCTTCTTTGCTTTCTGCCATAAGGGTGGTGTCATCTGCATATCTGAGGTTATTAATATTTCTCCCGGCAATCTTGATTCCAGCTTGTGCTTCATCCAGCCCAGCATTTCACTTGATGTACTATGCATGTAAGTTAAATAAGCAAGGTGACAATATACAGCCTTGACGTATTCCTTTCCCAGTTTTGAACCAGTTCATTGTTCCATGTCCAGTTCTAACTGTTGCTTCTTGACCTGCATACAGGTTTCTCAGGAGACATATAAGGTGGTCTGGTATTCCCATCTGTTTAAGAATTTCCACATTGTATGAATGAACAATGAACGAACAATAATTAGATATCTTATGTGTAAATAAGGTAGCTTTTGGTAATGGTTTTCAAACTTTTCTGCCCACCATTCACAGTGAGAAGTATAAATCTCAGCTCAGTATGAGCATATGTATATATAATGGAAACAATCTCAAGAAGTATTGTGCATTTTTCCTCTGTGAAGTGTATTCTGAAATTTTCAATTCTCTTCCATCTGTTGTACTTCATTTTAAAATGATGATCATTGCATTGATTTGACACTCTTTCATAAAACTGCTGTGTTACAAAACTGTTCGTTTAGTTTCTAAGTCCCCAAACTGCTGAACTGTGTCCAGGACAGATTCATTTTATATCAGATCCTGTTACGATGCTAAGTGAGTTCATTTTTAATACCCTGAGATGACGGTGCATGCTGAGTTGCTTTAGTTGTGTCCGACTGTGTGCGACCCCCCCATACTGTAGCCTGCCAGGCTCCTCTGTCCATGGGATTCTCCATGCAAGAATACTGGAGTGGGTTGCCATTTCCTTCTCCGGGGGATTTTCCCAACCCAAGGATCTTGAAGCCAGGTGTCCTGCATTGCAGGAAGCTTGTTTACCGTCTGAGCCACCAGGGAGATAATGGTAGCTACCCCAATTTTTCTCTCAAATTTATATGTAGCCTGTAACCCAGTCTCCCAGCGCCCACTCTGACCCCAGGGAATTACCAGTAAAGGCAGTCTTGTAAATCTGCTGCTCAAATCCTCTACCATGCTTACACTAGACCCCTAGTCCCGAGGTCCTATATGACCTTTACCCCATTCTTCCCATACTTTTCCGGCTATGCCAGCCTTCTTGCTATTCATCACGTCAGCCAAGCATTTCCCTGCTTCCCAGCCTTAGCATTTGCGGTGCTGCCTGCCTGGAGCATCATTTCACCAAATAATCTCCTAACTTGTCCATCTGTTTCATTTGGGGCTTCTCTAACCCTCATTCTAAATCAGCATTCCTCACCTACCACTAGAAATGTCCACCCCCTTCATCCCACTTTTGTTTTCTTGTAACATTATTATCTGCAATTATATTATTTAGTTATTCATTCACTAATTCCATGTCTTTTTTTTCCCTTGCTAGAAAACAAGTTCCAAGAAGGCAGGGACTTTGTGGCTCTTGCTCAGGACCTAGAACAGTGGGACATAGTAGGTGCTCAGTAAGTATTTGTTGAATGGATGAATGAGTGCACCTAAAATCTAGAAGAAATCAAGCACTAATCTTAAGAGAAATTCAAAGCACTCTGCCTTTTTGTTCAGTTTTGGTGTGGAAATTTCTGTAGGTTAAACATAAGAGTGTATTTTATTTTTATTATTTTATTTTGGCTGCACTGAGTCTTTGTTGTGCCATGTGGACTTCTCTTGTGAAACACAGTCCCTAGATGATGCCGGCTCAGTAGTTGTGGCGAGCAGGCTTAATTGCCCCTCGACATGTGGGATCTTAGTTCCCTGACAAGGGAGCGAATCTACATCCCCTGCTTTGGAAGTTGGATTCTTAACCACTGGACCACCAGAGAAGTCACTTATTTAATTTATTTTTTATAGTATATTTTAATGTAAGTAGTTCATAAATCAACAGACATCTGGTGTCCACTACATTTCTCATCTGTGATAATAATAATCAGTCGTGTCTGACTCTTTGCGACTTCGTGGACTGTAGCCCTTCAGGCTCCTCTGTCCATGGGGATTCTCCAGGCAGGAATACTGGAGTGGGTTGCCGTTCGCTTCTCCAGGGTATAGTAATAACTAACAGCTAATATTTATTGGGCAGGTGGTGCTCTTACTGGTTTACCTTTGTTAACTCATTTAACACTCCCAAACTCTTGAGACAGGTACTATTTTTTATTTAAGTGTACAGATCAGTATTCACTGTTTTTTTTCCCCGCCATATTTATTAGAATGGTCTTTGCCTTCAGAAAGTTATAAACATGCCTTTAGCGTTTAAGATGTGCTGCTAAGTATCCCAAAGCTCTTCAGTCCTTTACGTAGCAAACACACCCATCCACCATCGAGGTGGGTACTATTAGCATTTCACAGATGAGGAAACTAAAGCACACAGAGGTTAAGTTTGTTTGTGCTCTTTGCCCACAGTCATACAAATGATAAGTAGTAGATCTAGGGTTTGAACACAGACCATCTGATTTCAGAGGTGTGGGGTTTTTTCTTGATTGAAATATAGCTGATTTATAGTATATATTAGTTTCAGATGTATAACATACTGATTCAGTATTTTTTACAGATTATGTTCCATTAAATGTTAGTAAAAGATAGTGGCTCTAGTTCCTTGTGCTGTATGATACATCCTTGATGTTTATCTGTTTTACACATAGTAGTTTGTATCTTTTAATCCCATACCCCTACCTTGCCCCCCTTCCCTCTCCCCGGTTGTAACCACTAGTTTGTTTTCTATATCTGTGAGTCTTTCTGTTTTGCTGTATACATTCATTTGTATTATTTTTAAGATTCCACATATAAGTGACATCATACAGTATTTAGCTTTTTTCTCTGACTTACTTTACTGTCCATCAACAGATGAATGGATAAAGAAAATATGATATACACACACACACACACACACAGAATATTACTCAGCCATAAAAAAGAATAAAATTCTGTCATTTTCAGCAGCATGCATGGACATAGAGCCTATGTTTTTAACCACAGTGCTCATAGCAATGAGGAGCATACACAATTTTTGATCTTTAAAAATATGTCATGTTTATGGCCTTTGTTCCTGTACCCAAGCAAGTGCTGGTGTGCCTGTGGCACAGAAAGCCAAACTTGACACTGGGTATTTGCAGCAAAGTCAGGGTTTGCTGTAGGGCACCAATCAAGGGAGTGGGAGACAAGCCTCAGATCCATTTCAACTTGATCTTTGAGTTAGGGGCTTTTTTAAATGGGGAAGAACAAAGAGGCTGGGATTAATCATCGTTTTGTGATGTTTCTATGATATTTCTTGATCCTAGCTTTGAGAGTCAGGATGTTTCTGGCTTACGATTCTCTGGCCAGGTCTGTTACTTCAGCTTACCTGGGAGAAACAACCTCAGTTTGCATATTAATGGTGATGTCTATAATAGCAACTTCAGTACATTAATGATGTTATTAATGACAGTAGTTTTAGTCGTCTAACTTTGGTTGATTAGTATTCAGTTAGCAAAGGATTGAGGTCAGAAGGGACAGGAAAGGGAATAAAGTTTTGGATGCATGCATGCTCAGTTGCTTCAGTCGTGTCTGACTGTGATGCTATGGACCATAATCCGCCAGGCTTTTCTGTCCATAGGGTTCTCCAGCAAGAATACTGGAGTGGGTTGCCATGCCCTCCGCAGGATTTTCCCGACCCAGGGATCAAACCGGTGTCTCTTGTATCTCCTCCATTGGCAGGCAGGTTCTTTACCACTAGCGCCACTTGGGAACCCCAAAGTTTTGGATAGAGAGATTAATTATAAACTCAATAAGGGAACTCAGTAGAGGTTTCATTCCCATAGCATAAGTGGCTCTCAACCAGGGTCAATTCACCCCCCGCCCCGCCCCAGGGAAATGTCTGGACATTTTTGGTTGTCATGACTGGCAGAGGTAGTGGCGCTATTGGCATCTAGTGGGCAGAAACCAGAGATGTAGCTAAATACCCTGTAATGCACAGAAAATGACTCCCCACATCCCTTTCTCCTCACTGATAATTATCTGGCCCAAATATCCATCATGCTGAGGTTGAGAAACCTGGCCGTAGCACAGTAGCTCTGAAAGCTGACAGTCTATTTGAATGACTTGGGGAGTTTTTAGAATAAACACTGATGTCTAGATCCAGGTCCTGACCTAAGTAAACCACAAATGGATCTTCAGCATCACCTGGTGATCCTACCACGCTTGAGTAGTGGCTGTGTCTTTCCAATTTCCAAAACAGCTATTTTACCCTTCTTTTACTTTCTCTACTTCTCCTACTTCAGCTGCTGACTCTGTCTCTTTAGACAGAACCTTCCTAGTATTCTCACCACCCAGACTCCCAGCATGTGTACAGGCGCCCAGGTGAAACTGACTGAAATGCCCCACTGTTCCTGTGAAACTGACTGAAACATCCCCAGTGTGTCAAAGACTGGCTTCTTTGCTGGGCTCTGGACTTCTCATCCTCTTTGCCTTCTCAAGGACATGTTCTTTTTTTCCCCCCATTTAAAAAAAATGGAAACAATTTCAAACTTTACTAATAAATTGCAAACATAAAAATGGCACAGAGAACATCCATATACCCTTTAACCAGATTCTTCTGTCCTTAACATTTGACCCCCTTTGCTTCATCCTTTGCGCTCTTCTTCATGCACATAATTTTTTTCCTGAACCATTTGAGGCTCTTATGTGCATCATGGCTTTTACTCCTAAGTACTTCAGTATGGATTTTCTAAGAATAAGAATATTCTCTTACATAATCACAGTAGTTGTCAACTTTAGGAAATCTGATATTGATACAATATTGTTTTTAATCTGCCATCTGTATTCCAGTTTTGAAAATAAACTTGCTAACATTTACAGCCTTTTTTCTTCTAGTACAGAATCTGATCTAGGGTTGTTCAGGCATTTAGTTGGCATGTTTCTTAGCCTCTTTTAATCTATAACATTTTCACAGCCTTTCTCTGTCTTTTATGACATTGGCATTGTGGGGGAGGAAAAATCATTTTTCCTTTACCCTTCTAGGTTCTTGGCTGAGACCTCCCTATAATGAAAAGACATTAATTGGAGAAAAACAAATGGTTTAATAACATGCATACGTGGGAGATACCCAGGAAAACTGAGAAACTGTGAAATGGACCAGGCCACCTTAAATGCCATCTCTAGCTAAAGATAAAAGATGTTGGCTTGGGGGAGGCCAATAAGACTAACAGGCAAAGCACAGTAAACAAGGATCATGTTGTAAGGGTCAGGTTGTTAGGCACATTGATAAAGAGTTTCTAGAGATTAGAATCATCTCTCTCTCTGTTATAGCAAGAAAGATGTCTGTTGTAAATGTAAATGTCTCTTACAAAAGGGTAAGTTATACCAGGTTTTCAGAGCTTCTCCTGTATCTGCTGTTTCTTAAAAATAATCAGCCTAAGGACTTTCCTGGTGGTGCAGTGGTTAAGAATCTGCCTTACAATGCAGGGGACCCATGTTTGATCGCTAGTCTGGGAACTAGGATCCCGCATGCCTAGGGGATACTGAGTATGCACACCTCAACTAGAGAGAAGTCTGTGTGCTGCAACAAAGACCCAATACAGCCCCCAGAAATAACAAATAATAATCAGCCTAAAATAATCAATATGCCAAGGAGGCATATTTTGGGCTGGCATATTCTGCTCCCGTTTAACATTTAGGATGAAAACAGACCACCTCCCTCTCCTTTTTATTTTATTTTAAAGTTTTTATTTATTTATTTTTAGTTTTGGCTGCGCTGGGTCTTTGTTGCTGCTTGGGCTTTTTCTCTCGTGGTGAGCTCAGGCTACTCTAGTTGCAGAGCGTGGGCTTCTTGTTGTGGTGGCTTCTCTTGTTGCAGATCATGGGTTCTAGGCACATGGGCTTTAGTAGTCGAGGCTTATAGGCGCTAGAGTGCTGGTGCTCTATCTCTGTCTCTCTCTCTCTATATATATACACACCTCTTCAGATTCTTTTCTCCCATGCTGCTGCTAAGTCACTTCAGTCGTGTCCGACTCTGTGTGACCCCATAGACGGCAGCCCACCAGGCTCCCCCGTCCCTGGGATTCTCCAGGCAAGAACACTGGAGTGGGTTGCCATTTCCTCCTCCAATGCATGAAAGTGAAAAGTGAAAGGGAAGTCGCTCAGTCGTGTCCTTTTCTCCCATAGGTTATTATAAAATATTGAGTATAGTTCCCTGTGTGATATAGTAGGTCCTTTTTGGTTATCTGCCATTTATTTACTTATTCATGTATTTATTATTAGTATGGACTCATAAATTCCTATTTTTTCAATACTCTGTGATTGATTACTTAAATTATTTTGGTCCTCCAGTTGTGAAGAACTTGACTTATACCATTTCCCTCTTTTTTTTTTTTTTTTTGGCTCTGTATCCCCTCCAGTTGCTCCCACATTTCTAGTTGCCTCTCAGAGGAACCTCTTAAAAAGCTGCATATAGTTTATTGCCCCACATTCTTCCCTTGTCTAGTCTAATCAGGGTCCTGTCCTGAGTGGGGCTCCTCTTGGCAGTCCTCAATGAACTCCATGTTGCCAAATTCATCAGTTGTCCCTTCTCTGGCTTATTGTGCTTGACTTTGCAGTAACATTTCCTCCTTTTTTGAACACTTTCTTCTTGTTGCTTCCATTACCCTACACTCTTGATTTTCCTACTCTTGCTGGTAACTTATTCTAAGCCTTCATTTCAGGCTCCTCCTCCTCTACTCAACCTACAAAGGTTGGTGTCCTTCCTGGGCACTAGGACTCTGTGCTCTCCTGATATGACCCATCCCGTCTGCAGCTTTCCATTCCATCTAGATGCCAGTACCCATGACCTTTCCCACACCTCAAGATTTACTAATTCACTTTAAAAAATGTTATTGTAGTTGATTTATAATATTGTATTAATTTCTGCTCTATAGGAAAGTGGCTTAATTATATGTATATATTATTTTTCATAATTTTTTCCATTATGGTTTATCACAGGATATTGAATAGAATTCTCTGTGCTATACAGTAGAAACAAATTCATTCTTTTAAAAGACTCGTTTGTACTCCCTGCCCTTCTGTCAAGCTTTATTGAGATGTTATTGACAATATGAATTGTATATCAGGGTGTACAATTCGATGTTTTGGTTATGTGTATATTGTGAGGGGCTTCCCAAGTGGTGCCAGTGGTAAAGAATCTGCCTGCCAGTGCAGGAGATGTAGGAAACGCAGATTGGATCCCTAGGTTGGGAAGATCCTCTGGCATAGGAAATGGCAACCCACTCCAGTATTCTTAGCATGGACAGAGGAGCCTGGCGAGCTACAGTCCATGGGGCTGCAAAGAGTTGGACACGACTTAGCACAAACACACACATTGTGAACTGATCACCACGCTCAAGCTAACTAATGTATCCGTCACCTCACAGTTAAGTCTGTGTGTGTGTGTGTGTGTGTGTGTGGTGAGAACACTTAGGATCTACCCCTTTAGCAAACTTCAAGTGTACAGTAACTATTAACTGTAGGCACCATGCTATGCATAAGACCAGAACTCCCTTGTCTACACTGATTTTAAGAAGTAAACTCCAGCCTCTTTAGCACATTGTACTACCACTGTTAGGTTAAAACAGAATCTTATTGTGTAGTGGAAATTGTCTCAAAAATATTTTTAAGATCTTTATACTGGCTCAAAAATTTCATTGAGAAACACTAGAAAAGAATGTTGATAAGTTGACTACTTCTAAGAATGCTGGAAGTTTTGGGGGAAACTTGAACTCTTAACAGGCTCAGAAATAAGGGTTATAGAAATGAAAAATGGAAGAAAGTATAGGAAAAATCATGCTCTTAAACATTTTGTGCCTTTATTTATTTATTTTGCCTCTTCACATGGTGTGTGGGATCTCAGCTCCCTGACCAGGAATCAAACTTGTGCCCCCTGCAGTGGAAAGGCAGAGTCTTAACCACTGGACCACTAGGGAAGTCGCCATTTTGTGCTTTTTAAATATAAAAATTCAAAAATCTTGAAACAAAGAGACCTACTAATCCACATTTTTGATTAAAGCAAATTTTTGATTCCCTGCCATCTCCATGCCATACTTGATTCTCTCCCATGAGACCATCTCAGTGTATGACACCATGATCCATCTAGTTGTTCAAGCTCTAAGCCTACAAATTTCCTGCCCCACATTCAGCCTATTTACAGATCTTGTCACTTTGACTTCCAGAGTATATTCCAGGTGTTCCAAACTCTCTACTTTGACTCCTCCACAATTCTCCCTTCTGCTGCTGTCTTTCTTGGATGGCTGTAGTGGCCTCCTATAATCCAATTCCCATACAGCAGCTGAAGCATCTCTTTAGAAGTATTAACTGGATGATGTCACTCCCCTGCTGGATTATGGAGTTCTGCCATGTTCTGACCCCTGCTTTTCCCTGTTGCAGACCACACTTCCTCCTTTTGATTCTTCCAGCACATCAAGCTCCTTTTGGTCTTTTGTACTAACCGTTCTTTCTGGAATGTTCTCTCTGCCCCTCCCTCGTCTTTCTCTGGCTGGCATCATTCATCTCTCAGTTTAAGTATCACCTCTGGTTCCTTGATCCAAAATAGATCCCAAGTCACTCACTGTATCATTCTCACCTTACTGTAATTTTCAACGTTGCACTTATCATTATATTAGCTTTATTCTTTATTTGTATGTTTATTGTTCCCCTCTCCTTCTCTGCCCCACCCCCCTGCTCCCACGATAGAATATGAGCAGGGCCCACACTTTATCCCTGGTACCTAGGATTTGGTATACAGTAGGTATTCAGTTAGATGAATGAATGAGTGATAAACTTAAACTACCTAACATGATCTCCAGCACATGAAATGAAAGTCACTCAGTCACATGAAAGACACTGAATAAATGTTCTCTTTCTCCAGAAATTCATGTCTCTGGGCTAAGTCTAGAAGCTGCTGGTGAGAACAGTGATCTGATGAACAAATTAATATCTGTGTGTTAGGATCCTAATTATTAGAGTTTCCAGACATAAGGGAATTACATTTTACCAAGAAAAAACAGTGATAAAATTCCAGAGATCACCAATGTCACATTTTTTAGTGGGGGACTCTTCTGGTCCTAACTATAAGACTGCTTCTCAAATTTTTGAAAAACTTGGACATATTTCCCTTGGGTTTTAGACATGTAAAGTTTCTAAACCTAGATATTCACAAATTGAATATATGGAAGGAGAAGGAGAAAGATTAGGAGGATGTATGCCAAAATGATTTCCCTTTTAGACATAATTTGAAAATTAGCCATGATTTTTAGGTAAACCCTAATAGTACATTCTGTATAGTATTGAAGCTTCCAGGAACAATCAGTACAAATGATCTCCACTAGTGATTTTGCTATCCAGATAATTAACTTTTTGACAGAATATATCACATGTTTTGGAGTATTTGGAGAAACCATTACCCTTGTGAAAGTAAAAGTTGCTCAGTCGTCTCTGACTCTTTGCAACCCCATGTACTATACAGTCCATGAAATTCTCCAGGCCAGAATACTGGAGTGGGTAGCAGTTCCCTTCTCCAGGGGATCTTCCCAACCCAGGGATCGAACCCAAGTCTCCTGCATTGCAGGCAGATTCTTTACCAGCTAAGCCACAAGGGAAGCCCACCCAGTAGTAGTTATTTTTTACATTGGATCGATGCTCATTTTATATCCATAGTTCATATATGAGTCAAGAGCTGTGTACCATTGTCCACTCTCCTGATATTTATCACCTATGCGTCATTATTAGTCATTTTCTTTCTAGCATCCATTTTTAGTGAAAGTAGGCAAGTATGGCAGGCAGTATTTCTTAGATATAAAGTCTTATTCTTTTTGACTCATCTGTGAAAGTGGATAAAATGTGTATACATATGTTTCTAAAATTAAACTTTTTAATGAAGTATACACTATACGCATTATAAGTGTATAGCTCAATGAATTTTTACCAACTTTGCACACCCCTGTCACCAGTCCCCCATCAAGAATCAGAACATGAGTGGCTCCTACAAGTCCCCTTCATGTCTCCTTCTGGGCACTCCTACCCCCTAAAAGTAACTACTATTCTGATTCTAATGTCATAGATTGATTTTGTCTGCCCTTGAATTTCATATATATAGTACCACACAGGATATCTGACTTTTCATTTTTGTTTGGGAGATTCATCCATATCATTGTGTTGTGTGTTGCAGTTACTGAATAGTATTCCATTGTATGACTGTACCACAATTTATCCTTCCTACTATTGATGAACCTTTGGTTAGTTTCCCATTTCTGGCTTTTATGATTAGTGTTATGAGGAACACTCTTGTACATACCTTTTTTTTTAAACTTTTTTTATTTTGTATTAAGAAATAGCTGATTAACATTGTTGTGATAGTTTCAGGTGAACAGCGAAGGGACTCAGCCATAACTTAGACGTGTATCCATTCTCCCCCAAACTCCCCTCCCATAAAGCCTGCCACATAACATTGAGCAGAGTTCCTTGTGCCATATAGTAGGTCTTTGTTGGTTATCTGTTTTAAATATAGCACTATGGATAATACCTATCTTTTGATGAACGCGTGTATGTTGACTTAAAAAATATTGGCAATCCAAAAGTTGATAGTTATGTTTTATTCGGCAGGAATTTTTAGGACTTCAAGCCCTGGAGACAGCATCTCAAGTAACCTTAAGGGAACTTCTCTGAGGAGCTGAGGCGGAGAGGCTGGTTATATAGAAGTTTTGCAACAAAGGGCAGGTAATCTGAATGTCAAAAGATTATTGTTAATTAAAGAAAACTGCTGCTGCTGCTAAGTCGCTTCAGTTGTGTCTGATTCTGTGCGGCCCCATAGACGGCAGCCCACCAGGCTCCCCCGTCCCTGGGATTCTCCAGGCAAGAACACTGGAGTGGGTTGCCATTTCCTTCTCCAATGCATGAAAGTGAAAAGTGAAAGTGAAGTCGCTCAGTCGTGTCTGACCCTCAGCGACCCCATGGATTGCAGCCTTCCAGGCTCCTCCTTCCATGGGATTTTCCAGGCAAGAGTACTGGAGTGGGGTGCCATTGGAAGTTAAGGAATTCAATGCTTCTCTATGTATGGGAGCTTCCCTAGTGGCTCAGATGGTAAAGAATCTGCCTGCAATGCAGGAGAACCTGGGTTGGGAAGGTCCCCTGGAGAAGGGAATGGTAACCCACTCCAGTATTCTTGCCTGGGAAATCCCATGGACAGGAGCCTGGCTACAGTCCATGGAGTCACAAGGAGTCAGACACGAGTGAGCAACTAAGACTTTCAAGACTTTCAGCTATCTGGGGCATGTATCCTGTGTTTTCTCACCCTGAGTTTCCTCGGGGCTCATGATAGGGAGTGGCTGCAGTCTGATGGCTGCTAGATGGCAGGTATATTCTTTTCCTGAGTTTCCTCAGGGCTCACCAGCTCATATTGGAGAGCTGCAATCACTCTTGACTGTGACATCCTTTGTTTACTGATAGGGCAGGAGATGTTTTTCTCATGTGCATTACTACTATGTAAATGCTATAGGGTAAGAAAAAGAACATTCCCTCTACCCTCCTAGGTTCTTGGCTGAGACCCACCCCGTAATAAAAAGATAGATGAACAGGAGAAAAACAAACAGGAGTTTAATAATACATATCCTCCTGTATACATGGGAGAGACCCATGAAGACAGAGTAACTCCCCCTAAATGGCCCAAGCCCCACTATGTTCAATACCATCTTCCACTAAAGACAAAAGATTTTTTGTGGGGTGGGGGAGGCCAGTTCTAGGAATTATCAGGAAAAGCACAGTGAACAACGGTTGGGGTGTTATGCAGATTTAAGTCCTTGCCTTCTCCATTGAGAAGAGTTTCTAGAGATTTAAAGTGACTGTTCTGGTATGGAGAGGGAGACACCCTTACAAATGGAGGTTCCCCTTATATATGTAAATATCTCCTACAGAAGGGTCACTTCTACTCGCTTTTCAGAGCTGCTTCTTTGTATGCTGTTTCTTAAAAATAATCAGCCTCAAGATAATTCTTACACCAAAGAGACATTTTGAGATGTCATATTCTGCTCCCCTTCAATACCTAAACAAGAATGCTTTTGATGTTGTCATAAAGTTGCTTACTCGTGTCTGATTCTTTGCGACCCCATGGACTGTAGCATGCCAGGCTTTCCTGTCCTTCACCATCTCCCAGAGTTTGCTCAGACTCATGTCCATTGAGTTGAGGATACCATCCAAAGGTGGCTTCTACTTATTTTCTACTTATTCTTATTTCTACTTATTTTCATGGTTGTCAGTTATTTGGTACTCTGAATGCAATTAGGATTAGTAACCACCTCTGCATATACTTTCCTATCTGTATCCATATACCGTGTTGAGGCTTTTTATTCATAAGTTGAGTTAAGTTTTAGTATGAGTTGTTTTTCTTTGATTTTTTTCTAAGTGTGTTTGCATGTTCATTTATTCCTTTACCAGCTACCTATATCAAAATGTCATTTTAAAATTTCATAAGAATTTTAACGTTTTTTCCTGTGATACACACACATGATTATTTTGAAATGAATGACACTCCTGGAACTGTCAAATGTATTTTACAGATATTGAGGCAAAGGTTTACCCACATGAATAGTCTTAGAATGGTACAGGCTTATTAAGCAGTGATTAATTTTGCCAAGGAGGCAAAAAGGGAAGAATGAAATAAATGAAAGAGGTTTTGAAAAACTAAAGTATGCTTTATTTTGTTGTAATTACACCCAGGTTTGCAGGTTGACACAATTATCTCCCTTTGTCCCAGATTTGTCCCAAATATCCCATTCAGCAAATCTGAAGTTAATTTGACAAACTGAATAGAGCACATTAGCCTGAAATGGAGCAAATACCTTCCACTTGACTTTGGTAGGAGTCACAGTTGCTAAATATACTCTTTATGCAGAGAACACTTGGTGAATTGCTATAGTTTGTAGCCAAGCTTTTTAGACATACAGGTAGATCTTTTTGAAATGTAGATGCGGGTTCTGGGACAGGGCTGGAGATGCCTCCTTTTGGGGGACCATACTTTGAATAGTGAGGCTTTAAGCACAGCTGGGATCTTTGTCCGTAGCCCTTTCAGGAATGATAAACATCCCTGTTCTCGAGCCTCTCCGGTTGGCCTCCCAGCATGGGCCGACAAACCAGACACGTTCAGCCTGCATTAGAGCACAAAGCTCAGTACTCCTTGGGTGTGTCTTTAAATCTCAAGTAGCAACTCCTTTTAGCCTTCCCTCACCTAGTCTCTCCTCACACATTCCAAACAGCTGAAGAAAAACCACTGAACTCCTCAAATGCACGCCAAACCCAAACACACACACACTCACTCACTCTCTCTAAATCCCAGATACTGACTTGAAGGGAGGAATGGGGCAGGGCAGGCATGAAACTGCCTTCTCTTCTGCTGGCTTTGGTGCCTCAGACTTCCTCATTTATTCCATAGGGACTGGGTGTCTGTTTTAAGATCCTGGGCCCCGAGCACCACGGTGCACCCAGTCCCCTTCCAGCCACTAGCTGGACATTTCTCTCCACCCATGTGGCAGCCTGGAGTGCCAGGATGAACCCTTCCCAGGCCACCCCTGGGAGCAGCCCTTAGCCAGGGCGGGTAGGTATTTAATCCAGCTCTTTGCCCCTGAGTGGGACCCCTGAGACGGCTGGGCGGTCTGCACCGGCTCCCAGAGCTTCCAGGACTGAGACAGCCTCCCCCAGTGGTAACTGGCTTGATGATGCATCTGTATTAGCTGCCTTCCTGCCCCCATCTCACCTCCCCATTCTCGTGTGTCCTGGGATCACGTGCTAAATAAATTGCTTGCTCTGGAATCTTTGCCTCGGATTACCTTCTGGAAGAACCCAAACTATGGCAGGGCTCTTTGAGGCCAGCAGTCAGGAAGTACTTTTGTTCATTTTAATAAAACCCATGACACGAAAACATGGGAGCCCCTTGGGTTGGTCCTTGGGAGGGCTTCACCAGTGTCTGGTTATTTTGTTGGCGTGACACCAAGCATTCAGGTGGCTGGAAGTAAGCCCAGTCTCAGAGAGAACGCTTCCGTGTTCTGGACTCCCAACAGAGCTGACTCTTGTCCTTCTGAGTCTTGCCAGGCCAGGGGTGGGGGTAGGGGGAAAGTGTATCGCTGAGTTCTGCCTCAGGGCCATTGAGCACATCTTGTGGCCCTGGCAACCCTCGCCCTGGCTGCATCCTACTTCCGTGTTCCTTTCTGTAGGCTTCCCTTCCTGGGGTTCTCTGTCATGCGCTCTCTTGCCAGCCCCTTGGGACTAGGAGTCCTTTCTTGGACCTTCAGTTTACTGCGTGGAGGCTCCTGACTTTAAGATTCAAGGATGTACCACCCCTGTTTTCCAGGCTTTGTGCCAACGATCAGTGCTCCTCTAGTTGTGTGTGTTTTTTTTAATTAATTTCTTCACTGCTGTGTTTAGATGTTCTCTAGTTGTGATGAGCAGGGGCTTCTCTTGTTGCAGAGCATGGGCTCTAGGGAACGTAGGCTCAGTAGCTGTGGCTCCCAGGCTCTAGAGCACCGGCTTAATGTGGCGGCGCACAGGCTTAGTTACCCTGCAGCATGTGGGATATGCCCGGACAAGGGATCAAACGTGTGTTCCTTGCATTGGTAGGTGGAGTCTTTACCACTTGACCACCAAGGAAGTCCATAGCCATGTCTTTAGCTTGTCCCCCTTCTCCTGCCTTTCTCTCCAGACTGGAGTTGGACCCAAACTTTGGTATAATTTAAACTTCACAGTGCATTTTAGAACTGCCTGTGCTCAAACTGGGGATCTTAGCCCTTCTATATGTTCAGAAGCCTGCCTTTTCCCCTTGAGACCTTGTTTGCAGCATTCCCCTTTCTGTGGTTCCTCGAATGATTGGAACCCACACCAGGCAGAGATATTTGGGAGGGTGGCCCGACCTGGCATCTAGAATGGATTGTTCACAGTCTTGCTGTACCCCTGCCAGGGTGTGCTGCCCACTATGTCTTTGTTTGGGCCTCCTGGGATTCCTGATTAGAGACCCTTGTTCCTTTGGATTTGGTATTTTAGGAGTACCCACTACATCAGTGGGACTAGCTTTAATGTAAACATGTATGAAAACATCAAGGATGGATGGTTAGGTGAGTGCTTCCCTGTGACTTCGGGCTCTCTTCCTGGCTTGTAGACTGCCACCTTTTTGTTGTGTTCTCAAATGATGGAGAGAAGCGATAGGGGAGAGACTCTTTCTCTTCTTGAAAGGCCATAGTCCTATTAGATTAGGGTCCCACCCTTATGACCTCATTTAACCTTAATTATTTTCTAGAGACTTTGTCTCCAGATACAGTCATGTTGGGGGTTAAGGCCACAAAATATTAATTTGGGGGTGAGGAGTGGGACTCCAGTGATAGCAATAATTGTGCTTAGCTTTCCCCCCAACTCCTCCATTCATCTAGCTAAATCCTGAAATTGCACTATTAGAGATTCATTTCTTTGACTTAAAGAGTTGTTAAAAGGTAAATGGGTACAGAATTTGGTTGATGTGTCTTGATATGAGGTCATCTCCTAAGAGCAGATAGGATTCACAAAGTAGGAGGATATTGGGTGTCAACAAGTTGGGAATGGGCCCTAAAGAGAGAAAGAGTACTAAAAAAGGAAGTCAGTTTTCCCTCAGCAGCATCTTTTTGTTAACTTTGCCAAGGCCTGTTCCAAGTCCTCAGAATTATTTAATCAGTTCCTGCAAAATAACCCTTAAAATCAAATAACTGAGTACTTAACCTAGCTTTCTTGGATCTACGAATGATTTGAAAGCCTTTTAAAGAAGTCTTATCAACTCTCTGCCAAGGGAGAAGTATTGATAGAAGTACAGCTTCTCATTGGCTTATCCAGCCTTCTGTCAACACTTCTTATTAGCCAACAAATTATGTGTAATGACAACAGATGTTTGTAGTAAAGATTCTTGTGTTGTTGGAGCCTAAAGTACTTTTTGAATCACTAGAGATTAAATTATGTATGGGATAATTTTCATATTAACTGTGATATTGATAAAGTCTTGGTTCCTGCTTGTTACTGAATGATAATCCTTTATCAGCCAGGATATTTCCATTTCAGTACTTTGTCTTTCTCCTATGCTAACAGCGAAATGGTACCTGAGGTAAAATGAGCCCTTCTTGTGGCTTGTTACTGCTAGGATAGGCTGCTTTTGGATAATTGACTAAGGTAATCAGAACACTGTGTATGAGTCAGGCATGTGGCTTTGACCCCAATGTGGCCTTTGCTGTTACGGAGACCCCTAGAGAGTGGGTCAGTGTTTGTTCAGTTCTGCTAAGGAAAGTGCGTGGAATTCCATCTCCTTTAGACCTGCTCCATCAATGGTGTCATTTAAGTCTTCAACCCTGGCCGTAGATTAGGTTTTTTTAAAAAAATTTATTTATTTATTGGCTATGCCATGCAGCATGTGGGACCTTAACTACCCTGACCAGGAATTGAACCTGTACTCCTGGCATTGGAAGCACAGTCTTAACCACTGGACCACCAGGGGAGTCCTCATTAGCTTTTAAAAAGTGCACAGAAGTAAGTACTGTCCTGAAACTGGTCTTCATCTTCTCATATGTTTGTTTATACTTACTCTGTATAGGAATATGTCCCTTAGTAAGAGAAAATGCTGCTTGCATGCTTTTTTTTTTAAAATTGGAGTATAATTGCTTTACGATGTTGTGTTGGTTTCTGCTGTACAGCAGTCTAAATCAGCTGTATGTATACATATATTCCCTCCCTCTTGGGCCTCTCTCCCATCCCACCTCCTCCATCCCACCCCTTTAGGTCATTATTTGCATGCTTTTAAACTATGTGATTGGTATTTTTTTTAACCCCCATGTTATTCTGCAACTTTAATTTTGTCATTGACTGTTTTTGTGAGATTTGTCCTCATTGCTACATGTAGCTCTTACTCATTTCTTTCTCTGCTCTGTTGTAGTCCATTGTGTAAATATATAATCTGTTGGTACATTCTTCAGTTGATGGCCATTTAAACTGCTTCAGTTCAGTTCAGTTCATTCTTCTATTGATGGCCATTTAAATGGCTTCAGGTTTTATTATTAAAAATGAAGCTGCTGTGAATAGCCTTGAACATGTTTCCTTGTGCTAATATATTTCCGTAGAGATTATATTTAGGAATGAAAGTACTTAAAAAAATCTTTTTTAAATTTAAATTGGACGATAATTGCTTTACAATATTGTGTTGGTTTCTGCCAAGGAATGAAAGTACTAGGTGGTAGGGTATATGCCTCTTCAACTGTACTGGTTGTTTCCAGATTACTCTCCTAAGCAACTGGGAAAGAGACTTCCTGTTGCTCAGCATCCTTGCCAACACTTAGCATAATCAGACTGGAGATTTTTTAATATCACTGAGATGGTATTATATCTCCTTTGGTTTTATTTTTTTTTTCTCTTTTGGTTTTAATTTGCATTTCTCTGAATATTAGTGTTCATTGACTATTTAAATTTAATCTTCGTGAAATTCTAGTTCAAGTTTCTTTTTCCTTCTATCAGGTTTTCTGTGTTTTAAAATTGACTTGTTGATGTTCTTTATATATTCTAGATACTGGTTTTTAGTGATATATGTTATAAATAATGCCTCTCAGTCTGTGGCTTATTTTCTTACTTTTTATGGTGTTTTCTGATAAGATTCTTTCATTGTAGTCAGATTTCTTCTTTATTTCTTTTATGGTTTGCACTTTTATGTTTCTGTCCCAAAGACCTAAAGATACCTCTGTTGTCTCCTAGAAGTTTAAAGTCTTGGCTTTTGAAATAATTTTAGTCTAATTGGAATTGAGGGAGCAGTCTATGTGTGGATTGTTATTCCATGTGGAAAAACACTTGTCACAGAATTGGTTATTGAAGAGTTGGTCCTTACCCTCCCTCAGCTGCATCTTCCCTGGCCCTCTTTTGCTATATCGAGTGCCCCTATATGTGTGAATCTGCTTCCAAGCTCACTAAAATTTGGCTTCCTGGTATATTTGTCAAACCCTGAGTATTAAACAGCCTTGATTACTGTAGTTTTCTAAAGAGTCTTGGTATCTGGCAATTCAGGCGCTCCTCCTTTGTTATTCTTTGTCAGATTGTCTTGGCCACTTTCTTTTACATTACATATACATTTGGCCCTCCATATCCATTGGTTCCACATCCAGGAATTCAACCAACTGCAGATTGAAAATATTTGGAAATAAAAATTCCAAAAGATTCCAAAAAGCGAAACTTGAATTTACCATTAAGTCAGCAACTATTTACATCACATTTATGTTGTATTAGGTAGTATATGTAATCTAGAGATGATTAAAAGAATACATCCTCTATAGATTATAACTAGGCCACTTTACATAAGGGACTTTAATATCCTCAGATTTTGGTATGTGTGGGGGTTCCTGGAACCAATCCCCCTCGAATACCAAGGAACAGCTGTACATCTTGTTGTTTAGTCACTCAGTCATATCCGACTCTTTTGTGACTCCATGAACTGTAGCCTGCCAGAGTCCTCTGTCCTTGGGATTTCCCAGGCAAGAATACTGGAGTGGGTTGTCATTTCCTTCTCCAGGGGATGTCTCCAACCCAGGGATTGAATCCGAGTCTCC
This sequence comes from Ovis aries, assembly GCF_016772045.2. Classification (NCBI taxonomy): domain Eukaryota; kingdom Metazoa; phylum Chordata; class Mammalia; order Artiodactyla; family Bovidae; genus Ovis; species Ovis aries. The sequence continues at coordinate 17,337,325 of NC_056080.1, read as the reverse complement.
TGCATTGCAGGTGGATTCCTTACTGCTGAGCTACCAGGGAAGTCCCAGTGTACACCTTAGAATTACCATTAAGTTCCATAAAGAACTTCATTAAGATTTTGAGTGAAATTACCTTGAATCTGTAGCGTTATTTATTTTTCCAAATTACTTTGATATAGATTATCCCGTTTGGGTCTTGCAACAACTTGAGAGTTAAGTTAATATTGCCCCCTTTTCTCAGATGAGGAAGCATATTAGAGAAATTAAATGCCTTGTCCACAGCTCACAAAGCTAGTTGATGACAGAGTCTGGTGTTTTGTTTTGTTTTGTTTTTTATTCCCCCCTTTTTTGTTGAGAAATAATCCACATACCATAAAATTCACCATTTTAAAGTGTACAATTTGGTGGATTTTAGTGTATTCACAAGTTTCTGTAACCATCACCACTATCTAATTCCAGAACATTTTCATTACCCAAAAGAGAAGCTCCTGTACTCATTAGTGGTCACCGCCCACTTTCCCCTCCTCCCCTCAGACGCCGGCAGCCACTCTCTACTTTCTGTCTATGAGTTTGCCTGTTCAGGAGATTTCATAGAAATGGAATCATGCACTATGTGGTCTCTGGCGTTTTTCCACTTAGCATCATGTTTTTAAGGGTCCTCCATGCCACGAATCGCAACTCTACTCTTTTCTCTTTCCCTTCATTTTTTTCTTGCATTCATTTCCTTTCTTCATTTTCATCTTCTTTTCCTTTTCCTTCATTCCTTCAAGCCAAGTCTTTTAACTCAGCCAGGTGGTCTTTTTACAGTTACCATGTTAAATCAATCAGTAAGTGGAAATTTATTTCTTTAAGAAATTACGGATAAAATGATAATGCATGAGCCTAACAACAAAGTTCTCCAGCTTCACTCCCTGTTGGCGTTCGTTAGGTGCTCAGACATTGAGCTGAGTGCCCCAGAATAAAGGATCAACATCAGAGATCTTTAGAAGAATCTTGCCAGTGTTGTTTCTTCTATGCTAAGCCGAACTTTTGCTAAGCCGTGTGCCTGGAAAGCAGAACATTGTTTAGGTTATCAGCTGTGTATTAGATATGCATACTTGCTTTTGTAGAAGAGAAGTCTTATTTTCTTCCAAAGAACTTGAGGTGGTTCAGTTGAATGTGTTATACAGATCTTGGTTTGAAAGAGTTACATAAAGCACTGTGTGTAAAGAACCCTTCTTTCTTTAGAAATGAACTTACTCAGTTCAGCTGTATTTTGCTGTTAACCTTAACCTTCAGTTGAACTATGAAGAAGAATCAGAATGAATGACACTACAATTTGCCAAGCCCTGAAGTAAACCAGGGACAAATATGTGTGTTTCCCTGCAAAGTATGCTGAATTAATTCCTTACCAGTCCTCAGACCACTCCCAGTGAACAAACAGAACCCACATTTGTCAGGGTCAGGAGAGAGGAAAGATTAAACGTGCACACACTTGCGTGTGTGTGCACACACAGACACAAACTCATAATTAGTTGATCTGCAACAAACCTCAAGCTGTTCTCTTAACTAAAATCAAGCCAATAATTCATTTAGGTTTTAACCAGCTATTTTGGAAATTATTTTATAAGGCTTTAGTTCTTTCAAATGTTCACAACCCACAAAATTGGTTTTGAAAATAATCATTTTTCCCTTTGCCTACAAGGAATCACAAAATTGAGTTTGAGTTCATTTACAGTCATTTTTCTTCCCCTAGGTTTTTAGATATCATTTTTTTTCTCTGCTTCCTTTTTTAACTTGCCATGGATTTTCCCTTCTTTCCCCAGTAGTATGTCCAGCTTCTTCAAAATCTCTCCGTTCATCTATGCACTCTTTCAACAAGTCTTTCTAACATTCCTACTATGCCCAGGCACTCTTCTAGTCATTGAAGACTCAACAGTGAACCCAACAGACAAAACCTCAGCCTTCAATAAAGCTTATTTTCTAGTGAGTGAAGCAGATAATAAAGTAAATAAAATACACATTATGTTAGATGGTGATTCATGCTATCTGTAGAGGAAAATGTATCAGAATAGCGGCACAGGGAGCATGGAAGGGCTGCAATTTTAAATAGCATTTCTTTAAGTCAGGGGTTGGCTAACTTTGGCCTGTAACCATCCACCTTTTTCTGTAGATAAAGGTCTATTAGCACACAGCCACATCCATTCATTTACAGGTTGTCTGTGGGGTTCATTAGTTGCAACAGAGACCATATGGGCAAAGTCGAAAATATTTACTCTTTGGCCTTTTGCAGAGAAATGCAGATTTTATTTATTTATTTGTCTATTTGGCTGTACTGGGTCTTAGTTGTGACACTCAAGATCTTCCACCGTCATTGTGGCCTGTGAACTCTTAGTTGTGGCATGTGGGATCTAGTTCCCTGCCCAGGGATCGAAATCCAGGTCCCCTGCGTTGGGAGTGCTCAGTCTTAGCCACTGGACCACCAGGGAAGTCCCTGCAAATTTTTATTTATGATAACAGTGTATAATAGTATGCATGTTGTGCTTTTCAGCTTCCAAACATCTTTAATAAACTATGGCCTTGTCTGAGTGTGGCAGTGGTATCAGGGTAGGTCCAAGTAGCTTTGTTTTACAGGTCACTGAACCAGAAAGGTTACTGGGATTGTCCAGGGCTGCCGCTCTTATAAAGTGGTGATGTTTAGCTCTCACAGCTGGTGCGTTTCCCAGCGTGATCTACTGATGATAAAGACAACCCAGCTTTTTAGCACTGGGCGCTTCCTAGCATACATAACACAGGCAGGCAATACTAAGTAGGCATCAAGAGTGTGGGCTCTAAACCTAGGCTGTCCAAGTTCAAATCCTCACTCTGCCACTTCTTCTGTGCTGTGCCTCAGTTTCCTTTTCTATAAAGGAGTTATAATAATATGCTTTCTGGGTAGGGTGGTGATGCATCCCAGTTTGCCCGAGGCATCTTGGATTCATGCCTACTTTGTCTGCATTAAGTAATAGTGTCTCATTTTACACCCAGCTGCTCCAGTCTGAACATTAAGTTATATTTGTACCCTAGCTAGGGTTGTCGCTGGGCTTGAGTTAGTACAAATAAGGCTTTTAGAATCCTGCCTAACCGTAGTCTGTAGCAGTGGTTTCTTATCTTTGCTGTGCCAACTCATCAGTTCATTTTCTTCTGACTCATTTTTTGGTTCCATTAAGTCCAGACTTGTTCCCTTGTGAAGTGATTTTGTGTGTTTGGGTTAACAGGTGACAGAGGATCCTTCTTTCAGGGTACAGAGCCCTCCACCTGCAGTGTTCATCCCCCAGCAGGCCTCCGGCCTCTCTCCCTGACCTCCTTCCATAGGTCTTTGCTCACACGTCATTGTCTCATGATGCTTTCACAGGCCACTTCTCTAACTTGCCATACCGTCCTACACACTTCGTGTCTACTAACCTGCTTTAGTTTTCTGCCTAATACTTACGTATATTACCGAGCAGCTAATAATGTTTTTAGTGTGCTTTTGTTTTGCTGTTGGATAGAAAGAAAAAAACCCAAATAGGCCTGTGAGATTACTTTTTAAAAAAAAAATAGTGTAGCTTTATTGCTAAAATTTGAAAAATTACAGAAAATCACAGTGCCACAAATATAATCCACCCATAGTCCCACCCCTTCCTGCATGGTTGTCATTTTAAGGTGTATTAAGAAAAACAATTTTATCATAGAACTTTAGCTAAATAGCTTATAAGCAAGTGAGGATTTACTTAGTTCTCTAAGGATTATAATTTTGATTCCTTTAAGATAAACCTGTCTTCATGTTTTCATCTGAAACTGTTCTGAGAAAACATCAAAGCACTAGTGCAGCCTGGTCCCAATCCCAGAAATAAAGGAAAAAAAACATGGCAGAGAGTGGAGTGAGAAAGCAAGCTTCCCCACTGGGAGTTAAGGTCTCTTGGAGTATTGGCAATGCGTTAGCTTGACTCTTGCCAATGTGAATGTCTTAATAGAAAGGATCTTGTGGTGACATGTTTTTATTTGCTGATTTCCTTTATCATATGGAACAAGTTGCACACTCTTTGTGCCTCACTGTTTCCCCTAAGAATATAATTCAGCTGTGTGTGTTTGTTCCACAGCCCTCTTTAAAACTTGTAATTGTTCCATATATTTGTTCGTTTACATTTTTGAGTTCCCCACCAGCATGTCAGTTCCAGAAGGGCACAGTTGTATCTGTCTTGCTCACCAGTGCATTCCTAGCACCTCACGTAGTGCCTGGCACATGGTATTTACTCATTAAATATTTGTCAAATGGGGAGTCCACTGAGCCTGGTGGCACACACACCCCCTCTGTGCAGGGGACCAGGGTGGGGACGACCCTTGTGCAGGGTTCTCAGTTGCAAGAGAATAAAGCCCTAAAAGATGGCCCTGGCCCCTCAAATATTATCCTCATTTTCTCCCCCAGTCCCCCAATTCCTTTAACAAATGACAGAGTTATTAATTCATCCATCTGAGTTGGTTTAAAGTGTTGATGAGTTTTGAGACAGGAATCTCATTAAGACCTTCACACTCAGGGATCAACAGGGATTCTTGCTGTGGTCCTGTGAGGTGGGGGGGGCCAGTGATGATGGGGTGGGAATGAGAAGAGCCCAGAGCAGGGAGGTGGAAAGAGGGCTTGGGCAAAGTGGGATGGCCAGAGCGGAAGGAACACAGGAAGGGTAGTGGGCCCACTGCCCACACAGACTGTATTTAGAGAAGCTCATTCACTTTCACCCACAGCCCAGGCCTTTGAAGCAGTCAGCCCAGTGCCTGACACACCTGAGCAGTGGATGATGGCAGTGAGGTGATAGCTAAATGTTTTGAACATGTACTATTAATATGAGCCACACTCTCTGCTCGGCACGTTTCCTGTACTTACTCTCTACTCCTTTGCAAGACTTTTAGGAGACAAATACTACAGTTATTCCCATTTTATGGATAAGGATCCTCAGTTGGCAAGACGTTTAATATCCGAGACAACTTTGTCCTGTGGCTTGTCGCAGGCTAAAGTTACATACTCGTTCTCATCAGTACTCAGTAAAAATATCTTGCCCCCCCCCCACCTCCCTTTCTTCCTCAGTATCCTATATGTGAAAGCATTTTGGCAATTTTGTCAATAATTTGACATGATTACTGTAGAATAACTAAAAGCAGCTTATATACGTGTGGAACATGAGTTTTAACAGCAGCTCTTTTGAGATACTGTGCCCTTTTTCTTTTCTTGTACAAGCACACTACATCTTTATTCAGGCAGATCGTGCCCATATGAGGTGCTGTGTTCAACATATATTTCTAATTACAACATTGATTATTACTATTTATTGAGAATTTGCTATGTGCCAGGGATTATTTTAGGTGTTTCATGTATAGTGACACATTTATATGTCTCAACAACTGTGAGATGGATGCTGTTGATATTATCTCCATTTTATAGGTGGAGAAACTGAGGCACACAGATAGACTGAGTTAATTGCCCAAAGGTTTTAGGAGCAGCAGGTAGCAGAGCCAGAATTCAAAGGCAGGGGCTTATGTCTCTTTAAACACTCTGCCATTTGCTTCGTGAGTGGGCATGGCGACCTTTCTTTACTTTGGTTAATATTTATTGACAATTCATGAGGAAGTTACTGAATATTCCTTCCTGAGATACCCCACCAGCTGTAACCTGACTTTCCCACTTGGGTTTATTTCCTTTCAACCCGACCCTTTCCAGTGAGAACCCAAGAGATGGATTGAAATATTCTCTTTCATATTCACCTTGCAGTTTTCTACTGTGAAATTTTTCATCTATTTCTGAGACTAATGTGTGTGTTATACTTTGGAAGAGAAGTAATCTTTACTTTTTTCCTCAGCATTCTAATTATCATTCTAGTTGAGTTGCCGGTTTCACCAGTAGAATGTTTTGGCCTCCATTCTCTGTGTAGCAAGCTCGAGGTCTGCATGGTGGAAGGACTTCTAGGGGTTGCCTTTCTGCTGTCAAGTTTTCTGACCCCTTGTGGAGTTTAAGGTCAAACTAACTGGCCCACATGGGATATCCCATGACTTTCCTGCAGTGTATTAGAGTGAGTTACAGGGCTTCCCTGGTGGCTCAGATGGTAAGGAGTCTGCCTGCAATGCAGGAGACCTGGGTTCGATCCCTGGGTCAGGAAGATACCCTAGAGAAGGAAATGGCAACCCACTCCAGTACTGTTGCCTGGAAAATCCCATGGACAGAGGAGCCTGGCAGGCTACAGTCCATGGGATCAGAGTTGGACACGACTGAGTGACTTCACTATAGACCTTCTAACAGGCAAGCCCAGTGTGCCTCCAGGTTCAAGGAGCCTTTGGGGTCTGGTGGCAGAATTGAAGCTTTGGGACCATTCATGTGGTCTGCTCCAGATTTCCAAAAATGTCCAGGGAGTTAGACTTTTGATGTAAGAAAAAAAACACAATACTCTCTCACCACTTGGAACACCTCAGTTTTGGAAAAATCATTAAAAAAAAAAATGCCACGAAGCCACCCATGCTGCATCAGTGCTGGAGGGTCATTAGGCAAAAGGCAGCGTCCAGACACTTGTGGGAGGTATGATTTTTATGGGCTGTTTGTGTGTCCAGTTTTGCAGTTTTCAGAGGAGATCTGCACTGGGGCTGTCAATGAAAACCATTGAACCTGTCATGCTGTTGTTTGCCAGGTCGCCTGGAAAAACACCCTGGGAGGGTCAAAGAGGGGAATACTAAAAAAAAATAAAAATAAAAAAAAAATGGATGGCCCTGTTCTGGTGTGAGGCCAGGGCTCGGTGTCACAGCCAAATTCCCCAGTGAGAGAGGAGTTTCCACCAGTGCAGGTTTTCCCCACCCTACCTTACGCCATCCCGTCTGAAAAAAATTCCACTTCCGGTGGAGCCAAGTAGAGTCACTTGAAGGCAGTGTAAACAAAAGCAGCAGGTAGTGTTGATGCTTGCAAAGAACATTCTGATGGGGGAGAAAAAGAAATGAGAAGACCAGCTAGCAAGTGGGAGGTTTTCCTGGCTGTAGGAGAGCTGCTTGGAATAGCATTGGCTTCTGGTTTCTAAAGACCAGCCCAGCAAACCTAAAGCTCTAATGTAAGCAAACTCTCCTTGGGCATCTCTTCCCCATCCGTTCCCTTTTGCCCTCACTGAGCTAACGGCAGGTTCCCATCTCAATGCTCCTGTCATCTGTGTCTGACCCTGAAGGGCTCTCCCTGGTCACTCATGCCTGTGTTATCCCCACTCACCAGCAAAGCTGACTTGATCAGTTGAAATTCAGTCTTTAATGGATATCAGTGCCTTGCAAAAAGAGAAAAGACCACTTGACAGGTGGTCTTTTAGTTATTAGTCAGAAATTAAGAATTCTGCGGGTAGGAGAAGAGTTTTATGCTAGGCTGCCTTTAACAGGGCAGCCTCTCCTTCAGTCCTGCTGATAACGGAACAAGTTTCTCAGTCCTCCACCTCCCAAACACACAAAAGATAGAACCAGTCACTCCCATCTTTGTGTCCTCAAAGCTCGTAGAACTCCAGCACATTTTATAACACTGTTCATCGGTGAGTAGGAATTGGAATGAAGATGTTTCTGCCTTTTCCGAAACAACCCCGTTTAGCCTTTCCCAGTGCGAATAATGGGCCAGCCTCCATTTAGAAGGGAGTCTTAATTAGGAGCCAACTTCCTGTAGATGATGTTATCAACTGTCAAAGGCTGCTAACGGGAGGATTTAGCCGTGGACTGAGAAGTCACTGCTGAGCTAGGTGAGGTGGGAGTCCTGGGTGACCTTGATAAGAGTAGCACAGAATCCCGTTTGAAACAATTTCCAGAGAGGTTGGGAAGAGAGAAAGTGGCCATAGCAAGTATGGACAAGCCCTGAGCAGGTTCAATGAAAGGACTAGTTACAAGGAAGAACTCTGCTTCCTCGAAGAACTGTGTTTTCTCCTCTTCATGGATGAATTCAGAGTGGAACGTGATTCTTTTTCTCTTTGGACACTAGAGAGCCCTGTTTGTGGTTTGATATTTGATAGTACAAATGTGAAGTCCTTATGTCCTTGCTATTTGTTTTCTAATGCCCCTCCTTGCTTTTGATCTCCTTTTCTAATGTGTGTTCTGCTTGAATCTGCTTTTTTTTTTGTGCGGGGAGAGAGAGGGAATACAGAATGGCATCTTGTCATCTGTGGTCTCCATTGTTGAGTACCTCGTGGCCTTTTATCTGCCATAAATCACCATACAAGTGGAAGGCGTAATTGCTCTCAAGAACAGATGAGAAGGAGGACAAGTAATTCTCTTTATACAGGGGGGTTCTATAGATAGTTGTGGAACATGAGAAGGGAGATACTGGAAGACACCTGAGGCAATAAAGTCTTCCTCAGCTCTTCCAGAAGCTGGCATTGAGAAATCGAGAAAAAAATTCTAGCAGTGTGTTCCAGAGGGTGTACTTCTGATTTACTCTTGTTGATGGAAGCAGTAAAACCCCTGTCAGCCTCTGAATACCTTCACACATGCACCTAGAGAAGAAGCAAACCTCTGCTTCTAGAGATCCTAGGGAGAAAAGAGTTCCATTGAAAACACCATTAAGAAAAGTGACCATTTATCCAACCCTGACATCTAATTTGCCCTTCCTAAACATTTAATGTTGTAACCACAAACAAATGACAGGTTCCAGGACGCCAGGGAAAAGTAAGCTTTTAAAAAGTCTGTGAAAACATCGTTCAGGGGAAAAAATAAGTTAGAGTGGGAGTAAAGTACAGACTATAAATGAGGAAGAGGAAAGAAAAGCATTTTAAGAAATGACCTTGTGGCTTCTGAGTTGTACCGAGTGGTTTGATGTCATTAGCCAGATGATCCTATTGATTTTCTTATATTCATGTAGTAAACGAATGGAAATCTAAGCATTTTCCCACTTCATAGTGTGTTGTTTCCTGTAGTTATAAATATATCTTCCAGTCCCTTAGGGTGGCCAAGTAGAGGAAGGGGTCTTGGGCTATGCTCCTTAACCCTTGGGTGTCTGGCCTGACAGGCCCATTTTCTTATTGTATGTCCCCTCTGTTGGCAAGGAGTAACAGGGCAATGGAAGGGCTAGGACACCTCAGGAGTCTATTCCACAGGTCACTGTGATAAATGACTCTCCCAGGGAGATTTTTACCAGTAAATGTCCAGAGGTGGGCTGCAAACTGCCGAGAGTCCATCCTTTTGCCTGCCAGTCCCAGAAACGTCTTGCCTATCACTTTATGAGTTTGTCCCAGAGACCATGTGAGATGCCTAGAATCTGTTTTATGCAGGCTTCAGAGGGATGGGGTAGGAGGAAATGAGACTGACTTTGAATTGAACTAGCCCAGGCCACTGTCTTTTGTGCCTTGTGGGTCCTTAAATGGGTACCTGTAGTACTCACAGAAGGAAAAGAGAAAACCAAAAAGCATGGAGGGAATAATGAAAGGGAGGAAAGGTAGCTAGAGAGGAAGAGAAAGATGAAAGGAAGAAGGAAGATGCATAAATTAGCTTTTTCTGTGTAACAAAACACCCCAACATTTAGTGGTTTAGATAAAGCCACAGCCATTTCATTTGTTCCCAGTTCTGGAGTCTGCAGTGTGGTCTCTTTGCTCACTCATGTCCCTGCAGTCCCCTGCCAGTCAGCTAGATGACTCTCTGCTGGAGGTTGGCACAGTAATGGTAACTGGGCACACATGCCTTTCACCACCCAGCAGGCTAACTCAGGCTTGTTCTCCCTGTCACATAGTGGCTCGAAGTTCCAGGAGCAGGAGGAAAGTGGAAACTTCCATAGTCACACACTTTTTAAAAGAAATATTTGGCCACACCATGTGGCATGTGGAACTTTAGTTCCTCGGCCAGGGATCGAACCTGTGTCCCTTGCACTGGAAATGTGGAGTCTTAACCACTGGACCTCCAGAGAAGTCCAAAGCACTTTTCAGGCTTCTGGTGGCATCACATTTGCCAGTGTCCTATTAGGCAGAGCAAATGCGAGTCCATCACACATTCAAGAGGTGGAGAAAGCGATCCCGCCTTTGGCTGGGAGGAGTTGCAGTCACAGTGCAGATGGATTGGCATACTGGCATAGGGAGGATTTATGGCCGGTTGTGCAATCTCCCACAGAAGGGAAAGGCTAGAACTCTTTTGCTGGCAGGATTGGCAGAGATGTAGCAGTGTAGAGATTAAGGCCCTCACCTTAAATCACCAAGTGCCTATATTCCACAGTTTATCTGTCGAATAGGGCTGGATAATAGTATAACCTCTTACTCATTTCCAGTGGGAACAAGAAAAACTTTATGGGCAAAAGTTTCCTCCTCTTTTACTCCCTGGAATTGGACTAAGGAGCAGTTAAATGTTTAGTATGTCTCAAGTGGCAAATGTTTTGGAAACAGAAAACTTTAAGGCAGTAGACTTAATTTCTAACTCGTGTTGAAGATGCAACAAAAACTTAACAAAGGAAAAATTGGGAACTTTCCTGGTGGTCCAGTGGCTAAGATTCCAGGCTCCCAATGCAGGGGACCTGGGTTCAATTCCCGTCAGGGAACTGGATCCCACATTCTGCGACTAAGAGTTCACATGCCACAACTAAGACCCAGCACAGCCAAATATAAATATTTTTTTTTTAAAAGGAAAAATTGACATGGTGATCTTCTTAGTTACTTGGTAAGACCCATCCTACACTTGAATTTGTTTTTTCCTCATCTGTGTATCTTTTCATCATATTTCATTACTGAAAACAGTATCAAAGCATAGTTTAAGTAGAGGAAAATGCTCAGAATTTGTTGCTATCCAGTGGAAAGAGGAGTTGAGAGTTAATTAGAAAGCCTCAGGTCTGGCAGTTGGAATTGATTTAATGCAGCAGTAGTTATCTAAATTCAGTTTTCTTCAGGAAATGTTTTCATACAAAAGGAAGAAAGTCCATGTCTAGTAAACTTTGTATGAGTATAGCTTAATGTAAGACTGTCATTAAAAAAATCAAGTAGGTGTTTTTGTGAAATAGACAATGAATGCTCTGAGAAAGAATTCATTGGTACATCCTTACCTACAGATTCACTTTTAAGATGGTAATCATTTACATTCTAAGGAAAGGCATGCCCTAAGTTTGGAAACACCTTTAGTTCTGCCATGTTGCAGGGAGACCTGTGGTTGCCTCACCCAGGGGGTCGGGTCTGCTGATCAAGAAGTCATTCGAAGGGGGTCCCTGCCTTTGTGCTCCTTAATACCCTCTTCAGCTCTGGGCAGAGGTAACCATCAACATTCTAGCCCCTGGGATACATTTGGAAAACCTCAAGCTTGGCAAGGGGAGGGAAGGAGAAGAGGGAAACCGTAGGATGGAGAGTAGAAGGGAAGAGAGGATGAAAAAACTGGAGAGGAAGGAGGAGAGAAAAGGAAATGTTCAGTGCTACAGAAAAAACATCATTGGACCAACAGTCCAAGAGATCCGCCAGCTCCTTACCCTGGCCTGGTTCATTCCACCTCTGACCTGGCATCACCAGCGTCACTAAAGAGGTCATCTTCGCATGGGACTTCCATTGTGGTCTAGTGGTTAAGAGACCACTCACTTTGCATTGCAGGGAACTTGGATTCAATGCCTAGTCAGGGAAGTAAGATCCTACATGCCTCAGAGCAGTGGAGCCCGTGTGCCACAAATAGCGAGTCTTTGTGCCGCAATGAAGATTTCACGGGCTGCAGCTAAGACCCAGTGCAACCAAATGAATAAATAGTACCAGTGGCATAGTGATTCTGCCAAACAAACAGAATATCACCCATAAATAAATAAATAAATATTAAAAAAAGAAAGCAGCCATCTTAAATGTTTCAGAAAGCAATTCCTTCTACAATTTAACAATGCTCCAAAGCAAGATGTTTCTCTTAATTTAAGTCCTTTGGGCTGTAATTTAAAGCTACCTTCCAGCATTGCCTTGTGCCCACAGCAGAGATGAAGGCCATCTCCCTGTCACCGTTCTTCTCTGAGGGCCTTGTGTACATTGTGGGTATTATTCCTAATCCATCATAACCTCCACCTGGACTTGCAGTGTGGATTTTTTCCAGTCTATTCACAGATTATGTTTTTAATACATTTTCATCGGTTGTCTGCTCCATCCCTCCAGGTCCCTTCTGACCATTCTCTGCTTTGCTTTTGATGCTTCAGCAGCATCAGACTGACTCTAGCCCTGCCCACTCTGTGCCAGTCTTTGGCTCTATGTCTCAGTTGAGGCACTTGGCTCTTCACGTAAAGGGAGTTGCACATCCTTTAAGATGCAGCATGACTGTTACCTTCTGCAGGAACCTGCCAGGTTCGTTTCCCTCTGCCAGCTTAGGTTCACTTCCTTGAAGCTCCCACTGTACCTGGTTCATATGGAGCTCCCAGAATGCCTAGCATTCTGCATTCAGGCTCTTATGGTCCTCTTGGCTAAGTGCCTTTGGCAAGGGTGTAACCTGCACACCCCTGTTCTTTGGCACACAGTAGGCCTTCAGTAGAGTTTTGTTCAACTAATTATCTTTGAAGTCTTACAGAACCATCTCAGTTGGACTCCTCTTGAATGGTGGCATCCAGAACTAAACCAGTCTTTGCAGGTAAAGATCCTATTAGGTGGGGTCCCCTCAATAATGGGGCCCCTACAAGGTTTGAGAACCATGCTTGTTTGTTCCTCGATGGCCATACTCACCACTTTGTAGCCAAGCCCAGCATATCCCTGCCCTTCTCCTGTATCTGCCCACCAGCCTCACCTTCGTCCTCTCCATCTGTGCAATTTGCTTTTCCTACCACTGTAGAGAAGCTTACTGTTATTTATTTCTGCTCCTCTTCCCAATTTATTGAGGCCTTTGGCCACTGGTCCTTTCTTCCATGGTGTTGGTGTCATTGTCAGGAACTGTGAGCCACTCTCTGCCCCTCAGTCTGGGCCACTAAATAATCATTAGGTTCTCAATGAAGCAGTGAGCCCTCAGGATGCTGCACATCATGTCACTGGGTTTTGTTTTGGTTGCTACTTGGACCAGCATCACATTACCCAAGAGGACAGTGGGCAACTCTCTGGAGCTGAAGTTACCTGTGCAGCTACCCAGTGGTTTCGCTGATTATCCCAGGATGTGTGGGCCCCACAATCAGCACCTGGGCCTCTGAGCAGCCAGCGAGTACAGGCATTCCAGTTCTTGGATGTAGCCGCTCTGAGCTTCCTCTGCTCTGGAGCTGAGCTCTGAGTATAATCAGAGATAATTTCCTTCCCATCCAAGCCACTTGTATGGTCTCTCTCTCTCCTTTTTTTTTTTTTCTGGTTATGCTGGTATTACCCTGGGTTTTAGCCAGCTTGATAAATAGAGGAAGTTGGATGCATTTCCAGCCTTCCTGATGTCATGGTTTGGGGCAGTCTGCAGCTGTGGGAGGTTTTAGTTAATCCTAGCAATTGGTGAGTTTGCTGTTCTTCTCTGAGAAGCTTCTCTGTTCTGTGCCATGTCTTACATAAGTCAATATGGTTCCTTTTGTGACTTGCCCTTTCCTTTCAATGATGTAAGAAGCCCAAACGTTGGCAGGCACTCTGTTTTGTTACTGGAGTGCTGGTGCTGATCCTCATCAGATCCCGAGTCCTGCTTAGTTTCTTGTGGAGATAAAGGGCGGTGGACATGTGGCAGTGATAGTGGCAAAGAGGGATCCAGAGGCTGATGGATGGGCAGTTCTGTAATTAAGTTTAGGCCTATGTGTCCATCAGCCATTTTCACATCATTGCTTTTGACATTCTTTTCCACAGCTTGCTCAAGTGAGTTCTTGCTCCCTGGCTGGGTAGCTGGTTTCTTGGCTCTGAGAGCAGAAGTCTTTGTGCTCTCAATGGGCTTTCTAATTGTGCTAGAGTGGGTCCAGGGGAGACGGTGTCCAGTTGAGCTAGTGATGGCCTGATGTTCTAGTTAGTCTCCCTCTGAGCTTGTGTGTTCTCTGAAAAACCTGGATGGCTTGGCCCAGCCTCCCTCTGTTCTGCCTTTTGCTAGAAAAAAAAAATAAGTAATTGTATAAGTCATACATGAGCCTGTGCCCGTGTTCTGTTGGCCTTCATCCTTTCCCCCATCACATGCCTCTCTATGGAGGCTTGGTGGGTTTCCTTCTAGGCTTTTTTGTATGTGGCCACACTTGTCACTATACAAATAAGCATACATATATAGAGCCTTGTTTGTTTCTTAACATATCCTAGTAGCTACAGTATTAAGAAACTTTATTTTTTTGCATGACTTACACATATTGACAGTCTCTATGTATGCAGATCAACTTCATTTTTCTTAAGCATTGTATAACATTTCAGAATATGGATGGATCATCCTTTTTTTAACTATTCATTTACTGATGGATACATAGGCTTTTCCACCCTTGTACAAAGCTGCAATAAGAGTATCTGTATATTTTTGTGTCTGTGTGTCGCTGTTTCTGTAAGGACAATCTCTGGAATTAGAATTTCTGGATCAAAAGATGTGCACATTGAAAAATTCAAAACATAGCTCAACTGTTCTCTCAAAGTTTATGTATCCACCAGCAGTGTAAGCAGTGTTCATTTCCCATGTTCCCTTGAACATGCTTTCCAGCTTTGGGTATTATTAGGCTTTTTAATTTTTTCATGCAGTAGGCAAACAAATTTCATTGTTGCTGCCCTATTTTTCTACCTGAGAGTGTTCCAAAGGAGCAAAGAGAGACTCATGTTGTTTATTAATAAACTTGGTTTACTAGGCACCACTCAGCATGCTTTATTGTGGTTATCAGTAAGGTTTTGGAAGAGGCAATGTGTTTGAGTTGTGAAATTTCATCAAAAACTCCTATGTAGAAAATTCTCATTTATACAAATATAAAGTGAAATTATTTCCATACTCAAGTCACAATCAATTTGTTTCTTTGTTTGATTATTTTAATGTTTTACAGTTGTTAATCTTCCATTCATTCCACGTTGAGCATTGGTACATGTGTTTATAATTTGTTCATCCTATGACAGGACATCTTGCTTGGCTTTCCTTTTTGTCTTTAAACATTGCTTAATGAAGTTTTTCTGACATACTGGGCTTTATTAAGAACTAGTCCTTTTTTTCCCTCTTAAAGAGCATATAATCAATAGTAATTCATCATGACTTCTTATTTCCTCTTTGAATTCATATCCTGTATCCTCCTTGAGCATTGAACTTCTGTCTTAACAGTTTGTTGACTGAAGCCAGGAGTAGATCAGTTGGTTCCAAGATCACGCTATAGATTGTTACCTCTTGTAGTTCCTGATTTGAACATTGTTTAGTCTGTATTTCACTTGAGGGGACAGCATGGTGTGAGGTGACTGTCATCTTTGAGCTGATAGCTGTGCCCATATTTTGGTTTTGAAGCAAAGCATGATGGAATATTCTGAAACATACAAGTCAGGTGGTCAGTAATGTGCTCTGTCCTGAGTGGGCACATGATTTTTTTTTCCCCAGAGTGCATCTGCCTTGGCTTTCTCTCAGGTCATTGCCAATGCCTCCATCTCCCCCTTCCAACTGTGAGCCAAACTGGACAATCAGTAGAGAGTTATTTATTCAGCTCCTCTGTGGATAAAGAATTCTGCCCTGGGCTTTGGGGATGCAAGTGCCATAAATGACTCACCCAATCCTTGATAGCAGGGAGTTTAGGTTCTAGGGAAATTAAGTCACAAAATGAAGAAAGGGCTAATGAAGAAGGGGCTTCCCTGGTGGCTCAGAGGTTAAGGCCTCTGCCTGCAATGCGGGAGACCTGGGTTCAATCCCTGGGTCAGGAAGATCCCCTGGAGAAGAAAATGGCAACCCACTCCGGTATTCTTGCCTGGAGAATCCTATGGACGGAGGAGCCTGGTGGGCTACAGTCCACGGGGTTGCAAAGAGTCGGACATGACTAAGCGAGAAGAGTCTCTCAAAAAGACCACCCTGCCTCAGAACTGATGACTTCATTGTTAAGTGCCGCCGTGATGTGGTTAATGAAGCCCGAGTAGTAATACACGCTACTAAATATTAACAAGGTCAGCCTCCAAACTGACTTTGTCATGTCTCCCAATTTGTAATAAGTTCCTTAAGAGTAAGGTTTTCTTCCTCCATTTCTTTTGTAATTCTGCTGCCAAGTTCTAGCCTTGGTGGACAGCAAGGGGTCTAGAGTCCTTGGCTGATGTGCTCACTGTAGTGCTGAAGCATCATGGTGCCAAGAAGGCCTGGTTTCCATTGGTCTAATTCTTTCTTTTTTAAAAAATTTTTAGACTTGTGCAGAATATCTCCATCTTTTCTTCTGAACTTCCTGCCAGGTGAGTGAGTCTCTTTCTGTGTGAAAATGAGGAAATGATGAACATGTTTGTTTTTCCTTTCAAATTACCCCCCTTCAAGTCTCCCTCCCCTTAACCACTGTATTCTTTTTGTTATTGCTTTGTTTGTCACTCTTCACTCCCACTTGGAGCCTTCTTTCCTTCGGACATTTTCTCTTCCTTGGGGATTCTGTCGTTGACCTATTTCTCAGTAATCCAATTGTTTTTGAATAACTTGAGTAATGGGTACTGATTTTGAAATTACATGGTGCAGTAAAATCTGGGGAAGGAGAAGGATCATTTATGTAGAATTCTTTGGGATTTTGTTTCACAGTTTTCCCCTTTCCATCTCCCTGGACTGGCTTCCCTATCTCTAACAGCATTTCTCATGTTTTGAAATGGATCATCGAAGTATTCTCTCTCTTACCCAAAGTGCTGTGCATACATATGCGGCTTCCAAAGACTCCTCCCAAACAGGTTTCTGCTCCTAACCCCCTTCTAAATAGAACTTCTGAGGTCACTATTGACTTGGATTTCCTATTTCCTCTGAGACTGATAAATAAGGATGATTTCTGGTATAAATAATAAAAATCTTGTCACCAATACTAATATTTATTATAGTTAATGTAAATTAGAATTCACATAGTCACAATAAATGCTTATAGAAACAAGGTTAAAACACCTGAGCAGAGTCACACAGCTAATAAATGACCAAGTGGGGACTTGGAACAGGAGTTGGCATGCATGCTCAGTTGCTTAGTCATGTCCAACTCAAGAGTACTAGAGTGTGTTGCCATTGCCTCCTCCAGGGGATCTTCCTGACCCGGGGATTGAATCCGCGTCTCCTGCATTGGCAGGTGGATTCTTTACCACCTGGCCACCTGGGAGTTGGCTTGATGTGACAAAAGCAAGGAAGGCATAGAATGGTGGTGGTGGTTCCCTTTCCTTAGGACCTCCCTTCCTCTCAAATACGATCTCCTGAGGCTCCAAACCCCCATGTTTTTGCCTCATCTCTGCTCCTACCCCCACCCCCAGCCTGATCAATACCTTGAGGATGCTTTGAAGGAGTCTTCTGTTTCTCTCCTCTACATATTGATAGAATTATACAGCAATAAATTCCAGACCAAATCAGTTTTAAAAATCTTTTTTGAGTCCCTGCTGTGATTGGAGTTGCATGTTGTGAGGGTTGGGGTGAGGTGAGGTGGAGACCAAGTCTACGTATGAGAAGATACTACGCTCTGGTGCTTTGTTTTGTTTTTTAGATCAAGTTGAGTCTCATGGACTATGAAGAGAAAGTGTCTTTTAAGTAAAAAAAAAAACAAAAACAAAAAAACCCACCATTTATTTGGCCACACCTATGACCGGTGAATCTAAACAGTGTCTGTAAGCTCTTGAGGTCAGGATAGATGCCTGTCTTGTTTAATGTAGTACCTTGAGTCCCTAGCATAGTACCTTGTATGTAATAAAACCTCAATAAATGTTTGTGAACTAGTTGAATTAATGCAAGAAATAATTCTGAAGTCTATTTACATTTAGTGCTAGAGTCTACTATAAACTTGTCTTCTAATTATGCTTGTAATAATAGCCAACATTTCTTGTCTGTACTAAGATCTTGATTTTATGGCCTCATTTTATCACTGTAGAACCCTATAAAATAGATTCTATTGTTACCTCCAGTTTTTCAGAAGAAAAATTTAGGTCCATAGAGCTTAAGGAACAGGCCAAGGTTACACTGTTAAGTGGTGGAGCTTAGATTTGAAGGCAGGCAGATGACTTCCCATGTGTGCTCTTGTACCTTATGCTTTTCTGTGTGTGTTTTAAACATACTGTGAGCATTAGGGGAGGAGCCTGAAGAGTGAGGGCAGAAGAAAGTAGGCTTTCACTTTGCCTTGGGTAATTCAAACATGGGTAGTCAGGAGGGTCAGAGAAGGCAATGGCCCCCCACTCCAGTACTCTTGCCTGGAAAATCCCATGGAAGGAGGAGCCTGGTAGGCTGCAGTCCGTGGGGTCGCAAAGAGCTCGGACATGACTGAGCGACTTCACTTTCACTTTTCACTTTCCTGCATTGGAGGAGGAAATGGCAGCCCACTCCAGTGTTCTTGCCTGGAGAATCCCAGGGATGGGGGAGCCTGGTGGGCTGCCGTCTATGGGGTCGCACAGAGTCGGACACGACTGAAGCGACTTAGCAGCAACAGCAGCAGTCAAGAGGGTAGATTGCAGGTAGGACAGTAGAGAAATATGGAGATGAATGAGAGAGTGGAAAAATATAACACCTTTCACAAGGTTTTGTGAATATTTGTTTACTTTTAAGCATATAATTTATTTCTAATCTTACATATCTGGTATTGATTCACTTGTTTTATTGAATAAAACTTTTTTTCCCCTGCTGCCTTAGAAAGCATTTAGTTCTTATTAAGAAAGTCATTTGCACTATGAAGACCAAATTATTTTCCTTCCCTTTGATCCTAGAGACAAGAAAGCTTTACATTATCATCATGCTGTGTAGTTCACCATTGACTTTACTTTGGCTTTGACAAATGATACCCAGAGCTGCTGTTCTGGAGTTCATATTCAGCCCTTAACAGTTAACCCACTTTCTGTTCAGAACTTTTTTTTTTCTTTCTAGCGTACAGAATGCCGTTTCTCCTACAGCATTGCTGTCTGGCTTTAGTTCCTGGTGATTTTATCTTCAAAAAATTTTGTTGCTGAAGTGTGGAATAGTTCCTTTTGTCCTATATTTCTTCAAATTACAAGCTTTGAAATTGCTGCTAGACATTTTGGTGAGCATTCCAGAGAATTCTGTGAATAGTCTCATTTGGTTTATAAAATGGGTAAAAACACGAGGACTTTGCTTGTCAGGTTTTGGCACCAGGGTTCTCCTAGCCTAGTAAGCATGAATTAGGCTGGTTTTTTTTGTCTGTTCTTTGACTTTTTGTGAGGTTGGAATTCCTGTGAAAACATCTGGGCCTGGAGTTTTCTTTGTGGGGGAAATTTTGAGACCTTTTAATTATACATCTATTTAGGTTTATTATTTCCTCTTGATTCCTTCTTGGAAAGTTATATTTTTTTTTCCTAGAGATTTGCTCATTTTTATCTAGATTTTTAAAATTATTGAATAAAGTTATTCCTAAGATCCTTTTATCTTTTATGTTTATAGCATTTTCATTTATATTGCTTTTACAATTTTTTCTATTGGTTGTTCACTTACACTTCTCTCTCTTTACCTCCTTCTATAGCCTTCCCTCCAACCTCCTCTTAATTTTGCCACAATAGTCTTTTCAAAGAACAGCCTTGGCTTTATTAAAACCTTTATTTTATGTCTTTTTATCTTTTATTTTTTTATCACTTCCTTTCCTCTTCTTTGGGTTTATTTTGCTGTTCTTTTTCAAACTTCTTTTTTTTTTCCTTTTTTTTAAGATTTCTTCTTTTTTTATTTTTTATTTTTTTTTAAATTTTAAAATCTTTAATTCTTACATGCGTTCCCAAACATGAACCCCCCTCCCTCGTCCCTCCCCACAACATCTCTCTGGGTCATCCCCATGCACCAGCCCCAAGCATGCTGCACCCTGCGTCAGACATAGACTGGCATTTTGATTCTTACATGATAGTATACAGGTTAGAATGCCATTCTCCCAAATCATCCCACCCTCTCCCTCTCCCTCTGGGTCCAAAAGTCCGTTATACACATCTGTGTCTTTTTTCCTGTCTTGCATACAGGGTCGTCATTGCCATCTTTCTAAATTCCATATATATGTGTTAGTATACTGTATTGGTGTTTTTCTTTCTGGCTTACTTCACTCTGTATAATTGGCTCCAGTTTCATCCATCTCATCAGAACTGATTCAAATGAATTCTTTTTAAGGGCTGAGTAATACTCCACTGTGTATATGTACCACAGCTTTCTTATCCATTCATCTGCTGATGGACATCTAGGTTGCTTCCATGTCCTGGCTATTATAAACAGTGCTGCGATGAACATTGGGGTACATGTGTCTCTTTCAGTTCTGGTTTCCTCGGTGTGTATGCCCAGAAGTGGGATTGCTGGGTCATAAGGTAGTTCTATTTGCAATTTTTTAAGGAATCTCCACACTGTTCTCCATAGTAGCTGTACTAGTTTGCATTCCCACCAACAGTGTAGGAGGGTTCCCTTTTCTCCACACCCTCTCCAGCATTTATTGCTTGCAGACTTTTGGATCGCAGCCATTCTGACTGGTGTGAAGTGGTACCTCATTGTGGTTTTGATTTGCATTTCTCTGATAATGAGTGATGTTGAGCATCTTTTCATGTGTTTGTTAGCCATCCATATGTCGTCTTTGGAGAAATGTCTATTTAGTTCTTTGGCCCATTTTTTGATTGGGTCGTTTATTTTTCTGGAGTTGAGCTGCATAAGTTGCTTGTATATTTTTGAGATTAGTTGTTTGTCAGTTGCTTCATTTGCTATTATTTTCTCCCATTCAGAAGGCTGTCTTTTCACCTTGCTTATAGTTTCCTTTGTTGTGCAGAAGCTTTTAATTTTAATTAGATCCCATTTGTTTATTTTTGCTTTTATTTCCAGAATTCTGGGAGGTGGATCATAGAGGATCCTGCTGTGATTTATGTCTGAGAGTGTTTTGCCTATGTTCTCCTCTAGGAGTTTTATAGTTTCTGATCTTACATTTAGATCTTTAATCCATTTTGAGTTTATTTTTGTGTGCGGTGTTAGAAAGTGATCTAGTTTCATTCTTTTACAAGTGGTTGACCAGTTTTCCCAGCACCAGTTGTTAAAGAGATTGTCTTTACTCCATTGTATATTCTTGCCTCCTTTGTCAAAGATAAGGTGTCCATAGGTGTGTGGATTTATCTCTGGGCTTTCTATTTTGTTCCATTGATCTATATGTCTGTCTTTGTGCCAGTACCATACTGTCTTGATGACTGTGGCTTTGTAGTAGAGCCTGAAGTCGGGCAAGTTGATTCCTCCAGTTCCATTCTTCTTTCTCAAGATTGCTTTGGCTATTCGAGGTTTTTGTATTTCCATACAAATCTTGAAATTATTTGTTCTAGTTCTGTGAAAAATGTGGCTGGTAGCTTGATAGGGATTGCATTGAATTTGTAAATTGCTTTGGGTAGTATACTCATTTTCACTATATTGATTCTTCCGATCCATGAACATGGTATATTTCTCCATCTATTAGTGTCCTCTTTGATTTCTTTCATCAGTGTTTTATACTTTTCTATATATAGGTTTTTAGTTTCTTTAGGTAGATATATTCCTAAGTATTTTATTCTTTTCGTTGCAATGGTGAATGGAATTGTTTCCTTAATTTCTTTTTCTACTTTCTCATTATTCGTGTATAGGAATGCAAGGGATTTCTGTGTGTTGATTTTATATCCTGCAACTTTACTATATTCATTGATTAGCTCTAGTAATTTTCTGGTGGAGTCTTTAGGGTTTTCCATGTAGAGGATCATGTCATCTGCAAACAGTGAGAGTTTTACTTCTTCTTTTCCAATTTGGATTCCTTTTATTTCTTTTTCTGCTCTGATTGCTGTGGCCAAAACTTCCAGAACTATGTTGAATAGTAGCGGTGAAAGTGGACACCCTTATCTTGTTCCTGACTTTAGGGGAAATGCTTTCAATTTTTCACCATTGAGGATAATGTTTGCTGTGGGTTTGTCATATATAGCTTTTATTATGTTGAGGTATGTTCCTTCTATTCCTGCTTTCTGGAGAGTTTTTATCATAAATGGATGTTGAATTTTGTCAAAGGCCTTCTCTGCATCTATTGAGATAATCATATGGTTTTTATTTTTCAATTTGTTAATGTGGTGAATTACATTGATTGATTTGCGGATATTGAAGAATCCTTGCATCCCTGGGATAAAGCCCACTTGGTCATGGTGTATGATCTTTTTAATGTGTTGTTGGATTCTGATTGCTAGAATTTTTTTGAGGATTTTTGCATCTATGTTCATCAGTGATATTGGCCTGTAATTTTCTTTTTTTGTGACATCTTTGTCAGGTTTTGGTATTAGGGTGATGGTGGCCTCATAGAATGAATTTGGAAGTTTACCTTCCTCTGCAATTTTCTGGAAGAGTTTGAGTAGGATAGGTGTTAGCTCTTCTCGAAATTTTTGGTAGAATTCAGCTGTGAAGCCATCTGGACCTGGGCTTTTGTTTGCTGGAAGATTTCTGATTACAGTTTCAATTTCCGTGCTTGTGATGGGTCTGTTAAGATTTTCTATTTCTTCCTGGTTCAGTTTTGGAAAATTGTACTTTTCTAAGAATTTGTCCATGTCTTCCACGTTGTCCATTTTATTGGCATACAACTGCTGATAGTAGTCTCTTATGATCCTTTGTATTTCTGTGTTGTCTGTTGTGATCTCTCCATTTTCATTTCTAATTTTATTGATTTGATTTTTCTCTCTTTGCTTCTTAATGAGTCTGGCTAATGGTTTGTCAATTTTATTTATCCTTTCAAAGAACCAGCTTTTGGCTTTGTTGATTTTTGCTATGGTCTCTTTTGTTTCTTTTGTATTTATTTCTGCCCTAATTTTTAAGATTTATTTCCTTCTACTAACTCTGGGGTTCTCCAATTCTTCCTTTTCTAGTTGCTTTAGTTGTAGAGTTAGGTTATTTATTTGACTTTTTTCTTGTTTCTTGAGGTATGCCTGTATTGCTATGAACTCTCCTCTTAGCACTGCTTTTATAGTGTCCCACAGGTTTTGGGTTGTTGTGTTTTCATTTTCATTAGTTTCTATGCATATTTTGATTTCTTTTTGATTTCTTCTGTGATTTGTTGGTTATTCAGAAGTGTGTTGTTCAACCTCCATATGTTGGAATTTTTAATAGTTTTTCTCCTGTAATTGAGATCTAATCTTAATGCATTATGGTCAGAAAAGATGCTTGGAGTGATTTCGATTTTTTTGAATTTATCAAGTTTAGATTTATGGCCCAGGATGTGATCTATCCTGGAGAAGGTTCCATGAGCACTTGAAAAAAGGTGAAATTCATTGTTTTGGGGTGAAATGTCCTATAGATATCAATTAGGTCTAACTGATCTAATGTATCATTTAAAGTTTGCGTTTCTTTGTTAATTTTCTGTTTAGTTGATCTGTCCATAGGTGTGAGTGGGGTATTAAAGTCTCCCACTATTATTGTGTTATTGTTGATTTCCCCTTTCATACTTGTTAGCATTTGTCTTACATATTGCGGTGCTCCTATATTGGGTGCATATATATTTATAATTGTTATATCTTCTTCTTGGATTGTTCCTTTGATCATTATGTAGTGGCCTTCTTTGTCTCTTTTCACAGCCTTTGTTTTAAATTCTATTTTATCGGATATGAGTATTGCCACTCCTGCTTTCTTTTGGTCTCTATTTGCGTGGTATATCTTTTTCCAGCCCTTCACTTTCAGTCTGTATGTGTCCCTTGTTTTGAGGTGGGTCTCTTGTAAGCGGCATATAGAGGGGTCTTGTTTTGTATCCATTCAGCCAGTCTTTGTTTTTTGGTTGGGGCGTTCAACCCATTTACGTTTAAGGTAATTATTGATAAGTGTGATCCCGTTACCATTTACTTTATTGTTTTGGGTTCGGGTTTCCTTTTCGTGTTTCCTGTCTAGAGAATATCCTTTAGAATTTGTTGGAGAGCTGGTTTGGTGGTGCTGAATTCTCTCAGCTTTTGCTTGTCTGTAAAGCTTTTGATTTCTCCTTCGTATTTGAATGAGAGCCTTGCTGGGTACAGTAATCTGGGCTGTAGGTTATTGTCTTTCATCACTTTAAGTATGTCTTGCCATTCCCTCCTGGCCTGAAGAGTTTCTATTGACAGATCAGCTGTTATCCTTATGGGAATCCCCTTGTGTGTTATTTGTTGTTTTTCCCTTGCTGCTTTTAATATTTGTTCTTTGTGTTTGATCTTTGTTAATTTGATTAATATGTGTCTTGGGGTGTTTCACCTTGGGTTTATCCTATTTGGGACTCTGTGTTTCTTGGACTTGGGTGATTATTTCCTTCCCCATTTTAGGGAAGTTTTCAACTATTATCTCCTCAAGGATTTTCTTATGATCTTTCTTTCTGTCTTCTTCTTCTGGGACTCCTATAATTCGAATGTTGGAGCGTTTCATATTGTCCTGGAGGTCTCTGAGATTGTCCTCGTTTCTTTTAATTCGTTTTTCTTGTTTCCTCTCTGATTCATTTATTTCTACCATTCTATCTTCTATTTCACTAATCCTATCTTCTGCCTCCGTTATTCTACTATTTGTTGCCTCCGGAGTGTTTCTGATCTCATTTATTGCGTTATTCATTATATTTTGACTCTTTTTTATTTCTTCTAGGTCCTTGTTAAACCTTTCTTGCATCTTCTCAATCCTTGTCTCTAGGCTATTTATCTGTGTTTCCATTTTGATTTCAAGATTTTGGATCATTTTCACTATCAATATTCGGAATTCCTTCTCAGGTAGATTCCCTACTTCTTCCTCTTTTGTTTGGTTTGGTGGGCAACTCTCCTGTTCCTTTGCCTGCTGAGTATTCCTCTGTCTCTTCATTTTGGTTATATTGCTATCTTTGGGGTGGCCTTTTTATATTCTGGTAATTTGTGGAGTTCTCTTTATTATGGAGCTTCCTCACTTTGGGTGGGGTTCTATCAGTGGCTTGTCAAGGTTTCCTGGTTAGGGAGGCTTGTGTTGGAGTTTTGGTGGGTGGAGCTGGGTTTCTTCTCTCTGGAGTACAGTGGAGTGACCCGTAATGGGTTATGAGACATCAAAGGTTTTGGGATAATTTTGAGCTGCCTGTATATTGAGGCTCAGGGGAGTGTTCCTGTGTTGCTGGAGAATTTGTGTGGTATGTGTTGTTTTGGAACTTGTTGGCCCTTGGGTGGAGCTTGGTTTCGGTGTAGGTATGAAGGCATTTGATGAGCTCCTATTGCTTAATGTTCCCTGAATTCAAGAGTTCTCTAATGTTTTCAGGCTTTGGATTTAAGCCTCCTGCTTCTGGTTTTGAGTTTTATTTTTATAGTAGCCTCTAGACTTCTCCATCTATACAGCACCGATGATAAAACATCTAGGTTAAAGATGAAAAGTTTCTCCACATTGAGGGACATTCAGAGAGGTTCACTGAGTTAAGGAGAAGAGAAGATGGAGGGGGTAGTTAGAGGTAACTGGAATGAGATGCGGTGAGATCAAAAGAGGAGAGAGCAAGCTAGCCAGTAGTCACTTCCTTATGTGCGCTCTATAGTCTGGACTGCTCAGAGGTATTTACAGAGTTATATGGGGAAGAGGAAAGGGAGGAAGTAGACAGAGGTGACCAGGAGGATAAGAGAGAGGAATGAGTAGGAGAGAGACAGATCCTGCCAGTAACCAGTTCCTTAGGTGTTCTCCACTGTCTGGAACACATAGAGATTCACAGAGTTGGATAGAGAAGAGATAGGGGAGAAAAGAGACAGAGGCCACCTGGTGGAGAAAAAGGAGAGTCCAGAGGAGGAGAGAGTGGTCAAGCCAGTAATCTCGCTCTCAGGTAAACTTGGATAGTGATTTTTGGGTTTTTAAATGTACAAAATTGACAACAAAAACTTAAGAGCAAAGATTAAAAATCTAGAGTAGAGGTTGGATTTTCAAAGATTCAATATTAAAGAAAAGCAGAAGGAAAAAGGAAGAAAAAAAGAATTATTAAAAACAAACAAACAAACAAACAAAAAAAACCCACCAACAACCATCCAAGGACTATATATGGTGTTTGCCTTAAAAAAAAAAGTCTTTTTTTTTTTAAATAGTAATAATAGGTTATAGAAATAAAAATCGGAGGAGAAATAGAAGACTTAACAATTAAAAAAAAGTTAGAAAAAAAAACCCAAAAAACAAAAAAGCAAAAACCAAAAAAAAAGGAATGATTTTTAAAATAATAAAAATATATCTGGCCCTTCTCTGGTGTTATGGGTCGTGTGGGATCACTTCCAAGGTGGTTCCCTCTGTTTAACTTCTTCTGTTTGCTGATTTTTTAGGCTCACTAGTTCAGTCGCGCTGTGGGGAGGGGGGATGCTGCAAACAAATAGCACTGTCGTGTGCACACAGTATCTCTG
This sequence comes from Ovis aries, assembly GCF_016772045.2. Classification (NCBI taxonomy): domain Eukaryota; kingdom Metazoa; phylum Chordata; class Mammalia; order Artiodactyla; family Bovidae; genus Ovis; species Ovis aries. The sequence continues at coordinate 17,311,070 of NC_056080.1, read as the reverse complement.
CCCTGCTTAACCTGTCCTTTCTCGCAGTGCACAAACCGCTCCGGCTCCACGATGCTCAGCCGGGAACCGTCTGGGGCCGGCCCTAGGCTGCGTGCACTTCCCCGGTCCAAGCCGCTCAGGTTCGGCGCTCAGGCAGCCCTCAGAGGCACAAATGCGGCTGGAACTGCGCTTTGTGCCCTTCCCAGGTCCGAGTAGCTCAGGAGTTTGGCGAGCGCGATCACCGCGGCTTGTCACCTTTTCTGCCGCTGCTACTCAGCTTTCTGGGTGGTCCGCTGGCGCCCCCCGTGGGGCAGATTGTGACTGTCCAGCACCCCCAGAAGTCTTAGCAAAGAAGCCTGCTTGCAGTTAGGTAAGTAAAGTCTCTCCGGGCGGGGGATGGTCTGCAGCTGGCTTTTTCCGTTCAGTCCTTTGTTCTGTGCTCGTCCTGGCGGTGTCTTATGTTCGAGCTTTTCGCGTGGTAGCTCTCCCACAGTCTGGTTTGCTAGCCCAATTTAGATCATTCTGGTTGCGCGTGGGGCGTTCCTGCCCGATTCTTACAAAGCTCTGCAGCCCGCGCCTCCCGCGCGTCCCTGCCCTGCCCCCACTTCCCAATGGCGGATGCAGGCGTCTGTGCTGCTTTTCCGCTGGGGGAGTTACTGGTGGGCTTGTAATCTCTTGGTTTTAATTATTTATCTATTTTTCCTTCCTGTTATGTTGCCCTCTGTGTTTCCAAGGCTCGCCACAGACTCGGCAGGGAGAGTGTTTCCTGGTGTTTGGAAACCTCTCTTCTTAAAATTCCCTTCCCGGGACGGGCTTCCCTTCCCAGGAGGGAGCTCCCTCCCCACCTCCTTTGTCTCCTTTTTCATCTTTTATATTTTTTCCTACCTGATTTTGAAGACAATGGTCTGCTTTTCTGGTTGCCTGATGTCCTCTGCCAGCCTACAGAAGTTGTTTTGTGGAGTTTGCTCCGCGTTGAAATGTTCTTTTGAGGAATTTGTGAGGGAGAGAGTGGTCTTCCCGTCCTATTCCTCCGCCATCTTTCCCTCCCCCTTCAAACTTCTTAAGAAGGTACTTAACTCATTAATTTTCAGCCTTTCTCTTTTTTAAAATACGTGCATTTAAAATAAAAATTTTACTCTAAATATCTTTAGCTCTGTCCTACATGTTTTGAGATTTAATGTTTTTATTATTGATCCAGTCAAATATTTTCTGATATATGTTAGGACTTCTTTGACCCTAAAGTTATTTGTTAAATAATAGTCGAACTTTTTATTATAGCTTAATTTTGTTGTGGTCAGAGAACATAGTCCTTTTCTTTTTTCTAAATCTGTTTTCAAGACTTCTTTTATGGCCTGGTTGGCGTTCATAAATATTCCATGTGTGCTTGAAAAGGTTATGTACTCAGTAAGGTTCATGTATGGTCATTAAGTCAGGTTGGTTTAAATATGCCGTTCAAATATTCTATATCTTTAGTGACTTTATCCTTAGTGACTTTCTTTGAATTTTATAGGTTATTGATAGAGATGTGTGACTATCTCTCAATATGATTGTGAATTTGTTCTATTTCTCCTTGTATTCTGTTAAAAATACTGGTTTGTATATTTTGAGGCTGTATTATTAGTTGCATTCACATGTAGATTTGTTTAGTCTTCTTACAGAATTAATCCTTTTATGAATGCATCATTTTATTTATAGGTAATGCTTTTCGCTTTAAAGTATAATTTGTCTGATATTAACATAAACATTCATTTTCTTTTGATTAGTAGTGGCATTGCATATCTTTTCCATCCTTTTATTTTCAAACTTTCTGTATCATTGTTCTAGTTGTGTGGTCGTAAACAGCATATAGTTGCATTTTGTATTTTTTCAGTCTTACAATCTTTGCCTTTTAATTGAATGATTTAGTCCATTTATATTTAATGAATCATTGATTTGTGTGTTTAAACTCAGCATCTTTTATTTTTCCTCACTGTTTTCTGTTTCTTTTTCTCCCCTTTCTTGCCTTTCAGAATGACTGAATCTTCTAAAAAATCATCCCTCCCTCTACTAGTTAGGAAATTATATACCTCATTTCTGTTTTTTACTAGGTGTTATTGAATTTATAGCATCTACTCAGCTTTTCAATGTCTGAAGATAATCAATACCTTTAGCCTCCTCTAGGATAATACAGGGACCTTGGAAGACTTTAATTTTTTAAATTTCACTTTTTATCTTCTAATTGATATATTAAATATAGTTGCCATGTTTTTATCTGTCATGTTTCATTTATCCCTGCAAGATATTATTGATATTTTATATTTTGAATTTGCCACTATACAGTGGTAGTGCCCACCCTTAACTCTGGGCAGCTGTGGCCTCTGTCCTATGTCTCATGCTTTCGAGGCTCCCTCTCTGGCCCTTCCCTAGTCATATCCCTCTCCAAAGGATGAGGACTTTTTTATACAAGGAAGGCAAGCCCAACTCCTCCCCCAACCCTTATTTCTAGATTGTGTACTGGGAACCCACAAGTCGGGTCTTTCCTGTCCAGATATTCTGTGTCTATTTCCAGGACCTGGGCAGTCCTCTTCCCCGGACAAGCCATGCTGCAGGTGTACATACCTCTAGACCTGAGGGATGACCAGAGGATAGCTGCTTAAAGGAGAGACGGGGGTTGTTTAGATCTATGGGCTGAGGTGTCAACATCCATGTGCACAAAGCCTCTTGCAGTTTGAGATGGAGCCTTAGTGGAATAATAAGGGCAAACCGGATCTCCTTTCAAACTTCTGACCTGTATATTACAAATGTTAGGAATGGGTCTGGTCACCTTTTTTTTATTGCGTCTCAGATCTTACATTTTTTGCCTGAACTTATCTTTTAGGATTTACTTAGTGATGATTTGCAAGTAGGGAACAATATGACAGTTTTTGTTCATCTTCTGGTTTCCATTGTTGCTTCTGAGGAGATAGCTGTCCGTCTTACAGATGCTCCTTTGGAGGTTAACTGTCTTGTTACTCTGGCTACTTTCAAGATTTTCTCTGTGTTTGTGATTTTCTTCAATTTCAGTATTTCGTGTTTACATGTTGGTTCCTTTTTATTTATTATAGAGGTTTTTTGGGCTTGTTGGATCTGTGGATAGGTGTTTTTTTTTGTTTTTTTTTTTTTTTTTTTACCAGTTTGGGGTCAGTCTGTCATAACTTCAAACATTGGCTTTTGCGCCTTCTCTCCTCTTTGAATTTTGTTTAAGTGTATGTTAGACCTTGTATTGCTTTTTTCCATGTCTCCGAACTGTTCTTTTGTATTTTGTATCTGGAGCTCAAGCTTGCTTCATTAGGCCCAAACCCTCAGGGATAAGTGGCTCCTTTGTTTGAGTAAGCTCTGGGAATTGGTCATGGACAGGGAAGCCTGGCGTGCTGCAGGCCACGGGGTCGCAGAGTCGGACATGACTGAATGACTGGACTGGACTGAACTGAACTTGCCTATATTATCTCTCTGAGTTCCTCCTTTGGCTTCACCTTTGACCTGGTGATTCTTTTTTATCTTGTCAGCTCTCTGATATATTAAAGAAAGTACTTTTTAATATTTTATTCATGATTTTTAATTGTCTTCAGCAGAAGCTTTGATCTAAATAACCTAACCCAACATATTCTAGGAACATTGAAGAAAAAGAAATTGGAGATATTTGTTGTATCAGGATCTTTTAGTAGAGTTAAAATTGAAATTTAATTATGCTTTTACAGTTTCTTGATTCTTTTTTTTAACATAGTTAATCATATAATCAAAGATTCTAAAGAAAACCAGCCCTGAGATTCTCTGACTTCTTTGACAGTTGAATGATCAAAGTCAGTTGCTTTTTCACCTTTTAGTTCTTGATTTTATCTGCCTTCTTTAGTACCTCCTTTTACAATTTCTCCTTGTGCTAGTCTTGTTAGCCAACATGCATGATTCAATGTAAATATCTCAAAGGCATAATGTTTTCTAAAGATAGATTTATGATTTATTACCATTCAGGGTTGCACTGATGGTCTTTAAAAATATATACATATACTATTTAATGAAATTGAAGAGATCTAGAATAATTTCTTGGAGTGGCATATAATTTCTTGGAGGGCCATGGCTTTCAGTCATGTAGCTTATGTACTGTCCAACCCTAGGGGTTGCCATTTACATCAGAGTCTACAACCCTAAGAGATGAATCTGGGATAATCTTTAATTTGTGGATGTCTAATGTCAAGGTCTAGTTTTACTGTTTAAATGCTAGCAAAAAGTTTTCTTTGTCATGGCTGTTGTCTCACAAGCCATCCTCAGCAACTTGAAATTTAGCTAAGAACCAGGGGCTCTTCAAGTCACCTGTGTTGATGACCTAGATCACCTTGACCTAACCCACCTTATACCAGGAGATGAGGAATAAATAGTTCCAGCTGAAAAAGATAAAAATGACTTTAATGTACAGTGAGTAAGGGTTTCAAACTCTACAGCTTTCCCTCTTTGATCAGTGACCCCAGAAATGTCCTGACCCGGTAGGATGTTCTCTCGTTTATGCAGAGGGCAGTAGGAGCGGCAGTGTTTTAAATAGCATTAAACTTCTTCTCCTATTAGGAAAGTATATATTCAGCCTGAGGAAACATACTCCAGGCTGGACAGTGAAAAGCAGTCTTTGCAGTGACCCCAGGTCTGTAGTAAGTTCTTCCTGAGCCATATTCTCTCTCCTAGATGATTTCTGGAGTCACCCTTCATTTGCGGCCTTTCCTGCCGTCATCTGGGAATTGAGTGCAAGCTCTCTTCAGTGGAAAGGCATGGTTTATTTTGGTCAGAGGCCCAAGTCACAGCACATGTTAACCAGGCTCTGTGTCCCATGACTGATTTAACTTTGACCATAACTTATAAACCACTTATGCCCTACCCTCCAAGTGGTAAAGCTCGTGAATGAGGTTGCAGAAATTTTGAAAATTCTGTAATAGCATTTTGCGTTTGTTGTTTCATTTTGCCTTGGAAGTTTGCTTCTGAGGGGACCATTTCTCAGGAACGCCAGCATTGTGGCCTGGTAGAAAGAGTAGGAGTCCCACCAAACAAATGAACGTGACCCTTCTCCTGGAACAGGGATCCCCAACCTCTGGGATCTAATGTCTGATGATGTGAGGTGGAGCTGATATAGTAATAGAAATAATGTGCCCAGTAAATGTAATGGACTTGAATCATCCTGAAACCAACATCCCTTTCCCCCTACCCCCTGGTCTGTAAAAAAATTGTCTTCCATGAAACTGGTCCCTGATGCCAAAAAGGTTGAGGACCGCTGCCCTGGAATATATTGGGCCTCTTTCTACACCTGTATAACAAGAATCTCAGCTAGGTGGATTCTGAATTCCTTTCCAAAAGCAGACTGCTCTGGTACTCTTTCTAGAACTAAAATTAGATACTTGTGCAATAAATCTTCTAAATCAGCTCTTTGAATTCCAGGTGGAGTCAGGCCTAAGGCATTTGTATAGGAGAGTTTTTTGGTAGAGATTTGGTTCATTAAATACAGCTTTTTTAAAAAAGGAGTACTCCAGCAGAAGCACTATGGGAAGCTGCTGTAGAGCACAGGGAGCTCAGCTGGGTACTCTTTGGGTGGGATGGTGGGGGGAGGTTCGAGGGAGGGGGTATATGTATACATATAGCTGATTCATATCGTCATACAGCAGAAACTAACACAACATTGTAAAGCAACTATACTACTGCAATCAAAAAAGAAAAAGGGAATACTTTTGAAGGGGGAACTGAGTTCAAAAATTAAAAATAGATTATTTTTAAACTTATATATGAAACTTATGCATATAAGTGTATAATTCAGTGAATTTCTGAAACTGAACACATCATGTAACCAACAAGCAGAATATTACCTGGACCTCAGAAGCCCCCTTGTGCCCACTTCTAATTGTTATATCCACTGCTCCTTTCCAGGGATAATGACACTCCCAACCTCACTCCATCGATTAGTTTTGTGTGCTTTTGTTTCTCATCTGAATGGGATCATGGGCAACATGCATTCCTTTATGGCTGGCTCTTTTATCTTACAATATATTTCTGAGGTTCATTAATATTATTGTATGTAACTGTAAGAGACACTTAAGTTTTTATCCAGAGAGACATTGCTGTATCTTTGCACAATGATATTAGCATTATCGTTGAAGTGACTCATTCTGGAGGATCAGCAATATACCATTATGAACAGAGCGAGGATAAAAGTGCTGGAGAGGAGGGACAAACCAGAGGCACTTTATAATTTATTAACGTAGCATGTTATTAATATATAATACAATTTACAGTATTGATTTTAAAATTTTGAGTCCTCTTTGGAAGGAGAAGGATTCACTTCTTGCCATGCATGTCCAAGGAAAGAATTACCTCCCTGGTACTGGCAATGGCTATTAAATTATAGGGTTCCTTTTATTAAAAAATTTTTTTGTTTATTTTATTTTTGATTTCACTGGGTCTTTGTTGCTGCAGGAGCTTGTCTCTAGTTGTGGCCAGTGGGGGCTACTCTCTAGTTGCAGAGTGAGGGCTTCTCCTTGCGGTGGCTTCTTCTGTTGCGGAGCACATGCTCTAGTTGCATAGGCTCAGTAGTTGTGGTGCATGGGCTTAGTTGCTCTGCGCATGTGGAATCTTTGCAGACCAGGGATCAATCCAGTATCCCCTGCATTGTCAAGCTGATTCTTATTCACTGGACCAGCAGGGAAATCCGAAATTAAAGGACTCTTAACAATTGCCAGCTTTTCCTGGAGACTGAGAAATTGTGATTTATTCCCAACTTTCCATGTCCTCATCTCTGTAATCCTCACACAGACGAGGTACAGGATAGCTGTTTGTTTACTGACTGACTGAAGAGTCTACATCTAGCATTTATAGTCCCTTCACAGTGTCAGCCCCTCTGCCCAGATGTCTGCTTTAATCACCACAGCAACACTATCAGGCCGGGACTGTTATCACAGTTTGTTAGGTGGGGAATCTTGGCCATTGGAAATAAGTTATCCAAAGTCACTCAGACATTGTGTGGCAGAACCAGGACCTTTGGCCCCATGCTTTTTAGCCTTCACTGTGGTGCTACACACTGTCTATCTTGAGTTCAGGGAGGTGCGGTGGTGACTGGGTTTGTAGGTGCCCTGTGGCCAGGAGCTCTGCCAGCTGAGAACACATAGCCTAGTGTGTCCTGGCCCCTTCCCTGGTGGCTGTGTAGAGGGAGCCTGCTCAGTGGGCTCTTGCTGCCTGAGCCCAGTGGGTGGAATGTGATTTCCTGGCTGGCTTGTTCCTCCTTCAGCATCTCACGCCAGCAACTACTGCTGGTGCTGACTGCCTATCATGGAGTTCTGTTGGTCATCTCCTCTGCAGTTTTCTCTGTGTGCCGAGCTCCTCCCAGCCCCTGCCCCACCTCCACCACATGTATTTCATCTAGTTACCACCTAGTCAACCCCACATTTCATCTAGTGTATATTGGCTCTCAATGAATATTTGTTGGAACAAAGTTAATAAATGAATGATAAATAACACTTTTAAATTCAGTACTGATATACATTTTGCTTTTTGAAAAATGTTGACTCTGCTGAAAAATGTCGCGTAATAAAAATGGTAATGAATTAACATCTAATAAAGAGGAAATGGAACATATCCATCCTTTTACAGCGTAAGACATAAATGGGATAAGATTCTGTGACCTCTTCTGATTCTTAGCAGTTTTTTAACCAGCCTTTATATAGTGGTAATCGCTATATATGCAGCATTTTGTGTTTTTAAATTCCTCTTGATATTTTACAGGTATTGATGTAATAGGGGACAGCCAGTTGGATGTTGGATCTGTTTCTTTGACTTTAACTTTTGCTTTTCGTGGCTTTTGTTATTATGTGGTTTAGTCACTAAGTCATGTCTGACTCTTGTGACCACATGGACTATAGCCTGCCAGGCTCCTCTGTCCATGGGATTTCCAGGCAAGAATACTGAAGTGGGTTGCCATTTCCTTCTCGATTTGTTATTATAATCATACATAATGTCCTGCCTCAGGGGACCCTGCCCCTCTGTCAGAATGTTAAACCAAAGTGCCTTTGTTCAGCTTACAGGGAGACAGTCTGCCCCTGCCCTGTGAATGGCTGCAGAAAGGAAGAAACACATGCTCTCCTGTTTTACAAGATAAATGGAAATGGCCTTTTTACTTCCTCATCTCCTCTCACTCTCTGTTCTATAAAAGAAACTGGCATCTAGACCCCATAAGATCAATTTTGGGGGGGACACTAGTCTACCAGCTTGCTGAATAATGTCATACTCCTTGCGTCAAATACCTCATCTCGTGATTTATTGGCCTGTCTTGCTACAAGTAGAGTGAGCTTGGACTCGGTAACATTGATGCTTTCCATAAATCTACATGGACTACCTTGCCTATCATTTTTAATATATATTATCCCAGTGGCTGGGTCTCCCATAATAAACATGGGTTTTGCTTTTTGTAACCATGGCCCACCTGGCATTGCCAATTCTCTGGAACTAGAGTATTTTAAAGGGAGGGGTGTTGCAGGTTGTCTTGCTTGAGGAACTGACCTTTTGGGCATTCTATCTTATGATTATAGCAAGCTGTGATGATGTGTTTTCCCCTTATTTTATTTCAGGATGTTTTTCTCTGGTGGGCAGTGTGGCCATGTTGGCAGACCTGAAGAACTTTTACTGATGTTGAAGGTAGCCCTTGTCATCATTTTTCTTCATGTCACTCTGGTTACATCCCTGGAAGGTAAGATGCTCATTTTCCTTTATCTCTTTTTCTGTTTTATCAGTGTGTATGTTTGTGTGTTTGGGACTTTTTTTTACAATGGTAAAATTAGTGTAAAACATTTTAACAAGTTTTAAGTGTACAATTCACTGGCATTAAATGTAGTTCACAATTTTGTGTGACCATCACCACTCTTCATTTCCACAACATTTTCATCATCTCAGATAGGAACTCTGTACCCATTAAGCAATAACCTGCCTCCCCGCTTCCTCCCAGACCCTGGTAACCTCTGTTCTTTCTGTCTTTATAATTTTTCCTCTTGTAGGTACCTCATATAAGGAATTACACAATATTTGTCCTTTTGTGTGTGGCTTATTTCTCTTAGCATAATGTTTCTAAGGTTCATCCATGTTGTAGCATGTATCAGAATTTCATCTCTTTTTAAAGCTGAATAATGCTCCATTGTATCTGCATATCATACTAAGTTTATGTATTCAGTGTTAATGGCATTTGAGTTATTTCCATCTTTGGGCTACTATAAATCATGCTGCTGTGCACATTGTTGTGTAAGTATCAGTTTGAGTCCCTTCTTTTGATTCTTTGGGGTGTATATACTTAGAAGTAGAATTGCTGGTCATAGGTAGTTCTATGTTTAACATTTTAAGGGTCTGGCAAACTGTTTCCCACAGTGACTGCACTATTTGACATTCTTACCAGCAAATCACAAGGATCCCAATTTCTCTATATCCTCACTAAAATTTGTTATTTTCTGGTTTTTTTTGATAATGAGTGTGATATGGTATATCATCATGGTTTTTGTTTGCATTTCCTTAATGAGTAGTTATGTTCAATAGTTTTTCATGTGCTTATTAGAATCATGTGTGTATCTTCTTTAGAGAAATGTCTATTCAAATCTTTGGTCCATTTTTGAATTGGATTGTTTGGGAGTTTTTGTTGTTACTGAGTTTTTGGAGTTCTTTATATAGTCTGGATATTAGTCCTTTATCAGATATACGACCTGCAAAAATTTTCCCAATTCTGTGGGTTGTCTTTTCACTCTTAAGTAGTGTCCTTTGATGCAGAGAAGTTTTTAATTTTGATAAAATACAGTGTATCTATTTTTACTTTATTGTCTGTGCTTTTGCTTTTATATCAAAGAAATATCATGAAGATTTTCCTCTATTTTTCTTCTAAGAACTTATAGTTTTAGCTTTTATGTTTAGGTCCTTTGATCCATTTTGAGTTCGTTTTGTATATGGTGTGAGGTAAGGATCCAACTGGACTTCCCTGGTGGCTCAGCAGTGAAGAATCTGCCTGCAATATAGGAGCTGCAGGAGACTCTTATTCAATCCCTGGGTCAGGAAGATCCCCTGGAGGAGAAAATGGCAACCCACTCCAGTATTCTTGCCTGGAGAATTCCATGGACAGAGGAGCCTGATGGGCTACAGTCCATGGGGTCACAAAGAGTTGGACACTACTGAAGCGACTTAGCATGTACACATGCAAGGATCCAACTTCATTATTTTACATTTGGATATCCAGTTTTCTTAATACTATTTGTTGAAAACACTGTCTTTTCTCCATTGCATGGTCTTGGCACCTTTGTCAAGAATTAATTGACCATATATGTGAAGGTCTGTTTCTGGTGCTTATTTGTTTATAAAAGTAGCTACTCAAAGGCACTTCTGTATGAAAATTTAACGGAGATAGAGAATCACCCTAATGAAGCATTATTTTCAGAAAAGAGGATCTCTATAAGCTTATGAAAGGAGAAAAGGTACCTGAGGAGGGCAGTAAAAAGACGAGAATTACCAGAGCTGCAATATGTTTGGGTACAACTCCCAAAAGATTACAGTGCTGTGCAAATATAAGAAATCATTACAGAAACTTCCCTGGCCATCCAGTGGTTAAGACTGCACTTCCACTGCAGTGGGCTTGGCTTTGATCCTTGATCAGGGAACTAAGATCTCACATGCCATGTGGCGTAGCCCCCTCCCCCCCCAAAAGAATCATTATAAAGAAGACACTATTAGGGACACACAGAAATATCTTTCTTATTTAGAAGAAAATTGCCAGACCAAAGAATCTTTGTTGGATAAAACAAATATGTACTGGCAGCAAACAATGTAAGTATAACACACACAGATGCACACAAATAGAAAACTTCCCAACAGACTAATACACAATTGGCAGTCTTTCAAAAGTAGGCACTGGGGCATATTGTCAAGGACCCACAATACTTTACATGAAGAAATAAAGAGTCAATGTGTATCGACTACTTACAGTGTGCTGGGTCTCTATATGCTTTGCATATCAATCCATCTACTCTCTTAAGCTGCTAAACCAAGTCTGTTGAGGGGAAATCCTAGTCTTAGCACCATTTCACAGATCAAGAAACTCAGGCTCAGAGAGATAAGTAACTTGCTCAAGGAAGTGAGTGCTGTGGAAATTGTACTTAACTTGGAATTTTGTGCTTGTAACCACAAAACCAGAGTTTTCAAACTTGAGTGTACATCAGAATCACATAGAAAGCTTGTTAAGACAAACCCATCCATGAGAGTTTTGGATTAGTAGCTCGGGGGGGACCCTGAGAATTGGCATTTCTAACAAGCTCCCAGGTGATGTTGATGTGACTGGTTCAGAGGCAATCCCATTGCCTCCACAACTGGCAGAAGACATAAGTAGGAAGAGAAAACTCCAGATATACATCATGGGGTACAAACTCTGTTGTGGCCATGTGACGTTCTTATAAACTGTGCTCACTCACCGTCTCCTTGGGGCATCTTAATGTAAGTGTAAGAAATTATATGTACCCAGCACACTGACATCCCTGTGGGATTGTCAGGGCAAAAATCAAACGTCCTCACTTTACTGATGAGTAAACGTCCCCAGGGACATTATTGGTTAGGAAGCGGTGGAGCCAGACTAGATACTAGATCTTTGGTCTCGTGTTTCAGCGCTTTTTCCACCACAGGGTAGATGAGGAACGAAAGTGGAACACGAGGGGAAAAATCATCTGAAGGAGAGCTGCTTGATAGAAATAAGTCTGTTTTGAAGAAGTATATTTAAAAATGACGAAAATAGGGGCTTCTGTGAAGCCAGAAGGTGGTCCAGTGGTTAAGAATCCACATGCCAATGCAGGACACACAGATTTGATCCCTGATCTGAAAAGATGCCACATGCTGTGGAGCACCTAAGTCTGTGCGCCACAGCTACTAAATCTGTGCTCTAGAGCTCGTGAGCCACAACTACTGAGCCCACCATGTTCTACAGCTACTGAAGCCTGAACGCCCTAGAGCCCGTGCTCCACAACGAAACTGTAGCCCCTGATCGCCACAACTAGAGAAAAGTCCACACAGCAACAAAGACCAGCACAGCCAAAAGTAATAATAAAATTAATTAATTAATTTCAATAAATGGTGAAAATGGGCCAGGTAAACAGGAGAGGGCACAGCTCTGACACCAACCCGAGCAGGGAAAACCTGAGTGGATGCTAAGGTCACTGAATGTATTTCTTGCTCTGGCTCTCTGATGAATTGATTTCTTCAGGCAGTGGTTCTCAGAGTGTGGCCCCCAGACAGGCAGCATCAGCATCACCTGGGAGCTTTTCAGAAGTGCAGATTCTCAGGCCCAGCCTAGTCCTGGTGAGTTGGGAACTTTGGGGGTGAGGCCCAGCCATCTGTGCTTTAATCAGCCCTCTGGGTGTTGTTGATGCCTACCCAAGCATAGAACCACGGTCTTAAAGAACTGGCTGAACTTTACTGTGCCACATGATAGAGTAGAATATGGTGAGATCCGTGGTTCGAGCCCTCCACATGCCTGCCACCTGCTATTTGTATGATCTCGATTTGCTACTAGACTGATATGGGGCTCAGTCTCCTTATCTTCAAAATGAGTATAATACTGAGCTCCTCTAGAGGGCTTTTGTAAGGCTCAATATATGTTAAACAAAGAAACTTCATGATGGCAGACATTTTTCTTTTCCATCTCTATTGACATACAACATCATATATGCAAAGGTTTTTCTGAATGAAGTGTGTTGGGATCTGGAAAGGGCTAAATTGGAGATCATTATTGTCTTTCAGAACTCCCATTAAGAGTATTCATTCATGTTATCTAATAATTACTTTGATAATATTTACCTTGTGCCAGCCACTGTTCTGAGCCCTTATAAAAAGCTATTTCATTTAAAGCTCACTCAGTAACCCTTTGTAGTAGGCACTAGTATTATTAGCTCCATTTTATAGGAAACTGAGGCACAGAGAAGGTAAGCAACTTGCCCTAGCTTGCACATTTTGGTTGCAGAGCTGCGATTCCAACTCAGGTCATCTGACTCAAAGTTTGTATGTTTAACCACTACACTATCCTATCTTCTAGCATCCTTAAGCTCTCTGCTACACTAGGTTGTGTACTCTGCATAGCAGTTGTATATCTGTAAGTTAAAAATAAAGCTGGAATCCACTTTAGGACTGGATGTCAGACTGGATCATCTAGATAGCTTATAGGCACCATCTTTCTGAACAACTTTGGGCTGAGACAGGTTCTCTTCAGTTCAGGATGCCTGGTCTTTGATGAAGGCCGAGGGGACCTGCTGATTGTACTACACTGGATAAGTAGTTGTGTGGTAATGAGGGCCTGCTGTGTGCCCAGCATTACTGCCTGCTGAGTGAGCATCATTTCTGAGTCCAGGGAGTTTACACTCCAGTTGGAGGGGCATGACTAGGATACATGAAAAAAAGTACAAACTGTAACTAAATCCCAAAGTGTGAGTCAGTGCTATGGGGCTCTAACATATACGGCCTCTGGCCAAGTTCATGCATGATGCTAGTAGGATGCTAAGCCACCTGTAGCAGATGCTATTGGTGCTCTGCCCATGTCCCCTTGAGCCACCCAGAGGTTATCTTCAGACAGATCCTGTGCCTTCTTGATGGCTCCCATGTCTCACTGAGAATGATCTGTGCCCATGGGTCTATGCTTGACCTGTGCAAGGAACCAGCTAGTAGTGCCAGAGAGTTAATACCCCAGAATGGTGAAGAATGGGAGTTGGTGCTTACCTATGCCAGCTTCCCCAGCCCTTGGTGGGATCATGCTAAAGTGTGTTCTGTACACCCAGTGGATTGTTGGATTGGGCCCCAGATGCCCCACGGTAGCAATGTGCTCATTAATGTACCCACTGTTGGCTTTACTCCCTTCCCTACTCCCTCCCTCTGCTTCCTGGGGTCATCCCCATTGGGAAACATGCTCATTCTCCAAAGTGCAGCCCAGTATGACTACCTCTAGAAAACCTCCCCTGACCTCTTCAGAAGAATTAAATCTCTTTTATCAGTGCTCCCTTTTGTTTTTATGCATGTCTTTATACTTGTCACTTTGTGTCATGTCACTTTGTCTCATGTCAAGGAAGTCAAACATACTTCCTTGGCATCATCAGTCTTTTCAGCACATGGTATGTGCCAAGTGAGAAGGGGGAAGAAAAGTTCGACAAGGTGGATGAGAAACTCATGGGATAAAAACTAATGAGTATTGATGACCTGCCCTGGGGCAGGCCATTCAAGGTGCTTTACATAGATCATCTTGTTTAATCCTCACAAAAACCCTTTATGGTAGATATTTTTCATTTCTGTTTGCAGATGAAGAGACTGAGTATCAAAGAGATTAAGTCATTTGCCCAGAGTCAAACAGCTTGGAGGATTCCCCATTGGAATCAGTAGCCTGTACTGTTCCTACTCTACCGGGTTGCCCAGGAAGGGAAGACTGAATGAACGTGGGGTGAGGCATGAAGAGAAGATGGAGAGGGAGTCTGAACTAAACTGCCAGAGAGCAGCCACTGCCCCTGGCTCTGGGGGATGTGGACTGCAGGCCTGCTAGCTTCACCCTGGAAGTCTGAGAGATGACTCAGTAGCTCCTAGCAATGAGGAGAGATTGGACTGATACTCTCTTGTTAGGTTGCTGGCCACCAGACAGAGCCCGTAGAACTTCACACTTCCAGTTGTATAGTTTGGTGGTCATTCATGTAGTTTGGTAGCTTTGAGGGAGTCATTCTTGGTCTACCCAATGCCCAAATGAGGTTTGACAGGTAACTATAACTTACTTACCTCTGGTCTCTAGCTCTCTTGGGCTATGCCAATGTCATTTTTTCTTTGCTTTCTTTTTTTCCTCTGCTGCTGCTGCTCTTTTGTCTTCCAAGGATGTCTCCTTTTAGGTACAACTATTTTCCAGAGGATGAGATGACGTATTAGTGGAAGATGGTTATAATTTCATTCTTGCAGAATTGTCTTTCCCACTTGGAAACAATTACACATGAGAGCCAGTTTGGTGATCTCATGAGCTATAATCCCAACTTAGTCTCTTTCTGGGCTGGATCTAGATCTTTCTGTACTGCAGGCATTTCTAGTGATAGATTTCTCTCTAAGTCCCCTTCTCCAAGGCCTCACTGTCTTCTCTCCTCTTACCCTCTCATGCTTTGTCCATCCAAGTCTTTGTTCTTATGCAATGCGTGTCAGAGCTGTAGGAGGTAGACTGTGTGCTCCTGAAAGGTAGGGAAACAGTCTTGTATGTAAACCCAGTGCTGGTCTACTTGTCCCTCAATTCCTCTCTATAAAATTGAGAAGACTCTTGAGAGCCCCTTGGACAGCAGGAAGATCAAACCAGTCAATCCTAAAGGAAATCAGTCCTAAATATTCACTGGAAGGACTGATGCTGAAGCTGAAGCTCTAATACTTTGACCACCTGATGTGAAGAACTGACTCATTGGAAAAACCCCTGATACTGGGAAAGATTGAAGGCAGGTGGATAAGGGGACAACAGAGGATGAGATGGTTGGATGGCATCACTGACTCAATGGACATGAGTTTGAGCAAGCTTTGGGAGAGGGTGATGGTCAGGGAAGCCTGGTGTGCTGCAGTCCATGGGGTCGCAAAGAATCAGACACTACTGAGCGACTGAACTGAACTGAAAGTTGAGATTATAAATACCACAGTGGTGATCTGATACTAGGTTAATCTCTCAACCTCCCAAAATCTCCCGCAGGCATGATGAGGTCACTTCTGTTGGGTCCTGACTCTTTCCCTGATAAGTAGAAGTTGTGACAAGGAATGACAGAGACTCTGGATGGGTTGGGGAGGAAACTGAAACCAGAGGAGATTGTGTCTCACTTTCCACTTAGAATTCTGGGTGAGAACTCCTCACAGTGGCCCACACATCAACAGAGAGCAGTGGTAGGGATGATAAATGGCGGCACAGTGTGCTTAGGCAGAGAGGAGGCTGGAGGTGGTGTCCTGTTCAAGTTTCTCTCATTTCTTGTGTGAAGGGAAGGGATTCTCAATGGTTCTTGTGTTCCTAGCGGGTAGCTCCGCTGAGAGCCAGGGCTGCAGAGATAATGGTGTGGACAGTGGAGACCAGGGACCACAGGGAGGATGTGACAGACACTTGGTAGTAAGATCTGAGAGGAACTGCATCAGCAAGAGTGGGCCCCCCAGGTTGGGTAGGATTCTGAGAGAACAGAACATGGGCCCACTGGACATGGCCTTAAGCAGTGGATACCAGTGGGCCCTGAAGGAACCCTGCTGGGTGAAGGGGATCTCTGGAGAGGCCATTGAGAACCCAGGGCTCAGCACAAGGTAAGCTCACTGATGCAGAGCCCTTCTCCCTGCTGTGAGAACACTGGCTTCCCCTTCCTGACCTAGAAGCCATCTTGACTACCAAAAGGAAGAGGAGGGAAAACAAACATTGTGCATTTATCTGGAAGACATGGGGTTGACTAGAGAGCATTTTAGAGCAGAAGAGAGCATTCTCTTGAGTCATTCATCAGGTTTAAGGATCCTTCTCCTGTACTTCTGGAATGGAGGCTCCAGCACAAGATGGAGTCATCTTGAACATCAAAGGAAGCTTGAGGGCTTTTAAAATTTTGCTTGTTTCTTGTTGCTACTGTCTGTGCATCTAAATTCTGTCCATACATTTAAAACTAACTCTTAAAGCACATGCATACTGAATACTTTGAGTTTGTGAGAGCACTGATAGGAATTGTTGAAGGCTGTCACTATGTCCTGAATTCTGCTCCTCCTCATGGTTTTATCTTTGCTGATATGAAGTAATATCTGGTTAGGTCCCAAGTTCAGGCTCAGGTCCTCTCTGTGTCCTCCAAAGTGTTAGCACATAATAAGTGCTCAAGAAATTGGCTGCTTGGTTGCTTTTGATTTGTGGCTCTATTCTAAAGCCTGGAGATATACTAAAACATGGATTGCCCTCCTCAGCTTAAGGCACCAGCATTATACTCACCTGAACCCAATGAGTTCTGATACAACATATATTATTCCTCTAAACTTTTGCATAGACTTCAGTGAGGTGGCTGGACATGGGCACCAATTACCCTTGAAGAATATGTTTCCTTTCCTCCATATGATGAAGGGGCTCAGCTGATTGACTGTTAAGGTTCCTTCACACTTTGACATTATGAGTTCAATTATCCAATAGGTTCTGTCTTTGAATTCCTGATGTGTTGTCCTGGGATACTGGGGATCCATGGGGTTTGCCTTGAACTAAGAACCACTCATCTCAGCAATCCCATTTTAAGGCTACTCTCCTATTTGAAGCTCTTAATATGAAATTGGAAACAATTTAAAAGTCACATTTTTTTTCTAAACTACATTTTTCTATTTGACGCTATTTTAAAAACTCTTAAAGTTACAACAAAGCCAATGGATCTCTTGATTTCCATATTGCTGAAAGCTCCAGAAATGGCTTTTGCTGACTGGTAAATGTCCCAGTGACCAGTGCTATCCTTGCCTTGCTGATCACAGAAAAGTTCCAGGGTCTCTCTAGGATCCAGTGGCAACAGCACATAGTACTGAACATTAAGAACAGCAGCAGCAACCCCTCTGGACTCTTCATGGTCTATGGAGCACCTTGGCATCCATCGTCTCCCCATGTCCCCCTGAAGTGGGTGGAGAAGTTTGTATTAGGATATCCTCACTTTGCTGGTGAGAAGACTGAAGCTCAAAGTGGTGGGTCCTTTTCTAGGTTATCCAGCAAGAAACAGTATCAGGGTGCCAAAAGCAGCTTTCCAGAACTTTCTTATACAGTAGCCCATATGAAGTGCCTACTTTTGGCCATATGAGTAAGTTTTAGCCAAGATCTTAAACGCAGGTGACTTTAACCATGAGGGATGTTGTTCTAGATGAGGGCTTGACAAGCTTTCCTTTAAGGAATAGGATGATAAACATTTTGGCTTTGTAAACCATATGGTCTCTGGCCAACTACTCGGGTCTGCCCTAGTTGCTCAAAAGCAGCCCTAGACAATATGTAAATGAGTTGAGTTCAGTTGCTTAGTCACGTCCAACTCTGAGACCCCATGGATTGCAGCACATTAGGCCTCCCTGTCTATCACCAACTTCTGGAGCTTGCTCAAACTCATGTCCATCAAGTCGGTGATGCCATCCAACCATCTCATCCTCTGTTGTCCCCTTCTTCTCCTGCCTTCAATCTTTCCCAGCATCAGGGTCTTTTCCAATGAGGCAGCTCTTCACATCAGGTGCAGAAAATATTGGAGCTTCAGCTTCAGCATCAGTCCTTGCAATGAACATTCAGGGTCGATTTTCTTTAGGATTGACTCGTTTGATCTTCTTGCAGTCCAAGGGACTCTCAAGAGTCTTCTCCAACACCACAGTTCAAAAGCATCAATTCTTTGGTACTCAGCTTTCTTTATGGTCCAACTCTCATATCCATACATGACTACTGGAAAACCCATAGCTTTGACTAGATGGACCTTTGTTGGTAAAGTAATGTCTCTGCTTTTTAATATGCTGTCTAGGTTGGTCATAACTTTTCTTCCAAGGAGCAAGCTTCTTTTAGTTTCATGGCTGCAGTCATCATCTGCAGTGATCTTGGAGCCCAAGAAAACAAAATCTGTCACTGTTTCCATTATTTCCCTCTCTATGTGCCATGGAGTGATGGGACCGGATGCCATTATCTTTTGTTTTTTGAATGTTGAGTTTTAAACCAGTTTTTTCACTCTCCTCTCACTTTCATCAAGAGGCTCTTTAGTTCCTCTTCACTTTCTGCCATAAGGGTGGTGTCATCTGCATATCTGAGGTTATTGATATTTCTCCCTGCAATCTTGTTTCCAGCTTGTGCTTCATCCAGCCCGGCATTTCGCATGATGTACTCTGCATATAAATAAGCAAGGTGACAATATACAGCCTTGATATACTCCTTTCTCAATTTGGAACAAGTCCATTGTTCCATGTCCGGTTCTAACTGTTGCTTCTTGACCTGCATACAGATTTTTCAGCGGGCAGGTAAGGTGGTCTGGTATTCCCATCTCTTGAAGAATTTTCCACAGTTCAGTGAGACCATGTGCTATGCTATGTAGGGCCACCCAGGACGGATGGGTCATGGTGGAGAGTTCTCATAAAATGTGGTCCACTGGAGAAGGGAATGGCAAATCACTTCAGTATTCTTGTGTTGAGAACCCCATGAACAGTGTGAAAAGGCCAAAAGATAAGACACTGAAGGATGAACCCGCAGGTCATTAGGTGCCCAATATGCTACTGGAGAAGAGTGGAGAAGTAGCTCCGGAAAGAATGAAGAGGCTGAGCCAAAGTGAAAACAACGCCTACTTGTGGATATGACTGAGTGATGGAAGTAAAGTCTCATGATGTAAAGAACAGTATTGCATAGGAACCTGGAATGTTAGGTCCATGAAGCAAGGTAAGTCGGGTGGTGAAATAGGAGCTGGCAAGAGTGAACATCGACATTTTACGAATAAGTGAACTGAAATGGACTGGAATGGGCAATTTTAATTCAGATGAACATTATATCTACTACTGTGGGCAAAAATCCCTTAGAAGAAATGGAGTAGCCCTCATAGTCAACAAAAGAGTCCAGAATGTAGTCCTTGGGTGCAATCTTAAAAAGGACAGAATGATCTCTGTTCGTTTCCAAGGCAAACCATTCAATATCACAGTAATCCAAGTCCATGTCCCAACCACTAATGTAAATGAGTAGGTGTGGTTTTGAGACAGTAAAACTTGAGTTGCAAGATTTAGCCCATGGACTGTAGTTTACTCCTGATCTAGACAGTACAGAAGCTGTGTGGAACTTACTCCTGATCGTTAATGTTACAACCATGCTTTGTTTCTTTACTTGCTGGCTAAGCCTGGCTTTGTAGGGTGCTCTCCTCTTTCCACCCTTCTCCTGAGTAAATTCTGACTTTTTTTTTTTTTCAGGTTTAAAGGGTTTAATAAGTTTACCCCTTCAGTTCCTATTTGCAGCACCCAGTGTTCTTTGGCTTCCAATATTCCAGGCTTCCCTGGTGGCTCAGATGGTAAAAAATCTGCCTGCAATGCTGGAGACCCAGGTTCAATTCCTGGGTTGGGAAGATCCTCTGGAGAAGGGAATGGCAATGCAGTCCAGTGCTCTTGCCTAGAGAATTCCATGGACAGACGAGCCTGGTGGGCTACAACCCATGGGGTCTCAAAGAGTTGGACATGACTGAGTGGCTTCCCACAATACTCCTTTGAAACACCAGACAGGCCCTAAAGTGGCCAGCAGTCAAGTTCAGACCTCCAGTTTAAAAGTTCAGGTTCTTTGAACATTCCATGTTGCAGTGGCACTTGTCCGAAATTGGTACCTCCCTGTCTTTGGCAGATCTTTAAATGTACCAGTGAAAAAGCTTTTTCCCCTTAAAGGTGGAGAAGGAAAATCATTCCTCAAACACGGTGGAGATCTGGCTTGTGAGGTCTTTCTTCTGTCCCGTGTCTTCCAGCTCGTGTTTTGTTTTTTGTTTTTACAGTGGAGCAAGAGACCAAAATCTAACCTGAGTTACAAGAAACAAGACAGTGATGACTATAAAGTGAGTGACCAGGAGCAGCCGAGCCTCCTGTCCCTCCCACACCCAATATATGTGCTTCACAGAAGAACAAAAATAACAGGTCCACCAAATACAATAGGTCGAATTACAAAAATCCATTTATCCAAGAGTGGTGGAAGGCAAGATGGGGAAGTGAGAGCGGAAATGGCACAGGGAGAAAGAGTATTCAGATCAGTCCAGGAATGGGGCCGGCAAATGCTAGAAAAGAACTGCAGAAAAACCTGTGGTCCTTTCAGACTTACTGGTGTTGAAAATCCATACTGGTTGGTATCAGGAAGATTCTGCCTTTTACATGCACCGGAGACAAAAATCTGGATTCCTGAGAGAGAATGGAGTGTGGGCAGGGCTCTTGGCAGGGTAGGCCTCACCTTCCTTGGGAGGGAATGGAGGTGAGCCAGGAAAAGACCTGCCACAGCGTCTTTCTGATCCCACCCACCTGCTCTGGATGGTGGGTGACCAACTCAGTGGCCTGCAGCAGCCTTCAGTTGGGCAGGAGATGGGTGTGGTGATGGGAATTCTTCTGCAGAAGTAGATCTACTCAGGGCTGACAGCAGGTAGGCTGTCTTGTGGAAGAGTCTTTTGCCTAAGAAAACTACCAAGGAGAAGAGGCACAATTGGAAAAGGTATGCTTTGCCAGGCGTCTTTGCTTCACTGGTGCTGATAATGAATAAAGGAAAGAGCATGGAGAAGAGGTAGCCACCGACAATGAAGGAGGACTGCATTGCTGTGAGGAAAGCCAGGGGCAAACCAAATCCAAAGTAGTAAGGCCAGTCCCTTTCCATGTTTGGCAGCCGCTGGTGCATTTCAATTCCTTTATTGAACCAATGATATACGAAGCAGTATAGTATGCAGGAGATTAACCAGCTGACCAATAAGATGGATGGGAAAGAGACTCACAAACATCCCTTGGAGGAGGAAGAGAGCCTGAAGCAAGCGGTTGAAGAGCATGTCAGCATTTGTTTTCCTGATACTAGGGAATGGGTGAGGCTTCCTCCCCGATACCTTGAATGCCAGCCAGGTTGGCTATATCCTGAAACCAAATCATGTTGACGACTTTGTTGAGCACAAAGAGGGGCAGCATCCAGAGAGCACTGAAAAGTGATGTAAGGAAGAACTCCAGCCACGACCAGACATCCCCATGTAGTATGGGTCACCAATAATCTGGGCTGTTACTGATTGAAGGACAGGAATTCGAAAAAATAAGGAGACTGAACCGGAAAACTCCACCATTCCAAGCGCAGCACTGAAAAATTCTACTAACAATATGTGGTTCACTCTCTTGCTTCCTTTCTATGCTTTGGGCTCTCCTCTGAGCCAGGACACTGCTTGCCCTTCTTCAACGCTGCTCCTGTCTCTTGCTGAATTCAAGCATTTAGCTTTGAGATGGTACAAATTCCCCAAATGGAGTCTTTTGATTCTCCTGGCAAGGTCCTGCAGGAAGGTTTTGACACTGTCAGCCATCTCTTTACCGCCCAAACTATCAATTACAGAAAGAAGAGAGAAGTGTCTAGCCGGGCCCCTCACCCACCACGGGTCAGCTCAGCTCCTCTGAGCCCCTCCATGCCCTGCTGCCTGCTCTAGCTCAGGCGCTGCCAGGGCTGGGGCTGCTGTGCCCTCACTGAATCTTGATTATTTTAACCTACCTGTGGAAATGGTTTTCCTTGCCAATATTTGATTTAGGAGTAGGCATGTGACCAGCTTTAGCCCAAAGAGACACCTGGGAAAATCTGCTGGGGGACTTCTAGGAAAAACTTACCCACTCTTGACACTCCAGGTTTCTCCTCTTCTTCTAGACATGCACTCTCTCTAATATGATAGCCACTAGACGGATGTGGCTATTTAAAATTAAATTAATTAAAATGAAGTGAAATTAGAAATTCAGATCCTCAGTCACACAAGTTACATGTCAAGCACTCAGTGTTCACCCGGGGCTAGTGGCTGCCTTATGGGACAGTGCAGACACAGTATTTCCATCGTTGCAGAAAGTTCTATTTGATAATGCTGTGCCTGGATATTTTCAGTTTGGATTTGATGCTGAAACAGTGGTAGCCATCTGAAAAACACTGAAAGGGAGGGGCTAGGGATCTCAAGTAAAAATGGAGATAACCTGAGGTTTTGAAAGGTTGTCTTCCCTGATAGCTCAGTTGGTAAAGAATCTGCCTGCAATGCTAGAAGACCCTGGTCCAATTCCTGGGACAGGCTACCCACTCCAGTATTGGGCTTTCCTTGTGGCTCAGCTGTCAAGAATCTGCCTGCAATATGGGAGACTTGCATTCGATCCCTGGGTTGGGAAGATCCCCTGGAGAAGGAAAAGGCTACCCACTGCAGTATTCAGGCCTGCAGAATTCCATGGACTGTATAGTCCATGGGGTCCCAAAGAGTCAGACACTGAGTGACTTTACCTTCACTTTGAAAGGCTGAGTGCCTAAACTAACAGTATCTGCAGGATGAAAGAACAGAAGGCTGGAGAGGGTGTGGGTCTTCATAGAGGTTTACATTTGTCACATCAGTTTAAATACTTTGGGACTTTCCTGGTGGTCCAGTGGCTAAGACTCCACAATCCCAGTGCCAGAAACCCACATTTGATTCCTAGTCCGGGAACTAGACCCCACATGTTGCAACTAAGAGTTCACATGCCACAACAAAGATCGAAGACCCACATGCAGCAACTCAGACCTGGCTCAGCCAAATAAATAAGTATTTTTTAAAAAGCTTCATGTGTTACCTTAGTGAATCCTGACAGGAGCTACAATCAAGTGTTAATCCTTTATTTTCTAAATGAGGGAACTGAGGCTTGGACAGTTCGAGTCACTTCACACAACTGAAAAGTAGAAGTGGTAGCATTCTCGAGAGCTCTACCGTAAAAAAGGCTGAGCACTTAAGAATTGATGCTTTCAAGCTGTGGTGCTAGAGAAGACTCTTGCGAGTCCCTTGGACTGCAAGGAGATCAAACCAGTCAATCCTAAAGGAAATCAACCCTGAATATTCATTGGAAGGACTGATGCTGAAGCTCCAATACTTTGGCCACCTGATACAAAGAGCTGACTGATTGGAAAACACCCTGATGCTGGGAAAGATTGAAGGCAAGAGGACAAGGGGGTGACAGAGGATGAGGTGGTTGGATGGCATCACTGACTGAATGGACATGAATTTGAGCAAACTCTGGGAAATAGTGAAGGACAGGGAAGCCTGACGTGCTACAGTCCATGGAGTTGCAAAGAGTTGGAGACGACTAAGTGACTGAACAACAACAACAACAGAATTCTAGAACTTGGGTCCTTAACCACTCCCTCAGTATTTAGTCCCTGAAGCAGTTAAAAATGTTAACTTTTACACAATTTTTACTGAAACTTTGCTGTATTCATTTATCTTGTGATGGATTTTTACCTCCAAGACATCTGAAGAATAAAAGCAATAGTTTCACTGATTTAATCTATTAAGAAGTAAGTCGATGTTCCAAGAGAACATGCTGTTTGAAACGTACCATGATGTGGGTACATCTTTGCTTCAAGGAAATAAGAAGAAACAGATTAATCTTGGCAAGAAGCCTTGTGTTCACAAGATCACAGTGCTGTAAAAACCCATCAAAGTAAATTGAGGATGCCTTTGCAATGATGTCTGTGGCAGTTGTGCTTGTTTTTAATGTAAGTGTCTTATATGACCTACACCCTTGCCTCTTGTTTCCCTTTAGGAATGCAAATGACATAAAGTTTGGATTAGTAAAGAACTTTCAGTGATAGAATATTTTTCAAGGTAGAAATTTAAAACTTTAAAGTGAGTTGCATAAAATCACTAAAATGTAAACTCTGTTTATAGCCAGGGGTTTTGTTTCATTCCCTGCTTATATTTTATTCCCTGCTTTATACCCCCAATGTCTCATGTACAGGAGGCCTTGAAAAATTGAAATAAATGACCAAGCTTTGGGCAAATCCCTTCATGTTCCTGAGCTTCTTCCCTCCCTTGTAGACTGAGGGGCTTGGACTGATTTGATATCTAGTCTTTTCCAGACCTATGGCTTATGTTATAATACTTTACTTCCAGTGAACTCCAAGTCCTAAAAGTTGTCTTTCAAATGATTTAAGTAAAAATTTCCTCCCTTTTTTGTGTCGAGCAAAGACCACAGAGATAACTGTATCCAGTGTTTGTGATCAGCAGTAGAAAACCAGGAGAAAGCTAATTTCAAATAAAGATCACACACTCTTTCCTTATGCCACCTATGGTGCGTAAATAAATGATTTTTGAAGTAAAGAAATACAGTGTAAGTGACTACCTTTGCCGCTTTTCTGGATTTGCAATATTCTACTAGGTCATCTCAAGTCTCCTTCACCTCTGAAATGGTTTCTGTGAACTTCCATTTCCTGATGTGTAATACAAAATGATGGAACCTATGGTCTTTCTAGGAAATGTTGCTAAGCTAAGGAAACTTGCATTAGACAAACACAGTGTTATAGTAGATACTCTTGACTATTCAAGCATTAGTGAATAGATAGGAATGTTTTAGAATTAGAATGCAAATGACATCATACAAGTCTTAGAGAGAAACTACATGATTTTTTTAAAAATGCTCCTCTGCAAATTATTTATATCACATTGTTTGCATTAAGAAAAACAGTTTATTATATAAAGGTAAACTTTATCCAAGGACACAAAGTCATATAGCCTGAATTAACATTACAACTTACTGTGGAAACTGTGATAAAAATACTTTGTAAATGTAATATAATTTCATTTAAAATAGTTGCCCCCATTTTACAGATGAATAAATACAAGCAGAGAAATGTCAGAAATTTTTTCATGGCAGAGCCAGCATTTGAACCTCTCCCTTAAGAGCCTAGTCTCTTATTCACATTTAAAGTTATTTAAGGAGGCATGCTCATTCATCCTTTGGAAATAGAGTGGTCTGAATCAGTCTCTCAGGGAAGATGATATTTGAGCAACATTTGAAAGAGACACCAGGGCAAACCAAGAGGTTCTCTATGGGAAGAGTATTTCAGGCAGAGGGAACAGCAAGTGCAAAGGCCCTGAGGTAAGGCTGTGCCTGGTGTGTTGAAGAGACAGCTGGGATGCCAGAGGGGAGGGCCAGGGAGCTGAGGTCTGGATGGAGGGCCATGTTTCATGGGCATGGAGGTAGATTCCATGAAGATGCCTGGACTTAATGCCAGCATTCAATAGAGGCACACTCCCTCGCTGCCTCTTGAAGCACTTAAGTATTTACATATCAGACTAAAAAGCTCCAGAAGCTACGAGCCTTTAGAAGTAGAGTGAACCCAAGTTGTGGCTAGCATTTTACAATGGAAAGCATAACCCAAGTACTCCTTTATCTGCACTGGCCTTGACCAGAAGCCTAGATTACTGTCTATATGTCTAACTGCACAGACACTGGAAAGTGGGGGATGATGCTCTCATATCCCTCACCTGTCAGAAATAGTTTACTTCAAGGCTCTCCTCCTTCCTAAAGTGCACGTCCTTCCTGATAGAGCAGGGTGGATGGCCAGCAGGTCAGTGGCCCATCGTTGTTTTAGATCACAGCCCAAGGTGAGAAGCAGCCCAATGTAGGAGGGCTGGAAAGGCTAGGCTCAGACCCTAGCTCTATCCCTTTCCATGTTATTTGACCTCCTGTGCCTCAGTTTCCCCATTTGTAAAATGGGGATTACTTTCCATGTAATATTGTCATGAGGACTAGGAGATAATATTTATGAAGTGCTGGATCATAGTAATGCTGTATACATGCTTGTTAACTTAAATGGACTTTCTTTTGGGACTCTATTCTTCCCGGAAAAAAATGCATGTAAATACACACAAAATGCATCTCCTAGATTGTCTGCTAGATCTGTTAACCCCTGAGAGAGGCCAGATCAGCTCTGGAGTGGTTCTCCTATCCTCACCCGGGAGAGGAGCAAGACCCAGAGGCTGGGGGATCAAGAACACATTTCACTCTTCCCATTTTGGCCAAGGCCCACCTACAATTGCCAGTTGTTTGCACTTGGGGAAATTCCATCAGCTAGGAGCTGAAGTTTTCTTTAGTGATGTCATTATTAATTGTTTAATAAAAACGTTATGTCAGTATTTATTGAGCACTGTGACGTGAGATGGTCACAGCTTAAGTAAACACATTTCGGTTGTGTCACTGAAGAAATGTTTTCATTCATTTTGTCTGTTATGTAGTAAAGTCTGAAAAATATGCTTCTTGGGAGAGTCCTTGAGAGCTAGTATCATAAAAAATATTGTTTTGTTTGGGGTTCCCATATAAGAGTGCCTAAGGCGTGGTGCCTTGTTTTGAATCATCTCTCATTGAAACAGTAATTCAATCCAGAGAAGGACTGTCACTGGATTACAAATTTTAGTTGGGTCTAAAATATTCATGCTAACAGGTCTACTCATTCTTCTTAGATCCACTCCTAAAAGATTAAGCCTTTATCTTTCCCATCCAACTTGGGATGGGGGGATGCGCTGGGAGTAAAGAGTTATTACAACAGTCTCGGGTTTAAAGACAACCGACTGTCTCCCATTTGAAGTCTTATATTTCCCACATATCAAATAGCAGAAGAAAAAGAAAAACCTCAGAAACCTCACACATTACCTTGTATGACTTGGGTGCAGGTGGTTTTTGAGTTGATCCCAGGAATCAGGAGTGAGGGAGCAGGAAGAGAGCGTTAGGAACAGAGGAAAGGTCAATAAAGGTATAGTGTTGAGATTGTTGCTGCAGGAGATGCTTGTTTGTTTGAATAGCCATTTTTGTATTCCTTTGGAAGATATGTTAGGCAAGATGGAGTGATAGTTGTGGTTACTACTCCAGAGAGCAATTCTGAGCAATAACCATCTAAGAAGTATTAAGTCATTCCTTAATGGACTCGGCCTCACTGCTCTCAGATGTGCCCATCTTTCCCCTGCTGTGGTTTGTATCACAGGGACCTGACCCCTTGCAGTATTTGCATTAAATTCCTGCTCTTGAACTACCTGTGATGTGTTTCTGATAGAGACTCCATAATGATGTTGTCAGGCAGTCCAAACATATTTTGAACATCTATCACATACAAAGCCCTGCACTGGATAACTGAAGATAATAAAGCATCAAGCAGTTTAGCGTTTAGTTGGGAAAACAAGACATACAGGGAAAAAGTTAAGTATTAATAACAGTGCCCAGTGGTATACACCCAAGTGCTAAGTAAATGGTGGAATCAGTGAATACACTTTTAAGAAAGAGGAGACAGCCGTATCCATCAGCTTCCTGCCAGAGCATGCTTTCAAGGGCTAGAGAGCTGACAGAGGTCATCTGAAACTTCCAATTTTGGAAGGGTAAAATTTTGGAATTTTATTTGAAATCTGATTTTTAAATGTTGGTAAGTAATTCAAACTTTCAAAAACTTCAGTGTGAGTCCCATTATTTGGGCAAGGTAGAACAACGGAGGTCAGTTGGATGTGGCCAGTGGTATGCATTTGGTGGCTGGCTCACTGAACTGGGGGAGAAGTCAAATGTGAAGAACGTTAGGATCCTTTCCAGTTGAGAAGATTCTGGTTCCTAATATTTCACTTAAGTGTGAGGCGATCAAGATCTGGCTTTAGAAGTGGGCAGTGTGCATGGGAAGAAAAAGATGAGAGAGAAATTAGGGAATATTAGTAATAACACTCCACATTTATATACTAATTTATGGTCTGCAGAGTCTATCATGGGAAGCAGAATAGAGGCCCAGAGGGTAGCCTCTGAAATCAGACTGCCGGGGTTCAAACCCCAGCTCTACAGAGAATTCTGAGGGAGGCATGGAACAATTCACAGAACCTTGCCCAGCCTTAGTTTCTCAAACACTAAAATGGACTGATTCTAAGGAATCCACATATTTCATACAGTTGTTGGCTGATTAAATAATGAAATATGTATGAAGCCCTTCATGTGTCAAGCCTGGCTCACAGGAAGCATCAATCAGTGTTCACTATTACTACCATCACACACATCATTTCTCTTTAATCCGTGCAAAAGCTCGCTGCTATGGTGAGAAGAATGCACGGGATGGATGACTGGATCTGGGGGTGGGAGGTGGAGAATGGGAGGAGTCAGGAGTGAGACTTTGGTTCGTAAACTCAGCTATATTGCTGAAACTAACTCGAGGGTTCTGGGCCCTTCACTTTACCCCTGTGGGATTTTTTTCTTCACAGTGTGGTTCCTTGCAACTCATATTCTCTATAAGTTTAAAAAATTGAATTTTTGAGTCAAAAGGAAAAATAATGACTCCCCAAAGATGTCCGCTCCTAATACCTGGAACCTTAAATATGTAGCCTTAAAGGGATTTTGCGGACATGACTAAAGATCAGGACTATAGGATGGAGAGATGATCCTGGATAGCCTGGGTGGGCCCAATCTAGTCACTTGCTTTCTTAAAACTGGAAGAGGCAGAAGAGTGATTCAGAGGGATGCTACATGAGAAGGACTTCCCCACCCCATCCACTGTAGCTAGCTTTGAAGATTCGGGAATGGAGCATGAACCAAGAAATGTGGGTGGCTTTTAGAACTGAACTTTCTTACAGCCAGCAAGAAAATGAGGACCTGGATGCTCCAACTGCAAGGAACTGCCATTTATCCAAATGAGGCCACACATTTTCCCTCAGTCTCTAGAAAGGAATGCAGGCTGTTGACACCCTGACTTGAGTCTGGCAAGACTGACCAGACCAGGTGGACTTTGGACCTGCAGAACTCTAACATAATGAATTTGCATTGTCTTAAACTGCTAAATTCATGGTAATTTGTTACAGCAGCAGCAGGAAACTAACGTACTTAAATTGTTCAGCTGGTGTCACTAAGTCAAGCTCACTCCGCTAGGTGCACAACAGGCCAGAGTCTACAGATGTGTTGAGGCAAGGAATAACAACTATTTGGCAAGACAGCAGACTGAGAAGATGGCAGACTAATGTCTCAAATTAACCATTTTATGGGGTCTGGATGCCAGGTTCTTTTATAGAACAGAGTTGGGGGAGGTGAAGTAAGAAAAGTCATTTATCTTGAAAAATAGGGGATATATTAATTTCTTTTCTGCAGCCATTCCCAGGTGGGCAGGGTCAGATTGTCTCCCTGATAGCTGAACAAAGGAACTTTAACAGTGAGGAAGAGGAGGGTTCCCTGAGGCAGGCCATTATGTATGATTATATTAAAAGAAATGAAAAGCAAAGGTTACAGTCAAAGAGATCCAACATGGAGTCAAAATTGTCCATTCCCTGTTACATTTCCAGCAGTCTATCAAATTCAAGAATGATTAGGTATGGAAATGCTGTGGGGTAATGAGGGACTAATTCTTAGATATGTAGGGTTAGAGAGGCAGTGAGAGTAAGGTGTTCACATGGCAGTGGTCAGACTACGCTTGGCCATGTGGGATTGGATTTGAGGAAGTGGTGGCAATAACTCTCGAAGAATGTGCCAGAGAGGTGATGTAGGGAAAGAGACTCCATGGAGGAGAGGAGGGGGCCAGTTTCTTGAGTTGCCAGTTCCTCCATTTGACTTCCATTGAAACCTTAGCCATGCCAAACTCCTGTTCATCATAATTGGAATATCTGGACTTTGTTTTTAAAAAATCACTAGGGAGTCATATTGAGTAAATTTTATAGACAGATCACAATAATTTTATTTATGGACTTAAATCAACACTTCAATAAATGAATAATGCTTTGAAATTTGCTTTTTGTAAGTTTCCAAAGGAAAGTCTGAAAATTTTAAGTGTTTTTCCTTTCCTTGCTTGTGAATCTTTTTAACAATGGAAATGTTTTGTCTCCTAAGAGTGGCATGGAACTCAAATATATGACTCACTGGAAATGCCGACCACCTCTTTGCTAGTAACAAATTGGAAGTGAGGAGAGAGCCCAAGAGAAACAGACGCTGATACTCAGGAAAGTGGAAGGCCTATGGGGACATCTCTATGTTGAACCAGGAGGAGTGATGTGGAGCATTATAATGAGAGACAGAAAAAGTGAATAAAATGTTAGTCATTGATAATTGGGCCATTAGAAGGGGGGGGGGAAAGCCAAAGGAAAAATGTGGACAATAACAATTTAAAAATCTCTAACTTTATTTACTGGATTCTCTCCCTTCATCGATGTAGGTCTCTGCTGGGAGCCCTGAAGGCTGGGCTGATCTAGCCTTTGATCTATGTTTTGATTAGGTTTTTCTTGATTGTGAGTCCATGCCTGCCAAACCTGTCTACCCAGAGATGGCCCAGTAAAGTTCCCTTCTCTACTCTGGCTCTCCTGTTACCCCTGAGTTGTCCATTTCCTCTAGCATCTAAGAAAGAGGTAAAATGCAAATCAGCCCCTTTCCCTGTGGGTACATGCTGCTGCTGCTGCTAAGTCACTTCAGTCGTGTCCGACTCTGTGCGACCCCATAGACGGCAGCCCACCAGGCTCCCCCGTCCCTGGGATTCTCCAGGCAAGAACACTGGAGTGGGTTGCTGTTTCCTTCTCCAATGCATGAAAGTGAAAAGGGAAGGTGAAGTCGCTCAGTCATGTCCGACTCTTCACGACCCCATGGACTGCAGCCTACCAGGCTCCTCCATCCATGGGATTTTCCAGGCAAGAGTACTGGAGTGGGGTGCCATCGGGTACATAGTTCTCATCAAAGGATTTTTGCAATGGAGAAGGTAGAAACCATTGGTGACTCAGGTCAGCCACTGGAAAAAATTAAAAAGGAAGCAATATTATCCTGTGTTGTCCTTCAGCATCACTCTCCATCCCTTTTTCCTGATCTCAGCGTTTCCTCAGTGCTGTTCCCTGTCTGTGCCATGTTCCCACCCCCTCTCTACCTCACCTGCCTAAACCAATGTGTCATTTTCAGGTAGCCCATACTGAATGTTGATTCTTCCCAGAAATTTTCAACATGGCTCAGGATGGTAGATCTTTGCTACATAATAAGACTTCAGCCAATTGGAATCAATTCATTCTAAGCTGTGAATGACTGACTTTCCCTTAGTGCTCCCAGGAGCATTCTCAAAATTAAAATCCTGTTAACGCAACAGACTCATTTGATTGGTGGAATATTAAGGTAGCATGAGGGATATATTGGACAGATTGAGAAGAGGAAGTGCCAATTAGAGAATCAAGGAACTAACTACTCTGCACTATCCACTTCCATTCAGTGTGTTTTCAAGCAGAACTGGGTTTTATTTATACCAGAAAATAATCAGTACCCTACCACCATTTATGGAAAATGGTGTTCCGATTTACGGAAAATAGGTTCCCGCAAGTTACCAGGTATGTTTCAGTGTGCAATTTTATTTTTTAGTGTACTTATTCTTTCTTTTTAATTGTGTATCAGATACTACTATGGAAATAACCATTCCTTTGTAACTAAAAGCAGTTTAAAAATTTATAACCCCTATGTGGGTTAGAGTTTGGGAAAGTAATAGTCGTGTACTGCAAAGGGCGGTATAAATTGGTTTGTTTTCTGTAGGTCATCTTGGCAATCAAAATTCATGGAATTTCTGAAGGAAATATCTGTGTGTATGCAAAAATTTACCAAGAGGATTTCTTGCAGCATTTTTGTAATCATGACAAATTGTACACACTAAAATGTCCATTAAAGGATTAGTGGCACATCCAATCAATGAAATGCAATGCAGTCATCACAAAATTATATTGGGGATAATTGTTTAATGATACAACACAATGTTTAGGATGTAGTGTTATGAGAAAAATCATGTTACAAATTTGTGACATGATCTTATTGTACATTTTCATAAACTGTAGCACACCAGGCTTCCCTGTCCTTCACTATCTCCCAGAGTTTGCTCAAACTCACGTGCACTGAGTCAGTGATACTGTCCAACCATCTCATCCTCTGTCGCTGCCTTCTCCTCCTGCCCTCAATCTTTCCCAGCATTGGGGTCGTTTCCTGTGAGTCAGCTCTTTGCATCAGGTGGCCAAAGTATTAGAGCTTCGGCTTAGCATCGGTCCTTCCAGTGAATATTCAGGGTTGATTTCTGTTAGGATTGACTGGTTTGATCTCCTTGCAGTCCAAGGGACTTGCAAGAGTCTTCTCCAGCACCACAGATTTATATGTATTATCTCTGGATGGTGAAATTATAGGTCATTTTAATTTTCTTCTTTTTGTTCATCTGTTTTCTGAAGTTTCTCCAGTAAGTGTATTCATTTTCATTGAGAAAGAATAGAATTACTTTTCTTTTAAGGAATCTGAGTATCCTCCCAAAATAAATAACACAGCAGTTCTTGTAGTTTTTATACCCAGAGGTGTCTGTTCTAGGTTAACTCAGAATAAATAAATGGTTTAATTAGAGGTATAAAGTCTGTGCTAATAGGTATAAAAAGAAATACAGTTAAGGGAAGTTTAATTTATGCAGGTATACACATTTACACATCCTAATGAACATTAGCCAACAACCAAAGTTCTTAATCATCATTTTTAGTTTAAAATGTACTAGATCACACTTTCACTTTTCACTTTTCATGCATTGGAGAAGGAAAGGGCAACCCACTCCAGTGTTCTTGCCTGGAGAATCCCAGGGATGGGAGAGCCTGGTGGGCTGCTGTCTATGGGGTCGCATAGAGTCAGGCACGATTGAAGTGACTTAGCAGCAGCGGCAGTAGACCATTATATGACAAATATATAGAGCACTGTCAATAGTTGGGAGAATTGCTTCACCAGAGATAAGTCTTTGTGGAGAATTGATAGAACTGATTAGACTGTTGAAGATATTAGTAAATTATCATACTGCCCTCTTTTGGTAGCTATTTGTAATTCATTTTACATTCACTCCCATTAAAGATGTTAATGTACAAATTCACGCACTAACTAAACCAATTTTGTTGATTTAAAATTTTTTTCATTGAGGTATAGTTGACTTACAGTCAATGTTGTGTTTCAGGTATACAGCAAAGTGATTCAGCTATATACTTTTTCAAATTCTTAATAGGTTATTATATTGAATATTGTTCCCTGTGTTATACAGTAGGTCCTTGTTGTTTATCTACAAACTAAACTAACTTTAAATCACCTTTTTCCTCAACAGAACATGCTTACAATTCCAGTTTGCTGTCACCATCTGGTAAGATTGTTATTTTATGACTTTGGTGGCATTTCAGGAATAAAGTTCTCCATGCAGTGTCAGATCCAGCAAAATTGTTTTCTTGCATGAAGCTTAATTGAATTCTGTCATTAAACCTACACCTGATAAATCAATAGCAAAAGACGATAGGCATACCTATCCCCCCCACATTGTTAAACAGCTGGAGACTAAATTGTAGATTTTCATCACAGTAGCTACTAATGTTCTTCAGTGTTCTTTTTAGTATTCTAGTTCATAAGTGTCCTGAAGAGTATCAAGAACATAAACATGCTGAATGTTCCTATAAAGTGTTGAAATGTTCTCTTAAATATACTTCGTTAGCACCACACTAAATGAATATCTTTCAAAAGGCTTAGGACTCATGAGAATGGGAAGGCAAATGAGTTTAAAAAATTTATAACTGGGACCCATCTTGGCAGGAACCAGGAACAGAACCCACATTTGAGACTGCTGGCTGTAATGGGACCTCAGGGATAATGTGGTCCCACCATCCCCTAGTTAATGACACAGTGATGCCTGTAACAGTTGAGTAACTTATTTAATTTCACACAGCCTTTTGCCTCAAGAGGCAGCAGGTAGCTTCTCTGACTCCTCCTGTATTTCTCTCTTTCTGTAATGTATATGTAACAATCTTTTGTTACAAAACAATCTTTTTTTGTTTGTTTGTTTAAGGAGTGAGTCAACTCATGTTCTGTCCTTCAGTTCAATTCAGTTCAGTTCAGTTGAGTAGTCGTGTCCGACTCTTTGCGACCCCATGAATCGCAGCACCCCAGGGCTCCCTGTCCATCACCAAATCCTGGAGTTCACTCAGACTCACGTCCATCGAGTCAGTGACGCCATCCAGCCATCTCATCCTCTGTTGTCCCCTTCTCCTCCTGCCCCCAATCCCTCCCAGCATCAGAGTCTTTTCCAATGAGTCAACTCTTCACGTGAGGTGGCCAAAGTGCATGAAAGTGAGTTTCTACTGTTATTAATTCATTCACTTAAGTAAAATTAGTAATTACTGTTACTGCTCATGCACATACTACATGCCTAGGAGTCTTCCAACGTCTCATTCTGCTTCCAGTCTTACAGTATAGGGATTATATTCATGTTCTAGATGAGGAGACTGATGGTCAGACAGGATGAAACTTGCTCATTCTCTGGAGCCACACTACTTGGGTTTGAATTTGGCCACTACCCTCCCATCTCCATTGCTAGCTGTGTGACTTTGGACAAGTTCCTTCACCTTACTGTGCCTCAGTTTCTTCATCTATAAATTGGGGAGAATAACAGTACTTACTTCATAGGGAAGTTGTGGAAATGAAATGAAATAACACATGTGCCCAGCACAGAGTAAACCCTCAGCAAGTAATAATGATTGTTATTATTAAGTTATTAAGTCATCAGGCAAAGATTCAGACCCAGGATGGCAAATCTCCAAAGCCCAAGCCCATTTTACTAAGCTAGTTTGCTCCTTCGTTGTTACACTTCTAGGATAAAATGAACCACTGTATTTTTCTTGTGCTGTATTAGTCTTCTTAGACTTAATCATAATGATATCTTTGCAAAGCCCTGTTTGCATGGAATGAGGTCGGAGTTTGGAAACATAGATGCTAGGCACAATCTTGGGGCCCAAGGGGGAGAGCCAGCACACATCCAGGCCTCTGCAGCTGTGCCTGCAGGCCTCTTTGGGTGGTGTCACCATTCAGAAAAATGAATAGTCATTCGTTAAAAACCAGCTTTGGCCAAATTATATTGTTCTGCCCCCAAAATAAAGGATTCTCTATTCACACTTTGAATGTTATTGCTCAAGAACTACCTTGCTTCTCAAGAAATATACTAGGTAAGTTTTAAAAATGTAGTTAAATAAATAAATGAAAGAACTTTAAAAAATGTAGTAAATGACAAAATTTGGAAGCAGTAATGTAGGACAGACAGGGTGTGTGTGTTTCAGCCAACGCATGAATGGTCTAAAACAGACAGGCCAGCCAAGTGCCTCGACACACCCAGATGTTGTCCTTACCAGCTGAATATCAGGCTCCCTACTGCAAAGCTTGTTTTAGTTGTAAACTGTTTATTTGTCCTGTGTATATGGAGAGGTCAAACTATTGGATCTTTTTAATATTTAAACATGCAAAGCGTGTGCAATAGACTGACCTCTTAGTGTAAGTGGAGTTATTCCACAGGAAATTTACAACCTGATTGATTGCCTTAATAGCAGCCGTATTTTAAAATAACTTACCAGGAAATTGTGTTAGGTAGTACAGTATTGAGTGATAGCAGTGTTGTTTTTTAAAATCCTAAATTCACTGTGAGTAGAGTTACCAGGTGTGATTATAAACAGAGTAGAACCTATGTGTCAAATTATTAAACTATAGCATGTCTAGAACCGTCTGACTGAAAAAATTTGAAAATACTTTGTTGTGGTCCCTAAACTTATTTCCATAATATTCTATAGGTCACAGCAGGCTTTGCAGTCATGAGTCTCATGTTGGCTGTGAAATGAAACAGTTATCTTTATTTCATCTCCTAGGTCCTTTCTTTGTGATTTTCTGATAAAATGTATACTCACTGAGTGATTATGGGACTTACAGATTTAACTAGATATTGGTCTGATAGCATGTTGTCTGCTTTTCATGATTATATCTCAAAAGTTCTAACTCCTTAAAATTCAGTAAATAAATTTGTTTCAGTGTATTTATTGGAATTTTTTTCTCCTGCAGTTGAATCATCGCTTGTTGATGTTGTCTCCTACTCCAATGGTACTCCAGGCAAGATTTTGAAAAAATTTAACCTAGATTTACCCCAACTTGTTAAGTTTTGATTTAATTATACCTTTTTCTTGTCTTTTTTCTTTGGGATAAAAGAGGTTGAAACTACAAGCCTAAATGGTAAGAACTTTTCTAAAGCAAGTAAAAATTGAACCCTTAATATAATGAATGAATGTGTAATGAATGATGTTGAAAGTTTCCTTATTCAAATAACAAACACTAACACAAAAAAATCCCCCAGACCCTCAACCTAGACTTTCTGGTTTATTGTGGAGGGAGAACAGTGTCTGCCACTCCAACTATTCTCTGAAAGGAAAGAACTATTGATCACATTTTGAGAGCCTTCCTTACTTTCCGGAACCATGCCAACATACTGTACAGGACAGATTGTTTAAATGGGAAAAACACATCCAGTGACTTTAATATGATTCAGCCTGGATTTGGAGGCACAGAGTGTTCAAAGACAGCCTTTTACAGATGATTTTTATCAATTTTTAAGTAGTATCAAATACCAAAAAAAAAACAAAAAACAAAACACCAACACTCTGGCTTCAGGAAAAGAGCAGAGAATTGGGCTGTTTTCGAGGGAGGTGGGCAAGGCGGCACACTTTGTTCCCTTCCACTGTGGGTAGACAGTTTCCATCTTAGTGCAGTCAAAACCCAACACTTTTCACAATCTCTTAGTTAAGATGAAATCTCACCATGTGGTTGGTGGTTAAGGAGCTAACCAATTAGAGATGCAATACATGCTGATCAAAACTCTTAAATTCACATTTGGTCCAGTGGAAAGGGCCAGACATTATCATTTTTATGTGCAATTACTTTTTTACAGTGAAAGAACATCTTCAAAATTACTTTGGCAGTAGTTTTTAGATCCCATTTATGTGGGTTTTTTTAAAAGTGTGATAATATAATACATACCTTTTTTTCCCCCTTAAAGTTTCATCCAGAATAATAAATTCTAGAAGGATTTTCATTTAAAGAAATACCAATAGGGTAGATTTAAAGTAAAACAAGGTGAAAATGAGATTACCTTAAAAGTTGGTTGAATACCATGTTCAAGATCTCGAACTTAAATTAGAATTCCTTAAAGATTGCTTTAAAAGAGTATACCATTAGGTACAAATGCATTAAGCATCTCCAAGGCTATGTATTAAAGTTAGTACTAACTGTAGAAGGGATACTAACTGTATTCCTTAGGGACTTTCATTATGATAGAGAAAAAAGGGGACAAAATATTAAGCAACATGAATGAGTTTATTTAAATCTAATAATTATAGGAGTGTTATGTTTTAGGCACATAACATGTGTTCAGGAAACACATTTTTAAATGAATGCTTCTCAGGCATTGTCTGTGGGAGTTGGGGAGTGATAGTATGGTAAGGGGGTGGGCAGCAAATACATTTGCTAGTGCCAATTGGCTTTTGCAAAACTCTCTTAACTTCTCCAGGATTTGAAGGAAAGTGAAATGTTTAAGGAACCTATGAAGATGCATGTATTTGTTAATCATGCCAATAAATTGTGCTAATTTTTTATTACTTTATTTCAGATGCTACTTCAAGCGTGTTATCTACTTTGAACAAAACAGGTAACGTCAAGTTATTTCTGAGTATAATAACTTGTATTCTGTGGCTTCTTGAGTTTCTCACTGTGTTCCTCTGGGTTAGTAAAAGTTATCTCCTGGCCCATTTCCTATGACTCCAACTGTTGACTTATTACTCATTTTACTTTGACCCCGAACTATATAGTTCTGGTGTCACCACACTTCTGAGCTTCCAAACTCTTACAGCAATAGCATTCCATTTAAAATAACATTTATTATTTTTCTGATTATAGTAGTAATTCATCTTAACTCATAAAAATGAGGAATATAGAAAAATGCAAAGAGGAAAGTTATAATCATTTTAATATTACTTTCCTAAGACTATTACTGATAATAATTTGGTATGTTTCCATTCACTATCATATACATATATAGTATGTATAAGTGTATAACAAAATTGTCATAGTTTACATAAATTTTTATATCTTGCCCTTTTGACTTCATACTAAGCTATAAGTATTTTCCAGCATCCATTACTACTTTTTTGCTTCAGTTGATTTTATTTATTTATTTTTGCCACTTCATTTATTTTTTTAATTGAAGGATAATTGCTTTACAGAATTTTGTGGTTTTCTGTCAGAATCAGGACGCATCAGCCATAGGTACACCCATGTCCCCTCCCTCCTGAACCTCCCTCCCATCTCCCTCTCCATCTCACCCTTCTAGATTGTCAGAGCCCCTGTTCAGCATCTGTAACTATTAGTGAGTTGATAGTATTCCATCTTGTACCATATGTGAACATTAAATTTGTTTTTGATTTTCAAATAGAAATTATTGCAGTGAACATCCTTGTGCCAATATCTTTGCATTCCTCCCTAATTTCTGTAGAATGTGCTTCAAGGATTGGACTTATTTAGGTCAGCATTATGAATATTTTAAGGCCCTTCACACCTACTATGGAATTACCTTCTAGAAAAGTTGTACCCAACAACATTCCTGCCAGCAATGGATGAGAATGTCTGTGTAACTGTACTTTTGCCCAGAGCTGAGACTATGTCATATTATTATATCTTCCTCTCAATTCCATAGGTTCCATTTTGCATTTTTTATTTGTGAGGCTGAAGAACTTTCTTCCCTAAAACCACTTTCTTTTTTCACTAGAACCAGGAGTTCATTTCACAGTTGTGTTTTATTTACTCTGGAAAAGAATGTATTGGAACAAGCAATATATTTAAATGATTCTTAATGCAAAATGCTGTCAGTCTTTATGATTACCACCAATCATTGCCCATGGCTCTTTCACATACTGAAACAGAAACTCATCAATAACATATAGAAATGAGGTTTCTGAAACTCAGAATACCATCATCATTAAGTGCTCCTCTAAGATTTGACCTTGATGTTTTCTGCAGAACTTGCCACTAACCCTAGGAGACAGACCTTCTTAGCAAATCTGTGCCCTGAACACAGTCTCTTACATCATCCTTACAGTAAGCATTTATGAGCCTGATTCTCTCTTCACTGGAAACCAAGCCATGGCTCTGTCCCCAGAGTGTGTTGGGAAGGTATTTCTAAGGTTTGCTTCCTCAGAGTATGTTAATATTTGCCTATGAATCAAGACTTTGAACAGTTCTCTCCTGGTTCTGCTATGAGCTTATTGTATGACTGTAGTTGGATATTCTCTACCTCTCTGAGGATAATTTTATGTCAGTAATATTACATTATTATTTTATTAATTTCTTAAGAAAATAGCAGGATACTTCATGATATTAGAGTATCATAGCAATATTTTCGATCTTGTATTTAGTGTTTACATTAATGTTCATTCTGAATTGCCCTCTCTTTACAACCTATCACCTGAATGAAGATCCTTATAATGACTTAATTCTGCACATCTGACGTGTAAGTCCACATTAATTTGTCTAGCAGCAGCACATAGAAACTGTGGTAGGATTATGCAAGCAGTGGGGTGTGTAACAGATGTGATCCAACTGGGGAAACAGCAGTCCAAATCCAGACCCACCCTCTGCCAATGATCTGAGTACGTAAAGCTCATTCATCCTGCTACTGAGATGACCCATAGTGTCTTGAAGGTGTCAACAGTATGATTTTCTTAGCAGTTCACTGAAATGATACTCATGGCAAATTGTTTTTAAAAAATAAGTAACAATTCTTCTCTAATGTTTAAATTGTTTCTTTGCAGAAAAAACTAAAATCACTATAGTAAAAACCTTCAATGCATCAGGTACGACTTATTATCAATATCTAGACTTTCTTTTTTTATACCTAAAGTTAAACAAATAGTGGTGGGTGTTTATATTTTCTTTTACCTTTTCCCTGTCTTTTATTTTTATTTTTTAGTTTTTTATTATTTAAATTTTAAAATCTTTAATTCTTACATGCGTTCCCAAACATGAACCCCCCTCCCACCTCCCTCCCCATAACATCTCTCTGGGTCATCCCCATACACCAGCCCCAAGCATGCTGCACCCTGCGTCAGACATAGACTGGCGATTCAATTCTTACATGATAGTATACATGTTAGAATGCCATTCTCCCAAATCATCCCACCCTCTCCCTCTCCCTCTGAGTCCAAAAGTCCGTTATACACATCTGTGTCTCTTTCCCTGTCTTGCATACAGGGTCGTCATTGCCATCTTCCTAAATTCCATATATATGTGTTAATATACTGTATTGGTGTTTTTCTTTCTGGCTTACTTCACTCTGTATAATCGGCTCCAGTTTCATCCATCTCATCAGAACTGATTCAAATGAATTCTTTTTAACGGCTGAGTAATACTCCATTGTGTATATGTACCACTACTTTCTTATCCATTCATCTGCTGATGGACATCTAGGTTGTTTCCATGTCCTGGCTATTATAAACAGTGCTGCGATGAACATTGGGGTACACGTGTCTCTTTCAGTTCTGGTTTCCTCGGTGTGTATGCCCAGAAGTGGGATTGCTGGGTCATAAGGTAGTTCTATTTGCAATTTTTAAGGAATCTCCACACTGTTCTCCATAGTGGCTGTACTAGTTTGCATTCCCACCAACAGTGTAGGAGGGTTCCCTTTTCTCCACACCCTCTCCAGCATTTATTGCTTGCAGATTTTTGGATCGCAGCCATTCTGACTGGTGTGAAGTGGTACCTCATTGTGGTTTTGATTTGCATTTCTCTGATAATGAGTGATGTTGAGCATCTTTTCATGTGTTTGTTAGCCATCCATATGTCTTCTTTGGAGAAATGTCTATTTAGTTCTTTGGCCCATTTTTTGATTGGGTCGTTTATTTTCCTGGAATTGAGCTGCATAAGTTGCTTGTATATTTTTGAGATTAGTTGTTTGTCAGTTGCTTCATTTGCTATTATTTTCTCCCATTCAGAAGGCTGTCTTTTCACCTTGCTTATAGTTTCCTTTGTTGTGCAGAAGCTTTTAATTTTAATTAGATCCCATTTGTTTATTTTTGCTTTTATTTCCAGAATTCTGGGAGGTGGATCATAGAGGATCCTGCTGTGATTTATGTCTGAGAGTGTTTTGCCTATGTTCTCCTCTAGGAGTTTTATAGTTTCTGATCTTACATTTAGATCTTTAATCCATTTTGAGTTTATTTTTGTGTGCGGTGTTAGAAAGTGATCTAGTTTCATTCTTTTACAAGTGGTTGACCAGTTTTCCCAGCACCAGTTGTTAAAGAGATTGTCTTTACTCCATTGTATATTCTTGCCTCCTTTGTCAAAGATAAGGTGTCCATATGTGTGTGGATTTATCTCTGGGCTTTCTATAAAAATGAAATCTGTTCATAATGAATAGATGTTTATGCACTGGGTACCTTAAATTGTACTAAGTGTTTGGGGTTATATAGTAATGTACTGTGTTGTGTGCTGTACTTAGCTGCTCAGTTGTGTCCAGCTCTTTGCGACCCCATAGACTATAGCCTGCCAGGCTCCTCTGTCCATGGAATTCTCCAGGCAAGAATACTGGAGTGGGTTGCCATGCCCTCCTCCAGGGGATCTTCCCAACCCAGGGATCAAACCCAGGTCTCCCGCATTGCAGGAGGATTCTTTACTGTCTGAGCCACCAGGGTATAAATAATTAGACACAATTCCCACTCTCTAGAATCTCCTAGTCTATGGGGAGAGACAAGAGAAACAAACAGATAACTATATGAACATACGAGCGAAAAAAGGCAATGATTACACAAGTGTTTCTGACATAGTTAAGAGGCATGGGAGATAGAAGGACTGCTGCTAATGATTATCAGTGGTATGTAGTTTATGAAGGAAAGATTCTTAGAGGAGTGAACCTCAGAAATTATTTAAATCCAAAAAGAGATGTACTTTTAAGTATCTATTATAAGATTAAGGATTCATGATTTGCTTAACAAAGGCTTCCAATTGATTCAAAGCAGGTTTTGGCAAACTATGGCCTGTGGGCCAAATATGACCCACCATGTATGTTTGTAAACAAAGTTTTATTGGAACACCACCATTCACATTTGTTTATATACATTGTCTGTGGCTACTTTCCTGCCACAATGAATAGTGAAGTCGCTGCAACAGAGACAAAAAATATTTTAGACACACAAAGCCCCAAATATTTACTATTTAACCCATTACAGCGAAAGTTTTCTCACTCATGATTTAAATGCTGACCTGTGGCCATATCCTTGGGGGAAGTTATGGATAACAGCCCTAGCAATTGGAAAGAAAATTCTCAGTATGAATGAATAGCAGAAGACATATATCACTGGAAATGAAGGTACTACTAAAAATTCAGAGAAATAGGAGAGATGATAGAATGAAAAGCTTAGTGAGCAATAGACCAATGGTTGTAAAGAACATATAAACCATTATAACCCACCATCTGTATATTCTGTAGTATTTGCGTAGTATATGTTTTCAATGAGTTATATCCATAAGTAAGTAAATTTTAAGTGAAATCTTTCTATTTTGGTGTGGGTAACATTGCTGGACCAGTATAGAAATCTACATGTCAGGTACCTTTCACCATCTAAATTGTTTGCTCACAGAATCAAAACCCTTAGCTGAAACATGATGCCTACACACCAAATGTCAACTAAATCATTCTGGCAGGAACCACATCACACGTACTAACTCAAATT
Organism: Ovis aries; assembly: GCF_016772045.2. NCBI lineage: Eukaryota > Metazoa > Chordata > Mammalia > Artiodactyla > Bovidae > Ovis > Ovis aries. The sequence goes on along the minus strand of NC_056080.1, from coordinate 17,268,048 downwards.
ATAATTTTAGTTTATATCCAAACTAGTTCTCTTGGGAAAGAATTAAGCACTCATAAAGTGCAGTAGAAATAAAATAGCAACCAGACATTGCATACATAATTCTGACCAAACCAGACCTAACAAGGACAGCAAAATATGGACAGCAAAATATTTCTTAATATGACAACCTTTTCCTCTCGGCAGTCTGCTAATACACAATCAACATTTGTCCCTCACTTTTGTTATAGATTTTTGATAATTCGCCAAAGTCAGTTCAGTCACTCAGTCATGTCCGACTCTTTGCAACCCCATGAATCGCAGCACCCCAGGCCTCCCTGTCCATCACCATCTCCCGGAGTTCACTCAGACTCACGTCCATCGAGTCCGTGATGCCATCCAGCCATCTCATCCTCGGTCGTCCCCTTCTCCTGCTGCCCCCAGTCCCTCCCAGCATCAGAGTCTTTTCCAATGAGTCAACTCTTCGCCAAAAGGGTGAAATTAATGAAGAAAAGATTCTCAGTGGAGTAAATTTTGAGCTCTTTTCAAATAAAAGAAAACATGTACCTCTCCTTTCACCAAAGGAGAAGGTATTTCTTAGGTTAATATTTGTGAAGTTTTTTGTTCTAACATGGCTTATTTCTCCTCCCACTCATCTCTACCTCCTTTGTATGCCTATGTCATCTGTTGTACTGTCCATCACTCCATTTTGCCTTCACTGTAACTTTATAACATCATGTGGAATGCCGTGCTGGATGAAGCACAAGCTGGAACCAAGATTGCTAGGAGAAATATCAATAACCTCAGATACGCAGATGACACCACCCTTATGAAGTGAAGAACTAAAGAGCCTCTTGATGAAAGAGAAAGAGGAGAGTGAAAAAGCTGGCTTAAAACTCAACATTCAGAAAACGAAGCTCATGGCATCCGGTCCCATCACTTCATGGCAAATAGATGGGGAAACAGTAGAAACAGTGGCAGACTTCATTTTCTTGGGCTCCAAAATCACTGTAGATGGTGACTGCAGCCACGAAATTAAAAGACACTTGCTCATTGGAAGAAAAGCTATGACCAACCTAGACAGCAACTTAAAAATAAAGACATTACTTAGCTGACAAAGGTCCATCTAGTCAAAGCTCTGGTTTTTCCAGAAGTCATGCATGGATGTGAGAATTGGAGTATAATGAAAGCTGAGCTCCAAATAATTGATATTTTTGAACTGTGGTGTTGGCGAAGATTTGAGTGTCCCTTGGACTGCAAGGAGATCAAACCAGTCCATCCTAAAGGAAATCAGTCCTGAATATTCATTGGAAAGACTGATGTTGAAACTGAAACTCCATTACTTTGGCCCCCAGATGTGAAGAACTGACTCATTGGAAAAGACCCTGATGCTGGGAAAGATTGAAGGTGGGAGGAGAAGGGGACAACAGAGGATGAGATGGTTGGATGGCATCACCGACTTGATGGACTTGAGTTTGAGCAAGCTCCAAGAGTTGGTGATGGACAGGGAAGCCTGGTGTGCTGCGGTCCATTGAGGTTGCAAAGAGTCAGACAGACTGAGCAGCTGAACTTATTACTTGTTATTTACTGGCCAGTATCCCTCACTAGATTGTAAGCTCCTTGAGGGCAGGGTCTGTATCTGGAACCTCCCAAAGCCTATAGAAGGTGGGAGATGTTCAGCCAATATTTCTTTACTTTTACAGGTTTTGCCCATGTGAAACACATTGATGTTATTTCATACATATGTTTACATAAGGAGCTAAGACCAGCATTAGAGTGTTCATGGACTCTCAGGAAAGGAAAGAGAATCTATGAGTAAGGAAGGGCTGTTTCACTTAAAGTCTCTATACTCAGTTGTATTCATGCTATTCCTTCTTTATTGGGGAAAAAATAATTGGGAATGATTAATAATTGGGCAGGATTAATTGGGAATGGGACAAAGAAATTTTCGGGAGGAGTAGGGGATCAGATACTGAATCAGATAAAGAATGGTGTGAGTCCACTTCCATAGCTTAACTACTAAGAAATGAAAACGCATTCCTTTAGTCTTTGTGGAATTAATCATAGCCAATTATATCCAACATATAGTATTTTGGGTACATGTTCAATGCCTGAATTTGTGAATTCTCTTAATGTTGTATTTAATTGCAGGTATTAACATGTTTAACCTGCTGGGTTGTGTTTTCTTTGCAGGTGTCAAGCCCCAGAGAAATATCTGCAATTTGTCATCTATTTGCAATGACTCAGGTTAGTTCTTGTGTACACTACACATGACCAAATAAATAAGCTCCACAGAGAAACGGTTTGTTTTCCTGCTGTGAAGTGTATGATGTGGGACCCTCTGATTTATCTCTTTTCATCACACCTGGCTACCCAGAGTCTCAAATGAAAACCAAAGCAAATTTTAGATATGATTGAAAGTGAGATAATGGATTAATTCCTTTAATGAAACTCTGCAGCAAATATTTTTCACCATAGCTAATATCCTTAGAGTCGACTCATGAACATAATTAATAATGGATTTAATTATTAAAAGCCATTTCTTATATATAAAGTCCTTAAGCTTTTCCATAGGACCTTCAGTATTATAACTTAGAAACAGGATGTTATCTTTTGCTAAAAATAAAATGCTCTACTAGAATGTTGAAAATCTCACGTACATCTAGTTTAATTGGATGCTAATTCCAGGAGTGCCCATAGTGTATTTTGCCATCACTAACTAAGACTGTCCACTGTTTTTAAAAATTAAGATGGAAACCTCTTGAGAACATGCTATTTTTGAAATGGGAATATTTTCCCTTCTGCCATGGGCCAGAAGGAGTGAAGCAACCACTTTTCTCACGTTGGTTTGGCTCTATGGCCTCCCTTCCTTATTAAAATCAATGAAAGCAGATGTGAAAAACAGAAAAACATGGTGTGACAGGTCAGAACTGGATCATGGGAAGAGTGAAGAGGAAGGTAACAGAATATTTTATAATGTTAAAAGTTTTAGTGTGGCTCCAATGATATAAAAAAGCCAATAATTATAGGAAAACATAGGAAACAATTTCAGGTAACATAAGTTAAGGTTGGATGGTTGAGAAAACAAGCAGACTTTCCATTGAAAGAATGTTCCACAAACACTTTATATTTGTGTGAATGTAAGGTTTACTTACATGAGCTTTCTGCTAGTAGTATTCTCCAGGTTGAATATAGCAGGAAAATATTAGCTGACTTTGATTAAAGAAAAAAAAAGTGTTGGATACATTTCACTTTCATATATTGTGTAACTCTCTTCTCTGCTTCTTCTCACCTCCCTCCCCTCGTACCCCTCTCTTCACTGGATACTCCATAATTTCATTATTTTCATGCTTCATTTATGTTTTGGACTGGTGACTAATGTCTAGCTTAATGTTATGTCTACATGCTGTTTGATAACTGTTTCAAAGTTGAACATTTAGTAAAAAAAAAAAAAAAAACTCTGGTCATCTTGAATAACAGATGCCGGGAAGCTGGTTGGAGTAATGTTTTCCCCAGTTAAGCTACTGAATTGACCATTTGTTTTAGTGTCTGGTGAAAACAACCTTTTCAGGGGAGCAACTCATTTGGCACCAGAAATTCCACAATATCCTGCCAGAAACCTTCACTTCTTACAGATTCCAATCTGGATTTATTAAGGGAAATGGAGGCTGGTAAGAAAACTGGGATCTGACCAGGTAGAGTCAGGCTGAAGGTCAAAAGGTAGTGGCTTCCTGGCTGTTCTGCTATCATTGTACACCCAGCACATTCATGAAACTGAACATGTGCTGAATAAGACTGAAGGATGAACTTGGAGAATGGAGAGGCAAGGGAGAAAAATTGTGTGTCAGCACACATACAGTTGCTAAATAAGTTTTTAAAAGCTAAGATTTTAGCAAAAATGGACAAGCAGTTCTATGCATTTATAAATTCTCTTTGGGCTTCCCTGGTGGCTCAGTGGTGAAGAATCAGCCTGCCAATGCAGGAGATGTGAGTTCGATCCCTGGGTCAGAAAGATCCCTTGAAGAAGGAAATGGCAACTTGTTCCAATATTCTTGCCTGGGAAATCCCGTGGACAGAGGAGTCTGGTGGGCTAGTCCATGGGGGTCGCAAAATTCAGACATGACTGAGCCACTAAACAACAGCAGTTGGTTATCTTTGATTTTAATAATTATGTAGTATATTAATTTAAATTTCAGTATCAATATGCAGAGTTTGGGATTCTCAGTAGAAAGGTGGCTGGAAAAGGTAAATCATGTTCGCTGGTCTGATGGCATTGTCAGCCATTTTAAGTGGAAGTGGACTGCTGAGTCCTTGGCTATGGGAATCAGTTATATTTTGGAGTGCAGTGAAAGATGAGATTGGGAGGTCTTCCACCCTCTAGCTCAGGAGTTGGCAAACTACTGCACATAGTTCAAATAATAGCCTGTCACATGTTTTTGTAAATAAAGTTTCATTGGAATACAGCCATGCCATTCATTTATATACTGACTATGGCTGCTCTTACACTATAACCACAAAGTTGTATAGTTTCAACAGAGAACATATAACCCACAAAAACTTCAAATATTTATTTTCTGATCTCTTACAGAAAAGTTGGTTGAGCCCTGCTGTAGTTTATATGATATCCTTGCCTTTCTGCTCAGGAGGCCAGTTTTTTGTCTCTGTAGATTATGAAGTGCACACAGTGTACTTCTGTTAAGGAGTCTCTGTTTTATTAGTTTCCACATGGAGCCAAAGCCCCTCTGAGTATACCCTGCAGGAAATGCTTTGAGTTCTGAAATTGAGTTCAGTATTTCTCAAAGCAGGTGTTTCCAGAACAGAGTTTTCTGGCATTTCTGGGGTGAAAGTCACAAGTTGTTCAACTGAAGAAAGGATTTGCTCTGCATTCTATTCAGGTTTCAAAGCAAAATCTCAACTGTGTTCCTAGGAAAGATAGTGCATTTGGTAACTGCATTTTAAAACAACAACAACAAAAACTGCAAATGGCAAGGAATAAAGAGACTTCCATAAGGTAGCTTAACTGCTGAGAAATACTTTTTCTCTCCCTTCCCTATCTCCTATAACTGCAACTATAACAGCTTAAAAATATTTTTAGCGTTTGAGCCACAGTTCCCCTAGTTAACATCTTGACAGAAAACAGTCTTGATGAGAAACAGGTAGGGATAAAATTTCTTGACAAATAGATAAGCTTTTTCTTTTTCTGCATTGCCACATAAAATGTAGAGTTGATATTTTCTGAAAATTGTACTGATTGATAATCATTGAATAACTTTTTGACAGAAAAGAGAGTAAATGTGAATAACAAAGACTTTGTTATAAAGTAATATGATGATCTTTTTCTGTGTCATATTAATCCTCAAACTCTAAGGATGCAAGTCTCAGATTTCTTTTTGAAATTTTATTTTTAGCCTTTTTTAGAGGTGAGATCATGTTTCAATATGATGAAGAAAGCAATATTACCCAGGTAGGTTTTAAAGATTTTTTTAATTGCAATTTAAAAAGTGAATTCTCAGATATTCAAAGATTTAAGGTTCAAATTATTTCTGATATTTTGCATATTTACTTTTATGGCCAAATTTAAATAAAGTATGTGTTGTTGAAACACTAGCTTTGTCAAGAGGGCTTGATTTCATAATAATCATGGAGTTTTGTTAAAAATTATGTTTTAGTTTTCACTGGGTTTGCTGCTGAATATGAGTGTTTATATGATGTAGTTCTATTGCCAGTCAGAACTTTAAATTATATTAGAAACTCCTAGCAATAGGAAATACGTTGAATCTAAAAATAGTCTCAATCTGATCCTGTTCACTCCCATCTGGGACTCAGACAAGTAATATTAGCCTTCCCATAACCTAGATTGGTTCGGAAAGTGAAAAGTGAAAGTATTAGTCACTCAGTCCTGTCTCACTCTGTGGGACCCCATGGAGGGTAGCCCCCCAGGATCCTCTGTCCATGGAACTTCCCAGGCAAGAATACTGGAGTGGATTGCCATTTCCTCTCCAAGAGATCTTCCCCACCCAGGGATCGAACCTGTGTCTCCTACATTGCAGGAAGATTCATTACCATCTGAACCACCTGGTTCAGAAGCCCAGATTGGTTCAGAAGATCCCAGCCAAATGTGGTTTGTTAATTCCGTGAATATTTCCTGAGCACCTCCTATGTGCCAGGCAATGAGCTAGGTGCTAGAAATGCAGTGATGGTTGCTACCAAGTGTCCCTTTTTACATTTACACAGAGAACTTTAATAGTGTTCTTTTGGGGGAATTCTTGAAATAACAAAAGATAGAAATTATCATGTCAGACTTGCTGATTCAGAATATTTTTTAAAGAAAACATAAAAACAAAGACTGACTCAGCCAATATGTATTCACTCTTTTGCTAGACAATATTCCATGTAGTTAGGAGTCACAGTCTTTGGGGTGTAGGTCTTTAGGTGCCCAACAAAAGTAAAGAACAACTTCTTGTTAGAAAGTGTTATGAAACAAAACAGTGATTGTTATATTCTTAATGATGTTGTGCTTCTAACAGAATCAAGTTATGGCTAATGGCACGTTAACTGGAATCCTGTCTCTAAGGGAATTGAAGTGAGTAATCTTGCAATTTGATTTAAAACCTAAGACATCAACTCTGGAAAGATACTTCCTGAGCTATCTTTACTTTTGGAAACCAAGAATAGGATAGAGACAGACCCAGAGGTATGAAGAATTGGTCCTTGAGTTCTTCGCAAACTAACCATAGTAACCTGTTATCAACTAATATCCCCATGAGGATGTTCTCTTTGATGCTACTGAATTATGTAAGATCTTCACTAAACCAAATTCGTTTTGCCCAGGGTGCAACAAGCTAAAAAACTGAGAAGCCAAGACTTGCAGCAAAGAGAGGGCTTTTTCCCAATGTAGCCACATGAGGAGAACAAGTCTCAGATCTACCTCTCCAAAGGCCAGCAACTTGGGACGTTTATGGGGTGAAAAATAAAGTGGCAGGGTGGTCTGAGGCTGTGGAGTGTGGGGACCATGGCTGGAGAGTGCTGGAGGGTAGAGGAGGGTGTCAGTTGGAGAGAAGGAGGAAAAATCAGAGACAGAGGGCCCCCAGGGTGAGTGACTAGCCAGTCTCAGAAATTTTGCCTTGGGTCAGCACTTCCTCTGGCCCTTTGCCAGAGGCAGCTGCCTGGGGTTTGCAATAGCCTAATAAGTAATGAGATTGTTTAACCATAATTTATATCTTGTCATTGGCTGGAACCGATATAGCATCTATCTGGTTTGTTTCCCTTGTCATATTAATTAATTTTCCCACATAGGAATGTCTTACTGTACCCACTATTTCTTCAAAGTGAACACTGCAAGCAATAAATACCATATGCTTCATGTAATTGCTAAAATTCTAACTTGTTTTGAACTTAACATCATCAATGATCTCCTTCATGTCAATTTCTCATTTTATTAACAGACGATCAGAACTCAACAAAACTCTTCAAACCTTAAGTGAGGTAATCATAGTACATCCTGTACTTGTTTATAATTACTGTTATTATTTGGGGGAGAGCATGGAGTTCTGTATTCCTGAGGAGATAGGTATTCAAATTATCCCCAAATCTGCTGTGTAAAAGAATGAATGGGCAAGTTCCGTTGCTCCAAAAATAAAAACTAGGCTCAATGGATGGATGTTACACGGGCATAGATTTTCCTTTAAGTAAAACCAGGTTTCTTAAAACCAGGGCTTCAGGAGAATGTGCTACCTTGTGTGGTAGAGTTTCCTGACACTAGAGGTATCCAAGTAGAGCCTGAATAGCTTTGATCATATGTCATTAATCTGGTAGGAATGAGAATTAGATCATTCCTAGGTGTTGTTGTGATTCTAAGATTCTGTGATGCTATGATAAATCCTGGGTCATCTTGCCTAATATTTTCAATTGTCAAACTAACATTAATACATTTTTTCTTTTGTTTCAGACTTATTTTATAGAGTGTGCTACAGCAGAGTCCCAAAGGTCAGTCATTTTTCATACCTTTTTTTATTAAAGATCATTATTTCTCTACTTATGAGAAATAAAGTATGAGGAGTCTTAGGGTACAGATTCAAAGGTATTCCTCTAGAATAAATACACATTAGTGATAGTTTGGATATATAATTTTTTATTCTTCCAAACACATATCACAGTCACATCCATCTTCTCATTTCCTTATGAAGCTCAGAGGGGTGTGAGAGGTGTTGAACCATTTACCTCTGGTTCTTTGAAGCTGAGGCTCATCACCGCCCTTAGCCCCACAGGCCACCAATAGGACCAACGAATGGCTCCCAGTGGTCTAGTCAGGGTGAAGGCCACACAGAGAAGGAGGAACATAATATGGAGCTTGGTGAGGGGCTTCCCTGGTGGTCCAGTAGCTAAGACTACGTGCCCCCAGTGCAGGGGGCCTGGGTACAATCCCTGGTCAGGGAACTATTAGATCCCTGGGAATCTAATTAGTCAGAGAACTAATAGATCCCACGTGCCACAGCTAAGTTTGCATGCTGCCTGTAAAGATCCCACATGACACAACGAAGATCGAAGATTCTGAATGCCACAACTAAGACTCAGCACAGCCACATAAATAAATAAAAATATATATTTAAAAAAAGAGACACTCATTTCAATTTTGAAAAAATTATGGAGCTTGGGGAAAGGAGAGAGGAGGAAGGAAAAGATCAGAAAGAATAAGAAAAGTGCATGCAAGGTTGAATCACAGATTGCCTGACAGCTATATGAGGTGGCACAGATTATCATTTGAAATGATGTTCACTGGCTGTCCTAGCTGCATAAGCCAACAAGAACAGCTTTTAGGTCAGTAGTCTGACCACCTGAATCTTGAGCATTCCATTCAGAAAATAACAATTTCTGCTCATCTAATGATTTACTGGTACAAATAATGACAAAGTTTCCCATGAAGCTGTAGATTGGATCCCTACCCACCATATGTATTTAGTTATTTCACTTCTCATTATTTGCAACATTAATATTTTGTTCAGCATGCTGCAGTTCATGGGGTCGCAAAGAGTCGGACACGACTGAGTGACTGAACTGAGCTGAAACCAAGACAAAAGTGAAAAAAGAAACAGAATGTCTTAAATTCCTAGTTATCTGATGCTCTAAATGGAACTGCCAGAGTGGTTTTGGATTTAAGAGACCTTGATATTTGTCTAGGCTGGGATGTCAAAGGGCTCTCATGTTGAAAACCCATCGGCCTCCAGATACCAGGCAAGCAGCCACCGCTCAGACTCTAGGTGTCAGGATACTTGTCTTCGTAACCGGGTTTCCACCCCCGCATGTTCATTATGCAGGTGGGCAAAACGAATCAGCAGCTGTGTATGGTCAGAGGGTCTCTGGTTTGCAGTCTCTGTGAATATAAACCTCTCTAAATGCTTTGTCATAGGAAATCTTTGGGGTAAAGTTCCACCCATGGTAGGTTGGTGTTTACAAGCTTATTGGGGTGACATTGCAAGTTAACAGTGTCAATGTCCCCCTTCCCCACTGTTTGAAAAAACAGCTACAAATATGTAGGTAGGTTTCCAGTTGAGTAACGCTCTGGTTATATATATTTCTCTTTACAGCACAGTAAATTGTACATTCACCATAAAATTGAATAAGACAATGAACATATGTACTGTGATGGTTGCTTTCCAAACAGTAAAGGTTCGACCGATGGGTAAGTTGTCTCTATATTTATGGCTGTGTTCATTTTCACATGACTTTGATGTAATCTTTTTCAAATCGAAAATATAATGAATAAATTTATATATGTTACAACTTTCTGTTCTGAGTCTTTTGTTGTTGGGCAGTTGTTAGGAAGCTCTAAAAGGTGCTTTTTCCTGCTTTCTCAGTAAAGTTTCAGTATACTGTTTTGGAGATCAGAATAAAACAACCCTATTGAGATAGAGAGTTCTATTTGGAGTGCTTGATCGATTGCTGCTGGGATATATTTACTTCGGAATTTCTCTTAGGAGTTGCTGAAGAGCAATTGATACTGCATACAACCCCATATTGTTCATTCAATAAATATTTTAAGCACTTACTATTTATATATAATTTCAATATAATGGAATACAATTTATTTTATCATCTGTTTTAGACTTAAGTTCTTTAAAATGCCATCAGTGTGAGAACCGTAATACTTGAAGGATCTGAGCTTCTCCCTTGCCTTGTTCTTGACCTTGCATTTTCATTCTTTTCCTTTTGTCTCCTCCAGAACAGTGCTGCTGTTCTGCCAGGACCCCCTGCCCTTCCTCCCTGGAGGAGGTAAAGAAACTGCAGTGGTATGTAGCAAATATGCTGACCCTTTTCATAATAATAATAATTTAATCATCATGTTGGCTAAGGAATTTTGAAATTTTGATGGTGAAGAAGGGTTTTCAGTTTTAGGAAAAAAAGCAGTTTTCTTTTGTATGAAGTTTCTGTTGCCTTAAATCAATGATTTGCAATCTTGGTTGCACATTAGAATCACCTGAGAAGTGTTAAAAATATTCTGTCTTCCCAGCCTCACCAGCTGAATATGTCCTCATATTTAAAAATTTTTCCAGTGTGGTATATGAGGAATAGTATCTTAATGTTATTTGTACTTCTCTTATTAAAACTGTTCGGACATTTTTTTCATATATTTGGGGCCATTTTTGTATCATTTCTGTGAATTGTATGTTCATGTATTTTTCCCACTAGATATTTAATCAGTTTTTAAGAGAATTTTATATATCATGGATAGTAGACCTTTGTCTGTGGTATATGTTGCAAATATTTTCTCCCAGTTTGTCAGTTATCTTCTGACTTTGTTTATGATGTTTTTGATATGCAAATAAAAATGTTAAATGTACTTAAATTTTATCAATCTTTTATTTTATTGCTTGTGGATTTGGAGGCATTATTAGAAAGCCTTTCCCTACACCTAGTTATAGAGGAATTCATCTTTGTGTTTTTCTAGTACTTATATGATTTTTTTCTACATTAGATCCACTTGGAATTTATTCTTATTTGATGGGAGGCATGGGTGTAATTTAATCTTTTCCAAATGTCTATCCAGTGGTCCCAGCACCATTTATTAAAAAGTCCACCCTTTCCTCAGTGATCTGAGATGTCACCTTTGTCATATGCTAAATTTTGGTAGCTATTTGGGTTAAACTACAGATGTTAGATGTTAACATTGGGGGAAGCTGGGTGAGGAGTGTATGAATCTCTGTGTTATTTTTACAGTGTCTCTGTAAGCCTACAATTAGTTCAAATTAAAAATGTTTTAAAATTTTGATTTCCAGTCTCCACCCTCAGTAATTCTGGTTAAATGAGTCTGGGGCATAGCCTAGGGATTAAGAGTTTTAAAAACTTTCCTGGTGGTTCTAATGGGCAACTGAAGTTGCAAATCACTACCTTAACCTCTGCCTCAGTGGAGGTAAGGAGGGAGATGGATTCTTCAAAATAGTAGATGATCCCAAAAGTCATGGATGGTGTGATCAAAAGTGTATAAAAATATACATGGAAAAAAACAGGAATTGAATGAATGAAAATGCTCACAAGAGTTCCCAGTGATTGGCCTGCCTGCTGGATGGTCATTTTCTTTTTTTTTTTTTTTTTTGTTGTTTGTTTGTTTTTGTTTTTTTCTTTGCAGCATTTTGTATACTTTTCTACAATCAGATAAAAATTGTATTTTTTAAAAAGGACATGCATTTTCCAATATAAAACTTCTCATATGGGAATAAAAGGCTAAGTGTAGCCTGTCTGCCCTTTGTGGGCCAAATTTCTGAAATATATTGAAACATTAGGCCCCTAGGAGTAGCTAAAGAACTTTAGTTAAGGATATGTAGCATTTTATGTAATAAAAGGTGAAAAGTACTTGAGTTTTAAGCTTAATATACCCCTATCAAGGTGGAGGGTTGAACCCCGCTTGGGAGATGGAATTTCTGAAAGCATCAGGATCCAATGAGGAGACTTCCAGTCACCTCAGGACCAACTAAATCAGACACTGAGGAGAAGGCCACAGAAATCTCTAATTTTTAAAAGGTCCTCTGGGTAATTCTCAGGCACAGCCAAGGTTGGGAACCACTGGGCTAAAGTAACATTAAGGGTGTAGCTGATGTATAAGCTGGGACCACCCCTTTGGCCCCAGCTTGATTCATTTTTTTCATTCAGCAACATTTCTTCATCAAGTACTGTGTGCTAGTTAGTACTTTGGCAGGCTATGCAGTATAAAATCGATTCTGGCAGATTTCTATGCTCATCAATTTCACACAAAATTGTGTATTGTTAATTCCAACTCAAGATTTTCTTGAAACAAAATTCAGTAAGTTGAAGGAAAAAAATGGCTGTGTGATTTACCTTTCCCAGCCAGTGTTACCAATGCATGTGAATGACCTAAATTTGAAGTTTCTTGGAAAGGAAAAGCTTATTTGTGAACTACTAAGACCAGTATGAGAATTTCCTAAAATTAGAAACTCTACTGTACAAGTCAATAATTATTATTTTTACATATTTTTCTATTGATCAATATGCAGAAGATTGTAATTAACAGAATTATGTACTTTGATTGTAAAAAGTGTAAGAAAAAATTGAACATTTTATTGTTACTGACTAATTTAGAGCTGCTTTTCAGTTTACTCCTTACCCCTTTGAGCTCAGTGTTAATACTGAGTTGACACAAGAGTTAGTGAGTTAGTATATCTATTATGGATGAACACACATAGTTTTGAAATGAGTATGCTTTAGTTTCTAAGTCAAATCAGTTGTCTTAAAAAGATGAGCCAGTTTTGTCAACGTGGATTTGAATATTAAAAGAAAATTATATTTTGGTATTTGATTCTAATTTTAGAAAAATGTTAAGTATGTTTGAAACAGTTTGGGCCTGTGATTCCTTTTTTTTTTTTTTTTTTAAGAATAAATTTTGTGAAATCTAAAAAGTCCACCACAGACAGACTCCTAGTATATGGAAACCACCAGTTTGGTTACAGAGCATTCAACAGCTCCCTTCCCAAGAAGTACCTGGCAGTGGTACATGCTCTTCTCAACTGACTGAAAAGTGATGAGGTGTAGAATCAGGGAGTAGCAGTGAACAAGTGAAGCAGAACTGTGAATTCGAAAAAGAGCATCCTTCCTGGTTAATTCCTCTCCTGGGGAGAAGGTGGTGGAAGTGGGCAGGGGCGGGAGAACAGTGGCAGGTACACAGAGGGTCTGCAAAGGAAAGTTCACAATGGAGCCGTGTCGCCTTGGTGGTGTCACATGGTTGCCACGAGAAGAGCTTAGCCTCTGTAGCTCATTTGTGTCTCATATGCATCTCTCTGATTCTTGCCTTTAGTGACCTGCAAGATCCTGTTGTGTGTCTCGCTCGTCATTCACACGGCCCACCATTCTCTTCTTCCAGCAATGCCATCCCAGTTGCTCCTCAGGCCACCATTGTGTCCCAGATCTCTAGTGCCTTCTCTTTTGCTGAGCCTCTAGCTCATCCACTTGTAACCCAGAGCCCTCACTCTCCAACAGGGATGATTCCCCTACCTTCTCCCCAGCCTTCAGCTCCCATCATTTCCAGCCCAGCCATTGATATGCCCCTGCCATCTGGAACTGTCTCTTCCCCTAAGCCTCCACCTGATCTTCCCCTCACCCTGCCCCCTGGGAAGTCCTCAGCCCCCTCTCCCACCACGTCTGCCTCTGTGAACGTCGACACGACTGGCATACCTCCTGACAAGACAGGTAAATACGACAAGCCACGCTGCTTCCATGTTTTTGTCATTCGAGCCACCTGAAACCCAGCTGCCAGCCTGCCAAATTATGATATCTGCAATGAGACTACATGAAGCCTTTCTTTTTATGATGTCTGCTTGATTTTGGGAGCTTTCCTTTGGGCATTTGTAGAACACAGATACAGTTGGGATTGATTGTTTGGTCAAGATAAATAGCTCTGAGGCAAACACAGATCTCATTTTATCCAGATGAGTTATTTTACAGGTTTCTTTCTCCTGCAAAAGGTGATTGGGTCACTGTTTTCAACATTCTGAAGAGACCAGTTTTGAACCATTAAAAGCAGGAACTCCATTTAGACAGAAAACAAAAAATTGATGTTCTTGAAATGGTACAGAATACCAGAGCTGGCAATGAGCCAGAGCAGCCGTGAAAAGGGGAAGACCATTCAGAAGACCTCAGGGCAGGTCTGCCTAGGCCCTCACAGGTGGTGGGATTTGGGATAAGCCTTTTTGCCCCTCCTGACTGAGCCTGGTCTACTTCAAGATGGAAATAACTGCACTAACCATATAGATTTGGAGTAATGGTGAATATGAGAATGCCACAGAAACTGCACCAGGCTCCCGGACACAAAGTACGCTTGAGAGTAAAAGGATAAAGGGAAGAGGGAAGGAAGCAGAGAGAATTCTGCATAATCTCTGGAGTTTAAGTCCAGTGAATAAGAAGCAAGTCTTCCTCTAGAATTTGGAGGGTGAAGCAAAGTGAAATTCTTGGAGACGCGAGACTGGAGCTGTTGTGTTTGCGCCTCCTCTGCCTCAGGCCAGCATGTCCAGGAGATCTGGAGCCTCTGCCAAATAGCTTGAGATTTTTTTTGAATTCCACAAGAGAGGAATGATGAAATATGATATGCCACCTCAATAGCATGTCTATTATGCAGCTGTGTATAAACAGAAACTTTGAGCATTTTTTAAGTCTTGAGTGAAGTGAAAATAACTCAAAAGTAAATATTTAGTTTGCACATCATGTTTATAATAGTCTTTTATTGTGTGGATAAATATTAGAAGGGAATATGCAAAATAAAAAATAGGATGTTAGGTGGTAGAATTAAGCAACTTCTTTGTTAGGAGACATGCAGATTGCCAGTAGACACTTTAAAAGATGCTCATCATTGCTAATTTATGGAAATGCAAATCAAAAGTATAGTGAGGCATCACCTCACACCAGTCAGAATGGCCATCATCAAAAAGTCTATAAATAATAAATTCTGGAGAGGATGTGGAGAAAAGGGAACCCTCCTACACTGTTGGTAAAAGCCTAATATAACATTTATGAACATGTTTTCCTTTCCCTGGGGCAAATACCGGGGGTTGGGTTTTCCAGGTCACAGAGTCTATGTATGTTTCTTTATGAGTGATTTTTCCATTATGTGTTCATAAAGTGATTTGGTTCTCTTGTTACAGAAATTGTTCACACCAGCAGCATCAGTGTTTCTGATCTTGAAAACCAAGTGTCCCGGATGGAGTGGGCTCTGTCCTTAGGCAGCTTGGAGCCTAACCTCGCAGGACAAATGATAAACCAAGTCAGCCAACTCCTTCATTCTCCGCCCACCTTGCTGGCCCCTTTGGCCCAAAGGTATGACTTAGCACACTGATATGGTCATGAGAGGGGATCTTCTAATAATAATGATGCGTCTAGATGATTAATTAAACCCAAGTATTTTTCTCCCACTTATGAGGTTCGTAATGACTTGTTAAGTTGCTTTCCTGTATTCTGTTTTCACTGGGGAAAACAATTCTGAGTGCTGAATTTGAACTGCTACCTCTCTTTACAGATTGCTAAAAGTAGTGGATGACATTGGCTTACAGCTGAATTTTTCAACCAAGACCATAAGTCTGACCTCCCCTTCTTTGGCTCTGGCTGTGATCAGAGTGAATGCCAGTAATTTTGACACAACTACTTTCGCTGCCCAAGACCCTGCAAATCTTCAGGTACATCCTAATTTATTGTAGAAAAGACCTTTTCTTTTATATGATTATAGTCCTCATGTACTTCATGATTAAGGCCATTGCTGTTTATACTCATGGGTGATATTCAAAATATTTAGCATCTAGAACAATGAGGCATCACAGAATCAAAAGAAGGACATTGGCTGGAGCAAGATTTCAGAGGTCCTCACTGTGCCCAGTGTTAACCCTTTAGCAACTGGATTGTGGAAGTTTGGGGGGAAGTGGGGGAGGTGTCCAGTGGGTTCTAGGCAGTTGGGAGAGAGCAGGGACACCAAATGTGTCCCTACTTTTCAACCCATTTCAATATTTTAACCTATTGAAAGAGTGATGCTGAATATCAATCCTGCTTCTAGTGTTTTCTATCCACCTATTAGAGGGATGGGTAGGTGGGGCTGCTGAAAACATGCGAGTAAAACCAAGTCTTGCCTTTTAACTTCGTTTTGGTAGTCTTCCCTTTACAAATTTTGTGCATGTGGTTCTACAGTGACTTTGCCCTAACAGGTCACTAAATTGGTATGTTGGCTACTGTCGTCTCCCTGGGCTCTGTGGTTATCTTGAACTTTATTTTCCCCCAAGCTTTACTGAGATATAATTGACAAATAATATCCTGCACTTTCTGATTATTTCTGTGTATCCTTTACCCATGAAATGTTTTCTCTCCTGCTCCAAGGCCTCATCTCCCTATCACATCTCCCTACACAGCCTCTAATTCCATAGTAATCGGAGAAACCAGAACCAATTGTACATAGAAACACTACAAATAAATGCCCTTATAGGACCCTCCATCTTAATTACTTGTGTTTTCCCTCTCCTCATTATACGAGCCCCAGACATTTTTATAATCTTTTACTTCATTTTCAGGTTTCTCTGGAAGCTGAGGCTCCTGAGAACAGTATTGGCGTTATTACTTTGCCTTCATCATTGATGAGTCATTTACCAGCTGATGCTGTGGAGCTGGCTTCCAGGGTGCAGTTCAACTTTTTTGAAACTCCTGCCCTGTTTCAGGTAAAGTTGCCTCTAATTGCTCTTGGTTTAGATTCTGGGGAGACTGGAGGAGTTTTAATTCTTATAATCCTCCAGTATTCTTAACCAGGCATGCATGCTAAGTCCCTTCAGTTGTGTCTGACTCTGTGCAACTCTGTGGGCAGTAGCCTGCCAGGCTCCTCTGCCCATGGGATTCTCTAGGCAAGAATACTGGAGTGGGTTGCCATGCCCTCCTCCAGGGGATCTCCCGACCCCCTGTAGGGATCAAACCTACATCTCTTATGTCTCCTGCATTGACAGGCAGCTTCTTTATCACTAGTGCCACCTGGGAAGCCCATTCTTTAGTCTACTATAAGTCAGATGGATTGCTGAAAAGCTGTAGTTTGTTTTAAAACAAGACCTAATGATGCTGTTGAGGATAAATAACAATAACCAACACAAAGTATTTATCAATTGCTGTGCAGTATCATAAACACTTAGAAATGTTAACTCTAATCCTCTCAACAACTCTGTGAGGGAGAAACTGTTAAACCATTATCCCCATTTTACAGATGAGGACATAGAGGCATAGAGAGGTTAGGTAACTTGCTCGGGAACACGGTTTAAATGGCTTAATGTTATGTTCCTTTTAAGATTCATGAGGGTCTCACATCAATCTATGAAATTTAACTCAGTTTTTAGATCATACTATAGTGAAACAAGCTCTGCTTCTCATTGGGTCCTTGGGGAAGTCACTTTACTCCCTGTCCCTGAATTCCTGACCTAGGTAGTAAAATAAACAATATTGATTAAATAGTCCTTAGGCCCTTCTGGGCTTCCCTCATAGCTCAGTCAGTAAAGAATCTGCCTGCAGTGCAGGAGACCCGGGTTCGATTCCTGGATTAGGAAGATCCCCTGGAGGAGGAAATGGCAACCCACTCTAGTATTCTTGCCTGGAGAATCCCATGGACAGAGGAGCCTGGCAGGCTACAGTTCATGAGGTCGCCAAGAGTTGGACAGGACTTAGTGACTAAACTACTAACTAGGGTCCCTTCTAACTCTAAAATTGTCTAATAACATTTCATTTTCTCTTGCCATCTTGTTGATTCTTTGATATGCTAGGACCCTGCCTTGGAGAACCTCTCTCTGATCAGCTATGTCATTTCCTCAAGCGTTGCGAACCTGACAGTCAAGAACTTGACAAGAAACGTGACAGTTACCTTAAAGCATATCGACCCAAGCCAGGTGGGAGGGGCCTGTCTGGTCAGTGCCTTGACTAGAGACACTTCATGCAAACTCCCTGTGCAACTTAGCCTGAAAAAAGTTGGTCCAGCAGCACCTTAGACCCAGTTAGGGCTGTGTGTGAGACTAGAATCATGCTCATAGGGTTTGAGCGTGCCTAATAACTGCCCTCCTACTTTCTAGGAAGGAGCAGTGTAAAAAGCAAGCTCTTATTGCCAATTTTCAGTGCATTTAGATCTGTGGCTCCAGGTCTGATTCTCACCTCCAAAGAGAAAGCATCTTGCAAGGTCCAGTTCACTGAGCATCATCTGTGACCTCGCTGCTCAGAGTATGGTTTGCAGACCTGCAGCATCAGCCTCCCCTGGGAGCTTGCTAGAATGCAGACTCTTGGGTCCACCCCAGACCCAGTGAATCAGAATGTGCCTTTTAACACAAGGCAATTGCTGCTCCCGATGGCTGAGGTTAAAAAGTGCTGACCTATATGAAACTCACTGCCTTCTAGAGACCCATATAAAATAAGAACTCCCCTAAAATCAAGAATGAGATTCTGAAATGTCCAAATGTCATTTTTTTTCTAATTGCTTTTCAGTTTTTTTCAGTTGGATAAATTATTGGTAATGTGTCCTTCTGTTACAGGATGACTTAACAGTGAGATGTGTGTTTTGGGACTTGGGCAGAAATGGTAGGTTCCAGACCTAACTTTTTCAAAGTCTTGAGTGGGGAAGGGGAATGGGGAGGAAGGAGCAGTGATTGGTGCAGTGGCCTTTCTGCAGGGACAGAGACTCTTTCCCATGCCCCCTAGGTGGCAGAGGAGGCTGGTCATCTGATGGGTGCTCTGTCAAAGACAGGAGGCTGAATGAGACCACCTGTACCTGCAGCCACCTTACAAGCTTCGGCGTTCTGCTGGTAACATCCCCACTTTGCCTGGCCTTAGATTCTGGGTCTGAGGGGTAGCTGGGCATTGTGCTATGAAGTCTTATCTGGTCGATGACTTGATAGAGCAACAGATTTCATGATACTGTGGCAAAGTTAAAGACCAATGAAATGACTCTTCTAATATGCATATATACTTGAAGAAAAATATTTGAACAAAGTATTTTTTCTTATTCTAATTTTACATTTAAGTTCTTTTTAAAATAGCTATAGGAGGGCTAGGGAATTCAGATTAAAATGGGTAATAAAAATGGTTTAGTTGGCAGTGTACTTTAAAATTTTTATAAAACATGACATAAGTTCTCTTATTTAATCTCCCCAACAATCCTACAGTATAGGTAGAATGGGGTGTTTTTATTGTCATTTTTAAAGACTCGTTTGTGAGGTAATTGTCCACAGTCGTAGACTGAGAAATGTAAGAGCCAGAAGTCAAATTCACATCTTTAGGCTCCTAGCCTGGGGCTTCTGCAGAGCACCATAATGTAATGATCAAATACATAGGCTTTGAAGTCAGCCAGATCTGGATTCTGGCTCCTCTACCTCGTAGCTTTGTGACCCTGAGCAAATTACTTAACCTCTCTGGGTCTCATTTTTTATTATCTCAACAGGATGATAATAATTATGCCTACCTTGTAGGCTTGTTGAATAATCTTAGACTATCCAATAATGTAAATTATAACTGTGTCATTTATTTTAAAATATTTGGTCTTGAAAGCAATATTTTCTTTTCCAGGACTTGTCTCGAACATCCTTGCCACCAGCTCAGATGATGGCCCTAACATTTATTACCTATATTGGTTGTGGGCTTTCATCAATTTTTCTGTCAGTTACTCTTGTAACCTACATAGCCTTTGAGTGAGTATCCACAACTGGAAACTGGATTATATGATGTAGTGGTCACCTCAGTGGCCAAAATGTATTAAATAAGTGCTCCTTGGCCTAGCTTACCCTGTCCACCCCTCTAGTGGGGCCATGTATATGTGAAACTTCATGGGACTTTGGTTTACATACTTACTTACTTCTAATAGTTTGTACACTCACTGAAGGCAGAAGTTGTGTCTTAATCATCCTTGTACCCTAAAATGATGCTTGGTACCTAGTTGACATTAAGTGAGAAATGAAAGATAGATGCAGACCTCGAAAAACAAGAGCTTCAATGTGAAACAGGCCATAGCTCCATATACAGCAGAAGAGCTGTGTTTAATATATTAAGTTTCTAAATTATATCAAGCAAACACAAAAGATTAAATACATTAATGGGTGTGGGGATGAAGAAGAATAAAGGATATCAAGCCTCCCTGAAAAATATAGATACAAATTGAGTGCAGCTTTGTAGGTCAAAGAAAGAATGACATTCCAGATGACAGCATCTGCTTGGCTTATCAGAATGGTCCCTTTGGTTACTTTGTGGGGGGCGGGGGCGGGATTCCAATAAATTCTGTCAGAAGAAAAGGAAATATAGGCACTTTTTTTTACATTTGTTTGTGCTTAGTCATTCAGTCTTGTCTGACTCTTTGCGACCCCATGGACTGTAGCCCACCAGGCTCTTCTGTCCATGGGATTTTCCAGGTGAGAATACTGGAGTGGATTGCCATTTCCTTTTCCAGGGGATCTTCCCAACCCAGGAATCAAACCAGGTTCTCCTGCATTGCAGGCAGATTCTTATACCAGCTGAGCTACCATGGAACCACCCCCCACCACCACCACCTTTTTAAAATGAAACAGTATATAAGTTCTGGGATTTAGATTTTTGGACACTAATCAGGAAATGCACAAATTCACTTTTAGTGCCAAACTTAGGGTCCAGCTGTGAGTACAGATCTTCTAGTGGACCGTTGGAAGGATTAATGAGACTAAATTACTATAAGGCCAGCCATTACTCAGAATGATCTCACCAGATCTAATTTCACACACGTAAACATGTACATGTCATCAATTAGCTGTATTTTCCTTTCCCTGTTTCATTTAGCTATAGTTTGAACTCTTGTTTCCATGATCTCATTTTAACTAGTAACATAAAATAACAGGAGAATCTGGCTATGTTTTGAAGATCTGAATAGAGGAGCCTATTGTATGAGAAGCAGCAGTGCTTCCAGGAGTTTGGAAGAAATGGGGGTGGGTGCTCATGAGATTCTACTACATACTATTTGAAAGGCTGGGTCAGTAGTCAGCATGTTAAAGATTCCATAGAAATATAAACATAAAATTTCCACATGGTTATCGCAGATGATTCCGTTTAGATTTTTTCTTTGTTGCTATCGTTAGTTGTAATGCCTCCACCCACGCACCACACACACACATACAGACATGCATTCAAAGAGAAGAAATTTATGCATATAGACAGTCACCAAAGAATAAAAATAAATCACTTTAAATTCAGATATGCTAGCTCACATAAGCATCAGCAGGCTGTGATGCTAATTCTTTTCTTGTCCTTTCCTTTTAGAAAGATCCGGAGGGATTACCCTTCCAAAATCCTCATCCAGCTGTGTGCAGCCCTGCTCCTGCTGAACCTGGTGTTCCTCTTGGACTCGTGGATTGCTTTGTATGACATAAGAGGCCTCTGCATCTCAGTGGCTGTATTTCTGCATTATTTTCTCTTGGTTTCATTCACATGGATGGGCTTGGAAGCATTCCATATGTACCTGGCCCTTGTCAAAGTGTTTAATACTTACATCCGAAAATACATCCTTAAATTCTGCATTTTTGGTTGGGGTATGTATTATTTTTGCTCACACATTGCCTGGGCTTTTCCTGCTTTTTCTCCAGTGTTTTGATTTTTAATCAGAGAGAGACATTGATGAAGCAGGTCACACTTGGCAGGTTTCTAAAACAGTTTTATTCTTCTTTTCATGTTTCATTGCCCAAAGAGGAGCCTCGTCAAGTCTATTTCTAGAACACCTGTATATTTATGCTTGATTGGTTATGACCACAACACTCTGAGGTTAGGGCTGTGAATCTTTTTTGTATCTCTAGCGACTAGAACTGGGGCTGGCACACAGAAGATGCTCAGTCAATTGAAAATATTAGCTTGGTGATGATGAGGTCAGTCAGTCCGTTCTTGAGTTCCCAACTAGCCTCACGCTGCTCTGTACCTCCCAGATTCACGCACATACACAGCTGTGTGCTTAGCAGGGCAGAGAGAGAGAACATACAGATAAAGTCTAATGTAACTTCATCACCACACCAGCCCAGTATTCCTGATTATGCCACCTGTTGGTTGTTGGTCACTAAATCTTAGATGCCCGAAGATCTTGAAGAGTTCTTCATTCAGCTCCCCGCCAAATGTAGGAACCTCCTGGACTTGACTTAGCTTTGACTAAAGATAATTTGACCTCTGCTTGAATACTTCTATTATTGGGGAGCTCATTACTTTAATTAAAAACAAGATTCTAATGAGTGCCTTTGAAAGATCTTACAGGCTTTATTGAATACTTCATGAATTGGGCAGCATCCCGTCTAGCAGACAGAAAGGAGATTTGAGGAGCTGTACTAAATGAAAGATTTTATAGGCAGAAGGAAGCAGGAACAAGGAAGTCACTCTGGGCAAAAAAGCGGGTTGGTTATTGCAAGCTTACTTTCCTCTGGGGATTTCTGGGGTCTCTCAGACAGGTTACCTAACTAGTGACAGGTTACCTAACTAGCAATTTCTGATTGATTGGTTTAAGATTCCATTTCTGGGAGAGCCAAAGCTGTGATGGAGTTAAGTCTCACTTCGGTGAACTGTGGCTAGCATAAGCAACTCAATTTTGGACCTTTTGTCTTATTTTTAATACCTTACAAGACAGCCAGTGACCATTTTCTAAAGCTCTACAGTTCTGATTTTCCATTAAGTTCACTTGGCTCTCTGGTAGCACTTACCCATCGGTCTTGGTTTTGCTCTCTCAGGAAAAAAAAAAAATAAGCTGACACTTCCGCTGAGGAGTCCTTTAGATAATCAACAAGTAATATATAACATTATGTATAATACTTTATGTCTCGATGTATTTTCACACAAGTAACCCCATAAAAAATAAGCCAGGGGAATTCCCTGGCAGTCCAGTGGTTTGGACTCTGCACTTCCAATGCCAGGAGGCCTGGGTTCAATCCCTGGTCAGGGAACTAGGATCCTGAAAGCCCCAAGGTGCGGGCGGTTATTGCTAATACCAGGTGAAGACGTGATTTACCTTAATTCCCACAGCTCAAGAACAGCTGAGGCTGGCTTTCTAATCTCCAAGGCATACCCTTCCACTGCATTAGAGCTGCCACTCCTCTCAGACTCCATCTTCTTCAGGCTAAATATTCCTTCACATATTCCCTACACAACAGATTACCTCCCTTGTCATCTTGCCTGTTGTTATATCTTTGTGAAAGGTACAGAACAACACCTTTCTACAAGATATGTCACTTATTCCCAGAAAAATAAGTCACTGCTTCTGATCTTGGGCATGGATTTTGTCTTCTTTGTAGAATTCAGAAACATCAGGTTCCCTTGTCAAGGACAAGCTCCACACCCTCAATATTTTATTTTTAGGAAGGAGTCTCCCTTAGAAAGTCACCATATGTCAATGTCTCCATAATGTCCAAATACAAAAGAATTTAATGAAATATCATGTTAGATGGTACCAGGTAGCTGTCTTATTTACCAGAGTCTTGAGATTGGATGTCAGGCTGGTCTGTGTGCACAGAGTGTAAGATGTCGGCATGGGGTGGGGGATGGTGGGCTGGAGGGCTGAAAAGGACTCCTCAGTGCAAGGCCACTATAAGGAAAGAGGAGACTCCTCATTATGCTTCCTGTTAATGGAAGTGCCCTGGG
Organism: Ovis aries; assembly: GCF_016772045.2. Taxonomy (NCBI): domain Eukaryota; kingdom Metazoa; phylum Chordata; class Mammalia; order Artiodactyla; family Bovidae; genus Ovis; species Ovis aries. The sequence continues at coordinate 17,244,450 of NC_056080.1, read as the reverse complement.
CCCTTGAGAGAGCCAGTGGTGGCAATCAACACCCCCAAATAACTAGGGCAGGCTTCTCAGTCCATCAGCAGATTCCAGATAATCAGTTGAGGACATTGGGATTCATAACAGAAGGTTTTCCAGAAGTTACTGGGTTAATTCTTTGGTTTACATTTTGGAGTTTGCCTGCCACCTGACCCTTAAAATTACATTCCAGGTGGGTAAGGGTAAGTGGGTTGCCATTTCCTTCTTACTCATTTGTGGTCTAGTTAGCAGGAGTGGAGGGGGTCTCTGGTCTGTGGTTGTTCAGGATCCAAGCTGCTAGAGACTCTGTCTCAGGACAGGACTTCCAAGATTGACCTGAACTGGGGAGAAGAGAGTAGAGAATCTCACAAGTGGTTTTATAGTCTAGGCCTAGAGGGGGGGCAAATCACTTCTGTCCATAGTCCATTGGACAAGACCTAGGCCACATACACCCACATGCTGGGAGGCAGAGAAACTGGGTGTGATGAATTGCTATGCTATTTCAGAAGAAAACAGAAAATCTCCACTCTTTTTTCTCACCACCTTTAGTTATTAGAACTATGTGTGATCAGTGTTTCCTATCTCCCAGGCATCCCAGCTGTGGTTGTGGCCATCATCCTGATTATATCTCCAGATAACTATGGGCTTGGATCCTATGGGAAATTCCCCAACGGGTCACCTGATGACTTGTGAGTACAAAGCCCCACACGAAATTTTAAGTGAATTGGAAAGCAGAATTCTCCAATAAAATGGAGGATCTAATCAGCATATCAGGTGTCTCATCCTAATAAAATCCAGTAGTATTTACAGCAGACTTTGCAGTTATATATGTAAAGAGATCAGCTAGTTAGGAAAGTCATGCTGCTGCTGCTAAGTCGCTTCAGTCGTGCCCGACTCTGTGCGACCCCGTAGATGGCAGCCCACCAGGCTCCACCATCTGCTACTACTTAAGTATTTAAAAATTTAATTATATTTCAAAAATACTTTTATAAGCCTCTGATAAAAATAAAATACGAGCTATACTATATTAGTAAAGATTCATGGAATAGACTTACGAGGATCAAAAGAGGATAAAATCTTTTAGTGTTTTCAAATAATATTTTAAAAATACTTTCAATCACCAGATTTCCTACAATAAACTCTCTTGGATTTCTTCCCCTAGAGCTGTTAAGTGGCTATGGAGATCAGAGGTTTTATCCTTTTTTAAATTTTGTGCTTGTAGGATAATGTTTCAGTAAAACAATATAGGTTCATTGTTACCATTTTGAACCATATTTTAGCAAGAAAAAACCAAAACATGTTTTCCCTGTTTTTCCCCCCAATTCCAGTTGCTGGATCAACAGCAATGCTGTATTCTATATCACGGTTGTGGGGTATTTCTGTGTGATATTTTTGCTGAACGTCAGCATGTTCATTGTGGTCCTGGTTCAGCTTTGTCGAATTAAAAGGAAGAAGCAACTGGGAGCCCAGAGGAAAACCAGTATTCAAGACCTCAGGAGCGTCGCTGGCCTTACATTTTTACTAGGAATTACTTGGGGCTTCGCCTTCTTTGCCTGGGGACCAGTTAATGTCATCTTCATGTATCTCTTTGCCATCTTCAATACCTTACAAGGTAAGCTCTACAGCAAAAAATAAACACTGGATGACTCATTTGAACTGAAAAATATTGCAAGTAAAAGTTGGAGTGTCTGCAAAGTAGCTTAAGATATAGGGAGGGGATATATGTATTTGTAGGGCTTCCCTGATGGCTCAGATGGTAAAGAATCTGCCTGCAATGTGAGAGACCCAGGTTCGATCCCTGGGTCAGGAAGACCCCTTGGAGGAGGAAATGGCAACCCACTCCAGTATTCTTGCCGGGAGAATTCCATGGACAGGGGGAGCCTGGTGGGCTACAGTCCATGGGGTCACAAACAGTCAGACACTACTTAGTGACTAAACAGCAGCAGCATATATCTTCATCTGGCTGACTCACATTGTTGTACAGCAGAAACTAACATGATATTGTAAAGCATTCATACTCCAATTAAAAAAAATCAAGTAAAATAAAAAACAGATTTATCTTTGAGAAAGGGTGCTCTGAGATCCTTGGAAGAAAGGCTGAATTCACTAAATTCAAGAAGTAGTCCCTTTCCCTCCTTACCATCCCTGCCTCCTGGGAGGGAACAAGGATATCAAGGGGAACCTACCATAACTGTTTCTGGGAGAGGCAGTCACTCTTCCTTCAGCTGGTTCCTTATCTTTTTTTCATTTAATTTTGCTACTGAAGTATAATAGAACATGCATACAGAGAAGTACACATACCATAACTGTCCCCAGGAGCTCGCCACTCTGAGCTCCTCTGCCTGCATTTGATTTGAGGAGAGTGATAAGCGAGAAGTCAGTGGCAGCAGCCTGGCCCAGTGGCTAATCCCCGTGCAGTTCCTCTGTCTAGATATACAGTGGACAAGCCAGGCTCTGTGTGTGGCCGTTGACCTTGGAGCTGCCCGTTTAATGAAGCCCAGCTGCAGTCATTTGGGAACCCTTTTCCTCTGTACTCTTTACAAAAGCAAATTACTCATTCTTTTGTTGACGCTTTTGTCCTACTCTTTGTGACCCCATGGACTGTAGCCCACCAGTCTCCTCTGTCCTGGGATTTCCCAGGCAAGAATACTAGAGTGGGTTGCCATTTCCTTTTCCAGGATATCTTCCCGACCCAGGGATCAAACCCATGTTTCCTGCATTGTAGGCAGATTCTTTACCACAGAGCCACCAGGGAACCACACTCATTCTTTTAGATCAGCTTTATAAAAGAGTTGTCAGCTGTGACTAATATTTAATGAACGCACTTTGACATTAAAAGCCAAGCAAACTAATAGGTTTGCGTAGATGAGATGGTTGGATGCCATCACCGACTCGATGGACATGAATTTGAGCAAGCTCCAGGAGTTGGTGATGGACAGGGAAGCCTGGCGTGCTGCAGTCCATGGGGTTGCAAAGAGTTGGACATGACTGAGTGAACTGAACTGATAATAAGCATTCTTATCCCTTGGTTGTCTTTTATTCCAAATCTTTCGTTGGGAAGCCTTTTAACTGCATTCTCATCGGCTTGTTTTCATCTTTTCCTAGTGGCTTTTAGCTCCCATAGCATCCGCCTGTAGTTCTATCTAGGCAGTAGTTCATTAACTTGAGATAGAATTCAAGTGCCTAATTTGGCTTATTTTATTTGGAGGAAGCCAGTGAATGTGCTTGTTGGTTACATGCACTGTCTTCATTTTTACCTACAGTGTACAATTTCTGAACTTGTATATCCAGATGTTGTGTTACTTATTGTAGAAAAGTTTTATTTGCCAACAGTGGCATGCTAAGAGACACTTATTTTTAAAGAGAAAAGATATATGCCCAATTCATACTGATCACAAACCTGAAAGCACCCTCACATACTTATGGTAGAAAATGAGCCTGCCCCTTTCTTATTTCCCCAGAATGACTTCTCATTAGAATACAAATGGACAGAAGGAACATACTGTTTCATTTGTAAAAGGGAACTAAACCCTAATTCACAGGACTTTCCTGTAAAGGAAAGATGTGTACAGGTTCTGATTTGGGCCACGAGTACCCCCATTTTAGTCTCTCACCTGTGCTGCTTCTCCCCTAATGCAACCAAGTGTAGCTGCCCAGGGTGGCAGGAGGACAAAGATACGCATTATTTGAGATGTCAGTCTTCAGAGTGGGCACATGCACCTGACTAAAAGCAAACCTGATATTTTAAAATGAAGGTCTTTTAAGTAGATAGATTGGGGTTTGGGGCAAAGGAGGATTCAGAGTTTGTCCATTCATCCAGCTAATATTTATTTGCTTTCAAAGCCTTGAGGAGTGGTAGCAAGGGGTCGCATGGGGAGCCCTGCACCTGCCTGCGATGGGGAGGGGGAGGCAGAGCCTGAGGGCCTCTTGAGGTCTGTGGTAGCTTGGGAGAAAGAGGGGAGGGCCCAGGGAAGGGACGTGGCTGTGGACCGGAGAGGTGAGCTGAGGGATGAGAGACAAAGGAGGAGACGGCATTGACAGAACTTGGAAATTGATGACACATATGGAGGGATGGGGAGGTGGGAGCCATGGACAGAAGTAAAAAAAGCACAGTGCGAGAGCTGTGAGCTCCCATTTTCTTTGGGGGACTACAGCTTGGGAGATGGCCGCTCAGGTAGCTCTGAAGAACTGATCAGAAAAGGTATGGCAAGGGAGGTGGACATACACACAGTCAACCACACATCTTGGCAGAAGGTTACTGCTTGTCATAAGGTCCAGATATCTTAGTGTTTTTAGTGCTTTTCTAAGTGTGGGAAAATGTAAGAAGCTACCTCATAAAATTTTCTCCTGAAAATACCAAATTATCTGAAGGCCTGTTCTACCAGTTTTTCCAGAGCATAGGGCACCTCATTCCCGATCTCCAGCCTGAAATCCTTTCAGGGTGTGTGGAAGGTCAGGGACTGCAGTGGCTCATGACTCAATCATTATAGAGCTACATGGCCAGAGACATTCTTTAGCTGGCTGATCCTAGGTCTGAGCTGGTCTCCTGGGTGGATGGCTTGTACTTCAACAACAAAGATTGTTGTCATTGTTCAGTCATTAAATCGTGTCCAATTCTTTGCAACCCCATGGACTGCAGCATACCAAGCTTCTGTGTCCTTCACCATCTCCTGGAGTTGGCTCAAACTCATCTCTATTGAATCAGTGATACCATCCAATCATCTCATCCTCTGCTGTCCCCTTCTCTTGCCTTCAGTCTTTGCCTGCATCCGGGCCTTTTCCAATGAAAGGGCTCTTCGTATCAGGTGGCCAAAGTATTGAAGCTTCAGCTTCACCATCAGTCTTCCAATCAGTATCCAGGTTGATATCCTTTAAAACTGACTGGTTTGATCTCCTTGCTGTCCAAGGGACTCTCAAGAGTATTCTCCTGCACCACAATTCGAAAGCATCAATTCTTTGGTGCTCACCCTTCTTTATGGTCCAACTCTTACATCTGTTCATGACTACTGGAAAAAAAACATAGCTTTGACTGTATAGACCTTTGTTGGCAAAGATAGGGAAGGCTAAGGACAGGATGTAAGAGACCAGAGAGGTAAATTTTGGAAGTATGAAATGATCATTCTTTTTATAAATATATTATTTTAATCTTACAAAGATAGTTCTCCCAGGATGCCTTTTGATAGCAAACTTTCCCAGGACTTTGGGCTTGATTTTCAATCTGTAAAATTTCATTTTTCCTATAGCTGCCAAAGATTCTATCATTGTGTGAAGTAAGCTCATGACATTCAGGTCTCAGTTTGGAATTCATTGTGTTGTATTTCCCCCCACCCCATAGGATTTTTCATATTCGTCTTTTACTGTGTAGCAAAAGAGAATGTCAGAAAGCAGTGGAGGCGATATCTGTGTTGTGGAAAGTTACGACTGGCTGAAAATTCTGGTAAAGATTTACCTTACTTTCTCTCCTTTTCTTAAATCGTGAGGAAGAGATTGCATACGTTAAGATCCAAAGCAATTAATGCCAGAGGAATATCGGATCTAGAAATCAATGAATGGAACCTGCTCAACAGGAAATATCCAGTGTGAACATTATGGAAAAAAACCTAGTGAATTAAAAAATTTGTCATATCTGGGAACTTAGCAATATAATTAATGGCCTGGCTGCTTCTGCAATGAAGCAGCAGTGAAATGTTTAGAATTCATTTCCCTTTGAGTGTATGTTTTCCATTTGTCCAGAGTAATTTTTCACATTTACCTTCCTAATTTTTAAAATCTTGACTCAACGTTTTCTCCACAGATCCTGGTTGTCAGTGACTTCATTTATTTGTTATTGGGCCAGACTTTACATAAAAGTCTTAGCATACATTTGATTACTTTGAAGTTATTTTCAGCTGTGCCCTTCTGGGTTGTATAGCAAATAGATCATTTTTAAGAAAATAAGAAAAATGAAGTACTCTTTGAAAATCTCAATTCCTTTCGAATAAATATTGCCCACAAATGCAGACTTTGCTGTATTGCAAAGGTCTGGTTGCACAAGATCAGAAAATGGCAGTATCTAGAGTTCAATCATTTGCCTGGATTTAAGAGCCATGAGTCATCACAGCAGGTCGATCCATGTTCTTTTCAAGATAGTCTTTGACTTTGAAATATTACCTAATTCAGTGACTATTTATAGACATAATCAAATTAGCCTGGCCTTTAATTCTGAGAGAATATAGGTTACTTTTGACCAGTGAGTCATTTAAAGGACAAATGTATATAGTCTTAAATGAAAGAATTCTCTATAAGATCTGAGAGCAAGAGATCATTTCCTAGAAAGAGTTACGCTGTGTCTCTTGCATTTGCACTTCAACATTCTGCCCTGTTTTTCTATAATGCTTATCCTGCTATAGACTGGAGTAAGACTGCTACTAATGGTTTAAAGAAGCAGACTGTAAACCAAGGTGTCTCCAGCTCTTCAAATTCCTTACAGTCAAACAGTAACTCCACCCACTCCACCACACTGCTAGTGAATAATGATTGCTCAGGACTCGCCAGCGGGAACGGTATGTATGTCTCGATGTACTGTTTCTCAAGTTAGTGTTTGTTTTATTAAAGCAGCTTTATCCTTTAATGGCACTTTTGCTTAGCAAAGTGAATAGCTACATATATGACTGTTGGATCAAAATGTAATTCCCTTGTAAAAGAGAAAGTTGATTCATCCAAATTTATTCATTTTAGAGCAAGTTTACTTTTAAGATTTAGGGTTTTTAGAAATATTTATTTTTAATTGATGATTGCTTTTAAAATATTGTTTTGATTTCTGTCATACATCAACGTGAATTAAGCATAGGTGTACATATGTCCCCTTAGGGTTGTTTTTCTTAAAGATTTAATTTTTCATGATGAGAATGGATTATGACCTAAAAGTTTTAATGTGGCAAATCCTGACTTAGGTATTGCCCAAAGACTTCTTATGGTCTTTCTGTGCAGTCAGTACCTAAAATAGTAAGACTATATCAGTTTTTTAGTATATCTATAGTTATACACATCTTCAACACTTCTGAACATTCCTACTTTTTGCTTATCATCTTGTTCATTCTGTGCCCCAGTGTGGCTGCCTTGTGACAATTCCCAAATCCCCATAGAGATATCCAGTATTGAAAGATGAATTGTCTCCAATAGACATACAGATGATTTCTGTTGTGCCTCTTTTACTCATTAATTCTGACATTTCTAGCTTAAATTTCCTTTGTGTTTTCTTTCCTTTGTAAGACTGAGCTGTTCATTACTCATAAAAACTTATCTATCTTTTTGACTTCTTAATATATCTTCATTTTTATAAAAACTTAAATTATGCTGGTATACTTTCCCCTTCCCTGGAGAATTTGCCTTTACTTATCATTCTAGGGTATTAGTTATTTGTATAATAAATGCAGATAAATTTGTGAGAAGGTTCATATACGTAACAAATAGTTTTCCAGCCTCCCAAAGATGGGAGGTCTCACTGGTTTGTATAAACTTATAAAATAGCAAAATAAAAGGATGCCTCTAAATTAAGGTTTCTCAACCTGGGCACAGTTAACATTTGGAGCTAGATAACTCTGTTGTGGGGGGGGCTGTTCTGTGCATTTGAGGATGTCTAGCAACATCTCTGGTCTCCACCCACCAGCTACCAGTAGTACCCCCATACTCACCCCATGTTGTGACAACTAAAAATGTCTCTCAATATTGTGAAAAAATGCTCCCTGAGGGGTAACATTGTCCCCTTGCTGCTTGTGGAGAACCCTTGCTGTATAAGATGAGAACCATTTCTATATAAGATGAGCTGCCATGGGGCCTTAGCTTTTTATTGTAGATACCAGGGGCAGAGCAGGGCTTTATGTCAAATATCTATAGCAGGAGTGACTCAATGTAGGTAAACAGAGTAGATGTAGTAGCAATCAAGGCTGGTTAATAAGTTTGTGTGACAAACCAGATTCAAAGTTGAGAAATCAGAGGTGTGAGCTAAATCATCAAGAATCCTAAGAATCACAACCTATCAGTAAAGCCTATTGGTTTGGATAGAAGTGTTTGGGTCTCTTAAAACCAGATTTTTCCATATTCTAGAAGGAACTCAGAGATGAAGCCTCACTTGCCTAGCCTATCAGTATGTTGCCATCCTTCGGGGAATGAGATCAGATGGAAGCAGCACTTTTTGCAGAGCTAGTTGACATGGTTGATTTGAAACAGCTGTTTTTGACAGCTGACAGTGAGAGTGGGGTACATTTTAGGTTACCAAAATGGCCACAGGTTTAATATCATGTAACTTGCATATCAGATAGACTTCCTTGACTCCTCATTCCACACATCAGGATCTGGGATGGATGAGGGAAAAGAAGCTGGAAGGTCAATGGTTTGTTTATTATACCAGGTCAAGTTGTTCCTGCACCAAAATGTCCTCAAACCAAAATGCCTTAACTCAGAATAGCAGCCTCAGACAGTCATTTGCCTATCTCTGTGCCCAGAGATGGGGCTTTGTTAACCATATCCATCATCTAGTTTGTGTGAATACTGTATATTTCAGTTATGCCTTAGACGGTTAATTTATAGTTGTTGCTAAGTCATGTCTGACTCTTTGTGACCCCATGGACTGTAGCCCACCAGGCTCCTCTGTCCATGGGATTTCCCAGGCAAGAATACTGGAGTGGGTTGCCATTCCTTCTCTAGGGGATCTTCCCGACCCAGGGATCAACACCCCCACCCACCACCCCGTCTCCTGTATTGCAAGCAGATTCTTTTTTTTTTTTTTTTTTTTGTCAAGAAAGGTGTTTTTTACTCACTATTTTCAGCCAGAATGCTTGTTGAATATCTTTTCCTTAAATTTCAATATCCTTACTATTTCTACATCTTTATCTTTTAAAATTAACTCTATGAATTTTGTTAAATATCAAATTATATCTTTACCTATGAAATGGTTTCTTCTTCCATGTGTTTTAACATCATTTATTTTTTTCATATTTTTTATTATTATTATTTTTTTTTTACTTTACAATATTGTATTGGTTTTGCCATACATCAACATGACTCCGCCATGGGTGTATACGTGTTCCCAATCCTGAACACCCCTCCCTCCTCCCTCCCCATACCATCCCTCTGGGTGGTCTCAGTGCACCAGCCCTAAGCATCCTGTATCCTGCATTGAACCTAGACTGGCGATTCATTTCTTATATGATATTATACATGTTTCAGTGCCATTCTCCCAAATCATCCCTCCCTGTCCCTCTCCCACAGAGTCCAAAAGACTGTTCTATGCATCTGTGTCTCTTTTGCTGTCTTGCATACAGGGTTATCGTTACCATCTTTCTAAATTCCATATATATGCATTAGTATACTATATTGGTGTTTTTCTTTCTGGCTTATTTCACTCTATATAATAGGCTCCAGTTTCATCCACCTCATTAGAACTGATTCATATGTATTCTTTTTAATGTCTGAGTAATACTCCATTGTGTATATGTACCACAGCTTTCTTATCCATTCATCTGCTGGTGGACATCTAGGTTGCTTCCATGTCCTGGCTATTATAAACAGTGCTGCAATGAACATTGGGGTACACGTATCTCTTTCAATTCTGGTTTCCTTGATGTGTATGCCCAATAGTGGGATTGCTAGGTCATAAGGCAGTTCTATTTCCAGTTTTTTAAGGAATCTCCACACTGTTCTCCATAGTGGCTGTAGTAATTTGCATTCCCACCAACAGTGTAAGAGGGTTCCCTTTTCTCCACACCCTCTCTAGCATTTATTGCTTGTAGACTTTGGGATCGCAGCCATTCTGACTGGCGTGAGATGGTACCTCATTGTGGTTTTGATTTGCATTTCTCTGATAATGAGTGATGTTGAGCATCATTTCATGTGTTTGTTAGCCATCTGTATGTCTTCTTTGGAGAAATGTCTATTTAGTTCTTTGGCCCATTTTTTGATTGGGTCGTTTATTTTTCTGGAATTGAGCTGCAGGAGTTGCTTGTATATTTTTGAGATTAGTTGTTTGTCAGTTGCTTCATTGGCTATTTTCTCCCATTCCGAAGGCTGTCTTTTCACCTTGCTGATAGTTTCCTTTGTTGTGCAGAAGGTTTTAATTTTAATTAGCTCCTATTTGTTTATTTTTGCTTTTATTTCCAGTGCAAGTGGATTCTTTACCATTGAGCCACCTGGGAAGCCCAGAGGCTGGGTTACTAGCAGCCATCTGACTCAGTACACAGGGCCACAAGCTCACAGTTCAAAGAAACATCACATGTTGACTCTTTCACTTCTGAGCCATGTAACCCTGAGCAAAGCATTTACTTTCTGAAACCTTAGTTCTATCATCTGTGAAATGGGGGTAATAATAGCACTCATGCTGTAGAGTGATAAATGAGATGATACTTAACAAGGTTCTCAGAACTCTTATTATTAGTATAATTATGACATGAATTAACAGTTGGGCTTATTATTTAGCTTTCTACATTGTCAGAAATATGGTGCCAAAGAGCTGGAGGATCTCAGCAGCTGTGCCCACCCCCAACACACACATGCACACACACACACACATGCACACACACACACACACACACGCACACATACACACAGAGTTCGGGGCCTGCTTGGAGTTGGGGAGGCCCAGCTCCCCTGGCTTGGACTTTGATGTTGTACTCGGTGGTTTCTTCTTGGAAATCAGTCTTATCCTGACTCAGAGGGACTATTTTAGTGTACGAGACATGATTTTTTTTTTTCTTGCCAGGACTGTTGTCACTCGGGATTTCTCTATTACAGAGTTTTATTTTATAGGACTCTTAGGAATCCAAGAACCTTGTACGGGATCTCTCTTAACCTTTGGGGGAGACCAGACTATTACCCCAGGTTATATTACACATATTCTAGTACTTGACTGCAGTATATGGTCAACCAGAGTTAGGAATTGGGCCTTTTAAAATCAAATATATTGCTTTGCTTCATATTTTTACAATTTCATTTTTAACAAAGTTACCATAGGAAGTGGTTTTTGAATGATTCTCCAATTTGTTTTGTTTACTTTGGTCTTAAGAAAGGAAAGGAATGAAAAGTAAATAAAATAAGACAATATATCAGAAAACTTTTTAAAATAAAGATTGCCTAGAACTAATTTTGGTTCACATTTGTCTGTATCTACTTTTGGTTTTATTTTTAACTAATGTTTTTTTTGGGGGGTGCTGTGCCGGGTCTTCATTGCTGCACAGGTTTTTCTTTTGTTGTGGAGAGTGGGAGCTACTCTCTAATTGCAGTGTGTGGCCTTTTCATTGTGGCGGCTTCTCTTGTGGAGCATGGGCTCTCGGGCATGCAGGCTTCAGTAGTTGTGGCTCCCTGGCTCTAGAGCACAGGCTCAAAAGTTGTGGCACACGGGCTTAGTTGCATATGGGATCTTCCCAGATGAGGGATCAAACCTGTGTCTCCTGCATTGGCAGGTGGATTCTTTACCACTGAGCCACCAGGGAAGCCCCAGAAATATGTTTTTAAAAAATACTTCATCTGCATGTGCATACTTAAGAATAAACTAACATTTAAGTTTATTTTGAAAATACTTTCTGTGGATACTTCATGACACCAGTTTTGTTTTTCCTTATACAGGGAATACTTCTACAGAGAAGAATGGTGTTTCTTTCAGTGTTCAGAATGGAGATGTGTGCCTCCATGATTTCACTGGAAAACAGCATATATTTAATGAGAAAGAAGATTCCTGCAGTGGTAAAAACCGTATCGCTCTAAGAAGGACTTCAAAGCGGGGAAGCTTACACTTTATTGAGCAAATGTGATTCCTTTTCCTAAAATCAAAGCATGTTGCTTGACAGTGTGAAAATGTCCAGTCTTACCTTTTACACAATGTGAGTTGTATAAAATCAACTAATTTTATACTCAGCAACTTTGGGATGAACATAAGCTAATTGAGGGCAATGGTTGCTATTGGAAGAGGAAACCAAGACATAGTACCATGGTTCTAAGACATTTGCGATTTGGTTTCTTATCCTTCATTTTAAAAGAAGATTGGTTTTAAACAACACATTAAGAATAAGACTCATTTAAAACAAAATCAAAGCAGTTTATTTGCAGCCTCTTTTAAAGAGGCTAATATATCATTGATAACATCACAGAAAGTCACTGTTGACTTCATCCTGTTGGTGAGTTCGTTGTGCATGCCTTTCTTGTAAATAAGCTAAACTCTAGTGATCCACATGTCAAAAATCTTACTTCAGCATTTTTGGTATTTATTTTCTACTGTGTAAATTTCTTTCTTTGTAGAATCGTGGTTGTGTTGTTGCATCTAATGTGATAATTCAGAAAATCGTTGCTGGTTTCAGTGAACTCTAAACCTCCTTTTGGAGATTATATGGGATGTGAAATACAGGACCTTCACTGAAATCAAGAAATAATGACGCCAGCCAGACTGGAAAAATGTAAGCAGACAGTGCCACAATTAGCTCATACAGTGCCTTGGAGTGAGTTAAAAAAGGTGCTCCCACTGGGCAGACACAGTGTCGTGGGCTCATGATTTGGCAGAGTGAAGGCCATACTTTAGCCTCATTCACTCTCTTGGGTACACCATTGTTCAGGGTACCAGCTGTACAACCGTACATAGCATCCAATACCGACACCCATCTCCTGACCTCATTCCTAATCATCAGATTATGGAAGCTGCACCAGGATGTTTAGCTTAACACCTTGGTGACACAGAGGGATGGAAGTATAATCTGGACCATATGGCAGGAAGATCGTGAATGTGGAGGAGATACATACACTGCCACTTCTCAAATCCCCAGAGCCTTTCAGAAAAGGGGAGTAGAGTAGGATTACTTTTTAAAAGAGATATACATCAAAAGAATCATATTGCTGTTCTTTAAAAGGCAACTGCATGGTACTTTGTTGATTGTTATGCCTGGTACACTCTGGCCCAGCCAGAGCTATAATTATTTTTTAAAATACTTGTCTTGATGAATGTATAGTGACAAGGGGGAGCAGCTATTGGGACCAGTGAACTATCCTGCAATGCTGTTGTTTCCATATGTATCAAACCCTTATTGCTCCTAGTCATAGCGAGTCTGTCTTGCTTCCTACCTACAACTGCTTGAGCAGTGCTTTGTGTCCTTATTAGGAACATTTTGAAACCCTTTAGTTAGGTCTTTCACTAAGGTTCCCTTTCATATGTATTTCAAGTGAATGCTGTATGCCAGACTAACTGTAGTCATAATGTAATACACTTCTGTGAGTGCTGATTAGTCTTTGCGATATTTCTTTTCCAATTTATTTAATTGTCTTGTATTTATATGTTAAAATTGACAAAAATGTTAAAAATCGCCAAAATAAATTTGCAGTTAAGTCCTTTAAGTTTGAGAATTTTCACAAAAGGAAAACATTTGCGATCTCTTTCCCTGGCGGTAGAGCATGATAAAACAGTAGGACCAGCCTGATAAAGACCACGTGAGAGTAGCAGCCTTTGGCAGGCAGCAGGCATGCTGTGAACATAAAGTCAGACCAACGATTGTCCTGTCTCCTGAGATTGCTTTCTGAGGTCTCTCTTTCATTTTCCACTTACTCTTTCAAGATTATGTCTTTTACACATGTTGCCATTGGCCACACAAGCCCCATATTTGGATCCCCTCCAAGTGTTTGCTTCCTCAGCATCAAACAGTAGGATTTCAAGAAGGTGAGAATTGGATTGGAGGTTTCTAGGGAGCTGATTAGCATGTAGGAGCCACAAATGGGGAAAGCTGGCTTCAACTGCAAAAGAGGTTTCTGAATGATCTCTCCTTCCTCGGTGCTCAGTTGCTCCAAAGATGCTGAGTACTAATTTGATAAGAAAGGTGATGAGATGCTCTAAGTTTGGGGGGTGAGATATCAGAAACCAGATCTCTCAAGGCAGATAAAACAAAGTGTACACAAAACGACACACGATGTCTGACATCTTATAGTTCCTGCCCTCTGCCATTTTTCCCATTGTGTTTTATGTCTGGGCAACAGTCATTAAGTCAGGTTCTCTTGTCTGTATTTTTACTTCAGACAGATAAGGGGCAGGACAGAGAAAATGTTCCTGAGAAGCATCCTTCTTTGGGTTTAAAATTGGTCCCACAATCTGAGACTCTACTGAAGGAAACAAAGTTGATGGCAATAGGAGGAGGCAAGGAGTATCACAGCAGTGACCAGTATTTGAAGGAGCATTTTCTCCAAACATTTGAGAAGGTTTTTTTTTTTTTTTCCTTTTTCCCAAAACATATTGCAGTCATTAATCCCACAAAGTAACTCTGTTAAATTGACCTCAATGAGCAGGATCGTGATTGTTCTCAGTAAAAATGGTGAAATGGCTTCATTGGGGATACTGGGTTGTGTCTAACGAGGTTACCTGGGAGGCAGGTTAGTTTGTTGAAGGTCATTTTCACAAAGAGCTAATTTCTTGAACAAACAATTTATCAAATGGACTAGCGTGTTGTCATTTTGTCTCCATAAGAGCATTTGAAGGACTTCAGTTTGTTTCTGCCTTAGCTCCTCGCTGCTGTGGTTAGAGTTTGAAGGACAGATGGGAGAAAGACTGAGTGGATATAAGAAGATTATCTTGAATGGGAAGAATTCTTAGCAGTGTGTATGTGAAATAAATATATATATATATATATATTTCACCTCAGTCTCTAGGTACAGCAGCAAAAAGTTGGGGCAGATAAACATTGAATACTTTATTTCCAGAGTATATTCTTTTAAGTATATTTATAAATATATACCCCACTGTGAAGGAATCTCATACTCCCTGGTGTTTCTCTCTTTACCTCTCAAAGTAGCTGCAGGAACCTAGAGTAGAGACACATTCAGCATTCTTTTAAATATTATGATAAAAAAACAAAATGGTCTCCAGCCATTAAAATTACACTGTCATAGAAATCACTAAAGTTGGCAAATTGGCTATTTTCAGCAAATTAATTCAGAATGGACCTTCTCCTCAGTGTCTAAGATGGAGTGCTTTTCTTTAGAGTCAAAGACCTAAACCCTCCAGGAGAAACATTTGTTGGTTTCTGCCGTGGACACTGACTTGTGGCTTTCTGGAAACTTCCTTGGCAGCAGCCCCCTGTGGTAGGACAATGGGCAGACCCTCTGGTTGGGGCCAGAGAAATTATACATGGTGCTACCCCAGGGTCCAGTTTTGGGTTTTCATCTTTGTAAAGACCATGAATCAGCTTCAGAAAGAACAACATACCCCATCACATTCCATATCTGATTCTTAGCGAACATTTGAGAAATGACTTGGAAACAAGTTTCTAGTGGGACTCAACCAGAGAAAGCCTTCGTGAATAGAAGGACCAACATATGGAGGTTTCATATCTCAGGAACATAGAATACTAAGATATGAGTCTAGTTTTTATATAGCACAGCTTCTAGTCCAAAAAGAATCACTGAAATTTGCTTGGAAATTTAAAAGCTTAAGAGTAGTTGCCTTCCTTCTTTTGGGTTTTATCCCTGAATTTCAAGCTTATTGAAAAATACAGCTTATGTGATAATATACATTAAAGCATGCTGCTGCTGCTGCGTGTGGGCTCAGTCATGTCCAGCTCTTTGTGACCCCATGGACTGTAGCCCACCAGGCTCTTTTTTGCATGGAATTTCCCAGGCAAGAATACTGGAGTAGGTTGCCATTTCCATCCCTGGGGATCAAACCCGCATCTCCTGCATTGCAGGTGGATTCTTTACCACTGAGCCACCAGGAAAGCCACATTAAAGCATAGACCAAAGCCTAAGAATGCAGGCTGGCTATACACCAAAAGAGGTGTATGTATGTAGCAGATTTTACAGAGAATGAGATCAAGAAACTGAAAATGTTTTTGTACTGAATGGAAATGTACAGGTAATATATAAAGGTCATCAGTTATAGTCCCCTGTGGCGGCAAAATGGACTCTTAAAGAAGAACTCAATGTGAACAAAGGCAGTAATGATTCCAACTTTTAGATACAGTATACATAAGAGTTTTGTAAGGGGACATACATGCCAAGAGATTTCATGGTGATAATTTAATGTCTAGTTTTATTTACCCCTTGTTGTTGACCATAGCAAATTCTTCATGGAGGCACATCACATGGATTGCTGCATTATTTAAGAGCCAATAGTAAGAAAACTCAACATTCAAAAAACTAAGATAAAAAAAAAAAAACAAAACTAAGATCATGGCATCCGGTCCCATCACTTCATGGCAAATAGATGGGGAAACAATGGAAACAGTGACACACTTTATTTTCTTGGGCTCCAAAATCACTGCAGATGGTGACCGAAGCCATGAAATTAAAAGATGCTTGCTCCTTGGACGAAAAGCAATGACAAACCTAGACAGCATATTAAAAAGCAGAGATACACTTTGCTGACAAAGTCCATCTAGTCAAGGCTATGGTTTTTCCAGTTGTCATGTATGGATGTGAGTTGGATCACAAAGAAGGCTGAGTGGCGTTGGAGAAGACCCTTGAGAATCCCTTGGAGAGCGAGATTAAACCAGTCAATCCTAAAGGAAATTAATCCTGAATATTCATTGGAAGGACTGATGCTGAAGCTCTAATACTTTGGCCACCTTATGTGAAGAGCTGACTCATTAGAAAAGACCCTGATGCTGGGAAAGACTGAAGGCAGGAGGAGAAGGGGATGACAGAAGTTGAGATAGTTGGATGGCATTACCAACTCAATGGACATGAGTTTGAGCAAGCTCTGGGAGATGGTGAAGGACAGGGAGGCCTGGCATGCTGCAGTCCATGGGGTCACAAAAAGTTGGACATGACTGAGTGACTGAATAACAAGTAAGAAAAAAGTGAGCTACTTGCTTTGGTGCTTTAGCTGAGTGAGGCAAGTTTCAGTTCAGTTGCTCAGACGCAGTTTGTTACGGAATTTAGAAAATGAACTTGGTTAAGGATGATACATAGGGGACCCAGCTGAATATGGCTGATTTTCTTTCATTCATTCATTCATTCAATTCTAATTGAGCTATAACTACATGCTCAACACTGTACCAGGCACAGTGGGAGATACCAAGGCTGTTTCAATGAGTAACTACCATCCAGTTAGAAAAACATGCCTCACATGGAAACAATACAAGGCAATACATTGTTGTCAAATGATGATTAAACTAGGATTTATGAAGTACTTTTCTATGAGCCAGTATGGCACTAAGTGCTTTATATTCATCCTCTTGTTCAAAGCCACCCTAGGCGGTAGGTGCTATCATTATTCCCGTTTAAAGATGAGAACATTGAATTTCAAACAGGTAAAATATGCCAAAGTTCACACCACTTGTAAATGGAAGAACTGGAATTTGAACTCAATTTGAACAGATTCCAAGACCTAAACTCTTGCTAAAAAAAACATGGGAATTAAGAGTATGGGGATGACTAATAAGAACTGAGCGGGCACTTAAAAAAACGAGGCTTCAGAAAGGCGAAGAGGTGGTCTACTGGGTCAGTTCAGTCCAGTCGCTCAGTCGTGTCCGACTCTCTACGACCCCATGGACTGCAGCACGCCAGGCCTCCCTGTCCACCAAGCATACAGTAAATGCATGGAGAGTAGCAAAGGAATTTAGGAGCTGAACTGTCAGATTATGGGACCAGATTTTGGTAGAAAATGAATAGTGGGCCGAAGATGGTAGAAACAGTGGGTAATTATCAGCCACGAAAAACGAATGCCAAGTTTCAAGTTGTAGGCCTGAGGTGGCCCGCAGTTCAGGCCAGGTGAGCTTCTCACAGGTGTCTAGTGTTGAGGCTGCAGGCGCGGTGAGCAGCTGGGGTACCCTACCTTGCCCCTGTCTGTCCCTTCCCTCTCCCCTCTGGGTCCCACTAGTCTGCTTCCGCTCGTGGGCAGAGACGCGCCAGGGCAGAGCTGTTCTTCTGGCCTGCGGAGGGGTGCCCAGGCAGCAGCGGTGGGCGGGCCTATTTCTCCCCACCAGGAGCCTTCCCTATGGCCGCTTGAGAAGCCTCGTCGCCCGCCCGCAGCCAGTTCTTTATCTCCCCAACGCTCAGCTTGCTGCTCCGCAGCGCGGGCGGATCTGGAGGCGGTGTTAGGGGGCGGGGCCAGGGATGCGATTGTGAGCTCATCTCAGGGCAGGGCGGGCCACCGTCCTAGCGTTTTAGAGGTGTTCTGCGCCTCCGGCCCGGCTCCGCGGGTTGCGCTCCTCGCGGGGGCGTAGCGGGAGGCGGGCCTGGGGCGGGTCCAGGGGGCGGGTCCGGGACCTCCAGATGCCCGCGACGGAAGGGCCTGTTTCAACACCCCCGGCTGCTGGCGGCGAGGTAAGGGGCTCAGAGAGGCAAACTGGTTCCCGCCCGGAGCCAAGTTCCCCGCTACTCTCGCGGGCCACTTCGTTTTCCTTCCCCCGCGGGCCGGGACTCGGGGGGTTCGGTTCCGCGGCGGGGGCGCGGCCAGGGGCGGGACTGTGAGTGGGCTGCGGCGGGCGGGAAGGATAGAGTTCGTGGCCGGCCTCGAGGCCGCCTCGCGACCGCCTGCAGACCGTTCCTGCCCCACGCCCGGAACCCAGTTCCCTACTTCTCCCGCGGGGTTGCCAGGGACCCGCAAGCGTCGGGAGCGCGTCGGGCCTGGTCGAGGCGGGGTCGCCGTAGTGCCAGCCCCTATCTCCGCCTTCGCGCCTTTCTACTGAAAGAAAACTAGCTGGCTGGCTTTCCAGTCATACTTTGGTTCTGTCGTTTTTAAAGTCCCTACCTCTTACCACCGGGCTCCATCCCGAGAACTGACCGAGGCTGCGTCTGGGAACCAGGCCCGCTCGGCGGCCGCAGCCCGAGGGACCCGCCTCCTTGCAACGGGTCGGACGCAACGCGGAGATGAGGAGCAGGAGCAATTCCGGGGTCCGTTTAGACGGATACGCGCGGCTGGTGCAGCAAACAATCCTCTGTTACCAGGTAAGGAAGAACCACGCCGAACTGCCCTCTCGAGGCACTTATTCTCCTACTCAGTCCCCTCTCGTGTCCTTAGACTTTGCAGTTATGAGGGTTTTTTTTTTTTTTCTTTAAATCCAGTTTTGCTAGCCAGTGGTTACTCCTCACCCCCATTCCCACCTCGTCCACTTTCCGAGTCAGGGGACCGAAGGGCTTTCGGACTACACTTCACGGGATTCTTTGACTACTGTTTGGGATCGAAGATAGGAGCCCTTTCGATGCCCTGGGTACAAAATGCGTCTTTTTCCATGGACTCAGCTTCTTTCGGATGGAAGGAGGTGTGTGTAGATTGGACAGCACACTGAATGAGGATGGTGAGCTCTGGACTGTGACGACAGTAGACGGGAGGAGAGAGATTCTGGGGTGTGTATCCCACTCCCAGTTGTGTGGCGATGGCTGCTATTCCGCCCTTGAATCATCTTGTTAGAGACCCACCTGCGAGGGCCTTAGGGCTTACTCTGTTGCCCTCATTTTATTTTATTTTTTAATTTTTCTTTTACTTTATTTTACTTTACAATACTGTATTGGTTTTGCCATACATTGACATGAATCCACCACGGGTGTACATGCGTTCCCAAACTTGAACCCCCTTCCCACCTCCCTCCCCATAACATGTCTCTGGGTCATCACCGTGCACCAGCCCCAAGCATGCTGTATCCTGCGTCGGACATAGACTGGCGATTCGATTCTTACATGATAGTATGCCCTCATTTTACTGATGAGAAATCTGTAGGCCAAAAAGGTAACTGCAGGTAGTAGGGTTAGACCCAAACGCAGGTGTTCGCTCAAGCTGGAGGAGATCTGTGAAGCTTCTCATGTGGTCTGACGTCTGAATATCTCCTGTTTTGTATTACTCAGCTGAAGTTATGTGTGGCCCAACATGTAAGACCCCTGGACTATTTTTATTCTTCCTGAAGACAGCAGCTGTGTTGCTTGCCTTCAATCAACAGCAACTATTTATAGGACCTCCATGTCAGAGAAGGAAGTGGCATTCCATGATAGAGGCCTGGTCACTCCCAAGGCACTGACCCTTTTCCCTATAGCCCATTTCACAGGCTTGTTTCTTCATTCGGGAAATATTTGTTGTGTACCTATTATGTGCAAGGCACTCTGGTGCTGGGCCTACAAAGAAGAGTAGATACTTGTAGTGCAGTGAGATTCATGTGTAGGGGATAGGTCTACAGTCCCTTGTTTGAAACTCTTGACATCAGATGCGGTTTGCAAGTCAGAAATGTTTGGATTTGGGGTGGTAAACATATATTGAATATTCCCTAGTAACTGCCATGAAATCTAGGCAGCACCCTTAATCAAACACATTATTGTTTTCCAGATCAGAATATGGAGATTATCACTGAGTAGGAAAAGTAAATATGGAAAGCAGTTTCACACCAATTCAGGTCAGCATTTTGCCATCAAATGAGCTTGCTGAAAACTTATGAAAACACTTCAAGTTTTTAGAGCATATTGGCTTTTGAAATTGCACATGAAGGACTGTGATTCTTATTTTGGGAGCCTTGCCCCATTTGAGGTGAGCTTCCCTGGTGGCTCAGATGGTAAAGCATCTGCCTGCAATGTGGGAGACCCGGGTTCGATCCCTGGGTCGGGAAGATTGCCTGGAGAAGGAAATGGCAACCCACTCCAGTACTCTTGCCTGGAAAATTCTATGGACTGAGGAGCCTGGTAGGCTGCAGTCCATGGGGTCGCAAAGAGTCGGACTCGACTGAGCAACTTCACTTTGACTTTGCCCCATTTGAGGAGCATGAAAGAGTACTGTAAGAGATGATGTTCAGGTTGAGAACTGAAGAAGTAGGCCAGCAAATGGGGGTGACTTTTTTTTTTTTTGCCTTCCTCTTTGAAGTAGATTATAATTACTTATGCACAGTGGTTTAAAAATCCAAGTTGAAAATCCTTGCCATTCACTACTGTGAAGGAGCTTTAAGGAGAACTGATCAATCTTGGTGATTATGTCACACCTGGGTTTAATCTCTAGCTCCTTCAACTATAGGTGTAACCATTTCCCACCTGAGTCCAGGCCCTTACCTCTAAAATGAGGATAATTAACACCTGTGATTAGTGCTCAGTATGTCACCTGCTCTCCCCACCTACTGCTGCTAAGTCGCTTCAATCATGTCCAACTCTGTGCGGCCCCACAGACGGCAGCCCACCAGGCTCCCTCGTCCCTGGGATTCTCCAGGCAAGAACACTGGAGTGGGTTGCCATTTCCTCCAATGCATGAAAGTGAAAAGTGAAAGTGAAGTGAAGTCGCTCAGTCATGTCCGACTCTTCGCGACCCCATGGACTGCAGCCTACCAGGCTCCTCCTTCCATGGGATTTTCCAGGCAAGAGTACTGGAGTGGGGTGCTCCCCACCTACTAGGCATTAGTAAACAGCGCTGTTGGTGGTGGTATAATTTTGATACGTTGTTGTTAGTCCCTGAGTCATGTCAGACTCTCTGTGACCCCAGGGGCTATATAGCCTGTCAGGCTCCCTCTGTCTCATGTTATTCTCCAGGCAAGAATACTGGAATGAGTTGCCTTTTTCTCCAGGGGATCTTCCAGACCAGGGATCAAACCCAAGTTTCCTGTATTGGTAGGAGGATTCTTTACCACTGCACCACCCAAGAGGCCCTAATTTTGATACAGGCCACAAGTCCTCGCCTCACCACGCTGGTCCAGGATGCTCCCTTTCCTGGGGGCCCTGATATAGCTACTAATTGCTTTCTGGTCTTTGAACATAATTATGTCTCCCCTTGGATTCTGTGAGATCCTTAAGCACAGAGACCTCATCAGTTTTGTTCCTTGGCATGAAGCAGTGCTCCAGGCACATGAAAAGTACCTTTATGTCCTTGGTGATGAAATACCTTCTGCAGGCTCTGGGCCTTCCTAATGACCCAGCTATTGATCCAGGCTTACCTTCCCTCAGGAGCAAAAGAACTGTCTCCCCAGTAAAGCAAATCTGTAGCATTGAACTTTCCTCTCCAACATTTTAATGATTAAAAAACAGTTGTCTGAGCCTTTAGTTGTATTTATTTTGGGGGTAGTTGGTGAGAAGACTCATGTTTGCCCTGTTTTTCTCGTGACTGCACAGTCGAGCTTTCCTGATTAACCAGAACACTCCAAGTATAGTTCTGTTGGAACTCCTGTTGGAACTTCTTTTGCACGTGTGGAGCCACAGTCCTTGCCACCTCCCCCAACCTCGAAGCCATCCCACCCCAACAGCTAGTCTTAACAGCTGTAGAGTGCTAACCCATTTAGGGCCTCCTCATCATTTCTGAGTGATCTTAGGTCGCCTATCCAGTCAGTGAACATGAAAGAGCAATTTTATGTTATGCATATTTTAAAAATTATTTTTGGCATGCTAGGTCTTCATTGCTGCACGGGCTCTTCTCTGGTTGTGGAGAGCTGGTGCTACTCTCTAGTTGTGGTGCACAGGCTTCTCATTTCGGTGGCTTCTCTTGTTGGGGAGCACAGGCTCTAGGGCATGCGGGCTCAGTAGTTGGGGCTCATGGGCTCTAGAGCACAGGCTCAATAGTTGCGGCACATGGGCTTAGTCGCGTGTAGGAGCTTCCTGGATCAGGGATTGAACTCATGTGTCTTGTATTTGCAAGTGAATTCTTTACCACCAGAGAAGCCCTATGTTAGGCACGTTTTTACCACAGTAAAAAAAAAAAAAAAAAAGAATGAGCTGGACTGTAAACGAGTGGTTTCTAAAGTTTATGCTGGATAGGTTTATGCTGTCTTCTACAGAAAGGTGCAGATGTTTATGAGGCAGTTTTCACTGTCAGCTGATACAAGGCTGGCGTCTGTTTCTGATGTGTTTTTTTTAAAATATAGTTGATTACAGTATTACTTTCAGGTGTGTAACTTCATGATGCAATATTTTTATTGTTTTCTTTTTTTTTAATTTTAGTTTTTTATTTTTTAAATTTTAAAATCTTTAATTCTTACATTCGTTCCCAAACATGAACCCCCCTCCCACCTCCCTCCCCATAACATCTCTCTGGGTCATCCCCATGCACCAGCCCCAAGCATGCTGCATCCTGCGTCAGACATAGACTGGTGATTCGATTCTTACATGATAGTATACATGTTAGAATGTCATTCTCCCAAATCATCCCACCCTCTCCCTCTCCCTCTGAGTCCAAAAGTCCGTTATACACATCTGTGTCTCTTTCCCTGTCTTGCATACAGGGTCGTCATTGCCATCTTCCTAAATTCCATATATATGTGTTAGTATACTGTATTGGTGTTTTTCTTTCTGGCTTACTTCACTCTGTATAATCATTTAAAGTTATAAAATAAGGGCTATATTTCCCCGTGCTGTACAATATATCCTTGTAGTTTGTCTCATACAAAGTAGTTTTTACCTCTTAATTCCCTACCCCTATCTTGCCCCTCCCCTTCCCTCTCCCCACTAATAATCACTAATTTATTCTCTATATCTGAGTCTGTTTCTGTTTTGTTTTATTCATCTGTTTGCCTTATTTTTTAGATTCCACATATAAATGATAAAATACAGTATTTGTCTTTCTCTTTCTGACTTATTTCACTAAGCCTAATACCCTCTAGGTCCATCCACATTGTTGCAAATGGCAGAATTCATTCTTTTTTATGGTCAAGTAGTTTTCCATTGTATGTATACACCACATCTTCTTTATTCATCCACCAGTTGCTGAGTACTTAGGTTGCTTAGGTACCTTGTCTATTGTAAATAATCCTGCTATGAACATTGGAGTGCATGTATCTTTTTAAATTAACTGTTTTTCTTTTCTTTGGATATATACCCAGAAGTGGACTTGCTGGATCATATGGTAGTTCTATTTCTCGTTTTTTAAGGGAACCTCCATACTGTTTTCCACAGTGGCTGCACCAATTTACATTTTCACCAACAGTGTACAAAGGTTCTCTTTTCTCCACATCCTTGCCAACATTTGGTATTTGTGTTCATTTTTATGTTAGCCATTCTGACAGGTGTGAGGTTGTATCTCATTGTGGCTTTGATTTGCACTTCTCTGATTAGTGATGTTGAGCTTTTTAAATTGAGATCAGTTTACTTTGATTTCACTTATTAGAAATCACTTAACATTAAATATATTGAACCTATAATTATTCTTTAGTTTGAGATAATACTTTGTTTATATCATCTGGCATATCAACTAATTTCCTTTTCCTGTGTCTGTGAAAGAATATTTTCCTCTAGTCATTTGTCAGATGTACTTACTGCGAAACTTTATTTGAATATTTAAGGCAAAGAAGGAAAGAGCTGTATTTATAAAAGGGTCCTTTTGCACGACTGGTTTTGAATGTACTGAAAGTATTAACATAAAGTTTAAGGAGTACCTGCTTAGATACTCCTTGAAGTCCCTTGGATGCAAGGAGATCAAACCAGTCCATCCTAAAGGAAATCAGTCCTGAATATTCATTGGAAGGACTGATGCTGAAGCTGAAACTCCAGTACTTTGGCCACCTGATGCAAAGAACTGACTCATTTGAAAAGACCCCGATGCTGGAAAAGATTGAAGACAGGAGGAGAAGGGGATGACAAAGGATGAGATGGTTGGATGGCATTGCCAACTCTATGGACATGAGTTTTGAGTAAGCTCCAGGAGTTGGTGATGGACAGGGAGGCCTGGCATGCTGCAGTCCATGGGGTCACAAAGAGTTGGACATGACTGAGCAACTGAACTGAAGAAGTTATCTCCAAAGTATTCAAAGTATCTTTTAAGTATTTGTTGACTTAAAAAATCTTTAAAAATTCCTAGATTTATTTTGACCCTGAGAAGAAATACTAACTTTGTATATTTTTTCAATTATCAGCTCTATTTGAAGGCTCATTCATAAAAGTGTTAAATACAGAGTGGTGATAAAAGACTATGGTTAGGAAAGAAAAAGAGACTTCCCTGGTGGTCCAGTGGCTAAAAGTCCACGTTCCCAATGCAGGGGGTCCGATTTTGATCCCTGATTGGGGAACTAGATCCCACATGCCACAACTAAGATTGAGAACAGCCAAATAAATAAGTAGATATTAAAAAAAAGAAAAAGAATGATCAAGGCACTGTTCACTGTAACTGCAGATAATTTTGTATGAAAAGCAGACGAGATCAGGACAGTAAGTGTTGCTTTCTAGTCATAATAGAATTTAAAATGAGAATAGGATAACTAAAACATGGAGTATGGAACAAATTGTAATCATAATAAAGACTAATTTGAGGGAAGGTTGAAAGGTATAATTAAATACTGGGAAATAACATGGCAGAAGAACGGGAGGAAACTGGGGTTAAAGCATTCTACGGCCCTTATGTTAAAAGGAAGGTAGAAGTTTTATATATTTTGAGTCAAGAGGTTATGTTTAAGTCTTAACATTAAAATTAAGTGGAAAACATAAGTTTAATGGGAGACTATCAAGCTACCAATGGTATTTTTCAGAGAACTAGAACAAATAATTTCACAGTATGTATGGAAATACAGAAAACCTCAAATAGCCAAAGCAATCTTGAGAAAGAAGAATGAAACTGGAGGAATCAACCTGCCTGACTTCAGACTATACTACAAAGCTACAGTCATCAAGACAGTGTGGTACTGGCACAAAGACAGAAATATAGATCAATGGAACAAAATAGCCCAGGGATAAATCCACACACCTATGAACACCTTATCTTTGACAAAGGAGGCAAGAATATACAATGGAGAAAATACAGTCTCTTTAACAAGTGGTGCTGGGAAAACTGATCAACCACCTGTAAAAGAATGAAACTAGAACACTTTCTAACACCATACACAAAAATAAACTCAAAATGGACTAAAGATCTAAATGTAAGACCAGAAACTATAAAACTCCGAGAGGAAAACATAGGCAAAACACTCTCTGACATAAATCACAGCAGCATCCTCTATGACCCACCTCCCAGAGTAATGAAAATAAAAGCAAAAATAAACAAATGGGACCTAATTAAACTTAAAAGCTTTTGCACAATGAAGGAGACTGTAAGGTGAAAAGACAGCCTTCAGAATGGGCGAAAATAATAGCCAATGAAGCAACTGACAAAGAATTAATCTCCAAAATACACAAGCAGCTCATGCAGCTCAATTCCAGAAAAATAACCCAATCAAAAAATGGGTCAAAGAACTAAACAGACATTTCTCCAAAGAAGCCATACAGATGGCTAACAAACACAGGAAAAGATGTTCAATATCACTCATTATCAGAGAAATGCAAATCGAAACCACAATGAGGTACCATCTCATGCCAGTCAGAATGGCTGCTATCAACAAGTCTGCAAACAATAAATGCTGGAGAGGGTGTGGAGAAAAGGGAACCCTCTTACACTGTTGGTGCAAATGCAAACTAGTACAGCCACTATGGAGAACAGTGTGGAGATTCCTTAAAACCTGGGAATAGAACTGCCATACAACCCAGCAATCCCACTACTGGGCATACACATCAAGGAAACCAGAATTGAAAGAGACACATGTACCCCAATGTTCATCACAGCAGTTTATAATAGCAAAGACATGGAAGCAACCTAGATGTCCAGTGGCAGATGATAAGAAAGCTGTGGTACATATACACAATGGAGTATTACTCAGCTATTATTAAAAAGAATGCATTTGAATCAG
Source organism: Ovis aries (assembly GCF_016772045.2). Classification (NCBI taxonomy): domain Eukaryota; kingdom Metazoa; phylum Chordata; class Mammalia; order Artiodactyla; family Bovidae; genus Ovis; species Ovis aries. The sequence goes on along the minus strand of NC_056080.1, from coordinate 17,217,907 downwards.
ATCTAATGAGGTGGATGAAACTGGAGGCTATTATATAGAGTCAAGTAAGTCAGAAAAACACCAATACAGTATACTAATGCATATATATGGAATTTAGAAAGATGGTAACGATAACCCTGTGTGCAAGATAGCAAAAGAGACACAGATGTATAGAACAGTCTTTTGGACTCTGTGAAAGAAGGCAAGGGTGGGGTGATTTGAGAGGGTAGCATTGAAATGTGTATATTATCATATGTGAAGCAGATTGCCAGTCCAGGTTCGATGCATGAGACAGGGTGCTCAGGGCTGGTGCACTGGGATGACCGCGGGGGATGGGATGGGGAGGGAGGTGGGAGGGAGGGTCAGGGTGGGGAACACATGTACGCCTGTAGCTGATTCATGTCGATGTTTGGCAAAACCACTACAATATTGTAAAGTAATTAGACTCCCATTAAAATAAATAAATTAAAAAGAAAACCTGAAAAAAATTAAAAATAATAGGAGAATAAAGAAAATTTGATCACTCCAGGAGAAGGAAGGAGAAGGGTGCTTGGGGAGTGAGTGAATGAAAGTTGTTCAGTTGTGTCCGACTCTGTGTGTCCAACTGTAGTCCATGGAATTCTCCAGGCCAGAATACTGGAGTGGGTAGCCTTTCCCTTCTCCAGTGAGGGGTTCTTGGGGAGTGAGGGAATGTTTTAAAAAGCACAAAGGACGAAATAGGAAGATGAAAATAAGTCTATAATAGTAATCTCAATAAATGTTAATTTTTAATTAGCCATATAATAGAAATTAATTTTTAAAAAGTTGTAAATATATGTGATTTGAGACAAACCTAAAACGGAGGATACTTAAAGGTTGAATATATAATTAATGAGGCAGGATATACTATACAAATGCTAACCAAAAACAAATTTGTGTAATTTTATACTAACAGGCAGAGACTTTGAAATTTAAAATAATTCTATTAGGAATTCAGAAGTGTTGTATTACTAGATGATAAATGGATAGTTCACCAAGAAAGCAATTTTAAACACACAGAATATTAACAACATATCAATAGTTTCAAAATATATAAAACAAAACTTGACCTAACTGCTAACAAATCCATAAACATAGTGGGAATTTTTAAATTCCTTTCTCTCAGATACTGCTTTATAGATAAAGCAGAGAAATAATTAGGACATAGAAAATTTGAGCACTTCCATAAGAAACATAAGTGGCAGGCAGAGTTACATTTAGCCAGAGATGGGGTTTTTGTGTGGTGAGTACAGTGTAGTGAGAGAGGAGCAAGAGATTAGCAAATAACCCCTATCTGAAATGAACTCTTTGAGATAAAAGATAAAGAGGAATAACTGCCAACTCCTTTTATGTGGCCAATATCCCAAGATACCGTAGTCAAATAAGACATAATATTTATGAAATATTATTAATGGAGGAAATTCACTAATGAATATTGATGTAAAGTATAAGGTAATAATACAGTGACGCCAACAATGTATTAAAAATAGATCATAAGCAAGTAAAGATTATCTCAGTAATACAAGGAAGCTTAAGAAAATCTATTAATGTGATACCACATTAAAAGAAAAAAAGGCTTCAACTTTATCTGTAACATTTTATTTTTTAAAAAGAAAGGAATCTGGTATTATGGTGGAATGCTTTCCTTTGTTGGGTCTGAGTGGTGGGTATTGATTACACTGCTTTCCTATGTGTTTGAGATCTTATTATATTGTAAAAATTAAGGCTATATTAATAAACATAGTCTGATGCTGGGAGGGATTGGGGGCAGGAGGAGAAAGGGACGACAGAGGATGAGATGGCTGGATGGCACCACTGACTCGATGGACGTGAGTCTGAGTGAACTCCGGGAGTTGGTGATGGACAGGGAGGCCTGGCGTGCTGCGATTCATGGGGTCGCAAAGAGTTGGACACGACTAAGCTACTTCACTTTCACTTTTCACTTTCATGGATTGGAGAAGCAAATGGCAACCCACTCCAGTATTCTTGCCTGGAGAATCCCAGGGATGGCAGAACCTGATGGGCTGCTGTCTGTGGGGTCACACAGAGTCGGACACGACTGAAGTGCCTTAGCAGCAGCAGGAATAGCCTAAGAGTCAACTTGGATTCTTTCTGTTCCCTCTTGCCCCACCAAAAAGTGAGAGAATGTACTGATGAGTTGGATCACCAAAATTTGTCTCAGCTCCATCCACTTCTGTGCCTGTCCACTGCCCCTACCCTAGTCCAGGCCACCATCATCTGCTACCTGGACTGCCCCTCTAGCCTCCCAATTGCTCCTTGCTTCTGCTCTTGGCCCTCGTCCCCAGGAGTAAGCATCCTTATATCAGGCACCAGATTGCGCTACTCTCCTGCCTACATCCTTCCCATGGCTTTCATAACTCCTAGAATACAATGTAGTGTTCTTCCAAACGTTGCAGTCTAGCTGTAGCCTAGCTCTCCAGCTTCTCTCACCACCAGAGGTGTGCTGGTAAAGGGTTAACAGCTGGCTCAGCTGACTTAAAAATTTGGCTTCTTTATCAAGAGCCATACCAGGAGGGGAGAAATGAAAGAAAACCACCCCCCATGTCTTATGCCCAACAGCAAACTCTTGATCTTTCCCTATATATCTGGATACCACCTCTCATGTGGAGCCTTGAGTCAGCCACCCAGGAGTCTTTTTGACCCCTTCTTTTTCCCTTTCCGGCCTGTATCTACTTCATCACCAAGCTCAGCTGATTCTCTCTCGACTCCATCAGCTGCTTCTGCTCCGCTCTAGCATCACCACCCTCCACGTTAAGCCACCAGCCTTGCCGCATTCTATCCCTATACTAGCTTCCCCACCTGTCTTCTCTCTGCAGCCACTCTCAGTCCCCTCCAAGTTTTTCTCCAGACTGCAGCCAAAGTGGTCATCTTCAAAGCAGGTGTGCCCTCCTGCTGACCCTCACTCTGGGTAACATCTTAACCTCCCTTCTACCTCGGCTCCTCGGGGGAAGCCCTCCCTCCATGACACCTTCACAGCATGACACACATCCCCTTTGCTGCACTTGACTGAGTTGGAATTTTACATTTGCTTGTGTGACTTAAAATGAATGAATTCCCACTAGACTATAAAGTCCACTGCACAGAACCAAGGATTTCTTTTTAATTACCATTTTATTCTTAGCACTTAGCATGTGCGTGTGTGCTCAGTCGTATCTGACTGCCCTCCAGGTTCCTCTGTAAGTGGAATTTTTCACACGAGAATACTGGTATGGGTTGCCATGTCCTCCTCCAGGGGATCTTCCCGACCCAGAGATGGAACCTGTGTCTCTTGCACTGGCAGGTGAATTCTTTACCAGTGAGCCTCCAGGGAAGCCCCTTGGCCCTTAGTACCTGGTGGTTTGTAGAGATTTTAAAAACATTTGACTGAATGAATGAATGAATGAATGAAATAAAATGCTTACCATGTAGTCTGTGTGCTGTAGTATGGGCAGTAGTATGTGCAGTTAATAAATAACTACTGCTGTTGTTATTAATCAGATCTCTACCATCCAGAGTTGCTGCAGCCTATCATCTGTTGTTCTTAGTTTTGTTTACTCTAGGAGGAATTTATTTAATAGTCACGATGGGAATGAGAATAGTGGTGGACCAGGGCACGCACAAGCATTCTGGGCAGCACTGAGTTGAAAAGGGGCAGAAATGACACTTTTAATCCATAGTCAGACTGATGGTTATCTGGTCTGTGTGTCAGTTTGAGAAAGGAGCACTTGATAGATAACATTTTCCCCTTCCTGGTATTATCCCAGGCCCTGTCTTCTGCCATCTCCCACTTCAGTTCTGTTTAGGGGCAGCCAGGAGGAGGACTTTTGGTGTGCTCTTTTCAGGACAGCCTTTACATATTTTATTGACAGATGAAAAACATTTGAGTACTTCAGTGAAAATCCTTGAACGTTCATTTTCAAAGGACCATGTTTCCAGTTTTGCAGGGATCCAAAAGATCATCTACTGAGATCACCCAGTCTGATTTTACAGTTGAAGAGTTCAGCCAAGGGAGTTGTTTGTCAGGTGCTCAGTCATATCCGACTCTTTGCAACCCCATATAGTGCACCATGCCAGGCCTCCCTGTTCCTCACCATCTCTCGGAGCTTGCTGCAACTCATGTCCATTGAGTCAGTGATGCCATCCAGCCATCTCGTCCTCTGTCATCCCCTTCTCCTCCTGCCTTCAATCTTTCCCAGCATCAGGGTCTTTTCTAATGAGTCAGCTCTTTGCATCAGGTGACCAAAATATTGAAACTGCAGCATCAGTCCTTCCAGTGAATATTCAGGGTTGATTTCCTTCAGGATGGACTGGTTGGATCTCCTCGCAGTCCAAGAGACTCTCAAGAGTCTTCTCCAACACCACAGTTCAAAAGCATCAATTCTTCATTACTTAGCCTTCTTTATGGTCCAACTGTCACATCCATACATGACTACTGGAAAAATCGTAGCATTGACTATACGGACCTTTGTCAGCAAAGTAATCTGTCTGCTTTTTAATATGCTGTCTAGGTTTGTCATAGCTTTTCTTCCAAGGAGCAAGCGTCTTTTGAGCTGACAGCCCCATGACTCAGTCACATCTTAAGACATACATTACGTTGCATTCTACTCTGGAGAACATAATCGTAGCATTGAACTAGGATCCTTGGTCAGACATAACTGTTCAATCTGATCATGCATTCAAAGAGTGGTGTCTATACAGGTCATTGCCATCTTCCTAAATTCCACTGTATTGATCATCAGAACTGATTCAAAATGAAGGCTGAGTATACCCCATATTATAAACAGTGATGAACATTGACATGTGTCCAGTTCTTAGTGGCTGTACTAGTTTGCAAATACTTGTGAAGACACATAATAATGAGTTGCATGTGAGCCATATGTCTTCAGAATTCTACATTGCATTCCTGCTAATAGAGATTAGAAGCTATTAATTCAGAAGACATGCCTTTTAATGATCCCCATCTGAATTCTGGGAATAGAGGATCCTGCCTGAGAGTGTATACTGATCTTACATGTTAAAAGTGATCTAAAGTACCATACTGTCTCTGAGTAGAGCCCAGTTCCAAAGAATTCCTAGACCCCTTAATCAGAATGCAGACCCATCTGAATATCTTCTGGGAAGAATGTTCACAAAAAAGTTCTAGGAAAAAAAATTCCAGAAGTCTCGAGGACCTCTAGCTTTGTGCCCTAACAAAGCCCATCTGTGGTCTCCTGACCGACATGCTGGAGAGCCCAGAGGCAGAGGAACGTGTGTGGTGCCACCATGCTCTCAACCCGTTTTATTGTTTAGTTCCTCAGTCATGTCTGATTCTTTGTGACCCCATGGACCGTAGCCCACCAGGCTCCTCTGTCCATTGGATTCTCCAGGCAAGAATCCTGGAGTGGGTTGTCATTCCCTTCTCTAGGGGATCTTCCAGACCCAGGACTGGAACCCATGTCTCTTGTATTGGCAGGAGGATTCTTTACCACTGAGCCACCAGGGTAGCCTGAGCCTAATAGAATAAAGTCTTATTGAAAATAGCAAATAGGGACATTTGCAGTTTTCCTGTTCAGGTGAAAGGGTGCTAGTGTGGCACCCAATCATCCTTTGACACCTCTGATTTAGGTGTAGCTAGGAGGATTCTCACAGCCCTTGAATTTGGATCTGTTCTGTAAGTTTCCACAACATCAGGCTAAGGACTAACACCTCAGGCTAAGGAATTGGCGAGAGAGGCAAATAATTAAAATCTCCTTAAAGAGTGGTAAAGTAATTTACACATTTGATTGTAGCTAAGGGGCCCAGAATGGTTTCTGTGAATTTTGCAAGTTTGAAGATGAGTATTGGATTCTGGAATGAAGCTAGAAGGAAGTGGATTCCTGTAACCCTTGCCTTCCAACCCAGCTTGTTTGCCTATAAGCCATCATTCAGTCGTACGAGATGATAAAAATGCACCAGCCCAGGACAGCTTGCAGCTTGTGCATTATTTGTAAACCCAGAGGGGAAATTTCATCAGCAATTTAGAAAAAGACATGATTTGAAAGTGAGAATTGCCCACCTGTGACCTCCCTAGGTAAAACATGGGCCTGCTGCATGTCAGAGCTTAAGCTGTCAACATTATTCTCTGAAAGCCTGAGGTTTACATACCAAATTATGCAAAATCTACCTTTTAAACTAAAGGAAAAAATAAAGGTTACTCACATAACCAGTAGTCTCAGTTATAGATGCGATCATTTTAGAACAAATGCTATTATAATTCCTACTTAAAACTCTCAAGCCCAAGGCATTGCTCTTCCCCATCCCCTTTAACATTTCAAGCAGCAGTTGCTAGAACCAAATTCCCATACACTAAGTGAATTTAACCAGTTTTGTAATAGAAATTCTCACATTCTGTTTTGCCTTACTAGCATAGGGGCGATGGGGAAGGGTGGGAGGAACAAGTAATCATGTGTTTTCAACATTTATCCTGGCTTCTTTTAAGTATTTTGTTTGAATTGTTAAACAATGTATTCCTCCCTTGGAACTGAGCAAGGTGGTGGCATGAACATAGCAATTCTTAATCCAAAGGAAAGAGGACCAAGGGTAGGAGTTAGCTTGGAGGCCTCTGACCTCTGTCCCTTGGAGCATAGGAAAGGGAGCTTCAGGAAGGCTTCATGGAGAAGGGAGTATATGAAGGAGAGGTGTTTGCTAGAGGGCATTACAGGTGGAAAGAAGAGTGTGTGCACAGGCCCAGAAGTGTGAGCGCAGAGCACGTGCAGGAAATATTAATTCAGGTTTTCTGGGGGGCAGTATGGGTAGTGAGGCTATGTGAGAGGAAGAGCCTTGTATGGCTGCCTGAGGGACTTTGATTTTATCATTGGGTTGGAGAATTCTTGTGCGGGTTCTTTTTTTTGACTTTTTATTTTGTATTGGAGTATAAGCCAGCTAACAATGTTGTGAGAGTTTCAGGTAAACAGTGAAGGGACTCAGCCATATATATACATGTATCCATTCTCTCTGAAACTCCCTTCCCATCCAGACTGCCACATAACATTGAGCAGAGTTTCATGTGCTATACAGTAGGTCCTTGTTGTTGTCCATTATAATATAGCAGTGGTAAAGAATCTGCCTTCAATGTAGGAGCCACAGGAAACTTGGGTTCGATTCCTGGGTCAGGAAGATCCTCTGGAGAAGGGCATGGCAACCCACTCCAGTATTCTTGCCTGGAGAATCCCATGGACAGAGGAGCCTGGAGGGCTACAGTCCATGGGGTCACAAAGTCAGACACAGCTGAAGCGACTTAGCACATTAGCACAGGCAACCGTAAGTTCATTCTCAGAGTCTGTGAGTCTTTCTATTTTGTAAGTAAATTCTTTTATATCCTTTCTTTTTAGATTCCACATATAAAGGATGTCCTTCTCTGACTTAACTTCCGTCAGTGTGACACTCTCTAGGTCCATCCATGTTGCTGCAAATGGCATTATTTCGTTCTTTTTAATGGCTGAGTAATATTCCATTGTGTATATGTACCACATCTTCTTATCCATCCAGTTGATGGACATTTAGGTTGCTTTCATGTTTTGGCTACTGTAAACAGTGCTGCAATGAACACTGGAGTACATGTATCCTTTTGGATCATGTTTTTCTCTGGATACAAGCTCAGGAGTGGGATTGCAGGGTCAATGGTAGCTCTATTCATAGTGTTCTTCATAAGTGGCTGTGCCAATTTAAATTCCCACCAATAGTGTGGGAGGGTTCTCTGTTCTCCACATCCTCTCCAGCATTTATTATTTGTGGATTTTTTGATGGTAGCCATTCTGGCTGGTGTGAGCTGATAATCTCATTGTAGTTTTGATTTGCATTTCTCTAATAATTAGCGATGTTGAGCATCTTTTCATGTGCCTCTTGGCCATTTGTATATCCTCTTTGGATAAATGTCTGTTTAGGTCTTCTGCCTGTTTTTCTGATTGGGTTGTTTGTTTTGATGCTATTAAGTGTCATGAGCTGTTTGCAAATTTTGGAGACTAATCCCTTTTTGGTCACATCATTTGCAAATACTTTCTTCCAATCTATGAGTGGTCTTTTCATGTTGTTTATTGTTTCCTTTGCTGTGCAAAAGCTTGAGTTTAGGTAGGTCCCGTTTTTTATTTCCATTATTCTAGGAGATGACTTGAAAAAAGGTACTGATATGATTTATGTCAGAGTGTTCTGCCCATGTTTTCCTTTAGGAGTTTTAATGTGTCTGATTGCACATTTAGGTGTTTAATCCATTCTGAGCTTATTTTTGTGTGTGGTGTTAAAGAATGATCTGATTTCATTCTTTTTTATATGTAGCTATCCAGTTTTCCCAGCACCATTTGTTGAACACTGTGTAGTCTTGCCTCCTTTGTCATATATTAATTAACCATAGGTGCATGGATTTATATCTGGGTGTTTTGTCCTGTGGGTTGGAGAATTCTGAGCAGAGCAATGAAGTCTTGAGATTCTAGGTCTTTCTGTGACCTCCCTTTATGGAGGATGGGTTGGAAGGAACCAGTACTAGAGGCAGAGAGATCAGTAAGGAGCTACTCCGATTTTGTTTTAGGATGGAGGGGTTGAAAGAAGGAGTCCATCCTCTCTGTGCATTCATCTCTGTGCCCTCCAGCTAGAAATTGAACATGTTAAATTAAGTAGTTCGATGCTACCATCTAGCTTGTGTCTTGTGTATTTTGCCTTAATATTGCCTCAATCTTAGATTTCTTTAATGGCATCAAGTTTTTTTTTTTTTTTTTTTTTTACAGTATCTAGTTCACCATGGCCATTTAATAAAAATTCATGGTCGTATCTGTCAGGATTCTTTCAGATGTAAGTGACACACCCACCTTAAATGACCTTTAAGCATGAAAGAGAATTGATTGCTCAAATAACTGAAAAGTCCAAGGGACTGTTCTAGATTCAGGCATGGCTGGATTCAGGAGCTCAAATGATCAAGTATATCTCTTTGCATTACTTGACCCCCGTTTCACTCAGAGTGGCCTTTATTCTCTGGCAGGGTCTCCTAAGTGGTGGCAGAGGTGGTCCCTTGGCAGCTGCAGATTTATCCTTTCAGATTGGTGCCATCTGCAGAAAGAGCTTTTTCTATAATGGCCCCTGAGAGAGTCCTGACTGAGAATGGCTCTCAGTTGGTCCAGCCTGGGTCATGTGCACATCCCTGAATTGTGCCTAGATTGGCCAGGCTGGGTCACATGTCCTTCCCTGCAGCTGGGGTCATGGCCAGGGGGCAGGCAATAATGGAATCAGCACGCGCACACACACACACCACACACACACACACGCACACACGCATGCGCACACACACACCACACACACGCACGCACACCGCCCCCGAACCACACAGTCACAGCAGGGAAAATTATAGGCCATTACCAGAAAAAGGAGGAACAGGTACTGGACAGGCAGAGGCTACAGTGTTTCCGTTAGAACAGGAATAAGTATAGGGCTTTAGGGGACACGAACCCATGCTCTCCAATCTGCTTTGAACCTTCCTTTTTATACAAAAGGGAACCAGAGATCACAGAAGTTAAGTAATTTGCCCAAGATCACATAGCTAGACTGGCAGCACTGTTTTGCACTCCCACCAACAATGTCTGAGGATTCAAGTGGCTCTATCCCCTGTCAACACTTAGTTTTGACATTATTTTTTCTAATATTTTAGATTTTTATTTATTTACTGAAGTGTACTTGATTTACAATGTTGTGTTTCTGGTATAAGCAAAGTGATTATTATATACTTTTCCATTATGGCCTATTACAGGATGCTGCATATAGTTTCCTGTGCTACACAGCAGGACCTTGTCGTTTATCTATTTTATATATACCAGTTTGTATCTGCTAATCCCAAATTCCTAATTTATCCATCTTAATTTTCTTTCCCTTTTGGTAACCATAAATTAGTTTTCTATGTCTGAGAGTCTATTTCTGTTTTGTAAATAAGTTCATTTGTATCATGTTTCAGATTCCACATATAAGTGATATATGGTATTTATCTTTGACTTACTTCACTTAGTATGATAATCACTAGTTGCATCCATGTTGCTGCAGAGGGCATTATTTCATTCTTTTTTAATGGCTGAGTAGTATTCCACTGTGTGTTTATGTAGTGTGTGCATGTGTATACCACATCTTTATCCATTCATCTAATGGTGGACGTTGAGGTTGAGTTCACATCTTAGCTATTGTAAATAATGTTGCTGTGAACATTAGGGTGCATGTACCTTTTCAAACTATAGTATTCTCTGGATATATGCTCAGGAATGGGATTGCTGGATCATTTGGTAACTGTATTTCTACTTTTTAAGTAGTCTCCATACTGTTTGCTGTAGTGACTGCACCAGTCCACATTCTACCAACAGTGCAGGATGGTTCCCATTTCTCCACATCCTCTCCAGCATTTGTTGTTTGTAGACATTTTAGTGATAGCCATTCTGATTGGTGTGAGGCGATACCTCATCATAGTTTTAATTTTGCATTTCTCTAATAAGTAGCAATGTTGAGTATCTTTTCATGTGCCTATTGATCATCTGTATGTCTTCTTTGGAGAAATGTTTATTTAGGTCTTCTGCCCATTTTTTTTAATTGTGTTTAGTTTTTTGTTATTGAGTTGTATGAGCTGTTTGTATATTTTAGAAATTAAACCCTTGTTGATTGCATCATTTGCAAGTATTGTCTCCCATTGCATTGGTTGTCTTTTGTTTATGTTTCCCTTTACTATGCAAAAGCTTTTAAGTTTGATATGGTTCTGTTTACTTTTACTTTTATTTCTGTTACCTTGGGAGAGTGACCTAAGAAAACATTGCAACAATTTATGTCAGTGAATGTTTTGCCTATGTTCTCTTCTAGGAGTTTGATGTCACATCTGTGTTGAAGTCTTTGGGACATTTGAATGTATTTATTTATTTATTATTTTAATTGGAGGCTAATAACTTTACAATATTGTGGTTTGTGCCATACATCAACATGAATCAGCCATGGGTGCACATGTGTCTCACCATTCTGAACCCCCTTCCCACCTCCCTCCCCACCCCATCCCTCTGGGTTGTCCCAGAGCACCGGTTTTGAGTGCCCTGCTTCACGCATCGAACTTGAACTGGTCATCTATTTTACATATGGTAATATAGATGTTTCAGTGTTATTCTCTCAAATCATCCCACCCTCGCCTTCTCCCACATACTCAAAAAGTCTGTTCTTTACATCTGTGTCTCTTTTTACTGTCTTGCATGTAGGGTCATCATTACCATCTTTCTAAATTCCATATATATGTGTTAATATACTGTATTGGTGTTTCTCTTTCTGGCTTACTTCACTCTGTATAATAGGCTCCAGTTTCATCCACCTCATTAGAACTGACTCAAATGTGTTCTTTTTTATAGCTGAGTAATATTCCATTGTGTATATGTACCACAACTTCCTGATCCACTCATCTGCTGATGGACATCTAGGTTGCTTCCATGTCCTGGCTATTATAAACAGTGCTGCAATGAACATTGGGGTACACATGTCTCTTTCAGTTCTGATTTCCTTGGTGTGTATGCCCAGAAGTGGGATTGCTGGGTCTTATGGCAGTTCTGTTTCCAATTTTTTTAAGGAATCTCCACACTGACCTCCATAGTGGCTGACCTAGTTTGCATTCCCACCATCAGTGTAAGAGGGTTCCCTTTTCTCCACACTCTCTCCAGCATGTATTGTTTGTAGACTTTTTCATGGCAGCCATTCTGACCAGGATGAGATGGTACCTCATTGTGGTTTTGATTTGCATTTCTCTGATAATGAGTGATGTTGAGAATCTTTTCATGTGTTTGTTTGCCATCTGTATGGAGAAATGACTGTTTAGTTCTTTGGCCCATTTTTTGATTGGGTTGTTTATTTTTCTGGAATTGAGCTGCATGAGCTGCTTGTGTATTTTGGAGATTAATTCTTTGTCAGTTGCTTTGTTCCCTATTATTTTCGCCCATTCTGAAGGCTGCCTTTTCACCTTGCTATAGTTCCCTTCATTGTGCAAAGCTTTTAAGTTCAATTAGGTCCCATTTGTTTATTTTTGTTTTTATTTCCATTACTCTGGAAGATGAGTCATAGAGGATCTTGCTGTGATTTATGTCAGGGTGTTCTGCCTATGTTTTCCTCTCGGAGTTTTATAGTTTCTGGTCTTATGTTTAGATCTTTAATCTATTTTGAGTTTATTTTTGGTGTTAGAAAGTGTTCTAGTTTCATTCTTTTACAGGTGGTTGACCAGTTTTTCCCAGCACCTCTTGTTAAAGAGATTGTCTTTTCTCTATTGTATATTTTTGCCTCCTTTGTCAAAGATAAGGTATCCATAGTTGTGTGGATTTATCTCTGGGCTTTCTATTTTGTGCCATTGATCTATATGTCTGTCTGTGTGCCAGTACCATACTGTCTGGATGACTGTAGCTTTGTAGTATAGTCTGAAGTCAGGCGGGTTGATTCCTCCAGTTCCATTCTTCTTTCTTAAGATTGGTTTGGCTATTTGAGGCTTTTGTGTTTCCATACAAATTGTGAAATTATTTTTTCTAGTTCTGTGAAAAATACCATTGGTAGTTTGATAGGGCTTGTGTTGAATCTATAGATTGCTTTGGGTAGTATACTCATTTTCACTATATTCTTCCAATACACAAACATGGTATATTTCTCCATCCATTTGTGTCATCTTTGATTTCTGTCATCAGTGTTTTATAGTTTTCTATATGTGAAAAGTGAAAGTGAAAGTTGCTCAGTTGTGTCTGACTCAGGCCAGAATACTGGAGTGGGTAGCCTTTTCCCTTCTCCAGTGGATCTTCCCAAGCTAGGAATCAAACCGGGATCTCCTGCATTGCAGGTGGATTCTTTACCAACTGAGCTATGAGGGAAGGTCTTTTGTTTCTTCAGATAAATTTACTCCTAAGTATTTTATTCTTTTTGTTGCAATGGTGAATGGGATTATTTCCTTAATGTGTCTTTCTGTTTTCTCATTGTTAGTGTATGGGAAGGCAAAGGATTTCTATGGATTGATTTTATATCCTACAACTTTACTATATTCATTGATTAGCTCTAGTAATTTTCTGGTGGTGTTTTTAGGGTTTTCTATGTAGAGGATCATGTCATCTGCAAACAGGGAGAGTTTTACTTCTTTTCCAATCTGGATTCCTTTTTATTTCTTTTTCTTCTCTGATTGCTGTGGCTAGGTCTTCAAAAACTATGTTGAATAGTAGTGGTGAGAGTGGGCATCCTTGTCTTGTTCCTGATTTTAGAAGAAATGCTTTCAATTTTTCGTCATTGAGGATAGTGTTTGCTGTGGGTTTGTGGAATATGGCTTTTATTATGTTGAGGTATGTTCCTTCTATGCTTTCTTTCTGGAGAGTTTTTATCATAAATGGGTATTGAATTTTGCCAAAGGCTTTCTCTGCATCTATTGAGATAATCATATGGTTTTTAATCTTTCAATTTGTTAATATGGTGTGTCACATTAATTTTGTGAATATTGAAGAATCCTTGCATCCCTGGGATAAAGCCCCACTTGGTCATGATGTATGATCTTTTTAATACATTGTTGGATTCTGTTCTCTAGGATTTTGTTGAGGATTTTTACATCTATTTCATCAGTGATATTGGCCTGTAGTTTTCTTTTTTGTGGCATCTTTGTCTGGTTTTGGTATTAGAGTGATGGTGGCCTCATGGAATGAGTTTGGCAGTTTACCTTCCTCTGCAATTTTCTGGAAGAGTTTGACTACGATAGGTGTTAGCTCTTCTCTAAATTTTTGGTAGCATTCACCTATGAAGCCATCTGGTCCTGGGCTTTTGTTTGTTGGAAGATTTTTGATTACAATTTTGATTTCTGTGCTTGTGATGGGTCTTTAAAAATTTCCTATTTCTTCCTGGTTCACTTTTGGAAGGTTATACTTTTCTAAGAATTTGTCCATTTCTTCCAAGTTGTCCATTTTATTGGTGTATAATTGCTCATAGTAGTCTCATGATCTTTTGTATTTCTGTGTTGTCTGTTGTGATTTCTCCATTTTCATTTCCAGTTTTATTGATTTGATTCTTCTCCCTTTTTTTTCTTGATGGGTCTGGCTAATGGTTTGTCTATTTTCTCAAAGAAACAGCTTTTAGTTTGTTGATTTTTGCTATAGTCTCCTTCGTTTCTTTTATTTCTGCTCTGATTTTTATGATTTCTTTCCTTCTACTAACTTTGAGGTTCTTCTCTTTTTCTAGTTGCTTTAGGTGTAAAGTTAGGTTGTTTATTTGATGTTTCTCGAGGTAGGCTTGTATTGCTATGAATCTCCTCTTAGCACTGCTTTTACTGAATCCCATAGGTTTGGGGTTGTCATGGCTTTATTTTCATTTGTTTCTATGCATATTTTGATTTCCTTTTTTGATTTATTCCGTGATCTGTTGGTGATCCAGAAGCATGTTGTTTAGCTTCCATATGTCTGTATTTTTAATAGTCTTTTTTTTTCCTATAGTTGACATCTAATCTTACCACATTGTGATCAGAAAAGATACTTGAAATGACTTCAGTTTTTTGAATTTACCAAGGCTAGATTTATGGCCCAGGATGTGATCTGTCCTGGAGAATGTTTCATGTGTACTTGAAAAAAAAAGGTGAATTCCATTGTTTTTGGGTGAAATGCCCTATATATATGTCAGGTAGTTCTGACTGGTCCATTGTATTATGTAGAGCTCGTGTTTCCTTGCTAATTTTCTGTTCGGTTGATCTATCCATAAGTGTGAGTGGGGTATTAAAGTCCCCCACTATTATTGTGTTATTGTTAATTTCCCCTTTCTTACTTGTTAGCATTTGCCTTACATATTGAGGTGCGCCTATGTTGGGGGCGTATATATTTATAATTGTTATATCTTCTTGGATTGATCCTTTGATCATTATGTAGCTTCCTTTGTCTCTTGCCACAGTCTTTATTTCAAAGTCTATTTTCTGACATGAGTATTGCTACTCCTGCTTTCTTTTGGTCTCTATTTGCATGAAATATCTTTTTCCAGCCCTTCAGTTTGGGTCTGTGTGTGTCCCTTGTTTTGAGGTGGGTGTCTTGTAGATAGCATATATAGGGATCTTGTATTTCTATCTATTCAGCCAATCTTTGTCTTTTGGTTGGAGCATTTAACCCATTCACATTTAAGGTAATTGTTGATAAGTATAATCCCGTTGCCATTTACTTTGTTGTTTTGGGTTTGTTTTTATAAACCTTTACTGTGTTTCCTGTCTAGAGAAGATCCTTTAGCATTTGTTGAAGAGCTAGTTTGGTGGTGCTGAATTCTCTGTTTTTGCTTGTCTGTAAAGCTTCTGATTTCTCCATATTTGAATGAGATCCTTGCTGGGTACAGTAATCTGGGTTGTAGGTTTTTCCCTTTTCATCACTTTAAGTATGTCCTGCCATTCCCTTCTGGCCTGAAGAGTTTCTATTGAAAGATCAGCTATTATCCTTATGGGGATCCCCTTGTGTGTTGTTTGTTGCTTTTCCCTTGCTGCTTTTAATATTTGCTCTTTCTGTTTGATCTTTGTTAGTTTGATTAATATGTGTCTTGGGTTGTTTCGCCTTAGGTTTATCCTGTTTGGGAGTCTGAGTTTCTTGGACTTGGGTGGCTATTTCCTTCCCCATATTAGGGAAGTTTTCGTTGAAGTCTTTAGGACATTTGAATTTATTTTTGTATATTGTCCGAGGGAGTGTTGTAGTTTCATTGCTTTACATGTGGCTGTCTAGGTTTCCTAGCACCACTTGCTGATAAGACTGTCTTTTCTGCATTGTATATGCTTGCCTACTTTGACGAAGATGAGTTGATTGTAGGTATGCGGGTTTATTTCTGGGCTCTCTATTCTGTTCCACTGATCTATATGTCTGTTTCTGTGCCAGTACCATGCTCTTTTGATTACTGTAAGCTTGTAGTATTGTCTAAAGTCTGGAAGAGTTATGCCTCCAGCTTTGTCCTTTTTCCTCAGGCTTGCTTTGGCAATTCTGGATCTTCTCTAGTTCCGCATAAATTTTAGGATTATTTGTTCTAGTTCTGTGACAGATGTCCTGGGTAATTTGAGAGAGATCACATAAACCCTACATTTAATCTATAGATTGCTTTGTGTAGTATGACCATTTAACAATATTCTTCCAATCCAATAACACGTGATATCTTTCCATGTATTTAAATCATCATCCATTTCCTTTTTCAATGTTTTATAGTTCTCAGCATGTAAATTTTTCACCTCCTTGGTTAGGTTTATTCCTAGTTTTTTTGTGTGTGTGATTTTAAGAGAGATTGTTTTTTACTTTCCATTTGTGATATTTCATTGTTAGTGTAAAGAAATGCAACATATTTCTGTATGTTAATCTTGTATCCTGCCATCTTGCTGAAATTGTTTATTCTGGTAGTTTTTGTGTGGAGTCTT
Organism: Ovis aries; assembly: GCF_016772045.2. Classification (NCBI taxonomy): domain Eukaryota; kingdom Metazoa; phylum Chordata; class Mammalia; order Artiodactyla; family Bovidae; genus Ovis; species Ovis aries. The sequence goes on along the minus strand of NC_056080.1, from coordinate 17,201,532 downwards.
AAGGCTTATATGTATATACATATATATAATCATGTCATCTGCATATAATGACAATTATACCTCTTCTCTTCCAATTTGGATATTTTTAGTTCTCTTTCTTGTCTGATTTCTGTGGCTAAGATTTCCAGTACTATGTTGAATAGAGTGGGCATGCTTATCTTTTACCAGATTTTGACAAGGCTTTCAGCTTTTCACCATTATTATGTTGGCTTTGGACTTGTCATCAATAGCTTTTATTAGGTTGAGATATGTTCCCTCCATGTCCACTTTGGTAAGAGTGTTTAACTTGAATGGCTGTTGAATTTTGTCAAATGCTTTTTTTGACATCTATTGAGATGATCATGTGGTTTGGCATTATTATCTTTTTTTATATTTTTTTTTAGCCATTCAGTAGACATGTAGTGGTATCTCACAGTTGTTTTAATTTGCATTTCCTTAATAGCTAATGTTGGCCTTCTTTTTATTTCTTTTATTTATTTATCTATATATATTCTTTGGTGAAGTGTGTATTCAAGGTTTTTTTTTTTAACCAGTTTTTCAATAGTTGTTTTCTTACTATTGAGTTTTGACTGTTCTTTCCTTTTTTTTGAGAGAGAGAGTTCTTTCTGTATTCTATATTCTTGTTGAGTAAGTGACATGCAAATAGTTTCTTCAGTCTATAGCTTGTCTTTTTATCTCTTAAATGTCTTTCACAGAGCAAAAGTTTTTAATTTTGAAAGAGTTCAGTTTATCAACTTTTCTGCTATACATGGTACTTTTGGTATCATGGCTTATTCTGCTGCTAAGTCACTTCAGTCGTGTCCGACTCTGTGCGACCCCATAGACGGCAGCCCACCAGGCTCCCCTGTCCCTGGGATTCTCCAGGCAAGAACACTGGAGTGGGTTGCCATTTCCTTCTCCAATGCATGAAAGTGAAAAGTGAAAGTGAAGTCACTCAGTCGTGTCTGACTCTTAGCGACCCCATGGACTGCAGCCCACCAGGCCCCTCCGTCTATGGGATTTTCTAGGCAAGAGTACTGGAGTGGGGTGCCATTGCCTTCTCCGATGGCTTATTCTACCTAATTCTAAGTTCTAAAGATTTTTTTTCCTGTGTTTTTCTTTTAAAGTTTAATAAGTGTACATTTTACATTTAGATCTGTGATCCATTTTGAGTTAACTTTGTGTAAGAGGTGAGATTTAGATTGAGGTTCATTTTCTTGCATGTGGATGTTTAAATGTTCCGATATACTTTGTGTTTAGACATTTGTCATATCTGTGTGGATCTACTTCCAGTCTCTGTTCTGTCCTAGTCACTATGTGTGTATCCCTTTGCCTCTTGTCTAGGTACATACACATGTAGGATTATTATGTCTTCAGAGTGAACTGACTCTTTCATTATTATGTAACATCCCTCTATATCCCTGGTCATTTTCTTTGCTGTGATGTCTGCTTTATCTGACATTAACGTCTCAATTCTTTCCCCCTCTTCTAGCTACTCTAAAGAGTGAAGTGAAGTGAAAGTTACTCAGTCGTGTCTGACGCTTTGTGACCCCATGGACTATATAGACCATGGAATTCTCCAGGCCAGAATACTGGAGTGGGTAGCCTTTCCCTTCTCCAGAGGATCTTCCCAACCCAGGGATCAAACCCAGGTCTCCCACATTGCAGGCAGATTCTTTACCAGCTGAGCCACAAGGAAAACCCCAAACCCTAAAGAGTAGGGTTTCAGTTTATTACTTTAGCACTTTTTCATAAGTCCAAAAGCAAAAGGCCAGTAATTTATTACCATATTAATCTCTGAGCACTTTAGATTCAGTAATTGGTGGGCTGTGGAAGACAGAGTTTCCTGTGCTTCACAGCTGGCAGGTGAGGTCATCAAGACAGCATAGTTGTTCAGTTATTCACATAATGATTATTCATTTATTTGCTTCTCATCTCTGGGAGAGGCTTCCACATCCCTATCCTGTTGAACTTAGGAATGGTCATGTGACTTGCATTCATCACTGAGATGAGAGAGGAAGTGGTATGTGTCAGTTCTGGTGAGCACCTGTAGAGGTGCTCATGGTTTACTGTGTCTGTCTTCTCTGGTATGAGATGGGCAGTGTGTGTGTGTGTGTGTGTGTGTGTGTGTGTGTGTGTGTGTGTGTGTGTGTGTGTCAGGTGTTGGGGTGGGGGGCTTAGCTTGGTTCCTAGTGGCAAGATAGCAGAGCAGAACCACAGCTGAACATGGATGGACACAAGGCATGGATGAGAAATGTAAGCCACCAACATTTTCTTCTTGTCTGTGACTGCAGTATAGGGGATCAAGCCTGGGCTCAATCTATCCTAGGCCTCAGGGCCTTTCCTTTTTTTTTCTTCTTTGATAAATAGGAGTTAGGAACAGTGCTTCCCCTAAATAGAAATGAAAAAATGTTGGAGAGGGGCCTACAAATGACTGGATTTGAAAGACAAGCTGTCCACTTGTTCACCCTTTGCTTTTGCTGAAAGCACAGTTTACATTTGGCTCATGTGTTGATCCACCTGTTCTACAGTTAAGGGATGTCATTGTCAGTTCTCCCGCAGGAGGAGTGCTAAGCCTCAGCACAGGTTTGTGCTATTGCACTGGGACACTACCATTGACTCTTTGTAGCTCTCCTTGTAGCTTCTCCCTCCTCTTCCTTAAGAGTGCTCCCATTCTTGACCAATCTGCCCACATGACCTAATTATCTCTCAAAGGCCCCACTTGCAAATACTGTCACACTGGGAATTAGATTTCAACATATTAATCTTGGGGAGACCAGGCTTTCAGTTCCTAGTAGTAAGTGCTCCTTTTGATGAGTGCAGCAGTACCCTAATGTAACATGGCTTATATGTGCAGTTTTGAATGCGAGGATCCCCTGAAACACCCCAACTGCTTCTCTGTAGTGGAATGAGGCTCAGATAGTCTAGCTCCACTTCAGCAGTTAAAGAATCAAAGAGGTGACTTTCAGGTAACAGGACAGTGACATTTCATAATCCAAACCACACTTGGCACTTTGTGTAGGCGGTCACTGCTGTGTCATTGGAAGGCTGTTTGTCTCAGAACTGACTCACAGTTGATAAGTACACCAGGGAGGGGCCAAGTTCTTCCTCTGGATCTCCTGATGGCTCCAGAACAGATAAAGATGCTTATGATATACCTTGTTTGTGCCAGTAATTTTTTAAAAAAGAACTCCAGGAGTCCACTATTGGGAAAAGACTTGTACCTTCCTTCAGCCATTCCTACAGTTCACTTCTGATTGATATTTGTTTTTTTGTTGTTTTTTGGTTGACTTTTGATATCATTGGTTTATAGTTGTTGGCTGTAGAACAATGTCAATACATGGAATGCTGCTTCCCCTAAAGGAGTATCAGTTGTGTTTTAGATGTTTTTGAAGAGGGCACAGATTAGTTAAAGGAGAAAGTCAAATATTTAATTCCTTAGGTGGGACTATCTGAAACTATGCCAATATTTTTTCACCTAGTTACCTTGGCGTTCACTTTGAAAGTACTCAGCAGAGTTTGTTTTCTTGCTTTTTTGGTTCCATTTGTTTTGCTTTTGGCTGCGCTGGGTCTTCGTTGTAGCACACAGGCTCTTTGTTGCACCACAGGGGCATTTTTCTAGTTGCAGAACAACTGGGCGGCTCTGGTTATCGTGCACGGGCTTTTCTTGTTGCCGAGTACAGGCTCTAGAGCAGGAGGACTTCTCGAGTTGCGGCGTGCAGAATTAATTGTCCTGTGGGCATGTGGAATCTGGTTTCCTGACCAGGGATCAAACCTGCATCCCCTGCATTGGAAGGCAGCTTCTTAACCACTGGCCCACCAGGGAAGTCCCCCAACAGGGTTTTTTAATGAACCCTTTTGTAAATAATTTAGTACTCTTTTGAGTAATATTTTAAGCTGGCAAGGTTTTGATTGCTATGATGTATTTTATTAGATACATATTTCTGTGCATAATTTCAGGAAAAGTTCAACAGAGGCTTTATATTTATGTGATTCTTCTCCTATCTTATCAATTTTATTTCTAGGCACAAAGTTTATTAGGACTAGATTCTAAAAAAAAAAAATAGCTTTATTGAGATATAATTTCCTTAACATACAATTTATCTAGCATGTATAGTTTAATGGTTTTTTTTAGCATACTTATAGATTTGTACATCAACACCACAGTCAATTTTAGAACATTTTCATCACCCCCCAAAAGGAAAAAAACCTGTTAGCAGTCACTCATTCACTCCCTATTTCCTCCCACCCACTCCTACCTGCAGCCCTAGACAACTACTCATCTACTTTCTATCTCTATAGATTTTCTATTCTGGACATTCTGTACAATTGAAATCATACAGTATGTAGACTTTTGTAACTGGCTTCTTTTACTTAGCATAATATTTTCAAGGTTCATCCATGCTGTAGCCTGTATTAGTAGTTTATTCCTTTTTATTCCTGAATATTTCAGGAATATTGTTTCAGGAATAATATTGTTTGGACCATGTTTTATTTACCCATTCATCAGTTGATGGACATTTGAGTTGTTTCCTCTTTGGGGCTATTATGAACAATGCTGTTATGAACATTTGTGTATACTTTTTGGTGAAGGTCTGGCTTTTTAGTGACTCAGCTGTCCTTTTACATACTGGTGATATCATAGCTCCATAGAACCCCCCCCCCCATGGCCTCTTGCTCAGTGCCTCCTTTTTAAGGCAGGCAGTTTCCCCAGGCACACACAGCTGGAGTGGTGAAGTTGGGCTCCTTGCTCTCATGTTCAGTGCTTTACCAGTTGAAGTGGAAACATGACAGGAGATGAAGAATTAATTCCATATTACACAGGTTTGTAAAAGCCTTGTAGGCTTTTTCTGTTTGCTGTTTCTTCTGTTTGTCACTTACAACAGTATGGTCTCATCTGAAAGCAAAACAAAAAGTACTACAAGTTAAAAGGTGCCTTAGAGGTTTTTTTTAGTCTAATATCCTCATTATGCAGAAAACCCAAACCTAGAAAAGTGATGTCACTGCCCACCCAAGATCACACTGTGGTACCAGGGCAAGGGTTGGAACTCTGGGCTCTTCATTTCTCGTCCCAGTCCTCATTGTGCCCCGCTTAAGGTGAGCGTTCCTGGCCCAGGTGCTGGATGAAAGGTGGTGCTGTCACTTCGTGTCTCCTCTCTGATAGAATCCCATCACGGGGCTGATGTCAGCCAGTCATGAGCAGAAGGATGCCTGGGTACGGGATAACATCTACAGCATCCTGGCCGTGTGGGGCCTGGGCATGGCCTACCGCAAGAACGCCGACCGCGACGAGGACAAGGCCAAGGCCTACGAGCTGGAGCAGGTAAGGCTGACTGGCAGCTCTAGCCTGGTGCTCAGCACCTTTTCCTTGGACTGAAAAGCCTACAAGGAAGTAACTGTCTGCAAAAAAGCCTGGTGCAGGCGTCGCCTCTGTTTCTGTTGTAGGATATTTGGTCTCTCAACCTCTCATGTCTCTCCTTTTGAATTTTTTTTTTCCCCCTCCATAAAAAACAACAATCACGCTGAGTGGATATCCAAATTTCTAACTAGCTACATTTCTCTTACACATGCTCTGTCAGTTTTATACATACTCACGTAGGAGATGTCATTATAAACTAACATGATTATTTTTAAAGCAGCACACTAGAACTCCACATTTCAAGATGTATGCTCTGTGGAGTCCTCATGTTGAAAGGATATTTATTCAAACAGTGTTGCCACTACTTAAAACAGTTTTGCAAAATGCCTTTCTAGTTTGAATCATTCCAAAGCAGTCTTATTAATTTGCAATACCCTTTAATTTTGAACCACGCTGATATTGTCCAGTTTTCATACCCATGTTATCATATGGCACAATGAAGTCCTTTATTGTTTTCCAAAATCAGAAACCAGCATACCTACCAAAGCCAAGACTTGCCATCAGTAAGTATGTAAGAAAATAATCTGCCCCTGAGCACGGAGGTATTTCCAGTGTTCTGAGTAATAGCGTTGAAGTAAGGAGTGAAGGAAAGTTACATGGCTCAAAATAGCCTGGAGTTAAAACTCCTCTCCCGGTCCTCCCCACCATTCTATGCAAAATAAAGAACACTCTCACCGGAAGAAAACAAATAGACATTAAGGTTGATTACACCCAGCTCCCAGCTGGTCCAGCCTCTGGCGATCTCCAGAATTCCTTGCCCCAGCCATTTAAGAGATAATTACTCCGAACAACCTTGGAGAAGAACAGGCCCCCCTTAAGACAGTAGATTTCCACATATATGCCTATTATATACTTACTCTCTTCTTGGGTTAGGGCAGCAGGTCACTAATCTGACTGCTGCCCCTTCTCGCCTCATTAAAGGTGATCTGTTCCTTAAAGTGCTGGTCTCAGTTCTTTTTCCTAGCCTTGCCTTTTCTACCTTCCTTACCCTACAAGGAGCATTGATGTGTAGAAGTATCATTCTCATGGCATGAGTGCCTTTGGGATTTGTCTTTGGTTTGCACACTGCTTATTGGCCCACACAGCCAGTGGGTCATCAGGCCAGGGAGAATTCTTGTGGCCCTATCATAAACAAAGTGGGCCTGAGTGGCAGGCAGCCTTGTCAGCAGTAGGGAAGCTAAGAGAGGAAGCCTGTCTGTGCGAGCAGGGAAAGGACCATTTGGCTAGACGTGCTAAGTATGAGGTGATGAAATCACCTAGTCTTGGAGCTAAGGGGTAGTATTTAAAATGCATACAGCAAGCATTGAATGCTCCTCCAAGAACCTGGATGGCAGTTACATAAGTGAATCGTTCATTTAACTGTAATAATTTGATATTCATGTTCTCCAAATTTTCTATCCTCCTGACGTAAAATCCAAGTTAAGCCATGCCTAGCTATTCTCTCTCTTTCTCTCTCTCTCTCTCACACACACACCCCACTACCTCTCTTCTGTAAGCAATTTCTGATCTGGGTTAGAGTTGACTAGATTTGCTGCTCTATGACTGACAATAGAGAGGCACAAACAGACCACGTTGTTTGATTTGTTTAGTGTGGTTAATAACACTGGATCTTCCAATGATCCTCAACATGGACACTATTCCATTTGGGGCTTAGACAGTACAGCTGCTCATTGTGTGAGACTGTCCCATGCATTGCAGGACACGTAACATCCTTAGTCCTTACTTACTAAATGCCTATAGCTCCCATCCCCATCAGAGTGACAATAAAAATGCCTCCACCCTCACATTTCTAAATGCTCCCCCACCCCCGGGGGATGCTAATGTCACCCCCAGTTGGGAACCACTGGGCCTCTTCACAATGGAAAATAACCTTATTTGAGGGGAAGTCAATTGGCAAATGTTTATGCTACGCACTGTAGGAAATATTAATTTTGACAGTGTTAATTATACCTTTTAATTATGAGGTAATATTTTCTGCATCAAAAGAGTTTCTGACATAAAGTGAGATTATACTCTAGAATCCTAGGATTTTAGAGAATGAAGAATCTGAAGGGTGATCCATTTCAGACTTTTCTCCCATAATTATCTTTGGTGGCCCTTCACTACGTCTTAGCCTGCAAACCATGTTCATTGTGTAAGAGAGGAGATGCTAATGGCCCCGGGAAGGAAGTTCTTTCAGCCAGCTAACTTTGACCTAAAAATACCCCATTCTCTAGCCACTTGTGAAGTCTTTTTCTAGTGGATTTAATAGGACATATGAAGACCATCTTTCAGTGGGCCTGAACTGTGGAGGAAGAGAGTGGCAATATAATGTATTGACAAGGAGTTCAAACTCTGGAGTCAGAGGGCCTGAGCTCTGTCCTGCTCCACCCCTTGCCAGCTGAGAGACTTGAGCAGTGTTGATTCATCAGCCTCAGGTTCCTCATTGTAAAGTGGGGAAATAATAACACCTACCTCAAAAGGGTGTTGCAAGAATTAGTGGGAATCTAAGTAAAGTGTTTTGTACAATACTAGAATAGAATGTCTGATTATCATGTTGTTATTGTTTATAATAATTATTGTTATATGATATTTCTCCTTCTCTGTATGACTTACTCCACTCAGTATGATACTCTCTAGGTCCATAATTGGTTCTAATATGTATTACTAACAAACTTTGGCAACTACTTGCATTTTGTAAGAACTTTACTCAATAGTCCAGTAATGGTGTCACAAATGGCTGTTTTGGCAAAGCATCATTACTTTGGGGCAGGCAGGGTGGACTTAATTCATCCTTAGTATAACAAAAATAAATTACTAAAAATTGAGACATAAAGCTCCAAGGTACTAGGCTTATAAAAATTATCTTGAATAAAATAGCAGGAGTCACTGGATTTCAGCACCAGAAGAGACCATCTGGTCCAACATCTTTATTTGAGATAAGTCACTTCATCAAGATTTTCTTTCTTTGTGATGGAATGGAGAAGTAGAAATAATCTAAACAATCAAAGTGCTTGTATATGCCTTCTTGGGGAAGGTTCCAGGCAGCACTGGCTTACCTGTCATGTGGGGAGGAGGTTGTTTTCATGGAGCAGGGAAGCTGGCCTTGTTACTGATCCCATTTTATTTCCGCAGAATGTGGTGAAACTGATGCGAGGTCTTCTCCAGTGCATGATGAGACAGGTAGGCAGAAAATGACAGATGTATTTTTGGGTCATCTGAGTGGGTGCTTTATCATTTTCCTGGTGACAACCATCAGTTTTAGAGTGTTTTGAACTTCTCAAGATGAGAAATTGAAAAAATTTAGCTTACTTTCTCCTTTTAAAATTATCTTCAGTAATTTTAATATAGCATAGAACCAGACTCAGAGAATACTTTCTCAAAGTCTTTTCAGGGCTTCCCTCATAGCTCAGTTGGTAAAGAATCCACCTGCAATGCAGGAGACCCCAGTTCGATTCCTGGGTTGGGGAGATCCACTGGAGAAGGGATAGGCTACCCACTCCAGTATTCTTGGACTTCCCTTGTGGCTCAACTGGTAAAGAATCTGCCTGCAATGCAGGAGACATGGGTTCGATCCCTGGGTTGGGAAGATCTCCTGGACAAGGGAAAGGCTACCCACTCCAGTATTCTGGCCTGAAGAATTCCGTGGTCTATATAGTCCATGGGGTCACAAAGAGTTGGACATGACTGAGCTGCTTTCACTTTGAGTCGAAATGCTTGAGTTTTTAAAACTTGACAGTAATATTTACTGGTATTTTCAGTGAGAGGTAGAACAGTTTCTTGAGCATGTACTCTGTACAGAACATCGTACTAGAATCTGTACAGATTCCAAGATGAATATGGTACAGTCCCCACCTTTGATTGGCACATTCCCATTAGTTTTGAAAAGCATCGTTGTTCTTTTCTTTTCAACATAAGGAAATAGGATTGGAAATTACAGAGGTAGAAAAGGGCCTCTTCCTCCCCTCTTCCCTCATTCCTTCCCTCCCTCTCATTGAGTTCCTACTATGTGTCACAGCTCATGCTGGGAATAGCAAACAAGGAAACCCTTTGGCTTGACCTCTCAAGCTTGCAGAGCTTGTTAAAATCCCAGTAGACTAAGACATTTCTGGTGATGGGCAGGAAGAGACACACACCCCCACCCCCTCTGTGTGATGCTCACTAGTGAGCACTCGTCCCCTACCTTCCATCCCTCTGTCTCCCAGAGGTAACAGATAAAAGGTCTAAATCCAAGATAATGACCCTGCCAGCCATGAACCCCTCAGCCATGCAGCCGGCTTGCTGTCTTCCTCAGGTGGATAAAGTGGAGAGGTTCAAGCACACTCAGAGTACCAAGGACAGCCTGCACGCCAAGTACAACACTGCTACCTGCAGCACTGTGGTGGGCGACGACCAGTGGGGCCACCTCCAGGTGGATGCCACCTCCCTCTTCCTCCTGTTTCTGGCCCAGATGACAGCCTCCGGTGAGCCAGGCCTGATGGAGCCCGTTGAATTGAGAGTGACCATCCCGAAGGGGCGGGGAGGGGCAGGCATTGACCAGTATTCAATATAAGCTGCTTTTTTGCATTACATTATATGCCCTGATTCTGTGGCTCTGTTGACAGTCAGCTTCCTGAGCCCTCGCAGGGCTGTTGCGCCTGCTCTGTGCACCAGGCGGCCTTGAGTTAGGCCGCTTAGCTGCTGTGTCGCAGAGCTGTTCCCTCCAGTCCCGAAAATTCATGCTCCTGGGTTAAAGGCTTTGTATTTACTTCAGACTGCAAACGTGAAACTCCAAAAATAGGAGAAATCAGGAAATAATAGTGTTATGGCTTTGTGAATAAACCTGGGACTTGAAAAGGATGTTTTGGTTATGAAAGTTAAGATGAGCTCACTGTAGATGGTTTGGAAAATATAATGAAATACAAAGGAAAAAAATCTCACTGATAATTGTCATTTGAATGTGTCTCCTCCAGGTTTTTTTTTTTTTCACTGTAGTTTAAAAAACATATTTCAGATTATATGGTATGCATATAGTGTTTTCATTACATAGCATTATAACTTAAGCATTTCTCCCATAATATTAAAGGTGTTCATAAACAATTTTAGTGACTTTACCAATGGATATTCCATAATTAAACTATTCTTTATTCTTCTGTTTACCTATCATAACTGTATTGCAATATAAACTTTGACCCTCATATCTATTTGCTTCCTTCTCTTAGTTTGATATCATTCAAAGGCTACTTATACTCATTGCCAAATTGTTTGCAGAACAGTTGACCAGTTTGGAGAAGGAAATGGCAACCCACTCCAGTATTCTTGCCTGGAAAATCCATGGACAGAGGAGCCTGGTAGGCTAAATAGCCCATGGGGTCACAAAGAGTTGGACATGACTGAATGACTTCACTTGCATTTTCTTTTTTACTTTACCAGTTAACCACGCACCCCCCCACCCCCGCAAGTGATGTAAGAGTATGTATCTTACCCACACCAGTTTCAAGAATTCATACTTTACATGTATTTGTCAACCAGCTGTACACTCAAGCTTGCTTTCCTGGTTATTGCCTGCTTCAGTACATGGGTGCACCTCCTGGGCAGGTGCTGGGAGCTGGCGTTTCCATGAGTTGAAGAGCCATTGCCTGTGGTTGGGGGCTCTCCTTTCCCAACCTGGCCATTGGGGGAAAATACCCACCCTGCGCTTTACTCAAGGATAAGACAGTGGTTATGCTGGGCTAAAATGCTGGCTCTGTGGAATCTTTCTGCACAAATCCCACACATATATGAAGACCCCACATCTCTTTCAATCATTTCTCCTCCTAGGCACACAGACAAAAGTGGAGCCATTCTTATCTTCCATCCTTCCTTGGCTCCCTCCTTCATGCCCTCCTTTCTGTCCTCACTCTTTCCTTCCCTCCTTCCTTTCATCCTTCCCTCATTCCTTATTTTCCTCCCCACTTTCTATCTTGCCTCTCTCCTTCCTTTCTACTCTCCTTCCTTCATCCTATCCTTCCCTCCTTTTCCTTCCTTCCATCCCTCCTCCTCTCCTTCCTTCCTTCCCTCCTTCATTCCCTCTTTCCCTCCTTCCTTCCCTCCTTCCCTCTTTGCTTCCATCCCCCCCTCCTTCCATCCATCCATTCTTTACTCTTCCACTTCTTCCCTCCTTCCTTCTCTCCCTGCTTCCTTCCTCCCATCCCTCCCACTTTCCTTCCATTCATCCCTCCTCCTTTCCTTCTCATTTCTTCCTTCCCTCCCTTCTTCCCCTTCCATTCTTCCTTCCTTCCCTTCTTCCTACCCTCCTCCTACCCTTCCTTTCCTCCCTCCTTCCTTCTCTCCCCTTTCTTCTTTTCCTTCCCTCCCTGCCTCCTTTATTCCCATCCTCCCTCCTTCCTTTCTAGCCTCCTCCCCATCCTTCCCTGCTTCCTTACTTTCATTTCTCACTCTTTCCTTCTCCCCTTGCTTCTTTCCTTTTCCCACCTTCCGTTCTTTCTTCCTTCCTGCCCTCCCTCCTTCCTTCCTTCTCTCCGTCTTTCCTTTATATCCTCTTTCCCTCCTCCTCTCCATGCTTTCCTCTTTCTTTCCTTCCTGTCTACCATCCTTCTGTCTTTCCCTACTTCCTTCCTGCATCCTTCCTTCCCTCCCTCCTCCCCTCCTTCCTTCTGTCCCTCCCATGAGCCTTCCCTCCCTCCTTTCTCTTTCCCTCTCTCACCCTGTTCTCGCTCCCTCCTTCCTCTCTACCCTCCTTCCTTCCATCTTTCCTTCCTTTCCACTTTGTGCCCTCCTTCCTTCCCTCCCTCCTTCCTTCCTTTACTCCCTGCTTCCTTCCCTCCCTCCATTCCCCCTCCTTCCCTCCTTCCATCCCTCCCACATTCCTTCCCTCCCTCCTTCTCTCCCACCTTCCCTCCATCCCTCCCTCTTTCCTTCTCTCATTTCTTCCTTCCCTCCCTCCTTCCCACCTTCCATCTTCCTTCACCTTATTCCTACCCTGCTACCATCTTTCCTTCCCTCTCTCCTCCTCTCCCTCCTTCCTTCCATTCCTGCCTCCTTCATTCACTCCCTTCTTTTCTACCCTCCTTCCTTCCACTGTCCTGTCCTTCCCTCTTTCCCTCCCTCCCTCCTTTCCTCCTTTCTCCCTGACTGCTTCCTTCTGTCCTTGCCCTCCCTCCTTCCTTCCCGTCCTCTTCCTGTCCACCCTTCCTTTCTTTCCTTTCTTCCCTACTACTTGCCTTCCCTCTCTCCTTCCCGCCCTCCCTGCCTCCTTCCTTCTTTCCTTCCCCTCCTCCCCCTTCCATACCTACCTCCATTTGTCTTTCCTTCCTTCGTTCCCTTCTCGCCTCCTTCCCTCCCTCACTTTCATTCCATCCCTCTCTCTTCCCCTCGCCCTTCCTCTCTCCTTCCCCCTCTCTCTCCTTCCTTTCATCGCTCCCTCTTACCCTCTCTCCTTCCTTATTTCCCCTTCCCTCCTTCCCTTCCTCCCTCCTACCTCCCCTGCCTCCCTGTCTTCTTCCTTTCTAGCCCCCTTCCTTCCTTCCATCTTGCCCTCCTCCTCTCACCTTTCTTCCTTCCTTTCTGTCCTCCTCCTCCTTCCTGTCCTGTCCTCCTCTCTTCTCCTCCCTCTCTTTCTCCCCTCCTTCCTTCCTCCCCTCTTTCCATCCTTCCCTCTGTCCTTTCTTCCCTACTTTCTCCCTTCATTTTTTCTGTCCTTCCCTCTCAACTTCTTTCCCTCCTTCCTTCTCTCCTCCCTTTCTTCCCTCCCTCCTTCCTTCCTGCCCTCATCTTCCTCCTTCCTTTCCTTTTGCTCTCCTTCTCTCCCTTCTCTGTTCACTCCTTTCCTCCCTCCCTCCCACCCTCCTTATTTCCCCTCTCCCTCCTTCCTTCCTATCCTTCCCTCCTTCCAGCCCCTTCTCCTTCCTTTCTACCCTCCTTCCCTCCATTCTCCCTTCCTGCCTCATCCTTCCTTCCCTCCCTTCCTCCTTCCTCCTCTCCTTCTTTCCCTCCTCCCCTCCCTCCCTTCTTCTCTCCTTCCTTCCTACTCTCCTTATTCTGTTCTTCCCTCCTTCCTTCCTTCCCTCCCTCCCTTATATCTTTTACCCCTTTTCTCCTTCTTCTTTCCTTCCTTTTCTCATTCTATCTTTCCTTCTTTCCCTCCTTTTTTATCACCTTCCTTCCTTCCCTCCTTCCTTCTGCCTTTTCTCCTTCCCTCCCTTGTTCACTACCTCCCTCCTTCTTTCCCATCCTATTTCCCTCCTTCCTTCCTTCCTTCTGAAAGGTTGTTGTTGAATTACGACACCGGGATTCTTGGCCCCCAGAGGAGAAGAATTCAATCCGGAGCCAGAGACGAGGCTTGATCACTCAGAGCTTTTGTGCAATAAAGTTTTATTAAAGTATAAAGGAGACAGAGAAAGCTTCTGACGTAGGCATCAGAAGGGGGCAGAAAGAGTACCCCCTGCTAGTCTTTAGCTGGATGTTATATAGTCATCAGCAGTCTGTTAATGAAAGAAAGGAATGTCTCAAAACTCAGAATGGCACCAGGCCCCTCACCCATAGGATGTATTTTGGGATAATCTTGGCTCCAAATGGTTCATCTTGGGCCATAAAAGGATTAGCTTGAATCTTGAAGAAGGGCAGAGCACCATGAGGAACGATATCGGAGTATAACATACTGGTTTATCAAGTAGGTTCTGAGCCAAAAGGTGGAACCGATTTGAAGACAGAGTTTGGGGTAAATGCATAGTACATTACCATAGCTTAAGATAAACATTTCCATAAGAAAAAGGCATTGGTTAACTTCAGGTGAAACCAGGTGTCATGGCAACACAGAATTTTAAGAGAAACCTCCTTTTAAATTTGTATAGAGAAGGAAAAAAATATCGCTAGTTTGTTTCTTCCTGCCGCTTAAGGGAGATAAAAATGCCTGACACTTGCAGGCTATTTCCTCCCTTTGGAGACCCCTGGCCTTCCTGCCTGTTACCCTCTCACTTCCTTCCTCCATCTTTCCCTCCCTATCCTTCTCTCCCTGCTTCCTCCCTTCTTTCCTTCCCAAATTAGACATTAACTGTTATGACTGACTTCATACTTAATTTTTGATGCCCTAGTAAGAAAAATGCAAATGAGGGTATATAATTTATTTTCTAGTATAAGATTTGTCATTTGTAATTGGCAACTCTCTCTTTACAACATAACTCCGTAAACTGTTTGTTTTTCTTTTGTAGGCTTACGTATTATTTTCACTCTTGACGAGGTGGCCTTCATACAGAATCTTGTTTTTTACATAGAAGCTGCGTATAAAGTTGCCGTAAGTTCAAATCCAGTGTTTATTTTCCAGTGTTTTACAGTGTCAGGAAGGATAAAAATCACACAGCTGTTTGACGGCCAGGTTGTCTGGGGCTGACCCGAAGGTTAGCAAGATTAGAGGTATAAGATTATGTCACCTCTGCACATAAACTGCACATTTGTGTCCAGGAACTCAGTTGGGGAGCTCTTGTTGTTGAAATGTGCCATATGCTCTGTTTGAATTCATTAGGTTCATTTTAAATAAGATCCTCAAATACCCTGTGGCATGTGTACTGGGAGCCTGAATCAGGGTGAAGGGCAACACCAGTGCCCGAGGCAGCGCACAGGGAGAGAGGCTGGACCCAGACAGGTGCCCCGGGCTAGGTGATGGGTGGAAATACCTACACACTCAGTTCCTCCAGGCTGCTGTCTGCTACCGAGAGCTGAGCCTCACACACTTGTAGAGAACAGCTAAACTGCAAAGCTGGCCAGAAGAGCAGTAATGAAAGGCTAGAGTTTGCTTTTTGTTTTTAATAAAGAGCTACCAACAAGGATCAGCAAACTTTTTCTGGAAAGGGCCAGAGTAAATCTTCTCAGCTCTTCCAGTCTCTGTGGTCTCTCTTGCTGCTATTTAACTCTGCCATTGTACTGATACCACACAAATAGCTATAGACAACCTTTGACCTCGTGAGTGCAGCTGTGGCCCAAATAGACCTTATTTCTGGATCACAGGTGTAGCAGACCGGATTCGGTGCCAGGGCAAGCGCTTGCTGACCCCAGGTCTGAAGCAGTAATCGTCCACCAGGAGCAGTCTTTGGCTCTCCCAGGGAAACCAGGCAATGTCTGGAGACATTTTCGATGTTGACAACAGGGGAGCGGGTACTATTGGCATCTAGAGGGTGGAGGCCAGGGATGCAGCTGAACACCTTCCAGTGCACAGGACAGCCCCCCTACAACAGAGAATGAGTAGGCTGCAAATGTCAGTACCGCCGAGGTTGACAAAGCCTGGTCTGAAGAAACTGGGGAAGGCTTTGTAGAAAGGGTGGAACTTGAGTTGGATGTTGGTAGATGAGTAGGGCTCAGATAAGCAGGAGGAGGGAAAGGGGTGCGAGAGTATCAGGAATGGCTGTGAGTGTGGGGGAAGGGGAGGGGTGGAGGATGGAGTAAAGGGTGTCTTAGGGTGACAGCTGAGTGCTCCAGAATAGTAGGAATTAAAGTCAGCTTGTGGACAGGCAGGAAGTGTGGGGCTGGATCATAGAGGTAAGGCCATCAGAGAGAGAGATTTGAACATGATCCACTAGGGAATAAACAGGTTGTCAGGTTAGAGTCTCGTGCTGTGGAGTTTCTAAGGATGAGTCAGGCAGTCGGCTCCAGGGTTGGAATGAGGACAGGTTGGAATGGAAAGGCCCCACTGTGCAGAGGACTGAAGGAAGGGGTTCTGGAGTCAGCCACGAGGCCTGCATGGCAGGGAAGAGTCTAAAGTCACTCTAGTGTGTCTGAGTCTGAAATGTCTTATTCTGAAAATGTTCATCTTTCTCTAATAATGATAAGTGCCAGAATGTTGGCATTGGTCCTGTTCTTCTTGGGTTGTAAAATACTGTATATAGCATTATTTCAAAATGGTATCCAGTGCCTGGATTTCTTCAGTGAAAATATGAGCTATAAAAGTTAAGTATGTATGTATCAAGTCCTCTATGTGGACGGGCTATCCTAAGCCAATTCGTATTAATTCATTTCAAAATACCAGGCAAGTTTAGTGTTCTGAGCCTCAGTTTTGACTTTGCACCCATTACTGCTGAGCATTTTTTTCTCAAAAGGTAATCTATTATTTTAAATAGTTTGGTTGATTTCACCCAGTTATAACCCATTTCTTCTTTATTCCATCTTACAATTTAATGCAAGTTTAGACGTATTAGGTGAATAAAGGTCAGCCTTTTAAGATAAAATATTTTGTTCTCTATAAATCATGAGTTTCTTACAAATGATTAACTTTTAGAAATAAGAAAACTGAGTGTCTTCGCATGCATTCTTTGTTCTACTTGAGTATTTATTTCCAGAACTCTAACCAGAGGACAAATACACTGAAATCAAGAAAGAATACAGCTTGAGTGTGTAAAGGCATGAATTTGGTACCCTTTGGGAAGAGATAGTCACATTTCATGATGCCTACAGTGACATAAAGGAGTCATTTTTCCATAGTACTTGTCATCTATTAATACCTCTTTTCACCTTTTTCTCCAACAGGATTATGGAATGTGGGAACGTGGAGATAAGACTAATCAGGGTATTCCAGAATTGAATGCAAGCTCTGTAGGAATGGCCAAGGTGACAGTCTGGTCTTGTTTGTTCTTCCTCCTATGCCTCTTTAATGGCTTTGGTTTGGTTCTTATCCTTAGGGGTTTGGATTTGATCTGGTTAGCTTATTTTTCAAAAGTCAACAGCAAGTATGAAATTCAAGTGGTCCATGTACCCCAACCAACTGAAATTATAGGTAAAGAATGGAGGTTTCCTACACCTAAATCTGCATGTGCCTGAAAATCGGTGCATTTCCCTCCTTATTATCCAGTATCATCACCCATGCATCTAAGCTCTTGCTGTTATCTACAAAACTGGATATATGATGCCCAGTCTTGTTTCCTGGGTCATAAAGAGGGCTGAAGAATATGAGCATTTTGTAGGGCAGGGCTCACATGTTTAAGAGTCTACAGGGTCAGGTCAGGCACATAATATAAACAAGTGAAGCCAGCGAGATAGAAAAATAATGGGGGGGGAATGGCATGTATTGAGGACACTGCAGACTTTGTAAAGGTGTTCTAATTTAAGATCATTTTAAAAACTTCCTCAGGCCAAACCAAACATGACCATGGGGCAATTTCAGCCAGCTGGCCACCAGCTGACGTCTCTTGCCTTAGATATTTAGCATGCCTCCTCCATTCCCTCTTCCTCAAGGCTGAAGCAGAATTTTACAGAGTAAAGACTCCAGAACTATAATTTTTAAAGCAACAATAAATATTCCCTGTTAAGGTCAACCGATGGAAAACATACTTAATAATAAAACAGTTTACTTTCTTAAGTGCCAAACATGCTACTGTTAGAAGTTAACCACTGAAATAGGTGAATTTAGCCCCCCACCCCTTACACTCACGATGCTGTGTTGTTAGTATTTTGCTTTTTGGTAGAATACTAACTTCATTTTGGGAAATGGTTTTCTATTTTCTCTATCTTGTTCCTGCAACAAGGCAAAACACAGGAAAGCTCTGAAAATAAGGATAGAACATGAGTATAGGATACTTTAGCTGGATTTTAAAGATGAATTTCATCACCTGTGGGAAAACATATGTGCTCGATTGCTTAATGAAAAAGAAGTACAAGATATAGGAGTGTATGTGTACTACCCATACTCAGTAATTCGTACTTGTGCTTGTAGGCAGCCCTTGAAGCAATTGATGAACTGGACCTTTTTGGAGCCCATGGAGGTCGCAAGTCTGTAATCCATGTCCTGCCGGATGAGGTGGAACACTGCCAGGTGATGGCTCAAGGTTCTCACATCCAGAGAGTAGAGACGGAGACTCATGGCAGAGAGGACTTGGGCTCCAGTTCAGATTCCCCAGCTTCCTAGCTTGGTGGCTCTTGGCTTCTTTGAGCTTCAGTTCCTTCATCCATAAAATGGGCATACTAGGACCTACCCCCACAAGGTAGTCACGAGAATCAGAATTAATCAGCTTAATTTGTCAGAGTACTTTGTGAGCCAGAAAGGACTGTGCAAACATAAGATACAGCAGTGGTGTTTGTATGGAGTCAGCAATCAAGACAACTGTGTTCTGTTGGAGGCAAAGTCAATTTTACGTTTTTTGGAGCATGTAGCTGGTTTTCTCTTAGGTTTATTTCATGAGGTCCCCAGATTTGATGATTGACAAGCAGTAGTTCACTTGGGCGTGTGGTGGAATCTTGTTAGAGGGTAGTGGCAAAATGAATGGTGGAGAGATGATATGGGGGAAATGGCAAATCAGTAAAACCTCCATGAAACACATGTTAGAGAAAGGGGTGATTTGGGGCAGATTAGGTGGCTCCATTTATCAGACAATAGGTCAGCAGTTGCTGGCAAATCAGCAAACTCTTATTTACTGGGGGCTCACTGTATGCAGGCACTATGCTAGGGCTGTGTGAGTGAGAGGCATACAAATTTGTATGCAGAGAGCTTCCAGTGGTAGTATTTGTTTCAGGCGGAGAGAGCCTAGGGAGAGTGACTAGTTAAAGAACTGGGCTTGGGCGTCAGTTGGCTAGAGAAATTAAGCTTTGTTCTGAAGCTGAAGGGTTCCCCCCATATTTAGCCCCCTTCTAGCTCATTCCATTTTCCCCCATTAAATAGTCCTTAGTGGGGAACCTGCTGTTTCTTGGGGTGTGGTTTAATAAAGTTAAGCTGGTATGCTTCTTAATAGATGTGTAGGTCCCCAGTGGAGATGGCATGAGCTCCGTAGCTAGCTGGGCCTGGGTTAGAATCCCAGCTCTGTTGCAGACTAGCTGTATGCCCATCAGCATGAGTCTCTACGTCTCCAAGTCCTCATGTGTGATTTGGACATAGTTCTCGAATTCCTTCTTCACATGGAAGAGTTAATAAGCTTGTGCTTGTAGGAATCTAGTCCCATGTCTGTACATGTTAGATCACAGGGTTAGCTCCCTTTCCTTCCCAAACTGTTCCTTATAATTTCACCTTGCTTTAGTTTACAGTGCCTAATCCAACCACCTTATAATTGAGGCCATATTATAGTGCCACTAAGTAAGCCATTCTTTCTAGGACTAAACTAATTCTGTTTGGACTAAAGTGTTTTGCCTGTTGGTGTGGTCTTCTGGATTTGACTCCTTTAAGTGTTTTCTGAGTTATCCAGTCCAGCTGGTCACCTCCACAGAAGCCAGGCATTTCTCTCTGCCAGTCTTGTATGTGTGTTCTTCTTTGTCTTTGCAGTCAGGACACACTAACCTGCTGATGAGGTAGTCCTTAGTTCTCCCCTGCGTGCCCTAAAGGCCCAGCAGTATCAACAGAAGGTACAGAAGGAAGGGAGCCAGTTCTCAGCACGGGCTCTAGGCATAGCACTGTTCTCCCGAACCCTCTTCTCCTGTGAGGAGCAGGACACATGGGCTGGGTAGGTGCGGTCGCCCAGCAGGGGCCATGTTGGTAGGCAAAAACTCTAAAAACTGGTAAACTCATTCATATGTTCCCTTGGGGTCAAGTCATAGTCTCCAGATGCTGTACGTAACTGTTAGTGCTTCCAGGGTTAACACTTGTTTGTTTTTTGTTCAGTCTATTCTGTTCTCCATGCTGCCAAGAGCCTCGACGTCAAAAGAGATTGATGCTGGGCTTCTTTCCATTATTTCTTTCCCGGCCTTCGCAGTGGAAGATGTGAACCTTGTGAATGTGACCAAAAATGAAATTATTTCCAAGCTCCAGGTAAGCATTGGTCATACTGGTACCCTTCTGCCCTGTGTTAAGTGCCCCTTCCAGATAGTGACGTGGAGCAGCTCACTCAAGGCTGGCCTGTCCCTGCAGTCGCTCTCTCGGTATCAGAGTGGACTGACAGATGGAGGTACCCAAGGCTGAGAATGGAGGGGAGAAAACAAAGTCTCTGAGCCATCAATGCCCAGGTTCTTTTCTTGTGCAGTAGAGTTTCAGTTCCAGCTGGCACATTTAAACCTCAATTCGTATCATTCCTGTGCTTCTAAGGCAGAGCTTCTGAACCCTTTAGCGATCCTAGACAGACTCCCTTAAGAATCTCATGAAAGCTACAGTCCCTGTCAGAAAAAAATGCACATGTCCCAATATCCTCCAACTTGACACACGATTTCTGGGGACTTGAAGATCTCCAAGTTAAACTGAGATTAAAAATCCTAAGGACGTCCCTGGTGGTCCAGGGTTAAGACCTCACCTTCCAGTGCAGGGGTGCAGTGTTCTTCTCTGGTTGGGAAACTTAAAATCTCACATGCCTCACAGTCAATAAACCAAAACAGAAGCAATATTGTAACAAATTCAGTAAAGACTTTAAAAATGGTCCACATTAAAAAAAAAAAATCTTAAAATCCCTGCTCTGAGGTCAGATGCAGAAACTATGACACATTACACCAAACTGAGAAGGTTATACAATACTCTAGCCAACTGAAGTTATCAGTGAAATGATAACCGCAATCTGCATGTTGATGATCCCACTTAGATTTGGTGAAAAATGCTTTTAGCCTCTGGAAACCAAGGGGTAAAGGGTCTCCAACCATATCCCCAGAAGGCACTGCCTCAATTAGCCAGTAGTAAAAACAGAACCTGTTTAGTTTGTAGAAGTAGGCAGAGAGTTCATGTAGAGAATGAAGCATTTCAAGGGGAGCACGTTCTAGACTGGGCTTCCAGGACACCCCAGACATTATGGGATTGGCCACTGGGAGTGCACTTGCCTCCATGGCCAGTGCTAGAACAGCCCCAAATGCTTAACTGAAGAATGGACACCCAAAACTGCAATCCAGGGATAAGGGAGGCAGATTCAGATAGCACTGCCACTGCCCTTCTTTCTTGGCACCCGAGAAGCTGGAGAGGAACACTGAAGCCTGCAGCAGGAAACCCAGCAGCCATGGCCTTAAGCCACAGGAAGCCCTACCGCCTCCCTCCTCCACTTCTTGCAGGATGCAGGTTTCTTTGCATCCAGAGCCTAACTGCTATGAGTCTGGAGTCACCTTGTGGCCTTCCGGTCTTTCAAGTAGAAGCAGTCCAATCAGTCCACATATCACCATGGGTGGCTTCTCCAAGCAGTGAGGGTCCCTTTGCATCTTTGCACAATACAGCAAATCAGAATGAAAGGATAGTCATTCTGTGAACCATGGAGTAATTAATCTCTCAGCCCTGACTGCCACTCTAATGGAAAGTTTTGGCATTCCCTTCCAAGTACTGATCAAACCTTATTTTGGTTTGCTTATTACTTAAAGATGAGTTTTTGTACTGATAGCAGTGAGCACTTTGTTGTTACAAAAAGGGCTGACTTGAATCAAAGAGATAAAGAAATTCTTCTGTTTCATCAAATGCTTCTTTTTGTCTTCTTAGGGGCGTTATGGATGCTGTCGCTTCCTTCGAGATGGTTATAAAACCCCAAGAGAGGTTGTATTTAAAGATTGTTTCTTCTGATTCCTTAGCTGCTTCATGTCTAAGTTGCCACTGTGGATTATAAAACTTACACATTGGAATATTGGAAAGAACAGTCTTAATTTTGGAGTCAGCAAGCTGGAGTTAGGCAATAGAGTAGTAAGATCATTAGGAGAGCAGCAAGCTGGTGATTTAAAACCAGCTTGCTGACAAGGACAAACGGTTCTCTCGCTCACATGTTTTTTTAAAAGGCCACCTGTGGCCTCCTTGGGTTCCTTTGCCATAGTGACTGATAAAATGATGTCAATAAAACAGTCTGCCCAGCACTGCGAGAGTCAAATTTCTTCATATTTGTTATAGAGATAGAGAAAGCTTAATCTAATAAACTACCAAGTAATGTGTACATTTGATTTACTTTTCTGAAATTTTACCGTGGATAACTGGCAAAAATAGCATCTCCTCATTTCAGCAGAATCCTAATCATACCAGCCTCACAGCTGCCCTGAATCAGAAAGCAAGGGCCACCCAGTGAAGCACAGTGGTATTATGTATGTAATCTGACACTACCTTTTAGAACATTTACCTGTTTTGTTCCAGGACCCAAACCGATTGCATTATGACCCTGCTGAACTCAAGCTCTTTGAAAACATTGAATGTGAATGGCCTGTGTTCTGGACTTATTTCATAATAGATGGAGTCTTCAATGGTGATGCTGTTCAGGTGAGAAAATGCTGGGCGTTGTGTTGATAATCAGCATTTTCATGGCAATGGTGTGCTGATGGTTATTAGAACATAGGGTTATGTAAAAATTCAGGGGCACTGTGTCAGTTACCTGTTGCTGCCAACAACCTTTCCTAAAACTTCGTGAATTAAAACAGCTATTGTGTTTGCTCAGTGCTGTGTAATTTGGGTAGCGCTCAGCAGGGACGGGTTTCTCTGCTGCTTCTAGTGTCAGCTGGGATCAGTAGGGCTGCAGGAACCGGCCTCCCTCACGTGGTTGCAGCTTGATGCTGCCTGTTGGCCTGGAGCTCAGGTGGACTCTTGGCCTGGGTCTTCATTCTCCACTTGGGCTTCTCACAGCATTGCAGTCTCTGGACAGTAAAGCTTTTTACATGATGGTCATCTTTTCCCAGAATGCAAAAGCAGAAGCTGCCAAGCTTTCTTAAGGCTTTAGGCCCGAAACTGGCAAAGTGTCACTTCTGTTGTATTTGGTTTTTTCAGGGCTAGTGTTGCCAAACCAGGTTTGTTTTGCCAGAGCGCAGCAAGCCAAAATGCTGAAATGCCGAGGTTTGCAACGAAGAGAGGGTTTATTCGCAAGGAGAACAAGTCTCAGGTCTGCCTGCATGAAGACTAAGGCTCAGGGTATTTATGGGATAAAGAATAAAGCAGCACAGTGGCCTGAAGTTGGGGAGAGGTGGCTGGAAAAAGGAGTGGTAATTCTCATTCTGCCCAACTGTAACTGGGCCACAGGTCTCTGCACATTCCAAAATGGAGGTGCTTAGCATGCTCTGAGGGTGCAGTTTTCAGCCCCCTGATGCCCCAAAGTCACCAGACAGTCGCCCATGCCTTGTTGGAGAGTGGGTGGTCCTAACCAGTCTTAACCAGCTCAGTTGGAACGAGACATAGTTGACTCCAAGTTCCTGGAAAACAACTCGAGCAAACATGGTTTAGGCTATGCGCTGCTTGGAGGACATGTGAGTCTTAAAAGCACCTTGATTAGTGAAGGCCTGTTACAGGTAAAAATAGATTTGACTAATGATTACCCTTGGTTTCAGTCCCTGCTATGTTTTGATCATTTCTCCATGTCGAGAGGAGGAGGACAAAGACCCCTCTGGATACTTCCTGCCTATAAGGGGGATAGACACAACTAGGACTTGAGGAATGAAACTGCTTAGCACTCATTTGAAAATATTCTCGATCCTGGTTTCAGGTTAACACTGTGATCTGAGCAGTTACCACCTATGCACCAGCTGTCAAGGCATTCACAGGCCCAAGATTGGTAAACTACAGACAAAGTTGTAGCCTGAGGGGGCATGTAGAATGGCAGACATTGTTAAAATTTTTATTCTTTTTTAGCAGTTTTATTTAGAATAAGCCAGGGATCAAGCGGGAGAAGGCAATGGCACCCCACTCCAGTACTCTTGCCTGATAAATCCCATGGATGGAGGAGGCTGGTAGGCTGCAGTCCATGGGATCGCTAGGAGTCGGACACAACTGAGCGACTTCACTTTCCCTTTTCACTTTCATGCATTGGAGAAGGAAATGGCAACCCACTCCAGTGTTCTTGCCTGGAGAATCCCAGGGACGGGGGAACCTGGTGGGCTGCCGTCTCTGGGGTTGCACAGAGTCGGACACGACTGAAGTGACTTAGCAGCAGCAGCAGCAGGGATCAAGCGAAAGTGAAAGTCAGTCGGTCGTGTCCAACTCTTTTTTGACCCTATGGACTATACAGTTCATGGAATTCTCTATGCCAGAATATTGGAGTGGGTAGCCTTTCCCTTGTCCAGGGGATCTTCCCAACCCAGGGATAGAACCCAGGTCTCCAGCATTGCAGGCAGATTCTTTACCAGCTGAGCCACAAGGGAAGCCCCAGGGATCAAGTGTCTTACCTTTTTCCATATTGGAGTGTCTCAATCATTATCTGTTTGGCTGAAACACTTAGATATTAAATGTGGAAGGGCCACAGGCTGGGAGAATTAAGTATGGTTTCTATAATATCCTGACCATGTAGAACCTTGGCAGGAGTAGATGCCAGGGTCTTTTTTCTTTTTTCCTCTTTAATCTGAGGACACGAGGACCAAATTTCAATTTAGTATAGAAAAAAATAGGTGACAGGAAATTCTCTGTTGATCAGCTTAACCCAGTATCTACATCTGAGGGCTTTCTATTGTAAGTTATTCAAGGGGAGGACACGGCATAAAGGCTTGAGAACTAGAAGGTGGGGTTCTCTGGGGTGGGGGGCGCCAGTCTCCCACAGACGAGTTTTGTTGTTGCTGCTGCTCTTTTCTGGCCAGCTGTGGTTTTGCCATCTTTAAGGCTACTCTTAGCTAGTGTGGTAGTGCTCAGTGCTTAAGTCAGCTCTTTGCAAGCCCGTGGACTGTAGCCTACCAGGCTCCTCTGTCCATGGGATTCTCCAGGCAAGAATGCTGGAGTGGGTTGCCATGCCCTCCTCCAGGGGAGCTTCCTGACCCAGGGATCGATCTTGCATCTCCTGCATTGGTAGGCAGATTCTTTACCACTGAGCCCACCTGGGAAGCCCTCTCTTAGCTAATATCTTATTTAATGTATCAGCCACATAACGGATGTCCCAGCCCATAGCCTCGCTTCCTGCTATTTCTCCACACCATCACTAGAGTGATCTTATTAAGAAAAAGATGATGCTACTGCTTGTCTTAAAAGCTTTGAATGGCTTCTTGATTACTTTTGTGATGAGATACAGGCTCTTCATGTTTTATAGGGTCCCAGAAGATCTGGCCCTTGTTTTCACCACTGTAGTCCAATTTCTAATTATTTCCTTTCTTGAGTTCTGTGATCCAAGCAGATGAAAACTTGTTCAGGCCTTTGGGCAGGCCAGGCTGTCTGTCCTGTCTTCTCAAATACCCAGCAACTGTCCTAAATATTCATTGGAAGGACTGATGGTGAAGCTGAAACTCCGATACTTTGGCCACCTGATGCGAAGAACTGATTCATTTGAAAAGACCCTGATGCTGGGAAAGATTGAAGGCAGGAGGAGAAGGGGAGGACAGAGGATGAGATGGTTGCATGGCATCACCAATTCAATGGACATGAGTTTGAGTGAACTCTGGGAGTTGATGATGGACAGGGAGGCCTGGCGTGCTGTGGTTCATGGGATTGCAAAGAGTCGGACACGACTGAGCAACTGAACTGAACTGATGCTTTCCACCCTCAGCTTCCCCTCCCCCTTCATTTGATTCATTTTAAGTGTCTCTTCTTTCAGAAAAACTGAAAGCTTTTATATATGCCCCATAGCTCTTATAACAGCCTGGCACCTATCAGTGTATTTCCCACTTAGCTGTCAAAGAACCCTGCTAGAGATGGTCTCTATCCATCTGGGGCATATGCCCCATTCCTAGTATATACTAAGTGCTAAATGAATATTTATTAATACAGTGTTCATTTGTTCAAGGCAGATTTCTTTTATTATTTATTGAAGTATAGTTGAGTTACAATCTTGTGTTAATTACTGCTGTACAGCAAAGTGACTCAGTTGCACATATATATATACATTCTTTTTCATATTCTTTTCCATTGTGGTTTATCATAGGATATTGATAAAGTTCTCTGTGCTATACAGTAGGACCTTATTTTTTTAGTTGGAGCATAGTTGCTTTACAATGTTGTGTTGGTTTCTGCCGTACAACACTGCAAATCAGCCGTGTGTGTGTGTGTGTTCTGGCATAGGAGACACAATCTAAGATTCATTTTAGTTTTTGAGAGCTGCCTCTGTTGAATGCTGAAGTGTTTCAGAAGTGGCAGTAAGCTTGAAATATTAATATTCCCTCTTTATTGACTTTTATGCTTTAGTGATTTTCTTGGGTCTTATGTTTTCTGTCTTTTTACCCCAGGACTGACAGATCTTAAAAAGATTGAGTTGGAATTTCAATTATGAACAAGTTTGACAGTTACCAGAAACAAAAGGCCAAGGAGACAGAAAATCCTGTGCTTAGTACCTTATTTTGTAGGTCTCACAGGATTTATTATTCTTACCCCCCCCCATGCTGTCTCTTCCACTCATTTTAAAAGTGATGCACCCCATTATGCTTTGCTGTCCATAAATTTCAGAAGAAAAGAACATGAGATCTGAAAGGCATTTGACTCTCCAAAGATGAAATGTGTTAAATAGCTAGGTGGCTGGTTAAGGGTTTTTTCTTCACCATTTCCCTTTTAATGCATAGGTTTTTGTCACTGCTTTTTAAATTTAATAGAAGCGTTTACATCAAAAGCTTTTCTTGAGTGGCACATCCTAAGTATTGGGGTACATGGATCATAATACACACACTTTCTTTCCTTCACATCTGATTCGTTCAGCAAACATTTCTTGAGCAAGTTTGAGCGTTTTTTCAGTAGAAGACTACCAACAGGTGGAAATAGGATGTACTGCTTGAGATCTGGCCTCCATTCCAAAAAGCTTATAGTCTAGCTGATGAGACAAAATTGAACTATGTGAGAAGTTAAGAGTGAACTATTTAAATCATAAATGAAAAACAACACATAGAAGACCAGTTGCTTTTTGCTCCTCCTAATGTTTGATATCAGCAGCAGTCCGGGCTCCTCTTGCACTCCATGAGCTGCAGGTGTTTGTGCATTTCTTAGCCCTGTGTGCTACTTCTAATCTGTTTGTTGCCCAGAGAGCTGTTTTCTGTCTTGTGCTGTCTTTTCACCCTATGGGTCATGCTGCTGTTTTCTAGGTCCAAGAATACCGTGAAGCCCTGGAGGGGATACTGATCAGAGGCAAAAACGGGGTCCACTTGTTGCCCGAACTCTACGCCATCCCGCCTGACAAGGTAACCATGTACTTCATTATCTAGAATGAAGTGAGTTGGGCTTGGCCATTTGGTATTTTTCATTCCTCTTTCAGACCTAACACTTTTTCTCCAGAAGTGGTTTCTTGAGTCTTGGGTAGCATTGCTGTTTATCACAGAAGTTACGGATTTGGAGCCATGCTCGACCTGGAGGTTGCCCAAGGGAGGCGTTAGTTGAGGACCTTCAGAGGGTACCTATCCTTCTTCCAAGCTCAGGACCAAGCAGGCCCTAAAATCATAGAACACTGTTGGGCACCATGTTGTTACACATTTCTATGGAAAAAGAAACCAGACAAAATCTCCCTGGGAGAGGGGAAGAGATGTACAGGCATACCTTGCTTTACTGCCACTTTGCAGGTAACTTTGCATTTTTTTTTTTTTTTTTTACTTTTACAAATGGAAGGTTTGTGGCAAGCCTTCAGTGACTTTTTTTGCAATAGTATTTGTTCATTTCATGTCTCTGTCACATTTTGGTAATTCCCACGTTTCAAACTTTTCCATTATTACGGTAATGTGTGATCAGTGATCTTTAATGTTACTACTCGTGAACTTGATGAAGGTTTGGGTCATGGTTAGTATTTTTTAGCAATAAAGTATGTTTAAATTAAGATAGGAATATTTCTTTTAGACATAATGCTGTTGCATACTTTAGATTACAGTATGTAAAAGTGTTAAGTCGCTCAGTCATGTCCAACTCTTTGTGACCCCATGGACTGTAGCCTGCCAGGCTCCTCAGTCCATGGAATTCTCTAGGGAAGAATACTGAAGTGAGTTGCCATTCCCTTCTTCAGGGGATTTTCCCAACACAGGGATCTGAACCTGGGTCTTCTGCATTGCAGGTGGATTCTTTACCATCTGAACCACCAGGGCAGACCTTGGTATATAGTGGTATAGTGTGAACATAATATTTTTATGCAGTGGGAAACCAAAAGTTTTGTGTGACTCCATTTATATTCATTTTATTGCAGTGGTTTGGAACCGAGGTCTGCCTGTACAGGGGTAGTTCAGAATCTCTTCCTTTCAGTTACACAGTTCCTGAGCTAGAGCTTGAGTGATCACTTAGAAGCCATTCTATATCAGGAAAAGAGAAACTGGCCAGTTCCAGGAAGATGCCCAAAGGTAGTTTTGTTCTATTCACTTTCCTAAATTGGGTCATGATGGATTGATATATCTTAATGGGAAGATTTCCCTGTACATATCTCATGTTAAGCAGAGAAGAATTCTCATTTCAAGGCTTATTCTCTCTTGAATGTTCCTGTTGCTTTGAAGCTTCATTAAGACATTTTGGGGCAGAAGAGACTTCGGAGAGCAAGGTTCATCCCCCAGCTGACAGGGCCTGCACTAGAGCATAACCCTGCAGTCACATAGCAGCTTGGGTCTAGGAGTTTGTGGTAGAATCAGGCCCACAAGCACATGGTCAGGGGACTGGTAAAGGCCTTGGAAATTATCTGCCTCAGTTCAAAGAGGCTGTGGAATCTGTCAGAGCTCAGACAGCACTGGGCTCTGCTTGGAATTAGACCCTGATTCAGGGCCTCCTGACAATCGCACCCTGCTTCCCAGTGGGTGGTGCATTTTTTGGGGGGGGTGGAGAGTCCGTCATTGTACAGATCAAACCATGGAGCCTGCAGGGGCTGTTTTCTTTCTGACTATTCAAGGTGTAGATTTCCTGCAAATGTATTCATTTTACTATGTGTGATGTGGATGTGTTGTTGGGAGTCTGGGTGCAGCTGACAGTGGGAGCTGGGTAGTTACTTCCTAGCAACTGTGTGTTCAGGTTGCCCCTTTTCCAGAACTGAGGTACTTGACAAGACTAAATTAGTCATGGAGGTAATTTGGAACCTGGAAGCAGAGCAAGGAAACTGCATAGCTTCAAGGGTATTTTACCTATTTTATAGTAGAGATAACCATCCATCCATGTGCCACTAAAAGGCACATTTCCTGACTGTAGTAAATGCTAGGTGTTATATGCTTTTCTTGCGAATATTAACAGTTCTGGCTGCACGGTGTAAAAGGTTACTCTGCAGCTTTTTCTCATCTGACCTCCATGCTTATACTTGTCATTTCAGCATCCTCGTTTAATCCAGTGTATTTACACATCGGCTAGGCACTGATTTTGAATATTCTTTTGAGCACAGTTTGTATTGGCTGCTTCCAGATGACAGCTTGGAAGGTTCACCCATCCCATCAGTAATATGGAGAGACTGCCGCAGACAGAGCCACCCAGACCCCTATGGCACCTTTGTGCAAATTAGAAAAAGGGCCTCATTCTTGGAGCAGCCACAGCCCTGGGCCAAGGCGGCATCCGGCCTGGGTTCCAGCGTCACTCATTTCCACAGCCGGACATACTTCTGCAAGGCACCACTGACCAACGGGGCCTCCATTGAACAGCTTGAGACTCAGGCAAGCGTGCCCAGCAGACGTGCTTGGAGCAGCTGCTCTGGGTCGGGCAGCACGCTAGGTGCTGGGGCACAGAGGGGTCATGATGCTAGCTCTCCCTCTGCTGGCTTGCAAGCTAGGGAGGTGGGAGGAGCAAGTACACGGACTGAGGGCAGATACCGGAGTGCCATGCTGGTGGCAAAGGCTTGGTGCATTAGAGGACCTGCAAGCTGATTGGAAAGACTGAGGTGGAGAGAGGGAGACGCACCTCCACGGGGAGGCAGGAGCTGGCCGAGGGTGGAAGAAGGGCAGAACTGGGCTGTCTTCTGTTCTTTGCATCGACCTGTTCCCATTCCAGATCTGCGCAGTCTTTCTTAACACTACTTACATTTCAAAAAGTTTTAATGTACCATCTGACTGTAAAAGTAATCCTGCAAACTGCAGAACATTCAACATTCTATAGAAAGAAAATATTTCTAATTTTACATTGCAATGTTTTGGAGAAGCTCCCTCCACTTTTTATCCTATTTGATTACTCATAACATTTAATTCTGTTCAGTTGACAAGCTTAAGTTTGTCTTAGTTAACTACAGTAAAATTTTAAAAATTTACTGAATATATTCACATGGGCTTCCCTGATAGCTCAGTTGGTAAAGAATCCGCCTGCAATGCAGGAGACCCTGGTTTGATTCCTCGGTTGGGAAAATCCGCTGGAGAAGGAATTGGCTACCCACTCCAGTGTTCTTGGGCTTCCCTGGTGGCTCAACTGGTAAAAAATCTACCTGCAATGCGGGAGACCTGGGTTTGATCTCTGGATTGGGAAGATTCCCCTAGAGAAGGGAAAAGCTACCCACTCCAGTATTCTTTGGCTTCCCTGGTGGCTCAGCTGCTAAAGAATCCGCCTGCAGTGTGAGAGACTCTGGTTCCATTGTCCATTCCTGGATCAGAAAGATCCCCTGGAGAAGGGAAAGGCTACTCACTCCAGTATTCTGGCCTGGAGAATTCCACGGACTGTGTAGTCCATGGGGTTGCAAAGAGTCAGACACGACTGAGCAACTTTCCCTTTCAGTTTCATATTAACATCACTGATGTTATTAATCCACAAGCAGAGAATAACTCGCCTAATGTTGTTTTTCCTTTGGAGGAAGATGTGTTTTCTATTTCCTTCAACTGGTTTGTTTTCTAGAGAAGGAAATTTTCCAACCCCCAACCAACAAACATTGTAATGATCAAAAACCCAAAGGTCAGCATGGACTTGACAACAGAGAAAGTTCCAGACCGATTTTTACAACATATAGCCAGCACTGCTCATCAGAGAGAACTGTAGCTTGTTTTAATGAGTCAAAGGCCCCCAGTGGATTCAGTGTTTTGAGTCCCTGATGGAAAATGAGTGATCTAATAAGACCCTGACGCTGGGAAAGATTGAAGGCAGGTGGAGGAGGGGACGACAGAGGATGAGATGGTTGGATGGCATCACCGACTCAATGGACATGAGCTTGAGCAAGCTCTGGGAGTTGGTGGTGGACAGGGAAGCCTGGCATGCTACAGTCCATGGGGTTGCAAGAGGTGGACACGATTGACTGAACTGAATAGTATAATTGTTTTTCCTCAATAAATAGCGCCACCTTCTGGTAATTTTCTTGCATAGGCATACGGAGTTCATGAACACCTGAGGAGAGCAAGATAGAAAGCTGACATAGCATCCAGAACTACACTGCCACGGCTGTGGTTTGGATTATTGTGCCCATAATACAGCCAAACATAAGCATGAGATCTGAAATTTCTTGTCACCCAGAGCTGTGCTTAAAGAAGGCAGGCCTGACTTTCAGAGCCTATCTCTGCCTTTTGCCATCAGTGTGCTTGTGGGCAGAGCATTGCTGCAACCAGGCCTGGCCTGGAGTCCCACCTCTGCTGCTTTTAGCCACGTGGCCCCCACGGGCCTCAGTTTTCCTGGCCTCCCTGTCCCAGCTCTTGCACAGAATTGGTCTGGAGAATCAAACAAGTAGCACTTTTAAATCCTCTGTGCACTCCCCATGTACAGGGCCACTGGCTGTTTTATCCTCTGACGTTCTAACTTGGGGTTTTCCTCTCTTTGCCAGGTGGATGAAGAGTATAAGAATCCTCACACGGTGGATAGAGTTCCCCTGGGGAAGGTGCCCCATCTGTGGGGTCAGTCCTTGTACATCCTCAGCTCCCTCTTGGCAGAGGTAAGGGACTTGAGGGCTTCATTGCCTGGAAACTATCTGATTGGAAGTTCAAAGGACCCTGGAGGAGCACAGGGGCTCTCTGTTCAGTGTGGCTGTGAATGTCCTTTGCATCTTCATGGCGGTAAAGTCAACTGATTGGGGTTGGCTCTGAGGCTGAAGGCCTGGACTTGGATTCACCCTTACAGTAATCAATTTCGGGGTCACCTGCAAGCCAAGCACTCCCTGTCTCTCCCCCAACACCCCTTCCCACTAGCATTTCCCATCTGTGGCTAGAATGTGGGTGAGTGGACAGTCAGGAGGAGGCTGGAAACTTCTTGGCCAAGGTCCACACATGTGAGAGAGACAGGGTTTGGGAAGCTACTGCACGTGGTCTTGACTCTCCAGTGCTCTCTACAGGAAGGGGCGGTGGCTGGTTTTCTGTAGTGAATTTTGTGTCAGATGTTCCCTCAGGCCATGATATCCCTGCTGCCTCTGACTCATTCCTTCTTGTGAAACAACTTTTTACCCCCAGGCTTACATTTTTAAAATACAAATGCTTTTGTGACAGTCCTAAGTGTGAGTGCTTTTTATCACTTGGCTCCTCATTCCTGGGAGGATCCTGCTCAGCTGAGTGTCTGGACCCCTGGGGAGGGCGGTCAGGGGAAGCCTGGGGAGCAGTGGATTGGATGTCCCTGGAGTTCCTGGTATGTGAGAGAAGACCCAGGTAAAGCTGTCACGGTGCAAGTGGCCCTTAGGTGCTGAGATCGAGTAGTAGTTTCATTGATACGATCATCTCTGCAATGTCATGGACATGTCCTTGGGAGTGCAAGCTGTGTCTTACACTTTTTTCTTTATGAGTAGGGGAAAATCATATACCTCCTTTGGAAAGCCAACCCTGCCTCTGACTACCTCTGTAAACTTGGGCGGGTCTCTTGACTTCCCTGAGCCTCACTCTTTTCATCTTTATTTACTTTTTTATTGTTCTACAACTTTTGTTTAAATGTAGTTTTGGTTTTTTTTTGGTTTTTTTTTTTGTTTTTTTTAGTTTCTTCATCTTTAGAGTGAAGAGGTTGGGTTTGATCATCTCTGATACGGTCCAGCTCTGATTTCTGTATCAGTGAGATCGGGAACAAATCCCTCTGCTTTTGTTTCCTCCTCCCACAATGAGGGCCCTCATGTAGGCCCAGCATAAGGTCCACCTTGTCCTCAGGATTCCCAGAACACCTTGGTCCCCTGTCTTAGGGTACCTGTCGTTTATAGATCATGTGAGGAAAGCCACATTCAGAGAGTACTTTGCCAACGGGGGAGGGGGGAGTTTTTTTGTTTTAGGACAGTCAGCTCTGGGCCAAGTCCTCATTCTGCCCCTCATCCTGAGCTCAGTGCCTTGGTTTCCTGGTTTCTCAGTGCATTGGTTTCTCAGGCCAAGGCACCCAATAAGGTGGTGTGAATGGTGGTGCCTACCCGTTAGGAGGACTGTGCGACAGTGCGTGTACAGAGCTCAGCACTGTGCCTGGTGCGGGGTGAGGGTCAGGGAGCACGAGTTACCCTTATTCTCCCACTCATACAAGGTTGGCGTGTTTGACTAGCCCTGGAGAGCTGGCTGCTGTAAACACGATAGAGTGCCATCTAAATGCTATAGTGTACAATATGTTCAGAGAAAAGCAATTGCCTTGGAAAAATATAAAGGACTAAAATACTGAAGATCTTGAGCCTCCAGATATTTTATTTCCAAACTTAGGTTTAAGGTGAACTTTTAGTTTATCAGTGTATCATGGCATTAATACTCCTGTTTTCCTAGGGATTCCTTGCTGCTGGTGAAATTGATCCCTTGAACAGAAGATTTTCCACTTCGGTCAAACCTGATGTCGTCGTACAAGGTTTGTGTGTTTCCTATTCATATTTAACTTTGTAAAACCAATGTGATTTTTACAGCACATTTAATTTTTATTTAGTTATTTATTATTATTTTTTACTTTATTTTACTCTACAATACGGTATTGGTCTTGCTATACAAAGGATGCTTGGGGCTGGTGCACTGCGATGACCCACATTTAATTTTTTTAAAGACTGTGTATGGATATACTTTAGCATATATCAGTTCTGTGAAGTATGTTCTATAACTCAGCAGCTCCTAATCTCAGAGTTGGTTTCTAGCCAGCAGTTTTCTTGAATCTAAACCTTGATTGCAACTGGGGCACAAGTGATTCATTGAGCATCATTTTTCATAACTGCTATCCTTTAAAAAGTAGAATGTGACCTTGCTGAAAACTCAAAACCCAAGTGAAAGTTCACTCATTCCTCCCTTGGAGGTCTGACTTCTTTCTAGAGCCGCTGGTCCATGTTCTCACCTGCCTCCCCCCTTCTCCAGCCAACACTTCCATGGAAGTGCAGGGCCAGCCTGACCACTGCTGCAGTGCTGGCTCTGACTGCCCTGTGACTTCCCCTCTCTGTGCCTCAGGCTCTCCCTCCCAGGGGGGACTGTCCAGGAGTGCACACGCCTCAGAGAGCGACCTATACACCAGCTAGTATCAGCACATTGTATCTATGCCTGTGTACCCTAGTGTACACTGTAGATTTCTTAAGGATAGCAGCCTTATTTTTGTAGCTTCTGTATTGCTTGATACACACACACTCAATATAACAAAAGCAATTATTGAGAAAATGAAAGGGAACCCTATCTGTGGCCACAGATGCATTTCGCTGCACTTGCCCGGGTTACAGCAAAGGTCGTGTGTAGGTAGGTCATCACCGGTCAGTGCTGTGTCCCAGGCCTACCGAGACATGCCCAACCATCACAGCATCCTGATGAGGTAGAAACTGTGATGATCATGGTTATCATCCCCTTCTTACACGTGAGGGACCCACAGCTGACCCCACTGTCTCTGCCTGTCACTGGAGCACATGCTGCCAAGTGATCCCTTCAGTCCACAAGGCCGCTTTTCCAACTGCGGGCTGGCACAGCTTGATGGAGCCTGAGCACCATTTTTTTTTTTTTTAATGCAACGGAAGAAAACAGAGTAGAAAATATCAGAGGTTGTGGCCTGGAGGAATGGTCAGTCCGGTCTTGGAAACTTCTCTGCGTGTGGCTCTGTCATATCAGCAGGCTCACAGGTCTCCTCTGAAAGAGTCACTCTCACACAGTGACCGCTGTGTGGCTGTGATCCATGTGGACCTCTTCATGGTGTTGGAAGCTTCCAGAGAGACGGATGTGAAGGGTAGCTGCTGGCCCACTCCTGCATGGCCAATGTCCCCATGCTGGGGCCCAGGGATTACCTTACCATCTCTGCTTGGCTGTAACTGCAGGTTCCCCTCACAGCCTTGTTGTGAGGCTCAGATGAGGTTATGGATATTAACATACTTTGGAGAAGTCTCACATGCTATGTAAGTACAAGGTCTCAGCCGCATTTGTAGGTATCATAGCTTCAGGAGTCACTGGCCTCAGGGTTCAGTGGTAGGGCTCAGGGGGCTACATCAGCAGTAAAGAAGTCTTTCCTCTGGCCTCAACACCGCCCCAAACTACTCCAGTTCCTAGCAGGCTCTATGCAGCTGGACCCGGCAGTGGCCACTCTCTGTGTGGCCAGAGCTCCCTTTTTCTAGCCCCCTCCCTGACACTCCTTCCCTTTGTCAATGCATGATCCCTTCTCTTAAAAGCCGGTGGTACTGGTACAGCAGGAATGGGGTCTAAGCCCATCTCAAACCCCACATCCCAGAGCGCTGCCTGCCAGAGAGCCAGATGCCCAGTCTCGCTCCCTGCAGATGGGCCCCAGCCCGGCCCATTGGGGTGTGCGACCCACCTCTGGGGTGGCTCTTGCCCACCAGCGGGGTCCGTGTGCTCTGCTTCCCAGTGGGCCAAGCTGCCCCACTACCACCAGCCCACAGGTAGGTCCACCCTTCCCTCTCTCCTGAGTGTATAAAGCTCCTCCCCATCAGTCAGAGAGGGAGGACATCGGTAATTTGGCTTGTGACCTGTTGCAAGCCATTTCTACTGGTCTCAGACTATCTTGTACATTGAGGGCACTTGTTAAATATGCATTGTAGGTGTTGAGGGGAGATGAGGCCAGAGAGAACTGGGAAGAGCGACAGGACAAGTGCTGTCCATTTCAAAACCTCCCAGCCTATGGCAAGCCTGCTCATGTGTCTAAGACAGATCAGAGAGAAGAGCAGACAACAGCGAGTGTCTGTGAGGGGACAAGGGCCACCGTCTAATGCAGACACTACGTTCTTGTTCACAGTCACTGTTCTGGCAGAAAACAACCACATTAAGGAGCTGCTGAGGAAACATGGGGTCAACGTCCAGAGTATCACTGACATTCATCCAATCCGAGTCCAGCCAGGACGCATCCTTAGTCACATATATGCCAAGCTTGGTAGGTTTGGGGAAGTAGCAAGGTGTTTTTGGGGAGGTTGCATCTTGGTTCTAGGTTTGGGGTCTGGGGGAAACTATGATATGTGTAAATTCTAAAGATTTGGGCAAAGCACCAAAGTAGTTTGATTGCTTTGATGTGAAGAGAAATGGCCGGACAAGCACATTCCTCTCATGTCTGTTCAGGAGATGTCACCACAGGTGGCCAGTGATTTGTCAGATATGTGGTAAAGTAAGGAGCCATCTTTGGAAATTCACAACTGAAGCAGTCATTTGCATCTTGATAATGTTTCTAAATTTTTTCCATGGTCTAAAAAATGCTCATTTACCCATTAAAATGGGAGGTGTATTCTCTTTATCTCAAATCTGACTGTTTAGGATCATGGTTCCATACTAAATAAATAAAAAGTAAACAATAAACTCCTCTTAATAGTTTTATTCCATATAGATGTTTTACTGGGTGCTGTTCTTATATATGCATGAAAAGAAGGGAGTGGGATTCTTTTCTTAATTCATCCTTGTTCCAAAGAAGGATAACAGTATTGGAAAAACCAAACCCCAGAGTGAGTTGTTTAAGATATCAATAAGTTCAGGCTTAGATAGAATCACTTGGATTAGATGTCACTGTGCCTGCTCTAACTTGAATTTTTCTTTTACTTTCTACATAGGACGGAATAAGAATATGAAATTGAGTGGGCGACCGTATCGGCACATTGGTGTCCTTGGGACATCGAAACTATATGTGATTAGGAACCAGATCTTTACTTTCACACCCCAGGTGAGAAGAGCAGGCCAGTAGCAAAGCAACAAGCATTTGTTTATTAAGCTCTCTTTTTCTGTTTGGCGAGCTACTTTGAATGCAGCAGGATGTGCATGCAGGTGTTCAAATACAGACAAAAGATGACATCCAAGACCTAATACAGTCCTTTACTCATGGTAGGTGCTCAGTAAATGCTGCTTAGCTCTGAGTATGCCATCACTTCCAGTATGAAGTGCACACACTTTAAAAATTGGCTAGTGCATGCCACTTACAGCCCTCGTGCCCCCTAACACTCTCTCAGCGTGTCAGCAGGGCCTCTGTCAGTGGACTCCCACATGGGGAGTCTGAGTTTTCAGGCCCCAGCCCCCTTGATGAGATTCTGAATATATCGCTTTATGGGTCTTTTCTTTAGAGTTTTTGTTTCCAAAGGAAACTAGCCCTGTGGAACGCAGATGAAGCCTTTTTCATCCATTCAGCAGCTAGAAAGGCCAACTAAGGGATCAGTTTGTCAGCAGGAGGCACAGCCCCCAAACTACTTGGGCACGTAGTTGGCCGTGGGCTCATGGGTCAGTCACCTCAAGTTGCTCTTTCTCATCCAGCCTGTGCTGCTTGCTCAAATCTTGGGAGTTATTTCCCTTCATAACGAATTTTAGACCAGAGTGGAGTGTGCATGGGTCCAGAGGCCAGGGCAGCAGTATGATTTTCCTGGACATGATGCCACAGTGCCCATAGTTCACGTTAACCAGGCCGTCAGTCAGGTAAACAGTCTCCATGTCTCGCCTGCTCTCAGCGGCCCCACTAGGAAAGCATCTCTGAGCTCAGCAGCCCTGGACCACAACTGGAATTAAGGAGTTATTGATTTCCTTTCAGGGACAGCAGTGCTGGGCTAGGTCCTTAAATCCCCATCTGAGGAGCTATAAATAGCCCTAGCCTAGCGCCCTTTCCTCCCACACTTAGTGCTAATGGAGCCCTGGCTCCAGGCTGGGGCAGATCGATGGGTGTGGTCACAAGGAAAGCCCCACGATGGAGCCAGGGTTGGGTCTCTTCTCTGGAAACAAAATGCAAGGATTAGTGCTGCAGTGAATGACAGCTGAGGTTGTGTGGAGGGGAAGGCAGGACAGTGTTGAACCTGGCCTGTTGTGACTTGCAGTTCACCGACCAGCATCACTTCTACCTGGCCCTGGACAACGAGATGATCGTGGAGATGCTGAGGATTGAGCTGGCCTACCTGTGCACCTGCTGGCGGATGACGGGCAGACCCACGCTCACCTTCCCCGTCACGCATACCATGCTCAGTAAGTCCATGAACTTGATCTGCCCTGACTCATGCCCCATAGGTGGTCTTTAATCTTTGCAAAATGTTTAAAATGAATCCCATGGACAGAGCTAGGTACCAAAGAGGGTTCTGAGCACTTAGGGTTCTGAGGTTGGGAATCTCCTATGCTATACGTATTTTAATTGGTTGGTGTTGATGAACACGTTTCAGCACATACCCAAACAAAGTATTCCCAGATGAAGTGAACTAATTCATCTTTTTTTAATTTTATTTTTAGCAAATGATGGCTCAGATATTCATTCTGCTGTTCTTGCTACAATTCGCAAACTAGAGGATGGATATTTTGGAGGAGCTAGGTAATTTGTGATTTTTTTCTAGAAAACAAAAGTAACATTGACCTTTCTTAAAGCCTTTTACTGCCCTTCTCCCATTTTTCATATCCACTGCTGAACATAGAAGTGTGGAGCTTTCGAGTAAAAAGGAAGTTAAAACATCTAATTCGGTTTACCCATATGAAACTGGAATTATCTCTAAGCAGTATTTGCTGGGTGTTTGTGAAGCTTTTATGGGCGCCAGGAGGCCTGGAGCATAGAGCTGTGAGCGAATCAAGTCTCTCTGAAGTGTCCCCCTTGAGATGTATGTGTGGAATGTGGAGTCTGTTTCTGAAAAAGGTGGGCTAGCAAACCCCCAGTGCCTTGGGGCTGGTAGGTGCTCAGTAATCAAATCACTCCTTGAGTGTGCCAACACCTTAAGGGATGGGGGCTCACCTCCCAGGGACACCCCTGTCACAAGGTAGAGGATTTCTCTGTAGCCTGTGTCTTGATCTCCATGAAACTCCTGGAATATGCAAGAAGGGCCCCAGGAGAGCCTCAGCATGCAGCCAGCTCAAGTCACATGTGGCCTTTCCTGAGGTCGGGGAGGCTGCCATTGGGTCCCTGATGGAATGCCAGTTGCTAGAAGTGTTTGGGAATTGAAGTTTGCCTTTCTTCTCACATCCTCCCATGCCAGGGACCCTGCTGCCATGGTAATTTTTTAAATTGTAAACTATATGTAATATAAAATTTGCCACCTAAACCATTTTAAGTGTACAATTCGGTTGCATTAAGTACATTCACATTGTTTGCAACCAGTCTCTTAGAGCTCTTTTCATCTTGTAAAACTGAAACTCTGTACCCTTGAAACCACTCTCCATCTGCCCCACCCCTGGCCCTGACAACCAGGGGCGTTCTGCTTTCTGTCTCTAGGTGTCTCTCCTAAGTGGCCTCATCTAGTGTTTGCCTTTTTGTGACTGGTTGATTTCACTTAGCCTGATGTCCTCTGGGTTGAGTCACTGTATTATTTCTAAGCACCAGGGCTGGCACCTCTGCTCACTGAACTTGCTGTGGGGTTTGCTGTACACTTGAAGTGGCCCTTGCTCCACGCTTCTCCTGGCCTTTCTCATGACTGTCAGCGAGGTCCTCCTCGGCATTCTGCTGTCAACATCCCAGGGCTGGCGCCATGACTGCAGTTGGCATCCACTTGTGTACAGTTCATCTCCAGCTTGGATAAGTTACCACCTGGCATATGGTGTCATAACTGACAGACAATACCACTTGCCTGTAATTGACTATTTTCCAAAATGAATTCTTTTTCTGAAATCTTATCATCATCAAAAGGATACTGTGTACAATTGTTTGAGCATGCAGTGTATTCTTTGTCTCTTTATGTGTCATCTCACGTTGTCCTTTGCTTTGACTCGAGCAAATATTCCTGTTTTGTATGCAAGGATCTGTATGCTCAGAGAGCCAGGGGCACAAGATGAGTAGGTGCCAAAGCGCCATGTAAATACTTTAACCACCGTGTCAAGCTGGATGGGGGCTTACAGGAGTTGGGAGGGGGTCCTGGTTACAGAGTATGGCAAACAATTCATAGATCCATGGAAAGAAAGAGGGATGCCTAGGCTCCACGATTCCTACTAAGTAATTCATAATTAAAGTTGAATCTCATTTTGGCTCTTTTTTAAGTCTGAGGGTATTTGAAAAACTGAACTCACTGTATATGCCAGACTCTATCCTGTGGACCCACCTGGTTGTTGTTCAGTTGCTAAGTTGTGTCTGACTCTTTGCAACCCCAATGGACTGCAGCATGTCAGGCTTCCCTGTCCTTCACCATCTCCCAGAGCTTGCTCAAACTCATGTCCATCGAGTCAGTGATGCCATCCAACCATCTCATCCTCTGTCATCCCCTTCTCCTCCTGCCTTCAATCTTTCCCAGCATCAGGATCTTTTCCAGTGAGTCGGCTCTTCACATCAGGTGGCCAAAGTATTGGAGCTTCAGCATCAGTCCTTCCAATGAATGTTCAGGACTGATTTCCTTTAGGATGGACTGACTGGATCTCCTTGCAGTCCATGGGACTATTAAGAGTCTTCCAGCACCACAATTTGAAAGCATCAGTTCTTAGGTGCTCAGACTTCTTGATGGTTCAGCTCTCACATCCATACGTGACTCCTGGAAAAACCATAGCTTTGACTATATGGCCCTTTGTCAGCAAAATGATGTCTCTGCTTTTTAATTTGCTGCCTAGGTTGGTCATAGCTTTTCTTCCAAGGAGCAAGCATTTTTTAATTTCATGGCTGCAGTCACCCTCTGAAGTGATTTTGGAGCCCAGAAAATCTGTCACTATTTCCATTGTTTCTCCATCTATTTGCCATGAAGTGATGGGACCCAATGACATGATCTTAGTTTTTTGAATGTTGAGTTTTAAGCCAGCTTTTTCACTCTCCTTTCACCCTCATCAAGAGGCTCTTTAGTTCATCTTCGCTTTCTGCCATAAGGTGGTGTCATCTGCATACCTGCGATTATTGATATTTCTCCCAGCAATCTTCATTCCAGCTTGTGCTTCATCCAGCCCGGCATGTCACATGATGTACTCTGTATATAAGTTAAATAAGCAGGGTGACAATATACAGCCTTGACATACTCCTTTCCCAATTTGGAACCAGTCTACTGTTTCATGTCCAGTTCTAACTGTTGCTTCTTGACCTGCATACAGGTTTCTCAGGAGACAGGTAGGATGGTCTGATATTCCCATCTCTTAAGAGTTTTCTACAGTTTGTTGTGATCTGCATAGTCAAAGGCTTTAGTGTAATCAGTGAAGCAGAAGTACGTGTTTTTCTGGAACTCTCTTGCTTTTTCTGTGATCCAACAGATATTGGCAATTTGATCTCTGGTTCCTCTGCCTTTTCTAAATCCAGCTTGAACATCTGGAAGTTCTCAGTTCAAACACTGTTGAAGGCTAGCTTGAAGGATTTTTAGCATGACCTTGCTAGCATGTGAGAAGAGCACAGTTGTGTGGTAGTTTGAACATTTTTTAGCATTGCCCTTCTTTGGTATTGGAATAAAAATTGACCTTCTCCAGTCCTGTGGCCACTGCCAAGTTTTCCAAATTCGCTGGCATATTGAGTACAGAACTTTCACAGCATCATCATTTAGGATTTGAAATAGCTCAGCTAGAGTTCTCTCACCTCCACTAGCTTTGTAGTGATGCTTCCTAAGGCCCACTTGACTTCACACTCCAGGATGTCTGATCCTAGGTGAGTGACACACCATCATTGTTAAACAGGTCATTAAGACCTTTTTTGTACAGTTCTGTGTATTCTTGTCACCTCTTCTTAATGTCTTCTGCTTCTGTTAGGTCCTTACTGTTTCTGCCCTTTACTGTGCTTATCATTGCATGAAATATTCTCTTGGTATCTCTGATTTTCTTGAAGAGATCTCTAGTCTTTCCAGTTCTATTGTTTTCCTCTTTCTTTGCACTGGAGACCCCGGTTCCATTTTCCATTCCTGGATCGGGAAGATCCACTGGAGAACGGATAGGCTACCCACCTACTCCATTATTCTTGGGCTTCCCTTGTGGCTCAGCTGGTAAAGAATCCACCTGCAATACGGGAGACCTGAGTTTGTTCCCTGAGTTGGGAAGATCCCCTGGAGTAGGGAAAGGCTACCCACTCCAGTATTCTGGCCGAGAGAATTCCATGGTCTGTAGAGTCCATGGGGTCCCAAAGAGTTGGACAGGACTCAGAGACTTTCACTTTCACCTTTACTCAATTAGAAGGCTTTTCTCACTCTCAGGCAGTGCTTCTTGCCTTCTTGAGGCTCACACACTTGTGAATTCATTTGCATTGCCTGCTTCTGTTTACTCTTCTCCAACTAAGCCATTTAAACCAGTCATAATCTAACCCTGGTAGCTCTGAGGCAGCTTATAGTTCTCTGCCTCCGGATCTAACATTTTAAGAATAATGTTAGAGAGCCACATAGTGCTGGCTCTCTTTCTGTAGGGTAGACATCCCAGGCTTGGGAAGCAAGAACTTGGAGACTGCTACCTTTGTAGAAGAACCCCATACTGCCAAACCCTGCTCCCAGAGGTTTTGTGGAACTTTTCCCAGACTGACGATAGGGCAACTCTGGGCCAGTGTCCCCTTCTGGAGATGGCCCGCCCATTACATTCCTTCTAGAGAGAACTTTGCTCAGAGCAGTGACTCTCCCAACATTTACCCCCCACTCTCCTCCCTGGGCCTTGTGTGACAGGGACTCATAAAAGCTAGCACTA
The DNA here is from genome assembly GCF_016772045.2 of Ovis aries. Lineage (NCBI taxonomy): Eukaryota > Metazoa > Chordata > Mammalia > Artiodactyla > Bovidae > Ovis > Ovis aries. Next base: position 17,158,700 of record NC_056080.1, on the reverse strand, counting down.
GTGCACCCAGAGATTCTTGTGATTTTGTTCTGGTCTAGTTGTTTCAGGGCAAAAAATCCTTAAGGGTTGGCTCTGTTTAAAAGTGGTTCTCTCAATATGTTTTGTAAAACTTTGGTTCAGTAAAATAGATTTCTATTTGTGTTGGGTTTGGGAATAAGAAATCAGTATGATTCATTTTGGCTTCTAATATGCTGTGTGCTTCCACTTCATACTTGCTATTGAATTTTCATTTTCGTTTCTTGGCTGGACTACTTGTATGGGGCAGTCTGCAAGTGACGTATTTATGGATTCTGGCAGAAACGCCACTTAGTTATTGAAAATCATCTCTGGATGATTCATCATGGAAGTTTGTCTGCGTCCACCTATATCTCTAACAAAGTGTCTCCTTGGCAGAGTAAAATTAGGGAGTCTTTCGGAATTTCTGACCACCTCTTTCTACACGTATCTGACCTTCCTGGATCCAGACTGTGATGAGAAGTTGTTTGATGATGCCAGTGAAGGGACCTTCAGTCCTGATAGTGATTCAGACCTGGGAGGATATTTGGAAGACACCTATAATCAAGGTATGGCTTGGAATGCCTTTGCAGGCAGTCCCTGAATTTATTTAAACCTTGGCATTGTGATAAAGTTGCCCTAAAACTCAAGCACAGAAAAATGATTGGTAACAAATGATTAGTACAACAAAAAAGTCTTCAGAAACTTTGATGTATTAAAATGAATAAAAGAAAGTTAGTTGCTCAGTCATGTCAGACTCTTTGCAATCCCATGGACTGTAGCCCACCAGGCTCCTCTGTCCATGGGTTCTCCAGGCAAGAATACTGGAGTGGATTGCCACTTTAAAAACCTAAACTGCGAAAGTGAGGCTTTCTTTTAAACCTAGAGGGACAAAGAGTTTTAGGAATGGAGACTTTTCACAAAATATAAAGAAACACATTTCCTGAATTTTCAAAGGAGTGGTAGAATGGTCTTGGCTCGATTGGATGTAAGTGATGAAATCTTATGTATATAACATTTCTCAAACTGAGCAGAGTTTGGGGTTGAAGTGACCTGTTATTCACTTCTAGATAGGACTTGGGATTGGGTCTGTGGGGCATACCATAATGTGTAGCTCATTCAGGACAAATGAAAACCATCCAAAAGATTCGATGTTGACTGCTGGCCCTCAGATTGTCTACATATTCAGCTCATCCTGGGATGATGTGATGTAAACACCATCTTGACCTGTATTTTTCTTTTTTTAGACTGACGTTTTTCCAAACAATAACTTTATAAACACATGTATCATCTAGGTAAATCTCTTCCTTTCTAGAGGCAGAGTGGAAGTCAAGTATCTATATCAAAATGTTGTCTTCTGCTAAATCTGTTCAGCACTTGCAGCTACACATAATCACTTTTATGCATTTAGGTTGTTTCTGCAGCTTGTTTTCATTGGCTCTTTTTCTTACCTGTTTAATTACAGAAAGCCAGGATGAGCTTGACCAGTATATCAACCACCTTCTGCAGAGCACATCGTCGAAGTGCTATCTGCCAGCTCTCTGTAAGAAGACAGAGGACAACCAGGTTTTCAGTGCTATCCATTCCACTCGGGATATACTTTCCGTGATGGCAAAAGCAAAGGGTTTGGAAATTCCATGTATGTTATTAACTCTTCTCTGCCTACTAAAATAACCTCTTTTATGAAAGTAATGTGTGAGCATAATGTACAAGTCAAAGGATCCTAAAGGCAACAAAATGCAGCTGTTTACTGCCTTACCTTTCCCCTCCTAACTTCCCCCAGTCCTTCTACTTAGGGACCACCACTTTTCAACTCTTAGTTGTTTCTTTTCATATTTATATATCTTTGAATGACCTGAATCAAATCCCTTATGATTATACAGTAGAAATGAGAAATAGATTTAAGGGACTAGATCTGATAGAGTACCTGATGAACTATGGATGGAGGTTCGTGACATTGTACAGGAGACAGGGATCAAGACCATCCCCAAGAAAAAGAAATGCAAAAAAGCAAACTGGCTGTCTGAGGAGGCCTTAAAAATAGCTCAGGAAAGAAGAGAATCAAAAAGCAAAGGAGAAAAGGGAAGATATACCCATTTGAATGCAGAGTTCCAAAGAATAGCAAGGAGAGATAAGAAAGCCTTCTTCAGAGATCAGTACAAAGAAATGGAGAAAAACAACAGAATGGGAAAGACTAGAGATCTCTTCAAGAAAGTCAGAGATACCAAGGGAACATTTCATGCAAAGATGGGCTCAATCAAGGACAGAAATGGTATGGACCTAACAGATGCAGAAGAGATTAAGAAGAGGTGACAAGAATACATAGAAGAACTATACAAAACAGATCTTCATGACCCAGATCATCACAATGGTGTGATCACTCACCTAGAGCCAGACATCCTGGAATGTGAAGTCAAGTGGGCCTTAGGAAGCATCGCTACAAACAAAGCTAGTGGAGGTGATGGAATTACAGTTGAGCTATTTCAAATCCTAAAAGATGATGCTGCGAAAGTGCTGCACTCGATATGCCAGCAAATGTGGAAAACTCAGCAGTGGCCACAGGACTGGAAAAGGTCAGTTCTCATTCCAATCCCAAAGAAAAGCAATGCCAAAGAATGCTCAAACTACCGCACAATTGCGCTCATCTCACATGCTAATATAGTAATGCTCAAAATTCTCCAAGCCAGGCTTCAGCAGTACGTGAACCATGAACTTCCAGATGTTCAAGCTGGTTTTAGAAAAGGCAGAGGAACCAGAGATCAAATTGCCAACATCTGTTGGATTATGGAAAAAGCAAGAGAGTTCCAGAAAAACATCTGTTTCTGCTTTATTGACTGTACCAAAGCCTTTGACTGTGTGGATCACAAGAAACTGTGGAAAATTCTTCAAGAGATGGGAATACCAGACCACTTGACCTGCCTCTTGAGAAACCTATATGCAGGTCAGGAAGCAACAGTTAGAACTGAACATGGAACAGCAGACTGGTTCCAAATAGGAAAAGGAGTACGTCAAGGCTGTATATTGTCACCCTTCTTATTTAATTTCTATGCAGAGTACATCATGAGAAATGCTGGACTGGAAGAAACACAAGCTGGAGTCAAGATTGCTGGGAGAAATATCAATAACCTCAGGTATGCAGATGACACTACCCTTATGGCAGAAAGTGAAGAGGAACTAAAAAGCCCCTTGATGAAAGTGAAAGAGGAGAGTAAAAAAGTTGGCTTAAAGCTCAACATTCAGAAAACAAGATCATGGCATCTGGTCCCGTCACTTCATGGCATATAGATGGGGAAACAGTGTCAGACTTTATTTTGGGGGCTCCAAAATCCCTGCAGATGGTGATTGCAGCCATGAAATTAAAAGACACTTACTCCTTGGAAGAAAAGTTATGACCAACCTAGATAGCATATTAAAAAGCAAAGACATTACTTTGCCAACAAACGTCCTTCCAGTCAAGGCTATGGTTTTTCCAGTAGTCATGTATAGATGTGATAGTTGGGCCATAAAGAAAGCTGGGTGCCGAAGAATTGATGCTTTTGAACTGTGGTGTTGGAGAAGACTCTTGAGAGTCCCTTGGACTGCAAGGAGATCCAACCAGTCCATCCTAAAGGAGATCAGTCCTGGGTATTCATTGGAAGGAATGATGCTAAAGCTGAAACTCCAATACTTTGGCCACCTGATGCAAAGAGCTGACTCATTTGAAAAGACCCTGATGCTGGGAAAGATTGAGGGCAGGAGAAGGGGACAACAGAGGATGAGATGGTTGGATGGCATCACTGACTCAATGGACATGAGTTTGGGTGGACTCTGGGAGTTGGTGATGGACAGGGAGACCTGACGTGCTCTGGTTCATGGGGTCGCAAAGAGTCGGACATGACTGAGCGACTGAACTGAGCTGCTGTCTTTGATGCATCAAGTTTATTCAGTATCTGTGACCTTTCTCTTATGCAGGTGAGGAATTCACCTGTCTTAAATCACCACTCCTCTACTTCACTTCCTCTAACCTGTCCATGCAGTTGTATTAAGGTTTAGTTAAATCAGTATTCTGTCTTTGTATGTATGTAAATATTATTCCCAACTCAGTATTATACTACATTATAATTTTTGCTTTTCATTTTTTTCTAAAAATAACAGTTGCCCTTGTAATTAGCTTCACTTCCCTCCAGTGGCCACGCAATAGAAACTTCCACAAGGTCAAGCATATGTATGAAACTCATGGTCCCCCTACTTACAGTCCAAAAGTCTCTTCCTGACTGATTGCTCTCTAGGCCTTTTGGATACCTGGCATCCTGGGACTCTTCTTTATTATAATCCTTGGAATCTCCTTTGCTTATCTCTTCAGTTGGGTTCCCTGTTTCTTGATTCTGGCATATTCTCCCTTCTCGATTTATTCCTTTGGTGGAATACATCCTAGAATAGTTTCAATAGTTTCACTGGAACAGGGCCCAGTGATGGTAGCCCTCAGCGTGCGTGTTTCTGAAGTTCACTGACTGTTTTGGCCTGACTGCCCTCTGTGTCCAGGATATAGATTTTTTATTTCCACTTGGCTGCATGCAGCATGTAGGATCTTAGTTCCACAGCCTGAGATCAAATCCATGCCCCCTCCAACAGGAATGTGGAGTCTTAACCACTGGACCTCCAGGGAAGTCCCCAGGATGTAGATTTTATCCTGAAATCTTCCTTCACCATCATACTGGAGAATTCCTTCTTGACTCTCCTATTTTCCGTATCTCAGCTTTTCCTCTTGGTTAGCTTACTGTCTTATTTGGTAGAGGACATCCAGTAGTTCCTAGGAAACAGTTTATGTCAGGTAAAATTGTTGAGACCTTTGAAGTCTGAAAACTGTTGTTCAGTCACTGAGTTGTGTCCAACTCTTGGCAACCCCATGGACGGCAGCACGCCAGGCTTCCCTGTCCTTCACTGTCTCCTGGAGTTTGTCTGAAAACTGTTGTTCATTCACTAAATTGTGTCCAACTCTTTGCGACCCCATGGACAGCAGCATGCCAGGCTTTCCTGTCCTTCACTGTCTCCCGGAGTTTGCTCAAACTCATGTCCAATGAGTCAGTAATGCCATCCAACATATCATTCTCTTTGGCCCCCTTCTCCTGCCTTCAGTCTTTCCTAGCTTCAGGGTCTTTTCCAATGAGTCGACACTTTGCAGCAGATGGCCAAAGTATTGGAGCTTCAGCTTTAGCATCAGTCCTGCCAATGAATATTTAGGACTGATTTCCTTTAGGATTGACTGGTTTGATCTCCTTGCTGTCCAAGGATCTCTCAAGAATCTTCTCCAGCACCACAGTTCAAAGGCATTGTTCGACACTCAGCCTTCTTTATGGTCCAACTCTCACATCTGTACATGACTGCTGGAAAAGCCATAGATTTGACTATATGGACCTTTGCCGGCAAAGTGATGTCTCTGCTTTCTAATATACTGTCTAGGTTTGTCATAGCTTTCTTCCAAGGAACAAGCGTCTTTTAATTTCATGAATCCAGTCACTGTCCGCAGTGATTTTTGGAGCCCAGGAAAATAAAGTCTGTCACTTTTTCCATTTTCCCCCATCTATTTGCCATGAAGTGATGGGACCCGATGACATGATCTTGGTTTTCTGAATGTTCAGTTTTTAAGCCAGCTTTTTCACTCTCCTCTTTCACCCTCATCAAGAGGCTTTTTAGTTCCTCTTTACTCTGTGCTGTTGGAGTGGTATCATCTGCATATCTGAGGTTGCTGATACTTCTGGCTATCTTGACTCCAGCTTTAGCCTCGTCCAGCCCAGCATTTTGCAGATGTACTCTGCATAGATTTTGAACCAGTCCATTGTTCCATGTCCAGTTCTAACTGTTGCTTCCTGACCTGCATACAGGTTTCTCAGGAGGCAGGTAAGGTGGTCTGGTACTCCCATCTCTTGAAGAATTTTCCAGTTTGCTGTGGTCTACATTGTCAAAGGCTTTAGTGTAGTCAATGAAGCAGTAGTAGATGTTTTTCTGGAATTACTTTGCTTTCTCTATGATCCAACAGATGTTGGCAATTTGGTTTCTGGTTTCTCTGCCTTTTCTGAATCCAGTTTGTACATCTGGAAGTTCTCAGTTCAAATACTGTTGAAGCCTAGCTTGAAGGATTTTGCTAGCATGTCAGATGAGCACAGTTGTTCAGTTGTTTGAACATTCTTTGGCATTGCCCTTCTTTGGTATTGGAATGAAGACTGACCTTTTCCAGTCCTGTGGCCACTGCTGAGATTTCCAAATTTGCTGGCATATTGAGTGTAGCACTTTTACATTATCTTTTAGGATTTGAAATAGTTCAGCAGGAATTCATCACCTCTACCAGCTTTGATCGTAGTAATGCTTCCTAAGGCCCGCTTGACCTCACACTCCAGGCAGGATGTCTGGCTCTAGGTGACTGACTACCCCGTCGTGGTTATATGAGTTATTAAGACCTTTTTTGTACAGTTCTTCTGTGCATTCTTGCCACCTCTTCTTAATCTCTTCTGCTTCTGTTAGGTCCTTACTGTTTCTGTCCTTTATGGTGCCCATCTTTGCATGAAATGTTCCCTTGGTATCTCTAATTTTCTTGAAGAGATCTCTAGTCATTCCCATTCTATTGTTTACCTCTATTTCTTTGCACTTTCACTTAAGGTTTTCTTATCTCTCATTGCTATTCTTTGGAACTCTGCATTTAGATGGGTATATCTTTCCTTTTCTCCTTTGCCTTTCTTGTCTCTTCTTTCTCAGCTGTTTGTAAGGCCTCCTCAGACAACCATTTTGCCTTGTTGCATTTCTTTTTCTTGAGTATGGTTTTGATCGCTGCCTTATGTACAGTGTTACAAACCTCTGTTGATAGTTCTTCAGTGACTCTATCAGATCTATCCCTTGTCACTTCCTGTGTATAATCCTCAGGGATTTGATTTAGGTCATACCTGAATGGTCTAGTGGTTTTCCCTACTTTATTCACTTTAAGTCTGAGTTTTGCAATAAGGAGCTCATGATCTGATCCACAGTCAGCTCTTGGTCTTGTTTTTACTGGCTATAGAACTTCTCCATCTTTGCTGCAAAGAATATAATCAATCTGATTTTGTTATAAACCATCTGGTGATGTCATGTGTAGAGTTACCTCTTGTGTTGTTGGAAGAGGGTGTTTGCTATGACAGGTGTGTTCTCCTAGCTACAGATTTTCCCTATCCATATGAGAGAGTGGCTGAGTATAGAATTCTAGATTGAAATAAATTCTCCTTGATAATTTTGAAAGCCTCCCTTCACTGTCCTCTTTCTGTCAGTGTTGCTGTTGATAAATCTGAACCCATTCTGATTTTTGATTCTTTAAATGTAAACTGTTACTCTCTTTCAAAGTTTTTAGTTTTTTCTTTACTCTCAGGTTCTGAAATTCCAATGGTGTGCCTTGTTCTGGGTGTATTTTCATCCACTGTGTTGGCTGCCCAGTGGATCTTGTCTGTCTGGAAATGTGTGTTTTTCAGTCCTGTACAGTTCTGATAATTTCTTGATTCATTTCTTTCCTTACATTTTCTCTGTCCTGTCTCTCTGGTGTTTTGTGATTCTAATATTGACCTCCTGGAGAAGTCTTTTATCATTTCTGTCCTGTCTTTCATTTCTCTGTCTTTTGCTCTGTTCTGAGGACAATTGTTTGAACCTTTTGTTCCACCTGCTCAATTGACTTTTTCCTATTTTGCTGTCATGGTTTAAATCTTTGTTCTCTGAATTGTATCTCTTCTTGTCTCATGCATGCAGTACAATTTTTATCACTCTAGTAAAGTTAATGGCAGAGATTTTTGGTTTTCTTTTTACATTTTCTTCTCCCTAAATGGTCTCCCATTTTCCCCAAGTCAGTGTTTCCTGTTGCTTTTGGTCTCTCTCTTTCACATTAGTCTTTCCTCCAGTGCTGGGTGTCCCTTGGTTATCTGCTCAGCATGAGGCCCTCCAAGCCTGTGAGTGGGGCCTGTTGAGTTTATGGGTGTAGGCAGGGCAGATTTCCCAGAGATGTTCTACAGTCTCCTTCGCAATGTCCTTCTTAACTGATAAAGGTCTGATTGCCTATACAGTCACTTATTCCCCCAAGGCGTTTAGCCATGGCCTCAGACATGTGGGTCAGCACCTCCTCCAGAGACTCACATACCACCCCCTTTATACCCTCTTCAGAGAGACCCTTTAATCCTCTATCAGGGTGAGCAAGGCTGTTATCAAGTTATGTGGAGTTGCAGAAGGCATCTAGGGAGCTCACTGCCTCGCACACAGCTTCTTCTCTGTCTTCCTTCTCTTGGATACCCTCCCTCGACCCGCAGGTGCTAGAGGTCCATGGTGCAGCGAGCTCCTTAAACTTCTGAGGATGCTCTGGTAGAAATTTGACTGCTGCTTGTTTTCCCCACTGTAGTCTTGGGGTTTGGTTGCCTTGGGTCTCCTAAACCAATTGTCTTTTATCCATTGGCTTTCCAACTCTATTATTGTCTTCTGCTCACCTTCCCTATTTTTTAGGATTTGCCTTTTTAAAAAAATTATTTTTGTATTGTTATTGGTGGTTTCAGTTCAGTTCAGTTGCTCAGTCATGTCCGACCCTTTGCGACCCCATGAATCGTAGCACGCCAGGCCTCCCTGTCCATCACCAACTCCAGGAGTTCACTCAGACTCACGTCCATCGAGTCGGTGATGCCATCCAGCCATCTCATCCTCTGTCGTCCCCTTCTCCTCCTGCCCCCAATCCCTCCCAGCATCAGAGTCTTTTCCGATGAGTCAACTCTTCTCATGAGGTGGCCAAAGTACTGGAGTTTCAGCTTTAGCATCATTCCTTCCAAAGAAATCCCAGGGCTGATCTCCTTTAGGATGGACTGGTTGGATCTCCTTGCAATCCAAGGGACTCTCAAGAGTCTTCTCCAACACCACAGTTCAAAAGCATCGATTCTTCGGCGCTCAGCCTTCTTCACAGTCCAACTCTCACATCCATACGTGACCACAGGAAAAACCATAGCCTTGACTAGATGGACCTTAGTCAGCAAAGTAATGTCTCTGCTTTTGAATATGCTGTCTAGGTTGGTCATAACTTTTCTTCCAAGGAGTAAGCGTCTTTTAATTTCATGGCTGCAGTCACCATCTGCAGTGATTTTGGAGCCCCCCAAAATAAAGTCTGACACTCTTTCCACTGTTTCCCCATCTATTTCGCATGAAGTGATGGGACCAGATGCCATGATCTTTGTTTTCTGAATGTTGAGCTCTAAGCCAACTTTTTCACTCTCCTCTTTCACTTTCATCAAGAGGCTTTTTAGTTCTTCTTTCTGCCATAAGGGTGGTGTCATCTGCATATCTGAGGTGATTGATATTTCTCCCAGCAATCTTGATTCCAGCTTGTGTTTCTTCCAGTCCAGCGTTTCTCATGATGTACTCTGCATTGAAGTTAAATAAGCAGGTTGACAATATACAGCCCTGACGTACTCCTTTTCCTGTTTGGAACCAGTCTGTTGTTCCATGTCCAGTTCTAACTGTTGCTTCCTGACCTGCATACAGATTTCTCAAGAGGCAGGTCAGGTGGTCTGGTATTCCATCTCTTTCAGAATTTTCCACAGTTTATTGTGATCCACACAGTCAAAGACTTTGGCATAGTCAACAAAGCAGAAACAGATGTTTTTCTGGAACTCTCTTGCTTTTTCCATAATCCAACAGATGTTGGCAATTTGATCTCTGGTTCCTCTGCCTTTTCTAAAACCAGCTTGAACATCAGGAAGTTCACAGTTCACATATTGCTGAAGCCTGGCTTGGAGAATTTTGAGCATTACTTTACTAGCATGTGAGATGAGTGCAATTGTGCGGTAGTTTGAGCATTCTTTGGCATTGCCTTTCTATGGGATTGGAATGAGAACTGACCTTTTCCAGTCCTGCGGCCACTGCTGAGTTTTCCATGTTTGCTGGCATATCGAGTGCAGCACTTTCACAGCATCATCTTTCAGGATTTAAAACAGCTCAACTGGAATTCCATCACCTCCACTAGCTTTGTTCGTAGTGATGCTTTCTAAGGCCCACTTGACTTCACATTCCAGGATGTCTGGCTCTAGATTGGGGGTTTAAGAGAAAGTAAAATTAAAACTTATGTTTAATTCACTAGTATAACCTGGAGGTTTATAGATGATTTTTAAATACACCACATCTTTACTTTGAAAACTTATTTTCTCTAGATGATACAATATAACCTGGCAGAAAAAGACAGCTTAATAACTCAATATTGATAATAACATCTCATTGTTGTTTAGTCACTAAGTAGTGTCTGGCTCTTTTGCGATCTCACGTACTGTAGCCCGCCAGGCTCCTCTGTCCATGGGATTTCCCAGGCAAGAATAGTGGAGTGGGTTGCCATTTCTTCCTCCAGGGAATCTTCCCAACCCAGGGCTTGAAACAGGGTCTCCTACAGTGCAGGCAGATTCTTTACCGTCTGAGCCCTTGCATTGTAGGTAGATTCTTTAATGTCTGAGCCACCAGGGAAACCCCTCAATGATAACATCTAAAGGTGGTTAAAAGAGGGTTTCCCTGGTGGTCTAGTGGTTAGGATTCAGTGCTATCCCTGCCAGGGCCCGGGTTCAATCCCTGGTCAGGGAACCAAGATCCCACAGGCTGTGCGTTGTGGGCTTCCCTCCAAGTAAATAAAGGTGGTTATAAACCAGAAGCACCAACACCCTGCGGTGGCACAGGGACACACAACAGTGGCCAGGACCTTGGGCAAATGGTCTACTGTCTCTGGGCTTCGGTTTCCACATCTGAAAGAAAAAGAAGTTGGAGTTGATCGTTTCTAAGGCCCCTTCCAGTCCTACATGCTATGTAGTTTTCTCTGAATTCTAAGAGAGAAGAGTGAAAATAACGTTCCTTAAGCCAAGATCTCTGTCCTACTCATTACTTGTTTCCACATTTAGCACATGATCTAGCCACAGGAAAAATTCTTTTTGAAATTAAGTAAGTAATCATTCCTTATTTGGTTTGTATTGAATAAGGAGTTGCCACCTTAGCTCTCGAAAAAAAACTTTATCCTTCCTTCTGCTTAAAAGAGCTCTTTATTCTTTTTTTCTCTAGTTGTTCCCATGGCTTTGCCAACTAAAGTTCTAAGTGCCCACCGTAAATCGCTGAATCTCGTTGATTCTCCTCAGCCACTCCTAAAAAAGGTAAAGTATTTGGGATCACTTTTTCAAGAAGTATAATGTTCTTTGGTGCTGGTGTAATCCCAGGAGCTCTTGTAAATGGTTTGCCTGAAGAGAAAGAGCATATTTCTTGATATGTAGGACTTGTAGGGTTAGAAGCTGGGTTTTCATGTGCACCCACTTTGGTGTCTGGATTGTGGTTTATGTCTGTATGCACATTGAACTTGACCTAGACCTTAATATGTTGGTGTGAAGAAGGCTCCTGACATTCTGCCACTCACCAGAATCTGTGCCACCGAAAGGAAACGCAGCAACTTGCTACCAACCCTGGCCTCTCTGGGACCACTAGCCAAGGCTGGGTTGCTTTCAGAGCGGGGCAGGAAACCAGAAAAAGATTCCTCTGGAGAAGAAACTCTCAGAATATTCCCCACTAGTTCCCATAATTTGTTACTTTATTCCAAGTCTCCTTTGCTTTTATCAGAAAGATTTGGCGTCTTTTGGAGACTATTTTAACTACAATTTTATGTTGTTTGAAACTCACATTTTGGTTTTTGCCTTCAAAAAATATCCTATTGAAGTTTAACATATAAAAAGTATATAAAATATAAGAATAGGGCTAAGTGAATTATCACCAAGCCAAGAGACGCATGTGAGGGACAAGCGCCCTTGGTGCCCCTCTTGGTCACCTCCTCTCCCTCCACAGGTAACTGCTGGCATGCCTTCTAACACCTGGGTTGGTTTTGCCCATTTTTGACCTTCACATGAATAAAATTTACACAGATTTTCACCCGTTCAGTCTCCTGCAGACAACGACTGACATAGTGATTCAGTGGTCAGGAAAAAAAAAAAAAATTACAAAAGATCCCATGAAAACCTGGAGCATGGCACAGCAGCAGAGTGCCAAGACCAGGTTGGTGTGTCACTTTCTCATCTTCTGGAAGTGCATGCCCAGGCCCCATGCCCTGCTTTTTGTCTTTTGTATGGACAGGCCCCTGAAGATGACTTCCAGTTTCCCAGAGATGACCGTGGCGACGTGGACTGTGAAAAGCTGGTTGAGCAGTTGAAAGACTGTTCGAACCTACAGGACCAAGCAGACATTCTGTACATTCTGTGTGTAATAAAGTAAGTGCAGGGCCTTGGCGAGGTCCGGCTTTCTGTCTCCTCCGTGCTTTGGCCTGGCTTCTTGGCCTGGCAGCCAGCTGCATCATGGTTGTAGTCACCCAGAGCACCCAGGCTCCATCCCCTTCTGTGCCTGCTGAAATGAGAAGGCTGGCTAAAGCCAGGATCTCACCATTTCCTGATGTCAGGCTTCTGTTTCAAATGGACAGAAGACAGTACGGTCCCATGGCCCCAAGTGAGGCTCACAGGCCGTGGGAGGGCCCAAGCACTTGGCACAATGCCCACTGATGCATTCCCTTCCCTGCCAAGTGAGCTCCACTGCGAGAGAATCTGGCCTGTCAGCCTTCTGGGCCATACTTGGAGGGTTTTTCCATCTCTTGACAGGGGTCCCAGCTGGGACACAAATCTCTCTGGACAGCACGGGGTCACTGTTCACAACCTCCTCAGCGAGCTCTATGGGAAGGCTGGCTTGAACCAGGAGTGGGGCCTGATCCGCTACATCTCCGGCCTCCTCCGGAAGAAAGTGGAGGTCCTGGCTGAGGTCAGAGCTGCTGTGCATGTGCGGGCTGGCCGTCTATCCTTTGTAGCCCCGTGCTCTCTTCCTATTAGGAGAGCTGGAGGCAAGCACCTCATATTTGTAAAGGAAACACAGTATTTATTACACAGATGGAGAGAGCATTTGTCTCCTGATCTCCCACAGCTCTTGGAAGGTGGACAGGGCAGTTGAAATTCAGACTGATTCGTTTTGTTGTTTCTTAGCTGCAGAAAAGGATTTACTAAGAAATAAAATGAAAATGCTCTGTGGTCCAGCACCCTCCTAACCAGAACACTGTTATTTCTGCACATCTGTAGTACAGTCATCAGGGATATTTTAAACCCTGAGGTCCTGCAAATTCCAGAACTGCTTTCTATGACACTCAAGGTCATTATTATAGTATTTATTATATGTGAATAATGGGGAAACTGGCAATTTAGGACTATAATATGGTCATTAAGTCTTAAGATCGGTGTTTTAGAACTCAAGACTCACAGGCCCTGCAGAGCCAGGCCTGGGGCCACATTTTGGGGACACAAAGACCATAGGGACCCAGCTCAGCCTGGGTTGCTCAGCCTGCAATCTGTATATGAATTTTCAAATAAATGACAGCATAGGTCAAGTTTATAAAGGAAAATTTATTGCCAGTGACCCTTCCCCACCAGCTTTGCTGATCTTTCTCCCCCTCGCCCTCTCCCTGACCATGCAGGCATGCACGGACCTGCTGTCACACCAGAAGCAGCTCACAGTGGGCCTGCCCCCAGAACCCCGGGAGAAGACCATCTCTGCGTAAGTCTTCAGCTTGCGGGGGGACTCAGGTTCGGGGTGGGGAGGACACCTCAACACCATCTCCCATTCAGGAAAAGTCTTTTAAGAGACACTGTCCCTTGAGCCTTGCCAGCTGGAAAACGGGGCTCTTCACAGAGGGCTGGAGGTGCTCATAAGCGCCATGCATGGTGTTTCTGTGCTGCTGCTGTTTCCTAGGCCTCTTCCCCCTGAGGAGCTCACGAAGCTCATCTACGAAGCCAGCGGGCAGGACATCAGCATCGCCGTGCTCACGCAGGTCAGTGGGCCATCTCTGGGCAGCAGGGGCGTTTCCGCCACCACCCAGCCTCTGAAACCCCATCTCCTCCTGTGTCTGTGTCAGGAGATCGTGGTGTACCTGGCGATGTACGTCAGGGCACAGCCCAGCCTGTTCGTGGAGATGCTCCGGCTCCGAATTGGACTGATCATTCAGGTGATGGCCACGGAGCTGGCACGGAGCCTGAACTGTTCAGGTGGGATTCTCAAGGGCGGCTCGCACTGCTTGAGTCCACCCAACTCTCCCTTCTCCTGCCACCAGTCCTGTATCTGGGAAAACTTAACATGTTTGTTTTCAGGAGAAGAAGCTTCTGAAAGTTTGATGAACCTCAGCCCTTTTGATATGAAAAATCTCCTGCACCACATCTTAAGTGGCAAAGAATTTGGTGTTGAAAGAAGCAGTAAGTTAGTCTTTCTTTCCTTTTCTTTCTCGGTAATCCTCACCCCCACTTCCTTCCTCCTATACCTAACTCTAACACATCCCTGCCTATGAAAATACAAATGACTCTCACAACTGCACGAGAATTACCATATTGCCTGATGTCCATGGGGATCTCCTTTACTCCTGTTGGTGTGGGGCCACTGCAGAGAAACCTAACGCAGCCAGGCACTCGCACCACAAATAAGGAAGATGAACTAGAACAAGGAGGAGAAAAATCATCACCAACCGGTACAACCCCTGGGAGAAATGAGAACACATTTCTCCCAATACTGAACTCGTTGGGTGCAGTCAGTAGACCACAGCAGCAACAAGGGAAGACTTGGAACTTTGCGGTTCACTCTTAGGAAGGATGTGGCTGAGACAGCTCTCCCTTGTCCAAGGTCACAGAGCTAGCTGGTAACAGGGCCTCGTGCACCTCAGTTCCACACTTACCAGAGTGTCTGGATGCTCTCACAGGCCGCTGCATTAGAACTCTGTACTAAATTCCCTTTATTTTATATAATAGATGGACTGTAGAACATCCGTTGCTACAGGAAGCCCTTTCTCAAAAGGAACCAGGATCGTTTCATGATCCTGTGAAATTACTAAAAAGCACTAGATGCACCCTTACTACATTTACAATACCATGAGCACCAGCTTAGTGCCCAGTGAGCCTGATCGAATGCTCATTTCCCCCTAGTCTTGTTTTTCGTCTCTAAGATGCATAGCTGTGCTGGCTGCAGGAAGAGGCCTCAGTGCACTGCCCCACGTGTTGCCATAGATGATTCCACCAGAAACAGAATCGTTTTGCTTTCCTTTCTTCCTGACCTGCTTGGACTGCCGGTTTTCAGACAGCTTTTGAGAAGGCTGTTTCCAAAATGTTGTGGGTTTAACATATTCCAAAGTGTACCTACCTGTCATCCTGTCGCAGTGCAGCCTCCTCCTGTGCTCACTCTTCACCTGGTTCTGCTCCCCTCTCTCACTCATCAGGAGCTGACCTTGCCTCCCTCCCTCCAGGCCAGGCCCCACAGCACTGGAGACCTGGCTGTCCCCCGTGGTCCTGTCACCCGAGGCCTTTCCCCATCTAGCCCTTGTCAGCTCTCCATAGCAGCATCCTGTCCCTTCTCCAAGCTCAGCCTTCCCTTCCCACCAGGCTGCGCGCCTCTTCTCAGGGCTGGTTTGTTCAGGCTGCTTCTCCTCCCTGGTCCCACATGTGGCCATCTCCGCCCCACTGACTGTGCCCCTCACCCCTGGCCGTGTGTGCGTAGCTCTGTCGCCATTTGTGGGAACCAACTGCTAAAAATAAAGCAGCAGCACTTGGTCTAGGATCTCCCAGGATGAGCAGCTGCTGGAGAGGCATCCACTGGGGAAGCAGTGCACCTACCTTCATACCTCGGCTCCCCTCTGGTCACAAAGCAGTAGCCACAATCTCTGTGCCTCCTTTAAGGAGGATTTTTATTAACATTGGGCCCTCCCTGTCTTCCAGGACAAACTCTGAGTCCTTACCTCCTGACAGCAGAGAACTTAGGCAGTGCCCACCAGCCCTGCAGCCAGAGTAGTTATCTTCTTCCTCAGCCAGCCTGGGCTTTTCTGCCTCCATTTGACAGCATCTCTCTCAACTCCCCAACTATTTTCTTCCTATCTGACCATGTTTTCAAATGCCAACACAACCAAATGCTGGGCATAGGTCATTATAAACTACACTTCAACACCCCCCCCAACTCCTTAAGTGCCTCTTTCCCACCTCTCCCTCCACCCCTGAGTTTCCTTTTGTGATACCCTACTTTCTCTTACCAAGTCCCTTCTAAGCTCTGTCCTCCTCTAGACCAGAGGTCAGCAAACACTGCCTGTGAAAGGCCAGAGGGAACCAGTCAGGCTCCGTTTGGTCGCAGGCCTCAGCTTTGCTGTCACAACATGAACACAGACACAGACCACATGTCAGCAAAGAGAAGCCGGGTGCCAAAAAATAATCCTAGACAGAAAAACTTGAACTTCATATCATTGCGTGTGTCCTAAGATACTATTCTGAGAAGGAAATGGTAACCCACACCAGTATCCTTGCCTGGGAAATCCCACAGACACAGGAGCCTGCCCGGCTACAGTCATGGGGTCACAAAGAGTTGGACACAACTTTGCAGCTAAACAACAACAAAGATACTATTCGTTTGTTTTCTTCCCCCAACAATGTACAAAGTCATTCTTACCTCATAGGCTGTGCCAAAACAGACAGTGGGTCGCCTCTGAAGTTTGCTCACCCCTGCCTTTCAGCTTTCTTTCCTCTGTGGGGAGGGGGTCAGGAATGGCTTCAGTGAGGGTTTGACTGGTGTATCCACTTCTATACAAACATCAGTAATCACTGATTCGGGACATACAGTTTGGGTGTAAGGTTCCTACTTCCCTGACATTGACAAGAGTCCTAGGTTTAAGGTTGTGACTTGGAGGGGTCTGTGACCCTCTGGCAAGCTGCTGGGAGAGCCATGGGGGCACGTGGACATGGTACACCCCTCCGCACCCTGGCCTGCCTCTTGGGCACAGAGCTTAGAAAGGGGTGAGGTGACCAGGGGTTCCGCACGTGAGGGCTGTCTTTGCAGCACCTGAGTGCTCCACCTTTAGTGTGGGTGAGTTAGTTCTCAACCAGACCCCCGTTACCCTTTGTAGGCCTGGAGAACAGCCCTCTGCAGCCTCACAACACCTTGCTGACTTTGCTTCATCTTCATCTTGCTCTCTCCCTTTTTCTCTGTACCGGAACCCTGTCTCCAGTGTTAGGAAATACAATCGCCCAAGTCCTGATGGAATTCTGGTCTCAAATGCTCCCTAATTATAATTGAGGCAATTATCATTTATCCTCCTCATAATAAAGTGAACTGATTTGCAGACACATTGGTGAGTTTATTTCATCAAGCCAAAGAAATGCAGTGTGGGCTGTCCTTTTTATTTAATAAGGACACTGGGTACTTCAGATCTTTTTCTTTAGAGTGGGTGCCAGCAGGCAAACAAAGGCAGCATCATGCAATCAGATGTGTTTTGGTGGTTTTTCTCCTTTCCTGAAGGAGGAACGCTCAGGATCCTTTTCCAAAAGTAATTTTCAGTCCTTTCAAATGCACAATCCTTGAAATGTAAATATACAAGATAAATATTTAATGTGTTCTGCTCATCAAAATAATATACGTGGTTTGACACAGATAATTACTGAAAAATTGCTACTAGATATAAAGCTATAGAAGCTTACGAAACTAGGAACAGAGTAATGTCAGTTGAAACCATACGTATGTCAGATTGCAAGTAAGGCTAGAAGAGGTCCTATCTTTTTGCATATAACATTTGTTAATTGTCCTTTATAATCGTTCAGTTTTTTTAAGTGGCTCTACCTGTAACTGTTCAATTTTTATAAATAAGAAAATTCAATTTTTATTAAACCCTGAGATGTCTGAGATTAATGTTTTCAGTTAATGCCCAGTACAAACAGGCCCCTTTGGCTTCTGTTTTCCACTCTCCCCGTGTCCCTCCTCCCACTCTGGCTAATCTTTGTGGGTCCTCCCTCTCCACTGTCCTTGGGCTCCTGGTTTGTCTCCACTCCTCTGGGCCGGGAGGGAGCCACCGGTGCAGCACCCAGCACCGAGGGACTGCCTCGGAGGGGACAGCTGTGAAGGGCGGGTGGGTTCCAGTTGGTAGGGCTTCATGTGCCCTTGGGAGGCTTAATCCTGAAGACTGGGCTGGGCCTGAAAGGAGTCTGAGTGGACAGTGACATGGTCCCCCATGTACCTTTTAGAATGATCACTGTGCGCACAGCGTGGAGCACCAGGGAGTGGGGCAAGGCCATAGACAGGCCACTGCAGCAGGGTGGAGCCCCCCTGCCCCTTCTGGGATGGCTGCTGCTGTGTCTTCACCTTTGGTTGGCTTGTTCTCCCAGGTCTTCCCTCTCTTGCCCCATGGCTGGACCTTTATTGGGTGGGCTCAGGTTTCTACAAGGAACGGGTACATCTGGAGACGTAAAAAGTTAAACAACATACTCAAATCACTGAAGGGGCTTCTGGCCACTCAGTGTTGCCTGCGTGCTGCTTCAGTCATGCTCACTGTGTCCCCCATTCACTCAAATGCGTGCTGAGCCCATGTTGTGTCGCAGGCCCTGCTCCAGGTCCTGGAAACGGGAGTGCACAGTTGAGTGGGGGGGATAGACAAAAACGAGCACACGCATGTGTCCCTCTGAGGGCGGACACGATAGAATTTCTACAGACCCCGTGTGTGTTTCCCTTGCAGTGCGGCCCATTCATTCCTCCACACCCAGCCCCGCTGTCTCCATCCACGAGGTGGGCCACACTGGAGTCACCAAAACCGAGAGGAGTGGCATCAACAGGCTGAGGAGTGAGATGAAACAGGTAAGACGAGCTCTCTGTCTGGGCTCAACTGAGAGCATGAGAAGCCCTGGGCATGCAGACCACAGCCCTCTTGGGAAAGGATGAGAGAGCCCTCCTGTGCTCAGACATCGTAGAGCCACTCATGTGCACCCACAAGCACTTGTCTTTAGTGTTAACCATGTTAGGTGAGCATTCCGGAAAATACCCTGCCCCATGATTGCCTGTTGCCAAGAACCAGTCTTTCGAGAGGACTGCAACCATTGCAAAAGGTCTCTGAATCCTCTCTCCATCCAATGTGCCCTTCAAGTGCAACAGTGAAATGAAGGAGTATAGAAATAGACTGGAATGCTCGTGACCTCCTTATTTTCCACCATCCATAGGTGTGTTTTTTTGGTGCTCACCTTTAATTCATAATAAATTCCTTCTCGACTGATCCACAGGACTGCAAGTCAATAGCCTTTCAGTCCTAATGGGTTGGGTACTATGCTAGGACTTGACAGTGATCTACAGTAGGAAATAGTTTCCTGCTGACTGTGACCTGCAGTGAGAAATGCACTGGGATTTTCTCCATTTCAAATGTGGCCTCAGTAGATTGAGCCTGTGAGGCACTAATGGTCACGCCCTGCAGGTGGACCAACACGTCCTTGGATGTTCTAGAGGGTGATACAAGTAGTAAGGCAGCCTTGATTTGAAACTGGTTTTTATTTTCTGATGTATTTTTGCTTTCAGATGACTAGGCGGTTTAGTGCTGATGAACAGGTGAAACATCTCTGTCTTCTTTCCTCCTTTACTGTGCTTTCTGTTCTTTCTGGCTTGAATGTGGGAAGTGAGGCTATGAGTACAGAGTGTCAAGCCATGGAGAACAGTTCTGCCCATCACCTAGGCTTGGGTGGAGGCGACTCCACAGGCTGTGGCAGGCAGCCCTTGGGACAGGCCGAGCACACTCGAAAGCAAGAGAAGTGGCCTTGCCCCATGCCTTGAGGAAAAAAAAAAATCCATTTATCAAACTCTTGGGTTTCATAAGATACTTTGTGAAACAGATGGATGGAGATGGGTTCTGCCTCCGCAGGAGTATCTGTTCAAAAAACGGAACTGAATAGGGACAAGTAGACTGTGGTCACTGATTGTAGCAATAGAAGAAATACTGGAGACCCATCCTAACAGTGTCCTGTCTGTGACTGAGCACAGAGTCTCTACTGACGTGCAGATTCCCTGTTCAGTCCCAGGGAAAAAGCCACGTGCCCTCTCATTGGATTTATGCTCTTTCCAAGTAAGGAACAGACTTTTCAAATGTCTTCCTGTGCCAGCCACTCGGTGGCACCGTCCCTCTGGCTGCCCACATCCTGATGGTAGTTGACTGGAGCTGAATCTGAGGGCTTCCTTCCGTCTGTTTAATGCTGTCGTAGCTTATTATGGGGACAGAATGATCACCGTTTCTCTTGCATGGGTTAGGTTCAGTTAGCCAGTGTAAGTATTGTATTTGGCCACTTACTTACATCAAGGAAATACATTTTTCTCTTTCCAAAATTAACATAAAAGATTAGCATCTCAAGGCTGTGACTTTGGAAAATAAGTTGTATCCTAACTTGACAAGCTGCCTCCACACTGACTAGACACGGGGAAGCTCCACACTCAGAGAAAGCGGAGCTCTGCCTCTGCCTCGGGGGTGTCTGAGAACTTCCGCTGCCCGCATCCTCCGCCTCTTGCTTCCTCGGCGGTTTTCGGGGCTGCTCTATGCTCCTCCTCTCTGCATGCATCCTCTGGTGTCAGTGCACGTGACTGAGTGGACTCTCTCTGTTTTGTAGCTCATTTCTGTGAGCCAGGCCGCGTCCAGCAGCACGCGCTCCTCCAAGTCTGCGGTAAACCATGCATCCCCGCCGCCTCGTTTGTGGTGTCCACATCCTCTCCTTGCCCTTCTCTCAGTCCCCCGACCTGCCCCCCACAAGCTGTGAACAGGTTTAAGTGTTAGCATGGGACTGTCACCATGACAGAGGAGAGGCTAGAGAGCAAGCAGAGTTGTGGAACTGAGAGCTTTGTTTTTCCATCTTGAGTTCTCTGCTTATGCTCTCCTCGGTGGGCTATGAGTGAGCAACACTCTTCTCACCAATCCCCAGGAGCTTCTGGAACCTTCGGGGCAGTGGTTATGCATCTTTCTATTGAGCCACAGGGGTGAATCACTGCCCGCATGAGCCGATGGGCACTTTGTACGTGCTGTGGCCCCAGATGAGCTGGAGGAAATATTCTAATTGCACAGGCAAGTCTGAATCTTCCTCCTAAAACTAGAGGGAGAAAACCAGCTGAGTCACTGATGAGTATGGCTGTAATTTTATTTGTCTCTAATTGTTGCCGTATTTAAATGACAGTAATGAGTCCAGTGGAATAACCCAGCCTAACAGCCTTTTCAAAATAAGATCCGATGAAGTCAAAACGTGTGCTCCAAGAAGCCTCCAGCCCTGCAGAGGTTTAAATTTGAGGTTGCACACTGAGAAAGGAAAACTGCCAGGTAGTCCAGAACTCAGATCATGTACAAGGATGAAGTTTATTCCATCCTCAACTGGGAGGTCGCCGGCACAGTGGACACACGCTTGGCCACAGGGAGGCTGCACCCAGGGAGCCTCTCCCATGGCCTCCGCATTCGTGGGCGGGCCTGTGGTTCCTGAGGCAGAAGCCGAACTGCTAGCCCTGCCCCAGCGCTTCCCTCACAGAGGCCAGAATAAATCCAGTCTCTGGGAGGAGGTGAGGAGGAGATGGTACCCCAGCTCGGAGGCAGTCATCGCCCCGAATGTGGAGAAAGCGCCATGCTGAGAACAGGCAGAATAGAAAGCCGCTGAAGAGGACGGTGGACACACCATGGTCTGAGGCCTTCCTCCCAGGGCTTGCTGGGTGTTGTATTCCCACAGCCCCGGCCCCACAGCGTGGCGACCACCAGGCTCCAGGCTCCGCAGGAGGACGCAGTCCCCATGCCTTGTTCTCCCTGGGCTGTGGGGCTGCCCGCATCTGCACTCAGGGTGCCCACCTGTGCACCGCTGCTTACAGGAGGCCGAGGGCACGGAGCGAGAGCCACTGGTGTGGAGTTGAGGTTCTCAGCCCCCCAGAGCCCTGACCTGCTGGGCCTCTCTGCTGGGCTTGGGGCCTCTACCAGTGCACCCCTTTGGCAGCTGGAGGAGTGCAGGGAAGAAAACCGGTGAAGCCAGCTGGTCTTTCTGACTAGTCCCCAGGCAGCCCTCCTGAGGCTTCTGAAAGCCACGCCCTTCTGTCTTGCAGAGGTCCAGCACCCCGTCCTCACCCACGGGCACATCGTCATCAGACTCGGGTGGGCAGCACATGGGCTGGGGGGAACGGCAGGGCCAGTGGCTGCGCAGGAGAAGGCTGGACGGTGCCATCAACAGGGTCCCCGTGGGATTCTACCAGAAGGTGTGGAAGATCCTTCAGAAGGTGAGCCTGGCTACTGAGCTGCATCACGCCCCACCACCTAGTGTGACCACCCAAACATCCCCAGGCGCTGACAAGTGTCCCCTTGGGGGCCAAGTGCTCCTGGTTGAGAAATGCTGGCTGGAAACCAAACCAGTTAGATAAAGTGGCGGCCCAGGTTGTGTAGAGCCACCTCTGACCTATTTTCGGAACATAGCAAAGTCTGAAGGTAGGCAAGAGGCAGAGAAGGCCAGGAAGGCTCAGGGTAAAATGCTGTAACGCAGCGGACCTGGAATAGCCACGCACCTTGGTCCCTGCAGCTATTTTCTCCCTCCTCCACCCCAGGGCATGCCAGTGTCCTGCCAGAGGGACTGTCGGCCTCCATCAGAAGCTTCTGTGCAAACCAAGAACCACACAGGACTGATTTTTTTTCCTCAGTTATTTTTGTTAGCTTATTTCACAGTAGGAGAGGCCAGGAGAGAAAAGTCACCCCAAAGAGGGTGCACAACACCCCCTCCCCAATCTCCTGCATTCTGCACCCTGTGAGGTCTTCGTCAAAGCTTGGGCACAGGGAGGCCCGAGGGCTCCCTGTCCTCTTAGCTGACTCTGGTCCCCACATGGGAGCAGAGGCCTTCAATGGTTCCTAGAAGACCTTCCCACTCTTCCTGGGGCCTCGCATGCTTCCATCCGGGCTCCCGCTGGCTTGATACCAACATGCTTTTATTATGAAAAAGCGGCACTTTGTACAGAGCCAGCGCTTGTTATTTATACACACGGGTGTGCGTGTGCGTGTCTGTGCATGTGCTCTAGTCTTTTGTGATTGGTGCTTATTATAGAAACCTCAAAAATAGATGCCTGCGAAGGCATAGAAGTATCACTTTGCCAGCAGGAGCCATGCACATCTCCCTTGCTCTGGCACCAAAGGGGGCCTCTCAGCCGCCAGGACTGGGCTGCTGAGTGAAACTCGGAGCTCCCACAGAGGACAACCCAGCAGGTCCCTGGGGCGTTGTTCGTGTGAGATCTGAACAACGCCTGCCGGCTCCTTAGAACTGTTCCATCGAAAACATAGCCTGTGGGCAGTGAGAACAAGCTCTCTAAAAATAACTCACAGTCTGGCGTGTTCCAGTCCTCGCGCTGGCTTCCAGGGCAGCGCAACGTGAGTGTGTGTGCACACTTTAATAGAGTTCTGACATGTGCAATGTGTGTTCTGCCTCCAGTGCCATGGTCTGTCCATCGACGGTTATGTGCTCCCATCCTCGACCACGCAAGAGGTATGACAGGAAAAACCCACATGCCGTGAGTTTTCACTGAGTGCTAGATTTCTTGGACTCTTTCCACTCACCTGTATTTCAAGCTCATTACATACAGACCATTTGCAGGCCCTATCTCAGGGCTTCCCAGGTGGTGCTAGTGGTAAAGAACCTGCCTGGCAATGCGAGAGACACAGGTTCAATCTGGGTCAGGAAGATACCCTGAAGGAGGAAATAGCAATCCACTCCAGTATTCCTGCCTGGAGAATCCCATGGATAGAAGAGCCCAGGGGACTACAGTCCATGGGGTCGCAAAGAGACATGACTGAAGCAACGTAGCACGCATGCATCTTTCTCAACACTTAACCCTCAAGTTTTACAGTTTTTTCCCACATGTATTAGCATCAGCTTTCTTCCTTCCCCTCAGAAACAGCATATCTGGACTCTCCAGATCTCTAGATTGCTCCTGAAAACTCTGGTAAGGGAAGAGCTCCCTGGACCCATACCAGCCTCCTCTGACAACAGTCATCTTCCCTGGTTTCTTTCCCCCTCTTCATTCTTTAAAAAAATGATTTTTAAATTTTTACCCCACCAAAGGCACCATGCTATATGCCACGAAGAATAGTGAAGAAAGAAAAAACAAGACATGGTCGTGTCACTAGAAGTCACAGTCCATGGGGATGGGTGACTAATGCTAGGACAGGGCTGGCTGGCTGGCTCTCGGCCTCCTGCTTCAGAGGATTCCTGTGAGCAGGATGAGCCAAGTGGCCAGCAAGGAAGCCAAGTTTTCTCTGAGTCAGTGGGTGCTGCGGGTGGCATGGGTGACAGGGCTGTCTGTCCTCAGCTTGTTCCTGACCTGTCTTGCCTGGTCCCTTGGCAGATGACCCCTCAGGAGATCAAGTTTGCTGTCCACGTTGAGTCAGTGCTGAACCGAGTGCCACAACCCGAGTACCGGCAGCTGCTGGTGGAGGCCATCATGGTGCTGACGCTGCTCTCGGACACAGAGATGAACAGCATCGGGGGCATCATCCATGTGGACCAGATCGTGCACATGGCCAACCAGCTGTTCCTACAAGACCAGGTGGGTGTGCCTAGAGGCAGTGTAGCTGCGTTGGCTGCCATTCACCTCTGTTGAGGCTGGAGATCCTGTGTCCAGTAGGAAAGGTGGTTCTCAAACAAAGAAAATGTCCTCACAGATGGTGAAAAATGTCAACCATTTGGTTTGAAAATGGTTTGTGGCCACTGGGAAATCTTCACCTTTGGAGATGGACAGGCCCCCTTCAGCATAGGTTTTAGAGCCAACACATGTCTGGCCCCGTGTAAACCAAAGTCGAGCTAAGAGAAGCCCTCCTCTCATCCTAGAATCAGTGCTACACTGCCCACGTCCGGCTGGGAGTACCGGCTCTGCTCACACATCGCCTCTGCCTTTTTATCCTGCTGCAGGTGTCGAGTGGAGCCACGGACACACTGGAGAAAGACCAAGCCACAGGCATCTGCCACTTCTTTTACGACAGTGCTCCAAGTGGGGCTTATGGGACGATGACCTACCTAACGAAAGCAGTGGCTTCTCATTTGCAGGAACTGCTGCCCAATTCAGGTTGCCAGATGCAGTAGGGCCTCAGTGCTCAGTCTGTCCCTTTCTCGTGGGCACTTCCTTGTGTTCCCCAAGATTCCCTGTGCTTTCCCCAACAAAGCCTTGCCCATCAGAATCCTGGCAGGGAGGGGATGATAGTGACACACTTGAAAGCAGTAGACATCCAAACCCCAGAAAGGGCCACCGACTTCCGTGCTCCCCTGAGGAGCACTAGGGGGGTCATCGTCTACACTCATCTCACTGAAACTTTTGTCACAGCATCTGGTCTTCTGGAGTCTGAGGACAGATTGGAAGTGGGTCTCTCAAGTGCAGAGTGAAGTGAAAAGGCAGCTTAAATCAGCTCTTCTGGAGTTCCTGAACAGGTTCCGTGAGTGAGTGACATATCCTCACGATGGAAAGATCCTCCCAGCAGCTGCAAACCTTAACAAAGGGAACATCTTAACACAGGGTATGGTCTGTCTGTGGGTCAGATTGTTTACTGAATAGAACAGCTCTTTCTGTGGGGCCTGGTTTTCTCGTGCCTGGCTGGCTTTCTCAGCATCTCGTCCTATGGGCGTGGTTATCTTCATGCGACAATTCTCTCTCACCCAGATTTAGAAAATTGCTCCCATTTCACTTTGGCTCATAGTCTTCAAGGATTTTATCTTGGCCACCCGTGGATTAGGGTTTTCTCCTGCCTTGTGAAAAATCCCACATCTTTCAATCTAACCAGAAAGAAAAAAGGCAGAGGGGGGGCACCAGCTCTTCTTAGAGTCAGGCCAGCTGCTGTTTGGGGGCTGCTGTGGGCAGGGGGTCTGTGCACAGGCCTGTGCCCCACCTCCACCCTCCCACATGAGCTGATGGCCAGCAGAGAGCAGCACGACCCCATGTTCTGGGGAGCCGTGTCGTGAGTCTGCAGCATCGAATGCCACAGAAATGCAAGATGTGCTCACGCCTTTCTCCCAGCAGCACTTTCACCGTAAGGTCCTCAGGTGGCTGGGGCTGGAGGCCGTGAGCACAAAGAAGCAAGTATGTGAAACCTTTCTCCACAGATTACTAGATGGTTCCTTCCGTCATTCATTGGCACGCGTGGGAAGCTGTGTCAGGTGTGCAAATACAAAAACACAGGAGACATGCCTTGGCACTCAGGGTGGGGGCAGTGGGACGGGGGAGATAAGGTGTGAGACAGGAAGGTGGGACCACCCCGAGGCCTGCCATTGGTGCGGCAGATCCCAGAGATGGTGTGGGTAGGTGGAGCTGTGCCCCCCTGAGCTCCCATGGTGCCCAGAGCCTTCCTCTCTCTGCCACTTTCTTTGGAAGCCTGTTTGCTCCCCTTTGCCTCAAAGGGTCCATGGTGGGGGCCACAGGCCCCACATTTCATAGGAGCGTTTTCATAGCCTTTAGTTTTGGTGTCTTTAACACGCTTCCCTGGTGGCTCAGTCTGTAAAGAATCCACCTGCAATGCAGCAAACCTGGCTTCAGTCCCTGGGTCGGGAAGATCCCCTGGAGGAGGGCATGACAACCCACTCCAGTACTCTGGCCTGGAGCAGCCCATGGAAGAGGAGCCTGGCGGGCTACAGTCCACAGGGTTGCAGAGAGTCAGACGTGACTGAGCAACTAAGCTCACACACAACACGTGCTTAACATAAGACTCGTGTCATTGACCAGATAACCTCCCTGGTGAACAATTTCAAACACGGAGAACGTAAAGGTACAAGCTGCTAAAGGCCCGGTCGCCTCTCTGGCAAAGGCTCAGGAAGAGTTACAGCCTTCCAGAATGAGCCAGGTGCTAATTTAGAGCCGTCACCTGTCTGTGGATGACGTGCAAAGCCGCAGATGCTGTGTTTGGGCTCACCAACCGAGACGCGGCCAGGAGAGGAGCCATAATAAGCAATTCAACCGAGCCTCGATTCACTCTTTTGAAACCTCTTTCAAATGAAATCCTGAAATAGTACTGCATTTCCACAGGCATCAAGCTGTCAGCTTCAAAGAACAGGCTTCTGAGGCTTGATCCCTTTCACAAGCAGCTGAGGCCCACGCCACCAAGAAGGGGAACAGATGTTGGAGGGGGATGGGAGAGGCCCGTTCTGCCACCATCCTGGCCTCGGCAGACAGGTTCCCACGCCAGTAGCCCGGGTGCCTGGGGGGCTCGTTCTCCACACACAGTGGCAGTGGTTGCAGGGGGGCAGGGGCACTCTTTCCTCTCTCCCTCCTCAGAGCAGAGAGGCCAAGCTCAGGCCTTTGCCACGGCTGGGGTTTAGCAGGTTCTGTGACACATTTGTCAGACCGTCAGCCGAGAAGCAGCTGGCCACCCACCTGCTCCTCGCTCTGGTCCTGACCCACGGGACCCCAGCAACACGGACGGCTCCGTCTCTGAGTCAGACAGACTAGCATCCCCAGCCAGCACCACCGCCACCACCGGCAGCTCCGTAACGTGGGCCATTGTTTAGCCTCTGTGGGCCTCAGTCTGCCCATCTGGCAGCCGGGCAAGAGGCCCACAGACGAGCGCGGGGCTCAGTGGGAGGGAGTGGCAGCTGCTCCCCCGCCTCCAGCTTCCCTGCAGCCAGGCTGGGGGAGCTGCGAGGCTCTCCAGTCGAGCTGGTGACTCCCGGGGCATGTTGGTCTGGAGGTCAGTCAGAGCATCAGCAACTCCTCTGAGGTGCGGGGAATGGAAGGAGAGATTGTTAACAATGACTGCCTGGACAGAGAGGATGTAAATGCTCCTTATATACAAAAAGATCAGGAGGCAAGAGAAACAGTTTGTCACTTGATTGCTACCACTTGTTTCTGGACAAGACAGGCAGCCAGGCCTGCCTTGATGTAAATTACGGCAGATCATCTCAGTTCTGCTGACTTGCACGCAAGTCTGGCAAATCACTTGTCTCCGCTGCTTCCTTGTCAAAGGGTACAGAAGCCTCCCACCCCCTCCCTCGGTGCCATTATCTTTCAGGTGATTCTTAGCTTTTGAAGCCCCTGCCATCTGTTCTGTACAGTTCTGCACTGTGCATGTTCCCACAATGCCTTCTGATAGCTCTGCTGGTGAGGGGAAGGTACAGCCACACTGCCACCACCTTAGAGCCTTGGGGGCCCCTTGTTCCCTCAAAGCTGTTCAGGAAAAGCCATATCCTCAAGTTACCAAGACACTTCTGAGGAACAAGACCACCTGAAACTGCAAGAAAGACTATTTTCAAACCAAATGCACACAGGGTTTAATGGTTTGAGAGGGGAAAATTCCATCAGAAAACTGTATGTATGTTTTTAAGGAGCATATGTGCAATTTTGGCAAAAATGCCTTCTTAGAAGGATGGGAATCATTGGAGCCAATGAACTCTAAAGTCACGATTCATCTCTCTGCCTTGTTATAATATGTCAACTATTATGAAAAATGAATTGCTCAAGAAGGCACTTACTGGGGGCGGTTATCACTGGACTGGTGCGGCAAGGATGAAAAGATGCCAACCGCGTTTGAGAAGACCCAAGGAGGCACACTGTCCAGCCTCCCATGCCCCAGGACAGGACCACCTCCCAGCAGGGTGGCTGGCAGATGCCTGCAGCTGGTGGCTGGCGAGACAGGCTTCCATCTGAACTGGGCATGGGGCAATGGTTACACCTTCCTGTTTTCCTTTTTGGAAGACCTTTCCAGCTACACACCCAAGAGGGCACACTCACCACTATGTCAGAGTTTTTAGTTGCAGACTACAAACAGCAACTCTAGCTGGGTAGGAAACGTGTGTCTTAACGGATATTGGCTAAGTCACATGATCACAGACTTGGCGGCTCCCCAGTCCTTCCCGTGCTCACACCCTGTGACCTACACCACTGTCACTAAATCCACCTCCTCCGCTTTTTCAGAAACTAAATATTGAGGCTGCCACGGGTCTCCAGAGTAGATTTCACACAGTTACTAGTGGTCAACTCAGGCTCCAGCAGGTGTGTTCCATTAGCTGGGGTGGGAGGTTGGTGGAGCTGGCTTCATAATGGGGAGAACCCCCCCACACACACAGACCCAGGAAGGGGGATCAGATGCTGAGCATCTAAAACTAAGTGTCCACTACAGCCAGGACCCTTGGCTTGTATGCCTTTGTCCAAAGGACAGGTGCTCCCCCAGGGGGTGCCTTTTTGAGGCTTGGGCAGCAGGAGTGAAGAGGGTATGCATCATAGCAGGTGGCCCACCGCCCCCTCTTCATTCAGGCTAGGCCAGTCCCAGGTTCTCTCCTCTAGTAGAAATGGTACTGAGTCAGGCAGGGTCGCTGTTGCTACCTGGACCACCTGCTGCCCCTCAGCTTCCAAGGAGTGTGGCAAAGCTCCTGGTACACCCGCCTTTTCCTGGACTGAGTGACAGCCCGCCTGGGACAAGACGCAAATGATTGTCTCATCTTTCCTTCTAAGTCTTTAGCCAGCTGGGGGATTTAAAAATAAAGAGTTGGAACTGATTTGAAGTGTAAGCCTGTATCCTGACAGTGTGCATAAATTCCCCCAGCTGTCACCGAGAAGCCACCCCCTAGTTCTTTCAAGCATCCGAGCCACTGTCTCCTGGGCTCCAGGGAGCCCACCATGGAGGTGAGTTGGCCTCTGGTGCTCCTCTCTCTCCCTCAGCACCAGCTCCCACCCAGTGCTCTCTCCCTTATTAACCACAGAGCTCCATCTGGAGTGAAAACGGCCCAGCCAGCTTTGGCAGCCCTGGTGGCACGCAGAGCACTGGAGCCCGAGTCTCCAGAAACTACTCTGGGCTTTTCACCCCCAAAGCAGTGAGCTGACGTAGGCTGCAGTGATCTCACACACACCCACCCCATGCTTCTGTCCCCAGGTCCCGAGTGAGGCCAGAGATGGCTTCTGTGCTGTCAGCCCACATTTATGTGGCCAGCGCTGTGCTTGGCAGGCTGTGGAATAGCCTAGTTAAAAGCAAGAGATAAAACAAGCAGGTGAGCAGAGCAAAGGTTCCCTCTGAGCATGGCACCAGCAGAGCCTCTGCAGAACACACTCGCCACCCTTCACCAGGACTACCCTGTTTTCTCAAAGATGACGCCAGAGGATGACGAGAGGGCAGCCCTGAATGCTCCCCTGGGTGCCACGGGCCTCCCTCCCTGTCCGGGTCAAGGGAGAGTAAGATAGCCGCCAGGGAAGTGTTCTGGGTGACGGGGCAAGAGCTTGTCAAGAGTGTAAGGATGTCATCTACCAACCAGTACTGGACCTTGGCCTACAGCTGGCCAAACCCTAGGGGGATTAGGGGAGGGCTCGAGACCAAGCCCATCTCTCTGTCTCCATGGAGCTTGGCCAGGGGGCGGGCAGAGAGTCCTCCTTCCTGTCCTGGCCCAGACAATAAACCAATGAGCAAACATGCATAATTTGTCAGGATGATAAGAGGCTGGACAAGATTGAAGCAGACAGAGGGCAGGGAGGCCTGGGGGCAGTGGGGACTGTCCTCTGGGATGAGCAGAGAAGACCTCTGATAAGGTACAATTTGATCAGAGACGTGGAGGAAATGAGGGCCAGAACATTCTTCTGAGGGAAAAAATGTGCCAGATCAGGGGAACAGCCAGCTGCAAAGGTCTTGAGGCAGGAGTGCACCCACCACGTTTCTGGAACAGGAAGGGGGCCAGAGGGTGCAGAAGGCACTGTCAAGTGTTGGAGCATGGACTTTGACCCCAAGTCACTGGAGGGCTGAGGCAGAGGAATGCCCGCCTTTCCAGAGAAGTGACATGTGAGGGCAGAGGGGAGAAGGGTTTCATTTTACAGCAGGTTTGGAGAGACGGGTGGGGAGGATGAGAGGAAGGAGGCAAGCGCCCAGGACAATTGTACTTCCTTCCACTCCTTTTAGGAAGCACACAGCCTCCTCCTGGAGCTGGAAAATGGGGCAAACAAATGACTGAACGGAGGGAAACTATTCCTGCCCCCTTCCTCAAGCCGCCTCACCCTCAGGCTTGAAACCCTGTATGGCCATTAGACCATTTTCAAGCAAATGTACACACGTGCACCCAACCATCTGCCCACCACTGCCACGCTTCCTGTGCCAGGGCTGCGAGTCCTGCACGGGGCCACCAAGGGGACCAGGCTGGACCTTGCCCCTGGGGCTCTGCCCGAGGCTCGCAGCCTCCTGCTCTCCCTACCCCAGCAGAAGATTCTCCCAGTCCGCACCCCAGGGGACATCAAACCTTGTCTCTACCATCTGCAAGTGCCCAGCTGTCTTTCAGGTCGGGCCTTAGAAAGCATGAGGAAAATTGGGGGCCGAGGCCTTCCAGGCTCTAAAGGGTTCATGCTCTGAACTTTAAATAGCTGTGCTATGCTTTTAAATTTGACACATTTCTTTTTCTGAACCTAAAAACAGCACAATGGAGCAAGCAAGCAAGAAATGTAGTGAGTCATCCTCGGGAGGAAGGGAGCTAGGAGGTGGTGGTCAGGGGAACATGGGGTGGGGGGCAGGATAAAGAGTGCAAACAGCAGTGGGAATACATGAGGCCAGTAGGACTGGCTGTGAGTCCTCTTTGGAATAAGTGACTGTCCTCTGGGTGTGACATGTGGTAAGCCTCGGGTGTATTGGAAAGACAGAGGAAGGTGGCAGAGATTTAAACCCAACATCTGCTTGAGCAGCACACCCCTCAGATATTAGTAAAGAACACACTTTATCGCCGTACATCCGCTTGCTCAGATGACCCTTCTCAGCACCAAGATTTTACAGTTGATGAAACTGAGGCACAAGAGGCTTGTGAATTTCATAAATTCTCCCACATTAGGTCAGGACTAAAGCCTGGGTTTCAAGACTCCATGTTTACCTAGATTTGGGCAAAGAATACTGTGTTTCCTTTATAAACTTCTCTCAGAACACAGCCTCACATTTTCTTGGATTACATAAAATTTGGACCGCAGGTATGGAGTGAACTACTGCAGGGGAAGGGAATTCTTGGTTTAGCATATAGGGATTAAAAGCCTACTGCAGCCTAGGATGATCCAAATCATGCTTGCAAACAGGCAGCCCGGATGCCTTCCAGCCAACTTCAGAACCAGTTGCGCCTGGAGGGGCGAATGCCAGACAGGCCTCCAGTGGGCACAGAGCTCGGGGCTACACTGACAGTGCTCTGGGCATGGCCCGCAGTAGGCCCGGTGGCCCTTAGCTCCCAAGCTAAAGCGGGGAGGCCACGGCCTGCTCCACTTTCGCCAAGCATCATTTCAATTCAGAAGAATCATGGTTAGTGCTTTGGAAACTGCAAAGCTCTTAGAGTATCTGTTTTAATGTAGACCCTGCCACCCAAGAGACCTTGACCACATGGTGAGCCTTTGACAAAATTGGGAGATGGAGGCAGCAGTTGTCTTTAGGCATCAAATCTGGCTTGACTGCATCCTGGGGCCCTGGCTTTCTCTACCGGGGCACTCTGGGGTCAGTCAGGCAAGAAGTCAGATCCCCACATTGCTGCTTGGAGCTGGGCATCCTTGGACTGTACATAGTCTCTTGGTGCCTCTCAGTTTTCTTCTCTGTGAGATAGGATGGGGATTATATAAACTGTCCTCACTGGGAAGTTCCAGAGATTAGAAGGAAAATGTATGTAACAATCATCTTCATGTACATATAATAATGTCATATGATAATGCATGTAAGCCACTGGCACATAGCAAAGGCTCAGTAGACAGTGGCTTAGACACCTCCCCCCTGGAGCCCCCCACTGAGGCCTGCAGACTCTCAGTCCCCATGGGAGGCAGCCCAGTGCTTTTGAATGTGGACTGTCAATTCAGACAAGGTTTTTAGCTGCATGCCTGTGGACAGCAAGTCCTTCCACTGAGCCACCTTTCCTCATGAAAGGATTCAAAGGACCATTAAAAATTAGATAATAGGAATTAAAAACTTTTTAAAAGAAGATCCATCAGGACCGCAAGTTGGCAAATCTTGGGTTAAGCCCAATTCAGGTGTTACTCATACTCTATAGAGGTCACTGCCCTCTGCTCTGCTCTGCCCTGGCAGGGCTCTCTGCTGTGGACCAACAAGCGAGCCAGGCAGACAGAGGCAGGAAGGGGGGTTGGCACTTTGGGGCTAATCCAGGGAGCTGGCAGGACAGGGTGTTGTTTTGCCAAGACCATGAGAGATGCCTGGCTCGTGAATGGTTCAGAGCCCCGCCTCGGAGCTGGCACCCACTCGGAGCTGGCACCCATGTACCTGGTCCAACACCTCTGAGAAGTGAACCTCATGGGAGCACCTCCACCTTCTATGATTGTTACAAGGACTAAATGCATTACTTCTTACAGTGCTTGGCTATCACTTGGTACCACAGTAAGTACTAAGTAAATGTTTGACTTTTTTCTAAAAAATCAGATAGTGAGGATAAAGCTCCTGGAAACTAGCAAACGTTCAATAAATTCCTGTGTAAAATCAGCCCCCAAATGCCTTCTCTCTGCCACTGTCCTCACTCCAGCCAGTCTTTTGTTTCCTCTGAGAGGGTCCATGTTGCAGAAATGAGTGTTAGAGGAAATAAGCCTTGATGGTCATTGGTCATTCCCAGCCCTTTCAGGGGTATTTACCTTTCACAAATCACATTTAGCCTCAGTGAAAACAACTTGTGGAATTTTCAGCCTCTGAGCTTGACAGTGTGATGCAGAGTGAAAGGCGAAAAGAGATGGGAGAGTAAAAGGCCTTCAACCCCCACCTGTCATGGTTTCTGCTTAAGTATGGACTGGCACTAGGGTGCGCAGGTGGTATCCTCTGAAGACCTGTTTCCAGAACTCTAAAAAGCAGGATAAGGACTTCCCTGGTGGTCCAGTGGCTAAGACTCCACACTCTCAATGCAAGGGGGCAAGTTTCGATCCCTGGTCAGGGAACTAGATCCCACATGTCACAACTAAGTTTGCATGCCACAACTAAAGATCCTGCATGCCACAAGGAAGACTGAAGATCCTGCATGTCACAACTAAGACCCAGTACAGCCAAATACATACATATAAAAAAACAGAACAAGCCAAATAAAAGTCAGGATGGTACAAGTGGACAGATTCCTCCATAATCTCTCAGGATACTTTCAGCTATACATCATAGACTACCCAACTATCAGTGGCTTAAACAATAATCATCACCTCATTTAACAAGAAGTCTGGAGCCAGGAGGTTGCAGGGTTGATTTGGTGGCTCAATAATGTCATGAATGATCCATGCCTTTCTATCTTCCTTTTCTATCGTCCTCAGAATGTGTTGCTTCCTCTTCTCCTGGTTACAGGATGGCTGCCACAGCACCAAGCACCACACACTTAAAAGACAACATCCCACCATGAGTCAGTCTCTCTCTTTCCCACCCTCTTTCTCTCTCCCTCAACCCATTCCAGGCAGGGAAATCTTTCCCACAAGCCCCCTCATAGACTTTCCCATAATTGGCCAGAACTGAGTCACATGCCTGTTTTAGACTGATCACTGGCAAAGACAATAAGGATTAACAGGATAGCTTTAGAGCTACTGTACGAGAGAATAAACAAGCATTTGTGGCCCTGGAGGAAGGAGCCATTTTCTGAGACATCACCTGTCAAATGCCCGACACAAACTTGGGTCCTATTAACAAGGAAGGAGAGGGATGGTTGCTGGACGGGCAACTTGGAGCCTGGCCTGAAACTGAAACCATCCCCCTATCTTCCTACTTCCCCACATGGGAGGTTAAAGCAGAAACACAGACAAGATGAGCCAAACCACAATACAGGTGAAGGTGTTAGAAAAAGATCTACAAGAGAATCATGATCAAATGTTCCAGACTCACCAGTTAAAAGACAAATGTTGACAAATCAGGTTACTATGGAGAGATATGTGCTCTTTATTAAGCATATGGACTTGAAAGATTTAAAGAAAAAGGATGAAAAAGGATGTGTTGGGCAAATATTAACAGAAAGAGAGCTACTATCACTGTGCTCATATCAGGTAAAATAGATTTCAGTACAAAAATTTTAAGTATTAAGGATAAAAAAGGTGACTATGTGATGATAAAAGAGCAAATTCACCAAGAAGATATTTCCATGTTAAACACGTATATACCCAACAAAATATTAGGAACTCCAAAATACATGAAGGAATCATTGATAGAACTACAAAGAGGAATCAATAAATCAATCTTCCTAGTGCGAGATTTCAACATATATCTTGACTACTGACAAGCACAGCGTAACAAAATATCAAGGACAGAAGACCAAATGACACAATTAACCTTGATAAGAGGGACAGATAGACAAGTTGATAGAACAGTGAGAATACACACTGGGATCTCCATGAACATGTGGAGCATTAAAACTTTGATTATATATTAAGCCATTAAGAAAAACACTAATTAAAAAAAAAAGCTGGAGGAATCAGGCTCCTTGACTTCACAGACTACACTACAAAACTACAGTCATCAAAAGAGTATGATATAGGCACAAAAACAGATACATAGGTCAATGGAACAGAATAGAGTCAATAAATAAACCTTACAACCAATTAATCTAGGACAAATGAGGCAAGAATATATAAAGGAGAAAAGACAGTCTCTTCAAAAAGTGATGTTGGCCTAAAGCAACTGGAAAAAGAAGAAGGAAAAAACTCTAAATTTAGGGGAAGGAAAGAAATCATAAAGATCAAAGCAGAAATAAATGACAAATACATGAAGGAAATAATAGCAAAGATCAATAAAACTAAAAGTTGGTTCTTCGAAAAGATAAACAAAATTGACACACCATTAGCCAGACTCATCAAGTGAAAAAAAGGGAGAAGATTCAAATTAACAAAATAAGAAATGAGAAAGAAGAAGTTACAACAGACAACACAGAAATATAAAGGATCATAAGAGACTATTACAAGCAATTATATGCCAATAAAATAGACGACCTGGAAGAAATGGACAGATTCTTAGAAAAGTTCAACCTTTCAAGACTGAACCAGGAAGAAATATAAATTATGAACAAGGCAATTACAAACACTGAAATCAAAACTGTGCTCAAAAATCTCCTCCAAAAACAAAAGCCCAGGGCCATAATGGCTTCATAGGTGAACTCTAGCAAATGTTTAGAGAAGGGAGAGTATATCCTGAGAAACACTGGACTGGAAGAAACACAAGCTGGAATCAAGACTGCAGGGAGAAATATCAATAACCTCAGACATGCAGATGACACCACCCTTATGGCAGAAAGTGAAGAGGAACTAAAAAGCCTCTTGATGAAAGTGAAAGTGGAGAGTGAAAAAGTTGGCAGGAGGAGAAGGGGACGACAGAGGATGAGATGGCTGGATGGCATCACTGACTCGATGGACGTGAGTCTGAGTGAACTCCGGGAGTTGGTGATGGAACAGGGAGGCCTGGCGTGCTGCAGTTCATGAGGTCGCAAAGAGTCAGACACGACCGAGCAACTGAACTGAACTGAACTGAATGCCTATCCTTCTCAAACTCTTCCAAAAAAATTGCAGAGGAAGGAATACTTCCAAACTTATTCTATGAGTCCACCATCACCCTGATACCAAGACCAAAGACACCACAAAAAAGAAAATGACAGGCCAATATCACTGATGAACATAGATGCAAAATTTCTCAACAAACTTTTAGCAAACAGAATCCAACAACACCTTAAAAAGATCATACATCATGATCAAGTGGACTTTATCCCAGGGATGCAAACATTCTTCAATATATACAAATTAATGTGATACACCATATTAACAAGTTAAAAGTTAAAATTATAATCTCAATAGATATAGATAAAGCTTTTGATAAAATGATAATCTCAATAGATGTAGATAAAGCTTTTGATAAAATTCAGCACCCATTTATCATAAAAACTTTTCAGAAAATGGGCAGAGAATGAAATTACCTCAACATAATAAAGGCTATATATGATAAGCCCACAACAAACATTATTCTCAATGGTGAAAAACTGAAAGCATTTCAAGATCAGGAACAAGATGAGGGTGCCCACTCTCGCCACTATTATTCAACATAGTTTTGGAACTCCTAGCTGTGGCAATCAAAGATATAGAAGTAAAAGGAATCCAGATTGGAAAAGAAAAAATAAAACTTGCACTGATTGCAGATGACATGATACTATAGATAGAAAACCCTAAAGATAGGATCAGAAAATTTCTAGAGCTAATCAGTGAATTTTGTAAAGTTGCAGAATACAAAATCAATATACAGAAATCCCTTGCATTCCTACACACTAAGACAAAAAATTCAGAAAAAAATATTAAGGAATCAATCCCATTCACTGTTGCAACCAAAAGAATAAAATCCCTAGGAATAAATCTACCTAAGGAGACAGAAGACTTGTATGCAGAAAATTATAAGACACTCATGAAAAAAATCAAAGGTAACATAAACAGATGGAGAGATATACCATGTACTTGGATTGGAAGAATCAATATTATGAAAATGACTACACTACCCAAAGAAGACAGATTCAATGCAATCCCTATCAAATCACTGATGGCATTTTTCACAGAACTAAAACAAAGAATTTCACAATTCATACCAGTTCAGTTCAGTTCAGTCGCTCAGTTGTGTCCAACTCTTTGCAACCCCATGAATTGCACCATGCCAGGCCTCCCTGTCCATCACTAACTCCCGGAGTTCACTCAGACTCACGTCCATCGAGTCAGTGATGCCATCCAGCCATCTCATCCTCTGTCATCCCCTTCTCCTCCTGCCCCCAATCCCTCCCAGCATCAGAGTCTTTTCCAATGAGTCAACTCTTCACATGAGGTGGCCAAAGTACCGAGGCTTCAGCTTTAGCGTCATTCCTTGCAAAGAACACCCAGGGCTGATCTCCTTCAGAAATGGACTGGCTGGATCTCCTTGCAGTCCAAGGGACTCTCAGGAGTCTTCTCCAACACCATAGTTCAAAAGCATCAATTCTTCATCGCTCAGCTTTCTTCACAGTCCAACTCTCACATCCATACATGACCACTGGTCCTCGACTAGACGGACCTTAGTCGGCAAAGTAATGTCTCTGCTTTTGAATATACTATCTAGGTTGGTCATAACTTTTCTTCCAAGGAGCAAGCGTCTTTTAATTTCATGGCTGCAGTCACCATCTGCAGTGATTTTGGAGCCCCCCAAAATAAAATCTGACACTGTATCCCCATCTATTTCCCATGAAGTGATGGGACCAGATGCCATGATCTTCATTTTCTGAATGTTGAGCTTTAAGCCAACTTTTTCACTCTCCTCTTTCACTTTCATCAATTAATATGGGAACACAAAATACTCATATAGCAACAGCAATCTTGAGAAAGAAGAATGGAGCTGGAGGAATCAACCTTCCTGACTTCAGACTATACTAAAAAGCTATAGTCATCAAGACAGGATGGTACTGGCACAAAACAGACATATATACCAACAGAACAAGATAGAATGCCCAAAGATAAAGCCACACACCTAAGGGCACCTTATCTTTGACAAAGGAGGCAACAATACACAATGGAGAAAAGGTAGTCTCTTCAGTAAGTGGTGCTGGGAAAACTGGACAGATACCTGTAAAAGAATGAAATTAGAACACCGTACACAGAGATAAACTTTAAATGGATTAGAGACCTAAATGTAAGACCAGAAACTATAAAACTCTTAGAGGAAAACATAGGCAGAACACTGTATGACCATAAATCACAGCAAGATCCTCTATGACCCACCTCATAGACTAATGGAAACAAAACCAAAAATAAGTGGGACCTAATTAAACTTAAGAACTTTTGCACAACATAGGAAACCATAAAAAAGATGAAAAGAGAACCCTCAGAATGGTAGGCAGTATTTGCCAACAAAACAACTGACAGGATTAATCTCCAAAATCTATTAATAAAAGCAGCTCATACAGCAGGCTTCCCAGGTGTGCTAGTGGTAAAGAACCTGCCTGCCAATGTAGTAGATGTAAGAGACTCGGGTTTGATCCCTGGGTTGGGAAGATCCCCTGGAGGAGGGCATGGCAACTCAGTGCAGTATTCTTGCCTGGAGAATCCCAGGGACAGAGGAGCCTGGCG
Organism: Ovis aries; assembly: GCF_016772045.2. Taxonomy (NCBI): domain Eukaryota; kingdom Metazoa; phylum Chordata; class Mammalia; order Artiodactyla; family Bovidae; genus Ovis; species Ovis aries. The sequence continues at coordinate 17,119,889 of NC_056080.1, read as the reverse complement.
AGGTATAGTTCTTGGTGTTGCAAAAAGTCAGACACAACTAAAGCAACTTAGCGTGCACATGCACGCATGCAGCTCAATATCAGAAAAATAAACAACCCATTAAAAAGTCGTCAGAAGACCTAAACAGACACTTCTTCAAAGAAGACATACAGGTGGCTAATAAACAAACACATGAAAAAAGACTTCACATCGCTTATGATTAGATAAATGCAAATCCAAACTACAATGAGGTATCATGTCACACCAGTCAGAGTGGCTATCACCAAAAAATATATCTGGAGAAGGAAATGGCAACCTACCCCAGCAGTCTTGACCTGCAACATTTCATGGACAGAGGAGACTAGTGGACTACAGTCCACAGGGTTGCAAAAGAGTTGGACACAACTTAGCAACTAAACAACAATTTTATCCATGGTCTCCAATAAGCAGGATTGAAAATGGTTCCTATTGGGAACAAGAGAAAGGATAGGTGGTCCTTAGCAGAATGGTCACAGTCTGGACTATTAGGGTATTTATTTCAGAATTCAGAAGGTGCAATGACCATGGTCTAGGCTTTTCTATGAAATTCTGTTGCAACACAGACACACAAAAATCTATAAACAATATATGCTGAAGAGGAGGTGGAGAAAAGGGAATGCTCTTATACTGTTGGTGTGAATATAAACTGATAACACCACTATGGAGAACAGTATGGAGATTCCTTAAAAAACTAGGAATAAAAATCACCACATGACCCAGTAATCCCACTTCTAAGCATATACCCTGAAGAAACCAAAACTGAAAGACGTGTGTACCCCAATGTTCATCGCAGCACTGTTTATAACAGCCAGAACATGGAAGCAACCCAGATGTCCATCAGCAGATGAATGGATGAAAAAGCTGTGTACATACATACAATGGAATATTACTAAGCCACAAAAAGGAATGAATTTGAGTCAGTTCTAGTGAGATGGATGAACCTAGAACCTGTTATACAGAGTGAAGTCAGAAAGATAAAAATCATATATTAATGAATTATATACATTATACATACAATGAATACAATGAATATATACATTATACATTATATATATATACATATATAAAAATATATACAAATATGTATATATACACATATATACAAAGCTAGTGGACATGATGGAATTCCAGCTGAACTATTTCAAATCCTAAAAGATGATGCTGTTAAAGTACTGCACTCAATATGCCTGCAAATTTGGAAAACTAAGCAATGGCCACAGGACTGGAAAAATGTTAGCTTTCATTCCAGTCCCAAAGAAAGGCAATGCCAAAGAATGCTCAAACTACTGAGCAATTGCACACATTTCACATGCTAGCAAAGTAATGATCAAAATTCTCCAAGCCAGGCTTCAACAGTACGTGAACTGAGAAGTTGCAGATGTTCAAGCTGGATTTAGAAAGGACAGAGGAACCAGAGATCAAAATGCCAACATCTGTTGGATCATAGAAAAAGCAAGAGAAATCCAGAAAAACATCTACTTCTGCTTCATTGATTACACTAAAGCCTTGACTGTGTGGATCTCAACAAACTGGAAAATTCTTAAAGAGATGGGAATACCAGACCACCTTACCTGCCTCTTGAGAAACCTGTATGCAGGTCAAGAAGCAACAGTTAGAACCAGACATGGAACAACAGACTAATTCAAAATTGGGAAAGGAGTACATCAAGGCTGTATATTGTCACCCTGCTTATTTATCTTATAAGCTGAGTACATCATGTGAAATGCCAGGATGGATGAAGCACATGCTGGAATCAAGACTGCCAGGAGAAACAGCAATAACCTCAGATATGCAGATGCCACCACCCTTATGGCAGACAGCAAAGAGGGTCTAAAGAGCCTCTTGATGAAGGTGAAAGAGGAGAGTGAAAAAGCTGGCTTAAAACTCGACATTCTAAAAACAAAGATCATGGCATCCAGTCCCATCACTTCAAGGCAAACAGATGGGGAAACAATGGAAACAGTGACAGACTTTATTTTCTTGGACTCCAAAATCACTGCAGATGGTGACTATAATCATGAAATTAAAAGATGCTTGCTCCTTGGAAGGAAAGCTATGCTAAACCTAGATAGCATATTAAAAAGCAGAGACATTACTTTTCCAACAAAGGCCTATATAGTCAAAGCTATGGTTTTCCAGTAGTCAGGTATGGATGTGAGAGTTGGACCATAAACAAGGCTGAGAGCCGAAAAATTGATGCCTTTGAACTGTGGTGTTGGAGAAGACTCTTGAGAGTACCTTGGACCACAAGGCAAATCAAACCAGTCAATCCCAAAGGAAATCAATCCTGAATATTCATTGGAAGGACTGATGCTGAAGCTCCAATACTTTGGTCACCTGATCTAAGAGCTAACTCATTGGAAAAGACCTGGATGCTGGGAAAGATAGAAGGCAGAAGGAGAAGGGGACGACAGGATGAGATGGTTGGATGGCATCACCGACTCAATGGACATGAGTTTGAGCAAGCTCCAGGAATTGGTGAAGGACAGGGAAGCCTGGCATGCTGCAGTCCATGGGGTCACAGAGTCGGATACAACTGAGAGAATGAAGAATAACAGTATTCATGCATATATATGGAATCTAGAAAGATGGCACTGATGAACCTATTTGCAGGGAAGTAATAGAGATGCAGACATAGAGAACAGACTTTTAGACACAGCAGGGGAAGAAGAGGGTGGGACAAATTGAGAAAGTGGTATTGAAACACATACATCACCATAGATAGAGAGCCAGTGGGAATTTGCTGCATGACATAGGGAGCCCAACCTGGTGCTTTGTGACAACCTAGAGGGGTGGGATGGGGTGGCAGGTGGGAAGGAGCTTCAAGAGAGAGGGCACATATATATACCTATAGCTGATTCATGTTGATGTTTGGCAGAAATCAACTGTGAAGAAAGTGGAATCTAAAAAATAAAATAAATCTTTATAAAAAAACAGAGACTCACAAATATAGAGAAGTAATTAGTGGTTACTAGTAGGGAGGGGGAAAGGGGAGGGTCAAGATGGGGTAAGCAATGAACAGGCATCAAGTACTATATATAAAAATAAACAGGGCTTCCCTGGTGATTCAGTGGTTGGGAGTCTGCCTTGCAATGCAGGGGACTCCAGCTTGATCCCTGGTCCAGGAGGATCCCACGTGCTGTGCTGCAGGGCAACTAAGCTCATGTACCACCACCTACTGAACCAGCACTCTAGGGCTTGTAAGTCACAACTACTGAGCCCACATGCTGCAACTACTGAAGACTGGGAGCCCTAGAGCCCTGCTCCGTGGCGAGAGAGACCACGACAGTGAGAAGCCATGCACAGCAAAGAGTGGACAAAGCCCACACGCAGCAATGAAGACCCACCACAGTCAAAAAAATACATACTAGATAAGCAACAAGGATATACTGTACAGTACAGGAAATATAGCCAATATTTTATAATAACTATAGAGACCACAATCCTTGACCTTTCAAAATGTAAATAATCCCAAGACATTCACAAGTCTTTTAAAATGGCTAACTAACTCACAGGCAAAAGAGGAATTCAAATGACAGCTTCAAAATATCCAGAAGTAAATGAAAATGGTGCATATCAAATCTTGTGACATGCAGAAAAAACAATGCTTTGAGCGAAATTTATAACCTAAATGCTTGTATTAGAAAATATGAAAACCTCAAGAAAACACAGGCAGAACACTGACATAAATCGCAGTAAGATCCTTTCTGAACCACCTCCTAGAGTAATGAAAGTAAAACAAAAATAAATGGAACCTAATTAAACTTAAAAGCTTTGCACAGCAAAGGAAACCACAGACAAGATGAAAAGACAACCCTCAGAATGGTACAAAATATTTGCCTATGAAACAACTGACAAAGGGTTAATCTGCAAAATCTATAAGCAGCTCATGCAGCTCAGTACCAAAAATACAAACAACCCAATCAAAAAGCGGGCAGAAGACCTAAACAGACATTTCTCCAAGGAAGACATACAGATGGCTAACACACATGAAAAAATGCTCAGTATCACAAATTATTAGAGAAATGCAAATCAAAACCACAGTGAGGTATAACCTCTCACTGGTCAGATGACCATCATTAAAATGTCTACAACCAACAAATGCTTGAGAGGATGTGGAAAAAAGGGAACTCTTGCACTGTTGATGGGAATGTAAACTGATACAGCCATTATGGAAAACAGTATGGAGGTTTCTTCAAAAACTAAGCACAGAACTACCATATGACCCAGCAAAACCAGGGTGTATACCCTGAGAAAACCACAATTCAAAAAGACACATGCACCCCATGGAAAAGAAATGCAAAAGAGTAAAATGGCTGTCTGGGGAGGCCTTACAAATAGCTATGAAAAGAAGACAAGTGAAAAGCAAAGGAGAAAAGGAAAGATATAAGAATCTGAATGCAGAGTTCCAAAGAACAGAAAGAAGAGATAAGAAAGCCTTCCTCAGCAATCAATGCAAAGAAATAGAGGAAAAGAACAGAATGGGAAAAACTAGAGATCTCTTCCAAGAAAATGAGAGATACCAAGGGAACATTTCATGCAAAGATGGGCTCGATAAAGGACAGAAATGGTATGGACATAACAGAAGCAGAAGCTATTAAGAAGAGGTGGCAAGAATACACAGAAGAACTGTACAAAAAAGATCTTCAAAACCAAGATAATCACAATGGTGTGATCACTCACCTAGAGCCAGACATCCTGGAATGTGAAGTCAAGTTGGCCTTAGAAAGCATCACTACGAACAAAGCTAGTGGAGGTGATGGAATTCCAGTCAAGCTATTTCAAATCCTGAAAGATGATGCTGTGAAAGTGCTGCACTCAATATGCAAGCAAATTTGGAAAACTCAGCAGTGGCCACAGGACTGGAAAAATGTTAGTTTTCATTCCAATCCCAAAGAAAGGCAATGCCAAAGAATGTTCAAACTACTGCACAATTGCACTCATCTCACATGCTAGTAAAGCAATGCTAAAAATTCTCCAAGCCAGGCTTCAGCAATATGTGAACCATGAACTTCCAGATGTTCAAGCTGGTTTTAGAAAAGGCAGAAGAACCAGAGATCAAATTGGCAACATCCGCTGGATCATGGCAAAAGCAAGAGAGTTCCAGAAAAACATCTATTTCTGCTTTATTGATTATGCCAAAGCCTTTGACTGTGTGGATCACAATAAACTGTGGAAAATTCTGAAAGAGATGGGAATACCAGACTACTTGACCTGCCTCTTGACAAGTCTGTATGCAGGTCAGGAAGCAACAGTTAGAACTGGACATGGAACAACAGACTGGTTCCAAATAGGAGAAGGAGTACATCAAGGCTGTATATTGTCACCCTGCATATTTAACTTCTATGCAGAGTACATCATGAGTAATGCTGGGCTGGAAGAAGCACAAGCTGGAATCAAGATTGCCGGGAGAATTATCAATAACCTCAGATATGCAGATGACACCACCCTTATGGCAGAAAGTGAAGAGGAACTAAAAAGCCTCTTGGTGAAAGTGAAAGTGGAGAGTGAAAAAGTTGGCTTAAAGCTCAACATTCAGAAAACGAAGATCATGGCATCTGGTTCCATCACTTCATGGGAAATAGATGGGGAAACAGTGGAAAGAGTGTCAGATTTTATTTTGGGGGGCTCCATGGTGACTGCAGCCATGAAATTAAAAGACGCTTACTCCTGGGAAGAAAAGTTATGACCAACCTAGATAGCATATTCAAAAGCAGAGACATTACTTTGCCAACAAAGGTCTGTCTAGTCAAGGCTATGGTTTTTCCAGTGGTCATGTATGGATGTGAGAGTTGGACTGTGAAGAAAGCTGAGCGATGAAGAATTGATGCTTTTGAACTGTGGTGTTGGAGAAGACTCTTGAGAGTCCCTTGGACTGCAAGGAGATCCAACCAGTCCATTCTGAAGGAGATCAACCCTGGGATTTCTTTGGAAGGACTGATGCTAAAGCTGAAACTCCAATACTTTGGCCATCTCATGCGAAGAGTTGACTCACTGGAAAAGACTCTGATGCTGGGAGGGATTGGGGGCAGGAGGAGAAGGGTACAATAGAGGATGAGATGGCTGGATGGCATCACTGACTCGATGGATGTGAGTTTGAGTGAACTCCAGGAGGTGGTGATGGACAGGGAGGCCTGGCGTGCTGCGATTCATGGCATCGCCAAGAGTCCGACACAACTGAGTGACTGAACTGAACTGAACCCCAATGTTCATTGCAGCACTATTTACGATAGCCAGAACATGGAAGCTACCAAAATATCCATTGACGGATGGATAAAGAAGATGTACTACATACATACAATGGAATATTAGCTATAAAAAGGAATGAAACTGGGTCATTTGTAGTGATATGGATGAACCTAGAGTCTGTCATACAGATTGAAGTCAGAAAGAGAAAAACAAATATCATATTAATGTATATATAAGGAATCTAGAAAAATGGTACTGAGGAATCTATTTACAGGGCAAGAAAAGAGGTGCAGATGTAGAGAACAGACTGTGGACACATGGGGGAAGGAGAGCGTGGGATGAACTGAGAGAGCAGCACTGGCCTACACACACCACCATGTGTAACACAGAGAGCTGGTGGGAAGCTGCTGTACAGCGCAGGGAGCTCAGCTGGTGCTCTGTGATGACCAAGATGGGGGGATGGAGGGCGGGAAGGAAAGAAGGTTCAAGAGGGATGGGATATATGCGTTCCTATGCTTGATTCACTTTGTTATACGCAGAAACTAACACTGTAAAGCAATTATACTCCAATTAAAAAGAAAAAATGAAGGACTTCCCTGGTGGTCCAGTGGCTAAGACTTCTTGCTCTCAATGCAAGGGTCCTGGGTTCGATCCCTGGTCAGGGAACTAGATCCCACATGCCACAACTAGGGGTTCTCATGCTGCAACTAAGACCTGGTACAGCCAAAGATAGAAAAAGATACGATAAGAACATCAAGATTGATAAGCTAGGTTTTCATTTTAAGAAATTAGAGAATGAAAAACCAAAGATAATAAAATAAGTATACAGTACTGAAACAGAAGACAACAGTATCAATACTCAAAAGATCAACAAAGCCAAAAGCGACCTTTTTAGGAAAAGTAACAAAACAGGTTATTATGCAATATTGTTCTTTACAGCATTGGACTTTACATTCACCACCAGACACATCCTCAACTGAGCACAGTTTCTGCTTTGGTGAAGAACACTGCACAGTAACCTGGAATGTTAAGCACATGAATCATGCTAAATTGGACATGGTCAAGCAGGAGGTGGCAAGAGTGAACATCAACATTTTAGGAATCAGTGAACTAAAGTGGAAGAGAATGGGCAAATTTAATTCAGATAACCATTATATCTACTGTTGTGAGCAAGAATCCCTTAGAAGAAATGGATTAGCCCTCACAGTCAACAGAAGAGTCCAAAATGCAGTACTTGGGTACAATCTCAAAAACTTCAGAATAACCTCAGTTCATTTCCAGGGCAAGCCATTCAAAATCACAGTAATCTAAGTCTATGCCCCAACCACGAATGCTGAAAAAACTGAATTTGAATGGTTCAATGAAGACCTGCAGGACCTTCTAGAACTAACACCCCAAAAAAGATATTCTTTTCACCATAGGGGACTGGAATGCAAAAGTAGGAAGTTAGGGGATACCCAGAGTTACCCAGACTCCAGGGCAAGTCTGGCCTTGAAGTACAAAATGAAGCAGGGCAAAGGCTAACAGAGTTTTGCCAAGAGAACGCACTGGTCATAGCAAACACCCTTTTCCAACAACACAAGAGAAGACTCTACACATGGTCATCACCAGATGGTCAACACTGAAATGAGATTGATTATATTCTTTGCAGCCAAAGATGGAGAAGCTCTATACAGTCAGCAATAACAACACGTGGAGCTGACTGTGGCTGAGATGATGAGCTCCTTATTGTAAAATTCAGGCTTAAATTGAAAAAAGTAGGAAAAACCATTAGACCATTCAGGTATGAACTAAATCAAATCCAAGAACTTGCAGATATACAAGCTGGATTTAGAAAAGGCAGAGGAACCAGAGATCAAATTGTGAACATTCATTGGATCATAGAAAAAGCAAAGTGAAAGTGAAAGAAAGTGAAGTCACTCAGTCGTGTCCAACTCTTTGTGACCCGTGGACTCTAGCCCACCAAGCTCCTCCGTCCATGGGATTCGCCAGGCAAGAAAAAGCAAGGGAATTCCAAAAAAAAAAGAGTTTACCTCTGCTTCATTGACTACACTAAAGCCTTTGACTGTGTGGATCACAACAAGCTGTGAAAAATTTTCTAAAGAAATGGGAGTTCCAGACCACCTTACCTGTCTTCTGAGAAACCTGTATGCAGGATGAGAAGCAACAATTAGAACTGGACATGGAACAACAGACTGGTTCAAAATTGGGAAAGGAGTACATCAAGGCTGTATATTGTCACCCTGCTTGTTTAACATCTATGCCGACAGAGTACATCATGTGAAATGCAGGGTTGGATGAATCACAAGCTGGTATCAAGATTGCTGGCAAAAATATCAACCACCTCAGATATGCACATATACCACTCTAAAGGCAGAAAGTAAAGAGGAACTAAAGAGCCTCTTGATGAAGGTACAAGAGAGTGAAAATGCTGGCTTAAAACTCAACATTCCAAAAACTAAGATCACTGCATCTGGTCCCATCACTTCATGGTAAATAGATGGGGAAACAATAGAAACAGTGACAGATTCCATTTTCTTGGCCTCCAATATCACCGTGGATGGTGGCTACAGCCATGAAATTAAAAGACACTTGCTCCTTGTAGACAGCATATTAAAAAGCAGAGACATCACTTTGCTGACAAAGGTCTGTATAGTCAGAGCTATGGTTTTTCCAATAGTCATGTACGGATGAGAGCTGTACCACAATGAAGGCTGAGTACCAAAAAACTGATACTTTCAAACTGTGGTGCTGAAGAAAACTCTTGAGTCCCTTGGACAGCAAGGAGATCAAACCAGTCAATCCTAAAGGAAATCAACCCTGAATATTCGTTGGAAGGACTGATGCTGAAGCTGAAGCTCCAATACTTTGGGCACCTGATACAAAGAGATGACTCATTGGAAAAGACCTTGATGTTGGGAAAGATTGAGGGCAAGAGGAGAAAGGGACGACAGAGGATGAGATGGTTGGATGGCATTACCAACTTGATGGACATGAATTTACTTGAGCATGCTCCGGGAGTTGGTGATGGACAGGGAAGCCTGGCGTGCTGCAGTCCATGGGGTCGCAAAGAGTCGGACATGACTGAGCAACTGAACAACAATGAAATAGTTAAACGTTCATCCAGTTTGCACAAGAGAAGAAACATAAAAAGTATTATGAAAAGGGGGACATGAGTACAGAAAAACTAAATGTGAATACAAAGATAATAAAGGATACTATCAAATTCAACAATATGGCAGTAATTTTCAAAGTGAGAAAAGAAGCGTTGGCAATGCCTGTGGCACACTCATCATGAAGGCAGATGCCTGCAAGGGCTTCACCTGCCTGTCGTAAGAATAGCTTCTTGTGGTGGGATTTTCAGAGGGATTCAGAATGAATGAAAGGATTCAGAATGAATGAATGTGTGATGCAGTGACGTAAATGAATCTTCACAAAATAGCAGGACATCCAAAAGATTACAAACAGCATGACACTCTTCTTAAAAAATTCAACACACACACACACACATTTTAGGAACAGATGCATATGAAACTTTAGAAAAGCAGAGGAGAGAGCAAGAAAGCATTTGGGCTTAAGATTCTGTCAGTTGGTAAGATGTGCATGGGATGGGGTTGAGGATCATGTGATGAGGTTTTAGTTAGTGTTGGGGTCCTGACTTTTGTTTGGGGTAGTGGGTTTGCATGTGCTTATGGTTAAAAATAGCTAAATAATTAAATAAAGAGGAGCAGGCTATACCGGACCAATGATGTGAGCAGGTTGACCGGAAAAAAGATGGTGGCAGAACAGGTACTGAGTTGGCAACCAACATCACTGTTCTTCCACACAATGTAGGGGACAGACAGAGTTGACACTGCTGAGCAGGTGAGGAAACAAGGAAAGTGAGCCACTGCTGGGCACACAGAGCAACTGAGATCAGCGCCTGATTCTGACAGGAACCAGGAGCCCCTGAGGATTCTGTCTGGACCTTCCCTGATACAAACTAATGAAGGAAGAGAGGATTCCTGAGAGGGCAGTTTTACCCTGAAACTAAAAGGACCAGGGGACAGGCCATAGAGACCTTGGAAACATCGTTCAGGCATCTCCTAAAGTCAAGTGCCTGGCTGCTGCAGGTGGGAGGTGGGGACCTCCATCAGCCTGGGGCAATTCAGGGGACAGGACAGGCAAGCAGCTCTATTTAGTGATGGAGTGGGGAGGGGTAAGGGGGTGGGACACAGGTGCCCTGGTGACGGGGATGTGAGTGGCACTGTGCTCCTGTGCTTCCCCAATCTATTCGTACCAGGTGCTCAGCTTCTCTTTCACCTGCACCATCCTTGCTGCTCTTACTTTCATTTTTCATGAAGAGACATAGAAGCTCAAGTCATTTTTCCCAGTTTCAGAGCTCCTTAGTGGTAGAGGGACAGAGGAGCAGAAATTGTGCGACTGCCAAGTGCTGAGTAGGGTTGCTAAAGTTAGCAAATAAAAGCACGGAATGACAGTTAAATTTGAACTTCAGGTAAACAATGGATCAATTTTCAGTACACGCATGCCCCTATACGCAGGCTAATATCTGGGACATGCTTATATTAAAAAATTATTTGTCTCCTGGGATTCAAATTTAATCAGGTGCTCTGTGTTTTATCAGGCAACACTGAAGCCCCAGTATCAGGTCCCTCTGCCATCATTAGTTACTTAAGAAACAGACGGCAGTTCGCCAGTTCATGTGAATTATGCCGAATGCTCAGTAGTGGAGGCAGATGTCCCATTTTCCACTGAAATGCACTCTATTGCTTTCCCACTTTGCAGGGGTAGGGGAATTACTGGTTTTCTCTGCTATCGAAGATGTAACTGGGGGGGGGGGGGTGCCTCATCCCCTTGTGTGAGCTGAGCTGATCCCCTTCCAAGGCAGAAGCTCCAGAGTCACGTTGGGGGAGGAGGAGGCACCACACGAGGCAGGCAGCCTCGGGTTTCCCACCACCCTGGAGTGAGGGAGCTTTGTCTAAATCTTGTTTCTCTCCTTCCATCGATCACCCCAGACACCTCTGCTCCAATGCTTGCGAATCTCAACTCCAGCCTCTGCATGAAAGGGAAGCCCGAGATGCAAATCCTGCACAAAGCTTTGCGGGCTTGTTGGAGGAGGCACCCTCCTTGCCCATATCCCCTCAAGAGCTGTCCCCGTGTGGGATATGACACACGGCCCCTGTGGAAACCATTTCTGCGCTCCAGAGACTTGGCGAGGCAGCCAGGAGGCGAGGCTATAATTAAATCAGACTGTGAACATATTGTTCGCAGAAACCTTGGCTGAGCATGAGTCATGATGTGGAAGTGCATCACACAGCTTCAGAATCCCCATTTATATTAGGGTTATTTGGGGTCTTTATACTTTGGCTCAGGATCCCCTGACAGATCCCTCGCATTGATTCCCCCTCACTGGGGGGAAGCCTCGAGCCTGCTAAGGGTACAACTGGGCAGCCAGGAAGCACAGTAGACCCACCCCAGGGGTGGATGTCCCAGGCCACCAGGAAAGAAAAGGAGGGGAAATCCGGCCTTTTCGACAAGTGTTAACATTTCAATTGTTTAAAGTGAAGTTTGTCAAGAGGTTGCAATCCAGGTTAAAATGGACTTGCCAGGTCCTTGTGCAGGTTTTGGTTAACTGAGCCTCCAGAACAGGTAGCACTAAGTGCAGCCCAGTGAGCACACACAGACCCGCCTCCACACCCCAGGCCCAGCAGGTGCTCACAGCCCTTTCCACCCACTACCAACTTACCAGGGGACCCGAGTTGACTAGCTTCATCTCTCTGTGTCTATGAAATAGTAGTGATGAGAATAATATTTCCCTCTAGGGTGGCTGTGAAGATTCATGAGGTAATATGTGTGAAGTGCTTAGCACTTGGCTCAGCGGAAATGCTAATGTGTGACCTTTCAATGCCACTACCAGCAGTGGACCTGGGGGCACTGCCAGGACCCGGGAGCAGGGCCACCCAGGCTGTACAGATGGCCACAGGCCAGAAACCTGGCAGAGGCAGGATGCACAGACTGGGGAGCCTGCAGGCCTGCCGTGCATCCTGTCCAGCCAAGATGGCTGCAGGTGAGGAAATGCATCTCACGAATGTGAGCAACCAAATGGGGCAGAGCCCCCTTCTGGCTCCCCACTGGGTGCTCTTCCCCGCACTCCCTGAGGGCCCTGCCACACTGACTCTGTTGGAGAGGGCAGCAGGTTGTGCCTGCTGGGAGATTTGCAGTGCACCAGGCTAAGAGGGACTATCTGCCACTTTGAGCCACACCAGGCTGGGGGCAGAGTTCCCTCACCACGAGGCAACCACCCTCATCACTCAGCTCACATTCACGCTGCAAGCTCCAGCACTGTCACCTCTTTCAGATCCTCACACAAAACACAGGGGACTTGGGGCCAGGGAGGGAGGGTGCCCCGCTCTGTGGATTCCCTGGGTGCTTTTGAATGAAGAGCTATTTCATCCACTGAGACCCAACATGTACCTCATGTTCTCTATGCTTTAAAAGATATTATCTACCATGCTACAAGTGATAAATTAATTTGTTCTCCTCTAATTTATTAATTGGAGACCAACATAATGGCCAAATGGAGTTTCTGTGCAGCAAGAAATAAATAGCGTTCCCAAGCTGAGGAGCTGGGATTCTTTCCAAAAGCAAAGAAATGTGACATTTTTACTGGCCCAAGATGACTTATCAGAGCTCCAAGAACAGTCTCGGGAAGGCTTTATAAAATGACAACATCTCATGGACTCCTGTTATGATGACTGCCCTCCCAAGAGGTCCAGAGACCCCAGGAGGGGAGCCACAGGCTCCAATCCCACCATGACAGTCTAAGCCTGCCCCCCAGCGGTAATGGTTGGATAAGGACCCAAGGAGGTGACAGTGCTGAAGAAGAGGAAGGGACCTAATAGCTGCTGCTGGGGTTAGGGCCTCTGGCCTATGCCCAAGGCAGACTACCCACTCTGATAACTTGGGGCCCTCGCCCCTTGGTGACAAGCCAAAGCAATATAGAGACCAGAATATCACCTTCCTAGACCTTTAGACATACAGGCCAAAGCTCTGCCCTGCCCTAAGATGCTCAGGGTCTCAGGGGAGGAAATCCAGAGCCTTCCTAAGGATCCTCCTGGAGAACACAGCCAACAGGCCTGCAGTTCTCACCATACCAAGCCTGTGGAGCCACCCTTCCCACTCAGGATGTTCAGTTCTCACTCATTAGACATGCACATATCTCACAGATGTATCCTAAAAGAGAGGAACAGACCCTGACTCTAAGCTGACCTAAGTATAAGCCATGTTTATTCAGTTACAAATTCTTGGTTTTGCTCTAAATCTCTGGTATTGTGGAAAGATCACTTGGATTAGAGTCAAAAGGACATCACATGGAATTTATCTCTGCTACTCTGTCACCTGAAACTCTGTGAAAGACTTAAAAATAAGATAAAATTTATATACCTGTAAGTTCCATTGAAAGTCCATTTACCAGGCTCCTAGTGGTCCCGTGGTAAAGAATCTATTTTGCAATGCGAGGAACACCAGTTCAATCCCTGATCCAGGGAGATTCTGCATGCTGTGGGGCAACTGAGTCAGTGAGCCACAACTAATGAGACTACATTCAGGAGCCCAAGAGCCGCAACTACTAATGACTGAGTGTCCTAGAGCTCATGCTCCACAACAGGAGAAGCCTCACTCCAACTAGAGAAAAGCCCACACAAATCAACAAAGACCCAGCACAACCAAAAATAAATAAATATATATATAACAGTCTATTTATCCATAGTAAGTATCAATAAGGGGGAAAATGTAATGAGTGGCAACTTAAATTAGAAAAAAGAATAAAACAATTTAATAAATAAATCTTACACAAAGTAAGATGAGTAAAGTAAAATCTAGTCTAACAGTTCACCAAAGTTAATTACACTGAATTCACTCAATAAAAGAGTTAAAAATTAAAATGCAAGTATATGCCGCTTAAAGGAAAAACAAAATAAAATGACAAAGATTGAAGATAAAATGCCAAAAACATATCACAGAAATACAAAAAAGAAGAAAGCAGGAATAGCAGAGGTAAGGAGAAAATGAAGCCATATACAACAAACTCACAACAAACATTATCCTCAATGGTGAAAAACTGAAAGCGTTTCCTCTAAAAATCAGGAATGAGACAAGAGTGCCCACTTTCACCACTACTATTCAACATAGTTTTGGGAATCCTAGCCACAGCAATGAGAAGAAAAAGAAATAAAAGGAATCTAGATTGGAAAAGAAGAAGTAAAACACTCCCTGTTTGCAGATGACATGACCCTCTACATAGAAAACCCTAAAGATATCACCAGAAAATTACTAGAGCTAATCAATGAATACAGTAAAGTTCCAGGATATAAAATCAACACACAGAAATCCTTTGTATTCCTATACAATAATAATCAGAAAACAGAAAGATAAATTAAGGAAACAATCCCATTCATCATTGTAACGAAAAGAATAAAATAGGAATAAATTTACCTAAAGAAACAAAAGACCTATATATAGAAAACTATAAACACTGATGAAAGAAACCAAAGATGACAAAAATAGATGGAGAAATATACCATGTTCATGTATTGGAAGAATCAATATAGTGAAAATGAATAAACTACCCAAAGCAATCTATAGATTCAATGCAATCCCTATCAAGCTACCAACAGTATTTTTCACAGAACTAGAAAAATAATTTCACAATTTGTATGGAAACACAAAAGCCTTGAATAGCCAAAGCAATCTTGAGAAAGAAGAATGGAACTGATGGAATCAACCTGCCTGACTTCAGACTATACTACAAAGCTACAGTCATCAAGACAGTGTGGTACTGGCACAAAGACAGACATATAGATCAATGGCACAAAATAAAAAGCCCAGAGATAAATCCATGCACCTATGGACACCTTATCTTTGACAAAGGAGGCAAAAATATACAATGGAGGAAAGACAATCTCTTTAACAAGTGGTGCTGGGAAAACTGGTCAACCACCTGTAAAAGAATGAAACTAAATCACTTTCTAACACAATACACAAAAATAAACTCAAAATGGATTAAAGATTTAATTGTAAGACCAGAAACTATAAAACTCCAAGAGGAAAACATAGGCAGAACACTCTCTGACATAAATCATAGCAAGATCCTCTATGACCCACCTCCCAGAGTAATGGAACTAAAAACAAAAATAAACAAATGGGACCTAATTAAACTTAAAAGCTTTTGCACAATGAAGGAAACTATAAGCAAGGTGAAAAGACAGCCTTCTGAATGGGAGAAAATAATAGCAAATGAAGCAACTGACAAAGAATTAACCTTAAAAATATACAAGCAGCTCATGCAGCTCAATAGCAGAAAAATAAATGACCCAATCAAGAAATGGGCCAAAGAACTAAACAGTCATTTCTCCAAAGAAGACATACGGATGGCTAACAAACACATGAAAAGATGCTCAACATCACTCATTACCAGAGAAATGCAAATCAAAACCACAATGAGGTACCATCTCATGCTGGTCAGAATGAATGCCATCAAAAAGTCTACAAACAATAAATGCTGGAAAGGGTGTGGAAAAAAGGGAACCCTCTTACACTGTTGGTGGGAATGCAAACTAGTACAGCCACTATGGAGGACAGTGTGGCGATTCCTTAAAAAACTGGAACTAAAACTGCCATACGACCCTGCAATCACCGCTGGGCATACACACCAAGGAAACCAGAATTGAAAGAGACACATATACCCCAATGTTCATTGCAGCACTGTTTATAATAGCTAGGACATGGAAGCAACCTAGATGTCCATCAGCAGATGAATGGATCAGGAAGTTGTGGTACATATACACAATGGAATATTACTCAGCTATAAAAAAGAACACATTTGAGTCAGTTCTAATGAGGTGGATGAAACTGGAGCCTATTATATGGCGTGAAGTAAGTCAGAAACAGAAACACCAATATAGTATATTAATATATATATATGGAATTTAGAAAGACAGTAATGACAACCCTATATGCAAGACAGCAAAAGAGACACAGATGTAAAGAACAGAGTTGTGGACTCTGTGGGAGAAGGCGAGGGTGGATAATATGAGAGAATAGCATTGAAACATGTATATTATCATATGTAAAATAGATGACCAGTGCAAGTTCAATGCAAGAAGCAGGGCACTCAAAGCTGGTGCTCTGGGACAACCCAGAGGGATGGGGTAGGGAGAGAGGTGGGAGGGGGTTTCAGGATGGGGGGACACCTGTATACCCGTGGCTAATTCATGTTGATATATGGAAAAAACCACAATATTATAAAGTAATTAGCCTCCAATTAAAGTAAATTAATTAAAAAAATAAAGAAAGCAGGAATAGTAGAGGTAAGGATAAAATTAAGGCTCAAACACTGAACAAGATAAAAAAGGACACTGTGTATGACAAAAACATATAATTAAGAATATATAATCTTTATACATTTATGTTTACTAAGTAACACAGATGCCAAAATAGGCAAAAAAGCACTATAGAAATGCAAAAAGAATATAATAAAAATGCAGTGTTAGAGGAATGCTTCAATTCACCTCTTTCAGAACTATTATACATCTATGAGGCAAAAAGTTAGCAGAAGCATAGATGAGGTGATTGATACAACGAACAATTTGGGGTAACAAATACATAGAGAGTGTGACATTCTTCAAATGGAAAATATACTTTTCGCTTCTATGTACATGAAACACAGAAATAGGTCAGGTACATGGCCACAAGGAAAATCTCATTAAATCTTTAAGGAATAATGAAAGAGTGACACTTTAAAATATAGACTATTTTAAATGTGGAAAGAAAAACATTCTACTAGAAACCCCTTAAAGAGGATATTAAAAGGGGAATTATTGCCTAGAACCTAATGAAAAAGAGAACATTTCATATTAAAATTTACAGGATACAGTGAAAGCAGGGTTTAAAGGAAAATTTATAGCCTTAAATATCTTCATTATTCTAAAAACTGTCTAAAAATGAAGGACCTATAACCAGTGTTAAGAAATTAGAAATAAAAAATAGCAAAGTACTAAACCCAGAGAAATCAGAAGAGAAAATCAGTATAGGTAAAAGCACATAGTGAACAAGTGCTCCTCCCTCAAAATAGTTCAAAGGAAAACTAAATGTAAAAACTGGAACTTACAAAAGACAAATAACAAGGTCTTGCAAGCCCCCTTGCAAGGCAGATCAAGGGGAAAAGGAAGTAGCAGAAGTTCACAACAGAGGAATAAGAAAGGTGAGAAAACCAGATTCACTAGAAATTAAAAGAACTATGAGGGAATTCCCTAGCAGTCCAGTGATTAGGACACCACGCTTTCACTGCCAAAGTCCCAGGTTCAATCTCTGGTCAGGGAACTAACATCCCATAAGCAGCATGGCCAAAAAACAAAACACAGCTATAAGAAACAGTAACATGTAATTGTAAACAACGCATAGGAAATGGATGATTTCTTTGCAAAACTGAAGCCAGCAAAACAGATCAACCTATTAAGATCAATTACCATGGATGAGGTTGGAAAGGAGAGTAGCTGTCCACCATGAAAAATGTACCAAGACCACACAGGCCCGCAGATGAGGTTTGGGGGAAAATGGGTCTGCTGCTTTTTGCACCTGCTTCTCTCTCACTGAATGTGTGCACAGATGATGCACAGCTCCTATCAAAATGCAGATTTGAATCCAGTAGGTCCAGTGGACCCAAGACTCTGCATTTCTAACCAGTTCCCAGAAGAGGCAGATGCTATTGGTACATGGACTCCACTTTGAGTAGCAAAGATTTAACTATTTTAGGCAGTGGAAAAAAAGAAAAGGGAGATTGGTTCAAGATGGCAGAGAAGAACATGCACTCATTTCCTCCTGCAAGAGCACCAAAATCACAACTAGTTGTCAAAACCACCATCAAATAGGAGGGTGCTGGAACCCATCAAATAAAGTTTTCCCAAGTCCAAAGACAAAGGAGAAGCCTCAATGAGATGGTAAGAGTGGCACAATCACAATAAAATCAAATCCCATACTGGCCAGGTGGGTGACCCACAAGCTGGAGAACAATACCAAAGAAGTTCTCTCACTGCTGTGAAGGTTCTGAGCCCCACATCTGGCTTCCCAGCCTGGGGATTGGAAAAAGGGACTGAGAATCCCTAGGGAATCAGACCCTGAAGGCCAGCAGGATTTGATTATAGCACTTCCACAGGACGGGGAGGGTGATGGGGGTCAGAGACTCCAGTCTCAAGGGGTACAAACCAAATCTTGCCTGCACCAAGACCCAGAGGAAAGGAGCAGTGACCCCATAGGAAACTGAGCCAGACCTACATACTAGTGTTGGAGGGTCTCCTGCAGAGGTCTGGGTGGACAGTGGCTCACCATGAGGATGGGAGCCCACCCACCAGTCCTGGGAGGTGTCCTTGGTGTGAGCCCTCTTGGAGGTCACCATTAACCCGATCATACACCCTGTAAACCCCAGGGCTGGGTCACCTCAGGCCAAACAACTAAGAAGGAAGAAGCACAGCCCCAACCATCAGCAGACAATCGGATTAAAGTTTTACTGAGCATGGCCTTGCCCACCAGAACAAGACCCAGTTTTTCCCACCGCCAGTCTCTCCCATCAGGAAGTTTACAGAAGCCTCAGCCTCATCCACCAGAGGGCAGACAGAAGAAGCAGGAAGAATCACAATCCTGCAGCTGCCAGAGTGAAAAGCACATCACAAAAAATTAATCTAAATGAAAAGGCAGAGTTATGTCCCAGATGAAGGGACAAGATAAAACCCCAGAAAAACTAAATGGAGACAGGCAACCATTCAGAAAAAGAATTCAGAATAATAACAGTGAAGATAATCTAGCATCTCAGAAAAAGAATGGAGAAGATGCAAGAAATGTTTACCAAAGATCTGGAAGAACTAAAGAACAAACAGAGATGAACAATAACACTGGAAGGAATTGACAGCAGAATAACTGAAGCAGAAGAATGGAAAAGTGACCTGGAAGATGGAATGGTGGAAATCAGTGCCACAAAACAAAATATAGAATAAAATTTCTTTTAAAAATGAAGACAACATAAGAGATCTCTGAGACAACATTAAAAGCACCAACATTTGCATTGTAAGGGTTCTAGAAGAAAAGAAAAAGGACCTGACAAAATATTTGAGGAGGTAATAGCTGAAAACTTTCCTAACATGGGAAAGGAAATAGTCAACCCAAGGTCAGGAAGCACAGAGAGTTCCCGGCAGGATAAACCCAAAGAGGAACACATCAAGACACATAGCAATCAAAGTGACAAAAATGAAAGACAAAGATGAAATATTAAAAGCAACAAGGGAAAAATGACAATAATATACAAGAGATCTCTAGAGATCTCTTCAAGAAAATCAGAGATACCAAGGGAATATTTCATGCAAAGATGGGCTTGATAAAGGACAGAAATGGTATGGACCTAACAGAAGCAGAAGCTATTAAGAAGAGGTGGCAAGAATACACAGAACTGTACAAAAAAGATCTTCACAACCAAGATAATCACGATGGTGTGATCACTCACCTAGAGCCAGACATCCTGGTATGTGAAATCAAGTGGGCCTTAGAGAGCATCACTAAGAACAAAGCTAGCGGAGGTGATGGAATTCCAGTTGAGCTGTTTCAAATCCTGAAAGATGATGCTGTGAAAGTGCTGCCCTCAATATGCCAGCAAATGTGGAAAACTCAGCAGTGGCCCCAGGACTGGAAAAGGTCAGTTTTCATTCCAATCCCAAAGAAAAGCAATGCAAAAGAATGCTCAAACTACCACACAATTGAACTCATCTCACAGGCTAGTAAAGTAATGCTCAAAATTCTCCAAGCCAGGCTTCAGCAATATGTGAACTGTGAACTTCCAGATGTTCAAGCTGGTTTTAGAAAAGGTAGAGGAACCAGAGATCAAATTGCCAGCATCCGCTGGATCATGGCAAAAGCAAGAGAGTTCCAGAAAAACATCTATTTCTGCTTTATTGACTATGCCAAAGCCTTTGACTGTGTGGATCACAATAAACTGTGGAAAATTCTGAAAGAGATGGGAATACAGACCACCTGACCTGCCTCTTGAGAAACCTATATGCAGGTCAGGAAGCAACAGTTAGAACTGGACATGGAACAACAGACTGGTTCCAAATAGGAAAAGGAGTATGTCAAGGCTGTATATTGTCACCCTGCTTATTTAACTTCTATGCAGAGTGCATCATGAGAAACACTGGGCTGGAAGAAGCACAAGCTGGAATCAAGATTGCAGGGAGAAATATCAATAACCTCAGATATGCAGATGACACCACCCTTATGGCAAAAAGTGAAGAGGAACTAAAAAGCCCCTTGATGAAAGTGAAAGTGGAGAGTGAAAAAGTTGGCTTAAAGCTCAACATTCTGAAAATGAAGATCATGGCATCTGGTCCCATCCCTTCATGGCAAATAGATGGGGAAACAGTGGAAACAGTGTCAGACTTTATTTTGGGGGGCTCCAAAATCACCGCAGATGGTGATTGCAGCCATGAAATTAAAAGACGCTTACTCCTTGGATGGAAAGTTATGCATAGATAGCATACTGAAAAGCAGAGACATTACTTTGCCAACAAAGGTCCGTCTAGTCAAGGCTATGGTTTTTCCAGTGGTCATGTATGGATGTGAGAGTTGGACTGTGAAGAAAGCTGATTGCCGAAGAATCAATGGTTTTGAACTGTGGTGTTGGAGAAGACTCTTGAGAGTCCCTTGGACTGCAAGGAGATCCAACCAGTCCATTCTGAAGGAGGGCAGCCCTGGGTGTTCATTGGAAGGGCTGAAACTAAAGCTGAAACTCCCAATACTTTGGCCATCTCATGCGAAGAGTTGACTCACTGGAAAAGACTCTGATGCTGGGAGGGATTGGGGGCAGGAGAAGGGGATGACAGAGGATGAGATGGCTTGATGGCATCACTGACTCAATGGACATGAGTTTGAGTGAAGTCCAGGAGTTGGTGATGGACAGGGAGGCCTGGCGTGCTGCGATTCATGGGGTCACAAAAAGTCGGACACGACTGAGCGACTGAACTGAACTGAATATACAAAGGAACTCCCATAAGGTTATCAGCTGATTTCTCAACAGAAAACTCTACAAGCCAGAAGGGAATGGCATGATATATTTAAACTGATAAAAGGGAAGAAACTACAACCAGGAATACTCTACCTACCAATACTCTTGTTCAGATTTGACAGACAATCAAAAGCTTTATAGACAAGCAAAAGGTAAGAGAATTCAGCACCATCAAACCAGCTTTATTGTAACAAATGCTAAAGGGACTTCTCTAGGCAGGAAACACAAGAGAAGGAAAAGATTTACAAAAAAACAAACCCCCAAAATTAAGAAAATCATAATAGGATCATATATATCAATCATTACCTTAAATGTAAATGGATTAAATGCACCACCAAATCATACAGACTGGCTGGGTGGATGAAAACATCTGCATGTATTCACTTCTACTTACCACATCACTCTACTTAACCTCCCAAATAGTATATAATTATTTTATATTGTTAGGTTAATCACGTTTTCATTATGGCTTGCAATTATATTTTGTTTTTGTCTGGCTATTGACTATAAAAACTGATAAAGCATTTTTTACTATTGTGATTTGTTGTTGTTTAGTCACTGAGTCGTGTCCAACTCTGCAAGTCCATGGACTAGAGCCCGCCAGGTTTCGCTGTCCATGGGATTCTCGAGGCAAGAATACTGGAGTGGGTTGCCATGCCCTTCTCCAACTACTGTGATTATGCAACTATTATTCATTTTAATACCACTGTATCATGATGGGGAAACAGAAAATATTAACACTAGAATTCTGTATCACTAAAACTACCATTTAATAGAAAAACCTGTAATCACTTTTTAAAATCCACATGCACATTAAACTATCTTGGAATTTTTTGAAAAGTACAAAAACGCCCAGGTATTGCTTTTCTTCCTCCAAAGCTCCAGATGTGAGTCTAATGAGCAGCCATGTTTAAAAGCAACTAGATTACATGATGATATTTTACTTCTATCTACTTTCACTTTTTCTATTTCATATTGAGTGCTCTCATTTGTTTTTTCATTTATCCTTCTCGTTTTTCTATTGTTCTTTCTCAAGCCTTTATCAAGTATACTAGAAAAACTTTTGTATACATATATATATAGTTTGTATAATATATATTTTTGAAAACTTATGAATTTTTGCCTACCAAAAAAACTTAGAGGACATTTTGGTTCCACTTGTTTGATTAAGTGTGAATAGAATGCTAGATTTCTAATTTATATTGACTCAAAACTTTGATATAGTTCCATTTATTCTGATATCTAGTGTTACTGCTAAAAGTCTAGAAAGCTTATTATCTTAGTGACTTTTTAAAAAAAATTAAATTAGACTTTAAATTTCTAATCCAATTCTGAGAATATAAAGAAATACTATGTTGTAAAAAAAAAAAACCAAGAAATTAACATGTGATATATTAACTAAAATACAGATTTTTGTCCTAATGTCACAATATTTTATACTAGCATCCATTATTTGCTTTTCTATCTTATTCAAGAGTCTACATTGTATTTAGTTGCACTGAGCAGCTTCAGATGCATGCAACAAATTCTGACAAATTCTTTCTTCATTTTTATTCTGTTACAATTATTTTCTAATTTTTTTATGGCTTTTTAGATACACCCATCATTTAGAAGTGGACACTTAATTTTCAAATACATGGGATTTTGTTTAAAGTATCTTTAATATTAATTTCTCATTTTGATACTTATTTCTCATTTAAATGCTTTCTTCTCTGCAATCACCCTCTTTTTTTCTCAGTTTAACTTTATTGAGGCTTCTAATGGCTAAGTTGAAGATCACTCTTGGTAAATATCACATTGCACTTGAAAATACATGGGTTATTTTAAAAATCTTTTGATACTGATTTCTAACAGAATTACACAGTGATAAGAGAACAGACTCTGTATGATTTCAATACCTGTACACCATGAAATTTTTGCACTTTATTTTATGTCCCTAGATATGTTCCATTGTCTTCTAGTTTATAGTCTATGGGAACTTGAACAGAATTTGAATCCTACAAAATAAATAAATAAATGCTTTCTTCTCTGTGGGTTTTTTTCAGTCTTTTAACTTTACCATGGTTTTCAATGGCTAAGTCAAAGATTTCTCTTAGTAAATGTCACATAGCACTTGAAAATAAGTGGGATATATTCAAGTATCTTTTGATATTGATTTCTAACATAATTTCACAGTGATTAAGAGAACAGACTCTGTATGATTTCAGTATCTTTAGATAATGAAATTTTTGCACCTTGTTTTTTATCCCTGGATGTTTCAGTTTCCCCTGGTTTATAGTACACGGGAACTTGAACAGAATTTGTACCCTGCTGTTGTGTGAAAACTGTATATATCTTACTTATGTTGAACAGGTTCACAGTGCTTTTCAGGTCTATTATATCCTTCAACTTTTCTGTCTATTCTATTAATTTTTGAGAGTTTGATACTGAAACTCCAACTAAACATCTTAATTTATCTACTTAAAAATAATTGCAATATATAGTGGAACTATATGTAACTTTGTACTGTGTTTTCTAAGTCTCCTATAAATGTGTTATTGTACTTTCATAATTTAAAGTATAAAGAAATAAAAAACTTTTTTTTTTAAAGATAAGGTTTACCAATTCATTTTACAAAGCCAGCATACCTTAAACACCAAAATCAGACAAATCTAATTTCAAGAACAAATTCTCAACCTCAAATTCATTTCTAAATAAAGATACAAATTCTAAAAACAGATTAGCAAATAGACTTAGATATGAAATTTTAAAAATCACAAAGTGTTTCAATACGAAGAAACCTATCAATACAAATCTTTGTATCAATAAACTAAGAAATATAAGCATATTGATAGATGCTAAAAGCAGCCATATCCTGGGGACTTCCCTGGTGGTCCAGAGCTTAGGAATCCACCTGCCAATGCAGAGGACGTGGGCTCGATCTCTGGTTCAGGAAGATCCCATATGCCATAATGCAACTAAGTCCGTGTGCCACAACTAAACAGTCTGTGTGCTGCAATGAAAATATCCTGCAAGATGCAACAAAGATCCTGTGTGCTGCAACTAAGACCCACTGCAGCCAAATAAATAAAATACAATAAAGATTAAAGCAGCCATTCCTAATAAAAACTTGAAGGAAAATAGGAATACATGGAAACTAAGGATATATTTAAAAACCAACAACAAAAATTATCTCAAATGTCAAACCACTGAAAATAGTTCATTAAAATCAAGGAGGAGACAGGGGTGCACACTAATACCATTATTATTTAACACTGTTTTAGGGCTGTAGTGGTTCTCAACCCTGGATGCTCATAAAGAATCATCTGGAAAGCTTTCCCGAAATATATACCAATTCAATCTCTGATCATAGAAGTTTGGCACTAGAACTTTTTAAAAAGCTTCCTGGTTAATGTTAATGCAATCTGGGATCAGAATCACTGTCTTAGAAGTGTCATCAAATGCAGTGTGTAAAGAAAATAAAACAGGTATAATCTTTGGGGAAAAAGTAGGCTTGCCAGAAAAATAGTGAATATCCAGTTAAATTTGAATTTCTAACAATGAATACACTTTTAGGATAACTACATCCCATGCAATATATATTTCCAGACATAATTATTCTAAAAAATTACTCATTGTTTGCCTGAAATTATATTTAACTTGGCATTCTGTATTTTTGCTTCCTATCTCTGGTAGCCTTGAATGAAAATATATAAATCAGATCTGTTTGTTGATACTGTAACTGTCTACCCCCCAAAACCCAAGAGA
This sequence comes from Ovis aries, assembly GCF_016772045.2. Taxonomy (NCBI): domain Eukaryota; kingdom Metazoa; phylum Chordata; class Mammalia; order Artiodactyla; family Bovidae; genus Ovis; species Ovis aries. Next base: position 17,094,832 of record NC_056080.1, on the reverse strand, counting down.
TACTATTAAAAAACTTTTTAAGTTAATAACAATATTTGGTAAGAAGGTTGGATATCAGATATATTACAATAATATATTGAATTGTTTTTACTCTAACAATAAGTACCTAGAAATGCAAATGGGATAAGTTTTTCATTTATAATAGTGGCCAAAAATGAATATATAGGAATATATAGGAATATATTTAATGTAAGAAACATTAGACTCATAAAAAGAAGCTTAAAATATCCTATTAAAAGAAAGAAAACTATTTATGAACAAATAGAAAGTTACAATTGTTCTTAGACAGGAATATTTAGTATCACTAAAAATGTAAAATTTCCCAAGTGTGATACATAAATTTCATTTCAATTAGAATCATAATAGGGCTTTTCTTAGAATTGTATAAAACTAACAAAGTCCATATGGAGAAATAATTGTCTGATAATAGCTAAACAACTATGAAAAGAACAGTGAAGTATGACTTGCCTTACCAGATATCAGGGGATTCTATAATGTCACAAAAATTAGGTCAACATAATATTAGCATAAAAACAGATTAACTAACGATAACATCTAGACAATCTAGAGTTAAATACCGGTATATTCGAGAGATTAGTATACAAGTGCGGTCATTCAATTCAGCAGGAAAAGCAAGGGTTATTCAATAAATGAGGATGGAATAACAAGGTATCCATATGAAAGAATATACAAATAGACCACATATATATGTAAACATAAATTCCTGGATGTAAAGGCTTAAATGCTAAAAATTAAAACCCTGGTAAGAAAATCCAATAGAGTAAATGTACCATCTAGAGAGATTGGAAAGACCTTCTGCAAGTTTAGAGGCTGTAAGACCAAAGATGGATAGATTTACTACTTAAAATATAAAACCTTTTTTATGGCAAAGGTATATGAACAAAGTCAAAGGACAATAGATATGGATAAGAACTTGTAACACAAATAACAAAAGTTTAATTTCTATACTATACAAAAATATCTTACAAATTGATAAGAAAATGATGAAGAGAAAAAAAGAAAAAAATTTAAAAAGCAAAGCAAGAAAAGGATGAAGAGCTCCAAAGAAAAGCAAGCCCCCCAAAACATGAATACACAATTCACAGAAAAGCAAGCCAGAACACATGAAGAGATGCTCAAATTCTTTAGTAGTTGGGGAATATAAATTAAAGTACTTGTGATGTCATTTTATACTCACATTCATAAAACATAGAACTGTAACATCTAATGCTAGTAGAGATGAGGAAAAGAGAGTTTTCATACACTGCTGAGGGAAATGGCACTGCCAAAGACTTTCTGGAAGCCAATGTCGCAAAAGAGTTGGACACAATTTAGTGACTAGACAAGAACACTACAGCAACAGCCTTTAATTTTAATATTAACTGGTAATTCGACTTCTGGCAGTATCCCTTTAGGAGGGCTGGATTAGTATTCCTACATAGGGAACATACATTCAATATTTATTGCAGCTTTACCTGAGTGGTCAAGAGCTGGAAACAAAGTAAACACCTATTAAAAAGCAGGATGGCTAAATAAAGGGTGATCCTTCATAGTGTGCATATGTGCTAAGTCGCTTCAGTCGTGTCTGACTCTTTGTGACCCCATGGACTATAGCCTACCAGGCTCCTCTGTCCATAAGGATTCTCCAGGCAAGAATACTGGAATGGGTTGCCATGTCCTTCTCCAGGGTATCTTCCAAACCAAGGGATTGAACCCACATCTCTTACGTCTCTTGCATTGGCAGACAGGTTCTTTACCATTAGTGCCACCTGGGAAGCCACTTTCATAGCACTGAAGTATAATAAATTAGTAAAAATAATAATAAATTAATGATCAAAAATATTCATGGCAGCACTGTCCATAATAACCATAAAGACTATCAGTAGTAGAATGGATAAATTCCAATATATTCAGTTCAGTTGCTCAATCATGTCCGACTCTTTGCGACCCCATGAATTGCAGCACACCAGGCCTCCCTGTCCATCACCAACTCCCAGAGTTCACTCAGACGCACGTCCAAGTCAGTGATGCCATCCAGCCATCTCATCCTCTGTCGTCCCCTTCTCCTCCTGCCCCCAATCCCTCCCAGCATGAGTCTTTTCCAATGAGTCAGCTCTTCGCATGTGGTGGCCAAAGTACTGGAGTTTCAGCTTTAGCATCATTCTTTCCAAAGAAATCCCAGGGCTGATCTCCTTCAGAATGGACTGGTTGGATCTCCTTGCAGTCCAAGGGACTCTCAAGAGTCTTCTCCAACACCATTACTGTATACATAAATATATGTTTACCTGATGACATATATAGCTCTATATAGGTCTGTGTGTATGTATTCCCAGACATATACAACTCTTTGAGAGCCCATGGACTATAGCCTGCCAGGCTTCTCTGTGCATGGGATTTCCCAGCAAGAATACTAGATTAGGTTTCTATTTTCTTCTTCAGAGGATCTTCCTGACCCAGGGATCAAACCCATGTCTCCTGCATCAGCAGGAGGATTCTTCATCACCATCACCTGGCAAGCCCCCTATATAGGTATATATGGGATAAATAAAAATATGGAAGACCATATAGTAGATTAACATGGCTTCCCTGAGTGACAGAGAAGGGAGGTTAGGCCCTTGCTTACGTTAGAGAAGGAAAGGTGGAAGGACAAAAAAATGCGCTCCTGTTTTTTAAAAAGTGTATAATATGATCCCATTTATGTTTAAAAGAAACAGTAAAGAAGAAAATTATTTATTTAGAAATAGTTCTGCTGCTGCTGCTAAGTCGCTTCAGTCGTGTCTGACTCTGTGCAACCCCAGTGACGGCAGCCCACCAGGCTCCCCTGTCCCTGGGACTCTCCAGGCAAGAACACTGGAGTGGGTTGCCATTTCCTTCTCCAATGCATGAAAGGGAAAAGGGAAAGTGAAGTTGCTCAGTCATGTCCAACTCTGCATGACCCCATGGACTGCAGCCCACCAGGCTCCTCCATTCATGGGATTTTCCAGGCAAGAGTACTTGAGCGGGGTGCCAGTACCTTCTACCAGAGTTTAAAAACTGAGACCCAGTAAATGACACACATTGCATAATTCAAGCACCATGGCTTATTATGAACACTGTCCAGGTAAAAATATGAAGTCTCAAGATAATTAACAAATAGCAATGGATACAAAATGTCTAATTACTACCTTCCAGCATTATGGTGGACAATCTGAAGATTCTTTTATTTACCTAGAAGTACTGAGTAAAATATAACAATTACATTTAAATGTACAGCTAAGCTCACAAAAAATAAAAGCAAATCCCCAGGTGCCAAAAACAAAGATGGAAGTGAAAAAGCACAGGGGTGAGTGCTTAAATAGGGGGTATTTGTCTCTAGCATCCAGGGTTTTGGTGTTAATTCCCACAGAGGGGTAGCAAATGAAGTTTTGGGAGGTTAGAATTGCAAATGAGAACTTTCTATAAAGCCAAGACCCTCAAAAGACTATTCTATTTATGTAAGGATTTAAAAACAAGAGAGACCACAGGACACAGGGCTTTGGGGCGGGGGGCGGGGGAGGGAAGTAAAGCTCTCTGAGAATTCAAAACCACAGGACAACATTTCACGTTGCTTTTACTCTACCCACATAGTTCAGAAACTCCAGACGAAAAAGCCACAGCAGGATTATTCCTCAAGCAGTGATACTCCTGGGACACAAAGCAGAAGTCAAAAAAACACTCTGAAGAGATACTTCTACATCCCAAATACCATGAGATTTTCCCAGCAGGGGTGGGAGTGGGTGTGTGTGTGTGTGTGTGTCTGTGTGTCTGTGTGTCTGTGTAATCCCTGCTAACGATGAGTTCACAATAAAAAAATGCCAAAGCCCCTGAGTGAACAATCCAACCTGTCCTAGTCTACACGTACAAGAAACAAACAATTCTACCCCACTAACTGCAAATACAGCGGGAGAGAAACAGAAAGTGCTTATAAAGGAAATACACATAAAATGACTGAAAACCAAAAAGGAAGCAATCAAATCCTAAGAATAGAACTAAATTCTATGAAATTAGGAACTTTTTGAGAATATAAGGAACTTCTAGAGAATACAGTTAATCTTATTTGCCTAGCTACATAATCACTATATAATGAATTAGTGAATACTGAAGTTTACTCCTCCAGGAAATACAGAGTTTGGTCCTTGCGAGCCTATGGTCACACATTTCTGTCAATCAATAATGTCACCTTGTTTTGAGTGTGCTTCTGTTTAAGGACACCTCATGTAATATATTTAGTTGATTCCTAACACTGAACTCATGGCAGCAATGTAACTCAGGCCTGAGCAAACCTCATCTAATACATGTATTTTCTTCTTAAGGCATCTCACAACCTTCTTGCACTCAGGAAAACTTTAGATAGCACTTCAGCACTATATTTGGGGCTATTTTAAATAGCAAGATAACTAACCAAAAAAAGCACACAAATTTATAAAAAACCAGCACTAAATATACCTCAGAGAGGTGACTTGTTTATAGTATGAGAGAGACACAGAAGGCAGATCATCACCTTGTCCCACCACAGCTGGGAACATGTACAACCCCAAATAACTGTTCCTTTGCATATGACCACCATAAACATTACTTTTGGGCTACACACAAGTTTTTAGAGAGTAGTGAATTCGCAAATACAGAATCTGCAAATAATAAGGATCCACTGTGGGTCTGCTGTATCTTTATATTTCCAGAGTTGGAAAGGATATTTTTGGTTTTTGACAAGATGCAAAAAGCACACATTATAAAGGAAAAGACTGACAAACTGGATAAATTAAAATAAAATAAATTGAAACTTAAAACTTCTGCTTCAAGACCAGAGGCCGAACTCAGGATCTGACAAGATGGCTAGGCTGCCCCGCAGGGTTATCAAGAAAACCCAGAGTCTGATGGCAGAACCAGTTTCTGGCATTAAAGCAGAACTAGATGAGAGTAATGCCCATTATTTTCACGTGCTTGTTGCCAGCCCTAAGGATTCCGCTTCTGAGGGAGGGAGTTTTCACCTTGAACTATTCCTTCCTAAAGTACGTTTCATGGCCAAAATTTATCATCCTAATGTAGACAAGTTGGGAAGAGTAGGTTTAGATATTTTGAATGAAACTTTTAAAAGGGCCCCGCTCTGCTTTTATTTATTTCCTCCATCATGGTTTAAGTATAAAGCACCAGAAATGAAGGAAGTTATCAGGGTTAGCTGCAGGGGTGTGAGTGTTTTTATTATTTTTTGTGCAGGGAGGTAGTTTTAATTTTATGGGCTCCTTTCCCCTCTTTTATGGTGATCTAATTGCACTGGTTAAAGCAGCTAGCCAATTCTTTAGATATATGCTCTCTATCCAAATCTAACTTTATTCAGATGATGTAGATGGACAAACTTGATTGTTTGAATCAAAATGAGAACATTAAAGAAACATCACAGCCCTCACTCTGCTGTCAAGTGTAGAATCCTCTTCAAGAAAAAGCTTGTAACCATTTTGGATGGCTTTCTGAAAACTTTTGTAAATCTTACTTTTTAGTAAAATATTTTTTGTTATTCTACTTATACTACTTTTGCCTTTGTACCATTTATTGTGTTTATTTCATGGTTACAGTGTGATAATTCTATTTAAAAATTAAAACTGATGGAACATTCTACAAAATAAAGGAAAACTTTTGCTTGAAGACATATCAATATATCAGAAAGTGAAAAATCAAGTCACAGACTGGAATCAGTTATCTCCTTCCCAAATCTAGAACACAGGATTAGTACCGCTCAATCAGCAATGTATAAAGTGTATTTAAGACATTTCTCAGAGCATATTATTTTGATGTCACTACACCAAATGTTCATCAAAAGCTTGAGTCAGATAAAGAGTACTTCTAAAGTGCAGATCACCCACCCCTCTAGACTGGTAATTACAAACTCAAAGGACTAGAGAAGCCAAGAAAATAACAAAATTAAATGAACGCAAATATGTGACCGATGGAGGTCACAGGCACATCTAAGGGACAGTTATTCACTTCACAGAACACTTCTGAAGGTTGATTTTTGCAATGAGATTGAAACAGAATGGGACCTTCTGGTCCTTGCCCTCCATGTCCTCTGCCTGCTTTTTGTTTATGGAAAAACTTTAGCCAAGGACTAAGTTTAATCAGAGAAATGAGAACATTTCAGTGAAATGTTCTGCTCTCTTCTGAAAACAGTAAAAGGAGATCAAATAATAATAATGTAGTCATTAAGCATAGTCAAGGACCTTTAGGCTTTCTTAAGGCTTATAGATAATATTCAGAGTCATATCCTGTCAGGTGTCTTATAGATACTGAAACCCCAGGTAGAGACGTTAACTACACGATGTACAGACTGTACCCATGACATAAGGGGCCACAATTCTGAGAACTGGCCTTAAAGAAATGGAAACAAACTGAGCCTGGAAATGAAGGTCAACTGTACTTAAAACAATGAAGATGACACTGGTTAAACCATTGATGACCAATTTGAGGTGAGGGAATTCCAGTTGAGATATTTCAAATCCTAAAAGATGATGCTGTGAAAGTGCTGCACTCAATATGGCAGCAAATCTGGAAAACTCAGCAGTGGCCACAGGACTGGAAAAGGTCAGTTCTCATTCCAATCCCAAAGAAAGGCAATACCAAAGAATGCTCAAACTACTGTATAATTGCACTCAACTCACACACTAGCAATGTAATGCTCAAAATTCTCCAAGCCGAGGCTTCAACAGTACATGAACCATGAACTTCCAGATGTTCAAGCTGGATTTAGAAAAAGCAGAGGAACCAGAGAGATCAAATTGCCAACATTCTCTGGATCATCAAAAGAGCAAGAGGGTTCCAGAAAAGCATCTATTTTTACCATCTAGTTTTGCTTTATTGACTATACCAAAGCCTCTGACTGTGTGGATCACAACAAACTGCAGAAAATTCTTAAAGAGATGGGAATACCAGACCACTTGACCTGCCTCCTGAGAAATCTGTATGCAGGTCAAGAAGCAACAGTTAGACCTGGACATGGAACAACAGACTGGTTCCAAATAGAGAAAGGAGAATGTCAAGGCTGTACACTGTCACCCTGCTTATTTAACTTCTATGCAGAGTACATCATGTGAAATGCCGGGCTGGATGAAGCACAAGCTGGAATCAAGATTGTTGGGAGAAATATCAATAACAGATATGCAATATCAATAATGTCAGATATGCAGATGATACCACCCTTATGGCAGAAAGCAAAGAAGAACTAAAGAGCCTCTTGATCAAAGTGAAAAAGAGGAGAGTGAAAAAGTTGGCTTAAAATTCAACATTCAGAAAACTAAGATCATGGCATCTGGTCCCATGACATCATGGGGAAATGGTGAGAGACTTTATTTTTGTGGGCTCTGAAATCACTGCAGATGGTGACTGCAGCCATGAAATTAAAAGATGCTTGCTCCTTGGAAGAAAAGCTATGACCAACCTAGCCAGCATATTAAAAAGCAGAGACATTACTTTACCAAGAAAGGTCCATCTAGTCAAAGCTATGGTTTTTCCAGTAGTCATGTATGGATATAAGAGTTGGACCATAAAGAAAGCTGAGCCCCAAGAACTGATACTTTTGAACTGTGGTGTTGGAGAAGACTCTCTCTGAGAGTCCCTTGGACTGCAACGCGATCCAACCAGTCAATACTAAAGGAAATCAGTCCTGAATATTCATGGAAGGACTGATGCTGAAGGTGAAACTCCAATACTTTGGCCACCTCATGCAAATAAATGACTCATTTGAAAAGACCCTGATGCTGGGAAAGATTGAAGGTGAGAGGAGAAGGGGACAACAGCGGATGAGATGGTTGGATGGCATCACTGATGTGATGGGCATGAGTTTGAGTAGGCTCTGGGAGTTGGTGATGGACAGGGAAGCCTGGCATGCTGCAGTCCATGGGGTCGCAGAGTTGGACACAACTGAGCGACTGAACTGAATCGACCAATTTGAAGATGACTGTCAGAGCTGACTGTACTGTTTCTTCATGAACCCTTCCTCTGTCTATCAAAGCTCTTACTCGCTGCTTGTTGGGGGCAGGGGGGGTGGTGAGCTGGCCTTTGGATAGATGTCCACCCCCATATCCTGCCCCCCACCCTAGGTGCCAGCACCTGAAATAAAGCAAACTTTCCTTTCCACCAACCCCGCCTGTTTATTGGCTTTTGAGAGGCGAGCAGCTGGACCCCACCTTTTGGTAACAAGATGACCACTTTAAAATCACACATTTAAATTAACCAAACTAAGATACCCAAACCACATTTTTCCAATTTCTATTAAAATATAATTTTATGAATTCTAATATATTGTGAATATAACAGTCTACACTGAGGAAATTCAAAAATAAAGATCATGAAGCATGTAAAAACAAACAAACAAACAACAACAAAAAAACCCCACAGAAGATTAGCACCATGAAGGGTTTTAGAAATCAATAAGAAAAAGATAAACAGATATTAGAAACAGAAGCAAAGGATAAGAACAAGCATTTTCTTAGAAGAAAACAGACTAACCAACTAACTAATGAAAAGATGCTCAATTTCATTTGTAAATAAGAAATATAAATTTAAAATGAGATATTTCACAACTCTATATTAACTGTATAACATATACACATACATACTTTGTAAAGCTGAATTGTAGTTAAGCACAACTCTCGTCAAGCATAAGTTTGCGACATTGAATGATAATGTTTAGTAAAATCAAAGGACATTTTTTAGGTAAAATTTCCAACAAAGGCATTCAATTAATCCCAGGGATTAGAAGCCCAAGGGAGAAAATGAAAGTTGTAGAAAGAAATCTGAGAATAAATAACCAAATGACATTCAGGAAGCAACTAAAAAAGACTCATCTGGTACTGCCAGAGATTGGATATTTCTTAAAACAACTATTCCGGGATGAGCAGTGGATTTTCATGTGAGATAATGCAGCAGAAGCTCAGCACACGTCAGCTTATACACATTCAGAGTACTCATTTTATTTTTTTTTCAAAAATTATTTTTCCGGGACCACTCTCAGTACCAAATTCTGTATCAATCAAAGTTCAAACAAAGGCCAAACCAGTAAGGGAGGTGGGAAGAGGGGTATGTGTGTGTAGACGTGGCTTATACAAATGTGGGAGCTGGTTAAGCAGGCTCTGTAGGGCTGTCGACAACATACCTGATTCTGGAGCCCCATGTCCATAGGGTAGGCAGGCAGGGCAGATTTGGAGCAGGCTCAAACCCACACGCACAAGCTGGCACCGCACAAGAACCTGGCATCCTGAAGAAGCCAGGGCCCTCCATCATGGCACTAAATACACTGGGCCTGAGGAACTTCATCATGGAGCTAAACACACACCTGGCCCAGAAATTGCATCATGGCGCTAAACACACACACCTGGCCCAGGTGCTCATCCTGCAGCTAAACCCACATAGTGGTCCCAGGAATAAGAGCAGCTGACATGGGATCCAGGGGAACACAGAGCAATTGCAGGCCTAGCTGCCGCTTCACACCAGCAAGGTGAATCAGCAGTTCAGCAATAGCGCACTGGAGCTACACCATGGCTGCCACTTCTCTTTGCCTTCCAAATCTCTTAAGAATCTCCACCGTGGTCCACCTTAAACAGAAATATGCAAGAAAGGGAATTCTGAGAACTGTAGTTCAGCCTAGCCAAATTGACACATTCTTTAATGGTTATGTGTTCAGACTCTCCTATTTCTCTTGAGTTAGCTGTAGCAAATTCTTTTTTTCCCTAGGAAAATTATGCATCATGATAAAAAATGTAGTATCTTTGTTATTGATTGCTTAGTGTTTGAGATATGTTTTGTGGTCTAATACATGACCAGTTTTTATAAATGTTCCATATGAGCTTGAAAATAATGTGTATTCTCTAAAACTGATTGCAGAATACATACACACATACATGATCAGGTAAATTAATTTGGTTGTCCAATCTTCTATACCCAAGTTTTTTATGTAAGTGATCAATTACTGACAGATGTATATTAAAAATCTCCCTCTATCAATTTCTCCCAGGAGTTATGTCAGTTTTTGCTCTATCACTTTTAAAACTGTACGTTTTTAGATGCATAATTTTATAACTATTATATCTTCCTGGTGAATCATTCCTTGGAGAAGGCAATGGCACCCCACTCCAGTACTCTTGCCTGGAAAATCCCATGGACGGAGGAGCCTGGTAGGCTGCAGTCCATGGGGTCGCTAGGAGTCGGACATGACTGAGCGACTTCACTTTCCCTTTTCACTTTCATGCACTGGAGAGGGAAATGGCAACCCACTCCAGTGTTCTTGCCTGGAGAATCCCAGGGACAGGGGAGCCTGGTGGGCTGCCGTCTATGGGGTCGCAGAGAGTCGGACACGACTGAAGCAACTTAGCAGTGACAGTGACCTTTTGGGAGAGGAAATGGCAACCCACTCCAGTATTCTTGCCTGGGAAATACCATGGACAGAGGAGCCTGGTGGGTTACAGACCATGGGATCGCAGACTTGGACATGACTGAGCAACTATGCAACAACAATGACCTTTCTATCCAAATGCTAGTCTTTTCTAAAGTCTATCCCATCCAAATGTAATATTGCTGAATAAAGCTAATATCACTTAAACCATAGTAATAATACCATAATAGCAATTTAATTATGTTCTTTTTTCCCCCTTGCCTTTGGGGTTTCTTTTACTTACCTGCCAACTCAGCAATGCATTTTTAAAAGATATTTGTTACACGTGATCCATTATTTCTGGTGTGTGCAGCAGGCAGGCATATTGATATTTAATCTGGCATATTGATAGATCCTGAAGTTCCCAAACTTAGAGAAAAATGAAACATGTACTCACCTTTAGTGGAAATCTCTTATGTTTGATATGCAATCAGAATGGCAGAATAAACTGCACAATGTATGCACAGCCACGCCCCATCTTACCAATGAAGGTGTCAAATTATATTAATTAGAGGGTTCCATCTGGATGTATTCACTTTTTATCTCCAATAGACAAGAAAAATTATGCTTTTTCAAACAATACACTCCAACAGCCTCCCCCAAGATTCTGATATGGCCTCCATCCCTCAAGTGTGGTTCTCCCACAACAGAAAATCACTGGTTTATGGTATCTCCAAAGAAGACTACAGTTTAAAGATGGAAACACTTTATTCCATTAATAGTTTGGTATTCCTCCTCCCATCCCTCAGCCACTCACAGATGCTGTACTTTCCTCTGGTGTTCTGTGGGTTCTTTTCAATATGTTTCCAAACTGCTCAGGTCTCCTGGTTAGGTGGCATCGAAGAGACCAACACTAGGCTCAAATTCAGTTTCTACCTGACAATGTGGGACTCCCACTACTATAGTCAAATTCTATAAGCTGACATTTAACCTAGTCTTACCAATAACAGCTTACTAGGGACTTACAATACCCACATTATACATCTACTTATGGCAGAAATTGGGGTCTACTTCTCTCTAATGTTGCGTATGGATTTCAAGGGTCACGGTAAGGACTGTGTCAGAGATTTGGGCCAACTATTTCAAGGAGGGAAAGCCCTAATTCTTGTTATGCAAGCTTGGTGTCTGATTTGGTCAACTGGTCAAATTTATGCACTACATAGAAAGCCTTTAAAAACTCATTAAAGTCAATGCTTCCATCTTTGTTTAAGTCCATCCTTTCGGCGAGCTCATCAAACTGGGAATCATCAATATGAACACTGTAGTGACTTTTGAAAAGTTTCCACATGCTACGAAATTCTTCCATGGAGATCAAGCCTGAAAGAATATAGGAGAAGGCTGTGAATATTCATTTTTAAGACCCATCCTAGGGAGGGGTGGGGTTTCCCAGGGGGCCCAGTGGTAATGAATCTGCCTGCAATGCAGGACACATGAGTTCGATCCCTGAATCAGGAAGATCCCCTGAAGAAGAAGATGACAACTCACTCCAGTATTCTTGTATGGGAAATCCCATGGACAGAGGACCCTGGCAGGCAACAGTCCATGGGGCGGCAAAAGAGTCAGACATGACTTATCAACTAAACAACAACAAAAATGCCTGGCTGTTGACAAACTGAAGGAAATGGAAAAGTAAGATTGTAAATGAAAGAAACAATATGTCAGTTTAAATTACCAAGTGATCCTGAGATTATTCTAAAGCTGGAATGAGTAAACAGTGAACCAAAGGTGGGGGAGGGGACTGCAGACTGTGGTACTAATACATGTAATGTAGAAATTACAAGATCTAAAACCTAAGGGTGAGGGGCACAGAGGAGGGTAGAGAGAGCTACATCAAAGGAAAGGGAGAATTAGCCCTGAGACTCAATAAGAGGACTGTAAACAATGGCTCCACCATTTTCTATAGACAGTAACTTACTTTGGTGTTTCGATTAATGATTTTTTGGTATTTAATGCTCTCTGCAGTTGGGGATTATCTGATGATATTTTTTAAAGCTTGAAAATAATTGTGCATCAAACCTAAGCAGAAAGAGTTTTCATAGTCCTCAGTTCAGAAAACAGAATCAGAACTCTGGGAATGATTTTTATTGCCAGGAATAATTATGAGTTTTTAAATGGACAGTTAATTCTTTTTTCATCTGTGCTGGTGATTTATAAAAGGAAATGGTCTTATCTGACTAATGGATATATAAGCCTGTACCACATGAATAGAGAGTTTGTGGCCAAACTAAAAAAAACAGTAATATTAAACATGAGTTTATCCCCATGCTCTCCCCTCTTCCCTGAGTTAAATCTAGTTTGGATGAAGAATGCATTAGATGAAAACAGAATTCTGGTTTCAAGTAAACAGACTAGCCTTTGCTTTCTACTGCTACTGAACCAATCAAAGCAAATTTACCTGAGTGATCAGAGTCAATGATATTAAAGATGATTTGCAGGTCAGATCGGTATCTGTACACTGTTTCAATTAGAGTAGACTGAACCTAAAATAAAGATTGTCTAAATGTTAAAACATACAGAATTAATAACAGATCAATTTTAGTAAAAGTAACAAACACACAACATGGTCACCAATTCAGAGTATGTGATTTAGATAGAAATGTGAGAAGGCAAGCCTTCCTTGGAGATCCAACCCTCTTAAATCAGATAAAAGACTCTTGTGTTCTGTAGTGTCTTCAGCCTGTGTTCCTTAGGGGATGGCCCAAAGTGAATCTAGAAGGAGTAAATAACAATAGCCAATATTTACTGATAGCAAAATCTGTGTGCCAGGCTCTGCATTCAAAGTATCTATGGATTATTTCATTCAGTCCTCAAAAACAGGCCCAAGGAACACAACTATTATTGTACCCATTTTACAGACTGGAAGACAAACAGGTAAAGTAAGTTTCTGAAGATTCACATAATTGGTAAGTGAGATTTAAATCTTGGCCTAAAGCCAAGACCTGTGAGCTTAGTCACCATGGTAAACTGTCTCTCAAGTGAAGCCAAAAGTCTCCTTCCTGTGGATATTTTAGCTTCCCATGTGCACTTTTACTTCCTTTTCTCTGATCAACTTTTCATCTCCCCTACAAACAATCACCCCAGTCCTAGTTCCCATCAGCTCGCTTTCAGCCCAATATTGTAACTAGTTACTGATGAGTACCGAAGGTCTGACAATTCTCCCTGGGGTATTCCCATTTTAATAAGAAATTCTAAATTTTAAATTTCTTAATGTATAAGATATCATATCAGTAAGTCTATACTTTGTTGTTGTTGTTCAGTCGCTCAGTTGTGTTCGACTCTTTGCAACCCCATGGACTGCAACACACCAGGCCTCCCTGTTCTTCACCATCTCCTGGAGTTTGCTCAAACTCACGTCCGTTGAATCAGGGATGCCATTCAACCATCTCATCCTCTGTCGTCCCCTTCTCCTCCTGCCTTCAATTTTTCACAGCATCAGGGTCTTTTCTAATAAGTTGGCTCTTCACATCAAGTGGCCAAAGTATTGGAGCTTCAGCATCAGTCCTTCCAGTGAATATTCAGGGTTGATTTCCTTTAGGATTGACTGGTTTGATCTCCTTGCTGTCCAAGTGACTCTCAAGAGTCTTATCCAACACCACAGTTGGAAGGAATTAATTCTTCAGACATTCAGCCTTCTTTATGGTTCAACTGTCACATCCATACATGACTACTGAAAAAGCCATAGCTCTGACTAGACGGACCTTTGTTGGCAAAGTGATGTCTCTGCTTTTTAATACACTGTCTATGTTTGTCATTGCTTTTAGTCCAAGGAGCAAGCATCATTTAATTTCATGGCTACAGTCACAGTGATTTTGGAGCCCAAGAAAATAAAGTCTCACTATTTCCATTGTTTCCCCATCTATTTGTCATGCAGTGATGGGGCCGGATGCCATGATCTTAGTTTTCTGAATGTTGAGTTTTAAGCCAGCTTTTTCATTCTCTTTCACCTTCATCAAGAGGCTCTTTAATTCCTCTTTGCTTTCTGCTATAAGGGTGGTGTCATCTGCATATCTGAGGTTATTGCTAGTTCTGACAATCTTGATTCCAGCTTGTGCTTCATCCAGCCCAGTGTTTCTCATGATGTACTCTGCATATAAGTTAAATAAGCAAGGTGACAATATACAGCCTTGACGTATTCCTTTCCCAATTTTGAATCAGTCCATTATTCCATGTCCGGTTCTAACTGTTGCTTCTTGACCTCCATACAGAATTCTCAGGAGGCAGGTAAGGTGGTCTGGTATTCCCATCTCTTTAAGAATTTTCCACAGTTTCTTGTGATCCAAACAAAGGCTTTAGCATACTCAATGAAGCAGAAGTAGATGTTTTTCTGGAATTTTCTAGCTTTCACTATGATCCAATGGATGTTGGCAATTTGATCTCTGGTTCTTCTGCCTTTTCTAAATTCAGCTTGTACGTCTGGAAGTTCTCAGTTCACATACCACTGAAGCCTAGCTTGAAGGATTTTGAGCATTACTTTACTAGCATGTGAAATGAATGCAATTATGCAGTAGTTTGAACATTATTTGGCATTGCCCTTCTTAGAGATTGGAATGAAAACTGACCTTTTCCAGTCCTGGGGCCAGTGCTGAATTTTCCAAATTTGCTGGCATATTGAGTGCAGCACTTTCATAGCATCATCTTTTAGGATTTGAAATAGCTCAGTTGCAATTCCATCACCTCCATTAGCTTTGTTCACAGTGATGCTTCCTAAGGCCCACTTGACTTCACACTCCAGGATGTCTGGTTTGGGGTGAGTTATCATGCGACTGCAGTTATCCAGGTCATTAAGATGTTTTTTTTTTTTTTTTGTATAGTTCTTCTTTGTATTCTTGCCACCTTTTCTTAATAACTTCTGCTTCTGTTAGGTCCATACCGTTTCTGTCCTTTATTGTGCCTATCTATGCCTGAAATGTTCCCTTGGTATCTCTAATTTTGTTTCTTGGTATCTATACTTACTGGCAGTTAATAGGAGTGTGTTGAGTGTTTTAAAAAGTGTATTACATGAAATACAGATTTCATATCTGCTCTTCTGCTGAACAGCACTTAAGACAAGAATCACATATTTGACAGAGATTTGCTCGCAGAAACTTTTTCATCTCTTCTCATTTTGGCTGTCCTGACAACACACAAATTTCCTGAACAGATCACAATGTACCTGGAACACCGCCCCCCCCCCGCCCCAGCTCTTTTCCTAAGACTGCCATGCCCATCCACTAGCCAATTCCACTCCAACTTTTCAAAGAACTAAGGAACTCATAAGTTGTCCAGAGGATATTCGGTGCCAGCCAGGTTTTAACTGGTGCTATTTCACTTACCTCTTTCACAGGTTTCTGAATGTGGACATCCTGGAAGCCAGACATGTAGTCAATATTTCCATCTTTGTCTGTGGTTACCAGATGAGAACTCAGTGATCTCCATGGTAAGTTCAGCCCCAAAACATTCTCCATTGAAAAAGCCCACTGGCCCATTGAAAGTTTTCCTAACAACAACAACAAAGCCCATATAATTGGTTGATAAGTTGATTTTTTAAAAATGCAGCCTCATCAATGGAGCAAGCAGATAGCCTGGGTTTTGAGGTCTGGGTGCCTCTGCTACCCTTTATCATCTGTCTACCAGACCCCACAGCTCTGAGGGAAGATTAACTAAAGAAAGCCTTAGGGGTTCCATGGATCTTTTCCTTACTGTTACGGGTAAGCGATCAGAATTTGGGTATGCTAGATCTTTTTCCCTTTTTCTTATTAACAAAGTAAGGTATAATTATAATAGAAGACTTAAAAACACAAAAGGATATAAAAGATAAGATTACTTTTAACATTTGAGCATATTGCTCATGTCTCATTTTCTTAGGTAATATCCTTTCATCCTCTAATATTACATGTAGTATTTAAAAATATACTTTCGCTTTCTGATTATTAAAGATATGCTCATCTGAAAGGATTTTGAACAAACAGAAAACATTACTATTTCTACTGTTTTTCTATGTATATAAACATGGACATATATAAAGGTACAATATTTTGTATTTCTTAAAGCCAAATATACATTGTACCATATGTTTCATATATGTGTATTACATATGGCAACACATACATACACAACAAACATAGATATTCTAACCTGACTCTTTACTTACAATCATGGACATGCATCTATGTTAATAAATATAAACCTACATCACTCTTTTAATGGCTGTGAAATTATTCCATTATTTTCTTAGGATCATTCCTAGAATTGCTAGACCTAAAGGTATGTACATTTTTAGGCTTCTGATGTATTTTGCCAAACTGCTTTCAAAAAAGAGTAGTCATCTGATACCCCCACCAAGACCATTCACCACACTTAGCTGCTTAGGACAAAGGTTATTTAGAAGCATATTCCTCATTTCCAAGCCCAAGGGGATTTTCTAGCTACCTTATGTAATTCAGTTCAGTTCAGTCTCTCAGTCGTGTCCGACTCTTTGCGACCCCATGAATCGCACCACGCCAGGCCTCCCTGTCCATCACCAACTCCCGGAGTTCACTCAGACTCACGTCCATTGAGTCGGTGATGCCATCCAGCCATCTCATCCTCTGTCGTCCCCTTCTCCTCCTGCCCCCAATCCCTCCCAGCATCAGAGTCTTTTCCAATGAGTCAAATCTTCACATGAGGTGGCTGAAGTACTGGAGTTTCAGCTTTAGCATCATTCCTTCCAAAGAAATCCCAGGGTTGATCTCCTTCAGAATGGACTGGTTGGATCTCCTTGCAGTCCAAGGGACTCTCAAGAGTCTTCTCCAACACCACAGTTCAAAAGCATCAATTCTTCAGCGCTCAGCTTTCTTCACAGTCCAACTCTCACATCCATACATGACCACTGGAAAACCATAGTCTTGACTAGACAGACCTTTGTTGGCAAAGTAATGTCTCTGCTTTTGAATATGCTATCTAGGTTGGTCATAACTTTCCTTCCAAGGAGTAAGCGTCTTTTAATTTCATGGCTGCAGTCACCATCCGCAGTGATCTTGGAGTTGGAGTTGTAATCTTGAAATTAACACTATGTCAGATAATTTATTCTGTATGTTTCCAATACAAAATTTGTAGAGATTTGCTTTATGTTCCACTTAATGGTCAAACATAAATGTTCTATTTATGCTTGACAACAATGTATATTCTGCAGTGTTGGATAGTGTTCGATATATGTCTTTTACAAAAAGTTTGTTATACTTTTGTCTGTTTATACTTTCAGTTCCTGAGAGAAGAGTGTTAAAATCTCCCACTATGACAGTAGATTTTTTAACTTCTACTTGTTCAGTCCATTTTTGTTTTACATAGTTTTTTTTTTTAATTTTTAATTTTTTTTATTTTTTAAATTTTAATATCTTTAATTCTTACATGCGTTCCCAAACATGAACCCCCCTCCCACCTCCCTCCCCATAACAGCTCTCTGGGTCATCCCCATGCACCAGCCCTAAGCATGCTGCATCCTGCGTCAGACATAGACTGGCGATTCAATTCTTACATGATAGTATACATGTTAGAATGTCATTCTCCCAAATCATCCCTCCCTCTCCCTCTCCCTCTGAGTCCAAAAGTCTGTTATACACATCTGTGTCTCTTTCCCTGTCTTGCATACAGGGTCGTCATTGCCATCTTCCTAAATTCCATATATATGTGTTAGTATACTGTATTGGTGTTTTTCTTTCTGGCTTACTTCACTCTGTATAATTGGCTCCAGTTTCATCCATCTCATCAGAACTGATTCAAATGAATTCTTTTTAACGGCTGAGTGATACTCCATTGTGTATATGTACCACAGCTTTCTTATCCATTCATCTGCTGATGGACATCTAGGTTGTTTCCATGTCCTGGCTATTATAAACAGTGCTGCGATGAACATTGGGGTACATGTGTCTCTTTCAGTTCTGGTTTCCTCAGTGTGTATGCCCAGCAGTGGGATTGCTGGGTCATAAGGTAGTTCTATTTGCAATTTTTTAAGGAATCTCCACACTGTTCTCCATAGTGGCTGTACTAGTTTGCATTCCCACCAACAGTGTAGGAGGGTTCCCTTTTCTCCACACCCTCTCCAGCATTTATTGCTTGCAGATTTTTGGATCGCAGCCATTCTGACTGGTGTGAAGTGGTACCTCATTGTGGTTTTGATTTGCATTTCTCTGATAATGAGTGATGTTGAGCATCTTTTCATGTGTTTGTTAGCCATCCGTATGGGTGTCCACTTTCACCGCTACTATTCAACATAGTTCTGGAAGTTTTGGCCACAGCAATCAGAGCAGAAAAAGAAATAAAAGGAATCCAAATTGGAAAAGAAGAAGTAAAACTCTCACTGTTTGCAGATGACATGATCCTCTACATGGAAAACCCTAAAGACTCCACCAGAAAATTACTAGAGCTAATCAATGAATATAGTAAAGTTGCAGGATATAAAATCAACACACAGAAATCCCTTGCATTCCTATACACGAATAATGAGAAAGTAGAAAAAGAAATTAAGGAATCAATTCCATTCACCATTGCAACAAAAAGAATAAAATACTTAGGAATATATCTACCTAAAGAAACTAAAGACCTATATATAGAAAAGTATAAAACACTGATGAAAGAAATCAAAGAGGACACTAATAGATGGAGAAATATACCATGTTCATGGATCGGAAGAATCAATATAGTGAAAATGAGTATACTACCCAAAGCAATTTACAAATTCAATGCAATCCCTATCAAGCTACCAGCCACATTTTTCACAGAACTAGAACAAATAATTTCAAGATTTGTATGGAAATACAAAAAACCTCGAATAGCCAAAGCAATCTTGAGAAAGAAGAATGGAACTGGAGGAATCAACTTGCCCGACTTCAGGCTCTACTACAAAGCCACAGTCATCAAGACAGTATGGTACTGGCACAAAGACAGACATATAGATCAATGGAACAAAATAGAAAGCCCAGAGATAAATCCACACACATATGGACACCTTATCTTTGACAAAGGAGGCAAGAATATACAATGGAGTAAAGACAATCTCTTTAACAAGTGGTGCTGGGAAAACTGGTCAACCACTTGTAAAAGAATGAAACTAGATCACTTTCTAACACCGCACACAAAAATAAACTCAAAATGGATTAAAGATCTAAATGTAAGATCAGAAACTATAAAACTCCTAGAGGAGAACATAGGCAAAACACTCTCAGACATAAATCACAGCAGGATCCTCTATGATCCACCTCCCAGAATTCTGGAAATAAAAGCAAAAATAAACAAATGGGATCTAATTAAAATTAAAAGCTTCTGCACAACAAAGGAAAATATAAGCAAGGTGAAAAGACAGCCTTCTGAATGGGAGAAAATAATAGCAAATGAAGCAACTGACAAACAATTAATCTCAAAAATATACAAGCAACTTATGGAGCTCAATTCCAGAAAAATAAACGACCCAATCAAAAAATGGGCCAAAGAACTAAATAGACATTTCTCCAAAGAAGACATACGGATGGCTAACAAAGACATGTTTTACACAGTTTTTAAGGAGACTATATAAATAGGTACACACACATTCAAAATGGATTCAATTAGAAAACTGAGTATTATTATAAAGGATCTCTTTACAGTTCTAGTAATGTGTATCTCCTTGAAGTCTACTTTGTCTGATATTAACAGAGTTGTTCCCACTTTTTCAGTGTTTTGTATAGATCTTTCTAGACTTAAAATGAGGTTATAGCCCAATAAACCTATAATTAGTTGCAGATATAATAAGTAAAAAATGCATTTAACACACCTAACCTACTGAACAACATAGCTTAGCCTAGCCTACCTTAAATGTGCTCAAAACACTTACATTAGCCTAGAGCTGGGCAAAATCATCTAATACAAAGCCCCTATTTTATAGTAAAGTATTGACTATCTCATGTAATTTATTGAATAATGTACTGAAAGTGAAAAATGGAATGGCTGTATGAGTACGGGATGGTTGTAAATCTATCAGTTGTTTACCCTTGTGATCACCTGGATGGCTGGGAACTGTGGCTCAATGCTACCACCCAGCATGAGAGAGCATATATTGCTCGTCTGGGAAAAGGTCAAAATTCAAAATATGTTTCTCAATGCATATGGCTTTCATACAATTTTAAAGTCAAAACCTCGTAAGTCAAACCACCATAAACTGGGGACAGCCTGTACATATGATTCCACTGTCTACTGGCTTCTGCTGCAACTTTTGAGAAGTCTGATGTCACTCTAACTGTTGTCTCTTGAGCAATGTGTGTTTCTTCTGCTTGCTTCTAAGATTTTCTTTTTGCTGTTGGTGTGTGTAGTTTCACCACAAGTGTGTGTAGGTGTGAATTTGATTTTATTTATCCTATTTGAGAATCACTGTTCCTCTTTACCTATGAGTTCTTTCAATTCTGGAAAACTCTCAGCCATTATCATGCAAAATATATTCTCTCTTACAGTCTCTCCTCCTGGGACCGTGATTCGATGTATATTAAACATTTTATTCTTAATCTTTCTATTTTTTTAGTAATATCTAATCTTGTATTTAACCCATTCATTATGGTTTTAAACAAGTTATTTTTATATCTATATAAAACAAAAATGGTTCTTTAAATCATTTTAAAATGCATACTTGTGACTCCATCTTTCATTTCTTTAAACATTTTCTTTCCTAGTAATTTTTACTTTGCATTTGATAATCCCAATATATGATATCCTCGAGAAACTAAATCTGTTGCTTATTGTTCCTGCTGACTCTCACTCATGTTCTCCTTGTTTGTTTGGGGATCTTTGGTTGTGACCTCATGTTAATTGATCTCACTTTCTGGATATATTAGTGGCGCAAATTACGGACACTTCCCATGAACGTGGATTTGCATTTGCTTGCCAGGAGTCAGGGCACTACAGACCTAGGATTACTCTGGTCACTTTGAGGATCTAGGTTTAATGCTGGAAGTCTCAAATTCAGCTTACTCATTTTTTCTACTATCCTACAGTTAACCCCAAGATTGACTGCTACAACAATATTAGCATTTGCCCCCAAGACAATCGAGCCTATGATGCTTGCTTGCTGCTCCATGCTCCAACATGCAGCTTCAAAAATCCACTAGCAGGGAGAAGAAATATAGCCTAGAGATTTACTTTAATTACTGTGAGGCTGGTAAATGCATTAAAATCCTGCATCCTCTAGACTCTAGCTGTCTCTTAACAGGAGGACTTTTGAGAGTGTCTAGTCTCACACACTACCAGAATAGAAGTCTAACTCAGGGTTGTTGTTGTTAAGTTGAAAGTCGCTTATTGAAAAGCAAGAATAAGCTTTTTTCTAAGCATATAATGGATTATATTTTATCTCTATCATCCTTCAGTGGTAAAAGTAGAAAACTGAACTTTTAAGGCAGCAAAGAAAATGAAAACTAACCTGTATAGAACCTGGGATGTTCAGAAATGGTAAGCATTACATTTTTTTTTTTTTACCTGATTTATTGCGGTCTTGAAGTTGGAAAGCTCGAATGAGGTCAGTTTTTCGTGAAATCATTCTCTCTTTTAACATCCTGATGGCACTACTTTCAATAGCATTCACCCTATATTAAGAAAATAATTGTTAGGTGAAAGTTACATAAGTCATTCTGTTCTGTTTCTTTTTTTTAATTTTTATTTTTACTTTATTTTACTTTACAATACTGTATTGGTTTTGCCATACATTGACATGAATCCACCACGGGTGTACATGCGATCCCAAACATGAATCCCCCTCCCACCTCCCTCCCCACAACATCCCTCTGGGTATACTGTGTTGCCATTTACCAGATTCTACATTAAATAAGTTGCTTAACCTCACACATAACATATTATTAGGTGGTGAATGTGTTTATATGTACGTGTGCACGTTTTGTGAAATTTTAAAAGGATTATCACTAGTGTTTTCTTTTTGGTTTCAAAGATTCACATGAACAATTAGTGCATGAGAATGTCCAAGACAAGAAGGAAAACAGAGGGACTTGCTATAGAAGATGCTGGAATTTATCTTAACTTACTTAAACTAAAGAGCAGGCATTGACACAAGAGAAGACAGATACATACATGAATAGAATACAATGGAATTTTCATAAATACAGCTAACTATATATGGGAACAATATATATGATGAAGCAGGTATTAAAATTCAGTAGAAAAGGACAGTTTTTTAAAATGGGGGCTAGCATAATTAACTCAATGTCTGGATGCTAAATTTCTACCTCAGACCATTTACAAAAATAAATTCACAATAAAGGAAGAACAGAGGAACAAAGCAGTTATCAGTCACATATCCCTCAAAAAAGCAAAATGGCATAAGCAAATCCAACCGTATCAAAAATAACATCATAGGTGAATGGATAAATAAATTTAAAAAACAGAGATTGTGAGACTGGATTAAAAAAACAAGATCCAACTATATGTTGTCCATAGGACACACACTTTAGCTTCAAAGATATAAAGAGTTTAAAAGGAAAAAGTATACCATGTAAACACCGACCATAAGAGAGTTAGAGTGGCCAAATTTATAGTAAACAAAATAGATTTTAAGACAAAAGCTATTACTAGAGATAAAGAGGGATATTTTATAATGATAAAAGAACCAATCAGTCAAGAAAATGGCAATAGCTCCAAATTGATCTACAGATTCAAATTAATCCTTATCAAAATCCCAGTGGGTATTTTTGCAGAAATTGACAAGCTGATTCTAAAATTCACATGGAAATCAATCTTAAAAAAGAAGAGCCAAATTCAACTCACATTTCCCAATTTCAAACTTACAAAAAAATCTTTACTAATCAAGACAGTGTGTCACTCACATTAGGACAGATATATAGGTCAATGGAATACAACTTAAAGTCCAAAAATAAACCCACACCTTTATGGTCAATTGATTTTGGACAACTGTGTCAAGACAGTCAAATAGGGGAGGGATAGTCTTTCTAACTGATGTTGCTGGGACAATTAAATATCCGTATTTTAAAGAATAAAGTTGGACCCCCTACCTCATACCATACACAAAAATAAACTCAAAATGAGTCAAATATAAATCAAATGTAAGAGCTTAATCTATAAAGATAATTTATTAAATTACTGGAAGAAAACATAGAATAAATTTTCATGACTCTGAGTTAGGCAATATCTTCTTAGATACATCATCACAAGCAAAGTAGAGAAAATAGATATATTTTATTTCATCAAAATTTAAAACTTTGGTGCTGCAAATAATAACATCAAGAAGATAAAAATACATCCTATAGAATAGGAGAGACAATTTACAAATCATATATCTAATAATCCCTTGATGGATCACAGCCTTCTCGTAGTGAAGGGGCTTGCATAACTCAATGAAACTATGAGCCATGCTGTGCAGGGCCACTTAAGGCAGACAGACAGGTCATAGTGGAGAGTTCTGGCAAAATGTGGTCCACTGGAGGAGGGGATGGCAAACCATTCCAGTATTCTTGCCATGAGAATTCCATGAACAATATGAAAAGGAAAAAAGACATGACACCAGAAGATGAGCCCCCCACATCAGAAGGTGTCCAATATGCTACTGGGGAAAAGCAGAGGGCAATTACTAATAGTTCCAGAAAGAATGAAGCAGTTGGGCCAAAGCAGAAACAATGCTCAGTTGTGGATGTACCTGGTGGTGAAACTAAAGTCCAGTGCTGTAAAGAACAATATTACATAGGAACCTGGAATGTTAGGTCCATGAATCAAGGTAAACTGAATGTGGTCAAGCAGGAGATGGCAAGAATGAACATCGACATCTTAGGAATCAGTAAACTAAAATGGACGGGAATGGGCAAATTTAATTCAGATGACAATTATATCTACTATTGTGGGCAAAAATCCCTTAGAAGAAATGGAGTAGTCCTCATAGTCAACAAGAGTCTGAAAAGCAGTATTTGGGTGCAGTCTCAAAAACAACAGAATGATCTCAGTTCATTTCCAAGGCAAACCACTCAGCATCATAGTAATCCAAATCTATGCCCCAACCACTGATATGAAAATGCTGAAGTTGACCTGTTCTATGAAGACCTACAAGACCTTCTAGAACTAACACCCAAAAAAGATGTCCTTTTCATCATAGGGGATTGGAATGCAAAGGCAGGAAGTCAAGAGATTTCCCAGAGTAACAGGCAAGTTGGGCCTTGGAGTACAAAATGAAGCAGGGCAAAGGCTAACAGAGTTTTGTCAAGAGAACACACTGTTCACAGGAAACACCCTCTTACAACAACACCTGGGAGGACTCTACACATGGATATCATCAAATGGCCAATACTGAAATCAGATTGATTATGTTCTTTGCAGCCAAAGATGGAGAAGCTCTATACAGTCAGCAAAAACAAGACTAGGAGCTGACTGTGGCTCAGATCATGAGCTCATTACAAAATTCAGACTTAAAGTAGGGAAAGTCACTAGGCCATTCAGGTATGACCTAAATCAAATCTCTTATGATTATACAATGGAGGTGACAAATAGATTTAAATGATTAGATCTGGTAGACAAGACTGCCTGAAAAACTACCAATGGAGGTTTGTAACACTGTACAGGAGGTGGTGACCAAAACCATATCCAAGAAAAAGAAATGTGGGAGGACAAAGTGCTTGTCTGAGGAGGCATTAGAATAGCTGAGAATAGAAGAAAAGAGAAAGGCAAGGGAGAAAGGGAAAGAACTGAATGTAGAGTTCCAGAGAATAGCAAGGAGAGATAAGGGCTTCTTAGTGAACAATGCAAAGAAATAGAGAGAAACAACAGAATGAGGAAGACTAGAGATCTCTTCAAGAAAACTAGAGATATCAAGGGAACATTTCATCTAAAGACAGACACAATAAAGAACAGAAACAGTAAGTACTTAAGGAAGGAGAAGAGATTAAAAAGAGGTGGCAAAAAATACACAGAACTACACAAAATAGGTCTTAATGACCCGGATAACCACGATGGTATGGTCACTCACCTAGAGCCAGACATCTTGGAGTATGAAGCCAAGTGGGCCTTAGGAAGCATCACTACTACAAACAAAGCTAGCAGAGGTGACAGAATTCCCGCTGAGCTATTTCAAATCCTCAAAGATGATGCTGTGAAAGTGCTACACTCAATATGTCAGTAAATTTGGAAAACTCAGCAGCTGCCAAAGGCTGGGAAAGGTCGGTTTTCATTCCAATCCCAAAAAAGGGCAATGCCAAAGAATGTTCAAACTACTGGATAATGGCACTCATTTCATATGCTAGCAAGGTTATGCTCAGTATCCTTCAAGCTAGGCTTCAGCAGTATGTGAACTAAGAACTTCTAGATGCACAAAGTTGGGTTTTGAAGAGGCAGAGGAACCAGAGATCAATTTTGCCAACATTTGTTGGTTCACAGAGAAGGCAAGGGGATTCCAGAAAAACATCTACTTCTGCTTCACTGACCATGTTAAAACGTTTGACTATGTGAATCACCACAAACTGTGGAAAACTCTTAAAGAGATGGAACACCAGACCACCTTATCTGTCTCCTGAAAAACCTGTATGCAGGTCAAGAAACAACAGTTAAAATGGACATGAAACAATGGACTGGTTCAAAATTGGGAAAGGAGAATGACAAGGCTGTATATTGTCACTCTGCTTACTTAACTTATATGCAGAGTATATCTTGCGAAATATTTGGCTGGATGAAGCACAAGCTGTAATCAAGATTGCCAGAAGTAGCATCAACAACCTCAGATATGCAGATGATACCACTCTAATGGTAGGCAGTGAAGAGGAACTAAAGAGCCTCTTGATGAGGGTGAAAGAGGAGAGTAAAAAAAGCTGGCTTAAAACTCAACATTCAGAAAACTAAGATCATGGCATCCGGTCCCACCACTTCATGGCAAATAGATGGGGGGAAAGTGGAAGCAGTGACACATTTTATTTTCTTGGGCTCCAAAATCACTGCAGATGGTGACTGGAGCCATGAAATTAATAAGACACTCCTTGGAAGAAAGCCATAACAAACTGAGCATATTAAAAAGGAGAGATATCACTTTGCCAACCAAGGTCCGTCTAGTCAAAGCTATGGTTTGTCAAGTAGTCATGTATGGATGTGAGAATTGGACTGTGAAGAAAGCTAAGCACTGAAGAATTGATGCTTTTGAACTGTGGTGTTGGAGGAGACTCTTGAGAGTCCCTTGGACAGCAAGGAGATCAAACCAGTCAATCCTGAAGGAAATCAACCCTGAACTGGGAGGACTAATGCTGAAACTGAAGATCCAATACTTTGGCCACCTGATGCAAAGAGCTGACTCATTGGAAAAGACCCTGATGCTGGGAAAGATTGAGGACAGGAGGAGAAGGGGGGGCGACACAGGATGGAATCACCAACTCAGAGAACATGAGTTTGAACAAAGTCCAGGTGATTGTGGAGGACAGAGCTGCCTGGCATGCTGCATCCCTCAGGTTTGCAAAGATTTAGATATGACTTAGCAACTGAACAACCACAATATCTAATAAGTGACACAAATATAGGATATATAAACAACTCTAACAATGTAATAGTAAAAAGTGTAATAATTCAATTAAGAATGAAAAAAGGTGGGAATTCTCTGGCAGTACAGTGGTTAGGACTCTGATTCTTTCATTGATGGGGCTTGGGTTCAATCCCTGGTCAGGGATCTGAAATCCCATAAGTCACATGCAACAGCCAAAAAAAAAAAAAAAAGGAAAAAGGATCAGAAACAGACATTTCTCCAAAGACAATATACAAATGTCCAATAAGAACCAAAAAAATCCTCAAATTCACTGGTAGGTAAGGAAATACAAATTAAAATCAAGACCTCACATCCACTAAGATGGCTATAATCAAAAAGATCACAACAAGAGTTGTCAAGGATTTGGAGAAATTGGAATCCACATACACTGCTGATGGGAATGTAAAATCATGCATTCCCTTGGAAAAGAGCTTTCAAGTTCCTCAAATATTAAACATAAGTTATTATATAATCCAGTAATTCTACTTTCAGGTATATACCCAAAAGAAATTTAAACAAATGTATAACAAAACCTTGTCCACCAAAGTTCAAAACATTATTCACAGTAGCCAAAAAGTAGAAACAATCTACATTTCTTTTTTAAAAAAATTTTTTTAATTTATTTATTGGCCATGTGGCATGTGGAATCTTAGTTCCCCAACCAGGGATAAAACCCATGCCCCCTGCATTGGGAGCTCAGAGCCCCAACCACTGGACCACCAGGAAGTCTTAATCCACATTTCTATTAGCTGATAAATGAACAAAGAAAATGGGGTCTACTGATACAATGGAATGTTATTCAGCCATTAAAAAAAAAAAAAAAAAGATTGATACATGTTACAAAGGGAACTGGACGTGGAACAACAGACTGGTTCCAAATAGGAAAAGGAGTACGTCAAGGCTGTATATTGTCACCCTGCTTATTTAACTTTTATGCAGAGTACATCATGAGAAACGCTGGGCTGGAAGAAGCACAAGCTGGAATCAAGATTGCTGGGAGAAATATCAATAACCTCAGATATGCAGATGACACCACCCTTGTGGCAGAAAGTGAAGAGGAACTAAAAAGCCTCTTGATGAAAGTGAAAGAGGAGAGTGAAAAGTTGGCTTAAAACTCCAGAAAACCAAGATCATGGCATCCAGTCCCATCACTTCATGGCAAATAGATGGGGAAACAGTGGAAACAGTGTCAGACTTTATTTTTGGGGGCTCCAAAATCACTGTAGATGGTGACTGTAGCCATGAAATTAAAAGACGCTTACTCCTTGGAAGGAAAGTTATGACCAACCTAGATAGTATATTCAAAAGCAGAGACATTACTTTGCCAACTAAGGTCTGCCGAGTCAAGGCTATGGTTTTTCCTGTGGTCATGTATGGATGTGAGAGTTGGACTGTGAAGAAGGCTGAGCGCTGAAGAATTGATGCTTTTGAACTGTGGTGTTGGAGAAGACTCTTGAGAGCCCCTTGGACTGCAAGGAGATCCAACCAGTCCATCGTAAAGGAGATCGATCAGTCCTGGGTGTTCATTGGAAGGACTGATGCTGAAGCTGAAACTCCAGTACTTTGGCCACCTCATGCGAAGAGCTGACCCATTGGAAAAGACCCTGATGCTGGGAAAGATTGAAGGCAGGAGGAGAAGGGGACGACAGAGGATGAGATGGCATCACCAACTCGATGGACATGGGTTTGGGTGAACTCTGGGAGTTGGTGATAAACAGGGAGGCCTGGCATGCTGCGGTTCATGGGGTTACAAAGAGTTGGACAGACTGAATGAACTGAACTGAATATAACATTTATATGGAGACATTTTTCTACCACAGGTGAAAATCCAAAAGTTAAAATGAAATCATAAAAATGTGATTTCATAGAACTAAAGCAATATCAAGATATCAACAAAATATATGCAACATGCCTGTAAAAGTCCTCCATCCCTGAAATGCAAAAAATTCCTAAAAATATATCATAAAATGACAAATGGTCCAATGTAAAATGGGGGAATATGATGAACAGGAAATTCAAAAAAAAAGAAAACACAATGTCCAAAATCAAGGTGGATAAACTCAGCTGTATAAAAACTGCTAATTAAAACAATTAGATTTACCATTTTTATCCATCAGTTTGTCAAAAGTGAAGAAGGGTAATAAAATTGGAGATTAATGAGGATGTGGAGAAATTAATATGCTGTTTTCCAGACTGTTAACTGTGACAACTTTTTTGGAGTACCTAGCAAAATTTCAAACATGTAAATCCCACATTTTTAAATTTTATGTTTAAAACAAGCACTAAAAACTTATGAATATGTGTATATATGTATTTACACATATACACACAGAGGAATGTTTGTTACAGTACTCCTTTAAGTACAACACCCTGAAACCAATCTGGATGGCCATCAATTGAATACGATTTAGCTATCCATAATTGTTATGGGGTATATACAGTATAGAATATTATGCATCAACTACAAAGAATGAGTTAGGTCTACATGTACGAACTTGGAATGATGTTTACGATACAATCTTTAGGGAAAGAGTCAG
Organism: Ovis aries; assembly: GCF_016772045.2. Lineage (NCBI taxonomy): Eukaryota > Metazoa > Chordata > Mammalia > Artiodactyla > Bovidae > Ovis > Ovis aries. The sequence continues at coordinate 17,065,374 of NC_056080.1, read as the reverse complement.
TTGCAGAATAGACTGTGCAGTGTGATTCTATCTTTGTTAAAAAAAATATATATATATGTATGTTGTTTACTGCCTTTCTCCTTCCACTGGGATATGCTTTGATGATGAAAAAGACTTTTGCCTATTTTGTTTATTTCAATATCACCTGTGCCTATAACAGTGTCTGACACATAGTAGGTGCTCAACATTTAAGTTCAATGAATGAGAAATTGCTTGAATATTTTTGCAAGGAGAAGAGGGTGGAAGGGTCCCCTACAGGCTATTAATTTCAGCTGCCTCTGTGGAAAAAAATTACTGAGAAGTACTGGGAGAGATCACTAACATTTTCTTTATACAACTTTGTTTTAGCACACTTAACAACAAATATATTTGTTTTAGAATACAAAAATATTAAAAAGATAATGCCAAAGGGAGAAATAAAGGTAAGGTATGCATGCCATCACACAGGGAGACACACTCAACTCCATCATATACACTTCTGGGTAGAGAAGGGACAAAGAGGCCAGAGCCAACTGGGTTGTGTTTGGGGGCAGAAAAGGCGATAGCTTATGGGACTGGGTAGGTACAGAGACCTTCTTTTCTTTACATTCAAATAGGGACTGTTCATGGATGCTGACTGCTTTAGAACTACTGCTCTTGGTTTCAAATAAGAGCACATTCACCACTCGGTTTCTGGAATTATTTCATTTTGTTTATACTAATGAGTAACAGGTAAGTTTCTTCAATCCCAAGGCTGCTCTTAGGCACTCTGGACTGGTTCTACGTGGTCACCATTACCAGAGCTCAGAAAGCTCCTTAGAGTATACACACCTTTGGTAAAGAGGCCTGAGGCACGTTGCCTTAGTTATTTGGTACTGGAAAAACCGAGGGGTCGTACCAGAACTCATTCTGATGTAAGCTCCTCGATTGCTACCTTCTTCATAATAATTAGACGCAGAAAATACAGTAATAACCTGGTTAAAGAAAAAGAATGTCAGGTTCACATACAGTTAGTTCTCAAAAGGTCCTTCAATAAAGTCAGAAACAGCTTAATTCTTAAAAACCAAAAATTATACAAAGTTCAAAATTCGTACAAATTCTCAAAGTCTAATGGGATTTCCTGTGATTCCACTGAAGAGAAATAAGGTTTTTAAATCACTGTCCCCATGAGTACTAACTTCTAGCCACTCATCCCCACAGTGCATGGCCTTGCAATCTTGTGTTCAATTTCAGTTCCTTATTGCTCAGTTTTGTAAATTCCAATTTTCCAGCAGGGTAAAGCTTTTATTTTTCTTTCCTTGTGACATTTCAGTATTCAAAGTAAAACTTGTGTAATATCACAGTCCTTTTCTTTTGTCTGTAGCTGACCAATTTACAGGGCTCAAGGCCCCCATCAAACCAGTGCTTCAAGGTCAGAGAGATAGTGGCTAGATAAGGGACCATGACCACTCTGTTGGAAAGGAACCAGTCTTGGGGTGTGGTGGAAGATGGGGAGTCTTGGAGCATAATACTTGTTAGTGACAGGAAAGCTGATTTAGACCTAGTCCTGCCCGAATGTACATGTCGCTTCAGACAAGCCACTGCTTTTTTCTGTTTTTTTTTTGTTTTTTTTTTTTTTTTTTACTACAAATAAACCCTAAAGAATACTTGCCTTACCATCTTGCAAAGGATGAGACTGCAATGAATTAAGAGAGTTAAGAAAAGTGAAAGTGTTGAAATAGAAGGAAAGGCCATGAAATTTGGTATTTCTTTTTAACTACTGCTGTTCACTAAGAGAAAGGGGGGCATTGCAGGACAACTTGGGACCAGAAACCAGCTCCTCAGACCTCACCTCTCTAGCCTATCAGAAACCACTGAAGAAGCAGAACACACTCCATTTCAGTGGTTGCTGCCTAACTGCCCACAGTGAGGGACTTGGTAGAGCTCCCCTAGTCAGTGAATAGAAGGCAGTGTGTTTTGTGGCTCTGTTCTGCACAGGCAAGTACAAAAGGTAAAAGAGAGCAAAGTAGATTCACTGTCACTTTTCTGTGTTCTGGGAGGATACATACACTCTTCATCCCACTACTGGAGGCTTGCTCTGAGATCAGCATAAAACAAAGCCTTTGTGTGTGTGTACTTAGGGTCCTGTGTCAGTTCCTATCGCTGCGATTAGGAAGATCAGAGAAATAAACCAAGTATCTCTTGGGGTAAGGGACAATGAGGCTCCTTCAAACAACCTCTGTGAACACGACAGTCTCCTGTTCTTGTCTACCAAAGCATGGAGTTCTGTTCTGGGACTAGGGAAGACATTTTCCCATGGCCTTGAAGTCAGACATCCTGTAAAGAAAGACTAGGCCTCGAGGGAGGGATGTTGGTGAGGAGGTCACCCACACTGTTAGCTTACCTTCCCATCGTGGCAGATTTCATACCCTTCAGGCTTACATTCATGAGATCTAACAAGTATCTTCAACTGGTATTTATTAAGAATCTTGGAGGTAATGTCTGGTCCAAAGTAGCAGCCCCCTCCTCGGTTCGTGTTTGGGTAGCAGCCTCTTTTGCCTCTGGGATCACTCCAAAGGATATCGATAACCTTGGAACAACAAACCAGATTAGGGTGTCACTGACAAGTGAGAGTTTATCTTTCTACAGTTCAACTTCTTTTCCATAAACATTAACCCACATTATCACAAAGTCTCACTATTTCTCACCATTTCCTAACTCTAATCCTCTTTCAAAACTGTTTCATACTCATCTCCTCCATGAATCTTTTCCAAAATAATTTCAATGCCCATAGCCACCACAATCCCATTTTACTCATCCCCAGTAACCAAACACACCAATGTTTAGTAATCATGAAGAATCAGGCTTTGGGCTTTTTAAAAATCTACATTTTTAAAATTCTATCTCCATTATTTCACAATTGCTGAATCTACAAGCTCTTTTCTCTTAAAAAGAACTTCACTGCCATGTTCAAAAGAGAAAGTCACTCCCCACAATGAACACACATTTATTTGGTGTTTTTAATATGTTCAAACAGGTATGCTAGGTCTCCCAACTATGGTTTTGGCCCTGGTTTTTGTCCTGTTGAATAAACAGCATGAGAAGGCCTTTCCCCATCACGGATATAGTCAACTGTTCATCCAAGAATAGCTTCTAAAGCATCGCCTTCACTTTTTGCCCTATCCACCCCTTGATGAGTTCATTCTCAGCTTCAGCAGTATATTTAGCCACTGACTGGTTTCCACAATGTGTTCTCTTGAATCCACAAGTATGTTATTAGTATAATATTTCCTTTTGGAGTTGAAACAGCAAATGCAGGCTGCATGATACTCAGGACTGAAGACCCAAGTTCCTAAGAATTTTTCATAAAATTTGGGGGCTCCCTGTTTGTACCTCTAATCTATATAAGACATTTCTTTATTTAAACATCTCCTATGGGAGCTTCAGCAGTAGTGTGAAAAACTAGCCTTAGAGCTAAAGCTATGCAACCTTGGAGATCAAACCAGTCAATCTTAAAGGAAATCAGTCCTGAATATTCTTTGAAAGGACTGACACTGAAGCTGAAACTCCAATACTTTGGCCACCTGATGCAAAGAACTGACTCACTGGAAAAGACCAGAGACTGAAGGCAGGAGGAGAAGGGGACCACAGAGGATGAGATGGTTGGATGGCATCACCGACTAGATGGACATAGTTTGAGCAATCTCCAGGAGTTGGTGATGGACAGGGAAGCCTGGTGTGCTACAGTCCATGGGGTCGCAAAGAGTCGGACACAATTGGGTGATGCAACCTTGAGAAAAATCTCTGGGTCCCATTTTCTTTAAAATCAGAGGTTTGGGCCAGATGACTTGTAAAGTATTGCAAAGTTCTAACAGTGTGGAGATTCCTTAAAAAACTGGAAATAGAACTGCCATATGACTCAGCAATCCCACTGCTGGCCATACCCACCAAGGAAACCAGAATTGAAAGAGACACGTGTACCCCAATGTTCATCGCAGCACTGTTTACAATTGCCAGGACATGGAAGCAACCTAGATGTCCATCAGCAGACAAATGGTAAGGAAGTTGTGGTACATACACACAATGGAACACATTTGAGTCAGTTCTAATGAGGTGGATAAAACTGGAGCCTGTTATACAGAGTGAAGTAAGTCATAAAGAGAAACACAAATACTATATATTAACACACATATATATATGGAGTTTAGAAAGACAGTTAACGATGATCCTATATGCAAGGCAGCAAAAAAACCACAGAAGTCAGGAACAGACTTTTGGATTATGTGGGAGAAGGCCAGGGTGGGATAATAGCACTGAAACATGTATACTACCATATGCAAAACAGATGACCAGTGCAAGTTTGATGCATGAAGCAGGGCACTCGAAGCCGGTGCTCTGGGACAACCCAGAGGGATGGGGTGGGGAGGGAGGTGGGATGGATGTTCAGTATGGGGGACACATGTACACCCATGGCTGATTCATGTCGATGTATGGCAAAAACCATCACAATATATAAGTAATTATCCTCCAATTAAAATAAATTAAGCAATCTTAAAAAAGAGAAAAAAGACCTGAAATGGCTGTCCCACTAAACCTGACCCATTTACAGGTTTGGTATTGAAGGGGAGCTAGAAATAAGTAAGGGGAAAGACAGTGAGGTGGAGAGAAAAGAAAAACTGCTGTAGAATGCTAAGTATCTCGTCAGAACTGGAGAAACCCTGCACCGGGCATATCCCAAACACTTGAAGATGACTGATTTTTTGATGACTGATTTCAGTGAGAATTAAAACCACATAAAGAATAGTAGTAGTATCAGGATTCTCCTTTCTCCCCCATCAAATTCTCACACAGGCAGAACCCTACCCTACAAATAAACACAATGAAATCCATTTATTTTGCTGGTGTTCATAACAAAAATAACATTTGCATTTGAAATTGAGTCATATCTGAATTTTACACCATGAATTCATGTTTTGGAGACATGACTTAACCTTTAATAAAATGAAAGTGAAAACATGGAACACAAGGAGGTGCATTTTATAAGGAGAGAATTAACTTCTAAATTCCTACCTGAGATGCAAGCCATTTACAGCCAAAATTACCCCAGGAAAACATTCTAAATTACTCTTAAAGCACATTATACATGATCTTGTATACGAAACCTTATACAAACATAGGGATGTGTGAACATTTTATATCTGTGATAATGTACAATATATGATGAGTTATATGAAACTAAAATTTTACACTTTTTTCTTCTTTTTGCCAGATGCATATAGTTGAAATCTACATAAATTAAATGTACATATGCTGGAACTCTGTTGAACTAGAATAAGCACTGGCCATGAAAAGCTCTTCAGGTGTCACCTGTGTCACCTGGGAACCTACTTGGGCCTTAGCTGACTCCTCAACAAAATGAGAAAGATAGAGGTAACATTCACTTTTCTTTGGTTCAAAATCATAAAGGGTCATAAGGGGTATTAATTTTATAAAAGTGAGCTTCTTCAGAATCATCCATTCAATGAGTTCTGCAATTCTTTTCTTTGTCAAGAATTCATCCACTTGACTAGGTTTACCCACTCCATGACCACAACAGACATCTAACTCTGAGGCTCACAAAGAATGCTATAAAGGGCCCTTTGCTGGTGAAACAAATTCCTCTCTCTTCTCAACAACATCCTCTCCTCTGAAATGCAAGGGCCTTTGGGGTGGTGAGGGCATGAAAGAGTATTTACAACATTTCTTCCTGAAAATTTTCAAACTAAAAATTGGAAAGATTTTACTGAATGACAACTTTTATATGACCTGGTCAACAAAACTCTATTTGTGTCTCAGCCTTTAAACCTCTTAAATCCAAAATAAATCCTGCAAGAAGTGTCCCATGCCTGTCTACAGTTTTAAGTAATCCTGTTTTCAAAAGTATGCTTTGGGGAGAGATACTAGCTCTGAAAGATATATTGAAATGCTTCTCTTCTAAGACACTAATACTGTAGATTCACTTCTGTATGTTCCGTTAGTTATGTGTCTTCCTTCCAGCTTTTGAACATGTCATTTTAAAAGCTGTGCTCATCGCAACCTTCCAGCAGGTACCTATATGTCATCAGAGGCCTACGCCTGTCTACCCATCACCTCGTTGAACAAGGGGAGACTAGAGTAGTTCATTTCTTTCCTGAGACCTCCTACCACTCTTGTCATCTTTCCCTTCAGAAAAAGAGCATGGGCATTAAAGTCAGGCCTGGGATCAAATCCTGCTCTATCATTCAGTGACTAGCCAAGTGACTACAAAATTTAAATTGCAACTATTTAAAATTACAACCCTGTCCCCTACACCTCAAGTTCATGGTTTCTCCTAACCTTGTTCTAGTTTTAATTTTTTCCACAGAACGTCTCACTTAACATATTTACTTACTATTATATAATTATATATGTAATATAAATAACATGACTTCATATATACATATATATTTACATTATTTAGCTCCTATGCCTAGAAAGTTAACTCCATGAGGGAACAGATCTGAGTTCAATTACTTTCTCAAAAGCTTAGAACAGTCCCTGACAAATAGTAGGTACTCAACAAATACTTGTGAAGCAAATTAAGAGAAAGGAGTCACTCAGGATATAAATAATTAAAATTATTTTTTAAACCTTTCTGGCCTCCTCCTTCTTACACATCTGTCCTAAACAGGTTACGCTTGTTTCTATATGATGACACAGCTCTGAGTACACACATTTCCGCTACATCCCAGGGACTATAAAATGAGACTTACATCATAGTCCTCTGCCAGGAATCATGCACTTCCATGATTATGGAACAAACAGTCTATGATCTTTATTGCAATATGGCTCATAGATAGTAAGAAATAAAGCAATTGTGTTTTTAGTCTGAAAATGTCAACTCTATCTAACTGAAGTGTGCATGACCATGACATACCAACAAATGAAGAAAAAAAATTAAAGGTACAATTGAAATTATTAAAATATTGGGAATGAAATCCTGGTCAATTTTACCCTGTGTCAGTTCCAGTCATGTACACTGAGTCTGTAAGACGCCTCATCTACGTTGTTGGAATGAGGAGAGGTTCTATTATAGAATAATGGCCACCAGGTTCCTCCCTCCCATTTCTTAAGGCTCCATCCCTCTATAATTCTAACTCATCCAGGCTTTCAGATGCCATGATTTTCTTCTTGTGCAACTCCAATCTTTTTGGCATCATCCTTTTTATTCACCATGAAGTGATGAGACCCGATGCCATGATCTTCGTTTTCTGAATGTTGAGCTTTAAGCCAACTTTTTCACACTCCTCTTTCACTTTCATCAAGAGGCTTTTTAGTTCCTCTTCACTTTCTGCCACAAGGGTGGTGTCATCTGCATATCTGAGGTTATTGATATTTCTCCTGGCAATCTTGATTCCAGCTTGTGCTTCTTCCAGACCAGCGTTTCTCATGATGTACTCTGCATAGAAGTTAAATAAGCAGGTTGACAATATACAGCCTTGACATACTCCTTTTCCTATTTGGAACCAGTCTGTTGTTCCATGTCCAGTTCTAACTGTTGCTTCCTGACCTGCATATAGGTTTCTCAAGAGGTAGGTCAGGTGGTCTGGTATTCCCATCTCTCTCAGAATTTTCCACAGTTTATTGTGATCCACACAGTCAAAGACTTTGGCATAGTCAACAAAGCAGAAATAGATGTTTTTCTGGAACTCTCTCGCTTTTTCAATGATCCAGCAGATATTGGCAATTTGATATCTGGTTCCTCTGCTTTTTCTAAAACCAGCTTGAACATCTGGGAGTTCACGGTCCACATATTGCTGAAGCCTGGCTTGGAGAATTTTGAGCATTACTTTACTAGCGTGTGAGATGAGTGCAATTGTGCGGTAGTTTGAGCATTCTTTGGCATTTCTTTGGGATTGGAATGAAAACTGACCTTTTCTAGTCCTGTGGCCACTGCTGATGCCAAGATACAACTACTCAAAAAGTAAAAAATCTGAATAGAACTATAGCAAGAAAGAAGACTGAATTAGTCGTTTTAAAACTGCCTACAAAGAAAAAAGCCCAGGCTCAGAAGGCTTCACTGATGAATTCTACTACACATTTGAAGAATTAATATCAATCCTTCACGCAAATTCCTCCAAAAAAATAGATAGAGGAGATAATACTTCCTATCTCATCCTATGAGGTCGATTTTACAATAATACCAAAGACATCACAAGAAAGAGAACTACAGACTAATATCCTTTATGAATATATATATATATAAATTCTCAAAAAGTAGCAAAATGAAGCCAACAACAGATAAAATGGATTCTATGCCATGACCAAGTGGGATTTATCCCAGAAATGTAAGATTGGCTTAACATCTGAAATCAATCAATGTAATATACCACATTAGTAGAATAAAGACCAAATAATACATGATCATCCTAACAGATACAGAAATGCATTTGACAAAGTCCAACACTCTTTCATGGTAAAAAAACACCCAAGAAAGCAGGCACAGAAGAGAAATTCCTCAATCTGATGAGGGATAGTTAACATATAAACAAACAACTAATATACTTAATGGGAAAGACTGAATGCTCCCCCCTAATATTAGGAATTAGACAAGGATGTCTACTCTGACCACTTCTATTTTTCAGCACTGTACTAAAGGTTCTAGACAGGACAATGAAGTGAGAAAAAGAAATAAAAGGCAGCCAGAGTGGAAAGAAAGAAGCATGTTCTTGTTTTTATTTAATACAAAGTCCCAGGGAATCCACTAAAAACAGTTAGAATAAACAAGTTTATCAAGGTTGACAACATGAGATCAGTATATAAAAGTCAATATATACCAGCAATGAACAACCCAAAATGTAATTAAGAAAACAATTCTACTTAATATAGTGTCAAAAGTATTTGGGAATAAATTAGGAATAACTTTAACAAGTGTTTCCATGTATGTGATTACAAAGCACTGTTGAAATGAAAGATCTAAACAAACAGAAAGTCTTCACACATTCATGGAATTAAAGATACAATATTGTTAAGATTGCAATAGTATCTAAATTGATCCACAAATTCAAGGCAATCTCTACCAAAATTCCAGCTCTTTTTTTTGATAGAGATTGACAAGCTGACTCTAAAATTCATATGGAAATTCAAGGGACCCAGAACAGTCAAAACAATCTTGAAAAAGAAGAAAGCTGGAGAACTCACACTTTACAGTTTCAAAACTTTCTATAAAGCTATAGTGATCAAAACTGTGTTATCCTGACATAAGGATAGACATATAAATCACTGGATAGAATCAAGAGTTTAGAAATAAACCTTCATATTTATGGACAATTGATTTTCATAAGGGTGCCAAGAAAATTCAATGAGAGGAAGTCTTTTTAACAAATGGTGCTGGAATAATTGGATATCCACATGCAATAAAATGAATTTGGACAGCTACCTCACACTATCCACAAAAATTAACTCAAAATGGATCAGACACCTAAAGGTAAGAGGTGAAACTATAAAATTTTCAGAGGAAAACACAGGAATAAATCTTCATGATTTGGGGTTAGGCAATGGCTTCTTAGATACAACATCAAAACTCAAAGCAAAAGCACTAATCTTTTAGTCTGACTGAGTAAAAGGAGCCAGAGACAAAAGATCACACACTGTATGGGTCCTTTTCTATAATACATCCAGAACAGACAAATCTACTAAGACCAAAAGGTCTAATCTGCAGGGATGGGAAGAAAATGGGAAGTGACGGGTAATAGTATGTGAAGTTCCTTTTCCAGGTGATGAAAATATTCTAAATTTAGATTGTGGGGATAGTTGTACATTTTTAATACACCAAACTCAATGAATTATATACTTTAAGTGAGTGAATTATATGGCATTTGAATGATATTTCAATTAAGCTGTTAAAATACAGTAATGGATTGTGAGAAAAGGATATGGTCTGCTGAGAAAGGTAAGTCACTTTTTATATATTATTAGGGATCATCTACGCTGCATCTTCACTGTTACTTTAGTGAACAGTCTGATTACTCACCTGCTCCCATTCCTGCTTTGTTAATTGTTCAGAAAAGGATCCACTTGTTCTGATTCCCTGAGCCACAGTGGTTGTACCCAATTTATTTTTCTTCTCAGCACGGTCTCCATCCATTGGAATTGGTGGCATCAGCACAGACCTCATCTACAAAACAAATTCACGCTTTAGCCAAGCCCTTTGCTTAGTGTGCTGCATGTAGAAACTTCAGCACTAGCTGCTATTTTGTCTATATTATTGAGCCTCAACTCAATGGAAAATACATGATCACCTGTTTCATCTCACCTACCTCCTTCATCTTACTGATGCACTGATCTCTATAAACTGGGCCTGTTAAGCTCTGTTTGCACATTTTTCAACTAGAGACACTGTCTTACAGGGAAAGTTTCCCATTAGAGTTTCTAAAAGACCCCAGAGGCACAGATGTCAGTGGAGACATGTTCTTTGGCGTTGTGACGGGAAATGGAAGATGCTAAGGGAAAATGAGTCTCCCTCTGAGCCTTTATCTATACATAGAGCTAAGAGAGAACAAATAGGCCTGGAGTTCAGAAACACCTCTTAAGAGGATGGCTGCTTTTCTTTTTGTTGTGTTTTCCAGGAAAAATGAGAGAAAGTATATCTATGTCCAAGAAAGTTCACAAAGGGGACATAAACTGAAAACTTTGGAAGCCTTCTAACTTAAGTGCACTGGGTTCTCAGTCTGACCTGCCAGCAACTGAACATTACATCTAATCCTAGTAACAAAGGTGATATATTTCTTTGGAAACAAAATGTCTTTCTGACAGTACATCAATTATTATAATCCATTCTGTGTTCCCTTACATAATTTGAGACTGCAATTTTATACTTCTTTGTAGCACCATACCTTTATACAAAACAATTTAAAGCAATGGTTCTATTACATTGGAAGCCTTAGTTCAGCGATAGACAATTCTCTGAGGTAGGCACTTAAGTTTCTTCTATAAACTAGGGTGTCTAGAAAATCTTACCTTTATTTTTCAAAAATAAAAGCAAACCGTATTCTGAGGTCCTATCTCATTGAGATCGTTGGAATTTAATCTCAGCTATTATTAGTGAGCTCACAGCCTACCTCCCTGTCTCCTGTCCAGCAAATGTCTCCAGGTCTTAGGCAGAGCAGAGTATTTTGGGAGGAAACTCTGGACTTGGGTCCACACAATTCACTTCTGATAAGGTCATCGGGCAGGACAAAGCCACATGGTCTCTTAAGTACTGTGGCTCTTCTGTTTTCAAAGCCATGTGGGATCAGGACACTGCCCAGTCCCCGCTGGGTGCCACATCATCATTTTCTCCTGGGGGTCCTATTAGCAATCTCTTCCTATAACCTCTGCCAAGGAGTTTGAACAATACTAAACCAGAGGCTTAAGTATTATAGTCTTCCTTCTCTGTCCCTCTGCATTCACCTCCCCCTCTTTCCAACCTGCCCACTTTAAAAATACCTTTAATGAACCTGCAGTGGAGGTTGTCATCGAGTTCCCCCAACTCTACCCCTCCCCCATGAGCAACTACATCATACAGCAGGTGTAAACCAGGAAGTATGTTCACCCCTACATTTGGAGGTCCAAACAAGGGCAAGTGGGGGTTATAAAACTAACCTGAAAATCTGTTTTTGTATCTCATCTGATAGAGTTCCAAAGGCTTAAACCTACTACTTTCATTATATTTCATACAAAGAACATGTGCTACCAGTTCAACTTCGTTCTAGCAGAGTAGACAAAAAACATACCAGTCAAATTTCTACCTTTAAAGCTAGTCTTAACAGTAGGTGGAACAATGATCCCCAAAGGGGGTGAAATGTGAGGTATCCTGGGAAAATTTCTGGCCTCAAAATTTCTCCCCAGGGTCTCTCTTGGTGACTGAAATTTAAACCTCAGTTTTAAGTATCATGAAAAAGAGGACAGAGTTGGAGAAGAGAGCTTTATGATCAGAGCTTACTCTATGCCATCTTTTTCATCTAGGTAATTATATTTAACCTTCCCAGCAATTCAATATGGTAGGTATTTTTTAGCTTTAGTGCACAGATGTGGGAACTGAGGCTTAGAAATCATTGGTACCTTACCCAGTCACCCAGCCAGGAAGGAGCAGAAGCAGGATGTAGTAGATGTAATGTTAGCTACATCTGTCTGATGTCAGAGCTTCACAGTGTTTACTAGGTTAAGGTGGCTCTCAATTTAGGGTCTCCACAGAAATAGTAATGGACATTTCAGAAAAATGCTCTTAATATCTCAAAAAGCCCGAGAGAGGACTGGCTTCTCAGGCTAACCTCAGGAAAGGAAAAGTTTTCAATCTGATCAATTAGTAGTGGCTGCCACAGCTGATTAGTGCTGTTGTCACAGGGCCAGTGGTGGTGGAGTGTCGCATTCCTGCCATGCGCTTGCCAATATTTGACTGACAAAAACATCCTGTTCCCTTGCTCTTGGCTAGAATCATATCCACTCATTATGTTAACAATTACTATCTCATGTTGATTCAAACATCTTATTGGCTTGACTATTTGCTGAGATGCTAAGAAAGGTACCTTAAATTAGGGTGGCCCTACAATTTATTGCAATTGGAGAGTGAAGGGAGGTGGTATTAACACCCACACCAAGACAACAGGTGTAAACCAGGAAGTATGGTTATCACTGGGTGAGGCTGGGGAGGGGGTATGTAAAATCAGCACAGAATCAGGAAAGGAGTTGTAAAAAAAAGTTTTTATCCAGTTTTACCTTAGGTTTGCCCTATTTCAGCCTTAATTCTCTTAGGAAGTATTCAACAAACATTAATCCTGTCTACATCTTAGGTGCTGGAGTTATATCAGTGAACTAGAGAAACAGAGGAAGATGGTAAACAAATAGTACCATAATCGCTTATTTAATTTTGGTAACTGTTATGAAGGAGAGGTACAAGGGGCTTGAGAGCAAACAGATGGGGACCTGATCTAGTCTGGAGGTTGTGGAGGGCTTTCCAGGGAAGGGGTATGTTTAAGCTGAAATTAGAAGGATGAGAAGGAGTTGGTGACAATATAATCATTCATATGTATATAAAGGTATAAGGACTGTAAAAACTCAAGGTGAACAGGAATCACATGTCCACATCAAATTAAATTCTGGTTCTAGGCTCCCCTTGCCTAGATTGGCAGGAATCTGATTAACAGTCCTGAGGAGCAGGGTTTAGCTTTCTCACTAGGACCGCACATGATCACCAGGCTCAGAGCTGCCACTGGTCGTCATGCCCAGGTGGTTCCCCTGTTCCCCTAGTCTGGGGGCATTGGCTGGGTTCTTGACAGGCAGAAGGCAATTCCAGTCACTCTGCAAAACCCCACCAAAGAAGCCTTTCACTAAGCCTCAGAGCTTCAGGCCCCGCACAGCCACTTCCCTCAGAGGGTCAACACATTCCTGCTCTGCTTGTGCTGTACTGAATATGGTTACTTAGGTTTAAAATATTAAACCCTGCTAAAAAAAAAAAATATCCTGAGCCATTTGGAATACATATGGGAAATCACAACAATTCAGAAACAAACTGCTGTATGATTCTACTTCTATAATGCTCCTGGAGGAGTCAAATTCTTAGAGCCATAACACAGAATGGTGGCTACCAAAGGCTGGGGAAGGTGGAACTGGGAATTAGTGTTTAACGGGTAGTTTCAGTTTCAGAAAATGGAAAGTTTTAAAAATAGATGGTAGTGACAGTAGTGACAGTTGCACAATAATGTGAAAGTACTTAATGCCACTGAACTGCATACTTAAAAATGGTTAAAGTGGAAAACTTTATGTTGGTATATTTTACCACATTAATTAGAAATTTTAACTTTTCAAAAATCAAGATTTTTCACTTTTAGAAGCTATTATGAAATGCCAATATTTTCCCACTTTCACCATGAATTAAAAAAAATTTTTTCCATATATAGAAGTTATCAGTTTAGTTCTTTATCATGCAATCATGGATTTTCTTAAAATTTTTACTCATTTTTTCAGAGTTACAGCAATCACTAAAACATGAATCTATATAAAACAATACATGAAAGAAGCTATGTATCCCTTTGTAAATCTGAGACAACATTCATGCAAACATTGCTTCTTACTTTGTTTCTTTCTATACGGTGGAGTAAATTCAAGTCTGTGGACTCTGATATCCCTCCATGTATGACCAGGACTTCATTGTCAATGATTGTACCAATTGGGAGCCAGGTATAGACCTCTTCCAAGATTTGTAAGATTTTTTTTCCGTGCAGCTGTAAGTAAGAGCTTAAGTAAGTTTGTTTTTCTGATAGGTTCAATTTTACTCAATAGTCCCAACATATGGACAAAAACCATCAGTTTTCATGCCACCCAAACTAGGTCAGGATGGACAAACTAACCAACAAGCATGCATTAATCATCTTTTAATTCTCTTTTTTTCATACTTTGACTTGCTGACCCAGGGGAAGAGACTGCCCCTCCCAAGGCTAGTTAATTCTTAGAGATAGTAAGGAGTTGTCTTTTGTATGTAAAGCAGAGTGCCTTTCATATGCAAATCAACCTACCCAGAGCCCATCCTCCCAACTAGTCCTTTGCGGATTTAACCAGCCTGCCAATGCAGGAGACATGAGGTTCCATCCCTGGGTTGGGAAGATTCCCCTGGAGGAGCGCATGGCAACCCACTCCAATATTCTTGCCTGGAGACTCCCATGGACAGAGGAGCCTGGTGGGCTACAGTCCATGGGGTCACAAAGAGTCGGACACATCTTAGCAGCACACCCAGGGCCACTATTTCCTGCTCCAATCACCCCAGGGCCAGCCAGATACCAGGCAACCATGGACAGCCTGTAAACCCCAGAGCCCGCTGAAATTACTCAAACAAGCCAATCCTAAACCTGCTTACACTGCCTCACCCATTTCTTCCTGAGAAAACCACAATAAAGGCTCTTGCCACTGCCTCTGACTGACCCCGAGGTGCAGTCCCATATGGTATGGTGTTCCACTGACCAGTTTCTAAGGAATTGTGAGTAAAAATCTTTCTCTTCATGAGAGCCATTTCCATGTTTTACCAAACCTGAGTAAAACAAATCCCAGATATCTCTGAAACAGAGTTTGTATCTGTCACAATGAAAAAGCTTGGTTTAGCACAGAAAGAGAAACAGGTCTTCACCATGGCCAGAGCTTCCTTTTGTGCTTTTATTGGCCTGGACTCTGATTAATTTTCCCATCATCCTTCTTGAAGCTTTTTCTTTTTTTAAACTTTTATGTATAAACAGCAAAGAGGATGTAAAAAAAAAAAAAGTAGATGAGTCTTACCTTATATTTATGTAAAATTTCTTTCGTGAAGCCATACCTGAAAAAAACAATGGGATTTCAACTCTTTCACTGAATGTTGATAACTCCCACTCGCATGAGTCAAGTCATGCAAAAAAGCAAGTCCTTGACATCTTACTATCTATCACAAGTATCAAAAACTCAAGCAACTAGACTTCAGTTGGAATTGTTACTTACTCAAGTCTTTGTTAGGCACTATGGGAAAGAACAAAGCAGCTGATGATGTCATCCCTACCCTCAAGGAGTTTAGAGTATAGCTGGGAAAAGAAGATAAATTTTCACGAAACCAATACAAGACAACTTAAGAAATATGTGGTAGGCACCAGTGTCTAAGTACTGCAACTATTCAGAGATGTGTGCTGTGGCCACTGAGGGAAGGTGTGTGGGAGAATGTTTTTCATTTAGATAGAATTTCTCAGACATCCTATACCTTATGGTAAATGAATGATTAGGAGGGAAAAAAGACCAAAGACAAAGAAAAGCCTAGAAGGTAATAAATTGGTTCTTAATACTCTCTCTGACATAGCTCATGTAATGGTATTGAGGGTTTTAATAAAAAGTATCAGGAAGTTTAATGCCTGAATCCAGTCACTAAAAGGGATTTAATGATGAGATGTTTTTTCCAATACTTTCCTTGCCTTAAGATAATAATATATACCTTGAACACCCAACAAAGTAAAGTCAGAATGCAGCATACTCACTCCAGGTTTCCACACAAATCATGTCATGTGAAGCTTCTACAGTGTAACATGATGTTTCCAGAAATGAACTCAGTCCTGCCTATTCAACAGCACTTCAAATCTTCAATCAGCTTACCCGCAGCTGAACTCATCATTCTCCCTCAGCCCACCTTTTCCTCTTATCATGTTCCCAGTATCAGTGATATTGCAAATTCAACCTAGGAACCTGGAGGTCATCTTGATTCTCTCTTCTTTCAGGTCCTCCATACCACAATACCAAGCCTTAAATCAATGCCTTAACTCCTCTTGAATCTATCTACTTCTTTGTGTCTCCATCTCCCAGTCTAAGTGAGAACCCACCATCTATCTCTTCAACTATTATATTTCCTACTGGCATCTGCATATCCATTTTTGTCCCTCACCAAACTACTCTTACTGCTGCATCTTACAACACAAATTTTATAATACTCTTCGATGATTTTCTTCTGTCCTCAGAAGAAAGCTCAAATTCCTCTACAATAATTTCTTACGTCTCCAGCCCTATCAGGTACTATCCTGTTCTTCAGTTTATGCTTCTCCTATCCTGAATTTCTTTCAAATCGAAAAAGTCCTTTTTCAATCTGCCTAAGTTGTCTCTTCACTGTGGAACACTGTTTCCCATCCACTCCTGCCATGGTCCTCTCTTGGTTTCCTAATTCATCCTTCAGGTCTCAGGCTAATGTCATATTTCTATGGGAGAACCTTCCAACCACCTCTCAGACAGGTTGGATCTCCCTCTTTACAAATTCATCACACTTGAAAAACCTGCTCAACTGTGTCTTCCCTGCTAGATGTAAATTCTAGGAGGGCAGGGGCCACGTCTCTTTCAGTAACCATTCAGCACTAGATGCTGAAGCTGAAGCTCCAACACTTTGGCCACCTGATGCATAGAGGTAACTCACTGGAAAAGTCCCTGATGCTGGGAAAGACTGATGGCAGGAGGAGAAGGGGGTGACGGAGGATAAGATGGATGGATGGCATCACCAACTCAATGGACATGAGTCTGAGCAAACTCTGGGAAATGGTGAAGGACAGGGAAGCCTGGCATGCTGCAGTTCATGGGATCACAAAGAGTCAGACGACTAAGCGACTGAACAGCAACAACAAATAGAACTGAAGAGCTAAATAAATGGAAGAATAAATGGCATGCCCAAATAAATGTTTTGAGCTATATTACATATATGTATTGAGCTATATTTTATATATATATAGCCTCTGAAAATAGCCTTGGGATTTTTTTCCTTCATATTTAGTATTTTCTTCCATACCTTAGGGTTAGAATTGAAACACTTGTTTTCAGGCCAAGTGCCAAAACTGCCCCAAAGAGAAAACTCATCAGTTGCTGAGCTTTGATTCAGGCACTCAAAAGCCCAGGACTGAAGCATTTAACATGCCATGCCTTAGTGCAAATTGGATTCTGTCTTTTCATAAAACAAGAAACAAAAGGAAAAGAAGAGGAGGAGAGGAAGAGGAGGAGGAAGGGAAAGGGGAAAGGAGGAGGAGGAAAGAAAGGAAAGAAGAACATCTGTCACTTACTGTGCCTTTCACAGCAAAAACTGGTAAACCACTTAATCAATCTTTATTCCCCCAACTTCCAGTGAGTCAGGTAGCTGAAATGCTATGTTACCACTATTCTCAAATATGTTTATGAACAACTATGCCAGAAGCAATCACCATGTCATTAAAAAAAATACACACATCAGGGAAAAACACAGTACTAGTTTCCGAGACAACTTCTGAGGCAAGCCAAAAGAGTATCGAGAGAATGAGTCCATCTAAACCTGCTCATAGAACAATTCCACCTCCAAACCTGGCCTAACACGTCCAGAAAGCACACAATTTGACTTGGGAAGGGTGGGCACAGGAGGAAGAACGTAATAGAAGGGAGAAGGAAGGATTTGAAGAAAAGATAAGAAGGGAATTTCAGAGCAATTTATACTCACACAGTAGAGGATTGAGGGAGGTAAACTGGGGTAAGAACTGAGATCTTCCTTGAGATTCTCATCCCTACTTCTCTACACTCACCTCTAACTCTCTGCTAGGAAATAAACATGGTAGCATTTTCCAGAACAGGAAACAAAAGAGGAAATCTACAAGGCTAGGTTACCTCATATTCATCATAAAATCCTCATGGTTGCCTCTGTTCAAGTGCAGGTCATTTGGGTACACAAGAAAACTCACAAACAGGATCATTAGGATCTCCATGGAATTTTTTCCTCGATCTACAAAATCACCATTAAAAACATATGGGTTGGTCACTGAGGGGAGACCATTCTGTGGAAGGAAGAGGGGGGAAAAGGAGCAGTTAAAAGAATGTACTTTTAAAAGTAAGGTCTTGTACTTAACATTCACATGGATATGGAGAAAAGAGGCTGAGTCAGTTCCTCCACTGGGAAAAATCTGCTCACCCACTCAAGCCAATTTCACCCTTCCAGGGCAAGGGTGAAAGGTTTCACTCTTCTCCTACAAGAGACCTTTTGGAAGCAAAGAATTAGCTTGGGACAGGAAGACTCCAGGGGGGTGGCTCATCCTACTCACTCCCACCCATGAAAACTATGAGTTCTCTCTGAAAGGACCTGATAATTATCCTATTAAAAATGGATTCTTTCATCTCTTCCTTGGGTAGAAGAGGGAAAAACACTGAACTAAGTAAGAGCCAGAAGTCGTTCATTCTAAGGGACCCTCTGTTTAATTTCTCTAGTCTGTGATTCTCTCAATTTGTAAAAACAACTCCATCCCAGATCAAAAATGAGAGATAGGATATCAAAGTGTAAGGTACTGTCCAACTGTGAGCAGAGCTAATACACCATCAGTCCACTCTGATACAATTACACCAGGTGTTGGAGGCATGTGTTCTAGACTGCTCACCAACCAAAGCCATATTTGTTGTTTAATATGTGGATTACCACTCCTTTAAAATATAGTGTTAGCATAAAAAAGGACTGGGATTAGGACAAAGGTCTGATCTTTATAGCAGCTATTCTTTCCTTTACTTCTGTACTAGTAAACTCTAAAATAAAACATGCCATGCCTGGTAGAGAAATGGTTGAGTGCATTTTTATTGCATAGTAAGATAATTCAAATGTCTAAAAAATACATTACAAAAAGAAAATTTTAAGTACTCGCATATTCTAATGTATGTCCTCTTTCAAAAAAGTTACCTTCAAGAAGTAATTCACATATTCTAGTTATGTTAATCTTTTTCAAATGATTTTCAATTTTTTTGTTAGGTTTCAAATTATGTAAGAAAATATTATTACTTTATAGTCATCACCTAGTATTTATATACATTTTAAATTGTTCATATCAATATGACAAAAATAGCTGAAAAAATAAAATACAAGTTGTAGCATATAACTTAGGAATTCCAGAAGTCAGTATGCAACAAAACATGTTCTGAAGGCATCTGGAAAAGAGCAAGCAAGCAGTGGTGTGGTGTTCTAGGCCAGAAGACTTATTCTCTAATTCAGCTCCACTATTACCCATGTGTCCCTGGGCAAGTTATTTGATCATTATGAACTCTAGTTTCCTCATCTGTTAAATGACAACTTCCATGCTTATCATACAGGGCTACTTTGGAACTCACATGAGACTATCGTGTGTAAAAACTACAGTGTGCTTTTAGTATAGTGTGTAAAAATTATAAAGCACCACACAAACTAAGAGATTCATTTTATTATGACCTCCATGTTATTTCTAACTTTACAATCCCACTACTTTATATTGTCTTATACATGAATTCACATAACCTATTCACACTGGGCTTAGCTAGTGTGAGCCAATTATAAAGATATTGGCTATTGCTCATCAAAACATAAAGAAAAGGGAGTGATTCTGCATCTCTAATACTCTTCCTTCCCCCAGACTTCAGCTGGCTGCGATGAGTAACCTGGAGAAGTCTGAGGAGTGCTGGAGGCTATAGGTTCTATCGGGATGTCCAGGACTGAAGGGGGCTTAAGGAGCAGCAGAGAGCCGTGGAAGAACTAGGCCTGAAGGGTCATGTAGACTCTGTGATTAAGGGGACACTTTGTCTCAGAGCGTGTGTGTGGTCTTGGTTGGGGGGGAGGGATCTGGATCTTACAGGAAAGGTAGGAGAACTTTCACATCTCTGAAACTAAAAGAATACTAACACTTCATTTAGAGACACCTAGGAACACAAGAGACTTCCTCTCACACTCTTGATGCAGGAGCAGAAAGCATTGCTGTGCCTCCAACTATGGAGAAGCTTAGCCTAGCTTAAGTAGAAAATTTTAAATGGAAATAACCTCATATTTAAGAGGATCCAGTAACAACAGAGAGACAGACCAATCAGACCTACTAAAGTACCATCCCTTAATGAAGTAACAGTGCTGGAGGAGACAGAGGCCAACTTTTTAAAAAATGAGAGTACCATGAAATAAAGAACAGAAAGTCAGTAATTCTTGGCATTAAAAATATGCTATTGAAATTTAAAATATCAATAGACTGGTGATAACTAAAAGATAGAATGGTTGAAAAATACATTGCTGACCTGAAAGAGCAAGCAGATGAAAAATCTCTCACAAAGAGCAAAAGGCAAAACGCTGGAAATCATGAGGAGTGAGTAAGAGATTAGAGTTCAGAGTAAAGAGAACTAATATGCCAACAATAAGCATGCGAGAATCAGGAAAAAGGAACAGATAGAGAAGAGGCAATAATTACATAAATAAGAGGGGGAATTTTCTACAGTTTAAAATGAGACTTCACCCTGAAGTTTGAAAGAGCTCATGACTTGTGTTCAGTGAACTTGTACTGATTGCTTGTTATGCACCAGACATAATTTTAGGTGTTAGAAACATAGAAGTAAACAATACAAAGTCCCTGCATTCAAAGAGTTTGTATTTAAAGAACCTAGCATCCACATGCCCCACAGAGGAAAACACTCAAGAACATATTTTAACCAAATAAGAGCAGTAACAATAAAAAGTCCTTAAACCTGGGAAGGGCTAAGAGAAAAGATTACAGATGTGAACAATGAACCTTGCAATACATAATTAAATATAAATCAATAGCAATAATGTAAAAATTGTGTTCTCTGAAACAGCTAACAGAAAAACCTAAATGAACTTTTTGGCCAACCCAATCCAAAACAAGGATTCAAGAAATAGAAGAGATGTACTATGAAGGAAATCTAATAATGGTCAAGAACTAAAAATCTGGCATGAGCCAAAACTAAGGATCTGTAGGGGATGCGAAGGGAGAAAAGTAAAATTCTCTACAAATCTCATCTGAATGGGGAATGTACATGGAAAGTGTGAAAACAAATAAATTTATCTTACTGGAGGAGAGAGAGGATAATGAAGACGGAATAAAGTTATAGCTATTTGAGAAGTATACACACATACATCATTTATTAGAAATGTCAGGAATGGGAAGATAACAACTAATGAATAGGAAAGCATGGTAAAAATGCCAAAAAAAACCAATAATTTAAAAAACTTCACCAAAACAGCAAAAAGAAAGACTACTTTATTTTTTTTTCCTTTAAAGTTTGGTAATTTTATTAGAATGTACTTTAGATAGTAGTTCTTAGTTTAAATTGTCAAGTACATGTGTGCTGTTTTTGCAAAACCAATACATTATTGTAAAGTAAAAAAAAAAAAAAAAACGAAAACTTCCTTGAATTACAGAAAGACTACTTTAAAGCACAAAACTCCAAGTATGTATAGTTTGTGAGAAATATACATGAAAAAAAAAAATAAAGGGAGACTGAAAGCAAGGAAAATGCAACAAAGAAAAGGTAAAAATGAAAATATTAATATTTGACAAAGTGGAATTTAATATTCAAAGTGCTAAAAATTATGAAGCAACATTATATCATAATAATGGGTACTTTATGAAGAAGGTTCAACTTATAAACTTGTATTCAATAAACAAAAGAATAAGTTTTTGCTTCATATGTTTACTATAAATGCAAAAAGAAAAATTTTAAAAACAGAGTAAATTATTCAAACTTAATTATTGGTTTAAAATAATGTCCACAAATTATTTGATACTCCCTTTAAAAGGTGAAGCCTAACACCACTCCCTGAATGTGGGCTGGACTTAGTGATTTGCTTCTAAGGAAGGAATAAGAAACAAAAGCAGGAGTGCTGATGTGCAACCGTGGAGATTAAGTCATAAAGGAGACTGCAGCCTCCTATCTGCTCTCTTGGCTCACTCACTCTGGAAAAAGCGACTGCTCTGTCATGAGAACACTCAGGTACCCTGTGGAGAGGACCATGTGGCTGTTCTGTCAACAGCCAGCAAGGGGCTAACTGAAAAGCTGTGTCCGCAGCCATATGAGTCAACAATCTTGGAAGTGGGTCCACCAGGTCCAGTCAACCTTACAAATGACTGCAGCCCTGGTCAACAGCTTGATTGCCAGCTCATGAGAGACCTTCAGGCAGAACCACCCAGCTAAGCTGTACTCAGATTTCTGAACCACAGAAACTGTGAGATACTAAACATTTGCAGTTTTAAGCCAGTAAGTACTGGGGTAATTTGTTATACAGAAATATATATATAATACACATATTTTAAAAGATACAAATGGAAAAAATTGAATGTACAGTTTACCCTTGAACATTGAGGGTTTGAGCTGCAAGGGTCCACTTAAACACAAATTTTTAGTGTAGTAAATACTACACTACTGCATGGTCCATTGTTGGTTGAATCTTTGGATAAAGAGGAACTGCTGATGAGGAGGGCCAACAATCAGTTATACATGGATTAACTCTTGTTCAAGGGTCAACTGTATAACTAATGAACTTAATAGCTAGAAATACAAAGAACTCTACATCCTATGAATAGCGGGTACAATTAATTTTTCATTTGTCCATGGAGGTTTCATGAGAATTTATCATATACTTGATTTCAAAGAAATCCTTAACAAATTCAAAATAATAAACATTTCATAGGACACATTCTCATATCATAATCCAATAAAACCTGAAGCAAACAATATGATGCAAAAAATTCTAGCTTTTTGAATTAAGGTCCTTGGAAATTAAATATAATAGTCTTCATAACCATTGGATTAAAGAGGAAATTAACAGCAATATTATAAATTTGATAGAAGACTCAGTAACAACTAAAGAAAAACTGTGTAGTCTTAAATGCCTTCATTATTAAAGAAGATGCATATGAAAGACTATATTCACCTTAACACATTAGAAAAATAAAATCAATTAGATAAAGATAAAAGCTGAAATTAATGAACTGGAAAACCAAAAAATGAAAGCTATATGATCCAAAGAGTGATTCTTTGAAAGAACTAATAAAATTGATGATAAAACTCATCATAAGCCTGATTAAGGATAAGTAAAAAAAGATAACGAAAAACATTTAAGATTAAAGATTAGAAAAAAAGACAAAGATATAGAGAAGTAAGTTTTAACATATATATAAAAAGATAATATAATATTGGACTCTGTGGCAATATACTTTGACAATCTAGAGAAATGGAAGATTTTCTTGAAAATTAGAAGCTACTAAAACCGATTCTAGTAAAGATACTAAAACTGATCCTAAAACTGGAATGGGTGAATTTAACTCAGATGATCATTACATCTACTACTGTGGGCAAGAATCCCTTAGAAGAAACGGTGTAGCCCTCAGACTCAAAAAGAGAGTCTGAAATGCAGTTCAGTTCAGTTGCTCAGTCGTGTCCAACTCTTTGCGACCCCATGAATCGCAGCACGCCAGGCCTCCCTGTCCATCACCAAGTCTCAGAGTTCACTCAGACTTACATCCATCGAGTCAGTGATGCCATCCAGCCATCTCATCCTCTGTCGTCCCCTTCTCCTCCTGCCCCCAATCCCTCCCAGCATCAGAGTCTTTTCCAATGAGTCAGCGCTTCGCATGTGGTGGCCAAAGTATTGGAGTTTCAGCTTTAGCATCATTCCTTCCAAAGAAATCCCAGGGCTGATCTCCTTCAGAATGGATTGGTTGGATCTCCTTGCAGTCCAAGGGACTCTCAAGAGTCTTCTCCAACACCACAGTTCAAAGGCATCAATTCTTCAGTGCTCAGCCTTCTTCACAGTCCAAATCTCACATCCATACATGACCACAGGAAAAACCATAGCCTTGACTAGACGGACCTTAGTTGGCAAAGTAATGTCTCTCCTTTTGAATATGCTGTCTAGGTTGGTCATAACTTTTCTTCCAAGGAGGAAGCATCTTTTAATTTCATGGCTGTAATCACCATTTGCAGTGATTTTGGAGCCCCCCAAAATTGTGTTTGACACTATTTCCCCATCTATCTCCCATGAAGTGATGGGACCGATGCCATGATCTTCGTTTTCTGAATGTTGAGCTTTAAGCCAACTTTTTCACTCTCCTCTTTCACTTTCATCAAGAGGCTTTTTAGTTCCTCTTCGCTTTCTGCCATAAGGGTGGTGTCATCTGCTTATCTGAGGTTATTGTTATTTCTCCCAGCCATCTTGATTCCAGTTTGTGTTTCTTCCAGTCCTGAAATGCAGTACTTGGATGCAATCTCAAAAACGACAATGATCTCTGTTCGTTTCCAAGACAAACCATTTACTATCATAGTAATCCCAGTAATCCAAGTCTATGCTCTAACCAGTAATGCTGAAGCAGCTCAAGTTGAACAGTTCTATGAAGACCCATAAGACCTTCTAAAACTAACACCCCAAAAACATGTCCTCTTAATTATATGGGACTGGAAGGCAAAAGGAGGAAGTCAAGAGATACCTGGAGTAACAGGCAAATTTGGCCTTGGAGTACAAAACGAAGCAGGGCAAAGGCTAACAGAGTTTTGTCAAGAAAATGCACTGGTCATAGCAAACACCCTCTTCCAACAACACAAGAGAAGACTCTACACATGGACATCACCAGATGGTCAACACCGAAATCAGACTGATTATATTCCTTGCAGCCAAAGATGGAGAAGCTCTATACAGTCAGCAAAAACAAGACCAGGAGCTAACTGTGGCTCAGATCATGAACTCCTTATTGCCAAATTCAGACTTAAATTGAAGAAAGTAGGGAAAACCACTAGACCATTCAGGTATGACCTAAATCAAATCCCTTATG
Organism: Ovis aries; assembly: GCF_016772045.2. Classification (NCBI taxonomy): domain Eukaryota; kingdom Metazoa; phylum Chordata; class Mammalia; order Artiodactyla; family Bovidae; genus Ovis; species Ovis aries. The sequence goes on along the minus strand of NC_056080.1, from coordinate 17,040,325 downwards.
ATTATACAGTGGAAGTGACAAATAGATTCAAGGGATTAGATCTGATGGACAGAGTGCCTGAAGAACTATGGACGGAGGTTTGTGACATTGTACAGAAGGCAGAGATCAAGACCACCCCCAAGAAAAAGAAATGCAAAAAGGCAAAATGGTTGCCTGAAGCAATCTTAAAAAAAGCTCAGACAAGAAGAGAAGCTAAAGGCAAAGGAGAAAAGGAAAGATATACCCATTTGAATGCAGAGTTCCAAAGAATAGCAAGGAGAGATAAGAAAGTCTTCCTCTGTGATCAATGCAAAGAAATATGTGAAAACAATAAAATGGGAAAGACTAGAGATCTCTTCAGAAAATTAGAGATACCAACGAAAATTTCATGCAAAGATGAGCACAATAAAGGACAGAAATAGTATGGACCTAACAGAAGCAGAAGATATTAAGAAGAGGTGGCAAGAATACACAGAAGAACTATACAAAAAAGATCTTTATGACCCAGATAACCACGATGGTGTGATCACTCACCTAGAGCCAAACATCCTGGACTGTGAAGTCAAGTGGGCCTTAGAGAGCATCACTACGAACAAAGCTAGCGGAGGTGATGGAATTCCAGTTGAGCTATTTCAAATCCTAAAAGATGATGCTGTGAAAGTGCTGCACTCAATATGCCAGCAAATGTGGAAAACTCAGCAGTAGCCACAGGACTGGAAAAGGTCAGTTTTCATTTCAATCCCATAGAAAGGCAATGCCAAAGAATGCTCAAACTACCACACAATTGCACTCATCTCACACGCTAGTAAAGTAATGCTCAAAATTCTCCAAGCCAGGCTTCAACAGTACATGAACCATGAACTTCCAGATGTTCAACCTGGATTTAGAAAAGGCAGAGGAACCAGAGATCAAATTGCCAACATCTGCTGGACCATCAAAAAAGCAAGAGAGTTTCAGAAAAACATTAACTTTTGCTTTATTGACTATGCCAAAGCCTCTGACTGTGTGGATCACAACCAACTGTGGAAAATTCTTAAAGAGATGGGAATATCAGACCACCTGATCTGCCTCCTGAGAAATCTGTATGCAGGTCAAGAAGTAACCATTAGAACTGGACATGGAACAACAGACTGGTTTCAAATCAGGAAAGGAGTACGTCAAGGCTATATATTGTCACCCTGCTTATTTAACTTATATGCGGAATACATCATGCAAAATGCTGAGCTGGATGAAGCACAAGCTGGAATTAAGATTGCCAGGAGAAATATCAATAACGTCAGATATGCAGATGGCACAACCCTTATGGCAGAAAGTGAGGAAGAACTAAAGAGCCTCTTGGTGAAAGTGAAAGAGGAGAGTGAAAAAGTTGGCTTAAAACTCAACATTCAGAAAACTATGATGATGGCATCTGGTCAAATAACTTCATGGCAAATAAATGGGGAAACGATGGAAACAGTAAGAGACTTTATTTTGGAGGGCTCCAAAATCACTGCAGATGGTGACCGCAGCCATGAAATTAAAAGACACTTACTACTTGGAAGAAAAGCTATGATCAACCTAGACAGCATATTAAAAAGCAGAGGCATTACTTTACCAACAAAGGTCCATCTAGTCAAAGCTATGGACTATAAAGAAGGCTGAGAGCCGAAGAATTGATGCTTTTGAACTGTGATGTTGGAGAAGACTCTTGAGAGTCCCTTGGACTGCAAGGAGATCCGACCAGTCCATTCTGAAGGAGATCAGTCTTAAATATTCATTGGAAGGACTGATGCTGAAGCTGAAACTCAATACTCTGGCCACCTGATGCAATAAACCAACTCATTTGAAAAGACCCTGATGCTGGGAAAGATTGAGAGCAGGAGGAGAAGGGGACAACAGAGTATGAGATGGTTGTATGGCATCACTGACACAATGGACATGAGTCTGAGTAGGCTCCAGGAGTTGGTGATGGACAGGGAGGCCTGGCGTGCTGCAATTCATGGGGTCGCAAAGAGTTGGACACGACTGAGCGACTGAACTGAACGTATATGTTTCCATGCTACTCTCTCAATTGGTCCCAGCCTTTCCTTCTCCAGCTGTAGAAAGGAACACATTTGAGTCAGTTCTAATGAGGTGGATGAAGCTAGATTCTATTATACAGAGTGAAGTAAGTCAGAAAAAGAAAAACAAATATTGTGTATTAACGCATATATATGGCATCTAGAAAGATGCTACTGATGAATCTACTTGCAGGACAGCAATGCAGATGGAGACATAGAGAACAGACTTGCATGTGGCTTTAGAGCAGAGCTCTCTTTCCATTTTCAAAAGCAAATAGTTTTTTTTTTTAAGCAAATAGTTTTGAGGTTCCTTCAACCAATGATTCCCATCCTTGGCTGCATATTAGAATCACATGACGATTCCTAGGTGTCCATCAGCATCTCTGGGAGTGGAACTCAGTAGGTTTTTTTTCCCCCCTATTTCCTTGGGTGATTACAATGTATAGCCAAGTTTGAGCACAAGGGATTTAAGTTCTAAACCACAGAAGAAGATGTAAATCTCTCCAATTTATCTCATATCAGTATAACCTTATTTAAAAATTTAAGAAAAACAGCAGCCAAAATTTGAACAAAGATGTAAACTATTTTTCACTGGGATGACCAATCTTCTGGTAGTAGAATTCATCTCCAGTTAAATCAACTTTGTTTATGGGTATTTCACCTCTTCTATGAGCCATGAATAGTGAATTTCTTTAGTCAAACCTAATTTTAAGCCCCAAATAATAATGATCAGCTAAGCCATACACCTTACATAGCACACTTGACACCCAATAAGCTTTAACCTTTTCAAAAAAATCACATGTCTTCAAAACAATAAGATTTGTGATAATGAAGCTCATTCAGTAGAAAATGTCACTGACTCTGAAAGTGATTCTAAAAGGAGTCCTAAATATATACTGAACTTCTGTTAAGTGTTGAGCCTCTGAAGGCAAAGGCAAGACTTATTTGGGTGTATAAGATCTGCACTGTTATGGGGAGGGTGGTGGGAGGGGGGCTCATGTTTAGGAAAGCATGTACACCCGTGGTGGATTCATGTCAATGTATGGCAAAACCAATACAGTATTGTAAGGTAAAATAAAGTAAAAATAAAAATTTAATTAAAAAAAAAAAAAGATCTGCACTGTTGGTCCAAGACTAGTTATATTACTTTACACAGTCTGAGTTCAAATACATTTTAGTCTTAGAATAATAAGAGAACTGGAAAACAGATAAAAAGATGATCTAAGTCTTCTGGGACATGGGTCTCTAGGATATTTAGACTCTGGTTACTGAGGCTTCTCTGGATTTCTTTCAAAAGAGGACTCACTGCTGCTGAGTGAACCCATCCTTCACTCAGTTCCAGTAAAGCAAACTCTCTGGCTTATTCCACAGTTGATACACAACAAACCACCTATGTTATGGTAATACAGTTGACAAATATAGAAAACCCAGGGTTAACTACAACTCTGCACAGCATCAGATGACCTTCAGGGGGAAAGGCAGCAGACCACAAAACTAAGTTGAGTAGAGATTAAGAGTCTTATTTCCCTCTGATATATTTTACATAAGACATCTAGAAGTAACTGCAAATTTTTTGGACATTTTCCCAAAGCACATCAAATAACCTCTGGACCCCAACTCCACATTACTTTAATTTTTATTTTGTTAGCAAACTCTATTTAAGAGATCTGTTCTGATTGTAACATACTGTCTTAATTTTAAAGGGTAAAGAATTGACTGCTGTGGCAGTAGGAAGCATATCAGCAACAGAGAAAAAAGAAAATATTTAATGACCTTCACAGCTGGCAAATTTGGGTCATAAGGGGTGGGATGGAGGATGGTGGGGAAGAGAGAAAGAAAAGGCTGTGTGGCTCCCACAGACAACATCAGTATGACACCCACAGGGTTGAGAAGTAATTAGCTTCTCTCTGTCCATGTGCACCTCTCTTTCAACTGCAGGAGGTCTCCACAGACAGCATCAATTTAACAAACTAACTTGCCAATACTTAGTCTAAAATTTCCAGCTTTCTATTCAATGAGGAAAAATGTCTGGTAATTTTAGCAAGGCTAAAGTTCTGAATGAAGAATTCCAAATTGGTCACTTCAATTCAGCAAGAGTGGCTGATTAAAATTAACCTTTTCAGGAAATAAAGTCTAAAAATAGGACCTAACTAATGCCAGTGGAAACAGTGACAGATTTTATTTTCTTAGGCTCCAAAATCACTATGGATGGTGACTGTAGCCATGAAATTAGAAGACGCTTACCCCTTGGAAGAAAAGCTATGACAAATCTAGACAGCATATTAAAAAAAAAGAGACATCACTTTGCCAACAAAGGTCGGTATAGTCAAAGCTATGGTTTTTCCAGTAGTCATGTACGGATGTGAGAGCTGGATCATAAAGAAGGCTGAATGACAAAGAATTGATGCTTTGGAATTGTGGTGCTGGAGAAGACTCTTGAGAGTCCATTGGACTGCAAGAAGATCAAACCAGTCAATCCTAAAGGAAATCAACACTGAATATTCATTAGAAGGATATATACTGAAGCTCCAATACTATGGTCACCTGACGTGAAAAGCTGACTCACTGCTAAAGAGTTTGATGCTAGGAAAGACAGAGGGCAGGAGGAGAAGGGGGTGACAGAAGATGAGATGGTTGGATGGTATCACTGAGTCAATGGAGATGAGTCTGAGCAAACTCCGGGAGTTAGTGAAGGACAAGGAAGCCTGGCGTGCTGCAGTCCACGGGGTTGCAAAGAGTCAGACACAACTTAGCGACTGAACAACAACTAATGCCATGAAAATGTGTTCACTTGATGATATCCAAAGCCATATAAAGTTGAGATACTCTTTTAGTAAAGGTGTGTCATAGTTAATTATATGGCACTCAAAGGAATTCCTTACAAACCTAGATAGGATTGTGAGCTGAAACTGTCTAGCTTAGTCTTAAGGTGGTAAATGGTACAATTTGTAAGGATAACCAAATATTAAAGAAACTAAAAATGTCAAAACAAAAATGATCACTTGTACAAATTCCATCATTTATTGCAGCACACCACAAAAAGGGTGTGGGATTAATCTTTTCTGATTCTTCAAAACTTTCCTTCATAATCAGGCACTTTCTAAATTACTAAAACTCTTTGAAGGGATAGTCTTAATGTTACCTCATCCAGAAAGTCTCCCACAACTTAGGTGCCCTTCCAATGTGCTTCCTTGGAACCTTGCATACCCCAATTATAACATGTCCTACCCTGAACTATCTTGTCTTTTTATTGGTTGACCTACCCCACTAAACTGTGATGCCTTAGGGGCCAAAAGCTGTATCTTAGTCACACTGTATCACCAACATAGCAGAGTATCTCATTTATAATGGGTATTTAATAAATATATGTGAAATGAATGAAATTTATACTTATCTTTGTATCTGCCCACAGTTTTTACGCAGGGCTTTGAACACTGTCGGGACTAGATAAAAGTTTACTGAATGAATAAACTAGTGGACAGATGCACTTCTGCATATGATCAGTTGTAACAAATAGAAGTTTTAAACTGAACCAGTCATTTGGATGAAAAGAGTAACATGGCAAGGCATCTCAGGGACCCTACATTGTAACTCTCCCTCTCAGGCTATGCCCTGGGTTGGCCTTGGACCAGCCGCAGCCCTGAAGCCTACTCACTCTATCCTACAAAAAAGAAATGATGAGGGAGAAACTGTCTAGCAAAACACCAACTGAAAGATGAATTACAATTATGCCTTAATTCAAAGCCTGAGTTTTTCCTGGTTTCTCTTTTAGGTTGATGGAAAGAAAAAAGTTAAAGCACAGTATAAGCTTTGGCCACTTACAGCTTAAAAAATCTCCCACGGGATACAGTTTTCAAACTATTCCCTAAAATTCAAGTTCAACTAGAAATTAAATAAAATAAACCAATTTTAATACTAAAGTACTTTTAATAAACTAAATAATAAGTTAAATAAGGATGAGTTAAAGCCTGGTCACTAGCTGCTTCTAGAAAGAAGAGAGTGAGCCCATGGCTTACACTGAGGTGCCTTAATCCTGTGTGCGCCCATGAATGAACCAGAGGAGAGCGCCACATGCAGGTATTACCTATCACTGGGATTGAACACATTGCTGATGCACTGAGTAACAAGAATCAGTCACCATCACAGCAACTACCTTTTCCTGAAGCCATCAAGTGACTGCTGTGGTCACAGTGAGCGCTTGCTGTAATCCCCGTGCAGGCAAGCTCTGTATCTGATGCCACGAGAGAAACCCACCACTCTCCACCCCTCTCCTCATTTTTAAGGTGTTTTTCCTTTCCTCATCTCCTTTCCTGGCCTATTACTCTTCCCTCACCTAATCTTTCTTTTTTTCATGCTCTCTCATCTTCTTGTACCTAAGAACCAACAACACTCCTCATATTGCAGCACTGCTGAAACGAATTTTCCAGATCAATGAAGTTTATTCCTTTAAAAGCTAAAATACTTTTTTAAATTACTTAACCATTCTGGCTAAGAGTTCTGAAAATGGGCCATTTGGTCTCTTTACTTCTTAACAGAGCGTACACCATAGAACCTCAAACTTTCTTGACCATGCAGGTTCATCAATCTAAGCATCCCCTTAGGCACATCCCCTCAGAAGAGCTCAGGACGGAGCTCTCCCTGACACACACAACCCCATAACACTTAATGTTACTGCTTCATTTCTACCTCATTTTGATAGTTTTAGATCTCCTCGTACTGTCAGAAAGAATTTTACTTTTCATCGTTCTCATTCTATCTCACTTTTTCTTTCCCCTCTCACTCCCTAATCTGTGGCAGCGTGGGTAACCCGACAGGCAAACTTACAGGAATAATGCGTCAGATAAGGTTTTACAGATATAGGGTCATTGGGCATTGAGTAAGGGCCTAGGGCTCGTCCTGTGAGCAAAGTTCATTGGATTTCTGACAGTGATTTCAAGAGTTCAGAGACCCTTTTTACTTAATTCTGGACTTGGGACCGTAGACGAGAGTTTGTTCTTTGGACGGGTGGATATCACCATCCTTTGTATTCAGGTAGAAACGCACCCAGAACAATTTCTGTTCATGGTTTTAGACCCCACTCTACTTGTACATAGAGAAGGCCAATGGCACCCCACTCCAGTACTCTTGCCTGGAAAATCCCATGGACGGAGAAGCCTGGCAGGCTACAGTCCGTGGGGTCGCTAAGAGTTGGATACGACTGAGCGACTTCACTTTCACTTTTCACTTTCATGCATTGGAGAAGGAAATGGCAACCCACTCCAGTGTTGTTGCCTGGAGAATCCCAGGGATGGGGGAGCCTAGTGGGCTGCCGTCTCTGGGGTCGCACAGAGGTGGACACGACTAAAGCGACTTAGCAGCAGCAGCAGCTACTTGTGCAATCTACCACCATTACTCATTTAAACTTTGAATAAAAAGTAAGACAGAAAAGGCAAATTGCTGAGTGTCATAAGTTACAGATCATCGTACAGCATCGCTTCCTGAGATGTGTCTGTGTCCTGCCCATTCCTTCCTTGGCACATTCCTTCCTAACTTAGCACACTCCTTACCCACAAGCTAAGTGTCTCACCATCCTCGAAAGGCCACCAGGTCACTCTCCCTTCTCAGACACCATTAACTGCATCATCTTTTCAGTTCTTAAGATGGAAGCCTGCTGTCATCACTGGCTCTTCCCTTAGCTATCTTTTTTAAACCAGGCAATTTCAAGATTCTGGTGTATGCAGTTTATTCCATGTCCAAGGTACATTTTATCTGCTCCTCACGCAAGTCTGTTAAAATTCTAACTCATGGCTCTACTTTCCAAACATCTTCTTTCCAAACATCCCTTTCACCTCCCTCTGCTCAAATCTATCCCAAATAAGAGAGCTTTACTCTTTCATCACTGGGCTCTCAATTCCCACTTCCTGAACACCATCATTGGTTAACTCTCAAAATATTTCTTGTTTTCATATGAATGCTATAATTTCACCTTAAGTCCTTTTTATAGTACTTCTTACCACCCACCTCCTCCTGTTCAGTCTTTACATTAGAACTTTCCAGTTTTATATATTCCATTTAGTTTTGCCAATGGAATTAAAGAAACATCCTCTTCTCGTGTCTGTCTACTCCAGTGTCCCTTCCCTGATCACACCTTAGTATCTTCAACTATCTCTTGAGAAATTTTCTTTTCTAATTGCCTAGGAAGTCACTTTTCCCATTTAATTTACTCAACTATTTTCCCTTTTCTGTATTTCTCCCAAACCTCCAGATTTTCTGCTGTGGTTATTACCCACATACCTTCACCTCTCCTCCATCCTCAGATTATAATTGTCAAAAATAACAAGACTGCACTTCTGAACATTTATATGGTGCTATGTGTAGATTTAAACAAATCCCATTCCTCAAACTGTGTAAATGAACTCCCTTCTGCCTTGAACTCATTCAGCAAGACATCCCTCTGGAAATCTGGGCCTCCCTTAGGGACAGCGCTGGACTCCTGACTCCTGCAGGCCTCTGGAAGCAAAGGACCCATTCCTCCCCAGGATGGAGACCTCGGGGTCAGGAGCTGGAGAGGGTTCACCTGCTCCATAGGTCCACCAACAGACCAACACTTTGCCAGCCTTGGATAAAAGCTTCTCATCCTTCTAGGCTCTGACTAAACTTCCTCTCCTGCTTTCATCTCTCACGCCTGTGGCCAACTCACTCACCACACCTACTCTTCACGTGCTTGATCTCCTCATCTCCAATATTCTCTTTCACTCACTTCAACCACCGACATTCTGGATTCCACCTTGGACCCACTCATCTCCTAGGACTACACTCCTCGCAACTTCTCAACCATCCTACTTCCTGGGTCTTCACCCCAGTAAGCCTGCTCCCTGATAAATATATATACACACACATGGGCTTCCCAGGTGGCACAGTGGCAAAGAATCTGCCTGCCAATGCAGGAAATGCAAGAGACTCAGGTTCGATCCCTGGGTCAGGAAGATCCCCTGGAGTAGGAAATGGCAACCCACCCCAGTATTCTTGCTTGGAAAATTCCTTGGACAGAGAAGCCTGGCTAGCTACAGTTCATGGGGTCGCAAAGAGTCAGACATGACTGAGCAACTGAATACACACACATATATACACACACACGTATATACATAAACATATATATATATATGCGTCACTTCCCTGTACACCTGAAAACAATATTGTAAACCAACTATATTTCAATAATATTAAAAGAATATATTGCAGCCAAAAAAGGAATTAAGGGTCATGGAGGTTATGCAGCTTACTCAAGCTCTCACAGTCCCCAAAGAGTAAAACTGATTTCCCATTATAATAATGAGAATATATTTTCTTTCAGGCCATTTGAGATACCTATGCTGTGGCCAATTATTCAACATGCTATCTTGTGGGGAAGACGTTCTGATCAAAAAGAAAGACGAAGGGGGTGCAACTCTAAAGGTAGAAGTTACCTCAGGATCAATTTTCTATATCTAATCATCCCATAAGCAAATATTTAGGTTGCAGTGCTAGCTCAGAGAGAGAAATGAATTCAGTCAAAGAGATGCACAGAAACTCCATGCCAGCCAAGCTGCTTTGTGCCCTCTGTGCAGGTTTCCACAAACAACACTCAAACGAAAAGGAGTCACAGCATTGGAAGAGCAGCTGAGCCCAGCAATGGTGAATCAGGGTGGAGAAGAGAGCAGTCTGGAACTTTCTATGGGGGACTCCTTTCATGCACAATTAGTGCACACTGTAGGAGAAGACTGCTGTGGCCTGCTCACTTCTGAACAAAATAACAATAAAATTAAAAGACTGCTCCCCTCTCCATCCCGTGTCATCTACGCATTTACAAAGTAATAAAGAACATAAATACCATCAGGCACAAATCTTAATGGATCTACAGATAATAATAATATTAAATAGAGACTCAAATCTTTAATTCTTTTTGTGGGAAAAAAAACAACAAAAAAACTTTCAACTTCTTGAATAAAAAATATCCCATTACATCTGTATTTGTACATATCCCTAATAAAACAAATACTGTTATCTGCTGTAGCCCTGCCTTCCCCCAACAAAAATGTAAATAAATATTTAGCAAAACAATAATTTACCTTATAGAAGATCAGAAAAAGGTCATCTAGCTTCCCATGCAAATCACCTGAAAATGAAATGAAAAAAAAAATAAGTATTCAGGAGGAAACAAGAAAATGCCCTTTGTACAAAAGAATTTAAAACCTGAAATACTGCTGATTATGCCAAGCATTCTCAGGACATTGGGTTGTTATCCTATGATGATATTAATTCAACAGATGGTTTGTTTCCATAGCACCCTGTGGAAACTTCATCCCTTTTCCTATTGGGGGAAGCATCCAATGTCACGATTTCCTATTCATTTCTGCCATTTATGCTGTGCTTAGCTCACTCCATGCCAAGTGCCAAACTAAGGGTTTACATGAACTATCTTGTTCAATCCTAAAACCACTAACCACTAGTCAAGTATGGATGTGAGAATTGGACTACAAAGAAAGCTGAGCGCCAAAGAATTGATGCTTTTGAACTGTGGTGTTGGAGAAGACTCTTGAGAGTCCCTTGGACTGCAAGGAGATCAAGCCAATCAATCCTAAAAGAAATCAGCCCTGAATATTCATTGGAAGGACTGATGTTGAAGCTGAAACTCCAATACTTTGGCCACCTGATGCGAAGAACCAACTCATTGGAAAAGACCCTGATGCTGGGAAAGATTGAAGGTGAGAGGAGAAGGGGACAACAAAGGATAAGATGGTTGGATGGCATCACTGACTCGATGGACATGAGTTTGAGTAAGTTCTGGGAGATGGTGAAGGACAGGGAAGCCTGGCCTGCTGCAGTCCATGGGGTCGCAAAGAGTCGGACACGACTGAGTGACTGAACTGAACTGATAACCACTCTATGAGATGGGTATTGTTTTCACCATATTCATTTTATAAATGAGGCTCAGAGTAGTTAAGTAGCTTACAAAGTTGCCTAGCTACCAAGTAGCAGAGCTGGAATTCAAACTCAACTTTATCTCACTTCAAAACTGTACTGTACTCTACTGCCTACACTAGGAGAATCTCTAGGAGAACAGCAATATTACTTATCATTAAACCCCTAAAAGCCTCCTATAGTACCTGCTGCATAGTAGGCATTCAATAATTAAGTTCAATTGCTAAATGCACAGCTTTTTAAAGCCATGGTTTCAAGAATATGCAGTAGAACCTGAAACTTAAAAGTTGTGAGTAGATATTTGACATTCTCTTAATGAGACTATTAGCAAAAATAAAAATGAAGGCATTGCTTTATAAAACTCAAGAAATCATGTAAATATATGAAGTCATTAATTTAAAAACAAGAGCAAATATGTGAATATTCAAGAGCCCTATTTGGATAACTATTTCTAGGTAAATATTTGTCTTTCATAAGCTCTGATCATAAATTTTTATTCCTTATATCCAACTTTATTACCAAATGTAATTTAATTTAGGAATACTTTTCCCCAGTTTGTTTAAAAATGCTACAAACAAAATTAACCAAACATATACAAGAGGTGAGTCTAATTATTATGGGAGTAACAAAATTAAAATATAACATCACCAGCACTTATTTATAAAATGACTACAATATTAATATTGAGCAAGGAGATCAAACCAGTCAATCTTAAAGGAAATCAATCCCAAATATTCATTGGAAGGATTGATGCTAAAGCTGAATCCTTTGGCCACCTGATGTAAAGAGCTGACCCACTGGAAAAGACTCTGATGCTGGGAGAGATTGAGAGTGAGAGAAGGGGACGACAGAGAATGGGATGGTTGGATGGCATCACCGACTTAATGGACTTGAGTTTGAGCAAGCTCTGGGAGTTGGTGATGGACAGGAAGTCCTGGCATGCTGCAATCCATGGGGTCACAGAGTTGGACATGACTAAGCAACTGAACTCAACTCATTTACATATTGTCTAGGGCTGCTTTTGAGCTACTAGGGCAGAGCTGAGTAGTTGGCCACAGAGACCACATGGTTTACAAAGCCAAAATGTTTATCATCCTGTTCCTTAGAGAAAAGCTTGTCAAGCCCTCATCTAGAACATCCCTCGTGGTTAAAGTCACCCACGTTAAAGATCTTGGCCAAAATGTACTCATATGGCCAAAAGTAGGCACTTCATATGGGCTACTGTAGAAGAAAGTTCTGGAGAGCTGTTTTTGACACCTTGATACTGTTTCTTGCTGGGTAACCTAGAAAAGGACCCACCACTTTGAGTTTCAGTCTTCTCATCAGCAAAGTGAGGATAATACAAACTTCTCCACCCACCTCAGGGGGACATGGGGAGATGATGGCTGCCAAGATGCTCCAGAGACCATGAAGAGCTACAGGAATGTCCAGAGGGGTTGCTGCTGCTGTTCTTCATGTTCAGTACTATGTGCTGTTGCCACTGGATCCTACAGAGACCCTGAAACTTTTCCGTGATCAGCAAGGCAAGGATAGCACTGGTCACTGGGACATTTACCAGTCAGCAAAAGCCATTTCTGGAGCTTTCAGCAATATGGAAATCAAGAGATTCACTGGATTCATTGTAACTTTAGGAGCTTTCAAAATTGTGTCCAATAGAAAAATGTAGTTTGGAAAACATGTGACTTTTAAATTGTTTCCAATTTCACATTAGAAACTTCCAATAGCTCCTATTTAAGGAGAGCAGCCTTAAAATAGGACTGCAGAGATGAGTGGTTCTTAGTTCAGGGCAGATCCCAAGGATCCCAGTATCCCAGGTCTCTGGGAGATAGTGAGGGACAGGGAAGCCTGACGTGCTGCAGTCCATGGTGTCACAAAGAGTCGGACATGACTTAGCGACTGAACAAGAAGAATATTGAGAGCGTATTAATACTACTGCATACTTAAATCTCATTGCTCTCACTCCAAATCTAAGGAAATAAAAATGGAAGAACTTTACCTATTAGTTAAATATTTATTTTTAATTATTTTGTTTTCCTAATTCTCTTCAGGATGACTTGTCTTTCAAAGCTTTGGGTAGTCAGAAATGTAGCTAGCAAGCTAATAAAAATGAATTGGTTTCAACATATTAATAGTTGAGGTTATAAAGATATAACCAACTTCTAGCTGGACAGCAAAAGATAACACTCAATATATCATGTAAAAGCCACAGAAAGATATTTTCACTGCATATAAAAATATAAGTGCATACATGGTTAACTTTCATAATATAAATGTAGACTAAAACACCTCTACTTCATGCCCATTAACAACCATGCAGCATGTTTAGATGTCCATGTAAAAAACTGCATCTGGAAATTAAAACAATGGTGAAGGTTCATCATAATTTCTCTCTCTTTCCTAATACTGTCTTAAACAGAGGATGGTTTTGAAAATGTGGCCCCGATTTTAAATGATGGCCAAATTTTTCTAGGTTCAATGGGGCTATTAAAGACAATTTAATGAAAATTCCTATGCTATGGAAATGTATGAGCCTGGCTTTTCCTTCTACCAATGGTGCTATGTGGGAAAAAGTCTGGAAATATTAATAAATGCCCAAGATGTATCTTTTAAAAAATGTAACTGTCCAATCAATCCATTCCCTAATCTCTGTCTGGTGATGGAAAATGAAACACCAGTCAGAGTGGTGCATAATGGGACTGGGATAGCAGATATGGGACTGGCTCTAACCTGGGATGCAAAAGATCTGAAATTCTGACTCTGCCACTAACCAGCTGAGTGAGCTGGGGAGGAGAGAAGGGGAAAGTTATTACATAGAAATGTATGGAAGGCAATACCATTTCTGGGTCTCAATTTTATCCTTAAGAACAAGGGATAGATCAGCTGACCTCTGTAAGAACCATTCAGTCCTTACATTTTGTGATTCTAGAATTTACATGCCCTCTAATTAATTCATGTCTTCTTCTAAATCCTTCTATGCAAAGACAAGTCTCCAATGGCATCTGGAGGTGTACTAGAAACATACAGGAGCAGATCACAGTCTCTGTTTGGCTTATTATATTACACTTTGAGAGCAAATCTTGCCCTGGCTCCACAGGCTTCATTGGTTCGCCTGGCTTCCTGAGCCTCATAACTCCAAATTCTTTATCTGCATGGAAAGTAAAAGCCAATGAGGTCTTGAATAAAAGGTCCCCACTGCTGAGATGCATCATCTGGTAGGCTGAGATGCATCATCTGGTAGGCAGAGATGTGGTAGCCTGATCAGGTTGAAACTGAACCATTAAGGACTCTTCAAAAGCCTGAGTCTGGGCATGACATGGAGTGTATACTGCTACATCAAGTCTCTGTCACCACTATCAGATGCTAGAAATGGAAATGGTTGAATTAGATTGTCAAATCCATTCTACCTGCCAGAGTAAAAGAAACATGGGCTAAAAATTGATTTGGAAAATAACAATCACTGTGTTGTAACCTAAAGGCTTAATTAGAAGTTAAGAGAATTGCTGTTCCTTCCACAAACTCCATTCTCAGACAGTTGCAAGCATGCTGAGCACCAACTGTGATGAATTTCAATGTGTACTGCTTCCTGAAGCAATATCCTGCCAGGCTGGCCTATATGATAACAAAATCTCAGCTCCTGTTATTTAGAAGAACAAGGAAAAGATTTCTGGGACATTCTCACTCTTCTAAAAGCTGCAGAGACCAGATGAAAAATATCAAACAGCAGCCAAGGGAAGAGGAGAGTTTAATCTCCACTCTGCCTTGGGCTTTTCCCTTTCCAGCAGAAGTGGCATGCAGAGGCCTATCTAGAAAAAGCAACATGGAACAAAGATAATGATAGCTAGATGGAGAGCAAAGGACGCTTATTCCACCCATGGGTAGTTTTCTGTACTAAAATGCTGCCTGCCTTTATAAAAAGCTAAGAGTTCTTTAATTTCTCACATAATTAATTCCTGCCAGCTGGTATGCAAAACAAAGACAAGATGGGGAACAGTATTATCATGATAGATAACTCTATATTAACACTTTCCCTTAATACAGTCCAGTTTACACAGTTTTCAAGTTAGGCCAATGATGTAGAACCAAGAGGCTCCTAAATATTAATCTGGCAACTCGGCCCTGAAACTTACCACAAATTGTTATCTCTTTGGATGGAGATGTGTTTGTATGAGTAAAATTCGGCATTTGCTGTAGGACTTTCTTGGTTTCAAACAGCACCTCTAAGACATAATAAGCATGAAGTATCTGAGGATGAAGAGGAAATAGATATAATGAAGTAGAAAGAAAGGCATGAGTGCACAGAAAGCAATGTATTTATCCTGGCACAGTATCTGGCACATAATAAGCCCTCACTAGAGATTTGTACGGAGAAGGCAATGGCACCCCACTCCAGTACTCTTGCCGGGCAAATCCCACGGATGGAAGAGCCTGGTGGGCTGCAGTCCATGGGGTTGCTAGGAGTCGGACACAACTGAGCAACTTCACTTTCACTTTTCACTTTCATGCACTGGAGAAGGAAATGGCAACCCACTCCAGTGCTCTTGCTTGGAGAATCCCAGGGACGGGGGAGCCTGGTGGGCTGCCGTCTCTGGGGTCGCACAGAGTCGGACACGACTGAAGCGACTTAGTAGCAGCAGCAGCAGAGATTTGTAAGCTGAATGAACGAAAGGTTCCTAGCATGTCTATAGTCTCATGTTCTTAATAGACATCACCCATTCACAAAACATTTCTGATGATTCTTGGTCCTTAGAACCCAAGAGAGGTAGGGAAAAAAGGAGACTCCACTGGCCTAATAAATTAGCAGGCAAAAACATAAATAAAAATTAAAAGAAAAGGAGAGAGAAGGAGAAAGAAAGAGAGGGAGAGAAAGATTGGACAAGAGGGGCTTCTTTGCATTTCTGTGCAGCTTTGCATTTCTATGCAGCTCAGGCTGGGAGCTAGGTGCGGGTGCTGGGTTAGGAGATCTCACAAGGCAGCCAGAAAAGCCTCAAGGGACTCCTGAGCCAGGTGTCCCTGCTGTGGCTCAGTATTCCGTACACAGATGTGAGGGTATAGGCCAGCAAGCACATTTATATACAAGTCTAAGTGTAAAACATACTGCAAAGTCAAGTAAACAATTCCAATTATCTCCTGTAATGACTATTCATTCCTTGGTCTCCTCCAGTTAGTGTTGATGACAGCATTGTTTTGGACAGATTTACTGGGTTTTCTCCTTCAGGCTTTTTGTTTTTTTGTTATATCATTCTCTTTTTTAATTATGAAATATTCCAAATACATAATCCAAAAAATGATGTAGCTGATACAAACTTAGGTTTTTCCAGTGGTCATGTATGGATGTGAGAGTTGGACTGTGAAGAAAGCTGAGCGCCAAAGAATTGAGGCCTTTGAACTGTGGTGTCGGAGAAGACTCTTGAGAGTCCCTTGGACTGCAAGGAGATCCAACCAGTCCATTCTAAAGGAGATCAGTCCTGGGTGTTCTTTGGAAGGACTGATGCTAAAGCTGAAACCCCAATACTTTGGCCACCTGATGTGAAGAGTTGACTCATTGGAAAAGACTCTGATGCTGGGAGGGATTAGGGGCAGGAGGAGAAGGGGACAACAGAGGATGAGATGGCTGGATGGCATCACCTGACTTGATGGACATGAGTTTGAGTGAACTCCGGGAGCTAGTGATGGACAGGGAGGCCTGGCATGCTGCAATTCATGGGGTCACAAAGAGTCGGACACGATTGAGTGATTGAACTGAACTGAATACCACTTTATGGTCAGAAATGTTTGTACCTGTATTGCCCAATGCAGTAGAAACTGGTCACATGGGGCTACTGACCACTTGAAATGGGGCTAGCCAAAACTAAGACATAATATAAGCCCAAAATACACACTGTATTTTAAAGATTTAGTATAAAAAAAGTAAAATATCTCATTAAAAACTTTGAATACGATTACATACTAAAATGATAATTTTACATGTTGGAATAAATAAAACACATTATTAAAATTAACTTCACTTTTTTTCTTTTCGCTTTTATAATATTGACTACTGGTGGTTTAGTTGCTAAGTCGTGTCTGACTTGCAACCCCATGGACTATAGCCCGCCAGGCTCCTCTGTCCATGGGATTCTCCAGGCAAGAATACTGGAGTGGGTTGCCATTTCCTTCTCCAGGGGATCTTCCCGACCCAGGTATCGAACCTGGGTCTCCTGCATTGCAGTCAGATTCTTTACCTATTGAGCTATGAGGGAAGCCTAATATTGACTACTGCTGCTGCTGCTAAGTCACTACAGTTGTGTCCGACTCTGTGGGACCCCATAAACGGCAGCCCACCAGGCTCCCCCGTCCCTGGGATTCTCCAGGCCAGAACACTGGAGTGGGTTGCCATTTCCTTCTCCAATGCATGAAAGTGAAAGTTAAAGTGAAGTCGCTCAGTCGTGTCCCACCCTCAGCGACCCCATGGACTGCAGCCTTCCAGGCTTCTCCGTCCATGGGATCTTCCAGGCAGGAGTACTGGAGTGGGGTGCCATTGCCTTCTCCGAATATTGACTACTAGAAGATTTTAAATATGTATGTGGATCACACTATATTTCTATTGGACAGCACTGACTGGTTTAGATTTTTGGAGGCTAAGAGAGGTTGTTTTCTACATACTGTTCAGATAATGCTTTAGGTGAGCTTCCTAGATGGCTCAGTGGTAAAGAATCTGCCTGCTAAGCAGGAGATGCGGGGTTTGATTCCTGGGTTGGAAAGATCCCCTGGAGGAGGGCATGGCAACCCACTCCAGTATTCTTGCCTGGAGAATCCCACGGACAGAGGAGTCTGGCGGGCTACAGTCTATGGGGTCACAATAAGCTGGACAAAACTTAGGGACTAAATAACAACAATAATGCTTCGGGTATCAGATTTAGGACAGATGGAACCCTTTGGAACAATCCTATCTCATGGTGTCCTGAAGTTTCCAATTAAAATAATGAAATTATTTTCTAATCAAAAATATTTAAGTTTGGAGAATTTTCATGATCAAATAATTAAAAAACAACAACAACAGGAAGCATGATTTGAAGCAACGTGAGAATCAGAAAGAAAGAGAAGGGACCCTGGATGTTGATTAGTAGGGAGCAAGCCCTATTTCCTGCCTTCCCAAACCTAATGGATTGATAAGGATTCCCCCCACAATAGCATTTTAAATCTATTCAATGCCTTTTAAATCTATTCAATTTGACAGGGTGAGTCAAATCTTGAATGTAACCCTTCCTTTAGCCACATTTTAAAGGAACAGGCAAAACACTTTGATAAAATGATTTACTGATATATGAATTGGCATTTATTTAATTTACTGATTCCTAAAACTGGCTTCAGTGTTACCTTAGCTTGCCACTGTAGACTTTTTGGACCATTTGTAGCATTAATAAGAGTAATTGCTGCCTGAAAAGGCAGTTGTTGTTTTAAGTTAAATTAACAAATATTCACTGAGGATATATTGCAACAACAGAAAATTTCTATTATCAAAATAGTTTTTCTGGGTCCTTTTTCAATTGTCTAAAATCACATTGGTTATATTAGTCCCTACAGAGCCAGTGTACTTCTCTTTCAATTGCATTTTAATTGTGTTTACAATTGCAATATTAAATACTACTCAAAAGAGTTAACTCATATTGGTTTATATGCTTATAAATATGTTCAGATTAAGTGGCAACTTAAATAAAATATTCACATTCTTTTTAAGGCACTGAGAGAGGAAAACAGTACTTTTAAAGGATTTTCTTTCTTAAAAAGTAACTAGGGAATTCCCTGGCTGCCCAGTGGTTAGGACTCCACGCTTTCATTGCTGAGGGTGTGAATTCACCCTCTCAAGCTGCACAGCATGGCCAAAAAAAAAAAGCAACTAGTTTTTAAAGAAAAAGAAAAGTTCTTTGTAAAGTTGAAATACAAATTTAAACAGCAAAAAGAAGCATAACAATGGAAAGCAATTCTTCTTTTTTGCTAGACATCAGTCCCCTTTCCCTATCCCAAGAAACAGCCACTGTTTGGAGTATCTTTCCAAAAAATATTCTGTGTACTTGCCAGCCTATAAAAATCAATATAATTACATAGGAATATGTAAACATATATATAAGCACATAATTCCTTAAATAACATCTGGTATATTCACACAAAGGAATATTATTCAACCAAAAATAGGAATGAGGTACTGATGCATGCTACAGTATGAATGAACCTTGAAAACATTATGCCAAGGAGAAGCCACCAGGCACAAAACGCTACATATGAATCCATTTATATACATGTCCAGATTAGGCAAATCTGTAGAGACAGAAAGTAAACTGGTAGTTGACAGGGGCTAGGGAGAAGGGAGAATGGGAAGTGACTGCTTAATGGATACCAGGCTTTGTTTTGAGGATGTTAGAAATGTTCCGAAATTAGAAAATGGTGATGGTTGTACAACACTGGGAATATACTAAAAACCAATGCATCATACACTTCATTTAAATTGGTTTAAAAAAATCAATTTTATGTTATGTGACTTTTATCTTAATTTTTTAAAACCTATATATATATATATATATATATAATGTTTATTAATTTTGTTTAACAAAAGGGAACACACTGTACACTATGTTGAATCTTTTTGTCTTTCCTTAACAATACAATCTTTTCATTTTCATAAAATCAAAACTGTCTGTCTTTTCAGAGCTGCTTGGATTTTGTCTTATCTTTTATATCCTTGAGCATATTAAGCATACTTACTTTAAAGTCTGAGTCTGATAATGCCATTATCTAAAAACTCTATAGGTTTGTTTGCACTGTTTGTGGTTTGCCTGTTTTCTTGCATGAATCTTGCATCTTCCTATGCCTGGTTAACACTTGTATTAAATTCTGGATATTGTATATGAAAACTTGAAGAAATAACTTGAAGCCTATTTTCTTACAGAAAGGATTTATATTTTCTTTTGGCAAGTGGCTAGGAGCATTAGCTGTCCAGGATGATCTCAATTTTAGGAATTGGATGATTGAAAATTTTGCTTCAGACCCTACAGAGCCAGTACTTTTCACTCACTCTTATTCCTAGGGTATGCCCTTAAGGTCAAAGTGATGGTTTCGGGGTGATGTCAGAAATTAATGGAGCAGGTAGTTCCAAGATCCCATCCCCCTGCAGAAACACTGAAAAATCAAGCCAAAAAAACAGATCAAACAAACAAACCAGTCAGATCCAACTTCATCAGAACTTTGGAAAATAGTCAAAGCTCACAGCAACCAAGGAAATGCTGAATCAAGAAAGAGGCAACTTAAATATGGCTCAGTGGATCACCTGGTGGCTCAGACGGTAAAGAATATCCCTGCAATGCAGGAGTCCCAGGTTCAATCCCTGGGTCAAGAAGATCCTCTGGAGAACAGAATCGCTGCCTACCCACTCCAGTATTCTTGCCTGGAGAATTCCATGGACAGAGGTACAGTCCATGAGGTTGCAAAGAGACACAACTGAGCAACTAACACACTAAGTATAAAGTAAAGGCTATGATAGATTTGTAAACAGTCAGGCTAAGTGGTAAAGGAGTAGTATATCAACACAGAGCCAGTCTGCAGAGATTAGATTTTTCTTCCTTCCCTTCTTTCTTTTCCCCTTTTCTCCTTCCTTCCTCTGGCCTTTATCTCTCTCCCTTTCTTTCTTTCTTAATGGCTCTTGGTGTTTAAGGAAATCCTTATCAAAACACTAAATGAACACAGGCTAAAAGAAAAGAAATTTCAGGGGATTCCCCTGGTGGTCCAATGGTTAAGACTCCACACTTCTACTTCAGGGGCACAGGTTCAATCACTGGACAGGGAACTAAGATCCCACATGCTGCATGGTATGGTCAAAAAAATAAAAATATTAATAAAAGTAATAATAAATAAAACTAAAAAAGAAAAGAAACTTCAGATACTTCTCACACAACTAATCCTAAGAGACATCTACAGAATACTCCACCCAACAACAGCAGACTGCACATCTTTACAAGGGCACATGGAACATTCTCCAGGACAGACCAGATGTTAGGCCACAAAATAAGCCTCAATACATTCTAAAAAACTGAAATCACACAAAGTATCTTCTCTGACCACAATGGAATGAAACTAGAAATCAGTAACAGAAGGAAAACTGGAAAATTCACAAATATGTGGAAATTAAACAACGTACTTTTGAACAACTGATGGGTCAAAGAAGAAGTCACAAGGGAAATGAGAAAATACTTTGAGATCAACAAAAATGAAAACATAACATACCAAAACTTATGGGATACAGTGAAAACAATGCTTAGCAAGAAATGTATGGCTGTAAATGCCTACAAAAACAAAGAAAAATCTCAAATGAAAGCCTAACTTAATGCTTAACGAGCTAGAAAAAGAAGAGCAAATTAAACTGAAAGCCAGCAGAAGAAGAACTAGAGTGCAGATAATTAAATAGAGAACCAAAAAATAAAAGAGACAATCAACAAAACCAAAAGTTGGTTCTTTGAAAAGAGCTACAAAGTTGAGAAAATTTTACCTAGACTGGCCAAGAAGAAAGAGAGAAAAGGCAAATAACTATAATCAGAAATGAAAATGGGGACATTACCACTGACCTAAAAGAAATAAAAAGAATTATAAGAGAATACTATGAACAATTGCATACTAACAAATGAGATAACTTAAAAAGATGAAAGGGACAAATTCCCGGAAACACACAAATCATCAAGACTTACTCAAGAAGAAACACAAAATCTGAACACATCTAGAATAAGCAGAGACTGAATCAGTCATCATAAAGCGCAAGACCCAAGAGCTTTACTTGTGAGCTCGACAAAACATTTAAAGAAGTGACACCAATCCTTCTCAAACTCTTCTAAAATACAGAAGAGTAGGAAGCAATTCCTGAGTCATTCCATGAGGCCAGTATTATCTTGATATCAAAGCCAGATAAAGACATCACAGGAAAAGAAAATACAAACCAATATCCCTTACGAATAAAATGTAAAAATCCTCAACAAAACACTAGCAAACCAAATCCAACGGAATTTTTAAAGAATTATATACGATGACCAAGTGGGATTTATTCCAGGAATATAAGGGTGGTTCAACATAAGAAAACTAATCAGTGTAATACACAGTGTTACTAGAAAAAAGGGGGAAAAAATACACAATGATCTCCACTGATGCAGAAAAAGCATTTGATAAATTCCAACACCTTTTCATGATAAAGCCACTGAGAAGACTAGGAATAGAAGGAAACTTTCTCAACTTGATAAGCATCATTTATCAAAAAAAAAATACAGAATATTAGCCAGACATTAAAATAAAGGAGTACTGAAACATACTATGCCATGAATGAACCTTAAAAACATTATGCTAAGGGAAAGCAGCCACATACAAAAGGAAACATATAATTCCTTTTGTATGAAACATTCGGAATAGAAAAATCCATAGAGACAGAAAGTAGAACAGTGATTGCCTGGAGTGGAGGAGGAGGGAATGGTAATGGGTGTGGCACTTCTTTGGGAGGCGAAGAGAATGTTTTGGAATTTTATATTAGTGATTGTTGCACAATCTTGTGAATATACTAAAAAGCACTGAATCATATACTTTAAAATGGTGAATTTTATAGTATGCAAATTACATCTCAGAAAAAGAACAAGGAAATACTGTGAGCCTACAGACAGAAAGGAGGTTTTTGTGTACCTTAAGAAACTTCTATTTAATGGGTTAAACAAAGCAGAGGGTAGCACTCACTTAATGTGAAGTTTTTTTCCCCAAGGGAATGCATTTCTGCTGTAGTGTTTTCGTCCATTCAATAGATAGTTATTGAACACACGTTATGTACAAGAATCAGGACAGTATCTGCTTCCACTTGCCTGTTGTTGCTTGAAGGCCTCAATAAGTAAATCAATGTCAGTAAAAGTGAGAGGAAATTGCAGCCGAGGACCACAGTAGGAGTCTGGGATTTCTATCAACTCCAAATAGTCTTGTCTATCCTTGTCCTGAATGCTGCTACCAAAAAGGCGAGTTACTAATCCTGGAAATGGAAAGACAGGAAAGGGAGGGAAAATCAACATTCCCATACTTAAAATACAATTGATACCTTCTTGAATATCTAGCCCATGTAAAGCACTGTATTAAATGTTACAAATACCAAGATATCCCACATATAACCATGAGGAATGACTTGTTCTGAGATCAGTAGGTATATTCACATGAATCATGATTCCTTCCTGGGTGGACATTTTACCAAAGCAGTGAGTTCATTAGTGGGGAGGAGAGGGTGGTGCACAGAGAAAACTGATCAATCAAGGTATTTTGATGCTCTGAAGGGCTTTCCAAGTGGCTCAGTGGTAAAATATCTGTCTGCCAATGCAGAAGACTCAGGATCTATCCCTGGTCTGGGTACATCCTCTGGAGAAGGAAATGGCAAGCAACCCACTCCAGTATTCTTGCCTACAAAATATCATGGACTGAGGCTTCTGCCAGGCTGAAGACCATGGGATTGCAGAGCTGGACACGAGTGAGTGACTGAGCACAGCACAGCTCTAGTTCTACCTTTGTGTGTGTGTGTGTGTGTGTGTGTGTGTGTGCACTCTAATAACAGCCTACCAGGCTCCTCCGTTCATGGGATTTTCTAGGCAAGAGTATTGGAGTGGGGTGCCATCGCCTTCTCCCTCTAGTATCTTAGAGTTTTACAAATGAAGCTGAAGATGCATTGTATTTGATTCAAACATCTGTAACTCTTCAGGATCCACAGAAAATTAAATGGCAACATTCAATTTTTTCCTGTTGAATGCTTCAAATTTTACTTAGCTGTAACTGATTTGTTTCTCTCATCACATAAAAACCAATTTTCTGACATGATTTTTCTTTCTTCTTGGTAACAAAGTAGATAAGGCTAGACGACCAACCACAGGCAGAAATTCCCAAAGGGCCTCTCTCTGGCAGAGAAATTTCTGCGTAACGATTACCTGCACTGCTCATTTCAGTAGGTGCTAAAACCCAGGATCTCTTTCTTGCTAGACTGCCTATGAAACAACAAGAGAAATCTGGCCAATTCAGGTGGAGAAAGATGAAAAGGGATACGGCAGACTGATTGCAAAAGCATCCCCCATTCTCTACTCCAACTCTAGTCATGCCCTTTTTTAATATGATTCTGCAACCACCCTCATTCAGAGCCTCTTTCTTCCAGCCCTTGAAGCTGGGTTGGGTTTGTGACTTGAGTTGGATTGAAGAATGTAGTGGAAATGCTATGTTCAGTTCTAAGCCAAGGCCTCAGGGTGCCTTGTATGCTTCCATGAAAGCATGCCACTCCCACAAAGCCAGTCTACTGAAAGCTCCAAGATCATGCAGAACAGAGCTGAGTCATCCTAGCCAAGGACACCTAGATCAGCCACCAGCCAGCAGACCTGCAAACACATGAGTGAACTCCAGCCAAGACCTGAAAAACTCTCAAATCAAGTCTGCCAAGATCTGTAGAAGTGCTCAACTAATCTGTAGACTTGTGAGCAGAAAGAAATGTTTATTACAGGCTACTGAGTTATTGTGGTTGTTTAATACACAGTATTATTGTGGTAACAGATTAGTGACATGGAGGATGATAACATACTCTTCAATTCATTAACACTGAATTGCTACTAAGCTCATTAATCAGAAGCTCTCTATAGGCTTGGAAGGTACAATATCAGCAGACGTAGATAGAAAACACCGCTTTTCGAGATTCAGTTAGAATGAGAGATTACAATTAAAAACTAAATGAAGTTTCCTTCTACAGTCATTATATTTGGTAATTTTAAAATGCTTTCTAAATTACTGTGTACCCCAATATTTTGTGGGGGCAGTTGATGATGCTTTATAAGAAATTAAATTTAGGAGTAACAATGTCTGTCTTCACTGAGGCTATTTTTCTCATTTGGATACGGTTTGAAATTTGAAAAAATTAAACTACTTCATTTCATGTTTGAAAACTAGAAATGCAGAGCAGCTTCATAAATTTTATCTCAGGTTCATTTTGTAGGCAGAAAAGCCAAAATATTCTACCTATCTTAATGATCATTTCTACTTGGTAGTCTTTCTTAGAATTGCAGTTTACTAAAAACAACAACAACAACAACAAAAAAAAACCCTTTCCTCTTAACTCTACATACTGAAAAATTAAGCTCTTCTTGGGAAAACACAACAAACAAACAAAACCAAAAACAACCCTGTAGTTTCACTATATCATTTTAAAACTAACTGAGTAATCCCAACTGGTGAGGTATAAACAAGAAGTGACTTTCTTTTCCCGATCACTGCCTTCACCAGTGTTCTGTCAAATTTCCCTTTCTCGTCAGCTAAGTGACACATCATGTCAATGCCATCAGTTCTGGTTATTAAAACTCAGTCATATTATTTAAAACCATAATAAAAATATTGTTTTTCTTCTTTAAAAGAAATCCAATTTGGCCCTTCCTTTCATGCATCTGATGATCCTCATTTAAGTTCAGTGATAAATATATGAAAAAGCACCATTTCCCTAAACCAATTCTTAATCAAAACTGCTCAGTATAAAATATCAGTAAACATCAAGTCATAATCCTTCTGCTGTTTTTTATCCACATAAAAAGGAATAACATAGATTCTCTTCCAAATATGGGTAGCTAATGTGGGTCAATATATGAAAACAATCAAAAGCTTTAACATTTCTAATTTAAGTACTATCCTTCTGGGCTATAACTATTGTAACCAGTAATAATAATCTAATGAATGCCAGCAACATAAGAATATTTGTGAAACATATAATTAGAATTAATCCTTACCTATTTGGTTTACAATTCTATCAATGTGAATCTACAGTAATTAAATATAATAAAATCCTGAATTACAACAGAATGATGCCTTTACAAGTTGTTCTAAAGAAAATACCTCACAAATACCCCCTACACACAATCTTTTCTTTTACTCAGTACAGACTCAAAATCTGGACAGGGAAAAATCTAAAGCCCATAATTTAAAAAAAAAAAAAAAAAAAAAAAACCACAATTTCTGCCTCTACCACCCACATGTCACTTTGAAAACAAACTCCAGACCTTCCTGGAAAAAGAAAATCACCAACTGAACCATGTTTATAGTTACTTCATTTCTGAATTATGAATCTAGATTAAAACCTTGAGCGTCCATACAGTAAGTTAAATAGATGTCAAAATGACATTTTTAAAAATTCAACACCTGTTCTTGATTTTTTTCTTTTAATATAAATTTATTTTAATTGGAGGTTAATTACTTTACAATATTGTATTGGTTTTGCCATACATCAACATGAATCCGCCACAGGTATACAGGTGTTCCCCATCCTGAACCCCCCTCCCTCCTCCCTCCCCGTACCATCCCTCTGGGTCGTCCCAGTGCACCAGCCACAAGCATCCAGTATCATGCATCGAACCTGGACTGGCGATTCGTTTCATATATGATATTATACATGTTTCAATGCCATTCTCCCAAATCATCCCACCCTCTCCCTCTCCCACAGAGTCCAAAAGACTGTTCTGTACATCTGTGTCTCTTTTGCTCTCATACAGGGTTATCATTACTATCTTTCTAAATTCCATATATATACTGTACAGTATTACTATACTGTATTGGTGTTTTTCTTTCTGGCTCACTTCACTCTGTATAATCGGCTCCAGTTTCATCCACCTCATTAGAACTGATTCAAATGTATTCTTTTTAATGGCTGAGTAATACTCCATTGTGTATATGTACCACAGCTTTCTCATCCATTCATCTGCTGATGGACATCTAGGTTGCTTCCATGTCCTGGCTATTATAAACAGTGCTGCGATGAACACTGGGGTACACGTGTCTCTTTCAATTCTGGTTTCCTCAGTGTGTGTGCCCAGCAGTGGGATTGCTGGGTCATAAGGCAGTTCTATTTCCAGTTTTTTAGGGAATCTCCACACTGTTCTCCATAGTGGCTGTACTAGTTTGCATTCCCACCAACAGTGTAAGAGGGTTCCCTTTTCTCTACACCCTCTCCAGCATTTACTACTTGTAGACTTTGGGATCGCAGCCATTCTGACTGGCGTGAAATGGTACCTCATTGTGGTTTTGATTTGCATTTCTCTGATAATGAGTGATGTTGAGCATCGTTTCATGTGTTTGTTAGCCATCTGTATGTCTTCTTTGGAGAAATGTCTATTTAGTTCTTTGGCCCATTTTTTGATTGGGTCATTTATTTTTCTGGAATTGAGCTGCAGGAGTGACCCACCTCCCAGAATATTGGAAATAAAAGCAAAAATAAACAAATGGGACCTGATTAAAATTTAAAGCTTCTGCACAACAAAGGAAACTATAAGCAAGGTGAAAAGACAGCCTTCAGAATGGGAGAAAATAATAGCAAATGAAGCAACTGACAAACAACTAATCTCAAAAATATACAATGTTCTTGACTTTTAAAAAAAACTCAGACAACTAGGAATGGAAGGCTACCTCCTTAATATATATATTTTTTAAATGCCCACTTTCACTGTTTCATTTTAACATTGTTTTGCTATCTCCAGCAAATACAATAAACCATGAAGCAAAAATAAGAGCAGTGACTATTGGAAAGAAAGATACAAAAATAAAGTTACTTGTGACCATGTGATTCAATATCTAAACTCAAGGAAATCAACTGAAAAACTTCCAGAATTGACAGGAGAATTAAAATAATACAGAGGTTAATCTCACTGGTTTGAACCACAGCTCCACCACTGATGAGTAACTTTGTGAGACTACCTTTATAAGACTTAGTATTATAAAGATGAATGATAATAATATTAATTCCACTGGTGTGTCATGAAAACTAAATGAAATGATATATCTGAAGCACTTGAAGACATGGCACATGGTATTTACTAAATACCAGTAATAATAAAAATTATTATTTAATGTTACTGGAAAAGTAATATAGTATAAAATAAACAGAAACCAAAAGCTTTATTAAATACTACTAATAATCATTAGGGTGA
The DNA here is from genome assembly GCF_016772045.2 of Ovis aries. Taxonomy (NCBI): domain Eukaryota; kingdom Metazoa; phylum Chordata; class Mammalia; order Artiodactyla; family Bovidae; genus Ovis; species Ovis aries. The sequence continues at coordinate 17,012,394 of NC_056080.1, read as the reverse complement.
GATAGTGGGGAAAATATCTTATTCATGACAGCAACAAAAATATAAAATACCTGGCTTGATAGGACATTTTGATCTGGGAAGCAGAAAGAGAAGTCAAAATAACACTTCCACTCACTCCATCCCACTCCCCACTTCCACCAGCCTCAGTTTAAACTGTTGCTATTAATATGTATAGGCTTTCTACCTGTGGGAGGAGGCTGATGTGAAAAAGTAGCCTGGGGAATGGATGTGTAGTCTCCCCATCAAGTCCTATGGATTAGTTTTGAGCAAGCAGTAGGACATGCAGATCACCTCTCACCTCTGGAACACTTAGAATATCTCAGGGTACTCGGTGGCTCAAAGTTAAAACCATTAATCTGGCCCTCATATCTGGAAATGTTAAAGTGACCTTGTGGTCCCTAAATATATCCTGCTTAGGGGTCACAGCACTTCCGCCAAACAGGCCTAGGTACATTTCGGGCATTCCCACAAAAAAGGGCCAACAGAAAGCAACCTACAATAATGTACAGCATGGTGACTCTAGTCAACAATATTCTACTCCATATTAAAATGTGCTAAGAGAGTGTATTTTATTTTTGTTTTCTTTTCTGTTATGGTTTATCACAGAATATTGAATAAAATACACATATATACATTCTTTTTATATTCTTTTCTATTATGGTTTATCATAGAATATTTTTTTATTTTTATTTTTTAATTCATTTTTTAATTTTATTTTTTTACTTTACAATACTGTATTGGTTTTGCCATACATTGACATGAATCCACCACAGGTGTACATGAGTTCCCAACCCTGAACCCACCTCCCACCACCCTCCCCATATCATCTCTCTGGGTCATCCCAGTGCACCAGCCCCAAGAGAGTGTATTTTAAAAGTTATCACCACACACACAAAACTGTAACTGTCTTTGACGCATGTATCATTAAATAACTAACACTGCGGTAATCATTTTGCAATATATGCAAATATTAAATCATCATACTTTATACCTTAAATGTATGTAAGATTATGTGTTAATTATATTTTAATAAAGCTGGAAAAAAATTTTTAAGTGAAATTAACATATAGCAATAATCTGTAAATCTCTTTTTCTGATACATATAATAACTAAATCAGTATGATTCTAGGACTATATAACAGAGAGATGTATAAGATAACAGACAACCCAGAAATATATCCTATTACATATTTTTAAATGAATATATTGAACACTATAAAAGAGGCACTACAAATTACAATGAAAAGATACATTATGAAATAAATGTGGGAAAAATTAGGTAAAAACTACTTGGACATTTTCTCTGCAGTTGTGTTTTTTAATTATTCTCAACTACTAGGCATCAAAATTTCCTTGTTAGTTTGTCAAAAATTCAAAATTTATGAAATGTTAACATTTTTAAATTCAAATCATAAAAAACTAGAAAAATAGGCATCCACATTTTAAATATTTTAGGGCCTTCTAAGTTAAAACCAGGAGTCACAAAGAAAGATATTTAGCTTGAAAAGAAAGATATTATAAATAATTAATGGATGAAAATTTCCTAAACCTGACAAAAATATCAACTTCGATATAACAGAAACTCAGTAAACCGCACTCAGGATAAATAAAAAATGAAACCTCATCAAGGCATTTTATGGTTAAAACACTATTTTGCAATGATGTCACTTTGGTTATTTTGTTTCTTCCCCACCTCCTTCAGGTGACAGAAGGGGACGATAGAGGATGAGATGGTTGGATGGCATCACCGACTCAATGGACATGGGTTTGGATGAACTCCAGGAGTTGGTGATGGACAGAGAGGCCTGGCGTGCTGCAGTTCATGGGGTTGCAAAGAGTTGGACACGACTGAGCGACTGAACTGAATACAATTAAGTTCACTTGTCACAGTGTGTACTCTATTTGGGAATCACATTCTCTCTTTCTTCCTGTCTTTAATTAATTATTTTTTTAGGGATGTGAAATATTATTATGGTTCTAAGAATCAGAACTACAAAAAAGGTATTCTCAGAGAAGTGTCACTCCTCTCTCATCCCTCCTATCTAATCCTCATTCTACCTGTTCTTTCTGCCCTGCTCCCACTCATCCCTCCATTCCCTCATTCCCTGTAGATAAATATTGCCTTTCATTTCTGATTTATCCTGTAGGTTTCTTCTGTATTTTTGCACAAATGAGCATACACACACACTCATATTAGGCAAAGGTTTCTTAAGCAGGATAGAGAAAGCATTAACCATAAAAGAAAAAAAAATTGTTCTAAATTAAAATCAAGAATGTCTACTCATCAGAAGACACCACTTGAAGATTAAAGACTAAGGGGATGGATAAAACCCAAAGATGAGGATCAATATTTGCAATAAATTTATCTAACAAAGACTCACAGTCTCATATTCGGAATACTTACAGAACTGCTACAAATTGGTAAGAAAAAGGCAGATAATCCAAAAGAAAAATGGGTAAAAGACCTGAACAGGCATTTTGACAAACCAGATGTCCACATGACTGCTAAACATTCAAACAGGTGAGCAACTTCTCTGCTCACCAGGGAAATGCCAATTAAGGCAGAAATGTGGTATCACTACATACCCACCAGAATGGCTAACATGAAAAGGAGTGATAACTTCAAGTATTGATGAAGACACGGAACTACCAGAACTCTCATACACTGTTGGCAGTATAACTTGTAACAACAATTTTGTAAAACTGTTTATCAGTACCGAGTAAGGCTGAACATATGTGTGCCCTGTAACTGCAAATCTCCTTTCCTGGGTTGTGGTACATCTTTATAAATAAGAGTCCTCAACAAATCATTCCTCCTTATATTCATATCCCTTCACAATAGAATGCTGCTGCTACTGCTCTTTCAAGAGATGGATCTTCAGGTTATTTTTAACCTTAAAAAAAAATCAAAAAAAAAAAAAAAGATGGATCTTTCCTAACCCCTTTGATTCTGCACCTAGTCCTGTGGCTTGTTTTAACTAAGAGGATATGGCAGAACTGATTTTGTGTGAGCAGAGGCCCAAAGAGGCCTTGCTGCTTCACTCTTTGCCCTCCTGGGATCCAGAGGCCATGTCAAAGAAGTCCAGGAAATACTGTTGGACAGAGGCTGCATGAGGAAAAGTGAGATATCCAAGTCCATACCTAACATCAAACTTCTACACATGTGACTAAAACATTTGGAACTCCCTCCCCAACCCAGCTATGCTGAGTGAGCCCAACTGATCACAGACAACACACAAGCCATCCCCACTGAGCCCTGTTCAAATGCCTAAGCCACAGAATCACAAGCAAAAAAAATGGCTATTGTTTTCAAGCACTAAATTTGGGGGGGGTGGTGGTTGTTATACAGCAATAGATAACTGAAAATGAATATACAGCAAAAGAAAATAATACATGTGTTCACTAAAAAGGACAGGTACAAGAATGTGCATAGTAGTACCATTTAGATTATCAAAACTGAAAACTCAAATGTCTATAAACAGTAGAATGGATAAATTTTGGTATATTATAAAACTATTATTCAGCAATAAGAATGACCAGATGGATGACTCTCACAAATACAAAGTCGAGTAAAAGAAGCAAAACTATATGCTTTCATTTATATAGAGAAGTTCAAAAACAAGCAAAGCTAACCTAGGAGGCAGAAAAGTAGTGACGGGGTGCAGGAACTGGGTGGTGAGTATAGGAAGACGGGAAGGGGTTTCCGTGGTTATGATGATGTTCTACTTCTTGTCCTGGGGGCATGTTACAAGGCTGAGTTTATTCTGAGAAAATTTATCAAGCTATATATTTATCATTTGTGTACTTTTCTGTAATGTATATGCTTTTCTTCCAGAGAAGTTTACATAAGATTATAAACTGCTGTCCCCTACTCTGATAAAATTTTAAAAATACTTTTAAATCACTTACAGAATTTTTTTTAAAGCAGATTTTTAAAAATACAGAGCCTGAGTAAATATCTTTGGGCTGGAACCCAGCCATCTGTAGTTATGAATCTCCATAGTCCAGATTAAAATATTAGGTCATTAGCAGAAAGAGGGCTATTTCATCATTATTATATTTCCTCTCAGAAATGTTTTTGCCAAAGAACATGAAGCACAAAAAACCATCCTCAAATTGTAATTATCTAAAACAAAAAAAATGGCAAAATGCCCACTTCCACCCACTGCCCACTCCTCCAGATCATTAAATGCTTCAATTAGTTTCACACATATGTACTTAGCTCAGAGCATACCATTAAAACAGCATTCTTTTGCCACTGTGAAGGGCGCCCGATAGATTAAAAGATGCTCTTAGATGTCATACACATTTTTAACTAGAGCAAAAAATGGCTGGTTCAAATTAAAGAATAGGTTTCTAAGTCAAGTGTCTACCTTGACAATAACAACAGGCAGGTTAATTTGCAAGAGGAATACATGACTTGTGAATAACTATAATTTTAAAATCATTTTGAATCACACTTATATTGTCTATATCTGAAATGATGTATTTAGTCATCATTCCAGAAGGACTAAATAAATGACAGATATGGAGAGAACAGAGACATGATGGTGCCCACTGTGTTTAATCTTCCATACCCCCTCAGATCTGTCTCATGAAATATTCAAGATATTTTAATCTCTCAGCACAAAAGTTCTGTGGATAAAAAATAAGATCTTCTTTACTAAGTTACTATTGTACATCAGTAGGTTGTGGTTCAGAGAAGATACTCAACACACTAATGTAGAATGAAATCTAATTCTTTTTTTTTTTTTTAATAAAAAAACTAAATGGTCAATTTAGTTGACACCAATCAGGGATGGAAAAAGCCAGTTGAACTGATTTTACCAGTTTGGTGTCACATAGACAATATGTTTTTAATTTCTTAGTGCTCTCCCACTTTCAAGAGTTCACATTCCTTGATGAGACAATTCAATATTTAATGACTGCTTTTCAAAAGACTAGACTTTCTACTTACCTGGCTCTTTCTCCTGCACATGTGTATAGTTTTCCAACATGAAGGAGAAGAAGTTTGAGAGCTGTACAAAATAAAAATACACTGATCAATTAATGAACCCCAAACAGGTATTGTGGCAAACATTGTTGGTGTTCCATGCAAGTCCCCTTTACTTCTCTGAGGTTCTCATCTCCAAGCTGCCATAGATGCTACTGGGTCCCATCTTCCCTCCTTCTGGCCCTCCTTCCCCCCAGGACTTTCCTTGGCCGATGGGCAGTACTACCCCTGCAGAGTCGCTTAGGATATCAGATATTCCCCTCCTGGGGGACTGCCCATAGCAAATGACTAACTGAAGCAAGGGTATCACAGCCCAGACCACTGCCTCCGTTGCCACTGGTGGGACAATCTGACACATTTCACACTTCAGATCTCCCAACAGGATCAGGCTGAGGTCAGATTTTTCCAGAAACCATATTTTTGCCTAGCTTTTCCCCCCATCCTATCTTGCTTTCCACGCTCCCTTACAGGTTTTTCCTGTGAATACCCTCTCAGGAAGTCACTTGTACAAGAAGCCCTATCTCAGACTCTGATTCTAAGAAACCAATCCCCAGAGGGATGGTACGGGGAGGGAGGAGGGAGGGCGGTTCAGGATGGGGAACACGTGTATACCTGTGGTGGATTCATGCTGATGTATGGCAAAACCAATACAATATTGTAAAGCAATTAACCTCCAATTAAAATAAATAAATTTATATTAAAAAATAAAAAATAAAGAAACCAATCTAAGACAGCTACTAGATATTTTTTCATTATGTTCTTCTATTCCTTTTTATGGTGAGAGTAAGAGATATTCTTAAATGTCAAACATATTTGGGAAAGGAAGGAAGGAAAGGAGGGAGGAAGGAAAGATGGAAATCTACCAGCATTCCAACCATCACCAAAATACTGCCTCTGTGACCACAAATTATCTGCAAAGACCTGCAAGTATACAGCACAGATAACTTCCAAGCTTCATCTCCTATGAAGAGTGAACACTAAGGAACCTTATCAATCTGGGAGTAGATCTGGGAAGGAAAACCTTCCATACAAATACGAAAACGTATGATTTTAAAGCTGTTGATGGATTTGTCAAGTAAGAGTCAATAGAAAATAAAAAGTTTAAAAAATAAATAAATAATTTAAAAAAATAAAGAAAGAAAAAAAAAGAGTCAATAGAACTCACAATGAGACACCACTTCACATATACTAGGATGACTATCATCGAAAACATAAAGAATAACAAATGTTGACACAGATGTGGCAAAATTAAAGCCCTCATACATTGCTGGTGGGAATGTAAGATGGTGCAGCTGCTTTGAAAAACAGTTTAGTAATTACTCAAAAAGTTAAACACAGACTTACTCAATGACCCAGAAATTCCACTCCTAGGTATATATCTAAGAGAACTGAAAAAAAAATATGTTTACAGAAAAACTTGCACACAAATATTCATAGCAGCATTATTCATAATAGACAAAAAAAGTAGAAGCAACCCAAATGATGCATTCACTGAGGAAAGGATAAACAAAATGTCCTAGATCTATACAACAGAACAACGTTCAGCAATAAAGAAGAATGAAGTACTGACACATGCTATAAGAGGGATGAACCTTGAAGGCATTATGCTCGGTGAAAGAAGGCAGTCACAAAGAATCGCATGCTATGTGACTCTATTTATTTGAAATGGCCACAAAAAGCAAATCCAGAAAGACAAAAAACGGATTAGCAGTTGCCAGGGACCGCAGAGCGCAGGAATGGGGAGTGAGTGCTAATGAGTGTAGAGGTATTTTTTTTGTTGTTGAAGGGGGTGGTGATGAAAGTGTTCTAAACTATATTGTGGTGATGATTACACAACTTTGCGAATAAACTAAAGGCCACTGAATTGTCTACTTTAAATGGGTGAATTATACCCCAATAAACTTGTTATTAAAAAAGACTCAATATTTAAAGAATGTACTAACACTGGAACATTTGTGTATAAAGCATATCAATTTAAGAGCTCACTCTCTCTTAATCTCCGTCACTATATTCTACAGTGCTGAAAAGGACAGTCAGTGCTGTGAACTGCTAAGGGAATATCTGACTAAATCATAGTATATAATTTTTATAGCTACTCAGAATAAATCCAGCAATTTCTTTAATTCTTTTTGAAATTGCAATTGTTTTTAATTATATTTATTATTTTTATATAACATTTTACTTAAATTATATTGTGTGATACACTTATAAAGATACGATTGTTGAAAAATACAAATGATACAGAATAAAAATGCGAAGTCCCCTCCCACCTACCACTACCACGCTTCTTCCCAGAAATGGACATAGTAAATACTTTACTGTATATCATTTCCCAAACTTTTATTGTATGTTGCATTTTCTTTCACATATATGGGATAAAATTCATATTGTTCCACAAGTTGATTTTTCATTAACAAATACATTGTAGATCTTTCTGAGATCTTTTTATTGTTAAAGCTGGATTTACATATTGCTTTTGCAAGCTTGAAAAAGTCTTTCCCCACCCATCTATATTTTCTTCTAGAATTTTCGTATGTTTGACCCCAGGAAATTCTTCCATTTATTTAACTCCTTAAAATATTTTTTACTTCATGAAGTAGCAACTTTACTATTAGGACACATATTGAAAAAAAGAATAAGACCATTTTTTTATTAGTTAACTGGACATCTAGTAGCTGTCTTAAAAATATGAACTTCAGAACTGAAAAACACCATCCTGTTTCCAAATCATATTCTCTCAATAGCTAGTTCCAAAATAATGTCACTATATCCTCTATAAAAGTCTTTCACCAAGGTTCCTCTGCTATTAAAATGGACTCAACCTTTCATTATTTCAATAAAAGGAGTAAAGAGAAGCATTTTATCAAAAGAAGAGACAAGCTTGCAAAACAGACCTGCAACTGGCCTTGCTCATCAGCGTATTCGATGGACTGGAAGATGGTGAGGGCATAGCGTTGTCTGGTCTTCAACCGGGCTCTGTAACCTCGGTACCAGTTCTGTATGACCAATGCGGCTTTTAGTGCTGCAGACCCACAGGATATGAAAGACAAAGAAAAACAGTTACTATGGAGCTATGGGTGGGGTTGGGGGACGATAAGTGCTTCAGAAAAAAAATCAGTCCACCTGGATTCCTAGGTTCTAAGAACATAAAAACTACAGACAATGAGATGTAACTTTATGCTTTTGTACAATGTCCTCAAGTCTCAAATAGGACTAATGATGACACAGCCATCAGAGTAGAATTTTTGAATCCTATCTCTGCTGATTACTGTGATTTGGGGAAAGTTATTAGAGCTTTCACAGCTTTACTTTCCTTCTCTGGCACTACTTAGGCATATGAAGTCTATGCATGCCCTATGAAGTAGCAATTCCATCCTTCACTATATACCCCAAAGCAATTCTCACACAGGTCATAAAGGAGACATACAGGGATACAATAATTCTTTGTTGGTGGCAATAGGGAGTTTAACACCAATGCAGCCCGGCTGTCCACTGCTAGGAAGGAGAATATGTGATTGTGGTGGATGCACACCATGGAGTATTATGCCACAATTGGAAGCAACATTTCACAATGTGGATGGGTCTTAAAAATATAGTACTTTAGTCAGAACAGTTATTAGAAATGAGAGACAGAATATAACATATCATTTTATATAAATTTTCAACACACATGAAACCACAAGGTATGTTTCATAAGAATATACAGAAAGGAAAAGATATGAAAAATAAGAGATCGGTTATTTGTGAGGGGTGGGTAAATGAATGAGCATAGAGTACATGGTTAAAGGGGAATAAGCTAGTGAACTACCGTAAGAAACGGTCTCGTGCAGACCAGTATGACAATGTACAACATAATGAGAAGTATGATTCACTCCACCTTCTGCACCTGTGATTCAACTGTTAAAAGAACACACCCCCCGCTCCTTCACAGAGTTACTGCTGCTGCTAAGTCGCTTCAGTCATGTTCGACGCTGTGCGACCCCAGAGACGGCAGCCCACCAGGCTCCCTCATCCCTAGGATTCTCCAGGCAAGAACACTGGAGTGGGCTGCCATTTCCTTCTCCAATGCATAAAAGTGAAAAGTGAAAGTGAAGTCGCCCAGTCGTGTCCGACTCTTTGCGACCCCATGGACTGCAGCCCACCAGGCTCCTCCGTCCATGGGATTTGCCAGGCGAGAGTAATGGAGTGGAATGCCACTGCCTTCTCCACAGAGTTACTATGAGGATGAAATGAGATACCATGGGTGAACAGCTTAGTCCAATGCCCAGTGTAAAACACTTGATAAATAAATGGCAACTATAGTGACAAGTATTGTTTTGCTTATAGATTATTCAGGCACACTGGCTCTTTTCTGGGCCTGGGAGCCTCTGAACCATCCTGCAGCTTCACAGCTTTGAAGAAAGAAATCAGGTGAGAGATAATGAAATTTAAAATATAGTCTCTTATGCCTTTCTCAACTTTTAGAGTGACGAGTAATCAACACCAGCTGGCTCCTTTTATTCAGGCTATAATTTTTCCCAGTTAGCACATAAGAATTAAGAGTTGACTCTAACAAGAACAATTTGAGTTCGGAAAGCAGCGATCCAGCCTCTCAGTTTAGTACTGCCGTGGTACAACGAGTATACACTAGTCATCTGAGGGTATTTGTTTGTGAACTTCTCCAAGGTTGTCAGATTCCAGAGACTGTCATTTCATTATTCAGCTTCCAGAAAACCCCAAGAAACAGGCATAAGGTCAAGTATCATTACCTTTACAGGGGAAAACCAGAGGGAGAAGAAATCAAGTGACGTTCAATATCACAAAGCAAGTAATTGATAGTACAATGTCTGAAAACTCAAGCGTTCTCGCCATATCATTATGTGCAGCGCAGACACACCTGAAAGGCCTCTTCTGTGGGACAGTCATTGTCATAATCAACCAACTCTCATCTCAGGGGCTCTCTGTCCACCAAGCATAACAGAACTCTTCCAGGGCTATTTCCTGGGCACGTACTGAAGACCAGGCAAGGGATTCATCTCTGTAGTCAGTCCTTGCCACCCTGTGAAGCTGGGGGAGACGTACTTAAGGGCACGTAGCCAGTAAGTGGAAATGGACAGCAATGAATTGAACCCAGGTCTCAATGACCCCATAGCCCAAGATCTTAAGTTCCATAGAGCCATTGATCTTTTCAGTGCCTCTTCATCTGCTTAGTGATGTCGTAGAAAAAATGACCACTAAAGTCTATTTAGTATTAACAACACCAAAAAAAAAAATCAAGTTTATTGTTATTTCTATAACTAACAGTAGAGCAAAGTAGCACCATAAGTTCAACAGTCTACTATAAGACATTTAGTCCCACAAGTATTATCATCTCCATGTTACACATAAGGAAACTTCAGCTTCAGAGAGGCTAGCAACTTCTAGTACCCTCAAAGACTTTCTAATTATATGTAATATTTCATTTACGAATTCACAAACTACTGTGAACAAACAGGTTACCATCTCAGAAACCAAGACCCAAAAGAGCCGTGCAAACCAGGATGCACAAGACTCCCTCAGAGTCCACGGTCTTGGCTCAAACATCACCTTCTAAGTGAGGCCTTTCCTGACTACCCCTTGAAAATGGCACCCAACCCCCCACTGCCTATCTCCTTTATTTTCTCTCCACAGCACGTGTCACCTTCTGATAGAGCATTTGTTTCACTCATTTGTTACTGACTCCTTTCACTAGACTGTAATCTCCATTACAGCTGGGATTTTGGTCCACAGGGTTAGCTGCTATAGCCCCTGGGTCTGGAACCATCCCTGGAACATAGTAAATGTGCAATAAATATTTATTAAATGACTGACTGACTGAATGGAATTACTATTCAATTAAAACTTACTGTCTTGTGTTTCTCTTCATGCTAATTGGTGAATCTTATGCTTGGTTTGGCTTTTTAAATAGGAGTTTATTCGACAGTCCTTTAAATAAGAAGTTTTATATTCAGAATGATAAGGCATTTAAAGACTCTGCTTTTGAAATTCTGCTGGCAGAGGCCTCCTGAGGAGGCAACAGGATGAGTGAATATTTAATGTAACTTTAAATCAGGAGAGAGACACGAGTGTGATAGAGCTGATTAAAATGAATTCAAATGAACTGGAAAAAGAATGAACCGTCTAGAAGCAAAAGACTTGAAACAAGAAGGGAAAGCATCTACTGCCTCAGCTGTCCAAAGCACAGAAAGAATAGGGTATGGCTCAATTCCGGGACCACAGTTTTCACTGACACTTCTGTTTACAGGTGTCTGCCATCTGCTAGAGTATATGGCTGTCCCAGTGAGACTTCCAGCTTCGTCGGAAAACCAGCTCAAAGCGCATACACGGCCAGCAGACAGGAGATGGTCACAAAGTCTGCTTCCTGAGCAGCAAGCAAGGCAAGGACCCTATGAGGCTTGCTCCTTCACAAACTCTGGCATACCTGCCAGCAAGCGCACAATACAGCATCCTTGTCCCTGGAAAGCATTTTTCTTAAACAAGAGAGAAATAAGAGGAAAGCCTGAGGTCCAGTCTTCAAACAATGACAGATGCTTAAACACAACTATCACTTTTCCAAATGACAAAAGAGATCATAGTTTTATTATTCTTGGAAACATCTGGCTTTCCAGTCAGAGAAGGGGAAGAAAAAGAAGTCATTTCTCTGACTTTTAATTACTCACACACTCGCCCACCCACCAACCCATTCACATGGGATAGTAAAAATAAGTTCTGAATTTATAATCTGGAGATTTCCATTTTGGTCCTAACTCAACCAGGTGCAAACTGTGTAACCTCTGGCAAATCGCTTAACCTCTCTGATCCTCAATTTCTCATATGAACAATGAGAATTTGGAATTATATAATCTCTAAGATTCTTTCCAATTATACAATACTCTAATTCATTCCTCTTTTTTTTTTTGTAGTGCCCCAGCTGCAGCCTACCAAGCCTATAGCAAAGCTGAAAATAACCATTAAAGGATAAAATAGGATGTGTAAATGTGAACACTCAAATCAGAACCTTCTGGGTACAAAAGACAAATTCTAAAGGCTACTCAAAAAAAAAAAATCTGAATTATCTGTGTAGAAAAATCCAAGTCAATTACTAATATCCTTGGCTTTCCCATCGAGAAACTATAGCCATCATAAACCATTAGACAAAAGCAAAAATCAGAAGAAACAGATGTCTATCTTGTGAGTTGTACCTTTTATCATTAAAAATATTCATCTTTGTTTCATTTTAAAATAAATAAATAATTTTAATAATGAAAAAAAAAAAAGAAACTATAGCCAAAGTTTGCTAGCAACTGGTCTAGGAACAAACAGTTCACCTATTACTCTTCCTTTAAATGGCCTAAAACGTGATTACTGTGTACATTTGTTAACTGGTTCAAGTGATAGCCAACAGAAGATGGGGAGAAATGGATGGGGAAAAAAGTGAAGAAGGGGTGCGGATACAGAGACAATGGGAAGTCCAGAACATTCAATGAAAATTGAGAGATTATGAGAATGGGATAACAATCATTTGATCATAAAGATCCCAGAGAGAGGTGATCCAGGTGGCCATGGTAGCCAGGAAATGGGAGGGAACAGCTGAAGTGGAGCAGCAGAATGATTGTTCTAAAACAATCATTATCATGAAAATACAAATTTTTAAAATAATTATTGTAAATAAATTTAGCTATGTAAAAGATTTACTATTATTTTAAATAATTAAAATATTTTCTTGTAAGAAGTATCTTGTACTTAACAATTCAATAATGACCTTTAATCCTCACTCAAGAAAAAAAGTTAAATACCTTAACTACAATTTTGTTTTACGTCTTCTTTGTTATTAATTACTAACTGGAGTTATACTGCCACATTCATTCACCCAAGATCAAATATAATTAGCATTAAATCTTTGAATTTTGCAGCTGCTAGAAACATAATGTAGTATAAAGCCATAATCATATAGAAAAGTGTTCTGATTATAGGAAACACAGGCATATCTTGGGGAGATTTAGGTTCCAGACAACCACAATAAAATAAATAATGCAATAAAGAGAGTCACATAAATTTTTTCCTCAGTGCATATAAAAGTTATGTTTATACTATATTATATCCTACTAAGTGTACAATAGCATTGTCTTAAAAAATGTACATACCTTAATTTAAAAAATACTTTATTGCTAAAAAATGTCAAAACAATTACAATAGTAACATCAAGGATCACTGATCACAGATCACTGTTAACAACCATAATAAAATGGAAAAGGTGAAGGTGAAAATACTGTCAGAATTATCAAAATGTGACAAAGGGAGACATGAAGTGAACAAATGCTGCTGGAAAAATGGTGCCAATAGGATTGCTACAAACCTCAATTTGTAAAAAACACAATATCTGCAAAGCACAATAAAGCAAAGTGCAATAAAACAAGGTATACCTAAAATTGGCAATTGGGGCTGAGGTACTGCCCTTTGTTAAATTGAATTGATATGTATCTGTAACAGGATTTTCTAGTAATTAAGAGGATCCAACTATAAGGCTGGCTTCTTGGTGAATTTAGTCAAGGCTGGAATTTGGCCAAAAAAAGTAAAGAAGTAGGACTTCATATCCTTTCAGCAATACCTTCTAAAGTACTAGAGTGGCTATCTAAAGAGTCAATGTCAGAGTCTCATAATACTTGACATCTCTAAAGCAGAGATGGATTAATTATGCAGTAAAAAGGGAAAAGATGAAGATGAATTTAAGTGGTATAAAGAACAAAAAGGTTAATTGGCTTTTTGTTTGCCTGTTTCATGTAAGCAATAACTGTTTGTAGTGTCAATCCTACATAAACCATAAGGCCAACACATTATCATATTAAAAAGTAAGTAACTAAAAATTGTTATTGAGAGGGATCATAATTTCAGATGGAGACAGTAGTCTCCATTTACAAAGAAATGTACTTGTCTAAAATGACTCCCAATCGAGGCCAACAAACCAGAGTTTATAGTATATGATATGAGCTCAAAATAAAGATACAGCAGCTTTGACATATTGATGATAATTAAAGCCACAGGAGTAAAGTCACCCAAGGAGAGCATTAGAGTGACCAAGTAAGAGAGCTGAGAGAAACCCAGAGAAGCCCCAATATTTAGAAGCTGGGAGAAAATGGAGCCCTCATAAATAGTTCAAACAGAGACGTAACAGAAAAACCAGGAGAAGAGGCTGTCACTGAAGCTAAGAGCCATTGAGTATTTTAAGATGGGCGTGTACAGGAGGGCCAGGTATTGCCAGAAGTCAAGCAAAATAAGTACTGAAAATGCTCCATGGGATTTCAAGGTCATTCAAGAATTTGTCTACATCATATTCCATGGGGTGGGATAAATAAAAACGTAGGAGACAGCAGTGTGAATGCACCCTTCAGGGGCAAGCTCAGAAAAACAGGCAAGAAAGCAGAGTGAATGGAGAAAACAAGAAGGCTAGGGAAGGCTCTTCCAAAGGGAAAGAAAACATAACTACAAAGGCACTTCTGCACAACTGGGGAATTCTGAATATGAAATATGCCAGAAAATATTACTCTATTAATTTTATTTTTTCAGTGTAATATAGTATTATAGTTACGTAAGAGAATATGCCTCTTTTAGGACATTCAGTTCAGTTGCTCAGTCGTGTCCAATTCTTTGCGACCCCATGAACCACAGCACACCAGGCCTCCCTGTCCATCACCAACTGCCGGAATCCACCCAAACCCATGTCCATTGAGTCAGTGACGCCATCCAACCATCTCATCCTCTGTCATCCCCTTCTCCTCCTGCCTGCAATTTTTCCCAGCATCAGGGTCTTTTCCAATGAGTCCGTATACATTACCCCTTTTCAGAAACCCAGGCCAATCCACAGCCCTCATTTTGGGGGTCTGCTGGTTGTGACTTTTCCCCAGTTCCCAGTTGCCAATTTGGGAACTGCTGGTGGTGCACACAGTGCCTTCTCTTGGCCAGTTCACTGTCAACATCTTGATTACGGCTGTTGTGATGAAGTGCACACGTCTGTTTGTCTTGTTTTGTATGGATAAAGGCTACTGCTAATAGAAATCTTGGAGGCCGAAGAAAGCTGTGAAAATTGGTGGGCATAAGTCGAGTTTGAAAGCTATCAAAGTACTTGCCACCTAACTCTAAAATACCCTCATGTTAGGGCAAGGTGGTCACTGAATGGGTTAGATTGACATTAGGTTGCCTGCCAACCTCAAGAAAATTTGTGTAATGAGTTACACTGTAAAACATCATACAATCTCCAATACAACAGCATATTCATCTTTCTTAGCTCTGAGAGATCCAAAGGTTTAACTAAATGTAAATAAATAATAATAACATCTAGGGTCCTTAAATTCAAGGAGTTAAGTGTGCCAATTTCTGACACATATGTTTATTTTATGTCTAAAAACTATAGTTCACGAAGTTTTAAATATCTACGAAAAATAACAAAATCTTATCAAAAACAACCTGGAATTAGACAAGATCGTTGTTTTGGATCCTGGGAACTTACCTTGAGAGCCATTAGGTTAGGGGCCCCAAAATATGGCTGAAAGAAATGTGGGTTGTAGCCCATGTGCAGCAAGACATGGCTGGACAGAAATGTGGGTTGAACCTCATTTGCAGCTGAGGACCCTCCTAAACTGTTACCAGCCCTCAGGGAAATTACAACGGCCATTAAGAGGAACATTCCAATTAGATAAGATCATTTAAGAAGTGCACTTGAAAGCAGGGTTCCTAAATTAAACAAATAGAATGGGACATCTATTTTAATTGGTATATAGAATTCCAAAAAGCTTATAGTTCCAGAATAGCTTCATTGAAAAATTCACTGAAAAAGGCCAACAAAAAATTAGACACAGAGATACCTACAACAAAAGACTGCAAGACAGACGCAACTTGTACTACCTGCCACCTTTCCTCCTCTAGCTGAGTACTCCTTCTAGTAATCCTCAGTCTAAACCATCTTTCCACTCTAAGGAGACTACAAGACCTTGAAAGTCGGCCAAGTTACTGGACTTACACCCCCCTATCTACCCTTGAAGGAGGGCTCTCATGTGGATTCCTCTCAGAGTTGATAAGACTCTGAGGGACTTTATGGGGAAACTGCTATGTTATTTCCTTAAACATCCAAGGGAAACTAAATTAGTGAAAAATCTTGGCATCTGGCAGATATTGGAGCTATACCCTCTACATTAAATCCCCCTCGGAGTCTGCAGATGGGACCCTGGGAAAACTGGCAGAAGCCAGCTAAAGGTGAGAATTCTTCCCAGATACACCACTGCTTATAGTACCCAAAAAGAGAAAAAAATTTAAACAATTTTTGTACCTTCTATGGGGATGCCTCTTAAGTCCAAGAGGTTGTCAACATTTACTGGCTGTGTCAACTGAAAATTGGGAAATGCTTACTGTTTGTCCCAAGTGAAAACTGACAAGATATTTTAAAGGATTTTTTTAAAGTAGCTCTATGGTCAGATGTTGGTCAGAAAGTGAAAGCAGATATTCAGAGCCTGATAGGAATGTTTTTTTAGGTCTCCTCCACTAAACCAAAATGAAACTATGTACCCAGAGGGAAAGAAAAACCTTCTAAAGCCTCTGGAAAGGATTTACCAAAACCTTTCAAAGGCAAACAGTTCTAAGTCCAGAAAATAGAAATCTTTTAATTTCCATCTAGGTTAGAAATCTTGTTCCTGATATACAGAGGGGTATGTGAGGGGCTGTGTGTGTACACACACAGAAAAAAGCAAATTAAGAATAATGTAGCTGAATGGGAGGATCAACCTATGATGTCATTTTAAGTTGCAACCCAATTCCCTGAGGAAATGAAAGCAACTATCCTTATTTATAAATCTTTGTAAAACTGAGAATACAACTCCAGAGGCAGTTCACAGTCCACCTATTCCTTTAACAAGTCCCCATAAAGAAAGCTGAGCGCCAAAGAATTAACGCTTTTGAACTGTGGTGTTGGAGAAGACTCTTGAGAGTCCCTCGGACTGCAAGGAGATCCAACCAGTCCATCCTAAAGGAGCTCAGTCCTGGGTGTTCACTGGAAGGACTGATGTTGAAGCTGAAACTCCAATACTTTGGCCACCTGATGTAAAGAGCTGACTCATCTGAAAAGACCCTGATGCTGGGAAAGATTGAGGGCAGGAAGAGAAAGGGACGACAGAGGATGAGATGGTTGGATGGCATCACCGACTCAATGGACGTGGGTTTGCGTGGACTCGGGGAGTTGGTGATGGACAGGGAGGCCTGAGGTGCTATGGTTTATGGGGTCACAAAGAGTCAGACACGACCGAGCAACTGAACTGACTGAACTGACTAAACCTCCCTTATTTATCTTGTAAGTTTTAAAAAACTTACAAAAGCTTGTAAGTTGCGTAAAAAAAAAAATCTGGCCTTAGGAAACCAAAGTACCCCTTAGTGGAACTTGCATTCTTTGTCTGTAACTTTGAGATATAAATATTCTATGAACTTTTTCATTTGACCGTTTTCTTATGGTAAAGGAAAGGGAAAACAGTCAAATCAAAAATAGGCAAATAAAAAAATCTTCTAAGTGTCTTCCCAAAAAAATATTCGTAAAAATGCTTTGACCCACCTGAGCAAATAACCTTAGCTTGCTCTACCTACCAGAAAAACAATTTAGATTCAATTTATTTTACAACTAGTGAATTACTGTACCCAATTAATGGCAGTTATCTTAAAACAGAAGCTATAAGGTCCCTGCTAGCAACTGTCTATTTATGTGTGTTTATGTGTGTATTATAGATGTACAGTATTTTCTACCTTCAGAGGGTAGTGCCAAAATTACTATTAAGAGAGCTCTATTTAACTGGCTCAAAGAAATGAAGCACTTATAGAAATTAAGTGAAATAAATAAACTGAATGGATGCAAATGGGATAAAACTTTTTAGGTGAGCTTTCCGTAATGGTTTCTCTCTATCTTTTTGGTAACTTGAAATCCTAAAGTTTTGCCAAGTGAAATTAAATGATGGATAGTTCATTTCCAAATAAGGTAAAATAATGAAATATTGATTACTGAACATAGGTTTACTACTTTTGGCTTCCTTTTACAGGGTAGGTGTTGCAAGAGGGCATCAGAGGGCAGACATACTGAAACCATAATCACAGAAAACTAGTCAATCTAAGCACACTAGGACCACAGCCTTGTCTAACTCAATGAAACTAAGCCATGCCCGCAGGGCAACCCAAGATGGGCGGGTCATGGTGGAGAGGTCTGACAGAACGTGGTCCATTGGAGAAGGGAATGGCAAGCCACTTCAGTATTCTTGCCTTGAGAACCCCATGAACAGTATGAAAAGGCAAAATGATAGGACACTGAAAGAGGAAGCCCCCAGGTCAGTAGGTGCCCAATATGCTACAGGAGATCAGTGGAGAAATAACTCCAGAAACAATGAAGGGATGGAGCCAAAGCAAAAACAATACCCAGCTGTGGATGTGACTGGTGATAGAAGCAAGATCCGATGCTGTAAAGAGCAATATTGCATAGGAACCTGGAATGTCAGGTCCATGAATCAAGGTAAATTGGAAGCGGTCAAACAAGAGATGGCAAGGGTGAACGTTGACATTCTAGGAATCAGCGAACTAAAATGGACTGGAATGGGTGAATTTAACTCAGGTGACCATTACATCTACTACTGCGGGCAGGAATCCCTCAGAAGAAATGGCGTAGCCATCATGGTCAACAAAAGAGTCCAAAATGCAGTACTTGGATGCAATTGCAAAAACTACAGAATGATCTCTGTTCGTTTCCAAGGCAAACCATTCAATATCACAGTTATCCAAGTCTATGCCCCAACCAGTAACGCTGAAGAAGCTGAAGTTGAACAGTTTTATGAAGACCTACAAGACCTTTTAGAACACCCAAAAAAGATGTCCTTTTCATTATAGGGGACTGGAATGCGAAAGTAGGAAGTCAAGAAACACCTGGAGTAACAGGCAAATTTGGCCTTGGTATGCGGAATGAAGCAAGGCAAAGACTAACAGAGTTTTGCCAAGAAAATGCACTGGTCATAGCAAACACCCTCTTCCAACAACACAAGAGAAGACTCGACACATGGACATCACCAGATGGTCAACACCAAAATCAGATTAATTATATTCTTTGCAGCCAAAGATGGAGAAGCGCTATACAGTCAACAAAAACAAGACCGGGAGCTGACTATGGCTCAGATCATGAACTCCTTATTACCAAATTCAGACTCAAATTGAAGAAAGTAGGGAAAACCGCTAGACCATTCAGGTATGACCTAAATCAAATCCCTTATGATTATACAGTGGAAGTGAGAAATAGATTTAAGGGCCTAGATCTGATAGATAGTGCCTGATGAACTATGGACTGAGGTTCGTGACACTGTACAGGAGACAGGGATCAAGACCATCCCGATGCAAAAGAAATGCAAAAAAGCAAAATGGCTGTCTGGGGAGGCCTTAAAAATAGCTATGAAAAGAAGAGAGGTGAAAAGCAAAGGAGAAAAGGAAAGATATATGCATCTGAATGCAGAGTTCCAAAGAAGAGCAAGAAGAGATAAGAAAGCCTTCTTCAGCGATCAATGCAAACAAACAGAGGAAAAGAACAGAATGGGAAAGACTAGAGATCTCTTCAAGAAAATTAGAGATACCAAGGGAACATTTCATGCAAAGATGGGCTCGGTAAAGGACAGAAATGGTCTGGACCTAACAGAAGCAGAAAATATTAAGAAGAGGTGGCAAGAATACACAGAAGAACTGTACAAAAAAGATCTTCACGACCCAGATAATCATGATGATGTGATCACTAATCTAGAGCCAGACATCTTGGACTGTGAAGTCAAGTGGGCCTTAGAAAGCATCACTACGAACAAAGCTAGTGGAGGTGATGGAATTCTAGTTGAGCTGTTTCATATCCTGAAAGATGATGCTGTGAAAGTGCTGCACTCAATACGCCAGCAAATTTGGAAAACTCAGCAGTGGCCACAGGACTGGAAAAGGTCAGTTTTCATTCCAATTCCAAAGAAAGGCAATGCCAAAGAATGCTCAAACTACCGCACCACTGCACTCATCTCACACGCTAGTAAAGTAATGCTCAAAGTTCTCCAAGCCAGACTTCAGCAATACATGAACCGTGAACTCCCTGATGTTCAAGCTGGTTTTAGAAAAGGCAGAAGAACCAGAGATCAAATTGCCAACATCCGCTGGATCATGGAAAAAGCAAGAGAGTTCCAGAAAAACATCTATTTCTGCTTTATTGACTATGCCAAAGCCTTTGACTGTGTGGATCACAATCAACTGTGGAAAATTCTGAAAGAGATGGGAATACCAGACCACCTGACCTGCCTCTTGAGAAACCTATATGCAGGTCAGGAAGCAACAGTTAGAACTGGACATGGAACAACAGACTGGTTCCAAATAGGAAAAGGAGTACATCAAGGCTGTATATTGTCACCCTGCTTATTTAATTTCTATGCAGAGTACATCATGAGAAACGCTGGACTGGAAGAAACACAAGCTGGAATCAAGATTGCCGGGAGAAATATCAATAACCTCAGATATGCAGATGACACCACCTTTATGGCAGAAAGTGAAGAGGAACTAAAAAGCCCCTTGATGAAAGTGAAAGAGGAGAGTGAAAAAGTTGGCTTAAAGCTCAACATTCAGATAACGAAGATCATGGCATCCGGTCCCATCACTTCATGGCAAATAGATGGGGAAACAGGGTCAGACTTTATTTTTCTGGGCTCCAAAATCATAGCAGATGGTGACTGCAGCCATGAAATTAAAAGACGCTTACTCCTTGGAAGAAAAGTTATGACCAACCTAGATAGCATATTCAAAAGCAGAGACATTACTTTGCCAACAAAGGTCCGTCTAGTCAAGGCTATGGTTTTTCCAGTGGTCATGTATGGAAGTGAGAGTTGGACTGTGAAGAAGGCTGAGCGCCGAAGAATTGATGCTTTTGAACTGTGGTGTTGGAGAAGACTCTTGAGAGTCCTTCGGACTGAAAGGAGATCCAACCAGTCCATTCTGAAGGAGATCAACCCTGGGATTTCTTTAGAAGGAATGATGCTAAAGCTGAAGCTCCAGTACTTTGGCCACCGCATGTGAAGAACTGACTCATTGGAAAAGACTCTGATGCTGGGAGGGATCGGGGGCAGGAGGAGAAGGGGACGACAGAGGATGAGATGGCTGGATGGCATCATTGACTGGATGGACGTGAGTTTGAGTGAACTCCGGGAGTTGGTGATGGACAGGGAGGCCTGGCGTGCTGCGATTCAGGGGGTCGCAAAGAGTCGGACACGACTGAGCGACTGAACTGAACTGAACTTTACAGGGAAACTGTGTCTCCTAGTAAACACAGCTTCTGCCCCACTGAAAAGTTTACTGAGAGAAAATTTAATTATAAACAGTATAAAAAATTATAAAATGTATTTAGAAATTTCCCAAACCATAGAATGCTAAAAGAGAGTTCATAATTGGTTACTTCTTTATTTTCACTAAAAATTAAGGTTTTTAAGGGTTAAGAATTCTAATATATGTAATGAAAACTACTAAAAATCAGGGAAATTATCTCTGTATATAAAGAAAATAAGATGTATGCTTTTAGCAAAAGAGGGTATTAGGAAAGGAAACGCCTGTTGTTGAGGGAAAGAGAAGCAATTTTATCCTAAACTGAGGCTATTTCAGGAGAACGAGGAAAAATTAGGGCAAGAGTTGAATGTTAAAAAAAAAAAAGCTTTTGTAAAAATTTGTGCCCCCCCACCCCCAAATCTCACAAAACAATTTTATGTGTGGTCAAGATGAGTAAGATTAAAATCAATTTATTTAATTTTAAAAAAAGATGATGAGTTTTTAATTTGGTTTTCTCTTTGTTAAAAGGACAGGTTTTATTGGATTCTTTGTCTTCTCTTGAAAGTGAAAGTGAAGTTGCTCAGTAGTGTCTGACTCTTTGCAACCCTATGGGCTGTAGCCTACCAGTCTCCTCCTCTGTCCATGGGATTTTCCAGGCAAGAATACTGGAATGGGTTGCCATTTTCTTTTCCAGGGGATCTGCCTTACCCAGGGATCAAACTCAGGTCTCCCACATTGCAGGCAGACTCTTTACCCTCTGAGTCACCAGGGAATCCCTGTTTTCTCTTAGTAGGACATTGAAAAAAACTTTTCCTTACCGTTTAAAGTAATTCGCCTAGAAAACAAAGATTCTGTGTTTTGTCAAAATAATTTGCCATGTTGTCTTTATCAGGTCTTTGATTACCAAAGAAAGCTCAATCTTCTCTATTAAAAGATCTAAGGTGTTTACTGCTATATTTCAAATGGTTAACCAACAAGGGCCTACTGTATAGCACATGGAACTCTGCTAGGTGTTATGTGGCATCCTGGATGGGAGGGAAGTTTGGGGGAGAATGGATGGATACATGTATATGTGTGGCTAAGTCCCTCTGCTGTTCACCTGAAAATATCACAACATTGTTAATTGGCTATACCCCATAGAAAATAAAAGAATTTTTTTTTAGATCTAAGGTGTTTAAAAAATAACTTTCTGTGTTTTTCTGCAAAGGCTTTATCACTATGATTAAATGGATAACTAAGTATCAGTTCGCAGTGACCTATGATCCTATTTGACAAGTGTTTTAAAACTTTTTTTGATAATTCTGACAAGCTTCCCCAAAATAAAGTTCTAAATGAAATTTTTTTTAACCTCGAACTAACTTTGGTATTTTCCAGAGGGCCTCTAGAATATCTCAAGAGATTTGTTTCCTCTCCTCAAAAAAATGAAGATGCTTAACTAACCAGACTTATTTGATATGTTAAGTTACATAGCAAGAATCATCAAATAACCAGTAATACTAAGCCTTTATGTTGTACTTGTATAAGTTATAAATGTTCCAGAAACCATATGCAATTCCTAAAGTCTGAATGAAATGTCCTGGAATAATATTATCATCATAATTCCAGTTATCATTTGACAATGTTGACTATCACAGAAATAACCACATTTCCTTGTCAATTCCATTATAATAAATTCTCATTAGAGAATAAATGCTCATTATAACAATGGGCATTTTTTAAAGTCTTCTGTCATTTATAGTTATTATTTTACTCAGATGCTTCTGCAAAAATGTTGCTGCAGAAGTGACCCATCTTCAAGGAGATTCACGGAAAGGATTTGGCAAACATGAGTTTCTGATAACTTTAAGATCATAATATTGAATTGGTCATCTCACACTGGTCAGAATGGCCATCATCAAAATGTCTACAAACAATAAATGCTAGAGAGGGTGTGCAGAAAAGGAAACTCTCTTATACTGCTGGTGGGAATGCAAACTAGTACAGCCACGACGAAGAACAGTGGGCAGATTCCTTAAAAAACTTGGCATAGATCTGCTATATGATCCAGCAATCCCACTGCTGGACATACATCCCAAGAAAACCAGAACTGAAAGAGACACATGTACCTCACTGTTCATTGCAGCACTATTTACAATAGCTAGGACACGAAAGCAACCTAGATATCCACTGGCAGATGAATGGATAAGGAAGTTGAGGTACATATACACAATGGAGTACTACTCAGCTATAAAAAGGAGCACTTGAGTCAGTTCTAATGAGGCGGATGAACCTAAATCCTGTTATACAGAGTGAAGTCAGAAAAAGACAGACAAATACTGTATATTAATGCTTATATATGAAATTTAGAAAAATGGTACTGACGATCCTACATGCAGGGCAGCAAAGGAGACACAGATGTAAAGAACAGACTTTTGGACTTCATGGAAGGAGGAAAAGGTAGGATGATTTGAGAGAATAGCACTGAAACATATACATTACCACATGTAAAACAGACAACCAGTGTGAGTTCGATGTATGAAGCAGGGCACCCAAAGCCAGCGCTCTGGGACAACCTAGAGGGATAGAGTGGGAAGGGCGGCGGGAGGGGGGTTCAGGATAGGGGGGCACACATGTATACCTATGGCTGATTCATGTTGATGTATGGCAGAAACCATCACAATATTGTAATTATCTTCCAACTAAAATAAATAAAAATTTAAAAAAATACTGAATTGGGTAAGAATTTCTAGAACTAATGGGGGAAAATGGATTAAAGCAAAACAAGAATTAATAACATTGAACTGAATGAACTGAAAAGGGTGATTATAATTTTTATTCCTTCTTGCTTGAATCACTGATGGTTCTTTAATGTTTTGCTTTTCCAGATTTGAGGAAACTTTTTCTCTTAAGCTATCTATGACTTAAAACAATTTGGTAAAATACTTTCGTAAACAAATATGAAACATTAACTTTTTCTCCCTACCTGACTCCTCCAAAATTTGGAGACTCTTGAGCATTCTTTTTATGGCAAAATAGTTACTTACATAAGCTGAATGAGAATCTGTTATCCTTATAACAGGACACAATTGGAAACACTGGTTACAAAAGCTTTAACTGGAATGTTATATTTGAGAGAGATGTACATAGACTCAGATATGACCAGACAGCTTTAAAGAACTAAGGTTGACTTTATGGAACCAATCAAGTCCCTTAGAAAAGTCAACCTGGTACCTTACTTACATGGTTCCAGCAAAGCAGTCTTAAAAAGAACCCATATGGTCAACTGCTATTCTTGCTGCATCTATGTAAATAATCAGGCCAAGTACAACGCAAATAAATTAGTTTTATTGTGATTATCTTTGATTTTTTTATCTTTTATTTTAAAAAATGGGGGTAATTCTAGAAAGAAAGATGTTTGCACCTTTGTAGATATTATATCCAATTCATTGTCTTTGAGATTTTGTTAAATACCTATAAATTAGACCAGATCCTATATTCTTATAGTTTCCTCAAATATCTGGCTATAACTCACCAAACTAATGTTTTCAATTTTCTCCTACCCTTTTGACTTGGAATTACTAAGAACAAAGACTGCCCTTGAATCTCCTTGGAAGGGACTATACCAGATATACTTCACTACCGAGATGACAGCCAAACTTTAGGAACTTGAACCTTGGGGACACATTTCACAGCCCAAGAAGGCTTCACCTAGTATCTGTTCTACACAAAGGCTAGCGACCTCCAAATCAGACTGACAAAAAGACAAATAGCCGATATTAATATGGACTGCTTCCTCCCAAGATGTTGGATCACGACTTCATACTTTGGGACTTCCCTGGTGAGCCAGTGGTTAAGACTCTGTGCTTCCACTGCAGGGGGCACAGGTTCAATCTCTGGTCGGGGAAACTAAGATCCCACATGCCTCAAAGGGCAGCCAAAAAAGTTTTTAAAAAGCAGACTTCATACTTGAAACATGAAACCCTTTCTTCTTCTCTTTCTTTCCTTCACTCTAGGATTGGCCTGGAAAGGTAACACCATCCCCAGTATCTCCCAGCCCATTGCCAAGGGGAGGGGTAAACTTTCACTGCTAAATTTGTCATCATCAAAGAAACCTGAGCTGTCTCTTTCCAGTACTACCTTATTGGAAGTAGTTTGTGCCCTGACAGGATTTATCTTTGTCCATGGTGATTAACATTCTCCTTGGGTCTATGAATACCTAGATGACTGCTGCATAACTGGGCAATGTCTCTTAGGTGACCTAACTGTTCCCCTAACTGTCCACAGAGACACCTCACTGGTCAACTCCCCTGAATTTGCATTGTCAAGTTATAAAGAACCTACCAGGAGGCTTTCATGATTCAGGATTTGCTTTCTTTGGCTGGTCCCTACTTCCCTGGTCAGAAATAAATGTAAATAGGCTATGATCAGGAATCTCTCCTTAACTCTTTATCTTACTGCAGAATTTGTTGCTAAAGCAAAAGCTGCCCAGTGAAAATCCTGAGACTCTATGGCCAAAGTTGTTCTTGCTAATTGGATAGCCCTTGATTATTTTAATTAAAAATTTTTTTTAAATTGAAGGATAATTGCTTTACAGAATTGTGTTGCTTTCTGCCAAACATCAACATGAATCAGCCATAGGTATACATATGTCCCCTCCCTCTTGAACCTCCCTCCCATTTTCCTCCCCATCCCACCCCTCTAGGTTGTTACAGAGGCCCGGTTTGAGTTCCCTGAGTCATATGGCAAATTCCCGTTGATGGATAGTCCTTGATTATCTTTCAGCTTTGTAAGGCAAGTGTCTGCTGTGGCCAACACCACCTGCTGCACCTAGATTAACATTTCTGGCAAAGTTGAAACTCAGCTACATAAGATCACGGAACAAGTCACTTAAAAAGGTAAATCCTTCAAGGGTCTTTCCTTGACTTATTTGATTTTGATTGGTTTGTGTCTTGGGCACCACGGTTTTGAAGTACACCGCAAATACTGGGAATTATCCTGCTTATCATAATCACAGTAGTCTCCCTGGAACACTGTTATCCTCTCAAAAGCTTTAAAAGAATGATTGCAGCCATTCATCACTAAGCAAATGAACTCTCTAACACTGGAACATCAGAAAAGGAATAAAGAAAATGACAGACTTAAAAATTGTGAACATGAAGTCACGGCCTGTGCATATCACAGAGATTAAGCAAATAACATTGACACAAAAGATCAACAAAAATTGCAAGAACTCAGAGATTAGCTGGGAGTGGTACTAATGTTTTGTTTTGTTTAATATCTTTCAGGCTGAGAGTCTGATGAAAACAGGGGAATTGGTTAAAAAAAAAAAAAAAAAAGAGGCAACAGGCCCCAAATGGAGTCACTTGTACTAAGCTCCATGTCAGCAAACAGAAACTTAGCACCTAACCTAATTGCATTTTCAGCCTCTCCTAGAAATGTAATCTTAACCTGTCTAGAATTTCCTGGCCAGCACTAGTGAGGTAATCAACCTGACAGACCCCTGTTTTTCCCCAAAGGAAGTTGACCTTGCCTGAAATAATTCTTTTCATTTATGATTTCCTTGTCCCACTCCCTTTCTGTCTTTAAAAACCTCTCCTTTTCTGCAGCTTTTTGAAGTTCTTTTCTGTTTTCTAGATGGAATGCTGCCTGATTCATGAATCATTCAATAAAGCCAATTAGATCTTCAAATTTGCTATGTTGAATTTTATTTTTCTAACAGATTGCTATTTAGTATTTTTACATTTTTAGGCAACAACAGAGGACAAATATTTTTTAAAAGAACAATATCCACTAGAGAAAATTTCCATTGTCATAGCTTAAAAGCATCAAACTTCAAAGCCAAAAACGCTAGACAGCCTTTGTAGGAGACCTAGCACTGAAAATAAATGAATAAAGTGGTCTCAAGGGAAGAAATAAAAGAAAATATAGTGTTTTCAAAGTGCTGTACAGGAAAAAATAAAAGGTAATAGATTATTCATTCAAAACCCATCAATATAAAATTTTAAGTGTAAAGTGAAGTTCAGGAGAAGGAAATTGCAATGTTTAATTTTTGGTTTTTTGGATAAATTCCAGTTTTACATGTCAGGGCAGCATATCAAAAGGAGCATGAACTTTGGTATCTGTCAGAGCTGGTTCCAATTCAGACTCAGACATCAACTAGTACATGACTTTGGGCAGCTCTTTAATCTAAGTCTCCATTTCCTCATGAAGAAAAAGAAATTAATCAAAGCTTCCTCCAAGAGTTTTGGCAACAACTATTCTCTCCCATACTGCATATCACAAAAGAATCAAACTAACAACAACAACACAACAACAATGCTACTTCTCTACACAGAAGGCAGATAGCCCACAAGAAAGGGATAGCCTCAATTTTATATGTAGGCTATTCTTTCTCAAAAAATGCCATGACACTCTGGAGGCAGAATGCTGTGGTGGGGCTCAATGACCAAGGTGGGGAAAAAATCCATCACACTAGTCAGAAGTAAGCTCTAGGCCTGGCTCTGCCACTTACTAGTTATGTCTTAAGCAAATCACTTTGCCTCTCAAAGCCTCAGTTTCCTTTTCTGCAAATTGAGAACAATCCTTCACAGGTTGTGAAGATCAAATATATGTGAAAGATTTTGTCCAACTATAAAAGCACTATGCAAATAAAAGGTACTTTACATGCATATATTTAGCTAGCTTCCAAGAACAGCAGTTTTGGAAGGCACCATGGAAGGGTGTAATGGCTCATGCAAAAAACACTGTATTCAGAACTCCTTGGGTTCAAATTCCAACTCGGGGATAACCTTGACAAGTACTTACCTAATTACTGAGCACAAGATTCTTCCTCAGTACAAAAAGTAATGATAACACTTTACTCAGGTTTACTGCAAGGACTAAATAAAATATGGGTAAAATATTGTCAATACTCTCTGTAATACAGTTAGTAATAAGGAAATAATAACTATTCTTTTCTATCAAGAAACCTTTCAAAACTTTCATACCCCTTAACACAGAAATTTCATGTCAAATCACCCAGATATGGAAATAATCCAAAATAAGGAAAAATCTTTACATGAAGAAATTATCCAATGTAAATTCTTCAAACCTAAATGTCAAATATTGAGGAATAATTAACTATATTATGGCCTATCCACTAATGAAACATTTAGCAATGGCTAAAACATTTACAAAGCATAACAATTTGAGAAATGTTTACACAATAATGTCTCAGTGCCAAAAGCGAGGCTATAAAAAATTTTTGATCATCCTAAATGATGATCAAAAATATACACTATATCAAAAAAAACTGGGTAGCAGAATGATGAATGATTATTATTTCCAGTTGCTTTCTCAATCTTATAATATTTTTGAATGAGAAAAACTTTTTATGGTAAATATAAATAAACACACTGTATCAGTTTCCACAGATTACTATGGAATTTATAATAAACATTGATTGATATATTCAACAAAAGATAATGGAAGACTAAAAAGAAGGGAATACTCTGAACAAGTATGTGCTAAGAGATAATTCAGATGATGTCAGGGAATGTTTAACAGGAGGATTCCTACATGCTGTTTCTCACAAGTCCTTTGTTTCTTTTTACTATATTAAGGGGTGCATTTATCACATAAGGTCTTAATGTTGTAGGCTGGCCTTTTGGCCTTTCATATGGGTAGATTTGAACATTTTGATAAATTTCTTGTACTTTGATTTGAGAAATTCCTGCAGTTTGGCAAGAGACCTTTTGTATAGGCCAGGATTGGGGCCATAATTGTTTGGAAATAACAGTAATATTAGATCCAGTGTCAAGGAGACCAGAAAATCTTTTATTATTAATTTTGATATTTATATTTGGTCGGGCATATTCAGATACCAATGATGTCCATAAGGATTGTTTTTGATCTGTACTGCGGAATCTGCCTGTCCAAACATTATTAGAGGAGTTAATAGAAATGTAAGGCAAAAGTAGTAATTGAGCAATTTCGTCTCCCCTTTAGAATTGCCATAGAATCTGAGATGACATCATAATTTGAATCTCTCCTTTATAATTTGAATCAATTATTCCAGGGTGAACAGTAATTCCTTTAGAAGTCAAACTAGATTGGTCAAATAAAAGACTGAAGGTTTGTAGGGGCAGGGGTCCAAAAAGTCCGGTAGGTACTCTAGAAGGGACTGCTTAAGAGTAAAGGAAAAAATCATCTAGGGCTGGTATATTAACAGTAGCATTGCCGGATGTTGAGTGTTTGAGGGAAAAGATAGAATTTGCCCCTGGTTTTTGTTGTAGGGACCGGGGGGGGGGGGGTGGTCCCCTGTTTGGAGTCACTTGGAATAGGTTTTCCATCAATATCAAATTTAGATTTACAATCTTTGGTCCATGCATTCCTCTATGGCAGCGAGGGCGAATTCTTGGAGGTTTTTTATTAGCCTTCTTAGGGCAGTCCCCTTTTCAATGGTTTTTATCTCTACATGTAAAGCATCCTTCATTTCCCTTTTTAAAGGTAGTAGCCATTGTTTCAACTAGCATTTGCATCTTTTGAGTTTCTGATCCTAGATTCTGACAAGCCTTCAAATAATCAATAATAGTCCCAGTCTCACGAATTGCAGTGACAGCTCTCTGACATTATTGATTTGCATTCTCATAAGCAAGTAATTTCTCTAGCTGTTTCTTCTCCAATTACAGTATGGGAAATAGCAGTTTCTAATCTCGCTAAAAAATTAGTATAACTTTCATTAGGTTCTAACAAAGGAGAGACTTTTGGAGTTGTGCCTGTTAGCAGAGGAGGAGAATTTGGAGCAGCCAGGGCAGGGCTAGTAAGAAAATTTTGAAATATTTTATGTTGTTCTAATTGGGCCTTTTGTAAAGTTTTATCATCTAATTCATATTTATGCAATAAGTATTCTGTCTGTCGTTGAATATCGTGAGGGCTAGAAATCAACTGGAATGTTTTTTCCTTGCTTGGCGGCTCATTCAACATTTTCTTTGACCCGGTGCCAAATTTCTAAATCAAAACTGCATTTATCAGGGAACCAAGGATTACATTTAACCACTGTTTGAAAGCAAGCCTCTATTCATTGGCGTGAAACGAAAAGTCCCTGAGCTTTAAACAAATGGTGAAGTAAAGTAGAGAAATGATGGGGCTTTCCAGCCATTTGACCCATGTCTTAGTACCTACCGACCTCAATAGGTCCTGACCTCTATTGAGGTCCCGAGTCCCTCCAACTGAAATGCCACATATACCAGTGTCCCTGTTCTGGGACGCCACTTGTTGGGGTCCTTTAATTGACTGGGACCTGGCGGTCCAGAGTCAACGATAAAAACGTTAAAGAGAGAGCTGAAGGGAGGGAGAGAGAGAGAGAAAGAAAGAGCTCTGATGGAGCAAAGGTGTTTTAATGATTTCTCTGTGAGTATATAAAGGCTGTGGTACAAGAAGTTCCCTTCGACAATGATAAAGATCAGAAAACCAAATGTACAGCAACTGTTACCAATGGAACAAGGGATTAATAATGGTCACAAGGTCAGGAGACAATCCATATCTCAAGAAAGGGGATCAAGACTAAGCAGTTTTGTCGTAAAGAGAATGTTTACTAAAGGAGATTCAAGCCTGTCTCACATAATGACCTCAGTTCCTGGGAGCAGCATGCTGTCCCACTTAAAAAGAAACAAAGGACTTGTGAGAAACAGCACATAGGAATCCTCCTGTTAAACATTCCTTGACAAGATGAAATGAACCAGTTCTTCAAAGGACACAAACTACTGAAAATGACTCAAGAAGAAATAGAAAATACGACAATATACTTTACTATAACAAGTAAAGAGTAGAAAAAGTAATCAAAAAACTATCCACGAAGAAAGGCCCACGCCCAGATGGCTTCACTGACAAATTCTACCAAACATTTAAAGAACTAATTCTTCACAAACTCTTTTAAACTATAGAAGAGATGGAATACTTTCCAACTCATTCTATAAGACTAGTGAAAGAAAGTGAAAGTGAAAGTGAAGTCGCTCAGTTGTGTCCAACTCTTTGCGACCCCGTGGACTGTAGCCCACCAGGGTCCTCCGTCCATGGGATTCTCCAGGCAAGAATATTGGAGTGGGTTGCCATTTCCCTCTCCAGGGGATCTTCCCGATCCAGGGATCGAACCCAGGTTTCCCGTATTGCAGGCAGATGCTTTAACCTCTGAGCCACAAGACTAGTACTACCCTGATATCAAATTCAGACAAAGACATCAAAGGAAAAGGAAAATAGAGACCAATATATCTTTTGAATATAGAAGCAAAAATCCTAAACAAAATACTAGCAAACTGAATCCAGTAACATATAAAAAAGATCATATACCATGATCAAGTGGGATTTATGTCAGGAATACAAAGTTAGTTCAATATGTGAAATTCAATTAATATACTCAATGCTGCTAAGTTGCTTCAGTTATGTCTGACTCTGTGCGATCCCATAGATGGAAGCCCACCAGGCTCCCCTGTCCCTGGGATTCTCCAGGCAAGAACACTGGAGTGGGTTGCCATTTCCTTCTCCAATGCATGAAAGTGAAAAGTGAAAGGGAAGTCGCTCAGTCATGTCCAATTCTTAGCAACCCCATGGACTGCAGCCAACCAGGCTCCTCCATCCATGGGATTTTCCAGGCAAGAGTACTGGAGTGGAGTGCCATTGCCTTCTCCGAATATAACACAGAATAAAAAACAAAACCACATGATCATCTCAATACATGTAGATAAGGCATTAGACAAAATTAAATACCATTTTTTAATTTTAAAAAAATCAATAAACTAGGATTCGGAATGAACTTCCTCAACCTGATAAAGAGCATCCATAAAAAAAGAAAGGTCACAGCTAGTATCACACTTAAAGGTGAAAGACTGAATGCTTTCCCCCTAAGATCAAGAACAAGACAAGGAAGCCTACTCTTGCATTTCTATTTAACAGTAACAGAGATTGTAACCAGGACAATCAACCAAGAAAGTGAAATCAAAGGCAAAGAATAGAAAGAAAAAAGAAAAACTACCTTTATTTGCAGATGACATGATTTATAAAGACAAAATCCTAAGAAATCCACTAAAAATCTATTAGAGCTAATAAATGAGCTTAGCAAAGTCTCAGGATATACGATCAATAAACATTCAAAGACCAACTGTTTTTCTGCACACTTGCAATGAATAACCCAAAATGAAATTAAGAAAACAGTTTCATTTACAATAGCATCAAAAAGAATAAATACCTGCATTAAATTTAACAAAAGAAGAGTGAAACTCAAACTCTGAATACTACAAAACATCACTGAAAGAAATTAAAGACCTAAATAACGGGAAAAATACCCCGTGTTCATGAATCAGATGATTTAACTGTTTAAGAATACTTCCCAAATTGATCTACAGATTCAACATAATCCACACCAACACTCCAGCTGGTTTCTTTTAAGAAATTGATTCTAAAATTTATATGGAAATGCAAGGGACCCAGCCAAAACAATCTTGAAAAAGAGAAAGTTGAAGGATTCACACCTCCAATTTCTAAACTTTCTACAAAATCTACAGTAATCAAGATGGTGTGATATTGGCTGGACATATTGGATGGTCCAGGCAGGACATAGGAGTGGACATATAGATCAATGGAATGGAATTGAAAATCCAGAAATAAAACCCTGACACTTATGGTCAACTGTCTTTAGGCAAGAGTGACAAGATCGTTCAGTGGGGAAAGAACAGTCTTTTCAACAAATGGCCTTGGGACAACTATTCACATCCAAAGGATACATCTGTATCCCCACCTCATACCAGGGCTTCCCTGGTGGCTCAGAGGTTAAAGCGTCTGCCTGCAGTGCGGGAGACCTGGGTTCGATCCCTGGGTTGGGAAGATCCCCTGGAGAAGGAAATAGCAACCCATTCCAGTATTCTTTCCTGGAGAATCCCATGGACGGAGGAGCCTGGCGGGCTACAGTCCACGGGGTGGCGGACACAACTGAGCAACTTAACTTTCACTTTCTTTCCTCATAGTATATATGAAAATTAACTCAAAATTGATCAAGAACTAAATGGAAGAGCTAAAAATACAAAATTACTGGGCATCCTTGGCGATTCAATAGTTAAGAATCCACTTGCCAATGCAGGGGACATAGGTTCGATCCCTGGTCTGGGAAGATCCCACATGCCGCAAGGCAACTCAGCCCGCACACCACAGCTACCGAGCCTCGCTCTAGAACCCTGGAGCCACAATGACTGAAGCCCATGCACAGAGAGCCTGTGATCTGCAACAAGAGGAGCCACTGCAACGAGAAGCCCGCAAACCACAACCAGAGTAGCCCCTGTTCAGTGCAACGAGAGAAAGCCAGCACACAAAGAAGACCCAGTATAGCCAAGAAGTAAATAAGTAATTTCTAAAAATTTCTTAGAAGAAAACAGAAGTACAAATAATCTTAGATTTGACCCAAAAGCACAAGTAAACAAAGAAAAAACGAACTGGACTTCATCAAAATTAAAACTTTTGTGCTTCAAAGAACATTATCAAGAAAATGAGAAGACAACCCACTGAATGGGTGAAAATATTTGCAAATCACACATTTGATAAGGAACTTGTAATAGAATATATTTTTAAAGTCTTACAAAAAATAATTTAAAAAGTAGCAAATGATCTGAACAGACATTTCTCCAAAGAAGACCTACAAATGGCTAATAAATACATGAAAAGATGCTCAGCATCTTTAGTCATTAGGGGCATGCAAATAAAAACCCTGAGATACCACTCCATACCCACTAGGATGGTTATAATCAAAAGAAGAGACAACAAGTGTGGCTGAGGATTTGGAGAAATAAGAACACTCATACCTTACTGATAGGAATACAAAATGGTGTAGCCACTTGGGAAAACAAGTTTAGACGTTTCTCAGAATGTTAAACATTGAGCTACCATATGACCCAGCAATTCTACTCAAAGGTCTATAACCAAGGGAACTGAAAACATGTATTTACATAATAACTTGTATATGAATGTTCATAGTAGCATTGCTCACTATAGTGAACAAGTAGAAACAATCTAAATACCCATTAATTGATGAATGAATACAAGGTTACATATTCATACAATGGAATATTATTCAGCAACACAAAGGAATGAAGTTCTGGTTCATGACATGACATGGATAAACTTTGAAACACTATGCTGAATAAAAGAAGTCAGACATGAAAGACCCCATATTGTCTGATTATGTTTATATGACATGTCCAGAACAGGCCAAATTTATAGACAGAAGTAGATTTGTGACTGCCTAGGGCTGGGGAGGTATAGGGTAAGAGAGTAACTGCTACTGATTTGGGGAGCAGGGGAATGAAAATGTTCCAAAATTGATTGTGGTGATGGTTTATATAGCTCTATCAATATACCAAAAAAGTCACTGAATTTTACACTTTAAACTAGTGAATTGTGTAGTATGTGAATTATATCTCAATAAAGCTGCTATTATTAAAAAGTGATCCAGGAAAACAGTTTGTCATTTCCTCAAAAAGTTAATCACAAAATTGCCAAATGACCCTGAAATTTCACTACTAGGTATATATCCCAAAGAACTGAAAACACAGACTCAATTAAGTATACATACACTCGTGTGCATAGTAGCACTATTCACAATAGCTAAAAAGGTGGAAAAAACCCAATGTCCATCAAATGAATGGACTGAAAAATGTGATACAAAAAAAAATACATACACATGATGAAATATTATCCAGCCTTAAAAAGGAATGAAATATTGGTGCATGCTACAGCATGATGAACCTCAAAAACATTATGCTAAGTAAAGGAAGCCAGAGGAAAAGGTCATATCATCTATGATTCTATTTACCTGACATGTCCAGAACAGGTAAATTCATAGAAAAAGAATACAGATTGGCAGTTGCCAGGGTCTGGGGGAAGAGGGAAATATGGAGAAACTGATTAATAAATAAGAGATTTTACTTTGCAGTGATGGAAAAGTTTGAGAACTAGATGAAAGTGGTGGTTACACAGCTTTGTATACATGCCAGTGAATAGTTCAGATGGTTAATTTTGTCTTACATGAATTTTATCTCAATAAATTATTTACAAGAAACAGCAATCGAAAATTCAAAATTAATGTTTTCATTTACATACAACATTTCAAAAGCTGAAATGCATTTCAGAAAAAGAATCTACATTTACATGTTGGGCTTGGCTTTTTTTTTTAACCTAAGAAATCTGGCTACATTTTTAAAACTCTGGGTAATCTCTACTCTCATAATAAATTACTACCATGGAATTAGTTCAGTTGGAGCTCTTGAAAGATTTATTTCATGACATGCTTACAGATTTCAAAGACTTAGTGCATCTCTGTTGCTCTACTGTCAAGGATTAATTTGCTAACTCACTGGCATTAAGTCAGCTGGGAGGGAGACCAGCATTTGATTTCCAAAGGAAAACATCCCACACTAATTAGGATAGAATACTCTGTATCCTAAACTCTGCATGTTAAGCCTGAGTGAACTGCTAAAACAAAGATGTGGAATAGAAACTGGGAAAATTATCTATTAATATAACCAAGATAACACAGGAATGCAGTTTAAGAGCAAGTTATTCACACAATCATCCTAGCCTGTTTGTTTTGGGTTTAATTTGCATGTGGAGACCACGTCTATTAAAGAAACATTCAAGTGAGTTTCAACTAGATTCTAGTATCTAGGAGAAAGAACCTCAATATGAAGTAAACAAAGGAAATACAGAAGCCTCTAATTACATGGGGGGTAGTGGGGGGGCACATCATCTATTTAGAAACAACATGCTTTTGTGGAAGCAGATGATCTATCATTTCTCAAATTCTACCTAGAACATTCTGAAAACATGAAGCAAATCTCATGAAGTTTTTTTTTCCCCATGAAGTTCTGTACTGAACAGCTATAGATAATAATCTGATCATTGAGTTATAAAATCTAATAAAAATTCAATGATGCTACCAAATGTCACGTAGGTATGGATAGAGCTATTTATAAGTGTACTGAATAAACAGATATAAATTTACAGAGAGGCTTTCTTGTTCCCTGCCACTGAGTTTTAAATTGAGATTTTATATTGGTACATTTTCAACTGAAATCAAATCAAACATAAAATATCTCTCAGATAATACTTTATGGCACATTATAAATTCAGAGCTACATCTTCCTAAAGGTAGTTTCCAACATTATCCCAATATTTAACCTTCAGTTCGAGTGATGATGTCTGGTGCACAATCTCTCTGGGCTGCTTGAGAACCATCTGAGTAATTGAGAAAGGGGCAGAGGGTGAACCCAGCTCGCCCTCCCCTTTTCATTCAGGAAGGCAGGCACACTCCTGGCACTCACCTTTCTCAGATTTCTTGTCTTTTGTTGCAGATGAAGTGCCACAGCCCATGTCTTCTAAATTAGGTGAGTTCATGAATTCAACTTCTCATTCTAGAACAGTGTGAAAAGTGCTTCCCTCTGCGCTGTGAAGAGCCCCTCCTGACTGATTCACCTGGGTCACAGATCCTGAGGAGGAGGACACACAAGGGGGGGAGGAAAGCGCCCGTTAACAACAAGGTATCTAAGGGCTGCTCAGCAGGATTCATTTTATGCTTCTCCTCAACTGCTGTTCATCATGTGATGTGGAAAGTGATCAGACATAATCTAATCCTGATTTATTTTCCAAAACACAGCAGCAGCAACACAGCAGATATAGGCTGCATTTCTGCAACACATAGATTATAGCTTGCTTGTGTCTAGGTCAGATCAATACTCTATAAAATAAGCATTAAAATGAAAAGAAAAATGGAAATTTAAGAGCAAACAATTTTATAATTGAAATATAGGTAATGCAATATAAAGGATCTGACACAAATTAACAGCTTTGGTTTTAAGCTCAAAATAGTTATCAATGGCACCCCACTCCAGTACTCTGGTCTGGAAAATCCCATGGGTGGAGGAGCCTGGTGGGCTGCAGTCCATGGGGTCTCTAGGAGTCCGACACGACTGAGCGACTTCACTTCCACTTTTCACTTTCATGCATTGGAGAAGGAAATGGCAACCCACTCCAGTGTTCTTGCCTGGAGAATCCCAGGGACGGGGGAGCCTGGTGGGCTGCCGTCTATGGGGTCACACAGGGTCGGACACGACTGAAGCAACTTAGCAGCAGCAGCAGTTATTAATATATCTATCTAGGCTTTTGAATACACAAATTGGAAAATGACTATGAGACAACATATTTATACAGTTATGCCAAAATTCAAATCAAAATGATGTCAACTACAAACTGGCGCTTGTCAAGGGCATTTGCAGTCCGCTTCTGCTGGGAATGAATCCTGTGCTGCTGCAGCTGTTGACCTTCGACACGCCCTAAACGGAGTTCAGGGTGGAGAGTGAGGCACTCTGTGCTCCAAGGAAACTAGTGGAATAGGCCTCTAGATTGACAGTCAGATATTTTCCAGAACTGATTTCATGATCCCAATCCTTGCATCTCTTCATATCTAGAAAAGCCTAGAAAAGTACTAAATCCCCTTATGATGACATCAGCTCCTGATTAGCAGAAAACCTTCTGTAAAATAAGTGTTTGATTGCATTAAACTCCCCATTCACCAAAGTCTTATATATTGACCTTGCCCCACTGCCTCTTTGAAGCAGTCTCTGAGAGCTATCTGAGGTGCTGTCTCCTGGGCTGCAGTCCTCATTTTGCCCCAAATAAAACTTAGCTCACAGCTCTCATGCTGTGCATCTTTTTTAGTCGACAATGAGTTCTCTGACACTGTTTCTCAGAATCAGCTGGCACTCTCGCTTAAAAAAAACGGAGGCTGAAGGCCTCCCTAGAAAAATGCCGTTTTCAAACAAGCTCTCCAGGCATTTCTGAGGCCCCTCCAAAGTCTGCCCTCACACTCACCAGGCCTTTTGATGGGTTAGCTGAGACTGCTATACTGGATCTTTCACAACCATCCCATGGGAGTTTTCAACTAAATTCCTTTCTGTAGTAACCCCACCTCATGACTTGTGGGATGATGTTTCCTTTATTTCATGATGCTCCAAACCAGCTGAGCTAATCTATTTGCATTTCTTGATGGTAACAAAGAGAACCACTGACTTGGGACTCTGCCAAGCCTGCCTATTTTTCTTTTAGTACTACACTAAAAGCTTCAAACTGTGAATCAATGAAAGAAGGGGGCAGAAAGAAATGAGCAAAATATTTGAATTATGGAAATTTTTTAAAACAACTATAACCTTAATAAACAGATATTCTGATCAGAGCTAGGCTTGATTCTATTATGGAATTAATTAACCCTCCTAAACTATGGGTTATGGAATTAATTAACTCTCTTAAATTTTGGGTTATTTCCAAATTCGATAGGCATTTCTTACATGTCTCTCTTATCTACATCATGAGTAAAAAATGTTAATAGGGTCAGCTTCAAGGGCAGAAAACCCTTGTGGCATTCCACTCCAGACCAATCTCCAGGGTTAGTACAGACCCATCACAGTCACACTCTCCCAGAATATTCATTTAGTTAGGTGACAAATTTACCCATCATAAGTATCCACTTACTTATCTATAAGATGTATTGGGAAATTTCGCTAAATATTTTAATGAAATTAAGATATATAATCTGACACCTTACATTCCAGGCTGGGTTTCCCTCATGGTTCAGATGGTAAAGAACTTATTTGCCTGCCGTTCAGGAGACCTGGCTTTGAGCCCTGGGTCGGGAAGATCCTCTGGAGAAGGAAGTGGCAACCCACTCCAGTATTCTTGCCTGGGAAATCCATGGACAGGGGAGCCTGAAGGGCTACAGTCCATGGGGTCACAAGAGTCAGACATAACCGAACAACTAACACACATACACACACACACATATTCCAGGCTAGCCAGCAACAGCAGAAGATAAAGAAGAGAAGGAGAGGAAGGGAGAAGGAAGGAGGGAGGGAGGGAGGAAGAAAGAAAGGAAAACACTTTGCCATTATCATATAATGGCATATCATAGAATCACAGACATTTAAAGGTGGTTCATGTGTGCGTACTAAGTCACTTCAGTCATGTCTGACTCTGTGCAACCCCACGGACTGCAGTCCTCCAGGCCACTCTGTCCATGGGATTCTCCAGGCAAGAACACTGGAGTGGATAGCCATGCTACCCTCCAGGGCATCTTCCCCACCCAGGGATTGAACCTGCATCTCTTATGTCTCCAGCATTGGCAGGCGAGTTCTTTACCACTAGCACCACCTGGGCAGCCGCTTTAAAGGTCACAGAGACTTTTAAAATTACTTAGAATTTACACACAGGGCAAGAAAACCAAGATACTTACCTAATGTCATATAGGCAAACCGGCTGTCAAAGTCTGTTGCATATTAGCATCACCTGGGAAGCTTTTAAAACTCAATGCTCAGAGGCCACCTCACCAAATTAAGAGTCTCTGGGGATTTGAAGAATAGTGATGCCTGGGTCCCATCCCCAGAGATTCTGATGTCACTGGTATTGAGTGCAGTTTGGGCATCAAAAGTATTAAAAGCTCCCCAGGTAATTCTAATGTGCAGCAGAGCTTGACATTCTCTACTGGAAACAATGTTCCAGCAAACCCACAATGATGCCTAGTGATTATCATATTTTCCTCTAAATGCTTTGACTCCATCTGTTTGGAATGGAATTTTTCCAGAGGTCATGTCAGGCTTATAACGCAGTGGCTTCTGGGATCTACTCTTTTCTTGTTTTTGAAACTGAAGCACTATTTACCCATTGCCTCTGTTCTCTCCATCCTCAGACATTTCTCAAAGGTTATCTGCAGTGCCTATGAGAGCATGTCTGCTGGGTTTTTCCTCAACCTTTGAAGTAGGACATTTGGTCCTGGTGAGTTTCTCCATGTGCCTAGATCCATGCTCTCCTACATGAGTACTGCAACACTTACCAGGGGAGATTATTTTAAAAGGCACACTCCCAGGCTTTACTGCCAATACTTGGATTCAAGCAGTCCAAGGGGGCCTAGGAATTTGCAATTAAAAATGCACCCTTCATGAGACTTTGACACAAGCACTCCCCATATCTCAGTCTGAAAAACACTGCTCTGCATCTCTCCCTTGGGCTCTGCTTCCATTTTTATACGACTTTTTTCTACCCCGTTTTATGAATACACAGAGTTAGACACTGAGTAGGCAACACTGATGCAATGACAGGAAGTGATATACTTCAAACTCAATTTTTTCCCCAGGAAAAAAATTTCTCTCTCTAAAGGCATTTGGTTCTCAGCCACTCCTCAGTCAACTCATTACACAACAAACAAAAGTCCATATAAAAGATTCACTAAGAAATAAAAAGCATCAAACTTGAGTATATTTCTGCTAGATTGTAAGCTCCATGGCTACCTTTCTTTGTAAATACTCCTTGAATCTCTGGCACCTACACAGTGCCTTTCACATAG
Source organism: Ovis aries (assembly GCF_016772045.2). NCBI lineage: Eukaryota > Metazoa > Chordata > Mammalia > Artiodactyla > Bovidae > Ovis > Ovis aries. The sequence continues at coordinate 16,971,679 of NC_056080.1, read as the reverse complement.
CAGGTGTTTGAAAAATGCCAAGTGAATGAATGAATAAGGGAATAAATATTTGTAATCCAGGGCCCTTTAAAAAATGAATGCTAAACGTAATAGTCCATCATTCAATGCACAAATACATGCTATTTAATTACATAAAAGTCTTTTATTAAACCAGAAAATGGGTAGTACTTATATTCATTTTTAAAGAAAAATTTTAAATCATGACAGAAAGAAATGAGAATTGTTTGAGAATTTTTGGTTATTTAGAAAAAATAATTTGCTATTGGAATTTTTACATTATTAATTGATAATAATTTAATTTCCTCAGGTAACAGGTAAAACAAAACAAATAAGAGTCACCCCATTTTATTTCTCACCAAAACAAGAGCTGATTATGGCCAGGTGCCACTCACTACTCCCACACACTACCCCCACACACTACCCGACCTAGACTGCAATCACACATGTTTGGAAGCAGTGTAAGTGCCTTTGAAGACAACCCTGGGTGGTATAAAGCTGATAAAAATGATCTGGGAATTTTCCATTATGCGGGACAATCTAAGCTCCTTCCATTCCCTGCCCTCTGTCAGCGTGAGATAAGTACTTAGTGTGCAAAAGGAGTCTGAAGAAATGATGCCCTAGGGCCTGAAAGGGGTTCTCTGGCTCAAGAGGCGGAGAGTCTCTGCAGCCTTCACCAAGACCTGAGGATGCCACGGTCGGTGATAAAAACCACCAAAAAGGTGGATCTTGGCAAAAAACAGCTTGAAACTTGCTCAGTGCTGCTGCCCCTACCAATACACACCAAGGATGATTCTAAAGTACAAACATAAAATAGTGACTCATCGTTGGCACTCACTCATAATCTGCCAAAGGAAAAGTCTTCTGAGGTTTCTGCTAAAAGGTTCTACTGTGGGGGGCAGGGGAGGAGTAGAAGGAGCCAGGAGAACTGGAGGGCAAGACTGTTTGACACGGTTTAGTTCCTTTCATTTAATCACTATTCATTTCCCAATGCAAAAATACAAGGAAAGAACAAACGATGGCCCTTGGAGCCAATCCAACCTTGGCCTCCAAGCACCCTTCAAGTACTAGCCCAGCCTCCCTGAGCTGTTCTTACTTATTCTTGGTTTTCCTTCTAAGTGCATCTCTACTGAAGGCCCACACCTTCCTCAGCCACCATGACCTTGATTCTGCTCCACCTCTGGCATTCTAGATGTGAACTGCATGGTTTCCCATGCGAGAAACTCAGCTTTTCCTAGAGATGATGACTTCTGTGAGAAATCTGTACTCTAGCTCTGGCCCCAAGAACCCCAAATTCAGAACCCACGGTCATCAACTGGCAACAAAGCCCAGTCCCCAGTGTAGGAGGTGAGCACGTCTAATTGTTTAATTCTCCCCCCTCAGAGCATGAGACACAAGGAGCACAGACACCTCTTCAGGCTCACTCTGCTGTAGCATGCTTTTTGGCATCTGCTGAAACAGAGGTTCTACAGCCTGAGGTCTGTGGACTAAACATGACGAAGGGGCATAGAGGGGGTAGAAGAGTCCCTGGCAGACTGCTCTAGAAGGGCCCTTTCCACCACTACCCCTCCAGTATAATCCTGTAAGCATGTACTCCTGTCTGAGGTCTTCAATGAATAAGGGGAATTCTGTAAGACTAAGCTGATGATTATGCCTGGGTCCATGAAAGGGGAAGAAAAACAAGGAAACCATACTGACCACCAGAAGCTATCCAAGGGTGTGTGCTGTTCTCCCAGACAGGATTGTAATCAGGAGGCAGCTAGGCCAAGTGCCAGGTTTTCCAAAGAACGTTTGTGGGAGAATTGTATGTGGTTTATGATTCTCGAACTTAGACCAAAAAAAAAAAAAAAAAAAAGCCCTACCATCAAATAAGTTCAGGAGAAGCAGTATTCAACAGGTTCCTTCACTGCAGGACTTCCCAGAACTTTCTGAATGTCAATGTGTATCTCTAACATGAATCTCTAAGAAAAAGCTAGAGTGTTCACTCTTTCCCAAACAGCCAAACAGGGGACCCTCTTGAGGTAAAGTATTTCAATAACATCTATCATTCATAACTGCTAATGCTGGCCCAATGGAGACTGGGGTTTAGAAGTCAGACAAACCAGAGTTTAAATTCTTCTCAGCTAGTTATTAATTCCTCTGCACCTCAGTTTTCTCATAAGAAAATAGAGATAAAAACACTTACCTTACAGACTTGTACTAAAGACTAATGAGAAGATTGATGATGGAAAAACACAACTGGCACAGAGCAATTCTTCTTAGCTGAGGGGTTAAGAAGAGCCATGCATGAGTTGGTACCTATTGTGGTCCAAGTATTGAAACAAAACCTGTTTGCTCTTATCTCTTTCTTCAGAATGCACTGTCCAGGGACCTCCCAGAGACTAAACCCTGTGGGTGTCTACTGGTTCTGGGATAACTGCAGATTCACAAAGAAATGGACTCTTTTCCCTCCAGAGAGCTTTTTTTATTATTACTGGTAAAGAAAAGACACTTTACCAGTAACAATAACAGTTAAAATCACAACCGTTTATTAAGGGACTATTTACCCAGCACAGTGGATACTTTATATTTCTATTATTCCAGTTAATCATCACAGCAACTTTCAAGGAATATCATCACTCTGTATTAATAAAGATGAAAAAACTGAGACTGAGAAATTAAATGAGACTCCATGGCACAGCTGATCAGTGCAGGACTGAAGACCCATTCTATTTAATGCTTTAAAAAAAATGTCTATTCCACCAAAAAGTTAGCTGTGCTTTGGTTTCAGGATCCAATTTGATCTACAGAAGCACAAAATCACCAAAAAGAAATCTTGAACATTGCAAGGGATTCCATGCCCCTTTTTTACAGACAGATGGAAATCCTGTGGTCCTGTGCAACAACAACAGGGCAAGGAAAATTTCTGAATCTTCAGTTGTGTAGTGGGCAATGCCTATGAAGGGTCTGGAAGAGTTTCTCAAAGTATCCCTTCTCTCATTTTTTAGCTCTCACCCAAGTGACCACAGAGTTTTCCCGAGTATCGAGTTCATTTGAAATAGGCTACACTGCTTCATAATGCAAATTCACCTGTACATCTTTTGTAAGACAATGACAACTGATTTGCAATCACCATCTTCAAGAAAAATCTGAGAAAATGCAAAGCAACAAAATAAACTTCAAGGAGTGCACATTTCTCGTTCCATTGCTACACAACATATGTTTATAATGTAGACTTCTGCTTGCCCCAAATACCTAAGAACAAACAAACATATTACCTGCTTCTTCTGCTTGGCCAATGTAGAGGTTTATCCTCACCCCAGGCGCTTCAAGAGAAACAAAATCAGGAAAAAAACTTCTCTGAGGGATGCAGAGATCTGAAAGAAAAGAGGTACAATTTCAGCTCTCTCTGGAGCATCCCCCTACACACACACATACACACACACACAGACACAGACACACATACTCTATACATCTCACATCTCTACGGCTCTGTGCAGGGAGAGCTCTTGATTAAATATATCAAAAAACAAATACATACACATACACACAAAGAAATAACTCAAACAGGCTTTGCCTTTCAGCCTGGAAGACGAGCCCAGAGCTGCAGATCTGGGAGAGGCTGCGCTGGCCCGTGAGCCGCAGCTGTCTGCCCCAACCCTGCCCTGTTCCCAGCAAAGAGATAAAGGGAAGCACTCAAGTAATGGGCTTTGGTCACATGACTGCTTCCAAGGGGACCAGGCTTTGTATAGGCAAGACCGAGCCACTGTTTGCATAAATAATCTGGTCAGTACAAAATACAGAATGAATTTTGGTAAATAAGAGCAGAAAAGCATTTAGTAACTGACTTTTAAGTCAACTGAGGATAATTTTCAGGAAACATTATAGTAAGCTGAGCACAATTAAGAGAAGGAAGTGGGAACACTAAACATTCCTCCTTAGGACTTGAAGAGGCATGGGTTTAAGGGTGTAGCCTTTGGGCGCCACGCTACAAATTTACTTCTATGGCATTTTTATTCCTCTGCTTGTTGGAGAACATGAAACTGACTCCTCCTAAAACCAAGTTCATCTGTGGAGTTTATGATTAACTGCTCTATCCAAAACTTTATTCCGTTTCTTAATCTGCACCTGTTTCCCTGAAGTTGAGGAGTATCATAGAAAAGGGAGGACTAAAACTGGGCAGGACCGTGCAGAGCCCTCCCAAGCACAAAAGCCCCTCCATGTCCTGTTTCTTATTTGTAGAAAAAGGTCCTGGTCTCCTAGCCTCCTTGAGTTCAAAGAGCAGATGCAGGCAGTTAATGATGTGGACAACAGAGTCTCAGGACTCCCAGTTCCTCCCAAAGCGATACAGATAATCTGACGCATATCTCAGAGTTGTTCTGCAGAACTAAGATCCCTTACCCAGTGGAGGATGGTGGCTCCTCGCTGACTACAAGCATGTAGACCCCAGACTAGTTGGAATCAGAAGGTGGAGATCCCTGAAACACCCCACAGCTACCTCACCAGCAACCAGTCAAAGGATGATCTACAAGCAGATCATGCATGCTGTGACCCTCGCCCCAACACTGTCTTTAAAATCCCTGCCTGAAAGCCATCAAGGAGTTCGGATCTTTGGAAGCATGAGCTGCCCTTCTCCTTGCCTGGCCCTGCAACAAACCTTTGTTACAAACACCTGCTGTCAGTGTTTGGCTTTCTGCACCGTGGCCACATGAGCCCTTGCTCAGTAAAAAAAAAAAGAAAAAAAATGTGTCTGTGAGAGGGAGATTCACCTCCCATCATCAGCATAACGGAAGCGGAAAGCTGACCTGTGGTTCTGCTGACGTTGAGAAGGAAGAGGAGGGAGACACGACTGAAAGACTGAAGTGCCAGTGTCAGTACTGTATGTCACCAGCCTCAGTTCTGCTATCTTTGGAGGCAATTCAGGGGTGAGAGATCTTGCTCCTCAAGTCTCAAGTTGCCTGCTGCTGCACCAACAGCAATATTCCTCCCAAACTCTTCCCAGCTGGTTACACACCACGTGCGTTTTTGAGCTTACTGGCCTTAGGCATCCTGAGCTAGGATTTAAAAGTCTCCAGCCATAAGCATTTCATAACCCCACCCAAGCTGCTCTTTAGCCAATTCCTTTTTGCAATTGAGAGCCGCAGGAGATCCAGTAAAGTGGTTACCTAGCTTACTATTTAATCTAATGGAATCACTTTAAAAAATAACTGGAAAGGCAGTTCTGGGCTTCAGAACTCCTATTAGCATATTAAATATTACAAGAGGGCCTCATTATGAGGCAATACAACCATGGCAGAGGCTCCAGGACCAGAAACTGGTAAGGCTGCCATAAGCACTATAAACGATAATACAATTACCCAGGCTCCCCCAAAATAATGGACAATGTCACTATACGGCTGGATTTCCAGCCAAATGCCTATTCAAGCCACGTGATTAAATGGTGCCTATGTCTAGCTACAGTTGTTCAAATGTCACCTCCTCTGTGTGAAGCCTTTCCTAAATCACCAAAGCGGAGTTAGTCATTCTGTCTTCTGGCTCTCCAACCCATGTGTGTGTCCAATTATAGAACTTCCCAAAGTGTGCTGTAATTTGTCCTTTTACATGTGAAATCCTGAAAGAAAAGGATCCATTTCATTCCTCTTGGCATCTCTGCCTCCAAATGCATAAGAGCATTTGAAGGGGAGCAGGTTTTGCCACCCAAAATATGCCATTTAGGCATAGGAATAATTTTGAGCTAAAGGCAATCAAAAATCCAGCAGATTCAGGAAAAGCTCTTTACCTCCCCCTCAACAGCCTAAATTTACATTGGAAAGGGGCCTTGTACCAGGAAGAGAACTATTACCAGAGATACCTTTTTACCTAAGAAACTTATTTGCGTAACAGGGCAACCCTTGTTTTCCAAATCTCTCCTCTGCCTTCCTGTGAATGTCCTTCCTTTTCTCTGTATCCCCAGACTCCCAACCGCTTTCCTTAGCTCAGGACATTATATAAGCTCCAATCGAGTGCGTGCACGTGTGCTCAATCACTCAGTATGTCCGACTCTGTGTGACCCCCCGGACTGTAGCCCGCCAGGCTCCTCTGTCCATGGGATTTCCCAAGCAAGAATAGTGGAGTGGGGTGCTATTTCCTCCTCCAGGGGATCTTCCCTATCTTTGAGTCTTCATATGTTTATAGGGTTTCTGTATATACATAATTAAATTTGTTTTTCTATTAACCTGCCTTATATAAATATAACTACTATACTAGCCAAAGAACCTAGAAGGGCAAGAGAAAATTTTTCTGCCCCTAAAGTACTCACTAAATATTTAATCATAGAAAGAAAGGAAGGAAAGAACTTATGATTTAGGTAGGTGGTTGTTTTAATTGCCAGTCTCTGGACCATGAATTGGACTGGCTGTGAACTTTACATGATTTGTCTAAAATTTAGAGTTTGTTTACAATGAAGACTTTTACCATATTTTCCCACTGTATGAGGAACACTGAAATATTACTTTGAGCACCACAAAGACTCCTGTAGCCAGCCTCAAATTGTTAAATGAACCAGCACTGACATATAGGAACAAATCACAATAACAACATTTATTGATCATGTTATAGAACATTATATAACATTATATAACATCATGTTATAGAACATGTTTATAGAACATTACCATGTTCTAGACACTTGTTGATTTTAAAGGTGTTAATCTTATTTAATCCACACACTATCCTATGAGGCATATACTATTATTATTCCTACTTATGCATTAGAAACTGGAGCCCAAAGTCCAACAGCAAATGAGTGGCAGAGCTGGGATTTCAACTTGGGCACTTTGACTCTAGAACTTCTACTTATAATCATTTTGTGGCAGGAGGTAGATGGGCACCCCTCCAGGGTAAAATGATTTGAGATTCATTCCCTGTGGACAAAAACTCCAAGGTAAGAACAGCAGGACAAATAAGGGAGAAGGCTGGGCCCTGCCCAGACCACATATTTCTCAAAGTGAGGAAACCTCCCCAACCACATATCTGCATAAAGGCTTCTGGGAAGTCAAAGGGGGAGTGATGCCAAGGAATGCTCTACCCAGACGCCTTTTCAGTAGAATCCATTTGGCTAAAAGATGCCTGCACACACATGGGAGGATCTTGAGATTTACCAAATATGGACTGTGAACCAAGCAAATCAAAATGACTGGCCAAAGGAAATCTGGAAGAAATGTCCCATAAAAATAATTCAAACTGTAACGAGGGTGCGACTCAGTAACTGAGTCCACTTGTGTATCTATCCACACATACTGTACTCTTTTTCCTGTTAAATAGTTTACTTGTTTCACTACTTTCTTTGTAGGAATTCTTTTCTGCAAAGCTGAAGGGCCAGGCCCTTGTCACTGACCACTGGTCTAGCGGCTAGGATTTGGTGTTCTCAGGGCTGCTACCCGGCCTCAATCTCTGGCTGGGAACCCAAGCTCCACTCCAAGTCACTGCAGGCCAAGGCCATCCGAGATCAATTACAGTATACTGCTTCAGTCAGCACCTGTGTGTTTGCAAAATGAAGCTGCCAGCCTCTTCAGACGCTCTCCTACTTTCCTCCAGCTAGGCAGGGATGTGTTCCCCCAGCCTGAAAAAAGAAAATATAATGGGCAAAATAACGTTAACTCACCCAATAACAGACTGATACCCCCAACAGGCAAGGGGGGTCAATTTCTCTCTCAATGGGCACAGTGTCATATGAAAATAGCCAATGGAAAGGTGAGAGATCAGTTTCCTCCTGGGAAAAGGCCATAGAAATATCAAATCATTCTGAACTAAGATGCACTGTGCTTTTCTATGCAATTCAACACATTTTTATTGCTCTCCCTCTATTTGGCAGGCACTGTGTTGAAAGGACAAGGAGATAAATGGTAAACAAAATGGATATGATTAGGTGAGGCAAACACACAGGTAAATAAGAAATCAAAATAAAATTACAAATAAAAGTACCTCTGCTATTGGAATATAAGCACCAGGAACCTAAAACACTGACAGGCACATAACAGATATTTATTACATGAATAAATGAAAGCAATACGGTATGACAAAATCTCTAATAGGACAGGCAGGGGGCACAGAGAAAGAGCCCTGCCCCTGAGAGGAGGGTGAAGTAAGGCTTTCTAGAAGTGAAACCCTAAGGCCGGAGGATTACATAGCCAGAAGTTAGGAGTTAACCAGAAGAAAAGAGTGAAGGAGAATAAAAGGTCTCCTGTAGATACGTACCTAACAAGGATGTGCAACAGCAGCAGTGAAACAAAAATCAGAACGAACTGAGTTCCTAATTATAACGCTGCAATTAGACTTATAAGCAGATAAAACTGTCCATCTGCTCTGACTGAGAAATGGTGGCTGCACAACCTCTACAGCCTGGACTCACTCACTCTTTCCTGGCTGTCTTGGTGGTCTCTCTTTCTCACTTACCCACTCCCCTATTGGGTTTCCCTTCACCTTTCAAATAAACTTGGTCTCAAATGTTTGTCTTGGGGTCAGCTTCTGAGGGAACCCAAATCAGGACACTCAGTTAGTCTATAGTAGTAGCAAGCTATAGCAAGGCATAGAGGAACAGAGAAGGCTGGTTTTCTCACAAGGGAGAAATTGGGCATGGCAGGTAAACCTCTACTATTTCACAAGCTTCCTGGAGCTGGCCACAGTTCCAACTTCTATAAAGGAAAAGTCATTCTAATGAGCAGCTCCTATTATTGGTCATGACACAGCTAAGGAAAATATGCTAGAATCCAGGCAAAGCAACTGGACTTGGGAACAGACTGAGAAGAAACGATGTGTGCGGATCTGCTTGGTGGTGAGTAGTACTTAAACTAAAGTGTCTGCCCGCTCATGGTGCCTGATACCTTAACTCCTGATAGCACCAAAGTGGGGAGTTCAGATTGGGCTGGCCTCCCAGCTCTGGCGACTCTCAGCTAGCCCTCTAGTGCTGGGGCTGTTCCCAACTAAGGCTCAGCAGCTCACGCAAAAGCCAATACTCAAGAGATGAGTGGTGGTTGGAAGAAAAAGGCTGTTTTATTCAGGAGGCCAACAACCTGGGGAGAAGGTGGACTAGTGTCCAAAACCCAACTCTGAAGACTTTGCTCAACCATGAAAGTGTTTAAAGGGAGAATTATTTGGGGAAGGGGCCAGCGTCTCCCTTATCTTCCACTATGTTCAGACTTTCTTCTGAACGGCTGGTGGTGAGGTAACAAGGTGGTGTCCCAGGATGCATGTGCATGGCCTGAAGCTGCCATCCTCTGCCCGGGTGGGGCCTTAGCTCCTGCAGAAGAGCTCAGAGACACTGTTCTATGCGCCCCCTGAGGAGGAGCCAGGACCGTGCACTGCTGTTTCTGGACCGCTCCTCCCCAGTTTCTGCATTTCTTCACTTGATTAGCAACTGTTCAAAGCTCGCCTTTGGGACTCAGGGAAGAGCAAGGGGGCTGAATGAAGCCTGTTTCCTACAATAAGAAACAGGGGACACAGAAAGGATTTGTACCCTAGAGAGCCCCACAGGATCCTGCTCCATTTCAGGGCCAGTGATAAGCAATCACATCCAATCCCAGCTTCCTGGCACTTCTTGCTGTTGTTTGGTCAGTCGTATCGGACTCTCTGCAACTCCATGGACTGTAGCCCACCAGGCTCCTCTGTCCATGGGATTTCCTAGCACCTAATAGTCTCCAAACTGAGGTACCTGCCCCACAGCAAAAACCAGATCTGTTGGACAACAGAAAGCAAAGTAACAGAACTCATATTTTCTAATTCTTTTTGAATTTTCTACTTCCATAATGTACACTTTTGGTAATATACACAAAATAGAGTTTAATAGTATTAGTTGTATATAAATAAATATAATTATCAGATATCCATTCTAAGAAACTTTCATTGAGAGAAGTTCATGATCAAAAACATTTGAAGAACTTTGATTTAAAGAGCCTGCTTCTTTTGAAGAGAGGGAAGGAATACTAAGTAGTTTTACATTTTAATGAAGAGAAAGAATCAAGCCTATTTCCAGGGATGATTTCTGGGTATTGAAAAACCACATTAAGTAGGAGAAAAGAGAGGCCAGATTTGGCAAGTCATTAGAAAGTTATTAAAATAAATCAAAGACGGGTTATAAGTCACTATCAGGTGAAAGAAATTCATAAAGGTCAGTGCTGGCCACATCTGTCTATTGGGGTCACCTGGTCAGCAGCCACAATGACAGGCTAAAATAGCTGTCATGTGTTGAAGTTTATAAATTCATCACTGAAAAGGCTCCATCTTGGGTATAAAAGTTGAGCTTTCCATGGCTGTCACTTAATAAATAGCATATTAGTAGATATTAGAATTTAACCACTGGTAATCTAACCCTACGGAGAAGGCAATGGCACCCCACTCCAGTACTCTTGCCTGGAAAATCCTATGGACTAAGGAGCCTGGTAGGCTGCAGTCCATGGGGTCGCTAAGAGTCGGGCATGACTGAGTGACTTCACTTTCACTTTTCACTTTCATGCATTGGAGAAGGAAATGGTAACCCACTCCAGTGTTCTTGCCTGGAGAATCCCAGGGACGGCGGAGCCTGGTGGGCTGCCATCTATGGGGTCTCACAGAGTCGGACATGACTGAAGCGACTTAGCAGCAATCTAACCCTGAGCCACCAGGATAAGATGGCTGGATGGCATCACCAATGCAATGGACGTGAACTTGGGCAAACTTCGGGAGATGGTGAGGGACAGGGAGGCCTGGCGTGCTGTAGTCCACAGGGTCGCAAAGAGTCAGACATGACTGGGTGACTGAACAACAGTCGAACCCTAGCTTTGTCCAAGATGGCTTGACTCAAAAAACAAAACTCCTTAAATTAACCTTGAATGTTCATAAATCAAACGAAAGAGTAACACAGAGTAAGGACACACTACCCTGTCTCTTCCATAGAATAAAGCTATAAAACCTGGACAGAATCCGTGGACCAGCTATTTGAAGACTGTGGTAAATTTCAAGATGGCCCCCAATGATCCCTGCCTCCTGGTATTCATGCTTTTGTGTAATCTCCTCCCTTTCAGTGTAAGGCTTGACCTAGTGACTGACTTCTAGTCAACAGAATATGGCAAATGTGTTTGGCTGTTACTTCTGTGACTAAGTTATGAAAGATTGTGACTTTCTGTCCTGTAAGCAGACTCTCTCTATTGCCTTCACAACTCGTGTGTTTTTGATGAAATAATCTGTCGTGCTGGAGAGGCCCCCATGGCACAGGACTGAGGGAAGTCATGGGCCAAAAGCCAGCATGGAACTGAGGCCCTCAGTCAAACAGACCTCAAGAAACTAAAATCTTGCCAACAACCATGTGAGCTTGGAAGCAGATCCTCCCCTAGTGAAGCCTTAAGATGACTGCAGCAGCTTGTGAGAGACCCTGAAATAGAGGGTCCATGTAAACTGCACCTGGATTCGTGACCCAAAAAAGCTGTGAGATCATAAATGTGCATTTTAAGCCTCTAGTTTTTTGTTATTTTTTATACAGCAATAAATAAGTACCACAAAGATTCTGGAAATAAACAGCAAAAGGCATTCTGAGAAGATGAGTTTGAAGTACTGCCACACTGGTGATGAGTTAACCATTTTCTTCTCTCCAATTTCCACAGCCTGGATTTAAGGAAGCATAAATTCATATCAAAAGCACAGTGAGCTAACACCTATTAGATTTTTTTAAAACTCTAATAATACCCAGTACTGGCTAGGATATGGAGCAACTAGAACTCTTATACTTTGCTGGTGGGAAAACAAAATAGTGCAGCCATTCTGAAAAATAGTTTGATAGTCTCTCATACAGTTGAATATGTACTTGCCATATGACATAGTAACCCTAGCCCCTGGGTATTTACTCTAAAGGAATGAAAGTTTATATTCACATAGAAACCTGTACTCAAGTTCATATGGTCAAATACTTAAAACAACCCAAATGTCCTTCAGTGGATAAACGGACATACAAACTGCAGGACAGCCATATGATGCAATATTAATTACCAATAAAAAGGAACACACTACTGATAAAGACAACCTGGGTGAATTTCAAAGGTATTATGCTGAAAGAAGTCAGGCTTAAAACGTTGAGTACACTTATATGACATTCTCAAAAAGACAAAACTGTAGTAATGGAGAGCTGATTAATGGCTGCCAAGGCTTATGGGGTGAGGGAAAATGTGACTACAAAGGAAGGGCAAGGAGTTTTGGAGGTGATGTTCTGTATCCTGATTATGGTGGAGGTGACACTAACCTAGCCAAGTGTTAAAATTCACAGAACTGTACAAGTCGGTTTTACTGTACACTAATTTAAAAATAATTTTTTAAAAAAACTTCCGAGCTGCCCTTGGTGCCTTAGTGCCTTTGGGTCTGCAGACATTAAAGTCTGCATGGGCTGACTGTGACTGCCAAGGGTCTTCCTAAAGCAATGCCAGAAGCAGTGCCTGCCACTGCAAACTATGAGCACTAAGGAATACACTTGTCCTTGTGTTGGACTTCACTTTTAGCTATCCATGGGCAAAACTCAAAATCAGAGACCCCAGTGAGAAAAAGCAACCCATCCATCCTTTAACAGATACTTACTGAGCAAGTTCCAGCTATGAGGCAGATACAAAACTGAAAACATTCTGATTCATTTCCCTACCAGATTCATAGTGTAATGAGGGACACAGGCCATCCACAAATAATTTTAAGACAAAAGGTGTAGGTATGAGGCAGGAGACAGACATGCCCCAGGCTGAACAGTTTCTCCACAATGGACAGAAACTGCATAAAAGCGGGATGATGGAGGAGGTTGGGCCCTACCCAGATAAGAGATAAAAGACCACATATTTCTACTTCTCAAAGTCAAGGAGATCTCCCCGACTACACATGCGCAGAAAGGCTCCTTAGAGGTCCAAAAGGGAGGGGACATCACCTCACAGTAAGTGATGTCAACTTCCCATAAGCCTCTTCACCAGAGTCCACCTTGGCAAAGAGATGAGTATGCACACGAGAGGATTCTGAGATATGCTAATACAGACTCAGAACCAGACAAATCAAAATGACTGGCCAAAGGAAACCTGGAAGGAATGCCCCACAAAAGTGATTCAAGGGGTTTCCCTGGTGGTCCAGTGGTTAAGAAATCCACCTTGCAATGCAAGGGACACTGGTTCAATCCCTGGTCTGGGAAGATCCCTCATGTTTCAGGGCAACTGAGCCCATGCACCACAACTACTAAGCCTGCATGCCTAGAACCCGTGCTCTGCAACAAGAGAAGCCACCACGACGAGAAGCCTGTGCACCAGAACTACACAGTAGCCACCACTCGCCGCAACTGGACACAGCCTGCGAGCAGCGACAAAGACCGAGCGCAGCCCAAAGTTACATAAATAAATAAATATTTTTTAAGTGATTCAAACCACCAGGAGGGCACAACTCTCTCTGAGCCTGCCCATGTGTCTATCCACATGTACCATACCCTTTACCTCCTAATAAACACTTGACTTGTTTTACTATTTTCCATTTTCGTGTGAATTCTGCAGAGCCGAAGAGCCAGGGCCTTGTCACTGACCACTGGTCTAGTGGCTGGGATTTGGCGCCTTCACTGTCTATAACCGGCCTCAGTCTCTGGCCGGGAACCAAAATCCTGCTTCAAGCCACTACAGGCTGAGGCCACCCAAAATCACGTACAAAGATATGCCATGTACTACCGGAGCCCAGAAGGATACGAGCCCTGCCAGGACAAGTCAGGAGACATTTCCTAGAGTGTACAAGGTAGAGAATGGCATTCCAGGGAAATTGGGAGCACACCACATTTGAGTTATGTCTCCGGAGACTGGGGTGGGTAGAATGTATATACAGCAGAAGATGGGGATGTGAACCTGAGGAGGTAGACTGGTGCCAACTGTGACTGTTCTCATAAATCACAGCAAAGAATTCATACTTTTATCTGTCAGTCAAAGACTGCAATTTCAAATGCGGACACGGGCTGGAGTCCATAACAGAAATGAACGAAGCAGCTGGGGCAGAAATGATGGGGCACTGTAGGGAGTTTCCGTCCAAATGGGGCAGCAGCTGTCCACAACTCCCAGCCCAGCACTGCCCGCTGTAATTTTTCAAAAGAAGCCGGACATGCTTTTATGTACAATCTCTGTATTTTTAAATGCCAGTATGAGTATACCTCTACAAACTTAAGATGCCATCGATTACAAGGTGTATCATTATTTTATGTACCTATAAGAAACAAAAAAGCAACTCATCAAACTGTGACACACCATTGATTTTAAGGCACATCCCAATTTCAGAGGTGCTAAAATGTGGAAAAATGTGTCCCTCAGAATCAATGAAATGCAGCAGTAATTCTCACTTTCTCAGAGCACTGTATAGACTCCAGTGCAAGGCTGCCAGACTGCAAACTCTGAGTGAAGAGGAGCCTGAGAGTAATCTCATTAGATTCACACTTTAGGAAGATGACTCTGCGGCTCACATGGCAATGACCTGGTGAAATGCCAGCCAGAGGAAGACCAATGAGGAAGCGCCTGCAATGATCCAAGAGATCAATGACAAGGGCTGAATTAAGGCAGTAGCAGTACAAATGGAGAGGAGAGGCCAAATGTGAAAGCCTTTTAGGAAATAAACCCACTGGTCCCAGACTGGGTATAGGGAGCAAGGAGGATAGAGGCATTGAAAAGGATTCCAAAGTTTCTAGTCTGGAATACTAGATGGATCCATCACATCTTCAACAATGCTCACTGGGTATCCACCAGGTGCTGGGCACTGCAGTGCGCCCTGGGGGTACAACGGTGGACAAAACACACATGGTCCCTGCCCTCTGGTCATTTACAGTCTAGTGAGTGACACCCTAACAAGTTAAAATGTCCCATAGGCAGCAGAGGCCCTTTTTAAAGCCTAGAAAATAAATCAGGTCTGCAGATTCTGATTAAAGAGGTTATCAGGTTATCAATAACAGCTAAAGTGATCAGAGGGAACACTTGTAAAGTTAGAGGCAACAGGGGCAAAATCAGATGCCTAGGAACAGAGACATTAAAAGGGAATGAGGAGGAGAGAGAAAACAAAGGAGACTAAAAACAGAACAATATGGAAAGGAAAAGGCTCAGGAGAGAGGTGTATCTGTAAACCAAGGGAGATACGTATTATCATGGAATCTAATATACCTTTATCTATAATTAATGCACAGAAGTAAATAACCTTGGCAAAATGTACAATTCAGATTTTCAGAATTATGGGTGTTTGGTGTTTTACATGAATTCCAAATAGCCTTATGAGAACTGCTTCTTATTTAGAGAGTTGTGGATATTTTTAAATATTGCCACTATCTGCTCTTTCAGCTTGTTATTGTGTCTCTGTTTGACATCTAGCATGAGTCGATGGCAGAGCAATGCTAATTCCTTCAGCAGGAGCTACAATCCATCATTCTAAGACAAAAGTGAAACAAAGAATATACATTTATACTATCCCCTCTCATGTCAAAGCACAGGGAATTGGGCAAAACTGATCTAGGCCAGACAGCAGAGTCCCCTTGCAAGATCATCACAAGGGTCATGTCCCAGAGCCCCGCACCAGGTTGTGATGTGGTAAGGTACTCTGGTCCTCTGGACTTGTTCAGAAAGGCCCTTTATTTTCTGAGAGAGGAAGTCAGGCCCAGATAGGTTAAGTAGCCTCCCAACATCATCGTCTTATGACTTGGTGGCCAGTACTCGTCCCGTTACATCAGAGTGATCCAACTCTATCCTAATAAAGACAGCTTCAATACTACATACACTAAAGTATGACACACTCAATACATAAAACACTAACTCTACTAGAGCTGGCCAAACAACTAAACAGGAAGAACATATGGCTCCATGTCTACCCAGATTTCATTCAATTTATCTGCTCCTTTAAGAGTTCTTACCCTTCCCTCTAAGTTTAACCAGTTCCACAAAGGTTGAAGGAAAGTACAACTCCTAGATTTTCATGTTGTTGGTTGTTCAATCTTTTAGCCTGACCTGCAGACTCAGGACACAATCCATCATCACGCTTACAGATCTTACTTGAAGAGGAGTCCTCAGCCTCATCTAGAATTTTCCAGATGGAGATTCTAGAATGACTCTTAAGGTTGTCTTGGTAACTCCATAATGATGAATGCAGGTATGACTGTACCTGCCAATGGAATGTGAACAACACAACCTGGATGAGAGAACCACTTCCTGCTTACTGGGAAGGTAGCTTCCACGTTCTCCAAGCTTACTTGTTGCCAACCATTACCTCCCTGTCAACCATGTTTGTTTTCATGAACATAGAGAACAAAGAACAGTTGGTTTCTTGAAGGAATATTGAAACTATTAGCTAAAGCAAGGCCTAGGAAATACCCATGGCTTTCTTTTCAAAACATTTGTTAGTATTGCCTCAGATGACTACAAATTTATGGTGGAGACTTTGGAAACGTTTTTAGAGAATTTTGTTTAAGAATACTTACTCTTGTCTTGGTTTTATTCATATATTCATCCAACAAATATTTGTTGAGCCCCTACTGTATGCCAGGCACTGTTTTAGACTCTGGAGTATATACGTGGACTCTATGATTTAGGGACTTTCAAAGGAAAAACTAGGGTTTAATAAGTCTTAGTTTAATAAAGCTGAAGTTAGTATTTTCATTAATATCCCCAAAAGGGCAAAAGTTATTCATTTACATAAAACTCTCTAAAATAGTGCTTCTCAAACTCTGATATGCTTATAGACAACCTGGGGACCCTGTTAAAACACAGATGCCTGGCCCAGCCCCTAGAAGTTCTGATTCAGTAGCTCTGGAGTTGGCTCCTGAATCTGGAGTGCTAATGAATTCCCAAGGGACGCTGAAGCGTACTTTGAGAGGCACTATTCTGTAACACAGTATGGCTTTTTTTTTTTTAATCTCTGTTTCTTTTTCAACCCACTCTTCCACAACTTTTAAAGTCAAATATATTCTACAATGCTTTTGTGTTTTTCACGGTCAACTCAGTATCAGCAGAACATGAGAATGTTGTGATATATAAATGAAACAATGTCATAAACTAAAGATTTCAAATATTTGGAAAGAATGAAAGAAATAACAATCATAAGCAAATTGATGTATCAGTAATGTACTAAAACCTCACGAATTTGCCCTAATGAGGTGGATTGTTATTCTTATTTCATAAGTCGGATTTACAAAACAGTTTTAAGGATATGTATTCAAATTAACCTGATGTAACTAAGAACAGGAAAATTTTACATGTTTAATGACTCTCTTACTTTAACAGGGAGATAAGAGCTATTTGTAATGAATATACTCACATTTCGATTAAAACTCTGGATTTTATATTACATGAGATACAAATACCTCCCCACTTAGGCCTCTGTTTCTCGCCACTAAACTGGTATGTCTGCCTCATATGCCATGCTCCTGCTGATGTGGTTATGTGAAACGGATACTAGGTAAATGAGCTAGCTAGTGGCAGATTCAAGATTTCTCTACACTGTTTTTCCTAAGAAGGCTATAAAGTTAATATAGGGTCTGGAGAAAGTACTGTCATTTTTAAAACTTAAAAAAGTCTCTGTACATGGAAGAATAGGAGGGTTAGGAAAGGGGACCAGGAGTAAATTCTCACAATTTCAAGGAAATATCAGCTCTGTCACTTATTAATACATGCCGGGTACCTTAGGAAACGTTTATTACTTCTCCAAGTGTCTTCTCATTTTAAAAATGAGGATAACATTTAAATGGAAAAATCTAAGTGGAAAATCCTTCATAAACTATAAAGTGCTAAACACATATCCGCTACCATTTCTAGGAGAGGCCTACATTTCCTGAGTGTATACACATCCTGGAGAAGAAATGTGGCCTGGTCTGTGGGTCAGGATGTGCTTAGGAGCATCAGAGACTTCAATTTCACAGTCAGATTGCCTGGAGTCATTTTATACAGCCACCACTTAACAGTTGTGTGTGAGCTTGGGAAAATTACACAACCTCTATGTCTGCTTCTTATAAACTGAGATAGTAATAGCACTGCTCACACTGAGTTGATATAAGGAATACATGGGTTCATACACATTGTGGCAGCCACGGATAGTTGCCTAGCCAGTATCTATTCTCCTTTTCTTCCATACCAATAAAGCCCTAATTTTGCTTTTGATGGCAATGGGCCCAGCCACCAAAACGTCATTTTCTAGGATCCCCAGTGGTTAGGGGTGGTCATGTGACTCTGTTCTGGCCAATGAGATATAAGGAGAAATCTAGTGGCTGAGCCTCCCAGAAAAGCCATTTTTCTGATTAAAAAAAAGAGAAGACTTAGCTGTCAGGAGCCCTTTGCTTTTACCCTTCCCCCACTGTGTCTGGAAGCATGACATAATACCTAGAGGAGAAGCAGCCCTTTTGAGTGCATTAGGACAAGAGGCTAATGCTGAGAATGATAATGCAGAAAGACTGAAGGAGAGCCTGGGACACAAATTATGTGAAGTGGCTTATTTCCTGACCTAATGTCACCTGAGGTAAAAGCCAACGCCTCTGCATTAAGTCCCTGTTATTTCACTTACCTCATCACATGCAGCCAAACACATTCTCTAACCAATACACTTGTAAAGCAGTTTTGAGTAGTGCCTGGCTTATAGTTAGCATTCAAAAAAATAATATTATTTGCCCAGCATTCTGTTGCCTAACCAGGTGGCCGACAAATATTGCCCCTTGATTCCTTACAACAGTACCCCAATTTTCCTTTTTGAACTCAATTCTGTCCCTATACTAAGCCCTGTGGTTTGCATGGGATTGACACCACCCTCCACTCTAAGTGTGAGATTGAACTGGCTTAATTCAATCAGCATGAGCCCACTTGCCAAGCAACAATGACTGCCCAGGGCTAGGCACACAAAACAGGCCTAGGCAGCTCACACATCCTCTTCTCCCAGCAAAAGGGAGAGTTCAGGTGGGCAAGTAACTAAAGACAGGCAATATGAGTAATCTCCAGGCTCCTATTTAATCTACTCAATCAAATCTACAGTCAAGCACAATAAAAATTCATATCCAACTCACCTTTTCCAAAGAAAAGAACAGCAACAAAATCTACAATTTTCAATTGTGTGAATTCACTGAAATTTCTCTTTGAGAAGAGGAAAAAAAAATTAACAGCTGGTTGAAACTGTTTTGTTTTTGTTTTTTGTAAACACGTCCAGGAGAACGCCTTTAAGAATAGATGTGCATCTGGGTTTTAGAATGAACGTTGGACCCGAAGGCAAACACTGTAAACCTATGACTAATATTGAAATAATATTCACAGACAGTTGTCATGGCAGCCTGCTCATTCTGCACAAAATAGAACCCACTGCATTTTAACAAGATTTAGCAAAGGAAAGCTGCTAGCCTGCAGACAGCCTCTAACTGCGTTAAACAACCTACTAATTGGTCTTGGTTTTGTCATTATATATAGCCTTCAGACTATACCCTAATTGTATCCCAAAAAGTCACAAACACTTAAAATCACTAACAAAAACACTAAGATGATCTTAATTTAACACCTCCACCCCTCTTGAAATCTTCCCATCAAACTATAAAGAAAGCTTATAGGCAAGTCCCATTATGTGCACAGTTGAATCCACTTAGAAATCTAAAGACAGTAAGTTTGGGAGAATCAGAGGGAAATGTCATTTCTGTCACCAATTAGCATTGGCTGGATGCCACTATCAGTCACTTCCTTTTAAGCAGGGTTCTGTAGGAGTAGCCAATTTGGGGAGTAGCCAAACTGCTCTGTGCTCAGTTACACAGTCCCAGGGGAGTGACTTTAGAAACTGGAGGCATCTTGAATAGTAGAAATAAGGGAGGGGGAGACAAAGTATTTTCAGTTGATCTGTTTCTCTCTTGAGTGGCTATCTATCAAGTCTAAGGGCACTGAATGTGACTGCAGGTGATTTTGTAGATGACATATAGCTGGTGTCGAGAGGAATACCACACAAAGCCATCTTTCCTAATAGATAGGCTTTTGCGTATCACCCTGTCCCCTCTCCTGCCTTCTCTTTAAGAGAGAAGAGACAGAGTCTAATTAAAAGTCAATAACATAAAAAATTCAGTCACATCCGAAGTTAGGAAAAACATATCAAGCTATTATCATCCATTAACATCTTGAAACAAATTAGTCCTTTGGGTTAATTAATGTTCTCTAAACTCCTTGAGATGGGGCCATGTCCTACACTTAAAAAAAACCTCCACACTACCCAACACTGAATTCGTAAACATATTGCAGGTATGTGACAATAAACAAAGGAACTGAGACACTGAGGAGCAGTCCCTCAGTAACTGGTGGGCAGATTAAATACACTGTCAAAATGGTATAGGAGAGAAATGTGGAAATACTGAATCAGTGGGGATTGTATTTTCCTTCATATAACTGAAACTCTCACTAAATAGCAGCATTAAAAATTAGTAATTTCACTTTTCAAATGTAATCAAGAGTCTGGAAGTAGTAAATTCGGGGCTGGGACCCGGGTACCTTCCTTCTTTCTGCTGAGCAGTGTAGCTTTCTTCTTCACAATTGCCAGCTCATGATCACAAAATGGCTGCTCTCCCTCCAGCATTTTATGTACATTCTGAGGAGAAAGTGAAGCTAAGGGCAAAATGGGGCATACCAACTGAGTCAACCTCCTTTTAAAGAAATGGTTTTGGAAGCCCACCTACTTCTATACAAGTCATTGGCCAGAATTACATCATACAGTCTCTTCTAACTGTAAGGGAACCAAGGCAATCAATCCTAGTTGGACACATTCCCGAGTCAAACAAAATCAGGAAGTGTGGTGTACAGGTTAAATACAGATAATGGAGCCAGATGACCTGGATGTAAAACCCTACTCCTTTATTTACTTAGCTTTGTGACTTAGTTACATAATTATTCTGTGACTCAGTTTTCTCTTCTGTAAACTAACCATAGTAACAGTACCTTTCTCACAGGTTTCTTGGGAGGATTAAATAAGTTAATATGGGTAAAGAGTCTGAACAGTCTCTAACATAGCAAGCATTCTACAAATGTTTATTTTTATTACTGACGAAAAGAAGAATGAATATTGAATAAGCAACTAGCAGTATCTGCCGTAGATGTGTTGGCCACTCTGTAGCCTCACCCATCCTGGTTACTGTCATCAGCGGGGACAAGTGGCCTGCCGCATCTGAGAACTGACGGCTCTCCAGGCCAGAAAACCAAAACCCTGAGCTGTCAGAGCAGCCATTCCCATGACCATCAGCCTCTGTCCTCATTTCCTCAGAACCTAAGGCAACAAAACTTCCCAGTGTCTGAGCCAAGAAGGCACTGCCAGCCACTGTGGTGATGCCCATCCATTCTAGACATGAGTCATCAGGACTCCTTCTGTTGCAAGAGTCAGTAAGGCCAACTCCTGCTGGCCTGAGCAAAACTGGAAACGCACCCTTCTGACAGCGGAGAGTCAATGAGGAGACCTAAGGCCTGACTTGGTCAAGGCCTTAAATGACAGTACCTGGTTACTCTGTTTCTCACCTCCAATTCCTCACTGTTGGGTCTATTCTCAGGCTTCAAACTGGTGTCTCTCAAACCTTGTGATCACCCACATTAACTTCTCAACATCCTCCCTATGTTTCAGTAATTCTCCACATTTGAATCCTCGAGAAACAAGAAATTTGCTCTCCCAGCCTCTTTTATAGCAGAGCACAGGTGTGTAACCTAGGCTCTGCCAGAGACCTCAATTTAGAAAAGAGCAGCAGAAGGAGTCAAGGGATTATGAAAGCCGTCATCCGCCAAAGTTAGTTTGCAGAGACAGCAGTGCCAGAGACGCTGGACCCCATCACGGGCTTGAGTTTCTAAGTCTGTATTCAAAAGGGGCAGCCATGGGCAGGTCTCTCTGCTGGTACAGCCCTGCAATGATATTCAGACATTATTCCTGGCTTTAGAGTCTCCAAAGCCAGCCTTCCCGGAGAGCCTCTGGGCCACCAAATATCCTTTAATAAATATTTTGTTCTTAAACTAGGAGAAGTGTTGAATCAGCTTAGATGATGTTATACCCTAAATCTCAGTAGTTTACACTTCTCAAGGTTTATTTTTCACTCCTGTTTTGCGCAGGCTGGCTGCAGTTCAGTAACATGTGATCTTTCCTCTAAGACTTGGGCCAACCTCTCTCTGGGGCATTGCTATACTCATAACAAAGGGGAAATATCAAAGCAGCACCCCACAGGCTGACCTTCACACCTCTGCTGGGAAGTGAGGCACATCACTTGTGCCCACATCCAACTGCTGAAAATAAGTCACTCGGTCAAACCTATCCGTGGGGCAATGGTGTAGAAATCCCACCTGGGAAGAGCAGTAAATATCTGGGGCAAGAAGCTTCTGCTGTAGGCAACTCAGAGCCCGTGTGATATCATGCAATAGTCAGATGGCAACAGAATCCCCAGCCTCTGGATTATCTGACACTGAGTCCAGGGTGAACAAGGAAATGTCTCCTCTCAGGAATTCACACAAAAGGCCCAGAATAAGCTCTGACTGGGACTGACTGACCTAGCATGAGTCATCTCCAATCTTGAACAGCTCCATTCAAGATATTTTTATGGAATGGTTACTATGTAACAGGTCCTACTTAGATTCCACAGACTATAACAGTGAACAAAACCAAATCCATGCCCTCACAGAACTTTCTGATTGAGAATGATAAGGGGCAGAAAATATTTAGAAACAAATAAATATCTAGAAAATTACATGGTGGTGCAGTGTGGAGAAAAATAAAGCAGGAAAGGGGGATATTGAGTTTCCAGGGTGAAGGGAAAGGAAAATAGCAATTTTAAACAGGGCAGTCAGGGGAGGATTGCTGAGAAGGTATTTGGGCAAATACCTGAGCAAGGTGAGAGAGCAATGCGGTGACACAGATAAACAGCAGTAAAGGCTGCGAGAATAGCATGGGCAAAGGCCCTGAGGCAGAAAAGGCCTACTGTGTTTGAGGAATAGTAAGCAGGCAAGACCCTGGATCTTGGATCATAGCCTTGTCATGGCAAAGGAGCTTGTGTAACTCGGTAAAGCTATGAGCTATGCCATGCAGGGCCACCCAAGAAGGAAGGG
This sequence comes from Ovis aries, assembly GCF_016772045.2. Lineage (NCBI taxonomy): Eukaryota > Metazoa > Chordata > Mammalia > Artiodactyla > Bovidae > Ovis > Ovis aries. The sequence continues at coordinate 16,948,655 of NC_056080.1, read as the reverse complement.
TCATAGTGAAGAGTTCTGGCAAAATGTGGTCCAGAGGAGGAGGAAATGGCAAACCACTCCAGTATTCTTGCCTGGAGAAGCCCATGGACAGTATGAAAAAGCAGAACAATATGACACCACAAGATGCATGCCTCTCCCATAGTAAAGTGTCCAATATGCTACCGGGAAAGACCAGCAAGCAACTACTAATAGATTCAGCAAGAATGAAATGGCTAGGCAAAAGCAGAAACGATGGTCAGTTGTGGATGTGTCTGGTGGTGAAAGTAAAGTTTGATGCTGTAAAGAACAATACTGCATAGGAACCTGGAATGTTAGGTTCATGAATCAAGGTGCATAGGACATGGTCAAGCAGGAAATGGCAAGAATTAATATCAATATCTTAGGAATCAGTGAACTCAGATGGACAGGAATGAGAATGTAAATCTACTGCTGGGCTAGAATCCCTTAGAAGAAACGGAGTAGCCCTCATAGTCAACAAAAAGAGTCCTAAATGCAGTACTTGGGTGCAATCTCAAAAACGACACCATGATCTCAGTTTGTTTCCAAGGCAAACCATTCAATACCACAGTAATCCAAGTCTATACCCCAACCACTGATGCCAGAGAAGCTGAAGTTGACCAGTTCTATGAAGACCTACAACACCTTCTAGAATTAACACCCCAAAAAGATATCCTTTTCATCACAGGAGACTGGAATGAAAAAGTAGGAAGTTAAGAGATATACGGAGTAACAGGCAAGTTTGGCCTTGGAGTACAAAATGAAGCAGGACAAAGGCTAACAGAGTTTTGCCAAAAGAACACACCGGTCATAGCAAACACCCTTTTCCAACAACACAACAGATGACTGCACATGGACACCACCAGATGATCAATACTAAAATCAGGTTGATCATATTCTTTGCAGACAGAGAAGCTCTATACAGTCAGTAAAATCAAGACCTAGAGCTGACAGTGGCTCAGATCATGAACTCCTTACTGCAAAATTCAGGCTTAAATTGAAGAAAGTTGTGAAAACCACTAAGCCATTCAGGTATGACCTAAGTCAAATCCCTTACAGTGGAAGTGACAAACAGACCCAAGAGATTAGATCTAGTAGACAGAGTGCCTAAAGAACTGTGGACAGAGGTGGCAATAACCAAAACTATGCCAAAGAAATAGAAACTGCAAGAAGGCAAAGTGGTTGTCTGAGGAGGCTTTACAAATAGCTAAGGAAAGAAAAGAAGCAAAAAACAAGGGAGAAAGGGAAAGATATACCCAACTGCATGCAGAGTTCCACAGAATAGCAAGGAGAGACAAGAAGGCCTTCTTAAATGAAAAGTGCAAAGAAACAGAGGAAAATAATAGTATGAGAAAGACTAAAGATCTCAAGAAAATTGGAGATGTCAAGGGAACATTTCTTGTAAGGATGGGCATAAAACAGCACAGAAACAGTAAGGACCTAACAGAAGCAGAAGAAGAGGTGGCAAGGGACTTCCCTGGTGGTCCAGCAGCTATGACTTTGAACTCCCAATGCAGGGGGCCTCAGTTTGATCTCTGGTCAGAAAACTAGATCCCACGTGCCACAACTAAGAGTTTTCATGCCACAACTAAGCAGTCAAATAAATAAATTTTTTTTTTTTTAAAAAGAGGTGGCAAGAATACACAGAAGAACTACACAAAAAAGGTCTTATTGACTAAGATAAATATGGTCCGGTGCGTTAGCTCACCTAGAGCCAAACATTCTGGAGTGTGAAGTCAAGTGGGCCTTAGGAAGCATTACTAAGAACAAAGCTAGGAGAGGTGACGTAATTCCAACTGAGCTATTTAAAATCCTAAAAGATGAGGCTGTTAAAGTGTTGGACTCAATATGCCAGCAAATTTGGAAAACAGTGGCCACAGGACTGGAAAAAGGTCAGTGTTCATTCCAATCCCTAAGAAGGGTAATGCCAAAGAATGTTAAAAGTACCATACAACTGCGCTCACTTCACATGCTAGCAAGGTTATACTCGAAATCCTTTAAGCTAGGCTTCAGCAATATGCGAACCGAGAAATTCCAGATGTTCAAGGTGGATTTAGAAAAGGCAAAGGTATCAGACACCAAACTGCCAACCTTCACTGGGTCATGGAGAAAGCAAGGGAATTCCAGAAAAACATCTGCTTCTGCTTAATTGTGGAGAAGGAAATGGCAACCATTTCCAGTATTCTTGCCTAGAGAATCCCAGGGACAGAGAAGCCTGGTGGGCTGCCGTCTATGGGGTCACACAGAGTCGGACACGACTGAAGCAACTTAGCATGCATGCATGCATGCATGCATTGGAGAAGGAAATGGCAACCCACTCCAGTATTCTTGCCTGGAGAATCCCAGGGAGAGAGGAGCCTGGTGGGCTTCCATCTATGGGGTTGCACAGAGTCGGACATGACTGATGCGACTTAGCAGCAGCAGCAGCAGCTGCTTAATTGACTACACTAAAGCTTGTGACTGTGTGGATCACAACAAACAATGGAAGATTCTTAAACAGATGGGAATAACCTACCACCTTACTCGTCTCCTGAAAAACCTGTATGCAGGTCAAGAAGCGATAGTTAGAAAAGGACATGGAATAAAGGACTGGTTCAAAATTGAGAAAGAAGTACAACAAGGCTGGATACTGCCACCTTGTTTATTTAACTTTTACGCAGAGTACATTATGTGAAATGCCAGGCTGGATGATTCACAAGCTGGAATCAAGACTACTGGGAGAAATATCAACAACCTTAGATATGCAGATGATACCACTCTAATGCTACAAAATGAAGGGGAACAAAAGAACCTCTTGAGGAAGGTCAAAAAGGAGAGTGAGAAAGCTGGCTTGAAACAAAACATTCAAAAAACTAAGATCATGGCATCTGGTCCCATCACCTCATGGCAAATGGAGAAAAAGTGGAAGCAATGACAGATTTTATTTTCTTGGTCTCCAAAATCACTGCAGATGGGGACTGCAGCCATGAAATTAAAAGATGCTTGCACCAATCATACTGTTCATACTGTTCATGAACAGTCTCCAAAATCACTGCAGATGGTGACTGCAGCCATGAAATTAAAAGACGCTTACTCCTTGGAAGGAAAGTTATGACCAACCTAGATAGCATATTCAAAAGCAGAGACATGATTTTGCCAACAAAGGTCTGTCTAGTCAAGGCTATGGTTTTTCCAGTGGTCATGTATGGATGTGAGAGTTGGACTGTGAAGAAAGCTGAGTGTCGAAGAACTGATGCTTTTGAACTGTGGTGTTGGACAAGACTCTTGAGAGTCCCTTGGACTGCAAGATCCAACCAGTCCATCCTAAAGGAGATCAGTCCTGGGTGTTCATTGGTAGGACTAATGTTGAAGCTGAAACTCCAATACTTTGGCCACCTGATGCGAAGAGTTGACTCATTGGAAAAGACACTGATGCTGGGAAAGGTTGGGGGCAGGAGGAGAAGGACATGACAGAAGATGAGATGGTTGGATGGCATCACCAACTCGATGGACATGGGTTTGGGTGAACTCCAGGAGTCAGTGATGGACAGGGAGGCCTAGTATGCTGAGGTTCATGGGGTCGCAAAGAGTTGGACATGAATGAGCGACTGAACTGAACTGCACCAATCAATTTGATACACCATATTAACAAATTAAAAGATAAAAACCATATGATCATCTCAATAGATACAGAGAAAGTTTCTGACAAAATTCAATAGCCATTTGTGATTAAAAAAAAAAACTCTCCAGAAAGTAGGCACAGAAGGAACATACCTCAACATAATAAAGGCCACATACAACAAACCACAGCAAACATTATCCTCAATGGTGAAAAACTGAAAGCATTTCCCCTAAGATCAGGAACAAGACAAGGGTGCCCACTCTCACCACTACTATTCAACACAGTTTTGGAAGTCCTAGCCATAGCAATCAGAGAAGAAAAAGAAATAAAAGGAATCCAGATTGAAAAAGAAGTAAAACTATTTGCAGATGACATGAATTCTTTACATAGAAAACCCTAAAGATGCCACGAGAAAATTGCTGGAGCTAATCAATGAATATAGTAAAGTTGCAGGATAAAAAATTAATACACAGAAATCCCTAGCATTCCTATACACTAACAATGAGAAATCAGAAAGAGAAATTAAGGAGACAATCTCATTTATCACTGCAAACAAAAGAATAAAACACTTAGGAATAAATTTACCTAGAAAAACAAAAGACTTGTATGCAGAAATTTATAAGACACTGATGAAAGAAATCAAAGACAACACAAACAGATGGAGAGATACACCATGTTTGGATAGGAAAAGTCAATATTGTGAAAATGATTATACTACCCAAAACAATCTACAGATTCAATGCAATCTCTATCAAATTACCAATGGTATTTTTCAAAGAACTAGAAAAAATAATTTCATAATTCATATGGAAACATAAAAGACACCGAATAGCTAAAGCAATCTTAAGGAAAAAAAAAATGGAGATGGAGGAATCAACCTTCCTGACTTCAGACTATACTACAAAGCTACAATCATTAAGATAGTATGGTACTGACACAAAAACAGAAATATATATCAATGGAACAATATAGAAAGCCTGGAGATAAATCCACACACCTATGGGCACCTTATCTCTGACAAAGGAGGCAAAAATACACAATGGAGAAAAGACAATCTGTTCAATAAGTGGTGCTGGGAAAACTGGTCAGCTATGTGTAAAAGAATGAAATTAGCATACTTCCTAACACAATACACAAAAATAAACTCAAAATGGATTTAAGACCTAAATGTAAGACCAGAAACTATAAAATTCTTAGAGGAAAACATAGGCAGAACACTCTTTGACATAAATCACAAGATCCTCTATGACCCACCTCCTAGAGTAATGGAAATAAAAACAAACAAATGGGACCTAATTAAACTTAAAAATTTTTGCACAACGAAGGAAACTATAAGGTGAAAAGACAACCCTCAGAATGGGAGAAGATAACAGCAAATGAAACAACTGACAAAGAATTAATCTCTAAAAGATACAAGTTCATGCAGCTCAATACCAGAAAAACAACCAACCCAATCAAAAAGTGGGCCGAAGACCTAAACAGATATTTCTCCAAAGAAAATATATAGATGGCTAACAAATGCATGAAAAGATGCTGGTAATCACTCATTATTAAAGAAATGCAAATCAAAGCTACAATGAGGTATCATCTCACACTTTTTGGAATGGCTATCATCAAAAAGTCCACAGACAATACATGCTAGAGAGGATATGGAAAAAGTGGACCCTCTTGTTGGTGGGAATGCAAACTGATACTGCCACTATGTATGGAGATTCCTTAAAAAACTACAAATAAAACTATAATATGACCCAGCAATCCTGCTATTGAGCATATATCCTGAGGAAACCAGAACTGAAAGGGATACATGTACCCCAATGTTCACTGCAGTACTATTTATAATAGCCAAGACATGGAAGCCACCTAGATGTCCACCAGCAGATGAATGGATAAGGAAGTTGTGGTACATATATACAATGGAATATTACTCAGCTACAAAAAGGAATGCATTTGTGTCAGTTCTAACGAGGTGGATGAATCTCAAGCCTATTATACATAGCGAAGTAAGTTAGAAAGAGAAAGACAAATATCATATACTAACACATATATGTGGAATCTAAAAGGTGGTACTGATGATCCTACATGCAAGGCAGCAAAGGAGACACAGAAAGAACAGACTTTTGGACTCAGTGGGAGGAGAGGGTGGGATGATTTGAGAGAATAGAATTGAAACATACACATTACCATATGTAAAATAGATAGCCGGTGGGAGTTTGATATATGATGCAGGAAAGCCAAAGCCAGTACTATGTGACAACCTGGAGCGATGGGGTAGGGAAGGAGGTGAGAGGGGTATTTAGGAGGGAGGGAACACATGCATGCCTATGGAGGATTCATATTGATGTATGGCAGAACCCATCACAGTATTGAAAAGCAATTATCCTCCAATTAAAATAACTTAATTTAAAAAACATATATATATGGAATCTAGAAAAATGATACTGATGATCCTATTCACAGGGGAGCTAAGGAGACGTAGACATAAAGGACAGACTTTTGGACACAGCAGGGGAAGGAGCGGGTGGAACAATTTGAGAGAATAGCACTGAAACATATACATACCATACGCAAAACAGACAGCCAATGGGAATGTGCTGTATGATACAGGAACCTAAAGCCAGTGCTCTGTGACAGCCTAGAAGGGTGGGATGGGAAGAGAGGTTTAAAAGGGAGGGGACATATGTATACCTATGACCGATTCATGCTGATGTATGGCAGAAAAACCACAATATTGCAAAGCAATTATCTTCCAATTAAAAACAAATTTTAAAAAAAGGACACTTGCTCCTTGGAAGGAAAGCTATGACAAATCTAAACAGCGTATTAAAAAGTAGACATCACTTTCCAACAAAGGTCCATATAGTCAAAGCTATGATTTTTCCTGTGACATTTGGACCATAAACAAGGCTGAGGGATGAAGAATTGATGCTTTCAAACTGTGGTACTGGAGAAGACTCTTGAGAGTCCCTTGGACTGCAAGGAGATCAAACCAGTCGATCCTAAAGGAAATCAACCCTGAATATTCATTAAAAGGACTGATGCCTAAGCTCCAATATTTTGGCCACCTGAAGCAAAGAGCTGACTCACTGGAAAAAAACCCTGAAGCTGGGAAAGACTGAAAGTAAATGAGATGGTTAAACAGCATCACTGACTCAATGGACATGAACTTGAGCAAACTCCAGGAAATAGTGGAGGACAGAGGAGCCTGGTGTGCTGCAGTCTATGGGATTGAAAAGATTCAGATATGACTTGGTGACTGAAAAACAACAAAGCAGCCAAGTGTGGTCCTGTAAGGCAATGTAACAGGATATATGATCAGAGGGGTAATAAATGGAAGATCAGATCATGTAGTACCTTGCAAGTCAGTGTAAGTCTCTGGCTTCCATTCGAGTTAAGGTGGGGAGCTATTGAAGTGTTTTGAACAGAAAAGTGACATGATCTAACTTAGGTCTTGAAAGGATCACTCTGGTGGCTCAGTGATGAAGAATCCACCTGCCAATGCAGGAGACATGTGTTCAACCCTGGTCTGGGAAGATCCCACATGTCAAGGAACAACTAAGCCCTTGCACAACTACTAAGCCCATGCTCTAAAGCAGAAAACCACAACTACTGAAGCCTGAGTGCCCTAGAGCCCATGCTCCACAACAAGAGAAGCCACCACAATGAAAAGCCCACAAACCAGAGAGTAGATCCCACTTGCTGAAACTAGAGAAAAGCCCACGCAGCAATGAAGACCCAGCACAGCCAAAAATAAATAAAGTTTTTTAAAAAATCCCTAGGTGACAAGGCCTGAGAGAAGATGCCCAGCAAGTAGGACTTTAAAAAAATAAAAATAAAAAAGATCACTCTGGTTACTGTGTGAAGAATAGTCTGTAGGGAGAAAAGAGCAGAAGCTGGGAGGCCAGAATATGAGGTTCTTGGCAATGATCCAGACAAAAATGATGGTGACTTTGATTTGTATGGTAGCAGGGCAGATGGTAGAAAGTGATTAGATTCTAGATAGATCTTGATGGTATAGACAAAAGGATTTGCAAGTGAGATTAAATTTGAAGTGTGAGAGGGGAAAAAGAATCAAGTATGATTTCTTCCATTTTTCTCTCCATTTTAGGCCTAAATGTAGAAAGATGTACAATTTTGTAGAAAAATGTAAAATGTACATTTTAGCCCTAAATGTAGAAAGAAAAATGTAGAAAGATGAGGTTGCCCTTATCTGAGACAAGGAAGATAAGGAAGACTAAGAAAGGAGAAGACACAGGCAGAACAGGACTGAAATACCTATTAGACATCCAAATGGACATGTTTTGCAGGAAGACTGGGAGTTTGAAAGAAAAGTCTGGACTAGAGACATAAATTTGAAAGTCATCTAGGTTATCGACCATATTTAAAGTCATTAGATTAAATGAGATCACCAGAGTGGTGATAATGAATAGAAACATCCACAAACTGAGGCCTGTGGAACACCCATGTTTAGAAGTCTAAGAGATGAGATCTAGCAAAGGTAGACTGAGAAGGGGTGACCAGTGAGGTAAGAAACAAAATCAGGAGAGTGGCATCCTAAAAGCTGGGAGGACAAAAACCAAACAAAAAAAAAGCTGGGAGGGGTAAGCGCGTCCACAAGGAGAAGAGGTACTGGAGAGAGCACCTAGGGACATATTTTCTAAGAGTTTTTCTTTTTTCTATAAAAGAAAGCAGAGAAATGGGAGTAGCTGAGGTGGAAATGAGATTAAGAGATGATTTTTAAGAATGAGAAAAATTAGAGCATGTTTGTATGCTGACAGGAATGATCCAATAGAGAGAAAGTAAATAATAATGAAGGAGAAAGAAGGGAGGTGGTAGGGTACTTTCCTTGAATAGACAACAGCAGGTGGTTGGGTGTCGACAGGAATGCAGACAAGTCCTCTAGGGCAGGAGTTCTCAACCAGGGCACTAGTGACTTGGGGGCCACAGATATTTCTTGTGCTGGGGGCTGTCCTGTGCATTGTAGAATGGTTCACTGCATCTCTCCTCTCTACACACTGATGCTAGCAGCACACTAGCCCCACCACCCCAGTCATGAGAGCCCAGAGCCTCTCCAGACAGCTCCAAACAGCCCCCAGGGAACATTTTGGGTTCTAACAACTTGGGGAATGGTGCTATCGGCATCTAGTGAGTAGAGGCCGGGGATGCTGTGAAACGTCTCACATTACACAGGACAGCTCCCCCACAACAGAGTTCCCCAGTTCCAAATGTCAACGGGGCTGTGGTCAGAAAGCCCTAATCTAGAGGCAGGGCCAGGTCTAGAGCTAAAAGGGCACAAATGCAGGCAAGTGAGCAGATGTGAGGGGTACTACCCCTCTTCAGGTTGCTTCCATTTTTTTTCATGGAAATAAGGAAGCAAGGTTATCAGTTGTAGGTGAGGTTGAGGCAGGAGGTACAGGAAATTTAGGGAGAGAAGACAAGAACCTGTCCTCTAGGTGAGGTGGAAAACAAATGAACAGGGAAAGCAGACATAATTCTGGGCTGCATTAAGAACACACTGAGGTACTTTGTCAAGAATTTAATGTGAAATCAGTAGGCCTGAAGGTGTATTCCTCCTGGGGCCATATTCAGAGGTGGAGTTGGGAAGGAGCTGGATTTAACAAACTGGTTCTGCCAACAAAGACAAGCAACCAAGAGGCAAAGGAGTGATAAAAACCACAGAACTTGAACTGGGTGAGAAGACAGAGTGACGTAAGCGACTGTGAAAAGGTAGGTGGGCAAAAAGTAACAAATACCTATTCCAGGGCTTCCCTGGTGGCTCAGTGGCAAAGAATCCGCCTGCCAATACAGGAGACATGGGTGTGATCCCTACGTTGGGAGGATCCCACATGCTGGAGAGCAACTAAGCCCATGCGCCACAACTACTCAGCCTGTTCTCTAGAGCCGGGGAGCCACAACTACTGAGCCCACGTGCCCTAGAGCCCATACTCCGCAACAAGAGAAGCCACCACAATGAGAAGCCCTTGCACAGCATCCAAGAGTAGCCCCTGCTCTCTGCAACCAGAGAAAAGCCCGCGCGGCAACAAAGACCCAGCAGTGCCAAAAACAAAATAAACAAATTTGTTTTAAAAAAAACACCCATTCCAACAGACTAGTTTCAAATGTCTTGATGAGCTTTAAAAAGGGAAAAATAAGGGGAACTCTGCCATACTAAGGTAACCACTCCTTTTCCTTAGTGAATACTTGAAAAAACACTGAAGGAATACAATCATGTTTAAATGAAATCAGGTCAGTGGAGCTTCCTAAGTCAGCTCAATGTTTGGAGCCGTGGTTTCCTTGGTTGAGTCACCCTCCATCAGCGAGGCCTAATGCTGGGGAAACCATACCAAATTTCTGAGAAATCAGAGGACTCAAAAAGTTTAAAGAGACTTCCCATCTTTATTTGCTAGTGTATCTATTTCTCTGGTAGTTGTTCAGCTATTATGGGCAGACCTGGGGGTGACAGGCCTCACAAATCGAACTGCATAGACTGAAGTGCAAGGTGAAATTGTGGCCAGCTGTGGCACTAGCCGTGACGCTAGTAGTGTCAAGGTGAAAGTCATCAACAGTGATTGGCTACAGGCTATTGGTTCCAGCTTTTGAGGTTTTCATTTAAAAAATTACAAAAGAGGGTGGCAGGAAGGCACAAAAGAAACAGGACATATATAAACTTCTAGCTGATTCTCGCTGTTGTATAGCAGAAACCAACACAGCATTGTAAAGCAATTATCTTCCAGTTGAAACAGATTATAAAAGACAAGATATTATAAGAGACCAATGGCACTCTTAATACAAACAACATGTAGCCTTTAGGAATAAGGACCTCCCCAAATCACATGGCTATCAGAAAAGTGAGTATGAGCCCCGCCCTGCCACTCACCAGCAGAATGGTCTCGGCAAAGCACTGGAACTCTTCAGCTGAAAAATGGAGATAGTAGTAGTTATCATGGCTACCTCATAGGAATGGATGTGAAAATGCTTTGTAAACCATACAGCACTTTACTAATAACAGAGGCTGTGAATACACCTTGAAGGCAGCTGGGGAGTGTAACAGAAGTCTCCTTCCTTTTCACTAAAGGCAGAATCCTATGTCGCGTGCATCAGAGGTGCACCAGCCTCTTTTCTATGTGTGGGAACCCGGCCAAAGCCTGCAAGTGGCAAACCAACCCTTAGAGCAAGGGCAGACAGGAAGCCCAAGAAAGGGCAAAGCATTCCATAGAGACAAACCAAAACACACCTGGCGGGTCCAATTTAGGCCTAATTCTTGGCAGCCTTGTTTTCAACTGACAAGGGTTTGGAAACAGGTGAAATATACCGATTATTAGGCATCGTCATTATGGCTCACTGGCAAGAAACACAGACTTTCCATGAATTCATCCTCTGGCTAGTGGCTGTCCACTCATAGTCATCCCATGGCTCACACTCTCAGTGTTAAGTGCTCAAGAGGCCTCTGGAAATGTATCAACAAAAAGGCATTCTGGAAGGGGCCCATGTAAACATTACAGGGAGCTAATTAGGATACAGAAAACCTGGTACTAAAGAACCTAACCCCGCCCTTAACTACTCCTGTGGAAAAACTTAACAGGCCAGATAAGCGCCTCCATTTTCCCAACCTGGAAAGTAGAGATAACATTTAGACCCAGAGGGGAAAGTAAGGGTGTCTAGTTCAACCCACACATTTCACAAAGGCGGATACAGAGGCTTGGGAGGTGAACTGACATTCAAGACAGCTAGTAAGTAGCCAAGGCAGCATTAGAATCCAGATAACCACCCTCAGATTAGTGCACCTTCCACCCACCTGTTTCTTCCAGGGGGCCTTCCCAGGAAGACAGGAGTTGGCCGAAGGGGATGCTTTCATACAATCAGTATCGTTTCTCCATTATTCTGCCAGCCTCAGAGGAAGATGCCTGGGAAGAGGACAGTCATAGCCTTCAGCCATGTCCAACTCACCACTTAAAGACGCCCCTCAAATGGTTTTAAGTGGGTTTTCAAGCTTGAGGATGGTGAGCAATCCTAGGATGGTAAGGAAGATCCATCCAGAAGCACTGGAGAAAACGAACGAAACCGACAATGAAAACCAGGAAAAAAGAGCACACACACGCCCTTCATAATGGATGATCCCAGCACTTCTTGGGGACCACAATTCTGGAGGCACAGCAGCAGGCTCATGGGCTGCACTCCCTCGGGCCACGCTGGGTTTAATGCTCTCCTGTCATGATTTTGGAATTCTTAGTAACTTAAGATCAAGGAACCTGATATTTTCCTTTTGCATTGGGCCCCTCAAGTCTTGGGGCCGGTCCTGCCTCACCCCGCCGCCCCCCCAGGCATAAGGGGCGGCTGGTCTCTACTGCCCCGGCCCCTCCCCCAAATAAGCTCAAACAAAAGCACCTGGGGCTTCAGGAGGGGAAGGATGTAGTGGAAAAGGTCTGGGGAGCATTAGGAGCCTGTATCCTAGGGCAAGAGGCCGACTGACCAGCTGCCTTTTCCACACCTGACAAAAGGAAGATCAATATAAAAATGACCCCCCGCCCTGGGACACCCCACCCCCGCAGCCCCTCGCTGCCCGAATCTTTGCCTCCGCCTGGTGCTCCTGTGCGCCCTGCTCCAGACTCAAGGCTTCCTGTACTGACGGAAGCGGCTCAGTGTGCCCGTGGGGAAAGTGGGGAAGTGCGAGTCCGTCACAGGCTGAGGGAATCTACTAGAAGGGGCCGCACCGCGGGAACTGTCCGCTTCCGCCCCCCGAGCGGATCTCGCGAACGCCGCGGCTGCGGGAAATTTTAGGGACGGTTGACTAGTGGCGCGGCGCTCTCACCAGGAGGGTAACCTCTCGCCTCGGCCTCCCTGGGTCTCAAGGGCGAAAAACCCAGAGGACACGGAGGGCAAGCGCTCCAGACGTCGGAGCCGGAGCCCGGAGCCCGGAGCCCGGAGCCCGGAGCCGGGAGCCCCTGCGCCCGGCCGCGAACACCAAATCCCGCAGGCGGCGCGGGGCCACGGTGGGGGCGGAGTTACGGCGTAGGGGCGGGGTTTCAGCAGAGGCTCTGCTTCCCTTGTGACACTATGAATAAAGTAACGACGCGAGCATCTTGCGTAAAGGTTCCGTAGTGTAGTGGTTATCACGTCTGCTTTACACGCAGAAGGTCCTGGGTTCGAGCCCCAGTGGAACCAAGCCAGGAAGGCTGTTTTTTCATTCCTTAACAATGGGAAAGAAAATACGAGGTGCTTTTCGTTCTCTGTTAAAACTTTTATTTTTTTCATTTTTCTCTACTTTCTGGCATGATTTTATCGCAGAAGCGTTGTGACAGTTACCCTCCTTCCATCCCCACGCCCTCGCCCGACCTAGGAAACTGCAAAAGTAGGGATCTAGCCGTGTTGTAGTCCCGACGGCGCCCCTGCTCCGCCCGGGTCCTACCCCCACGTCTCCTTCGGTACTCTGGGGCAACCTAGGGAAATCCAGCGCTCGTGGGAACCAATATCACCCGGCGCCGCCCTTCCCCTACAAACCAGGGCAGCCCGCCCCCACAGAGTCTCCAACTAAAATATAGTATAGAAGTGCTTTGACTGCAGTTCTATTATTAAGGTTTATTATTATTATTTCTACTACTAAATTTTTTCCCATTAAATTCTAAAATACAGAGCAGAGGGGAAAAAAATAGTCCTTTTCTTTGTAGTGCTGCAGTAGGGTTTGTTGAATAGACTTTAAATAGACCGTCATCTGTTTAATGAAGAATAAAATAAAAAGTATGAAGAAGCCATGCATAGTATAGAGTAAGCGTCAGGCTTGTGGACACCCCCAAAATGCCAGCTGAATGATTGAACATTACTCTGGTTCCTTTTTGTTCCTCTGTATTAATTCATCGCTTTTGAGGGGGTGGGGGGGGCTTATTGTTATCTTTTTAATATTGACCTTTTTCATCTTCTACAAGAGGAATGAAGCAAAGGTCTCTGGGACCCTGGGGCGTTGATGTGGAATAATGGTGGCCAAGAAATAAAAAGGGAAGGGGAAACTCAGTATTTTTCTCTGCATTTTTTCCACATTGTTTTTGTTCATACAGTGGGTAAATTTGTGTCCATTTCTAACTCAGGAGTGTAACACGATTGTCCCTGTTGTTATAATCACTTCATTAACTTTTTTTAAAAAAAACAAAACTGTTTTTAAGTGTATATTTCAGAAATGCTAAGTATAGTCACATTGTTGTGAAAAAGATCTCCACAAATTTTTATGAAACTCTGATCCATTAAGCAACTCCCCTTACCCACCCCCCCACGCCCCCCCCCCCGCCGTCAACTTTATTCTTAATGGCTGTACAATAATAATAACTACGTTAAACATTATATATATATATTAAAAATCCCATTTAAGCCTCAAACTAACTCTGTGAAGTGAAATGAAAGTCGCTCAGTCTTGTTCGACTCTTTGCAACCAGGCCAGAATATTGGAGTGGTAGCCGTTCCCTTCTCCAGGGGATTTTCCCAATCCAGGGATCGAACCCAGGTTCCCGCATTGCAAGTAGAATTCTTTACCAGCTGAATCACAAGGGAAGCCCAGGAATACTGAAGTGGGGGTAGCCTATCCCTTCTGGAGTGGGTAGCCTAATCCTATAAACGCTATGAAGTAGGCATTATTTTCACCATCTTCCAGAGGAGAAAACCGAGGCACAGAAAAACCTTACCTGTCTTTCTCAAGGCCACATTACCACTGGTTGAGCTGGGATTTGCATCCAGTCCAGTCTGTCTTGGGAATCTGTGCTCTTAACCCTGCTTGGTGTTCTGAATCCCCACCTTGATGACCATGTAGATTGTTTCCAATTTTGTCTTATTATAACAACACAGCAACGTAAATCTTTGTCTGTAACTGACCACCCTCCCAATTACTGTTTTCCTGAGTAAATAGGCATAAACATGATGCCAACTTGCTTTCTGAGAGGGGAATCCATGTCATTTTCATAGAATTCAAGAAGTTAGTTCTTACTTGGCAGGAAATTGCTCAAGGTCACGCCCTAGAAGATGATGGCAGAGAAAGGATTAAGACCTGGGTCTTCTGATGCTAGTTTCTATTTTCCTCCTCTGCTTCACTTACATTTAAACATAGAATAAAGCCAGTAGTATCTTCCTTTGCTAAACTGACCTCAGTTGACATTAGCTTCCTCTCTGAGACTTGTTGAGGTAGGTAACTATGTGGGTTAATTTAGCGGGGCTCAGCCAAAGCCCTAAGAACTAAATGGAATAAGATGCTTAATGAGGCCAGTGCTCAAGTTAAGCTTCTGTTCCTAGGAAAGCTCTCCACTTTGATAAGGAAGAGCAGCAGCCAAGGACAAGGGGAGAATGCCACGCAAGATAGAAGGCTTCTTGTTTTTACTTCTCTTTGGCTATGAAGGTATGTGCTATCAAACCATTAGCACTCATTAAATACTTAATAATGCAATTGAATTAATCATATAGCTGATTAATAGAAATGCAACCAGAATAATTAAAATATTACTAATTAGCAAAGGACGCTAATTATTTAATATGTGTTATTAATGAACAATAGTTTTCTTTGTGTGATGCAGTCCTCTTTGTCTCACCATTGGCTTTCGGGTTCTGTCAGGAGCCATCTAAAGTTCAAAGGATGCTAAAAATGGGACAGAAAGAAGAAAGGGTCTCGAAATTGTGTAAAATAACTATAAATTGAAACAATTAAGAAAGTCTGGTATATTCTTGAAAGTTTTTAGGAGCCAAAATTAGGGTGATGATAGAATTTAATCTTCCAAACCAGGACACTACTGAGAGTGGCGGAGGATGCTATTAATAATTCTACTGGGACAACAGGTGTAAACCAGGACTGTCCCAGGCAAATCGGGATGTGAGGTCACCCTAGTTTAAATATGGATTAACATAACATGCCGAATACCACTGGACACTAAGAAAGCATAATCCAACTGAGAGTCAGGAATCCCCAAAGGCTCAATACACTCAATCATTTTAAAATTTCTAAATATAGCCTGGGCAGAGTGAAATGCTTGATTAAGGAGAAATTAAAGGCAAATCTCTAAAATGTCATCCAATTCAAATTTTAAATTCGATGTCAATCTTTCAAATCATGCTCTTTCATGGCTCTCTCAACTTTCAAGGACCCATCAACTCAGAATTCCTTTTTAGGTTTTTACATACATTAGAAATTGGTTCTTTGTGGTCACTGTATATTTATGCATGTTACAAGAAATAAATAAGGAGGGCAGGAAGAAGTAGACTTCACTCTGCCAATGACCTGGTAGCCAGCTAACAAAAAAAAAAAAAAAAACCCTCACATGGAGTCAGAATTCCTGATTTAAATCATTTTCTTCTCTACTCTCTCATTATTTTGTTGGTAGAATACTCACTTTCATGATCCCCCAATCTTACAACTTTTGTTATTTAGTCACATTTCTCAATATTTGGGAAGACCTATAAAAATATAACTCCAGGGTTATTTTGCAAACACTCAAGATAAATTTCTAAGTAGGGATCTTTTAGATCAATTATCTGGTTGCAAATAAACAATTGCAATTGTTCCCTTGTAATTAAGAATCAGCAACTCCCCCAACTGCTGCTGCTAAGTCATTCAGTCGTGTCCGACTCTGTGCGACCCCATAGACAGCAGCCCAAAGACCGCTTAAAAATGTCTTGAGGTGGGCATCATAAGGAGCTGGAAAAGCTCAGTTGGGAGAGCATTAGCCTGAAGATCTAAAGGTCCCTGGTTCGATCCCAGGTTCCGAATCAGTACTTTCATCTACATCGAACAGAAAGTGCAATTCTTGCAACCTCGCAATCTGAGCTCTCTCAAGAGTGTCTTAGCCTACATCCAGGAGGAGGACTCCTAGATCTAATAAAAGAAAGTGTTGGTCGCTCAGTCGTGTCTGACTCCGTGCACAGTCCACCAGGCTCACTTTGCCCGGGAAGGGGTGGGTTGCCATTCCCTTTGCCAGGGGATCTTCCCGACCCAGGAATCGAACCCAGGTCTCCTGCATTGTGGGCATATTCTTTACTATCTGAGCCACCAGGCATTGCAATTGTTCCCTTACAATTAAGAAATAGACATGCCTCTGAGAAATTCTTTAAGATACCTTGAAGAGTGGGTTACCAAGGTAGCCAGAATGAATACCTCAGTTGGGAGAGCCTTAGACTGAAGATCTAAATGCTCCCTGGCTTGATCCCGGGTTCTGGCAGGGTCAGTGTTTTCATCGACATCCAAGGAAAGGGGCACTTCTTGCAACCTCGCGATCTGAGCTCTCTCAAAGAGCAAGTGTTTTAGCTTACATCCAGGAGGAGTCCTGCATCCAGTGAAAGAAACTGTTAGTCGCTCACTCGTATCCGACTCTGTGGTTCCATGGACCACAGTCCAACAGGCAAGAACACTAAAGTGGGTTGCCACTGCCATCTCTCCTGAGGAAATTCCCAACCCAGGGATCAAACTCAGGTCTCCCGCACTACCCACATACTCTTTACTATCTGCTCCACCAGGCATTCAAAGTATTCCCTTATGATTAAGAACCAGCGACGCCTCTGAGAAACTCTTTAAGATGCATTGAGGGAGCTTCCACCAGGAAGCTGCAATAGCTCAGTTAGGAGAGCTTTAGACTGAAAATCTAAATGTTCCCGGTTCAACTCCGGGTTCTGGCGAAGTCGCTGTTTTCATCCACATCCCAAGGAAAGGCACACTTCTTGCAACCTCGCGATTTGAGCTCTCTCAAAGAGCAAGTGTTTTAGCTTACATCCAGGAGTCCTATATCCAGTGAAAGAAAATCTTGATCTCACAGTGGTGGCTGACACTGTGACTCCATGGACCACAGTCCACCAGGCTCAGTCCCTCCGTGGAATTCTCCAGGCAAGAATACTGGAGTGGGTTGCCATTCCCTTCGTTAGGGGATCTTCCCGACCCAGGAACTGAACCTATGTCTCCCACATTACGGGCATATTCTTTACTATCTGAGCCAGCCGGCATTGCAATTGTTCCCTTACAATGAAGAATCAGGGATGCCTCTGGGAAATTCTTTGAGATACATTGAGGGTGGGGCTCAATAGGGACCTGGATAGGTCAGTTGGGAGAGCATTAGACTGAAGATTTAAGGGTCCTCGGTTCGATCCAGGTTCCGGCAGAACTATTGTTCTCATCTCCATCCAAGGAAAGGCACAATTCTTGCAATCTCGCAGAGAGCAAGTGGTTTAGCTTACTTACATCGAGGAGGAGTCCTATATCCAGTGAAAGAAAATGTTAGTCGCACAGACGTGTCCGACTCTGTGACTTCCTGGGCCACAGTCCACGAGGCTCGGTCCTTCCATGGAATTCTCCAGGGAAGAATACTAGAGTGGGTTGCCATTCCCCTCTCTCATGAGGATCTTCCCGACCCGGGGATCAAACCTAGGTCTCTACCATTGCGGGCATATTCTTTACTATCTGAGCCACCCGGCATTGCAATTGTTCCCTTTTAAGGAAGAAGCAGCTACGCCTCTGAGAAACTCCTTAAGATACATGGGAGTGGGGGGGTGAGGGCGGGAGGTGGGGCTCACCAAGGAGCCGGAATAATTCAGTTAGAAGAGTGTTAGACTGAAAATCTTGAAGGTCCTGGGTTCGGTCTGCGTTTCCAGCAAAGCAGGTGTTTTCGTCTACATCCCAAGGAAAGGCACACTTCTTGCAACTTCGTGCTCTGAGTTCTCTCAAAGAGCAAGTGTTTTAGCTTACATACAGGAAAGTCAAGTGAGTCAGTCGTGTCCGACACTTTGCGACCCGGTGGACTGTAGCCCACCAGGCTCCTCAGTCCATGGGATTCTCCAGGCAAGAATACTGGAGTGGGTTGCCACTTCCTTCTCCATGGGATCTTCCCGACCCAGGGATTGAACCCAGGTCTCCCGCATTGCAGGCAGACGCTTTAACCTCTGAGCCACCAGAGAAGCAATTCCAGTCAAAGAAAGTGTTAGTCTCTCAGTCGTGTCGCACTCTGTGACTCCATGGACCACAGTCCGCCAGGCTCCCTCTGCCCATGGAATTCGCCAGGCAGGAATACTGAAGTGGGGTGCCATTTCCCTCTCTCCTGAGGATCTTCCCAACCCTGGAATCGAACCTAGGTCTCCCTCATTGCGGGCATATTCTTTACAATCTGAGCCACGGAGCATTGCCATCCTTCCTTTACAATGAAGAAGCAGGGACGCCTCTGAGAAACTCTTTAAGGCAAATCGAGGACAAGGCTCATAACGAAGCCAGAATAGCTCAGTTGGGAGAGTGTTAGACTGAAGATCTAAAGGTCCCTGGTTCGATCCCGGGTTCCGGCAGGAATATTATTTTCATCTACATCCAAGGAAAGGTGCAATTCTTGCAACCTAGCAATCTGAGCCCTCAAAAAGAGCAAGTGTTTTAGGTTACATCCAGGAAAGTGAAGTCAGTCGTGTCCGACTCTTTGCGACCCGATGGACTGTAGCCCACCAGGCTCCTCCGTCCATGGGATTCTCCAGGCAAGAGTACTGGGGTGGGTTGCCACTTCCTTCTCCACGGGATCTTCCCGACCCAGGGATTGAACCCAGGTCTCCCGCATTGCAGGCAGACGCTTTAACCTCTGAGCCACCAGGGAAGCAATTCCAGTCAAAGAAAGTGTTAGTCTCTCAGTCGTGTCTCACTCCGTGACTTCATGGACCATAGTCCACCAGGCTCCCTCTGCCCATGGAATTCGCCAGGCAGGAATACTGGAGTGGGGTGCCATTTCCCTCTCTCCTGAGGATCTTGCCAACCTGGGGATCGAACCTAGGGTCTCTGGCATTGCGGGCATATTCTGTACTATCTGAGCCACCCAGCATTGAAATTGTTCCCTTACAATGAAGAAGCAGTGATGCCTCTGAGAAACTCTTTAGAATACATGGTGGGTGGGGCGGGGGTGAGGGCGGGGGCTCGCCAAGGAGACGGAATAATTCAGTTAGAAGAGTGCTAGACTGAAAATCTTAAAGGTCCCCGGTTCAATCTCGGTTTCCAGCAAAGCGGGTTGTTTTCATCTGAATCTCAAGGAAGGGCACACTTCTTGCAACCTCCCAATCTGAGCTCTCGCAAAGAGCAAGTGTTTTAGCTTACATCCAGGAGGAGTCCTATATCCAGTGAAAGAAAGTGTTAGTTGTTCAGTGGTGTCTGAATATGTGACTCCATGGACCATAGTCCGCAAGGCTCCCTCTGCCCATGGAATTCGCCAGGCAAGAATAATGGAGTGGGTTGCCATTTCCCTCTCTCCGGAGGATCTTCCCAACCCGGGGATCGAACCTAGGTCTCCCGCATTGCGGGCATATTCTTTACAATCTGAGCCACGGAGCATTGCCATCCTTCCCTTACAATGAAGAAGCAGGGACGCCTCTGAGAAACTCTTTAAGGTATATTGAGGGCAGGGTTACGACGAAGCCGGAATAGCTCAGTTGGGAGAGCGTTAGACTGAAGATCTAAAGGTCCCTGGTTCGATCCCGGGTTCCGGCAGAGACATTATTTTCATCTACATCCAAGGAAAGGTGCAATTCTTGCAACCTAGCAATCTGAGCCCTCAAAAAGAGCAAGTGTTTTAGGTTACATCCAGGAAAGTGAAGTCAGTCAGTCGTGTCCAACTCTTTGCGACCCCGCGGACTGTAGCCCACCAGGCTCCTCCGTCCATGGGATTCTCCAGGCAAGAATACTGGAGTGGGTTGCCATTTCCTTCTCCAGGGGATCTTCCCGACCCAGGGATTGAACCCAGGTCTCCCGCATTGCAGGCAGACGCTTTAACCTCTGAGCCACCAGGGAAGCAATTCCAGTCAAAGAAAGTGTTAGTCTCTCAGTCGTGTCGCACTCTGTGACTCCATGGACCACAGTCCGCCAGGCTCCCTCTGCCCATGGAATTCGCCAGGCAGGAATACTGGAGTGGGGTGCCATTTCCCTCTCTCCCGAGGATCTTGCCGACCTGGGGATCGAACCTAGGTCTCCCGCATTGCGGGCATATTCTTACAATCTGAGCCACCGAGCATTGCCATCCTTCCCTTACAATGAAGAAGCAGGGACGCCTCTGAGAAACTCTTTAAGGTACATTGAGGGCGTGGCTCATGACGAAGCCGGAATAGCTCAGTTGGGAGAGCGTTAGACTGAAGATCTAAAGGTCCCTGGTTCGATCCCGGGTTCCGGCAGGAATATTATTTTCATCTACATCCAAGGAAAGGTGCAATTCTTGCAACCTAGCAATCTGAGCTCTCAATGAAGTCTTTGCCACCCGGTGGACTGTAGCCCACCAGGCTCCTCAGTCCATGGGATTCTCCAGGCAAGAATACTGGAGTGGGTTGCCATTTCCTTCTCCAGGGGATCTTCCCGACCCAGGGATTGAACCCAGGTCTCCCTCATTGCAGGCAGACGCTTTAACCTCTGAGCCACCAGGGAAACAATTCCAGTCAAAGAAAGTGTTAGTCTCTCAGTCGTGTCGCACTCTGTGATTCCATGGACCACAGTCCGCCAGGCTCCCTCTGCCCATGGAATTCGCCAGGCAAGAATACTGGAGTGGGGTGCCATTTCCCTCTCTCCTGAGGATCTTGCCGACCTGGGGATGGGACCTAGGTCTCCCGCATTGTGGGCATATTCTGTACTATCTGAGCTACCCGGCATTGCAATTCTTGCAATCCTTCCGTTATAATGACGAAGCAAGAAGGCCTCTGAAAAACTCTTTAAGATACATTGAGGGCGTGGCTCACTAGGCAGCCAGAATAGCTCAGTTGGGAGAGCGTTAGACTGAAGATCTACAGGTCCCTGCTTCAATCCCAGGTTCCAGCAGAGCTGTTGTTTTCATCTACATGCAAGTTCAGTTCAGATCAGTCACTTAGTCGTATCCAACTCTTTGCAACCCCATGAATTGTAGCACGCCAGGCCTCCCTGTCCATCACCAACTCCCAAAGTTCACTTAGACTCATGCCCATGGAGTCAGTGATGCCATCCAGCCATCTCATCCTCTATTTTACCCTTCTCCTCCAGCCCCCAATCCCTCCCAGCATCAGAGTCTTTTCCAATGAGTCAGCTCCTCACATGAGGTGGCCAAAGTACTGGAGGTTCAGCTTTAGCATCATTCCTTCCAAGGAACATACAGGACTGATCTCCTTTAGAATGGACTGGGTTGGATCTCCTTGAAGTCCGAGGGACTCTCAAGAGTCTTCTCCAACACCACAGTTCAAAAGCATCAATTCTTAGGCGCTCAGCTTTCTTCACAGTCCAACTCACACATCCATACATGACTACTGGAAAAAACATAGCCTTGACTAGACGGACTTTTGTTGGCAAAGTAATGTCTCTGCTTTTGAATACGCTATCTAGGTTGGTCATAACTTTCCTTCCAAGGAGTAAGCATCTTTTAATTTCATGGCTGCAATCACCATCTGCAGTGATTCTGGAGCCCCCAAAAATAAAGTCTGAAACTGTTTCCCCATCTATTTGCCATGAAGTGATGAGACCAGATGCCATGATCTTCGTTTTCTGAATGTTGAGCTTTAAGCGAACTTTTCCACTCTCCTCTTTCACTTTCATCAAGAGGCTTTTTAGATCTCTTCACTTTCTGCCATAAGGGCGGTGTCATCTGCATATCTGAGGTTATTGATATTTCTCCCAGCAATCTTGATTCCAGCTTCTGCTTCTTCCAGCCCAAATTTCTCATGATGTGCTGTGCATATAAGTTAAATAAGCTGGGTGACAATATACAACCTTGACGTATTCCTTTTCCTATTTGGAACCAGTCTGTTGTTCCATGTCCAGTTCTAACTGTTGCTTCCTAACCTTCATATAGGTTTCTCAGTCAGGTGGTCTGGTATTCCCATCTCTTTCAGAATTTTCCACAGTTTATTGTGATCCACACAGTCAAAGGCTTTGGCATAGTCAGTAAAGCAGAAATTGATGTTTTTCTGGAACTCTCTTGTTTTTTCCATGATCCAGAGGATGTTGGTAATTTGATCTCTGATTCCTCTACCTTTTCTAAAACCAGCTTGAACATCAGGAAGTTCACGGTTCAGGTATTGCTGAAGCCTGGCTTGGAGAATTTTGAGCATTACTTTACTAGCGTGTGAGACGAGTGCAATTGTGCGGTAGTTTGACCATTCTTTGGCATTGCCTTTCTTTGGGATTAAAATGAAAACTGACCTTTTCCAGTCCTGTGCCCACTGCTGAGTTTTCCATGTTTGCTGGCATATTGAGTGCAGCACTTTCACAGCATCATCTTTCAGGATATGAAACAGCTCAACTGGAATTCCATCACCTCCACTAGCTTTGTTCATAGTGATGCTTTCTAAGGCCAGCTTGATTTCACATTCCAGGATGTCTGGCTCTAGGTGAGTGATCACACCATCATGATTATCTTGGCCATGAAGATCTTTTTTGTACAGTTCTGTGTATTTTTGCCACCTCTTCTTAATATCTTCTGCTTCTGTTAGGTCCATACCATTTCTGTCCTTTATCAAGCCCATCTTTGCATGAAATGTTCCCTTGGTATCTCTAATTTTCTTGAAGAGATCTCTAGTCTTTCCCATTCTGTTCTTTTCCTCTATTTCTTTGCATTGATCACTGAAGAAGGCTTTGTTATCTCTTCTTGCTGTTCTTTGGAACTCTACATTCAGATGCTTATATCTTTCCTTTTCTCCCTTGCTTTTCGCCTCTCTTCTTTTCTCAGCTTTTTGTAAGGCCTCCCCAGACAGACATTTTGCTTTTTTGCATTTCTTTTCCATGGGAATGGTCTTGATCCCTGTCTCCTGTACAATGTCATAAACCTCCATCCATAGTTCATCAGGCACTCTATCTATCAGATCTAGGCCCTTAAATCTATTTCTTACTTCCACTGTATAATCATAAGGGATTTGATTTAGGTCATACCTGAATGGTCTAGTGGTTTTCCCTACTATCTTCAATTTAAGTCTGAATTTGGCAATAAGGAGTTCATGATCTGAGCCACAGTCAACTCCTGGTCTTGTTTTTGCTGACTGTATAGAGCTTCTCCATCTTTGGCTGCAAAGAATATAATCAATTTGATTTCGGTGTTGACCATCTGGTGATGTCCATGTGTAGAGTCTTCTCTTGTGTTGTTGGAAGAGGGTGTTTGCTATGACCAGTGCGTTCTCTTGGCAAAACTCTATTAGCCTTTGCCCTGCTTCATTTCACATTCCAAGGCCAAATCTGCCTGTTACTCAGGTGTTTCTTGACTTCCTACTTTTGCATTCCAGTCCTCTATAATGAAAAGGACATCTTTTTTGGGTGTTAGTTCTAAAAGGTCTTGTAGGTCTTCATAGAACCATTCAACTTCAGCTTCTTCAGCATTACTGGTTGGGGCATAGACTTGGATTACTCTGATATTGAATGATTTGCCTTGGAAATGAACAGAGATCATTCTGTAGTTTTTGCAATTGCATCCAAGTACTGCATTTTGGACTCTTTTGTTGACCATGATGGCTACTCCATTTCTTCTAAGGGATTCCTGCCCACAGTAGTAGATATAATGGTCATCTGAGTTAAATTCACCCGTTCCAGTCCATTTTTTAGTTAGCTGATTCCTAGAATGTCGACGTTCACTCTTGCCATCTCTTGTTTGACCACTTCCAATTTGCCTTGATTCATGGACCTGACATTCCAGGTTCCTATGCAATATTGCTCTTTACAGCATTGGACTTTGCTTCTATCACCAATCACATCCACAACTGGTTATTGTTTTTGGTTTGGCTCCATCTCTTCATTCTTTCTGGAGTTATTTCTCCACTGATCTCCAGTAGCTTATTGGGCACCTACTGACCTGGGGAGTTCCTCTTTCAGTGTCCTATCATTTTGCCTTTTCATACTGTTCATGGGGTTCTCAAGGCAAGAATACTGAAGTGGTTTGCCATTCCCTTCTCCAGTGGACCATAATCTGTCAGACCTCTCCACCATGACCCACCCATCTTGGGTGGCCCCACAGGGCATGGCATAGTTTCATTGAGTTAGACAAGGCTGTGGTCCTAGTGTGCTTAGATTGACTAGTTTTCTGTGATTATGCTTTCAGTGTGTCTGCCCTCTGATGCCCTCTTGCAACACTTCCCGTCTTACTTGGGTTTCTCTTACCTTGGACGTGGGGTATCTCTTCACAGCTGCTCCAGCAAAGCGCATCTGCTGCTCCTTACCTTGGATGAGGGGTATCTCCTCACTGCCCCCCCTCCTGACCTTGAACATGCCAGCTGCGATGGACTGCACGGCAGAAGCGTGCCTGCTGCGACAGAACTCGCAGAAGCGTGGCCGATGGGAGCTACCCCACGTCCGAGGTCAGGGGCAGTGGCAGAGAGTGCCAGGCTGCCACGGGGCTGGAGCGGGATCTACATCTAAGTAAAGGCGCAATTCTTGCTACCTCACAATCTGAGCTCTTGCAAAGAGCAAGTCTTTTAGCTTACATCCAGGAGGAGTCCTATATCCAGTGAAAGAAAATGTTAGTCACCAGTCGTGTCCGATTCTGTGATTGCATGGACCACAGTCCACTAGGCTCGGTCCTTCTGTGGGATTCTCCAGGCAAGAATACTGTAGTGGGTTGCCATTTCCCTCTCTCCTGAGGGAGGATCTTCCCAACCCGGGATTGAACCTAGGTCTCCCACATTGCAGGCATATTGTTTACTATCTGAGCCACCAGGCATTGCAATTGTTCCCATACAATGAAGAAGCAGGAACTCCTCGGAGAAACGCTTTAAGATATTTGCGAGGGAGGCGGGGGTGAGGGTGTGGGTGGGGCTCCCCAAGGACTGGAGTAATTCAGTTAGAAAAGTGGTAGACTAAAAATCTTAAAGGTCTCGGGTTCGATCTCAGTTTCCAACCAAGCAGATATTTTCGTCTACATCCCAAGGAAAGGCACACTTCTTGCAACTTCGCGCTCTGAGCTCTCTCAAAGAGCAAGTGTTTTAGTTTACATCCATGAGGACTCCTAATTCCAGTGAAAGAATGTGCTAGTCACTAAGTTGTCTCTGACGCTGTGATTCCACGGACCATAGTCCGCCAGGCTCCCTCTGCCCATGGAATTTTCCAGGCAAGAATACTGGAGTGGCTTGCCATTTCTCTCTCTCCTGAGGATCTTCCCAACCCAGGGATCGAACCCAGGTCTCCCGCTTGAGGGCATATTCGTTACTATATGAGCCACCAAGGATTGCAATTGTTCCCTTACAATGAAGAAGCAGGGATGCCTCTGAGAAACTCTTTAAGGTACGTTGAGAGCACCTTCGTCAAGCAGCCGGAATAGCTCAGTTAGGAGAGCGTTAGACTGAAAATCTAAAGGTTCCCGGTTCAATTCCGGGTTCCGGTGAAGCTGCTGTTTTCGTCCACACTTCCAAGGAAAGGCGCACTTCTCGCAACCTCGAGATCTGAGCTCTCTCAAAGAACAAGTGTTTCAGCATACATCCAGTAGGAGTCCTATATTCAGTGAAAGAAAATGTTAGTCTCACAGTCGTGTCCGACTCTGTGACTCCATTGGCCACAGTCCACTAGGCTCGGTCCTTCCGTGGAGTTTTCCAGGCAAGAATACTGGAGTGGGTTGCCATTCCCTTCGCTAGATTTTCTCGACCCACGAACTGAACCCATGTCTCCTGCATTGCGGGCATATTCTTTACTATCTGAGCCACCAGGCATTGCAATTGTTCCCTGACAATGAAGAAGGGACCCCTCTGAGAAACTCTTTAAGGTACATTGAGGGCGGGGCTCACAAGGGAGCAGGAATAACTCAGTTGGGAGAGCGTTAGACTGAAGATCTAAAGGTTCCTGGTTCGATCCCGGGCTCTGGCAGAGGTAGTTTTCATCTACTTCCAAGGAAAGGCACAATTCTTACAACTTCGCAATCTGAGCTCTCTCAAAGAGCAAGGGTTTTAGCTTACACCCAGGAGTCCTATAGCCAATGAAAGAAAATGTTAGTTGCACAGTCATGTCTGACTCTGTGACTCCATGGACCACAGTCCACCAGGCTCAGTCCTTCCGTGAAATTCTCCAGGCAAGAATACTGGAGTGGGTTGCCATTCCCGTCTTTCCTGAGGATCTTCCCAACCCAGGGATTGAACCTAGGTCTCCACCATTGCGGGCATATTCTTTACTATCTGAGCCACCAGGCATTGCAATTGTTCCCTTACAATGAAGAAGCATTGATGCCTCTGACAAACTCTGTGTGTGTGTGTGTGTGTGTGTGTGTGTGTGTGAGATAAGGTTTTATTAAAGTATAAAGGAGATAGAGCAAACTTCTGACATAGACATTAGAAGGTGGTGAGAAAGAGTACTGGCTTGCTAGTGTTAGCAATGGAGTTATATTTTCTCCAGTGAATCCAAAGAATGTCTGGAGGTTGTAAAGACCTCACCAGACCTCCTCCTATAATTTACATTTTAAGATAACAGAATTAGCCAGAAGGCTTAGTCCAGAGACTGTCCTCAGGTAGGATACATAATCCTAAGGACTGTAGAGGAAAGAAAAATTTGTCCTTTCTTCCTCCTTGAGAATTCCAGACTTGTCTCTCCTTGGGCACCCTTAGACTTCTTATCAACCTGCCTAGGAAATGACTCTCTCATTCCCCTCCTTTTCTTTTAGGAGAATTATGTTGCCAAGAGAACTTCCCTGGTGGCTCAGATGGTAAAGGGTCTGCCTGCAATGCCGGAGACCTGTGTTCAATCCCTGGGTCAGGAAGATACCCTGGAGAAGGAAATGGCAACCCACTCCAGTACTCTTGCTTGGAAAATTCCATGGATGGAGGAGCCTGGTAGGCTACAGTCCATGGGGTGGCAAAGGGTCAGACATGACTAAGCAACTTCCCTATGTTGCCAAGGGAAAGGGGTGTCGTTTTCATTCCATAACTACTTCCTGCTCTTTAGGGGCGTAGTCCTTAAATTGTTGAGGCAACATATTCTTCTAACCCTCACTTTGAGGGTTTCTGATCCAGGGGCCCCAAGTAATAGTTGGAGGAGGCTGTGGCACTATAGGAGCTTGGACACCATTTGTAACTTAAAAGCCTTCATGTGACTAGAACCAAATCCAATTACACAGTTCCAGATGCAAGGCAAAATAGTAAGTGAAAGTGAGGTTGCTCAGTCATGTCCTACTCTTTGTGACCCCATGGACTGTAGCCTATCAGGCTCCTCCGTCCATGGGATTTTCCAGGCAAGAGTGCGGGTGTCGATTGCCATTTCCTTCTCCAGGGGATCTTCCCAACCCAGGAATTGAACCCAGGTCTCCCGCATTGCAGGCAGACACTTTACTGTCTGAGCCATATATCCATAGTTCCATCAGTCCATTTTAGGATTGTTAGATGTCATCAGTTTAAGAAGAGGCATCACATATGATTGTTGTAGAAGGTATTCGCAGACTTGGAGAAAGTCTTTTCCTTGAAGTGGAGATGTCCACCACCGGAAGCTTTCCACTGATGAAGAGGGGAGTGCTCCGCAGACCCAGCAGATAGACTGATGGTGGAGTGCAGAGTAGGAATGAGCCCAGGACAGGAAGGCATTGTCTTGAGGATCAAATGGCAGACTCAGGATTTTTGGAGTCAGCTGAAGTAGGCTCACATAGGTTACCAGGTCCATCTTTTGGCTCGTCCAGTGGGCCAGGGGCTTCAGTAAGCACGGAGTAAGTTGCCCCAGTGTCTAAAAGGAAATCGACAGATTGGCTTCCCACAGTTATTAATACCCAGGGTTCCTCAGGTGTAATTAGGACCAGAGCTTGTGTGGGGACCCCTGGGCACCTTCAGTCCTGATTGTCTTGAGAGTCTGACCCCTGATACCTACGCCTCTGGGGGCAGTCTCTCTTCCATTGTGGTCCTCTGAAGACTGGACATGGAGCCGGGGGGGGGGGGGGGGGGGGGGGGGGCGGCTTAGATGCCTGAGGGCAATCCCGCTTGAGGTGCCCCTCCCCTCCACAGTAATAGCAAGCCCATCCCTTTTCACCTGGGTCCCTCTGGGCATTTTTCTCAGGCTGTTTAAGAATGGTTTTCAGAGCCATTGCGAAGGCTTCCACCTGTTCCTTTATCTTTTTCTGCCTTTCTTTCTTTTCCTCATATTCCCTACCATAATAGACTGTCTGAGCCAGTTCTAACAGATTATCTAAAGACTGATTTGGTCCATACTCCTGTTTTAATATCTTATGGCAGATATCTGGAGCTGACTGAGTGAGAAATCTTTTAAGGTCACTTTTCCCTCTTCACTTTCGGGATCGATCTGTGAATCTGTGAAGGGCTTCTCTCAGTCTTATCTAGGAATTTACCAGGAGCTTCCTTCTCCTGTTCTATGTTTGCCAATTTGCCATAGTTTAAAGGACAAAATTATTTCGTCCTTTATTTTTTGGGCTCCAAAATCACTGCAGATGGTGACTGCAGCCATGAAATTAAAAGACGCTTACTCCTTGGAAGGAAAGTTATGACCAACCTAGACAGCGTATTCAAAAGGAGAGACATTACTTTGCCAACAAAGGTCCATCTAGTCAAGGCTATGGTTTTTCCAGTGGTCATGTATGGATGTGAGAGTTGGACTGTGAAGAAAGCTGAGGGCCCAAGAATTGATGCTTTTGAACTGGGGTGTTGGAGAAGACTCTTGAGAGTCCCTTGGACTGCAAGGAGATCCAACCAGTCCATTCTGAAGGAGATCGGCCCTGGATGTTCTTTGGAAGGAATGATGCTAAAGCTGAAACTCCAGTACTTTGGCCACCTCATGCGAAGAGTTAACTCATTGGAAAAGACTGATGCTAAGAGGGATTGGGGGCAGGAGAAGGGGACGGCAGAGGATGAGATGGCTGGATGGTATCACCGACTCGATGGACATGAGTTTGAGTGAACTCCGGGAGTTGGTGATGGACAGGGAGGCCTGGCGTGCTGCAATTCATGGGGTCATTAAGAGTCGGACACAACTGAGCGACTGAACTGAACTGAAAGGACAAAATGACTCTGATCCCATTTTCCTTTAGCTGTGTTGTAGCCCCAGTCTGGTTCCGTAGTTGGGACTGCCTGATTCCCATTGGGAAGGGCGGTTATCTCATCCTCCCTCTTCCCTACTGATTCATTACCAAACCATTCATCTTCATAAGCAACCGCTTTTCCCAAGATATACATCACATCCTTCCAAGTAAGGTCATAAAGCAGAGTAACACCTTTAAAAGCTCTAATATATTTTTCTGGGTCCTCTAAATAGTCTCCCAGATCCTCCTTGATTCTTTGTATTTCTTGATAAGAAAAAGGCTTATTCACTCTCATGGACTGATTATTTCTCCCGGTGGGTGATTCATGAAGTGGCAACAGCTTGTGTGGCTCTTCCTCAGTCTCTCTGGCTGCTCTGCACATATGATCCCAGGGATAGAGGAGAAACCTGCTTTTCTTTATCTCTTTGTCTCCTGTCCTCCATCTCATCTAGCAAAGTAGGAGGACAAGAGAGAGCTAAAGAAGTCTATACCCTTAGGACATAAGCCTGGCATATTTCACAGAGAGAAAAAGGGCAACACATATGCTACTTCTACCCATTTCCCTTGTTTTCTACAGAACCGGTCTGATTGTAAAACAGTATTATACTTAAGAGACCCTCCAACCAGCCACCGTTTGCCATCCTCCAGTGGATACCGTGGCCATGCAGTATCACATAGGAAGACCAGGTGTGTCTTCTTTAAATCCTGGGGGTGAAATCTATCCCAGTTTTTCAGGATATAGTTCAAAGGAGTGAGGCTGGAATTGTTAGCTCCCATCTGTAAGAGAGAAAAAAAAGCGACCAGCACCATCTTTCTACCAGAGGCGCCCCACCATGCTCTAGATGGGGGTGTAGACAGATTTTACACCAAAGCTTTTCTTTCCTGGTCGGACTTAATTTGTCCCTTACCAATGCAGGTGCCGTACTCGTCCCTCCCGGGTCTACCACAGAGCCGGGGTGGGGATGCACCAGGGGTAGACCTGATGGCATCCCTAACTGAAGTCCAGCTCTTCACCATTACCTCTGATGCCACCCGGGGAACTATCAGAGTAACCTTCCAGAATGCCTCCCAGGCTAAGACCGCTTGGGGCACCATTCGTCACCTGAGTGCCAGTGCACGACCCTGAGTATATCCCTGACCACAAGAAGACCGATACTAACGTAAAACTGAGATGTTTCTTCCAAGTGTCACCACACCAGTATGAGTCCACTAAGAGCCAGTGCTACCAAAGGAAAAAACCCCATTGCAGTTCCAATCCGAGTAACCTTTAACCTCAGAGATGCTCTTGTAGCTAGAGCTCCATCTAGCTTCCGAACTTTTGATTCCTAGCAAGGCTAGGCGCTTCTTGACTACCAATCCAAGTTTGGGACCTAAGTCATAGTACACAGTAATAACATAGATCACAAATCCCTTGAAAGTATATGATCCGACAGATTAGGTTAGTAGTTCTAATTCCCAAGGAGTTATGAAATGGTCAAAGAGACCAAAAGGTTTGACCAAGAAAGGAGAGTTGGGTCCACACACTTTGCCCATTTCTGGTCAGTCACCAGAGGAGACATTGGGTGCCTCTTTGTATTGGCAGGTCGGTATAAACCCCGACATGTTTCTACCATAAGCCATATGAGGTCACCGTGGAACCGCAGAGCAGGGCTCCTCACTTGATTCATGCAGGGCGTTTCATTCATTCACGCAAGCACACCATAGAGTTAGTAAAGTACTGCAGAAAACGTGTTTGCTAGGAGAACAAAGAACTAGAGCTCCAAGCATCCTTACCTTGTCCTGAAGAATCCCAGACAAGCCCCCAAGATGACAGGTTGTTGCTGAATCACGCAAAGACGCCAGGATTCTTGGCCTCCAGAGGAGAATTCAATCCAGGGCCAGAGACGAGGCTTGATTGCTCAGAACTTTTGTGTAATAAAGTTTTATTAAAGTATAGAGGAGATAGAGAAAGCTTATGACACAGACATCAGAAAGGGGTACAAAGAATATCCCTCTGAGAAACACTTTAAGATACATTGAAGGCAGAGCCCACTAAGGAGCTAGAATAGTTCAGCTGGGACAGCATTAGACTGAAGATCTAAAGGTCCCTGGTTTGATCCCGGGTTCCGGCAGAGCTGTTGTTTTCACCTACATCCAAGGAAAGGCACAATTCTTGCAACCGTGCAATCTGAGCTCTCGCAAAGAGCAAATGTTTTAGCTTACATCCAGGAGTCCTATATCTAGTGAAATAAAATGTTAGTCGCACAGTCGTGTCCGACTCTATGACTCCATGGACCACAGTCCACCAGGCTTGGTTTGTCCGTGGAATTCTCCAGGCAAGAATACTGCAGTGGTTTTCCATTCCCCTCTCTCCTGAGGATCTTCCCGACCTGGGAATCAAACCCAGGTCTCACGCATTGTGGGCATATTCTTTACTATCTGAGCCACCAGGCATTGCAATTGTTCTCTTACAATTAAAAACCGGCAACTACTCTGAGAAACTGTTTAAGATACGTTGCGGGGTGGAGGGGATGCGTTCACCAAGGAGCTGGAATAGCTCAGCTGGGAGAGCGTTAGACTGAAGATCTAAAGCTCCCTGGTTCAATCATTGCAATTGTTCCCTTACAATGAAGAAGCAGGGACGCCTCTGAGAAACTCTTTAAGATACATTGAGGGCAGGGTTCACTAGGGAACCAGAATAGCTCAGTTGGCAGAGCGTTTAGAGTGAAGATCTAAAGGTCCCTGGTCCAATACCGGGTTCTGGCAGAGCTATTCCTTTCATCTACATCCAAGGAAAGGCGCACTTCTTCCAACTTCGCGCTCTGAGCTCTCTCAAAGAGCAAGTGTTTTAGCTTACATCCAGAAGGAATCCTATCTCCAGTGAAAGAAAGCGTTAGTCGCTCAGTCGTGTCCGACTCTGTGACTCCATGGACCATAGTCTGCGAGGCTCCCTCTGCCCATGGAATTCTCCAGGCGAGAATACTGGAGTGGGTTGCCATTTCCCTCTCTCCTGAGGATCTTCCCAACCTGGGGATTGAATCCAGGTCTCCCACATTGCGGGCATATTCTGTACTATCTGAGCCACCCGGCATTGCAATTGTTCCCTTACAATGAAGAAGCAGGGACGCCTCTGAGAAACTCTTTAAGGCACATTGAGGGCGGGGCTCACTAGGGAGCCAGAATAGCTTAGTTGGCAGAGTGTTAGACTGAAGATCTAAAGGTCGCTGGTTTGAACGCAGGTTCCAGCAGAATCAGTGTTTTCATCTACATCCAAGGAAAGGCACAATTCTTGCAACCTTGCGATCTCAGTTCAGTTCAGTAGCTCAGTCGTGTCCGATTCTTTGTGACCCCATGAATCGCAGCACACCAGGCCTCCCTGTCCATCACCAACTCCTGGAGTTCACTCAAATTCAGGTCCATCCAGTCAGTGATGCCATCCAGCCATTTCATCCTCTGTCATCCCCTTCTCCTCCGGCCCCCAATCCCTCCCAGCATCAGAGTCTTTTCCAATGAGTCAACTCTTCACATGAGGTGGCCAAAGTACTGGAGTTTCAGCTTTAGCATCATTCCTTCCAAAGAACACCCAGGGCCGATCTCCTTCAGAATGGACTGGTTGGATCTCCTTGCCGTCCAAGGGACTCTCAAGAGTCTTCTCCAACACCACAGCTCAAAAGCATCAATTATTCGGTGCTCAGCCTTTTTCACCGGAGAAGGCAAAGGCAACCCACTCCAGTACTCTTGCCTGGAAAACCCCATGGACAGAGGAACCTGGTAGGCTCCAGTCCATGGGGTCGCTAGGAGTTGGACACAACTGAGCGACTTCACTTTCACTTTTCACTTTCATGCACTGGAGAAGGAAATGGCAACCCACTCCAGTGTTGTTGCCTGGAGAATCCCAGGGATGGGGGAGCCTAGTGGGCTGCCGTCTCTGGGGTCGCACAGAGTTGGACATAACTGAAGCGACTTAGCAGCAGCAGCAGCAGCAGCAGCAGCAGCAGCCTTCTTCACAGTCCAACTCTCACATCCATACATGACCACTGGAAAATCCATAGCCTTGACTAGACGGACCTTCGTTGGCAAAGTAATGTCTCTGCTTTTTAATATGCTATCTAGGTTGGTCATAACTTTTCTTCCAAAGAGTAAGCGTCTTTTAATTTCATGGCTGCAATCACCATCTGCAGTGATTTTGGAGCCCCCAAAAACAAAGTCTGACACTGTTTCCACTGTTTCCCCATCTATTTCCAATGAAGTGATGGGACCGGATGCCATGATCTTCGTTTTCTGAATGTTGAGCTTTAAGCCAACTTTTTCACTCTCCACTTTCACTTTCATCAAGAGGCTTTTTTAGTTCTTCTTCACTGTCTGCCATAAGGGTGATGTCATCTGCATATCTGAGGTTATTGATATTTCTCCTGGCAATCTTGATTCCAGCTTGTGTTTTTTCCAGCCCAGCGTTTCTCATGATGTACTCTGCATATAGGTTAAATAAGCAGGGTGACAATATATAGCCTTGATGTACTCCTTTTCCTATTTGGAACCAGTCTGTTGTTCCATGTCCAGTTCTAACTGTTGCTTCCTGACCTGCATACAGATTTCTCAAGAGGCAGGTCAGGTTGTCTGGTATTCCCATCTCTTTCAGAATTTTCCAGTTTATTGTGATCCACCTTGTGATCTGAGCTCTCTCGAAGAGCAGGTATTTTAGTTTACATCCAGGAGAAGTCCTACATCCAGTGAAAGAAAGTGTTAGTCACTCAGTCGTGTCTGACTCTGTGACTCCTTGGACCATAGTCCTCCAGGCTCCCTCTGTCCATGGTATTCTCCAGGCAAGAATACTGGAGTGGGTTGCCATTCCCTTCTCTCCTGAGGGTCTTCCTGACCCGGGGATGAAACCCAGGTCTCCAGCATTGTGGGCACATTCTTTACTATCTGAGTCACCAGGGATTGGAATTGTTCTCCAAGAAACTCTTTCCTAAGCTATGTTGAGAGGGAATAGCTCAGTTGGGAGAGCATTAGACTGAAGATCTGAATAGCCCTGGGTTCTGGCAGAGTGAGTGTTTTTGCCTACATACAAGGAGCAATTTCTAGCAATCTTGTGATCTGAGGTCTCTCACAAAGCAAGGATTTTAGCCTACATCCAAGTGGAGGCACCTATACCCACTTGTTGCTCAGTCGTGTCTGACTCTTTGCCCCCCACCCCCATGGACTGCAGCATGCTAGGCTTCACTATCTCTTGAGTTTGCCCAAACTCATGTCCTTTGAGTCAGTGATGCCATCCAACCATCTCGTCCTCTATTGTCCCCTTCTCCTCCTGCCTTCAATCTTTCCCAGCATCAGGGTCTTTTCCAATCAGTTGTTTCTTCGCATCAAGTGGCCAAAGTACTGGAGCTTCAGCTTCAGCATCAGTCCTTCCAATGAATATTCAGGGTTGATTTCCTTTAGAATTGACTGGTTTGATCTCCTTGCAGTCCAAGGGACTCTCAAGAGTCTTCTCCACCACCACAATTTGAAAGTATCAATTCTTCAGAGCTCAGCCTTCTTCATGGTCCAACTCTCATATCCATACATGACTACTATAAAAACCATAGATTTGACTAGATGGACCTTTGTTGGCAAGGTAATGTCTCTGCTTTTTAATACGCTGTCTAGGTTTGTCGTTGCTTTTCTTCCAAGGAGCAAGCGTCTTTTAATTTCATGGCTGCAGTCACCATCTGCAGTGATTTTGGAGCCCAAGAAAATAAAGTCCATCACTGTTTCCATTGTCTCCCCATATTTGCTATGAAGTGATGGAACCCAATGCCATGAACTTAGTTTTTTGAATGTTGAGTTTTAAGCCAGCTTTTTCACTCTCCTTTTCCACCTTCTTCAAGAGGCTTTTAATTCCTCTTCGATTTCTGCCATAAGGGTGGTGTCATCTGCCTATCTGAGGTTATTGACATTTCTCCTGGCAATCTTGATTCCAGCTTGTGCTTCATCCAGGCCAGCATTTTCTCATGATGTACTCTGCATATAAGTTAAATAAGCAGGGTGACAATATACAGCCTTGACTTACTCCTTTCCCTATTTGGAACCAGTCCATTGTTCCATGTCCATTTCTAACTGTTGCTTCCTGACCTACATACCAATTTCTCAGGAGGCAGGTAAGGTGGTCTGGTATTCCCATCTCTTTAAGAATTTTCCACAGTTTGTTGTGATCCACACAGTCAAAGGCTTTAGCATAGTCAAAGAAGCAGAAGTAGATGTTTTTCTGGAATTCTCTTGCTTTTTCTACATCCAGGAGGAAAAGCAATTCTAGCAACCTCACTATCTTATAATTGAACTCTGATGAGCTTGGCACTTGAGCAAAGGGAAATAGCTGCAATGAGAGTCCTTCCTTCTCACTTATATGCATAGCAATTGCAAAGCCCTGTGGATCAGGGCTTCCTAGCTGGCTACAATCCATAGGGTTGCATAAGAGTTGGACACAACTGGAGCAACTTAGCACGAGGGGTTTGTTGTTTTCCCTTTACTCCTTGCTCTTTTTTCAGCAAGAAAATCTAAACAGAACCTTTCA
Source organism: Ovis aries (assembly GCF_016772045.2). Lineage (NCBI taxonomy): Eukaryota > Metazoa > Chordata > Mammalia > Artiodactyla > Bovidae > Ovis > Ovis aries. The sequence continues at coordinate 16,912,636 of NC_056080.1, read as the reverse complement.
AGACTCAGCTCCCAATACTCTTGGTTCTCAGACATCCACAGGGCTCACCCTCAGATTCCTCTTACTTGTGATTGGCATTGAGATTCATTCATCCACTGAGTCATTCAAGAATCCATTGATGTCATTTCAAGAATCCATTTCTGAGTTTCTGGTACGATAGGCCAAACATTGTGTAAGAACTTGACACACCAGGCAGATCCTTATTTTCACTGTGCCCACTCTAAGAGCTTTGTTCTGTGACCCCCTAAATGGGAATAAGCCCTAGAAAAGGTTATCATTTTTCAGTTACATTCACGCAGTCAGGGGATAACTGTAATAAAAGACACTGTCAGGAGGCACAGAGCAGGGCACTCTCTTGTTCTATAGCTTTTCAATGTTTGTGCCTGGCTGGGGAGCTCCAAAAATTTCCACAAAGAACAGAAAATTGCATCTGTCCTGGTGGAATAGAATGTGGTCCAGCAGGTAGGCTTGAGACATTTAAATTGCTTATCCACCTAACACATAACCCTGGCCCTCCACCCTCACAAGGCATCAAAGGAAAGCAGCCGCCCCAACACTCGGCTTGGCAACTTGGGTGTGCTCTACCCTGAGCTCTGGGGGTATGACAGGAGAGAAAAAGCAGGATACAACTGCTGCAGTTAATCAGCGTACAGTTCCAGAGAGAGAAATAAGACTGCTGCACAGGGGAAAGTTGTATCCTACAGAACTGGGAGCCTGAAGACAAAGGATCTTTGTCTAATTTACTCTGCTGTTTCTGTTCTATGGCTGCAGTGGCTCCTTATTATCGTGAAATAAGGTAAATGGATTGACTCCACTTATGCATCGGATGAAGGGTCATTTCGGAATACACATACCATCATAGTAAAAGCACTACCTGTGTCTCTTTAAGGACCCATAAACTCAGGCTTCTATTTATCTTCCATTATACATTTTGGATTCAATGCTGAGGATGATTTTTAAAACATCCATCTTACTAAAGTATATTGTTCCACTGTTTGGTCGTGGCTATTATATAAAAATAAGTCAAAAAAAAAATCACTAAGCCTCATCTCACAGGTGAGTGTGTGTCCTTCCTGGTGTGTGAGCATCAGAGATAGCAGATTTTTTTTTCAAAGCAGCTTTATTGAGATGTAATTTACATACCATTAAATTCGCCCATTTAAAGTGTGCAATTCAATGGTTTTTAGTGTATTTACAGATTTGTGGAGCACACAATCTAACTTTAGAACATTTTCATCATCCCGCAAAGAAACCAGTAGACATTAAGTGCTCACTCCCCATTTCCCCCTCCCCCAAGTCACTGGCAACCACTGATTTACTTTCTCCTTATAGATTTGCCTTTTCTGTACATTTCATTTAAATGGAATCATACAACATATGGTCTCTTGTCTTTCACTTAGCATATGTTTTTGAGATTCATCTGTGTTGAGGCATGTACAGATAACAGATTTACCCATGAATATGTCTGTCGCTTAAAATAGTAACACTTTCATACCAGAAGCAATTTCCTTCTTTCTTCTTCACCAGAGGGACATTACTGCAGCCTGCTACGTCTTATTCTTGTTTCTCAAGTAGATTGGAAGCTAGTTATAGACAGCTTCTATCATTCATAATCTTATGCCTTTCTCTTCAGCTTCACTGTTTCCATGGGAAGGAAAACTCCATATTTAGTAAGAGCCAGTCAAACAAACTGAAATAGTCTTTCCTAAGTGTGTCTAATGCACACTTTGCTTTCTGGGTTTGCATTTTGAGAAATAGGCATGCTTGAATTGTCTGGCTGTGGTAACAAGTGTTTCCCTATGGAGTGGCCCTTTGAGCAAAAGGGCAGAATGCTCTCGTATTGCCAAAATCTAAGGCTGGTGAGGGGCAGACCCTCTGATGGAAACCTGTAACCTGGAGAAACCCCAAAGATGATCTGAGTAGGGAGAAAAATAGGCAACCACGTAATAGAAATCTTGTCCTTTCTCCTTTAAAGGCTGACCTGTTTTTCTCATCCCAACAGTGTTATTTTCTGGTATTATAAGAAGTTGTCACCAAACAAGCTTTTTGCTTTTGTTCGCCAGCTTGGGGTGATTAAATCATTTCAGGGATGACAGCAGCGGCGTTGCTGCTCCCTTGGTGACAGCTTTTCCTGTAAAAGGCTTGTTGTTCCTTCTCTCTCTGCTCATTTCCATAAGATCTGGTGCCTTAGGACCCAAGGCTGCCTACAGACAAACACGTTCTGGGGAGAGGAGCCCAGGCAGGGAAACAAAGGCAGCAATCTCATTGAACACAGATGGTGGCTCTGCAAGCAGGCCTCCCTCTTGGGTCTCTTCCTCTCCACAGGTAGAACCCCTCCTCGCCCTGCCCTTTCCTTTTTGCCTTCTGGTCTGTTGCCGCACAATGCAATTCAGAGCCCTCTGGGGGCGCACCTGAGGACCCAGCTAGTGCAAAGGCCCTGAACTCTGTGACCATTATGGGCTTCATCCGAAATCTGGGTTTGCTCAGTTGCAGCCGCGTAGACCCTCTTCCCGTGACAGGACACGGCTTCCAGGCCAATCTGACCTGGTTATTAGGGCCACTCTGTTAGTGACCGACTCACCTCACCTTTGGTCTCCCAGGGCCTTTCTGCCAACCCAGCAGGTCTTGAGGATGGGGTGGAGCTGAGTGCCTTCTGTATTAACAGTCCCATAGGCCTCTCAGAACGTCTCTATCCCATCTGCCCAAATCCCTGTCCCCCTAGAGCCTTCTCCTCCCCTAGTAAATTGTGGCTTTATCCTCCCAGGCACTCAGGCCTTGAACCTCTCCTCTCTTTATTTCACACCCACTTCATTTGTCAGCAAACCCTGTGGGCACTACCTTCCAAAGACAGTGAGAATCCAGCCGCTTCTCATCACTTCCACTGCTACCACCCTGTGTCCAAGGTGCCATCATCTCTCCCCTAGACAACACGCCAAGCACCCACCCACCTGAGGTTTTTACATGCTATTGGCTCTGTCCACAGGTATCTCACCTCCCTCAGGTCTTTGCTCCAACATCACCTTCTGAGTGAAACCTTCCCTAAGCCCCAAAGTACCACTCCCAGTCCCTTCCCCCCACCCCCTGCATCTTTGTGCTTTATTTTTCTCTACAATAGTCACCATTCTTTTACGTACTATATATTTTATTTATTCATTCTCTATCCCCTAACCTTCCCCCCACCCACATTAGACTCCTAAGTTCTAGAAGGGCAGGTGTTTTTTTCTGCTTTGTTTACTGCTATATCCCCAGTGCCTAAAGTTGGGCCTGGAATATAGTAGATGCTCAATGAAAATTAATGAATGAACGCTTTCGGGCCAGTCATTATGAGCTATCTTTTCTATCAATTTCAATAACTGTACCGGTGCTTAGATAAACCTGTGGACAAGAAAGACATAGGACACAAAGGCCAGAGCAAGTGGTGAGTTCTATGTGAGGGACTGAAAAAGTCCTCTTCATAGGGAAGGGGATAAGCAGGCAGAGAAGTTGGGAGGGGAAGGCATTTGAGGCCAAGAAATCATGCACCAAGGCATACAGGCATGAAACAGCCTGGCACATTTGATGAACTGCAAATATTAGAGAGTGCAAAAAATAAATCCGCAGAGATAGGCAGGAGATAGATCATGGCAACTTAAAGGACACATTATTATTATACCCATTTTAGAGATGAAAAGTGGAGGGATGCAGTCATACAACTAATGTCAGATGTGAAACCGGGGCCATGATAATGGGAACCCACCAAAGGATTTGGAGCAGGTGACACAATCAGGTTTGCCTTCTATCCCATTGACAGCATAGAGGATGGATGAGGCAAGGTCTCTCTTTAGGGGAGAGAAGGTGGGGGCCTAAAATAGGACATGGCAGTGGGGGTGGAGAGGAAAGATGGCCTGTAATAGACACTGGATGTGGGGGTTTAGGAAAAAGAGGTGACTAGGAGTCCCAGATTTCTGGATGGGGTGGTAGGTGAACAGTGGCGCCATGCAGTAGGATAAGAAACAGAGAAAGCAGAACAATCTGAGGAAGGATGTAATGAGTTCAGCGTTTGAAAAAATTTTTTCCTAAAGTATAATATACATACAGAAGAGTATAAGTAAATGTACGCTCAATGAATTTTTACCACTAAACACACCTAAGTAGCCAGTGCTTGGATCAAGTAACAGACCTTGATCAGCCTCCCAGATACCCTCCCTGGGCTTCCTCCTTGCCACTCCCTGCCCCAAGTATAACCAGGACCTTAATGTCTAGTGGCATAGATGACTTTTGTACATTTTAAATGGATTCATATAGTATGTCCACTTCATCTGCCTTTCCACTCAGCATTGTTTGTGAGCAGTGGTCATATTGTGGCATGGAGTTGTAGGTCATCCATTTTCATTGCAGTAGTGTTCCACTGTATGAATCTACCATGTGTATCCATTCTACTCTTGATGGACATATGTGGGTTTCCAGTTTGGGGTTTTACAAATACTGCTAGTACAAATAATCTAGTATTAATACATAGTTTTGTTTGGCTTATTGAATATCTTCCCATTAATTATCTCTTGCTACCTAAAACTGGACCCAACCAAGTGCTGGCTAGGTCATAAAGCAATCTGAATTCCTATATGTTGCTGGTGGGGTATAAGTTGGTCTAATTTCTTTGAAAAAATCTTTAGTAATTTGTACAAAGTCTGGACATATATGTGCCCTACAGCCCAGGAATTCCACTCAAGTATTTACCCACTAGAAATGCATACATATGTTCTCTGACAAACAAAAACATACATTATATTGTACAGGGAACTCTACTCAATACTCTGCAATGGTATATATGGAAAAATAATCTTAAAAAAAAGTGGATAGATGTATATGTATAATGATTCACTTATCTGTATAGCAGAAACTAAGACAACATTGTAAATCAACTATACCCCAATTAAAAAAAAAAAGAAGCCCGTGGCAACTTCCTTTGCCAGCTCAGGGTTTGCCCTCCTAACAAGATGATACTCCTTAGTGTTACACTGCTACCTGAGAGGGTCAATTCTGCCCATAGCAGGTGGACCAAGGAGTCTTCTAGGAATGAGTCATCAATGGATAAGGCCCAGGAGAGACAGCAGTTTGTTGACCATAGCTGAGAGGTAGTGCTGAATTTGCTTAGGCTAAAAGATATGCCCCCTCGACTCCCCTTACAGCCTATGCATAACCCAGCAGGGGACTCATCATGTGTGCAGTCCAGTGATCTGTCTTCTCCTGGGTCCTCAGGCCTCTTGTGGGCAGAGAGCAAGGCTTCCATTTCAGAAAGCACAGGCCCTGGGGCAGAGCCAGGCTCACAGTGAACACAAAAAAGTGGTGTGTGGAAGGATACATATTATTAAAGAAAGGCACAATTTGAAAAAAACCTAGCTTTATAATTCTAATGAAAATGATGAGACCACTCCTTTACTCACAATCTGAAAGTTTTTGGTGGGCATCAGATTCAATTTTTAGACAGGAAGGTGGTTAAGGAAGGACTTTTATATCTACTACCTATACTTGGGTTTTTTTGAGATTTTTATTATAGGTATGTGTTGCTTTTATAATCAGAAAGGAAATAAAGGAATTTGTTTTGTTGAAAATGGAAAACGGAGCTTTGGTGCAGTAAACTAGCACTGTCTAATGGAACCTTGGGTGATGATGGAAATGTTATATATCTGCGCTGCCCAGTACAGGAGCCACTAAATCACATGTGGCCAGCAAACACTTGAAATTTGGCTGGTATGACTGAGGAATTGAATTTTTAATTTTATTAATGAATTTAAATTCAAATAGCCACATGCAACTAGTGACTACTGCAACGGACAGTGCAGGTTTAAGCAATCAGCGAATGCTAACATAGACAAGCTCTTCTCCTATTAAATTGTGTATTTACTCTATTTATTCATACTTCTATAGAGATAGGTTAAATGTTAGTATTATGTTAAATTTTGCAGATTTTCAATTTTTCCACATCATTTATATGGTATTTATACTTTGATTATGGTTTGATATTTCCTGTAGATAATAAACAAAGCTAAAAAACTTTAAAAAAGATGATGTCCTAATTCTAAATCACCTAACTATGTCACAAGGAGGTCTAGGAATCAACTCTTTAATAGCATATTGGGCAGACACTGGGAACCATGATGATGAATGATAAGGAGTTAACAAGTAAAGGGAAAAACTCTCACTGACAATGTTAAATGGAATAAGAATGTCATAAACTTACAACATTGTTTAGATAGGTTCTCAAATATGTTCTTAAAATGTGGAAGAAAAGAGAAGAAATTTACAGTAAAATGTTAATAGTGTTACCTTTGGTGGTATATATATATATGTGTGTGTGTGTGTATATGCGTGTGTATATATATATATATATATATATACATATATAGGTGCTTTTTTTCTCTTTGCAACATTAATGTATTTTTCCAAAATTCTATAATGAACAAGATAATTACCATCATCTTTGTCTTTCTATTTTACTGTCCCTAGTTTCTAAGCCTCTGTGGATGTTTTTCCAGGCACATATTTACTCACTTTGACTTCTTCCAGAAGGGGCCTTGTTAACTTTTTATGTGACTATTATCACTTTGCTTTTCCGTGTAATGAGTCATTTGTTGAATTTTTCTTTCTTGTTTTAACTTGATTTTTCCTCTCTTGTCCTTTTGCTCAGCCACACTGGGATTATCATCTACTGAGGTATGTTACAGTAAGAAGGCTGGAATTCATACGGATACTGTTTTTGAACATTTTCATAGCCAAAAACAATGTATAGGATTATCACTTCTTTAAAAATATATTTTTAAACATATATTTTTTCTGGTGGTGGAAATAGCATGTTTTATCTGGACAAAGTTCAAGACTGATTCAGATAAATGAGACAATGCAAGTGAACCAGGTCTTATGTCAGATGGCAGAATCTTGAATTCAGTCCCTTTTAAAACTGGATCCCCAGAAGGGCCCTGCAGATGTGAGGAGCCTGACTGGAAGATCACTACAATGGGGTGGACACGGCTCTCTACATAGGTGTGTCTGTGAAGTTTTTAGCTGGTCATCCACAGTGACAAACATTTGTCTATTTAGACTCAAAGATGAGTGGTGACTGTGTGTTAAACTGGGTTCATAAGTCAGTTGCACTGCTGTAGAGTGAAAGCTGCCCTAGACAATAGGAACTAAATGAGTGAGGTTTGTGAATGCAAGCTTTTCCAGTAGTTCTGACCACAGTTGCCTTTGACTATGGCTTTTCTGAAGTTCCTGCCCCCTGATTTCCCACAGGATGAGGGTGAGGATCCCTGGTACCACAAAGCATGCAAGTGTGATTGCCAAGGAGGTGCCAATGCCCTGTGGTCTGCAGGTTCCACCCCCTTGGACTGCATACCGGGTGAGTGTCTCCTCTCTTTGGGGCACCAGATCCTTGGGGTGTCCTTGGGAACACCCTGTTTCTCTTCTTTCTTTCAACTTTGATGAATTAAATCCCCTGAATGCCACAGTCCGGTTTTCACCAGTTGGCCTTTAAACTGTAAATTTCAATGGCCACTGCTTCAACAAATGGCACTGCTATCATTATCATTGTTCAGAACAGTTGGCTGGATCTCTACTTGACCTCTGTGAGATGGTAAGATGGGACCTAAATTTCACTGAAACAGATGACAGAATTTACCGAAAATAAACTAATGATAGGCAGCAATTTTGAGAAGAGCACAGGCTTCTGAGCCAGAAATACCAGGGTTGGAGTCTTGGCTGCATCACTGTTTAACTCTGGGACTCCGCTCTGGCCTTTCTCTGTCAAATGGAGGTGATACTACTATGCCCGGACACTTACTGCTCACCAAACAACCATGTGCCTCACATTCTCAGCCCCTTCACAGTCAGGTGGCCTCACAGGAGCAGTTCTAGCTGAAGGGAGCTGTGTCTCTTCTGAAATGGGGTCCATTTCCCTGCTGGATAAAGTGGTTTCTCCTTTCATCTGGGAGCCAGGGAGGTTAAATGTAGCAGAACCTCCTGCTGACCTCACCTGAGTGAAAAATCACTGTTTGTTGTGTTAAGCCTTTGAAATTTCTGTGACAATTTTTTCTGCAGCCTCTGCTGACTAATATGAATGCCTTCCTCTAAAGTAGGGGCCAGAAAACTTTGTCTGTACAGGACCTGGCGGTAATTATTTGTGGCTCTGAGCACTGCAGGGCCTCGACACCTCAAATAGAAAGCAGCCATAGACAGTATGTAAATACATGAGCATGGCTGTGCTCCAATAAAACTTTATTTATAAAAACAGGCATGAAGCCACATTTAGCCCAAAGGCCAAAGTGTGTGGAACCTGCTCTAAGGAGTATTTCTGAGGAATAAAATGGATGAAGCATTAAAGTGTCTTGTCCTGGACCTGGCAAACTGTAGCTCCTTTTCTTCCTGCCTCCTAAGAGCTCACATTCCGACTTTCAAGTGGCCTAGCAAACATTTGCCAGGCTCAGTATTTACCACAGCTCCAAGTCTCTTTTGCTGAAACTGTCCTTGCCACCCCTTTCCAGGGTTATGCTGGAGCCCTGCCGTGTCATTCACTTTACATAATCGCCTAATAATAGCTCCAGGAGAGAGGTTTAGTGTGCAGTATGTGAGCTTCTCTGCATTATTTCATTAAATTTGCATTAAAATAGCAAGTTGTGGGGAAAGGGGATCTACAAAGGCTTTTACTGCCTGCTTTCCTATTTACTAAAGGGGTAGGAATTGGTTTCTGAAGGAAGTCTCCTGGAAGGAAACAGTAGGGGCCCGGTAGCCAGGAAAGCAGTTAAGTGCTGATGAGTTCAGGGGCTTCTCCCTTGGGAAGGACATCCCACTGAGCTCCTGCAGCCCTTCTGTGCTGGGGTGATCTGCAGTCAAGACTGAGGCACTTTTCTTAATAAATCCGTTTAGAATTCAATTCCACCCTCTGTCATCATGTGCCTGTGATATGCTGATGGGAAGACAAAAATGAACCTCTGTCTCTACCCTGAAGGAGTTTACCCTTTAGTGGAAACAAATGTTCTCTTCACTAGAGACGGGAGTCCTCCTGGAATTCCAGTCCAAGGAAGCTCTTTCTAAGAAGAAATTGAGAAGAGATTATTTATACGGATTAGTTTCACTGACCCCCATCAACTGTGCAGCTGAGGAGGGCTGTGTGTCTGAGGAACATGAAGATGACCTGGGTGGTTCAGGCTCTCTCCCCTACACAGCTGCCATGAACTTGAAGTTCTGAAATCAGAAATTCTTTTAGCTTAAGTGTTTTCCTCACCCCACTGGGGTTTTTGTTTTTATTTTAGCAATACAGATATTCCCTGGAAAGAAAAAAATGCAATCTTAGTGTTACATGGTTGACTCATTTATGTAAATTGGCTTTTCCACAAAAGAGATGATTCGGGACAGGAGGACTGGCCACAACTTTCCAGAATTCACTTGCCCGGCAGTGCCTCAGATCCTCATTGGAACATCAAGAACATGGCCTTGTCTTTCTGGATCCTGAGATTGAGTGCTTCCACCAGAGCCCGCCTTACGACAGAAGGAGAGCCTAGAAAGCACAGGACAGGAGGGTCATTCAGAGCTGCCAGGAGGTGCTGGCAGGTGCACACTGGCTGTTACTGCCAGGGGGCCCTACCCACAGAGCAGAAGGTGACCAGCTGGCTGCATTGTGGCCTGCTAATCTCAGTTTAACGCTCTTGTAGTAAAAGGTCTTTTTCAATGGTGAGCCAAGATTACCTCGTCACTCTGAGAGGGGGGGAATAAGGTAGGGAAGGTATCAAAGTATAAGACATCCAATGACTCAATGCTTTACTTATATCCTAGATTTTATATTTCCATATTCTATTCAAGTTTATTCTTTTATAAACATTATTCTGTATTCCACTATATCATCATAGAGATTCAAGTCTTACACATGTGCATAGTAATAGTCACATGTCTTTTGTCAAAAATGGCCCTGAACTCTCTTTGTGTTCCTTTATGTTAATATTCTTCATGTTTGCCTTTCATATGTCTACACATGGAAAAATTATCCACTGAGTAAGAAAGGCTAGTATGCTAAGCATGCATAGCCCGAGTTAGCAGTACATATGATGATGCCTTTACCCATCTAATGATCACAAGAGACACTTGTGCCACAGAAGATGCAGGTTTTTCCTTAAGAGTAAAATGAGTGCACAAACAGGCTTAATAGCTTATAGTAACCTCCACTGAGCAGAAAGCTTGGGACAGACATATTCCGTGTGTGTGTGAAGTGGATCGCTTTAATTCCTCTAGCAGCATTGTTTATGTTGCTTAATACTAGTTTAGACTCATTGACAGTTTTTGATGAGACCAATGGGGAATTCTCTGGGCCAGTCAACTCCCACTGCCTCCCTGAGCTCCCTGCTTCCTATTCCTGCCATTATCTCTGCTTATCCCCAGTGGCCACCCAAGATGAGGCGATGAAGTTTGTTTATCCCTCCATTCATCCATCCAACCAATCTCTATTGAGTGCCTAGCACACACAGGCATTCTGCTCGGCTCAGGATAGAATGGTGAGCTAGACAGACCATGAGAGCTGGAGGCAGCATCTGGAGTCAGCATCTGGAGTCCCTACTGGCTCAGGGTGCGCAGGGGAAGTGGGAAGAGAGCCAAAGGATGAGAAGAGGTGGCCAGGTGAAGGGGAAAGGAGGAGCCAGGGAAAATAGTAAGAATGTGAGTGGACTGCCCTTCACTCCAGGGCACAAAGAGCAGGAGAAATGTTACATTTTCTATTTTTCCAATTTTTAGATAACTCTGGTTTGAGTCCTCTTTTATCATGGGCTGTGAGGAGTCTAAAGACAGGATTGTTGAAGGTCATGTCCCTCCCCCTTGGACTACATTCCCCTGCCCCCTGCCCCTTGGTGGCCTGCCAGGGTTGACTGGGGGCAGCTCTCTGCCTGACTGGCCCTCACAGGAGGGCAGACACCTTGTTGGTGGCCCTTCTCATTCTGAACCAAGCTTAATTCTGGGGGATTTTCCCAAGACTCCCTCAGAGGTGCTCAGGCCCCTATCACAAGTCCCCCCAGGCCCCAGCAAGGCTCAGAGCCCAAAGCCTCCAGCCACCTCATCTGGGAGAGTCACCTCATTCCTGCTGAGGCCTGGACCTTCTGAATCCATGAGCCTGAGGGATGCTAGGCTGTCAACAGGCCTCTCCTGTCTCAAATCACATACATGCACTTATAAACATCTTACTCCTTTGTGAGGCAAGGAGAGTCCAAACCTTTAGAAATAGGAAGCTGACCTTCTCAGATGGATATAGGGAGGATGACGGGGGTAGAGAGGTGCTAGATTATTTCCGCTGGTGAGTTTTCACCATAAAAACAAACATATACAACTCAAGACATTAATATACTCTCACAAATTCACACTATTTACACCAGCACTAGCTGATTATTTTTGGCCAGGCAATAGAGGCTCTACACTCTACACTGTTTTAAACAATCCCAAATCAACTTTATGGAGGCAGGAACTACTGTTGTACCCATTTCACAGATGAAGAAACAGACCCACAGAGGTTGAGCAGCTTGCCTAAGCTCACTGAAGGGAGAGTGGGATCCCATCCTATGTCAAACTGGCTCTAAGTGGCATTCTTGAGCTTGGCTGCCCATTAAAATCACCTGCAGCTTTACCCCATGCCCAGGTCCTGCCCCAGAGTAAGGACAGCAGAATTGCTGGTGGTATGGCCTGAACACCAGCACTTCTTAACTTCCCAGGTGATGTCCTGGTTGAGACCCATCACAGTCTCTACTTGGTGCGTTGGGCCCAAACACTGGGGTTTCTGGGTTAGCAGATTGGTGGCTGGAGTCATGGAGCACTGGACAGGGGCAGGCTTGGGGCTTGGATGCTGAAGGGCTTAGTTTTGGATAGATGAATGTGAAGCATCTTTAGGTCACCCAGATGGAACTGTTCACCTGGAAAATATCCAAGAGGCAGTGGGATGGAGCTTGGGGCCTGGGAGTCACTCTTTGGCTTTCAGACACCAGCTGAAGCCATGGGGATGGTGAGTTCATCTGCCCTGGAGAGTATGGGCAAGATCCATGTCAGGACAAGCCCTCACAGGCCTCCAAGGACATTGCCATTGGCCAGGTTGCTGCAGTATAACTAACTGTTAGATGGGCTAATTGGGAAGAGATGGCAAAAGAGATGTGAGGGGGAAAATAGAGAAAGAGCCAAATGGCAAGAATAAAGCAATCAGGAGAGGTGGCCATGGCTTTTCCTTTCCCTCGGCCTCTCCCCTCTGAGCTGGTGGCCCCAGAGTAAGAAAAGGGAGGTTCAGGATGGAGGGGCCCTAGGGACATCCATGGTTAGAATTTAAGTGGTTTCCAACTGAAACCTAGCTTTCTGATGCTGGGGCCTTGTCCCTCCTTTTGGTGGCTGGGCTCGTCTTCCAGGTCAGAGGGGGAGGTGAGGAGGTGGATGAACCCCCAAGGCCAGAGACAGCAGGCCCCCTGAATCCTCCAGTCAACAAAACACCTTCCTGGCAAACCAAGGTTTTCAAAGTGTGCTTTCAAAGTGTGTTCATTAAAAATGTGGTGGCTCTGGGGGTGGAATCCTGGAACCGGCATTCTTAACAAGCCCCTCTGATGATCTGACCACATAAGGCATGATAGAGTGGCCCAGAAAGCACTCCTATTCTCTCAACATCAATAGGCCCCCCGAAGCTTTGAGTACTTGATAAACTACAAATGCTGTCCTCGGACCCCCAGCTCCACTAAGCTGCAGCCACTGGTGGGAGTTGGCCCTATTCCTTTGGTACACTGGGTAGCAAGGCAGTTAAGTCACCTTGGCCAGAGGCCTGAAGCTGTCCTTTTGTCTTCAGCATCTGGGGCAGGGCAGGACTATCCCTACAGGCATTCCAGAGCCTCAGGATGTCATTCAAGCTTTTATATGCCTCATTCAATTTTACTGATGTTTGAAAATTATCTGCTACAAAGACATAAGCACTCATTTTACTGTTGAAGGTGACAATGCCTTAGTAAATACACTCAGCTTTTTAATCTGAACTCACATTTACACATGGTGAGAAAGTAATTTGATCTGCCTTACTTGAAGTTTATCATTCACAACTGGAAAACTAGGAGAATGTATCTGCCTAAATTTATCGCTTGTTTTCTAAATAAATTCAGCTAGAATCTGGGTTTGGTTATAAATAAGAGACCCCCTAAATAGTGGCTTATTGAAATAGTTTTGCTTTGACTCACATGGTAAAAAACTAGGGGTAAGAAATAGCTTAAGGATATCAAGGCTGAGGTCTCTTCAGTTCTCTTGGCTTTATCATCATGGTGCAAGATGGCTACTGTTGTACCAGCCATCAGATCTTTCTTTTAGGCAAGGAAGAAAGAGGGGGCAAGCAAAATTTGATTGGCAATCACCAACAGATATCTTCTCCTATCTCATGGATCAGAAATTGTGTCATATGGTCAACTCTAACTGCAAAGGTGACCGGGAAATACAGATATATACACACATATACAGCTGGCTACATTGCTGCACCCAACAAAATTAGCGTTTTTTAGTCAAAAAGAAAAGGAGAATAGATGCTGGGTTGGCAATTGGCAGTCTCTGACCAGGTAACTCAATGCTAAATATCAGAGGAAATACATGAGAAGCAGCAGAAAATTCATATATAAGCACCAGCTTCGTCTAGTCTTATTTGGAAAAAGCAGTTTCTTTCCAACGTTCCTATTCAACAGTCACTTAGGCGCATTTCATTCCCCTCTCCTTTTTTCATTAGAATTTCATTAGACTAGTGAGAAAACTGCAATTTACAAGTAGGAAGTCAGTCTTAATATATAATTGCCCTTCTTGCCTCTCACCATTGTTTTGTTCCTATAATTGGCATCATATGCTGCCTGAGGACAATTAGGGACTCTGATGTCATCACGTGGGATGGCTAACCAGTGTTAACAAGGAAAATAGAGAGTATGGCATTTAAGTATGATATTTTGCTACAAATCTCTTAATTTTTAGGTCTCTGAGTTTGTGGAGGATGTGAAGTATTTCTCAAAATTCCCCCCTACCCAAGAGGTACTTCCCTCTGCTTTTATGAATGTTGTGAGTCTCTATGACAATCCCTTTACTTCATCTTCACTCTCTTCTCACAAGAGCAGTGAAGAGAATGAAGACCCAGTCCTATCCACTGAGAACAGTGCTGACAAAGGAAAACATCTTCTACCTCACGAGAGGGTCTGATTTGTCATTTCAATCATGTCATGTTTGTTGAGTCTTGCCATGCTGAGTGTTTCAATGTTCCTTGTTTTTCCTTTCCCAGAATGCCCATACCATAAGCCCCTGGGTTTCGAGTCAGGAGAGGTTACACCAGACCAGATCACCTGCTCCAACGTGGAGCAGTACGTGGGCTGGTATTCTTCCTGGACTGCCAACAAGGCCCGGCTCAACAGTCAAGGCTTTGGGTAAGCAGGTCATGCAACTTGGGTGATTATTTTTTCCATGTAATTTGAAAAAGTATGTCTCTGTGATAAATGAACGACATAGAATGCATTTATTTATTTAACAAATATTGACTGAGTGCCTTCCATGCGCCAAGGACCATGGATAGAGCAGTGAACAAGGTGGATGAGCTCCTGGCCTTTGAGAAGCACTCAGTTTAGAGGGGGAGACTCTAAGCACACTGTCACACAACTGGCCATTTGCTAAGTGTGAGGAGTACTGCGGGGGAGATGAAGAAAGACCTATTTGATTTGAAACACCAGGAAAGGTTTTCTAAGGCAAAAATCTTTACCCTGAGAACTGCAGTTGGCCAGGTTGGGGGAAGGTAGGAGAGAGGCACAGGGCACAGCAGATGCAAAGGCCCTGAGTTGGGAAGATTCCCCCAAGTGCCTAGATGGTGAGATAAGGCCAGAGAGGTAGGCAGCAGTCAGATGGTATGGGCCTTATAAGTCATGGTAAAGATTGTGGTCCTTATTTTAGGGATATTGGAAGAACCCTGAATGTGCATGAGTTAGAATACAGATTTGTGCTGCTGTAACAAAAAGCCCCCAAATACAGAGACTTAATCAACATGAAGGTGATTAGGCAGTCTAGAATTGTTATGACAGCTGGATGGTATCAGGGACCCAAACTCATTCTACCTTGTTCTCTCCTCCTTAATATGAAGTTTCCATCTTGGGGCCCAAGATTGCTGCTCTAGATTCCACTGCCGTATCCACAGTCTAGTCAGTAGGGAGAGAAGAGCACAGTGCAGACACTTTTCCTTTAAGGATATATACACAATCCTACTGGCCACTGCTGCTCACATCTCATTGATCAGAATTTGTCCAGATTGTCCCATCCAGCTGCAAAGGAGACTGGGAAATGTGATCTTAGCTGAGTGGCCACTCGTTTGCAGAAAACTCAGGGGTTCCATTACTAAAGGAAGATGGGTAGAGGAAATGGGGAGACAACCGGCAGACTCTACCAGAGAAAGATTTAAAGTTGGGGAGTATTACAATCGGATTTATGTTTCAATTAAAAATTTCTGGCTCTTACGGGAAGAACAGTTTAATGTGCAGTATGGGTTGGGGGTGAGGTGGGGAGAGGAATCCAGAGAGACTAGTTAAATAAGCTATGCCAGATGTCCATGCAAGAACTGAAGGTGACATGGGCTAGAGTGGTGGCAGTGAAATGACTTTGAGGAACATTTGGAGATAGAGCCAAGAGATGGATTAGATGGTTGAGGTGACAGAGAGGAAAGGGTAGCATTCAGATGTTTTGAGATGCTGTATAGCATCCAGAGAAGTTGAATAGCTGACAATTGACTTTTGGGATTTGAAATTTAGGAAAGCTCTGGGATGTACCTAAAAAGTCAGGAGCCACCCAAGGAGCAAGTCCAGAATTAGAAGAGAAGGCAGCCAAGGGCTGAGAGTCCTGAGAAGCTAAATCAATGTGTGCACACATGCACACACATACCATAAAGGGAAACTATAGGTTTCCACAAATTATGAGGGATATAACTAAAAAATAAATCAGTTCCTTCATTGGTTGGTTTGCTTTACAATTGTGAGAAGGCCTTCCAGAGCCACTTGGTTTTATGTTCTGTGCTCCGTGCCTACCATGGTATGAGTGACAGCACCTGAAGGAGACACAGATAAGGTATGAAGAGATGGAATTAAAGAGAAAAAAGAAAACTTATGGAGAAAGAACATCAGGAGAGACGAAAGAAAAAGGAAGGGGGCTAGTGGGTGAAATGAGCACGTATTTGCATGTTTTGAAGAAAAACATGCTCAACCACACCCCAAAGATGATTTTAGCTACACTTGAAGGCATTTCTTTGACAAATTATTTGAATCTGGCAATTCTTTCTTGGGCGGTGGAGGTGCAGGGAGAGAGAAACTACAGAAAGATCAGAGGCCAGACATTTCTTGAGGACAAGCCTCCGGGTGCTTAACAGATTGCAGCCCAGGCTGCCTGACCTTTGTGGGTGCTCTGCAGATGCTGGTGTCCCCTCAAAAGACAGTGCCTCCCAGCTCTTCGGAGGTGCTCATGGGGTAAGGCTCCTGGTGACTTGCTGTGTCCACGCAGGTGCGCTTGGCTCTCCAAGTTCCAGGACAGCAGCCAGTGGTTACAGATAGATCTGAAGGAGGTCAAGGTGATTTCGGGGATCCTCACCCAGGGGCGCTGTGACATCGATGAGTGGATGACCAAGTACAGTGTGCAGTACAGGACCGATGAGAGCCTGAACTGGATTTACTATAAAGACCAGACTGGAAACAACCGGGTACGTCGGGCTTACCCCAAACCACCTTCCACACAGCCCCTCTGGGAATTCCCTCCCATCCATCTCTGTGTTTCTGTCGTCATGCTCTGTCAGAACTCTGCCCCCACAGCATGGTGAGTCATCCATGCTTCCTCCCCACCACACAATCTGCTCTCTGATGGCGATATCAATGCAGGTGTCTTTTCTTGTACCCCTCATGCCTAGCAGTTTGTCTACCAATGAGTGCCATCATATGTGCAAAAGAAATCTTTGTCTCAATTCTCGCATCAGCACAGAGATGCTTAAATAATCAAGACTGGCCATTTGGATGCTTCCAAATTCATTGGACCTTGAACACTTCACTGCACGGGTTTCCTTGATCTACTACTGATGTGGCTAGGTCCTCGTCCCTTTATGTATCAATGGATATGGCTTCTCCTAACTGTTGACTGAGATAATCTCAACAAGTTACCCACTAAACCATGTAAATGGTTAAAAGGACTCTAGCTGAGAAGAAATAGAATCACTTAAATCTTTGAGCAACTTTATATCCTACTAATCTCTGAGGGCTGAGACCCAAGTCTTATTCAACACAGACTGAACACAGTAGGCTCTTGAGTTTATATATTATATATATATATATATATATATATATATATATATATATATATATATCAGTGAAGTTGCTCAGTCATGTCCGACTCTTTGCAATCCCATGGACTGTAGCCTACCAGGCTCCTCCATCCATGGAATTTTCCAGGCAAGAGTACTGGAGTGGGTTGCCATTTCCTTCTCCAGGGGATCTTCCCGACCCAGGGATCGAACCCAGGCCTCCAACATTGCAGGCAGACGCTTTACTGTCTGAGCTACCAGGGAAGCTAAATGAAAGTGAAAGTTGCTCAGTTGTGTCTGACTCTTTGCGACCGCATGAACTATACAGTCCATGGAGTTCTCCACTCCAGAGTATTGGAGTGGGTAGCCTTTCCCTTCTCCAGAGGATCTTCTCAACCCAGGGATCAAACCCAGGTCTCCCGCATTACAGGTGGATTCTTTACCAGCTGAGCCACCAGGGAAGCCCTATATACACACACACACACATATATATATAGTCAATATTTTGCATATATATAAAATGCTATCTGCAGTGAAATAAAAACTCACCAGCTGTTTGGAAAAGTTAATTGCCTTTTTGCCTGAGAGTGAGGCCTCCCCAGCTAATTCAGACATTTCATCAGGTGAAGCAGACATGTGTAGCTGAACATCAGAAGGCTCTGTGCTCTCTGATGACAATTTGTACAGCAAAACATTCATGAGTTGAGATTTCAAGGAGTTTGAACACAATAGGAAAAACCATCTCGATACTTGGACATTGTATTTCATTTTCGTTCGTATTAGTTGGCTTTTCAAAAAGATAGGCAAATTCTTTTTCAAGCTCTGTGTTTCTGAAGGCCTTGATGGTTCTTTGCAAAGAAGTGCTCCACTCTGGTAGCTGTGTGGAGTGGGCCTGTTCTGTCCTCCCTCTTCACCAGGCTCCTGACTTAAATAGGTTCAAGGGCAAACAGCTTAGAGAAGAGGGTGTGGGGTGTCGCTATTGGGAAGAAATAAAGTCAAGATCATGGCAGCTGAAGTCCTTCTTGATTTGTGTATGGATGAGGTCAATGTGGCAGCCAAATTTTTTATAGGAGATAATCCCAGAAGGAAATGAAATGTTCTAGTGTCATGGGGCAGAGCATTAGGACTCTGGAAAGAGTGCAAAGAAGTTTCTTTGAAAATATAGGCAAATAGCGACCATGTCCTATGTTATAGCTACCGCATTATGCTATGTTACATTCCCCAAAATAGGAAGCAACCCCTTTTTCTATTTTGGGCACTGCTCTCCCACTTTGAGAATCTTCTCTCTAGTTTTTATGTCTTTTTCTTTTTTAAAAACACTTTTTTTTTTCCCCAAGTCTAAAAAGTACTTGCCATTTGTATCGATGCAGACACACACAGTTAAGCTTTGGCTCACAACTTCAGAGCCAGTTCACAAGTTTTCACTTGAGCCCCACTGTGGATACCTTTGGAACATGGGAACGTTCCTCTTTTAAGCACAATGTGGTCCTTTTCAAAATTCTTGTCAAAATGCAAAGGATTAAATCACAAAATTGGTGATATGAATAAAGAGGCATTTTCTATCAGCACCATCCAATAGAACTTTCTGCAATGAAGGACATGTTATCTGCAGTATCCAATATGGCACCAACTGATGACATACAGTACTGAGCACTTGAATAGCAGCTAGTGTGACTGAGGATGTGTTGTTACCTAATATTAATTCATTTCTGTTGATGCCTGGAGCATGTAGGTGCTGACAAACATTCAAGGTCACATTTTGGAGGATATCAGCAAATTCTCTACCTTTTAAGCACTGAGACTTTCCATAGTGAAAAGTTGGAGCCAAAATCCAGACAGGAAACATCTTCCTTTTCTCTCCTCTGCTGTGATGGTGATAGCATTTCCTTCCTCTTTAGGTTTTCTATGGAAATTCGGACCGAACCTCCACAGTCCAGAACCTGCTGCGGCCCCCCATCATCTCCCGCTTCATCCGGCTCATCCCACTAGGCTGGCATGTCCGCATTGCCATCCGGATGGAGCTGCTGGAGTGCGTCAGCAAGTGTACCTGATGCTGCCTCGGCTCATGCCTGCAGTGGGTGAAGGGCGCAGAGTGGCCCATGGGGGAACTCTGACTTATCACTGTGACCAACAGGGCTGGATTTTACAGGCTCTTTTCAGTGCAGGGCTGGGCAGAGAATACTATCTTTTTTGCATAGTTTCCAATTTCAGTAAGAGAAAATGAAAATAAACGTATTTCCCATTCAGGGTCAAAGAAAATAAGAACAAAGAAAATGTCTCTAAAAACAATTTCCGTGCAGAAAGCCTAAGTAGCAGGAGTAATTTGCTGCTCTGGGGGTGTTGTTTTTGTTTTTGTTTTTAGTCTCTGACGCAGTGAAAGGTGCAGTTGCAGGGGAATGCAAAGCAGCCCTGATAATTTGAAAATTCTTTTTCTTTACCACGCTCAAAACAGGAACATACTGTTTTATAAAGCCTCTCTTTG
This sequence comes from Ovis aries, assembly GCF_016772045.2. Lineage (NCBI taxonomy): Eukaryota > Metazoa > Chordata > Mammalia > Artiodactyla > Bovidae > Ovis > Ovis aries. The sequence continues at coordinate 16,892,843 of NC_056080.1, read as the reverse complement.
AACACAAAGGGGGAGCAAGCTTGTGGCTTCTCCTAGGTTTTCATTAAATTATGGTCTTTTAGGACTTTAGAGCATTGGGTATGGAGTTTGGGGGATTGGGTGGTGCAGATGAGTCTGGTAGATGGGAGTTGGTGTCCCAGTCTTGTGAGAGCCTTGCATGACCGAACACCCCAGAGGTAGGAAGGTCTCCCATGCTCTGAGCTTTCACCTCCTATGCCCAACCCTGCACGCAGTGGCAGGGGAGGTTCAGAGCTCTCATTACAGACAGCTCCACTCTGCATGCCCTCAGATACATGATCCCAGTCTGTGGTCAGCATTTAACTGAATAACCCGGGACAGGCTACACATGTAAGGAACAAAATTTCCCTGTATTTAGGAAACCCAAATGACCAGAACACAGCAGAATATCCTTTTATCCAGGGCTACCATTCTTCAACAAACTTAACTCTGGGAAAACAGTTGGCCAGGAGCTGTCACTGGCTACAGAGGAGGCCCATCAGCCAAGTACACTCTGCTGGAAGTGATCAAGACCTACAATCTGAGAAGCATGATGTAGCCAGGCTGCTGCTGAGCCCAACCTTCCAACCTCCCAATCTCAGCCCCCTTGCCTTGTAAAGTATGGGCTGGTCTGGCCTTCCTCTCCCAGAGGAGCTCTGTAAGCAGGCAGCTGGGGGAAGGACAGTCTGCTTCTTCTGTTATTTATAGCTCAGCCTGTTTTCAGGCCCTTCCCCAGAAGCAGGGCACGTGGGCAGGAGAGGATTTGAAAGTAGGAGCCAGGAGAGGGTCGAATCTGAGGATGAGGGACCCCAGCAAGACTAGGGAATCCAAGACTGTTCTGGCCCTGACACAGTGCAGCCTCTGCTAGCAGAAATTCATTTCTCTGAGTTACTTTGTTTTCAAATGACAAGCTTAGTGAATGGACACCAACACAATCCTGGACATCATATTCACCTTCTCTGTGAATGGCCAGCCTCCTAAAATCCCTTAATCTCTTCTCTGGCGCTGTGGGTCTTAGATCAGCTTATTTAACCTAGCATCTTTCTAATACCCATGCTGTATACTTAAACCTGGAAAAACACCTTTCTCTGCTCAATCTTCTCTCAAATAATAGGGGCTTCCCTGGTGGCTCAGATGGTAAAGCGTCTGCCTGCAATGTGGGAGGTTATCAATTCAGGGTAGGGAAAAAAAATCCTTCTCTGGCCTTAGGATACATGGACAAATCCACTTTGAACAGAATGCCTACAGAGATCCTTACTGGGAAAGATGAATGAACTCTTATTGTGATATGGACTGTCAGAGAAAATGGCAGTATCCTAAGAGTTCAGGACTACAACTGGCACACCAGACTCAGGATGGGGAGTACAGTTAAGGTGAAAAATAGAAAAGAAGTAAACAGGGTGAGGCAGGGATGAAAGTTCTCCAAATAACTGTTTATATTGGAAACTTCTGTTTTGGAATAGCTTTATTGAGATAAAATTCACATAGCATACAAATTTCACCCATTTACAGTGTATAATTCAATGACTTTTAGTATATTCAGAGTTGAGCTACCATTATCACAATCAATTTTAGAAAATTTTTATCACCTCCAAAAGGAGCCCTGCACCCACTAGCCATCACCCCTCCAACCCACTTGCCCACCCCAGTTCTGGGCAACCATTAATCTCCTGTCTCTGTAGATTTACCTATTCTGGACATTTCATATAAATGAAATCATACAATATGTGGTTTTTCCTGTCTGGCTTCTTTTACTTAGTGTTTCCAAGGTTCATGCAGGTTGTAGCATGTATCAGTACTTCATTCCTTGTCATGGCTGAGTATCATTCCAATGTATGGATACACCACATTGTATTTATCCACTCATCTGTTGATGGACATTTGGAATGTTTCCATTTCTTGGCTGTTATGAATAGTGCTGCTATGAACAACTGTGTACAAGTTTTTGTGTGGACATGTTTTCATTTATCCTGGGTATATACCTAGAAGTGGAATTGCTGGGTCATACGGTAACTTGATTTAACCTTTTGAGGAACTGTCAGACTGTTTTTCAAGGTGGCTATACCATTTTACATTCCCACCAGCAATGTATGAGGGTTTCAATTTCTCCACACTTGTTATTATCTGTCTTTTTTGATTGAGGCCATCCCGGTTTGTATGAAGTAGTATCTTTCATTGTGGTTTTGATTTGCATTTCTCTAATGACTAATGATGTTAAATATCTTTTCATGTGTTTACCGTGTTTGTACACCTTCTTTGAAGAAATGTCTATTTAGACTCTGCCCATTTTTGAAATTAGGTTGTTTTTTAAAATATTGAGTTGTAAAAGTTCCTTATATATTCTAGGTACCTCACCAGATAAATGATTGGCAAATATCTTCTTCTATTTCATAAGCTGTCTTTTCACTCTCTTGAAGGAGTCCTTTGAAACACATATTTTAGAATTTTGATGAAGTCCAACTTATTTTTTCTCTTTTGTTATTTGTGCTATAGGTGTCATATCTGAGAAACCATTGCCAAATCCAGATCATGAAGATTTATTTTTGCTTTTTTCCCCAAGAATTTTATAGTTTTACGTTTTAAATTTAATCTTTGATCAATTTTGAGTTAATTTTTGTATATGGTATGAGGTAGGGGTCTGATTTCATTCTTTGTATGTGAATATCCAAATGTCCCAGCATACTTGTCAAAGAAACTATTCTTCCCCTATTGAATGATCTTGAACCTTTACCAAGAATCAACTGACCGGAGGGTGAGGGTTTATATTTCTGGACACACAGTCTCTCTCTACATATATATATATACATTATTATTTTTTTTTTGCCACGTCACTTGTGGGATCTTAGTTTCATTGCACCCATAGCAATGAAAGAGCAGAGTCCTAACCACTGGACCACCAGGGAATTTCCTGGACACTCAATTCTATTCCATTGGTCTATATGTCTATTGTTATTCTAGTGCTACATTGTTTTGGTTATGGTAGCTTTGTAGTAAGTTTTCAAATTGTAACACATGAGTCTTCCAACTTTGTTCTCCTTCAAGATCATTTTGGCTACTCTGAGTTCCTTGAGTTTCCATAATATTGTGATGATTGACTTGTCAATTTCTGCAACGAAGTCAGTTGAGATTTCTTATTGGAAATTGCTCAATACTTCAGAGTTTAATAAATAATGAGATTTATAAAACATTTATCTATGATTTGTTTATAACAGCATTTGAATTTCTTACTTCATTTAATTAATGACAGAATGTATAAAAATAAAACTTTTATTGAGGGACATCTGAAGCCCAACAGAATCTTGCTATTAAAAACATGAACTATGTTTGTAGTACTATTTCTTTTGTGGGGGAAACTTCCAGTTAAAGTACATGGGCTTCCCCTGGCTCAGTGGTAAGGAATCTGCCTACCAACGCAGGAGCCATACAAGATGTGGGTACAATCCTTGGGTCGGGAAGATTCCCTGGAGGAGGGCATGGCAACCCACTCCAGCATTCTTGTCTGGGAAATCCCAGGACAGAGGAGCCTAGTGGGCTACAGTCCATAGGGTCACAAAGAGTTAGACACGACTGAAGCAACTTAGCATGCATGCACGAACACACACACACACACACACACACTGACTTGTTTCAATGAAATGTTCTACTCTCAAATCAGATCAATTACCACCTGATGGGAGATGGAAGGAAGGGTGGTACATGAACTGCCCCATGGCACAAACCCATGTCAGTTTCTCTAGATGGAAACAGTGATCGCTTAGTATAGTAGTCTTAAAGAGCATAGTCTTAACAGTGAAAGTACTTGGTTTCAAATCCTAGCAGGGTAACCTTGGATAGGTTAATGTAAATGCCATAAACCTCAGTTTCCTCATCTACAAATGGGGATACTATCCGCTTTGTTGCCTTCCGAAAAATAAATGTATTAATATAAGTAAAATACTTAGCAATTTGCCCAGCCATAGTAAGTGCTATGAACATAAAAAAATGACAAGCTTCAGTTACTTTGAGTCAATCTAGATAAACAGTATAGCTGAAATCATAGGCCACAAGTCTGTATGACACTTGAGAAACTTGGAGTGAAGAATTTGGTGACACAGTTCTGTAAGAAAGTGTTTTAGCTCCATCCTTTGTTTAGAAAGATAAAGAAAGTTGGAGAATATTGACACATGTTATCACAAAATTTAAGCTCCCCCCTCACCCCATTTACTTAGTTGGTCTTCTTATCCTTAAAGATAAAGCGAGGTCCCCTGCCTGTTTTTGTAATAAAGTTTTCCTGGAACACAGTCACACCCATTCATTTACATATCATCTATACTACTTTTGCACTACAATGGCAGAGTTGCACGGTGAGTAGGGTTGAGTAGTCAGAAATCCAATGACTCATAGAGCCTCAAATATTTACTATCTGGCCCTTTACAGAAAAAGTTTGCCAACCCCCTGTTCCAAAACATGAAGAAATCCTTATTAAGTTGTCCACCTTTGCTTCCTCCACGGCACTATGCAGGAAGTTGACATCTTCCCATCTTCCCCAAACCACCAAGTGTTTAGCAACGTAAAAAGGAGGCAACACTCAACTGTAAAATAAACCAAAGTTTTCAAAATGCCAGAAGGGGGGAAAAGCTTTATAAATACAAAAAAAAAAATTATCAACATCAGTAAATAACAGGATTTGCCCTGCTTTACAATAATTTCTGTCCCTTAAACTGATTCCAACTTCAAAGACCCATTATTCTTCATTTGAATTCAAACGAGTTCTTTACAAAGAAGGAATGACCGCAGAGCTGCTTGCTGTTCAAACAAGAGGGACCACAGTGCTCACGATGGGGATGGCCTGGCAATCACATCAGTCAGTGCAAAATCTGCATTTTATTAAAGACATTTGGGAAGGTCCATTCAAAAATACATTGTGCTCAGTAAAAATTAACCATTTCATGCTGATAATTAAGGTTACCACGGAATAGATATTTGTATAATATTTACAGCAACAATAGAAATTTTACAGAAGTTTAGAATGGAATACATGCCAGAAAAAACTTGATAAGATGTACCAACACATGATACAAAGAGTTATATAAACACTTTACAAATGGTACATAATTAGCTTGTGAGGAATTTAAATATTCAACACTTTAAATTCAGCTTGGATTCAAAAATTAAAAAGGTTAACACCACGTCACACCCTTGCCACAGTACAAAGTATGGAATTACACTTTTTATTATGGATTATAAAGTCTGTGCAATTAAGAATTTCAACTGATTCTTCATCTACCACAAATTTAGATGTTACATCACTCTGGCTTATCCCTATTTTTGTTTTCAGGCACAAGCAGGGTTTTCAAAGTCTCCCTGCCCTGTGTCTTCCCAGATACCCCCTTCAAACTTCCTAGAGATTGAAGAAGCTCAGAATAGTCTTCTAAATATATACAGAATAACTACCTGAATTCAAAATGGCACAAAGCAATTCTTGGAGATAGGAATTAGGGGCAACTATTTTGTTTGGTTAGTTTCTGTTGATCAATCCACATTTACGTGAGAATTTACTTCTTACAATCACAGCATTACCCCTCCAGCCTGACTCAATCAGTGACCAAGGAGGAAACAAGGAGAGGGAAATGGACCGAGTTGACTGTAATCAATTGTATATTAATACTTCTAGTGAAAACAGATTTTATACAAGCTTTACTTTCCATTTTGGAAAATCTAAACTGTGGAGAACTTAAAAGCTCTCCAGAAGGAAAAGCATCATTTTTTTTTTCCCCTTGAAACTGAATGTGTTATAATTGGAGCTTTTGACAACTCTGGCAATAAATACTTTAATCCCCCAACGGGGACAAAAGTCAAGGCATCTACCTTTTCTATTCCTGGGTTTTGTCTGATTAGCCCTGAAGCAGAGCACTGGGACAAACTTGTCTATGCCTGAAATGAATCACATCAGGCTTTTGGGAATGTAAAATCCCAAACCAAAGGAAGTCCTGAGGAATTCTTAGCAGTCTGTCAAAATGGAGGGGATGGAGGAACAGATAAGGCCTCTTTCTCCCTGATACTCTGCGCTGGAAGAGTAGCGAACAAGGCAACTTCTAATCTGCATACAACATGGAGACCGATTTTTAAGATTCCAAAGGAAGATCAAAATACAACCCAAGGATCAAATGGGGTTCAGAGAGCTTAACCTTGTGGGTAATGAAGGGCCTTAGAAGAGCTACCAGTTTTACTGCTGTAGTTCCCTGGCCCTAGAAATCCAACGTGTAGACTATTACAAATTTTTTCTGGCAAAATAAAAGACAAACCTCCCTCAAACTTGGGAGTAAACAGTTAGTGAATGAAAGTACAAGGCAGGTCGTGATTATATCTATATATATTTAATAGCCTATAGGAAATACATAGAAAGGTGTTCAGTGCCTGGAGTGGAGAAAGGTAGAGTCAGGACCAGGCCAAATGCTGATGTATTAACAAAGCACTATGGGAAATGAATATTCATGTAGTAACTGACTTGGCACAAAATTCTATGACTGTTTATAGTACATTCAGTTAAAAAAGAAGAAATAGAATAGAATAGGGCAGCAGGCCCACAGTTTTCTAGCCACTTTACTACTATCACATTGTGTGTATACAGAAAGACATCAGACTCATCCTGTCATGGATTCACTTTCTTGCATTTACTCGTGGTTTCTAAGACAGTATTTTTTACCCAGCTGAATCAGATCTCAAGATATTCTGCATCTCAGCTGGTCAAGATGCAAAAGGAAGAAATCAGAACCACTTACAAGTTTTTATTTTGTAAGTTGGCCCTTCAAGTCTCTAAGAGAACGTTCTTGTGAGATTCTGACCCTGGGATTAGTGACAGGACATTTAACAACATTTGTACTGTCGTTTCTGCAGCCTCTTTTAAAGAAACCATTTTTTTTAAAACTGCAAATAAGTTTTCTCTGCCTACACACTTTATTAGTGATGAACTGAAGGAGGCAAGGACATATTTCATTATTTTCTGACTTGGTTCTGTGTATCATACCACATTCCCAGTTCACAAAAGTACGAGTCTGTGGATCTTAGTGCTCGCATGGAGCTCAATGTCCTATTATAATGCAGGAGGTAACAAACTTCTAGATATAAAAGCAGTGCTCTCCAGAAAAAAAGTTCTGACCAGGAGAGAATATGCAGGTTTCTGAGTCCCAGCTGACCTCTAGGAATAAGTTGCAATGAGCCATTGCCCTTGCTAAAAGTAAATCACCACCAGGACCTAGGTGAACAGAAATGGACAGAGCCTTCTACATACTTGAAAAGTAATCCTCTGGCCTTGAAAAAAAGTTGCACGCTTATGAGTCATTCTCATACATAGCTACAAGAAAATAAATGGCTTTTTTCCTTATTTACTCTAAAAACTAGTTTAAGAAGTGAGGGTACTATGACGTTAACTAAGAGGTGCAGGAAAGGGAAAATGGGATAGCATTTCGTAGCAAAGCCCACTAATTTTCAGGATAGGAACATGCTAAACTGGCTAACTCTACACCACAAGGTACTTTATAATACATGACGTGACTAGAAACTAACCAGCATAAATCTGAGCTTAGAATTAAAGTACAACTGCATATGGTGAATCTTAAAGTATGTTTTAAAACAGATTTAACCAAAGCATACAGCACAAATACTCCTATAACAGCCACATCATGACCACCAACTAAGAGTGTTTTGCCTCTAATTGGTCTGTCATACGCCAATATTTGTAAAGAGTTATTAGATGACTTGAATAGAAAACAAAGACATTTTCTTGTGGGAGACACAGCTAAAGCCACGTATGCCTTTGAGCAGTTGGTAAAAATCATGCCAATCTGCCAGGCTGCTGCTTGCTTCTTAAATATAAGCTTCATGTCTATATGAAAGATTTTCTAAGGATGCTGACCTAGAATTTAAGTTCTCAAACACCTATGAAGTGACTCTGGTCTCTTCCCAAAAGATGCACCTTTTAGCAGGCCCAAGATAATGGAAACGAACAATAAGATTCCAGGGATTCGAGAATGGTGGTAGAAGACTCCTTAAAAAGAGAATGCGACGCTAAAGAATTCATACCTGTAGTCTTGTAGCCTGCAGAGAACCAGGGCTGAGCCAAGTTCTGCGGGCGGGTGGGCTTGGAATTCAGGAGAGCAGGGTTTCTCAACCTCAGCGCTACTGACATTTGGGGTTGAATCATTCTCTGTCTGTGGCGGGGGGGCGCAGGGGGGGCGCGGGAGGTGTTCCTGTGCACACAAGATGTTTACAGCATCCCTGGCTTCTACCTGCTGGATTCTAGTAGCACACCACCACCCCCAGTTGTGACAATCAAATATGTCTCTGGCCATTGCCAAATGCCCCCAGGAGGCAAAACTGGCCCTGGTTGAGAATTGCTGCTGTAGAGACAACTCAGTTGAGCCCCTCAGCATGGAGCACTTGTTGTCTTGGGCTCTGGAGATGCTAAACCTCTGACTGAGACCAAACAAGGTTCAGTAAAAGTTCATTCAGAACTTCTGAGAAGAATAATGAGGATGGCAGTGAAGCAAAGGTAGAAAAACAGCGAAGCAGTTTCTTTGCAAAACATCAGTGACACTTTCATAAAATAAAGCAATTCATAAGCCTTCATTTGACCTTTTAATCCTTTAGGAAGTTAGGGCAGATAATAGAACATGGATGCCATAAACTTCCCTTCCTAAAGAAAATGCAGACTTTTGAGACTTTTAAGTCCTTATCTCATCACAGATGGCAATCTTTGTGAGGCCAATAATTCATCAACGGGAGGAAAATGAGTTAAAAGCTAAGAGAGGGCCCATTAGATTTGAGAGAAAACTTTATAATTCCCCTCTGCAAGCAGGAAGAGAATCATGCATGCTAGAAATGTGGATTGGAGTTCACTTACAGCTTACTGAGGTCAATGAAAGTCAGAATGGACAAAAGCTGAGAAGAGGATAAAAGAGCTACCTCAAAAACACTAGTTGAAAACATTGTAGATATTTTCTGGCTCAAATCTGGGAATGTACGAAAAGTATGTATTGACTCTTCATCAGTTAGGTTTACTTTACTCTAGGTAGAAGGCAATTATTCTAGCCCTTCTTTGAAGAACCATCAGAATATAAATGTTCTGCAAACATCTGAGATCCCAGTGTTAGCAAGGATGAAAACATGGGAAACCAGCCCCTAGGTGACAACGAGCCTCAAATGCCACAGCATGGCAATGTGACTGCGCAGTTTCTAAGCGCACAGCACAGTGAGAAGTCTTTCCAGAGGAAAAAATGGAGTTTCTGGTTTGCAAGGGGGAATACAAGGTACAGATCGAGTTTAAAAAAGAGTTACACACCCTTTTAGAGTCATTAGTATCCAGGCAAAAACTGCTAAGGGTCCACGTCACTATATAACTGAGCAGCTGCCTGGAAAAAGCCAGAATTCAGAGCTACTCAGACAGCACTGAACTGGTGAAAGCAGTCAGATATAAAAAGAATCGAAGAGCATGCAAACTATTGGTTAGAATCAAATTGTTTCAATGATAGTACCCAGTTGAGTTTCATTTTAGTGCCTATTACACTTATTAAAATTAAATTAAAAGCACCTTAAAATGACCTCTATATATAATCAATACACATCAGTATAGTAGTTATATAAAAATGCAATATGCACACAGTTTAAGCTTCGAAGAAACTAAGACCTTTTTCTTTATAATCTTCATAATCATCAGAGCTATGATTCTTAACATCTTAGGGGAGGGGGAACAGTAACTCAGCACATTTCGATTATAGCTGACTTGATTCAGGGGCTGACACTCTCACAATCCTGGGGCAAGTAATAAATACTGAGAATATCTCTTTGAGGGGTGGGAGGGGATCTTTACAAATATTATTGCTAAGAGACTACTTCTGAAAATCTAATACATTTGATGAATGACAGTGTTGAGGGGATTTCTGTCAAGGATGGCCCAGGGACATGGGGCAATGCCCGTTTTGGCCAAAGGCCTTGACGATACTTGGGAATAACTTGGGAGTTGAAGGAGATCAAAGGAGGGAAAGATAAGTCCTGTTCTGGCCACGTGTGTGCGTGTGTCTACTCATGTACATGATAACCTTGTTATAAATGGACCATCCCAGGAAGATGAGTACAGCCATTTTCTCTACATCTGGAATTGCTTCAGGAGCCTTCTAAATATATTGGAAAGAGCAATAACAACAACAAAAAACCATTTAGAAACCGAAGTGCCACACAGGTATTTCCCATCCTACCAGCCGCAAGCCTCCAGTACAGCACGTGGGATTCAGGAGCATAGAGCTGGTATGCAAGATCTGCAGATTGATTCCTCTAACAACCTCACAACTAGGAATGTTCACTGGCAAATCTTTGGTCTACGCTCTACACTAATGGAAGTAGAAGAGTACGTTTTCTCTACAAAGTCCCATGAGTAACCCTGGATCTGTTCTCCCCTCAGGTGCAAGGAACGTCCCTGGACATGAACAGGAGCCAAGTGTGTGAGGACGGAGATAGGCCTGCTGGAGTTCTTACTGGCCTAGCCAACTTTCTTCCCCTGCAGGTTCGGGAGGCGCTGTTGCATCTTGTCTGCTACCAAGGATCGTGTCTAAAAGCTGCTGCTGGGGTCTCAAAGTTGAGCAAGCTTCCTACCACTACACTCCTGTGCAGCCACAATTTCAACTCCCTTGATTAGAAATATAATACTCACTTCATATCACAAATGTATAAAAATATGGCAGATAGTGTCATAACGATACTTCCTTAAATGATTATATTTATAAAACAGACAGATATTTATCATATATATATTTATATATAGAATAAAATACTCCTGATGCAATATATAAATGTTACTGTTTAGTTTTTATAGAAACTACTGTAGCTGTCCCACTGCTTCACAATGTTCCAAACAGCTCAAAGTAACTTTACATTTAACAGAAAAGGAATGATTATAACAGTACAATATTAATTAATTATAAATAAATGTTACAAACCCTATCAAATATGGAAGTTTAGAAAACAATTTAAGACATACAGTTAGGTCATCCGCTAACCCTTCAAAGGGATACTCTTGGATTACAACAAACCCCACATTTAGTCTAGGTGGAAACAAATCTGTGGTAAGGATATCAGTCAACACCTATTTTTCTATCACTTGCAGTGCCAGAACACACCCTGGCTTTCCCAAGTTCAACGGCGATTGCACTAAATCTGGAACGTAAGGGGGAGAACCTGGCAAGAATGTCTTCTTCCTCAATGGCACGCTATGCATTCTCACACAAGACTCGTGGGGACTGGTGATCCCTAAGGAACTCCTGTGGCTCTAAGATCCCTGACTAGCATTTGTGGCCGTGGGGAGCCAGCTGGCCCCACACATACAATATTGCACACACCTTCATAAAGCTGAAAATACTGGCTTACCACTCCGGCCCCGCCCATTCCCCCACCCACCCCACCCACCCCTCCCCTTCTAACTGGATTGTCCCTGTCCCCTCCCACCCCCGCCCCCCTTCTCCAGCACACATTACAAGGCTGTCTCTTTTAAATCATTCAGATTTGGCATTCTGGACCGATTTGTTCTGTTATAAGGGTGCCCATTTGGCCCACTCTTGGCACCCAGCTGTTCAGAGTAGGAAGGCCCCTCTGTGGCACTCCGGGTCACAGAGGACACGTGCCAACCAGGGTCCATCTGACCTGGCAGCTGGAGGGCTGGCCTGCCCTTTGGTGTTGGCTCCTGCCGGATGTTACTGCTCCCGCCAGAGGCCTGGCTCAGAGGGTGAATCCGAATTTCTGAGAAGGAATTTTTGGCTTGTTGAGTTGTTAAGGGCTGGAAGCGGGGGTCTGAGGAAGCCGGGTGATTTGAGGCTGAAGAGAGATGTAACAGCTTGCGCAGTGATTTTAATGGCTGGCTCTGAAAGAAAAGATGAGGGTGCATGTAGGGTTTAAGTTAGAGTAGACCTGAAAGGTGGGAGGAAATGGAGTGCAGATCTGACTGTGTGGAGTTAGGGAGGGAGCGTGTGGGGCAAGAGGGGCCAGTCCAGATTTATTTGTGCTTTTGCTCTTCTTCAGAAAAGATGGAAGTTATTTTTTCTTTAACAACAAAGCTTAGAAATGTAGAAGGAATCTAGAGCTGGTGTGGTGAGTGATCCAAGGCTTAGGCACCTTGTATCTGGCTTCACCCATCTTTATGGGAGGAAGGGGGGAATCTCCTGCACCAACCAGCAAGAAGGGAAAGAAGGGGTATGCCTCGCCCTTTGCAGAAGACTTCCTTCCCAACAGCTCCACAGAAAGCTGCTGCTTAGGTTTCACCTGCAAAAAGTCAGCCATTTGACCATATCTAGCTGCAAGAGTCACTGAAAAAATGTAACGTTTCAACAGGCAGCAACATACTCTGCTAAAAATTGTGTATCCCCTTTTCTTCTTACCTCCTCGATTTTCCCTTTCCCTTGGCATTGCAAAATCCCAATGGTTCCTTTCTGCACTCTAACGTTTTTTGGTTTTCACTATGTTTTGAGGGGGAGGTAAGGTATGGACACTAAAAATGCCAAGCACAGAGAAATGAGCATCAGCCCTACAGACTCTAAAACAGTTCACTCACTGGAGGGTTTTGATTCCTAACAGCCTGTCTGTTGTGTGCTTGGGGCTGAGGCCCCAGGGGGTGCTGCACTGGGAGGGGGACTTCAAGGCAGGAGGAAGGGTCCTCCTCTCCTTTTTGTCAGACTTGACAAGGTCACCACCAGAAAAGGCATGGGAAAGCACCGTGACACTCACGGCCCTCACCACAGAACCTGACAAACGGGCCAAAGCCAAGCAGAAGGTTGATAATCTCAAGACATACTAAAGATTTGAGGGAAGATGGCACTGAAATCCAGGGGCTACTGCCTGAGCACTGACTCAAGGAGAAGTGGCTCTTGGGGAAGTGTCCTCCTCATGGCCATTCCGGAGTCTGTCCAGAAACGTTCTGTGGTGCCCATGGTAGGTGGCACCCCCCCTCCAGCCTATATACATTACAAGCAGAAAATATAAATGGTTGGGCAAATATGATTGAAATTTAGGGAGCTCTTGTCAGCAGCTCTAAGTAATAGCTTATAGTTAGAGAAAGTAAACAACAAACTTATAAAAACAGAACCTCTTCCTCCAAATCACAGACATTCATGGTCATTTATAGACACACGTAACCTTAGTGCCTCTAAAGCTCACAGTTCAGAAGAATAAGAGATTTAGAAAATACTGAATACAATAGAAAACAAGTTAGATCATGTTATTATGCAACACCAAAGATATGCAATATTTTAAAATTTCCAATCAAAATAGTTTGCTTCAAGGAGATAAGACCTCAGTTACATGAAAAATTTATGGATTCAGTATCTGGCTTGTATGACAGGGAAATTATGGCATATAAGCCATATGCAGGGAAATGTGACTATACATACTGTCTAATATTCGGTTCCTAATGTGAATGTTTGCCAGTTTTCTATCAAAACTAGTATAGATTTCAGAAGCTTAAAGAGTCTTCCAAGAAAGTGTATTATATCTGTTTTTCAAGGTGCTCGCACTACATCCTCTTACCCTCCCTCACATTTTATGGCACGCCTCACTGTTACCATGAATTATTGTTATCTGTGGATTTTCTCTCTCTCCTAGGCTGCAGAGTGTTTCTGGGCTGGAGATGTATCTTATTCAGTTCTCCCCTCCCCTCAGGTGAAAACTAATGGAAGCTCCCCTTTTTTCTCCATTAGGACATGGGTCACTGAAGCAAGATTCATCCGGACTCCTAAGATGCATCTGGCTATCACTGAGGGTATGTTCTGGGGAGACTCTCAGCTTTGCTGTAACACTGAAAGGCTAAATTTCTCAACCCTGCCCTCTCTTCAGGAGAGACCAGTCACCACAGAGTCTGAGAGTCTAAGAGTGATGCAGGCACCACTCACTTGGGTCTGTAGATCAGAGATCTTCTCAGGACGCCACTCCTTGGGTCTGCTGCTCGGGGTGCTAGCAGAGTGAATGGCTTTCTGCAATGTCAGAAGATCAGGGCCGTCAGAATTGGGCACCTAGAGCAGAATACGGACAAGGATTCAATAAGCACATGGGTAAGCCTCATTAGGATACGCAGCCACACCCAAGAAGAGAACAAAAGCAAATCCGACCAAACCAAAACTCAATCCCCTCCCCTCCAAAGAAAAGACTCGATAAAAAAGAAATCAAAACCTTCCCAATGTTCACAAGGCAAGTGATGCTAGTTAAAGTCTGCTGCCCTCTTAATAATTTTCCCTGCGGTAGGAAAAATTGGCAGATGTCATGCAGCTTTGTTAAACCTTAACCCTTCAAGCATTCCCATGCTGTTAGTTTTAGTCGCTGTAAGAGAGAGCAGTTAAATTGGGCTGTACCAGGAATTGCTGTTGTATCCTCATTCCATATTGCAGTTAGGTTATGAACCAGTTCAATAAAACAAAAATGTGTTTCTGCTGGGAAAATGATCCAAACACTGTATTTGGTGGTGCCAAAGAAGTCTAGCAGGCTTTCAAGGATAGCAAAGTGGGAAAGTATGGTTTGAATCATATTCCCAAGACACTGCCCAGGAGATCTGGGTCTAGCATTATGCACTATGAAAATGCTGGAAATTTGTGCCACAAATTCCAGATAAATGCAATTGGTCCACTCACCGACTCTAGTGAACACAGGAGAGTAACACCAAATGCCAAGCAAAAGCCCTGGCCTTCAACTAAGTGACCAGCAAAAGCTAGAGCCAGGCAAGGAAAGAGCAAATCACCAACTAACAGAAGTTGTTTTTTCATGGAGCCTGCAAGCTCACTCAATTTGGTCAATTTAACTTGGTTTCAAAGAAACAAACTGCCAACCAAGTGTTAACAAACTTTGTGAGCCAAACGAAAAGACATTTGTTAATTGTAAATGTTAATCGAATTCTTTACAGGAAATAAGGGATTTCATGAATACTGTCTGCCAACAACTGGCTAATTAGACAACCCAAACTAGCCCTTCACTAGTTGGTTTGTTTAATAGCCCTTTATGCTTCAACCTCCTTAACTGATTCAGAAATTCCAGAATGTCAAAAAATTTATATCTCAGTGAATTTATGGAACTGGCTCAGGTACTTAACTAGCACAAAGAGAATATGACCCCATGAAAATAAAAGACATGCTGTTGTCATCAGTAAAACAAGTTTACTGGAGCAGTTTTCAGGGCTACCATACGTAAAAATGGGTACCATGGGTGGAGTGACTACAGGAAGCTTTTTCAAAGAAGAACTATGCTTTAAATGATTCTTTGAATTAAAAAGAGGAAAGAGGGATTTCTTGATGCTTGGATTCTCCCCGTTGGTGGAATCTGTCTGCAATATAAGATACAAATAAACTAATTGCCAAGGAAAAAAAAAAAAAAAGGTGTTCTTATCGAAAATCCTAGCCCTTGGATGCCCTCAAATTGCTAAATATTAACAGTCACTGAAAGAATCTCTGTGCTGTGTGTGCATGTAGAAAGGCTTTGTGTCATTTCTCACCTGGGCATGAAGATGCTAATAATGTAAATTTAAGACATGCAGAAACTTCTATGTGTATAAAGAACCTTTGGACAGCATCAATACCTACAGCAGGAACATCTCTAGAGACTTACACACATATATTCATATTCAGCTTATAAAACATTTAAGGATTTATTTATTATCAGAAATATTACTGTTATAAAGAATTATGTTTAAAGGGCTATCGATGAACTTCAATCTCTTTCCAATCTCCAGAGGGGACTTAAGCAACTAAATAATCTCATGTAATCCACATGCCTATTTAGGAAAAAGGAAAAGATACGGCAAACCTTTTTGAACATGGTCAACTCTTAAACCAGAAAACATCACTTGGAAGGGGAATGTATCAATATTGCAGGATTCTACTGTAGAGGAAGAAGCCTGGCTCTACACTGTGAGAAGTATTCATGCCATGGAAAATAGCTGGCACAATGCAGAATATGCCACAAAAGTAAAGAAAAAGAAAGTTCAATCTCCAAACTGAAGCATGATTACCAGTTGAGATACTAACTAACTAGGGTACAATTACCAAGTTGGCAAAGTCACCATATGCTCTGAGGGCTTATGTAACTGTCTGAATGTGGAACTGAAGCCAGATTTCCCAAGGCGGCTTCCAGATTTGCTTGAGTCAAAGCAGGCACCTTTACAATAGTGAATGATTTTTTTGGCATGACTTTACCCTGTTTTGGATATTTCAATTGTCAGAGCACCAGAATGTCTGTGAAAGTTCAGATCATCTTTTACTGGTGTGTCTGAAAACATTCAAGAAAAATAGCCCATAAGGTTTTCCTGTTCCCAAGATAGGGATCCGTGAAGAGTTTAACATGTGTGGCTAAGGAGGCCACAAGAGAGCCCTCAGATATGTGTATGTATGACTGATTCATTTTGCTATTACAGCAGAAAATAACACAACACTGTCAATGAACTATACTCCAATTAGAAAAAAATAATAAATAAAATAGAGAAGCAACAAGGATATTGTATAGCACAGAAAATCCTAGCCATTATCTTGTAATAACTTTTAATTCAGTATGCTGCTGCTGCTAAGCTGCATCAGTTATGTCCGACTCTGTGCGACCCCATAGATGGCAGCCCAACAGGTTTCTCTGTCCCTGGGATTCTCCAGGCAAGAACACCGGAGTGGGTTGCCATTTCCTTCTCCAAAGTATGAGAGCGAAAAGTGAAAGTGAAGTCGCTCAGTCGTGTCCAACTCTTAGCGACCCCATGGACTGTAGCCCACCAGGCTCCTCCATCCATGGGATTTTCCAGGCAAGAGTACTGGAGTGGGGTGCCATTGCCATAAACTGCAAAAATACTGAATCGCTATGCTATACACCTGAAACTAATATAATATTGTAAGTCAATTATATTTCAATTAAAAAAATTCACATTAAAAAAAGAGAGCATTCTCAAGAGCAAGCAGCAGGAGGCGCTCCACACCTCCTGGTGGGACCCTGGCAGGGACTGAGCTGGGCCTGCTATCCAAGAGAACCCACCTCGGGCTCTCCAAACTGACTGTGCAACTTCAGGCAGGTCACAACTTGCCTGGGCAGTTCCTATATCAGCAAAATAAGGGGGTTAAACTAGATTTAAGATCCAGAGACTTCTCTCTGTGCACTGGGTATCAAGTTTCCATTTTGTTCAATCTTGTGCAAAGGCCACAATGCTTTAAGTCCTTCAAAGTTAATTTACCTAGGTTTCCTTTTGCTGAGTTCTAGTGAGTGAAGAAAAGTTGAATTTAATTCTGTTCCAATGCTCATTTGAAGGAGGCAGTTACCACAATATCAAGCTTGGCAGCCTGTGGTCTGCCAGGAAATACTACACTGAGTGCTCTTTGGAAATCTTAGTTTAGATATCAAGCCCTTTAAACATTTTCTTTTCTATTTTAATTAAAAAAATGCAGAGGTATAAACAACTTTTGGTTTGGAAGGCTTAAGTCATTGTGACCTGTGCAGAGATTATTTGCAGTTACTTTACATATCAAAAATGAAAAGTATGAAACCCTGAAACAAGTAAGTTCAAGTGAAGAGTATGTTAGAGAATAGTAAATATCCTATTTACCCTAACCTACACTATTTATACATCTAAAATTCAAACCAGATCCTGAGTAATAGTCAACATGTACACACTTGACTCATGCCATAGTGAGCCACAGGTTTAATGCTGGTCTAAGGCAGACATCAAAAGCTAAATCTATACACAAAAACACCTTCAATTCCTATGTCTTGCTACTTTCATTTAATCAACCCCACAATGGTTATGGGCCTGAGGTTAAGAACCAAAACAATCTCTAAATAATAAGTGGTTAGGAGGAGGTAATCTAAATTTAATATTCACAATGCATAAATATGTTCCATAGATAATAAAAGTTTTATTAGCACTGTACATATTTTAAGCCTCACTACTTCAAATCAGGTCTGTTTTTTCATCTAGTTTAAACAAAGTATGCAGTTAATACGTGACTAAGCGACACCTTGATTGGACCTTCTACTTTAAGTGAGTTTCAGTCAGAAATGTAGCCAGCTTTTTTTAAAAATGAACATTTCAGAAATATTATAAGCCATTAAAATGAAGATAATAAAATCTGTGTAGTAACATATATACTGTGTATATGTGTGATAGAAACACTATTAGAAAGCCAGAATACAAAATTGTACTAGAATGACTACTATTATTTAAAGCAAACTAAAAAACCACCTTCTTTTCATAAACATATGCACCGGCTAAAAAGCTAGGAGGAAATACACCAAAATCCTAATACTAGTTGAGATAGGGTGGTAAGATTGGAAATTATCATTTTTTCCTCAATTTTTCTGACCTTTTTTTCTAATGAGCTCATATTTATATTATAATGGCATCATAAATTTAACAAACAAGAAAGAGAAATGACCCCATGGACTGTAGCCTACCAGGCTCTTCCATCCATGGAATTTTCCAGGCAAGAGTACTGGAGTGGGTTGCCATTTCCTTCTCCAGGGTATCTTCCTGACCCAGGGATTGAACCTGGGTCTCCCTCATTGCAGGCAGACGCTTTACCATCTGAGCTACCAGGGAAGCCCAGTAATCTAGAAAGGCCTTTATTAAATCCTTACTTCAAATATATTCTTTGTTACTATCATCTCACCATTACTTACCATTGAGTCATAAGACTTTTCAAAATGGAACAGACCTCAGAAAAACTGAGTTTAATCTATTCATTTTAAGAGATGAAATCAATGAAGTCCATCTGAGTAGGTCATTTTGATTATGTCTTTTTCCTTGTTAAGTAAGTGAGAGTCAATCACATATGAATTAAAACTAGAAACAAAATAATTAAAGATAGCCGACACAACCCTGTCTAGACTCAAAGATATTATAAAGCAAAGCATCCCTCGTGTGGTGAAGATGTTCTCACTGGCCTGGAGGCCTGGCTTCTCCATGTGTTCTCAAGTCACTAACCAGCAGAATCCATGCCTGGTTCAGTGATATGACATGAATGCTTTCATGCAGCCAGCCCTTGGTTCAGGTGGAGGGCTCTCAGGAGATGAGACTCATTCCATTTTCCAGTTCAATCACAAGATAAACATGTCCTCCTACTAAAGCAAGCCCTGAAATGTCAAATGCTAGCTCCTGTGACTAGGCAGCCCAGAAATGCAACATGGGAATCAGATAACCAGCCAGGGGAGAATGATGAATGATGGGTTAGTTAAGAATTCTAAGATTTAAACACAAACCAAAACCATTTCCTAAATTTTCACATATCTTTAACCCTCAGAGAGAAATAAATCCTGAAGGTTCATAACTTTTACATGAATATAAATCCATACGGATAAGGTGTTTACTGAAAGAGGGTTAAAGCATTCTCTTCCATCCAAATTAAATTTCTCCTATTCCTAGAGGTTCTGTTGAATCTAGAAAAGGCTCTGTGGGAGGAGGAAGTTGTATAGAATTTGAGAAAGAAACATGTAAAGTATATGCATATCAAGTATCAGTAAGAAAATAATTCACTTTGATTGCCATGTACAAAGTGTAAAGATCCCACAGACTAATGTAGACTTGTATGCCATTGTAAATAGAAATTGGCCATTTACTTACTGTTTGAGATTTCTTCTTTTTCTTTTTCATTGACCTGAAAAAACCTTGTTTTTCCTTTTCCTTGAGTTGTTCAGAATGACTAATGTTTTCAGGACTTTTCCTAAATGGGAAGACATTTTTATCATATTGATCTTTCAATCATTCCCCTACCATTATATGACAAATATAATGAAGACTAAAAATGCATGACACCAGGTTCAAATAGCCATGAAGAATCAAGCACATAGGTAAAGAACCCCTAAAAAGCACAGAAGGAACTGAATATCATGAAGCATGGTTAATGATTAGCCTTTGGCAAAGGCTCACTTGAACTAGCAATTTGAACATTATTACAAATGATCTGTAACCATGCTACAGGACCATTTTTATGCTGTTGAAAACCTCAGGATTAGAGAGCCTGGAAAGCACACGTTTGAAGGATGCCTTTTCTGTATCCCTCCAAGGGAAACAAAAACATTTTCAGTATCTTCATTTTTCCATTTACTTTTTAAAAACCAGCTTAACAAGTTCATTATCAGTGGCTTACCAAGGTACTGAACATTAAAAAAAAAAAAAAAAACAATGCTACTACAGAAACCTTACAAATAAAAGTAAAAATTGCCTGAAATTGGAAAATTCCTTTATGAAAATTTTATACCTATATATTAAAACTAAATAAAAAGTAGATAAGGTAAGAAAAAACAGAGACAGGATAATGCATTACTACAAAGCACACTTTTGGGAAAAAAAGCTTCTGACTTGAAATAACGACTTTAAGCTTTGTATCACTGACACCACCAGGTATTTTAATACAAATAGGAGGTATTAAAAGAGAGCAAACAAGCCACTGGCCCCAAGAAGTTGACTACTTATATGTTAACAGAGGCCCTATGTTACTTAATTTAATTTATGGTCTTAAAAACAACTGCAATGGTGTCATTCTTGAAAAAGGCACATTCCATGGGCCCTTTTTTGAATCTGAATATTTAGATGCCTGTGGAAAACTATCTTCTCAAATGACTGAATTCCTTCTATTAGCTGTTCCCTAAAATCAAGAGTAGAAACTTTAAAGGTGATGGAATTCATTCATACTTATGGTTTTAGAGTACTGAACAGTGAAGTTACTAGAACATCTAAAAAATATGAGCAAACCAGCATCCTTTACTTGATTAAATCTATGTGAAGGCAGAAAACATTTATATAATCTATTACAGATCCACATGATAGAAAATACCATGAAGCTATTTTTAAAATCACACTGTCACAGAATTTTCACTAACCTGAAGGAACATTTCAACTATAATACTAAGTGAAAACAGCAGGATTGATTCAAAACTTTCTACATGAGCCCAGCTATATTTTTTAAAAGTCATATATGTGTATATATACACAAATTTTTTATAAAGCAGAGAGAAATTTTAAAAAAACTTAGTTATTTCTGGGTAGTAGGATTATTGGTGATTTGTTGTTACTTCTTTTAAATTTCAATAACAAACATGGACTAAAAATATAACAAAAAGATTTACAGAATAGAAAATTCATTTGAAAGGCCAAGAACTCAAGATCAAAGACCACAAAGGAAACAATTTGGAGACAAACAGACAAAAAACAAGAAGTAAAAACTATGACTGTTTGAAGGAGCAAGGGTCATTCATTCTTAAGTGTTTAGCCTAAAAGTTAACGGGAATACCAAGGAAGTAAAAACATGTACTGTAGGCTCAAGTGTTTCTGAAACTCATTAGGAACTACAATTTCAAACCTCATTGAGAGTTTCAAGCTCTGAAGTTAAAGTTTCATAATACAACACATCCAATAAAATAATTAGTATTGGGACTCTGATGCGTTAGCAGTTTTGAAAGTGAGAAAACTTCAGACATGATGGAATGAGTGAGAATGAAATAGTGAAATGTTAAAGATTCCGTAAACTCAATGCTGTATTGCTGGGAAAAACACTCTCATCCTAACGACAGACTGGGCCTATTTGGTCAAAGTTTCTTATGACAAGTACTTTTGAGATTAAGGAGATGAAACCCTTGGATGGGGTCTAAAGACAGACTGCCCTTAACTAAATTCTAGGCACAGCATTCAGTTATGTGAGGGTTCTAGGAAACATAGCAGAACAGTGTAAGCAGTTGCTGGAAACACAAAAGCACCACTATTAGAACTGAAAGAGGGTAGTCTTTCCCTTCTCCAGGGCATCTTCCCAACCCAGGGACTGAACCCAGGTCTCCCGCATGGCGGGCAGATTCTCTACCAGCTGAGCCACCAGGGAAGCCCAAGAATACTGGAGTGGGTAGCCTATCCCTTCTCCAGCAGATCTTCCCAACCCAGGAATCGAACTGGGGTCTCCTGCACTGCAGGCAGAATCTACCAAACTGAGCTATCAGGGAAGCCTCAAAGAAACCTCAGAGAGCATCTAATCTAACCAGTAATACTATTTTTAACAATTTGTAACTTCCAGAAGTTAAAGCATTATATGCTTCTGATACAGCTCATGTCCTTCCATACTGGGGTCTGCACATAACCTAGAAGGACAGCAGAGTATTTAGGTTAATGGGAAGAAGTTTTTACTAATCAGAATTAAAGTATAACAAAATCTCAATGGTCTGCTGAGGGTCAGCAGTTAAAGTGGTTTCTGCCAACTGAGGAAATCTTTAAGGGGGCCACATTCATCATGACCACATCTTCAGGATGGGAACAGGTGTTACTATAAGAATGTGAATATTGGCATGAGAAGAAGTGAAGGCTTGAGACACCAGCCCTAGGAGGAAGAAGACTGTCCAATAAAATGAAGGTGAGAGTATGGGGGCGATGGGGGACAGTACTGAAAGAGAAGGAGGAGCAGGACAAAAAGCTCGGTGTTTGCAATTCCTTGTGTCCCCAAATCACAGATGATGAATCAAAGACTCTCTGCAGGGTCTCTTCAGAGGCATTGGATAAACTAGAGTCCGGGGAAAGGGGAATAATGAGGACAGGATCCTCAAAATGGAGCCATGGAGAGGCAGTGGGGTCAAGATCCAGGTGGGAAAAGATTCCAGGGGCCAAAACAAAAAAGAAAAAGAAATTACCCTTGAATTAGAGGATGAAAGCTAGGAGTAAAGTGTTAAGTGTGCATGCATCACAAAAAGAAAGACACAAAAGGAAGTCAGAGAGAAAGAAAGAGTGCCAGTGGGGGAGGGAGGGAGACAGAGAGGGAGAAGCTACACTGAAACACACACATACAGAATTAACAGAGAAATCGAAGGAGAAAAACCTGCAAGAAAGACTCAGGGATTGAGAGAAGCTGCCAGGAACTCAGGCACCTATAACGCTGTATGCTGTACAAATGAGTGAAAAAAAGGACTTGAACATTTATAACCAGTACTGCACCCAGTGGGTAAGAGTGAGCCCTGTGACTTAATCTCACTTGTGAATTCTGGACCCTGTTATTGATTCTACCTCATTCGGTCAACAGTTGTGTGCTGTACTGAGCAAACTAACTATATAGGCAACAGGGGAGCAACACAAGAGAAGGGCAAATGGTGATCACCTAAGTCTCAGGGACAGGAGCTCTGAGAAGGACCACTCAGCTGTCACTTGGCATGTTATCCAGGGCTGAAAACACAGTGGGGGTGGGGAGGGGTGGGGGGTGCAGCAAGCATGATGTGGGGAAGAATATATGTATATATGTGTGTGTGGGGGGAGAGGGGTGGGTAACAATAACAGTCTCCTTCCTGAATAGTCATGGCACTCAAACATTATCTAACAGAACAGCTACTATTTCCATAAGGGGTTAAAAAGAAAGAGAATTCAAAAGAAACACCTAAAAAAAGGAAGGAATGAAAACCAACTGAATCAAACCCAATCAACATTTATAGAGTACCTCTGTATGCGCCAGGATCAGTGGTAGGTGTTGGAAATACAGAGAAAAACTAAAACAAAGGGTGTGACCTCAAGCTGCTCACAGACTCAAGGCAAACGACCCACCAGTTAGACAGAGGGCCAGGGAGCTCCATTATAATCCCCTCAAGAGCAGTAGTGAGAAGGTGTATCAAAGAGAAGCTGACTGTGACACTTTCCCTGTCACCTCCCTTCCTCTGCCAGTATGACTAGGGGTCGGTTGGCTAATGTCTGAGGGTAGAAAGTCGGGGACTAATTCTACGGGAATAATTCTGTGCATTATAATGACAATAAAGGATACCAATGTATTCATAACTTTATAAGAAGAGAAAGCCTGGGATTGTGCAAGTGAGTGACAGCAATTCTTCACTTATCTTAACTACTGGGATTTCTAATTAATTTGGTTTATTGTTTAAGTGTCAATTTTTAACCCAATTTTGACAGCAGTCTTCTAAACACTTCGTCTTTTCATGGAAAGGAAGAGCAGCCTATTTTAAAGATATATACTCTACCTGGATATCCACTCTATGTATGAAACCATAATGACCAGAAATGACTTTCCTTTTAGAGCATTAGAAAAGTCAAACTACCTCTCTTCTCTCTACAGTTACTGTTCAGGATCCTTCTCTCTCTGCACACCGTCTTGTTACCTGGGATTATTTCTTGCCTGACAACCTCAGTGCCAACTGAGAGAACTCAACATAGAAGAAGAATAAGCAGGCTCACAGGGAGGGTGGAGGTGTTTTCCCATTACTAAAGATGATCAATGGACTGTATTAACCCTATTTTTGTTGTTCTGAAATGTTTTGGCTTATCTCCCAGTTCTTAACTGGATTCTGGACAGTTGAGATGGTCAGAATAACAGCTCTGCATATTATACTACACTATCATTTAAAAGTATGATACAGTAGCTTGACTTTCCCGTTGCAAGAAATGTGTGCCCTCTACAAATATCCCCTTCTCCAAAGAAATGTAAGTACTACTAACAAGGAGAAACAGACTGCCCTTAGGACAGTGACAATTTAGGAACAGCAATTCACTATGTCACCATGGCAAGCCTCATTCATGTTTTTGTAAAAGTTATCAAATGGCATTCTCTCAAATATAAATATGGTGAACCAATGAGAGATCTTGTTCAAGGAAAAAATCCAAGACAAGTCGAGCTTAATGGATGACTTAGACTAAGTTGGATGCGATGCATGGGGGAGAAGTGTCATAGCAGCACTATCATGAGGGGCAGTAAGAACAAAAGAATATATCCAATTCCTCCCTGGAAATTCTGGAATTCTCTCAAACCTCATAACAGCAATATCAGATGACTTGATGAAGACCTGTCTAAAGTTCAGCATCCCAACTGTGCCTCTAATTCTTTTCAAAACAATTGTTTTTAGGTTTCTACAGATATCCAGGTCTACTTAAACTGATTATCAAGAAGTCAGAAATAATATGCTGTTAAGACTGTGAATCCCCCATTTAGATGTAGTTTTGATCTGACCTATCTAATTTTCATTCATGCTAATCTGTAATCAACGCTCTTTTAAACCATCACCACTTCATCATGCAATGACCAAGATGAAACACAATTCCATCTGTATTTCTGTAGTCTCACAACTTAGACACTATTCTCACAGCTTGTCAAAACCACTTGAAAACTGTCAACGTCGGTAACTGGAGTTGTACCTGTGCTCTCCAGTTAATGTGTAGATCTTATCTAAGTTATGGACAAAGAACTCACAGAAGTTCCTCAGTAAAGTGAGTGGAGAGGAGACACCTGGTAAGTCATACTGAAGTTAGAGAACATTAATGGTAAAAAATTGCTGCTGTTAACGTTAACAAGTCACAACGGTGCCAGGCACTGCTCTAGATGCTTTTGATGTTTTACTTCACTTAATGATCATATATACTGTATGAGTGAAGTGCTATTCTTAGCCTATTTTATAGACAAGGAAACTGAGGGACAGAGAGCTTAAGCTCACATGGCCAAAAGGTGACACTAGTCAAGATATCTCATTTCCAGAGTCTAACCTCTGAGTCACTAATGTTAAAACTCTCATTTTATAAATAAGGTGATAAATATAAAATGTGCTTATAAAAGAAAAAGTATTTATAACTTTAAGAAAATAATTTTTATTATTGTAAAAATAAGTTATTTTCCCTATAGGGCATGGTAACACTGAAACCTTGATATTACCCTGCCAACAGGGTCCAAACTGTATGAATTCTGGCAATAAACAGCAGAGACAGAATCTGACAGATTGGTCTCATTCTCAATTCAGTGCATTACAGTGAGGCGCCATTTTATTCTCTTGGTGGAGAACTTAATAGCCCTATGAAAAATATATAAACACCCCTCACATCTAGATTCTGGGAAGTCTTTCTGGGCAGCTGAGACTATGAAGTCTACATTATTTAAAATACAGTCCTTACCCCCCACACAAAATATGCTAATGAGACTTGATGTGTGTTATAATTCTCTCCTTAAATTTTTATTACACATGACACAAAGATTAAAAGATATGCAAAATTGGTACATCATTTTGCCCTCTGACTACCAGTACATTTTTGTGGTACCACAAATGGTTGTTCCATTATCTCTCTTTTCACCCTGAATGAAAGTCAGGTAGTACAGAAGTAAAAGACATGAGCTTTAGAGTCAGAACCCATCTGGGTCTAGATCCCGTCTCCTCCCTGGTACTTGCTGTCCAGCACCAGGCAGGCTCCTTACCTTTTCTAAGCTGCAGTTTTCTCATCTGGAGAGGAAAGGCTTCCCTACTTCAAAGGCTGATTGTGAGAACTGAGTGAGACACTGCACACCAAGGGCTAAGCAAATTGTCTCCTACATGATTCAACAGGAACAAGCGGAGAAGACGGCAAAGGATGTCAATCATGTCAGAAGACGATGGAAGACTTATGAGGTATGCACGGACCCAGGGTATTTTCTTTCTTTTACATGATATTTAACATAAATGCTGAACATTTTGAAAGAAACCATTACAAATAATGACAAATCACATTTCCCTTATGAAACAATCTCTCTCGAGAAAGAAAGGCCTAGTAGGAGAAAGAATGCTAAACTGTTAAATTGCTGTGAAATCTCAAATCCACAGTTAGAAATAAGAAGAGTAAAAACAAGCTAAAATACCCACCATGGATCGAATGTTGGCTGTCTTTTTGAGTGGTTAGTTCCAGAACTGCTTTCTGATGGTAGGGAAGAAACTCTGGTTGACACATTATTTTCATGGAAAGAATTGTCTGGACGTGGAGATGGCACTGAATAAAGAAAAGGTAAGCCACTGATGTACTCTTTTGATCAAAGCACTTCTCATATTGTTCTATTGCATTTCTCTCACACAAACAAAATAATAAAAAGGTAAGTCAATATCCTCACTTTCCCTTCATAAAACTTTTGTGTTTTCTGAGGATGGAGGCATTCCAGGGAACATTCTCTCCCTCCCCCCTCCCCCAATTGCTTATGACAGTAACTCGCAAGGGGCAGTTAACTCAGGCAATATATTCAAGACATAAATTAATGTAACAGCTGATAAACTGGAAAACATCATAGGAGATTTCAAAGTATGAATATGATCCCCACCTCTCTATTTGACATTCACTTAAGTTGAGGCTTTCTTATATCATAGACCCAACTATGTAGAATCTATTTTTAGTCTGAAGTGACTCTTAACATTATATGTGCTGGAATATACCAACTACAGTTTAAGACTTGCCACTTGGGAGGTGACATATCAATTTTATATATTTTTAAAACTCAATTCCAAAGAAATGTGGTTATTTGCACAAAAATACTATTTTTCTCTAAGTATTCAACCCAGGAATAAACAAAAAGACAAACCGTGATGTTTGTGAATAGATACTTTTCTGTTTTTCTTTGGTGGGGGGTAATCATCTTTTTCTGTCAATTTCTAAGCTTGGTCATAAATCAAAATATATTACAAATTTCATCACAAAAGGAATACACAGGCTGTATGTAAAGACAAATGACACCATTTCACTTGACTCTTGGCTAACAGGAACAAAAATGGGAAATATTCTAAAAACATCTGTCATTTCAGTGATACCACTAGATCATCATCCAGTTAGATTTAGTGGTATCACTGAAATGAGAGATGTCTTCAAATGTTTCACCTAGTTAAATCTTTCACTTCTATTTCTGGACTTTCTAAAATAAAAATGTTCTACCTGCCAAACTCTGAAGTCAATTAGAAGGGGCTTTGCTGATAGTAATCAATTGGCAATCAAAATAAATCTGTGTTCCTTGAGGTCAGGGACTAATTAATTAAAAACTTAGTTAACATCTTAATATTAACATATACTCTCTAGACATCTATAGAATTAACATGTGTGTGATCCATTTTGGAAGTAAAACTTCCAGGGAGAGAAGAAAATACTTTTGTTTATTTGTACACTATAATACTTTTGTTTTAATTACCTTTAATCTGAATTAAAATTTTAGTCCCATAAGATTCTAAAGTAACCGTGACATCAGAAAAATAATAAATGCATCAAAAGGTATCGAATGTCTTATGCTCTTCTCCAGCTTGGGGCTAGGAGGGAACAGAGTAGCCTAATCAGTCAATATATATTTAGGTCCTGAATAAGACTTGCATGCATTTATTTAGCTCAGATTCCTAGTTAAAATGACCAAGCCATTGTCCATGTTGCCCACCAATTTCTGCCTTTCCAGCTATCTTCCCAAATGAACAGAATTATGAGAAGTTAGGCCTCGAGGACCCACGACTTTACCTGTGCCCTGGTGGGCTTGCTGTCTGTCTCCCCACTAGGGGCTGGGGCTGCCTGGGGGGGCCCCACTCTGTTACTACATAGCTCCTTAAAGGGGATGTCTTTCTCTGTCAGCCCCTGAAACATTTGTTACAATTGTCTGTTAAACATCAAAACACAATTTTAAGGTCATACAAGTACACTTGAAGAGTTTCTGTTATTCATTCAACAAATATTTCTGAAACTGCCAGGCAGTGTCCTAGTCAATGAGGGTAAAAGAGGAAAAGGTAAAGGGCCTTGTAACCTTGTGAGAGAAATGCAAAGAAGCCATACCACGTGGTGTGTGTTATGTTAGAAACAAAGGACCATGAGCAGAACAAAGAAGGAAAACACTTCATTTTGTCTAGGTGGGCAGGGAAGCCATCACACTGCAGAGGAAATCAAAGCCGATTCTCAAAAGGGACAGAAAGAAGCTGTCTGAGCATTTGGAGTAATGCATTCAGGTCAGAGGAGGGCATGACCTGTGTGAGTGGCGGGGGAAGAGCTGGAAAGAATAGCAAGGGCCAGGCACAGAAAGTCTAAAATGCCATCTGAGGGAACAAACATTTTGTCCTGTTGCCAATGGGAAGCCACCAGAAGATTCTTAGCAGATGAGAGAGAGAGAGGACTGGGGCTGGGGGCAATGGATTGCCCTGTTGTATTTTTTTTCCCCTGTAGCATTTACTATCTTTTATGGCTCTATGTAATTATTACATTTAGTATTGTTCTCTCCTCATGAGAATGTGAGCTCTGTGAGGGTGGAGACCTTTGGCTGTATTGCTCACTGCTGTTCTAAATTAAAAGTCTAAGGCACACAAGTGACATCGATAAATATGCTATGACTTGATCGAATGAGTGGTGTGGTTAGAACACAGCTTCATAAGGATCATTCCAGGGACCATTTTGATGGTGACTTTAGAGATAGGGAGAGCTGCTGGGAGGCTATTCAAAGAAATCAAGTCAGAGCCACAAGGGTCTGAACTAAGACATTGGGACCCAGGGCAGGAAGATGTGGCGGAAGGCAGCAGTGCAGGTAGGAATGCCACTGACCAGAAGTCAGGGCAGTGGAATGTAGGGGGGTGTGTGGGCTGGAGATGTAGTGAGGGGGAGAGAAGAGAGGACCCGGATGGGTGCTAGGAGCTGGGTTTACCTCGGTAGAAGCTGCCAACTCTTCTTGGAACAGGATCATTATACAGGTGTCTATTTTCCTTGGGGGCGGCGCCATCATCAGAGTGGGGGTCATGATACGCTCCACCCTGAGACAAAAGGTAAACAGCAGCAAAAAAAAAAAAAAAAAAAAAAGGTAAACAGCAGAGTGATGATGATGCGGCCTGTGTACTCAGAGCAGTACCTAACTGATCTATAATTTACTCTGGGATCTATTTAAGACAAAACTCAGAATTATGGCATGAGGAAGACTGCTTCCTTTGTAAGCCAGTTCAAATTATTTGTGGGAGACTACGTATGGATAAATCTTATAAGACAGATTGTAATGATTCTGAATGACCAATCTTTATAGACACATTCTATCAGGAATGGTAGCCACTCTAGAAAATTCATACCTCAGACTTCTGCCGCGCATGGAATGAAGAGGTGCCTTCTCTGGAGGACTCCTTAACAGAAGATCGTGCCACAGTCATCTCTGGAGGGAGTTGCTCTCCAGGCTGAAAGTCAAAGTTAAAAGGATTTTTGAGACTGTCTTGTTCCTAGGGACGAAAATCACCTAAATTTCCATGGGTTTTATCTGGTATAACCAGTACCTTAACTGGCTAAAATAAAAAATGTGAGTTGGCTAAAAAAGAGTGAATCATCTGATGAATGTAAAATATGTCAAACAAATGTCAGACAGATGGAAAGTGAAATTCTCATTAAAGTTAATGTAAGCAGGGAATGAATTACTCTGAAAATAGTTCAATTAATTATTAAAACAAAGAAAATCATCCTCCTACTATCTAGAAAGCCATGGTTCTGAGCAGCACTCAATTAGAAGAAACCAGAGGTTCTATTAGTTAATCCAAAATATCTCTAGCAGATTTTAGGCCGAGTTCTCCAAAAAGAACAACAGATGCAAAAATATTTTTCATGAAGGACATGTATGGCAGATTCAGATGAAAACAAACGTTCTTTGGGTAGATCAAGGAATTGAATCAGCACCCTCAATAATTTCTGTCTTAAAAATCCTCTAACTATTGTAGTGTATGTACTTAATCTCCTCTATGATAACAGTACTTATACTTCATGTATTTTCTTAACAATCACGACAAGCACTCATCTCCAGAGACACTTCCTCTTTCTGTCAAGGAAGTGAATCACAAGCTAAGAGCAGCCTTGATCCATAGCACTGTTCATTGAGGGGAAAAGTAGCATTTTCTACCTTTAGAAAGAAAGAATTATGGAATAAAATTACCAAGCCATTCAGAGGAGTTAGCTGCATTGTGTATCTTTATATCATGCACAGAAAGAGTATTATCTTGAGCCTTACACAATGTGTCAAAATAGTTTATTTAAAATTTAAAATATGATTCTTTCTCCCCCTCACTCCCCAAATGTACTACGAAAGGACTCCGGGCAGGAAATCATTCAATGTAGCCTCTCTTCTTTCTACTTTGTGACAAGATCTATTTGAATTTTATCACCAGCATTGTTTACAAAAGCCTCTAGAAAAGTATCTTAGAAAATAAATGATTTACACCTAACCTAAACTCTAAGTTGACAGAGCCAGTCCAGTGCCCTTGCTCTTAAAGGTGACAGTACTTTTCAGGAGAGTGATTCCCATTATTCCTGGCTTCAATTACTTGTCAAGCCGTCTGCCATCTTTGTGCCTTTAAACTTGTACTTTCTTGCAGTTCAGCACTGCACCTCCCGAATTGGACTTAAAATTCAGTAACGGTTGGATCTGGTTTTAGCCTACAGTTACTGTTTCATAATGAGCTTATTTCTACCAGGGTCATGAAGCCTTTTCTCTAGCAGTCAGAGAGCCAGTCCATTTGTCCTTTCTCCAAGGTACAGTTTTTTATGTTTCTTACTTCTCTATTTACACTGTGCTTAAAGCTAACATACTTTATTGTTTTTGACCTCCATGTAAATCCATGTGGGGCTGCCAGACTGCTAGAGATCCCTTCTCTCTAGAGAGGCTCCTCCGACCACTGCTCTGACTCCAATCATGACATCTCCTGTCTCCTCTCGCTGGGGCCCCAGAGCATCTTCCAACCTCATGGAGAACATCTCTGCATAAGGGCCAGGGTCACACCCCGACCTCCACATGTCAGTGTGACACAGTGTGAAAAGCTCTGGCCTAGAGACCTGGACATTCCCTCAACATCCCAGCTCCACTCTGAACTAGCTGGGTAAACTTAGGCAACCCATCCAACCTCTCAGAGCCTCAGCATGCTCATCCATGCAATGGAGGGGTTGAATTAGCTGACTTCAAGTACTCTCTTCTACTCTGAAAAGCAGCTCCTAGGAGAGAAACCTTGAAGGCTTCCTTTTTCCTATATTCAATCCTTCCATTCACAAGTCCCGGTTCTACTTCTGAGGAGTCTGTAAGACTCATTCTTTCTCTGTCTTTCCACTGGCACTGACTTAGATAACATATTCTCACCTCACACTTGGGTCTAAATCTTGCATTTTTCCACTCTATGCATGTGGCACAAGTTGCAATCCCACCATTCTACTTAATGTCTCAAGTACCCTCCCCTTCTCTTCCAGATAGTCTTTTTGGCCCTCCCTTGAGCCTCTTTCCTCATGCCCACTCTACTTTCTTCCCCTGGTGAAGCTCCCAACATCTTCAAAGTTGCTGCTCAGATTCCACCCCTGTCCCCTGGGGGCCTGCCTCAGTCCCCCTGCGGAGACTGTGCCACCCTCCTCTGTCCCTGCATTGCGCACAGCTCCGGCACAGCACAGGCATGCAGTCTCACAGTACTGTCCCCACCTATGTGTTGGCAAGTGTCATCCCACCACCCGAGCCCATACATTCTAAGAGGACAGGGACCACATCTTGATCTTTCTAGTTAGAGACTATCATGGTGCCTAGCTCAGTAAAGGCCTAAATACATCTTCATCCTTCAACCAAAAAACCTGTCTCCACATCTGAGCTTCAACAAGACCTCCAGTTGCTCCAAAAGCCATTTCTGATTGCTCCTGCTAACAATGATTTCTCCCCATCCTCGAGTACTTTTTATAGCCAGTGCCACAGAAATCTGGTTCGTAATTATTTCACTGTTATCATGTATAATTTAATCTTCCCTAAGAGAAGATATATTTCTCAAGAGCAAGAACCTTGCCTCAGACTCTTTTAAGTTGCCAAGAATACCCAGCATACAGAAGGTATTCAGTGTCTCAAGAACAGCCCCCATCATCCCAGAAGCAGCAGCAACAAACTAAAACCTTTACTCTGTTCCCAGCATAGGGTACACAGTGCTTTACACACCGTGTTTAATGCTCGCAACAATACTCAGATGAGGAATCAAGGCACAGATAAATCCCCAAATTTAGAGTTTAAAGCATACTGCAGAACTCAGATACAAACCCAGGTCTGCCTGGCTTTCCAGTCCAAGCTTTTAGCTATTTTGCTAAACCAACTGCATAGTTATTGACAATCTCCCTCTCCCCAGCACCCATCTTGCTAGGCTTCCCACTGCAGAGTCCATTTGTATTTTCTGGAGCTTTGATACACACTGATAAGCCTATTTTTGTATCTTCTAAAAAGGGGGTACTTTTCCTACATAACACTCTTTTCTTCTTCTAACACTGTTTTTTCTCCAACTTCATGTCTTTGATGCAGGTGAATGTTTTATGTCACAAAGATATAATTTTAAAAATATGTGTTCTATGAAAAGATGCTCAACATCACTCATTATCAGAAAAATGCAAATCAAAACCACAATGAGGTACCATCTCACGCTGGTCAGAATGGCTGCTATCAAAAAGTCTACAAACAATAAATGCTGGAGAGGGTACAGAGAAAAAGGAACCCTCTTACACTGTTGGTGGGAATGCAAAATAGTACAGCCACTATGGAGAACAGTGTGGACATGCCTTAAAAAACTGGAAATAGAACTGCCATATAACCCAGCAATCCCACTGCTGGGCATACACACCGAGGAAACCAGAATTGAAAGAGACACATGTACCCCAATGTTCACTGCAGCACTGTTTATAATAGCTAGGACATGGAAGCAACCTAGATGTCCATCGGCAGACGAATAGATAAGAAAGCTGTGGTACATATACACAATGGAGTATTACTCAGCCATTAAAATGAATACATTTGAATTAGTCCTAATGAGGTGGATGAAACTGGAGCCTATTATACAGAGTGAAGTAAGCCAGAAAGAAAAACACCAATACAGTATACTAACGCATATATATGGAATTTAGAAAGATGGTAACGATAACCCTGTATATGAGACAGCAAAAGAGACACAGATGTAAAGAATAGTCTTTTGGACTCTGTGGGAGAAGGCAAGGGTGGGATGATTTGAGAGAATAGCACTGAAACATTTATATTATCATATGTGAAACAGACTGCCAGTCCAGGTTCGATGCATGAGACGGGGTGCTCAGGGCTGGTGCACTGGGATGACCCCGAGGGATGGGATGGGGAGGGAGATGGGAGGGGGTTCAGGATGGGGAACACATGTATACTCAAGGCTGATTCATGTGAATGTATGGCAAAAACCACTACAATACTGTAAAGTAGTTAGCCTCCAATTAAAATAAATAAATAAAATTTAAAAATATGTGTTCTGTTACAAGAATGTTACTTCTTTTAAACAGGTTAGTGTCAATTCTGGAGTCTGAAGATCAGTAAGATGGAAGAAGCATTATGCTAAAAACATTGAGATGTAATAACAATCTAGAAAGACTGAAAATTAACATTTATCTTGGCCTAGAGTTATATTTACCTATAGTTCTGGATAAATTTAAAACTTTTCAATTCAGTTTAGATATTGAGTAAGGTATTAGCAAAAGGGTTTGATTTAAGCAAATGTGGTTTGCAGAGATTAGAGAAAATCTCCATGAAGTCACACTTAATTTTGAGAAAATTAGCCAGATAGCTGATGAATTCTGTAAAAATTAAAATAGGATTCTCTAATGAAAATCAGAACTACAAGGTAGTTTCACCTTGTGCTGGTCAGAATGGTCATCAATAACAAGTCTACAAATAACAAATACTGGGAACAGTGTGGAGAAAAGGGAACCCCCTACAGTGTTGGGAATGTAACTTGGTGTAGCCACTGTGGAAACAGTATAGAGATTCTTCAGAAAACTAGAGTAACAATATGATCCATCAATCCAACTCCTAGACATATATCCAGACAAAATGATAATTCAAAAGGCTAGGTGCATTCTTATGTTCATTGCAGCCCTGTTTACAATAGCTAAGACATGGAAGCAACCTAAATGTCCATCAACAGAGGAATGGATAAAGAAGATGTGGTATATATACAGAATGGAATGTTACTCAGCCCCAAAAAAGAATGAAACAATGACATTTGCAGCAACATGGATGAACCTAGATATGATCATACTAAGTAAATTAAGTCAGAAAGAAAAAGACAAATATCATATGATATCACTTATATGTGGAATCTAAAATATGACACAACTGAACCTATCTATGAAGCATCAACAGAATCAGGGACACAGAGAACAGACCGGTGCTTGTCAAGGGGGAGGGAGGTGGGAAAGGCTTGCACTAGGAGTTTGGGATTATCAGATGCAAACTGGTATATACAGGATGGATAAACAATAAGGTCCTACTGTACACTATAGTGAAGTATATTCAATATCTTGTGATAGACCATCATGGAAAAGAATATGAAAAAGAATGGATGCATACATATATATATGTATAAGTGAGTCATTTAGCTGTATAGTAGTAATTAACACAACAATATAACTCAGCTATACTTCAATAAAAATAAATGAAATAATAAACAAATGAAAAAAGAGGTTCTCTAAACAAAATATGCCAGAAAGGAACATTTAAGAAAGGAAACAGATTTTGAAAAAACAAGCTTTCTGAGTTTCCTTGAGTACTCAACAACTAGCTTAAATAACTAAAAAAAATTGTTTTAAAAGATTAGTCTTTCAAATATTGCTTCCTTAAAGCACAACTGCATACTGACCCCATCACATCCCCAAACCACCTTCCCCTAAGGAGCTGACACACCTGGTCAAGGCCCTAAGTCGTACCTGAGGTGATAAGAGCTGCAGGCTGTTGGCTCTGGCCGCCATCCCTTGCCCTACACTCAAGCTTCCGTCCAAGCCCTTGGCTCTCACTTTGTCCCGGGTCACGTACATGGAATGCCTATGTGGACGCTGCTGGGAGGAGAAGGGGCTGGTGTAGCCCAGCCCATACGAAAAGGATTCATGAGGTGCCGACAGCGAATGGGAATGGCTGCTGTCCATGTGTTCAGGCAGCTTCAACTCCTCCATCGTCTTAGAATGCCTGGTTGTGGTTCGGCGTGAGTCAAGAGTGCCTTCACTTCGGTTATTTCTCCCCGAGGGGCTGAGCAAAGTTCTCGTATCACCGTGCCTGGTAGGGGTTGGGCTGGTGGGAGAGTTCAAGTCCAAGCAGCTGGATGGGAAGTACCTACTGGTATTGGACTCTGCAATCTGGGCCCGGGCTTCAGAAAGGTTGCTCACAGACTTGGAGTCACTCAACGCCCCATGGCTTTTGGCCTTGGTCCTATAGGAAGGACTCCGAGAGGACTGGGGAATGGTGTCAATGTAGCTGTGCCGACTCTGCTTTTCACCAGGCTGCAGCGTTCCAGCTTTGCTCTGAGAACTTTCCATAAAAGAGTGCCGGTTCTGCTGAGATCTGCTGCTTGACTTGAGGTACTTTGTGCCTGGGCCATCTGAAGGCTTTGGGTCAATATTAAAATCAAACTCTGTCTTTGACTTGGCTTCTTTCGGGCTGAGAAGGTGTGGAATGTTGTTGTTGGTCAGATCTTTGCTGGTAGACCCAGGCTGGCTGCCGGCTTGGTAGGTTTTGGTGTGCATGGGACTAAGAGTAGCCCCAGCAAGGTTTCCATTCAGGAAGCTTTCGTTGGCAGGAAGCCCTTCATCAGCCCGGGGCAGACCCACACCTAGGTTCTGGATATCTTTGCTGTTAGATCTGTGGTGAGACTGCAAAGCCGCACTTTTGCTGGCTTGGTTTCTGTGTCAGAAACGAAAGAAGCATATCAGTTTCCCTTATGAGCAGACAGACAAAAAGTATTACCAAAACAAGAAAGAACACCTAAAACACCACAAAGACTAAAAACATCCTCCCTCTCAAACATGTGACTATAAATCACATGTAATCTATCATTAAGAATAAGTTGCTTAGATCAAGTCACTCTGCCACAAAGCACTGGTCCTGATGAAGTGCTTCGGCATTCTTAAATGCTCAGCTAACTTGCTGCCAACATGGCTTCTAACTGATCATCTGGGAAAAGATCCTTTTGCTATATTGGGGCTCACATGAGTGTGTGCTATAGAAAGCCTGCAAAGAACAAGAGAGCTGAGCTATACATAAATTCTTTATAACTCTGTCTGCATGGACATCAGAAGGAGACATTTAGACTTGCAGACCACTGTGTTCCTTGAACTTCATTTTTATTTGTAAAACTCATGGCCTACCTCAGAGATTCATACAGCACAGAGACACAAGCACCTATGTCTCTTTTGTCTTTAGCCTGTATAATCAATGAATGTGAATTCTAGCAATGTACACAAAAAAAGAAAATAATACTCTAAAAAGAAGTGGGAACTGCCTGGTGCGGTTTGCTGGAAAATGTCACGATCAACATTCATGTTTTAGAGAAGTGGCAATACTTGGGGTGTGTCAGATACCTCCTGTACACTGACTAGGAGCGTGTCTCTAACTGGATCACAGGGACCTAAACAGGTAATTTCTCTCCAAAAGACACCATTTATTCTCTTCTCCATTTCACACTTCATTATTTCAAATGGGCTGAGGTCTTCTTTAGGACTGAAAGCTTCACGTCCTGCTTGGTTTAAAATACAAAATATAAATCTTGAGGAAAACCCTGTGCTCTCTTTGAAAGCTGAAGCTGGTAGCACAGTAAGATCAGTGTGATCTACTGTAACTATTTAAAGGACCAAATTACGGTTTGAGATAGGTGAGAATGCTTTTAAATGAATAGCAATTTCATTATTTTTTTAAATAAAAAACAATTTTTACTATTCATTCCAAAAATTTTGCTGCAAATATTGCTATTGCTAAAGATGGTTTCATCTGGGAGAGTTCTGTTCTCATCGCACAGTTATTAGAGGAAAAGTTTTTTCCCCCCTTTACAGTGGTAATCTGTCAAACTGTGTCTTCCTATTTTCCCTACAAGAATCCACTTGCTCAGGCATCAAAGGTGAAGGCCCTCATCCTCTCCTCCTCTCTTTCAGAGAAGTGTTAAAATGTATTTGATGGCAGGCATAACTGTAACAGTTTGGAAGGCCTCATCTCCAAAATGCACATACTAATCTCTCTCAGTTGGGTCACAAAAATTATAGCATTAAATAAGATCACTTAAATCTGAGCTAACTAAATGGCAGACCCCAGGTCCAGAGAGAAAATACAAAGAAAGGAAAGTTTCACTTTCTAGTAAATGATGTTAACAGAGTCTATCTCTAGATCCAGAGTTGACGGTCCCCATGTTAAGTTTTAAACTTACAACAATGTACATCTTAGAAACTAAAAATATCTCAGCAACTTCTTAAAAAACTCAAATGATGATACAGAGTCTCACCCATAAATAGATCTAAGTATGCTGGTTATTCTCCATGTGCCCAACCCCCAGTCCATTCTCCATTCCTCTCTGCTCCATCCTGGGCCTGGGGAATCCAACACTTCAGAGTGTGTCACGCAGCCTCCCTTGCCACCTAACTCACAGCTGGGCTTAGCAGTGCAAGGGTGTGGGGGCTGTCTCCCCTGCTCCTTCCTGGCAGTGGCCCCCTGACTCAGATTATAGGTGTGTCTCTAGATTACAGCTCTCATGGGGTGGCTACCCTGCCTGGTTTCCCTGGGCTCTCACAACCTTATTTTTTTCCTTTTCTCCTTCAGGACTAGAGAGGGTAATCACAGAGATAACACATGCAGACGATGCAAAATGTCCAAAGCTCAAAAGAGTATATCCAGAAAAAGATAAGAGAACAGTGAAGATAGCTGCTAAAGCTTTTGAAACTCTTGGAAACACTGCTCTCAGTGTGGAGCACAAACCTACGTATGTTAGCAAGAATATATTCATAGAAACATAAGATGCAATTTCTAATGTGAAAAGGGAGGCTATAAAGTTAAGGTGGAAACTTGTGTCAAAGTTAGGTTTCCCATAAAAAGTACAAAAAGCCTAAACCGCTATTCTCAAAGTTTCTGTCTCGATATTAATCTGAAGCCACTGACCTCTGCACACAATTCCTATGTAGAAAGGGCATCATATTGTCTTCAAATCAGAGCTCTGCCAAAGCATAATTTTAAAAAAAATGGTACGTAACTCACACAACTCAATACCAGAAAAACAAACAACCCAATCAAAAAGGGGGCAGAACACATAAATGGACATCTCTCCAAAGACGACATACAGATGGCCAATAAACACATGAAAAGATGCTCAACATTGCTCATTATTACAGAAATGCAAATCAAAGCTACATTGAGGCATAGCCTCACACCAGTCAGAATGGCCATCATCAAAAAATCTGCAAACAAACAATAAATGCTCAAGAGGATATGGAGAAAAGGGAATCCTCTTGCACTGTTGGTAGGAATGTAAATTGATACAGCCACTATGGAAGATGTATGGAGATTCCTTAAAAAGCTAGGAATAAAATTACTATATGACCCAACAATCCCACTACTGGGCATATACCCTTAGAAAACCATAACTGAAAAAGACACATATACCTCCATGTTCACCTCAGCACTATTTACAATAGTTAGGACATGGAAGCAACCTAGATGTTCACCAACAGATGAATAGATAAAGAAGCTGTGGTACATATATACAATGGAATATTAGCTATAAAAAGGAACACATCTGAGTCAGTTCTAATGAGGTGGATGAACCTAGAACCTATTATACAGAGTGAAGTAAGTCAGAAAGAAAAAAAAATTGAATATTAATGCATACATATGGAATCTAGAAAGATGGCACTGATGAACCTATTTGCAGAGCAGCAATGGAGATGCAGACACAGAGAACAGACTTGTGGGCACAAGAGGAAAGGAGATGGTGGGACAAACAGAGAGCGCAGAATAGAAACATATACACTACCACACGTAAAATAGACAGCCAGTAAAAATTTGCTGTATGACTCAGGGAACTCAAACCAGAGCTCTGTAACAACATAGAGGGGTGGGAGGCAGGTTCAACAGAGGGGACACATGTATGCCTATGGTGATTCATGTTGATGTATGGCAGAAACCAAGAAAACATTGGAAACCAATTATCCTTCAATTAAAAAAAAAAACTACTATTACGGAAATCCCATAGATCTCTCTGACACACAACTGGAAGGAATCCATGTTAAACCGCTAACCACTTGAGATTTTATATATTAACCCTTCTTAATGGTTGGTAGGATGGATAGATAGACGGCTAATCTCCAGTTAAAATAACTTTTCAAAGCAAACATCAAAGATACAAAACTATACTTTTATGGGGAAGACTGGCCAAGCAGGCCTGGTGAGAGGGCAGTGTGTGGCAGGATGAAGCACCATCCCACCATGTCCAAGGTGAGCAGAACCTCAGAAAAGTCTGAAGGAGACTTAGGCAAGGACTAGGTAATGCAGAGTCCACTGCCTCTCCTACAGAGACAGGGTGCGTGAGGACACGTGTATGAGGATACTTGCTGTCTCAGGGACAAGGCAGGGCATCCAACACGACATGGTGCCCTGAACATCTCTACAAGGGTGCTAGGAAGTCCAACAGAGCCATGGTCTATGAAGAATTAGCGTCTACAAGGGATTCCATGGAGGATATGTGGACCACAGACAAGCGTCGAGTGGAAATATTTCCAGATACATGTAAACTGAGCTAATGGTTTCTTTCCTAGATAAATCATTTAGGACTTTTTCTTTAATATATTCAATATATTGTCAAGACCTGAAAACAAATTCTTCCAGAGATTTTTATTTGCTTACAATTTCTATCCTTGTCTGCTTCAAAAGGGGATTTGGTAGGACTCCTCAAAGACCACATGAACCACATCCTCACAACCACACACATCCTCCTTGACAGATCCCTAAAGAGGGCTCCCAAGGAGAGCCTTGGACCCCACTGGGTATCTCTCTCAAGTGAGTTATTAGAGGATGAAGACACAGGCCTCCTTTTATGGTATGGTTACACTGCCAACCACTATAGCACAAATCTTCATCATCAGTCTACTGAACTTTCTATCACTGAGATCCTTATTCTTTGCAAATATAAACTAGAAGAGACAGGTGACAATCAACGTAGAAGGGAGACAAAAGCACCTGAACTGGGAGTGACCTCAGATAAGTCACGGGCATAAATGTGATGCTCTTGAACTCAAAGGAGCAACCATATGATGAATACTGGCCCTTGCCTTAGTGCACTGATCTCATGGAAATGGACAACAAAGTGAACACCAACTTAGTGAAACAGAATTTGAATCTCCTCCTAGGCCTCCTTGAAAAAAAAAAAAACAAACAGGTAAGAATGGTTTATATGATGTGAGGGAAACAATAACCAAACCAGTCATTTTAAAGAGAGTAAACAGCTATAAAACACAATCACACCGTTGTGGTTAAGCAGAAAAAATACAGGGTAAATGGTTAGTGCTTATTTATAGCTGTACTCACAGATCTAAAAAATACCAGGTCTTAAGCTTACAAAATTACAGTTGGTTAAGAACAATTGTTCTATGTGGAGAGAAAGGGGGCACAAGGGAAAAAAATAACTTATATTAGGAAAGCAAAAGAATTATTGTTTTCTATTTCTCCAATAGTAGATAAGAGAAACAATTTCCTCCAATAGTAGACAAGAGAAACGATTTCCTATCTTCCAAATTTAAGCAATTCTAGATGACAAGACCAGCTTCCTGGAACAGGAAGGACACTGCCCCTGAAAATGCAGCCAAAGAAGTAAGGAATGTTGCTTTTGGAGAGAGAACCTGATCGCAGGGTCCAGTTCCTTGAGCCCCCTCCCCAATCTCCTACCCCACAGGAAATACAGGGCTTTTTAAAGATTATGCTGAAAATTACATCAGAAAGCATCAATTTTAATCACTACCTAGCAAACTGATTTTACTATTTATATATTCTTATTCTTATGAAAAACTAGTTTTCTCAACTTAATGATTAAAAGACAAGAGCAACAAAAACACGAGCCCCTGCTATTAAGCCAGAACTATTCAGTTCTGTTACAAAGGATGTCCTAGGTGCCTTCCCATCGTCCTGTGTTTGGCATCGTCCTCTCCCTTCAGGAATCCCTTTGCCCTCACCCATCCTTCTTCCTCTGTGGATCACCCTTGTCCCATGCACACAGGATCTTCAAGCTCATGAGGCTAGAAACTTCCCTTTGTTGCTAAATCATGCTACCTTTCCCAGGGAATGCATAGGTTTCCCCGGGGAAAATCTTGTAAAAGATAAGGTATTTAAGACCCACACAACTTTTTAATTGTGGTTCTGAATCATGCAATAAGCATAAGGAAGATATTTTTGAATAAGGAGGGGTTTCCTTCTTTTCTCTAATTGCATCATTTGAGCAGCCACCTCCTCCACCTACTTTTAAGACCAATACTGCATCTGTATTTCCTTAAAAGGGAATATTTACCTATTAGACAAAGTGCTGCTTTCCACATGGTAAGGTTTTCTTTTTGCTGACCTTGAAGGGGAGCGATCCAAAAGCCTCTGGGTTTGGAATGTAGGGTGATTCAAACACTGTTCTGTCAAGTATCTGTCAGCTGGGTCCAACTTCAGTAAATTCTTAGGAAATAAAGTTAGGATTGGAAAGAACATCACAAAGTCAAATTTAAATTGTAATAAAAACCACATTTCTTTTCCCTATAGAAGAAATGCATGGTCATTGCAGAATATC
Source organism: Ovis aries (assembly GCF_016772045.2). Classification (NCBI taxonomy): domain Eukaryota; kingdom Metazoa; phylum Chordata; class Mammalia; order Artiodactyla; family Bovidae; genus Ovis; species Ovis aries. The sequence continues at coordinate 16,850,561 of NC_056080.1, read as the reverse complement.
TAGTAAACACAGTTTAGTCTAAAAAAAATTTTTTTTAAAGGACTGTCTAAATCACTCATAATCTTACCATTGCTGTCCTCTGGGAATATGCCCTTCCAGACCTTTAAAAAATATCATGTATATATTTTTGTCTTTTACAAAATCTGGCTTATATTACACACAAGTTTTGTATACTGTACCTTTCACTTCCTAATTAAGAACATTTTTACAACATAATTTAAATATTTAAAATGTATTCTTAAATTTTACTTTTGGCTGTACCACGCAGCTTGTGGGATCTTAGTTCCCTGACTAGGGATCAAACCCAAGCCCTTGGTAGTGAAAGTGCGGAGTCTTAACCACTGGATTGTCAGGGCATTCCCTAAAATATATTTTTAAATAAGTACACATTCATATCAAAAAATATACACTTTTCGTTTTTCTCTTGTCCTCCTTTCTGGAGGAGGCAGCCCATTGTACATGTGTCCTGTGAATCCTTCCACAGGTACTTTGTGCATATCTCTATCTGCTCTTTTTATTCTATTCAAACACACATACACACAATAGTCTGCACTTGAGTCTTCTTTCCACTCAACAGTAGATCTTAAGAGATCATTCCATATCAGTAATTCTATATACTATCTTAGGTCTATCGATTACCTACAGGTAATGCTACCCTAAGTAGCACTGTTTTCCTTCTTTTATTATCATGAACAATGATGCAACAAAGAACTTTACATGTTTTAAGTGACTACATGGAAGTTAGTGGTATGATTTATTTAATGATTTATTGTTGGATGTCTAGATGGCTGCACTTTGCACTATTATAATTAATGCTTTGATGTACACCTGAAATCATGGCATATATCCATTATCCCTTGCATAGGACAAGTTCCCAGATATCAAACCCACAACCTCTGTATTGGAAGGTGAATATTGGCAGTGGGCTGCCAGGGAAGTCCCAATGGTAAGTATATTAAGTGAATGACAGTTCAACTGTTCAACCTTCAAACTGATGTAAATGCATAACAGTTCAGATTATTGTCATATTTTTATCTGTGTTAGTATTTACCAGGTACCACATTTGACACTGGGTAATTACATTTGGTAATGATTTAACAAAAGAAGTTCAGTTATTTTTAACTAGAAGAGACAAAAGGCAGAAAACATGAAATTATATTTCAGTTCTATTTTACTCTATTTACATTTTAAGTTACCAAATAATTAAAGCCCTGATAAATAAATATTGACTGTGTGTAAGAACAGATTGACATAATCCAACTGATTTAAGAAATAATTTATGCCTAATTAATCTTAAAGAGCCTGAGGACTTTTTTTTTAAAATAGCATCTCTCAATCTGTGTTCAGAACAACACAAGTGCTGTAGCATTTTTTTTAAAGTATTTATTTAGTATTTAATTAAATTCGGGAAATACTTTACTGTGAGATTTCTGAAAGCCTTTATAAGTTAATGAACATTGTGAATCTCTAAGAAAGGTTATATCCTATGTGGCCTTTTCCAAAGGCTACACCCCCCTCCCTCACCTCTGCCCCCACACCTATTTACACAGTGTTCCATGGAACACAGATTAACACAGTTTTAAAGCAGAGCAAAGTTCTGAGAGTGCTGCACAGCAACTTCCAACTGTGCTAAGTATGCCTTTAAAGGCTCTGTGCAGTGTAAACTCCTATGTTTCTGACAGTTGACTGAATTGACATAAAATTGATCCATTAACAAGTATCTTTTGAAGGTCTGCTACTATCAAATAACTTAATACTGGCTGCACTGAAAGCTGGAGAAATGTGAAAAAGCAGTTCTTACTGAAGGGGCTAACCATCTACTTCGGTAGAAAAGCTTGAATAAAAAATTGTGAGAACATTTTCAGCAGTCCAGAGCATTGAGACCTTCTGGACAGGGACACCAGCAGGAGGAGGAACATTCTGGCATGGTAGCAGCAGTGATTTTGCAGTTGTCAAATGAAAAGCCAGCGAGAGAGAAATCACCTAAGAGCAGAATTATGTTCACTGATAAAATAATCTTATGGGAGGCCTTGAATACGCAAAAAATGTTAGAATCTTTTTTCTTTCAACATTCATTTTAAGATTTGTTTTTAAAACATGATGCCTGAGGACTTCCCTGGTGGTCCACTGGATGAGACTACACATTCCTAACTCAGGGAGCTGGGTTCGATTCCTAGCCAAGGAATCAGATCCTACATGCTGCAACTAAGACCCAATGAAGCTAAGAAAACAAAACAAAACATTACGCCTGAATAGCTAAAATGATGAAAAAATTTTAATGATTTCCTTACTATTTATATTTAGATTGTTATTATTCTGTCCATTTTAGCAATCTAATTTAGGTATCTCATAGTCCTGTCTAGACAGAATGTTTTAATACCAGATACTGTTGTGATTTTAAATGAATTGCACGCCTCTTCAGAGGACACAGTCCTCCACTATTCACCACTACACTACATACTACACACCTGTTAACAAAACATTTAATTCATAAAAGCAGGCTATGGTCACATATAGACACAAGAGAAATCACAAACCAAAAGACATTTCGTATAGATAACACATCAACTTGTCCCACCTTCATTAAGTCAAGTAAAACGCTGTTTAAAATTCCAAGGTATCTTCTCTCCAATGACTGAGGATGGTTAACAGCTGGAAACTGTAACAACAACATGGCAGGAGTATTAGCACACGGGGAAGGGTATGTGTGTACACGTGCTTTGAGTGTTGGGGGAGGTAGCAGAGGAGCAGAGGTAGTGCCCTAGTGCCAAAGTTAAATTTATTTCACATAAATTTTGGTGTCTATATATTGAGCTTGGGATTAACAGGTGAAGTCACTCAGTCATGTCCAACTCTTTGCAACTCCATGGACTGTAGCCTACCAGGCTCTTCCATCCATGGGATTTTCCAGGCAAGAGTACTGGAGTGGGTTGCCATAATAGGACTGAGTGTTAAATAACAGGAAAACTCACAAGTGAAACTTAAATCTAATCAGACAACACTGAAGCATGTAAAATAAAACAAAATATAAAAATATTAACATTTGAAACTACTCAGTTTATACAGTATTGCCTTAAACAGATAATTCCATTATAATACAATTCATACAGAATTTGTCTGCTTATACAGACAATTCTTATACCTTTTTCACAAAAACATATAATTTACTTCTGAACATTAGAGAATGAAAAAGAAAAGGCTAGTACCTGAAAGGCTACAGAAGTAAAAATAATGAATTCAGACACACGTTCTATTATTGCTTTTAATATACTCTTTGAATGACCTGTTTTAAATTTCTTACTTTATGTAAGTTGGAACAGAGGGCAAACAGGCTCCTAAATTAACAAATGCATTTTTAAATGAAATGAGGGGAAAGGGTCAAGTTTATTCAGATGCTCTGTCGTTCCCTCTGCCAACTCACATTTCACAATATCTAAGTGGATGGTAAAATATTAGAGTCTAATGCCATGTATTCCCTCCCAATGGGAGGGCTAGTTTGCTTTTAATATGTATTTCCTTTATACCAATATAAGAAGATTTCAAAGCCGAAAATCTCTAAACATTCTAAATAAGTGGATGAGAGGAGTAGTAATGTAGAAAAATTCAAACAAGGTATTAAGACTTCATCCCCACACAGTGTCACGGTGTTAGGTACAGCAGGAGATACAGAATATGGGTAAGACCAAAACCTTGCATGTAAACAACCCTCAGTCTTGTTGAGAAAGCAATCAGTGCAAAACTGAGTAGCCATAAATTCTAGTTGAAGCTCAGCAAAAGGAGAGGCCAAGGTGCTCTGCAGCTGTAGAAGAATCCATATATAGATAACATCTGAACTAGCTTTTGAAAGATGAGAAAAAATGTGAGGACAGAGAAAAGTAGGACAGCACCTCCTAGATAGAGGACATAGAAGGAGTAACATGAACTTAACACAGACACACAGGCAATAACCTAAAACACATTTCTGAGGGAAGTGATGCTATGCAAGGTATTTCAGCAATTATTTCACCACTTATTTCAGAGATGAAGAACGTGATGATCACAAAACTGAAATAAACGGTTCAAGGCAGGTTACATAACTAAAAAGCAGTAAAACTAGTATTTGCACTCAGTGATCCAAACCCACATTCTTTCTAAACATGGGCACCTTTCCTAAAGGAGGTACAGAGTTTCCTCTGGATGTTATTGGAGCATTAAATATTATCCCAGAGAGAGACACCTGTCATGCTGTGATAAAAGACTTTATACTAGATTTTAATTAATATTGTGCTTATGAGGTCTATCTTATGCTACCAAATATCCTCTCCTCCTTTTCTGCCAAAAGTAACATTTCATCAATAAGAAAATTAATGCCCAAAGTCAAAAGGTATTAGAAATATGATTTTTAAATGACCACATAAACTCTTAAAAAATTAATTTATGTCTTTTGAATGAAAGACACCATTCTTGCGTGAGGTAATCTGACAAATCAAAACTCAAGCACAGAAGTTTAAAGTATATGTCAATCAGTAGTTTGTTTCTTCTTCCCTTTTTTTCTTATTCACGTGGCCAATGTGACACAGTAAGAGTGCCTCTTTACTGAGCACTTACTATGCTTCAGCCACTGGTCTGGGCATTTTGTTATTGTTTAGTCATGTACAACTCTACGCAACCCCATGAACTGCAGCTATAATGTCTAATCTTCATAACAATCCCATTAGGTGGTACTTCTGTTATCATAATTTTACACACGAAGAAAGACAGGCACAAGAAACTGCCCAAAGTCATTCAAATAGTAAATGTAGAGTCTGGCTTTGAACCCCAGCAGCCTAACTCCAGAGTCTATGCCCTATATTATGGGATAGCAATTGCTATTTTTTCAAAATAATGCATATTATTAGACCAACATCTTGGTGATTTTCTAATCTCTACACACTGAAGCAAAATACAAATCACACTGGACTGGTTACTGGTGAGTCCATGTTTCACAGTAGCCACCATTCACACACCCTGTATGCTTAGCTGAGAACATCTCAGACATTCTCAAGTAAACGATAAAAGAAGACTCTTCCCACAAAAGATGTGGTTAAACCTCCAAAAAGATTGTACTAACTTAGTTAAAATACCACAAACACTTTCAGACTACAACACAAAAACATTAAGGTCTATAAAAATCAGTGTCAAGGAAGCAGCAATTTCTCCAAAGGATATTTACAGACAGTGCCATCATGGACTGTCTAGTATTTTACAGATAATATTATTTAGTGAGGAGGTCTGTGAACAAATAGGACCATAGACAAAGGAGGAAAAGATCTCCTTTGTTTGGCCTATCTAATCCAAACGCTATTCATTCTTCAATATATATTTCAAACTGTAAATCCTCTATAAATCATTCCAAGTGAATCCAGCCAACTTTCCAGAATCTTTAGTATTCTCAAGGTCACAACTATATTTAGATGTATTAGAGAACAGTACAATGTAGTAAAGAATGTAGTATTTTATTATATACTATGCTTTATTATAAATTGTATTGTTTTCTAATTATTTTATGCACAAAAGTCTTAATTCTTCAGCTAGTTTACAAGTGGCAGATCTGTTTATACTCTCTTCAGAGAATGCAGTTTAAAGCCTCTTTAACCAGGCAAAGAATAAGGCAGCCAGAAGACCAAGCTTGATGCTCCAGTTCAAATATTTAATCATTTAATACTATTCAACCTAGTAAGAGCAACTCTAGGTGTGTTGTGAATATAATTGTGGCCATGAGAGCTCATTTCTTTAAGGAATCCATTAGTCCAGTGAGGATACATATTTTCAAACAGCTTTATAAAAATTTTTTATTACAATTAAAAAAACCTGAAGTATAGTATGGATTTACAATGTTCTGTCAAATAGCTATTTAAAAGAGACTGCTATGTGTGCTACCAGAGTGCTGCAGGAGCACACAAGGGGGAGGTAACCATTCCCCCTGGAGAAGTCTACAAGACTTCATGGAAGGAGGACACTTGACCTGAATCTGGGGGAGGGAGGATGGAGAGCTTTCCAGGAAGTGGGGTGAATATTGGGAGAATTATAGGAAAATGCAGCATTGTAGAAGCAACAAGGAAATGGTGACAAGGTCAATGTGGTTGTAGGGCAGGGGGTAGGAAAAGTTGGGAGACAAGGCTGCAGGGCTAGGATCAAGGGGTTAAGGCAATGGCACCCCACTCCAGTACTCTTGCCTGGAAAATCCCATGGACGGAGGAGCCTGGTAGGCTGCCGCCCATGGGGTGGCGAAGAGTTGGACACAACTGAGAGACTTCACTTTCATGCATTGGAGAAGGAAATGGCAACCCACTCCAGCATTCTTACCTGGAGAATCCCAGGGACGGGGGAGCCTGGTGGGCTGCCGTCTCTGGAGTTGCACAGAGTTGGACATGACTGAAGCGACTTAGCAGCCCCAGCAGCAAGGAGTTAAAACCGAATAAGCTATGTGTAGAGGTTTTTAACATAAAGAAGACAGAATTAAATGTACAATTCGCAGGAAGATTCTAAAAGTAATGTGAAGACTGCAATGAAGAGAAAAACTCAGAGAAATCAGTTTGGGAGTGGCTGTTCAGGTAAAAAGTGGTACGAGTGAAAGAAGCAATTAGAGATGGAGAGAGGGAAATAGTTGAGCTTGATTGCTGATTATGCAGATTTCTGGTTCAAGAGATCATTCAAATATTCGAGTCCCTACTACATGTGCTAGACTGGGCTAGATGTTAGAAATGCAGCAATAAAACAGATGATTTCTAACAGTTCATAATTTAAAAATAAACACAATAATTTCATTCTGTTATAAGTGCTATGATGGAAAAAGAAAAATGCTATAGGAGAGACCAAGAAGGAGGTGGGGGAAGTTTGTTGGCAGGTCAGAAAAAGGAGGTGTTCTTGGAGATGAGATTTATAAAATGAGAAGGGGCCATGCAAGGGAAGCACTTTCCCGGGAAAAGGATGCTCAAGTCCCAATCTCATGGAGCTAGAACAACTTGGGGATGTTTATGGAAGTTAAAGAAAAATAAGGGTTAAGTGTGCTGAAAGTCTGGAAAGGGATGGGAATGGAGAGACATATGAGCTGAAGTCAGAGAGCTAGAAGGGCCCAGAACAGGCAAGGTCTGATGGGAAGGAGTTTGGATGTATTCTCATTGAGACAGGAATTTATTAGTTATGGCTCTCTTTATTTCTGTTGTTATTGTTGTTAAGTCACTAAGTCATGTCCAGCTCTGTGCAACCCCATGGACTGTAGCATGCCAGGCTCCCCTGTCCTTCACTATCTCCTGGAGTTTGCTCTAATTCATGTCTACTGAGTTGGTGATGCTGTCTAACCATCTCATCTTCTGCTGCCCCCTTTCCCAGCATCAGGATCTTTTCCAATGAGTCAGCTCTTTGGATCAGGTGGTCAAAGTATTGGAGCTTCAGCATCAGTCCTTTCAAAGAATATTCAGGATGATTTCCTTTAGGATTGACTGGTTTGATCTCCCTGCAGTCCAAGGGACTCTCAGAGTCTTCTCCAGCACCACATTTTCAAAGTATTAGTTCTTTGATGCTCAGTCTTCTTTATGGTCCAACTCTCATATCCACACATGTTCAGTTCAGTTCAGTTGCTCAGTCATGTCCGACTCTGTGACACCATGAACCACAGCACACCAGGCCTCCCTGTCCATCACCAACTCCCGGAGTCCACCCAAACCCATGTCCAACCATCTCATCCTCTGTCCATACATGACTACTGGAAAAAACATAGCTTTGACTATAGGGACCTTTTTCAGCAAAGTGATGTCTCTGCTTTTGAATATGCTGTCTGGGTTTGTCATAGCTTTTCTTCCAAGGAGCAAGGGTCTGTTAATTTCATGGCTGCAGTCACCATCTGCAGTGAATTTGCTTTATTTCTGAATAGATTTTCCTTTGTGCTGGACTGAGGGCAAGTCCTATTTATTTTCGTGTTTTCAATATCTAGTATGACAAATGTTCAATAACTGTTATACCCTAATTAACTGTCATAATTTGGCTCTTTTTCGGCTTACAAAAGCAAAAGTAAAAGGAGAAAAGAGAAACTTGCTTGAGGTAACTCAGACAGATTTGGAAGAGAGCGAAAGCAGGAAGGGGATGAAAGAAATGTTTGCACTTCTGTTCCATTCTTTCTTCCACACTCATTGAGCCTAGCAGGAGGGATACTGTGTTGGGCGTTCATGTGTGAGGAGAGGTGCTCTTCAAAGTGAAATGAATTGAGGCCAGAAAGTCAAAGGAAAAAAACAAAGTGCTCTGTAAACGTCAAGAAAACATGGTTTGAGAATTATGCATTTAAGAGAAAGAAAAGAAATGGTGGGGAGCTTATTTTATAGTTCCCACAAAGGCCACCAACTGGCATGTTGGCCCAAACAGGGTAGTTGAAAATGGAAAAAATAGCTTTGGGGGTAGATGGAACAGAGAAGCAACCTATAAGTGGCCACTCCAGTAAGATGTCCCTCACTTGTGGAAAGTTTATACTTTAAGACTCTTTTTAGCATATTTTCTGAAATCAAGTTTAGCACAAAGTTAGCAAGTCTAGAAAAGGCTGCCCAAGACCAAACCCTAGTTTGAAAAGATATGATGTTTCGCTAAACAGGTCATTCTCACTAGAACAGCACCTTTAATATGAGTATTCATAATCTTCCTCAAATCACTATAAATGTTTGCTCAAATAAGCAGTAGCCATTTATACATTTCTCAGTCTTTTGAGGATGCTAAGTATTTTGCATAAAGAAACATTCTGAGATAACTGAAGTTTACAATAATGCATACACTTAAAAAAGAGTTTGAAAAACTGGAACAGATGAGAAAAATATTAACAGTTCCCACTTTCAAATTTAGACTTTTTAAAATTCACAAATACTCTATAAAATTCAAAAATAAAATATTATAATGGGGATTATAAACACCATAATGGAAAAGGAAAAAGTATTCAATGGATAGCTTAGCATTTCATTGTACAATGAACAATGATTTAAATACTACTGTACTGATTCCATTTGGGTTTTAGCAAAGCCTCTTACCCGGAGCCCGTGGAAGCGAGGATTACTATAGAAGAGCTTCATCTGCTCAGATGGAAGTGGTCCTAGCACCTTCTGAATGGTAAAAAGTTGGTCAATTTCACTTTCTCCAGGAAATAAAGGCTGTCCATCACTAAGCTCCCCAAGAATACAGCCAACTGACCACATATCTACGGACTTGCCATAGGGAGCTCTGAAAAGCAAAGGGAGAGATTATCTTGGCAACTGAAGGAATAAGTTTTAATAATTTCCAAACTATTTTGAACAGATTCAAGATTTAAAGCGTATTTGGGTATTTAAGGAATTTGAAAATACCACATGGACAAAAGTGAGGCTGAAAAAAAGGAATTACGGATATCAAAGTAGAAATTCAGAACACAAGTAAATAAATGTAAACAAATAAAGCCATCAGTTTAATAACAATTTAGTTAGTATATACTGATTTGAAATCTATTTACATCCAGATATATATGTTGATTATTAATAGCTTAATAAACCCTAATAGCAGCACACACATCTGATGAGTTAGCACGCACCTGGAGAATGAAACGCTCCCAAGAAATGTATTTCCTAGGTAATTATCCTTTAGCTCTTTGAATGTCAACAAGTTGTACTGATTCATTTTTTGAGTTCAGTCTCTTAAAATGTACAACTGACTTATGTGTCTTCTTAAACAGCAAACATTTAATATTTAACCTGTTCTGATTGCACAGAGTCAAAACAGCTAAGATTATGCTAAGCTTTATTGGATTATTTACTTGAATCTATTTGTATCCTTTGTTTATGAAGCTTTATGACAGGTATCTCCCTCAAAGCATTTTTTTCATGAATTGAGGGATTTATAGCTATCTTTCAAGGTATGAGTTTACCAGAGGGCTTTTGGAGTACTACTGGTGCTAACAGGCTAGATATAAAATCTACGTATCCCCCAAAAAAGCTTTATGTATTTACCTGAATATCTATAGCCTCAAGTCAAATTACATATGACAGATTAAGAAACCATATTTTCTTTCATTTCAAACATAAATTATCTAAATCTTAAGAAGCAAAAGCCAAAATACAATATCTGAAAAACCAAGGAAAGAAATTCTAGAATGTCATAGTACTATAGTAGTAATATAAAACTTTTAACAAACACTCTAAAGCACTTTTAACATAAAACAGAGTATGCTTCTAGGATAGTGAGTCATTGTATCAATAAGTCAATATTTTATTTATCTCATTTCCTTTCATAAAAACTGAAGAATCATATCAGGAAACTTCATTTAGATCTTTTTGGTAGCTTGTTGGGAAGGGAAGGATACCAATCTTTCTTTCATACAAGTATGAGAGAGGAAAAACTTGTGCTAGGTGGAGAAACTTGAGGATAATCTTTATATACCCATGATAAATTATTTTTTCTTATGTTAGCTAATTTGAATAATTTATGCAACTGTAACTATTTTGAATGTCAAGGAAAAGTCTTGAAAATGTACAAAAATCTGTAAATTCTACATGTTGACTAAATATCAACTGATTTCAATGGGATTTTTATATAAATAATATGGTTCTTCAACTAGTACTTGACAATCATTTAATTAGCAATATTCAATTTGGCTCAAATTAGTTGGAGTCCTCATCTACTTTTGGTAGCTCCCACATATCTCTAAATATAATTTCAGTTTTCCAATATGTATTATTAGGCAGCAAATACTCTCCAAAGTTTCACGTTAAGGCTGTCCTCAGAATGAACTCAAGGACATTTTATAGACAAAATTATAATGAGTCCCTCTACCATACTTGAATCCTCAGATGGGGGTCTAAGAATGATTTACTTCAAATTCATTTCTTCTTTGGCAAATGCTGCCCAGTAAATTCAAACTCCCAACCCCTCCCCAAAGAATGGACACATGAATGGACAATGCATTCAAGTGAATCCAGACAGAGGTATACAGAAGAAACACAGATGACACAAAAGAAAATCAATCCTAAATCCAAGTTTAAAATGAACACAGAAATTCTAAAATCTATCCACCCAAGGAGGGATAATAAAGTGACTAGCCACCATTGATTTCAGGGATGAAGCACAAGCTTTTGATTTAAAAATAAATAGTAAAGCTTTCAGTAACTGACACCAATAATTCTTATAGGCTCTAGGTCTGCAATGAAATAAGAAGTAACACCAAATAGACACTGGGAAATCAACTGTTAACTTCCAAATAATCTTTCAGTGAGTAACTTAAATATATAATCATCATGAGCTTCAGAAGAAACAGAAATATATATTCCTATTATATAAAAAGTATCTATATTTACTGATTAAAATTTTTTTATTGAAGCAGAGTTGATTTACAATGTTGTAAAAATTATCTTTAAAAAATTAAATTTATCATGTCCCCTAGATACATATATGGCACACTAAAGAAAAGAGATGAAACCTATAATTAATGCAATGGTTATCATTACCACCATGTCTAATTTTATTTGTAGAGAGTGTCTTCTACCTCAATTTTTTGATGGTCCCAAAGAAGAAAATACAATCTAGGATAAATAAGAAAATACTACAACTACAATAAGTAGAGAATTTTTAGTGAGAATATGTGATGGAGACCAAGACTACAGGCCCCTTCTTAGTCTCTAAAGTTTAAACTTCTTAAGAGGAAGAATTTTATCAGATAATGCTTTTCTGCTGTTGATGGGTAAATGAAATAGCTGCCCTGATAGATAGAGCACTGAAAGTGGAAAGGTGGCACAAAGTGGATGGATATGGCAGTGTTGCTGAGAAAATCATCAATGGACTAGTTTGAATAGCCATTTATCATCAAACAGGATTTACACTGCTTGGAAGAAAAATGGCAGTTGGTTAATATTTACAGCAAAGTGGCTAGGCATAAGAGATATTCCAGAAATATTTGCTGAATGCATGAATGAATGAATGTATGAACAAACAGATAAGCCGGAATGTCAAACTCTGTGGATATCCACATTTTTAATGTGCAAGACCATTAACAAAGGTGGCAGCAATAATTCCCCTCATTTCTGCATACCTGCCACTTTGTAATGTGACTCTGCCACTCCTCCCATCAAGTTTATTCCTCCATCCCATGAATCAGAGCACAGACAAGTAACATGCTTTGGCCAATGAGGCAAAAGTAATGCAAAGAGGCTTGAAAAAACACTTGCTTTTGGGCTTGCCCTCTGCTCTGGGAATTCTACTGCTATTATGCGAAGAAACTTGGAACTAACCTACTGGAGGATGAGTCCCCATACAACAGAGATGGTTTGTCCCAGCTGAGGCTCTCTAAAACCAAACAGTCTCCAGATGACTTGCTGACTGATTGTAGCTACATGAGCAATTCCAATTGAGACCAGCAGAAGAATCAGCCAGTTAAACTCAAATAGCTGATACCCCCAATCCATTTGCCCCCAGAATCATGAGCAAATAAAATGGTGCTTGTTTTATGCCATTAAGTTTTTAGGTTTGCTATACTGCAACAGGTAGCTGGCATTTAATTAACTCAAGTTCTCATCTTCCATAGATAATCTTAAGTTAACAATAGAGGATCAACAATATGTAGATGTTATTCTATTCTGGGAAGGTAACTCACCCAAGTAAGAGTTCTGGGGACCGATACCACCTGGTGGCCACATATTCTGTATAATTAGCATTATTTCCTTCTGATAGATTCCGAGCAAAACCTGAAAGACAGAAAACCCAAAAGTGTAATTTTGAAAAAGAGTTAATTTCATGCTGACAAAATATTTCAGTGCTACATTAATATCTTAAAGGAACATCAAAAGAATGTAATGATTGTTATTGAATGGGCTGTTTATTAACATGCCCTTATTATTTTAAAAAGTTAGTCCATTGTTCATATGTGAACTAAAATATAGAATGTAGTCACTACAAAACCAGTCTCTTCTCTCTAATAAAGAAATCCATGTTTTCAAAGTCTTTGCATGCTTCAGAGCATACTTTTAAACCAGCTTTTCCAATAAATGCAAATCTTACAAAATGAAGACTCCATAAGAGCCAAAAGTCAAAGTTACATTAGCATGTTGCAGATAAGTCATTAATTCAGCTATGTGGGACTTAGATAGTATTTCTGTATCTACTGGTGCTGATCAGCTCCGACCATTATGTAAACAACAACAGTTAGGGTTGGCAATGATGGAAACGAAGCAGGCCAAAATGATTTTCTCCTAATGTAACTGAGAAGCATATTAGGGATATCTTAATTACCTTACAGACTCTGTTGCTCCCCCACCTCCCCAAGTAACAATCCTTTCAAAAGGTTTTGCGGCCACAAAATAGACTGGAAGGTAGGTTAATTACCCATCTAACTCACTGAAAGCAATATAGGTTCACTGTAAATAGTTACAGAGAACCAGAATATTAAAATTAAAGGTGAAAGTTAAGGCATATATATATGCATGGCTGAGTCCCTTCGCTGTTCGCCTGAAACTATCACAATGCTGTTTATCAGCTATGTGCACATGCGTGCATGTGTGCTCAGCTGTATCTGACTCTTTGTGACCCCTGAACTATAGCCTGCCAGGCTCCTCTGTCCACGGAATCTTCCAAGAATACTGGACTGGGTTGCCATTTCCTACTCCAAGAGATCCTTCTGACCCAGGGATCGAACCCACATCTCCTGCTTTGGCAAGCAGATTCTTTACCACTGTGCCACCCGGCTATATCCCAATATGAAATAAAAAGTTTTTAAAAAAAGTTTCAAGAATTAGAAAATACTGTTTTTTAAAGTAGAACAGTAAAAAAATAAAAATAATCACAGCACCAAAACAAAACCCCTAACTTCAGTTAATCAATACTTCTTTATAAGACACATTTGGAAGAAATATTTATATTTTTTATTGGGATTCTTCAAGCCAGACAAAGGAGCTACATGCTCTGGGAGGGAAAACAATTAGGAGGTTTTTGTTGGGGATGCACAGGACACAGAATGCCACACGTGGTGCTGCCATGCAGAACTTCCTGACAATGTAAAATAAAATTGTCTTTTAAGAAATGATGCTAAACTATGGATACTCTTTTACCATTATTAACTATTCTACACACACCTCTTTTTTAACTTGCTTTACCAATTTCAGCTCCTAAGTACTTCTTAACACGTTTAGGTATAGCAGGACTCTTCTTTACAATATTCCTTATCATAAAATACTAAGAAAATTAAGTCCTACAAAACATTTTTCCTCAAGCAGACAGGTTCATAACAGTCAAACTCTTAAAAATCAAAAAGTGAAAACAGTTATACAGGCTTCCAATTGCTGCACTGGCCAAAACTGGTCATTCTACAAAGTGAATTTTTAGAATGCTTCTATTTCTCTCACCTGTGCAATCCATATTCTAAGTACTAATCTAACTTCTCCTTATACAGGGAGATAAAGATACAAGGAGATAAATAAGAAACCTCATTTATATATATTCACACTGTATTTGTGATTATATTTAAATATATAAAAAATAACATTTTTTAAAAAGTTATTTTTTAGCACATGGATTAGGCAAAAATGCAAAATTTTTTAAGTTTTAAATCATTTTTTAAAATAAAGTGATCCATGATATAAAACCTAATCTATAATTTTAAAACTTTTCTGAATTATTTTAACTTAAATTTTTAATAGCACATGATACAGTTTTATATATACAAAAAACAATACACAATTTTGTACTGTGATACAGTACGACTCAAAACTTCCTTATACACTCAACCAGGAGCTGGAATATCATAATCAATTAATAATACCTTGACTGAACATTTAAAGGAGATAAATGGAATGTCTTTTAACCCTACAGATTATAACTATCATATATATATAATACATATATATTTACATAGTTATTTTTCAGTGTTTATGATTGTGCCCTCAATAATTTCTATCAATATTTAAAATATTAAAAAAATTTTTTTTATCCTACTCAAGCCAGAAGGTCATGATAGTATTTTCTAGAAAATTCTTTCTCTGGAGTCATTAAATACTGGGCTTATGAGTATACACCAATTTAAGTCAAAAGATAAAAAATACTTTTAAAACACCTGTAAAAGCTACCTTGTGTTATATTAAATTAATTTTATACTTACAGGACTAAATTTCTTTTTAACTTACCAAAGTCACACAGTTTCAAAACGTCATTGTGGCTGATTAAGAGATTTTCTGGTTTTATATCTGGAGTATCAAGATTAAAAAACAATTATTAAAAAATGGACCATGTATTACTGATTGACACGGTTAGATCACTGTAATGGCACTTAATTAAAAATAGAATAATTTGAACAGAAAACTGGTGGTAAAAAGCAGAGTAACACATTTTATAACAGTACACAAAAGTTTCAATTAATTTCGTTTTGAGAAACATGCAGACCACAATTTCAAAAATAGTTTTTCCCCTTAAATCTTAAAGGAATTGACTGGATCTCTGAAAGGAATTTAAGGATGACTGAATCTAGGTTACCACATTTCAAGGAGCTATTTTTACTTTATAAAATACTAATAATACAAATTTTTGGAGATTAGTATAAAATGTTCACATCCATAAGATACTTTAAAAACACATACAAGACTAAGTAGATAGCATTATATTTCCTGGAGGAAAAATACACAGAAGATATATTCTGTCATGATTTTCTATATAATTTCTATTATTTATATATCTGTTTAGCTTCTCTGTGTGGTTCATGATCATAAATATCTAGTGCTGAAGCTATGCTGGATGAGTCAAGATAAGATTTCTCATTTTTTCCATGGAACTTCTGAAGATGTGGTGGGAGTTAAGGAGTAGAAATACACAGAAGATGCAGTTTAATTCACCCCTTTGGAGGCATCTCACAATTCTATTCACAGAGTACTCATCATCTATATTATATGGTAGAAGTGAAAATGGAGAAAGGGAAGAGGTAGGGGTGAGATCTATAGATTGCAGAACCATCTGAACCATTTCAGATCAGATTTCAGAATTTGTAGATTTGTTTCTATTGCTAATTCACAACCATTAATTCACTATACACTTAACCAAATTACAGCATCACTATGGAAATGCCGCTAAATCAGTTCCTTATTAATATCCTCAAACTGTAGCAGAGACTGTTATTAGAATCATTATCCTAGACACTAGATGTCCAGGTGACCAGGCCACCTCTCCATGCTGCCAACAACTTTCGTAAAGTAACTGCTATGGAAGACAAATGGAAGACAAATAACAAATTGTCTCTTTCCAGAAATAATAGGAGTTGGCATTCTTCACATGACCTTTAAGCTATTCTTAACGTGAAACTATTTTTAAAATGATATCCTTTTGTGTCTGTTTAGAAACACTAAAATGTAGTATTCATTTGCCTGATAATTCAAAGATAAGAAAATGGATACTGCAACATTTTCTGACAAAAATTTTTTTAGCTTCATTATTGTTTAATGCGTGACTCTTGAATGCAAGAGATTATCAGGAGAAGATAAACAGTGTAGAGTTAAAGATGGTGCTGAGCAAGTAATTTCTCTTTTATTGCTATAAACCATCCACCTCATGGCAATAAACGACAAAATAAAACAGTTTATGGAAGTATAATCATGGCCTTTACGCAAGGCTGATCATGCCTAAAACCTGAAAACAATGGGCACTTTCCAGTAACAGGCAGGGAAAATCAGGAGGCAAAGGTACATACTAGAGATCTTGGTTGAACAGAGAATGAAAAGTGATTGTCAACGGGGGCCAGTCACTTAGCATCACCTCTAAAGTCTGATTCTGGCTTGTTTCACATTACCAGGTCTATCTGCAGGACCAAAAGGCAATGGAGAAGGTTGTTGCCCTCGCCAAGCAAGCTGCAAAGTTTGCATTTGTTGAGTTCTTTTTATCACTAGGTACTTGTACTGTTGAAACCAGATCTGGTTATACAAACATGGAGATCTCACCATAATATCCAAATAAATGTGCAGTCCATCCTTTTGATGATACGAAAGGAGACCTGGAGCACAAATATTCTATACCTTCAAAATGTATTTAATTTAAACAGAATGTCAATGCCTATGTGAAATATTTTGTTAATTTTATTTGCTATTTTAATATTTTCCATTTTGAAAATTCCATACTTACCTCGATGAACAATATCATTCTTATGGCACCAGTGAATAGCTTTGATTAGCTGATAGATATAACTTTTTACTTTTTCAGGTGGAACTCCATTTGGCATTTCTTCCAGCAATTCAAGCATATTCTAAAAATTAAATAAAGAGCCATTGATCTCCAAAATTAGGTACGCCCACAAATTATGTGTTAAAAATTTTAAAAGCATCTTGGATGATAATTCATCTAATACACAGAGTACATATATTTTTAAATTGCTTTGCTTTTCATCTATAATCTTTTTCATGCTAAAGCAGGATACTGTATTAAATCAAGGCTCTCTTTTTAAAAGAAATTCAGTTTTTGCTACTCCCCAATGCTGTCTCCAATAATAATCCTGTGCACTCTTCACTCTCTGAAACCTATCAGCCATCATTTTAGCCTAATTTTGAGGGAAAAGCAACACAAAGTAGGGAAAAGACACTGTAATATATAGAGGAGAGGGGAAACAGTCATTTTAACATAGTGCACTGTGCATCTCTGATAGAACTTTACAGTAAGATCAAGCCTTGAAATATTTCTGGGAGACCTGGAAAATATTCTTAAATGATCCCTAAGATTACCAGTAGTCAATATAATCAGAACAAATATTTTAAAAGGCTACAAAATACTGTTGAAATAAAAATTCACGGACTCCAAACAAATCAATATGCAAAAATCTTAGTCTGGAGTCAGAGACCATTCTAAAATTCATGCTCATTGTTTAAGTAGCTGCTGCTAAGAAACTTCAGTTGTGTCCGACTCTGTGCGACCCCACAGACGGCAGCCCGCCAGGCTCCCCTGTCCCTGGGATTCTCCAGGCAAGAACACTGGAGTGGGTTGCCATTTCCTTCTCCAATGCATCAAAGTGAAAAGTGAAAGTGAAGTTGCTCAGTCGTGTCTGACTCTTAGTGACCCCATGGACTATAGCCCACCAGGCTCCTCCATCCATAGGATTTTCCAGGCAAGAGTACTGGAGTGGGGTGCCATTGCCTTCTCCGTGTTTAAGTAGAAATTCCACTTAATCAATTTCCAATAAATTTCCAGATTAACTAAATATCCTCCATTTCCTCTGTAAAGCACAAGATTAAGGTCTATAGAATGATTAGAGTTTACTGTTTGTAGATGACCATCTAGGACACCAGTTCTCAAAGTGTAATGTGTGGATCTCCGGGAGTGGTGCTGTCTCAGAGGACCCATGAAGTCAAAACTATATTCATAACAGTACTCAGCTGTTTGCCTTTTTCACTGTGTTGGCATTTACACTGGTGGCACCTTAGCATGAATCAAAGCATTGGATTCTTCAATGCCATACTCTTACATTTGAAAAAAAAAAGGAAAAGGTCAATTTCAGTAAAGGATGTCTTTGATGAAGCAGTAAAAATTATCATGTTTATTCAGTTACAGTTCTTGAGTACTTGTCTTTTTAGGAATCTACATGATAAAATGAGGAATACAACTCAACCACTTCTGCTGCATATCAAAGTATGCTAGCTGTCTTGGGGAAAAGCACTTGGGTAATCAACTTATAAATTGAACTAGTCATTTTTCTTGAGGCATACCATATTTTACTTGAAAGAGTGACTGATACATAAACATTTATGTTAACATGCAATGGGTTTATTATTGTTGTTTCAAATGAATCAATAAATATTTTTATATTCTTCAGTTTTGACTTCTAATATGATAAATATTAATAGATAAAACCCACATAAATACAAAGCTCTTAGGGTTCCCAGTAATGTTAAGAATGTAAAGGAGTCCTAAGACCAAAAAGTTGCTCTAAAATTTTGCCCCCGCCAGTCAAGTTGCATACATATAACCAATCAGCTGCCTGTTTATAATACTCTCATACCTATTTATAACAGATACATGTTATCTTAATATAATTATGTATCATATAAGCCAACTAAATAATGTTTTTAAAAAAGAGGTTTCCTGTTTATAAGAAAGTGAAGTTTAATAATTTGGAAAGACTTAAAGGAAAGCCACTACACATAATGCTATCTAATCAAATGTAAATACAACTAGAAAACACTGGCAAGGGACAGTGGTGGTGGTAGGATTCTGCACTGAGACTACTTTGCAATGTTTTTAAGTTTTCACTTCACTTTAAAGAAGCTGACACAGGATATCACTGATGCATTAAGGGTAGGATGTATGTAAGAAAGCCCATCAGAAATCCAACCAGAAGATCAATACCCACTTCTAAAGAGAATGTGGAAAATCTGTATATTGATAAGTCTTAAGATGAAATAAAATGTTTAAAACATATATGTATCATTTTTTAGGGATTCTCCCCTGGAATTATCTTTTTCAATTAACAAATGCACATGAGGAGTAAAAGAGCTTTGTAATGTCCATCAGCAGATGAATGGATAAGAAAGCTGTGGTACATATACACAATGGAGTATTACTCAGCCGTTAAAAAGAATTCATTTGAATCAGTTCTGATGAGATGGATGAAACTGGAGCCGATTATACAGAGTGAAGTAAGCCAGTAAGAAAAACACCAATACAGTATACTAACACATATATATGGAATTTAGGAAGATGGCAATGACGACCCTGTATGCAAGACAGGGAAAGAGACACAGATGTGTATAACGGACCTTTGGACTCAGAGGGAGAGGGAGAGGGTGGGATGATTTGGGAGAATGACATTCTAACATGTATACTATCATGTGAATTGAATCGCCAGTCTATGTCTGATGCAGGATGCAGCATGCTTGGGGCTGGTGCATGGGGATGACCCAGAAAGATGTTATGGGGAGGGAGGTGGGAGGCGGGTTCATGTTTGGGAATGCATGTAAGAATTAAAGATTTTAAAATTTAAAAAATAAAAAACTAAAAAAAAAAAAAAAAAGAGCTTTGTAATGAAGAACATAAATTGTATGTCTCATTTACTGTTCAACTCTAAATTCCTCACTTATAGAGAGAAATGTCCCCCAAAATCCATTCTTCCCTTACTAGAGCAATAAATATATCTTATAAGTAGATGCATAAATGCCCAGAAAGAAGAGTACATTTTTCTCTGCCTTGCAGCTAGTATGGCCATGCAACCAAGTCCTGGCCAATGGGATGTGATAGCTGAAGCTCCATCCTGACCTTGAGGACAAGGGCTACTTCTGAGGGGTGGCAGACCATAAAGGCGGAAGCCACCTGGGATCTCCTGCAGCTGTAGAGCAGAGGTACCATATCCATCTACCTTTGTATTTGTACTTGAGACAGAAACTTCTATTTTGTTTAAGCCACTGTAATCCTGCGTCTCTGCTACAACTCCCTACCCCTAAGAGCATCTTTCTCCTTGCCCTCTTGAGACTCACTGTCAATCATTAGGCACTGCTACTGATGGGAGGGTGATGGTCACCTTCCACTGAAAAACCGTAAGGACAAGAATCCCAGGCTTAGAGGTCAGAAGACTGGAGTTCTGGTAGCAGCTCTGCCACTTGCCAGCAGAGAGACTGCAGACATTACATACTGTCTGATACACATAGATGATTTCTCCAATTGCTCATATGAAATTGTAAACAATCACCATGAGTAGAATTAGAAATAAAAAAGATAATGAAAATAGATCTGGCTGAATTTTATTATTTGGCAGGAAAATTGTAGACCACATGATTATTTTTGACAACTAAAAAATAAGCATCTAATTCTACAGCAATCCTTTTTTATAACTTTTTAAAAAATATCAAATTTCAGGGTTTTTTCCCCCAGTGGGAAGGATCCCTTAGGAAAATGCCTAAATTAACACACAAAAAAGAAGCCTTTAAACAGATTTTGGAAAAGCAACATAAAACAGTGTTTTAAGGCAACAAAGTTTATATTTTTTTCAAGTTTTGCTTGTAATGAAATTACTATATACATATATATTTAATTAGAAAAATAATTTGTAAAGGCTGAATTAATTGAAAAGCCATATTACTGGTTAGCTGTCTTAGCAACTCTGCTTTCCATTTCATGATGATGATGCTGGTGGTGATACCCTGTCATTTATGACACAGAAAGCACCTGAGATTTGACCTAAAGCAAAGATAAACCTCTCCAGTCTTAATTTTAGATAAGAACACAGGAAATCAGCAGTAGCCACCTATTCACTCAGTAAGGAAACCTCTGAAAGGTCTGTCTGGCTCCAGTTTATTCTATTCTTGTGAAAGCACTTATTTCAGTTCTTGACAATAACCAACTGATGTAAGTCAGTTGCTGTTCAAGAAATTCATAGGTATACAATATTGTTTATGGCACTGGACATTCCCCCTCAGGTCATATGATTAAAACTGTCACTAACAGTTAATAACAATTATAAAAATATTAAAGCAAGTACAGAGACAACTCGAACAATATGTGCTTTATCTTTTCTCCCACGCTTCTATTTCCTTACTTGTGGTCTCATCTACCTCCTCAAGCTTTACCTTCTGGCTCCTGGCACATCTTCTTCCCTCAAATAAAGCTACAACACTGGCAATTCAAAAAGGCTGCTTCATGAGCCCGCTCATTAGCCATCTAGGTCTGATTCAGACAGCCTGTGCCTGTGCAGTATCTTACACATACTTCTATCATCCTGTACCGTCAGTGTCAATTTATGTGCCTCTCCCTCAGAGGCCTTGCTTAAGTTTAATTAAAACAAACCAAGTCTAAAAATCACTTGTTGAAGATAGAGTCTAAGACTTCAGAAGCCAAATCAATACACTGTTTAAATTTAGGATTATCTCTGTATGGTTAAAGCGTACAAAATCCTTCAATATTTTTTCAGGATTTCTAATGACTGTGGGTAATACTTTCATTTTTACAGTCACATTAAGAGCACAATGACAAGTCACATTCAACAATAATACTTTAATAGCATCAGAAACAGTACTAAATAAAAGAATGAGGCAGATCTCTACTGCGTCAGTGACTTACTTTTTCAACATACTCAAACACCAAGTACAATTTCCCCCTCCGACGAAAGGCTTCCTTCAACTCCACAATGTTTTCCTGTTTGAGAGTACGAAGCATTTTAAGCTCTCGTAAAGTCGTTTCCTTGACTTCTTCATTTTCTAGAATGTAAACAATGGTGAACAGAGTAAAATTAAAGCTTTCAAACCACTATTCAGGAAATTCTAAGAACACTGAAAACATACTAATTTCACTTTCCACTTTGAGTACTTCTGCATAAGAAGTCCAAGGATGGAATATCAAATATCAGATTTTCCTGTTGAAAGGATCAAGAATAAGAAACTTATAGAAGAAAAGGCTTACTTGACCAGCATGAACCTAACTTTCTGCTTGTATTTTCCTGTACTCTTTACTGCAAAGTGTATACATAAAACAGACTTACAGATACGACATAGGAATCCACTGTCGTGTTAACCCTACCACTACATACAGAGGAAGGAGGAGTTTAAAAGGGTAAAAAGGAATCAGTCATATCACTGTGCAGAGGAGCTTCCATGCAGCATCTGTAGCAGTTGAAATTTTCAAGCTGGGCCTGAAGCTTTGGCTTAAAAGAGCATTTTATTCCCCAGGCTGCACGCAAGTCACCTCTGTGAGCAGAGGTCATGTGCCCTGCACGCATCCACAGTGCAGCTCATAGTCGACCTGCAGGAAACTCTAAGGGTGACTGATCTCTCTGAACAGCGGCTGCTGCCAGTTCCTGCTGTCCTCCTGTGGCATGTCCATCTGTCCACCCCCAGGGAGTGTAGTGTACTGGAATGGAGAACTTATGCTGAACCAATATACCCTTTTGTATCATCAACTCCACTCATGGTGAACCCTCAGACACAGAGGAAGGACAGAAGTCACATTAACTCTAATGGATCAATTGGCAGGGGAGCAAGTAAGGTACTATTTCATGTTAAAGGAATTTTTATAATAGCTTTAGATCTAGTTGGGACATCCTAACCGCCATGGTTACATATGTATATACAAAGAAGGATATAGGGTCTTAATCCCTGATCAGCATTCTGAAAGCCAAAAACATCAGTCTAAAAACTGATTTTTTTTTTCTAACTTTAAGGAAAATCTCTTTAGGAGCAAAACCTGAACTAACATGAAACCACTTATAAGTCTTTGTTTAACCTAGTTAGTATAAATAATTCTTACGTTTTGCTTTAGAAATAACACCTGATCACAGGATCCTAAAGTGACATGCCATATTTCCATTCTAAAATCTAAGTTATGAATTCTAAAATACATATGACCCTAAGGTTTTGGGTAATGGTCAGAATCCTAGCTTGAAAGTCTAAGCTGTGTGACCCTCACATTCAGGCATGTCTGAGAAGGAAGAAAATAGGGTTAGGGACAGAGATGAGAAAGATGAAGATACCTTCAAGAAAGAAATGTTTCCTAAGCAAAGTACACTAGAGAAAGGCCCTAAATGGGACCAAAGAGGGAAGGGAGATCCTAAATGCAGGGCCAGCAGTATCTCTGAGATTATGGTTGCCCCACACAGCTCAGATCTTAGTTCCTGGACCAGGGAATGAATCCAGGACCTGGCAGTGAAAATGCCAAGTTGTAACCACTGGACGACCAGGGAATTCCCCTACCCCACCTCCCTTCAAACTGAGTTTAAAGAAAAAGACTATAATAAAACCATGGGCTTTGTAGTAGCCCCTGGAGTATCTGTAATAAACAGGAAACAAAGTCAACACTCCTTTGTGAACTGGTTACACAAGTGAAATACTCCCCTTATTTCAAGAAAACTGTTGGAGAATCCTGAACAGGAATTCTGCCTATCAGAAGGCAGGAAGCAGCAGTAGCAAAAGTGGACAGTGGCACAGGCAGTAGAGCAATCCACCCACATCAGGGGGTTAACTAGAAACCAGGTCCTCAAGGGCCCATGTCGGAGCATGAAACAGGGGGCCACCTGGCAGTAGGGGCAATGTTTGTGACGTGATTAGAGGACTTTCCAAAGTAGCTTAGAGGCTTGTGGTGGGGGCAGATGTCCAGCTGTTCTGCAAACCAGGGCTGGGCCAGAGAACTGGTGTTTTGTAACTGTCAGAAGCGCTAAAGACTAGGGAGGCTAAATGCCTCCAATCTTATGAAGAAGGCCAACCTGTTTCTCTGCTGTCTCATCTGAGTTACTCCCAAGGTTGAGGTAATCAAACTAAAATCCACCTATCTCTAAGACACAGACTGCTACACAGATGGTCTTCTAATAAGGAAGTAATTCAGCAAGAGACAACTGTACTACTCACGACCTGATCCTTGTCTGCGTTTCTACCCCCATTTCATGCCCTTCTCTCCCTACCTTTATGTTAGTCTTTCGGTTCCCAAAAGAGCACCAAACTTTATTTTTTAACCTTAGGGCCTTTGAGCTTGTTCCCTCTGCTGAGAACCCTCATTATACTACCAGACTCTTTACAGGGCTAGCTCCTTCAGGCTTTAGTTTAAATGTCACTCGATCACTTAGCCAAAGCAAGCCTCCATCCCCATTAGTCCTCATCTCAATACTCTGACTTTTCATTCACAAACCTTTCCACCATCTTTATTGGTGTATTTGTTTGCTTACTGGTTTACCATCTATGTGGCCACTGTTGCTAATCCGAGAGCTCTAGGACGACGGGTCTAAGTTCTGCTTGGTATTCAATAACACACACCCAACCACCTAGGACTGGACCTGGTACAGAGGAGATCAATAAATACTTCCTACACAAATGCTTTTGATGGTGCTATGAGGAAATCTTTGCCCATATGTGGCTAGCTCTTATTCCCATAAAACATGGGAAGCAGCAATATGATATCAAACAAAAGGCACTTCGCCTTCCTGGTTTTGAGGACAGTGTTTTCAAGTTTCTGTCTCTAGAACTTTGAAAGGGCCATTTTTCAGACAGTAAGACAAACTGAATTTATTTTCCCTATTCACCTCTCCCCCTAGTAGTCTACAATATGTGATTATGAAAAATGAAGGTTCCAGAAAACTGACAGCACCAAGGGTCAAGAACACACATGTATTTGGTTATTAGAACATCCCTAAGCTATGCTGGAGCTGGTTACAATAAATGGTGCAACAAAGTAAAAGGTAAATAAAGCTGGTATACTTTTTCTAATCAAAAGCTTGGGGAATTCTTGGCACTGAAAAACAGGTACCTTTGTATCATTACCAACTTGCGGCAGTTTCACTTTGCTAACAAAGCCAAAAGGCCAAAGCAACATGGCTATCATAGAAGGAACACTGAAGTAGGATCCAGGAGACCTAGATTTTGGACCCTTTTAACCAACTAACAATGTAACATGTGACTCTGGGCAAGCCATTTAACTTTTCATTCATAAAATAACTAAATGGACACTCCTCTACACCCACACAGTACCCTAAAAAGTCCCATGGCCTTTTCCAAATCTAATAATCCATGATTTCTTTTCATTAAGATCTCATTGATTATGAGCCTAAACTCCACTGAATTTTGGTACTTTGTTATATATGTATTTATCATTCGAATCTATACTAACTTTGCTAAACAATGGCTAAAGAGAAAAGAAAAACAAATCATCAAAAAGAAGGTCACAAAATCACTTAGTATGCAGAGATACCTTATTTAACCAGCTCATCTTGTTTAGGAAGTGAAGGTTCTTCTAATTTATGTCACTCAGTTATTAAAAGTTGAGGTAAGCACTTCAGCACTAAGATTATAATGAATGGGAACAGGAAGAAAGTGGAGTTATTAATTCTGTAAGTGAAAGTAAAAATGCACACTCTTCATTATCTGGAAATTCCATTATTCTTGTTCCTATGAGTACTTTTAAAGGTTCCTGGCCTACTCCATGTACTTCATGATGAAAACTGTGGCACTAAATGATTAGATGATGGGGAAAAGGAATGCACATTCCACTTATACATGCTTCTCTCCTCAGAGGTTCAGAAAGTAGCAAGGCTGTTGAGTAAGGCAGATTTTTAAAGGTAGATGCATAGCCCACTGAAGTGGGCACAACTCCCCCTGCCCTCCAGATGAAATAATCTCATGGCTTGTTATTTAGGTTGTGTGTGTACATCTGACTCTTTGCAACCCTGTGGACTGTAGCCCACCAGGCCACCTCTACCCATGGAATTCTCCAGGCAAGAATACTGGAGTGGGTTGCCATTTCCTTCTCCAGGGGAACTTCCCAAGCTAGGGATCCAACCCGGGTCTCCTGCATTGCAGGCAGATTCTTTACCGTCTGAGCTACCAGGGAAGCTCCATGGAGGGTGTTTAGCTTAGTACAGGTAGTGCTTCTGACAAAGTTCTGTAAATTCTACTGAGTGATGACTAAAGAGTAGGGTCAGAAAAAGGACATTTAAAAAACCCACAAACTAACTAACCTATTTCTAAACTTGCCAGCAAGGCTGAAAGTTAACACACATAAAAATCAAGAAGGGAGATACCAAGTAAAAGAAAACAATTTTTAAGAAGAAAGATCACAGGAGCAAAAGAAATGCAAAGATAAATGATGAAAAGAGAAAAATCTAAAGATGAGCAGAAACTCTTCTGTAACTCTATTTTTAAAGAACTGTGGGCTTGGAAAATAAGTCCAGAAATAACTATAACCTACTTTATGAAATCACAAACTTGACACTTTTGTATAGCCAAAGAGGCACCCCAAAATGGACTTTAAACACGTACTCTGTGGGGAAAAGTCAAGCCATCATGGTACAAAACCATAATGGTGCCATTTTGAGTCTGGATGCCCTGACTGAAGAGGTAACATCAACAGGAGGCAAGAAAAATGGCCAGGGGGGTTTGAATGGTGGTGCTGCTGTCATATATACCAAAATTGATGAGAACTCTTAAATCTTCAGAGATGAAGGCCAGATAAAGCACAATGGAAATGGATTAAAACATGAAAGGTACAAAATGTTCACCAAATCCAAGAAGAATCCCTGAAGTTTGAAAGAGATCCATTTTGGTCATTAAAAATAATTGTGGTGAAATCATGACTAGCTCAAACTTAGTGAACTGATTCATCTGTTTAACCAAGGGTTGGAAAGTCTGTCTCAAGGCCTCTCTTACAGAGAAATCAGATTTTTGAATTTAAAGATTATGAACCCTTGTTTTGTACAAGTATACAAAATAAGAGGCCAGAGTTCCCTTGATTCTGAGATCAGAATAGAACTTTCTAGTGTCTGAGTAAAAATAAGGATGACATAAACTGGAGGAAAGAATGATCAATTATACATTTTCTTATGGTTAAGAACAACTATGTCCATTCCAAGGTAAAATATTTATCTATAGAAACCATAAACAGGAGCAAGATATGAAATGCAAGCAATTTTGATAGAAAAGCAAAGACACAGCCTAAATCCTATCTTAACCATAGACTACTACACAACTCCCTCAAAGTCAGCCTCCTTGTCATGTATGGAGGCCCAATGACAAGTGAGGAGGATCTCTCTTCACCCTATCACCCGTACATTCAGAAAGGGCTGAAAAGTTCGAATAAACAAAAGGTACTATCACATCAGATGATTCAAAAGTTTGTCAAAAATAAACTTTAGACCACAGGACTTCTTTAATTAAAGGTTGAACAGTGTTTTTAATTCTTGCTGGTCCAAAGCTATCTAAATTAGTGCTCTTGGATTATTTAAAGAATTGAGCATGGTAGACACTGGCACATAAGAGAATGCTGATCCAAAAGTGATGGAAGATTATCATCTGAACATCAAATATCAATGTACAAGATTGGAATTATAGGAAGGGTAGGAGGATTAGCCTCAATTTATCATTATACATAGCCTGAAAAGTATCTTTTAACTAAATAATCTCTAGTATCTTTTTGGTCTCTGATCATTTTTCTCTTCTCAGAAAAATACAAATACATACCGAGCAGAATTAATTCTGTGGAGACTTCTGGTTGGTTAGGTATTTATTAGTTAAGTGTTTCTCTGTGGAAACTTATATTAATAGACAAATTTATAATACTAACATTCAGGGTTATCATCAAGAATTCATTATCTGAGACTCCACATTTATGATGATGAATAAAGAAACAAAAGTCATCAAAATAGAAAATATTAACAAATGAAAGGATCTCAAATAAAAATGTCTTCACTCAAGCATTCCTTCCTTTTAACAGGAGTTTTTAATTCCCACCAGTGTGTCAAAGTTTTTCAGGGAGAATCATATCAAAGACACTGATAAATGACCTGATGGAGTTATACCAGTTAACTGGAGAGAAAAAAAAAAAAAAAACCTGACAGGATGAAGACAAGAAAAAAAAAAACAAAACAAAAAACAGGAAAATACTGAAAAAGAAGGGATAAAACCTTTGGTATAATTTTAATGGCCTTTTTATTGTGAAAGTCATTCATTGACCTAGCCTATAGTTTTACTGTAAAAATTGCCCCACCCTGCCAAAAGATAACACTTGATTCTTTTCTCTAAGAAACAGTACATAGTTGCTATTATAATCTAAATTGTGTTAACTATAAGATAAAGTAAATTTATTTTCATAACTTTAATTTCTTTTTTTTAACTTAAAACTCTCAATTTAACTTTTTATTTACTATAAAATTTTGGTTTCCCTTTTAAATAATAACCTAGGATAATAACAACTTCTTAAACTAAACAGTAGTCTACCTTAAAATGATGCTCAAAAAACGGTTTATGTAAATTCGTGGATACATATGAATTTAACAAAAGAGGACATTATCATAATCTTTTAAAGCTAACAGAGGATAATATATACTCAAAAAATATTCCTTGATACCATCAGCACGAGAATACTTGATTGGCTTGAATGTGGGTCAGACCAGGTTCAGATCCCATTTCAGTTTAACTGTTTTTGCAGAATTATTTCATTACCTTCACAAAGATTTTTAAATACTGGATTTAGAAAAGTCAGTATAATATCAAAAGAATATATTCAGGATAAATAAAGGAAACCATGGGAGCTATATGACAATAAGGGCAATATTATCATGAAATGATATTTTTAATTATAATTAGCTTGACTAAAATTTAAGATGATAAACTGATACAGAATTAAGTGGTTTACATAGGGGTTGAATGGACATCCTCACCAACACTAGACTATCTATGTACACTTCATACTCCAAAAGGGTATGAACTGCACATGTTCCCTTGCTTTCCATTAAGCACGGTAATACTCTGGCAGGAGGAAAAGGGTAAAGACAGAAAAGATTGTGTTAGGTCTCCCAGGGAGAACTGGAAATAACAGGAAAGTGTGCCTAGGATAGGCCTGGAACTGAGAAGTTAGGAATAATTGGATACGTTTTCATATTCTATCACTGAAATATTTAGGAAGTATCCCTCCAGAAGTATGTACAGGCATGCCTACGAAGTGTCCAGGTGCAAGGTGGGTGAATGATGGGGCTGCATGCTTCTGATAGTAACTGATAATGGCCCAGCAGAGATGAGGGCAGAGTGGATTTGTGTTTTGTCAGCTCAGCGAAATAAGAGCTGATCAAATGTTTCCCATCATGTTTAAACTACCAATACAGTCCTGGGATGCCACAACTAGAAATAATCTCTCTTACCTCAAAATTATGCAAAGTGATTCAGGCACTGACTGCTTTCTACTCTTTTACTGCTTTTTATTTACATGTCTTAATTCTAACTGATCAGAAGCTTCTTGAAAGTATCCAGACCTGATTTACCTTCATAGATCTTACAGCACCTGGTTCAGTACTCAGTGAATTTTTTTATTTTTTGGCAACACCATCCAGCATGGTGCTGTTAGTTGTCTGACCAGGGATCAAACCCAAGGCCCCTACAGTGGAAGTGCAGCGTCTTAACCACTGGACCACCAAGGAAGTCCCCAGTGCTCAATGAATTTCAACAGATACACTACTGATTGCCAATCTGAAGGTACTCTAATGTGGGGTCAAATATATCACTTAATTGAAGCTAAGAATTGGTATTCTATAGGATAGAGGTTGTAAAGAATTGGGTATTTATTTTTTTAAAAGCAATGACATATGTGGCCTAGATTGCACTGCTTTTCAAAAATTTGATGACACATTATTTCTGGTGGTAACTGATGGTCGACAATGTGCCTTACAAGATGAATGCACAGTCAGAAGTTTTTATATGCAGGCAAAGGTTATGCTTTGATCTACTGTTGCAACCACTCTTTTTGGTAGAACACCATTTGTCTCTTGGCCACCTGTGGTTAGCCCAAAGCCACTGCTCAAAGAGCTCACTTCTAATGGTCTCCCAGTGGGTTGGCCTGGGGCTATTGCTTCCTATTAGACTACAGGTATATCATTTGAAGTAGGGCTTTTTAGGGTTTTGTTTTCAAAGAATAAGCTAAAAGTACTTTTTTTGGGGGGGGCTACTCTTTAAGGCTGCCAAGACAAGGCTAAAATTCCCAGCTGACGTGCATGTGTTCCACATAACCAGCACATCAGAGCTGGGTTACATCAAATACTACTGTCTCTACCCTAGGAATTGTTAGTGAGGCCCATTTGTTATTTAATGTTTGCTAAGTCTCTAAGGTAGGGGTGGTGAATGTTCACAAATACAGAGGCTGGTATCTGACAGTACACAGTCGCTGTGTGCTGATGAAGGTAGGCTATGAATGCTACTGTCACGCTTCCAACTAGATATGATCAGTTGATGCTATGGTGGGATCTCTCACTCGTGTAGCACTAGTTTTCAAATGGCAGGCTGTGACTCATTAATGGTGAAATAAAAATATTTGATGCCAAAATAGGTACTTGTATGAATTTATATGAGCAAGAAAGAACAGAAAATAAAATAACCTTGTGAAACTTTTCCTTCAGTTATATATGTATGATATTATGTATGAGAACACTGTATTAGGAGGTAAAAAATATTTCTGCTTGGAGTCTCTGTCAAAAAAAACTGAAAAAAATGCTACCTGGATCTTCTTAGAGGCCACGTCTGTCTTTGGAGTCAGTTTTACTACTTGGCTGTATTTGTATGGCCAATAATAGTCTGGATTTAAAACCTAATGGCCTAATGAAATGCTTTATTTTTTCTCCTGTACATTACTTTCACTGGGTACACTATTTTTGTTGTTGTTGTTGTTAACTTTTATTTTAAACCTTCTTGCCCAGTATAGGGCAAATTTAATACTCCATTTGAAATGGTCTGTATGTGACCAAAGCCTCCAAGTACGGTATTTCTTCTTGAAAAGCTTTTCTTTTCCTAATGAGTTATTCTAAATATAAAACCATTCCCTCTGTACTGTCTA
Organism: Ovis aries; assembly: GCF_016772045.2. Classification (NCBI taxonomy): domain Eukaryota; kingdom Metazoa; phylum Chordata; class Mammalia; order Artiodactyla; family Bovidae; genus Ovis; species Ovis aries. The sequence continues at coordinate 16,819,307 of NC_056080.1, read as the reverse complement.
CATACTACTTATCTTTGTATTTCTATCTGAGTAGGAAGCAGAGATCACAGTAACCAATACCAAAGCCTTTAACACAGCACTCACTACTTGGATGAACCCAGAAGTATTTATTTCAAATAAGTTTTCTCATTTTAAACTGTTAGTATGTGGAAACAGTGTAAATAGCATGTCTTCTGTCCAGCATTTGAAGCAAGATTTCCAAGGCTGTCTCTTTAAAACACAAAGTGAATTTTCTGGTATCATGAGATTTGAAAATATTCACACAAGAGGAACTAGATGTTTCAAAGCAAAGCATGATGATCAATAAGATATATTTATCATACTTTCTGATATTGAGACTCTAAAATCTAAGGAACAGGGTCTAATCAGCTAGATTTCATCTCTTCCATATTCAATTCACAAAAACCAAATACAGAAAGAAAAAAATATATATATATACCTTCACTGTCCTTGAATTTCTTGATTGCCACAATTTCATGCGTTTCCTGCAAAGGAAAAGAGGCAGAAGAAAAGTCATTCTCTAGTGTTTTTCAAACTGGGAATCCCAACTGTCTGGAGGTATATTCTGAAACAGAGTAGCAAGAACTTAGAGAATAAAAAATAAATCCTCCTTGTCCCCAGTTCCTCATTTCTCAGTTCCAAAATTATCTTTCTTACTACCCTGCAGGCATTGTCAGGGAAGGAAAAGGAGAATGGGAAGAGACTAGGGGACCAAGGGCTGATCTGGCTGAACAGGAATGAACCAGCAGCGCCAATGTCTTGAGGCAATGCAAAAGTAGCAGGATGGATGACAACGGACAACATCTATATTGCCCTCTGAAACCCAGGAAGTGAAGTCGCTCAGTTGTATCTGACTCTTAGCAACTCCATGGACTGCAGCCCACCAGGCTCCCCTGCCTCTGGGATTCTCCAGGCAAGAACACTGGAGTAGGTTGCCATTTCCTTCTTCAATGCCTGAAAGTGAAAAGTGAAAGTGAAGTTGCTCAGTCGTATCTGACTCTTAGAGACCCCATGGACTGCAGCCTACCAGGCTCCTCCATCCACGGGATTTTCCAGGCAAGAGTACTGGAATGGGGTGCCATTGCCTTCTCCGTCTGAAACCCAGGGACACATTTAATTGGGTTTCTCAGATGAGAGAAAAAAAACTTCTATAATACTTGGTAGTTGCTGGTAGCAGAATACCTCTTCCAAGTCTCCTCCTTTCACTTATGTCTTCCTAACAAATCTATCTTCCTAATCTATCTAGTTATTCACCAGCTCCTCCCCATTGACACCCATTTCAAATCCAAAGTGGACAAATATTTGCCACCAAATACCAATCATTAACACCCCCCTGCCTTTATTTAGCCCTCCTGAATTAACAGAAGTAGTTGGTGAGAAGAACCCTACTTTCAACTGAAACATCACAAGTTCTTTTTTTTTTTTTTTTTTTGGTCTTTTTTGGCTGGAAGAGAAGAAAAAGGCTAGAAAGGAAATGGAAATGCTAAGCGTATAACTATGCTAAATAATTCATGTCTAATATTCTAGCCTATAAAAGGAATAAAAAAGCTTTTGGCAAAATAATATATAGATTCTTCAAAGTCAACATGTCATATAAAAAGGTCTGGATAATTCAGGCCTGCTCTTTTCTACTCTAAGTAGGGATACTTTCAGATCTGTAAGAGCAAACCTTTTATAAAACTTTGTCCCTGCATCAAATCAAAAACAGACACAATATGAGGCAATAACCAGAAGGGTACAAAATTATTAACTTATCCAAAATACATGCTTTTCTCCTAGGTTCCTTATAAAGGCAAAGGGAATCATAAAAGTAGGGAGAAAAAAATAAATTTCAAAAAAGTGACCATTATGGTGAAAAACAAACCCTGAGCCATAACCATGTCTGTAAATCAAACCCTGTTTCTCACCTGCCAGTTGAAAATAGTAGAAAATACCAGCTTTCATATTTGTGTTACAGGGGGAAAATTATCTGAAAGTACTATAGGCTACTGAGGAAAAAGATTCTTATTAAGGTTATTATGTTTTTGTTTTTTTACAGGAGAAACAGAATGTAGAGTACAGAGAGCTTTGGGGATACAATTTATTTGTATATCAGCAGACCTTCTGATTTAAACTCAGCTGTCCAGGTACTTTTTGATACTGTAATGGTTTCATTATTGAGAAAGAAAAACTGCAAAGTCAAAAGTGATGTGGAGGATGATCACCTAGAATATTAACAGAGGTACCAGGTAACTCTGCTGGGTATGCTACTCTCTCTTAATACACCAACATTGTTTTCTTGCCCTGCTCCTTTTCAAATGGCTCCAGCTAGCAACCCACCTACAGCCTAAGGGAAAGTACAAAACCCTACGAGAAAACTGCTCACAGCACAAAGAAAGGGGCAGCAGGATGGCATCCAGGAAGAGAGGCCAACTGCCCACATTTCAACTGAGTGTAGCATTTCATCCTATAGTGCACATGTTTTTGTTGCGTCTTAAGTGTTAAAGCTTTGTTTGATTTTACAAAAGGTCTTGCTTAGTTCAAAACTGCCCACTGATATGACTACATATTTAAATTTATGACTGCCACCATCTTGAAGAAAGAAATTCATCAGATTTTCCCCCTGGTAATCTCATAAGTATAATTTATAGTATAAAACAGTTGCCTGAAGGGGGGGAGTCAAATAAAATGAAATGTTTCTTCTTTTATTTATGCTTTCATCAATACCACAAAAATCCTCTTTCGCCTCAACACACACACACACACACACACACACACATACACACACTCAATATGGGTTTCGTATTTACTTACAGAACAAAGTCAAACAAATGGAAGTTTTCTACATAAAGTCAATTCAATGTATGGTGGAAAACACACACAATTAAGAGAAGATGCTGGAAAAATTTAACATTTTTATTCATACTACTTATAAAACTAATATGAACTCATATAGAAGAATATAAAGGGATATGAGTATAAAAGAAATAAAAAATTATATAACCCTTCCTAATAATACTTAATAATATTTTCTTTCAGTAAATTTTTCTCAAACTGGAAGAACCTGAGCACACATATACTGTGTTGTATGTTGCTTTTAATTCACTTGATATTATACATGGAATATTCTGACCTGTCATTACTTTTTAAAACCATTATTTTTAATAGATGGTTATTTAACCAGTCTACCAATGAACATACTTCAACATCTGCATCTTCATTTCCATAAAGCAAATTCTGTAACTGATAATTCTATAACTGATAGGTCAAGGGGTATGAACTGATATATCCAAAAATATATTATTTTACAGTTCTTTTCAGTAGCATGAGAACCCACTCTACAACCACAGCCAACACTAAATACAATCATTAAAAAATCTTTAGGTACCAATGAGATCAGAGGTTTGTTTCTGAACTAATATTACCTGGAAATAAAAGAACTTAGAAAAGTTTTCTTCTAACAACCTCAAATATTGTTTCTACTCCTATATGTCTAAAGTTTCCATTAGAAACCTTGTAACTTTAAGGCTGAACTTTTCGTAATTGCTTTATGTGTTTCATTCACTATTGCATCCTAAGTGTCTAGAATGGCAGGCACATAGTAGGTTTTCAATAAATATTTCATGAATGACTATTTTATGAGTGAATTAATCAAAACTGCCCTATCGGTTTTGTTCTTTTCTTTCCTTCCTTTTGGGTTTCTCATCGGTCCTTATTTCAGCCAACATCTGCACTTTTTGCCTCATGTCAGCTCATTGCCACGACAGAGGCCATATCCTCCTGGCTCTCCTTTAGGAGACAACTTCACCTGCTTGTTACCAGAAACATTATCTTCAGAACTATGTGTTGCTCTTAAATCTTCAGAGCAGTATTTTATCTATTCATGACTTTTCATAAGCCACAGCCTCACTCGCATTTATAACTCATCCTCACTAAGACAGGAAGAGATCCACCAGGCTTGGTGTCAGGCAGCAAAAAAGGTAGTTGGACTTTTTAGCAACCTGCATTTCAAAGGCAGATTGATGTACCCGAGCCCAATTTGAAACCTGGATTCTTAGTAAACATTCTTTGTGTTGGGTTGGCTGGTCTGAGGCTGGGCCACTTGGGCAAAGTTCTCTGAATGAGCTGTTTGCTGAGCCTACACTTCCTAGCACACCCTACTCCTACTAATTCACCTTCACCACACCTTGTCATGGGGTCTGTGCATCCTAGGATACAAAATGCTGCTTCAAATCCATCTCTACCTCTTGCCCTTCTGTATTTGAGGCATTTTGTCTCAGAAAAGATGTGGCAATATAGATGCTGATGTGGAAAAGACTGGCAATATAGATGCTGATGATGATCCAAGTCTTTTCCTATTCCTTTTGGATACTTTGCCATATTCTGGTTCAGAAAATAGAATAGATAGAATGTATTTTTCAAACAATCTCCCTGGACTTTGCTAATGATCTTTGATGTTTAGTTTCTTAATTTACAGAACTTTTACAAGTTTATGGTTTTGTTTTTAAATATCTTCATGCTACCACCTTGAGATGTTACATATAACATAGATGTAGACAAAGAAAAAATATGTGAAAACTCTGAAGAACTGTTTTAAATTCAATTTACTCAAAAAAGCAAGGCATTGCCCCCACAACATCTGTAAGAGAATGTCACCAGCTGTAGTTAGTAAGATAGGCATAATCTGCTACTTGTTTCAACGTCTTTTTTGTTTAAACAAGGAGTTACTTAAGAGCTCATATTTTAAACAACAAACTAAGGATATCATAAAATATGTAAGTAAACACTAATGATCATTCCATGCCTCACCCTTAATTTTGTCTCAAAATTGAAATTATATTACTTTGGAATGCAGAAAGATAGAGGCTCCTGAATTGTACTACTATCTTCATGAGTAAACAAGCTAAATGAAGCCATTTAACATTTTTCAGAATAAATTTCCACAATTGGAAAAAAAGAGAATGAAAAATAAATTTTTAAAGTAGTAACAAATTAAAAAAAAAAACCTCTAGCGCTTATATTTCTTCCTGTATTCTCATGATCCTCCACCCCATAAAAACCATGCATCCATCAGTGAACAACCATGCATCCATCAGTGAACAACCATACTGAACACAGAAACTTGTCATCAAAACTCACTTCTGCTACTGACTGTCTAAAGCTCCTGAGTCATTGGTTTATTTCCAGAATCAATTGTCCCTTCTTAAGATGTTGGCAAAGTAACTGATTGGTATTAATGATCATAAATTTACTAAGTTATTTTAAATGCAGTTATATAACTTGATTTAATTATGCTTTGGAACAGTAAATTCTCTAAACCAATCATACAGTTATAAGGAAGTAGCAGGAGTCATCTTTTTAAATGTTTTGCTCTAGTTTAAAATATCCAACATGCATTATGAAACAGAACAGAAAAAAATAATGATTTTATTTTACTCTGCTATTCATGGATTAAACCATTCCAAAGGTTATACTCTAAAATTCATTCTCTATTCTCTGAGGAAGCCCTTCCTTGGGAGAAATTACAACTTGACAAGTATTTTAAAATATTTCACTCTGTATTTGGTATGCAAAGACCACACTAAGTGCTTTCAAACACTGATGTGATCCTTCAGCAGAAGCAAAATCCTATAAACATAAATATTATCACCTTATAGATAGATATGGTAACTTTAAAAAGTCAGCTTTATTTTATTATTCTTAAGAACTTTTGTGCCAAGCCCTGTGTTTCCCATGTATTAACTCATTTAATTTTCAAATTAAATCAAGATTCTCTGAAGAGAATCTTACCAACATGTTCATTGTACAGATAAAAATGTACTGAATTTTATGAGGTGCCATAATTTGCCCCAAGATCATACAACTAAGAAGTAATAAGGCTAAAATTTTAAACCTAGGAAGATTGATTCTGGAGGCCATTTCTCATCTATGGCAATGCTATTTGCCACTGCAAATCATATACATAAATTCTATTGTTGAAAAGGATATGTTCTGAAACATACACACACATGCTCTCTCTCTCACTTCTAGGGAGTTACGCTTATTTCTCTTCTGTATTTTCTCAAAATGCTAGCAGCAACAAAACTTTTCAAATAGTTGTCTAAAGTCTGTTCTAATATTTATACATCTAAAAGTATGTGCAAATATTTCATATATTTCCATCTTTATCTATATTCAGACTTTTATTTAACAGAATCTTAACTTAGACAAATTATTTAAGTTACTTTTACATTATGAGCAAAATTATAAAATGGGAGTAAATTCATGCACAGGATACATTCCATGGCAAGTAGATACAATGGAGCATTTAACAGAAATACAAAACATTATCCAGGATATGCAATGATAAAAATCAGACTGTTCTCCAAGGAATCCCTCAGAGATCTTTCCTTGACTTGTATTTATTATTAATATGTATAAACTACCATAGTCTGCCAATACTAAAAGTTAGATTAACTACTAAATTTAAGTATTTCAGACATAATCAAGAAAGATTAATACTCAGGTGTGTATTTTAGTCAGCTAAGAACTGTTCGTTGGGCCCCAACTTTATATGAGGTTTTTTTTAATGTGGCATCCTAAGTTTAACATGAGTGAGTAAGTGAAGCATCTCATTTGTACAAACGCTTACATCCTAGTGTGTAATAATGCATGACAGTAAGTAAAAATTTTTGACAAAAGAAGTACAGTGAATGTTATATGATATGCCACAGAAGAAACGATTGATCATGTAAATATAAAGAAAAAATGTATTCTACTTTGAGATTTAAGTTTATAATATGCTGGTTTAATTTGCTTTGCTCTCTTTCTGAAATGTGAAATATCATAAATCTTTGTTCATGCCCATCCCTTCTCTCCCCAGAAGTAACTGCCATCCTAAAGTTGGTATGTACCATTCCCAGACACATTTTTTTACTACCAATGAATTCATCCATAAGCAAATTTACCTATTTTGTACGTTAAAAATCATAACTGGCATGTTATTTTACACACCCTTTTGTAACAGTTCTTTTTTTAAGTACAACATGGTATAGTTGAGATTTAAACATAAATCTAGCCAGCTGGGGATAACTGTGCCCCAAGGGGACATCTGGCAATGTCTGCAGACACTTCTGGTTGTCACAACAGGGTAGGGGATTGTCGTTGTTGTTCAGTTGCTACATTGTGTCTGATTCTTTGCAACCCCATGGACTGCAGCATACACTTCCTATTAGCATCTAGTGGTTAAAAGCTACAGATTCTGCTAAACACCCTACAATGCACAGGACAGTCTCCGCCACAAAGAATTACCTGGCCCCAAACGTCAAAAGTACTGATGTTGAGAAACCTTGCTTTAGTTTTATTCATTGTAATGGTTTTGTGATAGTCCACTATAAGCATTTCCCTTAAAAAAGAGCCTGACTACTTGTTGAGATCAGGTAAATCTTTGAAAAAGACTAATACACTGTGAAAAGAAATTTTAGTTGAAAATGGGATGATTAAAAGATTAATTCTTCAAAAATTATTAAAGCTATTAATCAAGGTACTAAAATGTCTACATTCATTTCATTTTCATAAAACAACAATTACTTTTATAATAACTTTTGCAATATGGTTCCATTAAACATCATATAGTGAACTATCAAAAGATAAATAAAAACATTATTTTTTGTTGCTAAGAACTCTTACATTTTAAAAAGCATTACAAGGAAAACTCCCATGCTCAGGCTCTAAAAAGAGGATAGTCTTATGAAGATATGAATACATCATCAAGAACATGAGAAAGCATGCAGCCAAGAAAGGAAGATGTGGGAAGTGGGATCTTACAAAGAAAAAAGTCTTCTATAAAACAACTGCCTTCAAGTCAAGTCAGTAATAAAATTCCTACATAACAAAATCTATGATCTCATTTGTTTCCAATAAAACATCAAATCCCTTCTACCCGCTATGGGCTGGGAGTATTTTATTTATGCCCCCTATAAATCTTTATTGAGATGTAAAATGAGAATAAATGCATGTAAGACATTTAGACAGCATGCCTAGCCATGCCCTCATCTTCCCCTCGGAACCTGGCCCCGTCTCCTGCCCCATGTCCCAGTGAACCCTAGCCAGAAATTAAGGCCCACTCTTTCCATCTCCCTTGTCTGCAATCCCCAGTCCATCCAGGTCATCACCAAGTCCTGTTGATTTTTGTTTCCTAAATCTTTTTCAAATTGGTCCACTGTTCTTCTCTACCTGAACACTCCCATCCTAGTTGGAGCCTTTGGAATTCCCACCCAGGGTACTGCCTAACTTCCTAACATTTTTAATATGTCTGCCACTCAACAACAGGCTCTTCATTTGCAAAGGAAAATCTGCCCTTAAAAGACTCTTCCCAAACTCCCGTGCCCTAAGGACCAAATCAAAGCTCTTTTACCTGGTCAGCAGGGAATGGTCCCCAACCTCTTCTTCTTTGGTCTCCCTTTCTTGCTGAGCCCTCGCCATCCTTACCACGATCTCTCCTGCTATTGAGGCTGTTCCCTTTCCTCCTAAAACCTTGGCCCTCCCTGTGCCATTCAACCCTATCCCTTAGGCCTTAACTCAATTGTCACTTCCTTAAGGAAGTCTTCCTATAGCCCCGTGACTACATCTGAAGCCCCAAATGCTCTCTGAGTAGACACCTCTCCTTTGTAACTTGTATTAAAGTGACACCTTCACATATTTATCTGATTCTACCACAGGACTGCAAGTGTGTAGGTGACAAATAAATGTATGACTGGTCTAAAAGTATGCTGAGCAAGAGAGAAAGATCCAGTGCAAATGTCGTACTGCATAATGTATTTAAACCTCACATCTTGCTGGCCCATGTCATCCATCTATTTGGACATCATTTACTAATTTCACTACAGCTTAACAGAGGAAAAACACCTTTTCCTACCATAATTATAAAAAGAATAAAAGATATTCCTTGATATACAAGGAACTCAAGTAACAAACCTAAAAACAAAGAATACAAATATACATGTTTATGCTTTTTAAGGACAGTGTATCCCTGGGAGACTTATTAAGATATATCTGTTTCCTTCTTTCTTCAGAAAGTTTTTAAAAATGAGGATAATGAAAGAACATAGAGCCTTCAAAATTTTATCTGGCTCTGTCCAGAAGTCCTTCAGCAGGCAGGAACTGAAACAAGCTCTTTAAGTTCAGAATTATACTGTCTTGATTAAAAATCTCTTTTGCTATTTGGCTACTCTGGCCTCCTACAGATCTTGAAAAGGCACTGCAAAACCAATATCACTTTCTTTTGTTAAAAAAATTATTCCACAGCATTGCTATAAAATTACTGCAGTTACTAGGTTGCCAATATTTATCAAGTTACATCAGAAGGTTTACTAAATTAAAACGTTATTATTTATTGATTCATTTATCCACCTGCAACAAGGATTGCTATCCTTCACCATCACCTCCATTCCATTTTGTGACTAAACTAGTAAGCTTTCCTCTAGCCTGGCAAAATATAATATGGAAACAGATATGTCACATAATTACTAATATCTAACACGTGTATTGTGAGATACTCTGAGTGAAGGAAATTATCACAGACCCAGAACTAGCTAATATACCACTCACAGTCGTATATAGTAACAAGGTCCCCAAATCCTCAGGGCACATGTGCTACAAATGCTGCCAGTCATTTTATATTAGTGGAGTTCCAGGAAATGAAGGAAGAGGGGTAAAGCCTGGGCTGATGTGGAACAGAGAAGGGAAGAGTCTCTCGAGGTGAGATATAGCAACATGAGGTTAGTGGGAAGAGAAAATGGTGAGGATCTCTTGAAAAGGTAAGCCACATTCTTAAGGAGAACACTAGAATTCCCACAGTCAAGTCCTGAACTGTTTTTACTTGAACATTACAAGTGAACGTACCAGTAAGGCTATGAGACTTAGAGCCACCTAGATGGCTGAGGTTTGAATGTCTCAAATATAAGAATAAAAATCAAAAACCTAGGACCATTTAGCTGATATATGTAAACAAGCCCACATACCTAGAAAGCCTTTACAAATACTTCTAATATGGTCCAGTATAAGTGTTAGTGGATCAATATCAACCTGAAAGCACACTGGTTGATAATGTCTAAGGATGTAACCATGAGGAACTGAGGAAACTAGTTCACACGGAACTGTACACTTAAAATAGCTACCTCTTACTGTATATAGGGTACATTCTTTATATGTAAATTTTACCTCAATAGAGTTGGTTTTAAATGCATCATTTAAAAATAATTCACCTCATAGTTATAGACTAATATAAATTGACTGCCCTACTTATTATGATAGATTAGGTAATTAATAAAATGTTATCAAGATGAAAAATGAGGCACCCACAGAACAATTTTCACTAATCCCTCTAGCACAGCAAATAGCAACTCTCTTCACTAGAAAGGGATAGGTAAACTTTCAAACAATTTAGCTCCCTATTTATAGATTATGCAAAATCTGAGATGTACTTGATTTCATACAGCCCACACTTACAGACATTATATACAGATGCTCTCAAACTACCTTGGCTACACCAAACTCAGACTTGGTATTGTCAGCAAATGAATGGAAATTTCAAAAAGTACACTGTAATGATGCTTGCTAGACAGCATTTCAGTTTAGAAATATTAACCATCATGTACGTACTGTAGTTACTGTACAATTGTGTTAATTTTATTTCATTTTGTGCTCATAACAATGACTAGATAATGAGAAAATGAAAATTCTACTTCTAGTGATCAAATAATCAAAAATAGCATTAATTAGGTATGCCAAATGCAGGCAATCTACAACCTCAATCAGACAATCACTGGATTTAAGCTGTGTTCAATAGTGGGCAAAATTTAAATTTAAATGACGAAAATATATCCTCTAAGACTAAATCTAAGATGTGCCAAGAAAACGTGGCTCTTCAATTTTCTACAACTGATTTAATCTTGCTTTTCAAGCCCTGACCTTGACTTTAACTTGCATTTTATAGTAGCTCAGTCCTTTTTGATTTATAGTTGTTGTTGGTTTAGTCGCTAAGTCATGTCCTACTCTTTGTGACCCCACGGACTGCAGTATGACAGGCTTCCCTGTCCTTCACTATCTCCCAGAGTTTGCTCAAACTCACAGCCATTGAGTTGGTGATGTCATCCAACCATCTCATCCTCTGTCACCCCCTTCTCCTCCTGCCCTTAATCTTTCTCAGCATCAGGGTATTTTCCAATGAGTCAGCTCTTCCCATCAGGTGGCCAAGCATTAGAGCTTCAGCTTCAGCATCAGTCCTTCCAAAGAATATTCAGGGTTGATCTCCTTTAGGATGGACTGGTTTGATCTCCTTGCTGTCCAAGGGACTCTCAAGAGTTCTCTCCAGGACAGTTCAAAAGCATCAGTTCTTCAGTGCTCAGCTCAGTCTGTCTCTCACATCTGTACCTGACTAAAGGAAAAACCATAGCTTTGACTATATGGACCTTTGTCAGCAAAGTAACGTCTCTGCTTTTTAATACACTGTCTAGGTTTGTCACAGCTTCCCTTCCAAGGAGCAAGCATCTTTTAATTTCATGGCTGCAATCACTGTCCGCAGGAATTATGGAGCCCAAGAAAATATTATCTGTCATTGTTTCTACTTTTTCCCCTTCTGTTTGCCATGAAGTGATAGGACTGGATGCCATGATCTTCGTTTTTTGTATGTTGAGTTTTAAGCCAGCTTTTTCACTCTCCTCTTTCACTTTTATCAAGAGGCTCTTTAGTTCATCTTCACTTTCTGCCATAAGGGTGGTGTCATCTGCATATCTGAAGTTATTGATGTTTCTCCCGGCAATCCTGATTCCAGCTTGTGCTTCATCCAGCTCGTCATGTCACATGATGTACTCTGCATATAAGTTAAATAAGCAAGGTGACAATATACAGCCTTGACGTACTCCTTTCCCAATTTGGAACCAGTTCATTGTTCTACGTCTGGTTCTAACTGTTGCTTCTTGACCTGAATACAGGTTTCTCAGGGAACAGGTAAGGTGGTTCATAGTTTTCTTCAGGTAAACACTCAGTTTCTCTGTTCAGATTTTCTCCCTGCTTCTACGAAGATGGCAGCTGGGTATACGGATGTGGACGGGGTTTTGTAACTTGACTGTGGTAAAGGAAAGACTCACAGATACACATGTACTGGCCCTTGTGCTGTCCCCTGGGGCTCTATGGTCCCCAAGACAAGGTTCCTTATATGTCTGGACCCCAGACACTGGCCAGACGCTAATGCTGGACCCCATGCAGGCTGTGGGCTCAGGGATGTGCTCTTGGCTTAGAGCCCAGGGGTCTGGCCTGGTTGGTTGTCTCTTTCTCAGCTTTAATAGGTAAAGCCATCTACACTCTGCAATCTCATGTATGACTGCTACCTGGCCAACAACTAGAGTGCTGATATCAGCCTGCCCCTCAACACTGCATCCCCACTGACAGGTTTGCTAACTCTCAATCTAGTTACCTGGGGTGGGTGATACCTTTGGGATTCCTCAGAAGACACTCACAAGCTGAAGGAGGCCCAGGCATCCTCTCTCCACCTAACGACATCACGCCACAATTTACTCTGCTGTCACTGCTTCGATTGTGTTGAGGCAATCTTGCAAGGCAGTTTCCTCCCTGAGTTTCAAGAGGGGAATGGGGGCATAAGCATCTTTCACTTTTGGCTTCACCTGCAACTCAGTGTCCCCCAAACCCAGAATTCCAGACCCCCACAGTAGTGGGAAGAAGCTTCCTTGATATCTCAGTTGGTAAAGAATCCGCCTGCAACGCAGGAGACCTGGGTTCGGTCCCTGGGTTGGGAAGATCCTCTGGAGAAGGGAAAGGCTACCCACTCCAGTATTCTGGTCTGGAGAATTCCATGGGCTGTACAGTCCATGGGGTCACAAAGAGTTGGACAGGACTGAGTAACTTTCACTTTTATGGTGGTGGGAGGGGTGTGGGGAAGAGAATGTCAGGACTTGCTTGCCTTAACTCTGCTCTTCAATCCACATTTCTCTGGCACCTGGAAGGGCTGTCTTTTGTTTCCCTTTTAAGTCTCAAAGGAATATCCCCTCTGAAGAGGCTTTTACCCTACTCTCTTATCTGGAACCATGATAAGAAAAGATTAGGAGAGAAAAACCAATTTATTGACCAAAGATACATCACCAGGTACTCCAGAAAGATTATCTCCGTTAAATACATAAACATTCAGCTATAATGATAGAAAAATAAACAAAGAAAGGTTTAAAGTTAAAATGGACTAATGATCAACATAAAAATATATGATCCAAATGAAGGCAAACAGCTTGCTATAGATCCCTTGATTGAGAGAAGAATTGACTGTGCCTAACTTCCTCATGGCCCATTTTCCCAGTAAATTATGTAGATGCCGTTGAAGTCAACATACTTAAATTTTTTAGATACTGGTGGGTAAACAAAATACAGGGAGTTTCCAAGGAAGTGATGTTATAGCTGCTATGTAAATGACAAGAAGCCAACTCTGTATTTCTAGTTAATTCTTTCTTTCCTCCTTCAAAACCCTCCTTTGGGAAGCACTGCGTGATCCCCCAGCTTATTCTGGGTGCTCCTCTCCTGAGGTCCCTACACACTAACCACACCTCCTACCAAGCTCTTATCACAACTACCCTGGAATCTTTGGTTTGCAACTCTGCCTCAAGGCCTACCTCAAATTACAGTTAATAAGTTTCTGATCTTACATTTAGATCTTTAATCCATTTTGAGTTTATTTTTGTGTGCGGTGTTAGAAAGTGATCTAGTTTCATTCTTTTACAAGTGGTTGACCAGTTTTCCCAGCACCACTTGTTAAAGAGATTGTCTTTACTCCATTGTATATTCTTGCCTCCTTTGTCAAAGATAAGGTGTCCATATGTGTGTGGATTTATCTCTGGGCTTTCTATTTTGTTCCATTGATCTATATGTCTGTCTTTGTGCCAGTACCATACTGTCTTGATGACTGTGGCTTTGTAGTAGAGCCTGAAGTCGGGCAAGTTGATTCCTCCAGTTCCATTCTTCTTTCTCAAGATTGCTTTGGCTATTCGAGGTTTTTGTATTTCCACACAAATCTTGAAATTATTTGTTCTAGTTCTGTGAAAAATGTGGCTGGTAGCTTGATAGGGATTGCATTGAATTTGTAAATTGCTTTGGGTAGTATACTCATTTTCACTATATTGATTCTTCCAATCCATGAACATGGTATATTTCTCCATCTATTAGTGTCCTCTTTGATTTCTTTCATCAGTGTTTTATAGTTTTCTATATATAGGTCTTTAGTTTCTTTAGGTAGATATATTCCTAAGTATTTTATTCTTTTCGTTGCAATGGTGAATGGAATTGTTTCCTTAATTTCTTTTTCTACTTTCTCATTATTCGTGTATAGGAATGCAAGGGATTTCTGTGTGTTGATTTTATATCCTGCAACTTTACTATATTCATTGATTAGCTCTAGTAATTTTCTGGTGGAGTCTTTAGGGTTTTCCATGTAGAGGATCATGTCATCGAATGTAGGCACTACAAATAACTCTCGCCCCTAAGACCTAGGAGAAAGGCGTACAAACAGCTCAGCACAGTGAATTAAGCAGTTCAACTGCTCTAAGTACTTCTTAAGAATCTTACAGGGACCAAGAAGAAATAAGGCAATAGACACACAGGGCATAGAAATGGAATATGTAAATTTCATCACAACTAAAAACATCACAGAAAATAAAGGCTGAAATATTATTTCTCTTAAACAGACCAATCCCCTGAGTTTTGAAATAAATTATTTTTTGACATTTTCATTCTCTGTTGGTCCTGCTGCTGCTAAGTCGCTTCAGTTGTGTCCGACTCTTAGCGACCCCATGGACTGCAGCCTACCAGGCTCCTCCCATGGGATTTTCCAGGTAAGAGTACTGGAGTGGGTTGCCATTGCCTTCTCCCCTGTTGGTCCTAGAACTCCTCAAGGGCAGAGAGCACATCCCAATCATTATGCTGTCATGAGTTTTGCCCCTTCCAGAATGTGGGTTGTCTACAATCACTAATCATGTCCTTCTTGTTGTTTATTCCAGACATCCAGCAGGACTCACTATAGCAGGTGTTTTAACAGATGTCGGCTTAATAAATTAAATTTAAAGTTTCAAAGCTCTCTCCTGTGGTTCCTCTTGAGCCAGAACTAACAAAGAATCTTTATATATCAACAAAGAATGTATTTAAACAGCATGGATGATAAGTCAATACAATTTTGAAAAAGGTATCTGAATAAATAAATATAAATCGCATAGTGATTCAGATAAATCACATCGTGAGAAAGTGCCTGTAGAAATCTCAAAATCAATGATATCAAAAAACAGAAATTAATGGATCACTTCAAGAGAAATTATATATTATTCTCTAACAAAACATGGCAGAAATTTTATATTTTATACTATCAGGTACATAGAATATACATGTAAATAAACTCGTTTCTACATTTTAAATGAATGGAACAATTTATATATTTTCACTAAAAAATCAAGTTAAAGGATAAATCTTTTCTGACCAAAGGAACTTGGCTACATTATAACAGCTTTATAATAAGCCCTTAAAGTAGAATTTAAATCTAAGGGCATGTGTAATATTTATATGATGATTTATGAATCACATCCTTCTAGTTATACTACTACGTGTATTTTTGTTCAAAAAGGCACTTCTAAAGTAATAGAAAATGTTACCACCATATAAAGAAATGTGATAAACAGATATATATTATAAAAAATAATTAGGTTAAATTTTCTCTTGAGTCCTAAACTACCAAACAGAAAGGCAGAAATTTCTAACAAACTCATCATTTCCTACTTTCAGAAACAAATAAAAAATCTGATGACTATACTCCAATTTAAAACATAAGCTATGTACAGGCTATTTTTTATACTCCAGTTGCCAGATCTATCTATATGGTTTCATAAGAAAGAAAACAAAAAGTGTTTCTAACTAGAAATGCTGTTTAATTGCATTTAATTCTGTGATTAACTTTCAAAAGCCCAGAAGCACTTCTTTCAGACACAATCTTGATTTCAAACAAATAATAACAAACCAAAGTGAAAGTCAAAAGATGTCATACATCAAGAAGAAGTGTGAGAACTTCAGATTCAGAGCCACACTGCCTGGATTTGAATTCTAGCTCCACCAGCTACTAGCCGAGTGACTTTTTGGGCCAGTTTGTTAACTTCTTGGTACCTTGATTTCCTTTGTTGCAATCTGGGTCTGATGATATCACTAACTCTTGAGACTGCTATTAGGATTAAATGAGAAGATACAAAGAAAATGCTCAGTACAGCACATAAGCTAAATGTTATTACCATTATTACCATCATCAAGTTCAAAACACTACTTCTCAGTTCAGTTCAGTTGCTCAGTCATGTCCAACTCTTTGTGACCCCACAGACTGCAGCGCGCCATGCTTCCCTGTCCATCACCCACTCCTGGAGCTTGCTCAACTCTACTTCTGGGCATTCTCAAATCACCAAAGCAAGTTTCCAGAGGAAAGTCGAGAGCAAGTAATTTGTCCTCAAGGGGCTGCTCCCAACCTTGGAGAGAACTAACAGACCTTACTATATAAAGCCCAGACTCACAGTTGAACCGAACTTCCCATCCAACAGGTTAAAGAGAGGTGACATTCCTCTGGATTTTGGGGCTGTAGCTTCCACATGAGACAGAAGCATGTCCAGGGCTTAGAACAGTGATGGTGCTTGGAGAGACCCCTGCCTGGAGAGGTGGGGTCAGGGAAACAATGCCCACTGGAGGGCAGCTCCTGGCAAAATGTCTAATGGTAACCTGAGTAACAAGCAACAGTAACCATGGTAACAACAAAGCACTCAGGACAACGCAGCTTTCCCCATTTGCCTGGTATGTCATAAACCAAAGAAGGCTTGTATTAGTCCACAGGAAGCAAAGGAGTGCTAGTAATACCAACAAACCAGGTGGTGACTTAGATTTAGTTTTATTTCCAAAACAATTATATTTCTACCTGAGTGCTATGGGGCAAATTAAAATCTATTTCACAGGACTTTGAACTGTAAAAAACTGAGATCTCTGAAGGTAAAGACTAAGTCTCAATCACAGTGCCTGATACATGGTATATTTGAAGAATGAACTGATGTTCATTATCATAAAATAGGCGTTTACAGAATTTTCACACACACACATGAAACCTTCTAGTTGGTCCAGACGGAGTAGCCTCATTTCTCCCAGGTGCCTCCTCTTAAAACTAAAGACCCCCGTACATAATACATAAAATAGAAGACAGGATGGAAAGGAGGACGAGTGCCTGGAGACTTGGGGACCTAAGGAACACCTCAGCACTCAGTCTCCTGGGATTCCTCACTGTTTCCCATGTATTCTCACCAGGGTGCCAGAGAAGCCTGTGACCTGGAACCCACAAGAGTCGAATATAAAAAAGTGCCAAGAATAGCCCGTTCCCGTTGCTAAAAGATCAATAAAAGGATGAGCTAACAACAGAAAATCCTTCAGGCAATACTCACCCTGCTCAAGCAAACATGAAAGGAAAAACTGCACCACTATGCCACTGAGGTTTCAGTGGGGCTAAGGGGGTAGACACTCTTACACACACACATGAGAAAGCAGGGACCTAATCTTCCACCCCCAGCCTGGCAGAAGCAGGGAGTGCTCCATTCACCCCTCTGTGGTGCTGGTGGGTCCAGTCCCCAAGCTGATCTTCTCTCTTCCCCTAGGCAGAAGCAGACGACAGTACTCTGGTGCCACTGCCAGGGAAGTGTCTTCAGGATGAAGCTGAGATAATAAGGCGAGGTGAATTAGTGGTCCACTTTTGCTGGGAGTCCCTGGTGGCTCAAAGGGTAAAACGTCTGCCTGCAATCCAGGAGACCTGGCTTTAATCCTTGGGTCTGGAAGATCCCCTGGAGAAGGAAATGACAACCCATTCCAGTACTCTTGCCTAGAAAACTCCATGGATGGAGGAGCCTGGTGGGCTACAGTCCATGGGGTCGCAAAGAGTTGGACACAATTGAGCGACTTCACTTTCACTTTCTTTGCTGGGAAGGTCTTGGCAGGGCCAAGTGAGGAGCTGAACATCTGCTCCATCCACCTGCAAGGAGGCAGTGGGAATAAAAGCAAGATTTCTGCAGAGGTGGGGTCAGGGAGGCCTAAGGAGAAACTGAACATACACCTCCAACCCTCACACTATACTGCTACAGGAAGGCTACCTGCTCAACAAAAGAAATCAAAAAGGATCCAGAGCCTCATACAAATTGACCAGGATAGAATCAAAATTCACTCATCATACCAAGGACCTTTAGAGTCACAATTTGAATGAGAAGACAAGAGACTTACACCAAGATGAAATAAATGTTGGAATTATCTGACAAGGATTTTAAAGCAACTCCAATAAAACTACTTCAACAAGCAACCCTAAAATGCCTGCGACACAGACAAGAAATAGCCCCAACCAAAGCCCGCTCTCTCTCGAGCTAAAAGGCCAGTGAAGGACCAGCCTACCAAGATGGAAAACTTTTAAACAATAACCACTCTACTCCAGCCAGACCTAACTGTGAAAACTGTGACTCTATTCATACCAGCAAAGGCAGAGTGGGAAGCAGGCCCAATCCCCTGCCAGGGTAGTGCGAGTGGAGGCCACGTGGGGAGCAGTGACAAGGCATACCTGCCTCTCCTGCCCCTCCTAGCCAGGATGGTCAACAGTTAGCATATGCGAGTAAGTGCACGCACCCCATGTGCAGTGAGGTCAAGTAATACTAAAACGTTGGACTTCGGAGCAGAGAACGGTTTTACTGCAGGGCCATGCATGGAGATGGGTGGGTCATGCCTTAAAAACCCTGAGCTCTGGAAAGCTTTCAGCAGAGCCCTTTTCTAGGAAAGCTGAGGGAGGGGCAAACATCTTGGTGAAAATGTGTGTGTGTGTAGTCGCTCAGTCATGTCCGACTCTTTGCGACCCCATGGACTATAGCCCACCAGGCTCCTTTGTCCACAGAGTTCTCCAAAGAATACTGGCGTGGGTAGCCATTCCCTTCTCCAGGGGATCTTCTCAACCCAGGGATCGAATCCAGGTCTCTGGGACTGCAAGCAGATTCTTTAAGGTCTGAGCCACCAGGGAAGGCCCTTAATGAAAACATATTATATCAATATATGTGGGATGTAGCTAAAGCAATGCTAAGAGAGAAATGTATAGCACTAACTGCATATTTTAGAGAAGAAAGGTCTCAAATAAATAACCTAAATTCTTACCTCAACACTAGAAAAAGAAACCCAAAGCAAGACGGAAGGAAATAATAAAGATAAAATCAGAAATCAATGACATTTCAAATAAGAAAACAATTGAGGGAAAAAAATCAATGAAGTAAAATCTGTTTCCCCCCAAAATTGGTAAAGTTGATTAATCTCTACCAAGACTGATAAAGATTTTTAAAAAGATAGAAGACAAAAATTATCAATATCAGGAATGAAATAGGGGAGATGTCTATAATTCTATAGCCATTAAAAGGATAGTAAGAAGTACCACAAACTTCATACTCATAAATTTGACAACTTAGAAAAAAAAAATGGGCCAATTCCTTGAAAATCACAAGCTACCAAAGCTTAACCAAGATGAAATAAACAACAGTCAGATAATTATTAAATACAGTGAATTTGTAATTTTAGAGTTTCCAATAAATCTTCAGGCTCTGATGGGTTCACTGAAGAATTCTACCAAACATTTAAAGTCAAATCAGCATTGATTTTATATAACCTCTTCCAGAAATTAGAAGAGGAAGAAACACTTCCCAACTCATTTTATAAAGTTAGTGCTATGTGGATACCAAAACCTGACAACACAAAAAACAAAAACTACTGACTGATAACAGCTCATGAACTCAAAACATTAGCAAATCAAATCCAGCAATATATGAAAAGAAATATGCGCCATGACCAAGCTGGATTTATTCCAGATATTCAAGACTGATTTGACATTTGAAAGTTATATCACCAGGGTAAAGAACAAAAATCATATAATAGAAGAATCTGACAAAATCCAGCATCCATTCATGACTTTAAAAAAAAAAGAAACTCTGGCAAGCTAAGAATAGAAGGTAATTTCCTTAACTTGATAAACATCATCCACAAAACTCTACAGCTAACATATTTAATGGTGAAAGACAATGCTTTTTCCCTAAGATCGCAAAAAAGACAAGAATGTCTGCTCTAATCACTGCAACTTAACAGAGTATTATAAGTTCTAATCAGAGTAATAAGCCACGAAAAAGAAATAAAAAGCAAACAGAGTGTAAACAAAGGAATGAAATGGACACTACTTACATATGACATATAAAATATGTCTACATATAAAATCCTAAGGAATCCACCAAAAAACTAGAACTATGAGTTTTGCGAGATTGTAGAATACAAGATAAACTAATCACATTTCTATATACAAACTACAAAAATGTGGAGGCAGAAATTAGAAGCAACATAAGATTTACAATTGCTCCAAGGAAATAAAATATAAACCTAACAAAATATCTATAGGATCTGTATCCTGAAAATTATAAAATGTTAATGAAAGAATTGAAGAGAACCTAAATAGAGAAACACACTGTACTAATGTATTATAAGACTCAACAAGATGCCAATCCTTCCCAAATGGATATATAAATTTAAAGTAATTCCTATCAAAATGCCAGCAAGTGTTCTATAGACATAGGAAAGCTTATTCTAAAACAGAAACTGAAAGGCACATGACCTGGAATAGCTAAAGAAATTTTGAAAAAGCAGAATAAGGTGGGAGGAATCACTATACCTGACAGTGAGGCTTGCTACAGAGCCACGTAACAGTAGTCAAGACGGCATGACACTGGCAGAAGGATAAACACTCAATCAATGGGACGAGAACCCAGAAATAGAGCCACACAAATATGCTCAACTGATTTTTGCCTGCAAAAGAAATTCAGTGGAGGAAGGAGAGACTGTTCAACAAGTAGTGCTAGAGCAACTGGTCATCCATAGGCAAAACAAACAAAAAGCCTCAACCTACATCTCAAGTAACCTATGTTGATGTACAGCAAAATCAATACAATATTGTAAAGTAATTAACCTCCAATTAAAATAAATAAATTTACATTAAAAAATTAACTCAAAACAGATCATGGACTTAAATGGAAAATGCAAATTTATAAAATGTTAGAAGCAAACAAAGGAGAAAATCTTTAGGATGAATGACTAGACAAAGAGTTTTTAGACTTACCACCAAAAATACAATCTATAAAAGGAAAAATAATTAAATTACTGCATCAAAATTAAAACATTCTGCTCTGTGAAAGATCTGATTAAGCAATGAAAAGACAAGCTACAAGCTGGGTAAAAAATATTTTCAAACATATCCAACATGGATTTTAATCAAGAATATATATATATATATATATATATATTTCAAAAACTCCTTAAATACAACAGTAATAAAATATTCAACTAGAAAATGGATGAATGGCACAGATATTTCACTGAAGAGAATATGGAGATCAGTCCTGGGTGTTCATGGGAGGGACTGATGTTGAAGCTGAGATCAGTCCTGGGTGTTCATTGGAGGGACTGATGTTGAAGCTGAAACTCCAATACTTTGGCCACCTGATACAGAGAACTGACTCATTTGGAAAGACCCTGATGCTGGGAAAGATTGAGGGCAGGAGGGGAAGGGGACGACAGAGGATGAGATGGTTGGATGGCATCACTGACACAATGGACATGGGTTTGGGTGGACTCCGTGAGTTGGTGATGGACAGGGAGGCCTGGCGTACTGCGGTTCATGGGGTTGCAAAGAGTAAGACACGACTGAGTAACTGAACTGAACTGAATATAGAGATGTCAAACAAGCATATGAAAAGATGTTCAACATCATTAGCCATTACAGAAATGCAAATTTAAACTACAATGATGTCACCTATATACCTATTAGAATGGCTAAATAAAAAATAGTAATAATACCAAAGGTTGGTGAGCACATGGAGAATGAGATCAGTCATACATTGCTGTTGGAATGAGAAACACTGGAAAAAAGAGTACACCAGTAGTTTCTCACAAAACTATACACTAATTTAGCATGTAACTCAGCAATTATACTTTCCAGCATTTATTCCAGGGAAATGAAAGCTCATGTTCACAAAAAACCTGTACATGACTCTTCATAGCAGTTTTATTTGTAATAGCCAAAAACTAGAAAAAACCTGAAGGTCCTTCAATAGGTTAATAAACCATGATACCTTCACTCTATGGAATACTACTCAACAATAAAAAAGAACAAATTATTGGTTCACACAAAAAACCTGGATGGTTCTCAAGGGAGTCATGCTGAGTGAAAAAGGCCAATCTCAAAAGGATATATACTGTATCATTCCATTTAAATAGCATTCTTGAAATGACAAAATTATAGAGATGAACATACTAGTGGTTGCCAGGGTATAGGTAGAGGGGAAAGGAGGGATATAGCTATCTCAGGATGTAGCTGTGTCTATGAAAAGATTGCATAAGGAATCCTGGTTAAAAAAACAACTGTCTTCTATCTTGACTGTGGTGGCCACACAAGTATACACAAGTGATAGAGCTACACATACACACAAGCACACACACCACATACACACTAGTGCAAGTAAAACTGGTGAAATCTGAATACGATCCATGGATTATATCAATGTCAGTTTTCTGGTTATGATGCTCTGCTATACTTATGTAAGATACTACTATTGGGAGAAATTAGTTGAAGTATATATGGAATCTATTATTTCTTATAATTGCATGTGAATCTATAATTATCTCAAGAGAAAAAATTAAAGAAAATCAAGTCAGTGATATACGAAAATGAATGTGAAACAGGAAGTGAGGGTGGCAACGTCCAATCTGATTCCAAGGTTTTAGAGTCTCCCACAGAAGCACACATCCCATTAGAACATAATAGTGATTCTTCCTTTAGAAAGGTTTTGTGAGAAGGAAATCTGAAAGACTCTTGACTGAACCAAGCGAATGGGTTTTCCAAATGAGACCGTCAGAGCAAGATGCAGTCAGATGGATTGGCAAGTTTAATGTCCCCATCTCTGCCTTCCCTTGGTGCCCTGTCAGGTAGGAGGAAGCTTTTGACCAAAAGTAGATCAATTAAAAGAAAAACAAAGAAGCTACAATTTTTGCACATCTGAAAGTAGTAAGTTTATGCATGATGCTGCTACATATAATTAAAAAAGCAAATACTAAAACCTTCTCTAACACCGTCTCCACAATTCCATTTCAAAAAATCTGTTCTAGCATCTTCTGTTTAGATGAAGATGTACCAAGGAAGAATTCAAAAAGATCAGTGCACCCAGAAGCTCTCAAAGAAAGCAGTCATGCAGATTGCTCTCTTAACACTTTACTGAACAAAGAACACTCTGTAGAACATATGATGGGCTAGGTCTACACTGCACGCAGTAAAGCTGAACATGACAATAGTTCAATGTGAAGTGTTAAACAAAATTAGGGTTCTTCATTGTACAAAACTTCTTATGTAGCTGTCATGCAAGAATAATGCATTAAATTCAGCATTTTCATCGATCATCTATCAGTTCAGTTCAGCTGCTCAGTCGTGTCCAACTTTTTGCGACTCATGGACTGCAGCATTTCTGTGGTATATATTTCAAACAAATTAGTTACACTGAAAATACTCAAACATCTTTCAGCTTCTCTTGGATGCCAAATAAAATCTTAGTACAAATATCAAAAATGCTGGTCACCCCAAAAGACAGACTGCCAAACTCAAAAGAATATAAGTTCCAAAATACTGTTTATTAAGTTGGATGAAGGCAAGGACTACCAGTTATTGCAAAATTTATGTAAGAACACTTAATAGTCCAGCTATAAGCATTTCTTTTAAGCTTCTCACATTAATGGGTGGTGTTTATAGTATTAAAATTCTATCACTCAAGCATCAATGATTACATTTCAGAAAAAGGAAATCATTTGTGCCATCTTTCTACAAAAGAGAAAACATTATAATAAACAGAACTAGTATCTATAATAGGATACACTGCGGGTTGGGGGATAGTTAAGGAAAAATAGTGCTTTACTTTTATGGTAGAAATTATGTAATGTAAATATCGTTTTGGCCCTTACCAAAAAAATCCATGAGAAAAGCTCAAATTTGAACCCTGTGTGCGTTTATTTTAAAATCTATGTTCATGAGTTTATACTGCATCTGTTTATACCAATATGTGGCAAATATCTATCACTTTCACATACACTGAACCATTCTAGGGGAATATGGGGAGAAAAAGGCCTTACTTATGCATCACCTAGTACAACTTTTACTTATAAAAATCCAAGTTCTTTGAGTCAATGACTTTAAAAACCAACATGTACCTCTGTTAATTCCTCTCTCTCCATCCTCCTATTCTCACCATCTCGAAAGAACTAGTCTAATGCCTTTTTATCTGCTAAGATTTGTCAATGAGGTCGTTGAGTACCACCTCCACTGAAACAAAAGTACACTGTCTATTGCACCTTCCTTTTCTTTAACAAGTGAGCAGAACTGTAATGCTTCCAACCACCTGTCTAGATCTCTAGGTAATTTATACTGCTGCTGGCATGTCTGCTAGCTCTGCAGAACAGCTCCTTGTCTACAATGGCCAGTGTCCAGCAGCTAGATATTTTTTGGAGTTATGCTTGTTATCAGGGAAATCAGAAGTTTATGTATGTTAGAGACAGTGCTTCCTGCCTGTCCCATTCAAACTTGCTATGCGCTGCAATTAGTATGGTTTTGCTCACTTTCTTGTCTGCTGTAACTATGGCAGAAAGAACTGTTTCTGTCTCGGAACCAGTTCATGCTTGTGAGGAAACATGGTGGAAAGAGGAATAGTTGATGAGGGGCCACGGGAGGGGCTTGGCAGACCAGATGAAAGGCTCACTCTCTGGATCCTTCAAATGGTCTTTAATGCTCTTGAGTAAGACAGAGAAAAGATCAATGACATACAAGGCAAGAGACATCAAGGAAACCAGCAGCATGAAGTAGATGATGTTTTTCTCTGTGGGGCGAGAGAGGAAGCAATCCACCTGATGTGGCAGGGGTCTCGTTTGCAAGTGGAAACCACATTCAGGCTGAATCCCTAGATGTACCACTGGATCAGCAGGAAAGCCACCTCAAAGACAGACTTGATGAAGATGCAGATGGTATAGGTTTACAGCAAGCCTCCATCCCACCATCTTCACCGTGTCGTGTTCTTCAAGGCCATACTTGAACTTCCTGATTTCAATTTCCTCTAAGGGCATCTCTACAATGGCACCACTGGTTTGGGCACTTTGAGCTCCTCCTCTTTCTTATTCAACTTGTCCTCCTTTTGCATCACACAGGACACATGGACTAGGTACAGGAGTGTGGGGACAGATGCAACTATGATCTGTGGGACTCAGAAGTGCATGTGAGAGATTGAGAAGGATTGATCATAGCAGACGTTTTCACAACCAGGTTGCCCAACATTACAACTAAAGGCAAACTACTCAACATGTCAGGCTGACTCAACTGCTGTTCTCAGTAGCAGGATTCTGAAAACCAAAGGACTGAGAGCCATACGTTCCCTATAGCTGTGAACCCTGTCAAGGAGTTGGCCTAAAGCACTCTAGTAACTCATGCTGCCTGTTCGCTGTTCTTTCCCTTAAAAGCGAAGTAGGTATGCCAAGTGACTGCACTCCTTAGAGGATGAAGTAAAATGAAAAAGCACTCAGAACTGTCTAAAACTTACAAGTCTGTTACTCTTTGGTACCTTCCTCATTTTTTCCCCTAACGAAAGGCAATTGCTGATACCTGATAAAAACTGATGTGGATTCACTTACCATACATGGTGAGTAAATATTCTTAAATAAGAATGTACATATATCAATAATGTGTCAAGTTACATAAACAGGGGAACAAAACAGACACATTTAAATGTCTCCAATTCCAGAATGAGGCAATCTTCAAAAATTAAAACTCAAGCACAAAAACTGAATTAAAAATTTACATGCATATATTGGCTGATTCATTTTCAGATGTATCAGGCCATCGTCTCCAGATAATGATATTCATCCCAGCATTATTTATGAGTGCCTAGTAGGTGTCACATGATAATGGGCACTGGTTCCTACTATGAGTCCTTCAGAGCTCACAATCAACTAGGGGGAACAGATCAGCAAAAGCACAGTATTTTATTGATTATCACAATTAACTGACTATAAGATAAATCATTACTTTACTTACCATTCAGAAAGCAATCAGGGCATCCAACGTAAGATATGCCCCAATTTCAGAACTGTGTGTGTGGGGGGAATGTATACTTAGAATCAATGAAAAAGGTTTAGTAAATGAATATACAAGTGCAAATTTAATTAAGTGTCAAGAAGAAACAAACAGGCACCGACAGAGATTAGCACGACGAAATCCAGATCAGAATGTACAGAGTCAGCCAAGCAAAGACTGGAAAAACTGCTGCGTGTGAAGAAGCAGCAGGGGCAAAAATTTGAAGAGGGAAGGACTCACTGTATTCAAGGAGCTCAAAGGCAGGCAGTATGGTTACCAGGTAGTAGAGAGAGGTAGCAGAATATGACAAAGGAGGCTACCTCAGGCATCAGCAGAGAATCCCAGAGGCAGAAAGTCAAATCACACTGTGAGGCCGGGGCAAGATTGAGGCCATCAGAGAAAGTAGTAATGGCGGTTGGGGGAGTTCTAGGGGATGGTAAGAGAGTCGAGGGAGGAAACAGGATGCAATTGAGGGATATACAAATCAGTACAGAGACAAGGGCTCTGGGTAATGGATGACCAGTGAATTCTGGTGGTGTCAAAAGATGTCAGGAATCATGGGTCTGATCCTGAGAGTCTCTGGAGAGGGGAAGACAATCTGTACCAGTGCTGTGGTCCTGAATCCTGTGATACATAAAGGGGCATTTTACAAGGATAGCTGCCATTCCAGTCAGCAGAGAGTAGACCAGCAAGATCAGAACCAAAAAGAGGAGCTGCTACTCTCCTCATCTGGGAACTGAAGTCAGGTCTCTGCCAACAGGGGTCTCAATTTAAATACTTATCTACTGAATGTGGACCATTATCTTCAATTGTTAGCACATGGAAGCTTTTTTGTAACGACTACAATACTTCATTCTTCCTGGTTTCTTCTAAGATAGTGTTTTAATATATCAAGAGCTTTTAAAAGAATTTCAGGAGCAGCAATTCTGATACCACCCAACAAAGTGGTGTCAGTAGGTAGAACCTGCATGGGGCACAACATACCCCTGCCAAGCCTCTACTGAAGACCTTCTAGTCTTTCTCCACTTCCTCCTGACAGTCCTCTTTCTTTATAAGCAATGTCTCTGAGGAAAAAGCCTACGGAGAAGTTTCTGCCTCTAATTCAGAACATGCCAAACAAACAGATCTTACCTTAAAATGAAGGACCACAGCTAACTGATTATCACACAGCAAAAATAATTATTTTAAACCAAATTATTTCAATATAGCACTGCCTCATCATTTTTAAAACAAACTTTATTTTGGGGCTCCAAAAAATCACTGCAGATGGTGATTGCAGCCATGAAATTAAAAGACACTTGCTCCTTGGAAGGAAAGTTATGACCAACCTAGACAGCATATTAAAAAGCATAGACATTACTTTGCCAACAAAGGTCCATCTAGTCAAGGCTATGGTTTTTCCAGTAGTCATGTATGGATGTGAGAGTTGGACTATAAAGAAAGCTGAGCACTGAAGAATTGATGCTTTTGAACTATGGTATTGGAGAAGACTCTTGAGAGTCCCTTGGACTGCAAGGAGATCCAGTCAATCCTTAAGCAAATCAGTTCTGAATATTCAGTGGAAGGACTGATGTTGAAGCTGAAACTCCAATACTTTGGCCACCTGATGCAAAGAACTGACTCATTTGAAAAGACCTTGATGCTGGGAAAGATTGAAGGCTGGAGAAGAAGGGGACGACAGAGGATGAGATAGTTGGATGGCATCACCGACTCAATGGACATGAGTTTGAGCAAGCTCTGGGAGTTGGTGATGGACATGGAGGCCTGGCGTGCTGCAGTCCATTGGGTCACAAAGAGTCGGACACAACTGAACAACTGAACTGAACTAAACTTATTTAGTATATTAACATAACATTCATAATATTTATATTTTAATTCTCCCTCTTTAAAAAATTAAATAATTACGTAAATCAGAAATAAAATTGCAGATATTACTGTTTGGGAAATGGAAAAAAAAATTAAATAATTAAAAAATTATTCCCAAAGATAAATGTTCATTTCAAACAATTAGAATTAACAGAGGAAAACATTTCTTAAAGTAAACATAATATGAATTGCCAATTAATGAGCCATCTTAAATACCATGCAGCTTACTTGTTTCTTGGTTTAATGGCTGTTCCTCACAGTAGATTCAGTGAAAAAAATAAAACTTAAAATGAAACCTAAGAAGGGGTGCAAGGTTAATGCATTTTACAATGTCAACCACTCAAAGTTGGTTACAACTGTTCTCCAAGGATAAGAACTGAAGCTTCCCAAAATGTAATTTTTTACCAAGTAATCAAATTATAAGATTTAAAAGCATGCCCAGTGCTTTCTCAGTTGCTTAAATAATACATTTTAGCCAAACTGTCCTCTATCAGGCAGACTCTGGAAGTAATCCTATTAAGCTAAAATCACCAAGATGTATAGTTCATAATTAATACATTCTTCCAGGTTAATTGAAAATAGACCATTCACAGCATAAAAATTGGTCATTTATTCT
This sequence comes from Ovis aries, assembly GCF_016772045.2. Taxonomy (NCBI): domain Eukaryota; kingdom Metazoa; phylum Chordata; class Mammalia; order Artiodactyla; family Bovidae; genus Ovis; species Ovis aries. The sequence continues at coordinate 16,790,589 of NC_056080.1, read as the reverse complement.
CATTAGTTTTTCAAATTTAACCAATGCTTAGTCCCAAAGATTTCAAAATGCCTTTAAAAATTGAGTTACTTCTTCAAAAACAAGTGGGGTAAAGAAACAACAAATGAAGGTTAAAGAAAATAATCCCTGAAACTGCTTTAGCATGGTTTATAGAAGGCATCTGATAAAACAAAAAACAGTGCTGGGGTGGGAGCAGGTGCAAAAAATAAAAACTTCTAGTTAATTTAGGATGAAGTTATTGGGAATTTTCTAGAACGACATGAAGTTCTTAATTTTTACAAATCTTTGGCTCTGAAAAAGTTCTTACTAAGCACTTTTAAAATACACAGATCGGAGATTCAAAGGGATGAAAATAACAGAGAATGAATCATCTAGCTAAGCAAATGGCTCATACGGAAGTTAAAAGCCTCTTGTTGAACATTATTTTAAAACTGGACAACATGTTTCTAATTTGAAAATACAAATACAAAACTTTAGGTTTTAGCTCCAATACATAAAGTGCTTGGGTATTGTCATTCCTATCCTTACAATAAGAAAAAATCTGAATAAACTGCCAATCAACAACTTTTATTACTTATCAGAGACTTGACGACACAGGGCAAACTGAACTACTGAAATCTGGAGAGACAGGCAAATGCAGAGAATCACATCCAAGATCAGCTTACCTGGAACAGAAGGTGTTGGAGTAATACACTGGTAAGAAAATTTAAATTGTAATTTTGACAAAAGATTATGCATGAGAACTCTTGGAGGCCCAATCTTAGGAAAGCCTCTATATTCTAATGGTTTTACCTCCAGGAACCTTACCAAGTTCTGAGTGTAAAGATCCAACAACAATCTCCTCCCCTTTTGGGTAAGAGGAAGAGAGAAGTAACCATTTTGAAATGCACCCATGGGAAAGGTAACAGTTTTGAAAAAAGCCTAGAAGGTTCTCCTTAACAAAAGCCAACATTCCAAGGGAAAATTTACCCAAGCCTTTTATACTGTCCGGGGAGAGGGGGAATTAGCCAAATACAGACTCCTCTAGTCTCAGTTCAATTCAGTCCCTCAGTCATGTCCCACTCTTTGCGACCCCACAGACTGCAGCATGCCAGGCCTCCCTGTCCATCATTAACTCCTGGAGTTCACCCAAACCCATGTCCATTGAGTTGGTGATGCCATCCAACCATCTCATCCTCGGTCATCCCCTTCTCCTCCTGCCCTCAATCTTTCCCAGCATCAGGGTCTTTTCAAATGAGTCAGCTCTCCGCATCAGGTGGCCAAAGTAGTGGAGTTTCAGCTTCAACATCAGTCCTTCCAATGAACACCCAGGACTGATCTCCTTTAGGATGGACTGTTTGGATCTCCTTGCTGTCCAAGGGACTCTCAAGAGTCTTCTCCAACATCACAGTTCAAAAGCATCAATTCTTCAGTGCTCAGCTTTCTTTATAGTCCAACTCTCACATCCATACATGACTACTGGAAAAACCATAGCCTTGACTAGACAGGACCTTTGTTGGCAAAGTAACGTCTCTGCTTTTTAATACGCTGCCTAGGTTGGTCATAACTTTCCTTCCAAGGAGTAAGCGTCTTTTAATTTCTGCAGTGATTTTGGAGCCCCAAAAAAATTAAGTCAGCCACTGTTTCCCCAACTATTTGCCATGAAGTGATGGGACCAGATGCCATGATATGAGTTTTCTGAATGCTGAGCTTTAAGCCAACTTTTTCACTCTCCTCTTTCACTTTTATCAAGAGGCTCTTTAATTCTTCTTCACTCTCTGCCATAAGGGTGCTGTCATCTGCATACTGCTAGCCTTGTCTCACCTAAAAGGAAGAAGGTTGCAGTCCGGGGCTCAGGCCCACCAAAAGACTAACATTTGGTTCTAAAATCATAAAACACTTCCCCTTCCCCACATTCTATCACCATGTCACCAAAGTGCCAGTACACTAACAACAGATTACAACAGAAGGGGTTGCAAGAAACAGATTCTATTTAAAAAGGACTTCTTAGAGAAACCCTAAGATAATGGGGGAGAAAAATTTTAAAAACAAAGAAACTAGAGGAAACTGAAAGGGAAAGGGAAAGGGAAGTCGCTTAGTAGTGTCTGACTCTTCGCAACCCCATGGACTACAGCCTACCAGGCTCCTCCGTCCACGTGATTCTCCAGGCAAGAGTACTGGAGTGGGGAGCCATCGCCTTCTCCGAGAGGAAACTGAAGCCTCTGGCATACACACATTTAACATTAAACACAGCCTAACTCCTACCCAAATTAACATGAAACCTTACACTACGGGCGTATTTACCTCTGTTTCTATTATCCAATATGTCCTACCTGGCTTTTAAAAAACAGTAAAAAGTATGCTAGAAGGCAAGGGAAAACACTGAGGAGATTAAGCATCAGAACAAGACTTACACTGGTCACAGAATAATTGGGGAATAATTTCAGATAACAACTATCATTATTGTCATACGCACGCAAATGGAAAAAGGAGACAACATGCAAGAACAGATGACTAATGTAAGAATATACAACTTTAAGGAAAAAGTAAAAGGACATGCTAACAATCAAAAACACCATAACAAAAATGAATAATACTTTTAATGGACTCATCAGTAGACTGGACACGGCCAAAGAAGCAATCAGTGAGTTTAAAGATATGTCAGAGAAATTTCCCAAACTAAAATGCAAACAGAAAAAAGAATTTTAAAAAGGAGAAAAGAATATCCAAGAACTACGTGACAATTAGAAAAGGTGTCACTGAAATACCAGAAGAAGGAGACAAAAGATAAGAACTATTTGAAGGAATAACTGCTGAGAATCTTCCAAAATCAATGTCTTCCAAATCAAAGACACCAAATGATACATCCAAGAAGCTTGGAGCATATCAAGTAAAATAAATACCTGAAAACTCTACACCTAAACATACTGTATTCAAACTACACAAAATCAAATGCAAAGAGAAAATTATGAAAGAAGTGAGAGGGAGAAAAAAACACCTTACTTATAAAAAACAAGAAGTACATTTGACTTCTTCTCAGAAGCCAGAAAGTGAAATATTTAGTGGTGAAAGAAAAAAAAATAAATGAATCTAGAAAGCATTCAGTGAAATTATCCTTCGAAAGTGAAGGAGAAATACATTCTCAGATAAACAAAAACTGAGGGAATTTGTCACTAGTGGACCTGCCTAGTAGAAACTGTTTTTAAAAGTTCTTCAGAGAAAGAAAACGACATAGATCAGAAAGTCAGATCCGCACAAAGAAAGAAGGAAAGAAATCATTGGAGAAGGCATAAATGAAGTTAAAAAAATCTATTTTTCTTATTCTTAATAGATACTTGTTCTAAGTAACAATGTGTGTGCGAGCTCAGTCGTGTCCGTCTCTTTTCAACCCTGTAGACAGTAGTCCACCAGGCTCCTCTGTCCATGGGATTCTCCAGGCAAGAATAATGGAGTGGGCAGCCATTTCCTACTCCTCCAAGTAATCAGAGTAATAGTGTATTTGCTGATTATAGCAAATGGATATATAAAATGAAAGGTACCTCTACTATCTGAAAAGCAGATAAAGAGTTATCTGACAGTAGACTTAGACAAGTTGTAAATATACACTGTTAACTCTAGAGCAACAACTAAAAACCCTTTTAAAAAGAAATATACTGTATATGCTGAGAGGAGATAAAATAGAATCATACAAAATGGTCAACTGAAATCAGGGAAGGCAGTAAAAGGGGACCAATTATTGACTTTAGAAAAAGGAGTATAACAAATAGAAAAGTAATAAACATGGTTCATATTAATCCAAGTGTATATATATATACATAACTAAAATACTCACTTTAAATGTGAATGGCCAAAATACACCAATTAAAAGAGACTGTCAGAGTAGATTTTTAAAACTCATATTAAATAAAAAGATACATCTAGGTTAAAAGCAAAAGGATGAAGAAAGATATACCCTGTTATTGTAGTATTAATCAAAAGAAAGCTGAAGTAGCTGTATCAGTTTTAGACAAAGGCTTTAGAACAAGAAAAATTAACAGGATAAAGAGGGGCATTAGAAAATGATATACTCTCCAAGAAGGCACAACAATCCTTAATATATATGCACCAAACAAGCATCAAAATATATGAGGCAAAAGACAGAACTGCAAAGAGAAATAAATCCACTATTATAGTTGGATACTTCAACATCCCCATTAGGTAACTGACAGATCTAGCAGGCCAAAAAAAGGGAAAAAAACGAATAAAGATAGGTGAATTGAATAGTACCATCAATCAACCAGATCTACCTGCTATTAATGTAACACTTCATCCAACAACAGCAGAATACATATTATTCTCAAGTCACATGGAATATTCATCAATATAGACCAAATTCTGCACCACAAAACACAACTTCACAAAATTCAAAGAATAAAAATCATACAGAATATACTCTCACAGCACAATGGAATTAAACTAGAAATCAGTAACAAATAGATAGCTGGAAAATCTCAAAATATTTAACTATTAAACAATACACTTCTAAATATACATAGGTCAAAGAAGAAATCTAAAGAGGATTTTTAAAATATTTTTAACTAAATGAAAATCAAAATCTATATAATGCAGCAAAAGCAGGCCTTAGAGAAAAGTTTATAGTATTATACACATATATTCTAAAAGAAAACAGGCTTAAAATCGATAACCTACACTTCTACCTTAGGAAATAAAGCAAAGAAGGACAACTTAAGACTAAAGCAAATGAATAAGAGAGTAGAACAGTAAAAATTATAGCAGTAATCAAAATTGAAAACAGGAACTCAACAGTGAAAAACGAGTGGAGACAATAGATGGTTCTTTGAAAACACTGATAAAATTGATAAACCTTTGACAAGATAACCAAGAAAAAAAGAGAGAAGACAACAAATTATTAATAACAGAAATGAAAGAAGAGTCATCATTACAAATCACATGGACATTAAAAGGATAATAAAGGAATATTATACATAATCTATGCCTACATTTTTGATAACTTAGATAAGTGAACCAATTCCTTGAAAAAAACAAACTATCAACATTTATACAAGGAAAAAAAATAGATGATGTGAATAGGCCTATATCTAGGAAAGGAAGAAATTCTCTACAATCTCTTCCAGAAAACAAAAGTAGAAAAATACTTCAAAGAGAACTCTATGAGGCCACATTAGGGTATTACCAATCCTGAAACCAGATAAAGACATTAAAAGGCAAATTATATGAACTAGGGGCTTCCCTTGTGGCTCAGCTGGTAAAGCATCTGCCTGCAATGTGGGAGACCTGTGTTCAATCCCTGGGTTGGGAAGACCCCCTGGAGAAGGGAACAGCTACCCACTCCAGTATTCTGGCCTGGAGAATTCCATGGACTGTATAGTCCATGGGGTCGCAAAGAGTCAGACAGGACTGAGCAACTTTCACTTTCACACACATGGACTAGACATAGAAATCTGCAACCAATATTATCAAATCAAATTCAGCAATGTACAAAAAGAAATACACATCTCAACCAAGTGGGATTTATCTCAGATGTGCAAGGCTGGTTCAACATCCTAAAATTAATTCATAATCAGCAGATGAAAGTCAAACCACATGATTATATTAAATGATGTAGAAAAGCATTTGACAAAACCCAATATCCATTCATGATACATACTCTTAGCAATCTTCGAGAGAACTTCCTCAACTTGATAAAGGACATCTAAAACAAACCTACAAGCTAAAAACATCATATTTAATGGTGAGAAACTGCATGCCTTCCCACTAAGCTCAGAAAAAGACAAGAATGTCTCTTCTCACCATTTGTATTAAACACTGTACTGGAATTCATAACTAATACAAAACAAGTAAAGAAAATAAAAGGTATACAGATTGGGAAAGAAGAAAGAAAACTATTTTGTTTGCAGATGACATGACTGATTATGAAGAAATTCCCAAAGAATCTACCTGCCCCCCCAAAAAAAAAATAACACTGAAACTAATAAGCAATTCTAGCAAGTTCATATGATACAAAGCTAATATACAAAGTCAATTGCTTTCCTATATACTAGCAATGAACTGGAATTTAAAAATTAAAAAACAGGACTTCCTTGGTGGTACAGTGGATAAGAATCTGCCTGCTAATGCAGGGGACACAAGTTTGATCCCTGGCCCAGGAAGATTCCACATGACGTGGGCAACTAAAGCCCGTGCACCACACCAACAGAGTACATACTCTAGGGGCTGCAAGCCACAATTAATGAGCTCTCAAGCCTAGAGCCTGTGCTCCCAAGAAGAGAAGCCACCGCAACGAGAAGCCTGTGCACCATAACAAAGGGTAGCCCCTGCTCATCAGAACTAGAGAAAGCTTGAGTGCAGCAAAAACCTAGCACAGCCAAAAATAATGTTTTTTAAAAAATTAAAAACTATACCATCTATATCATCACCAAAAGAAAAAAATACTTAGCAATAAATCTAACAAAACAATTATAAGATATGCATGTAAAAAACTAAATAACTGTTGAAAAATTAAAATGAGAAAAATGCAGAGATATTCTGTACTCATTGATTAGAAGACACAATATTGTTAAGATGTCAATTCTCAACTCAACCTACAGATTTAATGTGATCCCAGTCCAAGCAAGCTATTTTGTGGATATCCACAAACTGATTTAAAAGATAATACAGAAAGGAAAAAGACCTGGCATAGCCAATACAATATTGAAAAAGAACAACAAAATTGAAAGACTGACACCACCTGACTTTAAGACTTACTGTAAAGCTGCAGTAAATCAAGACAGTATAATATTGGTGAAGAATAGACATACAGATCAATGAAACAAAACACAAATCCAAAAAACAGACTCAACACAAACACAGCTGATCTTTGATAAATAAGCAGTGACAATCCAATGGAGACAGAAGTCCTTTCAATAAATGGTTGAAATAACCTAATAAAAAATGGGCCAAGGACGTGACTTTTCTCCAAAGACTTACAAATAGCCTAGAGCACATGAAAAGATGTCTAACATCACTAATCATTAGCGTCATGCAAATCAAAACCATAATATGACACCACTATAGACTAGGATGGCTGCAGTAAAAATAATAATAATAGTAAGGAAACACGTATTGGTGAAGATGTGGAGAAACTGGAACCTTTGTACAGTGCTGGCAGAAATGTAAAGTGGTATAGCCACTGTAGAAAAGTTATGTGATTCCTCAAAAATGTTAAACACAGGGACTTCCCTGGTGGTCCAGTGGTTAGGAATCCACCTTCCAATGCAGGGGGTGAGGGTTCAATCCCTGGTTCAGGAACTAAGGTCCCACATGCGTGTGGCAAAAAAATAAAATAAAAATAAAACATTAAAAAAAATGTTAAACACAGAATTCTCATATTACCTAGCATTTTCACTTCTTGGTATATAACCCCAAAGAACTGAAAACCAAACAAAACTCAATCAAACAAAACTCAACCACAAAAGTTGACAGCAACACTATTCACAATAATCAAAAGGTGAAAACAACCTAAATGTTCATCTACAGATAAATGGATAAACAAAATGTGGTATGGCTACACAACAGAATATTACTCAGTCATAAAAAAAGGAATGAAGTAATGATACAGGCTACATGGATGAATCTCAAAAACATTACACTAAGTGAAAGAAGTCAAATTCAAATGGCCACAAATTGTATGTGATTCCCTTTATATGAAATATCCAGAATAGGTAAACCTACAGAGACAGAAAGCAGATTCGTGTTTGCCAGAGACAGAGAAAGTGAGAAACGGTGAGTACTTAATGGGTATAGAGTTTTTCTAGGGGGTGATAAAGTGTTTTGAAACTTGACAGAGGTAGTGATTGTACGATATTGTGAACATACTGAATGCTACTAAGCTGTGCACTTTAAAATGGTTGGTTTTATATTATGTGAATTTTACTTCCATTTTTTAAAAAGGTCACAACACTGTAAATCAACTGTATGTCAATTAAAAAATATAAGGGCCTACGTGGTTTACTTCCTGGCTCAAGCACTTACTAACTTGCATGGTTTTTAGGAAATTAACCTATTTTAGCATCAGTTTCCTCCATTTTAAAGGAAGGTAATTCTTTCTAACTTTTATAGCTGTTATGAGGATCTAAAGAGTAATGAAAATAAAACACCAAGCCCAGCACAACGCCTGGAAGTTAAGAGATACTTGAAACAGAGATTATTACTATTGCTTCTTCTCATTTATGGTCACTTGAATTATACAATATTAGGAAGTTATCTCAATTTTCTTTGCCTGTAAAGAATTTTCCTCTTCATATTTGTGAGAATGTCCGTCTCATGAACTCAAGTTACCTTTCATAGTCTCGGTGAAGACTGTTTTCTTCTTTGTATTCACCTCTGAATGAAAACAGAGCTATTCAGGCCAGTGATGAAACAGTCAGAGTGAAGAGACTGCATGTGTCTCTGTATGCCCAGTTCCTAGAAAGTCCAATTCTCCATTCTGATACTTGATCGTGAAAGAGGGAATCAATATAAAACTTCCTACTTAACCAGCCAAAAGATTTACTCAAGCTCAGCTCAAGGGAAAAATAATTTTCAGTGGAAGTTCCACATTTTATTAACTCTATTCCTCAGACTCCAAGAGCACCAAGGGCAAAGAGACAAACAGAAATTGAGATTGTTGGCCCACTGAGGCCACTGTTCTGCTTCCACTGTATTCTCCTAGTTAGGGCTTGCTCAGCATGAGAGTCAGCAAACTTCTGTTCAGGAAGGGTCACAAAATAAACACACTATTTTAGACTTTGTATGTCATATGGTCTCTGTTGAAACTGCTCTGTCATTTTAGTGCAAAAGCATCCATAGAAAAAACGTAAGTGAATGAGTGTGGCTAGGTTCCATAAAATAAGTGGCAGGCCAGATTTATAGATTTTTCCTAAAAAGATATTTGGTTGAATTTTACTTTATAATATCATGCCTTGAACACAGTGCTTTAAGTAGAAGTAGAAAGCTTTTTTTTTTTTTAATTAAAATACTTTAACATAGGGAACAAACCTTTTTTTTAACCTTTAAATTAAAAAATAGTAAAGTTCAAAAACACTGTAGAATATGAACTATAGCTTCTAATATTCAGGGGTGGGTTATTTTTATATAAAAATAGATTCCCATGCACTATTTTCAAGGTACTGATTCCAACAACTCATCAAGAGTTATGATGAACTATTTAAAAGTATCCACTATATGGGCATTTGTTGATCAGCTACTTTTCTTATACTGCCAATGTCTATATATTTGGGGCTTGTGTAGAAAAATGACTGACACTCATTTTTTGGTCCCTGAAGCTTTAAAGTCACATTAAAGAACCAGTTAAATCCCTTAAGCATAGACATTTATCAAAGACTAATGAAATTACTCATCTTAAGAAGGTATAGAAAGAATGTTCTCTTACAGAAGGGAATAATTATGTTTTTATGACTGGCAGAAGAGGGAACTTTAAAGTCTACCTTGTGCTCCAGCCAACTCATCCTCTAGATTGGGGGGCTGTGGATGGGAGGAGGGATGAGCATTTAGGAACTGAGTTACTATAAGAAGGATGAATGAGGTAAAGTCTTCTGTGTAGACAATGTCTGCAGAGCTAGTAGTAGGGCTAGTTCCAATATGACCATTCTCTTATTTCATTTACTAAGAGCAAACAAAAAACAAAATCCAGATTAGGATGAAAAGGATAAATGCAGCCAGGAAACCTACAAAAGCCTCAGATTCTGTTTCCATAACGTCAGACTCATCTGGAAATTGACACGAGTTCATTATTTGTTTTACTAAAAGTAAGATGACAGAAACATGGGTAATTTTTTTTATCAATAGACTAGCAGAATTGAAAATGCAAAATATTATAGTACAAAGAAGTACAATTTTGATGACACTTTTGTCCTGTTCCAGAGACTGTTGTACAATTAACCGGATCAGCAACAAAAACCCGGTTAAGAAAGGAAACCACACAGAAGTATCTGTTCTACATGAGTGCCTCTGTAAGAAGAGGCAGATGATTTCCCCCATCAATGATTCCTGCTATTTTTGCTCCTGACCTGAAGTCCAGTTTAACACTGACATCTCATTAATCTTCATAACCCGCAGTAAATTCACATCATTTCAGAGTACAATTATTTTTAAAAATTATGACAAAATGATCAATTAATACTGAAATATTTCCAGCTGCTTATAATCCTTATGAAAAATCCCAAGTCTCTCTATAATCTTCTTCAAATGCTAGAAATTTTGCACACAAAAGCAAGAACCCACATGTTACTTTTATTTAAGTAAGGAGGAATAAAATGACAAAGTAATTAACATAATTAATCCCATATATTCTGTTTCTCATGGTTGACTAAAAATTAAAAAAAAAAGCATTTGCTTTATTTAATGTGGGGAAAAAACCTGAAAAAATTTAATTTTGTTCCAGTAGAGAATAACTATGGTTTTAGATGGCAACTATAAATAATTTGTTAAATTGATAATGGTTCATTGACTTTTCCTCAAGCATCTTCTTAAGACAGTTTGATTTCTAAAAAATGTAATCAGCTTTTTGATATAAAAACAAAATTAATGTGAGAAAGAAAAATGGAATCCCTGATTCAAAAATACATATTGCTTGCTAAAAATCAAGGCTTATAACAAAAGGTAAATTTACGACTATTAAGCAATAACAAATATCCAAAGAATGCCTTTCAGTAGGGGAAATATGGATATTCCTGACTAGAAAATATTTAATCAAATCTATTCTTCCTACTACTCTCAATCTCAATTTCGGAACTCTCACAAGACAAGAATGATGCAATCCAGATCTTCTCTATCTACTCTCTCCTTAACCTCTTGCTATTTGGTATTAATGTATCATTTGACTTAGAGAAGTCATTAATAAATGGCATTGTTAAATGAAATGGATTTTCTCACCCCTCAATCCTTATCATCATGGATCTTTTTATGAGATTTTTATACTGTTAGTGAATCCCACTTTAAAAAAATCTTTTTTCCTTGCTTGCAAGAGGTCTACTCCTTCTTCTTTCAGTAAGATCATTTAAACATGTCTTTTACTCTGCTCTGCGCTCCCTCTTGGAAGGCTCTTATCATTTCAGTTTCATCCCAGGCACAAGGAAGCTATTTCTGGAGTCAGATCAAACCCTGGTTTTGCCACTTGTTAGCTGCATAATCTTAGCTCTATTACCCAGCCTCTCTCTGACTCAGTTTTCTCATTTATAAAGTAGGGATGGAGAGTGGGGGTTGTGGGGATTAAATGTAAAACATCAAATAGATTGCCTACCTACCACATATGGTAGATGCTCAATATGTGGTATTTACTAATATCAGGTTTAGTACTCTGCTGACATTTCATTCTTTATTGTGAAAGCCAAACTCATCTTTCCCTTCAAACTTATACACCCTTTCTAAGTTTTCCAGTCAGGTAAAACGATACCAATGCTTTTCCAGTTCACCACCAATCCTTGGGATCACCTTTAATCTCTCTGCAGGGACCCGCTACTCTGCAAAAGCTCTCTTCAGTGTCTTTCCTTTTTGGTTCCCTGGTGGCTCAGATGGTAAAGTGTTTACTTGCAGTGCGGGTGACCTGGGTTTGATCCCTGGGTCAGGAAGATCCCCTGGAGAAGGAAATGGCAACCCACTCCAGTACCCTTGCCTAGAAAATTCCATGGATGGAGGAGCCTGGCAGGCTACAGTCCATGGGGTCGCAGAGTGGAACATGACTGAGTGACTTCACTTTCACTTTCTCTAATTTAAGTCAAGTTTATCATTTAATACTTACAGGCTGTACCCCAATACTGGATTATTCACAGTTTTTATAACTAGTTATTCAAGAATATATACACCTACTACTTCAAAACAAACAAAAACTTCTCATAAGTCAACTTTAGTCATAGGAAATGAACTACATGAATCAGCACTTCCGTGTCCTAGACTGGATTAGCATCAATCTCCAGTTCTCTCTATCCTCTCTCTTGCCTCAAGTTCTAATCACATCTCCCTATTTCAACTCCATTCCATTCTCCCCACTTTGTTATGAAGATGACCTCCTGGGGCTTCTGTGAAGAAAACTGTGCTCTAAAACATACCTCCCCTCTCTTGGGCACTTTAAAGCAGACACACAAATAAAAAGAAAATAAGCAACGCACATTTGTATGGTAAAGGTCCAGGTCAGAACTTTTTCCAAATGCGAGTAAAATCATAAATCCCCATAAACAGCTTAACAGTCATTGCTAAGAGTGTTCATATAAAGATAACAGAAGCTGTCAAAAAGAGAGTAGAATTACATTTTTCTTTTTTAATTGGGTAGCATTTATTTCAGTAAATTAAGAACTGATCTTTGGCCTGGAATAGCCCAATATCATATTATGTTCACAAAAGACAAGATATATCTGTTTATAAACATGACCTCTAAATTTCTTGCACAGAACACAGATTAAAACAGTGACTTTCTTTCATACTTGTTGAAATACACCATACACTAGAAATTATTTAACTATACATACAACCATAGCCAAGCTTCTCAAAAAGAGATCCAATTTATGCACAAGCAATCACACACACCTGTGTAAGTAATCACAGCCAACCTGATCTATACATTTTTATAAGCATTTTATTAAAAACTTTGAAAGTATGGAAAATATATGGGCGTGATCACTTTATACATAATAGGCACCAAACAGAGATTTATATCCTTTTTTTTTAAACTATACTGTGAGATTTCCTAGATATCCATTTGTTTGATCCAAAAGGGTAAATCTTATCAGAAGCATCAAATCTTTTATTTTTGGATAGCTGGGGAAAGATTTGATTCTAGCTGAAACAAGGGTATACTATAACAAGTCTAATGATTAAACAGCTGCAAATTCTAGAAAAAATTCTATATGACTCTGAGATAGACACTAATTTATGCTTCAAATTTTCTATCCAGTGGTATATTTTTTGGTGCATGAAAGGAAGAAACAATACTCAGAAAGCTGGTCTGCGAGGCCCTCATTTAGTGAGGGGCAGTAAAAAGAAGTATTTTTTTTTTTTTTTAAGATGCAATCTCATTTGCAGCAATCTCACATGTGTGTATTTTTTTTTTTAAATATGCACTTCTTCTAACTCTTCAGACAGACCAAGACATACAAGAGCAAGAAAACTATGGGTTATTCATCCTTAGAACTCAAAATGCCCTGCACATGGACAAAGGAATCAGAGTTCACATTTAGAGGTGGTTTCCTGAGAGCAGTGACACTAGTTCTCCTCCAGTCTCACTCTGAGTCCATCTTGCCAGCACTAATACTGTGCATATGAGAACCAGGTACAGTTAACAACCATGTCTTAACAAATGAGTAAACTAGATGAAAGTATAGGGAGAAAGGTCACAGAAAGAAGTGTAACAACTGAGAGAAAATACTGTTGGAAGATGTGCTATTATGTATCAGAAATCCCTGGGTTTTAAAATTCAAGGAGTAAGACTAAGAACTGAAGCATCCCTTGGCTATGCTGTATCAACAGAGCCACAGTATACAAAAAGGAGTATTATGTTCAAGAAGGACTCAAATTTAATTTGGACACTAATAACCTTGAGTAGTATCTATCCAAGAATATTTTTAAAGCTTCCTAAATTTAACTCAAGGCACCTCCCTAAAAGCATAGCACTTCACTAGACAGCTTTCTATTTGTTTAATTTCAAACTGCAGTGATATTTCTTAATTAGAAATTTAAGGGGCTAAATTTATTTTGACTATATTTATTATTTTATATTCTTAGTCATCCTGAATCAAGAGCTAATAGTATTCAAATAATTTTTTTAAGATTTACTGGCAGAGGTCTTAAGATAACTATTATCAACATAACATAATTCAAATGCCGAATTTCAAGAATAGAAAATTCTTTGAATTAAAGAGATATGTGATGTAAAATCCAAAATACATCAGTTGTCATGAAGCCTTAATTCAAAATGTTAAGTAATATTTTGTACAGTAGGGAAGAAAAAGCAAACATAAAAATTACATCATCTTTATGTGTGCTGTCACAGATTTGAGAGTTTAAATGGCTCAGACTAAACTGCTAAGCTCATCTCAAACATGAATCATATCACTATAAAATACCAAAAAAATTTAAACCTTGGTCTTAACAAATTACGCACGAAATAGTATGAGGCCAGATATTAACATTCAGACTAGCTAAGAAAATCATTTAACCTAATGTTTGAAATTGTTACAGCTTCAACACTTGCCAGGTTAAAGGTAATCTCTGAGTAAAACATGCTCAATACAGCAACACCTGTGGAATCTTGAAATAACCTCCCTGAATAACGGGTGATTATTAACCATAGTCAAATAATCTATATAATAAGATTCATTTCAAAGCTGTTCAAGGGTGACCAACAACAGCTAAGAGTCATAATCATACACTATTACTTCAAGCCCTATTTCATAACCAAACACCTATCCACTACCCTTCAAAATCTGGATTCTGACCCAATAAACAATCTGAAATTATTGGTTCTACAAGAAAAATATTGACTGCATGAAACTCCTCCTTTCCTTACTCTTAAGTTCTTGACATAAATTAAATCTGCCACTACTTTGTCTCTCTTCCCATTAGGCAGCTTTCCATCTACATATAGGTCAGTTGAAAAAAATAGCACATGAGTATAAAGAACTAATGACTATCTAATCATGATAAAGCTTACCCAAAGCAGTCTCTTTTTTCAGGTTCTCATATTAATTCTTCTTTAAGCATCACCATCATCATAGACAGACATTTTTAATTATATGCCCACATGCACAGAATACTACATTAGTTTCAAAAATGTTAAACATACACAGATATTTTATTTTTAAAAACCATGTACTTGCCTTATGCCTGCATTTAAGTACAACTCCATAGGCTCCTATAATAAAAAGAAGTGAACAATTAGGGACACGTATACAAAGTACAGCTCTTGGAAAAATCAAAGTTCTATTATATTTACAGTGGCTATCAAAATATGGAATAACAGTGATTCCTAAAATGATAATATTCTGCAGTGATAATGGAATGAGCCATATACAAAGAAAGCATGAATATTTATCATATATTTTTTATAAACCAAGAGTATAAGCAACTCATTTCCCCAACAAGCATGTACTTTTTAATGTTTTTCTTTTTAAGGAAAATTTTACTTGAGATGTTGAAAAATTTCTAGAGATGTACTTTGGACCTAATAACTTTAAGAGTAAATTAAAATTACCTCAAAAGATTCTAGGGAACTCAAAACTTAAGGGCTAATGGTTTCACAAGGGTAGGCTTAAGCATGGAGCCTATCAAATATGTTCTCTCTCCTAGGAGACAATTAAATTCTCTTCTAGGATACTAGAATGTCTTCTCTGACTTGCAAAATAGTACAGGTCTCATCTCAGCATTCCAATTAATAACTAGGAGTTGCTACATTTTTGCCATAAATACTAAGTTCAATGGCACCAGCATAAGTAGTCCAAGGATCTCTGACCATCTGTAGCTAAGCACTCCCACTTTATTTGATATATTTCAAATGAGACACATCACTACCTTTTGGGTTACTTATCCTATTAATCAGCCAATAAACTATTTCCTTAAACCCAGAACACAGGGTTGACAGCAAGGAAATTGAGGCAAAAGTTATAATGTGAAAAAATCTAATCAGGAGAATCAAAATGTAATATACAATAACTGAAGTTGGTAGAAATGATTGATGTTTACAGACAGGCAAAGCCTGTGTTTGCGTCTGAGAAGAGGACTTCAGGGAAATAAAATTGGAAAATGTGTCTGCAACAGAAACCAGGGAACCAGAATAAGTATCCTTCAATTGGTCGAGATGGATGAATCTTATTATCACAGTTAGGATGAAACCAGCCATTATAGCCATCCAGTTCAACTCCACAATCACTAGGCAATCATCCAATCCTCATTTAACCGCCCATGTTAGTTTTTCTATGGGGTGAAAATGCACTGTTTAGGCTGCAGGGATGTAGAGTTTGCTTGACAGCTTTTAATTTCCTTAATGTATATGTATTTCATAGTCAAGAAGCATCTGAGGTAGTTTACAAAGAAAAAAAATAGCAATGATGGTTCTGACTACAACCTGAAACTAACATATTTTGATTTATATGCCAGTCTGGTAGTTGTAGACCCTGAGGGTGGGAAAGATTTAGGGCAGGAGGAGAAGAGGACGACAGAGGATGAAATGGTTGGATGGTATCATCAACTCAATGGACATGAGTCTGAGCAAACTCTGGGAGATGGTGAAGGACAGGGAAGCCTGGCATGCTGCAGTCCAGAGGGTTGCAAAGAGTCAGATATGACTGAGCAACTGAAAAACAACAATAACAACTGGTAGTTGTAGTTAATCTAAGTTAATCCCTGAGAAGAGGCATACTAAGAAAAAGGTCATGATACAGAAAAACTTAGGCCCAGAATCTGAAACATTCCAACTTTGTTACATCCAAGGAGCTGACCTTCTCCAGTGAGTATTTTTAACAGCATAAGTCTATATAACACTTTTGAAAAACAGTAATAAATCAGGTATTATAAAATTAATAGGGCTGGGAGGGGAAAGATGGCGGAGGAATAGGACGGGAAGATCACGTTCTCCCTCACAAATTCCTCAAAAGAACATTTCAACGCCGAGCAAACTCCGCAAAACAACTTCTGTAGGCTGGCAGAGGACATCAGGCAACCAGAAAAGCAGACCATTGTCTTCAAAATCAGGTAGGAAAAAATATAAAAGACGAAAAAGGAGACAAAGGAGGTGGGGAGGGAGCTCCGTCCCGGGGAGGGAAGCCCGTCCCGGGAAGGGAATTTTAAGAAGAGAGGTTTCCAAACACCAGGAAACACTCTCCCTGCCGAGTCTGTGGCGAGCCTTGGAAACACAGAGGGCAACATAACAAGAAGGAAAAATAGATAAATAATTAAAACCAAGAGATTACAAGCCCACCAGTAACTCCCCCAGCGGAAAAGCAGCACAGACGCCTGCATCCGCCATTGGGAAGTGGGGGCAGGGCAGGGAGGCGCGGGCTGCAGAGCTTTGTAAGAATCGGGCACGAACGCCCCACGCTCCACCAGAACGATCTAAATTGGGCTAGCAAACCAGACTGTGGGATAGCTACCACGCGAAAAGCTCGAACATAAGACACCGCCAGGACCCAGCACAGAACAAAGGACGGAACGGAAAAAGCCGGCTGCAGACCATTCCCCGCCGGGGACAGGCAGCCAGAGCCGTAAGGACTGGAAAGGGGCAATTGCAGACCCGGAGAGACCTTACTTACCTAACTGCAAGCAGGCTCCTTTGCTAAGACTTCTGGGGGTGTTGGACAGTACAGTCTGCCTCACGGGGTGCGCCAGCGGTCCACCCAGAGAGCTGAGCGGCAGCGGTGGAAAAGGTGACAAGCTGCGGCGATCGCGCTCGCCAAACTCCTGAGCTACTCGGACCTGGGAAGGGCACAAAGCGCAGTCCCAGCCGCATTTGTGCCTCTGAGGGCTGCCTGAGGGCCGAACCTGAGCGGCTTGGACCGGGGAAGTGCACGCAGCCTAGGGCCGGCCCCAGACAGTTCCCAGCTGAGCATCGTAGAGCCGGAGCGGTTTGTGCGCCGCGAGGAAGGACAGGTCAAGGGGGGCAGAGATACTGTGTACACACGACAGTGCTATTTGTTTGCAGCATCCCCCCTCCCCACAGCGCGACTGAGCTAGTGAGCCTAAAAACCAGCAAACAGAAGAAGTTAAACAGAGGGAACCACCTTGGAAGTGAGCCCACACGGCCCATAACATCAGAGAAGAGCCAGATATATTTTTAATTTTTTAATATTTTTAAAATCATTCTTTTTTTTTTTTGCCTTTTGCTTTTTTTTTCTTTTTTTTCCGAGCTTTTGTTAAATTGTTAAATCTTCTATTTCTCCTCTAATTTTTATTTCTATAACCTAGCATTACTATTTTTTTTTTTAAAAAAAAGACTTTTTTTTTTTTTTTTTTTTTAAGGCAAACACCATATATACTCTTTGGATGGTTGTTGGTGTTTTGTTTTGTTTTTTTTGTTTGTTTGTTTTTAATAATTCTTTTTTTCTTTCTTCCTTTTTCCTTCTGCTTTTCTTTAATATTGTATCTTTGAAAATCCAACCTCTACTCCAGATTTTTAATCTTTGTTGTCAATTTTGTACATTTAAAAACCCAAACTTCACTACCCAAGTTTACCTGAGAGCGAGATTACTGGCTTGTCCACTCTCTCCTCCTCTGGCCTCTCCTTTTTCTCCACCAGGTGGCCTCTGCTCTTTTCTCCCCCATCTCTTCTCTATCCAACTCTGTGAATCTCTGTGTGTTCCAGACGGTAGAGAACACCTAAGGAACTGGTTACTGGCAGGATTTGTCTCTCTCCTACTCATTCCTCTCTCTTATCCTCCTGGTCACCTCTGTCTACTTCCTCCCTCTCCTCTTCCCCGTATAACTCTGTAAATACCTCTGAGCGGTCCAGACTATAGAGCGCACATAAGGAAGTGACTACTGGCTAGCTTGCTCTCTCCTCTCTTGATCTCACCACATCTCATTCCAGTTACCTCTAACTACCCCCTCCATCTTCTCTTCTCCTTGTAACTCAGTGAACCTCTCTGAGTGTCACTCAAGGTGGAGAAACTTTTCATCTTTAACCTAGATGTTTTATCATCGGTGCTGTATAGATGGAGAAGTCTAGAGGCTACTGTGAAAATAAAACTGAAAACCAGAAGCAGGAAGCTTAAACCCAAAGCCTGAAAACATTAGAGAACTCTTGAATTCAGGGAACATTAAGCAATAGGAGCTCATCAAAAGCCTTCATACCTACATTGAAACCAAGCTCCACCCAAGGGCCAACAAGTTCCAAAACAAGACATACCACGCAAATTCTCCAGCAACACAGGAACATTCCCCTGAGCCTCAATATACAGGCAGCTCAAAATTACCCCAATACCTTTGATGTCTCATAACCCATTACGGGTCACTCCACTGCACTCCAGAGAGAAGAAACCCAGCTCCACCCACCAAAACTCCAACACAAGCCTCCCTAACCAGGAAACCTTGACAAGCCACTGATAGAACCCCACCCAAAGTGAGGAAGCTCCATAATAAAGAGAACTCCACAAATTATCAGAATATAAAAAGGCCACCCCAAACGCAGCAATATAACCAAGATGAAGAGACAGAGGAATACTCAGCAGGTAAGGGAACAGGAGAGTTGCCCACCAAATCAAACAAAAGAGGAAGAAGTAGGGAATCTACCGGAGAAGGAATTCCGAATATTGATAGTGAAAATGATCCAAAATCTTGAAATCAAAATGGAAACACAGATAAATAGCCTAGAGACAAGGATTGAGAAGATGCAAGAAAGGTTTAACAAGGACCTAGAAGAAATAAAAAAGAGTCAAAATATAATTAATAACACAATAAATGAGATCAGAAACTCTCTGGAGGCAACAAATAGTAGAATAACAGAGGCAGAAGATAGGATTAGTGAAATAGAAGATAGAATGGTAGAAATAAATGAATCAGAGAGGAAACAAGAAAAACGAATTAAAAGAAACGAGGACAATCTCAGAGACCTCCAGGACAATATGAAACGCTCCAACATTCGAATTATAGGAGTCCCAGAAGAAGAAGACAGAAAGAAAGATCATGAGAAAATCCTTGAGGAGATAATAGTTGAAAACTTCCCTAAAATGGGGAAGGAAATAATCACCCAAGTCCAAGAAACACAGAGAGTCCCAAATAGGATAAACCCAAGGCGAAACACCCCAAGACACATATTAATCAAATTAACAAAGATCAAACACAAAGAACAAATATTAAAAGCAGCAAGGGAAAAACAACAAATAACACACAAGGGGATTCCCATAAGGATAACAGCTGATCTGTCAATAGAAACTCTTCAGGCCAGGAGGGAATGGCAAGACATACTTAAAGTGATGAAAGACAATAACCTACAGCCCAGATTACTGTACCCAGCAAGGATCTCATTCAAATACGAAGGAGAAATCAAAAGCTTTACAGACAAGCAAAAGCTGAGAGAATTCAGCACCACCAAACCAGCTCTCCAACAAATTCTAAAGGATATCCTCTAGACAGGAAACACGAAAGGGTGTATAAACCCGAACCCAAAACAATAAAGTAAATGGCAACGGGATCATACTTATCAATAATTACCTTAAACGTAAATGGGTTGAACGCCCCAACCAAAAGACAAAGACTGGCCGAATGGATACAAAAACAAGACCCCTCTATATGCTGCTTACAAGAGACCCACCTCAAAACAAGGGACACATACAGACTGAAAGTGAAGGGCTGGAAAAAGATATACCACGCGAATAGAGACCAAAAGAAAGCAGGAGTGGCAATACTCATATCCGATAAAATAGACTTTAAAACAAAGGCTGTGAAAAGAGACAAAGAAGGCCACTACATAATGATCAAAGGAACAATCCAAGAAGAAGATATAACAATTATAAATATATATGCACCCAATATAGGAGCACCACAATATGTAAGACAAATGCTAACAAGTATGAAAGGGGAAATCAACAATAACACAATAATAGTGGGAGACTTTAATACCCCACTCACACCTATGGACAGATCAACTAAACAGAAAATTAACAAAGAAACGCAAACTTTAAATGATACATTAGATCAGTTAGACCTAATTGATATCTATAGGACATTTCACCCCAAAACAACGAATTTCACCTTTTTTCAAGTGCTCATGGAACCTTCTCCAGGATAGATCACATCCTGGGCCATAAATCTAAACTTGATAAATTCAAAAAATCGAAATCATTCCAAGCATCTTTTCTGACCATAATGCATTAAGATTAGATCTCAATTACAGGAGAAAAACTATTAAAAATTCCAACATATGGAGGTTGAACAACACACTTCTGAATAACCAACAAATCACAGAAGAAATCAAAAAGAAATCAAAATATGCATAGAAACTAATGAAAATGAAAACACAACAACCCAAAACCTGTGGGACACTATAAAAGCAGTGCTAAGAGGAAAGTTCATAGCAATACAGGCATACCTCAAGAAACAAGAAAAAAGTCAAATAAATAACCTAACTCTACAACTAAAGCAACTAGAAAAGGAAGAGTTGGAGAACCCCAGAGTGAGTAGAAGGAAAGAAATCTTAAAAATTAGGGCAGAAATAAATGCAAAAGAAACAAAAGAGACCATAGCAAAAATCAACAAAGCCAAAAGCTGGTTCTTGGAAAGGATAAATAAAATTGACAAACCATTAGCCAGACTCATCAAGAAGCAAAGAGAGAAAAATCAAATCAATAAAATTAGAAATGAAAATGGAGAGATCACAACAGACAACACAGAAATACAAAGGATCATAAGAGACTACTATCAGCAGTTGTATGCCAATAAAATGGACAACGTGGAAGAAATGGACAAATTCTTAGAAAAGTACAATTTTCCAAAACTGAACCGGGAAGAAATTGAAAATCTTAACAGACCCATCACAAGCACGGAAATTGATACTGTAATCAGAAATCTTCCAGCAAACAAAAGCCCAGGTCCAGATGGCTTCACAGCTGAATTCTACCAAAAATTTCGAGAAGAGCTAACACCTATCCTACTCAAACTCTTCCAGAAAATTGCAGAGGAAGGTAAACTTCCAAACTCATTCTATGAGGCCACCATCACCCTAATACCAAAACCTGACAAAGATGTCACAAAAAAAGAAAACTACAGGCCAATATCTCTGATGAACATAGATGTAAAAATCCTCAACAAAATTCTAGCAATCAGAATCCAACAACACATTAAAAAGATCATACACCATGACCAAGTGGGCTTTATCCCAGGGATGCAAGGATTCTTCAATATCCGCAAATCAATCAATGTAATTCACCACATTAACAAATTGAAAATAAAAACCATATGATTATCTCAATAGATGCAGAGAAGGCCTTTGACAAAATTCAACATCCATTTATGATAAAAACTCTCCAGAAAGCAGGAATAGAAGGAACATATCTCAACATAATAAAAGCTATCTATGACAAACCCACAGCAAACATTATCCTCAATGGTGAAAAATTGAAAGCATTTCCCTAAAGTCAGGAACAAGACAAGGGTGTCCACTTTCACCGCTACTATTCAACATAGTTCTGGAAGTTTTGGCCACAGCAATCAGAGCAGAAAAAGAAATAAAAGGAATCCAAATTGGAAAAGAAGAAGTAAAACTCTCACTGTTTGCAGATGACATGATCCTCTACATGGAAAACCCTAAAGACTCCACCAGAAAATTACTAGAGCTAATCAATGAATATAGTAAAGTTGCAGGATATAAAATCAACACACAGAAATCCCTTGCATTCCTATACACGAATAATGAGAAAGTAGAAAAAGAAATTAAGGAAACAATTCCATTCACCATTGCAACGAAAAGAATAAAATACTTAGGAATATATCTACCTAAAGAAACTAAAGACCTATATATAGAAAACTATAAAACACTGATGAAAGAAATCAAAGAGGACACTAATAGATGGAGAAATATACCATGTTCATGGATTGGAAGAATCAATATAGTGAAAATGAGTATACTACCCAAAGCAATTTACAAATTCAATGCAATCCCTATCAAGCTACCAGCCACATTTTTCACAGAACTAGAACAAATAATTTCAAGATTTGTGTGGAAATACAAAAACCTCGAATAGCCAAAGCAATCTTGAGAAAGAAGAATGGAACTGGAGGAATCAACTTGCCTGACTTCAGGCTCTACTACAAAGCCACAGTCATCAAGACAGTATGGTACTGGCACAAAGACAGACATATAGATCAATGGAACAAAATAGAAAGCCCAGAGATAAATCCACACACATATGGACACCTTATCTTTGACAAAGGAGGCAAGAATATACAATGGAGTAAAGACAATCTCTTTAACAAGTGGTGCTGGGAAAACTGGTCAACCACTTGTAAAAGAATGAAACTAGATCACTTTCTAACACCGCACACAAAAATAAACTCAAAATGGATTAAAGATCTAAATGTAAGATCAGAAACTATAAAACTCCTAGAGGAGAACATAGGCAAAACACTCTCAGACATAAATCACAGCAGGATCCTCTATGATCCACCTCCCAGAATGCTGGAAATAAAAGCAAAAATAAACAAATGGGATCTAATTAAAATTAAAAGCTTCTGCACAACAAAGGAAAATATAAGCAAGGTGAAAAGACAGCCTTCTGAATGGGAGAAAATAATAGCAAATGAAGCAACTGACAAACAACTAATCTCAAAAATATACAAGCAACTTCTGCAGCTCAACTCCAGAAAATAAACGACCCAATCAAAAATGGGCCAAAGAACTAAATAGACATTTCTCCAAAGAAGACATACGGATGGCTAACAAACACATGAAAAGATGCTCAACATCACTCATTATTAGAGAAATGCAAATCAAAACCACAATGAGGTACCACTTCACACCAGTCAGAATGGCTGCGATCCAAAAATCTGCAAGCAATAAATGCTGGAGAGGGTGTGGAGAAAAAGGAACCCTCCTACACTGTTGGTGGGAATGCAAACTAGTACAGCCACTATGGAGAACAGTGTGCAGATTCCTTAAAAAATTGCAAATAGAACTACCTTATGACCCAGCAATCCCACTGCTGGGCATACACACCGAGGAAACCAGAATGGAAAGAGACACATGTACCCCAATGTTCATCGCAGCACTGTTTATAATAGCCAGGACATGGAAACAACCTAGATGCCCATCAGCAGATGAATGGATAAGAAAGCTGTGGTACATATACACAATGGAGTATTACTCAGCCGTTAAAAAGAATTCATTTGAATCAGTTCTGATGAGATGGATGAAACTGGAGCCGATTATACAGAGTGAAGTAAGCCAGAAAGAAAAACACCAATATAGTATACTAACACATATATATGGAATTTAGGAAGATGGCAATGACGACCCTGTATGCAAGACAGGGAAAGAGACACAGATGTGTATAACGGACTTTTGGACTCAGAGGGAGAGGGAGAGGGTGGGATGATTTGGGAGAATGACATTCTAACATGTATACCATCATGTGAATTGAATCGCCAGTCTATGTCTGACGCAGGATGCAGCATGCTTGGGGCTGGTGCATGGGGATGACCCAGAAAGATGTTATGGGGAGGGAGGTGGGAGGGGGGTTCATGTTTGGGAATGCATGTAAGAATTAAAGATTTTAAAATTTAAAAAATAAAAAAATAATAAATTAAAAAAATAAAATAAAATAAAATAAAATTAATAGTAAATAAGACATTGAGAATGAATTTTATCTACATAATGAATACCAATGAAAAAGACGAAAAGGAGCTAGGTGAAGAAAAAAAGGATCCTTTTTTTTTTTTTTGTCTTCAAACTTCACATCTTGAAGCAAATATGTAATGATTACACAATATTTTAATTGTTTCTAGTTATTTGAAAAGGATTTAACAACTTAATATTAAAATCCAGAACTATGCTGTTGACATAGGTAAATTGTAAAACTTCTTTTGAAATTCAAAATACACTCGAAAATTCTGAAATACCAATACTTTTGTAACAATGCTTTAAAGATATAAAGAAATCATAATTATAATAACTTATACTATTAAAAGAATCATTTATAAAAATCTCCAAAAAGTTATCGTTAAGAGCAAAAATTACAAAAAAAGAAATTAGGAAGATTTATGAAAAAACAAATTACCATATTTCATCAAATTGATGATGTCATTGATTATAAGTATTATTTTATGTACTACTAGGAAAGAAAAAGTTCTGCCAATTAAACCATGACATGCTACTGATTGTAACACACATCCTGATTTCAGAGATGTTAAAATATGACCAAATCGTGAGGCTCAGAATTTATAAAATGTGGTTTGTCATTCTCATAGACAAATAGAAGTTATTAATTCATTTATTTCTCATGCATTAAGTAAAATTTAACTTATATAAATTTTGAGTTAGTCAAAATAACCCTAGCTGACATAATAGAATTTGAACTAATAACTTTTTTGGTGGTAGATATAATTGCACATTGCTCAAAACCTCAAAGAATGTTAAACTTACCTTCACCTACAACCCCAAGGATCTCAAATTTATTCATCACATTACCAATGTTAGGAATCTTCATGAAGACAAACTCCTCTTTAGATGCAAGCCACAGAACATGGCATCAAAGAAGAACTTCTAAGAAAGTTGTACAGTAAGTAGAACAAAAAATGTCCGAAGGAAGAAATATTCACAGGTTGGCAGGAACTTTCACATATTTGTCCTAATGTGAATTATTAAATGATTTCCTGAAAAAAACAAACACAATTAAAAGTCATAAATTTTATTTCTCAGTACTCTAATAACCTATCCAATCTTTTCGTACAGTTATTTTAAAACCACGTTGTTTCATATGCTACTACTACTACTACTAATAATAATAGGAGGGAAGTACCCAAAATGAAACACAATCAAAAAAATGTACTTAACTATATTTGAAATGAATACTATAACTGCAAGGAACGAGCCCGGGCAGGGAAAAGAATTAACCCCAGGCAACTTTTGAAAGGGGTTCCCAGGTGGCTTAGTGGTAAAGAATACACTGCCAAAGCAGGAGATGTGAGTTCGATTCCTGGGTTGGGAAGATCCCCTGGAGAAGGAAATGGCAATCCACTCCAGTATTCTTGCCAGGAGAATTCCATGGACAGAGGATCCTGGTGGACTACAGTCCATGGGGTCACAGAGTCAGACATTACTGAGCAAGTGAGCACACACACACAACTTTTGCAAACAGTATTTTAACTACATACTTTCCTTGAGTTAAAGAAATATAAACAAACAAAAAAAGAAATATAAACAAATATTACACTCAGTTATTTTTTACAGAGATGTGAAACTTCTTTATGTATATTCTAGAATTAAGCAAATAAGTAAACATACTGTGGATAATGTGGGTTTTGTCTCATTCTCATAAAAGGAAGTTACAAATATGAAAATTGGGAAAGCTTGGAATTAAGAGTTAATCATGTAAGGTCAGTTATTAATATAAAGAGATAAAGAAATAGATATAAATGTGTATGTAAATTACATATACACATACATTCTTCTAAAAGGGTAAAACATGAATCTAACCATAGGCAGCAACAGACAAGCCCAAACTGAGGAATATTCTACTCAATAACTGGCCTGTATTCTTTAAAAATGTCTATGTCATGAAACATAAGAAACGACTAAGCAACTGTTCCAGAAAAGAAGATTAAGAGTCATGATAACTAAATATAATGCATGATCTTGGACTGGATGCTAGATAAGAAAAAATTTTTTTTTGCTATAAAGGGTAAATGATAAAACTTAAAAGTCTACAGATTAGATAATGAAGTGAAAGTCGCTCAGTCGTGTCCTACTCTTTGCAACCCCATGGACTGTAATCCATGGAATTCTCCAGGCCAGAATACTGCAATGGGTAGCCTTTCCCTTCTCCAGGGGATCTTCCCAACCCAGGGAGCGAAGCCAGGTCTCCCACATTGCAGGCGAATTCTTTACCAGCTGAACCACAAGGGAAGCCCACAGATTAGATAATACTGTATCAATTATAATCTTTTTTTGACAATAGTAAGGCGGTTACATAAAACAATCCTCTTATTTTAAGAAATGACAAGATGAGTGGTGATCCAAAGGTACAAGTTTTCTGGTTATAAAATGAGCAAGTCCTAGGGATGCAATGTACAACATGGTGAATATAGTTAATAATACTCTACTGTATATTTGAAAGTGGCTAAGAGTAAATCTTGGGCTTCCCTGGTGGCTCAGAGGGTAAAGCATCTGCCCGTGATATGGAAGACCCAGGTTCGATCCCTGGGTTGGGAAGATCCCCTGGAGAAGGAAATGGCAACCCACTCCAGTATTTTTGTCTGGAGAATCCCATGGACAGAGGAGCCTGGTGGCCTACAGTCCAGGGGATCGCAAAGAGTCGGACACGACTGAGCGACTACACTAAATCTTAAGTGCTCTTCACAAGAAAGAATACATAACTATGTGTGGTGATGGATGATAAGCAGACTTATGTGATCCTTTTGTAATATATACAAATATGAAATCATTATGCTATACACTTGGAACCAATGTTATATGTCCATTAAATTTTGATAAAGTACAGCCTAAATCTCTAGAACAATCTAATAAAAAGCTTAACAGAAAAAAATAAAAGAATATCAAAGTTCTTAGAGATAATTTGCAAGTTACACCAATTCAGAAAAAAATACATATGTAGATACAGAGGAAGAGAAACAGAAAAAATGATAAAGTAAATATTATAAAATGTTTACATTTGGGAGATCTGGGTCAAGACTCTATGAAACAGGAAATTCTTTACATGATCTTTACAATTTAAAATCTGAAATTATTTTGAAATACTTTTTTGCTTAAAAAAAAAAAAAACCTATACTATCTTTAAGAAGAACAGTTGTATCAACATAAAGTACTGGTTTAAAAGGAAGAAATAAATCTAAACCAGTAAAGAAATTTTCTTTGCTGCTTATGAAATCTGAAACTTAATAAATTTGAGTATCCTATGTGATATAAAGTACTGACACAAAAAGTGGCCGTTTTATATACTAATGGTAGGAATGTAAATCTAAAGAGAAATATGTCCATAATTAAATGTCTTTTAAATGTTCATATCTTGATAAAAGTATCTGAAAAAACCTATAATATCATTCTTAAGTGTGGAATATTTAGATATAGCCCTTTTAAAAATTAAGAACATGACAAGAAATTCTGTTATTAATACTTATTAACATTACTATTAAACATTATCCTGGTGGGTTCCAGACAGCTCAGTAAGTCAAAAAAAATAAATAAATAAAGGAATAAACTATATAGGACTGGAAAGAGAAAACCAGAATTTACAGATATTATTGTTTATATGAAACATGTATAATATCATATATGAAATGAATCACCAATCCAGGTTCGATGCATGATACTGGATGCTTGGGGCTGGTGCACCGAGACGACCCAGAGGGATGGTATGGGGAGGGAGGAGGGTTCAGGATGGGGAACATGTGTATACCTGTGGCGGATTCATGTTGATGTATGGCAAAACCAATACAATATTGTAAAGTAATTAACCTCCAATTAAAATAAATAAATTTATATTTAAAAAAATTTTGAAAAGAAATAGCAAAACAAACAAAAAAAAAGAAAATGCAAAGGAATCTAAAAATTATTAGAATTATAAGTGTTAGCAAGCTAAATATAAACTCAGTATACAAATATCAACTGTATTTGTAAACATCAAAAAGAAACAGAAAATGTAAGTTTTAAAAATCATCTTTACAACAAAAAAGACACTTAGGACTTAACAAAAAAGATGCTTAAGACCTCTATTCAAATATATATTATATATATACACATGTGTACATACATATATACATGTGTATACACATACATATATATACATGTGTATACATATATACACATATACATAAGCATATATATATCACATATATGTGTGTACTTATGTGTATATATATGTAAAGTTTATTGAAAGTCATTAAAGATTACCTAGATCAATGAAGTTTTTCCAATTTTAAGGCTAATGGATATCAATTATCTCTATATCAATCTATACAGGCAATGCAATTTCAATCAGAATCCCAAGAGTTTTCTGAGGAATTACAGTAAGCTGATTCTAAAATATATATGGAAGAGCAGAATTCCAAGTACAGCCAATACTCTTCCAAATAAGAAAAATAAGAAGGCTCAGCCTTGAGGGGAGGGTCTGGCAAGATACTCTCTACCAAATATACTGAGAGTTAGAACTGAGCTATAAAAATTAAGACAGGGTGGTCTAGGCAGAGAGAGACAAAATAGCCAGTGGAACTGACATGAGAGCTTGGAAGTAGGCCATACTTTAATATCCCTATAGTCCACACTCACCTCTGTGTTACTTCTCTGCTCAAAATCCTCCAGTGGCCTCCCATATCATTAAGAGTGAAAGTCAAAGTCCACATAAGCCATCAGGTCTTAATCTCCTCTCCTCTGATGTCATCTCTGACTCTTCTTTCCCTTGATTGTTCCACTCCAGTCACACTGACCTCCTTCCAGCTCAATATATATCAAAGTCACAGTGGTCCCTAATGCTAAATATTTGTCACTGTAACACTTTAGATCAGATTTTTTATTGTCTGACTTTTCATTCAATATTTACCAAAATCGTTTTTGAAAAAAGGCAAGAGAAAGCAAACACAACACTTATTTCAGAAAACAACTTTAATTCAATGGAACCACACATTTTAAAAGGATGACTGTGACATTTAGAGAAAATGATGTCACAATTTCAAATATTTTCAAGAAATAAACATTTGTTCTATTCATTCATTTATTAAACAAAAAAATTACTAAGACTGTCTAACATGACTCAGAGAAAGAGTAAATAAGACAAGAGACAGTTGTGAATAAGATAGGCAAAATCCTTGCCCTCATGGTGCTTCACATTTTACTAAGGGGGGAAAAATGCAAGATTATTATCAGATAATGATACATGTTATGAAGGGAGAAACAAGGAGTGATTACTCAAAGAGGCCCCTCTACAAAGGTGACACTTGAAGTGGAATATCACTAACAGGAAGGAGCCAACATATGAAGATCTAAGTCAGTCACTTTCCAGGTAAAAGATGTGCAGAGTGTTTCTGAGAATGAATCATTCTTTTCTATGGCTGATTTGGAAGAACACCCAGGAAACAATAAATATTCCACTCTCTGTCAAGAATGGTACAGCTCATTTTAAAGGAAACTAGGGAAAAAAATTAAGTCATTCCTATTAAGAAAACTCAGCACCCACAAAAGTTATATATGTAAGTATATATAAAGATCATTTGGTCCCACCTATTCTCTATGCAAATCAAGTAATGTAAACCCTGGGAATCAGAATTTAAATGTGAGTAAATATGTAACACAGGTGTCAAGAACAGTCTTTTAACTCCCAATATTCAAATTGATCCACATGTTCAAGCTGGATTTAGAAAAGGCAGAGGAACCAGAGATCAAACTGCCAATATCTGCTGGATCATAGAAAAAGCAAGAGAGTCCCAGAAAAACATCTACTTCTGCATTATTGACTACGCCAAAGCCTTTAACTGTATGGATCACAACAAACTGTGGAAAATTCTTAAAGAGATGGGAATACCAGACCACCTGAAATGCTTCCTAGAAATCTGTATGCAGGTCAAGAAGAAACAGTTAGAACTGGACAAGGAACAACAGACTGGTTCCAAATTGGGAAAGGAGTACATCAAGACTGTATATTGTCACCTTGCTTATTTAACTTCTATACAGAGTATATCATGCAAAATGCTGGGGTGGATGAAGGACAAGCTGGAATCAAGATCACTCGGAGAAATATCAATAACCTCAGAAATGCAGATGACACCACCCTTATGGCAGAAAGAAAAGAAGAACTAACAAGCCTCTTGATGAAAGTGAAAGAGGAGTGAAAAAGTTGGCTTAAAACTCAACATTCCGAAAACTAAGATCATGGCATCCAGTCCCATTACTTCATGACAAATAAATAGAAGGGGAAACAATGGAAACAGTGAGAAACTTTATTTCCTTGGGCTCCAAAACCACTGCAGATGGTGACTGCAGCCACGAAATTAAAAGACACTTGCTCCTTGGAAGAAAAGGTATGACCAACCTAGACAGCATATTTAAAAGCAGAGACATTACTTTACCAACAAAGGTCCATCTAGTCAAGGCTATAGTTTTTCCAGTGGTCATGTATGGATGTGAGAGTTGGACTATAAAGAAAGCTGAGCGCCAAAGAATTGATGCTTTTGAACTGTGGTGTTGGAGAAGACTCTTGAGAGTCCCTTGGACTGCAAGGAATTCCAACCAGTCCATTCTAAAGGAAATCAGTCCTGAATATTCACTGGAAGGCCTGATGCTGAAGCTGAAACTCCAGTGCTTTGGCCACCTGATGCAAAGAACTGACTCAATGGAAAAGACTCTGATGCTGGAAAAGACTGAAGGCAGGAGGAGAAGGGGACCACAGAGGATGAGATGGTTGAGTGGCATCACCGACTCGATGGACATGAGTTTGAGTAAGCTCCGGGAGTCGGTGATGGACAGGGAAGCCTGGCATGCTGCAGTCCATGGGGTCACAAAGAGTCAGACACAACTGAGCGACTGAACTGAACTGAATTCAAATTGAGGGAAAAACTTAAAGCCAAATTGGATTTAACTACAATTTTATATGAATAATACTGATTAATTTTTCAAGGCCTTAAAAACTCAGACACTTCAGCTTCAAGTAACTAAATACCGTGGATGAAATGTCCTTTTGAGAACAAATACAAATGCTGGAGGGAATATTTCTAAGAACAGCCTAAAAATCCCCAAGACTGAAGGTTATGAAGAATTACCTGGCTGATATCAAGGCAAAGGAATAGAACTCAGCGAGGTAATCCAAATCATCCAAAACAATTTTAGCTCACAGACACTTGAAGGAAGATTCAGAAAAATAGGGAGAAAAACAGGTTTGCTCTTGAAACTCATAAATCCAGGGGCAAGAAAGTCAAAGGTAAAAGTGTTTCAAAAGAAGAAAGTATGATAAGCATCACTCACTTGAAGCTGAAACCCCAAGAGCTATACTCTTAGGATAAAGGAAACCAGAAAGAAATCAGTCCCAGAACAGACCTGAATGATAGCTTTATGTCACCTGAGTGACCTAAATAAACCTCTAAGTGTCCCTTGGATTGAGGTGGTCCCACATTCAGATGGTTAGTGCCAACAGTTATCTGCTTGAAAGGGGTAGCAGTAGGTGGTAGGGTGCAGGGTGTGGGGGCAGTTGGCAGGAGGGTAACAAGAATGCAGCCATCATAATATTGCTACAGATAATTTCTCATTTAGCTCATGCAATACATAATCAAAGATAACAAGATACACATAACATTAACAAGAACAGAAATGACCAAAACAGAAAATGCCCCAGAAAATTTATAATATCAGGATTATCAGACCTAGACTGTGAGACAACTATAGAGTTGAATGAATAAAAACCCAAGGGTTGAACATTTTGACAGAACTGGGAGGTCCGCAAGGTAGAACAAACTGGGGAAAGAAATTAGAATTCCAGAACTGGAAAACAGAATACCACCAAGGGAACTCAACACAGACAGCATAAAAGGTATACATAATACTTTCATTTTTAAAACTTAAACAAATGAAAAGAACTGTAGAATATCTTTCTTCCCCCAAGCACACACAGCACATTTATAAAAACTGATAATGTGCTAGGCTGAAATGCAATTCAAAGCAAATTACAAGGATTTAGTCCAAGGATGTTCTCTCTCCACAGTGCATGTACTCAACAAATTAGTCACAAAAGAAAGAATTAAGAAATATTCATATGTTTGCTCAGACAGTAAAGAATCCACCTGCAATGCAGGAGACCCAGATTCAATCCCTCAGTCTGGAAAATCCCCTGGAGGAGGTAATGGCTACCCACTCCAGTATTCTTGCCTGGAGAAGAACATGGATAGAGGAGCCTGGCAGGCTACAGCGGGTAAAGTTTCAAAGAGTCAGACACGACGGAGTGACTAACACTTTCACTTTTCATCCATATGTTTAGAAATCAATAAATAACATTCTTAAAATAATTCATGTCAGTCAAAGAAGAAATCACAATAAAAATTTAAAAATAAAAATACAAATTCATTAGAAATTAATGCTTAGGGAGGTAATCAAACCCTTATAAATGCATATATCACAAAATATAAAAAATAAACTAAGAATCAATCTCAAGAGGTTGTTTTTTTTTAAAGAACAGTAAAATAAATCCAAAGAAAATATAAAGAAAGAAATAAGAGCAGAAGTTCATGAAATAGAAAACACACAAAAATAGAGAGATCAAAAAGAGCTGGATCTCAACTTTGTAACTAATCAAGGACAAAGGAGAACTCAGCCCCAGTCAACACACTAAACTCTAGCTTTCTATCAGTATTACGTTAAGCAGAGAACCCAGCCATACCATCCCAGTCTTCTGATTTACAGAACTGTGAGGTAATATATGGGTGCTGTTTTAAGCAACTAAGCTTGTAGTGTTGTTGCTGTTGGAAAGTCACTCAGTCTGTCCAACTCTTTGCAACCCCGTGGACTGCAGCACACCAGGCTCCCCTGTCCTTCACTATCTCTTAGTTTCCTCAAATTCACATCCATTCAGTTGGTGATGCTGTCTAACCATCTCATCCTCTGCCACCCCCTTCTCCTTTTGCCCTCAATCTTTCCCAGCATCAGGGTCTTTTCCAGTGAGTGGGCTCTTCACATCAGGTGGCCAAAGGATTAGAACTTCAGCTTTAGCATCAGTCCTTCCAGTGAATATTCATGGTTGATTTCTTTAGGATAGACTGGTTTGACTCCTTTCAGTCCAAAGGCCTCTCAAGAGTCTTCTCTAGCACTAAAGTTCAAAAGCATCAACTCTTCGGCACTCAGCCTTTCTTATGGGCCAGCTCTTACGTCTGTACATGACTACAGAAAAACCATAGCTTTAACTATATGGACCTCTGTCAACAAAGTGATCTGTCTGCTTTTTAACACACTAAGTTTGTCATAGCTTTCCTTCCAAGGAGCAAGTGTCTTCTCATTTCACGGCAGCAGTCACTGTCCCCAGTGATTTTGGAGCCCAAATAAATAAAATCTGTCATTTCTTCTACTTTTCCCCTTCTATTTACCATGAAGTGATGGGACTGGATGCCATGATCTTAGATTTTTGAATGTTGAGTTTTAACCCAGCTTTTTCACTCTTCTCTTTCACCTGTATCAAGAGGCTCTTTAGTTCTTCCTTGCTTTCTGCCATTAGAGTGGCATCATCTCCATATCCTAGGTTGTTGATATTTCTCAGAGCAATCTTGATTTCATTTATACACAGTTTTATAACAGGTAAAGCTGAACTACAAACTATATCAGCTAGATATGCATATATAAGTGGTAAATCTATTTAAAAAATAAGTAATCAAAGAAGTGTCTCTTTTAAAAATGAGGATATTAATTAGCTCCAGGGAGGAGTTGAGACTGATAACATAAGAGGGCTTTCTGGGACACTGGTAATATTCTATTTCTTGACCTGAGTGACAGCTAAATATACATTAGAGTGTAAATTTGTTTTACCTACTTCTGTGTTGCATTTCA
Source organism: Ovis aries (assembly GCF_016772045.2). Taxonomy (NCBI): domain Eukaryota; kingdom Metazoa; phylum Chordata; class Mammalia; order Artiodactyla; family Bovidae; genus Ovis; species Ovis aries. The sequence goes on along the minus strand of NC_056080.1, from coordinate 16,756,388 downwards.
CAATAAAATAAGGTTTTAACAAGTCAAAAATAATTCTGATAATGACATCATACATAAATAGTTTCATGGCATTTATATGGAGGCAAAAGATAATTTTTATCAAAGATAGAGCATTTCAATATTACATCAATCAAAAAAAAAGTTTAATTGAACTCTCTCTCTCTCCAGACTCCATATAATCCCATGTGTCTAGTGTTGGGTATCAACAGCAAAACCAAAAACTCCCAGTGACAGATCATCTGAATGATGACCACACTCCAAAATCACATGCCAGATGAGGAGCTGGTGAGGAAACTGGACAAGATATGCCTCAATGAGAGATGACTGGCATCCCAATGTGTGAAAACTCCTTGAAAAAGAGGGAATCAAGCAGGTGATTTGGGTTATTTCAGGGGGAATAACTAAGATCAGTGGTAGTAAAGTGGTAAAAAGCAGACATACCAGTGCAGTAGTGATTTGGACAATGATGAACCATTAATGGTTATTCATTCTATAAATATCTGTCAGACACCTACACTGGGCCAGCCCACCAGAGATGCTTCAGGAGACAAACAGCCCCTGCTCCCATAGAGACAATGAGGAGACAGACAATAAACAAACAAACATGATCATTCCAGATAGTGACAATTATTATGAAGGAAAGAAAACAGTCATATGGTAGAGAGTTTTGGAGATTGAAAGGGGCAGGGGGGTGGGCAGGTAGATAAGGTAGTCTGCGAAAGGCCTGTATGGGGAGGTGAAATTTCACTGAAATCTGCTTAATGTCAAGAAGCAAGTCATGGGAACAGGGATGTGAGAAGAGCATTCAAGGCAATACAGAGTCTTGAAGTGAAGTCACTCAGTTGTGTCTGACTCTGCTTCCCCATGGACGTAGCCTGCCAGGCTCCTCTGTCCATGGGATTTCCCAGGCGAGAATACTGGAGTGGGTTGCCATTTCCTTCTCCGGGGGATCTTCCCAACCCAGGAATCGAACCTGGGTCTCCAGCATTGTAGGCAGATGCTTTACCGTCTGAGCCACCAGGGAAGTCACAGAGTCTTAGAGAGCTTGATAAATTCAAGAAACAGAGAAGATCTGTAATCCAAAGCACAGAAGGCTAGCAGGGGACCTGCGGGGGGCAGGAAGAGGCCACTGAAAGCAGTTTAGCCTGGCCATGCCAGAAAAGTCATGTACAAGAGTCATGCACTAAAGTAGATGTCCTCTAAGGTCCCTTCCAATAAAAACATTGTAAAATCTCTCAAAAATTGTTTGAGATTTTGATTACTATTATTTTGTAAATAACAGAATGATTTTTTAAGTGTATTTGTCTTTAGCTCAGTTGGTTAAGAACCTGCCTGCAATGCAAGAGACCCGAGTTTAATTCCTGTGTTGGGAAGATCCCCTGGAGAAGGAACTGGCAACCCACTCCAGTATTCTTGCCTGGGAAATCTCATGGACAGAGAAGCCTGGTGGGCTACAGTCCATGGGGTCGCAAAGTCAGACACAACTAAATGACTAAACCCCCATCTTGAACTAAGAAATACACCTAAATTTAAGCAATCTTGTCTCTGCATTGGCAAGTATATACCTACAAGAACTGAGAGAAATGTAAGGCTTATAATGTATTTCACATATTACTAGTATTGAATTTAAGGGCTGCCTGAGCCTTAAATGTTTCCTTTGTTGCTGAAATTATAATCTTCATCTCAATGGGTCTTTTCTTCTGAAAGAAAGAAAGTACAAAATCAGATGAATCATGAGTTTTGTTTTCATTTCTGGCATTGTCTTTATACATACAAATGAGAGAATCATTTTGTCACTGAAACTGGACAGGAATGATGTGGTACACAACAAAACTTCTGCTATAATAAGAGAGTTCAAATGGTTTCAAATTTGAAACTCATGATCCATGTATGGAAAGAAATCGTTTCCATGGAAAGCACACCCTTATGATAAAACACCCTACTCTCTTACAGAGAATTCTCCATATTGACTATAGGTAAAGAGATAATGCACTCCTACTTAGTTTTCTTCCTAAATAGGACCATCTGACACAATAAATAGGACCTTCATTTTGCTTTATTCCTCCAATAGTGAAGTTATCAATCCATTCTCTGTAATTCAGTTCTCATAATTAAATCAAACTGATATTTGACTATCATGAGTAATATACACACAGTTTAATAGAATAAAAATTTCTAATTGTGAAACATGTATCTTGCCTCCCCTTTACCCTTAGGGTCTTTCCACAAGTTAGGGAATCCAATACCAAGTCAATGTATCTCTTACCCAGTTACCTGATATTTCTCCTAGTACTGCCAAGCCTGTTAAAACTCCCAGCCCTTCCTGAGAATCTGAGGACCTCAAGGTTCAGATTTTTAAAAAAGAACTAAACTGGAGTTCACACTAACATTGTACTGTTTAAGAAACACTACTGGTTTAAAGGGTTTTGAAAGCCCTTGCATGAAAATGTATCAATTTTATCATGGTTTTTACTGGTAACTTGCTCTGATCTCTAAATTTAAACAACTGAATTTAGAACAAACTTACAGAAGTTGAGAACCATTTTACTGTGTTGATGTGGATCAGAAAATGTGGTCTGTTATTGTCCTCTACTACTACAATCTTGCAAAATGCCAGGCTGGATGAATCACAAGCTGGAATCAAGACTGCCAGGACAGATATCAACAACTTCAGATATGCAGATGATACCACTCTAATGGCAGAAAGCAAAGAGGAACTAAGGAGACTCTTGATGAGGGTAAAAGAGGAGAGTGAAAAAAGCTGGCTTAAAACTCAACATTCAAAAAACTAAGATCATGGAATCTGGTCCCATCACTTCATGACAAACAGAAGAGGAAAAAGTGGTAACAGTGACAGATTTTATTTTCTTGGGCTCCAAAAGCACTGTGGATGGTGACTGCAGCCATGAAATTAAGACACTTGTTCCTTGGAAGGAAAGCTATGACAAACCTAGACAGTGTATTAAAAAGCAGAGACATCACTTGGTTGACATAGCACCATATAAGCCAAAGCTACGGTTTTACTGTAGTCATGTACGGATGTGAAAGTTGGACCATAAAAATGTCTGAACACTGAAGAACTGCTGCTTTGGAATTGCAGTGCTGGAGAAGCGTCTTGTGGAGAAGGCAGTGGCACCCCACTCCAGTACTCTTGCCTGGCAAATCCCATGGGTGGAGGAGCCTGGTAGGCTGTAGTCCATGGGGTCGCAAAGAGTTGGACACGACTGAGCGACTTCACTTTCACTTTTCACTTTCATGCATTGGAGAAGGAAATGGCAACCCATTCCAGTGTTCTTGCCTGGAGAATCCCAGGGACGGGGGAGCCTGGTGGGCTGCCGTCTATGGGGTCACACAGAGTCAGACACGACTGAAGCAACTTAGCAGCAGCAGCAGCCTCTTGACAGTCTCTTGGACTGTAAGATCAAACCAGTCAATCCTAAAGGAAATCAACTCTGAATATTCATTGGAAGGACTGATGCTGAAGCTGAAGCTCTAATCCTTTGGCCACTTGATTGGAAGAGCAGACTCATTGGAAAAGATCCTGATGCTGGCAAAGACTGAGGGCAAAAGGAGAAGGGGGCAGCAGAGAACAATTTAGTTAGATAGCATCACTGACTCAATGGACATAAATTTGAGCAAACTGTGAGAGATAATGAAGGACAGGGGAGCCTGGTGTGCTACAGTCCATGGGGTTGCAGAGTCAGACATGACTGAGCGACTGGAAAACAACCCCCCCAAAAATTAAAAACAAACAAACCAAAAACCCCTCACCAACCAAATCAACAAAACACACTCTCTTTCCCAGATGGAAAAAAAAGAGAAGGAACCGAAAGCCAAAACCACTGAAGAATACCTACGGATTTCAAATGAATTCAAGACCATTGGCCTACATACATTTCATATCTGAAATGCTTTAAGACTTTGGAGATCAGACTGTGAACCTCAATGGTCTTGGGAAAGCCACAGGGAAAAAAAGAGAACAAAGACTGACCTAGAGCAAATATAGTCATATTTTTTCAGAAAGGGTAAATCAATATATTCTTCAAACTCCAAAGCTGAGAACTTAAAAGTAAGCAATCATTCAATATGTCTTGAGAGTTAACTATATGCCAGGCACAATGACAGACACTGCGAACATACTGGTAAAGAAAATAAAACCCCTTACCTCAGGGAGTTTATCAAAGAATCACACAGTAAGTGTAAATTGCAATATAAGTGCTATGAAAAAGAGATATAAGCTCTACAAGGGCTTGTACAAGTTTTTCTACCTAATTAGGGAGGGTTGGCTTTTCCAGAGAAAAGTTTCAGTGAGCTGAGATCTCCAGGACAATCAGATATAAACTTACAGAGGAGGGATGATTTATGCAAAAATCCCAACTGAGGAGGGAACATGGCAGACAGAAAAGACTCAAAGATAGGAAGGGTTGGGTGGTTAATAACCCAGTACAAGGTGAGGCTGGAAAAAGAGCAAGTTGTTTAAGTAGTTTTATCTTTATCGTGAGACGGAGTCACTGGAGGGTTTTGAACAAGAATGGGAAGTGGGTTTGGGGGTAGAATGACAATCAGATGATTTTCATTTTGAAAAGATCACACAAGCTACAGAGCAGAGAAAGGCTCTGTGCCTCGAAAGGGAGCTATCAATTTGGGGGTATAACAACCAGGGAGCCATTGCAACCACCCAGGTGAAAGGCTAAGGGTGGGATGGACTATAAATAGGTACCCATGAAGACAGACAGATAGAGTCAGGATATATTCGGATAGGAAGCCAATACAGCTGGGAATGGATTAGAGAGGGGAAGTGAGGGAAAAAGAAATCAAAGGTAACTTCTTGGTTTGGCACTTGGGCTCTGAGTAGATGAAGGTTGTTGCTTCTTGATGTGAGGAAAACTAGAAGAGGAGCAGGTTAAGGGAAGGGAAGAAATTCAAGATTCCATTTTAGGCATGTTAAATTTGAGTTTACATATCCATAAAATGAAAAAGGCAAAAATCAAAGGGAAAAGGGAAATTTAAAAATGAGGAAAAGAATCTGCAACTTACATCACAAAAAGGTAAAACCATAACACATAAAAGGAACCTACTGCTCGATAAGAGGAGCAGAAGCCCAATTTTTTAAATGGGCAGTGATATGAACAAATAGTTCCAGAAGAGGAAACACAAACGCCTCTTAAACATATAAAAAGTTACTTGACTTTAGATATAATAAAAACTGAAGATTCAAACTATACTGAGATACAATTTTTCAGATTAGCAAAGACCAAAACTAACATACCATGTTGATGAGAGCAGGAGGGAATTAAGCTTGCTCATATATTGCTGGTGGCAATGTATATATATGATACAATTTTTTGGAAACCATTTGATATCTTTCAAAACTAAAATACATTCTAATGACACAGAAATTATATTTCTAGGAATTTATCCTCAGAAAACAGATACACATATACATGATAAAGATATTTTATTCACTGCAGCATTGTGTGTAAAAGCAGTAAGAATGGAAACTACCTAAATATCAAGAGAGGCCTGGTGAAATGAACTATGGTACATCCATTCAGTTATTTTAAGCTAGAAATGGAAGTTAAATATTTTAATATAGCATTTCAAAAATTTGAAGTTTCTCAATTTATTTTCCAATAAATCAAAATTATGCTTAAAATTCTATTCTAATTAAATACCACTTATATCTGTTTTGTACATTCTTTGATACATGATATATTTGAAAAAGGAGGTCTATGGATGTGAGAGTTGGACTGTGAAGAAAGCTGAGCACCGAAGAATTGATGCTTTTGAACTGTGGTGTTGGAGAAGACTCTTGAGAGTCCCTTGGACTGCAAGGAGATCCAACCAGTCCATCGTAAAGGAGATCAGTCCTGGGTGTTCATTGGAAGGAATGATGCTGAAGCTGAAACTCTAATACTTTGGCCATCTGATGCGAAGAGTTGACTCACTGGAAAAGACTCTGATGCTGGGAGGGATTGGGGGCAGGAGGAAGAGGGGACGACAGAGGATGAGATGGCTGGATGGCATCACCGACTCGATGGACATGAGTTTGGGTAAACTCCAGGAGTTGGTGATGGACAGGGAGGCCTGGCGTGCTGTGATTCATGGGGTCGCAAAGAGTCAGACACAACTGAGCAACTGAACTGATTCCTATTTTTGGAAATTTGAAATATCTACTAATTGAAAAAGATAAAAGTACATGGCAGAGTTTATTGGTCCTGAAGACATCAAATACTTTCAAACACTATCAATAATCTGGAAAATTCACAAAGGTTGTTTCCAGGCTAAACAATGCTATTGCTGTCACAGACTGATGTTATCAATTCTCCAGATTCATGGTAGGCTGAAAATTACATCAGAAAGATTCTAAATCCTGTGTGTCTCTCACCAAGCCAAAGTACCAGCTTCATGGTTGACCTTGCTGCTGCTGCTGCTAAGTCACTTCAGTCGTGTCTGACTCTTAGCGACCCCATGGACTGCAGCCTACCAGGCTCCTCCATCCATGGGATTTTCCAGGCAAGAGTACTGGAGTGGGGTGCCATTGCCTTCTCTGATGGTTGACCTTGACAACTTTCATTTCCTCAGTTAAAAAATAAGGATCCTCTGTTGGAACTCCCACAATTTCATTTCTAAACACTCAGAACCTCTCAAACTGAAAATGAGTGTGAAAATTCTCAATGAAAAATCATCAATTCATAAAGGACCAGTATAAAATATATATATCCTATCTTCTCTCTTTTCATTTTGGCTCCAAATCACTTACCAAGGTTAAGTTTCAAGAGCAATTGAGTAAAATCATTTTAGAACTAGAGAAGGAATGCAGTGATTACCTTTCAAGCCTATTTCAGAAGAACTACAAAACCAGAATAAGTGGAATACTGCTGACCAAACATCTGGTGATTAAGCTATTCCTAGGAGGGTCACTTATTTTAAAGGGAAAAAACAAATAGTAACAAAGACTAGACAGCAGCAACTTTGCAAGGCGTGAAGAGGAAGTCTGGGATATTTTCCAAATGGGTTGGGAGGAAGTTATTTTTATTTACAGATATATTTGTGTCCTATTTAAAATACAGAAGGAACTAAAAAAAAAAAAATCAAGCTTAAGAGCTTGCACTTCCCCAGCTGTTTGTCCTGATAACTTTACAAGGATAAGTAACATCACTTTGGCCAAACAAATAACAGTCAAAATTACAAGCAATTTTATCAAGGCCATTAATTGATGAAAGCATTCAATTAAGTTCAAGAGACTGGAACACATGACTAATAAATAATAATAAAAAAATTAGTATGTTAGAAGAAAAGGAAGGTTCATTCCCTCAAGGACATTATTATTAAAAACAAAACAAGATATGGTTAAGAGGACTCTTGAATTACAGCACTCCCACGTACTAATTTAATAATACGTTGAGCAGTCTCTTGAAGCTTTGGTTTGCTTCCATTTGTAAACTGAGGTTAAGTCACCCTGACACCAAACATGTGGCACCTTTCCAACACCAAATCTCTAATACCTGGGCATGCTACAATCAAACACTAACTGCCCAGAGTTAATTAACATCAGACTCCACAGGTTTAACAGTTCAGTCCCACAAATTTCTGTCACTGTAGATGCCAGTCACAAGTACCTGGTCCCCAGGCCATCTGCACTTCTGTCCTACTTAGCTAAAAAAATGTGGAGGTTCCCACAAACCCTTCCTCAGGTTTGATTAATTCTCTAGAATGACTCAGAACTCAAGAAATGCTTTATTTAAATCATTACTCATTTATTATAGAGGATATAACTCAGGAACAGCCAAACCGAAGAGATGTAAATGGGGTAAAAGGGGTGAAGGGAAGAGGGGCAAAGCCTCCATGCCCTCCTAGGGCATAGCACCTTCCCAGCATTTCAATGTGTCCACCAACCCAGAAGCTCCCCAAAGCCTGTTGTTTAAGAGGTTTTCATGGTGGTTTTATTATGTAGGCACAATTGATTCAATCACTGGCCACTGGCAATTGAGCTCAATCTCTGGCCCCCTCTTCTTCCCAGAAGTGGGGGTAGGATGAGGGGGCTGAAAGTTCTAACCTAACCATGGCTAGTCCTTCTGATGACCAGGCCCCATCCTGATGTCATCTAGGGACCTCTGCAAGAACTCACCCATTAGCACACACTATTACCACTCAGGAGATTCAGGTGACATTCTTGAGACAAGAACACAATATGAGACAGACGTAACAGTAGAGGTATTCCAGGAAAAATTCTTGCTAAAATAAGCCAAAAAAAACCTCCAAAAAACAAAAACAAGGAGTGATTGTAGAACTCAAGAGATTCAGCTTCTCTGAAATCTAGGGCACAGGTCCAGGGATGACAAGGATGAGGCAGGAACGAAATCATTAAAGGCCTTGAATGCCGTGCCACAGGTATGCGTCCCTATATTTTAAGAAAAGATTCAACTGCTGCACAGGACATTTCAAGGCTACTGTCATAGACAATAGTAAATCGAGAAGCTTTTTAGATGTGTATTTATCAGTATTATGTTTCAGAAAAATCACCATGGAGGCAGGAAGAGGGTTAGGGCAGAGACACTAATCAGAAAGCTACTGATTGATGGAGGCCAGGCACAAAAGGATGCAAATCTCAACTGAAGCAGCAGTGAAGAGAGAAAGGTGGATACATATGAGTTATTTAGGAAGTGTACTGAAAAGACACAGTGCCAATTTAAAAATAGTTGATTAATGAGAAATGGAGAAGTCTAGATGACTACAAAATGTCTTCTGCCTTGACTAGTGGGCATTATCAGGGCACTGATAACTGAGATTGGGAATACAGAGGAGTATGTGGGAAACAATATTACATGACTGACAATTACTGGGTCTTATTTAATTATAATTTATTATTGAGAAATTTTATACTGCAAAATAGAGTGGTATCATGAAGAGCTGAATGAATACAAAGTTGAACTTCAGGTTAATAGTAAGGATTATAAGTCATACAAATTGAGAATATGAGAATCTTAAGATTTAACTTTATTTCCAACTTAAGGTAGTTTCATCAAGAATAAAACCTACCCTATGGGTTATATTCAACTGGGCCTTAAGAAGCATCACTATGAACAAAGCTAGTGGAAGTGATGGAATCCCAGCTGAGCTATTTCAAATCCTGAAAGATGATGTTGTTAAAGTGCTATGCTCAATATGTCAGCAAATTTGGAAAACTCACCAGTGGCCACAGGACTGGACAAGGTCAGTTTCATCCCAATCCCAAAGAAGGGCAATGCCAAAGAATGCTCAAAGTACCACACAATTACACTCATTTCACATGCTAGCAAGGTAATGTTCAAAATCCTTTTAGCTAAACTTCACCAGAACATAAACCAAGAACTTCCAAATGTACACGATGGATTTAGAAAGGCAGAGGAACCAGAGATCAAATTGCCAACATTCACTGTATCACAGAAAAAGCAAGAGAGTTCCAGAAAAACATCTATTTTTGCTTCATTGACTGCACTAAAGCCTTTGACTGTGTGGATCACAACAAACTGTGGAAAATTCTTAGAGAGATGGGAATACCATACCACCTTACCTACTTCCTGAGAAATCTGTATGCACATCAAGAAGTAGCAGTTAGAACCAGACATGGAACAACAGGCTGGTTCCAAATCAGGAAAGGAGTATGTCAAGACTGTATATTGTCACTCTGCTTATTTAACTTATATGCAGAGTACATCATGTGAAATGCCAGGCTGGATGAAGCACAAGCTGGAATCAAGATTTCGGGAGAAATATCAATAACCTCAGATATGCAGATAACACTACCCTTCTGGCAGAAAGCAAAGAACTAAAGAGCCTCTTGATGAAAGTGAAAGAGGAGAGTGAAAAAGTTGGCTTAAAACTCAATATTCAAAAAACTAAGATCATGGCATCTGATCCCATCGCTTCATGGCAAATAGATGGGGAAACAATGGCAACAGTGAGAGACTTGATTTTCTTGGGCTCCAAAACCACTTTAGACGGTGACTGCAGCCATGAAGTTAGAAGATGCTTGTTCCTTGGAAGAAAAGCTATGACAAACCTAGACAGCATATTAAAAAGCAGAGACATTTCTTTGCCAAGAAAGGTCCATACAGCCAAAGCTACAGTTTTTCCAGTAGTCATGTATGGATGTGAGAAGTGAATAAAGAAGGCTGAGCACCAAAGAATTGATGATTTTGAACTGTGGTGCTGGAGAAGATTCTTGAGAGTCCCTTGGACTGCAAGAAGATCCAACCAGTTTATCCTAAGGGAAATCAGTCCTGAATATTCACTGGAAGGACTAATGCTGAATCTCCAATACTCTGGCCACCTGATGAGAAGAACTCACTCATTAGAAAAGACCCTGATGCTGGGAAAGATTGAAGACAGGATGAGGAGGGGATGACAGAAGATGAGATGGTTGAATGGCATCACCAACTCAATGGACGTAAGTTTGAGCAAGCTCCAGGAGACGAAGGGCAGGGAAGCCTGGCATGCTGCAGTCCATGGGGTCACAGAGTCAGACATGACTGAGCAACTGAACAGCAACAACAATTGTTATTCTTAGGCTCCATTATGAAGTCACTTTTCAGATGAATACATTATAATCACACTCTTTTAGAATCCTTAAAAAAAGATAACTTGGAAAAAGATCAGTTCATATAATCATGGCATTTCATCTACCCAAAGCCAAAAACTTCAGAACCATTAGACCAGAGGTTCTCAAACTTTTTAGAATAAAAGTCTACTTTTTTTTTAATCTCATGTAAATTATGTTGCAAAATACAGTAAAAATGTTAAATTGCTGTAAAAATTTCTAAACTCTCACATTCACTTTTTAAATATTTTTATACAAAAATACTTAACACATTTAAGACTCAATATTTTAAGTGTTAAAAGCACCCTGACAATTCATTGTCCAGACAGGGACCCCCTGATTCCTATAGAAAGAAACTATTTTTTTCCTTCATTTCTTTCTTTTTTAATTGGGGTATAGTTGCTTTAAAATGTTAAATTTCTGCTGTACAGCAAAGTGAATCAGCTATAGATATACATATAGCCACTCTTTTTTGGATTTCTTTCCCACTTAGGTCACCACAGGGCACCAAGCAGAGTTCCCTGTGCTATACAGCACGCTCTCATCAGTTGTCTGTTTTGTACGTAGTAGTATATATGTGGCAATGCCAATCTCCCAGGTCATCCTACCCCTCACCCCCCTTGGTATCCATACATTTATTCTTCAAGTCTGTGTGTGTCTCCATTCCTGCTTTGCAAATAAGAAAAACAAATTTTAAAACACTAAGCATTATTTATAGGAAAAAAAAACCATGACTTATTCTTTTTAGACTAAAGTTGTTATATCATTTTACTATCAACAACTGTTAATTTCCCACTGCCTATCAAAATTCCAAATTTTGAAGGCACTGATGTCAAGGGAAATAGCTAAAGACATCTCTTTCACTCACTCACTCACTCACTCATTTGCTCACTCACTTATTCATTCAACAAGTATCTATGGAACACCTATTAAATAGGTGAGGGATCATCTCATCTGACCTTAATTTACAGTGGGGAAAATTTAGGCTCTGGACAGTTATGTTACTTAATCTGAAATTAACTATTACCTTTGGTAATTGCTTTCCTGTGAATTTAACTATAATTTTTGACAATCATCTACTACTCCACTTAAAGAATTCTTGGCTCCAAATCAACTACACCTACTAATCAACAGCTAGAATATGCCTTTTCACTTTCCCACTTTCATACCTTTGTTCCAGTCACTTCCCCACCCCTGGCTCCAGTCTTTGCCAACTGAAATATTAGCCATCATTTTCTTAAAAATCAAGTAAATTATTACTTCCTCTCTGTTCAGCCTAGCTAGAAGTTATCCTCTATAAATTCTGTGTGTTTTTTTTTGGTTAAGATTAACTAATACATACCCATAATAAAAATTTTAAAGGCTAGTCTATAAATTCTTACCTACAACACTTACATAACATTCATTATACCCTTATTTAAACATTTATTGTTTGCATACATATCTATTTCCTTTAGATAAATCATAATCTCCTAGAAACTAGACATCACATCACGATTATATCTTGTATCTGCATTTCAACTCTTTTCTGCCTGTCAGAAAAGAGAGAGAGCTGGCCCGTGTGGCATGTGGGGTCTTAGTTCCTTGACAAGGGATGGAACCTGCATCCCTCCCATTGGAAGCATGGAGTCTTGACAACTGGACCACCAGATAAGTCCCATGATCCACATTTCTAAAAGAAAGATCCAGGGGAAAGAAATGGGTTTAGGACAAACCATTTTCACAATTCTTAAATAATTAAGAATTGACTATACATATTTATGGGGCTTACAGTAACTGACAGAGGATGAGCTTGTAAACAACATTACTATCAGTTACTATCTGTATGTGGACTATCCACGACACACTGTACTTTACAGTGCCACAGTACTAACTTACTCTTTCCAAAAATTCCATACAAATGATATGTAAAGCCCTCTGAAATACAAACTACCATCTTCTTATTCAGGGAATCACAGAATCTTGACGGTATATGAAACCTTAGCCATTCCTTATATGAACGAGAAAACAAAGCTTATACCACAGGTCTCCAAATCAGCTTCTGAGGAGGAGCTCTGCTCTAGCTTAACTGAAGAGCCATCTCCCCATTCACAACAGAGTAGGTGGGAAAACTAGAGAGCTTCCTGGTGACCATAGTGCCTGCTCTTCCGCATGGCATTATCATTTTCCTTGAAATAACTCCCACTTTACTTAATCTAGACACAAGATTCAGTATTTTAAAGAAATCCTTGCACATTCTGAATTTAAATAGCATCTATTACCTATTTTTAATTATGCAAACATATGAAATAACTATGTTAACGTAAGCTAGCATATCCTAATAACTTTTAAAATCAAAAGTGAATTTCCTTTCAGCTTCTATACTTTAATATGCCCTTCTCAGAAGATAAAGTATTATTTCAATAATCCAAGACCAATCAAGATGATGAACAATCAGGCCAAGTGCACTGCTTACTGGCACAAACCCTTCCTCTACCTGGAACCCTCTGTCCATCTTTCTGAGAATACTAACACATCCAGGTGTCAACCTTCATTAATCATGTGACCATGAGCAAATTATTTAGCCTCTTTAAGTCTCTTTTCTCATTCACTAACAGTGACTAACACTACCTACTTACAGGTGAGGATTCAAGGTTATATCAGTAGAGCCTCTGATGCATAGCAGCCACTAATAAGAAAATAACTATTATTAGTAATTAAATAAGATTCATTTAAAACAACAGATGACAGAAATAAGAAGGCTAACATCTCAAGAAAGTGGGATTTATCATCTCAATTAATGAGCTTGTGCTTAAAGATATTCCCCAAATGAGACAAGTAATTTATGTCAAGAACCATATGGAATAATAGATTTATGAAATGTTACTAGCATTTTAAGAGCAATATTTTTATTGAAGTAAATAAAGTATTTTTAAAGCAAGCAATATTTTAGTCATGCCAGTTCCAATGACAATTAAATTACCTGCAAAGCGCTGTTATTTTATTAAGTTAAACAATATCATTTGGAAATTTTCTACTCAGTCTAAACAATTTAGAACTATGCTACATCTAGAACCACTTCTAAATTGCATTACACTATCAACATTACTGATAATTTACGTCATGTAAGTAAAGATACCTTCAACTTACTGTATAAAGTCAGTCATCTTCTGCTGTACCAAGACAAAAACCAAGAACTAACAAATCAAAAAGCCATCTATAAGCAGAATTGCTGAGGTATATTTTTAAAGCATTTATTTGAGGTGGAAAAAAGCAAATGCACTTCAATTACCTTTAGCCCTAAAAGATTTCATGAAAGAAACCACAGAAACAAGATATACACACAAAGTATAGTCAAAGGATTACACATGAAAGTATTTTTCCTGAGCTATGGAAAATAAAATGAAGCTTCATTTTCAAAACATAAAAATACAGAGAGAAGAGGTAAGTTACAGAGTCTAAACTCCAAAGAAAAGTGTTATCAATTAATTACTAATGTTAATAAATTAATTACATGTTAAGAAAGCATGATGGTGGCAATGATTATTATTATTTAGAACTTTCCTAGAGGGTCAGACGGCAAGAAATCTGCCTGCCAATGCAGGAGACACGGGTTTGATCCCTGGGTCAGGAAGATCCCCTGGAGAAGGAAATGGCAACCCACTCTGGTATTCTTGCCTGGAGAATCCCATAGACAGAAGAGTCTGGTGGGCCACAGTCCATTGGGTCCCAATGAGTTGGACACAACTGAGCCACTTTCAAGGAGGAGGGATAAATTGGAAGACTGGGTTTGACATACACACACTACTATATATAAAGTGAAAGTGAAGTCGCTCAGTCGTGTCCGACTCTTTTCGACCCTGTGGACCGTGTCCATGGAATTTTCCAGGCAAGAGTACTAGAGTGGGTTGCCATTTCCTTCTCCAGGGGATCTTCCTGGCCCAGGGATCAAACCCAGGTCTATATATAAAATAGAAAAGTAATAAGGACCTACTGTATAATACCAGAAACTCTACTCAATATTCTGCAATAAAAGAGTGGATATATGGCTATGTATGACTGATTCACTTTGCTGAACAGCAGAAACTAACACAACATTGTAAATCAACTACAATAAAAATTAATTTAAAAAAATATTCTATAACTATGTCTGAGAGGTACATCTAACTTTTCAGAATACTTCAGTCATTATTGATGAATGTTTTTATAAGAAATTAGAAGAGATTCTCCCACCTCTAGAGAAGAAAAAAAGGAAAATCAAATGGGAACGAGACAAATGATTCCCCACCCCATTATGGACGGCAGGAAGGAGATAAATGAAAATTCTTTTCAGCACTTTCTATCTTTCATCATGTCCTTACTCCCCTACCCTGTCAGATCATTCTTTAAAGAAAAAAATCAACTAGAAAGTATATTACACGGCACTGCAGAAGCCAGAAGACAGACCTGGAGCACAAAAGGTGCAGCAAGAGTCTGAGAACAGCAAACCAGTTAATTTTGCTGGTTGAATGTATCGACCAAGCTGACGAACTTTTCAAGCTCTGTATTTCAAAGACCTAAATATTCTCAAATTAATATCTCTTGCAAAGGGTTACCTGCTTTTATTCACCATTACTAGAGTGGAGTACGGACATTTCAGAAAATCTCATGGCATATTCAGTTATTTTTAATCCCCAACCACCAAAGACTCTATAGTTATTCATACTTAAATTTTGTACCTGTTTTCCTTTGCAAGTTTTGAATATTCTCTGACCTGTAATTCATTTATTGGGATCATAAAACTTTAATAACAAAGAGAAAAGTCAGTAGATATGGTATTTTTAGAAAGTTCCTCAGTCATATCTGACTCTTTGTGACTGCAGTCTGACAGGCTCCTCTGTCCATGGATTTCCCAGGCAAGAATACTGGAGTGGGTTGTCATTTTCTTTTCCAGGGGATCGTGCTGACCCAGGGATTGAACCCGCATCGCCTGCATTAGCAGGAGGATTCTTTACCACTAAATCACCTGGGAAGCCCGTCCCATAGTTAGCCTACCACATTCAAGGGCAAAAAACAGCTCACAATTGACAAGATATACTGCCATAAGAACCATAATTAAATACCAGACTCAGGTACTGATTGCTAAAGTGCTCCTTGTGACTGAAAAAAATTATTATATATGAAAACCCAGCTTCATAAGTAGATGAAATATGCATGGAATGGAGAAGATCAGGAGATATTCATGCTAATAAATGAACCCTTGTTTTACAAAAGGAGTCACCTCATAATTTATTTGAAGGAAAAATTCTTAAAGAGTGTTTAAAATTATTCCATCCAGGAAAACTCCGAGAAACAGACTATTTTACAAGATAGTCGATACAGATCCAAAATAGTTAAAACAGCCCTTGCTTGTTATAATTGCCTCTTGCTGGTCCATCTCTGAGCTTCCCTTGTGGCTCAGCTGGTTAAGATTCATCTCTCCAGCTTCATTTTGTTACCAATGAAATTCCACAACCAGGATGGCACAGAACTCCCCCGTGGAGATGACCCTGCAGAGGTTGTCTGTTTTAAGCTGCAGTCACTTGCCTGAGACTGCTTGGCATCTGTTGCCTACCTCCCTGACAGCAGCCCACAGACTCCTCCAGCTCACAGAAGCATACTTGACATTGCCAGAGGACAAGCTGCAATGAGACTCTGATCCCTCAGCTGCAACCCACCAAGTTTTCCTCTGTGAAACACCATCTGACGCTTCCCCATACTGACACTCAAATGCCACTTCTCTCCCCACGAAGTTTCAAGAGCTCTTCCTGCAATTCATCTCCACTGGCACCACATGGCAATACCCAGACAAGCCAATGCCCTCTGCAAAGCAGAGAGCTCCTTGGGCTATCTTGGGTGGGAGGCTTCTAAGAATGGTGCTTAAGAAGACAGCACATCAGAGGGAAACTGTGGCTTCACTATTGACTTCACTACTTTGAGAAATTCTTTAAGGTACTGATAAGTATAAATATATAAACCCTTGGGATACCCATAAAGAGTTCTCACCAGTAAAACTAAATTTTAAACATTTAAAATAAACATTTTTTATAAAATTTGTTTACACAACCTTTAGGAACATTTATGACGTCTTGTCTGAAAAGATCCTACTACCTTTCTCTGGACTTCATGGCTGTCGAAGTACCCATGGATTTGGGTTTAAATTCAAAGGTAATTTAAAAATGACAATAGAATACAGTTTTAATTTTTTATTCAAGAAAAATTTCTGCCCCCAATAACGATACCTGGGTAATTGAGGCAAACCCTTCCATTGCACACAAGTAGAAAGGTGGACAAAAATATGACACTTGGGAATGAAGGGGAAAAAACTATTATTCACAGACTGTATATATAGGAAATCCAAAATAAGCTATGAACTATCAGAAAAACAATGAGTTTACCAAAGCTGAGGAATACAGAAGATAATATTTAAAAATCAACTGTATTTCAACATACCAGCAATAAAGTTAGAAGATGAATTTTTAATATCATTTACAATACAATATAATGCCATGGACTGCAAGGAGATCCAACCAGCCCATTCTAAAGGAGATCAGCCCTGGGTGTTCTTTGGAAGGAATGACGCTAAAGCTGAAACTCCAGTACTTTGGCCACCTCATGCGAAGAGTTGACTCACTGGAAAAGACTCTGATGCTGGGAGGGATTGGGGGCAGAAGGAGAAAGGGACGACAGAGGATGAGATGGCTGGATGGCATCACGGACTCAATGGACCTGAGTCTGAGTGAACTCCAGGAGATGGTGATGGACAGGGAGGCCTGGCGTGCTGTGATTCATGGGGTCGCAAAGAATCAGACACGACTGAGCGACTGAACTGAACTGAACTGACAATACCATCAAAAATATCAAATTCCTAGAAATAGAAAGAAAAGTAGACATCCTCCACATAGAAAGCTATAGAAAACAGTATTTTAAAAAAATTAAAGGGCATCTAATATGTGAAGGGATGCTCTATGTTCTTCAGATTTAACATTGTAAAGATGTCTGCTGCTGCTGCTGCTGCTGCTGCTGCTGCTGCTGCTGCTGCTAAGTTGCTTCAGCTGTAAAGATGTCAATTTTACCCAAATTGATCTAGAGATCCAACAAAAACCCAAACAATTCTAACAGGTATTTTAATGGAAATTTAAAGGCTGGTTCAAAAACGTATTAAGAAACGCAAATGGCCAAGGAAAACAAGACACCTGTAAGAATAACAACAGCTTTTCTCTCCGATAACAGGACTTATTATGCAGCACAGTCATTAAGACAGTGTGCTAGACAAACAGATTTGACAGGCAAGATCAGAAAGCACAGAAATAGATTATACATGTAATGAATGCTTTTTGTCCAATAAACCTGTCACTGCAGATCAGTAAGGAAAATGTGATCTTTGCAATAAATGGTGCTAAGACATTTGGAAAAGGAAAAATTAAACTTGACCTATAACTCATACCATACACAAACATTAACTTCAGATGAATTACAGATCTCAATGTAAAAGTCAAAACAATAAAGCTCCTAAAAGATAATGTAGGAATATATCTCTTTGTGCATACAACAAGCACCAACTAATAAGGAAAGGAAAGATAAATGAGATATAAAGTACATCTAACACACACATACACATTTTTTTAATGGTCAATGCATGGTGATAACAAAAAATAAACCAACGTTTAGTCAGTAATTATACTGATTTTAAATTCTTTATACAAAATGTACTGTCTGAACTCAGGGCATAAAACACCCATTTCTCCCAGTTCTTGATATACTACTAACTTGGGGGAAAGGTGTATAGTGCTTATGTGTTCACCTGGGTCAAGTTACTTAAGTGTTGGCTTTGTGACAATTCCCAGATACCCTGCATACCTTAAGTGTTTATTGTGCTTCACTATAAAACAGTTTAAAAAGTCAACGGTTGCACGTGGCAAAATTTCATTCTTTTTATGGAATATGAGTAGTATTCCTCTGGTGTATATGTGTGTGTGTATCACAACTTTATCAATTCATCTGTCTGTGGACACTTAAGTTGCTTCCATCTGAGCTACTGTAAATAATGCTCTTATGAACACTGAGGTGCATGTGTCTTTTTGAATTAGTATTTTCGTTTTCTTTGGGTATACATCCTGGAATAGAATTGCTGGATTGTATGCTCAAGCTGGATTTAGAAAAGAGCCGACTCATTAGAAAAGACCCTGATGCTGGGAAAGATTGAAGGAAGGAAGAGAAGGGGACAACAGAGGACGAGATGGTTGGACAGCATCACCAACTCAATGGACATGAGTGTGAGCAAGCTCCTGGAGCTGGTGAAGGACAGGGAGGCCTGGCATGCTGCAGTCCACGGGGTTGCAAAGAGTTGGATACGACTAAGTGATTGAACAACACGGTATTCTACTTTTAGTTTTTTGTTATTTTTAGTTTCTTTTTGTTATTTGTGGTCTTTTCGATGATGTAATTCTATCAGGTATGAGGTGATACATCACTATGGGTTTGATTTGCATTTCTCTGATGGTTAGCAATGATGAGCATCTTTGCATGGGCATGTTGGCCATCTATCTATAGGTCTTCTTTGGAGAAATGTCTATTTAGGTCATCTGCCCATTTTTTAATCAGAGTGCTTGGGTTTTCCTTAATATTAAGTTATATGAGCTGTTTATATATTGTGAATATTAAATTCTTATCAATAATATCATTTGCAAATATTTTCTCCCATTCAGTAAGTTATTTTTGTTTTGCGGATGGAAATTTTACCATTTGTAACAACATGGATGGACTTGGAGAGTATTATGCTTATTGAAGTCAGTCAGAGCAAAACAAATAGCATATGTTATCATTTATATGTGGAATCTAAAAAAAATAAATTAAATAGTGATTATACCAGAAAAGAAACAGCTTTATACATACCTGTACAGAGAACAAACGACTGGGGAGAAGGAAAGGGAAGGGGAAAGACAGAGGTAGGGAATAAAGAGGTACAAACTACTACGTATAAAATAAGCAACAAGGATATACTGTACAGCACAGAGAATATAACCAATATTTTATAATACTATAAATGGAATATAATCTTTAAAAATTGTGAATCACTATGTGTGTACATCAAAAACTAATATTGTAAATCAATTATACTCCAATTTTTAAATTGACAGAAAAAAGTCAATGAATGAGTATGTATACCTCTTAATTTACAAAATAATAAGAGACTAAAGTTGAATTTCCTATCAGCTACAAATTGGCACATGCCATCTACTTCTACAAGGATTAAACCATGTGCTGCTATAGCCACTGACTTTCAACACCCCCTGAGAGGAGTTCAAGGTGGAAAGCAGAAATGAGGCCCTCTGTGCTGTCGGGGGGTGAGATAACTGACAGAACAGGCCTTCAGATAGATATTTTCAGGAGCCAATTTTATGAGGCCAATTCTCGTATCTCCTCATATCTAGAAAAGCACTAATAGCCTTCACGGTGACAACTGCTCCTTGTGACTAGCAGAAATCTTCTGAAAAAAATAATGTGCTTGATTGCATGCATTCCCCCTTCACCAAAATCACATATACACTTACCTTCCCCCTGCTGCTGCTAAGTCGCTTCAGTCATCTCCGACTCTGTGCGACCCCATGGACTTCAGCCCTCCAGGCTCCTCCGCCCATGGGATTTTCCAGGCAAGAGTACTGGAGTGGGGTGCCACTGCCTTCTCCAACCTTCCCCCTACCTCTTTTTAAAATTTAAATTCATTTATTTTAATTGGAGGCGAATTACTTTACAATATTGTATTGGTTTTGCCATATATCAACATGAATCCGCCATGGGTGTACATGTGTTCCCAATCCTGAACCCCCTTCCCACCTTCTTCCCTATACCATCCCTCTGGGTCATCCCAGTGCACCAGCCCCATGCATCCTTTATCCTGCATTGAACCTAGACTGGTGATTCGTTTCTTATATGCTATCCCCCAGGCTATAGTTCTTATCTTGCCTCAAATAAAAGTTAACTCACAACTTTCACATTGTGCTTTTTTAAGTTGGCAATCCTTAATATGTTAGTATAGCAGTGGCCACACACTGGAACAGGTCAGTTTTCATTCCAATTCCAAAGAAGGGCAATACCAAAGAATGTTCAAACTATCAAATTGTGCTCACTTCACAGGACAGCAAGGTAATGCTCAAAATCCTTCAAGCCAGGCTTCAGTAGTATTTGAACCAAGAACTTTCAGATGTACAAGCTGGGTTTAGAAAATGCAGAGGAACTAGAGATTAAATTGCCAACATTCTCTGGATCACAGAGAAAGCCAAGGAATTCCAACAAATATCTACTTCTGCTTCATTGACTATGCTGAAGCCTCTGACTATGTGAATCACAACAAACTGTGGAAAATTCTCAAAGAGATGGGAATACCAGACCATCTTACCTGCCTCCTGAGAAACCTGTATGTCCAGTTAGAACTGGACATGGAACAATGGACTGGTTCCAAATGAGGAAAGGAGTACGTCAAGGCTGTATATTGTCACCCTGCTTATTTAACTTCTATGCAGAGTACGTCATGTGAAATGCTGGGCTGGATGAAGCACAAGCTGGAATCAAGATTGCCGGGAGAAATATCAATAACCTCAGATATGCAGATGATACCACTCTAATGGCAGAAAGTGAAGAGGAACTAAAGAGCCTATTGATGAAAGTGAAAGAGGAGAGTGAAAAAGCTGGCTTAAAACTCAACATTCAAAAAATTAAGATCATGGCATCCAGTCCCATCACTTCATGGCAAATAAATAGGGAAACAAAAGGAACAGTGACAGACTTCATTTTCTTGGGCTCCAAAATCACTGCAAATGGTGATTGCAGCCATGAAATTAGAAGACACTTGCTCCTTGGAAGGAAAGCTATGACCAACCTGGACAGCATATTCAAAAGCAGAGACATCACTTTGCTGACAAAAGTCAAAGCTATGGTTTTTCCTGTAGTCTCATACAGATGTGAGAGGTGGACCATAAAGAAGGGTACGGACCCAAGAACTGATGCTTTTGAATTGCAGTGCTGGAAAAGACTCTTGAGAATCCCTTGGACTGCAAGGAGATCAAACCAATCAAGCCTAAAGGAAATCAACTCTGAATATTCATTGAAAGGACCAATGCTGAAGCTGAAGCTCCAGTCCTTTGGCCACCTGGATTGGCAAAGAGCCGACTCATTGGAAAAGCCCCCAATGCTGGGAAAGATTGAGGGCAAAAGGAAAAGGGGTCAGCAGTGGATGAGATGGTTAGACAGCATCACCAACTCAATGGACATGAATCTGAGCAAACTCTGAGAGAGAGTGAAGAACAGGGGAGTCTGGTGTGCTGCGGTCCATGGGGTTGCAGAGAGTCAGACAGGACTTAGCTACTTGGTGCTACTTAGTTCTTGCCTGGAGAATCCCAGGGACAGGGCAGCCTGGTGGGCTGCCGTCTAGGGGGTCGCACAGAGTCAGACACGACTGAAGCAACTGAGCAGCAGCAGCAGCAGTGACTGAACAGCAAAAATGGTAATGTAATAAGAATAAGGAATACATACTTGGTCTTTGTTCCAGTTTCTGGCACAGCACTCCTAAAACTCTTGTTATTTCCTGTTATTTGTATGAGAGCAACAAAGGAGTCTCTTGTTATGGTAATGAGCTGACTTTCAGAAAGCCCATAGGTAACCAAAGGGTAGGGGTGGTCTGCCAGTAGAGCTAACCACCTGACCAGAGGGTTGGAACTTTCACACCTACCACCAACCTCTGGAGAGGAGAGGGAGGCTGGGTGCTGAAGAAAGAATTCAATCATCAGTAATCTAATCAATCATTAGTGATCTAATTAATCATTCCTACCTAATGAAGCCTCCATAAAAACCCAAAGAGCCAAGGTTCGGAGAGCTTCTGTGATAGGGAACTGGTGGAGATTTGGGGAGAGTGGCAGTCTCAGAGAAGGCATGGAAGATACACCTCGCACTTTCCCCCATACCTTGCCCTATACATCTTCTCCATTTGGCGGGTTCCTGAATATACCCTTTTATCATAAACCGCTGGCAATGGCACCCTACTCCAGTACTCTTCCCTGGAAAATCCCATGGACGGAGGAGCCTGGTAGGCTGTGGTCCATGGGGTTGCCAAGAGTCAGACAGGACTGAGCAACTTTACTTTTCACTTAATCTAGGAAGTAAAAGAGTTCTGTGAGCTGCTCTAAAAAATTAATCAAACACAAGCAGATCATTAGAAACTCCAATCTATAGCCAGTTAATCAGAAGCCCAGGTGACTTCCTCTAAGAAGGAGGATGCCAGGTGACTGGCATCTAAAAGCAGGGGCAGTCCTGTAGGACTCAGCCCTTAACCTGTGGGATCTGATGTTATCTCCAGGTATGTGTGCGCTCAGTTTTGCACCCATGGGCTGTAGCTCGCCAGGCTCCTCTGTCCATGGGATTTTCCAGGCAAGAATACTGGAGTGGGTTGTCATTTTCCTCTCCAGCGGATTTTCGTGACCCAGGGATCGAACTCCTGTCTCTTGCGTCTCCTTCCCTGGCATTTGGATTCTGTACCACTGAACCACCTGGGAAGCTATCTCCAGGTGAAATTAAGTGAAGTGAAAGTTGCTCAGTCATGTCCGACTCTTTGTGACCCCACGGACTATACAGACCATGGAATCTCCAGGCCAGAATACTGGAGTGAGTAGCCATTCCCTTCTCCAGGGGATCTTCCCAAACCAGGGATCAAACCCAGGTCTCCCGCATTGCAGGTGGATTCTTTACCAGCTGAGCCACCAGGGAAGCCCAAGAACATGGAGTGGGTAGCCTATCCCTTCTCCAGCGGATCTTCCTGACCCAGGAATCGAACCGCACCTCCTGCATTGCAGACAAATTCTTTACCAAGTGTCAAAACTGAGTTGAACTGTAAAACATCCAGCTCATGATGGAGAAATGCTTGGTGGTATAGGAAACATGTACACACAGAGAAGATGTGGAATCTTGGTTGATGATCATAAGTGGAATTGGTTCCAGAACTGTAGTAGCATCTTATAAATCAGCATAACATAAACACTCAAAGAGAACACAAAAAAGAACAGATATAAACTGGCCTTTCACAAAAGAAATACACCTGTCTAATAAATCTATGAAAACCTGTTCAATCTCACTAGTAATCAATTAAGGAAAAAAAAAAGAGAGAAATCGCTTTTAAGCTATCATGCTGATAATGATTAAAGTAACTACTCTTTCTTAGGTATGGAAAAATGTGAACTCAAATTCACAGTAGGTAGGAATATAAAGTTTTCTGGAAAGTCAGCTGGTAGTAGATATCAACATTTTAAATACAGGAGTACCATTTGATTCAAAAATCCATCATACTTCTCAAGGTTTATGCTAGGGAGACCATCAGATAAATGGACAAAGATGGATGGATACTGCAAAGGTTGTATACTGAAGTGGTATTCATAATAACCAACAACAAAACACAATCTAACATTAGTCAATGTAGGATTGATAAAGTAAATGATATCACATCATATAAATGGAAAATCATAGCACTGTCCAAATTATTTAACTATATTTAGTGATATAGAAAAATAGCCATAATACAGTATTTTAAATAAAAAAATACTATAGAACATGGTGTATTTTTTCATAAAATTAAGAAATGAGCAAACTATATTCCACATTTCTTTTTGTCACTTAAGAAATTCACTGGTAGCTAGCTGCCTATTTAAAAGAATTTTAGAACTTGCTATTGTCCTGTGTATGAGATCATTTTATGTCCAATATTAATTGGTTCTTATAAGATACCAGAATAACCCTGTCATTCTAATAAAAGACACAATGTTTCACCCTTTTCGTCTAAATATGGTTTGGGATCTTCTTCCCAGACTAACATTGGCATACCAGATATCTAAGACTGTTTTGCCCCAAATTTCCTCTGTAATAATTGATATGGACAGGACTTTTTATGACCATATGAAATGAAATTTCACTCTTTACCAACCTTCTGTTTCTCAAATATAAAATCCATCAGTTTCTAAACACACGCCGACCTGGGTACACTCTTTCATATGTGAAACCTTGACAGGTGTTCAAGATGAATTTGCATTAGGAATTCTGTTTTTAGAATTGTGTAATTCTATGTATAAGACACTGAGTTTAAATAAACAAATGGATACTCAAATATTTAAACAGAAAAATGTATTGCTTTTCACTGGAAACTGAGATTCAAATGATGCTGCTTTCATCTTCACCTTCCCTCCAGTGGCTGAGTTTCTTACAATGAGCCTATATCATTCTGGGCAAGAATCTTTTCTTATCTTTAGAAAGAATGATCTTCCTCCATATCTCACTTTTCATACCATGTGGCACCTCCACCTTCTGCCCACATGGTGTCAGCGGGCACCATCATGCTCTCCCAAAACCAGGTTCAAAGCCTGAGCTTATTCTGAGGCAGCTGCCTTTGTCTAGACACTGACCCAGGTGGCTCTCAAGGCTTATCCAGCCCAGCCACATTGCTCCTAGGCAGCGGTTTCCCTTCAATTCCCCAGGCTACTCCTCTAATTTACCTCACCACTTCGAATTATCCTCTAATTTGAATTCATCCTATAAAAATCTGTCAGCTTACTCTTCCTAAGTAAGCCCCCAGAATGTCCCTTCCTTCACTGAAATGGTTCCCCAGCCCCTACATACTCCCATGCTAGTATTCAAGGTCTCTTCTAATTTTGCCTTTGTATTCTCATCACTGCTTTTTTTAAATCCTACTCTTCAACCGAAGGGCAACTGACTTTTCTCCGACCAAGCAAGTGTAGATTACTGGTTCTCAAACTTGAGTGCCATTACACCACCCAGCACAGAGAAGTGTTCAACAAACATAATCTTGATAAGGTACCAGAATGTGTGTGTCTCTCCCCCACTGGTATTCTAAGAACAAGGGGCTGGATCTGTAATATTTGTATTTCTAGAACTTATATAGTGCTTACAATGTAATACACGCTCAATATTTGTTTTTTTAATTGGCATGAGAGTGAAAAGAATGGTGTGGCTATGAGTAACAGTTTGAGGACACCAGCAGCAAAAACTGCTAATCAGGATGTGGAATTAAAGAGAGAATTCTAACCATGAACAGAAAATGTAAAGTCTGGAAGAAGGGCTGAGAGAAGTTTAAAAGAAAGGTTCACGGCACTTACTACTCACAAAATTATATACTAGATATTCTAAGAACTGCAAAGATGCATATTGCTCTCAAGTTACAGCCCAGTAGAGGGCATGTATGTATACGACTAGCGTGAAGGGGTGGGGGGAATGCTGTAAAAGGGACACTGATGAAGTGGTATCGATGTGTAGAAGAGAGAAAAGCATTATTTCCAGAAGCTTGGGGCTAGGGTTAAGACAATAAAGCACCAAGGACAGAAAGAGGAAGGTGGCCAAAGGCAGAATGTTAAAGACAACAAACATACTGCAGAGGCAAAAGAGCGGAAATGGAAGAGGAAAGACTGGGAGTACGTAACAGAAAAGAAGGGAAGAAGGTTGGAAAGCGATCCTGACTATCAAATGCTATAAAGTAGTAAGGTGTAAAAAAAGAAAAAAAAAAGTAGTAAGGTGTAATAGAGAAAGTCGTGTCCGACTCTTTGCGACCCCATGGACTGTGCAGTCCATGGAATTCTCCAGGCCAGAATACTAGAGTGGGTGGCCTTTCCCTTCTCCAGGGGATCTTCCCAACCCAGGGATTGAACCCAGGTCTCCCACGTTGCAGCTGGATTCTTTACCAGCTGAGCCTCAAGGGAAGCCCATAAAGTAGTAAATACATACCCAAAAGCCTTAATTGTTGTTACCATTCACAGCCCAGTTCAGGTTCTATCTACTCTCAAACCGCTCAGATTCCTCCAGACTCCAGTTAATTTTGCCTCTCCATAAATCCCCACTATGCTATTAGGACACACATGCACAGACAAGAACCACATATTATTGTTTTTTAATTGGAGTACAGTTGATTTACAATGTTGTGTTAGTTTCTGGTGTACAACAAAGTGATGCAGTTATATATATAATAGCTTGCATTTGCTAATCCCAAACTGCCACTCCATCCCTCCCCCACCTCCCACATAGCAACCACAAGTCTGTTCTTTATGTCTGTGAGTCTGTTTCATAAATAGGTTCGTTTGTGTCATATTGTAGATTCCACATATGCATGGTATCATATAGCATTTGTCTTTATCCGAGTTACTTAGTATCATAGTCTTTAGGTCCATCCATGTTGCTGCACATGGCATTCTTCCATTCATTTCGTGGCTGAGTCATATTCCATTGTATATAAACACCACATCTTTATCCACTAGTCTGCTGATGGACCTTTCGATTGTTTCCATCTCTTGGCTACTGTAAATAGTACTGCTATGAACATAGGGGTGCCTAAGTCTTTTTTAATTATAGCTTTGTCCAGATATATGCCCAGAAGTGGGAATGCAGAATCATGATAATTCTATTTTTAGTTTTTTAACAAACCTCCATATTTTCCATGGCGGCTGTACCAACTTAGGTTCCCACCAGTAGTGTAGGAGGGCTCCCATTTCTCCACACCCTCTCCAGCAAGAACCATGTATTATCAAACTCAGTACCTTTGTAGACATAACATAGTATCTCAGACATATTGAATATAATGCACTCAACTGAGTATAACAATACTAAAATATTTTCTGGACTTTATAGATAATAATGGCTTATATTCTTACGACACACCAATGAAAACCACACTTCAGGTAGATAGGGTTGTATCATCTGTTTAAATGGCCAGAACTTCTCTTTCATTCAATTTTTTAGGCACCAACTATGGATTAGACGTGGTCTACAAAAGCTCCTTGGAGGAGGAACTCATAGACGAGAACAGATAGGTAAACTAATTACATGCGAGAAATGCAAAAAGATATATGTAAGGTGTTTCACACACCCAAATGAAGCAGAAACTACCTACGTCTATGGAAAGGGGGAAACTTCTTGGGGAAGATGCTTCATGGTGATTTTATTTGAACTGAGTGATTTTCTCTAGGCACTCTAACTCAATTATCTCTGTAACATTCAAAAAAAAAAAAAAAAGCATGGTATTCATGGAGAACGGGCTTTTTGAAATGTATTACAAAAGTCCATTTGCATGTGCACTCAAGCCCTATTGGCCTCCATCCTGTCGCTTAACAGACCTAACAGCTACCAACTCATTACCTGTAAAAGAGATCAGCTGATGCCAACAGAACAAATATCTCTGGCTAATAGATAACTGTTGAGTTCAACTTCACACTTCTGCTCCCTTAAATTGAGATACATGCCTGGCATCCAGAAGTCACCTGCATTTCTCCCTCCAAACTATTTGGTTTTCAACTAAACAGTATGTAAGTCAATTAAAAGAAAGTTATTGTTCTGTGAAAATTAGGTTGTATGCTATGGCAAGATTCAATAAAAATGATGAGTCACTTTTCAATAAAAATGATGACAGATGTGTCTGTCAAATATTAAAAGGAGGAAAGATCTGTGAAAATCTACAATTTAGCACTAAATGCTTTCACTCTGCTTCAAAAAATTTCTGCACTAAATGGTCTAAATTACTGCTCCACTTTCAAGAAATCAAAACTGGACCATTGCACAGACAGATGGACTTGTACAAGAGAGGTGACACTAAAATTCAGCCATACTAAAAAAAAAAAACCTTGTCCTTCAGGTTATTGATAAGGAAACATGCTTTACAGCAAAATATTTCTGTTGTATGTATATTCTTATTACTCAGGACTTCAATCATTTTTTAAATTTAACTTTCCAATTATTGACTTCAATGAATTGAATAAGGGAGTTCCCATCCAAAACATCTTGCCAACACTTATTAAAGTCTCTGCACAATGGCCACCTCTTTCAGGTAACCCTAAGAATATTAACTGCCTCTTCAAAATAGCCTCAGCTGGGGCTACATTGGTTATTGGTTTGAACTCAAATCATTTTTAAAAACCAGATTCACTATGGATAATGAAAATTCTATTAATATTTCTTTTGATCTTGATGCTCAAAGAGTGATCTCAGTAAATCACTGCACAGATAGATTTTACAAAGATAACATGTGAGAGAAACAGTAGTTGTCCAAAAGGATCTGTGAAAATTCAAGATAAACAATTTAAGAAAAAATAGCATTTCTACCTTGACAGAGGAGAAATAAGTAAGAAGTCAATGTATTTGAAAACAAACTAAAGAGGAAAATAAAATATGAAACAAATGAACAAAAATCCAGTTATCACAAATACTAGCATGCATGCTAATTCGCTTCAGTGGTGTCTGACTCTTTGCAACCCTATAGACTATAGCCCCCAGATTCCTCTGTCCATGGGATTTTCCAGGCAAGAATACTAGAGTGGGTTGCCATTTTCTCCTCCAGAGAATCTTCCCGACCCATGGATTGAACCCAAGTGTCTTGGGTCTCCTGCATTGTCAGGGAGACTCTTTACCACTGAGGCACCTGCGAAGCCCACCACAAATGGCTAGACTGGTTCTGAAAAGGAGAATGATATTTGCAACTTGATTTTAACATTATTGATACATCAACTACATAATCACCCAATGCCATGATTTATTATGCATAAAGGTGTCATTCATGAAACCAGAAAGTACATATAATCTTTGTTCTTAAAGTAGTATTAAATTAATGAAACAAAGATGCCATTAGACTGAGATGGCTCTAATGCCTTGGTCGCTTCTGTAGGCAAACCAAAACCAAAACCTCAAGTTCATGAAATCAAAACCTAAGGACAACCAATCACAAATAGCCAACTAGGCTTTAAGCCATAGACAACAAATAATTTCCTTTCTTTGCCACCACACCTTCTCTGAATAAAACTTTTCCCTCTCTCCTGTCAGCCAAGCACTCCAAATCACTTCCTCTTTGGCACTGTCCAGTTCAAATCAACCCCACTCCAGTACTCTTGCTTGGACAATCCCATGGACGGAGGAGCCTGGTAGGCTGCAGTCCATGGGGTCCTGAAGAGTCGGACACGACTGAGCAACTTCACTTTCACTTTTCACTTTCATACACTGGAGAGGGAAATGGCAACCCACTCCAGTGTTCTTGCCTGGAGAATCTCAGGGACAGGGAGCCTGGTGGGCTGCCATCTATGAGGCTGCACAGAGTCGAACACAACTGAAGTAACTTAGCAGCAGCAGCAGCAATTCAAATCAATCTTTTCTCTCAAAAATTTTAATATGCCCAGTTTATGTTTTAACAGCATCTTACAATTAAATTGTGAAAACTCGGATTAATACGTGACAATTTTGTGCCCAGAAATTAAGGTAATTAATTTAATTAAGTTCAATAAACTTACTGGTTTGATTAAGAGTTAAACATTTCAAGATCCTAGTTAATACATCAAAACAACAGGCAAGATGAAATGATTCAGATGCATGATTACCAAATGAACTACACAAATCACAGTGGCTATAAATGTGCAAAGAAAAGAGTGCTCCTTTCAGACTGGGGAGGTTGGGTTTCACACAAGAAAGAGGATTTGAACTAGGTCAGGAAAAATGGGTAGGGTTACAGCTGAGTGAGCAAAAAGGGGGGCATATTCCAGCAAAATTGGGCTAAAAACACTTCAGTGTTATTATACACAATGATGATAGTATTATTGCATTGTTTGCAAAGTGCTTTTGTGTTTACCACTTTACTGACTGGGTATTAATTAATTCACATCCCTGAGAATCATACACTTGAAACGAGATAGAAAAAGGTATCCAGTCAAAACTCCTCATTCTAAAAGAGAAGAAACCTGGGTATAGTTAGATTCCATAGGTTTTTTTTTTTTTAATGCAAAGTTAAGAAACTTGGATTTCAACCTGTAATCACAGGGAACTTGTTTGGTGTAATAAGTTTTGTTATACACTTTTTCTTAACAGAGACTTAACAATGAAAAAATCTACTTGAATTAGAATATTGGCAAACACAATTCATGGAAAATGGAACATTCATCATCCATTTATTCATTCCACAAATGTTTCCTGAATAAGTACTTTATGCCAGTCACTATACCAGATGGTAGCAATTCAGTAGAGAACAAAACAGACCAGGCCCTGCTCTCATGGAGCTTGAAGTCAGAGAGAGAAGCAAAAAATTCCATCAGAACAAAATATTTCAAATAAAAGCTGGTGGCACACTGGGTTTTCAAATGTGATAAAATAATAACAACAGTTAAAACAAATAGTGCTTTTGTGCTAAGCCTTGATCTAGCAGCTTTATTTACATTAATTTGTTTCATCCTCCCAAGAATGCTTTTGGGTCCTTTACTACCAGAAACTTCATATTACCAGTAAGTAGACTAAGAGAGGTTAGTCTCATAAGCAGTAAATGGCAGACCTGGGTCAAATCCAGGCAGTCAAGCTCCAGAATCCCCACACTTAGCCAGTATGCTATGTCCTTAAGAGATAAGCCACAGGGCTTAAAACCGTGCTTTGGGAGAACTTCCATACATTGGAGCGATGCTAAATATTTTTATATACATCATCACATTTAATCCTAATACATTTAAAAGCAAGAAATCAGTTCCAGAGTCATTAGCACCTTGTCCCTGACCACAAAGCTAGGAAGTATTAAGGCCAGAACCAAACCAAGGTTTTTTTCCCCAACTCCCAAAGGCATATTTTTACCTGTGACATTATTTTACAAGACAAAAGTTGTCTTCAAGCCTTACTGAATGCATTCTAAGTAGAATAATGAAGTGAGAAAACCCAAAATGTGATGAACAGGGCTATCTATTCATAAAATTTATAAAAAGAAATGAATTTAGTAAGCTTAAGGCTAAATGGCGGAGAAGGAAATGACAAGCCACTGCAGAAATCTTTCCTGGGAAATCCCATGGACAGAGGAGCCTGGTGGGCTACAGTTCAAGGGGTTGCAAAATAGTCAGACACTCTGTGGATTTTCTTCATTAATTATTTTAATTGTAGAAGTTGTATCTCCTTATTTTAACTAGAAAATGATGCTCAGTTAACATGAAGAAAATATTAATAAGCTCTCAATCCCTCTCTATTCCTGACTCTCTGATAAAACTAATGTTAAAAGCAAGAAACAAACAAACAAACAATAAATGGACCTAGAGGGATGGGATTGGAGGGGTGTGGGAAGGAAGCTCAACAGGGAGGGGATGGCCCAGATGGTAAAGAATTGCTTGCAATGCAGGAGACCCGGTTCAATCCCTGGGTCGGGAAGATTCCCCTGTAGAAGGGAATGGCTACCCACTCCAGTATTCTTGCCTGGAGAATTCTATGGACAGAGGAGCCTGGCGGGCTACAGTCCATTGGGTCACAAAGAGTTGGACACAATGGAGCGACTAACATTTTCTTTTTTTTTTCAGTTATATGTATACTTATGGCTGAAACCAACCATGTTGTATGGCAGAAATCAACACAACACTGTAAAGCAATTGTCCTTCAGTTAAAAATAAATTTTAAAAATTAATTTTTTTTTTTTACAAAAACCAAATGGAGTATTCCATGTGCAGAATGAAGGAGATGCAAAGCCCGTGTGTTAACAGTACTCTCTGCAATAAGGTCTTGTATGTCCCACCACCAATCCTTTCCTGGGTGTTACCATTTTCACTAAGAACCCTTATTTCACTATCCAAGCCAACCAGCTAAAGAAAGCTAAATACGGAACAAACTCTGAGATGTTAATCACTTAATCCATTAAAGTTTGTATATTTGCTAGTTCATATATTAAAAGTAATATATGAACTCAAATCTCCAGAGACTATAATTGCTAATTTTTCCCTCTTGACCAGAGATTATATGAAAAACCTGACTATTAACAGCAGAGTCATCCTTAGAGTGCAACAAATTGGGCCAATTTACCCTAGCCCCAAACTTGGGAAGCCCCTTGCAGCTGTTGTATGAACTAGAAAGGTGGTCTTGCAAAGAATCAGCACCAGGGCAAAAAAAATTAAATTGGCAAATGCAATCGGCATCAGCACAAAATCTCCTCTCAAAGCCTTTCTTCATTATGACTAAAACAGTGTCACATTTGTCTTCCAAATTCCAATGTCTTGTGTACCAACCACTGAATTTTAAAGCTTTAACAGCATAAAATATAACAGGGGAAAAGTAAAACAGTAAGAAGCAGAGATGCGAGTTAGGACTGTGCTTAACATATCATTTAATAAAAGATGATTCATTCATTCAACAAATATTTATTCAGCACCTACTGAGATTGGAAATACAATTGTTAGCATTCTTCTACATACCAACATATCCTATTTTTACCCCAGCCAGAAGCAGGGCAGATCACCCTTCAGGGCCCCCATCTATAAAATGAAGCTAATAACTACTCTTATAGAAATGTAATGGATTAAATGTGGCACACCAACCTTTAAAGTCCTCTGTGCTCAAACAAAATAATACAGCTTAAAGGTTGAAAGGTTATGGGGAGGGAGGTGGAAGGGGGTTCATGTTTGGGAATGCATGTAAGAGTTAAAGATTTTAAAATTTTAAAAAATAAAAAACTAAAAAAAAAAAATAATAATTAAAAAAAAAAAAAAGCCTGAAAAGGTAAAGATATATAGTAGGCTAATGTTTATCTCTGGACAGGAAGGTGCCTTAAACATCTCTATATCCCTCAAGGTATCTGGCATACTGCCCTTCCTTTAACAAGGGTTCAGTAAATACACATGACTTTTTTTTTCTTTCCTTCTCTCTCAGGTATGTTGTAGTGAAGTTATTTTAATAATCTGGCAAAGGAGAAAGAATGCACGAAAGGAACTAATACCCACGGCTGCCTATTACATACCAAGTACTGTGTTGGGCATCTCATCTATGTTATTTCATTTAATTTTCACAGCTACTTTGTTAGGTATTAATAACCACAAAACCGGGAATGGATTTTCATTTTCCAAGAATCATATCAGAATAAATTCAAACTAAAAAAAAAAAAAAAAAAAAGAGCAATGGACCTCATATTTGGCAGCATTTGCTCATTTCATGTTAAAGGGAAAGAATCAAGTGAACCCTCTAAGAGACTTAAAAAAAAAACACTTTATGAACACACACAAAAAAAGAACAGGAAAGAAAATGTATATAGAAAAATACAAATATCAAAATAATAAATTTTGTAAGTATTTCATCTTACAAGTAACTTTTTAAAATCCAACAAAAACCAACACTAGGGACCAGAATGGACAAAATAAAACAACTGGCAACCTTTCCTTGAGGTGAATCAGCAGTGTTCCCTCTACACCCTTCAGAAGCATGGCACACTCCCAGCAGGGTCACCTATACATCACCCCCAGTGATCCTCAAGGAGGGACATAGACTAGCGTCCTAAGAAAAGGGTCAAAAATGTACACAAGGATTCACTTTAAAAGACACTTGGAAATTCCCTGGAGTCCAGTGGTTAGGACTCTGGGCTTTCACTGCCAAGGGCATGGGTTAGATCTCACAAGCCTCAGGACATGACCAAAAAATAAAATTTAAATTAAAAAAAATTTTAAGACATTGTTTGCCAGTATGTCTACAATAGAGAAAAAAGAGAAACCACATGAGGTATAGGGCACTATAGTTCTGCTTTAAAATGGCTGATCAGACACATGTTTGCCTTCCTTTCCACACTAAAATCCCCTGAAATAGGCAAAAGAAATATAAAAAATAAACTGAGAGCAACACTGAGAATACAGGAGGTGCTCCCAGGAGATAGATCAGTGAGGAATTCCAAGGAGCTATGAAGCAGGCCAAGATTGGGACTAAGAAAATAAACAGCAGACAGATTCCTTACCGCTGAACCACCTGGGAAGCAAACAGTAAACCATGTAACTGAAGAGCTATGAAACATGTGCCCACTTCCCGCCCTTTTTCAGCAGGACTGATGCCAGCACTTACACAGTCCTGGCTCTCCAAAATGATAGTTCAGACAAGGAATATTCCAGAGGAATATTGAGGCCAGAGAAGTAGGGGAAGGTATCAATTGACTGTAGCTTCCACGAGGAATAGGGAGCCCCAGCAGCCAGAGAGCTAGCAACCCACATACTCTACAGTGGATGCTGTCTTCCACACAAAGAAGATGGTATAAGCAAAGACATCATGTTTGAAACAGAATTTTATGGAGAAGTCTACATGCTGGAGAGCACTGTGTTTGAGGCAAACACAGAAAGGATGCCAGCTAGAGAGGTAGGTAGACAGAAACCATACCAAGGAAAGCCTGATAAGCCAGATAAAGAAATCGGATTTTCTCCAAACTTTCTCCTTCCATCAGCAACAGAGCACCACTGCAGGCTTTTCAAGCAGATGAGTTTTTTGGTCAAAATCACATTTTAATGTCATACTAGCAACTGCAGATATTAATAATATATCTGAGTTGGATAAGACTCAACTATCCACCTTAGGAGCCTGCATGGAGGGAGGAACCATTAACAGAGATTTTTTTTTTTTTAATTAAGGAGGAAGAGCAAGTTTCAGGAAAGTATGCTATACTTCATATTAGTGCCTATGGAAGAGTCAAGTGTAGATTTCCAGCAGGTTATTGAGTCTGAAAGCTTGTAGTGAAAAATCAGGAAAGAATTTAGAATTATATCTGCATGTAAGTAGAACTGAAACTCTGGGTATGATTGAGAGTGACCTAGGACAACACTTGACCAAGAAGTTAAACCCAGGTAACAGCAGTGTGTAAGGAGAGAGTAGATCAAGACAAAGTTACAGAGGACGGAAAGAAACGTAAGAGAAGGATATGGAGAACAAGGATGTAAAGGAAACACGCTGCTTCCAGGAGCTAGTGACTAACAGTGTCAGGTGCAACAGAAATGTCAAGTAAAATGAGGACTCAATGAATCCGTTAGAAGCAACAAACAAGAGGCCATAGATGATCACAGTAAAAACTTTAATAATGTGAGAGTGGGAAGTTAAGAGATCAAAAGCTGAAGTGTGAGAAGTGGATGAGGGGGGGAACTGTAAAGATGGCGGAGGAATAGGACGGGAAGACCACTTTCTCCCTCACAAATTCCTCAAAAGAACATTTCAACACTGAGCAAACTCCACAAAACAACTTCTGTAGGCTGGCAGAGGACATCAGGCAACCAGAAAAGCAGACCATTGTCTTCAAAAACAGAGAGAAGAAACCCAGCTCCACCCACCAGAACTCTAACACAAGCCTCCCTAACCAGGAAACCTTGACAAGCCACTGATAGAACCCCAGCCACAGTGAGGAAGCTCCATAATAAAGAGAACCCCACAAATTACCAGAATATAAAAAGGCCACCCCAAACGCAGCAATATAACCAAGATGAAGAGACAGAGGAATACTCAGCAGGTAAAGGAAC
Organism: Ovis aries; assembly: GCF_016772045.2. Lineage (NCBI taxonomy): Eukaryota > Metazoa > Chordata > Mammalia > Artiodactyla > Bovidae > Ovis > Ovis aries. Next base: position 16,720,526 of record NC_056080.1, on the reverse strand, counting down.
AGGAGAGTTCCTGTTCCAAACAAAAGAGGAAGAAGTAGGGAATCTACCTGAGAAGGAATTCCGAATATTGATAGTGAAAATGATCCAAAATCTTGAAATCAAAATGGAGAAGTGGATGAGGGATGGATAAACGATATATAGACCACCCAGATGTTTAGCTGGGAAGGGGAAAAGAGGTTAGTTAGCTAAGAAAAGAGTGGACAAGTGGTTCAGGGAAGGTTTTCTAGGATAAGAACCTTAAGAATAAGATAATGGGCAAAAAAAAAAAAAAAATCAAAAGGAAGACTCTAAGGATATAGCAAGGTTACTGAACCTCAGCACCACTGACATCTTGGACCAGGTCATCCTTTGCTGCCGGGCGCTGTGTACTGTGAAGTGTTTAGCATCATCCCTGGCCTCTACTCACCAGATGCCAGTAACACACAGGCTACCACTCCAGTTGTGACAATCAAAAATGTTTCCAGACACTGTCCCCTGGGGGCAAAATCTGGACCAACTCTAGTTGTGAGCCACTGGGGTACAGGATGGGGAGGAAGAATGATGAAAAAAGACTGCCAAAGCAGCAGCACTGAAGTTGAAGGTGCCAGCCAAGGAACTGGCTTCAAACAGCAGCAGAAGCACCTCATCCTCAGAGACAGGGGAAAGGGCAGCTCTGGAGAGAAAGGGGCTGATAAATCTGCACATGGTGCCAGAAACTGGAGAAAATCAGCCAGAAGGCCCTCAGTATTCTCAACTGAGTGGAGATAAGGCTGTGTGCTGAGTATGCGTGGTGATGATTTAGTGGCAGGCTTGAGAACAGTGGTTAAGGTTTGTAAAAATTAACAGGAACCAGTCCTGGCAGGTCACCCCAGAGAAAACTAATACTCTGTTCTCTCCCTGAGAAGGTTAAAACGCACTTCCCCACAGAAATCACCCATCTGCTGATTATAATACCAAAGAGTTCACAAGTCTATACAAATTTCAATGCATCATGGAAAGACTAGACTCCTGAGGGTATCTGGGAAACTAACCCATTTTTTTAAATTAACATAGTTCCTATCAGATAACAGGAACTGTGTTCAACATAACTGACATCTAAATGAACTTTTCGTAAATTATCTGTTCAAGTTAGAGGATGCCTGTGGTGGTTGCAACTACTTCCTGGTTCTTAAAAGGATGAACTACTTTCTGACCTATAGCCAGGAACAGTTGAATAGAAAGGAGTGCCTGCAAAGACAAGAGCTTGTTAAATGAGATTCTTCACAGGACAACAGGACAAATACCTGCTCACTTCTACCCTCTAAACCAAGGACTGCAAACTCAATGAATATGATACCAGGAAACTGGAGATACCTCAATTCTGTGCATGAGAAAAAAGCTGGAAATGAAGCACCAACATAAAGCTATGAAATATCAAATGAAGGGCTGCCTTGGATAAATAAAAGAAAAGCTACACACAGCAACCCAGAGCTGGGTGTAAGAGTGAGCAAAGCAAAATGGAAAACCCAAGTCTTTCCTCTACCACAGATATGAAGTCCAAATTGACATCATTCTCCAGATGTCAGAAACCAATAATCTGAGAAGAGATCAAATACTCTCCAGGAGCAGTGACCCCAAGAGTCACACCAAGACAAACATAAAACTATCCAAAGGAGCATTCCACAATGCCCAAATTGTCAAATGTTGTGAACCACACAAAGAAATAAGCAAAACTTGGAGGGGAAACAAATGGGAGATTTCATTCCTCAAGAACTACAGCTCAGAAAATAATCCAAAGGAAACAAACATAACTATATTTTTAAATGTTCAAAGAAAAGACAAGAAAAAGTCCTGATGAAAATTAAGAAGCAGATTTGAAAGAAAACACAGAAACTCTTACATTTAAAAATACAGTCAAATGTTTTCAGTGAAAATTCTCAATAAATGTATCAACCAGTAGACTGGACACAGCTAAACAGAAATTAGTGAATTGTAAGGTTTTAGAAAAGGCAGAGGAACCAGAGATCAAATTGCCAACATCCGTTGCATCATGGAAAAAGCAAGAGAGTTCCAGAAAAAACATCTATTTCTGCTTTATTGACTATGCCAAAGCCTTTGACTGTATGGATCACAATAAACTGTGGAAAATTCTGATAGAGATGGAAATACCAGACCACCTGACCTGTCTCTTGAGAAATCTGTATGCAGGTCAGGAAGCAACAGTTAGAACTGGACATGGAACAACAGACTGGTTCTAAATAGGAAAAGGAGTACGTCAAGGCTGTATATTGTCACCCTGCTTATTTAACTTCTATGCAGAGTACATCATGAGAAACGCTGGACTGGAAGAAGCACAAGCCGGAATCAAGATTGCCAGGAGAAATATCAATAACCTCAGATATGCATATGACACCACCCTTATGGCAGAAAGTGAAGAGGAACTAAAAGCCTCTTGATGAAAGTGAAAGAGAGTGAAAAAGTTGGCTTAAAGCTCAACATTCAGAAAACAAAGATCATGGCATCCGGTCCCATCACTTCATGGGAAATAGATGGGGAAACAGTGGAAACAGTGTCAGACTTTATTTTGGGGGGCTCCAAAATCACTGCAGATGGGGACTGCAGCCATGAAATTAAAAGACGCTTACTCCTGGGAAGAAAAGTTATGACCAACCTAGACAGCATGTTGAAAAGCAGAGACATTACTTTGCAACAAAGGTCCATCTAGTCAAGGCTATGGTTTTTCCAGTGGTCATGTATGGATGTGAGAGTTGGACTGTGAAGAAAGCTGAGTGCCTAAGAATTGATGCTTTTGAACTGTAGTGTTGGAGAAGACTCTTGAGAGTCCGTTGGACTGCAAGGAGATCCAACCAGTCCATTCTGAAGGAGATCAACCCTGGGATTTCTTTGGAAGGAATGATGCTGAAGCGGAAACTCCAGTACTTTGGCCACCTCATGCGAAGAGTTGACTCACTGGAAAAGACTCTGATGCTGGGAGGGATTGGGGGCAGGAGGAGAAGGGGACGACAGAGGATGAGATGGCTGGATGGCATCACTGACTGGATGGACACGAGTCTGAGTGAACTCCGGGAGTTGGTGATGGACAGGGAGGCCTGGTGTGCTGCAATTCACGGGGTTGCAAAGAGTCAGACACGACTGAGCGACTGAACTGAACTGAAACTTCTGTCTTCCACCCTGGAATAGGAAAGCTGGAAGAACATAGCTGCCTGCCCTCACAATAAAAAAGAGCTGCAGTAATTTCAAAGTCATGACTTTCTTGAAACCCATCACGAAACAACCAACTGGCTCAAAATCTTCGGAGAGAGAGAAAGAGCCTGCAAGGAGAGAGGAGACAACCTTGTGCTCACTTGGGGTCGACTCCAGGTGGCCACTGACGAGAGGAATTCAGCCAGAACAAACAGCAAAGTGACAAAAAGCCTGATGAGGCTTGCTGAAGGAACATTTTGAAACCAATGGAGGCCACTGAAATTGGGGTGACCCCAGCATTCTGCAAGGTCTTCCCCCACCAACCCCTCCCCCCAAAGAGCCCTTGGTGATGTGCCCACTGTGCAGTGCCCACTGTGACGCAGACTTGGGGGAAGGGGAATGCAGCAGTCCCTCAGGAACAACATGTCCACCCAGATCCTGCACTCACACCTCCACTGGGGAAGAAAAACCTTCACTTGTGAAAGTAAGCTCCCTACATATGAATCTTCCAAGTTTCCTTCCTTCAAAGACGTGAACTTCCTTCAAAGATGGTGTTCCATCACCATCAGGCACGAGTGAAACCCGCAGCTGCCCTCGGTCTCCCGTTGCTGGCGATCCCTCAGCTCTGCCGTCTCCCACCTACTCTCCCTCCTCCAGGCAGGAACTCCTTCTGTGTGTACTCGATGCCAGCCTCTGTATCCCAGCTGCTGCACTGTACTACTGTGCTCTTCAAGATACTCTCCTGAAAGATTTTAAATATTTTCTTTACTTTTTGTGCTTGCTTGTTTTTTTGTGTGTGTGAAAAGTATTATAAACCTATTACAGTATGGTACTATGAAGCCGACTGTGTTAGCTGGGTACCCAGGCTAACTCTGTTGGACTTATGAACAAATTGGACTTACGAACATGCTCTCAGAATGTATGTAGGGGATTTCTGTCAGTGCTTCTGTCCTTAAAGCACTGGTTAAAACTTGCTGCAACTGAGGGAAGGGGTGGACACCCTGGGAGAAGGGCAGGACTATACACTGAGCCCACAGAATAGCTAGGGGAAGGGCACGTCCTTGGGACAGTGTTGCAAGCCCAAGCCAGAGGTTTAACCGGAACAAAGGCCACATCCCACCACCACTCCCCACCTCTAAGCTAACCTACTTCCCATAACAGCAGAATACTACCAGCAGAGGGACCAGAGAATTTCAAGAGCACGTAAGGAGACCCAAGTCACAGTTCTGAAGTAAGATCTGACACTCAATAAAATAAAACCCCCACCCTAATCACAAACTAAGAATTTGAAGCCTGAAGTACAATAACAACCAAACTTAAAACAAGTTCACCTCCAAACTAGATCAACTCAAATCCCTGAACCAAAGGCCTCACACAAGGAAAGATGTGCCCGTTTACAGACATAAAAATTATGCACTTCAGCTCTTTTCCAGCTAGAAAAATGGAGGGTGCAGAAGAGAAGCGAAAAAAAGGTTCCTGCTGTGCCAAAACTCTTAAGAAAAAGCGAAAAAATTTTGCAGAGCTTAAGCACAAGCGCCTGAGAAAGTATGCCCAGAAGATGCTTTGAAAGGCAAGGAGGAAGCTTATTTATGAAAAAGCTGAGCACCATCACAAGGAATACAAGCAGATGTACAGAACTGAGATTCGAATGGCTAGGATGACAAGAAAAGTCATCAAGTTCTACACACCCGTGGAATCCAACTGGCATTTGCTATCAGGATCAGAGGTATCTATGGTGTGAGCCCAAAGGTCCGGAAGGTGTGGCAGCTTCTTTGCCTCCATCAGATCTTCAGTGGCACCTGTGTGAAGCTCAACATGGCTTCAATTAACATGCTGAGGACTGTGGAACCATATGTTGCATAGGAGGGGTACCCAAACCTGAAGTAAATGAATTGATCAACAAGCATGGTTATGACAAAAATCAACAAAAATTAAATTGTGCTGACAGATAATGCATTGACTGCTCAATCTCATGGTAAATATGGCATCATCTGCACGGAGGATCTGATTCACGAGATCCCATACTATTGAAAATCATTTCAAAGAAGCAAACAACTTTCCATGGCCCTTCAAATCATCTTCTCCATGAGGTGGAATGAAGAAAAAGATCAACCATTTTGTAGAATGTAGAGATGCTGGCAACAGGGAAGGCCAGATCAATAGCCTATTATTAGAAGGATGAACTAAAGTATCTACTATGAGTATTTTTGTAATCTGGTCAGTTATTAAACAGTGATTGCTTTCAAACTGAAAAAAAAAAACTGCAGCTCAGTCTCCACTGTTCTACAAAATAAGTCAGGCTTACAATTAAAAAAAAAATCACAAGTCATAAGAAAAAGCAGAGGAAAAACAACACTCAGGAAAGACAAAGAATATGTCAGAACTCAGAACGAGACACAGAATCTGATGTTGGAAATACCTAGAATCAAAGTTAAAATACTATGAGTAACATGTTTAGAGCTCTAACCCAAAAGGAGAACACGCAAAATTGGATTGGTAACTCAGCAGATAAATGGAAACTATAAGAAAGAATAAAAGGAAAGTGCTAAAAATTAAAAATACAGTTGAGAGAAATAAAAAATGCCTTCAACGGGCTCATTAGTAAACTTAACTGAGCCAGAGAAAGAATCAGTGAAGTTGAAGGTAAGTCAGCAGAAACTACCCCAACCAAAAACACTGAGAGAAAAGAAAGTGAAGAACAGAACAAACAGGACTTTCAAGAAGTGTGCAACACAGGTTCTAATATAACTGGAATCAGAAAAAGAAGAAAGAATGGGACAAAAGAAATACTTGAAGAAACATGGCTGAAAATATTCCAAAGTTAATATAAGATATGGAACACAAGTCCCTAACACAAGTCTCTTGCCAGGAGAGGTATCAAAAACCTAGATATACAGATGATACCACTTTAATGGCAGAAAGTGAAGAGGAACTAAAGAGCCTATTGATGAAGGTGAAAGAAGAGAGTGAAAATGCTGGCTTACAACTCAATATTCACAAAACTAAGATCATGGCATCCAGTCCCAATACTTCATGGCAAACAGATGGGGAAAAAGTGGAAACACTGTCAGATTTTATTTTCTTGGGCTCCAAAATCACTGCAGACAGTCAATGCAGTGATGAAATTAAAAGACACTTGCTCCTTGGAAGGAAAGCCTTGACAAACCTAGATAACATATTAAAAAGCAGAGACATCACTTTGCCAACAAAGGTCCGTCCAATCAAAGCTATGGTTTTTCCAGTGGTCATGTACAGATGCGAGAGGTGACAGTAAAGACTGAGCACTGAAGAATGGATGCTTTCCAACTGTGGTTCTGGAGAAGACTCTTGAGAATCCTTTGGACAGCAAGGAGATCCAACCAGTCCATTCTAAAGGAAATCAACTCTGAATATTCACTGGAAGGACTGATGCTGAAGCTCCAATACTTTGGCCACCTGATGAAAAGAGCTGACTCATTGGAAAAGACCTGATGCTGGGAAAGATTGAAGGCAAGAGAAGAAGCGGGCAACAGAGGATCAGATGGCTGGATGGCATCACTCACTCAATGGAGATGAGTCTGAGTCAACTCTGGGAGACAGTGAAGGAAGGGAAGCCTGGCGTGCTGCAGTCCATGGGGTCACAAAGAGTCAGACATGTCTTAGTGAATGAACAACAAAAAACAAAAACAACACAAATCCTAGATGATCAGAGAATAGTAAGATAAAAACAAACAAAAAAATTATTGTCACCACCGAGTACCAATACCACTGAGACTGAAATCCATTAGCTCTGCCACCAGCAAGCACCTCTGTCAACATGACCACCAGGTCAGCAATTCAACTACACATGATGGCTACCTCACAAACGCTAACCTTTACATACAAGTCTCACTCTGTTTAAACGACTGGTCAAGCCCAGGTTACAAGCTTGTACCCTAGCTGTAAAAGAGACTGGAGATGAGTTTTCTTGAGAATGTGGGACCTATAATATGAAAAATTATCAAAATGTAGAGAGGATATTTAAAAGTCTACTGTGTGTGTGTCAGTCACTCAGTCATGTCCGACTCTTTGCAACCCCACAGACCTACAGTCTACAGCCTATAGACTGCCAGGTTCCTCCATCCATGGAAATCTCCAGGCAAGAATACTGGAGTGGGTAGCCATTCCCTTCTCCAAGGGATCTTCCGAACCCAGAGATCAAACCTGAGTCTCCTACACTGCAGGCAGATTCTTTACCATCTGAGCTACGGCATGCTAAAAAGAAAATAAATTAATAATTTTTTTAAAAAACTTTCCACCTAACTAACCAACTATTATTGTATGGTAGATCCTTCAGTGAAGTCATTGCATCCTAGAGAGGCTTCCTATAAGACAAACATTTTATTTCAATGTGGTACCACATTTAAAACCAGCGTTCCAATCTGAGGAACCTAAGCAGCAATGGGGGAGTGGGGTGAACCTACATAATAAAATAAGCAAACATCTTCACTGAATGTTGGTTTTGCTTAATGTTAAGTAAGGTACAATACAGATATATACAAACAAACATTGCACACACAGAGGTTTATTTTGGAACAGAACTCAGCACTTCTATGAATTCATACAATAAATCATGAAAAAATTGAAAGAAATGTCATTCTTACAGTTGTCAACTCTTGCTTCCCCTTCATCTACCATACTGTAAATGATGACAGAAGTTTGAGGAGTCCCACAGAGGGAGCCATTAGCACTTAGGTACACACCAACACAGACCCAATTATAACAGTTATGTTCGAGACGAGTGACTAGACTACAGGACAAGCACATCTATAGGGTGAGCAGAGAGGAAGATCACTAGACAGGTACCTGACAGAGAAACCAACTGAGCGAGGAAGAAAGCACTGACGGGAGGAGATGGGGGGCAGAAAAAGAAACAAATTTCATAAGAGCAATATTTACTGAGCACTTCCTCTGTGCCAGGCAATGCACTAGATGCTGAGGCGACAACAGGCAACACTCCATGCCTCCAGGGAGCCTACATGTAGAAAACCGATACCATCTGCCTATCCATTTTACCAAAGGCCCAGCCCTATTTAAACTCCAGCCTTAGTATTTCCCATGTATACTCTCAGGCGAAAGTGAATATGAACAGAAAAAAGGCCACACAGAAAGAAAACTAAGATTCTGGGATGTAGCTGGGGTCAAAGCTTCAAAGCAAGGCATGCAATATATAAATCCATGTTATTTCTTGCTATTCACCCAGCTTTATCTGCTTTTCTCAGATCAATGTCTTTGAATACATGGTCTACCAGAAAATCCCTTCCCTCTACATGGCATTCTGGGCCTCCTCTAAGACTCTTCACAAATATACAGGAGCCATTACCTTTCTCAGTTCCCTTAAGTCTGCATTAAACACACCTCTTCTGGCCTAGAGTAACAGCACCCTGTGTTTCCCCATCTAAATGGGCAAAACTCCATAAAACTTAAAACTCCATAAAAGGAGGAGCTCTGTTCTTAAAACTCCATAAAAGGGCACAACACCACAGCCTGGCTTTGTATGTCCAGCACTTACCATGACGCTGATACCCTTTCAGTTGCCTACACAGTGATACCAAGATACCCAAATCATCACAGTATCGTAAAGGCAGCCAAAGAAAGACGTGTATGGCCTTCCTTTACCAGCTGTGCATAGAGGGACAGACTGGAAAGCACAACTCCAAATCAAGGGCAGTCACTGTGGATGGCAAAGAAACCACCAGCACAGAAACATCAAACTCTAAAATGAGGCAACTCTTTAAAAATAAATGTCCTGGGCTGGATAGGAAGTGCAAATAGTTATGACACAAAACCACTGTAAACTCTTCAGGTTACCAGCATGAGGGGGAAAAAAATCAACAAGGAAAGAATACAGAGCAGGTATAAAATAATCCAGAAAGGCCAAAGCGAGCTAAAGTAGAGACTGCATCACAATGTAGATTTCAAAGGAAATATCTGAAGAAGAAGGCGATGCTGTGGTTATTCTTTGCATCCATGAAGGGGAAGCGCACCGTGGCACTGTATACTATCACAAACTAACCTCTTCACACCAAGGAAGCCCTGGAGGAATGCTTGTTCAGTCATCAAGGCAAGGAAAACTTAGCATAGTTGAAGATTTCCAAAAATGAGCTGAGCATGTAGGGATACATATTGTAGAAGGAGAAAGAAACAAATCAGGATATATAAAATAAAATCTGTGGAGCACTTTATACATATAAGCTCACTTGAAAATAAGAAGCTCAACAGAGACCAGTTAAATATCAAAGATGGCAAAGCCACAGAATGTGAACCAGATTTGAAAATGATATTCTTGCTAAAGATTAGTGCTTCTAAATATTATTAATAAAATTATCTAAATATACTGGAGGTGCTCGAATTAGATTTCCTTATATATGAAATAGCATAAGTGCTGAAAAATATTAAACTAGACATAAAATATTGTATTTGAGGAAAGAAAAGAACAAAGCAAATTTAATGTTGATATTTAGCAAAATGTTTCATTAAAATCTTCAGTAGATTAAAGATGTCTGGGGGGAAAAAACCAGCAGAGTCTTAAGTTTAAATATGGAAGAGAACTAAAACTGTTAGAAAAAAATTTTAACTCAGTTATAAATAGAAATGACATTCCTATATAAGGTTAACAGACTGGTGAAGGATAAAAGAAAAGGGGGAGCCTTTAGAAAACTGAAGGTAATTTCTATAAAAACAATGAAAAGAGTATCACAGATGACGATGGAAGAAAGCAGCTGCAAAATTTTTAAAGAGATGAGGAAAGAATATTTTACCTTGTAGCAATTATGACCTTTTTGGTAAATCATCATGGTTCCATTGAACTAAAACTCTTGTTTTTTTGTGGCATTTCCTGTCACATCCCTACTTAAAACCTTCAATAGCTTCCCAGGAGGCTTAGGACAAGTTCAAAAACCCAGCAGATGGCCTACTAAGCCTTTTCAAAACCGGGCCCCTGTCTACTTCTGCGTCATCACCTGCTTCTCCACTTTCCAGCCTTTCTGGATTTCTTTCAGTTCTTTAAAAGGTTCAGTTTTTCAAAAGCCTCTCGCTCTCACCTTGCCTGAGGGCATCTGCACTTTCTGCCAGGAAAACTTAGTTTCTCAACTAAACCATGCCCTTCTCATCCTTCAGGTCCCACTTAATGTTACCTCTTCACCATGGCCTTCCTACCTGCTCCCCACATGGCAGATCCCCCTACCCGGCTGGTGCCTGGTACTTCTCCTCTGCCTCCATTTCAAGCCCATAGATTCCTCGAGGACCTACTTCCCTTTGATGCATCACTCTATCACAGTTTGGTACACAGTAGATACTCATTAAGTATTTGCTAAATGAAGGGCAGATTCTCAGGATGAAGAAGGTCACCTTAGAAAGAAATAATAAATTATGAAACACCAATTAGCACAAAATTAGCTTTTGTTCTACCTCACCTAATTGAAATTATTAACAATTAAAATAAAACTTTTCTTTTCCTTTGCAATGCTAATCTCAAATTTTAATGGTAATATTACCAATAAAAATTGTTGCTGTTGTTCAGTTGCTAAGTCATGTCCGACCCTTTGCGACCCCATGAACAGCATGCCAGGTTTCCCTGTCTTTCACTATCTCCTGGAGTTTGCTCAAACTCATGTGCGTTGAGTCGGTGATACCATCCAACCATCTCATCCTCTGTGGCCCCCTTCTCTTCCGGCCTTCAATCTTTTCCAAACATCCCACTGTGTGTGCATGCTCAGTTGCTCAGTCGTGTCCAATTCTTTTGTGATCCCAGAGACTGTAGCCCTGCAGGCACCTCTGTCCATGGGATTCCCCAGGTAAGAATACTAGAGTGGGTTGCCATTTCCTTCTCCAGGGAATCTTCCCGATCCAGGGATCAAACCCACATCTCCTGCATTGCAGGCAGGTTCTTTACTACTGAGCCATCTGGGAAGCCCTAAAACACTCCACTAGTGACTAACAAAACCAGGGTAGAGTATGTGGATAAATTCGAGGATATGTCATACCTGAACCAGCTTTAGTAATCTCCCAAAGATTCTATTCATCAGAAAACTATCGTTTCTACTACTCTTGGCCAATATCAGCATAATGGGGCAAATCCAAGTCAGTAAGTTTTCTTCAACTGGTACTTATCACCTTTTTTAACTTGCTTTATCTTCCTCGCATAAGTGTGTGTGTGTGTGTGTGCGCGTGTACTTAATCTGATTATTATAATATGATTTTACAAGCTGCCAAGAACCTAATCTTTAGGCATAGTACAAAATCTAAAACTGCAACTTATCTAAAATAATTTAAAGCAGTCTTAAACAAAAAAAAATAATGTATTCGTCCATATGTTTGTTAACCAACTTCCAGAAACCAAAGTTGTTACTTTCAAAATCACTACTTTCCTCTAAATCAAATAGGTCAGAAAGCACTTCATTTGTTAATATTTGATATCAGGCCTTTCTCTTAGTAAAGAATGCAAAGTAACAACAGAATACCACAATCATAGCAATTAAACAGGTATTTTTTTTTAAGTAAAATTATTTCAAGCCAGTTATGACTGAATTTACAGTAAACTATTATTATCAGAGCAGTGCTGTGTCCTTTCTGTTTGTTACTAAAATCCAAACACAACCCACCACACAAAGAGGTATTGAAGGATCACTTTCCATAGAGAAATGTTCATCTAAAAGCAATGAAAGTTTGTTTCCAAAACACTTTACCTACAACCAAAGCATTGCATTTCCCTATCATGCGTACCTAAAAAATAACATTCCTAAGCTATCCTATCAGCAGTGTCCATCTACACGTGCAAAACAGGGAGCAAAGAGAGCACCTGGGAACCAAAGGGGTAGAATTCCACCCTTCCAGTACAACTCGTTCCCAAGGGAGCTTTAATTCTTCTGGCTATCCTTGAGGGTAACTTTAAAAAACAACAACAACAACAAAAACGCTGCAGGCAGGAAAAAGCAGCTAGTGTATTAGCTGCTTTTAGCTTGGAGGTTAAACTATTTCTAAATCCCTCAACAAGCCAGTCTGAAGTAATGCAAAAAGTAGACAATGCGTTTGCATACCTGAATTTAATGAAGCCTGCTCTCCAGCATGCACTGTAGGCATGGATCTCTCAAGGGGGATTAGAGCTCAAACAATAAAATGCACAAGGTTATTGGCTTAAAATCAAGCAAACCAATTATTCTGTCCTTGGTCTTAAATCCTAAAGGAATGTTTTCTTGCCCAACAAAAATTATATTATTTTTACCTTGATTTCTTATCCCTGTTTTCCAACATATCACTAAGAGCGCTGTATTTTATTTACTGGTTTAAAAAAGATCAAAACAGAATCAAATCAAAACCACAAAGACAAGATAATGGCTGGCACTTGCAGTACTACCTTTTATATTCTTCTATGTATTATGTTTAGGCAAAACTTTTAAATATACAAAAAGTACTAAGAAATTGTAATACATGTAAGAAGATATATTTTAAAGACGTTATCTTTTAAAATCAACATGATTTAGTTTATCGGTGCCTGATGATAAAAAGACCTAGGTGGAAGCGAGTAAATAAGGTTAAAAAAAAATGCACGTTGGTGGGCAAGATCTTTTTGGGGTAATGGAAATGTTCCAAAATTGGATTGCAGTGATGGTTATACAACTCCATAAATCTAAAAAAAAAAATCATTGAACGGTACTCTTAAACTCTTAAAACATGAATTTTATGGTATGTAAAGTATACCTTGATAAACTATTTAAAATGCATATTCAAAACCCGTACTTGCTAAAGAAATCCACAGCGTTTCTGTGTAGGTTCCATCTTGGTAGAACAACTGTCCTTCCTGCTTTGGCTGAGGTGATTTCCAGCCCTGAGGTTCTACAATATTCATAGGTCCTTTCTAACATTAATAACCAGCAAAAGTGATTCTCATCAATTACAGAATAAGATGTTAAGTAAGTCCCTTTCCTCCCTAACATTGACTTGTGAGGGTTCCTTTGAGCTAAGCAACTGTAGCTTTCTTTTAAGGATGGGTCTTGCTTAAACACACACACACACACACACACACACACACACACACACACACAAAATCATGAGGCTTTAACTAACAGAAAATTCTACTTTCAAGTAGAAAAATTTTTTTCAGACTCCAACTCCTACATTCTGTTAAGCAACATCAATAACATATCTCTGTAGACTTTACCTCCAAATTTTGTTTCACTGACATCATTACAATTACAGAAGAGACACCGATTTGCAGATTGTAATGGCTGCCATTTTACTTCAAAAGTGTTATCTATGGCTGATTCTTGTTGATGTCTGACAGGAAACAACAAAATTCTGTTAAGCAATTATCCTTCAATAAAAAATAAAGTGGCAAAAAAAAAAGTGTATCTAAACCACAAAACTGAATTCACAGAATAACTTCACAGCCTTTATTACTATAGCAAATTTAATCAAAGTCAGTCAAAAGTTAAAATGGAACATGAATTATGTACAACCTTCATTTATGAGAAACAGAATTAACAACCCTCTGAGAAAAGTCTGAACTTGTAGTCGTCCTAATCCATCAGTACTGATGGACCTGAGTCCAGCCTCCCATGTGACTAAAGGTCAGAAAGCCTTGCCAATGTAGCCTATGAACTCCAGGAAGCATATTTATACCTTGAGTAACCAACCCAGGAGCAGCAGGAGCTCAAAACATGTTTGGGAAATCGGATTCCTCAAGAGAAGAAGAAAGTATAGGTTTGAAGAGCACACCTTCAAGTCAGACCGGTTTCAATGGAAGTTTTGCTGACTAGCTGGGTAATCTGGGTAAAATATTTTCTCTCCCTCAGCCCATTTGGTCAAGTGTACCACAGGATATAAGAAAAATATCTACTTCATAGGAATGTTATGAGAACACACATACACACATATTACTATATCCATGCAAAAAAAATATTTGCCATAGCACCTAGTATTCAGTAAGGCTCAATAAATAGAATATTAGAATTTAATTATTATAGAGAAGACTGCTGAACAGAGAAACCACACCCCAAATTTGATCCTAATTAGAACTATCTCAGACACAAATGTTTCTAAGAGCTTATTTCTAAATGCTGACAATCAATTCCAAAGACCTGAAATGGGCTAAGTCCATTAACCTAATGCATAAAAATAATTTTCTGTTAATTCCCAAATCAGAATTCTCTAAATGTTATCAGACTCTTCAGGTGGAAGGTCCTTACTCACAGCTTTCATTTCCCACTGACAGAATTGCACCCAAGTTCACTCGGCAGTATTAAGAAGTAATTGTACAAAGGCGAATGAGAAATGAGGCCACATCTTTGAATAATCCACTCTTCCAAGCACTGTTCTATAGAAAGGAAACATTCTAGAAACGATCAAGAATTTAAATCCAAACACTAAAGTGATGCATCTCCAACAAAATAGTTATAATGTTGAGTTTAAGACTGAAAGTAAATTGGAAAACCCTTCCAAACAGAAAAATATAATCTTTTAATTACATTATTTTCTCAAGTTGAAATATGTGACCCAACTGCTTCCATCATCAGATATTAAAGAATCTTTGAGGTTCTGTCTCCATCAAGAAATTCAATGTTGCCAAAAATTAAAACTTTAGAATCTAAATTTCTGAATTTCAAGTTCTGAGTAAACACTCTTTTCTATTTAAAAGTGACTTAATACTTCAAATTCTGCTATTCTTGTACTAAAATTAACAGTTACCTAAAGGATTCCCCTCACATTTGGAATTCAAGTATGTGGATTCATTTGTTCTTAAATGCCTTCTGCTATTATCTGACATCAATCTATTACATGATAAAGTCATATTGCCACACTAACAGCCAAAAATGAAGTACTGATACTTTGTTAACATACTTGCTAATATCCACTAGAAATAAAGGAGATAACCACCAAAGTTATCAAGCTAAAAAGGTGCATTTTTAACAGACACACTGAAGAAGGCTTCTTTTCTCTGCTCACCTCCTTACAAATTCCTACAGCCATATTCTTAGATACAATGGAATTTTCTATCACAAAGTAAATTGAAACATAAATCATAATGAAAGGTTAAATTTCTACAACAGAAGCCACTGTCATTTCCAACAATGCAACTATTGTTGAAAGAGTTTCTCGCAGATTCAGACACAGTGATGAAGCGAGGCTGCGGTGGGGGGGGGGGGAGGCATACTTGAAGGGATTTCTCCACCTCTGTATTTCAGTTTACAATGTAACAATACTGCACCTTCAAAGTAGAAATACCAAGTAAAATCTGGTTCTCATTAAATGCAGCATATCTGGAACAGAATACATCTGATTCGCAATCAGTCAACCTTCTATTACTCATCTGGGCGAGATGGCCCTGCAATTTCCCTCAATGGGAGCCTTTTCTTTTAAAACCCCAGGGAATGCTGTGGATGCCACACTCTGATTTAAATGACTCCTAGAAAATTACAATGAAAATAATGGCACGTTTAGCGCAGGGAACTTGCATAAGTAAAAAAAATCAAAAAACCTGAGATAAAGGGGTAAAAAACCCCTACCACAAGCCCCTCAATCAGGAATAAATTATAAGTCTGAGCAGGAGAAAAAAGGAATCCTCTCTGGAGAAAGAAGGCTTATGTCTAATTATTTTTTTAATATACCAAATTAAAAAAACAAAAACAAAAACAAAAAACTAGGCTCAGAAAAGTTCCCAAATAAGCAAAATCAGAATACTGAAGTGCTTTCTATATATATATACATATACATATACATCAAATAAATCCTTGCATTGATTAGGTTAGAAGGCCAGACAACTCAAAGGGATTTGACACTTTCTCCAACTGAAAACTCTCCAATCCCTCTGAAATGGTAGATTATTTAACACTCGTGATTATTAACTTTATTCAGCATCCCTCTTTTGAAGCTCTATTATTTCCAAACCGAATTTTTTTCTCCTAATTAGGTTTCCTTGTACTTGTGAAATGCTCAGCATACACTGTGCTGGAAGCTTTAGTTCTACAGCTTCTCTCTTCTGGCTCCTTCCCCCCCTCACCCACCCCCCACCCTCCTGAAAAAAAAAAAAGGTTTCCTTCCCAAATGTTCTCTTCTCTGCATTTGTCAACAGAAACACCCACTGGCGGTGTCAAACTGGTAATACTGCTGCAGGCTTCCTTACTCCCGATCCAGAGTCAACGGCCAAAAATGCTCAAACCTAAAATAGTACTTTTATTACAGAAATGTAAAGGATTGCTAAGGTACTCAACTATCATGTTCTCAAAAAGAGGCACACCTTTTTTAAAAAATTATTCTTAATGGACCCTAACTGGATTGGTAAATATTAAGATTATACTACCCCCCCTTCAACACTAAATATACAGGGACAAGTAAACATAGGTTCTTCACATTTTATGACACTTAAAGAAATTAAAAACAAATTTACATCTAAATGTCATTCACCTGTAATTTCAAATAGCCTCGGTAAAGATGCTTTTTTTGGTAACCCTACAGCAAGAGGAACAACCTGGAAATATTCTAGCAAATGTTACCTAAAAGGATAATTCTATTCTATACATATTGATATTTATGTCTGCTGTTTCGGTCAAATGCCCCTGGACAAATTAATCTGTGTAATCCTTTACGTTAACTACATGAACCATTACATCCAAACAAACCTAATTCAGATGCATGGAAAGAAATTATTCCGTGTCTGCGATACTTTCTAAAATCAGCTTAAATTTCAATCAACAGAACACTGATCTGCAACTATTTAAATATCACAGCATCCGTCTAATCTCACTGTGGAGATACTAAGGTCAGGCTTTTCTTTTTCAGGCATCTGTGCTTTAACACTCAAGTGAAGCGAAAAACAAAACCCTCAAGGAAGATCTGCCTTTACACTGAAAATGTTCAGGTTATTTTTTCCCCCAACGTGGGCACAGAACGTGTCAATGCGAGCAGAACCTGTTCGTTCTGGGAAATGGTTCCAAACCCCAGGATTTAAATTTCTATGAGGGTCCAAAGGGTACGAAGGTTTGGGAAAGGGCCAGTTTCTGCTTCTCCCCACTATGCTAGTCTTGAACTTCGTAACAACGCCTGAAACTTGTTCGGGGGAAGATAGAGGAGCCGCGGGGCAGGCGGAGGGTCGCTCGCCCACCCTCGCAGGCAGCCAAGGTCAGCAGGGCCGGGGCCAAGCTCGCAGTCCCCGGCGGGTCCCGAGCTCCCACGGAACTCGAGAGGGGGGCTCTGGCGCTCAGGCTCCTCCTCAGCGCCGGCGGGAAGGGGCTTCCCCCGCCGCAAGCCCGGGGGAGCGCGTGCCGCGGGGGCGACGGGGCGGGGATGCCGCAGACCGGCCGCTGAGAGGAGCCCCGCGAGGCGGCCTCGACCCGCCGCCCCTCCTCATACCCCCCAGTCTCCCTACACCCCAAAATACAGCCCTAGCCCCTCGCTGGGGAAGCCCTTCCAGCGGCGCAGTGGGGCGCTGAGGAGGAACCACTCTAGACTGGGGTGCCCTCGCCGCGTCGCCCGGTTCTGAGCGGACCCGCGCCACCGCCCCTTCTCACGTCTGCCTGGGGGGACCGGGTGGGTCTCCTCTCTCAGGAGAAGCTGGGTGGGCACGGGGCCGATGTGAGGACAAGGAGGCTTGGCGAGCGGGTGGCAACGAGACTACTCACCCCGCCGAGTTCCCCACCTCCAGCCGGGGACCCCACAGCTCCTGAGGCCGCCGTCACCGCTTTACCTTCCCCAGCGGCAGCGACAACTAATCGAAACCCTCGACCCCGCCCTCTCGCTCAGGCAACGCGCAGCCTAATTTGCTAACTGCCCCGCCCCAACCGTCCAATTCGGACCAATGGAGAAGCGCCTCAGACTCTGACAGGTCCCGCCTCCGTCCCGCCCACTTCTGGTTGGAACCAATAAGGAGAGAGCGCTCGTCCTCGGGCTCGGGCTCGTGCGCCCCGCCTGCGCTGCTCGTGCTCTGGTCCCCAAAGCAGTAGACTGCTGGTTCCCCGTATAAGCTCGTCTGCGCGCGTACGCGCGCGCCGCGCCTCCTCGCGCGCCACGTTTGGTTGCCCCGCCAGGCCCTAGCAACCTGGGCTGAGCGGCTGGGAGGGGCGGGACCGAACCGCAAGCTGACGAAGGGAGGGGGGCATGAGGGGGAAGATCGTGACTGAGAAAGGGGCGGCTGCGGGGGTGGGGGGCCGAGGAGGCCCGGGAATCCGCCTGTCACTGCGGAAAAACAGGGGGAATCCTGCCTGCAGCGCAGCTATCCTGGCCTCCCTCCTCAGGGACACGTGCGGGGGGAGGGAGGGATCGGAGAAGAGAGGGTAGAGCACATTTGGGGCGGAAACCGAGGCACTGCTTGGAAATAAAGGATGGAGGATGGTTTATCTCCGTTGTTGGTAAAAATCATATCGAAATCCATTGCTGCTGGTGCCCAACTGTTGCAGCTGCCCATGTTCACACACACACACATTCACACATACGCTCGTCCCTCAGCCTGCGATCCCTTGGGTGATTTAGGTGCAAAGAACTAGTAGCCTGAGGATTCCTTCCACAGCAGCTGGATACATGCAAACGGCTGTTGCGGCAGCAGCAGCTAACCCACAGTTCTGCTTCGGTCCAGTGCTCAGTCACACAAGATTCCCCAGCTGGCATGAAAGCAATGAAGTCATCGCCCAACCAGTAGAAATGTAAAGATCTTAATACCTACTATGGATCAGGCTTCCAACAAGAATGAAGAGGTGATGAAATGGAAGGAGATAATTTCCAATGCCACTTCTTGAAATCTGAGACAAATAATACTTTTAAAGACATTGCAGACTAATCTATGTAAAGCTGCATAATAATTCCCACTTCAAAAACAAACGGGAAAAATAGGGTTTTTGGTTTTTTTGTTTTTTTTTTTTTCTGGTTCATAGGAAAAGCACAGAAAATAAGCAGTGTATGAGATCATAGCAGCCACCAAATTAGAAATACTCAGTACTGTACTGTAACGGGAGTTAGATATCTTGGATAAAATCGACTTGATCTATTCCTGTTGTGAATCTGGTAACAATATGTAACAATATGCTGGGTTTGACCGTTCAGTGCCCAGTCAATAAGGTTTTCTTTTTCATAATATGGTGAATATTTGATGAGGAAATGAAGGTGCCTGCTTTCCCTTCAGCTTCTCAGGAAGCATATTAGAAAATTTTATAGGTAGGAACAGTGAATGAGCAGTGAGGGAAAATGGAGTCAGAGACAACAGCAGAGAGCTTTGCAGAGTTTCATGCCACCTCCAGATGCAAAGTAACATTTGCTGTGACCTCAAGCTTCACCCAAGTGGAGCTAGATTCCTATGGCAATCAGTCCATTGTTAACCTTGTACGTTAGTGCCTTTGTCCCAGGAACTGTAGCAGCATTACCTTTGAATCAAATGAAGACTGGTTTATTTGTATAGATTCTGAATAAAATAAAGAAAAGCCAATAACTAAGTATCTGGTGCTACAGGTTCGATTTAGTTTTAAGTGGTAATATTAGATGCTTTATAATGTGCCATCCCATGTATGCAAATATGACCTTCCTCTTAGGGACCTTTGCTTTGATCTCATTTTGAGTGGTGGTGAAGGGGTTCTTCGAGTCACATCTAGTTCAGTGAATTGCAATTTTGATCAATAGCATATATTTTCTATGTTCGTAAGAGTTAAAAAGCACCATGCTGCCATTTAACTAAGCTCTTTTCTTATTTAGAAAGAACACTAATACTTAACGCTGAATGAATGCCTGCTATGTGCCAAGAACTTTGCATACATTTAGAGTTGCCAGATAAAATACAGGAGGCTTGTTAAATTTGAATTTCAGATAAACAATGAATAATTTTTTAGTAAAAGTATGTATTTTTATCCTAGATACATGTGGTACAAGGGTAAAGGGCTAAATAAGCTTTCTAATCACTGTCAAAAGAAAAAAATTTTTTTTGTAAGGCCCCTCTGGTGCCAGACCTCATAACACAATCAGTATCTAGGAGAAAAGCTTAAAAACCAAATCAATGTATAAATTTGTAGTGTTTGTAGAAAAAGGTGTACATACTCATCCTAAAAATTATTTGCTGTATATCTGAAATTCAAATTTAACTGAGCATTCTGTATTTTTCTTTGCTAAATCTGGCAACCCTACATAATCTCTGAGCCTTATGATTCTGTGCAAGATTCTCTGATAGGTCACTTTTTTCCAGATGAAGAAACAGCTTCAGAACCTCCTCAGCATTTATTTGCTCCTTCTTTCTACTAATAGAACTGCAACTGTGTTCAGCTGTCCATGTTTCCAGGGCAGTGGGGGCTTATTTCTCTTAGCCAATCAACATGTGGCCCAACTAGACTGAAGGAAAGGATTTAGCCTGTGGTTTGAAAAAGAGGTTTTTCCCTGTCTATCCTGCTGGATGAATAAGGAAGCATATATCCCAGGTGCTACTGGCAGCCATTTTGTTACTAGGAGGAAAATCAGACTTAGATCAAAGCCTATATAAATAAGGCAGAGTTTAAAAAAAAAAAAGGAAAAAAATGGCTTCTTAATGACACCACTGACTTGTCTGATGAAACAAATTCTACCTTTTCTTGCAGTTTGGATTTGAGTTTCTATTAGATGCCTCAGAAGCATCCATGTGTGCTACTTATTATGGCTCTCAATAATAAATGAACAAGTAGTCATAGAGATGTAAGACATTTCTACCCTGGATATATGTGGAACAAGTCTTAAAGACTAAATAAGCTTTCTAATCATTGTCAAAAAGCATTTATGAAATGCCTATCTGGGCCTAGACTTCATAAAGCAATTAAGATCTAGGAGAAAAAGTTAAGAATCAAATCAATGTGTAACTTTGTTTGTCAGAAGAGGTCAGCATTAGTTATTCACTGGCCCTGTTCAGAGCTTAAATCAGACTGTCAGATCTTAACATGTTTTCATTTAAAGTTCATACCATTTGGGAAAATGTCATTTTAGAAATGCAAGTCCAGTACCTCAGTTTAAACTATTAAAACCTCTATTCCTGTCTTCCAGGCACTAAGTTTAGCCACAAACAGGGTAGACAGAAGAGAAATGTCAGCCTCAAAAGACCTAAGAGGAAAAAACCACATCAGAATAGAATGCCATATGAAAGTGGATGGTTGGCAAGGCAGTGTGGCTTTAATGGCTAAAACCATAGACTTGGGAGCCAGATTGCCTGTGATCAAATGCCAGCTCTAGTTATATCCTTAGGCAAATTGCTCAACTTCTCTGTGCCTCAGTTTCCTCCCCTGTAAAATGGGGATGATGACAAACGATAAGAGTGATCACCTCACAGGTCTATGTGAATGACTATTTGTGAAATGTTCCACAGAGTACCTGGCCTATAGTAAGGACTTTATATTGTTGAGCAGGCTCAATTCTGTGGGGTATAAACTGGAAGCAATTTCTTTTTCTTCAGTGACTTCTTTGAGCCATGTTTTTACAGCAAATTTGCCCTTTGTGTCCCTTCACATTTTGGACAGTTTTTCTGACTCCTGTGTTTTTGTAGCTATCAAAAATCAATTTAGTCTACTTGAATGTTGTGTTTGAATTAAATCCCATCCCTCTCCCCCTTTTCCCATCACCATCATCACCTGCTAGGATTGTGGCTTGAGGGACTTGAAGTGATCAGGCAGAGTGGTCTGTCCTTGTTCCTGTCTACTCCAGCTCCTTTGAGGGCCTGATCAGTTCCCATACCAGCCCTCACTCCCCACAACCAAAACTGGGGTTTGTAGGAAGTAGAGGGGAGAAGGAACCATCAGTTCTTCTCTTAACCACCCATGAACATTGTCCCCTGCTCTCCTCATCCTCCCCCCCCCAACATCTTGGATGTAGTTGACCTCTGTGTAGAGGGCATCTGAATGACATGTATAAATCCCCCCTCATGGATCTATCTGTCACTTTCCCTACAGAAGCCCTCCTAAGCAGAGGCAACAGGAAAAAAGTATCTCTCAAAATATTGTTATCCATTTGTCAATAATACACAGAAAACAAGCCAAAATTTCCAAAAGTCAACTCAATAAGTTAGAGCTCCAATAACTCAAAGAACCATTTGAGCACCCTGAAAGAATATTGCCATGTTTACTGCTTGAATAATAGTTTCAGTGGTTTGAATAGTCTATGATCTTGGGCAAGTTACCTTCTCTGTCTCTCAATCTCATCTGTAGTAGAGTAATACTAACGGGTTGTTTATGAAGATTAACACAGAGTTAGATGAATTAATATATGTAAAGTGTTTAACGCAGTACTGACTCTAAGAAACTGATCAAGAAATGCTAGCCACTGTTATTATATTATGACAGGTATTGTACATACACCATTTCTTCCAACCCTCACATCAACCCTATGAGTGATATCTTAGTTTGGTTTTCTCCGAAAGCAGACCCTGGCACAAAGATCTAAGTGTTCATGGTTTTGAGAGCTAATCCCAAGAGCGTGGTCAAGTGAGACAGGGAAGAGAAGGAAGCCAATAATAGGTGTTTTATCAAACCAGTTACTTCTGGAGGCGACTGGAGTTCAGGATTCGCCAGGGAGTTCCAGGAGATGATGGAGAAGCTTCTCCTCTCCCAGAAGAGGAGAAGCTAGGGTGTTTCTCCACCATTCTGGAAGTTCTTCCAGGCAATAACTCTCCAAAATTTTCAGTTCTCCCAAGATGCAGGTGAAATATGCTCCCACAGCCTGGGAAAGAACCTCAGGCAAAGAGTCCCAAGCAAACACAATAAGTGGCCTCAGGCAGGTGGAGGTGACTGCTAAGAAGACCTTGCTGGGTGACCAGAGTATGTCCCTCAGCTAAGAATATTATTATACCCATTTTATTTTTTCTATTATTATACCCATTTTGCAGTATCTTACAGAATGGCAGCCATCTTAAGAAATGTTCTTTAACCACAGGCTGGCAGCATAAATAGCAGTGAATATTATGGACTCCACAATTGCTGGGGGATTTTCTTGAAGAAATATAAACCCTCTAGGAAGAAGCCTGAAACTTGGCTATTTTTAAAATCCTCTCAGACAACAGTTAATCTAGAAGCCTCCTCCAACCCACCCCCTTTCCCTGCTCCATTTTCAATCCACTAGGAAGGCTTTAGATTCCCTGGTCTACCTTAGTCTAGAACGCTCAGATCATCTGAGATCAGTGGTATCCAGGGAGCTGGAGTGTGGCTGTGCTAATAGATGCTGCTACTGGTATAGAAGAGCTTTTTATTTCAAGAGGAATATCTAATAAGATAATGGAGATGTGCTGTCTTTGGCTTTGAAAGAAGCAAGACAGCTAATTTTATAGCTAGCAGCAGAAAAATAACAGTGAGAACTGGGGCACAAAATGGAGAGTAATCCTAGCTTCCTTCATCTGGCCTAAATAATTTCATAGTCCTGAAACCCCTGACCTGGTGATTTTAGGGTAGTCCTCCACATCCAGTTCCCTTTCCCCCAACATAGTGCTCAATTAATTATGAAAGAGACGTAAAGCCAGAGGAGTATGTTAGAAATACCTGTTGTCTCAGATACCTGTTTCTACTGAACATTCGCAATTCTACATAATTTTAAAATATCAATAGATTACTTTCTCATGTGTTAATGTCTTTATCCAGATGAAATCATATTTATACCCTAGCTAAATAGCAGTCTATTGATCTTTCTTTAGAGATAATATTAATCAACATTGTTTGAGTGCTTAGTGTGTGCCAGGTGTTGTGCTCAATATTTTGCATGGATTATCTCATTTAATCTTTCCAGTATCCCTCTGAAGTCATGGAATGGTTTTAAGATATCTCTACAAAAATTTACCCTTACTTCTCCCTTCAAATGGAGAAGGCAATGGCAACCCACTCCAGTACTCTTGCCTGGAAAATCCCATGGACGGAGGAGCCTGGTAGGCTGCAGCCCATGGGGTCGCTGAGGGTCGGACACGACTGAGTGACTTCACTTTCACTTTTCACTTTCATGCATTGGAGAAGGAAATGGCAACCCACTCAGTGTTCTTGCCTGGAGAATCCCAGGGACGGGGGAGCCTGGTGGGCTGCCATCTCTGGGGTCACACGGAGTTGGACACGACTGCTGCTGCTGCTAAGTCACTTCAGTCATGTCCGGCTCTGTGCGACCCCAGAGACGGCAGCCCACCAGGCTCGCCCGTCCCTGGGATTTTCAGCAGCTCCCTTCAAAAGGTAGTGTGTGTTAGCCTCTCAGTCGTGTCCGACTCTTTGTGACCCCATGGACTGTAGCCCGCCAGTCAGAAATAGAACTATTAATAAACTCCCCTCTCCTTGAGTGTGGGCTACATTTAGTGAGTCACTTCCAGCAAATAAAATATGGTAGAAATGGTGGCATAGGTATCATGACCTAAGACCAGGTCACAAAAGCTGTTGCAGCTTCCTCCTTCCTCTCTCTCCCTCTAAGATCACCCACTATGGGAGAAGTCAGCTACATGCTGTGAGGACAGTCTCAAGACAGCCTTATGGAGAGATCATGGACTGAGGAACTGAAGCCTCCTATCAGAAGCCAGCAAAGAATTGCCAGCAGCCCTGTGAGTGTGCCATCTAAGAAGCAGATCTCTAGCCCCAGTCAAGCCTTCAGGTGAGTGCAGCCCTGGCTAACATCCTGACAGCTACTACATGAGAGGTCCTTAGTCAGAACCATCCAGCTAAGCCACTCCTGAATTCCTGACTCACAGAAACTATGTGATAACAAATGTTTATTATTGTAAGCCACTAAGTTTGGGGGTGATTTGTTACACAGCAGTGCGTAATTGATGCTGGTGGTTCCTGTCTCCATTTTACAGACAAGGTTGTAGCAAGGTGCCCAAGTTTACCCAGGCAGTTGGCTGTGGGACCAGGATACAGAGCCAGGTGACTGACTCCAAAAGCCTAACCCTTAACCACTAAGCTATACCCTCTCAGCAATAGAAACCATTTATGTAACAGTGCTGTGTGCCAGGAACTTCCTTTACACTGTCTCATTTACTCCCACAACAGCTCTGCAAGGAAGATTTTTTTTTCTGTCTTCCAGTAAAAGTAAAGTAACTTCTAAGTAAAGCGACTACCTTCTTATAGGAATCGAATGATAATGATGTACACAAATGTATATAAGAGAGACGGCACTGTTGTCTATTCCCTTTTTGTCTGTTGCTTACTTATTTAGCTCAAGTGTAAGGTGACTTGCTTATAAGCACCTTACTGTATCCTTCTCTCAAAGGGTTTTGAAAGTTTAAAATGGCCCCAAATGATGGCCTTCCCTTGAATATATGCAGATAGACTGAGATTTAGCTTATACTAAATATTGTCCTATCTCAAGATTTTAATTAAAAGTGGAAAAATTAAAAACACACACACCACTTTTAATTTGCAAAGGAAACAAATAAGTTCATAGAGGCTAGGTAGTAAAAAGTAATCAAATGGCTGTACTGTTCAATTTCTAGGTTTACTATCAGGCTTCATTGCAATTTTATAGACCTTTTTATAAGGTGCCTTGGAATTCTGGGCTAGTTATATAAAAACATACACAGTGGAAAACATATTGATCTTGCTTCTTCTCAAATCCATAAAACAATTCTTACTCTTTTAGAAATGCTCTGATATAATAATGAGTGATTAGATTAGCATAACATTGGTCTTGTGTGTACACTCCTATTTGGTATCTATACAATATAAAATGAAGCAAAGATTAGTACCATTATATAGTTACTGTCAACGGAGAAGTGGGAAAAAACCTAGTAAGCCTCAGTTTTTATCAGTTTTGATCAATGCAACATATTAATGGCTTTGCACTGAAAATAAAGAATATGTCTTATTCATTTTTGTTTTCCCAATGCATAGCACAGGACCTAAAGAAAGCTGAGAGCCAAAGAATTGATGCTTTTGAACTGTGGTGCTGGAGAAGACTCTTGAGAGTCCCTTGGACTGCAAGGAGATCCAACCAGTCCATTCGAAAGATCAGTCCTGGGTGTTCTTTGGAAGGAATGATGCTAAAGCTGAAACTCCAGTACGTTGGCCACCTCATGGGAAGAGTTGACTCATTGGAAAAGACTGTGATGCTGGGAGGGATTGGGGGCAGGAGGAGAAGGGGACGACAGAGGATGAGATGGCTGGATGGCATCACCGACTCGATGGACATGAGTCTGAGTGAACTCCGGGAGTTGGTGATGGACAGGGAGGCCTGGTGTGCTGCGATTCATTGGGTCGCAAAGAGACAGACATGACTGAGCGACTGAACTGAACTGAACCAATCAATGAATAAACTGATCAATGAATTTCAGCATCATTTTGTGCTGTGTTGATACACAATAGTAGAAAATTAAGGAGTGAGACAATTATCTGAGGAATATCCATTTTTTAGAAGAAGAGAAAAAGGTGAACACAAACAGCTAGGTAAATTGAGGCTATACCATTTGGAGGAGGCAGGTTGGAATAGAAAGGTATAAGAGTTATGGAGTGAACCTGATCTACCTGCACAATTGCCTTGAGTCTTGGCTTCATTTCTCCAAAAGAAATTCTTAACTAGCTTTATGGATAAAAATTCAATATGGCTTCCAATATATTTAAGGAAATGAAAAGGTATGATATTTATTTTATTTATTAATCAGCCTTTTTACTACCAAGAGACACAATGATTCAATTCCACATGCATAAATTTTTATTACCTTCTCAAGTGAAGCCAAAGATATGATCTGAATCACATTAAATAATATGCATCACAGAACACAGTCTTTATATGGTTTGTTTCTCCAGTAATTTCTTCACTAAATTCTCATAGGTTTCATTTTTAATATGATGATAAAAGATCAAGTCCACCTGATTTCATCAAATATAATTTTTATAAGATAGATTGAAATAAGAAAACTGTCCACACTTTTAAACAAAACTCAAAATATGCTACTTTGTTTACTGATAACTGTAAGTTACTTTGAAATGCATTAAAAAAAAACAAGGTGAATTGATGGATAGATAGAGGGATGGATGAATGGGTAGATATGTAGTATATGTGGATATATGCCAATAGGGCAAAATGTTAATTATAGAATCTGAGTGGTGGGTATGTGGATATTTACACACCATGTATGTAAGAATGTGCAGTTCTTTAAACTTTTAGTATTTTGAAAACTGATTAAAATGTTAGGGAAAATCCTACTCTGATGGAAATATATATATGTTGTTTTTTGATTTTAAGTTCAGGATTTCACACAAAGTCATGACCAAATCACTGCTGGCCTCAGTATTCCAACTTAACTAGGACCAGGTACACACACACACACACACACACACACACACACACACACACACACACACACACACACACACACTCACAACATGTATTATTAACTTGCATTGCCATGATAACCCCAAAATAGAAACCACTTATTATTTCACCTGTCTGTAAGATTTTCCACAGAATCCACCCACCACCTACACCATAAAATTTTCCAAAAACTGACTCAAGCAGCCCCAGGCAATATATATATATTTGCTCCTTTATTTTACTTCTTATATTTACAGCTATGCTTATCAGTGTGTTAAGTCTCTTCTCCAAACCAGATAGAGATAAGAATTATATAGAAGAATAAACCTAGCCAAACACACATCTATCCTAGAAAAATGCTCAGTGAGTGCCTTCTGTATTGAAAAAACAATTTTCCACACATAAATTATTTTAAATAATGTTAACTTCTGAGATATTATTGCTACCAAGTTTAAAGGGGACAGTTGGAAAAAATGATCATAAAGACAAAGTAAAAAATATTTAAACCTGCAAAATTGGGGTGTAGGGAAGGGTCATAAATAATCCCTATGGCAAACTGTATTTTCCAAAATGGCCACAACAATATCTCCCATCCTATATGTCCTCCTTACAATGTGTTTTTCACACTCTTCCCATTGAGAGGTGGGGGTCTGTGTCCCCTCCCCTTGAATTTAGGCTGACTTATAACTAAGGTGAAAGGGCCATTGTGTGATTTCCAATGCTATGTTATAAAAGGCAATATATATTTAAAAAGCAGTACTGCTTCTGCTTGAATCTTCAGGGTGCTCATTGTTTTTCTCTAGCCACTCTCCTGTGAGGGAACCCAAATCACCCTATAGAGAGGTCAGTCTGGAGAAGAACCAATAGCCAGTCCCAACTTAACCATGTATGTGAGTGAGTCACTTTTGTATTGTATCCTCCAGCCCCAGGAGAGTCACCCCAGCTTATGTGAAAGTGAAGTGAAAGTCACTCAGTTGTGTCTGACTCTGATCCCACGGACCATACAGTCCATGGGATTCTTCAGGCCAGAATACTGGAGTGGGTAGTCTTTCCCTTCTCCAGGGGATCATCCCAACCCAGGGATCGAACCCAGGTCTCCCACATTGCAGGCGGATTCTTTATACCAGCTGAGCCACAAGGGAAGCCCAAGAATACTGGAGTGGGAAGCCTATCCCTTCTCCAGCGAATCTTCCTGACCCAGGAATAGAACCGGGGTCTCCTGTATTGCAGGCGGATTCTTTACCAACTGAGCTATCAGGGAAGAGACCACCAGTCCGCACTAAGCCCTGCTCAATTTGAGATTCATGATCAAAGTAAATAATTGGAATTCACTGAATTTAGGGGTAGGTTGTTATGCAGCAATAGATGAATGACACAGTGCCCGAGACAAACACTATGTGCATATACACACACTGCCTTCAAAAACAAGAGAACAACTATATTACTGTACTAGCATGAGACAAAGATTTTGCAACCAATTGACATCCATCAATAATCCAACTCTTCCACATAAACCAATTTTGTTGGTTTCTCACATATTAAACTTTTTTTTTTTCATGAAAATTGCTAGAAAATTACCAGGTTGACTTGAATTCATTCATTCAACAGAGATTAATGAAAGCTTATAATGTCGAAAACGCTATATATATCACAGTGAGGATACACAAATGGAGCACCCAATAGCTTAATAATATGCTATTATTTTCCTTCTTATTCTCCTCCAAACTGCTAATGAACATGGACATAATCAAAAAGTAAAAATAAGAAAAGAAAGAAAAAAAATCTGTTACTTTACTCATTCATAAATAAGGCAATCAATTCCTGGAAACACTGCATAGACTAGCCAAATACAAACCTAAATTTATTTTCTCACTAATCAATTTCACTACTATAAAAGTTATAACTTCAAGACTGTGGATAGGCAATTTCAATGTGTTTTTTTTGTTGTCTATTCACTGGCTTCCAAGGAAAGAGCGTCTACCTAGAGAATTCTTTGGTGATCCCGTGGTTAAGGCTCTGTCTGCTTTCACTGCAGAGGGCTCAGGTTCAATCCCTGGTCAGGGAACTAAGATCCTGTAAACAGCGCAGAAAAAAATTCTTTTTAAAAGAAAAGAGTATCTAAGTAAACATACCAATTGAATGATTGCAATATCTCTGCTTCCTTGGGAAGCTTTAAAATGAATGCATTTAAACAAGGCAAGTTCAAATAATAGTGTCCATTTTATGGATGCCACTCTCCCCTTCTGCTCCTTTTCCCACCCTCCACACCATCTCAAATTCAGTATACCCAGTGCTCTGCTACCCTCTCCCTTTCAAAAGTAGCTGTGAAGAAAACACCTGATAAATTCATTGAAACCAGCCTATAAATGGCTGTTAATGGGTGTGTTCTGTGTAATCTTTCCTGGGAATTCACTGTTTACATTGAGTTTATAATTAGTTCACTGTTATATTTTAACAGTGAAGTAATCAATCAACCAACCAGTAATATAGAAGAAAAGCCTCTCATTATAAAATTCTAAGATCTAGTGAGACTACCAGCATTGTGTACAATAGTCAAAAAGTGGGAACAACCCAAATGTCCGTCAAATGATGAATGCATAGAGACTTCCCTGGCAGTCCAGTGGTTAAGACCCTGACCCCCAAAGCAGGGGGCACAAGTTTGATCCCTGGTTGAGGAGCTAAGATCCCAAATGCTATGGGGTGTGGTCAAAATTTTTTTTAAAAAAGATGAATGGATAAACAAAAGTTGATACCTCCATAGACCGGAATAGTATTGGGCAAAAAAAAAAAAAAAAAGAAAGAAAGAAAGACTGATATATACTATAATAGTGTATGAAACTTGAAGACATTATGTAAGAAACCAGACACAAAAGGTTACATAAAGTTGACCTCTGCTTTATGATAAGGAAGCTTTTCCTAAAAAAAAAAAAAAAAAAATCTGATTCCCTGACTTGGAGGAAATTTCCTCTTCTTCTTTTCTCAGTGGAAATGGTAAATTAATGATCAAATTCTTAGAACAACTTTTCAGGTGCTAAATCCTTTGTTTATTGACCTACATGCCTGTTCACTATTGCAACTTTTCCCCATTTGCCCTATTTTTCAAGTCAAATTCTTTTTACAACTATCTTTGGCCACCTGATGTGAAGAGCTGACTCATTTGAAAAGATCCTGATGCTGGGCAAGATTGAGGGCAGAAGGAGAAGGGGACGACAGAGGATGAGATGGTTGGGTGGCATCACCGACTCAATGGACACGAGTTTGGGTAAACTCCGGGAGTTGGTGATGCACAGGGAGGCCTGGAGTGCTTCAGTCCATGGGGTCACAAAGAGTCAGACACGACTGAGTGACTGAACTGAACTGAATGGATGTTCATCTACTTCTTAGAGTTACTTTTTTTCTGGGATAGGGGGCACACTTCTTGGCTTACAAGATTTTAGCTCTCCGATCGAGGATTGAACCCAGGCCACTGCAGTGAAAGCGTTGAGTCCTAACCACTGGACCACTAGGGAACTTCCCTTAGAATTACTTTTAAAGTTGGAAGCCAAAATGAAACAATGTTTGTCTCTTTTATATCCAAACAGGAAAACAGAACCTACTCTAGATATTCCAAACAAAAAGAACTGACTGGCAGGCATCTCTAAAGAAAGAGATGGAAGAGTGGAAGAAGTGAAAGGGAGATGAGGCTATCCAGAGATTATTGGTTCAGAAAGCCTTACCACTTTGGACTGGAAAGCAGAAGGGCAGTGTTCCCCTGAACCCAGAAGGGCTGTGCTGCCGAGTTGCCGGAGTTCTAAACACTGTGCTCCTAAGCATCTGTATTTTCATTGATCCCATGAGAATCAGTGAGATCCTCTGGAATCCCATGGTGACACAATATGGGGAAATCATGACATAATCATGTTCAGTGAAAAAGAGCAAAACATACATACATGATAATAACTGCTAAATTTTGAGCAATTACTATATGTAGGCATTTAACATATATTATCTCATTTAACAAGATCATTCTCACAGAAGCCTTATGGAGTAGGTATTATTATCTCCACTTTCCGGGTGAGAGAATGGAGGCTTTAAGAAAGGTTACCATGCGAGTTCATGAACAAAAGGCTGTATCTCTCTATTTTACCCTCATATTTCCAGTGCTATATAATAGTTATTTTTTGAATGAATGAAAGTTTTACCACTAATAAGTGGCAGGGACAGAATTCAAACCAGATTTTTCTGCCTTCAGAGTTCATGTTCTTAATGACAACACACTGATGCTTCCTTTAAGTCCAGCATGAGTTCAGCTACTGGGGACGGGGGATGAGCTTCCCAGGTGGTACTAGTGGTAAAGAATCTGTCTGCAATGCGAGAGACATAAGAAGACTCGGGTTTGATCCCTGGGTTGTGAAGATCCCCTGAGGTGAGCATGGAAACCCACTCCAATATTCTTGCCTGGAGAATCCCATGGACAGAGGAGCCTGGCAGGCTATAGTCCATAGGGTCGCAAAGAGTCGGACACAACTAAAGGGACTTAGCAGCAGCACATATCAGTTCAGTTCAGTCACTCAGTCGTGCCTGACTCTTTGCGACCCCATGGACTGAAGCACACCAGGCTTCCCTGTCCATCAACTCCCAGAGTTTACTCAAACTCATGTCCATTGAGTCGGTGATGCCAGCCAACCATCTCATCCTCTGTTGTCCCCTTCTCCTCCTGCCCTCAATCTTTCCCAGCATCAGGGTCTTTTCCAGTGAGTCAACTCTTCACATCAGGTGGCCAAAGTATTGGAGTTTCAGCTTCAATATCAGTCCTTCCACTGAATATTCAGGACTGATTTGCTTAAGGATGGACTGGTTGGATCTCCTTGCAGTCCAAGGGACTCTCAAAAGTCTTCTCCAACACCACAGTTCAAAAGCATCAATTCTTCGGTGCTTAGCTTTCTTTATAGTCCATTTCTCACATCCATACATGACTACTGGAAAAACCATAGCTTTGACTAGATGGACCTTTGTTGGCGGAGTAATGACTTTGCTTTTTAATATACTGTCTAGGTTGGTCATAACTTTTCTTCCAAGGAGCAAGGTTCTTTTAATTTCATGGCTGCCATCACTATCTGCAGTGATTTTGGAGCCCAAGAAAATGAAGTCTGTCACTGTTTCCATTGTTTCTCCATCTATTTGCCATGAAGTGACGGGACTGGATGCCATGATCTTAGTTTTCTGAATGTTGAGTTTTAAGCCAACTTTTTCACTCTCCTCTTTCACCTTCATCAACAGGCTCATTAGTTCCTCTTTGCTTTCTGCCCTTAGAGTGGTATCATCTGCATATCTGATTTGATATTTCTCCCAGCAATCTTGATTCCAGCTGCGCTTCATCCAGCCCAGCGTTTTGCATGATGTGCTCTGCATAGAAGTTAAATAAGCAGGGTGACAATATACAGCCTTGACGTACTCCTTTACTGATTTGGAACCAGTCTGCTGTTCCATGTCCAGTTGTAACTGTTGCTTCCTGACCTGCATACAGATTTCTCAAGAGGCAGGACACGTATTCTGGTATTCCCATCTTTTTCAGAATTTTCCACAGTTTGTTGTGATCCACACAGTCAAAGGCTTTGGCTTAGTCAATAAAGCAGAAGTAGATGTTTTTCTGGAACTCTCTTGCTTTTTCTATGATCCAATGTATGTTGGCAATTTGATCTCTGATTCCTCTGCCTTTTCTAAATCCAGCTTGAATATCTGGAAGTTCATAGTTCACGTACTGTTTAAGCCTGGCTTAGAGGATTTTGAGCATTACTTTGCTAGCATGTGAGATGAGTGCAATTGTGCAGTAATTTGAACATTCTTTGGCATTGCCTTTCTTTCGTATTGGAATGAAAATTTACCTTTTCCAGTCTTGTGGCCACTGCTGAGCTTTCCAGATTTGCTGGCATACTGAGTGCAGCATTTTCACAGCATCATCTTTTAGGATTTGAAGTAGCTCAACTGGAATTCCATCACCTCCACTAGCTTTGTTCTTGGTGATGCTTCCTATGGCCCACTTGACTTTGCATTCCAGGATGTCTGGCTCTAGCAACACATATATACACACATATATTTCAGAGAAGATTAGGGGAAATATATGCTAAAATGCCAACAATTACTCTGATCGTTGGGGTCATGGGTGGTTTTCCCACTGTTCTATTCCTTTTGCACTATGCAATTTTTTTTACAGTAAATGTAAATTGCTTTTAAATTCAGGATAAATAAATAAATTTGCTTCTTCTGTTAAAAATAAGTCAAGAGAGGCAGGCTTTTCTTTTTCCTGATTGCCATGGCATGTCTGCTGGAGGTTGCCATGGTAGATGGAAAGAATGGCCATGGTCAAATGAAAAGTCCTTGGTCTTAGCCCAGCTTCTGTACTCAGCCACAGGTACAGGAGCCTGTTGGCCTGTAGACTGCACTCTGTTGCTCCTCCTGCTGAATGAATCTGTGCAGATGAGAACAGCACTTTAAGTAGGTATGCTTTTTTATTTTTATTTTACACTGTAAATTCCTAGTTATCATCTATTTTTAATCTGAATATCATAATATGACACACTGGTGCACCATGCCAAGCTGCTTTCAGTGACGGGCTTGCTACCCCAACAGCTGGGAGTGCCATTGGCATAAGGAGTTGCCTCAGCTGCAAAAAGTCGCCTGACCCAGGTGGCCAGCATCCAAGCACTGATGGGTGTAAGGTTATACAAGCCTGGCCATCTTAGCCCAACCGAAAACAAAGCTCCAGAACTTTCTGAGGCTATGTTTGGGCCTGTATGACACAGAGACTTTTCCCTCTGCCCAGTTCTGTTTCCTGCCTCTCCCTTTCACAGGAGTTGACACCAAAGACATTTGCTAATAAACCTAATATTCTCTGTGTCCATTTAGAGTCTGCTTCCAAGGAAACCCAACCTGTGACAAGTCTCATCTTTATTTTTTCACTAAAAATTCATCTCTTATCCAATAGAGAAAGTGGAACAGGAAATGAGGAATGGAAGGACACTTTATAATTTAAAAGATATCAGTACAAGCTTTTCCATTAATCCAAAAGCTCCATTATCACTAGGCAACTCTGCTTAGAGAATGTCTGAAGTATCACTGCTCTCAGAGGAATCTTCAACTGGAAAAGCCTTTCAAACCTGCACCTTCCCTTTAAAAAAATGTAATCTAGTGTGATATTTTGGGGCTAGTGGCCCTTCTGTGCCACTCAAACCTTCCGTCTGGGAGATGTACTAGTCACAGCAATGACCATCATTTCTCAACCATCTGCCTACAAGTGGCCTCAGGCTTTATCCAACTTGTCACCAAAAGGGATCCTTATAGCTCTTAAGATAAAATGCAAGGATAGTCAAAGTCTGACAGTTCTTCTAAAGTAGACTAAATTTCTACACTGTGAAGTGCTTGCTTCAGGGATGGGATTATAAAACAGAAACATGGAATCCACGTGCTGTTCCAGAACAGACCAGGGAAGAAACGAAGTTATTGGAAGCATCAGTTGGTAGTAGGAGGAAGGGAAGCGGGTGGACCATCAATGGGTCCAGCTAAAGACCCAGGAGAAAGTCTGGGGAGCCTCCCATTCCCCATAAAGTGCTCTGTTACAATTCCCTACTGTCTCCCACGCCTGCTCATAGCCCACCTCTCAGCCCATTCCTGACCACTTACTATATTGTATACGACTACGCCCAGGCCTAGAAGCTTCCACCTGCACCTAGTGTTAGTGAATGTCTACTTCTGCTACCCTAACAGATAGGTGGGGGAGAAAAGGAGGGCCCATAGGGAGTTGGATCGCTGGCATTCCAAGTCAGAATCTTCAACACACTTTTTACAGAAACACTGCTTTTTACAGAAACATACAGATAATATGCATTAAGTTTCTTCATTCATTAAGCTGTAGCAAATTTCTATAGACAGAACACATAACATAGGGAGCCAGTCTGCAGGCCCACTCCTATAACAGTGTGCTCAGATTATACACACATGCCCTCAGCTTGCTCTGAGCTCTGCTACTTACCAGCAGGGTGACTCTGAACAAGTAACTTCCCCTCTTTAAGTCTTGGTTTCCTCATAATTGTACCTTCCTTTGATTAGCTAGAACTCGACAAGAATCAGGTTTTATTACCATAATGTGACTACCACTGAAATAACTGCAACCAAGCCTATATTTACTCACCCCTAAAAGGCTTCTTTGCCTCTATTTCAGATTAAATATGGTTCCAAAAGGTTTCCTTCAAAATGTCAAAGTGGGGAAAAGACTTAGTCATAGTTAAACAATTTGAGGGAGCAATGGTGCCAAATTGACACCATCTGGGAAATCCTCTGTCTATATTTAATGTTTCATCTACTCATTTTTCTTTTTTTGCTTTGCATTTTGTCCTGTTGAAAGTGTCCAGTTGTAGTGGTATCTGTTACTCAGATAATTAAGTCACAAAAATGTACAAATCATGGACAAAACCCTGACCTCACACTCTCTTTCCAGACTTGTGCCCTTTGCTTCTTGTGTAACCTACAGAAAAGTCAGCGCTTCACATAGTCCAGTCTCCATACTGAATGCCATTCGAAGCAGCACAGCTTAGCCTCCAAAAGTAACTAAACTTCACTGAAATATCTGAGAGAGTACCAAAGCAGGCCCAATTTTCAAATCCCACAGTAATTATAATCCAGTTTTCTCCTTCTCACTCACAGTATCTCTCCTATCATATAAGTGCCTTGAATTTCTCAATCTCATTCTCCACTCAATACCTTTTAAAAATCTCACTATAACACTTAACCTATATGATGTTCTCTCTTTTTGACTAAATCCTTCAACCTCCAATTCAATCTTCTCTTCTTGCTCACTTTTCTACAGTAATATTAAATCAGCCATGTGTCTTGCCATTCTCCAGCTCTTTCACTTCATTACAAGGACAGCCTCAGACTGTTTCACATGAGGGGGTACCGTGGAAGGAATTGAGTTAAATCAAAATTCATATATCGGAGCCCTGATTCCTAGTGTAACTGTATTTGGAGATAGGTCCTTTAAAGAGGTAAATAAGGTTAGATGAAGCCCTTAGGGTGGTTTTGAATCCAATAGGACTGGTATCTTTCAAATAAAAGGAAGAGACACCAGGAATGTGCATGCACAGAGGAAAGGCTGTGAGTGAGAGGACACAGGCAGAAGACAGTCGTCTGCAAGCCAAGGAAAGAGGCCTCATGAGAAACCAAACCTGCTGACATCTTGATCTTGGACTTTCCAAAACTTTGAGAAAATAAATTTCTGTTGTTTGAGTCACCCAGTTTGTGTTACTTTGTTACAACAGCCCTAGCAAACTAATACAAAGGGCTTAGGGCAACAAACTGGTTTAGGCAAGATTCTGTAAAAATTGCATGTTTACATCAATGCACTGTATTTATTTAGACTGTGTATTTATTTAAATGGGCTTCCACAGTGGCTCAGCGGTAAAAAAAAAAAATCTGCCTGCCAATACAGGAGATGCAGGTTCGATTCCTGGGTCAGGAAGATCCTCTGGAGAAGGAAAAGATAACCCACTCCAGTATTCTTCCCTGGGAAATCCCATGGACGGGGAGTCTGGCAGACTACAGTACATGCCATGGGGTCGCAAAAGAGTTGGACGCGACTGCAACTAAACAACGTTTATTTAAATGGGCTTTCATGATGGTGAGGGTTGAAGAAATTATTTGTGGCATTCAAGTCCCCCACCACAAGACCCTTGTTTTCCTTATGTTGTTGCTGTTTAGTTGCTAAGTCGTGTCAAACTCTTTTGAGACTCCATGGACTGTAGCCCTTGACCAAATCCATCTAAACACCATCTCCTTTACTCTGAGATATTTGAACACCTTGTTCCACTCTCTGGCGTAATTTCTCATCATCTCCCAGCTCTGAAGTCTGCTTTATCCTAACCAAGCAAACCTGCCTTCTTTGACGACCTCAGCATACTTCCTGTCCCTTCCTTCCCACCTCATCTTCACCAAAGATGCTCATGCCATTGCCTATAAGACCCGGTGGTCAGGGCATGTATTGAGAGCACTGTGCCCAGACAAAAGAAGTGCATACTGGTCCCTCCATATTCATGTGCTAGGGCCATGCTAACCAAGCACTGCAGACCAAGGGACTTAAACAACAGAAATTCGCTGATTCACAGTCCTGGAGACTAGAGGCCCGAAGTCAAGATGTCAGCAGCAGGCATGTTTTCCTTCTGAGAGCTGTGAGGGAAGAGCCTCTTCACTCCCTGGCTTCTGCAGGCAATCCTTGGTGTTCCTCGGCTTGCAGCTGCTTCACTCCATTCTCTGTCTCCATGTTCCCCTGGCGTTCTCCCTGTGTGTCTATGTCCAAGATTTTCCACTTTGGGTTAGGAGCCCACTCCAGCATGACCTCATCTTAACCAATTATATCGCATGACCGTATTCCCACATAAGGTCACATTCTGAGGTACCAGGGCGGGGGAGAGGTGGGGTGAGGTTACGGCTTCAACATATGAATTTTGAGGGGAGAACACAATTCAATCCATAACACCCACGTTATACAAAAATATCTCTGAAGTTTCCCAGAGCACTTTAAAGCCATCTGCTCCTCCTTCCTCCTCCTCCATGGGAGTTAAAGACAAGGGGAAATGGCAGAAAACAGTATGGTAGAAAGGCCATGCCATTTTCAAAGAAGGTTTGTGAGCACACCTCTCTATACCTCAGTATAGCCTCCTCAGTAGAGATGTGAGGGGGCTGGGAAGCACTAGCTTGCTGATAACACTCTTGACTCCAAAGTTCTCGGGCATTACCCGGCAGTCCAGTGATTACAACTCTTCACTGTCACTTTGATCCCTGGTTGGGAAACGAAGATCTTGCAAGCTGTGTGGCAGGGCCAAAAGAGAAAAGAAAAGAAAA
This sequence comes from Ovis aries, assembly GCF_016772045.2. Lineage (NCBI taxonomy): Eukaryota > Metazoa > Chordata > Mammalia > Artiodactyla > Bovidae > Ovis > Ovis aries. The sequence continues at coordinate 16,682,282 of NC_056080.1, read as the reverse complement.
GGAAAATTCTCCAATCTATGGAAGTAAAGTACTTAAATTTCAATAACAAAAGAGGGCCAAGTTAAAAGTTCTATAGATTTATTTTGGTGGTCATTTTGTAACATATACAAATCATTACTTTGTATACCTGAAACACATATACCCAATTATATTTCAAATTTAAAAATTTAAATTAAAAATATTTATATATATCTGACTTTTCCACTTGCATGTTTAAAACCTTCCAGTACGTAAATCAGCTATACTTCAATAAAAATAAATAAACTTAAATACATGCATGAATAAATAAGACCTTCCAATGACTTCCTGTCACTAAAAAAAAAAAAAAAAAAAAAGAGTTCTAGAGGAGGGATTCTTAATCTGAGGTCTGTGGATTCATTTCCAGTGGAGGTTGGGGGGTGTCTATGGCTCCTGAAAAATTACATGCAGAATGTGGGTTGATCTTGTGCACCCCTCTGCCTTTCTGAGGAAACAGTTCATATTTTTCATCAGGTTTTCACAGAGGCCATACCTGCCAAAACTTACAGTCTTTGTCTAGGAGGCTAGAAGACTCGTGCTCAGCAGAGCCGACCATGAAGCGATCACCAAGCATGGGCTGAGGCCTCCCATGATCACCTACAACTTTTCTTAGGAATGTGTCTCTCTGACTCAGCTTTTCACACCTGTCGCCTGTCATCACCGCTTCTGTTTTCATCTCTGACTTGATTTCACTCAGCTTGTCCTGCCTACCTCATCCCTGATGAGACTCTACTTCTCTGTGAGCCTATTCCCCACCACTCTAACCTGAATTGTTTAATCTCTCTTTACCTCCATCTCTCGGCCTCAGCTGAAAACTGCCTCTGCCCAGATGCCAAGTCCCCAGATCTCCAAATCCCTTGGAGAGGGTCACGCTGGGGCAAGGGTCTAAACTTGGAGCTGCTGTGCACTTTCCCCCATTCCAACTTGGGCGTTCAGGTGAACTGAGGTGGAAGGTAAAAGGTGGGACCTTGGGAGGCTGGGTGCAAAGGACAGCCGGTAGGTTTAGAACCTGAGAACTGGTCCAGGTTCCTGTTTGGAGCAACGTGGGTGATGTAGAGCCAGGGGACAAATCTAATCAGAGTCCCCAGAGACTCCAGTAGAAAGACCAAGTACAGACATTTGTTCTACAGGTCAGGGACAGGATCTTGTAAGACCGAGAGTTACACATCAGAGGGAGACCAAACTTGGATGAAGAGCAAGGCAGGAACAAGTGAGAAGGATCCAGGACCATGGTCAAGGTGTGTCTAAGATATTCATTTTTACAACGGCAGTAGAGTGGTTCCTGGATCGGGAAGATCCCCTGGAGAAGGAAACAGCAACTGATTGTAGTATTTTTGCCTGGAGAATTCCATGGGCAGAGGAGCATGGAAGGCTACAGTCCATGGAGTCACAGAGTCATACACGACCTAGCAACAAAATAACAAGAGTGGTTAAGACCATAGTTTAAATTTCAGCTTAGCCACTTCCCAGCTGACCTTGGACAAGTTACTTAAGTACTTCATGCCTCAGTTTACTCATCTAAGTGAAGTGGTGAGTTCAGTAGCTCATTTAGCTTCTCTGAAGTTCCTCTTGAATAAAATTTCTAGATAGAAACACTCAAGTTGATGTATTAGTTAAGTCTGTTTGGGGCATACATGTATAACATAAGCACATATACCTTTATCAGTTTGTGCATAAAGACTTCAAGGATTCAGTCCAGGATCCGTTTATGTAATTAATACATTTGACATGATGGTTGTTCTCAGCTAATTACTGTTAATTGCTATTTAAGATGATTTTTACTGCTTCCAAAGAAAATTTTAAAATTTTTAATAAAAGGCAAACTCTTTTCTCTTGGCACTTGTGATTTAAATCCTCCCTGCCCCCTCCCCTCTTCCCACTTACCAAGCCTATAAGATTCCTTCCCTTTCCAGCTCTTTAACCTACATTGGTTCTTTCCTCCTTTCTTCAGTGACACACGGGTCTTCATTATTTTGGAAAAGCCTGTCACTACTTCCTCTAGCTACTATCCCATTTTCCTTTGTATTTTACTTTCTTCCTTTTTGACCATGTAGTCAATATTCCCTGCTTTACTGCTGCAAATATCATGGTGTGGACAGAATGGAAATATGCAGCAAATATCATGGTGTGGACAGAATGGAAATATGCAGGCAAAGCAGAAGTGACGTGTGGAGCCAGGAATTTTGCAAAATTTGACCTAACTCAATAACCACTGCATTAGTCACTGTGTTCGGACCCCAGGATACAAAATGAATCAAACATGGCAGGTTCAAGAATGCGCACCAGGTCATAGGTAGTAATTGATGAAGCCCAGATTCAAACTTAGGTGTGTGACTTCAGAATCTTCTTTGGATGGATTTATTTGATGGCCAATGGAGAGGCAAGAAATGTGCCATGGGATTTCAGAGGAAGACACCCTTAATTATTAGTGCCATTTCAAGGTAGACAAGAAGTAAGAGGACTGGGAAAATGACAGCTTCCTAAGAGAACTAAAGATTGTCCAAGAATCTAGGTTCTCCTGTGCATCTGCAACTGGCCAGAGCTGAGAGAAAGTTAGGACCATCAGAAGCTCTTCTGGACTTGATTCTGTCCTGTTCAAAGGACACTAGGTGGTCAAGCAATTGGCAGAGCCCATGGAAACCTGGCTCTCCTCTTGCACTGATCAGCATGACCTTAGAGGCCACACTCTCTCCACCATCTGCTTCTCCCTTTGATGCAGTTCACCTCTTTACCTTTCCCTGGTTCCTTGTATCTTCCTATTCCTTACTCTCCAAGAAAAGGCTGTTAATGTACTGTCTTTTTCTCTTAATCATTCATCACACTGAATATATACAATCCCGTGGCTTCTAAGACTGCTCCCAAATCTGAATCAACAGCTTGCCTCCCAAGCCCCCGGCCCCAAATCTCCTGTTTAATGTAATGGGCCACTTAGATATCATTTTAGTCTCAAAATTTATACAAATGAACTTCCTCTAATCTTTCCCAAATCTTCCTGTCCCTCCCAGTGCCATTTACTGTCCTTAAGGGCATCACTATTCTCCTAACCCTTGGAGCCCTTTTCAATTTCTCTTTAGTCTTCTGGATGTACAGTTGTGAGTTCTGTCAATGATTTCCCAGTTTCTTTTCATTTCTTCCCTATTTTCACTCCTGGGGCCATGATCATAATTCAGTTCATAGCCTCCTTGTGTCATTCAACAATGACTTTGACCTCTGAACAGGGTCTCCTGCCTCTGGCTATCTCTCCCCTCCAGTCCACCCTGTGTGGAGATGCCAAGCTGACCTGCCTAAATCACAGCTTGGATCCTGTCACTGCGTGGCTAAGAAAACTAGGACTGCTCATGCTCTGCAAAGAAAGATCCAGGCTCCTCAAGGGACTGTGGAGGCCTTTTGTAGGCTGCTCCTTCCCTGGCAGGTAGAGGCATGAGCAGAATGATCCAGCTGGGGGTAAGCTTCAGACTTAACAGAGTCCTGCTCCAACCAGGTTGCCACCCTGGCCAGAACTTCTGACTTACCCAACCCTCTGCCGGCCATCCAGGTCTCTCTGTGACCGCTGTGATTTGAGACATTCTGTTTTCATTGTTTGGAGTGCTAACCCTCTTCTGACCCACTATGCAGATCCCAGGCGGCATGAAGATCCCATTCCATTCCCACTCTCCACCAATTTCTCCCAGACTCTTCTTAGTGCTCCTTCCCTCTTCCAATCATCTCTAAAGCAGTCATTTGAGAATTAATCTTCTACTGCTCTCACTAGATGTCTTGCACTGGCATGTCGAATTGTCAGTTTTCTCTTCATCTTTGTATGGTCAGGACCAAACAAGCACTAACATAACATAAAAAGTTATATTTTATGCCTTTGCATAATAGATAACATTGTTAAAATTTTTAATATTTCAATTATATGGAGAGTAAAGACACCAGTATAACAACCACATGGCAACCAACACCCAGATTTAACAGATGCTAATATTTAACAAAATTTGGAACAATTAAAGCCTGCCTCTTTGGGAATCCCCTGGTTGCTAGTGGTTAGGATTCTGGGTTCTCACTGCCATGGCCCGGGCTAAAAAGAAAAAAAAAAAAAAAGGCCTGCCCCCTCCTCCTCTCTCTCCAGAGGTCACCACTCTCTACTCATTTCCATGAATGTTTATACCTTTAATGATATATGTATATTTCTGTAATTGCATACTTTAAATTTTTGCACAAATATCCTATTGTATCTTGGAAAAGGAAATGGCAGCCCACTCCAGTATTCTTGCCTGGACAATCCCGTGGACAGGGGAGCCTGGTGGGCTGCTGTCCAAGGGGTTGCACAGAGTTGGACATGACTGAAGCGACTTAGCAGCAGCAGCAGCGTATTGTATCTTATCTGTTCTAATGTAACTTTTTCTATCTAATGAGGTAGAAATCTATCTATTATTGAGGTATATTCATTGTGCCATTATAGTAATTGAATCAACCAGTCCCTGTGAGAAAGAGATGGGGAACTTGAAAGGAACCGAAGTAATTCTTACTAGAGGTGTGGGGGAGTTCTTTTGCTGCTGGGGAGTACCCTTTATTACAAAGCAAGGTGACAAATTAATGCCCAGAAAGACATTAGGATGGTGAAATGTATTGCCTCCTAAGGACATTTGTGTTTTAAGCACTGACTTAAATAGCTGGAGTTCTAACAATGAATTTTAAAGAGACAATTTCAGAGCTTTCTGACACATATAAAAGCAATTTTTTTGTCTCCTTTGAGAGGAAAGCCCTTGTCTTCTTCACCACTTCCTTCACAAGCTTATTTTATTTTTCCTCATTCAGAAGAGTTCCTAATCTTCTAACTTTGGAGATGCAGATTTTAAATAGGTTCACATCTAGCAAAAGACTCCTGTGTTCCATCTTGCCAGTTTCCAGGACTTCCTCCTGGCTACAGGAAAAATAGTGACTTTTAGTGTTGTCCCGTAGTGCCATCTGTTGCCTAAAAGTGGGAAGCACCGCTAGTTCCTTTAACGTTTATTTTACAAGAACAGGATTTTTTTTTTCTTAAAGGGGACAAACATCATTTTGGTTTGCTTTGCTTTGTATTGTAACATGGATGAACATCTGCACTGCTACATAACTGAAAAATTTTCTGAAGCTTTTGGTCAGCTAAGAAGACATTGCCCAAGAAGTGTATTATCTCTCAAGGGGTCTGAGTCTGAGATTGCGCATTTGAGAAACCTATATGCAGGTAAGGAAGCAACAGTTAGAACTGGACATGGAATAACAGACTGGTTCCAAATAGGAAAAGGAGTATGTCAAGGCTGTATATTGTCACCCTGCTTATTTAACTTACATGCAGAGTTCAGTTCAGTTCAGTTCAGTCGCTCAGTTGTGTCCGATTCTTTGTGACCCCATGAATCATAGTACGCCAGGCCTCCCTGTCCATCACCATCCCCTGGAGTTCACTCAAACTCACGTCCATCGAGTCCGTGATGCCATCCAGCCATCTCATCCTCTGTCGTCCCCTTCTCCTCCTGCCCCCAATCCCTCCCAGCGTCAGAGTCTTTTCCAATGAGTCAACTCTTCACATGAGGTGGCCAAAGCACCGGAGTTTCAGCTTTAGCATCATTCCTTCCAAAGAACACCCAGGGCTGATCTCCTTCAGAATGGACTGGTTGGATCTCCTTGCAGTCCAAGGGACTCTCAAGAGTCTTCTCCAACACCACAGTTCAAAAGCACCCATTCTTCAGCACTCAGCTTTCTTCACAGTCCAACTCTCACATCCATACTTGACCACTGGAAAAACCATAGCTTTGATATGCAGAGTACATCATGAGAAACGCTGGACTGGAAGAAACACAAGCTGGAATCAAGATTGCAGGGAGAAATATCAATAATCTCAGATATGCAGATGACATCACCCTTATGGCAGAAAGTGAAGAGGAACTAAAAGCCTCTTGATGAAAGTGAAAGTGGAGAGTGAAAAAGTTGGCTTAAAGCTCAACGTTCAGAAAACGAAGATCATGGCATCCGGTCCCATCACTTCATGGCAAATAGATGGGGAACCAGTGGAAACAGTGTCAGACTTTATTTTTGGGGGCTCCAAAATCACTGCAGATGGGGACTGCAGCCATGAAATTAAAAGACGCTTACTCCTTGGAAGAAAAGTTATGGCCGACTGAGATAGCATATTTAAAAGCAGAGACATTACTTTGCCAACAAAGGTCCACCTAGTCAAGGCTATGGTTTTTCCAGTAATCATGTATGGATGTGAGAGGTGGACTGTGAAGAAAGCTGAGCACCAAAGTATTGATGCTTTTGAACTGTGGTGTTGGAGAAGACTCTTGAGAGTCCCTTGGACTGCAAGGAGATCCAACCAGTCCATTCTAAAGGAGGTCAGCCCTGGGTGTTCTTTGCAAGGAATGATGCTAAAGCTTAAACTCCGGTACTTTGGCCACCTCATGGGAAGAGTTGACTCATTGGAAAAGACTGTGATGCTGGGAGGGATTGGGGGCAGGAGGAGAAGGGGACGACAGAGGATGAGATGGCTGGATGGCATCACGGACTCGATGGACATGAGTTTGAATGAACTCCGGGAGTTGGTGATAGACAGGGAGGCCTGGCGTGCTCTGATTCATGGAGTCGCAGAGTCGGACACAACTGAGCGACTGAACTGAACTGTACTGAACTGAACAAGCTCTCAGATGACACCAAGGCCCCTGATCCCAGGACCACATTCAAATAGTTTAGGGATAGAACAGAGTAGAACTTGCAGCTGGGCAGGGGCCTTTCCCCAATGACCCTCTTTAAAGCTGTAATGCTAGTTTAGATGCTGCGTCAGGTTGCTGTTTGATTCTGTGTTTCCCCGGCTTCCTCCTAGCTAGGCAGGAAAGTCACTGATAGTTGTCTCACAGTGCCATCTACTGTCTGAGAGTGTAAGCTGTAGGGAACAAGGTATAAAGAAGGATGAGAAGTGCTTGCAAACGAGACTCTCAACCTGAGCTGAACATTCTTGCAAACGAGATGTTCAGCTAAGAATCCTGTTTGTTCCCATGGGAAAGAACATTTCTTGCACACAAGGATGGTTCTCTGATTCCTCAAAAGGAACAGACCCTGGGACAAAACGGATTCTAAGTTGATAAGGAAGTTCCCCAAAACAAAGTCTTAGCTGCAGTAAATAAGTCAAGGTAAAGGTTATCTCGCCCTGCGCCTGCGCACTGTATAGTCTCTGAATCATAGTGCTTGGCAGCTTGCCCTGTAGGTTGTTGTGCAAGGGATATAAAATAAAGCAGCTGTAAGAAGCGAGTGTTAAAATATAAAGATTCAAACCACTCTGCAGTGTTGGTGTTTCATTCCGTCGCCAGCAGTAAGCACCTGAAAGTTCGGTTACTGTGGACAGTATTTTATGATTTCTTCTCTCAAAGGAAACCAAGATTATTTATTTCATTGGTGTGTTTTGCTTTATAATACTAATACATTTCTGAAGTTTTATACGAAAACTTTTTAAAAGCCTTAAAGTTCTTTCAGTTCAGTTCAGTTTAGTCGCTCAGTCATGTCCAAATCTATGCGACCCCATGAACCGCAGCATGCCAGGCCTCCCTGTCCATCACCAATTTCCGGAGTTTACCCAGACTCATGTCCATTGAGTTGGTGATGTCATCCAACCATCTCATCCTCTGTCATCCCCTTCTCCTCCTGCCCTCAATCTTTCCCAGCATCAGGGTCTTTTCAAATGAATCAGCTCTTCCCATCAGGTGGCCAAAGTACTGGAGTTTCAGCTTCAACATCAGTCTTTCCAATGAACACACAGGACTGATTTCCTTTAGAATGGACTGGTTGGATCTCCTTGCAGTCCAAGGGACTCTCAAGAGTCTTCTCCAACACCACAGTTCAAAAGCATCAATTCTTCGGAGCTCAGCTTTCTTTATAGTCCAACTCTCACATCCATACATGACTACTGGAAAAACCATAGCCTTGGCTGGACAGACCTTTGTTGACAAAGTAATGTCTCTGTTTTTTAATATGCTGTCTAGGTTGGTCATAACTTTTCTTCCAAGGAGTATGCATCTTTTAATTTCATGGCTGCAGTCCCCATCTGCAGTGATTTTGGCGCCCCAAAATATAAAGTCAGCCTCTATTTCCACTGTTTCCCCATCTATTTGCCATGAAGTGATGGGACCAGATGCCATGATCTTAGTTTTCTGAATGTTGAGCTTTAAGCCAGCTTTTTCACTCTCCTCTTTCACTTTCATGAGGAGGCTCTTTAGTTCTTCACTTTCTGCCATAAGGGTGGTGTCATCTGCATATCTGAGGTTATTGCTAGTTCTCCCGGCAATCTTGATTCCAGCTTGTGCTTCTTCCAGTCCAGCGTTTCTCATGATGTACTCTGCATAGAAGTTAAATAAGCAGGGTGACAATATACAGCCTTGACGTACTCCTTTTCCTATTTGGAACCAGTCTGTTATTCCATGTCCAGTTCTAACTGTTGCTTCCTGATCTGCATACAGAGGCAGGTCAGATGGTCTGGTATTTCCATCTCTCTCCATCTCTCCTCTTCCACAGTCAAAGGCTTTGTCATAGTCAATAAAGCAGAAATAGATGTTTTTTCTGGAACTCTCTTGCTTTTTCGGTGATCCAGAGAATGTTGGTAACTTGATTTCTTTAGGAACATTTAAATAAGGGTTTTAGAATTTCTTTGAGCATTCTAATGATTTTTATTATGTCTTCATTGGATGGTGACAGAAATGAGATTTTCATTCAATTAGGCTGCTGGGGGAGGAAAAATCGTTTTCCCTCTACTCGTCTAGGTTTTTGGCTGAGACCTCCGTATAATAAGACAGATTAATAAGAGAAAAACAAACAGAAGTTTAATAATATATATCCTCCTGCATTCATGGGAGAGACCCCTAAAATGAGTTACTCTTGTAAATGAGCCAAGTCATCACCTTAAATACCATCTTTAGCAAAAGAACAAAAGAAGATGTTGATGGGGGTAAATTATCAGGTAAAGCACAGTAAGCAAAGATAAGGATGTTATGAAGATTTAAGTGCAAACATTCTCCATGGGTAAGAGTTTCTAGAGAGTCAGAGTCCTCTTCCTGGTATAAAGAGGGAGTGTGTATGTTAGTTGCTTCAGTCATCTCTGACTCTTTGCGACCCCATGGACTGTAGCCCACCAGGCTCCACTGTCCATGGGATTCTCCAGGCAAGAATACTGCAGGGGGTTGCTATTCCCTTCTCCAGGGGATCTTCCCCACCCAGGGATCAAACCCACGTCTCCTGCACTGACAGGCAGATTCTTCACCACTGAGCCACCAGGGAAGCCCTATAGAGAGGGAGACACACTTACAAATGGAGATTTCCCTTATAAATGTAAATGCATCTTATGAGAAGGTAACTTCTACTGGGTTTCCAAAGCTTTTGCTTTCTCTGCTGTTTCTTAAAAATAACAAACTCAAAATAATCCATATGCCAAAGGAGCGTATTTGGGGGTAACATATTCTGTTTCCCTTCAAGGCTTTCACCCCATGAGTGTTTTTGGAGCATCTACTAGGGGCAGAGTTCTGTGCCTAGACCTTTGCAGGGATTTGTAGGTAATGAGACTCCCCAGAAATGGGGCTGGAGACATACAAAATCCTGGTGGAGCATGAAGATTTTGCTGATGGAGGGCCAAACTTTCCCCTAGGAGAGAGAAAGTTCAGAGGGGCCTCTTGGTGATACTTGGTGAAAGATTACCAGAGAGAGACCATGTTTCTCTTTCCCAGGTCTAGGAGGCAATCAGCTCTGGCAGGGACATTTATAGACCACTCAGCCCAGAGCACCAACCAGAAAGTCCCTCTCACCAAAGCATCAGTTGTGGCATCAGGATTCTCTAGTCTGTAAAACTTCCATTTTCTTTTGAACGGAAGCCATAAAAATGCCTCTCCTTCCACTAGGAGTGACCTTTTGTCACAAGGGCACACATTCAGGATTGCTTTTGTGCTGAACTCCTACAGTGTTTATAATGAAATCATTTTCCCACTTAAAAAAATCCTCCTCCTTTACCCATAGGGCTTAGGTCTGGTGCTAAGGGATCAAGGCCATGAAGAAATCTGTGTGATCAATTTCTTTTGAGGAGTTACGCTTCACACAGCCCAGGCTCTGTCACTTCACCAAGTTTGATCCTCTGTTCCTGTAGGATAGGTTTGTGACTGTGAGTCTCCTCAAGCTGTGACTGGGTTCATGCCCTTTCAGATTTAAGAGTTAGCAACCCAAGTCAACTGACTTCAGCTAAAACAGAAACGGGCTTGTGTTACTGAGAAATTTGGGCATAAACTTCAGGCATGGATGGATCCAAGGGCCCCCAGGATGTTAACAGGGCTTTCTCTGTTTCTAACCATTAATTCTACTTTTTACTCTGTTTGGCTTCATTCTCTTCCAGTTTATAAGTGCTTCCTCCATGTGGTTGAAAACATGACCACCAAAGTCTTCAGACTTATAGCACTGCAGCTTGAGAGTCAAGGAAAATGAGCGTGGCTCTCATGCCCAGCACCTGTGTATATGATTCTCAGAGATGCATTCTAACAGGCCTCATTCGAGTCAAATGTCCATCCCTCAACCCAATCAGTAGCTAAGGGGATGTGGTGGTGAAGTCAAGCGCTGCAGTAGCCTGCCTCCGTGATGGCTCCCAACTATCCCAATCTCTTGGTATTAACTCTCTTGTGCAATGTCCCACCACATTGTATCAGGCTGGTCTGTGCAACCAGTAGAAAAAAGCAGATGTACCAGTGTATGACTTCTGATACCAGGTTATAAAAGGCCCTGCAACTTCCTCTGGGTCTTTCTCTTGGATCATTCCTCTGGGAGAAGCCAGCTGTGTGTCCTGAGAGGCCCACATAGTGAGGAATGAAGGTCTCTGGCCTACACACAGCAAGGAACTGAGACTTCCTGCTAATATCCACATGAGTGAGCTTGGAAGCGGATCCTCTAGCCCTAGTCTAGGCCTCAGATGATTGCAGTCCTGGCCAACATCTTGACTGCTACCTCCAGAGACACCCTGAGCCAGAGCCGCTTAGCTAAGCTGCTTCCAAATTCTTGATCCATAGAAACTGAGAGATAATACATGTTTGTTGTTGTGAGCCACCAACTTCTGAAGGAATTAGTTATGTAGCAGTAGATGACTGGCACATGTGCCAACATTTGTGGTCAGGGAAGCCAGGTGAAATAATTGAAAGCCCTATCTGAACCAGAGCCAAACCAAATGGGACAAGTGGAAGCTTCCCAAAGGAAAGCTGGGATGTCAATACCAGAAAAATGGAGATCTTGCTGATTCTCGAAAGGATACTAGACAGGCCAAAATAACAGCTGTCTAATAGGTTCCAAATTGGGAAAGGAGTACGTCAAGGCTGTATATTGTCACCCTGCTTATTTAACTTGTATGCAGAGTACATCATGAGAAATGTGGACTGGATGAAGCACAAGCTGGAATCAAGACTGCTGGGAGAAATATCAGTAACCTCAGATATGCAGATGACACCACCCTTATGGCAGAAAGCGAAGAGGAACTAAAGAGCCTCTTGATGAATGTGAAAGAGGAGAGTGAAAAAGCTGGCTTAAAGCTCAACATTCAGAAAACTAAGATCATGGCATCTGGTCCCATCACTTCACAGCAAATAGATGGGGAAACAATGGAAACAGTGACAGACTTTATTTTTTTGGGCTCCAAAATCACTGCAGCTAGTGACTGCAGCCATGAAATGAAAAGATGTTTGCTCCTTGGAAGAAAATGTATGACAAACCTAGTGTATTAAAAAGCAGAGGCATTACTTTGCTGACAGAGGTCCGTCTAGTCAAAGCTATGGTTTTTCCAGCAGTCATGGACGTAAGAGTTGGACCATAAAGAAAGCTGAGCGCCAGAGAATTGATGCTTTTGAACTGTAGTGTTGGAGAAGACTCTTGAGAGTCCCTTGGACTGCAAGGAGATCAAACCAGTCAATCCTAAAGGAAATCAGTCCTGAATATTCATTAGAAGGACTGATGCTGAAGCAGAAGCTCCAATACTCTGGCCACCTGATGCAAAGACTGACTTGTTGGAGAAGACCCTGATGCTGGGAAAGATTGAAGGCAGGAGGAGAAGGGGGACACAGAGGATGGCATCACTGACTCGATGGACATGAGTTTGAGCAGGCTCCAGGAGCTGGTAATGGGCAGGGAAGCCTGGTGTGCTGCAGTTCATGGGGTTGCAAAGAGCTGGACGTGACTGTGTGACTGAACTGACTGAATACCATTCTTCAGACAAATAGGCCTTCAGTCTCCTAGGACTTCAAACTTGCCCAGGTTGGCATGAAGCCCAATGGTGGCCTTGGCTCCAGTTCCTTTTACTACTACTAGAGGATTCATTATCAAATGTACAAAGTTATTTCTGGTCCTAATTTTCCCTGTTACCAAGAGATGGATCTTGGCTGCCAGCTGTACGACTATGTTGCCTTTCCAAGACTCAGCTTCCTCATCTGTAAAATGAGGTAATAGTTATATCCACATCTTGGGGTGGTGATGAGGATTAAATAAACATATGTGCTTAGCCCAATACTTTCCATGTAATGAATCCCAAACATACGCTGCTGTTAGAATATCTGAATTGGCCTGAAACGCAGGCCAACTGTCTCAAGGGTCCTTAAGAGAGAAAGGCAGAGGGCATTACATAAGCAGGAGAGGAGAGGACAATGTGACCACAGAAGTGGAGGTTGGAGCCGTGATGCCATGAACTGCTTGCTCCACGTGTGCTAGAAGTCACAAGGACCAAGAGGCAAGAAACAGTTTCCCCAAGAGCCTCTAGAGGGAGCATGGACCTGTTGACGCCTTGCTTTTGGCCCAATGAAACCGGCTTCAAACTTCTGACCTCCAGAGCTGTAAGAGAATGGTTGTCTGTTGTTTTAAACCACCGAGTTTGTGGTAATTTGTTACAACAGTTATAGGAAACTAATATAGAATTATTATCTAAAAAGTCACCTGTACCTGTCCAGTCCAAGGCAGGCAATGTAAAAGAAGATGCAGAAATGGGAGTGATTTAGTGATTAGACTTCATTGTTCCTGGCATCTCCTATGAAATATATAGAAATAGCCTATATTACAGAAATGTAGACATTCACTTAACTTGCAAGCTAAAAAGATAAAAAGAACGTGATAGAAAATTTGACCTGAAAGTTTTAAAGAGAGAAAAAGAGACCTTAAAATGGTACTTAAACACTCTTTTACTGTCAAAGGTATAAACTATTCTCCTGAAAAGAAAAACCTTTAAATCATATGAACACACTAGGTTTGGAACTCTTTTCTGACAGTTCTTTTTAGAATGCTTCTTTATCAACTTATCACCTCCAACTTTTGGTAGACGGAGAATATTGCTAGCAAAATTTGTCAGTGGAGCAAAGACTTATCTAAGCCATCTATTGAAATTCTTTTTACAGACTTCTATTTCAGGAGTGTAATTAAAGTCAGCTACAGAAGCTTGAATTCTCACTGGATGTGATCTCTGATGGCCAATCTCTTGTGAATTCCATTTCAATGTTATGTTAATTACACAATACATTTAATTAAGCTTTCTGCTTTGTGGTCCTCCTGCTATGCTTTATGCCTTGATATTCCTAGGGTGAACCTGGCAGTCATTGCTTTGCATGTACATCACATGTATGTTTTGTACCTACAGGGAATTCCACAACGTAGAAAGTTAGAATTTGTGCTTTAAAAGGCATAATGTCTGGGGGACTCTTTCTATGTTGCCCCTGTTGGTGGAGGATTTGTAGCTCTAATACCTTGGTTCTTACCAAGCCAGTTTCAAAACTACCCTATTCTGGGTACTAGGGCAAAGTATGTTAGAACTGCAGGGCACAGATGCCTGGGTGTTATCCAGACAAAGACTTGGATGGCACAGCCATAGAGACAAGAGCTCCTGCTGCTCACTAATTTAACTCTTGTGTGTGGATACCCAAAATAGAAGCAGATGCTACCTCTTCTTTAGTGGCTTCCCACTAATGGCATAATGATGGATCAAATGTCAAAACTTCCAGGCCTTCAAAATCCTGATTTCACAGTAGTTGAGCCCCTTTAAGTACTTTGGCCACCTCATGGGAAGGATTGACTCATTGGAAAAGACCCTGATGCTGGGAGGGATTGGAGGCAGGAGGAGAAGGGGACGACAGAGGATGAGATGGCTGGATGGCATCACCGACTCGATGGACATGAGTCTGAGTGAACTCCGGGAGTTGGTGATGGACAGGGAGGCCTGGTGTGCTGCGATTCATGGGGTCGCAAAGAGTCAGACACGACTGAGCGACTGAACTGAACTGAATTGAACTGAAAACTGTCATGACCATGTGACACAATGACAAAGGAGGTGGTTTTGAGAGGCACAAACCTATCAGGACAGCAGCAGGCAAAAGAGAGAGGACTATAGCCCATATGCCCAATACGTAGACACCATACATGGTAGGTGGCTGGGCCAAGACTCACGGTCATGAGGGGATCTGAATGTGAGATCTTTCTAAACATTAGATTATACACCATGATTTTCAATATTTGAATCATCTGGATCTTGATGGCTTTATTCCATATATGCTGAAGAAGTTTTAGTATGACTTTTCATCTGTGGCCAAATGCATGCTATTTATCTTCCGCAGCTGACTCTGCTTTGGGTTCGTGTTCAGTTTGTTCTAAACTGAAAATAAAATTACACTTAGAGAAAATAAAATTACATTTCAGGGTCAGAGATTTGATGGGTAGTAGGGAAAAGGGAGACTCCTGAAGCCAGCCAGATCCTTTCTTAATGCCACATTGCTTGCCTAAGAGGTGGGACTAGAAAATTCAGAGGCAACACAAGGAGGCAGGTTGTCAAGTACAGTGGTATCATAATATTTTCTCAAATGATCATTGTGGCTGCTACCACAACTAGTAATTACAATTAAACTTCCTTAATAACTATACTAGTAACATTGACTTTGTGGTTGAGCTGAAGCATATTGTTGTATTTTCTAAATGAAAATCTGTTAAATAAATTAAGACTGCAGACAAGACCATTGAGTGGAGAGGCTGTATTCAATCCGTTTAGAGGCAACCATTTACATATAACATGCAAACACTTGATATGCTAAATATAAGCACTAAATCAGTATGCTGATGACAAAAATGCTTATCTGCTTGCTAAAATTGGTTTCCTGGGCAAAGTCCAATTACAGATACTATATATTCTTGAAAGCATGAAAATGGGTTTTGCTTTAGATCAAAATATTCCTGCTGTTCTCTAAATGGATATACTGTTAGTTTAACTATTTCTTAAGTCATAGAAATCTGGTCTAATCATGTCATTTTAGCAACCGAGGATCAAGCGCTTCATTGATGAGATACATTATTCTGTGACAACTGGGCTACTGTCATAGACTTGAATACTTTCTTTCATAAGTACAAAGAAGGTTCAAAGTCATTGACACTGTCCTGCCACGGTGGTCACTGTAAGCTACTACTTTTGCCATTTATTTCTCTCCCATCTGTTTGGTTGGTATGGTTGACTGGCACTTGGCATGCCTTTCAACCTCCTTCTCATGTGGATACTGTACCACAGGGGCTAAAAAGCTAAAAACTACATTCCCCAGTGGAAGTGAAGTGGAAGGCATCTACCTGATGCTTCAGTGTTTCCGCTGACACACACAGTCCTCAAGACAATCTGGGGTCTAGTCAGCCTGGTGAATGGCAAGAGGCCACCATGGCCATGGGAACTAGGTTTTAGCTGTGTATTCAATCATTATAGTAGCAACCCCTGTTTTTCACCTTCTCTTTCACTGCACCCCTAACCCCAGAAAAAAGTGTCCACCAGGACCTACTCTCGCTCCACTTAAACTACTCTGGGCTGCTCTAGCGCAGCTGGAGGACCCAGGATTCTATATTCACCTTGGTCCCTGCGCTCCCTGCAAGTGAAAGCTGATGGGGAGCTCTGGGAGTTTTAATTCTTTTCTTGAAAAAACAAACAAATGTCATTTCTGGGGGAAAAAAATCTTCCTCATAATACAAATTTGGATAGACAGCACAAGAAAAAAATACAGAGGCACTTGAAAACTTTTGTTCTTAATTTGTAAGAAATGAAAGTGAAAGTGAAGTCATCTCCAACTCTTTGTGACCCCATGGACTCTAGCCTACCAGGCTCCTCCATCCATGGAATTTTCCAGGCAAGAGTACTGGAGTGGGTTGCCATTTTCTTCTCCAGGGGATCTTTCTGATCCAGGGATTGAATCCCGGTCTTCTGCATTTCAGGCAGACACTTTACCATCTGAGCCACCTGGGTAAGAAATGAGGAGCAATTAAATGCTTTAGCATGATAACAGTGGTGTTTTACAAAGATATGTCTAACAAGAATTAGAGAAGAAGGTGGAATCAGGTAAGCTATGGAATTAAGTAAGCTACCTAGCAGGCTGTTTTCATAGAGACTTCATTCATTCGTTCATTTGAGAGACACTTAACAAGTTGTTATTACTCCCCAGGCTTTGCACCAGATGCTAAGGATACAGTTGAAGCAAGACGGACTGTGCCTTAGAGAAGCTTATAATAATGAAGTGAGAAACAACAATCCAGCATAGTAAATGCTAAATAGAGGATACTGTGAAAACACTTGGGCTTCCCTTGTGGCTCAGCTGGTAAAGAATCTACCCGCAATGCGGGAGACCTGGGTTCTATCCCTGTGTTGGGAAGATCCCCTGGAGAAGGGAAAGGCTACCCACTCCAGGATTCTGGCCTGGAGAATTCCATGGACTGTATAGTCCATGGGGTCTCAAAAGAGTCGGACACGACTGAGTGACTTACACTTCACTGAAAACACAAGGACAAGTAGAAAAAGCAACATTTAAACTGACAACTTAAAAATGAGTAAGGAGTGACTCCACAGAAGGATGAGGTGAAGTGGTGGGAAAAACCATCCAGGTAGAGTGAAAAGCACGTTCAAGGGCTCCCAGGTGAGGAAAGAGAGCTTCTTTGAGGAACCGGAAGAAGTTGGGTGTGTCTGGAGCCTCTGAGTTGGAGGATGGGAAAGAGGAGAGGAAAATGGGGAGGGATGAGATTGGAGAGAGTGAAGCTTTGAAGGGCTTTCCAGGCCTGTTACAAACTTCAGGATTTCTCCAGGGAGCATGAGGCAGCTGCTTAAGCAGAGCAGGGACAAGATTACATTTGCACTGTAGAAATTCATTCTGTCATACATAAAATGGATCGCAGGGGAAGAAACCGAAGGTTGAGAAACTAACGGGGAGGCTGCTGCCCTAGGCTAGGAGCAAGACAGTGATGGCCTAGATTAGGGCAGTGGCAGATGGCAATGGAATGGACCCAAAACACTTTTCAAAGAGGGATCTTCAAGATGTCCCTTTGTTCAGTTTTTTCTTTTTTAATAATTTTAGTTTTTCATATTGTATAAGTAGAATTATAACTCTGATACACCTCTTATTTGACCACGTTGGAGTGGCCTGACTACTGGACGCTATTAACAGGCACCACCATACACTCAACAGTAGCTGCTGAAATGAGTGGCTTAGGGCCACAGAGAATATAACAAACTTCTATAGGGAGTCAGGCAAAATTAAATCAATTTTGTGACGCCAAATATCTCCCTCAATTCTCTAGCTGAATTCTTAGTTTCTAGAAGGCAAGGCTTGTGGTGTGAGATGACCCTGGAGAAGGAGGAAGGGGTCAGTTCATGGAGGACCTTGTAAAACCCAGTAAGGACTTTTGTCTTTATCTGAAGAACAGTGGGAAACCATGGAGGGCTATTCCAATTGAAAAAAATAAAAATGGTAGATTGTAATTTTAACAGAGAAAAAAGAATTTTGGAGAGGACCGGATATGTGTGAGAAGATCATAAATTTGAAGAACCTTAGAGCCATGCAAGAGAAGTCAAGTGGAAAGTGAATATAAATGTCTGGCACTCATGGGAGAGGCCTGGAATGAGCATAGAAATTTGTGTGGAAGTCATCTATGCATAAACTGTTATCTTTTTTCTTAATAAACGCTGGTTCTTTATATATTATTGAAATTAATTATGGGACTATAATTTCGGTAACAAATATTTTCTACTGGTTTACTGTCTTTAAACTTATAGTGTTTTTTAAAATAAGAGAGAAGGTTTAATTTTTACTTGGTTAAAATTATGAGTATTTCCCTCATTAGTTTCTTAACTTTTTTCAGGATGATTGACTCTGCATCAGGTTTATAAACATGCTCCCATATATATTTTTAAAATATTTTCAGAGACTTTTTTTTACAGTTATACCCTCAATCCATCTGGAATTCCTTTTTGTTTATTTATTTATTTATTTTTATTTTTTTTAATTTTTATTTTTACTTTATTTTACTTTACAATACTGTATTGGTTTTGCCATACATTGACATGCATCCACCACGGGTGTACATGTGATCCCAAACATGAACTCCCCTCCCACCTCCCTCCCCACAACATCTCTCTGGGTCATCCCCGTGCACCAGCCCCAAGCATGCTGTATCCTGCATCGGACATAGACTGGTGGTTCGATTCTTACATGATAGTATACATGTTTCAATGCCATTCTCCCAAATCATCCCACCCTCTCCCTCTCCCTCTGAGTCCAGATCCTTTTTGTTTATTGTGTAAAGTATGAGTCTTTTTTTCCCCAATAGATAGCTAATCATTCCAACACTCCTGGCCAGGCTGTCCTTTAATTCCACCTTTATCATACATTACCTTTTCACATATATGAGTCTATTTCCAAACTCCTTATTCTGCTTTATCAATTTGGTGTCTTCATTAGTATCTAATTATAGAGAATGTTTTGATATCTGGTGAAATATTGTCTCTAATTGGGCATGAGTAAGTTCTAGTGCTGAGATTTATCCCTCTTCTTTTGTTAAAGAATCCACATGATCCATTCTCAGCTTGCATTTGTCATTACAAAATCTCATATTACACATTACAGTTTCCAGGTTAACTGGAAATTTCCTTTCATATTTTAGGTTGATAAAAGATTATAATCTTAGCATCAGTATGTGTTAAATTACATCACACTGGTATAACCTGGGACAGTTCCATCAGCCAACACTCTCCATGCTGTCTAGATTCTGGTGAATTACTAATAGTATTCATTTCTTTTTGATCTTCGGTCTGGATTTAGGAGTCTTTCTATATGAATTTTGGCTTATCTTTGGCTACCCATTAAGTACCTCCTTTACACTAGGAAACAATTCTCTCAGGCTTTTTGCATTGAATTGAACGTCATCAAATATTAGCTCTGCTTTTATTCTGACAGATGGGCACACTCTTTCGGTTGTTTGAATTTAAGCAGCAAAAGAGCACAGAGGAGAATGTCTAACTTCTCAGCAACTTTTAGGTTGCTTTAATTTTTAAAAGTTTATTTTTTTGGCCACACTGATTGGCTTGTGGGATCATAGTTCCCCCATCAGGGATCAAATCCATGCCCCTTGCATTGGGAGTGCAGAGTCCTAACCCCTGGACTGCCAGGGAAGTCCCTGGGTTGCTTTTAAAATAATGTTATTATTCACTGCCTCCAGCCCATTAAGAAAGTATTGGATATGACGGAAAGCTTTGTGTGAAGCTAACTGTAGCTAGAAAAGGAGAGGTGGCTTGATTGCTATGACCTGCCCAATACATTTTTTTAAAACTAGAAAAATAAAATATAACATCTTTTAACTTGAAAAAAAAAAGGGGTATGGCATTAATCTGATCAAGATGTGACTAGTAAAAGTTTTCACTATTCATCAATATCCTTACCATTTAAACTATTAGGGGACTTCCCTGGTGGTCCAGTGGTTAAGACTTCACCTTCCAATGCAGGGGGTGTGGGTTCGATCCCCAGTCAGGGAGCTGAGATCCCATATGCCTCACGACCAAAAAGCCAAAACGTGAAGCAGAAGCAATATTGTAACAAATTCAATAAAGACCTACAAAAAAAAAAAAAAAGATCCACATCTTAAAAAATCTTAAAAAAATAATAAACTATTATAAGAATTTTTTAAATGTGAAAAATGCAATAGAAACTAGTTATACAAACAGCTTTTGTCAGAAATCCTTCCAGCCTGGAGTCTGCCGTAGCTATAGAATTTTGAAACCGATTATCTTAATGCAAATTCCTGTGCCCTACACAGTGAGGCCAAACAAACTAAAACAGAGTTTGGAGCTGAGAAAGGTTTACTGCAGGGCCACACAAGGAGACAGGTAGTTCATGCCCTAAAAAGCTCAGAGGACTTTTAAAAGCCAGGTGAGGGAAGTGGGTCAGAAGGTCTGTGATCAGCTTGTACACAACTTCCTGATTGGCTGATGGTGAGGTAGCAGAGTGATGTCATAGGGGTGAACATTATTATCAGTCCTTAGGCTCCAAGAGACCTGGGACTCTGTGCTCAGTCATCACAGTCTTCACATAGTTAACATCTTCCTTTTGTCGGAGGGAGAGAGAGTTTTTTACATTTACACAACAACTCAGGAAATGCACATCAAATACAATTATCTAGGGGCTTCCTTGGTAGCCCAGTTGGTAAAGAATCTATCTGCAATGCAGGAGACCCTGGTTCGATTCATAAGTCAATTCATGGGTTGGGAAGATCCCCTGGAGAAGGGATAGGCAACCCACTCCAATACTCTTGCCTGGAGAATCCCGTGGACAGAGGAGCCTAGCAGGCTACAGTCCATGGGGTCGCAAAGAGTTAGACACAACTGAGCAACTTTCCCTCACTCAGATTCTTCAGAGAGGAGCTAAGGCAAAGGATACGGGGATACTGGGGAAGGCCGGTCCTGGGAAGGCTCTTTAGGGTCCTGCTTGGTTGCAATTAGGCTTCAGTCCTTTTGCAAAAGGAGCTTTTCAAAACAAACAAATGCTCATCTACATGTTGATGAACAAGTTATTTGTATGTTCATTGAATGTCTCACATACCCCCAAACTCATCTTGCCCACCCTTACAAAACCCCATGTTATATTTGTGTATTTCCCCCTCTGTCCTTTATAGAGGCTATAGGGACTTCTTTGTCTCTTGCCTGAAATTTCCTCACCTGCAAACTCCAATTCAACTATGGAGATCCAGTTCAAATGTCACCTCCTCTGAGAAGCCTACTTTTACCTTCCCAGGCAGAATTAGTCACTTTTCTCATAGCAGAGCTTCCTTACTTCTGTAGTATCAGTTTACATCATCCTTTCAAAACTGAGATCCTCAGCACCAAACAATATTTCCACAGTGGTTGTGTACAGTAATTGGAATGAATGAAGGAATATTAAAAGTTGAGATTTACTTATCTTTCTCTTCTTGATGTTCCAGTCCTTATTCTTTTCCTTAATACGCTCAGTTTAGTTCAGTCGCTCAGTCGTGTCTGACTCTTTGCGACCCCATGAACTGCAGCACGCCAGGCCTCCCTGTCCATCACCAACTCCCGGAGTTTACCCAGACTCATGTCCATTGAGTCAGTGATGCCATCCAGCCATCTCATCCCATCCTCAATTTTTCCCAGCATCAGGGTCTTTTCAAAAGAGTCAGCTCTTCACATCAGGTGGCCAAAGTATTGGAATTTCAGCTTCAACATCAGTCCTTCCAATGAACACCCAGGACTAATCTCCTTTAGGATGGAGTGGTTGGATCGCCTTGCAGTCCAAGGGACTCTCAAGAGTCTTCTCCAATACCACACTTCAAAAGCACCAATTCTTCAGTGCTCAGCTTTCTTTATAGTCCAACTCTCACATCCATACATGACTACTGGAAAAACCATAGCCTTGACTAGACAGACCTTTGTTGGTAAAGTAATGTCTCTGCTTTTGAATATGCTGTCTAGGTTGGCCATAACTTTCCTCCCAAGGAGTAAGCGTCTTATAATTTCATGGCTGCAATCACCATCTGCAGTGATTTTGGAGCCCAAAAAATAAAGTCAGCCACTGTTTCCACTGTTTCCCCATCTATTTGCCATGAAGTGATGGGACTGGATGCCATGATTCTGAATATTGAGCTTTAAGCCTACTTTTTCACTCTCCTCTTTCACTTTCATCAAGAGGCTCTTTAGTTCATCTTCACTTTCTGCCATAAGGGTGGTGTCATCTGCAATATGCTCTCAGAATTTTTCAATAATACTAATGTCTTGTTTTTCATAGTGTTTTACATTTTCTTAAGTAGTTCCATTTATTTCCAGACTTTGAACTTTCTTTTGATGGGCAGGATGCATCCCCCCTCCCAACCTCATTTTTATCAATGAGGAAACTGTGACCCAGAAATGCCAAGGTGCTGCATGATTGCCCAATTAGAAAGAAACTCAGAAGTGGATCTTTGGCTTTCTGACAACAGTCTAATGCTTTTTTTCCATGATATGACCCTTTTTCTACAATATCTTCATTCTCCAGAGATTCAGTTGAGTTATACTACAAAACATGCAAAGCAAATAACATCTTAATGTGAAACTCTGAAGACTTTCTTTAAAAGGGGAAAAGGCAAAAATGCTCATTCTTCAGTCAGTTCAGTTCAGTCACTCAGTCGTGTCTGACTCTTTGTGACCCAATAAACTGCAGCACACCAGGCCTCCCTGTCCATCACCAACTCCCGGATCTTACTCAGACTCATGCCCATTGAGTCAGTGATGCCATCCAGCTATCTCATCCTCTGTTGTCCCCTTCTCCTCCTGCCTTCAATCTTTCCCAGAATTAGGGTCTTTTCCAATGAGTCAGCTCTTCACATCAGGTGGCCAAAGTATCGGAGCTTCAGCTTCAGCATCAGTCCTTCCAATGGATACTGATGCTAGGTCAAAAACGGTCATTCTTACTACTTCTAATTCATCACTCTTGAATGTTTTAAATATTGCACAATTTAAAATTTATTAAGCTAGTTTAGAAAGCAGAGTCCACTCTTTAATCTCTAACTTTGTATTTTAATTACTGCTCTGAACAATAGTGTTTGTTTTAATCTGAAAAATAACCCTCATCACAAATCCTGATTTTTTTTTTTAAACAGGTACTCAACATACACTTGATCTTAGCCAAAAGGCTGAGAAGCGATGGGTACTTGGCATACAAAAACTACACTGGCATGTTTCATATATTTTTGGATGAACTATGTCCCTTTATAAAGTCCACAGGAAAAGTTTTCTGAATTACATAAAGAGAGAAAGCAGTACCAAAATATGTTCTTGACTATTAGCCATTTCTTGAACTGGTGCAAGCGATGAATGAATGTTCCAAAATTATTCATCTATTGATTTGGAACTTAGCATATGTTGTTCCTCATAGTTGGTGTTCCCAGAGTTTCCTCATTTGTTCTTCTTTTCTTCTTCAACAAAGTGTTCTCCTTGGATGGTCCCAGCTCTTCCCATGGCTTCACCTTCTAGGTGCCAGCTTATAACTGCCAACATTTTAATTTCATCTATGATCAAAGCTGTTCACTAAGAATTTTCTCAGGCTACTTGATACTTCTTCCTTGGTGTCTCTGTCAAATTGAACATGGACTCATTATTTCCTCCACTCCTGGCATTTTGTCTCCTTGCTCCCACCTCCTCCACAAATACTGTAGGGCTTATTCTCTATTGCCAGGGCCACTTCCTTATCTAGGTCTTTGTCTCTAGCCTAGCCTGTCCCCAGAGTGCTTATCTGATCTTTTGGTCCCCTATCTCCCCTACTGGAAACTTTCCTGGTGGTCCAGTGACTAAGACTCTGCACTCCCAATGCAGGGGGCCTGGGGTCCATCCCTGGTCAGGGAACTAGATCCCACATGGTGCAACTAAGAGTTTCAATGCTGTGACTAAAGATCACACAAGCCTCAACTAGGACCCGGCACAGTCAAATGGATAAAAGAATATTAAAAAAAATCAAACAACAGGGAAAACTGGTACCTGGTATATGGAGACTTTCTGCACTATCGTCACAACTCTTATGTAGGTCTGAAAGTATACTAAAAATTAAAATGCATTAAAAATTTTTAAAATGAAAAGAAAAAACTACTCTCCTGGCTACATGTTTATAGGATTAATCTAAATCCAGTGTCATTGACATTAGCAAGTCCTTCACAATCTGGTTCCATCTACCACTACAGACAAAGTTTCAGCTACTTTCTACACATCCAATACTTCACTCTCAATTTACTGTTCTCCAAATGTACCAGGTTTCAGCGTATTTTGTTGGGTCAATGGTTAGGTCTGCATGCAAAGTCCTTTTTAACCCAAATATACACAACGTGTTGGTTGCACTTATTCCAAAAGACATTAGGTGTGCTAAGCTTCTTAAAAAAGCATAGTAAACTGCTTTCTAGGACCTTGCCCATCACTCAGACAACCTTCTATACAATGTCTTTGGCCTTTACCACTATAGGACATTGGTCTTTCAAAGAATTCCAATAAGATTAGGGCAAAATATTAATAACGAGAAAAAAAAACACTTTTGATCTTGATTTTGTAAGTTTTGGAGTATAATTTCAATTTTGTAAAAATACCTGAAACGAAAAAGGGCATTTATGTCTAAGAAAAGAGAAAAAAGAATAGGAAGGAAATCCATTTAAAAAATAAACTATGTGTACTCCCAAGTGGTAGATTATAGATAATGTTTCTTGCCTTTTTGTGCTTTCTTTTTGAAAATTACGACATATAATAAACATGCAAAATGTATGTCAAGCACATGTACTTTTACTTTAAAGCCAAAACCAAATACAGTGTAACTGTCACCTACGTCAATAAAATAGATCCCAACAGAGGTTTTCCACATGCAACCTCCTTGACAATGACCCTCAGCCTTCCCAGAAGTAACTGGTAAGTCCTGATAAACAAGTCCTTGTTTTTCAAGTTTCTTTGTTTTGTTTTACCTGTAGGTATGGATCCTGGGCTTCCCAGGTGGCTCAGTGGTAAAAAAAAATCCACCCGCCAAGCAGGAGATGTGGGTTTGATCCCAGAGTTGGGAAGATACCCTGGAGAAGGATATGGCAACCCACTCAAGCACTCTTGCCTGGAGAATTCCAGGGACAGAGGAGCCTGGCAGGCTACAGTCCATGGCGATGCAAAAGAGTTGGACACGACTTGGCAACAGCAATGCTGGATTAAGTATTATCTGAACGGAATCATAACATTTGGGTTCTCTTTCTCTCCGTCTCACTCTTGCTATCTCTTCTTTTTTATTTTTCTAACATTATGTTTTGTAGCTGTGTATTTTCATTGCTTTTGAATATTTATTCTGTTGAATAATTATGCCACAATATATGCTGCTGTTGTTGTTCAATCGCTAAGTCGTGTCCAACTGTTCGCGACCCCATGGACTGCAGCACTCCAGGCTTCCGTGTCCTTCACTAGCTCCCAGAGTTTGCTCAAATTCCTGTCCATTGAGTTGATGATGCTACCTAATATCTCATCCTCTGCCACCCCCTCCTACTTTTTCTTTGATCTTTCCCAGCATCAGGGTCCTTTCCAATGAGTTGGCTATTGACATCAGGTGGCCAAAGTATTGGAGTTTCAGCTTCAGCATCAGTCTTTCCAATGAATGTTCAGGGCTGATTTCCTTTAGGATTGACTGATCTGATTTCCATGCAGTCTAAGGGACTCTCAGGAGTCTTCTCCAGCACAATTCCAAAACATTAATTCTTTGGCTACAACATATATTCCCAGTTTACTGTAGGTGGACTTGGGGGCTACTACAAATCATGTTGCCATGAACATTGTTAAAAGTTTATTTGCGGGACTTCCCTGCTCCAGTGGCTAAGGCCCCATGCTCCCAGTGCAGGGGCCCCTGGCTCAATCCCTGGTCAGGGAACTAGACCCACATGCCACAACTAAGACCCAGCACAGTCCAAAAAAAAGGTCTATGTATTTAGGATGTGCATGCATGAGTTTTCTGGGGCATATACATAGAAGTAGACTGCCTGGGTCATAGTCTGTGTTTATCTTCCACTTTATTAGATAATGTCAAACTGTCTTCTAAGGCATTTGGAGTAATTTATACTCCCACCAGCCGTTTCTGAGAGTTCCTATGCTCCACATTATTCTCAAAACCTGATAGTCTTTTTTTTTTTTTAAACCCTTTTAATGGACGTATAATTGGCATTCTTTTAAAAGACTGAAAATAAATTTTTTTGCCAGTCTGGTGGGTTTGTAGTGATATCCCAGTGTGGTTTTAATTTTCATTTCCCTGATTTCAAAAGAGGTTAATGGAGTTTTCTCAGGCTTTGATTGATAGCCAAAGATTCCTACTTGCAGTTCCAAACTTATCCTGCTTCTTGTCTAACATCCCTTCTTCCCATATCTAAGTTTAGATGACTACCAGAGTCTCAGTTATTAATTTATTGACTCTTGGTTCCAAGCCCACCCTTTTCTTTGTAATACGGAACCGGTCTCTGCAAACCCTATTTTCTCCTTTGGCAACTGGCTCCATGTTAGGTCTTGCCAGTAGGAGGCGCCAGAGGACTTTCCTGCTTCCTGTTTGCTTCTTTCTTCCCACTGCTGCGATGGCTCGACCCGCTCGATGAGCAACTGATCCCTGCAGTATTCTCTGTGCGGTGGGGTGCTCTTTCTACCCAGCCACCTCTCGCGGGTTTCTCCCGCACTCTGGCTGGCGGTGGATGAGGTATTTCTGCAGCAGACCACACGATCTCCTTAGAGGTCTGAATCTCAGCTTTGCGGGGGGAGGTGGGACTCTCCTTGAATTTTCTAAGTTCCTTCTTTGTTTACTTTTCCCTCAGCCCTGCAAGTGGCAGCCTCTTTCCGCAGTAGTTATTTCTGTTACACCTTTCAGTTCTTTATATTCCAGAAGTTAACCACCCTTTGCCTAGTTAATAATTCTTCATATTCAATTTTCCCTGTTCAAATTGCTGGTGTGGTTCTGTTTCCCGACTAGACCCTGATTCTGATTTTGACTCCCCCTTGTTCTCTATCACTTGGACTTCCCCAAGGAAGTTCTGAGATAGATAGCTCAGTTGGTAAAGAATCCGCCTGCAATTCAGGAGACCCCAGTTCAATTCCTGGGTGGGAAAGATCCCCTGGAGAAGGGATAGGCAACCCACTCCATTATTCTTAGGCTTTCCTTGTGGCTCAGCTGGTAAAGAATCCACCTGCAATGCGGGAGACCTGGGTTTGATCCCTTAGTTGGGAAGATCCCCTGGAGAAGGGAAAGGCTACCCACTCTAGTATTCTGGCCTGGAGAATTCCACGCACTGTCCATGGGGTCGCAAAGAGTGGGACACGACTGAGCTACTCTCACTTCACTTTTCTCTATATCCCATCCAAGAGCTGCAGTTTAGGGGCCGTGCCCCAGTTCTTGCAAGGACCCCAGACAAGTGAAAAGATGTCATACTCTCAAAGCTACTGACCAAAAACGAGGGGCAGAGGCCAAGGTAGAATTTAATGATAAGATCTGGAGCCCCTAATAGGGAACTGAGATGTTAAACATCCTCTCCAGCATTTATTGTTTGTAGGTTTTTTGATGGTGGCCATGCTTACTCCTTGGAAGAAAAACTATGAGCAACCTAGACAGCATATTCAAAAGCAGAGACAATAACTTTGCTGACTAAGGTCCGTCTAGTCAAGGCTATGGTTTTTCCAGTGGTCATGTATGGATGTGAGTTGGACTGTGAAGAAGGCTGAGCGCCAAAGAATTGATGTGTTTGAACTGTGGTGTTGGAGAAGACTCTTGAGAGTCCCTTGGACTGCAAGGAGATCCAACCAGTCCATTCGAAATGAGATCAGCCCTGGGATTTCTTTGGAAGGAATGATGCTAAAGCTGAAACTCCAGTACTTTGACCACCTCATGAGAAGAGTTGACTCATTGGAAAAGACTGTGATGCTGGGAGGGATTGGGGGCAGGAGGAGAAGGGGACGACAGAGGATGAGATGGCTGGATGGCATCACTGACTCAATGGACGTGAGTCTGAGTGAACTCCGGGAGTTGGTGATGGACAGGGAGGCCTGGCGTGCTGCGATTCATGGGGTCGCAAAGAGTCGGACACGACTGAGCGACTGAACTGAACTGAGCTGAACTGATTCTGACCAGGTGTGAGGTGATACCTCACTGTAGCTTTGATTTGCATTTCTCTAATAATTAGTGATGTTGAGCATCTTTTCATGTGCTTTTTGGCCATCTGTATGTCTTCTTTGGAGAAACGTCTGTTTAGAGCTCCCTCCTGTTTTCCTTAATCTTATCTATATTCAGATCTAAGTCCATTTTTAATAATAGTTGTTTTTAACTTTTAAAAAGGGTATCATGTATGAAATATTTACCGTTACTCTCTTCACTTAATATTATACAGCTAAGATTTGTCCTTGTTGGTATGTGTTGCTACAGCTTATTCATTTTGACTGACTATAGTATTTTGTTTTATGAACATACTACAGTTGATCAATCCAGTCTTCTACCGATGCATACTTGAGTTGTTTTCAGGTTTTTGCTATTGTGAAGAATACTACTATGACTATATATGTGCATGTCTCCAAGGATACACATGTAAGAGTTTCTCTGTGATAAATTTAGGAGCAGAATTACTGGATCATAGGGCATGTGACTGTTCAGCATCATGATATAAGGTCAAACTATTTTTTGAAATGATTATATCAATATACACACCTAACAGCAGCAATTCTGTTGATCTATATCATTTTCAACACAAGATATTGTTAGACTTTAAAATTTCTGTCAATTAGTATGTGGAAAACAGCATCTTATTTTGGTCTTGGTTTGAATTTCTCTGATCGTTAATGGTATTTAACAGATTTTTCACATGCTAATTGTTCATATAGGTTTTGTCTTCTGTGAAATGTATGTTCTTGCCTGTCTTAGTCTGTTTAGGCTGCTATAACAGATACCATGGACTGGGTGGCTTATAAACACCAGAAATTTATTTCTCACAGTTATGGAGGCTGGGAAGTTCAAGATCAAAGTGCTGGCAAATCTGGTGTGTGGTCAAAGCCCACTTTCACATTCATACAGAATCATCTCCTGGCTGTGTCCTCACATGGGAGCCCTCTAGAGTATCTTTTACAAAGGCACTGACCACCCTCATGACTTAATTACCTCCCAAAAGCTCCGCCTCCCAATACCATCACATTGGGGGTTACTATTTCAACATATAGATTTGAGGGGACACAAACATTCAGTCCATAAAAATGAATTTGCCCATTTTTCTGTTTGGTTGCTTGTGCTTCCTTATTTACTTGTTGGAGTTCTTTATATATTTGAGTTTTGTGGATTGAAAATATATTCTCTTAGTTTGTAATTTGAAAGGAGGACTATGTCTGGGCTCAAAGGTCTATTCTAAGATCATGTGATTGGCCCAATTACTATACCTTCATAATTACTTCTGAGATATGGGAGTAAGTCTGTTCTACTATAGAAGTATTCTGGCTATTTTTGGTCCTTTCCCTTTAAAGCCATAAAGCTGTCGTTCTCTTCTAGAAGTGAATTTATCACACTCAGCCCCACCTCTGACACTGCATTGGCAATGTCTGTAGTCATTTTTGATTGTCACAACCTGCGACATAGTGGGAGATAGGTTTCTACTAGTATATAGTAGGTGGAGGCTGGGGATGCTATAAAACATCCTACAGTGACCAATGCCCCAGGAGAAAAAATTATTCAGTCCCAAATGTCAACACTGTCAAGGGTTAAGAAGCCTGGATATAAAATTTATAATTTTATTATCAGAATTCTTGGGAAAAAACCCATTGAAATATTGACTGAAATTTCACTGAATCTACAATCTGGGGAAAATTGATTGACTCTATGGATCATTTTTCATGTTGCTGTTGTTTTAAGAACCAACTTTCAGCTTTGCTAGTCTTTATTCTTTGGTTTTCAGTTCATTGATACTCTCACTTGTTTTTATTTTGTCTTTCCTTGGGTTTATCCTTTCTTTTTTTAACTTAATTTTAAGTTAAAATTAATTAAGTTTAATTTTAAGGCTTTCTTATTTTCTACTCTAGTCATCTAGGGCTATAAAAGTTATCAAGCATCATAAGAAAATTAATATCTTGGAACCAATCAGCTTTTGTTCTCTGAACACTTCTCTTTCACATTTTCCTTATTAATAATATATTTTGAATCTTATTTCTTCATGGTTGGGTGGTCTTTTGTCAGGGGGTTTCTTATCTGCTGCTGTTGCTGTTATACTATTTTGACTTTGTTTTATCTGGGTCTCATTATTGGTTCATTTAAGTCAACAAATGTATATTTTAGGGTAGGAGTTATAGGCTCCAAGAAATTAGAAAAGTAGAAAAATCTCATTTTTGTCTTGAGCTAATCATTTTATTTAGAAAACCAAGACAAAAAGGTAAGAGGTAGCAAAACCAAAAAAGTCTCACATAGAATTCTGATTATATAACATAGAAATTGGCAAAATAGCCAAAACCTTATATATCAACACTTGGTGTTTTAGCTCATGAAATACAGAATAAGCTCTTTAGCTATGTTTCTAAATTACATAGACTGTTGGATTTACTTTTAATGCCATTTCACTTTACCTCTATTTGAAAATTTAATACCTAATTTTAAGACCAGAAGTAGTTTTGAAATCTAATAATTTATAGTTTTAATTTGGGCTGCCCATCAGAATCCTGGGGAATTTTGAAAAAATATCAATGCCCAATTCCAGAGTGAAGGACAGGGAAGCCTGGTGTGCTGCAGTTCATGGGGTCACAAAGAGTCAGATACAACTTAGTGACTGAACAACAACAATTCCAGAGTAATAAGAATCACTTAGAGTGTGTGCGTGTTAAACATATTGGTTCCCAAGCACCTGCTCTGAAGAGTCAAATGTAATAGATCTAGAGCAAGGCCCTGGACCCTGAATGATTCATGAGTGTACTCGGTGATTTTCATGATCAAGCTAGGTCTGGGAAATGCCAATTTGGACCAATGCTCCTCAAACTATGCACACAAATCGCCTGGGTGATTTGTTAAAAAATGAAGATTCCGATTCCATGTGTTTTGTGTAAGGCATGAGATTCTGTCTTTTCAACAAGCTCTAGGACTTCATTGGTAGTCCAGTGGTTAAGACTCAATGCTTCCAGTGCAGGGGGCATGAGTTTGATCCCTGGTCGGGGAACTGAGATCCCACAGGTCACATGGTACAGCCAAAAACAAACAAACAAACAAAAACGGATAAGCTCTCACATGGTGAAGCTGCTGGCCTACCTTTTGAATAATAAGGATTTAGAACAATAGAATTTTCTTTGAGAGGGAAATGTTCTGCACTGTCCAATATGACAGTCACTAGCCACAGTGCTTGAAATCAGACTAGTGTGACTGAGGGACTGAATTTTTAATTTCATTTTAATTAATTTAATTCAAAATGGCTACATGTGATTTGAAAAAGAATAAATACATGTATACCTATAACTGAATCACTTTACTGTATACCTGAAACTAACACAGCATTGTTCATCAACTATGCTCCAATATAAAATAAAAAAAATAGCTACACATGGCCAGTGACTACCACAGTGGAAGCCAGATTTAGAACAAATATCCTTCAGGATAACTTGCAGAAAGAACTCTAGAATCATTTCAGATTAGTAAGTTGTACTGGTGTGTCAAACCTTTGATTTAGTAATCAGCATTCTCATATAGTGAAAACTGTGGATGTTATACTATTTCTGGAAGCCTCAATAGAATCAAGTTGTTTTTAAGTATGCTTTCTAGGAAATTTTTATTTATCTCATCTTTTGCAATTTGGCTACCAAAGTTCGTTTCTCATTTACAAAGTTTTTCAAAGTCACTTAATATTTGAAAAAGGGAATTAGGACAACTCATTTATTGAAACATTTGTCGTTGAAAAATATCCTCCTAAAATAATCCTGACTGTCCAATTCAGAAATAGTAAAACATATTTGGGACTGTTGGCAACTCTATTTACCAAGGATTTAAAATACTTAAGGCTGTTCACACCAAAAAACATTTGCAGTCATTTCCTCAGAGAGACGGCCAGAAAGTTGGCCCATCCTGCACTGCCAAAGCGTTTTATGAAAATTTTAAGCTTGCCTGTTATTTGTGGAAACTTGCTAGCAAATGGGTAGACGACAAGGACTGGATTGTTCATGATACTAAACCTTTAACATGTTGTGTCGTGCTTTGGAAATTCATGGACTTAGGCTTGGTATTTTTTTTTCCCCTTTCCTAGCCGACACTACATAATAAAAAAGGTTTGCACACTTTGGGTTTACACAAAGCATCCCACAAAACCACAACTTTCCATCTTCTTTTCTCAGGCACCTGGATTGAGGTCCCTAGCACTAGAGGGGAGAAGAGAGGCCATTGAGAGCGCTATGCTATTCGAGGCCTGCAGGACCCTGGGCTTTAGATCATGTGGTTGACTGACTCCCTCCCTCTAGATGCACAGAGGCATGGTTTGGAAAGACAACTTGCTGGAAGTGTGTAAAGGAGAGTTTGGTGGAAATTTCCAAAAGCCAGAAGCTAAAGATCTTCTTTAAGAAAAGGAAGAAAATATTCTCTGAGTGAACTTCATCTTGGCTTGTCTGATTTCACTATGTCCTATATTCAAAGTTTACAAGACTTTGTATGAAGGGTTATTTTTATTCACTTACATAAACATAGGTAATGGGGCTTCCCTGGTGGTTCAGAATCTGCCTGCAATGCAGGAAACAGAGGAGATACGGGTTCCATCCCTGGGTCAGGAAGATCCCCTGGAGAAAGGGATGGCAACCCACTGCAGTATTCTTACCTGGAGAATTCCATGGACCAAGGAGCCTGGTGGGCTACAGACCATAGGGTCAAAAAGAGTCGGACACGGCTGAAGCGACTGAGCATGCATGCAAACACAGGTAAGAGTATTTGCTTAACAAGTGAATACCTATTGGCACCTGTAATTGGTATGTTCACTGATAGCTCTTTGCATTAAGATTGCTTCTTTGTTTGCAGGTGACCCAAGTGTAGTAGGCTCAGTAAATATGTTCTTCCTGAATGAAGACTGAATGTGTCCAGGGTATCATGCAGACGGATTACAATGCCAGATACTGGGTTTAGACCAGCTGGAGCGGGTCTTATGGTTGGCCGGTAGGGTTGTTTTCCACTCACTTTAGAGTCTGGGGCCCTTTAAATCAGCCACAGTCCTAGATAGGAGCAGAGCCTAATTTAACCCAGGTCCCCTGACTCCCTATGCTTTCTCTAATACCCTCATGATAAACCCTATTCAGACGCCATGTACTTTGGGAATAGAAGTATTGCTATAAAACCTGTCTAGAATACTTGAATTGTGGTTATCTTTCCAAATTCAAGCCTTTGAATGTCCAAGTGTCCACAGTATTGCTTTTTGTTCTTTCCATCAGTTTGCTCATTAACTCAACATTGTTGTTATTATTGTTCTCCATTTAAAAAAAATCCTTCCTAAATCTTGATGACTGTGTAGATTCCAAAGCATTCTTAACTTACTCTATTATTTCAAACAAATAAATTTAAATATGTTTTAACGGGTAAGCCTTTGTTTTTGAGTTTCTCTAATGTGTGTTTGTGTTTTGGGAAACCAGGATTTTTCAACTAACAAATTGTAAGGGAAAAAAAATAGAGAGATGGAGGAGCAGCCTATAGATGAAGAGACTCTAAAGTCTTATCATCCAAACGTGTGGACCTTATTTGCATCCTTTTTTTCTAAAGCTGGGAAAAAGTATGGTATTTTATGGGACAATTGGAAATTTGAACAGTGAATGGATATTTGATGATATTAAGACATTATTTCTAATTATGTAGGTCTTGCTGTAATTGCGGTAGACAGGATAATGGCTTTCCTCAAGGATGTCCACATCCTAATCCATGGAACCTGTGATTGTGTGGCAAAAGGGACTTTGCTGGTGTGGTTAAGTTAATGATCTTGTGTGGGGAAATTATTTTGGATTATCTGGTGTGCCCCGTGTAATCACAAGGTCCTTATGAAGGAAAGAGACTGGGCAGGGGAGTCAGAGAAGATGTGACAGTGGAAGCAAAGGTCAAAGTGAGGAAGATTTGAAGATGTTAGACTGCTGGCTTTGAAGATGGAGGAAGTAGCTGTAAACCAAAGAATGCAGGTGGTCTCTAGAAGCTGGAAAAGACAAAGAAACTGGTTTTCCTTTAGACCCTCCAAAAGAAACACAACCCTGCCTACTCCTTTTGGACCTGAGACCTCCAGAACTATAAGATAATAAACTTCTGTTGTTTTAACTTGCTAAAATTGTGTTAAT
The DNA here is from genome assembly GCF_016772045.2 of Ovis aries. Lineage (NCBI taxonomy): Eukaryota > Metazoa > Chordata > Mammalia > Artiodactyla > Bovidae > Ovis > Ovis aries. Next base: position 16,648,156 of record NC_056080.1, on the reverse strand, counting down.
TTGTTATAGCAGCAGTAGGACACCGATATGTTATACAAAGAGTCATCTTTTAGAGATATTTAATGAAGTATTTCGGAGAAGGCAATGGCACCCCACTCCAGTACTCTTGCCTGGAAAATCCCACGGGCAGAGGAGCCTGGTAGACTGCAGCCCATGGGGTCTCGAAGAGTCGGACACGACTGAGCGACTTCACTTTCACTCTTCACTTTCATGCATTGGAGAAGGAAATGGCAACCCACCCCAGTGTTCTTGCCTGGAGAGTCCCATTGACAGCGGAGCCTGGTGGGCTGCCATCTATGGGGTCACACAGAGTCGGACATGACTGAAGCGACTTAGCAGCAATGAAGTATTTACAAAATAAATGTGACATCTAGAAGTTGTTCCAAGATAACAGAGGATAAGGGAGATCCAAAAGGGGTGTGACTGAGGCAGAATTGGTCATAATCACTGGGGCTGAGTGATGGGCACCTAGGGTCCATTACACTATTCTACTTTTGTGTATTTTAAAAATTAAATACATACACACATACAAAAAAAATAGTTAAGTGTAAGTGTTATGACCTAAAAGACTTCAGAGATCTAAGTTGGTAAAATCCGAGCTGTACTCACTTAGGGATGGTAACACAGCCAGAGTAAATCACAATGAGCATCCCACCAAATATATATAAAAGTATTATCAGTATGAGTAGTGAGGGCCATTTGTCAAGCTGGTACTGGAATAGGAAGCTGGCCCAGAAAGACAGGGATTGGAAGGGAAATGAATGGTGTGAAGCCCCAGGGAAGTTGAAAAGTTACGTCTCCAGACATCCATATTCACAAAGGAACAGAAATGCAATGAATTGAACCACTCAGGAACAAAGAACATTCCATGCTTCACAGGGCAGAAAAAAATGATATGTGCTATCTCTTAGACCTCCAGTCACCTTGGCCTTTGAGGGTAGGCAGGTATCCACTTCTATTCACCATGTTCCCACTTCTCTCAAACCTAGACTCTCCTAATTATACTCTTTCTTTTGTCAGATGCCTTTGCCTGCTTTTCCATTATTCCTTATGTTAGTTTGCTTTTCTACTTTTCCAATCAAATTCTCTTGGTTGTTGGCTTTATTTTTTTTTGTTGTTGTTTACTTTTGGCAGGGCAGAAGTAAATAGCAAACAAAATGCAACTGCCCAAATCTACGGACCAGCCACTATATTGGTTTACAAATCTGTATTTAGACAGAAAACTCAACATGGAAGAAAGGTCAATAGTTTATCTACACAGTACCCCACCTCGCTTGAGTATGAAGTAAAACCTGCCCTTGACTTTGAATAAAGCAAAACTTTCATTGTCAAGATAACTAAAGTTTACTATAATTGGAGGCCAAACTACTGCCTTAATTAAATTCATCATAAGAAGGAAAAGGAAAAAATAATTGGAAGACAAATTACAATAGCTTTAATCAAACAGAACAGCTTGTGGGAAAGTGGGGGACAGCAAAGTCATCTGCAATGCTTGCTAAGAATGAGGGTGATGCTTCAACAATATGGATGAATCTTGGAGACAAAATATTAAGTCAAAGAAGCCAGACACCAAAGAGTACATATTGTATAAATCCATTGGTAAGATATCTAAGAATAGGCAAAACTGATCTACAATGATAGAAGTCAGAACAATGGTTAAAGGCAAGAAGGGAATATTCTCTTTTTTTCCCAATTTTTTTTTTTTTTTACTTTATTTTACTTTACAATACTGTATTGGTTTTGCCATACATTGACATGAATCCACCACGGGTGTACATGCGTTCCCAAATATGAACCCCCTCCCACCTCCCTCCCCATAACATCTCTCTGGGTCATCACTGTGCACCAGCCCCAAGCATGCTGTATCCTGCGTTGGACATAGACTGGCGATTCGATTCTTACATGATAGTATACCTGTTACAGTGCCATTCTCCCAAATCATCCCACCCTCTCCCTCTCCCTCAGAGTCCAAAAGTCCTTTATACACATCTGTGTCTCCTTTGCTGTCCTGAAGAAGGGAATATTCTTGACTGGGAGGAGTCATAAGATTTTCTTGGGTGCTGGAAATCTCTATACCTTGACGTCAGTGTGAGTACATCTGTGCATGCATATGTAAAAATTAATCGAACTCTACGTTTATGATATGTGCACTTTATTGAATGTAAGTTTACGGTCCATTGACAAAAAAGAAACAACCAACAATGAAACCACACTTGTTGAAGTGGCCTTGTGAGGTGGTCAGTCCAGCTTGCCAGCTACCTATTCTGGTGCTCCAGTCCTCATTCCCCTCCCTGTGACCATCAAAGCCCAACTGCTCTGACTGTTCCCAGCCTCTGCCCACTCTAGCCCTCACTCTCCCAGGCTGCCGCTGGATGGCCAGTGGCCTCCTGCCAGCATGGGCCCATCTTGACTGCTCTCACAGAGGTCAGCCTTCCATTAGGGGACAGGAGCAGAGCCCTTGGCACTATGGCAGCAGCCTGAGGGGTTGTGGGGATCTGCATTTCTCTTTCTACAACTACCCTGCTTAGCAGCCTTCAGTAGTTCAAACACCTTAGCATGACACTCAAAGTCCTTTCTAAATTGACCCCTTCATATTTTCTACAGCCCAGTGAATATTTTGAATCTTTCACTGTTCAAAGACCATGCTGTGACTTTTCATTACCTTGCACATATGTGGTTCCTTATGATCTTGTTTGTTTGGCAAACTCTGCATTCTTCCCCTCTGAGTTCAAATATCACCGTCTAAAAAAATAGGCTATGGGGAACTAGTAACTGTGGGGTGTTTATTATCAATAAACAGATAGCATTTAGGTGTTTTTTTACACATTATCTTCTTTAACCTTCACTCTAAGACAATATCTCCAGGTTGATTTTATCCACAGTATTATAGTGACTTGTTTACACATGACAGGCTATGACATCCTATGGTGCTGTATAAACCACAGTGCCTCAGGTTTATAAGTTCTCAAAACAAATATCTGAACCCCCTACTCCATCCTCTCAATTGCAAGGCTTAAAATATGAGAATAAAATGATTTCAATAATGGTCCAAGCAGGAACAGAAGGTATAGTCATATATAATTTTGAAGAGCATTGAATTAATTATTTACAGAAGTGTAGGTAGATTTAGGGGAACTAACAAGAGATGCTGAGGTTGCCCAGGAATTAGTAGAAACTGGAAGCTGTACCTGCTCCTCCCTCTTCCTGAAGGCTTATTTTTTTTTTTTTTAGTTTTTTATTTTTTAAATTTTAAAATCTTTAATTCTTACATGCGTTCCCAAACATGAACCCCCCTCCCACCTCCCTCCCCACAACATCTCTCTGGGTCATCCCCATGCACCAGCCCCAAGCATGCTGCACCCTGCGTCAGACATAGACTGGCGATTCAATTCTTAAATGATAGTATACATGTTAGAATTCCCATTCTCCCAAATCATCCCACCCTCTCCCTCTCCCTCTGAGTCCAAAAGTCCGTTATACACATCTGTGTCTTTTTTCCTGTCTTGCATACAGGGTCGTCATTGCCATCTTCCTAAATTCCATATATATGTGTTAGTGTACTGTATTGGTGTTTTTCTTTCTGGCTTACTTCACTCTGTATAATCAGCTCCAGTTTCATCCATCTCATCAGAACTGATTCAAATGAATTCTTTTTAACGGCTGAGTAATACTCCATTGTGTATATGTACCACAGCTTTCTTATCCATTCATCTGCTGATGGACATCTAGGTTGTTTCCATGTCCTGGCTATTCTACATGCTAATCTCAAAAATATACAAGCAACTTATGCAGCTCAATTCCAGAAAAATAAACAACCCAATCAAAAAATGGGCCAAAGAACTAAATAGACATTTCTCCAAAGAAGACATACGGATGGCTAACAAACACATGAAAAGATGCTCAACATCACTCATTATTAGAGAAATGCAAATCAAAACCACAATGAGGTACCACTTCACACCAGTCAGAATGGCTGCGATCCAAAAATCTGCAAGCAATAAATGCTGGAGAGGGTGTGGAGAAAAGGGAACCCTCCTACACTGTTGGTGGGAATGCAAACTCGTACAGCCACTATGGAGAACAGTGTGGAGATTCCTTAAAAAATTGCAAATAGAACTGCCTTATGACCCAGCAATCCCACTGCTGGGCATACACACGGAGGAAACCAGAATGGAAAGAGACACATGTAGCCCAATGTTCATCGCAGCACTGTTTATAATAGCCAGGACATGAAGGCTTATTGAGAACCAGTTCTGAAAGGTGAGACCCTGCCCAGAGCTGTCGTAGTGGAGATACTGCCACTGGCAGTCTGAGGTCCCAGGCAAGAAGAGAGTGGGAAGAACTCTCTCTCTTTCCCCATCCTGTGTCCCCCTCCCACCATCACATTTGGCACTGGCCAAACCAGCTGACAAAAGGGCCAGCATTACTGAAAAGTAAGTCCCCACCCAGGGACAAAGAAGGGTGAAAATGCACGGGGGGTTGGGGGCGTGGGGGACGGTGTGGGTAATGGCTCAAATGGAGATTAACCAGCACAAAAAGTGTAAAATCAGAACTAGTAAATGTTTTATCTGTCCAAAGGACATTGTGTCACTCAGCCAACTGCAATTCCATTCATCAAGTTATGCAGTATTATATGGTACATCTAAAAATTTTTGATACGATGAAGGGTGTGATAGGAGATACTAGTTCTTTTGAAGATTTTAAACTCCCTCCTTTCCTCCCTCTTTCTTTGGATTGGGTGTAAACTCCTGGAGTGTCTAGTTTGTCTTATTCATTTTGATATCCCCACCTCCAGCAGAGCTGCATACAAGTGTTTGATAAATGTTTGGTTTTTGACTGAAGGACTGGGTGAATGTAATAATGGCCAAGTGTACCCTATAATCGGAGAAGGCAATGGCACCCCACTCCAGTACTCTTGCCTGGAAAATCCCATGGATGGAGGAGCCTGGTAGGCTGCAGTCCATGGGGTCGCTAAGAGTCAGACATGACTGAACGACTTCACTTTCACTTTTCACGCATTGTAGAAGGAAATGGAAACCCACTCCAGTGTTCTTGCCTGGAGAATCCCAGGGACTGGGGAGCCTGGTGGGCTGCCGTCGATGGGGTCGTACAGAGTCGGACATGACTGAAGCGACTTAGCAGCAGCAACAGCAGCAGACCTCATTCATATCTCCCAGGAGACATTTGGTTGACAATAATAATTTAGGTTCTTTTACTATTAAATAAGTAAGCAGCAGTAGCAGTACCCTATAATGTTCTTTGAAATTATGCTAGTTTTCACAGTATATGAAATATCTGACTTGGACAAAGTCAGCTTATATCTCATACATTTTGTTGGTAAGAGATGAATCTATGTTTTTTTTTTTTTAAGTGTGGGGATCCATTAAGGGAAGACCTTGTGGTTTCTTGATAGATTTGAGTAGCACTTTCTCAGCTGTGGAGCATGGCAGATTTTATTACCCCCCTTTTTAAAAGGAAAAAAGTTGAAGAATGGAAAGATGCTAAAGAAATCTAGTTAGTAGATGATAGACTAAGAATTCAAAATAAGAGCTCAGACCTCCTGATGCAGCTCTGTCTTTTGATAAGACATAGTCTTTCTGTTAGATTGGCATCTCTCTCTTCATATCACAGACTTTACCTCTTGATATTTTTCCAAGGAAGTTACTATTTTGAACTTAGGAAAAAGAAGTTTATTTTAACCAACAATAACAATCCTAAATAAAAAACAATTTATATCTTATTGATATGTGCTCTTGGTTTAATGGGGAAAAAGTGAAAGTGTGTTAGTTGCTCAGTCATGTCCAGCTCTTTGCAACCCCATGGACGGTAGCCCGCCAGGCTCCTCTGTCCATGGAATTCTCCAGGCAAGAATACTGGAATTGGTTGCCATTCCCTTCTTCAAGGGATCTTCCTGACCCAGGGATCTAACCCGGGTCTCGGGAAAGGGTCAGTTTGTTAGAAACAAGTATCTGAAGATGTCTGTAAACCCAGTTACTATTTTAATTAGTTATTTAATACCCTCCAAGCCAGGCTTCAGCAATACATGAACTGTGAATTTCCAGATGTTCAAGCTGGTTTTAGAAAAGGCAGAGGAACCAGAGATCAAATTGCCAACATCTGCTGGATCATGGAAAAAGCAAGAGAGTTCCAGAAAAACATCTATTTCTGCTTTATTGACTATGCCAAAGCCTTTGACTGTGTGGATCACAATAAACTGTGGAAAATTCTGAAAGAGATGGGAATCCCAGACCACCTAACCTGCCTCTTGAGAAATTTGTATGCAGGTCAGGAAGCAACAGTTAGAACTGGACATGGAACAACAGACTGGTTCCAAATAGGAAAAGGAGTACGTCAAGGCTGTATATTGTCACCCTGCTTATTTAACTTCTATGCAGAGTACATCATGAGAAACGCTGGACTGGAAGAAGCACAAGCTGGAATCAAGATTGCCGGGAGAAATATCAATAACCTCAGATATGCAGATGACACCACTCTTATGGCAGCAAGTGAAGAGGAACTAAAAAGCCTCTTGATGAAAGTGAAAGAGGAGAGTGAAAAAGTTGGCTTAAAGCTCAACATTCAGAAAATGAAGATCATGGCATCTGGTCTCATCACTTCATGGGAAGTAGTTGGGGAAACAGTGGAAACAGTGTCAGACTTTATTTTTCTGGGCTCCAAAATCACTGCAGATGGTGATTGCAGCCATGAAATTAAAAGACGCTTACTCCTTGGAAGAAAAGTCATGATCAACCTAGATAGTATATTCAAAAGCAGAGACATTACTTTGCCAACAAAGGTCCGTCTAGTCAAGGCTATGGATTTTCCAGTGGTCATGTATGGATGTGAGAGTTGGACTGTGAAGAAAGCTGAGCACTGAAGAATTGATGCTTTTGAACTGTGGTGTTGGAGAAGACTCTTGAGAGTCCCTTGGACTGCAAGGAGATCGAACCAGTCCATTCTAAAGGAGATCAGCCTTGGGATTTCTTTGGAAGGAATGATGCTAAAGGTGAAACTCCAGTACTTTGGCCACCTCATACGAAGAGTTGACTCATTGGAAAAGACTCTGATGTTGCGAGGGATTGGGGGCAGGAGAAGGGGATGACAGAGGATGAGATGGCTGGATGGCATCACCGACTCAATGGACGTGAGTCTGAGTGAACTCCGGGAGTTGGTGATGGACAGGGAGGCCTGGCGTGCTGCAATTCATGGGGTTGCAAAGAGTCAGACACGACTGAGCGACTGAACTGAACTGAAAGAAAGGTACAAAAGGAAGTAATCAAACATACTTGAGATACAGGAGTATTTTGCAATGGATTTGGGCTGGCTGGGGATGACAGATCTCCTTTAAGCTTGTCACAGGTTTTGGGCTGAGTCAGGAGAACTATAAGAGCAAATCCACAGAAGGAAATCTGAGGCTTGAAAAATAAGCATGAAATTTAGATTTTACTAGTCTTAGTCCTCAAAGAAGGCAATGGCATCCCACTCCAGTACTCTTGCCTGGAAAATCCCATGGATGGAGGAGCCTGGAAGGCTGCAGTCCATGGGATCGCTGAGGGTGGGACACGACTAAGCGACTTCACTTTCACTTTTCACTTTCAGGCACTGGAGAAGGAAATGGCAACCCACTCCAGTGTTCTTGCCTGGAGAATCCCAGGGACTGGGGAGCTTGGTGGGCTGCCATCTATGGGGTTGTACAGAGTCAGACACGACTGAAGCGACTTGGCAGAAGCAGCAGCAGTCTTAGTCCTTATTCTTTCAGTTCAAATAGTCTCATTTTCATGTTTTCTAGGCAAAATTAAACATCATAATGGTAGGTATTCATTATCCATTCATTTATTCACTCATTAAACAAATATTTACCAGCTTTCTAATGTGTGCAAGACATTTCTGTGTAATGTAAAAGAAACAGTGATGTTCTGACCTATGCTAACATTAAAAAGCAGTCCTGAGTTTATTTTGGCAAAAGGAGAAAAGCAAGGTACAAGTAAATAAAATAATTTTTATTGAATGTCTATATACACTTTGCTGACAAAGGTCTGTATAGTCAAAGCCATGGTTTTTCCAGTAGTCATGTACAGATGTGAGAGTTGGACCATAAAGAAGGCTGAGTGCTGAAGAACTGATGCTTTCAATCTGTGGTGCTGGAGAAGACTCTTGAGAGTCCCTTGGACAGCAAGGACATCAAACCAACCAGTCCTAATGGAGATCAACCCTGAATATTCACTGGAAGGACTAAGGCTGAAGTTCCAATACTTTGGCCACCTGATGCAAAGAGCCAATTCATTGGAAAAGACTGATGCTGGGAAAGATTGAAGGCAAGAGAAGGGGGCAACAGAGGATAAGATGATTGGATGGTATCATGGATACTTAATGGACATGAGTTTCAGCAAATTCTGGGAGTTAGTGAAGGACAGGGAAGCTTGGAGTGCTGCAATTCACGGGGTCTCAAAGAGTCAGACGTGACTGAGCAACTGAACAAAATACATGATCTAAGACAAAAGCATATGATTGATGACTAAGTTGGAAGGGATAGGGAAGTTTCAAGTGTATATTCAGAGGCTCATGCTGGCACTTATTTGCGATGTAATGTTACATTTCCTCTTCTGTAAAATGGGAATAAGAACTTTGTGAAAGAATGTTATGAATATTATGTATCTAAAGAGGCTATCATGATTCCCAGCACTTGGTAGGTGCTCAATAGATGGTGGCTGTTATTATTAATAACATTTAATATAACAAGGAGACTTCTATAAATGCCTAGGTGATCACAGACATTGAGAAGATATTCTGATATAGATAATGTGAATTGCATTATTAGAATTAGGGCTTCAGTAATTTCATGGGAAATATGGGAAATAGATGAGGCATTCTTGAAACAGGTAGTTTACAATCAGAGTACTATTTCTACAACTTAATAAATGGTCCATACGTGTAAGAGTCTTAAGTGATAAGTCTTTCAGAGAATGTAGGATGAATTTCAGATATTTCTGCTGCATCAGGATTAGAAAGACAATGGCCAGTAGTTAAAAATTTACCCCCCTCAGTAGCCCATACTAAGGGTTTGCTAAGATTAAACTTAAATCTGTTTTTTTTTTCTCTTAAAGGTAACTTTCTAGCTTTTAAAAACATTTTTGAACCTTCATCTTAGACCATTTCAACATTTCCTCCTATGTGATAATATACAACTGATGGAACAAATTTTGCTTTAATATTTGCACCTGAACCAGTGAACCAGTGAAGTCGCTAAGTGGTGTCCATCTCTGCAATCTCATGGACTGTAGCCTACCAGTCTCCTCCATCCATGGAATTTTCCAGGCAAGAGTACTGGAGTGGGTTGCCATTTCCTTCTCCAGGGGATCTTCCCGCATTGCAGGCAGACGCTTTACCATCTGAGCTACCAGGGAAGCCCTAGTTTGCACCTAATAATGGCCTAATATTTCTATTTTCACCTTCAAATTTTCTTGAATTTTGCACTAACATTTATTTATTCATTTTAAAGGCTGCAATTTGATCTTGTTCTATTCTTTAGTGTTTAGATACAATAAATAATACTTTAATTTGGTCCTTGTTTAACATTGCATAAGTTGTGTCATATGAAAACAATTTTATTCTGCATTGTAGAAAATGGATATATTCCTCATTTTTTAAAAAAAAACTTTAGGTTTCTATTCCTGGATTATGATTTAAAAACTCATGTCTTATAAACTAAGTTAAGCAGATCATGGATGCAAAACCTTCATCCAACTTTTGAAAAAAGTTGTAGAGAGAAAGGCCTGCCAATGGTTTACTTTTAGCTAACACAGCACATTGTATGATTTTTCAGACAAAAGTTTTAAATCTGCCTATACCCAACCTCACAACCAGGAATGGGATGTTTTTCTCTGGTTTTTTGTCTGCTACATTTTGTGCGGGAGAGATTCCTTTTGGAGCTTTTTTTTTAACGCCCGCTCCCTGACCCTAGCTGCGACCTCCACCTGCGCAAACCGCTGGGTTCGGGGCCAGGGGGATTGAGCAGAGGAGACCCCAAAACCCACTCCCGAAGACGCTCCCGAGTACCTTCAAGCCTGTGAGCAAATTTTTCTCTCCAGGTTAATCTAGTTCCCGTTAGCTCAAGCCTGGATTTAAAGGAACAACTAAATCTGGAATGTGGAGCTGGAGGGGATTGCTGGCAAAAACTCATGGAAAAAAAAGAAAAGCTGTTTCAAGGACTATGCTGCAACCCGCGAAGGAGTGGCTTTGCTCAAACTGCTCTAACGAACTGCTTTTTCCTTGCTCATCGAATTTGCTCGAGCTCCTAAGGAAGCGCCTGCCTTTTCGGTGCGTGGCCAGGGTGGGCGGTGGCCGAGAGTCACAGTTGATGGCTAAGGGGAGCGAGTTCCCCTTGGATGAAACTTGATGCGCATCCTGGGCTCCCAGTTGGGGGCCCACCACGGTCTTGGGTGCAGGGGCTGCGACTTTTTTTTTTTTTTTTTGGCGGGAGGGCAGATTGGGGCGGGGTTGGCGGGGGGGGGGGAGCGGACGAGGGAAAACTGCCAAGCTCTTGCCCGGGTTTGCAGAGTCTCACTGTTGGCCACCGGCCGCGGGAGCTTCCGGCAGAGCCCCTGGCTCGGGCCCCGCACGCGGCAAACGGTCAAAGTGCGCGGCTGCGGCAACCGCAGGGCACGCGGACGGAGGGGAGGGGGCGGGGCCGCTGTGGCAGTTGCGGGGCATGCGCGGCTTCGCGCGCGGCTTCTCAAACATGGCGGCGGCGGTGTGAAGACCGGTGCTGGCTCGCGGGATCTGTGTGACAGAATTTCGACCTTTTCGCCGACGAGACTCGAGGTGTGAAGCGACTCCGGGCTCCGTGAAGACCAGAGAGGCGGAGTTTTTGCGTTCTGGGCTCTGGCTGTTTTCCGCAGAAGGTAGGGAGTCTCCGGCGGCGCGTCCCCCGAGGAACGCCCCCTCACCGCTCCGCGGGGTCCGGCCCCAGATCGGTCCCGCACTCCAGTCAGCCACTCTCCGAGGCTTCACCCCCGAGGTCCGGGCTCCTCTACCCCTCGGCGGCCTCACCCCCAAGGCCGGGGCTCCCCTGCCCCACGTAGCGCTTTCCGCGACGCCCCTCAATCGCTCTCGCGCCGCCCCTCACACTCACTTGGGGCCCGGTCGCCCGGCACCGGCCCATCCCGCCCGCGGCGTTCGGAGGCCTCACTCCAACGGTCCCCTGACCCGAAGCGCGGACAGCACCTTCTAGAGCATCCTCCACCCGTGGGTGGGGCCGGGCTGGGGTCCCGGGACAACGCAGGTGGGCGGCGGGGCTGAGGAGTAGGGATGACTTTGGTGGTCTGTGCTGAAACTGGCTCCGGACTTTTCCGGAGACTTGTGAGAGAACTTTTGGAGTTTCTGAAGGAAATGTCAGTTGGGAAGGATGCGCTTGTGGCCGAGCGCGGGCTTGGGCCCCGGTGCCAGGTGTGTACGTTAGACTCGCGGCCCGGGGCTCGGGGCGGATGGGTGGGGGGCAGCGCCGGTGCCTCGCTCCCGGGGGAGATAGGGGGCGGGAGGGCGCGGCAAGCTCTGGCGGTGGGGTGCGGGTGGGAGTGGGGGACCGGAGAGTGGGTCTGCAGCTCTCGGGAGCGGCGAGGCGGCCGCCGCGGTATCGCGGCAAGACTGGGGCGCAGGACCACTGTTCTTTTTCGAGATAGCGTTCTCGCTTTTTCCACCTGGATAGTGGTTGTGCTACATTCTAGTGTGAATCGCCAGGGGGAGAGCGAGTAGGAGAGTTGAATAGATTTTGCGTCTTGAAGTTGTACGTAACTTTGAGGGCTGAGCTGTAAATTCGCGCCGCCTTCCCCTCGTCCCTCACCCCAAATGTTAGGGCAGCACAGGTAGTGACAAGTTTACGTTTAAGACTACTGATCTTTTTTAAAAGGTTGTAGTGCATTTGTCATTCATTATAAAGTGTGATTACAATTTGGAACTAGCCTCTACTTTGAAGAATTAGAAGATTAGCATTTACAACTTACCTGTAGGTTGACTTTAGGACAGACGTCTCTAAGAGTGAATGGGGGGCGGTTAGGAGGGGAAACTGAGGCAGAGAAAGTGAATACTTCCTTATAATCATATGATGTACAAAGTTATTGGAGATGGTTTTCTTTCCGAGACGTTCATATGTCTGTTTTGGGGAAAGAGTATTATAAAATGTGTAACATTTATGGAGTACAACTTCCTATGACAATCAGTTGTATTTTAACTATAACTCATAGACGCATATTTATTTCTTTTCAATAACACTGCTTGGAAATGTTCAATAAGGACAGTTTTGCCTTTCTTACCATTCTTTTTCTTAATTATTCATTAAATGTGTTTCCAAGGATGAATGTTTTCTTTAACTATGTTTGTGGTTTTGTATATTCAATGGCAGGAATGTGAAAATAGCTTTTGGAATTGAGTCCATTTGGGATTTTGAGACTAGAGTTCATCAGTACTTACTTACACGATGCCTTGAATTTGTTTGTCTGTGTCTATCCACATTTCTTCAAAACAGTCGGATGGAGTTTTTTCAAAAACTTAGCCGAACAGTACTTTCAGTGGCTCTGTCATTTTTGAGTAAATTTTATGTATATCACACAACCTTATGATCTTCCAAGGATGTGTACCTGTTTCCCCCTAGAGAACCTGATTTGTTTTGAAATTGATACTTTGAAAAAAGATTAATGTGGGCAAACTACATTGTTAATGTGTGAGAATGCTTTAAAGTTAATGATGTCATATGTACAGAGGTGGTTTTCCTTTTGAGGCAGCAGTTGGTCAGTCCTTTTGATTTGTGGTTCAGTCAACACATCTTTATTAAGTACCTGTGCTGCCTGTAGTATGGCGTTCAGTTCAATCTACTGCTATGTGTGCTGGTTTCTAGGGTGTTTAACGCTTCCCATTAGTAGTTTATTACTGAAAATCTCAAGGTTTAGTTAAGGAAATCATTATGAATGTAGAACAAGTCTTTTTCTTTCAGTGGCAAATTCAGGGAGTCAGGGTTTTGGTCATAATTCTCTAAACAAAATTTGAGTCTTGAATTATTTCAGACTTATGTGATATTAACTTTATGCCTCTTTTGTTATAATTATACACAGCTATATATATATTTTAAAATAATTTAATGTATTTATTTTTGGCTGTGCTGAGTCTTCATTGCTATGCCAGCTTTTCTCTACTTGAGGCCAGCAGGGGCTACTCTCTAGTTGCGGTGTATGGGCTTTTCAATGTGGTGGCTTCTCTTCTTGCAGAGCATGGGCTCTAGGCATGCAGGCTTCAGTAGTTGTGGCACATGGGCTCAGTAGTTGTGGCTCCTGGGCTCTAGAGCACAGGTTCAGTACTTGTAGCTGTGGGCTTAATTGCTCCACCGCCTGTAGAATCTTCCTGTACCAGGGATGGAACCTGTGTCTCCTGCTTTGGCATGCAGATTCTTTACCACTGAGCCACCAAGGAAGCCCAAAGCTATATATTTTTATGAGAGATTATTTTTTGGGTCAAACAGATGTCATACTGGTTAGGCTTGAGGGAGAAAATGAATTACTGGTATAAATTGAAATCAGTATGGGTTTTGGAGAGTGTGTATTTTTTAATGCTAAGTAACTTCTGTGACTGAGTAGTTTAGGCTGTAACTAGATATTAAGTGACAATTTAGAGCCCTTTCTTTTTTTCATAACATTTCAGAAGTCTCTCTGAGCTAAAAAATAACAAGGGTTATGATGGTCAGCTATAAGCCAGATGTGACTCTCATTTTCTTTAGGGTTTGTTCCTTTTTAGCTGCCTGCCTGTTCCTCCCAGATGCTTCCTATCACCCCTCTTCCTGCCCCTGTTCCCTTTGCTGTTGGTGTCTGTTTCCGCATCAGTGAAATGGTTGGGGTAATCCTGCACTGCCTCACTGGGAAATAATTGATGATAGTAAAGTGCCTTGTGAAGGCGGAGTAAATGCCAATTTTTTTGAATGAGAATGATGTAGCCCCTTGCTCCATTTAAGGAAGGCCCAAATCCCAATTTTAGCTTGGGCTCGTAGAGTGTGGGGAGAGAGGGAGGGAGGAGGAAAATTGCACTTGAAAATTTACTGCCCCCCCCCCTCGTTTTGGTTAATAGAAATGACTGTTGGAACTTTAGAAACAGGAACACTGAAGGGTGCAAAGGATCCTTTGCTGTTTGAGTCATTAGTCACCTCAGTTTGTTTTTTTTTTTTTTTGGCCAGGTTACTCTGTCTGTTCCTTTTTACGTTTATGCCAGGTGTGAATGGAAATCGGAGGTCATGTTCTCTTTTAGCTCATCTCCCTGGGAGTCACATTGTTCCTAGTAATATTCTGGGTTTTTAGGATATGTAAGATATGAATTAAGTGAACTCTGCTAACCATCAGCTAGTAGAGCCATGAGGGTATGGTATGAATATTGGTCTGGCATTACCAGGTATTTTGTAGTTTGGAGTGAGAAAATCAAATACCCTTAGGAATTTAAGGAACATTATTAATGTCTGAAAATTACTACATCCATCGTATCTTAGAATTTGAAGTGATGATTTTAGGAAGCAAAAGCCTGGACGTTTTGAAAACGGCAAATGTGGGTCAATTTGAAAGAAAAAGTTTACCCTTCCTTAGTTTGGGCTCTTAATCTTTATAATCCTTTTGTCTTGGGGAAATAAATGAGAGAAACCGCTGTTGTTTATTTTAGATTAAAATAGCTTGGCGTAATTTAGTGGCAGGTAAGTTTTCTAGGCTCTAACTAGTTTGGGCTTTGGTTACTCTTAAGAGTAGACATGTCTTTACTGTAGTGATAACATTTTTTAAGATACCAGAGGTGGCGGTTCTTAAAGCAGCCTAACTTCAGAAAATTAAAAAAAAAAAATTAAGATTTGAAATATGCATGTGCTGTTTGGTTTTCATGAGGAAGGCATTTTTGCTTATTTTGTCTTTATGTTGTCTAAGTAATCCTTGGTTACTTTAGAAATAATAATACTAGTTATTTTTATGCTAAGTGACTTCTACTAAACATATATCCCTAAACTTTTCTCTTGCTTTCATTTTTTAGGCATGTGGTGGAAAGGTTTTAAAGAAATGAGAATATCTTACTGTGTTAACAGTGAAAGATTTGAGGTGCCTATAAGCAGTTTATATGATGGTGCTGTTCAGTTTAATTTCATATTCATCTGACATAGACTAGTGAATTTCTTATTTAACCAAGGAGTTAAAAAAAGAATATGCTTTGTATGAGTAAAGAGCTGGGAAACATTTGAAGGTAGAGAGCATTTGACTACCTACTACTTGTGACCTGTGTTTATGGCTGTGACTCTTCCTCTTCCTAAGTTTATAGGAGCAAATTGTTGTAAGAGCGGAAAGAGAGTGCCCACCTTTTATGGTAACGTGCCATTGTAAACTTCAGAAGGGACAGATATATTGCAATTCTAGGGCATATCTTGAGAACACTTTCTTTTCTTGGGAAAGTTGATGGAATTCTCTTTGCTTTTTGTGTTTAGAATACATATTGGATTTTTCTTGACCTCTGTTTCTCATAACGGTTAACTGGTGCTGAACTTCAGACAAACAGCTCTATTTGCTTGGGTAACTTGTAGCCTTGACATAGTCTTATAAGCAGATGTATTGACAAACTTCTTTTAGTTTTAAATTAAGCAGTGAGTGAATCACATGTTTCTTCAGTTTTCTTGCCTCCCTGAATACAGTTGTAAACTTGTGCCGTTTGCTGTGAAACTGCCTTTTTTTCCTTTTGAAAGATGTGAAGTATTATTTGGAATGTTTTCCAATATACTTTAAAGGTATTTGAAAGGTAATGATCATTATTCTCTTTTTTTTTTATTAATTTGGTAGAATTTGATAAACCTGTTCAAATGAACTACACTGTCTTTGATGGTTATTAAAAGAATTAAAATATAGTACTCAGTAATTTAAATACATTTGTATATTGCTTGGTTTTAGATTATAGACTCTTGAGATTTTTTTGTGTTGAGATTTTGAGAGATTGTAGAAATATTTAAATGGGTTGTTTACTGACACCTGCTTCGTGTTTGAAGTATGGTCAGGGATGTTTAGTTTTCTGGTCACTTCAGATTATGGTTTATTACTTGCTTTTCTGTAATCTGTTGTCTAGCAGGGATTGTTGCTGTCATCATTTCCATTATTTCTTGTAGGGCCAGTGTTAGAAACCATAAATCTAGACGTGATAATAGGAACAGGCTGTAACCTGACCCAATTCTTTTGTCACAATGTCCGCACTGAGAGCTGCCTGTAGTAAATTGACAAGCCCGGCTATTAACTTCAGTCATCTGCAAATGTCTGTGGGCAGCAGGTCTTTGGGCAGTTAGCCTGTGGCTGTGCTTTAAAACCTTAGGAATTTACAACTATAAACTGGGATTTTGGCAGCCTTTTCATTTATCTGTTTTCTGACATGACATACTTTTTAACTAAATGCATAGATTTCATATATATATTGTTTTAAAATTATAGGGGATTAATTATTTAACTAGGAGACTTTAATTCTTTAGATAAATTAAAAATTCTTAAAAATAGTTGTTTTCTTCTTAAGTTTGCTTTGACACAGAAAAATAACTAATTTCTAATTCGTTGGGGTCAGACTTTACTAAAGCATAATTAAAACTGCTCCTCCAGGAAACTTGTTTTGATACATCTTCACTGCTAAAAACATTGATTTTGATTATTCACAATTCAGAGATGGAATTTTATTTTTAAAGGTAATTGAAGCCTTAGAATTGAGGTTTTTTCCTGATTAATTTGATAAATATATCAGAAAATGGGAAATTTGATTACTGAGTAAATCGAGTAGGTGCTTGTAAAATCTTAAAGTGATGAATCATGTCCAGTTCAACAAGTTATGCTGTGCAATGGATATCCTACAGTTGTCTCTCTGTATCCATGGGGTGTTGGTATCAGGACCCCCTCAGATATCAAAACCTACGGGTGCTCAAGTACCTTATAAAATGGGTTAGCACAGTTAGTCCTCTGTATCCATGGGTTCTGCATCTGTGGATACCGAGGATCAACTGTATACACTTTTTGAAGCTGTATCAAGGTAATCATCTTAGCAGGAACAAATTTTTAGTTAAAAGAGCCAGCTTCTCTTTGTCAGTAGAAAAATATATAGCTATAATATATTTCAATTAAGTCAGTAAGTGCTTTTGCATTTAGGTATAAATGTGTAGTACTTCTTGAAATCAAAATAATAAACTTTTCATGTCAAAATGAAAAACTTAAAGGTGTTGTTTTATGCAGTTAATTTAGACTCCCTGTTATCTTGCATATTGACTGAGCAATAAAGAACTTTTGCATTTGTGTTTCAAGTTTGAAAACAGTATCTTTATAACAAGGTAGACTTAGCAGCAGCAGCAGCAGACTAAAAAGGAAAAAGGGTTCTACCTGTGCTATTTCATTAATAGTTTGTGGTGACTTATGTGTGTATGTAACTTTGACCACCTATTTCAACCTTTTCTTTAAAACCACCAGCAACTGTATGTTCAAGGTTTTTAGCCTTGAAACTTCTTATGCTTTTGATTATGCTCAAGGGGATATGTGAAATATTTTTGCCACTAAATTATTTTGTGTGTAGGTTTTGTGTCTTTTCTCTCTTTTTTGTGAATATTGGTTTAAGGCACATGTTTTAGTTCAACTGTTATGTAGTTGGAATTTATAAACTGAATTCTGTTACAGCATAGTACACATAGTTCTTCTCCTTGGAAAAATACTTATAATAACAACATTTGTATTGGGGCCTGTCTTTTTGAGACTTCAAACATTTTAGAAATCAAATTCAGAGTAAAAAAAAAAATGAAGATCTATCAGATGTTGGAAAGGAGAAAGTTGTGGGAGTGGGGGACTGTCTCAGATCCCACAGAATTTTATCCTTGGCCCATTGATTTAGACTCTAAGATATAGAGTAGACATTGCAGGAGAGAATGGAGAACAAGGACAGCCAAAAGAAAATCTCACCAAAAATTTTTTTAAAAACTACAATATTCTAGGACTATATGGTTTAGATATAAGTATACTGTAGCACAACAGATTTACTAATTTAGCAAACATTTTGGGGGCCCTACTTTGTGATAGACCTGGTGGATAGATATTACAGAATACAAAAGTGAACCAGAGTAGGTTTCTAGTAAGGTACCACGCATTTAGCAGGAGCTCAGTAAGTGACAGCTCTTAGTATTTATTATTACCACTGCCAGCACCACCATCAGTAGACCCCAGGGACCATAATCTTCATTTCTTTCCTGTCTTCAAGGATACATTCTGTGCAGGGTGTCTGTCTCCTTACTTCTCCCTTGTAAAGCACAAACAGTGTTTGGAGCTCTGTCTTTTGTTTTGGTGTCTGACACACCTAGATTTGAATCGTTTTTCTTTCACTACTTTCTTTCTAAGCTTCAAGAATCAACAGAACTTGGTAACTGATAAGATATTGGACAGAGGAGTAGGGTACTCAAAGATGACTTCTAATTCAAAAAGATTGGTAGTTTGTAATGTCTAGAGTAGGCAACAGAGGGAGAGAAACTCATTTTGGAGGGCAAAATAGTTTGATTTTGTTCGTTTGTTGCTTTTTTTTGGCCATGCCATGCAACTTGCTGGATATTAGTTGCCCAACCAGGGCTGGAACCTGGGCCCTCTTCAGTGGAAGCTGAGAGTCCTAACCACTGGACCTCCATGTATCTCCTGAATTTGATTTTTAGAAGTATGTTGTGTTTGACGTTGTGAGGCATTCAGAGTGATGTTCACTTGGCTAGAGTAGACAGTTTGGAGAGAGGTTGGGATGAGAGGTTTTAATATAGGAGTTATCCACATAGAAATTTGCAGAAATTTGCATGAACCATGAAATAGAATGAGATTCTAGATTCTAAAAGTTTCTAGAATGTAGAGAAAGACACTGAGTGACTAGAGAAGATTAAAGGCTAGGACAGCGAGAGGAAGTAGACACATAGGGATAATAGATGTAGGACAACCAGGGAATAAATAACACGTGGGGCTCAAAGAGGAGAGGTGTCTGGGATGAGGGTTGATGGATCTATCACAGAGGGCTCCTAAAGTGTCAAGGAGAAGTACGACTCAATGCTGAAATAGGGTTTGATGTCTGGGAGGTAACTGGGGCCTTGGAAAGCAGTTTTAGAAGAGGAAATGTAGAGGCCAGATCACAGAAAGTAAGGGAACCCAGCAACTCTGTATTATGGATGTTATCATTATATGTATTGCCGAAACTCTGGTCATCAGGAAAGATTACTTTGGTAAAGATATAGTTGAGGATCTTTTCTACACCTATAAAAATTCAGTGTTGTCTCTTTTTAAGGTCACAACTCTTTCAAAAAATCTGGATCTTAATATGTGTCAAATGGGAGGTTGAATGAACAGGTGAATAATGAATGCTTAAATTTGGAGGTTATCCCCACCTTTGGGGCTTCTGTTTGCACATATGGCAGCAAACTTTGCTGTTACTGAGGGAACACATTTAGTTTTTCACCTTTGCATCTGTATTTTGTTTATGTTCTCTCAGGTTGAGATTCTGTAATTCCATCCATTTTAGAACATCTGACTCAGCCTAATTTTAAAGTGCCCTGGGAAATTTCCTGCTAGTCACACTTGTTTAGTTCCTGTCCTTGTCAAAATGTTATCCTTTATTGACTGTTCAGATGGTGGTCTCTAATTAGAGACTCAAGGTGTATTACCTCTTTTTCAAAACAAAACACAAGGGAAAGGCTAAAAGAAAAAAACACAAACAAATAATGGAAGAGCCCTGTAATCTTAGAATTATGGACCCATTAACTTGCTAAATAGTTCTTTAAAATGGTCTTTAAAAAAAAAAAAAAATTGTAGCATTTTCTCCAGAATCAGATAAGGGCAATAGGAGTTTTAGGTTGAATAATTCCACTTTAATCATTGTTTTGCATTGTTTAATCATACTAAGAAAATGATTTAAAGCAGTGTAAGACTTTTAAAGCATTTTTGATTTATTATCAGCTCTTAATTCTGTTACAAGATATAATTTGCAAAACAAATGGTTTTGTAAAAGACCCCTGCCCCCCACTATCTATCCTTGTTCAAAGCCAGCTAGGTACAACTGCTAGATTTAATGTAATTGTGGTCTTTAGTAAAGGAAATGCCAGTGTCAGATACTATAACCTAGTACTTTTTTTGGCTTATATTTGATTTTTTTTTTTTTTAATGGCACGACGTTGCTCCTTATATGCATTTAGTGAAACAACTTCTCTTAGTTCTGGCAAAAGTAAAACAAAACTTCTAATTTTTTTTCTCACTAAAATTTTCTCTCCCATGTAACATGGAGAACTACTTTGGGGGTCTTATTTTTTTTTTTTAAGTGCTGAGGCAGTTCAAAGTATATTGAGAGCAAAGTTAAGCTTTTCTGCAGTTTCTTCTAAAGACTGCCACTGTGGAAATGAGGTATGTCTTTAGTTTTGAAAGAACATCAGGGTCCTAATATTTTCCAGAAAGATAACAGCTGTGCTATATTGCATATCTGGTATATAAGTCATGTGTTCTAACTCCACAGTATCTTTGAGGTGTTCTAAAGATTCAGCTGTGAAGTGATGCGATCCAGTGTTTACCAAAAGAACGTGATGCAGTCCTCTAACTTCTATAATGTCTGTCCTATTGTATCTGAAAGACATAAGTGAATTACATTATAATGTTGGGGGCATTTTAAGAGGGACAATACAACCTGTTTTTTCTCAAATTACTTAGTCAAAGATACTTTCTATTAAATTAGCCAATATTCCTTTACATCAAAATCTATACAGAGTTCTCCTAGTATTCAGTGCTAGGCAAGTGCTTGTCTTTCCCATTCAGTTTTGTGTATATGTTTATCTTGAAGTGAGACTTTTGTAGACCAGAGAGAAATTAATCATTATATGTGATTTCCTACCCCCCTTTTACCTATCTGTGTTCTAATTTTTAAGAGAGTTGATGAATGTGTGAAAAAAAAGGAAAACAAATCCCCAAACCATTCTAGCTTCTAGTAGTTCATAAAGGCTGTTTTAGTTCACAAAAAACCTAAAGCTGTTTTTAATACTCACCAACCCCACTTTGGCCACCTCATGTGAAGAATTGACTCATTGGAAAAGACTCTGATGCTGGGAGGGATTGGGGGCAGGAGGAGAAGGGGACGACAGAGGATGAGATGGCTGGATGGCATCACTGACTCGATGGACGTGAGTCTCAGTGAACTCCCGGAGTTGGTGATGGACAGGGAGGCCTGGCGTGATGTGATTCATGGGGTCGCAAAGAGTCGGACATGACTGAGCGACTGAACTGAACTGAACCGAACCCTAAAGGAAATAATACATTCATGAATAATTATACCTCAGAGTCATCCAATATGGAGTGACATCAAGATTTTTTGACTCCAGCTAGAATGTAAAGGCTTTCTGATAGTGCTAGCTGGGAGATGGTGGCTGCTTTGTTTGGTAATTATATGTCTGACTATTATGTATATGTATATTTATTAGTTTAATTTAAAAGTATCTTAAACTTAACATTTTAGTTTATACTTTGAAAGTGAATAAGTAATTCTCAGGAATCAAAGTAGGAATATAGGTTCATTTTACAGCATAATTGTTGTTGTGTTAATGCTAAAACTCATTCATCTTGGGGAGTTTTAATTAGGACAGATGGGATGGGATAGAAAACAGTCTTTGAGTTTCCAGTTGTTCAGGATACTATGCTAGATACTCTACCTGCACTATCTCATTTAATTTCATGACTGCATTTAATTTCATGGCCACAGTACAAAGTGTAGATGGTAATGGTCTTAATTTATACATGGGAAAACCAAGACTCAGGGAGATGAAGTAATTTGTAATGGCTTTGAGCATTAGAAGTAATATTTCTGTGTAATTGTTATGGCTACCAGTAACCATCACAGTAATGACATTATTTATTAAAACTTGTGTGATAAGCCAGGCATTTAGGGATTATTAAAAAAGAAAAAAATAACTGACACGGTACATTCTCCTGCAAATGAGAATAACTTTCTCTGGTTATTTAATATATACTATGGTAAGAATTCAAATCATACGTAAAAATATAAGGAAGAAAATAAAGTTCACCTAAAATCTCACCACCCTATGATGCACAAAAGGAGGATCACCAAAATATTTTTGCATTACCTTATGTAAACTTATGCAAAATTTTATACAAATAGAATTATATCACACAAAATACATTTATAATGCCTCCACACATACCATCATCTTATCTTTACCTTCCCAAGTAAGCCTTAACAACAGCCTAGTATATGTCCTATGTTTCTCTCCATGCTTAAATAACTTCAATCTGTTATTCATGTAATCCTGTAGAGACCTATGTATACACTTAGAGTGAGATTTTAGTTACTATTAGAACGTTTGAGTACTTCTTTTTAGGTGCAAGTCTTTGTGCTAGTTGTGGGAGAACTACAAGGAAGAGTAAGTGATTCTCAATCACTTTGTAGTGTGTGAGGAGAGGTGAGCAGGTAAACATACAAGACTTGCTTTGATATCTGCTAAACGTTGGTTGGAAACACAGCCTGGGAGCCCTGCAGGGGAGCTCCCAGAGGGCAGAGGTCTTGCCTTGCTGATTCTGATGGGCATAAACCCTTGCTTGACCCATGGGATTATGGGTACATGTCTGTAAATAAAAGCATGTGTTTAAAACAAAAAAGATTATTCTGTTTACAGGTCTAAATGGATTGGCTTTTGTAGTCTGAGAGTCCAGTAGAGAAATAGTTGGTATATTTGTTTCTTTGCAATGGAATTATCCATTTTCCCATCAGAGAGTTTAATTATTTTTCTTTTAAAGTTTGGGAATTTTTATAACAAGGAGGACACTGTAATACTTTGCTGTACAGTTTAGTGTGTATAGTGCAAGGCCCTTTGAAGTTTAAGATAGTTTAAGTAGTTAGTGATACTTTCTAACACAGAAATCCTTATTTGCTCAAAAGTAAGCTTAAGCATTCACTTTGATTGTACATTTGATGCATAAATTGAGAATTTATACATTTGCATATGCCAAGTATTGAACTTGGGGAGAGTAAGAAATAAAGTAAGTCTCCAATGAGATGATTGACTTTCAACATGTTTGAAAAGAAATAATGTTTTATTAAAGGTTGGTGAATATTCACTCAGGTGTTCAGTTTGCCTAGCACTGTTCTAGATGCTGTGATTATATATATAAAGGAAATAAAACAGGGCAGGATCATAGTCTCTTAAGGGGAAAACTATTTCATTTAACATTGAAATGAACATGGAAGCTATGTGGCTCGAGGGAAAGCAGTAAAGGCTGTTTATAATGAAGAAGAGTGTTTAGGGTAAATGATTTTGATTTTATCGTGACCCTGAAAGAATCCTTAAATTACTGAGATGGACACAAGCTCACTTTTGATGTCTTCTTAACAACTGAGTGAACTTTAACACCATAATGACTGAAAAGGAAGGTTTATTGAGTCACTGACTCATTTCCTAAAGAGTTTGGGTTCTTTTTGTATGTTGAAGTCTTTATTTGACATGACTTTGGACTTCACAGGAGGATAGGTCTGCTCATTGGTGCTGAATGACCATGATAATTGAAAAGGAAATGTTTCTAAACTCTAATAAAAGAGTTGGTTTTATTTAATATGGCTAATCTCAAACTAAAGGGGTCTGGAATTCTTCCTGTTTTTATCTAGGGATAAGTAGAATATTTTATTCTTTGATGTGTGGTTCTGCTTCTAAAGTAAGTGCTTTGGATTCCAAAACATTAGTTTTAAAGTTAAGAATATTTACGTTGTGTTTAGCTCTAAGAAGGTTCTATTTTAATAGAAATACTTGTTTTCTATTATCATCAGCAATGAATGAGTTCCAGTTCTTCATCTTTACCAACATTTGGTAGTGTCAGTCTTTTTAATTTTAACCATTTATGGGGTGATATATCATTGTGGCTTTAACTTGTGCTTCCCTGAATACTGATGATTTTAAACATTTTTTTCACATGCTAGTTGGCCATTTGTGTATCTTTAGCGAAGAGATTGTCCAAATCTTTTGCCAATTATGCTTTTATTGGGCTCTGTTTGCCTTTTTAAAATTGAGTTGTCAGTTTTTTGTATGTTCTGGATGCAGATCTTTTATCAGATCTGTGTTTTGCAAACATTTTTTTCCGTTCTGTAGTTTATCTTTTTGTTTTCTTAATAGTGTCATTTGAAGAGCAGTTGTTAGTTTTGATGAAGTCCAATTTATCAATTATTTGTTTTATACATTGTGCTTTTTGTGTCATATCTAAGAAATCATTGTCTAATTCAAAATTACAGTATTTCTGTGTTTTCCTCTAGATATTTTATAGTTTCAGGCTTTATGTTTAGATTTATGAACTGTCTCAAGGTAATTTTTGTTTATTGTGGGTGAAGCATTATTTTCTTTTTTGTTGTTTTTAATTGAAGTATAGTTGATTTACAGTGTTGTGCCAATCTCTACTGTACAGCAAAGTGACTCACTTATAAACATACATTCTTTTTTGTGTGCTTTTCCATTATGGTTTATCATAGGTTATTGAATATAGTTCCCTGTGCTACACAGTAGGACCTTATTGTTTATCCATCCTATATATAGTAGTTTACATCTGCTAATCCTACTTTTCCAGTTCTTCCTTCTTCTGCCCCCCTCTCCCTTGGCAACCACAAGTCTGTTCTCTATGTGAGTCTGTTTCTGTTTTGTAGATAGATTCATTTGTGCCATATTTTATCTTATTTATTTTTGATTTTATTATTATTTTTTGCAATCTTTATGTTTAATTGTAGGATAATTGGTTTACAATATTGTGTTGGTTTCTGCCATACATTGACATGAATCAGCCACAGGTATACATATGTCCCCTCCCTCTTGAACCCGTCTCCCACCCCATCCCACCTCTCTAAGTTGTCACAGAGCACTGAGTTTGAGCTCCCTCTGTCATATAGCAATTTCCCACTGGTTGTCTGTTTTACATACGATAATGTACATGTTTCAGTGCTGTTTTCTCCATTCGTCCTACTCTCTTCTTCCCCCACTGTGTCTACCAATCTGTTCTCCATGTCTGCATATCCATTACTGCCCTGCAGATAAGTTCATCAGTACCATCCTTCTAGATTCCATATATATGCATTAATATATGATATTTGTTGTTCTCTGACTTACCTCACTCTGCATAACAGACTCTATGTTCATCCACCTCATTAGAACTGACTCAAATGCATTCCTTTTAATGGCTGAGTAATATTCCATTGTATATATGTACAACTTCTTTATCCATTCATCTATTGGTGAACATCTAGGTTGCTTCCATGTCCTAGCTGTTGTAAATAGTACTGCAGTGAGCTTTGGGATACATGTGTCTTTTTCACTTATGATTTCCTCAAGGAATATGCCCAGTAGTAGAATTATTGGATCATATGATGGTTTTATTCCTAATTTTTTAAGGCATCTCCATACTGTTCTCCATAGTGGCTGTATCAGTTTACATTCCCTCCAACAGTGCAACAGCATTCCCTTTTCTCCACACCCTCTCCAGAATTTATTGTTTGTAGATTTTTTGATGATGGCCATTCTAACTAGTGTGAGGCAATACCTCATTTTAGTTTTGATTTGCATTTCTCTAATAATGAGCCATGTTGAGCATATTTTCATGTATTTTTTAGTCATCTGTATGTCTTCTTTGGAGAAATGTCTGTTTAGGTCTTCTGACCACTTTTTTATTGGGTTGTTTGTTTTTCTGGTATTGAGCTGATGATTCCTTTTTTTTTTTTTAATTTAGTTTTTAATTGGAGGAAACTTTCTTTATAATCCTGTGTTGGTTTCTGCCATACAACAGCACAAATAAGCCCTAATTATACATGTATCACTTTCCTCTTGAGCCTCCCTCCTCTTCCTTCCCCCTTTGCCATATTTTAGATTCCACATACGGGTGATAGCATATGGTATTCGTTCTTCTCTTTCTTACTTCAATTATTATGATCATCTCTACTTGCATCCATGTCACTGCAAGTTGGCATTATTTTGTTCTTATCATTTGGTAATTTTATTTTTAGTTATCTGAGAAATCTCCATATTGTTCTCCATAGTGGCTGCACCAACTTAACATTCCCACCAACAGTGTAGGGGAGGATCCCTTTTCTCCACACCCTCTCCAGCATTTGTTATTTGTAGACTTTTTAATGATGGTCATTTTAACCAGTGTGGTTTTGATTTGCATTGTACTTTTCATTTGCATTTCTCTGATAATTAGTATTGTTGAGCATATTTTCATGTGCCTACTGCCCATCTATATGTCTTCTTTGGAGAAATGTCTATTAAGATCTTCTGCCTATATTTTGATTTTTTTTTCTGTTGTTGTTCAGTTGTATGAGCTGTTTGTGTATCAGTTCAGTTCAGTCGCTCAGTCATGTCCAACTCTCTGCAACCCCATGGACTGCAGCATGCCAGGCTTCCCTGTCCATCACCAACTCTCGGAGTTTACTCAAACTCATGTCCATTTAGTCAGTGGTGCCATCCAACCATCTCCTCCTCTCTCGTCCCCTTCTCCTCCTGCCTTCAATATTTCCCAGCATCAGGGTCTTTTCAGATGAGTCAGTTCTCATCAGGTGGCCGAAGTACTGGAGTTTCAGCTTCAGCATCAGTCCTTCCAGTGAATATTCAGGACTGATTTCCTTTAGGATGGACTGGTTGAATCTCCTTGCAGTCCAAGGAACTCTTAAGAGTATTCTCCAACACCACAGTTCAAAAGCATCAATTCTTCGATGCTCAGCTTTCTTTCTAGTTGAACTCTCACATCCATACATGACTACTGGAAAAACCATAGCTTTGACTAGACAGACCTTTGTTGGCAAAATAATGTCTCTGCTTTTTAATATGCTATCTAGGTTGGTCATAACTTTTCTTCTAAGGAGCAAACGTCTTTTCATTTCATGGCTGCAGTCACCATCTGCAGTGATTTTGGAGCACCCCCCCCCCCAAAAAAATAGTCTGTCACTGTTTCCATTGTTTCCCCATCCATGAAGTGATGGGACCAGATGCCATGATCTTTGTTTTTTGAATGTTGAGTTTTAAGCCAACTTTTTCACTCTCCTCTTTCACTTTCATCAAGAGGCTCTTTAGTTCTTCTTCACTTTCTGCCATAAGGGTCATGTCATCTGCATATCTGAGGTTATTGCTATTTCTCCTGGCAATCTTCTTTCTAGGTTGTGCTTCATCCAGCCTGGCATTTCTCAGCATATAAGTTAACTAAGCAGGGTGACAATACACAGCCTTGACGTATTCCTTTTCCTATTTGGAACCAGTCTGTTGTTCCATGTCCAGTTCTAACTGTTGCTTCTTGACCTGCATACAGATTTCTCAGGAGGCAGGCCAGGTGGACTGGTATTCCCACCTCTTTAAGAATTTTCCATAGCCTTTGCCTGTGTGTTTGTGTATACTTTGGAGATTAAGCCCTTGCCTGTTGCATCTCTTTTTTTTTTCTTTGTATGTAGACTAGTTCCAGCACCACTTGTTGAAAAAACAAAAACAAAAACCCAAAACCATCCTTTCTCCACTGAATTACCTTGACACTTTGTTGAAAATCTGTTGATGATATGTGTGTGAACCTTTCAGGACTCTGTTCTATCCATTGATCTATATATCTGCCCTTATGCCAATACTGTGCCATCTTGATTACACAGTATGCTAATAAGTGGTTTCAGTCGTGTCTGACTTTTTGCTACCCTGTAGACTGTAGCCTGCTGGGCTCCTCTGTCCATGGGCTTCTCCAGGCAAGAATGCTGGAGTGGGTTGCCATTTCCTTCTCCAGGGGATCTTCCTAACCCAGGGATAGAACCCTTGTCTCTTATGTCTCCTGTATTGGCAGGTGGGTACATTACCAGTAGTGCCTGATTGGGAATGGGAACTAGTAATGGGAACTTGTAATGGGAAGCCTGATTATACTGTACCTATGGATAAACAAAATTTAATTGTGATTAAATCCAGTTTATCTTAGGATTAGTGCATTTTAAAGCCTATTCAAGAAATCTTCCAGCTTGTGAACATGGTTTAGTTCAGTCGCTCAGTCATGTCTGACTCTTTGTGACTCCATGGACTGCAGCACTCCAGGCCTCCCTGTCCATCACCAACTCACGGAGTTTACCCAAACTCATGTCCATTGAGTCGGTGATGCCATCCAACCATCTCATCCTCTGTTGTCCCCTTCTCCTCCTGCCCTCAATCTTTCCCAGCATCAGGGTCTTTTCAAATGAGTCAGCTCTTTGCATGAGGTGGCCAAAGTATTGAAATTTCAGCTTCAACATCAGTCCTTCCAGTGAACACTCAGGACTGATCTCCTTTAGGATGGATTGGTTGGATCTCCTTGCAGTCCAAGGGACTCTCAAGAGTCTTCTCCAATACCACAGTTCAAAAGCATCAATTCTTCAGCACTCAGCTTTCTTTATAGTCCAACTCTCACATCTATACATGACCACGGAAAAACCATAGTCTTGACTAGATGGACCTTTGTTGGCAAAGTAATGTCTCTGTTTTTTAATATGCTGCCTAGGTTGGTCATAACTTTCCTTCCGAGGAGTAAGCATCATTTAATTTCATGGCTGCAGTCACCATCTGCAGTGATTTTGGAGCCCAGAAAAATAAAGCCTGCCACTGTTTCCCAATCTATCTGCCATGAAGTGATGGGACCGGATGCCATGATCTTCGTTTTCTGAATGTTGAGCTTTAAGCCAACTTTTTCACTTTCCTCTTTCACTTTCATGAGGAGGCTCTTTAGTTCTTCACTTTCTGCCATAAGGGTGGTGTCATCTGCATATCTGAGGTTATTGCTAGTTCTCCCGGCAGTCTTGATTCCAATTTGTGCTTCTTCCAGCCCAGCATGTCTCATGATGTACTCTGCATATAAGTTAACTAAGCAGGGTGACAATATACAGCCTTGACATACTCCTTTTCCTATTTGGAACCAGTCTGTTGTTCCATGTCCGGTTCTAACTGTTGCTTCTTGACCTGCATACAGATTTCTCAAGAGACAGGTCATATGGTCTGGGATTCCCATCTGTTTCAGAATTTTCCACAGTTTATTGTGATCCACAGAGTCAAAGGCTTTGGCATAGTCAATAAAGCAGAAATAGATGTTTTTCTGGAACTCTCTTGCTTTGTTGATGATCCCCCGGTTGTTGGCAATTTGATCTCTGGTTCCTCTGACATGGTACATGTCTTCAGGAAAAGTATATATAAAGGAGTGTATATGTGTGTATCACTGAGTCACTTTGTTATACTGCAGAAATTAACAAATACTGTAAATCAACTATGCCTCAATTAAGATAAAGGGGGGGGAAGAAGATACAAAAAATATTTGTTTTTAATTATTTCTAAACACATAATTTTACCTTCTAAGATTTACAAAATCACTCAACTAATGGGAACAATTGATACCAGTTGGGATTAAGAACTCACTTATGGAGATTTTAGAGAAGAACATAGGAACCTGGGTTTATCTTCTGTGTGTGATTCATCCCTCAGTTTTTTGAACTAAATCCTTTGTGTAGTAATGGGATTTACTTTAATGTAATTCACAAGTTTTTGCTTTCTGACTAGAGTTGGTTAACTTCCTTTGGTCCCTACCTGGATTGTGGCTCATCTCCCTTTACTTTCTGCTCCAATTCAGCACACTTTATATTTTTCACTTTTTCTTTTTCGCTGTTAGGCTGTAGTCCTTAATTGACAGTATCCTCCACAGTGGTATCAAATATCAAGTCCATTTAATTATTTCAGTCTGACTTTCGGAGGTGCGATCTGGGAGGGAAAGGTAATACTTTGCAAGTTGTCTGTGTATGCTTGGCTCCTGGGAGACTGTAGAGGGAGATGAGAGCCCAGAAGGAACTGGAGCAGCTCCAGCATTTCATAATCAAGTAGACCAGGCAGGATCTTCTTTAGTGTTCACTCATTTTGTACCCTCAATCTGAAATTCCTCTCTGTCTTCTCTGCTCATTTTAGTGTTCACCTTTAAAGAACCAGTTTACACACCTCTGAGAAGCCTTCTTTTATTGATATATTCTCAGTTAATAGTACCTTCTACCTTCCTGAAGAGCCTGTGTATTGTCTTGCTTTTTTTGATAACTATTTGTTAATATGTCTTTCCCACTAGATTTATAGCTCTTTTGTAGTAGATTGTGTATCTTCTATCCAAACAGCATCAAGCATATAACAAGAATTCTGTAAATATGTTTATATAAATAACCAGATCACACCTGCAAAAAGATGGTGGTAATGTAGAAAGGAACAAGAAAGGCTTCAAGAAGGAGCTTGCATTTATGTTGGGCATTAAAGGATGGATAGGATTTCCAGAAGCAGAAGAGGAGGAAAGGGTGTCCCATGTAGATAGAATAACATGATGAGTTTTGGGCTAGGCCACAGGATAGCTATAGATAGTAGATGTCAGGTGGCTTTGAAATTATGAGGGGCTTTAAATATGTCCCAACAAAGATTTGTTCAATTCAGTAGTCAATGAGATTACTAACGTAGGAGGGTAATTTGGGCAGAAAACAGTTCAGACAATGTATGACATTGTGTGCTGGGTAGTTTGGGGGTGGGGGTAGACCCTTGTGATAAGACCAGTTAGGGTGCTATGGTATTAGACCAGGCAGGAGCTAATGAGGGTGTAAACCAGTTAATGGCTTCCCACTTCCCTGGTGGCTCAGCAGTAAAGAATCCACCTGCAATGCAGGAGACTCTGGTTCGATACCTGGGTTGAGAAGATCCCCTGGAGAAAGAAATGGCAACCCATTCCAGTATTCTTGCCTGGGAAATCCCATGCCTGGTGGGTTACAGTTCGTGGGGTCACTAAAGAGTCAGACAGGATTTAGTGACTAAATAGCAACGAAACTGGTTAATAGCAGGGGAAAGGGAAATGAGAGAGCACATGTTGGCCACTGACTGAATATGTGAGTGAAATAAGAGAACTTCATTTAGTCATAGCTGGGGTTTTAAGGCCAAGCACCTGGAAAAGTAGTAGTGCTAGTAAGAGAAACAAAAATGTTAGAAAAAGCAAGTTTTGGGGAGGTGATGCTTGAGTATATAAATCTGTTGAGTTAGAGGTGCAGGTGATGTTCTGGGTGGCTTAGAGAACATATTCCCCATAGGCTTCCTTTAAATAACAAATTACCTTCTGTTACGTACATCATCATGTTCTGACTACAGGCACACAGAGTAGTGAGAGGTAGCTATCCCTTTGTCATGTTCAATGTTTCATGTACTTTTTCTTTTATAACACTCAGTGTGTTTTGTTCATGCGCCTATTTTTGACTAGAGAGTCAAGGACAGTATATTATTTTTTTTTGTAGAGTGCCTGGCATATCAAGGACATGCAGAAAAAGTTTGAATTAATGAAAGATTTAGTGGCTCAAAATACAGAGGCCTTTTAACAAGTAATTATCTTGTTAGAAGATTGGCACTTCTTACAGGTTTCATCAACACAGTTATAATTCTTCCACCTCTTGGTAACATGGGCGTAAGTCAGCTTTTGGGATAGTTGTTAATTTGAATCTCAACTCTACTAGCTTACCATCTGCTCTTTTTTATTCATTTAACCATAAAATTTAATCTTTTAAAGTGTACAATTCAGTGGTTTTTAGTGTATTTGTAAGGTTCTACAACCATCACCACTATATAATTCCATAATATTTTCCTCACCTTAAAAAAGAAACCCCTTACCCGTATTTACAACCATACTCATTAGCAGTCACTCCTCAGTCCCTCTTCCCCCAGCCCCTGGCAACTACTAATCTACTGAACTTATTTTTATTCAAGGGAAAGAGATTAAAAGGATCTAACTCTATAGCTGATTTCTTTTTTTTAACGTTTATTTTTTAAAATATAAATTTATTTATTTTAATTGGAGGCTAATTACTTTACAATATTGTATTGGTTTTGCCATACATCAACATGAATCTGCCAAAGGTATACACATGTTCCCCATCCTGAACCCCGCTCCCTCCTCCCTCCCCGTACCATCCCTCTGGGTCTTCCCAGTGCACCAGCCCCAAGCATCCAGTATCATGCATTGAACTTTTACTTTTTTCTTCCAATTTTACTGATAAAATTGGCATGATTTGAATTACATACACCATGAAATGATTATCACAAGTTTAGTGAACATCCATCATTTCATAAAGGTACAAAATTAAAGAAATAGAAAACAAATTTTTCCTTATGATAACAACTCCTAGGATTTAATCTCTTTCATATGTAATACACAGCAGTGTCAATTATATTTATCATGTGATACATTGCATCCCTAGCATTTATTTATCTTATAACTAGCATTTATTTTATTTGCACATTTTGACTGCTTTCAGCCAATTTCTCCTTCTCTCCCCCCAACCCCTCTACTTCTAGTAATGACAAATCTGATCTTTTTTTCTGAGTTTGTTTCTTTGTTTTTAAAGTATAATTGACCTACAACACTATGTTAGTTTCTGTTACACAGCATAGTGATTCCAGATATCTGTACATTTCAAAATGATCACCAGGATAACTCTATTTATAATCATGATTTGTTGTCATACAAAGATGAAAGTGAAAGTGAAGTCGCTCAGTCATGTCCGACTCTTTGCGACTCCATGGACTGTATAGTTTGCTAGGTTCCTCCATCCATGGGATTCTCCAGGCAAGAATACTGAAGTGGGTTGCTGTTTCCTTCTCCAGGGGATCTTACCAACACAGGGATGGAACTTGGGTCTCCCACACTGCAGGCAGACTCTTTACTGTCTGAGCCATCAGGGGCCTGCTCACTCCATATCTGTGACTCATTTATTTTGCAAATGGAAATTTGTCCCTCTTAATTTCCCTCAGCTTTCTTTCTCCCAACCCCTTCCCTTCTGGCAACAACCTGTTTTCTGTATTTATGACTGTTTTGTTTTGTTACGTTTTTTAAGATTCCATATATAAGTGAAATCATACAATATTTGTCTTTCTCTGTCTGCCATACTTCATTTAGCATAATACCCTCCTGGTCCATGCATGCTGTTGCAAATGACAAGATTTTCTTTTTTTTTTTTTTATGGCTGAGTAATGCTCCACTGTGTATATATACCCCACATCGTCTTTATCCATTTATCTGCTGATGGATGCTTGGGTTGCTTCCATATCTTGGCTATTGTAAATAATGTTACAATGTTTATAATACAAGTGAGTATGGGGTTGCATATATATTTTTGAGTTAGTGTTTTTGTTTTCTCTAGATAAATACCCAGGAGTGCAGTTGCTGGATTGTGTGGTAGTTCTGTTTTTAATTTTCTGAGGAATTTCCATACTGTTTTCCATAGTATCTGCACCAATTTGTATTCCCACCAACAGTGCATAAGGATTCCCTTTTCTCCACATCCTTACCAAGACTTGTTATTTGTTGTCTTTTTGATAATAGCCGTTCTGTGAGATGATATCTCATTAAAGTTTTGATTTGCATTTCCCTGATAACTAGTGATGTTGAACATCTTTTTATGTGCTTATTGGCTGTTTGTGTATCTTCTTTGGAAAAATAATCTTTTCAAATCCTCTGCCCATTTTTTAATCGGTTTGTTTGTTTTTTGATATTAAGTTGTATGAGTTCCTTGTATATTTTGGATATCCAACCCTTATTGGGTATATTATTTGCAAATTTTTTTTAACCATTCAGTAGGTCACCTTTTCAGTTTGTTTAGTGTCTTTCACTGTGCAGAAGCTTTTTAATTTGATGTAGTCCCATTATAGCTGATTTCTAATAATACTACCCTGCAGAAATGTATTATGTTAAAAGGAGGCAGTAATTGATTTTTCTCCTTGTAGGAAAGCACACCAGAGAGAGATACCATGGGGCAAACAGTGAAAGAAGGTAAGATTTACTTGTTTAAAGATGATACTTTTAGTCAATCATTTGAAATTAGTATCTTTTGGTAGACTGAATATTTAAAAAAAAGCTTTTTTGAAAAATGAAATTAATGGAAGATGTTAGTTTAGGTGCTAAGAATTGGAGTTTTAGAACTGAATAGCTATTAAAGGTAATCTTGTTTTCCCTTCTTAGTTTTATAAATGAGAAAGCTGACACTCAGGGAGGTTAAGTGTACAGGTCATATAACAATCTATGACAGCCAAGATCACAGTCCAGATTTTCTTACTTAAATATGGATGATAAAAAAATGCTTCAACCTGTCCTGCTCTAGTGAGAAGTCAGCTCACT
The DNA here is from genome assembly GCF_016772045.2 of Ovis aries. NCBI lineage: Eukaryota > Metazoa > Chordata > Mammalia > Artiodactyla > Bovidae > Ovis > Ovis aries. Next base: position 16,613,945 of record NC_056080.1, on the reverse strand, counting down.
GTCCCATGAGTGTGTCGCAGTCATTGTCACTCTCTGTTTTGAGTTGTATTTTCTTTCCCATGATATATTCTTCATATTTTTGTTGTCCTGATTCCTGTTCCTCCTTCAAGACCCAGTTTAAGTTCTCTTTCTCTCATGACTTTTACTCTGGCTGCATGCTGAATGTTGTGCTCTGCTATTTCTGTTTTTGCCAAGTGTATTAGTTTAGTATAGTCTCTGTACCTAGATTCTTAGCTTTCCTTGAGCAGGAACCAGGCCTTTATAACTTCACTTTCTTCTCTGTTAGAAAATACTACTGTAGAACTATTTAGTAAATATAAATGTGTACTTACTTTATGTTTGTCAAATTATCTAAATAGAAAGTAGCCCATACATCCCTCTTGAGTGTTCACATATCTTGAAGAGTCAGTCATAACCAGAAAGTAGATCTGATACCTTTAATGGTACGCCTGGCATCCTTCCTATATTCTTCTTTAAGAAGCATGTCACTTGACAGTTCAAGCATCAGTAAGGGTAAAACAGCACTAGATGGAAACACACCATGTTATTAAATCCATTGGTTCATAACGATACTAAAAAAACAAAACAATACTTATTGGTCATCTGTGGAGAATGGTGGGGATACAATTCATTATTTTGAAAACTAGAAAATAAAGGAGAAAGAATAAAGCATTGATTGTGACTTCCTTTTGTGGTCTCTAGCTCAGTGCAACTGAATGGTTGAAGAGAGGAATTTTCTCTCTATAGAAGTTTTTTGGCTAATAAAGATAGGATGATAAAATTAGAATAACTCCCTTATGCGACCACTGATGAGCTAATGGATCTAGGCAATAGTCATATGTGGCTGCTCATATCACAAAAAGAGAACTAGGTGTATTAGGAACCTCCTGTGAGAAGTACACACCACCACCTATGAAGTCATTTTCTCTCTTCCCTTGTAAAAAAAGCTAAACCTGAATCTGGTTAAGCTCTTCTGGCTTGAAATAGCTGTATCAATTTAGAGAAACTATAAGGACCAGAAGAACCCAGTATCATGAGGAAGTAGCAGACTGGAAAAGTCTGAACTGATATCACCAGCAAAAATATTGCTAGAGGAAGGGAAAATAAACAGAGGAGGAGGAGCCTACAGATCAAAAGAAATTTAAGAAATGTACCTACCACTGTCTGTATGGACTTTATTTGGGTGCTGATTGAAACAGATACATTTAAAATATTTAAGACAATGGGGAAGTTAAGAAGAGTGACTGCTTATTTGATAACATTAAAGATTGTGGTTATCATTGCCATCTTCCTAAATTCCATATATATGTGTTAGTATACTGTATTGGTGTTTTTCTTTCTGGCTTACTTCACTCAGTATAATGACGACCCTGTATGCAAGACAGGGAAAGAGACACAGATGTGTATAACAGACTTTTGGACTCAGAGGGAGAGGGAGAGGGTGGGATGATTTGGGAGAATGACATTCTAACATGTATACTATCATGTGAATTGAATCACCAGTCTATGTCTGACGCAGGATGCAGCATGCTTGGGGCTGGTGCATGGGGATGACCCAGAAAGACGTTATGGGGAGGGAGGTGGGAGGGGGGTTCATGTTTGGGAATGCATGTAAGAATTAAAGATTTTAAAATTTAAAAATAAAAAAACTAAAAAAAAAAAAATAAATAAAAGTTGAAGAAAAAAAAAAAAGATTGTGGTTAGTTTTTCAGCATAATAATCACAATGAGTCATTTAAGAAATACATACTATAATAAATATGGATGAAATATATCTTAGATTTGGTGAAGGTCCAAGGTCCATTGCTGTTTGAGCTCCTCAGCCTAGCACAGAGAAAAACTTGTCCTAGTCTGTTGGAGGATAGGGAACCCTGGTGTGCTGCAGTCCATGGGGTCACTAAGAGTCAGACACAACTAAGTGACTGAACAACAACAAACAGTTCATTGAGTTACATTGTATTCTAGCTTCTCTGTTGTTTTAAATTCTCAAAAGTATGCACTTTATTGCTGGGACACATTAATCTGAATATTGTAAGGATCAGCTCAGCTCATTTTGGTTTGTTCATTTATTTAACAAATGTTCAAGAATGTTCTGTGTGCCAAGTCCTTTTCTGGGCACTGAGGATAAAAAGTGGTGAATAAGAGACAAAATGAAAAAATGTCTGACCTTTTGGAGCTTACATTTGAGTGAAATGAGACATGCAATAAACAAATAAATTATAAAGTACCTTATATATTAGAAAGTGAAGTCCTTGGGAACTCATGTACACCTGTGGTGGATTCATGTCAATGTATGGTAAAACAAATACAGTATTTTTAAAAAAAAGAAAGAAAGTGAAGTCCTATGCAGAAAGTGAGGATTAAATTATAAGATTGAAACTGGTTCCTGTTAGAAAATGCAGTTTAGATTTTTGTAAGTACTCTTTCAAACTGTTGCTCTGTTCTTCTGGTATTGCTCACTACTTTCTTTCTTTTTTTAAAGACTCAATGGGTGTAAAGAAGGAGAATCAAGAGAGAGCTCCTCAATCAGGCACATCTGTGCAAAATGGTAGGTTTTAAATTAGTTCAGTAGAACATGTATTTTTTCTTCACTCAGTGTTAGTATGAACTCTTCTTATTGCTTTTGGTATAATCTATGTATAGTAAGCTCTTGTAAATATAAAATGTAAGCAATAGGAAAGACCGAAAAGATAGTATTTAATTTTGAAAATTTTACTTTGGTTTCACATAGAGAGGGATTAAGTTAAAAGATAACTATGTATTTCAGTGCAGTTTTGCCAAGGTAAAGATATCTAGTTATTAATTACCATGTATTACCAATTTAAAATAATTCGATTTTTAATGAAAACCTTTCTAACACTAGAGTCAATGTGAATGTCTTTTTTGATGGTCAAAAGACAGTCTAGTCGATTAAAGCTTAGGTATTTAGGGGATCTGACAGACCTCTTCTAGAATCTTGGCCTCATTTTTTGCTAGCCTTGTGACCTTGGGCAAATTATTCAATGTTCTTAGTCTCTTTTCTCCTGTGTAGCACAGGGATAATAACTACTTACTCATGGAACTATTAGAATTAAAAGGAATGTAAAGCACTTAATATAATGCCTAGGCTTGTAGTAAGTGTTCAGTAAATGTTAACTTTATTGTCTGAGTTATTAATTCATGTTTTAAGCTTTTATTGTTAATAGCATGTGTATAGCACTATATCAGAGACTCAGGAGATAGACTCTGACCCATTGCACCTGCTCTTATGAAAGTGAGGAAATAAGTCATGTGCAGACAAAAGGCTGAATTAAAAAAATACAATAGCAAACTTAGTGTGTTTACCAGCAATTTCCAGGCAAGCCTCTTGCCCCTTGTGTTTCTGTTGCACCTTCCCTGCCAGCCCCACTCTTGGAGTAAGTAGTTCATCCATGACTTTCTGTTCCTACGAAAAGATTGCCTGTAGAGTTAATCCCATGGAGTCATTCTTTATTACTGTAGCTGGGTCCTCAGTGTTTCCTTAGTTCTCTTTCTCATTGGCCTTACTTGTTCCTCAGCTCTTCCTTCCAATCCCCAAAACTCTCCAAGGGAATGGAGGCTCTTAGGTTAGAGTGCTCTTCCTCATCCTTACAAATTCCTTTCCATTTTTAATATAATAGTTTTATTGAGATATAATTCACATACCATACAATCTCCCCATTTCAAGTGTACAGTTCAATGGTTCTTAGTAAGTAGTGTGTTCCCAGTTGTGTAACCATTACTATGATCAGTTTTAGAATATTTTCATCACTCTAAAAAGCAACCCTAGTACCTAGCTAGTAGTCACTCTCCATTTCCTCACAGTGCCTCTCCCTAGGCAACCATTTACCTTCTTTCTATCTCTATAGATTTGCCTATTCTGGAAATTTCATGAAAATCAATTTGAAGAATATATTCTTAAAAGTTGAAACTAGTACCTTTTCAAAATTTTCAAACTTTTCTGCTTGAGAAACTCTGATTTAAAATGAGATTACTTAGTCAATTTGACAGACATTTGCAGAAATAGATCACAACATTATATACATCTGTCTCCTGAAAAGGCCTATCAGTCCCCAGGGCTCTTTTCTGAAACAGTAAATCCCCACCCCCCACCCCCCACCCCCAGCTGCTAATCTGTCAATGAGCATAAAAATGCAGAGACAGATAGGGACTTCAGGCTTGTCTTCTACTTTCTGAACTATTTTAGTCAGGAATTCTCACTGTTGTACTATAGATGTATCAAATCTAAATTAGTAAAGCCTTTTGCTATGTGTGCTTCCACTATGTTTTTGGTAGACTCTCATCATATGGGCATCCAAGCTGAATAGTGTTGTGGACTAAAAATTTTTGCCCTATGAACAAAGAAAAAAATTAAGGCTCCAAAGGTTACTAGCAGTGCAATAGAAAGCACTTGTATTATATAGCACTGGTATAAAGGATTTGCTAGTTCAAATTTTAGCCCATTACTGCCAGGAGAAATATCAATAACCTCAGATATGCAGATGACACTACCCTTATGGCAGAAAGTAAAGAAAAACTAAAGAGCCTCTTGATGAAAGTGAAAGAGGAGAATGAAAAAGTTGGCTTAAAGCTCAACATTCAGAAAACGAAGATCATGGCAAATAGATGGGGAAACAGTGGAAACAGTGGCTGACTTTATTTTTCTGGGCTCCAAAATCACTGCAGATGGTGACTGCAGCCATGAAATTAAAAGATACTTACTCCTTGGAAAATTATGACCAACCTAGACAGCATATTAAAAAGCAGAGACATTACTTTGCCAACAAATGTCCGTCTTGTCAAGGCTTTTCCGGTAGTCATGTATGGATGTGAGAGTTGGACTATAAAGAAAGCTGAGTGCAGAAGAATTGATGCTTTTGAACTGTGGTGTTGGAGAAGAGTCCCTTGGACTGCAAGGAGATCCAACCAGTCCATCCTAAAGGAGATCAATCCTGGGTGTTCATTGGAAGGACTGAATTTGAAGCTGTCGATACTTTGACCACCTTATGCGAAGGGCTGACTCATTGGAAAAGACCCTGATGCTGGGAAAGATTGAGGGCAGGAGGAGAGGACGACAGAGGATGAGATGGTTGGATGGCATCACTGACTCAGTGGACATGGGCTTGGGTGGACTCCGGAGTTGGTGATGGACAGGGAGGCCTGGCGTGCTGGGATTCATGGGGTTGCAGAGTCGGACACGACTGAGCAACTGAACTGACTGACTGAAGACACAAATGGTGATAGAATATTTTAAACATTGTCTTAGATGAATTAAGTATTTTCCAGTGTCACTGAAAAATTTTACAAATGTAACTGATTTGTGGAAAAGTCTTAAGTTCTTTGAGGTCTAATTGTGAAATGGCTTTGATTTCTCAGTTATTATTTCCAACTTATACTCCTTTCATCCTAGTATGGTGGCTCTTTAGTGACATCCTAGTCAAATTTTTTCCCCCTCTTTCATGTTTTGTTTTCTTCTTCTTTTTTTAATGCTCTCCAAGATCATATGGTGGTAGAGCTTCATTTAGAACCTTGGGTCTCTTGATTGTCAGGTTAGTGCTTAGGAGGTCACTGAAGTAACCTGGTCAGTTAAATTTTGGAGCCATGGATCTCAGTTTTCACTTTTAATATAGCTATCCAGTATTCTTAAGTTTAGGCACAACTATGACGTTTCAGTTCAGTTCAGTTGCTCAGTCATGTCCGACTCTTTGTGACCCCATGGATTGCAGCATACCAGGCTTCCCTGTCCATCACCAACTCCCGGAGCTTACTCAGACTCACGTCCATTGCATCGATGATGCCATTCAACCATCTCATCCTCTGTCATCCCCTTTTCCTCTCACCTTCAATCTTTCCCAGCATCAGGGTCTTTTCAAATGAGTCAGTTCTTTGCACCAGATGGCCAAAGTATTGGAGCTGCAGCTTCAGCATCAGTCCTTCCAATGAATATTCAGGACTGATTTCCTTTGGGATGGACTGATTTCCTTTGGGATGGACTGGTTGGATCTCCTTGCTGTCCAAGGGACACTCAAGAGTCTTCTCCAACACCACAGTTCAAAGGCATCAGTTCTTTGGTGCTCAGCTGTCTTTAAAGTCCAACTTTCACATCCGTACATGACTGCTCGAAAAACTGTAGCTTTGAACTAGATGGACCTTTGTTGGCAAAGTAATGCTTTTTAATATGCAGTTTAGGTTGGTCATGGCTTTTCTTCCAAGGAGCAAGCGATTTTTAATTTCATGGCTGCAGTCACCATCTGCAGTGATTTTGGAGCACCCCAAAATAAAGTCTGTCACTTTTTCCATTATTTCCTCATCTATTTGCCATGAAGTGATGGGACTGGATGCCATGATCTTAGTTTTTGAATGTTGAGTTTTAAGCCAACTTTTTCACTCTCCTCTTTCACTTTCATCAAGAGGCCCTTTAGTTTTTCGCTTTCTGCCATAAGGGTGATGTCATCTCCATATCTAAGGTTTTTGATATTTCCCCTGGCAATCTTGGTTCCAGCTTGTGCTTCATCTAGCTCGGCATTCCACATGATGTAATCTGCATATAAGTTAACTAAGCAGGGTGACAATATACAGCCTTGACATACTCCTTTCCCTATTTGGAACTAGTCTGTTGTTCCATGTCTGGTTCTAACTGTTGCTTCTTGACCTGCATACAGATTTCTCAGCAGGCAGGTAAAGTGGTCAGGTATTCCCGTCTCTTGAAGGATTTTCCACAGTTTGTTGTGATCCACACAGTCAAAGGCTTTGGCATAGTCAGTAAAGCAAAAGTGGATGTTTTTCTGGAACTCTCTTGCTTTTTCAGTGATCCAATGGATGACATTTAGTTTTATGTCATCTTTATTTCACTAAGTAGTATGTATTTATCAAGTTATTTATATGCATACTACTTCAGTTAGTTCTCAAAAATACATTATACCATATGTGTTACTTTCCTCATTTCATAGAACTGAGGCCGAGAAAATGAAGTGACTTGCTCAGAGTTACTGGCTAGTAAAAGGCAGAGTTAGACTGAAAGATAGCATTTTGATGTCAAGAGCCTGTGTTCTTGACATTTTGCTGCATGCTCTTCAGCACTGTGGTAGTGCTTGGTTTACATAATCTGGAAGCAGAATTAAACCCAGTATTTTTTTAAAGTGGAAAAATCTCTAAAAGGGTGTATACAGTGTTATGAAATGACATGCTTAATACCATATGTATGCACATGTACTAAATGCATATAATTTCATGTAACAGTGATATTCCGAATCCTGCTCACATTTCACATCAGCTCACATTTCTTCCTAACTGTGTGGTTGGTAACTTTACCTTGGCATCTTGCAATCAGCTGTGGTGGTGGTATTTACATCACAGAAATATGCAAACACTAACAGTTCCAGTCAGGCTTCTTGTTTGTATTTTCTGGAAAGCTGGCTGTTAAACATTTATCAGCAGTGTATGAATGTGTGTGTGTGTAAGTGGAACTGTTACAGCCTTTGAAGAATGTATAAGGGGCTAGTAACACAGATTCCCCTAGGGAGGGAACTGTGGAGCCCTAATATTTTTATAGTAAAGAGATTAATTAAACAGGGAGTATAGAAAAAAAAAAACCCTCATGTTTGATGAGAATTAAAGTTTATATGAGTTAATAGTACCTTTAATACTGCTGTCAAGTCTTTCAGGGCATTGTGACTGACACAGTCAATTGAAGTGTCCGGGAAAAGTGTACTGCCTTTTGACCTTTACTTCTAGCATTATATGTCATCAAGACTAAGTGAGAGAAAGAACAGAAGGAGTTTGCAGAAAATATAGATTGTTACAACAATCTGTGTTAGTCATTGCACTGATGACTGGTTTCTGCTTTATTCTGCCACCATATTCTGACACCCTGGATGGAGATCTAATAGTCAATTGAGAAACAACGCTGGTTCTCAGAGTTTTTCTTTCCATAAATTAATGCTTTATTTCTGCTATGCCACACACCTTTAGATCCCTGTGAAAAACAAAGAAATAGCTTCAGAATAGTGAGATGAAATGATAAAGACATATTTTGAGTAAATTAGTATTAGAGACATATGAGTAGAATTTGCTATTACGCTATAAAAAGTCCTTTAGTTGTTTCTAGAGTTCACGTTTTTAGAATCACTGTGATGCAGTCCTCATTACATCAAGAAAATCTGGATTATCATTTATATCAGAACCATTATTATCAGGAAATGGTCTTATTTTTTATTTCCATGCTGGTAGTCAGATGAGGAAGTTTGTATTTGTCCTTTGAGAAGTATTTCTTTAAAGAGATATGGAACTAAAATCCATTTTATTCCTGAAAGTTAGTATACATATTATATATGTTTTAAAAACCCTGAGAATTCTCTGGCAATCCAGTGGTTAAGACTTGATACTTTCACTGACATGGGCCTGGGTTTGCTGTCTGATTGGGGAACTAAGATCCCATAAGCTATGCTGGTGGGGCCCAAAAATAAACCAAAAAAACCACCTATTTTTGCATGTTTTTTTCCAGATAATTTTCAATGGGAAAAATACTTGGAAGAGACTGGATCTTTAAGTGCTCCTTCAGAGTATTTCAGACAGGTATGCCAAAATTCTGTAGATACCATGTTATATTTATTTTTGTAAACTATTAACTTGTTGAAGGGAATCTGTTATTAGGTTCTATTAGTGTGAAGCAATGTGGGATTGTGGGAGTGCTGCTTAAGAACCAGATGGTCTCTTCGCATTCATTGATTAAGAATTTACTTTATGTCAGGTATACTAAGCTCTTATGACTGCCCATCTGGAGGGAAAGGTAGCCATGTAAATAATTAATGATAAAAAGTGTGATAACTATACTGGAAAGGACTCACAGAAGAGGTCCTATCTGAGGTAGTTGTAATGAGGGGAAGGATATTCCAGGCAGAGAGAACATCCAAAGGAAAGAGACATGGGCGTAAAAGAACCTGAGTGTTGAGGGATGGTATGGGTGGCTGGAGCACTAAGTAGATAGAGACCTAAGTATGGGAGTGAGGTTAAAGTGTGGTGGCTTTTAAACTATACTGACTGTTTGGACTTTACATTAGGCAGTGGTAAGCTGCCTTTTGGCTTACTTTAAGAGTAAAGGCCTAATCAAATTCTTATATTAGAAAGGCACTCAGGATGCATTTTAGAGGTTGTATTTGGTTTGCCTGGAAGTGGGCAGATGAGTGAGTGACAAGCAGTGGGCAGCCATGTCAGGCTGTGTGTCAAGCCAAGGAGAGAATTTGGAGATCTTTTTGTTAACCCTTACAGCTCTCATTTTGTTCACCAACTGTTGTAACTGTTACTTAAAATGTTCCTCATGTATTCTGGTAACATAACTGACCGTTTGATTTTCCTACAGTTAAAGAGTTTTAACAGAATTTTATTTGTATGTGTTTATGTATATAGTCTAAGATTCCACCAGCTAATGACTTCAAAGTTGGCATGAAGTTGGAAGCCCATGACCCTCGCAATACGACTTCAGTATGTATTGCTACAGTTGTTGGAGTTACAGGTGCCAGGCTGCGTTTAAGATTGGATGGTAGTGATAACCAAAATGACTTTTGGCGGCTGGTTGATTCTCCAGACATACAGCCTGTTGGGACATGTGAAAAGGAAGGGGACTTACTTCAGCCTCCACTGGGTAAGGATAAACAGTTTTAAAACAAAATATTTTTGCTAATGTAATATTCAGTAGAAATAATTTTAACTGACCCTTTGAAAATCTCTTCTCCTAGGCATTCTGGCAAACAGACGGTCAGGTGGTTACTGTGGAGAAGGTTTGAGAAAGTAACTCAGTACCATATGTTATAGAGTTTCATTTAAGTACATATTTTGGCATATGTGTGGCTAAAGGTTCCCACTCCAGAGCAAGACTCCTTCTGCCTTAAAACTTGAAATGTCAAAAGCAGATTACACTTGCAGATTCAGAAACCCTTCTGGGGGAGAAGTTTGTAGCATTCGATATGAGTCACTTCCTCCCTCAGTATTGTCTAATGAGCCATTCATCCTTTTTGTTATGGGGATTAGCATGGCAGAAGGAGATGATTTTACACTGGGACGCCAGTGTTAGGCTTGGGAATTTCATTACACCTGTATGGGAAGAAATCATAGTGAGAGGGGTAGGAATCAGTTACTTTAGGTCTTTGTAAAGGAAGAGATTGATGTAACACTTCAGCAAAGGTTTTTAATATAAAATTCTTGATTTTAACCAAGTTTTTAAAAGAAACAAAGTACATGACCCTAATTTTGTGCAAAAATTTTTCTGTTTTAATACTTTGGTGTACCATGGTATTCTGTAGAATATAAGTATTTAGTTTATTACTTGCACATTCTGAGTGAATGGTGGGTATTGGTTTTTGTTTCTTTTTTATAATGCTAAAATGTAAATGCTCTATTATAATGCACAGTGAGACAGTTAATTTTTTTTGTCTCCAACTAGTGAAAGAAGCTGTGAGAATAAAAAATTTAAGACAGTAATAACTGTTTTTTCTAATAACATCATTTTATATTGTCTTTCTTCTAATGGTTAATTAATACTAACTTGGTTTAAAGTATTTTTAAAAACTAATCAAGTATGTGTTATTCCCAAGAAGATGGTTTAGGATATGTGTGTTTTCTGCTTTTCCCCTTTTCTTCATAACATTCAAATTTTTTTATTGCTTATTTTTATAATATCTTAAATCATACAGACTTCTGTAACAGATATACATCTGAGGCTTAGTGCTTCCATGTTTGGGTTTTATTTCTCTATTGACAGTATGCTAGTATGTGTTTGTATTTTGTTTAAAGGAAACAGCTGTGGTGATTGTCAGCATTTCAGACACATAACCAAATTTATAATCATTATTTTTTCAAATTACTTTTTAGAGTTTATTAATTAAAAATATGAAATATATAGCAATACATGCTGACTAGTATGCATTGTGATACCACATAATAAAAAAATACAATTTTTGCCAATTTGCTCATGAGATGCTTTTGAATAGTTTAGTTTCCATTTTAATATAACACAACTTACATAGTTTTACTTTTTAAAAGGTTTATTTATTTAAATGTTAAAGGATATTATTTAAAATTATTTTTTAAAGTTTTAACATACATGGAAAAAAGTGTATGTCTGACTCTTTGCGACCCCGTAGATGGCAGCCCACCAGGCTCCACTGTCCCTGGGATTCTCCAGGCAAGAACACTGGAGTGGGTTGCCATTTCCTTCTCCAATGTGTGAAAGTGAAGTTGCTCAGTCGTGTCTGACCCTCAGTGACCCCGTGGACTGTAGTCTTCCAGGCCCCTCTGTCTGTGGGATTTTCCAGGCAAGAGTACTGGAGTGGGGTGTCATTGCCTTCTCCGAGCTTATAAATGAACACGTATAAAAACCAACACCCAAATAAAGAAAGAGAGCATTGTCAGTACCCTAGAAGCCCTGCTGATCCCCAGTCATATCCTCCTCCTTTCCAAAGGTAATTACTGTCCAGACTTCCTAATATCATGAATTAGTTTTAGCTGTGTTTGAATTTTTTACATGCGCTTTGATCTGTGTTTGACTCTAGGCAATTCAGAATTAAGGAAAATGCTAAATTAAAACAAAGTCATGGTACCTCATGTAATAGGATAAGATACAGGTTAAGAGAAAGGCATAAGGACCAGAGAATGATTGTCATGCTCTATTCTAACAATAGTGTGGAGAATCCATGCTCTGGATAACTATTTAATATTAGGTATCACTAGTAATACTGGTTTATTTTAAGGGAGTGTATAACAACCCTTTATAATTCCCCAGCAACAATTATTTTCCTAGTCAGATTTAGGGTGTTTTGATACATGATTATTATAAAATGACTTTCTGTGAACTTTCTTATATATTTTATGCTATTGATGGACCCATTGGCAATGTGATTCATGTGCCTCCCTATCTTAATGCATGTATTCATCAGGAATACATGCCAAGTTCTCACCAACCAATTCTGGCATCATGGCAGGCAAGTATTGCATGTAATAGATTGCCCCCAGAAAATAGTAAAGCTAGCAGACTCCTGCTCCCTGCTGCACATGCCACATGCTGTGATAGTCACCATTAATTGATGAGATCTCTAGAGAATACACCTGTTGAGTCTATTTTGATAGCATTTGATACAAATCCTAATATAAAATCATTTAGTGTGTGTAGGGACTGCTTAAGTGAGAGCTGTCTTTTTTCCCAACTTAATGTATGAAAAATTTCAAACGTACAGAAAAGGTGAAAGAATTTTCTGGTGAACACCCACATACCCACTACCTACATTCTACCCATTATCATTTTACTATACTTGCTTTATTGCTTACTTGCCTTTCTGTCAGTTCATCAGTGAATTATATTTTTAAATGCAGTTCAGGATAAGTTATTGACATCAGTACATTTCCCCTAAATCCTTTAGCATGCATATCATTAACTAGAGTTCACTGTTTATTTACAGTTTGTTTTTCTTTTGAGATAAAATTTACATACAGTGAAATATACCATCATAAGTGTACATTTACTGAGTTTGACAGAAAACTGTCTTTCTCAAAGGAAGTTAGGCAGAGGCTCTGAGGAAAAAGGGGCTGGTAGTCTTTTGGAGCCTTTTTACTCTGCATGTGTGGCGGTTGGTGGGGAATGGAAGCTCTCCTGGGTTTTGAATTGGATCTCTCCTAGTATTATGGCCCATTCCCCACATATATGTGTATGTTTGTGAACCCTAGCTAGTGGCTTTTTAAAACTGAGACTTTCTACCCCCACTGTAGCCTTCTTGTCTAGCAGTACAGTGGATGCAGTAGCACTGATTGGAGGGTACACCTGCTCTTCTAGCCCATTTCCTGCGTTCCTTGGTAAGAAAGTCATTCTTTGGAGAAGAATGGTAAATGGAACGTTTCTTATGCCAACTTGCTGTAATATCACAGAGAAGCTTTTAAAAAATACCTGCTTTATTTTATAAAATAGGGTACCAGATGAACACATCATCTTGGCCAATGTTCCTCTTGCGAACACTGACTGGATCTGAAATGGCACCTGAAGCATTCTTTAAGAAGGTAAGAAAGATGTTATAAAAAGCTTCCATCAACTGGGCTGTGTTTTGTTTTTTTTTTAATTTAGTGGGGATTCTTAAATGCTTTGTCTTCTCTAACGTGTATCGAAAGTACTTTGCAAACTGCTTGATTGGCAAATGTGTTAGTCTGTTCAGGCTGCTGTAGCAAAGTACTACAGACTCAGTGGCTTAAAATAACTGAAATTTATTTTTTCACATTTCTGGAGGCTAGAAGTCCAAGATCAAAGTGTCATCAGGGCTGGTTTCTGGTGAGGTGTCTCTTCTCAGCTTATAGTCTAAACTGTGTCCTCACATGGCCTCTGCTCTGTGCATGTGGTGGAAGGAGAGCAATCTCTGGTTTTCCTTTCTTTTCTTGTAAAGAAGTCCTGGATTTGGAGCCCCACCCTTATGACCTCACTTAACCTTTGTTACCTCCTTAAAGGCCCTGCTTCTAAGTATACTCACATTGGGAATTAGGGCTTCAGTTTATGAATTTTGAAAAGATGTAACTCATTTCATAACAGTGTCTTAAACAGAAGTTTATTTTCTCACTTTGACTCTCTCATGCTTCTTGGTTTATAGATAGTCATCTTCTCCTCTTTGAGTTTTTACATTAGTTACATATCCGTGTCCTAATTTCCTCCTCTTAGGACACTGTTCATATTAGAACCCACCATAATGACATTATTTTAACTTAATTATCTCTTTAAAGACCCTGTCTCCAAATATAGTCACATTCTGAGGTATTGGATGAGGAATTAAACATATGTATTTTGATGGAATAGGAGGTGAGACACAGTTCAGCCCGTAACAGCGAGTCATAAAAAAGGCTCAGTTTTCATCACTCAGTAGTCAAAGTGAATTAGTACCTCTTTCTTGACCTCAGATACAAATGGGTACTTTACTGGAAGCAGATGTTTGTTATTATTTTTTATTTACCTTCAGAAGTGAAACTTCTCAGTTTGTAATGTTAGTTATCTCTTTGATATTGGAGAAAATGATGGGACAAGAAAACTTGAAAGATGTTTGGACAGATTTGGTTGCAGAAGTAAAAAGAATGTTAAAAACAGTCATCAGAAAGAATTTTTTTTATAAGGAAATACTTGTTATATAACAAAGAGGGAAAATTCCAAAAATAGTTTATGCTCTTGAGAAAATGTTGAAAGAAAATGTTGAAAGAATGTTAAGAAACAGTGAATGAAAGCTAAGTTTTAGTTAAATTATAGGTCAAAAATTTTTCACTCTGTCCTCATTGTTTTTTCAGTCACTTAAATTTTATTACAGCCATTCGTATCAGGAATGGTAAACACTGATTATAGTTTTAAAACTTTTTCAAGAAGATTAAATGTACAAAGATGTGAAATGTCAATTGACATGATTTCTACATTGCAGAGAAAAATTCTTTGAGTACAGCTTTGAGCAGCATGAAATGCTATAAGTGGGCTTGCCTTACCAGCAAGGGGCACAAGTGAATGCAGTCCTTTTGGGCACTGTGTAAAGCGTATTTGATGACAGTTAATAACAAAAGAGATGTTTCGTAATAGTCTTTATTAAATACTTATTAGCTTAGACTGTTGCTTTAGAAAAGCCGTTAGATCCATTTTAATTATGGAATTGTTTTATCAGCTAGTCACGTCACATGTCACACATTGTTTTTCATTTTTAAAATTATAAAAGTAATTTATCTTTGTGTGTGTGGAGGAATCAAGCTATATCCTTAACTAAAGTGGAAAATGAGTGTCCATTTATCCTATCCATTCCTCCATTCTACTCTTCTCTCCAAAAAGTTCTTCATGACCTTTATCTGTGCATTTACAAATATATATGGACTTCTATTTCTTAAATGTAAATTGGAATATAGTCTATGATTTAGTTTTTCCCCTAAAGTGTGTCTGCTTTGGAAATTTCCATTTTGTTTCATACATATTATAGGTTGTATTGCTCTCTTCTGTGGTATGGATTACCATAACTGATTTAACCTCTCCCTAAAGTTATGACCAACCTAGATAGCATATTGAAAAGCAGACACATTACTTTGCCAACAAAGGTCCATCTAGTCAAGGCTATGGTTTTTCCAGTGGTCATGTATGGATGTGAAAGTTGGACTGTGAAGAAAGCTGAGCACTGAAGAATCGATGCTTTTGAACTGTGGTGTTGGAGAAGACTCTTGAGAGTCCCTTGGACTGCAAGGAGATCCAACCAGTCCATTCTGAAGGAGATCAGCCCTGGGATTTCTTTGGAAGGAATGATGCTAAAGCTGAAACTCCAGTACTTTGGCCACCTCATGTGAAGAGTTGACTCATTGGAAAAGACTGTGATGCTGGGAGGGATTGGGGGCAGGAGGAAAAGGGGACGACAGAGGATGAGATGGCTGGATGGCATCACCGACTCGATGGATGTGAGTTTGAGTGGCGTGCTGCAGTTCATGGGGTTGCAAGAGTCAGACACGACTGAGCGACTGAACTGAATTGAACTGAAGGATTAATGTTTAGGGTGTCTCCATATTCTTGTTTAAATCATCTACAGTGGACATTCTTGTGTAGAACTTTTTATATAAGTATGAATGGCTACACTCTTATTAATAGAAGTAGAATTCCAATGTCCTTCAAGTAGTGTTTATATTGTTAAATTGCACCTAAAAAGGGTGTTCCAAACTATTCTCCACTATTAGTGTTTAGATATAGTCACATTCCCATACCTTTACTAGCATTGAATATTATCCATCTTTTAAAATTTGGTGAATCTTTTTTGGAGGTGGAGATGGTAATGGTATCCCATTGTAATTTGTATGGAAGTAATAACCAGTGAAATGGAACTTTCAAAATGTGTTTAATGGCCTTTTATTTTTCTGTGAATTGGCTGATTATAGCCTTTGCCTGTTTTTCTATTGGATTTCTTTTCTTACCCTTACTTACTTGTGGGGTGCCTTTTTCAGCCAAGCTTGAAACTTGACTAAGAGCCATGTTAAATCCCCACTCCTTCTTGACCCTGCACTCTGGATAGCCGATTAATTAGGAAGGCCCACCTATTTAGCTTGCTGATTATCTTTGTTGTGTCTCTTCTTCCTACTTACTACCACTCCTGCAGGCTTTTCTCTTGTCTGGACTATTCAACTAGCCTTATAACTGCCTCTAACACCCTTACATACAATGCTAGAAATATCTGATACAGAAGCCATGCTGCATTATTCCATACTTAAAACTCCTTTGAAGTTCCCATTTTCATTCAGGATGAAATATGTTTATTAATATGGTCTTTAAGGTACCCTGTGATCTGATTTACAGTTGCCACTTCTTGCTTTGGATCTTAAGTTCTAAATTGCTTGTAATAGCCTGTCCATACCATGTTCCCCTTTTAAAAAGACTGGTTATCTATGGTTCACTCCTATTTTTCTTGTAACATTCATCTCAGGCATTAAATCCTCCAAGATACCTTCCCTAATTTCACCTCTCTATTCTTATACTTCTGTAGCATTTTGTGCATATGTCAGTCTTTGTAGATAATGGATTATATTATTATTTTCACTCTCTCTTGCTTCCTAGACTATAGTTCCTTTTCAGAAGTTAATATTACTTTGTATTCTCATTGCCTATCCTAGGTCCTGGTACATACTTATTTGTTCAATGAATGAAGAAAGAATGAGTAGTACAGGAAGGTGAATACTTAAGGGAGAAGATGGGTTTAGTTTTTGACATGTTGAAAAGTGCCTCTGGCAAGTTTGAGGAGTAATGACTACCACCAGACATTGACATAAAATATATTTAGAATTTAGAAATAAGATTTGGCTTGGGTACATGGATTTGGGATTTTTTAGCATAAATGGTAGTGATAGAAGCCTTGAGCGTGAATGAGCCAGTTCAAAGGCAAAACAGAGAAGGAGAGAAGAGTGTCAAGTTTAGAACCTTGAGAAATACCCACTCACCTTTATAATATAGAAGTACCCATATCAGGTACTTAGTAGAGGTCAGTTAAAAGGAAGGCTGATTCTTGACTATTTTATAGAGGAAGTTCATCAGTTACATTAGCAAGAACCGAAGACCAACTGAAAATTGTCCTTGGATAGAGTGAAGTTTATAATCGTGAAGGCAGAATATTTTTAGAGTTCATTCCTAATGGCCTCAGTTTACTCTGAAATGGGAAACCGACAAAGGCATACATAGACTGAAAGTCTACTATATTCCACCACCAAGGCAGAGAGCTTACTCTGTGGTTGGGGAGAAAGTCAGTTAACAAATAAAATAATAAACATTCAATGAGGAAACATTGGTCTTAAGGCAAATTATAAAGGTTTGGAATAGCTGCCATATGGGATGGGAGGGGCATCGACCTAGGGACATATGACAGTATTTTGGAGGGTTCACCTGAGGATGAAGACTAAACATGTGTAGCACTGCATGTAATATGCATGTGGGAGTTTTCTCCAGCAGTGCTCAGCAGCTGAGTATAAATAGGTAAAGTGGAGGGTGATACTGAACTAAGGTTTGGAGATAATAGAACCAGGACAAGGGGATAAGTTGGTTTGGGGTGCTGAGAAGAAAATGGTGATATGATGCTCTGTAACCTGGATGTGAAAGGGTGTGATAGAAGTTGAGTGTTTGGTCCTTTTCTTCATACAGTTGTTCCCAACAGGGGATGTTTTTGGTTATCACAACTGTGAGTGTGTGTGTGTGGGTGCTACTTATATCTAGTGAGTAGAGACCAGGGATACTACTAAACATCCTACAATGCACAGAACAGCCCCCACAACAGAATGTTCTGATCCCAAATGACAACAGTGTCGTGTTTGAGAAACTGATCTGTATTAATTTCTTGGTGATTAATCTAATTCGTGACTGTAAGTACAGTTTATATGCAGATGCCTTTCAGATTTATATTTCTGGTCCAGACCTTTTGCTCCCAACTCAGACTTCTATACCCAGCCCACCTACTCAGTATCCCTCCCTGGGGATGTGTCTAATAGACATCTAACTGCTCAACCTGCCTCCTTTCCCATATCAAGGAATAGCAACTGTCTTTCCATTTGCTTAAGCCAAAAACCTTGGTGATTATTTCTGTCAAACACTGCATCCAGTCCATATGGAAACTCCATTTCCTTTATCTTTAAAATATATTTGAAATCCAACTACTACTTGCCATCTCGATTGCTGTCAGACTGGTACAAGCTGCCCTTATCTCTCACTTGGATTACTGAGTAACCTCTTTATTGATCTCTTTACAGTCTGTTGTCAACATAGCAGCCAGAGTATTCCTTTTAAAACATAAGTGAGATTATATCACTCCTCTCCTCAAAGTCATCCAGGGGCTCCCTGATTTACTCAGGGTAAAAGCCAGAGTTCTTACAGTGGCCTCCATAATTCTACATGCTATGACCCCTCATTATCTCTCTGACCTTGTTTCCTACTGCCCTCCTACTTGCACACTACATTTTAGCCACACTCTGCTTCCTTGTTCTTTGAACATTTCAGACACGTCTCTGTTTTAGGGCCTTGGTTCCTAGCTGTTGTCTCTGCTTAAAGCACTCTTCCTCTAAATAACTGGCTAATAATCTCCTTCAGGCTTCTGTTCACATGTCACCTTCCAGATGAAGCTCATCCTGATTTCCCTATTTATTTATTTTTAAAGAATTTTATTTATTTATTTATGGCTGTGCATGCTGTGTGTTTGTTGCTGAACGGATTTTACTCTAGTTTTGGTGAGCAGGGGCTACTCTCTAGTTGCAGTGTGCAGGCTTCTCATTGTGGTGGTTTCTCTTGTTGCAGAGCACAGGCTCTAGGGCACACTGGCTTCTGTAGTTGTGGCTCCTGGGCTCTAGAATGCAGCCTCAATAGTTCTGGTGCATGGGCTCAGTTGTTCCACAGCATGCGGGATTATCCCGGATCAGGGATCAAACCTGTGTCTCTTGCATTGGCAGGTAGATTCTTTGCCACTGAACAACCAGGGAAGCCCTGATTGTCCTATTTATAATCTCACAACCCCTCCCCTACATTGCTTTCTGGATCTCCCTTAAACTCTGCTCTGCGCTCTCTTTCTGCAAAGCATTTATCATTTATAACGTAGAATATATTTTACTTATTATGCTCCTCCTCTTTCTCTTTACTAGCATGTGAGCAGTGCACAGGTGGGGTTTTTTTGTTTATTTTGCCAGCTAATATGGGGTTGGCCAAAAATTTTGTTGGTGTACAGGAAAATCTGAATGAACTTTTTGGCCAACCCAATATATATCAAGAACCTTCAGTAGTGTCTGGGACTTAGTAGGCACTCAGTAAATATTCGTAAATGAATAAATGAAGGTTAAAGGACTAGAATTCTTGATGAAATCAAAGAAGTAATTGATTAAAAGTAAGGAAGTAGAAATTTAAGGATAGGAGTTTGTGATCAGAGGTAGACTCCAGGAATATAGCTGTAAACTTAGCTATAAAAGACTCCTTCCTTTATGGAGCTTACCTTCTAGCTGAGTAAATTTATAGTAAATCATAATAAATGCATTGTATTATGCTTGATAGTTGTATATGCTAAGGAGAACAAAGGGGTGACGTTTTAGATATTTTGGCAAGGAAGGTCTTGCTGAGAAGGTGCCATTTGAGTGAAGATGTGAAGAAAGGGAGAGAATGAACCTTGATACTACAAGGGTAAAAATATTTCAGGCAGAAGGGTAATGCAGATAATGCTAAGACTGGCTTCAATCAGTGGGATATAGGGGAAAATAGCCTGTAAGAAGAACCATATTGTAGGTAAGCAAGAAGGTAGGTTAAAAGGCCATTCTTTGCTAGCCACCTTTTAGAACAGAATCATTTTCTTACAGTAAAAGAAAAGAGAATGATCCCCTTTTATATAAGCTTTTGCTTTTACAGATTGTATCTTTGTGTTTAGGAAGTCATTCAAGAATGGATAATGACAAACTATATTCTTTTAAAACATATCTTAAAGCAACTTTTGTATCATTACCTTTTGTTGACAGCAGAGGGAACCATTTTGCAAATTATCTATATCTGGAAGGAGGTTGGTTTGTGATAAAGCCCTTTCATTTACTATGTTATGAAAAAAGAGTTAATTTGTTATGAAACAAATTAAAATTTGTTTTATTCTAGAGCTCTATTAACACTTATTTGTGTAAGAAAATTTGATAGGGTATTCATGAAATTTAGAAGAAATAGGGGTTTCCCTGGTGGCTCAGATGGTAAAGAATCTGCCTGCAATGCATGAGACCCGGCTTTGATCCTTGGGTCAGGAAGATCCCCTGGAGAAGGGAATGGCTACCCACTCCAGTATTCTTGCCTGGAGAATTCCATGGATGGAAGAACCTGGTGGGCTACAGTCCATAGGGTTGCAAAGAGTCAGACACGACTAAGGGATCAGAGAAAGCATGGGATGATGAGATGGGTTTAAAGGGGACATTTTTAAAAGGAACCCATCTACCAGATAGGTTTTAAAAATTATATCTTGTTGAAAGAGGTAGTTCAGAGCTTGTTTACTGTACTCCAGGTGATTCTTCGGTTCATTCATTTAAAAAATGCTTGCCATTGAGTACTGTGCTGGAAATAACAATATGAAAACGATCTCAGAAGAGTAAACATATTTTAATAGTTTCACAGTTGAAGATGAGTGCCACTTTGGTGGGCCTCGGAATAGCAGGCATTGTTCAGAGAAGCTTTAAAGAGACCAGGAGAACTGGGCTTTGAGGTGCGGGAGAGTTGGAATTGGCTTGGCAGATGTTGGGGTGTAGAGTGTTCCAGAAGGTTGGCTACTTAGACTTAAAATCTAGCTTTGATACTTATGGTGTAGTCTTAGGCCATTGTACATTAGTTTTATTGTCTGCAAGATGGGTATAATAGCTGCACTGGCTTCATAGGTCTGTTGTGAGAATTAAATGAATATATAGAGAATATTTAAACTGGGCATATGCTCAACAATTGAAGGTGGTTGTTTTTGTTCAGTCACTAAGTTGTGTCTGACTCTTTGTGTCCCTACGGACTGTAGCACACCAGGCTTCCATGTCCTTCACTATCTCCCAGAGTTTGCTCAAACTCATGTCCATTGAGTCAGTGATGCCATCCAACCATCTCATCCTCTGTTGCTCCCGTCTCCTTCTGCCCTCCATGTTTCCCAGCATGAGGGTCTTTTCCAGTGAGTCGGCTCTTCGCATCAGGTGGCCAAAATATTGGAGCTTCAGCATCAGTCCTTCCAGTGAATATTCAGGATTGATTTCCTTTAGGATTGACTGATTTGATCTTCTTGCTGTCCAAGAGACTCCCAAGAGTCTTCTCCATTACCACAGTTCGAAAGCACTCAGCCTTCTTTATGGTCCAACTCTTACAACTGTACATGACTATTGGAAAAACCGTAGCTTTGACTATATGGATCTTTGTCACCAAAGTGATGTCTTTGCTTTGCCATCCCAAAGGAAAAGAAATGCAAGAAGGCAAAGTGGTTGTCTGAGGAAGCCTTACAAATAGCTGGGAAAAAAAGGGAAAGGCAAAGGAGAAGGGGGAAGATACATCCAACTGAATGCAGAGTTCCAGAGAAGAGCAGGGAGAGAGAAAGACTTCTTAAGTGAACAATGCAAAGAAATAGAGGAAATTGAAGGTTAACCTTTTTATAATGTGTTCCCTAATATTATTTATTTTCTAGTTTCTGGAAGTCTTAATGAAGAGAAAGTTAACTTTTAATGTTGTTATTCTAGAGATTTAGGGGGTAGAATTGGCAGGTTGTAGTCTCTGAATGTGAGTGTTAGGGGGAAAAGATGCATCTAGGGTAGTGGTTCTCAGCCTTGGATGCACAGTAGAATCATCTGGGCAATTAAAATGTACCCTGCCCATGTCAGACCAGTTTAATCAATATCTCTGGCAGTGTGGCCCCAGGAAATTCTAATGTTTAGTCAGGCTAAGAACCACAGGTCTAGGGCCATTTCCAGGTTTTTGACTTGGGTAACTGGGTTGCTGATGGTGCCATTTACTGGGATAAAAAGCAGAGTGGAAAAAAAGATGATGTTGCTTTTAATGTAGCCCTTGGTCTAAGAATCCTGTTAGCATTTGTATACTTCAGCTTTTTGTAATTAAGGAATGCTTTTAAAGATTTGTTTCTGGATTGCATATCACAAATGACCCCAGACTGTGACTTTGATGTTCTTGTATCTACATTTTATATTTTGAGTTTCTTTTTACATACTATCTATTGCTGTTCCTTCTCTTCAGGCTTATCTTTCAAATTACTCTATAATTTACATATTTTTAGGTTTGTTTGACTCCCTCTTTTAAAATTTCTTGTTATTGCTTCCTCCCCTTCATTCTGTCTGGCCTCCCAACCACTGCTACCACCACTATTAGAATGTAATGTCTACAAGAACAGGGATCTTGATATTTTTGTTCACCTATGAATGGTAAATTCCTGGTACATAGTATGTAATACATATTTCTTGAATGAATGAATGACCATCAGGCTGGTTTTGTTTTCTTCTAGGTTCTTGACTATGCTCCAGAGTAAGTGAGATATTGTAGAGCAGAGTTTCAAAGGGATCTGTGAGAACTGTCTCTTCCTGTATTTAATTGATAAACATGAAGCTTAATTTTTGGTTGCTGAAGATTGTAAGAATACAGTTGAGCAAATGCTTCTTAATACATCTTAACAATGAAAACTTTTTTTTTTTAATATTTTGGTAGGAACCACCAAAGCCACCTTTAAATAATTTTAAAGTGGGAATGAAACTTGAAGCTGTAGACAGAAAGAACCCTTATCTGATCTGCCCTGCAACTATTGGAAATGTTAAAGGAGATGAAGTTTATATCACATTTGATGGCTGGAGCGGAGCTTTCAATTATTGGTGCAAGTATGATTGTCGAGATATTTTCCCAGTTGGGTGGTGTAACCTGACAGGAGATACATTACAACCACTAGGAAGTAATGGTAAGATAATAACTAACTAATACATGTTCTTTTATTGAAGTTAGATTTAACTGCTGTTGACATTGACGGTAGGACTTCATGCCCAGCTGAGGAACAGCAGGCAGAACAGTGAGGACACTGTTCAGGTTAGAGAACTCGGGTAAAAGGTTATGATTAGAATTCTTGAGGGTCAGCACAATATCATGGTCTGAATTGATAGACCACACTGGCCAATATGGGCAAAGCTGCAGGCCACATTTACACCGTTGAAGCTTTGCTGCTGTAAGCATTTTGGGGTGCTTAGCTACGTTTATAGTTGATATCCTACTTTAAATTACACATGGCATTCCATTGTTAATATCTTGACGTTTTTTTTAAAGGTTGGGCATAGCAATTGTTATACATGTTTTACATGATTTTGGTTGATTTTTCAAGTTAAATTGGTGCTTTGATAGTGTTAAGATTTCACTTCTATAAAGATTTTACTTATGCATGTTAAAAATTTTTGACTATGAAAGCCATTATAAATTAGTATATTATTTAGTATGTTATTTCAGTCAAGTGTTTATCAGTTGTAATGTTGTGCTTCCTAAGTTGAGTACTGTGTTATCTAGCCTAGATATTTTCTTTCAGAAAAAATACATCGAAACATTGAAGCTCTTTGGTTGACTCTTCCAAGGACATAGACATACCTGACCCAGTCTTCTGTGACGAAATAACTGCTGAGATTTAACTGGAGTCTAAGCACAGAACCCAATCGTTTGGTCCAAGTTAAATGTGAACTTATTAGTGGAATCAAATATAAATCTACTTAAAATTTACCCCACTATATTAATTTATACCAGAAGGAAAAGAAAGATGAGTGTAGAAAATGAATAGGTAACGTGTGTGGAGGAAGGCAGTACTTAAGTATGAGCATATAGCCATAATATTCTTGTAACTGCTAGTAGAATCTTATGTAATTTGGAACTTTAAGACATCCCATTATTCTACAGTACTACATACCATGATGTTCTTTTTGTTAGGTACCTCTTTTTACCCATTCCCTGCTGTCATAATTTTAGGTAACAGATGTTAATGGTTGATTTTTGTAAAATTTAGTATGATACAGATTTATGTGCATATGATACTAAAATAAGGCATAGTCTCTGCTCACAAGAAGTTCACCTTCTACTGGGAGAGGGATGAATGGAGGGATAGACTTTTAAAAAGATACAATACAAAATTAACAGTGTAATAATAGAGATATATGCTAGATACGAAGGTGGCCGAAAGACATCTGGTTTGTTTAGGCTGGTGGTAAAGGTGGTTGGGTAAAGGAATGCTTCACAAAAAGATTCATGATGTGAGTATTAAGAGAGGAGAAGGAGTTTGCCAGGCAGAATGAAGATAAAGGTAGGAGATAGAGACATCACAAAGGTGTGAAATTGCAGTGTGTTCTGGAAACTGATGAGTTCAGGTTGGGACATTGTAACTTCTGAAGGTGTAGTCAAGAATGCTATTGTCATTCAGTATCTGGTCTCCCCCCTTTTGCTCCCCTTAGTAACAGTTTGGCTGCCTAACATAAAGACTAGATTTCTAGCTTTAGCAGTTAGTTATGGTCTTGACACTTAAATCCTTCTCAGTGGGATAAAAGCACAGATAATGTGTTACAGAGAGGTGAATGTACCCTTCTCCCTTCTTGCTTCTGTTCCATTGTTAGAAATGTGGTTGTTTTGGATGGAGCTCTATCTTGAACTATAAAATGGGAACCATATTCTAGGCATTTTGAAGTGGAAAGCAGAAAAGAGCCAGACTCTCTGAGAACTTTGTGGAGCAGAATTTTTATACTAACCTATTCCAGACTGTTATTTGAGAGAAATAAACTTTGTATTATATAAACCACTATTTTAGGCTTTTCTGTTACTGTTAGCTGAATTTAATCCTAACTGATAGATTCAGGGTAATTTAGGACATCCAGGTGGACATGTCCATTGGATTGATGCACATGCAGGTATTATGCCTACAAGTTAGGTCTTGGTTGACAAAGCGGCTTTAAGAATCATCATGTTCATTCAGATAAGTACTCTTTGTGTCAGGTGGGATTATAGTTTTTGGCAGTGGTGGGGATTGTGGAGGTAAGGCAGCTTATACATCCTGTTAATAACTGGTAGAAGTTTTGGATGTGATTTTTGGTGCATGTGTAACAGAAGGTAGATGAGGACTGACAGAACCTTGTGGGTCAACATTTAAATCAATATTTCTTATACTTAAATCAACTGGGAGACCTTGTTAAAAGGCTGATACCCTGATACTCATGACTTGGTGTTCTGAATTAGTAGGTCCGGAGTGGGGAACAGGTGTTTCTATTGCACGTGGTTTGAAGCCCAAACTTTGAGAAGCGCAAGAGTAAGAGATGGATAGATGATAGAATTCAATTTAGGACACTGAGAAACAATATATATAAATGTAGGAGATTCATTGGAGAGGGAAATGACAACCCATTCTAGTACTCTTGCCTGGAAAATCCCATGGATGGAGGAGCCTGGTAGGCTGCAGTCTATGGGGTCGCTGAGAGTGGGACATGGCTGAGCGACTTCACTTTCACTTTTCACTTTCCTGCATTGGAGAAGGAAATGGCAACCCACTCCAGTGTTCTTGCCTGGAGAATCCAGGGACGGGGGAGCCTGGTGGGCTGCCATCTATGGGGTCGCACAGAGTCGGATACAACTGAAGTGACTTAGTAGCAGCAGCAGAAGATTCGTTAGATTGATTCCCCCAACAGCAGAAGAGAAAAAGATTTTAAGTAAATAAGTATTCAACACTATCAAATGTGACATAATTCTCTCTCTTTATAATGTTCAACTTTTATCTGTCCTAAAGAGATGCGTTTCTTGCAGATAGTTAGATTTTAATTTTTTTTTTTTTTACCAGTTGGCTAGTCTGTTTTTTTAACTGGAGCTTTTAATCTATTTATATTTATTGTAATCACAAATATATTGAGTTTTCAATATGCTATCTTATTTTGTGCTTTTTATTTGTCTTGCCTTTTCCATGTTCTAGTTTCTTTTTTATCGTTGGATTATTTTTTCTTATTCCATTTGTTCCCCTCTTGTTTGGAAGTTATACACTATATTTTCTGTTTTTATAATACTCTAGGAATTTTAACATGTTTTCTGAAAGGAAGTCTGAAATTAATATCTTTATTCTGCATCAAGACAATAAAGGAAACTTAGAATATTCTACCCATTTATGCCCCTGAAATTCATGTTATTACTGTTGTATATTTTAATTATGTATTTTTGTAATCCTATAAACTGTGTGTTTATGTGTGTGTATATGCTTCCCTGATAGCTCAGTTGGTAATAAATCCACTTGCAATGCAGGAGACCCCGGTTTGATTCCTGGGTGGGGAAGATCTGCTGGAGAAAGGATAGGCTACCCACTCCAGTATTCTTGGGCTTCCCTTGTGGCTCAGCTGGTAAAGAGTCACCCTGCAATGCAGGAGACCTGGGTTCAATCCCTGATTGGAAAGATCCCCTGGAGAAGGGAAAGGCTACCCACTCCAGTATTCTTGCCTGGAGAATTTCATGGATTGTATAGTCCATGGGGTTGCAAAGAGTTGGACATAACTGAGCGACTTTCACTTTACTTTATATATATACACACACACACACACACACACACACACACGCATACATACATACATACATACATACATACACACACTGCTGCTGCTGCTAAGTCGCTTCAGTCGTATCTGACTCTGTGCTACCCCATAGACGGCAGCCCACCAGGCTCCCCCATCCCTGGGATTCTCCAGGTAAGAACGCTGGAGTAGGTTGCAATTTCCTTCTCCAGTGCAGGAAAGTGAAAGTGACGTCACTCAGTCGTGTCCGACTCTTAGCCATCCCATGGACTGCAGCCTACCAGGCTCCTCCATCCATGGGGTTTTCCAGGCAAGAGCTGCTTGTATATTTTGGAAATTAATCCTTTGTCAGTTGTTTCTTTTGCTATTATTTCCCATGGGGTTTTCCAGGCAAGAGCTGCTTGTATGAGCTGCTTGTATATTTTAGAAATTAATCCTTTGTCAGTTGTTTCATTTGTTGTTATTTTCTCCCATTCTGAGGGTTGTCTTTTCACCTTGCTTATAGTTTCCTTTGCTGTGCAAAAGCTTTTAGGTTTAATCAGGTCCACTTGTTTACCTTTTTAAAATTTCTGTTACTGTAGGAAGTGGGTCCAGAGAAGGCAATGGGACCCCACTCCAGTACTCTTGCCTGGACAATCCCATGGATGGAGGAGTCTGGTAGGCTGCAGTCCATGGGGTCGCTAAGAGTAGGACACGACTGAGCGACTTCACTTTGACTTTTGACTTTCATGCATTGGGAGAAGGAAATGGCAACCCACTCCAGTGTTCTTGCCTGGAGAATCCCAGGGACGGGGGAGCCTGGTGGGCTGCCGTCTATGGGGTCACACACGGTCAGACACGACTGAAGTGACTTAGCAGTAGCAGTAGCAGGAAGTGGGTCATAGAGGATTTTGCTTTGATTTATGTCATCAAGTGTTTTGCCTATGTTTTCCTCTAAGAGATTTATAATTTCTGGTCTTCCATTTAGATCTTTAATCCATTTTCAGTGTATCTTTGTGTGTGGTGTTTGGAAGTGTTCTAATTTCATTCTTTTACATGTAGCTGTCCAGTTTTCCCAACAGCATTTATTGAAGAGAGTGTCTTTGCCCCATTGTATAGTCTTGTCTCCTTTGTCAAAAATAAGGTATCCGTAGGTGCATGGGTTTATTTCTGGGCTTTCTATCTTGTTCCATTGGTCTATATTTCTGTTTTTGTGCCAGTACCATACTGTCTTGATGATTGTAGCTTTGTAGTATAATCTGAAGTCAGGAAGGTTGATTCCTCCAGCTCCATTCTTCTTTCTCAAGACTGCTTTGACTCTTCGGGGTCTTTTGTGTTTCCATATGAACTGTGAAAATTTTTGTTCTAGTTCTGTGAAAATGCCATTGGTAATTTGATAAGGATCACATTGAATCTGTAGATTGCATTTGGTAGTATGGTTATTTTCACAATATTGATTCTTCCTACCCTGGAACATGGAGTAGCTCTCCATCTGTTTATGTTATCTTTGATTTCTTTCATTATTTCAGTTCAGTTCAGTCGCTCAGTTGTGTCCGACTCTTTGCGACCCCATGAATCGCAGCATGCCAGGCCTCCCTGTCCATCACCAACTCCTGGAGTTTACTCAGACTCACGTCCATTGAGTCAGTGATGCCATCCAGCCATCTCATCCTCTGTCATCCCCTTCTCCTCCTGCCCCCAATCCCTCCCAGCATCAAAGTCTTTTCCAATGAGTCAACTCTTCACATGAGGTGGCCAAAGTACTGGAGTTTCAGCTTTAGCATCATTCCTTCCAAAGAAATCCCAGGGCTGATCTCCTTCAGAATGGACTGGTTGGATCTCCTTGCAGTCCAAGGGACTCTCAAGAGTCTTCTCCAACACCACAGTTCAAAAGCATCAATTCTTTGGCGCTCAGCCTTCTTCACAGTCCTACTCTCATATCCATACATGACCACTGGAAAATCCATAGCCTTGACTAGATGGACCTTAGTCGGCAAAGTAATGTGTCTGCTTTTGAATATGCTATCTAGGTTGGTCATAACTTTTCTTCCAAGGAGTAAGCGTCTTTTAATTTCATGGCTGCAGTCACCATCTGCAGTGATTTTGGAGCCCCCCAAAATAAAGTCTGACACTGTTTCCACTGTTTCCCCATCTATTTCCCATGAAGTGATGGGACTGGATGCCATGATCTTCGTTTTCTGAATGTTGAGCTTTAAGCCAACTTTTTCACTCTCCTCTTTCACTTTCATCAAGAGGCTTTTTAGTTCATCTTCACTTTCTGCCATAAGGGTGGTGTCATCTGCATATCTGACGTTATTGATATTTCTCCCGGCAATCTTGATTCCAGCTTGTGTTTCTTCCAGTCCAGTGTTTCTCATGATGTACTCTGCATAGAAGTTAAATAAGCAGGGTGACAATATACAGCCTTAACGTACTTCTTTTCCTATTTGGAACCAGTCTGTTGTTCCATGTCCAGTTCTAACTGTTGCTTCTTGACCTGCATACAGATTTCTCAAGAGACAGGTCATATGGTCTGGTATTCCCATCTCTTTCAGAATTTTCCACAGTTCATTGTGATCCACACAGTCAAAGGCTTTGGCATAGTCAATAAAGCAGAAACTCTCTTTTTCTGGAACTCTCTTGCTTTTTCGATGATCCAGCAGATGTTGGCAATTTGATCTCTGGTTCCTCTGCCTTTTCTAAAACCAGCTTGAACATCAGGGAGTTCACAGTTCACGTATTACTGAAGCCTGGCTTGGAGAATTTTGAGCATTACTTTACTCGCATGTGAGATGAGTGCAATTGTGCAGTAGTTTGAGCATTCTTTGGCATTGCCTTTGTTTGGGATTGGAATGAAAAATGACCTTTTCCAGTCCTGTGCCCACTGCTGAGTTTTCCAAATGTGCTGGCATATTGAGTGCAGCACTTTCACAGCATCATCTTTCAGGATTTGAAATTGCTCAACTGGAATTCCATCACCTCCACTAGCTTTGTGCGTAGCGATGCTTCCTAAGGCCCACTTGACTTCCCATTCCAGGATGTCTGGCGCTAGATGAGTGATCACACCATCATGATTATCTGGATCGTGAAGATCTTTTTTGTACAGTTCTTCTGTGTATTCCTGCCACCTCTTCTTAATATCTTCTGCTTCTGTTAGGTCCATACCATTTCTGTCCTTTATCGAGCCTATCTTTGCATGAAATGTTCCCTTGGTATCTCTAATTTTCTTGAAGAGATCTCTAGTCTTTCTCATTCTGTTCTTTTCCTCTATTTCTTTGCATTGATCGCTGAAGAAGGCTTTCTTATCTCTTCTTGCTATTTTTTGGAACTCTGCATTCAGATGCTTATATCTTTCCTTTTCTCCTTTGCTTTTCGCCTCTCTTCTTTTCACACTATTTGTAAGGCCTCCCCAGACAGCCATTTTGCCTTTTTGCATTTCTTTTCCATGGGGATGGTCTTGATCCCTGTCTCCTGTACAATGTCACGAACCTCATTCCATAGTTCATCAGGCTATCTATCAGATCTAGGCCCTTAAATCTATTTCTCACTTCTACTGTATAATCATAAGGGATTTGATTTAGGTCATACCTGAATGGTCTAGTGGTTTTCCCTACTTTCTTCAGTTTGAGTCTGAATTTGGTAATAAGGAGTTCATGATCTGAGCCACAGTCAGCTCCAGGTCTTGTTTTTGTTGACTGTATAGAGCTTCTCCATCTTCAGCTGCAAAGAATATAATCAGTCTGATTTTGGTGTTGACCATCTGGTGATGTCCATGTGTAGAGTCTTCTCTTGTGTTGTTGGAAGAGGGTGTTTGCTATGACCAGTGCATTTTGTTGGCAGAACTCTATTAGTCTTTGCCCTGCTTCATTCCGCATTCCAAGGCCAAATTTGCCTGTTACTCCAGGTGTTTCTTGACTTCCTACTTTTGCATTCCAGTCCCCTATAATGAAAAGGACATCTTTTTTGGGTGTTAGTTCTAAAAGGTCTTGTAGGTCTTATAATTTTCAGTGTACAGTTCTTTTGTCTCCTTAGGTAAGTATTCCTAGATATTTAATTCTTTTTGCTGCAATGGTGAATGGGATTGATTCCTTAATTTCTCTTTCTGATTTTTCATTGTTACTATATATAGAAATACAAGTGATTTCTTTGTATTGATTTTATATCCTGCAACTTTGCTTAAATTCACTGATTAGCTCTAGGAATTTTCTGATAGTATCTTTAGGGTTTTCTATGTATAGTATCATGTCATCTGCACACAGTGAGAGCTTTACTTCTTCTCTTCTGATCTGAATTCCTTTTATTTCTTTTTCTTCTCTGATTGTTATGGCTAGGACTTTCAGAACTATGTTGAGTAATAGTGATGAAAGTGGACATCCTTGTCTTTTTCCTGATCTTAGGGAAATGCTTTCAGTTTTTCACCATTGAGAATAATGTTTGCTGTAGGCTTATTATATATGGTCTTTACTATGTTGAGGTAGGTTCCTTCTATGCCCATTTTTTGAAGAGTTTTAATCATAAATGGGTGCTGATTTTTGTCAAAGGCTTTTTCTGCATCTGTTGAGATTATCATGTGATTTTTATATTTTTATATTTGTTAAGATGGTTAACATTGATTGATTTGCATATATTGAAGAATCCTTGCATCCCTGGAATAAACTCAACTTGATCATGGTGTATAAGCTTTTTGATGTGTTGCTGAATTTTTGTTGAGGTTTTTTGCATCTGTTCATCAGTGATACTGCCCTGTAGTTTTCTTTTTTTGTGTTGTCTTTGTCTGGTTTTGGTATCAGGGTGATGGTGGCCTTGTAGAATGAGTTTGGGACGTGTTCCTTCCTCTGCACATTTTTGAAAGAGTTTTAGAAGGATAGGCATTAGCTCTTCTCTAAATGTTAGATAGAATTCTCCTATGAAGCCATCTGGTCCTGGGCTTTTGTTTTTTGGGAGATTTTTGATCGCAGCTTCAATTTCAGTGCTTATGATTGGGTTGCTCATAATTTCTGTCTCTTCCTGGTTCGGACTTGGAAGATTGAACTTTTCTAAGAATCTGTCCATTTCTTCCAGGTTATCTATTTTATTGCCATATAGTTGTTGATAATAGTCTCTATAATCCTTTGTATTTCTGCATTGTCTGTTGTAACTTCTCCTTTTTCATTTCTAATTTTGTTGATTTGATTCTTTTTTTTTCTTGATGAGTCTGGTTAGAGGTTTGTCAATTTTGTTTATCTTCCCAAAGAACCAACTTTTAGTTTTATTATCTTTAATATTGTTTCTTCCATTTCTTTTTCATTTATTTCTGCTCTGATCTTTATGATTTCTTTCCTTCTACTAATTTTGGAGTTTTTTTGTTCTTCTTTTTCCAGTTGTTTTAGGTGTAAAGTTAGGCTGTCTGTTCAATGTTTTTCTTGTTTCTTGACGTAGGACTGTATTGCTATAAACTTCCCTCTTAGAACTGCTTTTGCTGCATGCCATAGGTTTTGAGTTGTTGCGTTTTCATTGTCATTTGTTTCTAGAAATTTTTTTATTTCCTTTTTTATTTTTTCAGTAATCTGTTATTTATGAACATATTGTTTAATCTCCATATGTTTATGTTTCTTACAGTTTTTTTCCTTGTAATTGATACCTAGTCTTATAGCATTGTGGTCGGAGAAGATGCTTGATTATTATTTGTAGGCTTTTTGATGATAGCCATTCTGACTAGTGTGAGATAATACCTCATTGTGTCTTTTATTTTCATTTTTCTGATAATTAGTGATTTTCAGCATCTTTTCACGTGCCTGTTGGCCAACTGTGTGTCTTCTTTGGAGAAATGTCTGTATGAGTTTTCTCATATTCCAATTTTTTGATTGATTTGTTTGGTGTTTTTGATGTTTTGATTTGTTTGGTGTTTTGATTCGTTTGATGTTCAGTTGTATGAGTTCTTTGTGTGTTTCGGATCTTAACCCCTTGTTGGTGGTTTGCAAATATCATTTGCAAATATTTTCTCCCATTCTATAGGTTTCCTTTTAATTTTGTTGATGGTCACATTTGCTGTGCAGAAGCTTTTAAATTTGATTAGGTCCCATTTGTTTATTGTTTTCTCTTTATTTCTTTTGCTTTGGGAGACTTATTTAAGAAAATATGGCTATAATTAATATCAGAGAATGTTTTGCCTATATTCTCTTCTGTGAGTTTTATGGTATCATGTGTTTTTTAGTCTTTTAACCATTTTTAGTTCATTTTTGTATATTGTGTGAGGAAGTGTTCTAGTTTCATTGGTTTACATGTAGCTGTCCAGCTTCCCCAACACAGCTTGTTGAAAAGATTATTTTTTTCTGCATTGTTTGTTCTTGCCTTCTTTGTCAAAGATTAATTGACTGTAGGCTCTCTGTTCTGTTTCATTGATCTGTATGTCTGGTTTTGTGCCAATACCATTGCTGTTTTGATTACTGTAGCTTTGTGGCTTGATTTATAACTACTTTTTGAATACAAATAATCCAACCTGGCATCTCTGGTGGCTCAGATGGTAAAGAGTCTGCCTGCAATGGTGGAGACCTGAGTTTGATCCCTGGGTCGGGAAGATCCCCTGCAAATGGAAATGGCAACCCACTCCAGTATTCTTGTCTGGAAAATCCCATGGATGGAGTTGCCTGGCAGGCTACAGTCCATGGGGTTACAAAGAGTCGGACATGACTGAGTGACTTTCATACACAATCCAACCTGTGCCAAAATAGTATTTGGAAGCAGTAGAATAGAAACAAAGATACACCCCCTGGTGCCACATTCTGATATGTAAAGATTCATGGATGTTCCCACAAGAACCTTAGGATTCTGGGAAGAGTATGGTTAAAAGTTGTTAGTTGATATTCAGAGACATTGCATATATGATTCATTTTTATTTTTTTCAAGCATTGCTTATTAATTGCAGATAGATTAATAGTGTTAGTACTATACTTACACAAGCTGAAATACTCTGTTTTTGAGTAGAGAAAACATTTACTGTAGCCAATATATTATTCATTAAATGGCAGCTATAATATACAAGTATCATTTCTTAGACATAATGTGATATATTCTTTTTATTTATTTATTTTTGGCTGTGTTGGGTCTTTGTTGCTGTGCACATTTTCTCTAGTTGCAGTGAGCAGGGCTATTCTCTTATTGTGGTGCATGGGCTTCTCATTGTGGTGGCTTTTCTTTTTGTGAAACTTGGGCTCCATGGCATGCAGGCTTCAGTAGTGCTGGCTTGTGGGCTTCAGTAGTTGCAGAGCCTGAGCTCCGTAGCTGCGGCTTGCAGGCTCTAGAGTACAGACTCAGTAGCTGTGGCACACGGGCTTAGTTGCCCTGTGGCCTGTGAAATCTTCCCAGACCAGGGATTGAACTGGTGTCCTCTGCATTGACAGGTGGATTCTTAACCATTGGCCCATCATGGACATCCTAATGTGATACACCCTTGAAAGCAAAATGTTTTAAAATTATTTTTTAATTATTTTTAATATATTTTTTCTCTAATAGAAAAAGTAATAAATGCTTAAAGCAGAACAATGAGAAAACCATACTGAGATAACCATGGCAAACAGTTTTATCTGTATCTGGCTTCATAATGCTTTTTAAAAATTTTTGTTTTACACATATAGCTTAAGAATACAGACACAGCAAAGCAGTAGAAAAATGTTGTTATAGTATATTTATTCTTAAAAATCATATAGAAGAGTTTAGAAGAATGAGACTGTTCCTGTTTACTAAGAAAGGAAACTCTCCAAGATGTATTAATTGAAAAGAACAACCTCCATAGTACATACAATATGAATACCATTAAGTTAAAATAAGAATGTATTTCTATATTTAACTATGCTGCCAAGTCGCTTCAGTCATGTCCAACTCTTTGCGACCCCATAGACAGCAGCCCACCAGGCTCCGCCTTCTGTGGGATTCTCCAGGCAAGAACACTGGAGTGGGTTACCATTTCCTTCTCCAGTGCATGAAAGTGAAAAGTCAAAGTGAAGTCGCTCAGTCATGTCTGACTCAGTGACCCCGTGGACTGCAGCCTACCAGGCTCCTCCGTCCATGGGATTTTCCAGGCAAGAGTACTGGAGTGGGGTGCCATTGCCTTCTCCGATATTTAACTATAGATATATGTAAATAAATACATAGAACAGATCTGAAAGGCTATACAAATTCGTAATAGTGATTATTTCTGGAAAGGATGGTAATGGGGACTTTTATCTGTGGCTTTGTTGTTGTTTAAACCATAATGTATTGGTATGTTACATTTGTGTCTAGATTAATTCATGGCTTCAGTTTGAAAAGAGATTATACTGCATACTCCACTCTTTTGTCTGCTATTTTCATGATATCTTGTGACTGTATTACCATGTGAAGTACTTTCCTCTAATTTCAGTTTTACTTGGTTTGTGCTCCATCATGTGGCTGTACCATAATTTATTTATCCAAACTGTTTTGTTTGAATTTAGGCTTTTTACACATTTATGTTATTCAATTAGATGATATGAAGAATATATCTTTGCACACTTCTCTAATTATCTACATAGAATAAGTTTGCTGAGTTAGAGGGTATGTTTCTAAGGCTGACAGATTGTCATTCAGAAAGGTATACTCACATCCATTCCCCTCAGTGGTGGGTGAAAATGTTTTTTCTTTCTCTGGTCAACTTCGGGCATTATCATCTTATTTTTGCTAATTTAAAAAATGTTATTTTTAAATTTTTTATTTCTTAGATTACTAGTGAAGTTGAATCTTTTTGTTTCCATGTATTTTAACTATTAGTATTCCTTTATAATTTTCCTGCTAATTACCTTTTCCCACTTTTTTCTTATTGTTCCTTTCCTTGTGGATTTGACTGCTTCATTTGTTGCACATAATCAACCCTTTGTCATAAAAATAAAAGCTTTTTGTCAGTCATTTGCTTTTTAATGTCAAATTAAAAGACGCTTACTCCTTGGAAGGAAAGTTATGACCAACCTAGATAGCATATTCAAAAGCAGAGACATTACTTTGCCAACAAAAGTCCGTCTAGTCAAGGCTATGGTTTTTCCAGTGGTCATGTATGGATGTGAGAGTTGGACTGTGAAGAGAGCTGAGCGCCGAAGAATTGATGCTTTTGAACTGTGGTGTTGGAGAAGACTCTTGGGAGTCCCTTGGACTGCAAGGAGATCCAACCAGTCCATTCTAAAAGAGATCAGTCCTTGGTGTTCTTTGGAAGGACTGATGCTGAAGCTGAAGCTCCAATACTTTGGCCACCTCATGTGAAGAGTTGGCTCATTGGAAAAGACTCTGATGCTGGGAGGGATTGGGGGCAGGAGGAGAAGGGGACAACAGAGGATGAGATGGTTGGATGGCATCACCGACTCGATGGACGTGAGTTTGAGTGAACTCCCGGAGTTGGTGATGGACAGGGAGGCCTGGTGTGCTGCAATTCATGGGGTTGCAAAGCGTTGGACACGAATGAGCGACTGAACTGAACTGATGGTTTTTTAAGAGAATGTACAGAAATATTAAACTTATTGACTTGAATATTAAATAACTTAAGGGGCTTAGTTAAATAATTTCAAAGGGACAAATGATATTAAATTAGTAGAATTTCATGAAGTTTTAAAATCTATATTGTTTTTATTTGTTTTGAATATTTCTCAATTTGGAATTTTTTTCAACCTTTTTTTAATTGCTTTTCCATTTTTTTAAAGACTATAGCACATAAAACCTTTTCAAATAATTAATGAGTAAAGACAATTCAGGCTTCCCTGGTGGCTCAAATGGTAAAGAATCCACCTGTGATGCAGGAGATGCATGTTCTATCCCTGGGTCAGGAAGATTTCCCTGGAGGAGGAAATGGCAACCCACTCCAGTATTCTTGGCTGGAGATTCCCATGGACAGAGGAGCCTGGTGGGCTATAGTCCATGGACTCACAAAGAGTTGGATAGGACTGCAGTTACTTAACATGCATGCAAACACAATTCACTTGCATAATTTCTTAAAGAAATATAGTGATGCTTCCATGAGTGCTACTTTATTTGACTTTGCATTAAAAACCTTATTTAAGCTTTACTGCTCTTCTTTTCAAGAATAGTAATAAAGTTTAATTTACCTTAAAACTTTTTCTAACTATTTTTTCCCTTGTGTCAACACTTCTATAATCAGAACGAGCTAAGTTCTTATCAGGCCTATCATTGGTATAGAAATCCTCTGAGAAACATGCTGAGAAATAAAGCAAGCTGAGTGGCTTTTTCCCCTCTTGTTTATTTAAATTTTCCTTTGTTGGCTCTTGTTAATGACTCTCACCCTTTACTTTCAAAGCCCTTTACTTCTATTTGGTGCTGTCACAGCTCATCAGATTTATTCTAGAGACCTGAACGGGGCATTTGGTGAGAAAGAGGAAGGAAGTGTGTGCTGCTGTGTCCTTGGCAACTTAAGGCTGAGTCAAGTAAACTAAAACAAAGTCCATTGTAGATTTTTTCTTGCAGAATTTATTTGATCTTGCTGTTCTCTGTTTTGGCTTTCTCCCTTTCTTTTGTATCTTACATCTTAGTTCTCTTCTAAATAAATGATATAAATTTAGGAATGCCCTGTAAACTGTTGGTTAACTATTGGTTTGTTTTCATATTGCCCTCCTTTTGTTTCCAGCGTATACATTTACTGGAATTTATAGCCAGTCATTTCATTAAAGTCCAAATGTTTAATACATGAAGAATAAGACTTGGAATCTAGCAACTTTGAATCAGAGCTGGGTCAATCATTATTTTAAAGGCTATTTTTTTTAAACCTTCTTTTTCTTATCTTTATTTGGAAAATTTTGTAAACAAATATGTTGCCATTTTGTTTTATAAACACAGTAAATGTAGGTTTTTAGTGTTCTGAGAAATTAGGGAAACTCAGAAACAGGATTCTTTTAAAAAATTTGATTCACTGTTAACTTTTTGTAATATTGTGAGATATTCAAAGTTTTTTGTTTTATAAATACTTACAAACCATTCTACCTGACTTTAAAAGTACTTAAATACTCTTAAAGTTAACTATATAAATTAAACTTTAACTTTGTATAATTTCTGAAATATTAATAAATTAATTTTATTAGCTTCAGATTTATGCCTCATTGATTATAGATTAATGACCCACACTGGTGTGAAATGTCATTGTGTAGTCTAATTCTTTAAGCATTTGTGGCCATACAGACCAGGAAAGAGGGCAGCAAGCTTCCAGATGCTTAGAGTATAAAGTTTCTGGATCCCAAGGGTATAGAGGAATTCCTCTGGTCTGAAGGGAAATGTGGAGGAGGGGAAAACCTAGAATCAGAAAAGTGTAGCCAAGCATTCCTGTATAATGGCACAGTGTGCTGTCAGTGATCATTTTAACTCTTTTCTTGATCAAATCCTTCTGTTTATCTGGGTCCCTCACTCCCTACCTCTCATGGAAACAACTTTTAATTTCCAAATGGAACTCATTGGTAACATGTCATTTCATTCACAACTTTGTAAAACATTTCTGATTATGAATAATTGATAGAACTGGCATATTAGATTTTCTTTGTTGGTAATTCAGACATAAATTGTATGAATAAGAACTTTTTTCTTAAGATTCAAGTGAAAAATAAGTTTTAAATTGATTATCTTGGGCACTAGCTGCTTCTTTGAATGATGGTTTATTTTATGTTGTGTGTATGCACATGTTGCAGGAAGGGGGACCCCTCCAGGGCCTGAAACTGGGCTCCTGTCTAACACTTGGAAATGAATTGTCCAAGGAGACACATGTGCTGACAAAGGAAGTGATTTTATTGGGGAAAGGTGCCCGGGAGGAGAGCAATATGGTAAGGGAACCCAGGAGAACTGCTCTGCCATGTGGCTCACAGTCTCTGGTTTTATGGTGATGGGATTAGTTTCGGGGTTATCTTTAGCCAGTCATTCTGACTCAGAGTCCTTCCTGGTGGTGCATGCCTTGTTCAGCCAAGATGGATGCCAGTGAGAAGGATTCTGGGAGATGGTTGGACATGTGGTATCTCCTTTTGACCTTTTCCAAACTCTTCTGGTTGCTGGTGGCTTATTAGTTGCATGTTCTTTACCAGGACTTCCTGTCGTAAAACAGCTCATGCAAATGGTTACTATGATGCCTGGCCAGGGTGGGCAGTTTCAGTCAGTGTGCTTCCCCTAACATGCACACATGTATATGGTTTAGTTTTTTAATTAAAATTTTAAGGGAGTGGGTTTTAAAATCTAAACTTCTGATCCTTTAAAATATATAATTAGTCATTTTACATTATAGTCTTATTTTGCCCTTTGTAACATTTTCCTTTGGAACTATTTAAAAGTTAATCTTTTAAAAACATTTTATTGAAGTATAGTTGATTTATAATGTTGTGTTAATTTCTACTGTACAGCCAGTATACACACACACACACACATATTCTTTTTCAAAGTTAGTTTTTTGAGAAGTATTTCAAAGCTTTTATGTGTGGACAAGAAGTAGCTTTACTCTCTACCCCCATCTCATTCTCAGTTTTTAAAAACCAAAGCCACGAATTATGGCTGCTTTTGCTTTTTGTTCAGGTAACCAGAGGATTATGTGGTTTCTATAACTTGTGCTTCACCTCTCTAAATTTTAAAATTAAGATTTTATAGTTTTTCAGACATCTTTTCCAATTTTTTCCCTCTTTATATGACTGTGTTGAGTAAATACCACATAAAGCAGCACTTTTCATTTCTCTTATGGTGTGTCAGAAATAACAGAGGTGCATAAAATTAAGGCTGTAAAAATTCAAGGTGTATCAGTTTTATCAGAAAGATTCTGAATAAACATTTGAGTATTTGCTTAGAGTTTTACCCTTAATGTAGCTTATAATAAAATGATGTGAAGAGCTGACTCATTGGAAAAGACCCTGATGCTGGGAAAGATTGAAGGCAGGAGGAGAAGGGGATGACAGAGGATGAGATGGTTCGATGACATCGCCAACTCGATGGACATGAGTTTGAGCAAGCTCTGGGAGTTGGTGATGGGCAGGGAAGCCTGGTGTGCTGCAGTCCTAGCGTCCCAAAGAGTTGGACAAGACTGAGCAGCTGATGCTCGATTGATGCTTAGTATATTTAGTGCTTTTCCTGTTTGGTATAAAATAGTTAGAAATGCTGTCAGCCCAAATTATTCACTTACAAGCCAAGAAATTTTAAACAGTTGATACTTTGTTTTTCACATGAACAGCTTGGAACAAATGTTTGCTTGTGCAAATAAGATAGCTATTATGATGCAAAAGAATGTCTTGAAGGAAAAAACAAATGTCCGTCCTTTAAGTACTTCAGCTAAGTATTGCAGTAATTACAAGCAGAGCCTGAAGCTTTTTCTTCTGTTTTATGATATATTTTAACAAGTCCTCTGAGACTATTAAAATGTCGTGGTTTTTAGTAATCCAGCAGGGATAACTTTTTCTGTGGACACAATCGGGTTGGCAGTTAGATTTTTGCTTGTCTTCTTATTTGTTTCCAGATTCTCTGACCCAGGATAACCTTTGGTTCTTTTCTGAAGGCAGGAGTGAAGAAAGTTTGAGCAGGTGACTGATGATCACTGTCTATACGGCCCACAGACAATATGTGAATTACTTTAGCAGTCCTCTTAGTCCCCTCCTCCCACTCTCCCCTTCCCCAAACTAGCAAATGCAAATAGCTTCATCTCTATTTGCTAGAAATTCAGGCTTACTCCAGCAACATGGGCTTTGTTAACTGGCTTTCTCCAGAAAGGCAGTTTTATTCCTGGTAAAGGAGAAAGGCTATCAAGTGGAACCTAAATCACCCTCATGGTAAATACAGCACCAACTTGTTTCTCTTGAATATTTCTAAAGGTAGGAATTACCCCCAGAGTTTCTTTCTATTGCAGTTGAAGTGTGGTTAAGATTCATTGTCTGCTTTGTTAGCTTTTGTATACTAAATATCGCAGGCATTTCTGTTAACAACAACAAAATCCTCTATTTTGTTCTAAATATTCTGTGCTAAATTGTTGGCACCAATTATTTGGTTAGTCACTTCTAAAAATTGTTTTATAATACAAGGAAAAGTCAGATTTTGGTTATTTCTGTGATAAAAATATTTTAAAATAGAAAAGAACAACCTTATTATAAATCAAACTTGATCATTTAAATCTCCAGTTAGTGATGAAAAGTTGCCAGATACTTTTCTATAGCATTGAGGAATTCAGCATGGTTTTTCACTGGTATTACATGAGACTTATTAAGAGGATTTTTATGATATAGAAATGTGTATAACATATTTTGCTAATTAAATATTGTATCATACATTTAATGTGTTTTGTGGAAATTATGGTGGTGACTGCTGTGATTTTTTTTTTTTTGGGCATAATGAAAGTCACTCTATAGAAGTCATTCGATAAGAAAAAACTATGGTTTAAAAATGGAGTGACTTTTAAAAGCTGAGTCTTGTTAGATGATATGAATTGACCTGACACAACTAAAGTTGCTCCTTTTTGTGCAAACTTTCCTTTGAAAATTTTCTTTTGTTAGTTTTAGTAACTGTTATCTTCTTCAGTAATGTCATTTTAACCAAAATCTTGTTTTCTTATGAACTGAGCAATAGGAGTAGTAACTGAATTAAAATGATCATGGAAAGCACCACCCTTGAAGCTGAAGGGACTGGTTTACAAAGCATCTATGATCTGCAAGTCAAAAACAAATATGTTTTTAAAACAATTCTTTTAAAACCCTTCTAAATTCTAATTGTGATTTCTAGCTTGTTCTTGCATTTTTATGATTTTGTTTCTAGACTAAATACATATAAGATATATAACAGGGTAGGAAAAAACAATATAAATTCAACTAATAGATTTTCTTATTTTAATTTTGCATGTATGCTAAAGGAAGACGGTGTTGTCACTTAGGCTTGGAGATGAACAAATTTAACTGGACTTTTGCAATTTGTATAAGTTAGAGAGCTATCCTATATCCTTTCAATTTTGTTTGGAAAAATTTTCCCCGAAACATTATTACATGTTTTAAATCACCTTAAGTTGGAATATTCTATGCAGATTATATTTTATAAGGCAGGTGTTTGAAGAATTTCTTCTCTCTTTAATCTTTTTATATTAGATCTCCAAGCCTTGTTTTGAAATGGGGGGAAGGACTGATTCAAAGCTACAGATCTTTTCAATGTATTTGATTTTGACTTAGTTGTCTGGGCTTCCCTGGTGGCTCAGATGGTAAAGAATCTGCCTGCAATGCAGGAGACTCTGGTTTGATCTCTGGGTTGGGAAGATCCCCTGGAAAAGGGCATGGCAACCCACTCCAGTATTCTTGCCTGGAAGATTCTGTGAACAGAGGGGCCTGGTGGGCTACAATCCATGGAGTTGCAAAGAGTTGGACATGACTACCAGAAAAGATATGGCTGCTGCTGCTGTTGCTTAGTCACTTCAGTTGTGTCCGGCTCTGTGCAACCCTATAGATGGCAGCCCACCATGCTCCCATCCCTGGGATTCTCCAGGCAAGAACACTGGAGTGGGTTGCCATTTCCTTCTCCAATGCATGAAAGTGAAAAGTGAAAGGGAAGTCACTCAGTCGTGTCCAACTCTTAACGACCCCATGGACTGCAGCCTACCAGGTCCATCCATGGGATTTTCCAGACAAGAGTACTTGAGTGGGGTGCCATTGCCTTCTCCAAAGACATGGCAGCACTTCCCAAATGGAAATGCACTCTGAAGACCCCAAAAGCAAGTTCTTTTTTGTTTTTGTTTTAAACTTTTTATTGTATTAGGGTATAGCCGATGAACAGTTTTGTGACAGTTGCAGGTGAACAGCGAAGGGGACTCATCCATGCACATGTTGTTGTTCAGTCACTAAGTCATTTCCAACTCTTTATGACTCCATGAACTGTGGCACACCAGGCTTCTCTGTCCTTCACTATCTCCGGGAGTTTGTTCAAGTTCATGTCCATTGGGTCAGTGATGCCATCTAACATCTCATCCTCTGCCATACATATACATGTATCCATTCTCCCCCAGTTCTCCCTCTCATCCATACTGCCACATAACATTGAGCAAAGTTCCATGTGGTATACAATAGATCCTTGTTGGTTATCCATTTTAAGTATAGCAGTGTGTACACTGCTCAGATGGTAGCAGTCCATCTCACACGTCCATCCCAAACTCCCTAGCTATCCCTTACCCTCCCAACCGTAAGTTTGTTTTCTAAGTCTGTGAGTCTTTTTCTGTTTTGTAAGCAAGTTCAGTTGTGTCACTTAAAAGCAAATTCTTTTAAGTAAGATCTTTATTTTTGAGTGAATTTCCTTTTATGTGTTAGTTACCTTTTGTTATATGTTTAAAGTATTTTTAATACTGTAAAGCTGTGGTTCTTGGTGTTGAGAGAAACCTAACATGGGTCAAGAAGGACAATCAGGAAGGACAGTGGAGGAGCTAAGGGTTTGTTCAGTGAGCAGGAAACTGGGCAGTCCTCAGGTTGCAATAGGTAACTGGCTGCAAGGTCTAGCAAAGGTTAAATTTGAAAAGACAAGTCCCATCTCCATAGAAACCAGAACAGTTACCACTAAAAATCAGGCATCTTGTTTTCCTTTGTATTTTTTTTCCTTGTAGTGATTAGTTGTGAAGCAAATAAACCTTTTAAAATGAATGAAGAGTGAGGAGTGGGGTGCAGAGGTCAAAAAAGGACTTTTATGTTTGTTTTGGTGAAGTTCAGTTCAGTCACTCAGTCGTGTCCGACTCTGAGACCCCATTGACTGCAGCACACCAGGCCTCTCTGTCCATCACCAACTCCCGGGGTTTACTCAAACTCATGTCCATCGAGTTGGTGATGCCATCCAACTATCTCATCCTCTGTTGTCCCCTTCTCCTCCACCTTCAATCTTTGGCCAGCATCAGGGTCTTTTCAAATGAGTCAGTTCTTCGCATCAGGGGGCCAAAGTATTGGAATTTCAGCTTCACCATCAGTCCTTCCAATGAATATTCAGGACTGATTTCCTTTAGGATGGACTGGTTAGATCTCCTTGCAGTCCAAGGGACTCTCAAGAGTCTTCTCCAACACCACAGTTCAAAAGCATCAATTCTTCAGTGCTCAGCTTTCTTTCTAGTCGAACTCTCACATCCATATATGACTACTGGAAAAACCATAGCTTTGACTAGACAGACCTTTGTTGGCAAAGTAATATCTCTGCTTTTTAATATGCTGTCTCAGTTGGTCATAACTTTTCTTCCAAGGAGTAAGCGTCTTTTAATTTCATGGCTGCAGTCACCATCTGCAGTGATTTTGGAGCCCCTCAAAATAAAGTCAGCCATTGTTTCCTCTGTTTCCCTATCTATTTGCCATGAAGTGATGGGACCAGATGCCATGATCTTCGTTTTCTGAATGTTGAGTTTTAAGCCAACTTTTAAAAGTGGTATGGTAGAGAAGTCTTTAAGTGATGATAAACGGAAGGATAAGCAGAGACCTGGGGGAGGCAGGATTGAAGTGTGGGAGTATATTTGACTAGGACAGAGAGTGCCCCTGCGGCTATGAATGGTAGGCACCCTATGTCTCTGATGGTCAACTGCTTGAGCAGTAGAGATGCTTTCATGATTATGTTCTGCTGAATCAACTTCTGTGAAATATTTCTGCCTTGGTACTAAAGGTATCTGCTCTTCAGTTTTGAAACTGTTGGAGCCTGAGCTGTAGATTCTGAAGGTCACTGTAGGTATACAGTGAGCCTGTGTGAATTTTTCTAATGTTATTTTTAGTGGATTTTTTATATGCTAGTCTAAAAGTTGTATGGCTTTTTGTCAAAATAGAATCTTATATTTCTTATGTTGAATGATTGTTTTCTTTAGAGACATCTAAATAGAGTGACTGGTTCTATTCTTATTCAAGAAGTGACTGGGTTTATCTTTGTTGGGGAGTTCATATTTTCAGTGACAAAATTGGTGTTTATTGTGGAACATTTAGAAAACAAAGATAAGTGATGAGTAAAATCTAAAAATTGCTTATATTCCTGTCATCTGGATACAGTTGTGGATAATATTTTGGTATATAAGCATTAGGAAGCTTTACTTAAAAAATGAGAAATATTGCCAAAAGTCGTTCAGACCAGTTGAGGACATCTTCAGAAGCATATGTTGTATTCTGTTGCATGTACACAAAATTGTATTAATTTGGTCTCATCTAGTGAATTGTTATTCTAGTAATTAATAGCTACAAAATGTGTTATGATTGTAAATATTTGAATTAGAAAAAATCCACAAGAAAATTAAAAGAGTAAAGAAAGACTGTCAGAAAGTACTCCAATATTTGATGCATTTTTTTCCCTTAAGGGTTTATATTTGGCCAAGAGAAGTGAAAAAACTAAAGCACGTAAAACACTGAATTATTAAGGGCATATTGATAATTTGTTTTCAGTATTACTTTAAATATTTTTCTTTG
Source organism: Ovis aries (assembly GCF_016772045.2). Classification (NCBI taxonomy): domain Eukaryota; kingdom Metazoa; phylum Chordata; class Mammalia; order Artiodactyla; family Bovidae; genus Ovis; species Ovis aries. Next base: position 16,569,043 of record NC_056080.1, on the reverse strand, counting down.
CTGTTTACATGTAAGCTTCCTCAAATTTCAACCTGAAAAAATGTAATTCTGCATCTTGTTCATTAAGTTTATAGAAGAAAATATTTTAATTAAAAGACCACATCTTTTCATTTTTTCCCTCATTAATTAAAAATAGTACCCAGTTTAAGCAAAGAGCATTGGCTTTTGGGTGAGACAAACCTGAATTTGAATCCCATTTCTACCACTTCTAGACTGGATGTGTGATACTGGGTTGCGTTTTGCTTATTTTCCCAAGCCTCTGTTTCTTTATGTGTAAAATCGAGATATTAGTACTTGTTTTACAAAATTTTCAACACAAATTTTAGTAATATATATGTAATCTCTGGCTCATTTGAAGTATACAAATTTCTCTTCCCTTTTCTCCTCCAATATGTTTTTTTTAAAATTCATGTAATATAAAACCAACCATTTAAAAACTTACAAATTTGGGAGCACTTAGAGCTTCCCTGGTGGTTCAGCTGGTGAAGAATCCGCCTGCAAAGCGGGAGACCTAGATTTGATCCTGGGTTGGGAAGGTCTCCTGGAGGAGGGCATGGCAACCCACTCCAGTATTCTTGCCTGGAGAAGCCCATGGACAGAGGAGCCTGGCGGGCTGCAGTCCATAGGATCGCAAAGAGTCAGAGATGACTGAAGCAACTGAGGATGCATGCACACAAACTATAAGATCTGTGCCAGTAGAGATAATGCAGTATGTGTGTTGTATGAATATTAACATTCTATGGTTTGACTTGGAGCTTAGTGCTAGAATTTTTCAGAGCCAGTTTTTGAGCAGAGTTCAAGTAATGTAGGTAGTTCAGCTAGTGACAGAAGAGGGAAGGCTTTTCTTGGGTCAGCTTCTGCAAAGACAGTGAAGGTCAGAATGTTTGGGGCTTTGAAGCAGATGATTATGGCTGACTGAAATGATAGATTGGAAAGAGATGAAGCTGTGACGATAACATAGTGGGCTTTGGATACCCGGCCAAGGAATTCAGATTTTAGCATATGGGTAATGTGGCATCACTGATGATCTTAAGTGGAAAAGTTACATACAATTTATACTTTGAAAAAGTCATGCTAATATACTATAGAATATGAATTGAAAATGGTAGCCAGGAATGCCAGTTAAAAAGCTAGTATTGTAGCTTATATGAGAAGTCATGAGGTCTTGGACCAAGTCACTGACAGGCATAAGGAACACAATTAGGAAATACTTAAAGGAAATGGGCTTCCCTGGTGGCTCAGCTGGTAAAGAATCTACTTGCAACGTGGAAGAGCTGGGTTCGATCCCTGGGTTGGGAAGATCCCCTGGAGAAGGGAAAGGCTACCCACTCCAGTATTCTGGCCTGGAGAATTCCATGGACTATATAGTCCATGTGGTCACAAAGGGTTGCACACAACTGAGTGACTTTTACTTTTTGGACTTCCCTGGTGGCTCAGGTGGTAAAGCGTCTTGTCTACAATGCGGGAGACCTGGGTTCGATCCCCGCGTCAGGAAGATCCCCTGGGGAAAGGAATGGCAATCCACTCCAATACTATTGCCTGGAGAATCCCATGGACAGAGGAGCCTGGTAGGCTACAGTCCATGGGGTCGCAAAGAGTCGGACACGACTGAGCGACTTCACTTCACTTAAAGGAAATAGTCTTGATTAGACACGTGAAGGGAGGATAAGTACAAAGATGACTTCAAGATTTTTGACTTCTGGTAATTCTGTGGGAAAAGGTAATATCATTCATCAAGATAGAACATATAGGATAAGCATGAAGATTCTGCTTTTGGACCTGTTGAGTTTGAGATGCCTATTTAAATTGTCTAGTTAGCTGTTGAAAACAGCTCTGGAACTTGGGATAGGCTTGTGGGGGCTGTGGTAGGGGAACACAGGCATGTAAATGCTTGAGTGAGCAAGAGAATAATTTGGGAATCATTATTATGTGTAGATAGTAGCTGAAATCAAGGATGTGAACTAAAGTGCTCAAAACTGCGATGAGGGTAAGGAGAAGATAGCTTATCCTTGGGAACACCATAGGAAAAGTGAGAGAGGAGGTAGGAGGAGAACAAGGAGTGAGTGGCCATGTGAAATCCAAGAAAGAACTTTAGAAAGAAGTGTTTGGTGCTGCTGGAAGTCAAATAAGAACAGGAAGAAACATCATTGTCAGTGATTGTTACAGGTTATGGGTGGTGTTAGCACTCAGAGATTTCCTAAAAAGAGGTGCCTGGGAGTATGCTTGCAGAGGGTGGAAAATTGAGAAAATGAAAATAATAGTGAATGAGAGCTAATCATTCCAGAAGTTCGGTTATAAAAATAAGAAGTGAAGATATTAGCTGCAGATAATGTAGATAAGTAGGAGTTCCTTCTTTGGAGGACTTATTTCTTCCATTTGTTAGTCATTGACAGCAAGATTTCCCCAATATCCAATCCACTGATGAAAAGGGCAAGGAGCACCATCTGGGAAGGAAGAGTAGGATGAGACAGGTATGATGATGGTGGTAATAATAACAGCTAGCATTTATTGAGTGTATACCATGTACCACATGCAGATTTCAGATAATTTGCCCAAGCTATTATTTCTCATAGATATTATGTGGTAAAGCTGGATTTGAACCTAATTAGTCTGGAACCAGTGTCTTAGCACTAGATAGTAAGAAACAGGAAGAGGGAATAGGTATAAAGACTGGCTAGTACCAGAGTTCCATGTCCATCTTATCTCTACTCTGCTCCTTCTGAGAAAATTCATAGTCCTCAGCTGGCTTCTGCCTTCCAAAATGCCTGCTGTGATAAGGGTCAGGAACCTGCTTGCTTGTTTTCTTTTCCACTAGTAACTACGCCTGTGGTTTCCTTCAAGAGTTTTTCTTAGCTTATTTGAGATGTTCTAAATGGATTTTTTTATTGCTAAAAATAAGGAAATAAATGTATTTGAAAGACTGTCAGTATGCTTATGAAAAAGTAGAGTTACTCTTATGTTACAATATTACTCCTTGTGTATTCAAAAGCTAGTTTTGAAGCTTGTCAGTTTTGAAAGTTTAATTCCTAAAGGAAGGTTCCTGGGATGGGATTGTGGCTTCTTTGGTATAAATTTGGGGAGAAGAGAGATGAAATGGGGTAGTGTCTGAAGATACCAGTCAAGGCAGCTAGTGCTGTGGCATGAGATGGCAGCAGGAATGAATGAAGGAAGGGATTTCAGAGGGTTTACACTTGACTCTGCCTCCCCTTGGCTCTTACTGCTGCCCATGACCAATCAGTTTGTGGTAACATGGGCTCTATGGAACAGAGAGTAAAGTTCCAAGTAGGGACATTGGGTACCTTGACTGAGTTTCTGTGAACACCAGGCCTCCAGGATGGATAGGTTAGGTGTAGCCATCTCTGTTAATAATTTCCATGTTTTTCAAAATTGAGGTTTGTGTTGTTTCCTTGGTTTTATAGTTACCAGTATGAAAGATCATTAACAGTAAGGACAGTTTCATTGTACATACATTTTTAAATATAAGGAAGATGACTCGCGAAGAATTTCTAAATCTGAAAAAGTTTCCAAAGTTAAATGTTTACAGTTTTTTTCTTTTTATTCAGTTTTGATTTTTCCACACTGTATTTTGCTTTTCTATTTTTGTCTATTCATACTTTGATTTTGTCTATTTCTAGCCTTAAATTCAAGGCATCTGTTTTCATAGTGGTTTGTGCTCTTATGGTGTGGTTTTATATATATAGCATTCAATCTCTGAGGAGAAAGAAATCATAATCTATATACTTAAGGAGACATTGAGAGAGTCATTTCCTAGGCAGGTTGATAAGAAGTCTAGGGGTCCCCAAGGAAAAAGGGGTCTGGAATTCTCAAGGAGAAAGAAAGGACAAACATTTTTTTCCTCTACATTCCTTAGGATTATGTATCCTGCCTGAGGACAGTCTCTGGATTAAACCTGGCTAATCATGTTATCTTAAAATGTAAATTATGGGAGTAGGTCTGGTCTTTACAAGGATTGTATAACAATAATGTATCTTCCCCCTTCTGATGTCTATGTCAGAAGCTTTCTCTATCTCCTTTATACTTTAATAAAACTTTATTACACAAAATCTCTGAGTGAGCAAGCCTCCTCTCTGGCCCCAGATTGAATTCTTCTTGGAGGCCAAGGATCCCAGCGTCTTTGCATGGTTCGACAACAACCTTTCAATATGAATTTTATATATATATATATATATATATATATATATATGCACAAATATACATATAAGATGTGAACTGTATTACTGGGACCATATTTATTTATTCTGAATTTCCTAAATTGCCTAGATTGGTAAAAAGAACACACTGGGTATTAAGTAAGTCACCAGGGAAGCCCATTAAGTAAATGATGGATGGAAAAATATGGAGAACAGTAAGCAGTCATACCTCTATCAGATATTTTTAGATCAAAAGCAAGATCCATATTAATTTATATCTCTAATCCATGTTCAGAATGTGGTTCACTGGAGAAGGGAATGGCAAACCACTTCAGTATTCTTGCCTTGAGAACCCCATGAACAGTATGAAAAGGCAAAAAGATAGGACACTGAAAGATGAACTCCCCAGGTTGGTAGGTGCCCAATATGCTACTGGAGACCAGTGGAGAAGTAACTCCAGAAAGAATGAAGGGAGCCAAAGTAAAAACAATACCCAGTTGTGGATGTGACTGGTGATAGAAGCAAGGTCCAATGCTATAAAGAGCAGTATTGCATAGGAACCTGGAATGTTAGGTCCATGAATCAGGGCAAATTGGAGGTGGTCAAACGGGATGGCAAGAGTGAACATCGACATTCTAGGAATCAGTGAACTAAAATGGACTGGAATGGGTGAATTTAACTCAAATGACTATTATATCTACTACTGTGGGCAGAAATCCCTTAGAAGAAATGGAGTAGCCATCATGGTCAACAAAAGAGTTCGAAATGCAGTACTTGGATGCAATCTCAAAAACGACAGAATGATCTCTGTTCGTTTCCAAGGCATACCATTCAATATCACAGTAATCCAAGTCTATGCCCCAACCAGTAATGCTGAAGAAGCTGAAGTTGAACGGTTCTATGAAGATCTACAAGACCTTGTAGAACTAACACCCCAAAAAGATGTCCTTTTTGTTATAGGGGACTGGAATGCAAAAGTAGGAAGTCAAGAAACACCTGGGGTAACAGGCAAATTTGGCCTTGGAGTACAAAATGAAGCTGGGCAAAGGCTAACAGAGTTTTGCCAAGAGAATGCACTGGTCATAGCAAACACCCTCTTCCAACAACACAAGAGAAGACTCTACACATGGACATTACCAGATGGTCAATCTGAAATCAGATTGATTATATTCTTTGCAGCCAAAGGTGGAGAAGCTCTATACAGTCAGCAAAAACAATACCAGGAGTTGACTGTGACAGATCATGAACTCCTTATTGCCAAATTCAGATTTAAATTGAAGAAAGTAGGGAAAACCACTAGACTCTTCAGGTATGACCTAAATCAAATCCCTTATGATTATACAGTGGAAGTGAGAAATAGATTTAAGGGACTAGGTCTGATAGAGTGCTTGAAGATCTGTGGACAGAGGTTCATGACATTGTACAGGAGACAGGGATTAAGACCATCCCCATGGAACAGAGATGCAAAAAAGCAAAATGACTGTCTGAGGAGGCCTTACAAATAGCTGTGGAAAGAAGAGAAGTGAACAGCAAAGGAGAAAAGGAATGGTGTTCCCATTGAATGCAGAGTTCCAAAAGAAGAGCAAGGAGAGATAAGAAAGCCTTCCTCAGCGATCAATGCAAAGAAAGAGAAGAAAACAACAGAATGGGAAAGACTAGAGATCTCTTCAAGAAAATCAGAGATACCAAGGGAACATTTCATGCAAAGATGGGCTCGATAAAGGACAGAAATGGTAGGGATCTAACAGAAGCAGAAGGTATTAAGAAGAGGTGGCAAGAATACACAGAAGAACTGTACAGAAAATATCTTCACGACCCAGATACTCATGATGGTGTGATCACTCATCTAGAGCCAGACATCCTGAAATGTGAAGTCAAGTGGGCCTTAGGAAGCATCACTACGAACAAAGCTAGTGGAGGTGATGGAATTCCAGTTGAGCTCTTTCAAATCCTGAAAGATGATGCTGTGAAAGTGCAGCACTCAATATGCCAGCAAATTTGGAAAACTCAGCAGTGGCCACAGGACTGGAAAAGGTCAGTTTTCCTTCCAATCCCAAAGAAAGGCAATGCCAAAGAATGCTCAAACTACTGCACAATTGCACTCATCTCACATGCTAGTAAAGTAATGCTCAAAATTCTCCAAGCCAGGCTTCAGCAATACGTGAACCATGAAATTCCAGGTGTTGAGGCTGGTTTTAGAAAAGGCAGAGGAACCAGAGATCAAATTGCCAACACCTGCTGGATCATGGAAAAAGCAAGAGAGTTCCAGAAAAACATCTATTTCTGCTTTATTGACTATGCCAAAGCCTTTGAGTGGATCACAATAAACTGTGGAAAATCCTGGAAGAGATGGGAATACCAGATTATCTGACCTGCCTCTTGAGAAACCTGTATGTAAGTCAGGAAGCAACAGTTAGAACTGGACATGGAACAACAGACTGGTTCCAAATTGGAAAAGGAGTGCATCAAGGCTGTATATTGTCACCCTGCTTATTTAACTTCTATGCAGAGTACATCACGAGAAACGCTGGGCTGGAAGAAGCACAAGCTGGAATCAAGATTGCTGGGAGAAATATCAATAACCTCAGATATGCAGATAACACCACCCTTATGGCAGCAAGTGAAGAGGAACTCAAAAGCCTCTTGATGAAAGTGAAGGAGAGTGAAAAAGTTGGCTTAAAGCTCAACATTCAGAAAACGAAGATCATGGCATCCAGTCCCATCACTTCTTGGGAAATAGATGGGGCAACAGTGGCTGACTTTATTTTTGGGGGCTCCAAAATTACTGCAGATGGTGTTTGCAGCCATGAAATTAAAAGACGCTTACTCCTTGGAAGAAAAGTTATGACCAACCTATATAGCATATTTAAAAGCAGAGATATTACTTTGCCAACACAGGTCCATCTAGTCAAGGCTATGGTTTTTCCAGTAGTCATGTATGGATGTGAGAGTTGGATCATAAAGAAAGCTGAGCACCGAAGAATTGATGCTTTTGAACTATGGTGTTGGAGAAGACTCTTGAGAGTCCCTTGGACTGCAAGGAGATCCAGCCAGTCCATCCTAAAGATCAGTCATGAGTGTTCATTGGAAGGACTGATGTTGAATCTGAAACTCCAGTACTTTGGCCACCTCATGCAAAGAGTCGACTCATTGGAAAAGACTCTGATGCTGGGAGGGATTGGGGGCAGGAGGAGAAAGGGACAACAGAGCATGAGATGGCTGGACGGTATCACTGACTCAATGGCCACGGGTTTGGGTAAACTCCGGGAGTTCATGATGCACGTGCTACAGTTCATGGGGTCGCAGAGTTGGACACGACGGAGCAACTGAACTGAACTGAACTGAATCCATGTTAGTTCCTCTCAAGTCAGCCATATGTAAACCAAACCAGCAGGCACTTAAAATAGGCGGTTGCTGTTCATTTCTAACTATAGTTCCTTTTCTGAAGTGGTACTCTCTTTTCATAGTTATAAGAGTACAAACAGTATCTTTCAATAATAAAGCATCTTCATTTGTCAACAGAAATGTACATTTAATGAGTATGTTAATTTGGCAGTAAATAATTAAATAAGGTTAAATCCCCAGTCATGAAGAGTTTTATCAGCATGTTTTTATCTGTAGTTGTTAATATTTTCTCCCTATAAGTATGCCTCCATATCTTATTAAAAAAAAAAAAAAACAAGACTCCCTCTGTCAGAGTGCAGCTTGCAACTACTAGTGAAATCTCACATAGGAGTTCACAAGGTTGTCTTTTGGACCTTCTTTTTTTAAAAAAACACATGCATTTTGACTCAGGAGAGTGAATTTAATACCTTTTTTTGTTAGAGGACAGAAAGCAAGGTGGCATATTAGAAAAAGTGCAATTAGAAGTTAGAAGCCTCTTAGCCAAATGGGTGATATTGGCAAAGTTACCTAACATCACAGAACCTGAGTTTCCTCGTGTGTAAAGTGGGGAACAATACCTACCTCATAGGACATTTGGGAGGATTACACGTGATAACAGATATTGAAGTGCTTAGCATATAATGGGTAGCAAATTAATGTTGGCATCTAGCTCCTTTCTTTCTTTGGTTCCCCCTGTTCGAGGCCTCCTCTTGACTTTAATTCCTGCCTTTTGATTGTTTCCCATATTTGTTCATTTCTTTTGCATTTTCATAATTGAGTAACTTCATTATCTTACCCGAACGTTGTCTCTCTTACCTGAAGAAAAGCTGAGGAACCAGGTTAATTTTGTGTTAAGTATTCATATAAAAGTTTTACTGAAGATGATTAGCATATCCTTCTATATATATTTTATATGCTGTTTTCAAAGATGTTTTTACTGTTACCACTATGAACACATGGTTGTAGTGCTATATATATAATTTTAACCTTATGTCTTAAACAGATCTATTTTCCTTTAAAATAGTTTAATACTGAATAGAGTTTTAGCATGGTGTTTATATGTTATATGATTGCTCTTTGGAGGAGAGATGAAAATACATGTATAGTGTATATAGTTTAATTTTGCTGTTCAGTGTATTGAATGATTATTCATTCCTCTTTAGTTAAAGTAGTTTAAAAAGTATTTTGTTCTAGGCGCTGAGAATATGGCCGTGAACCAAACTGAATCTTTGCCTTTGAAAAGCTTGCTTTCTAAAATGAAAATTTTTTTCATACATAAAATTTTTTATAATATGAGCATTTTCTTTGCTCATACATATGTTTATACCATGCATCAAAAAGTTCTTATTATAAAATAGAATATTATATTTTGGGAGACTATTCGAAGCTACAGCTCAAATATTTGTGTCCCATGATTTATTTAATATCAAATGTCAACATTTTTTATATCAAATATTATATTCATTACATTTGCCATGTTCCACAAAGTAATGTTTTGTTACTATGTAATACTTTATATAAAATATACTTGTTTTGGAGGTGAAACATTGGCTTGCAGTTGAAAGGATTTTTCATTTATTTGGTAAATATTTTTTGAGGACCTCCTGTACTGCTAGGTTCTGTCTTAAACTAATCTAGTGCAGGAATTTAACCTCAGGTCAAGACCCCAATTGTATTTCCTTTTCTTTATGCCATATATTAAAAGGTAGGGACCAGAACTGTGAAGTTGAAGAGATTCATCAAGAGAATAAGGATTTATTTGGATTTAGTTACTAGGAAGAGGTCATTACTGACCTTAAAGTGGTTGGAGGAAGAATAGCTTATTATAGGAGGCTAAGGAAACACAGAATAATAAGGAAATTTAAATATCAAGAATAAGTGATTCTTCTTTGTATCATGGTAGTGAGTGGAAGGAAGGTTTATGCATGGCCTAGAAAGTACCAGAAACTAGGGAAGGAAACTTCAAAATAAGGGATATATATATATATCTATATATATATATATATGGGTTGTAAGAAAGAGCAAGAGTTTGGGGATCAAGTGATTAAATACTGTGAAGAGAGAAGATAATTGAAACTGTAAAATGCCAGAGAAACCAAAGAAGATAGTTATGGACTTAAGTGAAAGGGGATTTGGTTAGGAGAGTAAAGAGAAAACTTCATTTGATACAAGAGGAAAAGATGAGAATGAATGAAAATAAGAGTCTTTTAAGATGGAGAAAGTAAAAGTGGAAGAAAAGCTATGACCAACCTAGACATCACATTAAAAAGCAGAGACATTACTTTGCTGACAAAGGTCCGTCTAGTCAAAGATGTGGTTTTTTTCAGTAGTCGCGTATGGATGTGAGAGTTGGATCATAAAGAAAGCTGAGCACTGAAGAATTGATGCTTTTGAACTGTGGTGTTGGAGAAGACTCTTGAGAGTCCCTTGGACTACAAGGAGATGTAACTGGTCCATCCTAAAGGAAATCAGTCCTGAATATTCATTGGAAGGACTGATGCTGAAGCTGAAACTCCAATACTTCGGCCCCCTAATGCGAAGAACTGACTCATTTGAAAAGACCCTGATGCTGGGAAAGATTGAAGGTGGGAGGAGAAGAGGACAACAGAGGATGAGATGGTTGGATAGCATCACCGACTTGATGGGCATGAGTTTGAGCAAGCTCTGGGAGTTGGTGATGGACAGGGAAGCCTGGCGTGCTGCAGTCCATGGGATCACAAAGAGTTGGACACAACTGAGTGACTGAACTGAACTGAAGATGAAGAAATGGGATGGTTATGATCACTCCTACAAGATAGCCTTTAATCTTCTCTAAAAGTAGAAGGTAGGGTCATTTGCTGAAAGGAATAAGGTGAGAGGGAGAGAGGAACTTAAAAGGGGGGGGAATGTTCTGCCATGGAAACATACTTGGAAATCAATGAGTTCAAGCAGTGACACCTTAGTTGAGATTAGCATAGATGTTACAGTGATCAGCCATATCCTAATGTTCTGTAACAGGAGTTGGCAGACTATAATTTCAGGGCCACATGTAGCCTGTGAGCTGTGAATACTTTTTATATTCATAAAGGATTAAAAAAAACTGAAGAGACAAAGAAGATTGTGTGACAGAGACCACATGTGACATTTAAAGCCTAAAATATTTACTGTCTGGTCCCTTACAGAAAGATTGCTGACCTTTGTTCTATAGCTCAGGACCAGAGAAAACAAATGAGAGTGTGACTCAGAGGTTGGAGCTGACATGTTGGACATGATCAAAGATCAGGGGGTGATAACGTAAGGGATACTAGTTATGGGGATTTGGTGGAGGTGGACAGTTGGTTGCAGGTTAATAGGGAGTACAGTAAAGCCAGAAGATAGCTAATAGATTGGATGAAAATGAAGAGGGCTTGTGACTAAGTCTTATAATGAGAATGAAAAGCATGATCAGTTGGTATGAAGCAAAAATGACAGATAAGGAAGCTGGATGTAGACAAGGGGAGCACAGTTGATTATCTTAGAGGTAGAAGAGCTTCACAAATTGTCTAATGATTAGGTCAGGATGATGAAGCATCAGAAGTATGATCAGTTCCTGAAGATGATATCAGGGAGACAAGTAGAGCTAATGTGAATTATGTTGCTAGAATTATTTGAAAAAAGTGGAAATGAGCATGGAGTATAAATTAGATGATGATAAAGAGTTAAAAAGAGGCTGGTGTAAGTAGGTGAATTACTATGAATAAGGGGAAGGGAAAAGAGAAGGCGGCAGTTAAGTGGTCCTCCGTTTGCCCTGGCAGCTGAGGTGTTCCACCCTCTTGACTTGGTGACTAGGTAGATAAAAAGGCTGCAGGGAAGATGTGGTATTCTCCATAGAAGGTCAGTTTACACCTAGTCTTTGAGGATGGGAGAAGCAAAGTGGTAAATTCGTTTCAGATTGTAAAATGTTGTTGTTGTTTGGTTGCTACGTTGTCTTAGACTCTGGTGACCCCATGAACTGTAGCCTGCCAGGCTCCCCTGTCCATGGGATTTCCTAGGCAAAGATACTGGAGTGGGTTGCCATTTCTTCTCTAGGGTATATTCCTGACTCAGGGATCAAACTCACGTCTCCTGCATTGAATGTGGATTCTTTACCACTGAGCCACCAGGGAAGCCTTAAGTTGTAAAACAAAGCTCTCAAAATAAAATTGCAGTGCTTGATCACTCAGTCTTATTTGACTCTTTGCAACCCATGGACTGTAGCCCGTCAGGCTCCTCTGTCCATGGAGATTCTCCAGGCAAAAATACTGGAGTGGGTTGCCATGCCCTCCTCCAGGGGATCTTCCCAACCCAGGGATTGAACCCAGGTTTCCCACATTGCAGGCAGATTCTTTACCATCTGAGTCACCAGGGAAGCCCAAGAACACTGGAGTGGGTAGCGTATCCCTTCTCCAGGTGATCTTCCTGATCCAGGAATCGAACTGGGGTCTCCTGCATTGCAAGTGGATTCTTTACCAGCTGAGCTACCAGAGACCTAATAAAAGTAGTTGATTTTTTTTTTCATAGATGTATACAGGGTCAGGGGGCTTCCCTGGTAGCTCAGCTCTTCCTGTAAAGACTTTCTGACATCAGTACTATTTACTATGTAAAAGTCATTTTTTTGTACTAATGAAATTAAGGGATTAATACTAAAAATATATTTTTACTTAACTTTGAATATATGTAAGAGTAACCTGGCAAGTAACCTTCATTTGAAATATTAAAGCTGTCTTGATTGGGCTGCAAGTAACAAATTCAAATCATTTGGATATGACGGTCCTTCTGTGACAATGTTAATGTAGAGTCTATGTTGTAGCTTATAAAACTTTACTGTTAAATATACATATAGGGATATAATGTATTTTAGCCATTAAAAATCAAGTAGGGGGATTCCTTTGACCTTTAGAAGATGAAACAGGAGCCATTGTAGCTGCTTTATGTTTTTCTATATTGATGGGCAGAATTATTCCTATATATGGCATCATTGGATAGTATTTTCTGAAGGAAAAACTTTTATCTGCCAAGGTCTAGAAATATGAGAAACAGACAAAAGGTAAATTGATAGAGTTTTTCAGTGTGCCAGGTAAGTTTGAAGTTACTGGTTCTTATAAGAGCATCTTTATTTTTTCTAGAGAATTAGACTATTTCCTGATAATCTAAAATCTTAAATATCTGTAACTTGATTTTAAATGGTACCTTTATTTCAGGTGGTTTTTAGTGAGTAACCTTTGGAATATTTTTAAAGATTGAGTTAAATGTCTTTTGAATCAAGAAGAAAATACTTTAATTATGTCATTTACTTTAATCATATTTTTGTGTTGTGTGTTTTTTCTCTCAGTTCTTGTTACAAAGAATACCACAAAAACACAGCCGCCTCCTTCCAAGGCAGCTCAGCGCTCAATGCAGTCTCCACAGAACAGTGCTATAATATTACCAACACATCAGATTAAGAAATCAGGTCGGCCTAAACCACCTGGATATCCTTCAGTCCCCAAGAAGGGAAGTTCTGTTAAGAATACCACAACAAAGAAAAAAGGCCCACACTCAGGAAGAAAGGTTAGTTGTATCTCCTACTAATTTCTATTATGGGTCTCTGTAGTGCCTTATTATTAAACGTACAGTTTAGGATTTACTAAGAGTGTTATATGGGCTTCCCAGATGGCTCAGTGGTAAAGAATTCACTTGCCAATAAAGGAGACGTGGATTTGATCCCTGGGTTGGGAAGGTCCCCTTGATAAGGAAATGGCAACCCACTCAAGTATTTTTGCTTGGGAAATCCCATGGTCAGAGGAGCCTGGTGGGCTCGAAAGATTTGGACACAACTTAGCGACTGAACAACAAGAGTATTATGACACCCTTGAGGAATGTACCAAGAGTGTATAAGGCTTTTTACAAGGGGGAAGGGGGAGAGAAAGGGATTGGGATTTTGGGACTAGCAGATGTAAACTGTTATATATAGGATCCAAATACATCTTGTCTGTAAGAAATGTACTCTTAAGTATAAAGGTGTAGAATCTTAGATAAACTTAAGACTGAATAGTGTTTGACCTCTTCAAAGCCACACTGAAAATACTACATGGGTGTATTTATCTTTGGGGAAGTTTATTTAAAACTCAGTATACTTTAAAAGGGCTTCCCTGGTGGCTCAGCAGTGAAGAATTCACCTGCCAGTGCAGGAGATGCAGGTTCAATCCCTCAGTTTAGAAGACCCTTGGAGAAGATCCTGGGAGAAGGCAAGTATTCTTGCCTGGGAATTCCCATAGATGAGGAACCTGGCAGGCTACAGTCCATGGGGTCGAAAAAGAATCAGACACAATTTGGTGACTAAACAACAACACTTTAAAAATAACATAATTTACTGCTATACTATGAACCCAGATAACAGTCACTAATTTAAACAAAGAAAAATCCAACAGCACTGAGTGTTCTGCCTTTTCTCCTTTGTCCCTGCCTTTTAAATATCTCTGTTATTACCTTTTCTAGGCCCAAGGTCCTCTTTTCTGATACTGGAGAGTCTTGTTTTAAGTTAGCTCCTAGTAAACGTCAAGAGCTGATATAATATAAACCGCTAGTGATTTTTAACAATACCCAGAAGACATTTGTTCTTACATACAGTGGGCATAATTCTGTATGGACTTTAGCAAGCCACTTTTAATTTTGTCAAAATTATCATTTGTAATATGGAGAAACGCAGGCTAGATACAGTAAAAACCCAGATGAGTGACTGCTTTCTGAGGACAAACTGTCCTCTGCCTTGTTGAGGTTCCCCAACCTCATTTGATGAATTGCTGGATTAGATTTCCAGAGTGTATAAAACTTACATGCATGGATGCTCAGTTGTGTCTTGACTCTTTGAGACCCTATGAACTGTAGCCCACCAGGCTCCTCTGTCCATGGCATTCTCCAGGCAAGAATACTGGAGTGGGTTGTTATTTCTTCCTCCAGGAGATCTTCCCAACCCAGGAACCCTGCATTGCTTGCATTAGCAGACGGATTCTTTACCACTGAGTCACCTGGGAAGCTAAAAAACAAAAAAGCAACAAACAAACCACAAGTTTTACATAATAATTATTTTGGCTAAGGTATGACTAGGTGGAGCAAGGATAGCATTGGGAATCCTAGTCTCTTGGTCTCTTCCTCTCCTACTTGACTAGCTTATGGTCTTCTCTTAGCACAGTTTGAAAAGTACTACAATTTGTAACAGAGAAATTTCCATCCCAAAGGACTTCTGACCACTGATCATTTGTGGACCAGTGATGCCAATGATTTTCTGACCTCCTTATCTAGGAATTTTTTCTTTTTTAACAGGGAAAATGTATTCCTGTCATTTGCTCCACATCTTCAACTTCTCTAAATGCACTGGCCAGAGAACGTGGTAACATTTCATATGATAAGGATGCTGTCCCTGGGTCATCTAAAATAGTGATGTCTACAGGTAAATTAGGATTTTTAAGAGTATAAAATTAGTACTTTTATTGTATTATATTCAGTGTCTTTGAAATCCTGAAAGTAAGAGGGAGAAAAGATGATAATAAGCATTTCTTTGAGAATTTTTCATATTAAAATATTTTGAAATTCTAGTTGTTTATTTTGATGTTAAGGAAAAACAGTTTGTTTAAATACATGAGTCACTTGAAAATTCAGCATCCTTAAGATATTTTATCCCTCTTGGTAAAATTTATAACATTTGCGTTATTGTCAAATCTATTCTTGTTTTCCCATTATCTCATGTCACAATTTGTCTTTTTGTCTTATATATATTTTTAAAGCTACCTGAAACCTTTTTAAAATGCCTTTTAAAATTTTCACAGATCCTTGCCTGTCAAAGGACATGATGACTTTAAATTGCTGTTTGCTGTGTAAAGAGTGTGAAATGACAGGCACCCAAACTAATTAATCCCTTTGACTTGTCATCTTCTGCAGATTTCCTTATTCCTTTCCTGTTTTTTTTATAGCAAGTTTTATTGCTTCCTCTCCTAGATTTTTAATTATCTTTCTCTTACATTCTTCTCTTCCCTGGACTTTTTTTCCCCTCAATTTTTCTTTTCTTGCTAAAAAGAAATTATAGTTTAATTTCTTGAAATAGGTATCACTTTAAAAATAATTATTGTTACATTTCCCATTTTGTCACTTTATTATTTCTGATTTTTAGTCCATTAGCTGGTGAGACTGACTAAATGAGTATAAACATTGAAATCCTTGTTTAGCTCATTTGTGCTCAGTAGAACTTTGTCAAGGCCATCAGTACCTCAGGTTGTTTTTAGTAGGTGATGTTTCTATGACAGGGTTGATCCTTCTCTGGCTGTTGCCAAAAAGTTGAGAATTATCATGTATTTCAACATGGTGAAAGTGAGATTAATGGTTTTTTATTGTACTAAATACAGACTTTGTATAGGTGAAAATTTTGCAATAAAGCAGTGGAGAAAAATAACATGCCTTTTGATTTAGGGGGACAGTATATTTTCTTTTTGGTAATAATCACATACATTGTATGTTGATTAGAATTTGATTCTCAGTGAAGAAAAATTAAGGAAACTTGACTGTGATTATAGGGTATTTACTTCTAAATTGTAAATGCTTTTATTATACTAAGGAAAGCATTTATTCTTAAAATTTTCTTTTGTGAACCTCAGCATGTATAGAAAGAACATTTTTATTTTCTTAAAATTAATGAAAAATTTTCTTCAGGTCATTAGGACTTACTGTGATACATATCGTTTTTTTAATTATTATTTTTTATTAAATTTTTTTTAATTTTTACTTTATTTTGCTTTACAATACTGTATTGGTTTTGCCATACATTGACATGAATCAGCCACGGGTGTACATGAGTTCCCAATCCTGAACCCTGCTCCCACCTCCCACCCCATATCATCTCTCTGGATCCTCCCCGTGCACCAGCCCCAAGCATCCTGTATCCTGTATCGAACATAGACTGGCGATTTGTTTCTTACACGATAGTATACATGTTTCAATGCCATTCTCCCAAATCATCCTACCCTCTCCCTCTCCCACAGAGTCCAAAAGTCCATTCTAAACATCTGTGTCTCTTTCGCTGTCTCGCATACAGGGTTATCATTACTATCTTTCTAAATTCCATATATATGTGTTAGTATACTGTATTGGTGTTTTTCTTTCTGGCTGACTTCACTCTGTATAATCGGCTCCAGTTCCACCCACCTCATTAGAACTAATTCAAATGTATTCTTTTTAATGGCTGAGTAATACTCCATTGTGTATATGTACCACAGCTTTCTTATCTATTCGTCTGCTGATGGACATCTAGGTTGTTTCCATGTCCTGGCTATTATAAACAGTGCTGCGATGAACATTGGGTTACACGTGTCTCTTTCAATTCTGGTTTCCTCGGTGTGTATGCCCAGAAGTGGGATTGCTGGGTCATAAGGCAGTTCTATTTGCAATTTTTTAAGGAATCTCCACACTGTTCTCCATAGTGGCTTTACTAGTTTGCATTCCCACCAACAGTGTAGGAGGGTTCTCTTTTCTCCACACCCTCTCCAGCATTTATTGCTTGTAGACTTTTGGATCGCAGCCATTTGGACTGGTGTGAAATGGTGCCTCATTGTGGTCTTGATTTGCATTTCTCTGATAATGAGTGATGTTGAACATCTTTTCATGTGTTTGTTAGCCATCCGTATGTCTTCTTTGGAGAAATGTCTATTTAGTTCTTTGGCCCATTTTTTGATTGGGTTGTTTATTTTTCTGGAATTGAGCTGCAGGAGTTGCTTGTATATTTTTGAGATTAGTTGTTTGTCAGTTGCTTCATTTGCTATTATTTTCTCCCATTCAGAAGGCTGTCTTTTCACCTTGCTTATTTTTCCTTTGTTGTGCAAAAACTTTTAATTTTAATTAGGTCCCATTTGTTTATTTTTGCTTTTATTTCCATTATTCTGGGAGGTGGATCATAGAGGATCCTGCTGTGATTTATGTCAGAGAGTGTTTTGCCTATGTTCTCCTCTAGGATTTTTATAGTTTCTGGTCTTACGTTTAGATCTTTAATCCATTTTGAGTTTATTTTTGTGTATGGTGTTAGAAAGTGATCTAGTTTCATTCCTTTACAAGTGGTTGACCAGTTTTCCCAGCACCACTTGTTAAAGAGATTTTCTTTACTCCATTGTATATTCTTGCCTCCTTTGTCGAAGATAAGGTGTCCATAGGTGTGTGGATTTATCTCTGGGCTTTCTATTTTGTTCCATTGATCTATATGTCTGTCTTTGTGCCAGTACCATACTGTCTTGATGACTGTGGCTTTGTAGTATAGCCTGAAGTTAGGCAGGTTGATTCCTCCAGTTCCATTGTTTCTCAAGATTGCTTTGGCTATTTGAGGTTTTTTGTATTTCCATACAAATTGTGAAATTATTTGTTCTAGCTCTGTGAAAAATACTGCTGGTAGCTTGATAGGGATTGCATTGAATCTGTAGATTGCTTTGGGTAGTATACTCATTTTCACACTATTGAGTCTTCTGATCCATGAACATGGTATATTTCTCCATCTATTAGTGTCCTCTTTGATTTCTTTCATCAGTGTTTTATAATTTTCTATATATAGGTGTTTAGTTTCTTTAGGTAGATTTATTCCTAAGTATTTTATTCTTTTCATTGCAATGGTAAATGGAATTGTTTCCTTAATTTCTTTTTGTGCTTTCTCATTATTAGTGTATAGGAATGCAAGGGATTTCTGTGTGTTGATTTTATATCCTGAAACTTTACTATATTCATTGATTAGCTCTAGTAATTTTCTGGTGGAGTCTTTAGGGTTTTCTATGTAGAGGATTATGTCATCTGCAAACAGTGAGAGTTTTACTTCTTCTTTTCCAGTCTGGATTCCTTTTATTTCTTTTTCTGCTCTGATTGCTGTGGCCAAAACTTCCAGAACTATGTTGAATAGTAGTGGTGAAAGTGGGTACCCTTGTTTTGTTCCTGACTTTAGGGGAAATGCTTTCAATTTTTCACCATTGAGGATAATGTTTGCTGTGGGTTTATCATATATAGCTTTTATTATATTGAGGTATGTTCCTTCTATTCCTGCTTTCTGGAGAGTTTTTATCATAAATGGATGTTGAATTTTGCCAAAGGCCTTCTCTGCATCTATTGAGATAATCATATGGCTTTTATTTTTCAATTTGTTAATGTGGTGAATTACATTGATTGATTTGCAGATATTGAAGAATCCTTGCATCCCTGGGATAAAGCCCACTTGGTGTGACACATATCTTAAATTATGTGGTTACTTTAGAAAATACTACATAATGAATAAATGCAGTATTGTTGATTTAAAATAAATTCAGTCTGAAAGGAATGTGCTAAGATGACCAGTTTTGAAAGAAAATTCTTGCACTGTGACTGCAGTAAAAAAGTGAAAGTATTCTTGTCTCTAAGCCATTTTTATCTAATATGGGAATGTGCAAAGAATTGTTTTGTGATGCTACTAAAATTTCTGTTGGTTCTATAATTAGTTTGGACAGATATGTAGAAAATTGAAGCTTTTGGATTATTTCTTTCTAGGTTTAATATATTTACACAATGTGAAACTATGTTTACATATTTTTAGGTAACAGAAATGATCATTGATATTAACTATGTTTAGGTTCTCTTTGAGTGAAGTGTGGCTAATGGGATATATAGTGATTATGTAGTGTTTATGTTCCTTCTAACCAATCTCATTGTTACATCTATATACACATCTTTTATCAAGTCTGTGTCTATATAAACAAACATGGAAACTGTGGCCCTCACCTGGATCAGAAGAAAATCCAGCAGCTGCCAGACCACTTTGGCCCAGGCCCTGTCAATGTGGTGCTCCGGCAGACGGTGCAGGCCTGTGTGGATTGTGCCATTCAAAGTAAGACTGTTTTTGAATTCCTTAAGCCAGATGATCGTGGAGGAGAAGTGATAACCGGTATGCACATCTAATCCTTTATCAGCTTTTGTTCTCTAATTGGATTTTAGGTTTCAAGAAGGCAAAGATTTTATAAAATACATAGATTATTTTCTAAATTTTTATTCTATTAATGATAATATTTGAATGTTTATTTTGTTAATATATAGAATATTTATAATAATTATATGTTTATAGACTTTTAACCCTGTTTTAAAAAATTTAACTTTCAAAATAAACTAATAATGTCAGAGTAATACTGCAAATTGAGGTAAGAGGTACAGATTTTTCCTTTTACCTTCTTTATTAAGCTCACTATAGATAAAGTGAGCTTTATATTAATATATTTTAATTTTTTTTAGAAGACAGACTATAAGAATCTCTAAATAAAAATGTGATTCAAGAAGTGATTAAGGGATAAAATACATATGGCTTTCATGATTGTGTGATCAGATACTGCATTTGTACCCGTGGCTTCCCTGGTGGCTCAGAGGTTTAAGCGTCTGCCTGCAACGTGGGAGACCTGGGTTCAATCCCTGGGTTGGGAAGATCCCCTGGAGAAGAAAATGGCAACCCACTCCAGTATTCTTGCCTGGAGAATCCCATGGATGGAGGAGCCTGGTGGGCTACAGTCCACAGGGTCGCAAAGAGTTGGACACAACTGAGTGGCTTCACTCACTTCACTCAGTGTTTGGAAGAGTAGAAAGTATTGTAGATCAGTGGGTTTCTATTGTTGTTTACTTTATGAATATTTTAAAATGAGAATGCTTTTCTTAGTTCAGACTATTGTATTTGAATGAGAGGAACTTATATAATTTAAGATTATTCCTTTATTAATTACAAAAATCACACATTAGATTTATATTTCCTATATTGATGGCTTTTTTTTGTTGTTGATGTTTTGGTTCTCATCTTTCTATGATGTGACTCTGACGTCTTTTCATAGCTGCTTTTGATGGGGAAATTCATTCCATCCAGCTGCCTCCAGTGAACAGTGCATCATTTGTTCTTCGCTTTCTTGAGAACTTGTGCCACAGCCTGCAGTGTGATAACCTTTTAAGTAGCCAGCCTTTTAGCTCTTATAGAGGTAATACTCATAGTCCTGAAGAGAATGATCAAAATAAACCAGGTAAGAGAAAATGTAAAATTTTATACTAATCTTACATTGGATCCATCACTAACTTGAAAGTCTTGTATAATTCAATTTTTCCTTGTGTCCTCCTTAAGGTAAACCTTTTAGCCACAGTGAACTAACGAGGCATGTATAAGGTGAAAGTGAAGTTTCTCAGTCGTCTCCGACCCTTTGCGACCCCATGGACTGTAGCCTATCAGGCTCTTCCATCCATGGGATTTTCCAGGCAAGAGTGCTGGAGTGGATTGCCATTTCCTTCTCCAGGGGACCTTCCCGACCCAGGAATCGAACCCGGGTCTCCCGCATTGCAGGCAGACACTTAATGCTCTGAGCCACCAGGGAAGCCACGCCTGTATAATACATAGTTTTTTGTTCATTCAAAATGGAAAAGTAATTTCTTATTGTATTGATAATGAACTTGAGAACCAAAACCTCAAAGCTATTGGGTTGGCCAAAAACTTTGAGTTTTTCTGTAACATCTTATGGAAAAATTGGAACAAACTTTTTGGCCAGCCCAATATCTTTGTGGTTTGATTTGCATTTCCCTAGTGGCTAATGTTAAACATCTTTATGCTTATTTGCTATTTGTACATCATCTTTGGAGAAATGTGTATTCAAATCCTTTGCCCATTTTAATTGGATTATTTGTCTTTTCATTATACAGACATATTTTTATATTTATTATACATGTATATGCTAAGTCTCTTCAGTCATGTCCGACTCTGTGAGACCCCATAGACGGCAGCCCACCAGGCTCCCCCGTCCCTGGGATTCTCCAGGCAAGAACACTGGAGTAGGTTGCCATTTCCTTCTCCAATGCATCAAAGTGAAAAGGGAAAGTGAAGTTGCTCAGTCGTGTCGACTCTTCGCGACCCCATGGACTGCAGCCTACCAGGCTCCTCCGCCCATGGGATTTTCCAGGCAAGAGTACTGGAGTGGGGTGCCATTGCCTTCTCCAGTATACATGTATATATTATATATTTATTATATATAAATATATAAGGAATTCTTTATATTCTGATTAAAACTTCCATTCAGATATGCGCTTTGCTTATATTTTCTCCCATTCTGTGAGTTGTCTTTTCACTCTCTTAATGGTATCCTTTGAAGTAAAAAAGTTTTAATTGTGATGAAGTCCAATTTATCTATTTTTTCTTTAGTTTCTTGTACTTCTATTGTCATATCTAAGAAAACATTGCTTGATACAAGTTCATAAAGGTTTACTCCATGTTTTGCCCTATGTTGTGAGATGTAGGGGCCCAATTTCATTCCTTTACATGTGAAATCTAGTTGTTTATGACTGTTTGTAAAAGACCACTTTTCCCCTCTTGTCTTGACACCCTAGTCAAAAATGAGTTTGCTATAAATAAAGGGTTTATTTCTGGATTTTCTGTTTCATTGATCTCTAGGTCTATCATCATGGAAGTACTATACTATGTTGATTACTGTAGCTTCTTTTTTTTTTTTTTTTTGATTACTGTAGCTTCTTGTAGTGAGTTTTGAAATTGGGAAGGATGAGTTTTCCAACTTTGTTCTCCTTTTTAAAGATTGTTTTGGCTGTTCTGAGTCCCTTACATTTCTATATGAATTTTAGAATAAGCTTGACAGTTTCTGCAAAGAAGCCAGCTGGGATTGTAACAGGGACTGTGTTGAATCTATGGTTCAGTTTAGGGATAATTGCCATATTAATATTTAGTCTTCCAGTTCATGAACATAGAGTGTCTTTTCATTTATTTAGGTCTTTTAAAATTTATTTCAACAGTCATATAGTTTTCAGAGAGTACATCTGGCAGTTCCTTTGATAAATTCATCCCTAAATATTTCATTCTTTTTTATGCCATTGTAAATAGAATTACTTTCTTAACTTAATTTTTGGCATTTTTATTGCAAGTGTATAGAAATACAATGGATTTTTGTATATTAATCTTATAATCTATAACCTTGAATTTGTTTATTAGTTCTCATTAGGGTTTCTGTATGTGTATGAATTCCTTAGGATTTTCTTAAAGTCTATTTTGTCTGATATTAGTATAGACATTTCAGTACTGTTTGTGTGGTATATTTTTTTCCATCCTTGTATTTTCAAGCTTTTTGTTTGTCTCTTGTAGTAAGTTTGTAACTGGAACTTAAAAAAATCCATTATGCCAATCTAATGTCTACTGGAGTGTTTATTTCATATACATTTAATATACTTACTGATAAGATAGGATTTGCATTTACCATTTGATATTTGTTTTCTATATGTGTCTTTTTCGAGGGGGGAGTTCTTTTCCTCCATTATTTCCTTCTTTTGTTTTAAATAGATGTTTTCTTGTGTGCCATTTTAATTTCTTTGTTCTATTTACTATTTTTAATTAATTTATTTATTTTAGTTGGAGGCTAATTACCTTACAACTCTGCAGTGATTTTTGCCATACATTGACAAAGATAGGCAGTGCCAAAGAATGCTCAAACTACTGCACAACTGCACTTAGCTCACACGCTAGTAAAGTAATGCTCAAAATTCTCCAAGCCAGGCTTCAGCAATACGTGAACCGTGAATTTCCAGATGTTCAAGCTGGTTTTAGAAAAGGCAGAGGAACCAGAGATCAAATTGCCAACATCTGCTAAATCATGGAAAAAGGAAGAGAGTTCCAGAAAAACATCCATTTCTGCTTTATTGACTATGCCAAAGCAATGTGGATCACAATAAACCGTGGAAAATTCTGAAAGAGATGGGAATCCCAGACCACCTAACCTGCCTCTTGAGAAACCTATATGCAGGTCAGGAAGCAACAGTTAGAACTGGACATGGAACAACAGACTGGTTCCAAATAGGAAAAGGAGTATGTCAAGGCTGTATATTGTCACCCTGCTTATTTAACTTCTATGCAGAATACATCACGAGAAACGCTGGGCTGGAAGAAGCACAAGCTAGAATCAAGATTGTCGGGAGAAATATCAGTAACCTCAGATATGCAGATGACACCACCCTTATGGCAGAAAGTGAAGAGGAAGTAAAAGCCTCTTGATGAAAGTGAAAGAGGAGAGTGAAAAAGTTGGCTTAAAGCTCAACATTCAGAAAACAAAGATCTGGTCCCATCACTTCATGGGAAATAGATCGGGAAACAGTGTCAGACTTTATTTTGGGGGGCTCCAAAATCACTGCAGATGGTGACTGCAGCCATAAAATTAAAAGATGCTTACTCCTTGGAAGAAAAGTTATGACCAACCTAGATAGCATATTCAAAAGCAGAGACATTACTTTGCCAACAAAGGTCCATCTAGTCAAGGCTATGGTTTTTCCTGTGGTCATGTATGGATGTGAGAGTTGGACTGTGAAGAAAGCTGAGCACTGAAGAATTGATGCTTTTGAACTGTGGTGTTGGAGAAGACTCTTGAGATTTCCTTGTACTGCAAGGAGATCCAATCAGTCCATTCTGAAGATCAGCCCTGGGATTTCTTTGGAGGGAATGATGCTGAAGCTGAGACTCCAGTACTTTGGCCACCTCCTGAGAAGAATTGACTCATTGGAAAAGACTCTGATGTTGGGAGGGATTGGGGGCAGGAGGAGAAGGGGACAACAGAGGATGAGATGGCTGGATGGCATCACTGACTCAATGGACGTGAGTCTGAGTGAACTCTGGGAGTTGGTGATGGACAGGGAGGCCTGGCATGCTGTGATTCATGGGGTCACAAAGAGTCAAACACGACTGAGCAACTGAACTGACATGAATCAGCCATGAGTGTACATGTGTCCAACATACTGAACCCCCTTCCCACCTCCCTCCCTATCCCATCCCTCAGAGTTGTCCCAGTTCATCACCTTTGAGTGCCCTGTTTCATGCATCGAACCTGGACTGGTGATCTATTTCACATATGGTAATATGCATGTTTCAGTGTTACTCTCTCAAATCATCCCGCCCTCGCCTTCTCCCACAGAGTCCAAAAGTCTGTTCTTTATATCTGTGTTTCCTTTGCTGTCTCGGATATAGAGTCATCGTTACCATCTTTCTAAATTCCACATATATGCATTAATATATGGTATTGCTGTTTGTCTTTCTGACTGACTTCACTCTGTATAATAGGCTCCAGTTTCGTCCACCTCATTAGAACTGATTCAAATGTGTTCCCTTTTTAATAGCTGAGTAACATTCCATTGTGTATATGTCCCACAGCTTTCTTATCCATTCATCTGCTGAAGGACATCTAGGTTGCTTCCATGTCCTGACTGTTGTAAACAGTGCTGTGATGAACATTGGGGTACACATGTCTCTTTCAATTCTGGTTTCCTTGGTGTGTATGGCCAGCAGTGGGATTGCTGGGTCATTTGGCAGTTCTACTTCCAGTTTTTTAAGGAATATCCACACTGTTCTCCATAGTGGCTGTACTAGTTTGGATTCCCACCAACAGTGTAAGAGGTTCCTTTTGCTCCACACCCTCTCCAGCATTTATTGTTTGTAGACTTTTTGATAGCAGCCATTCTGACTGGCGTGAGATGGTACCGCTTGTGTTTTTTTTATTTTAATTTTTTAAAAATTTATTTGTTTTAATTGGAGGCTAATTACTTTACAGTATTGTATTGGTTTTGCTGTACATCAACATGAATCTGCCATGGGTGTACACATGTTCCCCATCCTGAACCCCCCTCCCACCTCCCTCCCTGTACCATCCCTCTGGTTCATCCCAGTGCACCAGCCCAAGCATCCTGTATCCTGTATCGAACCTGAACTGAAGATTTGTTTCTGATATGATATTATACATGTTTCAATGCCATTCTCCCAAATCATCCCACCCTCTCCCTCTCCCACAGAATCCAAAAGACTGTTCTATACATCTGTGTCTCTTTTGCTGTCACGCATACAGGGTTATTGTTATCGTCTTTCTAAATTCCATATATGTGCATTAGTATACTGTATTGGTGTTTTCTTTCTGGCTTACTTCACTCTGTATAATTGGCTCCAGTTTCACCCACCTCATTAGAACTGATTCAAATGTATTCTTTTTAATGGCTGAGTAATACTCCATTGTGTATATGTACCACAGCTTTCTTATCCATTCATCTGCTGATGGACATCTAGGTTGCTTCCATGTCCTGGCTATTATAAACAGTGCTGCTATGAACATTGGGGTACACGTGTCTCTTTCAATTCTGGTTTCCTTGGTGTGTATGCCCAGCAGTGGGATTGGTGTGTCATAAAGCAGTTCTATTTCCAGTTTTTAAGGAATCTCCACACTGTTCTCCATAGTGGCTGTCATTCCCACCAACAGTGTAAGAGGGAGAGGGTTCCCTTTTCTAAACACACCCTCTCCAGCATTTATTGCTTGTAGACTTTTGGATCGCAGCCATTCTGACTGGCATGAAATGGTACCTCATTGTGGTTTTGATTTGCATTTCTCTGATAATGAGTGATGTTGAGCATCGTTTTATGTATTTGTTAGCCATCTGTATGTCTTCTTTGGGGAAATGTCTGTTTAGTTCTTTGGCCCATTTTTTGATTGGGTTGTTTATTTTTCTGGAATTGAGCTGCAGGAGTTGCTTATATATTTTTGAGATTAATTCCTTGTCATTTGCTGCATTTGCTATTATTTTCTCCTTTTCTGAAAGCTTTCTTTTCATCTTGCTTATAGTTTCCTTCGTTGTGGAAAAGATTTTAAGTTTAAGTAGGTCCTGTTTGCTTATTTTTGCTTTTATTTCCATTATTCTGGGAGATGAATCATAGAGGATCCTGCTGTGATTTATGTCTGAGAGTGTTTTGCCTGTGTTTTCCTCTAGGAGTCTTATAGTTTCTGGTCTTACATTTAAATCTTTAATCCATTTTGAGTTTATTTTTGTGTGTGGTGTTAGAAAGTGTTCGTTTCATTTTTTTACAAGTGGTTGACCAGTTTTCCCAGCACCACTTGTTAAAGAGATTGTCTTTTCTCGATTGTATATTCTTGTCTTCTTTGTCAAAGATAAGGTATCCATAGGTGTGTGGATTTATCTCTGGGCTTTCTATTTTGTTCCATTGATCTATATTTCTGTCTTTGTGCCAGTACCATACTGTCCTGATGACTGTAGCTTTGTAGCATAGTCTGAAGTCAGGCAGGTTGATTCCTCCAGTTCAGTCTTTCTCATGATTGCTTTGGCTATTTGAGGTTTTTTGTATTTCCATACAAATTGTGAAATTATTTGTTCTAATTCTGCGAAAAATACCATTGGTAGCTTGATAGGATGGAGAAGGCAATGGCACACCACTCCAGTACTCTTGCCTGGCAAATCCCATGGACAGAAGAGCCTGGTAGGCTGCAGTCCATGGGGTTGCAAAGAGTTGGACACAACTGACCGACTTCTTTGACTTTTCTCTTTCATGCATTGGAGAAGGAAATGGCAACCCACTCCAGTGTTCTTGGCTGGAGAATCCCAGGAATGGCAGAGCCTGGTGGGCTGCCATCTCTGGGGTCGCACAGGGTTGGACACGACTGAAGCAACTTAGCAGCAGAAGCTTGATAGGAATTGCACTGAATCTGTAGATTGCTTTGGATAGTATACTTATTTTCACTGTATTGATTCTTCCAATCCATGAACAAGGTATTTTTCTCCATCTATTTGTGTCATCTTTGATTTCTTTCACTAGTGTTTTATAGTTTTCTATATATAGGTCTTTCGTTTCTTTAGGTAGATTTATTCCTAAATATTTTATTCTTTTCGTTGCAATGTTGAATGGAATTGTTTGCTTAACTTTTCTGTTTTCTCATTGTTACTGTATAAGAATGCAAGGGATTTCTGTGTGTTAACTTTATATCCTGCAACTTTACTCTATTCATTGATTAGCTCTAGTAATTTTCTGATGGAATCTTTAGGGTTTTCTATGTAGAGGATCATGTCATCTGCCAACAATGAGAATTTAACGTCTTCTTTTCCAATCCCTTTATTTCTGTTTCTTCTCTGATTGCTGTGGCTAAAACTTCCAAAACTGTTGAATAGTAGTGGTGAGAGTGGGCACCCTTGTCTTGTTCCTGACTTTAGAGGAGATGCTTTCAATTTTTCACCATTGAGGATAATGTTTACTGTTGGTTTATCATATATGGCTTTTATTATGTTGAGATATGTTCCTTCTATGCCTGCTTTCTGGGGTGTTTTTTTATCGTAAATGAATGTTCAATTTTGTCAAAGGCTTTCTCTGCATCTACTGAGATTATTATATGATTTTTATCTTTCAATTAGTTAATGTGGTGTAACACGTTGATTCGTTCGCAAATACTGAAGAATCCTTGCATCTCTCAGATAAAGCCCACTTGGTCATGATGTATGATCTTTTTAATATGTTGTTGGATTGTGTTTGCTAGAATTTTGTTGAGGATTTTTGCATCTTTGTTTATCAGTGAAGTTCACCAGACTTCCCTGGTGGCTCAGACGGTAAAGGGTCTATCTACAATTCGGGAGACCCAGGTTTGAGCCCTGGGTTGGGAAGATCCCCTGGAGAAGGAAATGGCAGTCCACTCCAGTATTATTGCCTGGAAAATCCCATGGACAGAGGAGCCTGGTAGGCTACAGTCTATGGGGTCGCAAAGAGTTGGACATGACTGAGCAACTTCACTTTCATCAGTGATATTGGCCTATAGTTTTTTTTTTTTTTTTTCTGTGTGTGTGTGGCATCTTTGTCTGGTTTTGGTATTAGGGTGATGGTGGCCTCATAGAATGAGTTTGACAGTTTACCTTCCTCTGCAATTTTCTGGAAGAGTTTGAGTAGAATATCTGTTAGCTCTTCTCTAAATTTTTGGTAGACTTCACCTGTGAAACCAGCTGGTTCTGGGCTTTTGTTTGTTGGAAGATTTTTGATTACAGTTTCGATTTCATTGCTTGTGATGGGTCTGTTAAGATTTTCTGTTTCTTCATGGTTTAGTTTGGGAAGGTTATACTTTTCTAAGAATTCATCCATTTCTTCCACGTTGTCTGTTTTATTGTAATATAGTTGCTGATAGTAGTCTCTTATGATCCTTTGTATTTCTGTGTTGTCTGTTGTGATTTTCCACTTTCATTTCTAATTTTGTTGATTTCATTTTTCTCCCTTTTTTTCTTGATGAGTCTGGCTAAAGGTTTGTCTATTTTGTTTACCTTCTCAAAGAACCAGCTTTTAGTTTTGTTGATTTTTGCTATAGTCTCCTTTGTTCCTCTTTCATTTATTTCTGCCCTAATTGGTATGATTTTTTTTCCTTCTACTATCCCTGAGGTTCTTCATTTCTTCTTTTTCTAGTTGCTTTAGGTGTAAAATTAGGTTATTTATTTGATTTTTCTCTTGTTTCTTGAGGTACGCATATACATCTATGAACCTTCCCCTTAACACTTCTTTTACTGAATGCCATAGGCTTTGGGCTGTTGTGGTTACATTTTCATTTGTTTCCATGCATATTTTGATTTCATCTGTGATTTGTTGATTATTCAAGGCATGCTGTTTAGCCTCCATTTGTTTGTATTTTTATTAGTTTTTCTCCTGTACTTGACATCTAATCTTACCTCATTGTGATCAGAAAAGATATTTGAAATGATTTCATTTTTTTTGAATTTATCAAGGCTAGATTTATGGCCCAGGATATGATCTGTCCTGGAGAATGTTGTGTGTGCACTTGAGAAAAAGGTGAAATTCATTATTTTGGGGTGAAATGTACTGTAGGTATCAATTAGGTCTAGCTGGTCCATTGTATCATTTAAAGATTATGTTTCCTTGCTAATTTTCTGTTTGATTGACCTATCCATAGGTGTGAGTGGGGTAATAAAGTCTCCCACTATTATTGTGTTACTGTTAATTTCCCCTTTCATACGTGTTAGCCTTAGCCTTACATATTGTGATGCTCTTATGTTGGGTGCATATATGTTTATAATTGTTATATCTTCTTGGATTAATCCTTTGATCATTACGTAGTGTCCTTCTTTGTCTCTTTTCACGGCCTTTATTTCAAAGTCTATTTTATCTGATATGTGTATTGCTACTCCTGCTTTCTTTTGGTCTCCATTTGCATGAAATATCTTTTTCCAGCCCTTCAGTTTGGGTCTGTGTGTGTCCCTTGTTTTGAGGTGGGTGTCTTGTAGACAGCATATATAGGGGTCTTGTTTTTCTATCCATTCAGCCAGTCTTTGTCTTTTGATTGGGACATTCAACCCATTGACATTTAAGGTAATTATTGATAAGTATGATCCCGTTGCCATTTACTTTGTTGTTTTGGGTTTGAGATTATAAACTTTTTCCCTGTTTCCTATCTAGAGAAGATCCTTTAGCATTTGTTGAAGAGCTAGTTTGGTGGTGCTGAATTCTCTCAGCTTTTGCTTGTCTGTAAAGCTTTGATTTCTCCTTCATATTTGAATGAGATCCTTGTTGGGTATAGTAATCTGTGTTGTAGGTTTTTCTCTTTCATCACTTTAAGTATGTCCTGCCATTCCCTTCTGGGCCAAAAAGTTTCTATTGAAAGATCAACTGTTATCCTTGTGGGGATCCCCTTGTGTGTTATTATTGCTTTTCCCTTGCTGCCTTTGATACTTGGTCTTTGTGTTTGATCTTCGTTAATTTGATTAATATGTGTCTTGGGGTATGTCTCCTTGGGTTTATTCTGTTTGGGACTCTCTGGGTTTATTGGACTTGGGTGGCTATTTTTTCCTCCATTTTAGGGAAGTTTTCAACTATTACCTCCTCAAGTATTTTCTCATGCCCTTTCTTTTTGTCTTCTTCTTCTGGGACTCCTATGGTTCAAATGTTGGGGCGGTTAACATTGTCCCAGAGGTCTCTGAGGTTGTCCTCATTTCTTTTAATTCTTTTTTCCTTGCTTTAGTTATTTCTATCATTCTATCTTCCACCTCACTTATCCTCTCTTCTGCCTCAGTTATTCTACTATTGGTTCCCTCCAGAGTGTTTTTGATCTCTGTTATTGCATTATTCATTATTGATTGACTCTTTTTTATTTCTTCTAGGTCCTTGTTAAACATTTCTTTCATCTTCTCAATTCTTGTCTCCAGGCTATTTATCTGTAACTCCATTTGGCTTTCAAGATGTTGGATCATCCTTACTATCACTATTCTGAATTCTTTTTCAGGTAGACTCCCTATCTCCTTTTCTTTTGCTGTTTTTTTTGGGCATTTATCATGCTCCTTTACCTGCTGAATATTTCTTTGCCTTTTCATTTTGTTTAAATTTCTGTGTTTGGGGTGGCCTTTCTGTAGGCTGGAAGTTTGTGTTTCCTCTTTATTGTGGGGCTTGCTCCCTGTGAGTGGGGTTGGACTAGTGGCTTGTCAAGGTTTCTAGGTTAGGGGATCTTTCTGTGTTCTGGTGGATGAAGCGGGGTCTCTGCTCTCTGCAGTGCAATGAAGTGTCCAGTAGTGAGTTTTGGGGCATCTATGGGTTTGGCATGGCTTTGGGCAGCCTGTATTTTAATGCTCTGGGCTGTGTTCCTGCACTGTTGGAGAATTAATGTGGTATGTCTTGCTCTGGAACTTGTTGGCTCTTGGGTGGAGCTTGGTTTCAGTGTAAATATGGAGGCTTTTGGATTCGCTCTTGTTTATTAATGTTCCCTGGCATCAGGAGTTTTGTGGTGATCTCAAGTTTTGGATTTCAGCCTCCTGACTCTGGCTTTCAGTCTTTTTATTACAGTAGCCTCAAGACTTCTCCATCTATACACCACAGATGATAAAACATCTAGGTTAATGATGAAAAAATTCTCCACAGTGAGGGATACCCAGAAAGGTTCACAGAGATACATGGAGAAGAGAAGAGGGAGGAGAAAGATAGAGGTGACCAGGAGAAGAGGGGGAGTCAAAAGGGGAGAGAGCTATCTAGGCAGTAATCAATTCCCTGTGTGCTCTCCACAGTCTGGAATACCCAGATAGGTTCATGGAGTTACACAGAGAAGAGAAGAGGGAGGAGGGCGATAGAGGTGACCAGGAGGAGAAGAAGGGGAGTCAAAAGGGGAGAGACCAGTCTAGCCAGTAATCAGTTCCCTAGGTGTTCTCCACAGCCTGAAACACCCAGAGAGATTCACAGAGTTAAGTAGAGAATAGAAGTGGGAGGGAGGAGATATAGGTGACCAGGTGCAGAAAAGGAAGAGTCAGAAGTGGAAAGAGCAATGAAGCCTGTGTGAAAATGGTTATTGCAGATTAGATTCTTAAAGGTACAAAATTAATAGCAAATACCAAAAAGCAAAGATTAAAAACCTAGAGTAGACTCTGAAAAATACAATATTAAAAATGCAAAACAAAATCTGTCACAAAAATTATAAAATATATATATGAAATTTGCATTAAAAATAGGGTCTTTTTTTGCAAGGTAATAGTAGGGTATAAAAATGAAAATTAAAATAGTAATAAAGCACTTAAAAATAAAAAAATAAAAATGGTAATAGTAAAAATATATTTAGAAATTTCTCTGGAGCTGTTGTGGGCAGTGTGTGGTCAGTTCTGTGTCAGATATTTCCTTGTTCCAGCTTATACTTCTGAAAATCTATAGGCCCCTTCCAATGCTTAGTCAGTGTTAACTACCAGGTTTTAATCTGTTGCACCTGTCAGTTCCAGAGTTCCCTCTTCGTTTATTTTGCCTTCCTCTGTTTGCAAGTCTCTTCAGGGTCTAATTTCCACCCTGAGACAAGGGGGCAAAAGTGGTCACTTATTTAGGCTCACTTGTTTAGTTGTGTTGTGGAAAGGGAGTAACACTGCAAACAATAACCACAGGCGTTTGTGGTGAGTGCTCGCAGTGTATGGACCACACTGGGTTTGCCCCAGCTCATGGTGGTGTGTGCTTTCCAGGTCTACACTGCTCAGGCTCCAGGTTGCTCTGCAGGGGTACTGTCCAAAGTGGGCCCTGCGTTTCCTGCACTTCCCAGGTCTAAGCTGCTCAGGTTCAGGTTCTCGTGTTCTCCACAAGGGCACAGAGTTGGTTGGGCATGCGTTTTTTGCCCTTCCCAGGTCTGAGCAGCTCAGGTGACCAGGTGCTTGGCAAGCACACTGTCCCAGTTGGGCTGTGCGTCTTAATCACCTCCCGGGTCCTAGCTGCTCAGTTTCCCTGGTGCACTGTGAGAGCACTGTCTCTGATGTGCCCTGTGTCTCATCTGGGGAGCTGATGTCAGGCTGCAACCCTCCTGGCAGATGTCAACCCTCTAGGATCCCAGAAATATATGGTTAGCAGTTGGGAGCCTGCTCACAGTTTGGCAGAGGATGCCAGTCTCTGGGGCCTAGATTGCTCCTTGCCTTCCCGCTCTTGTTATCGAACACCTGCCTCTCTGCCTTCGGTGGGGGAGGGGGCTGTGTACAGGAGCTAGCTCTCCTTTGGTCGCTCAATCCTTTGTTCTGTGAGTAGGCCAAGCCGCGCATTAGGTTAGAGTCTTTCTTGGGAAAGTTCTCTTTTTTTTCTCTCTGGTTATCCCACAGTTTTGGGTTGCTATCTCACATTATTTCCCATGAAGTGATGGGGCCAGATGCCATGATCTTTGTTTTCTGAATGTTGAGCTTTAAGCCAACTTTTTCACTCTCCTCTTTCACTTTCATCAAGAGGCTTTTGAGTTCCTCTTCACTTTCTGCCATAAGGGTGGTGTCATCTGCATATCTGAGGTTATTGATATTTCTACCGACAATCTTGATTCTAGCTTGTGCTTCCTCCAGCC
This sequence comes from Ovis aries, assembly GCF_016772045.2. Lineage (NCBI taxonomy): Eukaryota > Metazoa > Chordata > Mammalia > Artiodactyla > Bovidae > Ovis > Ovis aries. The sequence continues at coordinate 16,535,886 of NC_056080.1, read as the reverse complement.
CAGCGTTTCTGCATAGAAGTTAAATAAGCAGGGTGACAATATACAGCCTTGACGTACTCCTTTTCCAATTTGGAACCAGTCTGTTGTTCCATGTCCAGTTCTAACTGTTGCTTCCTGACCTGCATATAGGTTTCTCAAGAGGCAGGTTAGGTGGTCTGGTATTCCCATCTCTTTCAGAATTTTCCACAGTTTCTTGTGATCCACACAGTCAAAGGCTTTGGCATAGTCAATAAAGCAGAAATAGATGTTTGTCTAGAACTCTCTTGCTTTTTTGATGATCCAGCGGATGTTGGCAATTTGATTTCTGGTTCCTCTGCCTTTTCTAAAACCAGCTTGAACATCTGGAAGTTCAGGGTTCACATATTGCTGAAGCCTAGCTTGGAGAATTTTGAGCATTACTTTACTAGTGTGTGAGCTGAGTGCAGTTGTGTGGTAGTTTGAGCATTCTTTGGCATTGCCTTTGTTTTGGATTGGAATGAAAAGTGACCTTTTCCAGTCCTGTGACCACTGCTGAGTTTTCCAAATTTGCTGGCATATTGAGTGCAGCACTTTCACAGCATCATCTTTCAGGATTTGAAATAGCTCAATGGGAATGCCATTACCTCCACTAGCTTTGTGCGTAGTGATGCTTTCTAAGGCCCACTTGACTTCACATTCCAGGATGTCTGGCTCTAGGTGAGTGATCACACCATCACGAGTATCTTGGTTGTGAAGCTCTTTTTTGTACAGTTCTTCTGTGTATTCTTGCCACCTCTTAATATCTCCTGCTTCTGTTAGGTCCATACCATTTCTGTTTTTTATTGAGCCCATCTTTGCATGAAATGTTCCCTTGGTATCTCTAATTTTCTTGAAGAGATCTCTAGTCTTTCCCATTCTGTTGTTTTCTTCTCTTTCTTTGCATTGATTGCTGAAGAAGGCTTTCTTATCTCTCCTTGCTATTTTTTTGGAACTCTGCATTCAGATGCTTATATCTTTCCTTTTCTCCTTTGCTTTTCACTTCTCTTCTTTTCACAGCTATTTGTAAGGCCTCCTCAGACAGCCATTTTGCTTTTTTGCATTTCTTTTCCTGTGGATGGTCTTGATCCCTGTCTCCTGTACAATGTCACAAACCTCCGTCCATAGTTCATCAGGCACTCTTATCAGATCCAGTCCCTTAAATTTATTTGACACTTCCACTGTATAATCATAAGGGATTTGATTTAGGTCATACCTGAATGGTCTAGTGGTTTTCCCCACTTTCTACAATTTCAGTCTGAATTTGGCAAGAAGGCGTTCATGATCTGAGCCACAGTCAGCTCCCGGTCTTGTTTTTGCTGACTGTATAGAGCTTCTCCATCTTTGGCTGCCAAGAATATAATCAATCTGATTTTGATGTTGACCATCTGGTGATGTCCGTGTGTTCTCTTGTGTTGTTGGAAGAGAGTGTTTGCTATGACCTTAGTGGTCTGCTAATGATTGGACAGGGATTTTCCTAAGTGCCCAGAAACAGTATATCTTCCAGCCTTTGTCAAGGTTTTTTTTTGTGTGTGTGTGTGTTGGAACTTCACACTCCTGTGCAGAGCTTCAAAGTTGTCATGAAATGAAAGATTAGGACCTTCTAAAGTCTTTCCTAAGCATTCATAAAGCCATGCACATATATACGGCCTTGCAGATTTGCAGGAATAGCTCGGTGCTTTTCTAAGTGTCCTAATGGACATCTCATTCTCCAGTTCTTTTGGTCAAGCTTTTTGTCAACCTCAACTGATAATCCTGCCTCAGAGAGCTTCACTGCTAAACATTGGCCTCTGTTGTGGTTTTTTTGGTTTCGATTTGGTTTAATTTTTGACCAGTGCTTTGGAGATAGGACTGTTCACACAGAGCAGGCTCTGATTTAGGTCAAATAAAACAAGCCCAGAGATCAGAGGTTTTCGATGACAGTTCTCTGAGGGTGGAGCTTTTGTAGAATTCCAAAGGCTTTGTGCCTCTTCCAGTGTTAGGCTGCTGGCTTTCACAGCTACTATAGTTGCGAAGCTGTTAGTTTGCAAAACTCCTGAAAAACCGAGATTAAGATGGGGGAAGCTAAAGTGTCACAGAATTTGTTGTTGTAATATTCAGCCATTTTTCTTGAATAAACACTTTTTTGATTGTTTTATCCCCTGGAGAAGGGATAGGCTACCCATTCTAGTATTCTTGGGCTTCCCTGGTGGCTCAGACAGTAAAGAATCACCTGCAATGCAGGAGACCTGTGTTCGATCCCTGGGTTGGGAAGATCCCCTGGAGAAGGGAATGGCCACCCATTCCAGAATTCTGGCCTGGAGAATTCCATGGACAGAGGAGCCTGGCAGGCTACAGTCCATGGAGTCAGAAAGTCAGACATGACTTGAGTGGCTTTCACTCACTCAAGCCTTTTGTTAACATCCAGAATTTTGAAGAAATTGATTTTGCCAGTGCTGTCATTAGTTTTATGAAGGAGTGGAAAGTCCTTAATCAGTCATCTTGGAAGTGCCTCTCTATGATGACTTTTAAAGTACTTTGTAAATTATCTGGCTTTTTCTAGTTACTCTGCAGGAACAGTTTCATGCCTTAGCTTACTACAGTACCCAGAAACAGAAGTCAAGAATCAATTTTATGTTTGTATCAATCCCAGATAGTAGACCATATAGTAGCTTCATAAACTTTTCATAAAGTATTATAATGTTGTATATAAAAGGTAAGTAAAGACTTTTTCTGATCTTGCTATAATTATGAAGTAAATACCTATAGAAAACTGTAGAAAGTGTATACTTTAGTGTTCAAATTTTCTGTATCAGTAAATTGGTATGAAAGATGTCAGTTAATTCTTTTCTTAGAATTGAACAGTCGCAATTGTAGAAATACGTCCTACTCACTGAAATATGTTTTGGCTGTTGATTTTTGTAGTTGATGATTAAAAATAAAATCAAATGTTGATAGTGCTCTTAGGCTCATTCATAATCAGTTAGTAACTGGATGTTTAAAAATTACTAATCAGATGATTTTAAGGGACATTCCTGACCTTTAGCCATTTTTAGCTAGATGAAGTTTGACTTTGGTACTTTGTCATTGCAGTCTCTCTCCTTTCTGAAGATCTATTATCCTACTTTATAGATTTTTATTGTACTTTATTTTTCCTTTTAGTTGGAGATTAAATCAAAATATTGATTCATTTTAGGGTTATGCCTTAAAGAATGGTCTTTTAAGAAGAAATGCATTTGGTTGAATGATAAGTAAGCAGTAGAATTGTTTTAAGAGTAGCCCTAGGCCAGGATTGTTACCTATAAAATGGAGTGTTCTTTGTACTCTGTCTACTCTAACTTCTCTGAATTCTTAAACTTTGTTGTTCATGGGAGCAATTTTCTCAGGCCTTTTTAGTTGCCTCATTGCTGCCTGAGAGAGTTAGAAAAATATGATGACCCTAGAATAAGTGAAGCCTAGATATAATGGTTTTAACCCTTGTATATCACTGAAATATTTAATAGGATGAAATGAGCACATCTTGTTCATAAACAAATGATTGATTATTGATGAAGTTGTAGTAGACAGATGATATACAAAGAAGTGTTTTATGCTGTTGATATAAAAATGCTTAAGTATATTAATTAGTTACAACAGACATCTCTTTTTTTGAAAACAGTAGAAGAAGATATAACAGAAAAGAAAATCACCAAACGACCTTCTGAGCAACCTCTGCCTTATGTTGCTCCTCTCTCTCCTAAGCAACCCAGAATAATAGTGCATGCCTCTGAAGGTAAACAGTAGTTACATGTTGCATGATTGGGAAGAAAAGTCACTCTGCTATCACTTATGTATGCTGTTGAGTGTTGGTGTTGGGAATAGGGGAGTATGTTTCCCAACTGCCAAATCCGTTTGGCAGTTAGCTATTACTTTGGCAGCTTTGTTGAGCACTTCATTCCCTTAAGAAATGCACAGTTGTCATTTCTCCTTAGAGTAAAGAAAAACAATTATAGCAGCATTTCCCATTCAGCTTTGTATTGCCAAAAGCTTTATAGAAAGAGGAATAGAAAAACCTAAAACATTTCTCCAGTGAAGGTTATTTTTTTTTAAGTGCCCAAGTAGTAAGCAAATGTTAGAAACCAATTGTGTAAGAACTGTATTCGTAAAAATAAATGTTTTAGTGAAGTGTTCATAGTCTTGGTGGCAAGACTGGCAAGGGTTAGTTATGATGTCATTAGAATCAATTTGGATTTCAGGACAGTGTCCATTATTATAAACATCAAGAAGGGGATGGCCATCTGCTTTGTGTTAGAGGTTTGTAGTTCATTATAGCATGGCTTAAGTAAACCATTGTTGCCAATTTAGGGGATTTTTGACATTTTAGTAGTATTCAAACTGTAAGTCTGTTGAAGATAATTGCCTTTGTCTTTTTTCTTATTGCCTTCTTTTTTTTTCCTTGTAGAGGAAGTATTACCTTCTGAGGAAGATGGCATGGCCAAAGAGGAAAAGCTTTCTGAAGAGTCCAAGAAGTCACCACTTAGTTCAGCAAATTCTTTGAGTCCTGTCAGAAAAAATCCTATAAGCACTCATACTCCAGTCTCCATGAATGGTTCTCAAAGTGTGCCATGCACCTCAAGCCCCAAAGTAGTGGAGACCAAATCATCTATCAAGAGTAGTCAGCTTGAAGTTGAATTTGAAATGCAGAGGGAAAGTGAAGGTATTTTCCAAAACAATGATTCTCATCCGATGGGTTTGTCTTTCCCCTTAAGGTTCCCATGCCCCACATCATCCTCTGAGTTTATCACATTGAAGAAATTGTCAAAATTGAGGAGGTAAGAGTCCTCCCCTTCACATCATTGTCAGGGCCAAGCTGCTGCAGATGTTCTAATCCTCATGGCATTACAGAACTGTTTCTGGGGATGTGGATCACCAATCATGTTTCTGATAGAGACTTCTTATTTTATTGGTTTTCATTTCAGTTTCCATTGTAGTTTCTCATTTCCTTGGATACTGTCTGGACTCACAAACCTTGCATGACTCTTGAGGCCTGGAAGGATACACTCCTTCTTCATTCTGATGTGCTCCCTTCCTTGTCCCTCTTGAGACCTTTCCTGGCCCCAGCCTGTACTTGGCTCCCAGATCTCCGCTCTGGCATCCTGTTGCTGCAACCATTTCCCTGTTTTCCACATTCTCAGTCATTCCCTCACAACCACCAGGAGAGCATGATGTGTACAAACTGTACAGCATCCTGCCACTCATTTAGAAAGAGACAGAATAGCCTTCCACGTGCAAAGATAGCTCTATCCTGTACCCTTTTAAAGATTAAGGATGTTGGGGTGGAGGGAATAAGTGTTTTGTCTTTTTTCACCAGATAGGCATTTAGGCAAGGTTGAGGAATAAAGGAAGTAGGAATCAACTCACTCCCTTGCCTTTTATCATGGATATCATCTGCACACATGCTGTGACACATTTAATGTTGTCACTCCCATCTCATATACCCCATATAGATTGTCTCTGGTTTTGGAGTGATTTTTGTAAAGAATCTAAAGATAGATGTTCATTTTATAAAGGGGTAGTGTATTATAAGCTTTTAGATATTTTCACTATATGAGCTTATGAAGATAGGCCTTCTTAGAAGAATGCTCTAAAGGTTACTTCTAATGCTGAATCTCACTTCCAAATGTATGTCTAACACTACCATGCCAAAGTAGCCTGTTTTGGGGTTTGAGGATGCTAGCCTCTAGTCTTCCTAGGTGTGGAAAGACTTAATAGTAATAATATTACTTAATAGTAATAAAATCATCATCATCTTCATTACCATCTGATATTATGTGCCAGCACATAATATTTACATTGCTTCATGCATTACATATTTACAGCAGTTTCTTGAGATGTAGGTGCTGGTAAACATTTTCAGGTGAGAAATCTGAGAAGTCGTTTAACTAAGGTCTCCCAACTAGAAAGTGGCTTGGCCAGTCCAGGCACTCTGACTCCAGGGCTGTATGTACATCTTCAGAGAATAGGTAAGCATTTCAGTTTATTTTCTTTAAGGTGTTGGAACTGTTATTTACATCTGAGTCTACCTTGATTTCTGATGATGCTCACACAACCTCCTGCCCTGCCCCACCCCAGTATTTGAATGAAACAAATTGATTTTTATTAAACGAAAGAAATTCAGTATCATCTGGGATAAAATCAAGTCACTTTCATTTCATTTATACCAGAAATATTTACTGATCTCCTAGTGTATATAAGACAGAGCCATTAAGGAGAAGAGCGTGACTGGACTTTACTTATTTTTCATATAATTATGTGAATAATACTACTAATGTAATGTTTATAACCTTCTCTGATTATCTTGAAGATATGGGCCCAATTAAAGTATTTTTTCATGGTAGATTATAGATAGGTGGGCTCACAGCTGTTTTATTTTTAATACAAAATTATAATTTTGTACTAGAAATCCTATTTTTACATCAAGACATAACCCATACCAGATTCTGATGACAGAAACAAAAAATCCCACAAAATATGTTAATTTAGAGGTATGATTAGCCTTGCCAGTAATTTTTTAAATATTAAATTGAGTCTCTCTTGAGTTAAAGGAGAAGACTTTTCTGTCTGAATTGTTAGAATGCCTCAGGCATGACATGGTCTATATCATCATCACTTTTACTCGAGTTGATACAACCTAGCAGTGTTTCTTGGTAGACCAACATTTTTATTTCTGACAAGTAGAAAGTAGGATGTGAGTGAAGTGAAGTTATTCAGTCGTGTCCAACTCTTTGCGACCCCCATGGGCTGTATAGCCTACCAGGCTCCTCTGTCCATGGGATTTTCCAGGCAAGGGTACTGGAGTGGGTTGCCATTTCCTTCTCAAGGAGAAAGTAGAATAGATTTTAGTAAAGAATTTTTATTTCACATCAAAGTTATAAAATTTAAAAAGAAAATATATAAAATTCTGAGCTACACCAAAAATTTACCATTGCAAGTTCTTACGTCTTCTGTTTTCTTTGCCCTTTCCTTGGATGAATACCTAAAATACCCCTAAGATGGCTAGAGCACAGATGACAGGAAAGAAAAGGTTCGCTTTTGGGTAATTCACACACACGAAAAGGTCAAATTTGTGTTGATGGTCTTTGTTTAGAGAAACAAATCTTCCTAGTAAAGCATCAAACCCGCTTCTGTTATCATATACTAACTTTAGAGAGTCAGGCACTCTGGTTAAGGAAACGAATACGTGTCTGGACAGAAAGAAAGTTTGAGTACAACTTAGTGAATAGCACAACTATAACTTTTTGAGGTATGAGCACTTAAATTATTTCATGTTTCGATTTCTTTTTAAATATATAAACCTTCAACCAAAATATCTATCACTATGCAGTAAAATTTGAAAGAGGTATTCCGTATAATGTTAAAGTTGCTTCTGACCTAACTAAGTACAAAATAATCTTGTTTTCTTCAAAATTCAAGTAAGAATTTAAGCCTTGAGAGACAGGAGTTTAAAGAATAAATTGATGCTAAAAATAATCTTTATTGAATACATGGTTAGAGATTCAGTAAAAGAACTAATTTGGTTCTCAAGAGATAATACGGTTTATTGAAAATTATTGATTAAAGTGAATTAATTTAAACAATTATAAAACTGTAAATTCTTTGGATTTTCATTGCAGTTAGCTAGTAAAAGACTCAAACCTAATCTTGAGTCTTTTCTCAAGAGGAGGAAGATTGAGAGAAATTCTTCAAAATACTTAAAGGAAGAGAGCAATAGATTAGCTTAGATTAACCTTGATTTAACCTAAGTTACAGGTCTTTTTCTGTATTTGCTTATGGTCAAAGAGGCCTTGGATTGTTTGGTCTGTATCATGATCTTTGAAACTCTAGGATACATTCTGAAGTTGCTTTTGTTGTTTGGAGGAGGTCAAGTGGGACATTCTTGGGTAGCTATCCTCAGGTCATCTTTATCTAGGCTTTCACTAAATTTTACCTTTGGAATCCTGGGTCCATGCTGGGGTACTTCACAGAACATTCCAGGAATGATCAAATTATTCCCTGCTTAACATCTTTTCTTTCAGGATAATGATCAGGTCAAGTATGATTTGTCTTTTTTCCCCCCAGTTGAAGCTCCAAGTTATATAGCTGTACCTGACCCCAGTGTCCTGAAGCAAGGCTTCTCTAAGGACCCTGAAACCTGGTCTGTGGATGAAGTGATACAGTTTATGAAACATAAAGATCCTCAGAAGTCAGGCCCCCTTGCTGACCTCTTCAGGCAACATGTAATGTATCTTTTGATCCAGTTTTCCTGCTGTAATGACTTTGAATTATCTCTTTGCAGGCCCTTCAGTTGGTTACTGATTAGTGTGGATGGTGGGGGAACCCTATCAACTGATTTTTCCATATTTGAGAGAGTTCACTTTGCCCAAAGTTAGATCCTTAAAGGATAGAGGCTGGGATCTGTGCTTTAAATGGGTACCCAAGTCCCTAACATACTTACACGTCTTTGAGTTCTCAAGAGAAGATGATTCAGCATGGCCACTCTCAGGTGTATTCTCCTTTGTAAGACCAGCTCCAAAGATCCTCCTCCCTATCTGCTCCCTGCTTGGCCCTGGGATTGTGAATAGGAGGGAATGACCACCTTTGTAACATGGTGTCCTTCTTATTACAATGCCCAATGAATCCAGTAACTGTATAAGATTAAGTGCAGCTTTATTTTAAATAGGAACTCAGGAAAATCAAACATACTTCCAAAACATAAATTGTTTTATTAAGCAAATAAATAGTATTAGGAGGATACCTTGTGTCTGATAAATAATGTTTATAGTCTTTTCTAACAAATCAAATTCATGACCAAATGTATCCTTTTGTATCCTTTTTCATATTGTAAGAAAATCAGTAATATGTTTTAGCATCTAATTAGCTTCACATAATTAAATGAGTAGCTTTCAACATAAAGACAACACTGTTTAGCACATTTAGAGTTTGCATTAATGCTGACATACATTCCTAGCCTTTCTAAGAAAGTTGATGACTGTCTGAAATTCATTTCTATCATTCATAATTTTCTATCTACCATTTGTCATAGATATGTGGTATTTTATTCAGCACATAGTTTTTAAAATCAGATAGTTTGATGCTAAAGGCCATTCTTCAAAGATACTAGGTTAAGTTTACTTTTTGTTAAAATTTGAAGTGAATTTAGAAATTTTCAAATGTTACACATATAAGTTATGTTTTTAATAGTTTTCAGGAAATAAATGCATACTCAGAGAATATATATTGAGAATATACAGCTACGCTCTATTTACATATTCTTATATGTAAGTAACTTGACAAAATGTGAAATCAGTGCTAATAAGTATAATTTATTTCTCTCTATAGGAAATTGATGGGAAGGCTCTGCTACTACTCAAAAGTGATGTGATTATGAAGTATATGGGGCTGAAACTGGGGCCAGCCTTAAAGTTATGTTATTATATTGAAAAACTTAAAGAAGGAAAATATAATTGAAAAAATATATAAGTTTAGACATAATTTTCAGTTGTTTTGATAACTTTTAATTTAAAAGTATTTTTATTCTCATAGCAATTTTTGTTTTGTAGATAGTTCCTCTAAAACTACATTATATCCAGAATTGCAGAACTCTATTATAAGTCCAGTCTACTTCTTTAAAAGCCATTAACGTGTTAGTACTAGCATATTCAAATAGGCAGTTCTTTATCTCTGTTTATTATTTTATTGTAGAGTTTACAAATACACTTCCTGCAGGAAACAAAGAAACACCTTTGATTTTGGTTAATGTATATATATAAAACCAAAACAGCTAAATCCCAAAGGGGAAAGTATCAGGGACTGACAGGCTCTCTAATGAAATTCATGCGAAGTTTTCCTTAGAAGAGAATTTAAAGATGCAACTATAGATATCATCTCTTTCTCAAATACTTTGTCTGTTACTGCAATGTTCTGTTTGTGTTCTATCAATTTCCTGAAAGGGAATAGCCATATAAATTACCTTCCTTTCATTACTATTGCTCTATATGTTGTATTTGTTAATATTTAAAGAAAAAACAAGCTTATAAACTTTCATAAAGTGTTTTTATCAGTTTTTGATGAATTTTGAACAATTATAGAGTAGTTGTTCTATGCAGGAGATATTATACTAGGGTGGTTTTGATGGAGTCCAATTAAATTTTTTCAATGAAATACCTGTTATTTCTAAACTTTACATATTTTCTCCAAGCTTAGACATTTAACTTGGGATTCTTTCTCACATCTTTATATGAAGAAGACTATCCCTTCTCCAGCGGATCTTCCCAACCCAGGAATTGAACCGGGGTCTCCTGCATTGCAGGCGAAGTCTTTACCAACTTAGCTATCAGGAAAGCCCTTACATGAAGACACCTGTGCCCAAATTTTAAAATATATATATTTTATTGTCTATGTTTATTCCTCATATGAATTCAATACTGTATTTATATATTATTCTATACTTGTAGGTATTCAAACAAGTTAACCTGTTCTTTTTGAATTTAATATGGCACTTTGCATTGCCACAGAGGTAATGGTGAACTATTTATATAGTTGGATGTTTTTATTCTGAAAAAATATTTGCATCATTTGCTATCACTAGTACCTCTCAGCTTAGTCTTCAGGGGATAAGAAACAATCCACAGATTGGTTTCCATACAGGGAAGTTCTCTGTCCTATGCAATGTTGTTAGTTAATTTGTTTAGTTCTGAGCCATTTATTCTGCTAAATTTTGGAAGATGCATTAATTCTGACTTATCATTTTGGGTTTTATTTTTAAAGTTAGAACTTTTGAGGGGAAATGGTGCTATATGTTAATTGTTATTACTTTGTATAACTTTGGTGTAATGTTTATAAGCTATGAGAATCTGTGCTAAAAGTATTAGCCATTTGTTATAAATGCCAATAAAATGTACACCAGGGGCAAGAATGTACATTTTCTTTTTTAGAAAACCAAATGTACTTTATATGAGAATGCTACTATTTAAAGGGTGGTTTCATCTATGTTATTCACTTTGTGTTTTAAGACAAAAATTCTAATTTAAACTGTCTTCTCAAATTGTTTGTGTGAAGATGCTGTGCCCAGTTAAACAGTCCTCAGGTGTTTGTATAAATACTGTTTTACAGTCTTCAGATTTTAAAATATAATAAAGTTAAATAACCTCAGTTAATGTGAAAGCCTCAGATTTTATTTTACTTGCTTTTACCACATTATATTAACATATGAATCAGTTACAGTTGAAAAAGAAGCACTCTAGTAAGTTTGTGTTTTTATGTGTCCAAATACTTGGTTTTAACACTTGGTCTCATTCTACTGGTAAACAGATTCTTAGGAGCAAAGGGCTTATCTTTTGCAAGGGCCTTAAATGAGACCCCAGGGAGGCAGTAAGAAGTTAAATCAATGAGCTTTATCTGTACTCAAAGCTTTTTTTACTTTGGTGATGATGCAAGCATGCTAGAAAATGGCAGTGCCCCCCAGATCCCTCATCCCACCAGAGTTTATGACCTATGCTTTTTTTTTTTTATGGCTGTGCTTTTGCCCCTGGGGACCAGAAGCTATACTGCTACTCAGCCTTCAACTCTCCCAACTTATGTGCTGGAAAAGCCCTGGAGGCTCAGGGTTGTGGTTGAATCGCCTTCAAGATTCAACCCCTCAGCCCACCTGTCCCAGGAGCTGGTGCCTTGGAATCTAGATACTCTTATCACTGTTCATTGGAGATGACCAGGCCCCAGCTGAGGCTCCAGGGATGATGATCTCAAGTAACTGGAGTAGGGGTGTTGATTTTCACTGTGTAGTTTGTAAATTTTTGTCCAGGGAGTATCATGCCATGTTAGCATGGTTTACCTGTGAACTTAATTAATCTGTGCTCTAGTTTTCCCTCTCAGTCCATCCTTCAACCTTCTGTAGGGAGCAGGACCCTGCAGCTTGAGCACCAAAGCCCTCTGGACACATCGAGCATTTGTCTTCTGATTTTTGTCTTTGTAACTTCTAATGACTGAAGAGTCTTATAGTACATGGTCCAGAGTAGAATTTCCCAGACTTCTAAATTGGGACTGTCTCTATAAGCATGAGCCATCAGTTCAGTTCAGTCCAGTTGCCGAGTCAAGTTTGACTCTTTGTGAACCCATGGACTGCAACAGGCCATGCTTCCCTGTCCATCACCAACTTCCGGAGCTTACTCAAACTCATGTCCATCAAGTCGGTGATGCCATTCAACCATCACATCCTCTGTTGTCCCTTTCTGCTCCTGCCTTCAATCTTTCCCAGCATCAGGGGCTTTTCCAGTGAGTGAGTTCTTTGCATCAGGTGGCCAAAGTATTGGAGTTTCAGCACCAGTCCTTCCAATGAATATTCAGGACAGATTTCCTTTAGGATTGACTGGTTTGAACTCCTTGCAGTCCAAGGGACTCTTAAGAGTCTTCTCCAATACCACAGTTCAAAATCATCAATTCTTCTGTGCTCAGCTTTCTTTCTAGTCGAACTCTTACATCCATACATGACTACTGGGAAAACCATAGCTTTGACTAGATGGACCTTTGTCAGCAAAGTAATGTCTCTGCTTTATAATATGTTGTTTAGGTTGGTGATAGCTTTTCTTCCATGGAGCAAGCATCTTTTAATTTCATTGCTCCAGTCACCATTTGCAGTGATTTTAAAGCCCAAGAAAATAAAAGTCTGTCACTTTCCATTGTTTCCCCGTCTATTTGCCATGAAGTGATGGGACCAGATGCCATGATCTTAGTTTTCTGAATGTTGAGTTTTAAGCCAACTTTTTCATTCTCTTTCACCTTCATCAAGAGGCTCTTTAGTACCTCTTCACTCTTTGCCATAAGGGTGGTGTCATCTGCATATCTGAAGTTATTGATACTTATCCTGGCAATCTTGATTCCAGTTTGTGCTTCATCCAGCCCAGCATTTCACATGATGTACTCTGCATATAAGTTAAATAAGCAGGGTGACAATATACAGCCTTGATGCACTCCTTTCCCAATTTGGAACCAGTCCATTGTTGCATGTCTGGTTCTAACTGTTGCTTCTTGACCTGCATACAGATTTCTCAGGAGGTAGGTCAGGTGGTCTGGTGTTCCCATCTCTTTCAGAATTTTCCACAGTTTGTTGTGATCTACACAAAGGCTTTGATGTAGTCAATAAAGCAGAAGTAGATGTTTTTCTGGAACTCTCTTGCTTTTTCCATGATCCAGCGGATGTTGGCAATTTGATCTCTGGTTCCTCTGCCTTTTCTGCATGCAGCTTGAACATCTGGAAATTCATGATTCATGTACTACTGAAGCTTGTCTTGGAGAATTTTAAGCATTACTTTGCTAGCATGTGAAATTAGTGCCAATTGTGTGATAGTTTGAACATTCTTTGGCATTACCTTTCTTTGGGATTGGAATGAAAACTGACCTTTTCTAGTCCTGTGGCCAGTACTAAGTTTTCCAAATTTGCTGGCATATTGAGTGCAGCACTTTCACAGCATCATCTTTCAGGATTTGAAAGAGCTCAACTGGAATTCCATCACTTGTACTAGCTTTGTTTCTAGTGATGCTTCCTAAAGCCTACTTGACTTCACATTCCAGGATGTCTGGCTCTAGGTGAGTGAGCACACTATCATGGTTATCTGGGTCATAAAGATCTTCTTTGCATAGTTCTTCTGTGTATTCTTGCCACCTGTTCTTAATATCCTTTGCTTCTGTTAGGTCCATACCATTTCTGTCCTTTATTGTGCCCCTCTTAGCGTGAAATGTTCCCTTGGTATCTAATTTTCTTGAAGAGATCTCTAGTCTTTCACATTCTATTGTTTTCCGCTATTTCTTTGCATTAATCACTGAGGAAGGCTTTCTTATCTCTCCTTGCTATTCTTTGGAACTCTGCATTCAAATGGGTACATCTTTCCTTGTCTCCTTTGCCTTTCACTTCTCTTCTCCTCTCAGCTATTTTTAAGGCCTCCTCAGATAACCATTTTGCCTTTTTACATTTCTTTTTCTTGGGGTTGGTCTTGATCACTGCCTCCTGTACAATGTCATGAACCTCCGTCCATAGTTCTTCAGGCACTCTATCAGATATAATCCCTTGAATCTGTTTGTCTCTTCCACTTTCGGTCATACCTGAAAGGTCTAGTGGTTTTCCCTACTTTTTTCAATTTAAGCCTGAATTTGGCAATAAGGAGTTCATGTTCTGAGCCACAGTCAGCTCCCAGTCTTGTTTCTGCTGACTATATAGAGCTTCTTCATCTTTGGTTGCAAAGAATATAAGCAATATGATTTCGGTATTGACCATCTGGTGATGTCCATGTGGAACCTTCTCTTTTTTTGTTGAAAGAGGGTGTTTGCTGTGATCAATGCTTGGCAAAACTCTGTTAGCCTTTGTCCTGCTTCATTTTGTACTACAAGGCCAAATTTGCCTGTTACTCCATGTATCTCTTGACTTCCAGTCTCTTGACTTTTGTATCCAGTCTCCTATAATGAAGAGGATATCTTTTGGGTGTTATTTCTAGAAGGTCTTGTAGGTCTTCATAGAACCATTCAACTTCAGCTTCTTCAGCATTACTGGTTGGGGCATAGACTTGGATTACTGTGATGTTGAATGGTTTGCCTTGGAAAAGGACTGAGATCATTCTGTCATTTTTAAGGTTACATGCAAGTATTTTGTTGATTTGTCTCTTGTGGGGCACTCTTCTGTTGATTATGAGGGCTGTTCCACTTCTTCTTAGGGATTCTTGCCCACTGTGGTAGATATAATGGTCATCTGAATTAAATTTGCCCATTCCAGTCCATTTTAGTTCACTGATTCCTAAAATGTTGATGTTCACTCTTACTGTCTCCTATTTGACCACTTCTAATTTACCTTGATTCATGGACCTAACATTCTAGATTCCTATACAATATTGCTCTTTACAGCATCATACTTTACTTCCATCATCAGTCACATCCACAACTGGGCGTTGGGTCCATCTCTTCTTTCTTTCTGGAGTTATTTCTCCACTCTTCTTCAGTATCATATTGGGCACCTACTGACTTGCAGAGTTCATCTTTCAGTGTCTATCTTGCCTTTTCAGGCTGTTCATGTGGTTCTCAAGGCAAGAATACTAAAGTGGTTTGCCATTCCCTTCTCCAGTGGACCATGTTTTGTCAGAACTCTCCACCATGACCTGTCTGTCTTGGGTGGCCCTACACAGCATGGCTCATAGTTTCATTGAGTTAGACAAGGCTGTGGTACATGTGATCAGTTTGATTAGTTTTCTTTGATTGTGGTTTTCATTCTGTCTGTCCTCTGAAGGATAAGGATAAGAGGTTTACGGAAACTTATGGAGAGACTGACTATGGGGGAAACTGGGTCTTGTTCTGATGGGTGATGCAATGCTCAGTAAATGTTTAATCCAATTTTCTGTTGATGGGCAGGGCTGTGTTCCCTCCCTGTTATTTGACCTGTGACCAAACCATGGTGGAGATAATGAAGATAATGGTGACCTCCTTTAAAGTCCGGTGCATGCACTGCTGCACTTAGTGCCCCTGACTCTGCAGCAGGCCACCACTGACCCTGGAGGTGTGACACCACTCACACCTCCACTGGAGACTACTGGACACTCAGAGGCAAGTCTGAGTCAGTCTTTTGTGGGCTCACTGTTCCTTGCTCCTGGGTCCTGGTGCACACAAGGTTTTGATTGTGCCCTCCAAGAGTCTGTTTCCGCAGTCCAGTGTAAGTTCCGCAACCAAATCCCGCTAGACTCCAAAGTCAAATTCTCTAGGGGTTCTCAGTCCCTTTGCCAGATTCTCAGGTTGGGAAATCTGTTGTGGGTCCTAGAACTTTGGCCCTGTAGGAAAACTGAAGAAAATCCCTCATCTTTATGAAAAGACTGAAAGATTTGTCATAGATGCAAACAAAGTGTATGTATGTGTGCATGTTTAACTAGGATTTGAAGACGTAACTATGAGCTGTAAACACTTAAAACAACTTTAAGAAAGCTGTCGCATGTCCTTCTGACAACTTTTATGTCTGCAAACCAGTTACTGGATGATCTCATTTTTATTGAGCCGGGCTAATATTTTTCTCTTCATGCTGAGTCATGTCCCCTATATGTGACCCCATGAACTGCAGCAAGCCAGGGTTCCCTGTCCTTCACTATCTTCAGGAGATTGCTCCATTTGATACCATCAATTCTTTGGCACCAAGCCTCCGTTTGGTCCAACTCACATATCTATACATGACTACTGGAGAAACCATAGCTTTGACTATATGGACCTTTGTCAGCAAAATGATGTCTCTGCTTTTTAATACACTGTCTAGGTTTGTCATAACTTTTCTTCCAAGAAGCAAGTGTCTTTTCATTTCCTGCCTGCCGTCACTGTCCACAGTGATTTTGGAGCCCAAGAAAATAAAATCTGTCACTGCTTCCACTTTTTACCCATCTGTGTGCCATGAAGTGATGGGACTAGATCTTAGTTTTTTGTGTTTTTTTTTTGGGGGGGGGGAGGTCCTCTCTCTAGATCATGATTTTTTCTTAATTAATTTTAATTGGAGGCTAATTATTTTACAGTATTATAGTGGCTTTTGCCATACATTGACACGAATCAGCCATGGGTGTACACGTATCCCCTATCCTAAACTCCCTTCCCACGCCATCCCTCAGGGTCGTCGCAGTGCACCAGCCCTGAGCGCCCTGTCTCATGCATCAAACCTGGACTGGTGATCTGTTTCACATATGATAATATACATGTTTCAGTGCTGTTTTCTCAGATTATCCCACCCTCGCCTTTTCCCACAGAGTCCAAAAGTCTGTTCTTATCTCTTTGTCTCTTTTGCTGTTTCACATATAGGGTCATCGTTACCATCTTTCTAAGTTTCATATATATGCATTAATATACTGTATTGGTGTTTTTCTTTCTGACTTACTTCACTCTGTATAATAAGGTTCCAGTTTCGTCTACCTCATTAGAACTGATTCAAATGTGTTCTTTTGTATAGCTGAGTTTAATATTCCCTTGTGTATATGTACCGCAGCTTTCTTATCCATTCATCTGCTGATGGACATCTAGGTTGTGTCCATGTCCTGGCTATTATAAACAGTGTGCAATGAACATTGGGGTACACGTGTCTATCATTTCTGGTTTCCTAAGTGTGTATGCCCAGCAGTGGGATTGCTGAGTCATAATGGCAGTTCCACTGCCAGTTTTTTAAGGAATGTCCACACTGTTCTCCGTAGTGGCTGTACTAGTTTGCATTCCCACCAACAGTGTAAGAGGGTTCCCTTTTCTCCACACCCTATCCAGCATTTATTGTTTATAGACTCTGGTGGTGGCCATTCTGACCGGCATGAGATGGTACCTCATTGTGGTTTTGATTTGCATTTCTCTGATAATGAGTGATGTTGAGCATCTTTTCATATGGTTGTTAGCTATCTGTATGTCTTCTTTGGAGAAATGTCTGTTTAGTTCTTTGGCCCATTTTTTGATTGGGTCATTTATTTTTCTGGTATTGTGCTGCATGAGCTGCTTGTATGTTTTTGAGATTAATTCCTTGTCAGTTGCTGCATTTGCTATTATTTTCTCCCATTCTGAAGGCTGTCTTTTCACCTTGCTTATAGTTTCCTTCATTGTGCAAAAGCTTTTGAGTTTAATTAGGTCCCAGTTGTTTATTTTTGCTTTTATTTCCACCTCTGGGAGGTGGGTCATAGAGGATCCTGCTGTGATTTATGTCAGAGAGTGTTCTGCCTATGTTTTCCTCTAGGAGTTTTATAGTTTCTGGTCTTAACATTTAGATCTTTAGTCCATTTTGAGTTTATTTTTGCGTATGGTGTTAGAAAGTGTTCTAGTTTCATTCTTTTACAAGTGGTTGACCAGTTTTCCCAGCAACACTTGTTAAAGAGATTGTCTTTTCTCCATTGTATAGTCTTGCCTCCTTTGTCAAAGATAAGGTGTCCATACGTGTGTGGATTTATCTCTGGGCTTTCTATTTTGTTATGTTGATCTATATTTCTGTCTTTGTGCCAGTACCATACTGTCCTGATGACTGTAGCTTTGTAGAATAATCTGAAGTCAGGCAGGTTGATTCCTCCAGTTCCATTCTTCTTTCTCAAGATTGCTTTGGCTATTTGAGGTTTTTTGTATTTCCATATAAATTGTGAAATTATTTGTTCTAATTCTGTGAAAAATACCATTGGTAGCTTGATAGGGATTGCACTGAAGCTATAGATTGCTTTGGGTAGTATACTCATTTTCCCTGCATTGATTCTTCTGATCCCATGAACATGGTGTATTTCCCCATCTGTTTGTGTCATCTTTGATTTCTTTCACTAATGTTTTATAGTTTTCTATATATAGGCCTTTTGTTTCTTTAGGTAGATTTATTCCTAAGTGTTTTATTCTTTTCATTGCAATGTTGAATGGAATTGTTTCCTTAATTTCTGTTTTCTCACTGTTAGTGTATAGGAATGCAAGGGATTTCTGTGTGTTAATTTTATATCCTGCAACTTTACTGTACTCATTGATCAGCTCTAGTAATTTTCTGGTGGAGTCTTTAGGGTTTTCTATGTAGAGGATCATGTCATCTGCAAACAGTGAGATTTTTACTTCTTTTCCAATCTGGATTCCTTTTATTTCTTTTTCTTTTGTGGCTAAAACTTCCAAAACTGTGTTGAATAGTAGTGGTAAGAGGGTGCACCCTTGTCTTGTTCCCACTTCAGGGGAAATGCTTTCAATTTTTCACCGTTGAGGATAATGTTTGCTGTGGGTTTATCATATATGCTTTTTATTATGTTGAGGTTTATTCCTTCTATGCGTGCTTTCTAGGGGGTTTTATCATAAATGGAAGTTGAATTTTGTCAAAGGCTTTATCTGCATCTGTTGAGATAATTACATGGTTTTTATCTTTCAATTTTTTAATGTGGTTTATCACATTGATTTACGAATATTGAAGAATCCTTGCTTCCCTAGGATAAAGCCCACTTGGCTATGATGAATGATCTTTTTAATATGTTGTTGGATTCTGTTTGCTAGAATTTTGTTGAGGAATTTTGCATCTATATTCATCAGTGATATTGGCCTGTAGGTTTTTTATTTTTTTGATCAGAAAAGATGCTTCAAATGATTTCTTTTTTTTTTTTTTAAATTTACCAGTGCTAGATTTATGGCCCAGGATGTGATCTATCCTGGAGAATATTCTGTGTGCACTTGAGAAAAAGGTGAAATTCATTGTTTTGGGGTGAAATGTACTGTAGGTATCAATTAGGTCTAACTGGTCCATTGTATCATTTAAAGATTGTGTTTCCTTGCTAATTTTCTGTTTGGTTGACCTATCCATAGGTGTGAGTAGGGTAATAAAGTGTCCCACTATTGTGTTACTGTTAATTTCCCCTTTCATACGTGTTAGCTTTAGCCTTACACATTGCAGTGCTCTTATGTTGGGTGCATATATGTTTATAATTGTTATATCTTCTTGAATTAATCCTTTGATCATTACGTAGTGTCCTTCTTTGTCTGTTTTCACGACCTTTATTTCAAAGTCTATTTTATCTGATATGTGTATTGCTACTCCTGCTTTCTTTTGGTCTCCATTTGCATGAAATATCTTTTTCCAGCCCTTCAGTTTGGGTCTGTGTGTGTCCCTTGTTTTGAGGTGGGTGTCTTGTAGACAGCATATATAGGGGTCTTGTTTTTCTATCCATTCAGCCAGTCTTTGTCTTTTGATTGGGACATTCAACCCATTGACATTTAAGGTAATTATTGATAAGTATGATCCCGTTGCCATTTACTTTGTTGTTTTGGGTTTGAGATTATAAACTTTTTCCCTGTTTCCTGTCTAGAGAAGATCCTTTAGCATTTGTTGAAGAGCTAGTTTGGTGGTGCTGAATTCTCTCAGCTTTTGCTTGTCTGTAAAGCTTTTGATTTCTCCTTCATATTTGAATGAGATCCTTGTTGGGTATAGTAATCTGCATTGTAGGTTTTCTCTTTCATCACTTTAAGTATGTCCTGCCATTCCCTTCTGGGCCAAAGAGTTTCTATTGAAAGATCAGCTGTAATCCTTGTGGGGATCCCCTTGTGTGTTGTTACTTTCCCCTTGCTGCTTTTGATATTTGGTCTTTGTGTTTGATCTTCATTAATTTGATTAGTATGTGTCTTGGGGTATGTCTCCTTGGGTTTATTCTGTTTGGGACTCTCTGGGTTTATTGGACTTGGGTGGCTATTTTTTCCTCCATTTTAGGGAAGTTTTCAACTATTACCTCCTCAAGTATTTTCTCATGCCCTTTCTTTTTGTCTTCTTCTTCTGGGACTCCTATGGTTCAAATGTTGGGGCGGTTAACATTGTCCCAGAGGTCTCTGAGGTTGTTCTCATTTCTTTTAATTATTTTTTCTTTTTTCCTCTCTGCTTTAGTTATTTCCACCATTCTATCTTCCACCTCACTTATCCTGTCTTCTGCCTCTGTTATTCTACTGTTGGTTCCCTCCAGAGTGCTTTTGATCTTAATTATTGCATTATTCATTATTGATTGACTTTTTTTATTTCTTCTAGGTCCTTGTTCAGAGAAGGCAATGGCACCCCACTCCAGTACTCTTGCCTGGAAAATCCCATGGATGGAGGAGACTGGAAGGCTGCAGTCCATGGGGTCACTGAGGGTTGGACATGACTGAGTGACTTCACTTTCACTTTTCACTTTCATGCATTGGAGAAGGAAATGGCAACCCACTCCAGTGTTCTTGCCTGGAGAATCCCAGGGACAGGGGAGCCTGGTGGGCTGCTGTCTATGGGGTTGCACAGAGTCAGACACGACTGAAGCGACTTAGCAGTAGCAAGTCCTTGTTAAACATTTCTTGCATCTTCTCAATCCTTGTCTCTAGTTTATTTATCTGTAACTCCATTTTGTTTTCAAGATGTTAGATCATCTTTACTATCATTATTCTGAATTCTTTTTCTCATGGACTCCCTATCTCCTTTTCTTTTGTTCGGTTTGGTGGGCATTTATCATGCTTCTTTACCTGCTGAATATTTCTTTGCCTTTTCATTTCGTTTAAATTTCTGTGTTTGGGGTGGTGTTTCTGTAGGCTGGAAATTTGTGTTTCCTCTTTATTATGGAGCTGGCTCCCTGTGAATGGGGCTGGATTAGTGGTTTGTCAAGGTTTCTTGGTTAGGGTAGCTTGCGTCTGTGGTCTCGTGAGTGGAGCTGGGTCTCTTCCCTCTGCAGTGCAATGAAGTGTCCAGTAGTGAGTTTTGGGGTGTCTATGGGTTTGGTGTGACTTTGGGCAGACTGTATTTTATTTCTTAGGGCTGTGTTCCTGCGTTGCTGGACAATTAGCATGGTATGCCTTGCTCTGGAACTTGTAGGCTCTTGAGTGGAGCTTGGTTTCAGTGTAGGTGTGGAGGCTTTTGGATGAGCTCTTGTCAATTAATGTTCCCTGGATTCAGGAGTTTCCTGGTATTCTGAAGTTTTGAATTTAAGCCTCCTGCCTCTGGCTTTCAGTCTCATTCTGAAAGTAGCCTCAAGACTTCTCCATCCATACACCACAGAAACATCTAGGTTAATGGTGAAAATATTCTCCACAGTGAGGGATACCAAGAGAGGTTCACAGAGTTACATGGAGAAGAGATGAGGGAAGAGAAAGATAGAGGTGACCAGGAGAAGAGGGGGAGTCAAAAGTGAGGAGAGCTATCTAGGCAGTAATCAATTTCCTATGTACTCTCCACAGTCTGGAACACCCAGATAGGTTCACAAAGTTACATAGAGAAGAGGAGGGAGATAGAGGTGACCAGGAGGAGAAGAGGGGGAGTGAAAAGGGGAGAGACCAGTCTAGCCAGTAATCAGTTCCCTAAGTGTTCTTCACAACCCAGAACACCCAGAGAGATTCACAGAGTTAAGTAGAGAATAGAAGTGGGATGGAGGAGGTAGAGGTTACCTCAGAGAGGAAAGAGATAGTCAAAAGTGGAGAGAGCAATCAAGCCAGTAATCACACCCCTAAGTAAAAATGGGTACTGAACTTTAGATTCTTAAAGGTACAAAATTGATAACAAATACCAAAAAGCAAAGATTAAAAATCTAGAACTTAGAGATTAGACTCTCAAAATATTAAAAATACAAAACAATCACAAAAATTATAAAAAGTATATATAAGAAATTTGCTTTACAATATTGTATGAAAATTAAAAAATGGTAATAGTAAAAATATATCTAGGAATTTCTCGAGCTGTTGAGGGCAGTGTGGGTCAGTTCAGTTTCAAATAGTTCCTTGTTCCAGGTTATACTTCTTCTCAAGGTCTGTAGGCCCCTTCCAATGTTTCGTCATTGTTAACTACCGGGTTTTAATCTGTTGCACCTGTCAGTTCCAGAGCAGTTCCCTCTTCTTTGTTTATTTTGGCTACCTCTGTTTGCAAGTCTCTGCAGTGTTTAATTTCTGCCCTGACACAAGGGGGTGAAGGTGGTCACTTATTTAGGCTTTCTTGTTCAGTTGTATTGTGGGGAGGGAGGAACCCTGCAAACAAATATCATGGGTGTGTGTGGTGAGTGCTTGCAGTATATGGACCACACTGGGTTTGCCCAGGTCATGGCTGCGTGTGCTTTCCTGGTGTGCTTACACTGCTCAGGCTCCAGGTTGCACTGCAGGGGTGCTGTCCAAAGTGTGCTCTGTGTTTCGTGCACTTCCTAGGTCTAAGCTGCTCAGGTTCACGTTCTCAGGTACTCCACAAAGGCACAGACTTGGTTCGGTGTGCGTTTCGTGCCTTTCCCAGGTCCTAGCAGCTCAGGCGACCAGGTGCTTGGCAAGCGCACTGTCCCAGTTGGGCCATGGGTCTTAATCACCTCCCTGGTCCCAGTCGCTTGGTGTCCTGGGTGTGCCATCAGAGTGCCATCTCAGGTGTGTCATGTGTGTCCTCTGGGGAGCTGATCTCAGGCTGCAACCCTCCTGGCAGACGTCAACCATCCAGGATCCCAGGAAGCCTTAATTAGCAACTGCGAGCCTGCTCACAGTTTGGCGGAGGATGGCAGTCTCTGGGGCTGAGATTGTCCCTTGTCTTCCAGCTCTTGTTATCGCACACCTGCCTCTCTGTCTGTGGTTGGGTGGGAGGGGCCAGTCTGCAGCCAGCTAGCTCTCCCTTGGTGATTGCTCAATCCTTTGTTCTGTGAGCAGGCCAGGCTGCGCCTTAGGTTAGGGGTTTTTGTGGCAAAGTTTTCTCCTTTTTTTTTTTTTTCTCTCTGGTTACCCCAGTTTGGGTTGCTATCTCACGTTAGCTCCCTCAGATTGTCCTCAGGCATTCAGGCCCGGTCCTTACCCTAAGCATGCAACCCACACCTCCCTTTCCAGCCCCTGCTCACTGGTGGTGGAGGCCAGCATCTGGGCTACTTCTCTGCTGGGAGTTGCAGTTTTGCACGTATTCTGTGGGGTTTTTTTTTTCCTCCTGGTTATGTTGCGCTCTGAGATTCCAGAACTCCCCATAGACCCTCCGGTGAGAGAGTTTCCTGCTGTTTGGAAACTTCTCCTTCATGACTCCCTCCCCAGGATGGGTCTCCATCCCTAACTCTTTTGCCTCTCTTTTTGTCTTTTGTATTTTGTCCTACCTCCTTTCAAAGAGAATGGGTTGCCTTCTGGGTGCCTGGTGTCCTCCACCAGCATTCAGAAGTTGTTCTGTGGAAGTTGTTCACCATTCAAATGACCTTTTGATGAATTTGTTGGGGAGAATGTGGTCCCCCCATTGTTATTCCTCTGCCATATTAGGACTGCCTCTGATATTAGTGTTTTGAATGTTGGCCAGCTTTTTCACTCTTCTCTTACACTTTCATCAAGAGGCTGTTTGGTTCCTCTTCACTTTCTGCCATTAGGGTGGTGGTATCTGCATATCTGAGGTTGTTGATATTTCTCCCGGAAATCGTGATTCCAGCTTGTGATTCATCCAGCCTGGCATTTCACCTGATGTACTCTGCATGTAAGTTAAATAAGCAGAGTGGCAATATGCAACTTTTACATACTCCTTTCCCAGTTTTGAACTATTCCATTGTTCCATATCCAGTTCTAACTATTGCTTCTTGACCAGCTTACAGGTTTCTCAGGAGGCAGGTAAGTTGGTCTGGGTATTTCTATCTCCTTAAGAATTTTCCATAGTTTGTTATGATCCACACAGCTTTAGCATAGTCAACGAAGTAGAAATAGATGTTTTGCTGAATTCTCTTGCTTTTTCTTTGATCCATCAGACATTGGCAGTTTGGTTCCTCTGCCTTTTCTAAATTCAGCTTGTACATCTGGAAGTTCTCAGTTCACCCTACTGTGAAGCTTAGCTTGAAGGATTTTGAGAATTACCTTGCTAGCATGTGAAATGAGCACAACTGTATGGTAGTTTGAACATTCTTTGTTATTGCCCTTTTTTGGGATTGGAATGAAAATTGACCTTTTCCACTCCTATGGCCATTGCTGAGTTTTCCAAACTTGTTGACATATTGAGTGCAGAACTTTAACAGCATCTTGTTTTAGGATTCAGACATGGTGAATAAGAAACTAGTAGTGGAATCCTGCAGTCTATATTTTAACAAGCCCTCTAGGTAGCCCTTAGTTCAGTTCAGTTCAGTTGCTCAGTTGTGTCTGACTCTTTGCGACCCCATGAACCACAGCACGCCAGGCCTCCCTGTCCATCACCAACTCCCAGAGTCCACCCAAACCCATGTCCATTGAGTCGGTGATGCCATCCAACCTTCTTATCCTCTGTTGTCCCCTTCTCCTGCCCTCAATCCCTCCCAGCATCAGGGTCTTTTTCAATGAGTCAGCTCTTTGCATCAGGTGGACAAATTATTGGAGTTTCAGCTTCAACATCAGTCCTTCCAATGAACACCGAGGACTGATCTCCTTTAGGATGGACTGATTGGACCTCCTTGCAGTCCAAGGGACTCTCAAGAGTCTTCTCCAACACCAAAGTTCAAAAGCATTAATTCTTCGGTGCTCAACTTTATTTATAGTCCAACTCTCACATCCATACATGACCACTGGAAAAACCATAGCCTTGACTAGGCGGACCTTTGTTGGCAAATTAATGTCTCTGCTTTTGAATGTGCTATCTAGGTTGGTCATAACTTTCCTTCCAAGGAGTAAGCATCTTTTAATTTCATGGCTGCCATCACCATCTGCAGTGATTTTGGAGCCCAGAAAGATAAAGCCAGCCACTGTTTCCACTGTTTCCCCATCTATTTGCCATGAAGTGATGGGACCAGGTGCCATGATCTTAGTTTTCTGAATGTTGAACTTTAAGCCAACTTTTTCACCCTCCTCTTTCACGTTCATCAAGAGGCTTAAGTCTGAAAAGCATTGTTGGGGATTAGAAAACAATTTAAATGCTATCTAGACAGCGTATTTCCTAAAGGAAATCAGTATTGGGTGTTTATTGGAAGGACTGATGTTGAAGCTGAAGCTCCAATACTTTGGCCCCCTGACGCAGGATGCAGCATGCTTGGGGCTGGTGCATGGGGATGACCCAGAGAGATGTTATGGGGAGGGAGGTGGGAGGGGGGTTCATGTTTGGGAACGCATGTAAGAATTAAAGATATTAAAATTTAAAAATAAAAAACTAAAAATAAATAAATTTAAAAAAGAACACATTAAAAAAAAAAAAAACTGACTCATTTGAAAAGACCCTGATGCTTGGAGGGATTGAGGGCAGGAGGAGAAGGGGACAACAGAGGATGAGATGGTTGGATGGCATCACCGACTCAATGGACATGGTTTGGGTGGACTCTGGGAGTTGGTGATGGACAGGGAGGCCTGGTGTGCTGCGGTTCATGGGGTTGCAAAGAGGTGGACACAACTGAGCAACTGAAGTAAACTGAAGACAGCGTATTAAAAAGCAGAGACATCACTTTGCTGACAAAGGTCCATATAGTCAAAGCTGTTGTTTTTCCGGTAGTCATGCACAGATGTGAGAGTTAGACCATAAAGAAGGAGGAGTGCTGAAGAATAGATACTTTCCATCTCTGGTGCTGGAGAAGACTCTTAAGAGTCCCTTGGACAGCAAGGAGATCAAGTCAGTCAATCCTAAAGGAAATCAACTCTGAATATTCATTAGAAGGACTGATGCTGAACTGAAACTCCAGTACTTTGGTCACGTGATACAAGGAGCTGATTAATTGGAAAAGTCCCTGATGCTGAGTAAGATTGAGGGCAGGAGGAGAAGGGGTTGACAGAGGATGAGATGGTTGGATGGCATCACTGACTCAATGGACATGAGTTTGAGCAAGCTCTGGAAAATGGTGAAGGGCAGGGAAGCCTGGTGTGCTGCAGTCCATGGGGTGGCAGAGTTGGACATGACTAATTGACTGAATAACAACAACTGATGCAACCTACGAGATACTAGAGTTAAAAGGATATGTCTCTCTCTTCTAGGACAAGAGCCATATGGAATTTAGAGGCAGAGAGGATGTTTGTTTTTCTTTAAAAAGGGGTTTATTCTTTTTATCTTTACGAGGAATTCATAGCTGACAGGGCTCCCTGGTGGCTCAAGGGTAAAGATCCCACCTGCCATTATAAAAGATGTGAGTTCGATCCCTGGTTGGGAAGGTCTCCTGGAGAAGGAAATGGCAAATATATTCTTGTGTGGGAAATCCTATCTGGACAGAGGAGCCTGGTGGGCTACAGTCCATGGAGTTGCAAAGAGTTGGACATGACTTATCAGCTAAATAACAACAATAGCTGACAACTATATCTAATTTATAGTTTCTGTAGTGTGTAATTTTTAGCTATGAAGTTCTCCTCAGCTTTGAAATTTTAACTGAATTTTGGTTGAACCTTAAGAAGTGTTAACCATAAATGTGTAATAACTGCTCTAGTCCAAAATTTATAAATCATATTTCCAGTGTTCCTCCTGCCTTAATGAAGGTTGCTGAAGATTTTCCTTTATTATCAAAGTTCAAAGACATTTATGCCATGGCATATGGTAAGTAGATTTGAAAACTGTAAAAATGGAGACCATTTGAAATTGCCATTTGGCCGGACTAGGGAGGATCCAGTTGTCAACCTCTTCTTTGCTGTGGGATAAGTCACGGGAGTTTGAAGGTATGGTTCAGAGGTTTCCGAAGCAATTCTCACAGCCCGAAGGGTAACAGGGCAGCAGCCAGTGAGGGCACAGCCCTGGGAAGCCATGAGAGTCTAGGAGGGAGTCACTCCTCAGGGAAAGGTCAATACACGGTAGTCCTGTCCATGTCATAAAATTGTACAAAATCCAAAATTTAACAGAAGAGGACTACATTAAACAGAAGGTAACCTATAGTGTTCCTCTGAGCCCCAGTAGAGAATCTCCAGTGCTCTATAGTGGGGGGCCCTGATGTGAGGGGCTTGGCAGGCCACTGGGTGTGCTAGATGTGCTAACATCCTCAGAGAGGCTCCTCCTGGCTTTACCCTGTCCACAGTGGGCCCCGTGGTGTTTTCTTGGTCTCCTTTTGGAGCATTTTCTTGCCCCCCAAACATCAGAGTGTTTCCAGGGATGTTACTAAGAGGTCTGAGAGAGAACGATATACCCAAAGGGACTCAAGGTTAAACAACCCACCTCCTCTGCTGTTTTCTGTTTGTGGCCCTTTGTTAAGCTCTCAGATAAGAGGATAACCACTTGCCTCCAGGGGTGTAAGAATTTGGGGAGAGGAGGATGGGAAGCAGCTTGACACAAAGGGTATAGGAACCATCCCTTTATTCTAGCATTGCCTCTCCCTCCACTCAGTCCCTGCTGTTCCCTTTTACATATCCTATTCAAGGCTTAAACCTAATTATACTGGAGGCCCAGGAAAGCAGCTGTGTGGCCTTGATATTAAAGAAGACTTTAGATTTGTTCTTAAATTTCAACATGGATTCTGGAGAGTAGAAGGAAGCTTGGAATAAGAAGACCATTGGGTCAGCTTTGGATGGCGCTCAAGGGCTTCTCTAGTAGCTCAGCTGGTAAAGAATCCGCCTACAATGCAGGAGACCTGGGTTTGATTCTTGGGTCGGGAAGATCCGCTGGAGAAGGGATAGCTACCCACTCCAGTATTGCTGGGCTTCCCTGGTGGCTCAGCTGGTAATCCGCCTGCAGTGCAGGAGACCTGGGTTCGATCCCTGAGTTGGGAAAATCCCCTGGAGAAGGGAACGGCTACCCACTCCAGTATTCTGGCCTGGAGAATTCCACAGACTGTATAGTCCATGGGATCACAAAGAGTCAGACACAACTGAGAAACTTTCACTTTCAAGGACTGTGCTGTGAGAAGCAAGTAAAGAATTATAAATTGAAGGTGTGTGTGTGGCGGGAGCTCACAAGGAGACCTACATTATGGACGAATCATCCTGGCAGCCAGTGGGGGCAGGGAGTCTCAGCAAACAAAACCCATAGATCGTCCACAGTGCACAGAGCCTCCGAGGCACCCCCGTCCACGTTATGTCCTTGGGGGCGACTCCAGCAGTTTCATTCTGCCTTTTTCTGAGCTCTTCTCAGAGGAGGAGGCATCCCTCTGAGAGACGCCCGAGTTGTTTGCTGAGTTCAGCACTGCCCACAAACAGTCCAGCACAACCACCTTTCTCTTTCAAGTGAAATTAGCTGTTCATTTCCAGATCGCCAAGGTTCAGGAGGTCCAGCTTTTGACAGGGATCTCAGAAGAGCTTTGGGGGCCAGGGAAGAAGCCAGGAAGGTACCCAAGAAGCCTTGACCTCTGGTGACGTATGTTCCAGGTTGCCGAGCCCGGCGCACCCGGCTCAGGAAAAGAAAGTTCTGGGCAAGACGGGAGAGCCATGTATGCTGGGGTCGCTTCCCAGCGCAAAAGGGTAATGGGGTGCAGACGGATCTCCCCACCTCACCCAGGCACCCAGGAGCCCAGGAACCAGGCACCATGGCCAGGAAGCCACGTGGGACTCGTGTCACCACCACAAAGAAGGGAGGTGAGGAGAGGCCCCGAGTCCTGTGTCTTCAGACGGCCACCACCTGGGGGTGAGAGGGTGCTCCCCGGAGCCACCAGGGTCCCAGGCTCAGGCTCGGCCAGGGAGGCAGACAAGCTGTTGTCCCACTTACCTCGCCTGTTGCCACCTACAAAGTGTAGGTCACACAGCAGTGGAGAGGGGTTGGATTTATTTCCCTCCGTGTCCTCTCTGGAGTGTCTTTTCTATTCTCAGCTCCTAGCGTAGCCCCATCTTCCCCCACAGTCTCTTTCACACACTCCATCCCCATTTCAGCCCTTAATTGGCCAATGGGATCCAGTTTCACCACCACTGGAAGCGGTGTTCTGTCCCTCTCCCAGGCCTTTTCCCGTCTTTACAAAGAGAACTTAAGTTGGTCAAACTTGTACCTGTGTTGTTGCTAGCCCTCGTCTCTCCCTCAACCCCACAATGAGAACTGTTCTTCAGGCCTTGGATCCAATAGCCTCATTGTGACCCTAGGAGGTGGGGGTGGAGGGGTCAGCAAGGACACAGGGACACACGTCTTGGTCAAGTGTGAGTTTCCATACATGGACTCTGCAGTCCCTAGTATTTCAGGCTGTTTGGCGTCCATCAGTACTGCCTTGTGAATCCAGCCCTGGGTTGCAGTAGTTTTTTGTTTGCTGGATCAATAATTTTATAATTCATTTATTTAAAATTAAACAATTTGAATTGAATATAATCAATTATATACATATAAATCACATCTTCATATCCATTCATTCATTGATGGACACTTTGGTTGCTTCCATGTCTTAGAAATTGCAAATAATGCTGCTATGAGCATTGGGGTCCATGTATCTTTTCATATTAGTGTTTTTGTTTCTTTGTTTCTTTGTTTCTTTTTTTTTTTTGTTTTAGTGTTTTTGTTTCTTTTGGATATATACCTAGGAATGGAATTGCTGGGTAATACTGTAATTCTATTTTTAGGTTTTTGAGGAACCTCAATACTGTTCTCCAACAGTGGCTGCACCAATTTACATTCCCACCAACAATGTACAAGGGTTCCCTTTTCTCCACATCCTCATCAACATTTGTTATTTGTGGGTTTTTTTTTTTTTTATGATGGCCATTCTGACAAGTGTGAGGTGCTATCTCATTGTGGTTTTGATTTGCATTTCCCCAATGCTTAGTCATGCTGAGCATCTTTTCATATACCTGATTGGTCATCCAGGTTGCAGTAGTTCTGATGAAGTTGAACTGTAGGGGTCACTGCTCTTTTGTGAGAATATTTATTTGTACCCTTCTCTGTCTTTTGGGCAGAGTAGGCATTTAGTCATTTCACTTCCTCTTCCCTGCTCACTTAGCTCTCCATGAACCAGGTTGATAACATGAACCTGTCAGGTGATGTGATAATTAAATGCAAAGATCCCATGACCAGCCTCTCGTGGGGTGCAGAGCAGTGCCTCTCAGCCCGGTACCTGTGAGAAACCCCTGGAATTCTAGAGCCTCAGAGCCTAGCTTCCCCTGACCAGGGACCTGGGGATCTCTGGGGCCCAGACCTGGGCACCAGTGTTTACAGCTCTCCTGGCATTGGTGGGCGCAGCCTGGGCTGGGTACGTGAGTGAAGACAATGAGCAATGCCTTGGCTGCCCTCCCCTGGGAGCAGTGGCTGGAGCTGGGCCCCATGCTCCCCAGCTTGCTCCTCCAGCTCCCTTGGAGACCTTGCTTTCCATCCCCCTCTCTGTTGTCTTCCAAGAGCCCTGCCAACCTTTCCTGGCTCTATTTTTCTCACCGTGGCAAATGCTGAGGTCTTTAGCTCCACACACTATGCAAGGAGTGGTGCCCTCAGCTGGTATTGTCACCTGTAGGGGACACTAAAAAGGCCTGGGACCACGAGTCTCTCTCCCTGGCTTTGCTGGAATACAGTTTTCTGTCACTAAAGGGTGAGGAAGGCTTTTTTTTTTTTTTATCTCTCCTTGCTATTCTTTGGAACTCTGCATTCAGATGGGAATATCTTTCCTTTTCTCCTTTGCTTTTCACTTCTCTTCTTTTCACAGCTATTTGTAAGGCTTCCTCAGACAGCCATTTTCCTTTTTTGCATTTCTTTCCCATGGGGATGGTCTTGAACCCTGTCTCCTGTACAATGTCATGAACCTCCGTCCATAGTTCATCAGGCACTCTGTCTATCAGATCTAATCTCTTAAATCTATTTCTCACTTCCACTGTATAATCATAAAGGATTTGATTTAGGTCTAGTGGTTTTCCCTACTTTCTTCAATTTAAGTCTGAATTTGGCAATAAAGAGTTCATGATCTGAGCCACAGTCAGCTCCCGGTCTTGTTTTTGCTGACTGTATAGAGCTTCTCCATCTTTGGCTGCCAAGAATATAATCAATCTGATTTTGGTGTTGACCACCTGGTAACGTCCATGTGTAGAGTCTTCTCTTGTGTTGTTGGAAGAGGGTGTTTGCTATGACCAATGTATTTTCTTGGCAAAACTTTATTAGCCTTTGCCCTGCTTCATTCCATACTCCAAGGCCAAATTTGCCTGTTACTCCAGGTGTTTCTTGACTTGGTACTTTTGCATTCCAGTTCCCTATAATGAAAGGACATCTTTTTGGGTGTTCTAAAAGATCTTGTAGGTCTTCATAGAACCGTTCAACTTCAGCTTCTTCAGTGTTAGTGGTTGGGGCATAGGCTTGGATTACCGTGATATTGAATGGTTTGCCTTGGAAACGAACAGACATCAGAACACCTGACCTGTCTCTTGAGATACCTATATGCAGGTCAGGAAGCAACAGTTAGAACTGGACATGGAACAACAGACTGGTTCCAAATAGGAAAAGGAGTACATCAAGGCTGTATATTGTCACCCTGCTTATTTAACTTCTATGCAGAGTACATCATGAGAAACGCTGGGCTGGAAGAAGCACAAGCTGGAATCAATATTGCTGGGAGAAATATCAATAACCTCAGATATGCAGATGACACCACCCTTATGGCAGCAAGTGAAGAGGAACTAAAAAGCCTCTTGAACAAAAAACCTCGAATAGCCAAAGCAATCTTGAGAAAGAAGAATGGAACTGGAGGAATCAACTTGCCTGACTTCAGGCTCTACTACAAAGCCACAGTCATCAAGACAGTATGGTACTGGCACAAAGACAGACATATAGATCAATGGAACAAAATAGAAAGCCCAGAGATAAATCCACACACATATGGACACCTTATCTTTGACAAAGGAGGCAAGAATATACAATGGAGTAAAGACAATCTCTTTAACAAGTGGTGCTGGGAAAACTGGTCAACCACTTGTAAAAGAATGAAACTAGATCACTTTCTAACACCGCACACAAAAATAAACTCAAAATGGATTAAAGATCTAAATGTAAGATCAGAAACTATAAAACTCCTAGAGGAGAACATAGGCAAAACACTCTCAGACATAAATCACAGCAGGATCCTCTATGATCCACCTCCCAGAATTCTGGAAATAAAAGCAAAAATAAACAAATGGGATCTAATTAAAATTAAAAGCTTCTGCACAACAAAGGAAAATATAAGCAAGGTGAAAAGACAGCCTTTGGAATGGGAGAAAATAATAGCAAATGAAGCAACTGACAAACAACTAATCTCAAAAATATACAAGCAACTTCTGCAGCTCAATTCCAGAAAAATAAACGACCCAATCAAAAAATGGGCCAAAGAACTAAATAGACATTTCTCCAAAGAAGACATACGGATGGCTAACACACACATGAAAAGATGCTCAACATCACTCATTATTAGAGAAATGCAAATCAAAACCACAATGAGGTACCACTTCACACCAGTCAGAATGGCTGCGATCCAAAAATCTGCAAGCAATAAATGCTGGAGAGGGTGTGGAGAAAAGGGAACCCTCCTACACTGTTGGTGGGAATGCAAACTAGTACAGCCACTATGGAGAACAGTGTGCAGATTCCTTAAAAAATTGCAAATAGAACTACCTTATGACCCAGCAATCCCACTTCTGGGCATACACACCGAGGAAACCAGAATGGAAAGAGACACATGTACCCCAGTGTTCATCGCAGCACTGTTTATAATAGCCAGGACATGGAAACAACCTAGATGTCCATCAGCAGATGAATGGATAAGAAAGCTGTGGTACATATACACAATGGAGTATTACTCAGCAGTTAAAAAGAATTCATTTGAATCAGTTCTGATGAGATGGATGAAACTGGAGCCGATTATACAGAGTGAAGTAAGCCAGAAAGAAAAACACCAATACAGTATACTAACACATATATATGGAATTTAGGAAGATAGCAATGACGACCCTGTATGCAAGACAGGGAAAGAGACACAGATGTGTATAACGGACTTTTGGACTCAGAGGGAGAGGGAGAGGGTGGGATGATTTGGGAGAATGACATTCTAACATGTATACTATCATGTGAATTGAATCGCCAGTCTATGTCTGACGCAGGATGCAGCATGCTTGGGGCTGGTGCATGGGGATGACCCAGAAAGATGTTATGGGGAGGGAGGTGGGAGGGGGAAAAAAAAAAAAGCCTCTTGATGAAAGTGAAGGAGGAGAGTGAGAAAGTTGGCTTAAAGCTCAACATTCAGAAAACGAAGATCATGGCATCTGGTCCCATCACTTCATGGGAAATAGATGGGGAAACAGTGGAAACAGTGTCAGGCTTTACTTTTTGGGGCTCCAAAATCACTACAGGTGGTGATTGCAGCCATGAAATTAAAAGACGCTTACTCCTTGGAAGAAAAGTTATGACCAACCTAGACAGCATATTCAAAAGCAGAGACATTACTTTGCCAACAGGGGTCCGTTTAGTCAAGGCTATGGTTTTTCCAGTGGTCATGTATGGATGTGAGAGTTGGACTGTGAAGAAAGCTGAGTGCAGAAGAATTGATGCTTTTGAACTGTGGTTTTGGAGAAGACTGTCGAGAGTCCCTTGGACTGCAAGGAGATCCAACCGGTCCATCCTAAAGGAGATCAGTCCTGGGTGTTCATTGGGAGGACTGATGCTGAAATTGAGACTCCAGTACTTTGGCCACCTCATGTGAAGGGTTGACTCGTTGGAAAAGACCCTGATGCTGGGAGGGATTGGGGGCAGGAGGAGAAGGGAACAACAGAGGATGAGGTGGCTGGATGGCATCTCCAACTCAATGGACATGAGTTTGGGTAAACTCTGGGAGTTGCTGATGGACAGGGAGGCCTGGTGTGCTGCGATTCATGGATTCACAGAGTCGGACACAACTGAGCAGCTGAGCTGAAATGAGCTGAAATGGTGAGGAGGCTCCTTCCTGAAAACCTGGGGCCTCGAGGATTTTCAGTCTGGATCCTTCCCATGGATGTCCTGAGATGCCCCCAGACCAGCTTCCTCCAGAGGACCTGGGTCACTAGCGAGGTGCCTGTCTCAGGGCCACTATGCATGGAGGCCCCGTGTTGTCATGGAGGTTAGAGGGTGCAGCAGAGGCCTCTGTCCCCCCAGCATAGATTTTTTAATTGCTTCTTTCTTCAGCTGTCTTATGTTTTCTATATCTGATCATATTTCACCTCATGCTTGATATTCTATTTAAATATTGTTTGGGGAAATAAGTTGATGTTCTCTTCCTAGGAAAAAATTTTTATTTGCTTATGCCAGACACCTGGGAGTGCTGAATCCCTAGATGAGATGAGACTGAGCTACCGCTGGTGTGGTTAATTATTGGTTAATATTGTTGTTGTTCAGTCACTCTGTCATGTCCAGTCTTTGTGACCCCATGGACTGCAGTGCACCAGGCTTCCCTGTCCTTCACCATCTCCTGGAGCTTGCTCAAACTTGCTCAATATTGTTTAATGTTGGATCACTTTTACTCTGAAGGGATGACTCTTTATTGTCCCCATCCAAGGGAGGAAGTGGTTTATCATCCCTGTTTGTTTGGTGGCTCCCAGAGTCTGACTTTGTCCCTCAGTTCAACAAAGCCAGCACTACTACAGCAAGGCCTCTCATCCTTTTATGGAAGAGCAGTAAATACCCTAGAGCAGAAGCCATCCTCTCAGCTGCTCACACTTCTCTAGTTTTCTGGTCTTTTCCAGCTCTTAGCTCAGTAATTGCTCATAATGTTAACTTTTTGATGTTCTTGAGACTATTTTTATTTTATTTATATTTTTAGCTTTAAAAAATATATTTTAAAAATTAATTTATATTGGAGTGGCAATCCACTCCAATACTCTTGCCTGGAAAATCCCATGGATGGAGGAGCCTGATAGGCTGCAGTCCATGGGGTCGCTAAGAGTCGGACACGACTGAGCGACTTCACTTTCAGTTTTCCCTTTCATGCAGTGATGAAGGAAATGGCAACCCACTCTAGTGCTTTTGCCTGGAGAATCCCAGGGACGGTGGGCTGCCATCTTGGGTTGCACAGAGTTGGACACGACTGAAGCAACTTAGTAGTAGTAGTATAGTTGCTTTACAATGTTGTGTTAGTTTCTGCTGTATGGCAAAATGAATCAGCCAAACATATACATATATCCCCTCCCTTTTGGACTTCCTTTCCATTCAGGTCACCCACAGTGCACTAGGTTGATTTCCCTATGCTATACAGTATATTCTCAGATACTATTTTTAGAACATTTCATCCAGCATTTTTAGTTGTCTTCCAGAATGGCTGCTCTGCAGTTCCCCTGTCCATTATGACAGGAAGCAGAACTCCATTGACTGCACTGGGTATTGATTAAAATACCTCCTCTTCTGTAGGATGGTGGCTCAGCTCTCACCTCAGCCTAGGTTGATGGTACTACCAGCATCTCTTCCCACTTCTCCCATGTCTGCAAGGTCTCCTGGGCACTACATTCTGCCCTACTTGGTCAGGTTGATGCAGCTTAGGTCGACTAGGAGGAGGAAAGCTAGCCTTAGGAGAGAACCATGGTAAGAAAGCATTTCCACCTACCATTCTGTGTCCCCGGATGGAGAAGAGGGGTCAATCAAAAGAATGGAGAGTTCTGAATAGAAATGAAAGTGAAGGGATTGTCAAGCATCTGTTGGATGTTCAGTAACATTCTAAGAACAGACATTGGGTCCATTGGGTAGTGGATCAGTCTGGATATACAATAAAGAGAAAAAAAATCACATAATTGGAGCAGAGAAAGTTTAATACAAGGATGTATTAAGTATAATGGTATATTGTAGTAATGAGGGACTGGCTAGTAAGAAATACAGAAAACTCTAACGAATATAGAAATAACAGCTATAAGTAACAAAGTAACAGTGACTACCTCTAGGGCTGACAGTGGGCCAAGAGGGCGCAACTATGACTGAATGATACAAATCATTGTGCTGCTGCGCTGGTGAAACTTGTAAATTGACCCTCTGGAACTTTCCAGAAATATGCCCTGTAGGGTAAAACTTGTTCCTTCTGCAATCTGTCTTCAATACCTCCTACTGAGAGAAGCTTAAACTGTGCTATTGGCAAAGGGAAAAATTAAGGGTCCATATCCATTTTCACAGAGAAGACAAAAGGGTGAATGTGAAGTTGAAAGGGAACACCAGTGTCAAAGTTCAGAAAAAATAAAAAAGTAAAACCAATGAATCACTGAGGCAGTAATTAGTGAAAGTTTATTTTGCACACACCAAAAGGACATTTTGCAGACCAGAAGCACTGAAACTAAAACAATTTTGGGGAATAATTTGTTTCACCTATGATTTTCAGAAGCATAAGCAAGAAGTGAGCCAGGTGAAGTTAGCCTCACTTGCCTTGCAAAATAAACTAAATTAAGCTTTGCTTGTGTGACTAAACTGGTTTTGTATGCTCAGGGAATTTTCAAGTCTGGTCTCCGTTGTGTTTGATTTTAACACCAGCATACTGCATCCTTTCTATCACTCAGCTTCCTTGTGCACCCTCTTACACATATTTACACTCTTGTACTCCCAGGAAGCAACTCTACGTTTCTACCCAAGGAGATAGATCCTTATTTCTTACAAGTGAAGAATCTCTTACCCTTCCCCCCAAATGACAAGATGTACAGTGCCAAGAGTCACTGTATAATTGCCCTGATGAAATGAAACCAAAATTCCAGGCACTGTGCTGGGTGATCTATATTTTATAACATTTAATTCTTAGAACCTTGGGAGGGAAGTACCGTTTAAATATAAAGAAGATGTGGTGCTTTTCTTCTGGAAGTTAGAAAGAGAGAAGAATGTCCACAGAGATTTCTGTTAACAAGCAAAGTGACAAGTGCTAACAAGAGTTGACAGGAACCCACTGTGGAATCCTAGAGAAGAAGCTACTAGTTCCTTACCAGGGGGCTGTAGAAAAGGCTCTTGGTGTAGGTATTATTAGGACAAATGTCCTTCTGGAACAGGCTTCAAGGGATGTGAGAGTTCCAGAAGCAATTGAGCAGAATAGAATAACAGGGGATGGGAGCATCTGCTATGGGGCAGGGAGGTGTGGGCCTGGGTGTGGATTGGGGGGGCAATACCTTTGTTCAAATCATAACTCTGCCACCAGCTTTGGGGTTTTGAGCAAGTTAATGAAACTCTTTAAGCGTCAGTTTTCTCATTTTTACTATGTGACAGTAATACCAACTTCTTAGTGACTGGCATGTGGAGAGAGAAAGAAAGAGAGAAAGAAAGGAAAGAAAGAAAGAGAAGTCACTCAGTCGTGTCCGACTCTTTGCGACCCCATGGACTATAGCCTACCAGGCTCCTCCGTCCATGAGATTTTCCAGGCAAGAATACTGGAGTGGGTTGCCATTCAGCACTCGGTATATCATAGCTGTTATTACTTAGTGGAGGAATGGTGCGCGCACATGGCTGTTGGAAAATAGCAAGTAAGGAGCGGTCCAGCTAAAGGGCAGGGTGGCACAGATGTGTGCTGTGTGCTAAGTCACATCAGTCGTGTCCGATTCTTTGCGACCGTATGGACTGTAGCCCACCAGGCTCCTCTGTCCATGGAGATTCTCCAGGCAAGTATCCTGGAGTGGATAGTCATGCTCTCCTCCATGGGATCTTCCCGATCCAGGGATCGAACCTCCGTCTCTTATGTCCCCTAAATCGGCAGGCGGGTTCTTTACCCCTAGCGCCACCTGGAAAGCCCCCGGCACGGGTTTAGTGGGCCTTATTAAAGGCACATTTTGAAAGTTGGATTATTCCCAGATTTGTACCCAAGCTGGTGTTGAATATGAGTACAAAACCCGGGAAACCTTAGACAAAGTCTAAACTTATATCTCTTACATTCTACAAGCTTCCTATGGTGGAATTACCCTGGTGGCTACCAGTTCACTTTTTTTTTTTTTCGTATGTGTTGAAAAAGTACACTGAGGTAGAAAGGGAGGGAGGCAAACCGCCACACTTGGCGTTCTGCGTGGTCTCCCCCCTCCCCTGTTGGGGAGCCAGGCACTACTGCGCAGCCGTAGAAGCTTGGGTGGTTTGCGTACGTTGGCTTCCGCATCTCAGTTTGTGGCAGTTATTCGGTGAGGCAGGTCGTGTTGAGGCAGCAGCGCAGACACCCAGCCCGGGCATCCCGCACCACAATGTCCGACGAGGATGGTAAGACGCCCCCAAAGCTGACCCCCACTAGCTTTTTCCTCTCCTTACCTGGTTCGGGGAAAGGTTATGATACGGTTTGAACCCAGTCCGTTTAGACGGTTGTGTGGGCGACCACGGGACTGACTGCGTACTGGCCAGGGCATGACTGGTTATGGCCTCTCGGCTTCAGTCCCATATTGGTCAGGTACGCCCGGGGCTAGGGTATTCGAGAGGCTCTAGCTGGTCCTGGGGCTTTTGGGGTCCCAGGGTTCATGGTGCCCCAGGGGTTAGAGGTGATCCAAAGCTTGTGGGTTCACAGGGTTGAAGGGTTCTGGGGCTTTTGGGGGTTCTGGGGCTTTTGGGGGTTCTGGGGCTTTGGGGGTTCTGGGGCTTTGGGGGTTCTGGGGCTTTTGGGGGTTCTGGGGTTCATGGCATCCCTGAGGCTTGAGGCTATCTGGACATAATGGAGTCCTAGGTTCATGGTGTCCTGGGGCATGATGTAATCTGGTTCATGGCTCCCGGGGCATGCAGTGGGGTACAGGTTTTCTGGTGTCCTAGGGGCTTAAGGGGATTCTGGGGCTCAAGGCGGTTACAGAGTTCATGGCATTCTGGGGCGGGGGGTGGGTGGAGGAGATCCTGAGGTTTTCAGGTCTCTGGCGTTTATGGTGTCGTTGGGACTTGAGGTGATCCCAGAGGACGCCGATTCTCATGGCGCCAGCACGTGGTGAGAGCCAGCCTCGTTTCCGGCGTGAGGGCGGCAGTTATTTCCAGGACCTCTAGTGGCGGTAGAAAAGTCTCAGTCTTCACCGTGCCAGAGGGTGGGCCACCTCGGTTGTTTCCCGCGCCCTCCAGAGGGCAGTGTGCCACACTGGCACGCAAGCAGTTCTGTGCAGTTGTAGTTTTTTATTTTGAACTTCATTGCAAGGCTTCTGGTGCTCGCGCCACCAACAGCTGCAGAGCGTGGTGCGTTGCACAGGAAAGTGATTTGGCTTAACGGCTGGCGCACTCCTGGGAGGAGAGGATTTGCTTTGCTTGCACAGCAACCTCAAATTGTAGCAGTGCTTTGGGGGATGGGGTGTCTGTCCTCCCGCCCCCCCCCCCCCCGCCTCTCCAGGGATGCCAGAACATTATGGGCTTTTGAGATTTAGCCACTTATTTTTTAAGTACTTCGTGCTGACTTTCTGGAACAAGTTGATCCTTTATTCTTTCTCTGTCATAGAGGGTTGGGGTCCAAGAAGGACCAAGACTTTCAGCCATTATGTAGACTTTTAAAAAATATTACAACTTTATTATTTCCTTTTAGATTTGCATTTCACTGAGGTAACATTGGTTCGTAATATATGTTTCATGTGTGCCTTATATTTCTACTTCTGTATACCCTACAGCATACTCAGCACCAAAATTTTATGTGGAATTTTGAGTTTATAGAATTGACAAGCTAGCCAGTTGATTCATTATAATATCTTTTGCGATTGGGGCAAAGACAGATTGGGCAGCCTCTGTTTTATGGTAAATATGCAAATTAGGAGAAAGAAAATAAAGATATGTGTATGGAGAAATCCCAGCACAGAGTGCATTCTTTGCTTCAAGAGGGCAGATGCAGGAGTCAGAGAACACTGCATAATGTGAGGACCGTGTAAGGCAGGGGAACCCTCCTGTGTGAGCTCCAGGACCAACCCTTCTGTGTGAGCCAGCTGTATGGGTTGAGCATGGTTTGGTAGAAAAGGCTAGTAAGTGGGGGATAGCGTCCCTCCCTCCTCTACCCAGTTTTCTATGAATTAGGACTGCTCCCAGGTTTTATAACAGGAGGTGGTCAGCTGGTTTAATGTTTACAAGTAGAGCTTTTACAAGCATTTTTTGTATGCATTGTTTTATAAAGCAGGGCGTGGGGTCAGTTCAGTTTCAAGCCTGCCTGTAGCAAATGCAGGGTGACGGGACACAGTATTGTCATCCTTTGGGATCAGGTGGGCTTCCTAGTCTCTAAAGTTTGATTGAGAGAGTAGAAGGACTGCTTTGTAGAGTCCTGACAGAAGATTTAGAAAGCGATTGTTTTGATGCGCATTTTTGCTTAAAAAAAAAAAGGGATGATCTGGCCATTTTTATCTGTCCTATTTAGTTGTGTATATTCTGTGTATATTCTTTGCAGTAGGCTTCCCTGGTGGCTAAGACAGTAAAGAATCTACCTGCAATGCAGGAGACGTGGGTTCAACCCCTGCATTGGGAAGGTCCCCTGGAAAAGGGAATGGCAACCCCTTCCAGTATTCTTGTCTGGAGAATTCCATGGACTGAGGAGTCTGGCAAGCTACAGTCCATGGGGTCACAAAGAATTGGGCATGACTGAGTGACTAACACTTTCACTTTTCATTTTTTGCAGTAGTTGTCATGTGAAAGCCAGGTTTCAGCCCTCATCATTGTGAACTATGTGTTACTTGATAAATTCATGGCAACTTAGTTCCTTGTACCTTGGGAGCATAATCTTCAAACTACTTTTAAATGTTATAGTGTCTTAAAAATTGTCTGTGAAGGCTATGCATATACCTAAAGAAATTAATTGGAATTT
The DNA here is from genome assembly GCF_016772045.2 of Ovis aries. Taxonomy (NCBI): domain Eukaryota; kingdom Metazoa; phylum Chordata; class Mammalia; order Artiodactyla; family Bovidae; genus Ovis; species Ovis aries. The sequence continues at coordinate 16,495,000 of NC_056080.1, read as the reverse complement.
TGCAAATTAACTGAGAAACCATAGTGGAATTGTCAATTGCTTTACTCATACTAGTTTGAAAGATCTGTTGATGTACAAAAGCTTATCTTAAAAATAAAATTTCAATTGCCTTTGCTTTTGTTATTTTCTTTTGATTTTGAAGTCTAAACTTTATTGTAGAGAATCTTAACAAAGAAATCTAATGAAGATAATTTTGCCACCCAGAGATAGTGACATAGAGATAACCATTGGTATGTTTCCTTCTGCTCTCAAAGTTAAGATTATGCTGTATTTTTCTGCTTTGAATCTTTTTGCTCCTTTAAGATTATTTCACAAGCATTTCTAATATTAATAAATGTTGAAAATGTTCTTCTCATTGGCAATATGCAGTTCTGTCATATGGAACTACCATAATTTATTTAACCAATTTTCTTTGGTTTGGATACCAGGTAGTTTCTAAAGTTTTGTTTTATTTCTATGAGGACTATTAAGTAGATAGAGTTCACTGCAACTCTCCAAAACCAACCCCAAAGTTTTATGGATGACAAAACAGAGGCAAAAGAGTAGATGTATCTGGCCCACAGTTCATACCTCTGGATAGCTAGAGAGCCTGAATCGTAACCTATACCACGTGACTCCTAATTTAGTACCATTTTCACACCACCTTACACTGGTTCATTACTTTATTCTAGTACTTTGGTCTATTTGAAATAAATATACTGAATCCAAAATATGCAAGGTAAATGTGACCTACAAGTTAATACTTCAAGCTTAAACATGTTCTTTTTTCAGACCAACTTTAGGAAACAAGAAAGCTCATTTATATATTTTACATTTTGTATTCATTAAAATACAAAGTTTGCCAAGTTTATATTTCACATGTAGTTTACTTGTAGTCATCTATTTTACATTTTTTGAGAGTCAATTTATATTTAATTTTTGATAATAACATTACTTTTATATGTTATTTCTCTATTATTTAGTATCTTAAAGATTATATTAATTTTTAGAGAACAAGTTTGGGAATTCATGGTCACCCCAGAGTGTGGTTGTATAATCTCAGTTGTATCATTTAAAACTTAAAAGGATATCACTGAAGACAGTACATGGGCCAGGTGGTCTAATTTCTTAAAGGAGAAGAAATTTATTGCTCTATAGAACTGAAGTTCCTAGAAATAATACTATTTGTGTTTATGTGTATATATAAGCTTTATACTAAGCAGTTGATTTCTTAGTTAAGTTGGCAATGATTGGAGATATGAAAATACTTAATTTTTTTCAGCTAAAATGTTTTTTAAACACTCCATAACTTTATAAGGTGGTTTTTGCTAGAAACTTTTTATTTAATGTGGCATCTAATCTACATATTCTCTTTGCTTCTTCTTAGATTGTATAGTTTTATCTGTTGGAGAAGACAGTGATGATGATGATGATAATGATGGTGCTGCTGAAGTTGTGGTAATACAAGACTTTGATACAGATATTACTGAGGACTCACTTTCTGATGATGAAGTGTTGCTTCTACTAACAGATTCTGAAGATGACAGTGATATCCCTGAGGAACTGCCTGAACTTTCATTTGGTAATTTTGTTAAATTTCCTCCTGTGGGAAATTTTGATCCCCAGTCCCCATTTCCAGTAATTGCTTAAACATTCCTCTCACTCTTACCTTATTCTTTATTACCAGAAGGCCAAGCTTTGTGGTAAAAGCACAGTGTTTACTTGTGCTTGCATTTTCCATTTATTTAAGCTCTGTCATGTCTCCTTTTCTGTTTTTGTTCTATGGGGACTGGGGAGGTAGTCTTGGAAAGCACTGGGGAGAGTATATTTTGTCTCTGAAAAATTATTTATATCTGGCAACTAAAATTATAATGATTTGGTGGCAAAGCTAAAACTGAACTTTTGGGAGAAATAGCTTGGGTCAAGAGTCCATGGAATAGATGACATGATTTTCTATGTTGAAGATCTCAAAGAATCACCAAAAAAAAAAAAAAAAAAACTCCTAAGCAATTATAGCAAGCAATTATATAATTAATAAATTAATAAATAGCAGTTATAGCAAGATTCTCAGGATAGAGGTTAATATCAGTACCTTCCCTGTATACAAGCAATAAACATTTGGAACTTGAATTCAAAACACAGCATTTTATTTACATTAGCACCCAAGAAAACATCCATGGAAAGTAGAATCCTGCAACCAGAACTCTAGCTACTTGTCCTTCTAGTGGTTGCTTTTCAGCCACAATCACAAGGAAATGGGAGACTCATTGCCTCCTCACTTATACACAGAGCCAGGAGACATTAACCCCTTGGGAACATCCCTTCATTAACTATGACAGTATGCTCTCCTCTGTTTGCATAGAGCATTGAGTTTACTACTCTTTAAAACATTGAAATATTGCTGCTTTGATTGAGGTCAGCAAACTTTTTCTGTAAAGGGCCAGATAGTAAATATTTTAAGATTTGCAGTTGTAAGGCCTTTTGTTCCAACTACTCAGCTCTGCTGTTGAAACATGAAAAGAACATTATATTAGTAGATGAGTATATGCCTGTATTTCAGTAAAACTTTATAGATGCTGAAATTTGAATCCTATAATTTTTCCATTTCATGAAATATTCTTCTTTTGTTTGTGTTTTTTAAAATTTAAAACTTAAAAATGTGGGGAAAAAGCCCTCAACTAAAACCATTTGTAGCTCCTGTGCTACATAAAAACAGGCAGTAGGGTGGGTTTGGTCTGCAGGCTGTAGTTTGCCAACCCTGGTCTAAATGATGCCAGAAGTCATCACTTTTTTTAGTTCTGGTTTTAAAATTATATACAAAACCAACAGGATGCTTTCTTAGTGTATTATAAACATCAACAATAGCCCTCCTTAGTGTGGAAAGAAATAGAGGAGAATTTTCAGTTGTGGATACCCTTTTACCTATCATTTCTGTTTCTCAGAATTTATCCCACAGAACTACTTGCAGAAGTGCAAGACTGTTCAGCCGTGTTCTTTGCTAGAGGAAAAACTTTAGAAGTAACTTGAATATATATGAGTTAGGGACTGGTTAAATAGATTATGCATGGCCTATTTGCATGATAGGAAACTGAGAAGCTGTTAAAGTGATTGTAGTATACCTAGAGGTTTGTGTTTGGAAAGACCAATACATGTTTAGTAGAAAAAGGAGGTTGCAAAGCAGTACTTATAGTTGGATCCCTTTTATCTTATCTAACTGAAAGAAAAATTTAGGAGATTTCAAAGAAGGTGGCTAAGTAGTTTTCTTATTGTGGTAAATTATATATATTTATAATTTTAATCATCTATAAGTGTTCAGGGTAGCATAAGACAGCCTAATTGTTGTTGTTCAGTCGCCAAGTTGTATCCATGACCCCATGGACTGCAGCATGCTAGACCTCCCTGTCCCTCACCATCTCCTGGAGTTTGTCCAAGTTCAGGTCCATTGAATTGGTGGTGCCATTCAACCATCTCATCCTCTGTCTCCTCCTTCTCCTTCTGCCCTCAATCTTTCCCAGCATCAGAGTCTTTTCCAGTGAGTCAGCTGTTCGCATTAGGTGGCCAAAGAATTGGAGCTTCAGCTTCAGCATCAGTCCCTCCAAAGAGTATTCAGGGTTGATTTCCTTTAAGATTGACTGGTTTGATCTGCTTGCTTTCCAAGGGACTCTCAAGAGTCTTCTCCAGTACCATAGTTCAAAAGCATCGATTCTTATGGTGCTCTGCCTTCTTTATTGTTCAGCTCTCACATCTGTACAGACCATAGGTTTGACAGAGGAAATCTGTCAGTGCTTCCACCTTTTCCCTTTGCCATGAAGTGATAGGACCAGATGCCATGATCTTAGTTTTTTTTTTTTTTTAATATGTAGTTTTAAGGTGGCTTTTTCACTGTCCTCCTTCACCCTCATCAAGAGGATCTTTAGTTCCTCTTTGCATTCTGCCATTTGAGTGGTATCATCCACATTACTGAGGTTGTTGATATTTTTCCCAGCAATCCTGATTCCAACTTGTAACTCATCCAGCCCGGCATATCACATGATGTCCTCTGCATATAAGTTAAATAAACAGGGTGACAGTTAACAGCACTGTTGTACTCCTTTATTAATCCTGAACCAGTCAGTTGTTCCATGTAGGGTACTAGCTGTTGCTTCTTGACACGCATAGAAGTTTCTCAGGAGACAGGTAAGATGGTCTGGTATTCCCATCTCTTTAAGAATTTTCTGCAGTTTGTTATGATCCAGACAGTCCAAGGCTTTAGTGTAGTTAGTAAAGCATAAGTAGGTGTTTTTCTGGAATTCCTTGCTTTCTCTATGATCCAGTAAAGATTGGCAATTTGATCTCTGGTTCCTTTGCCTTTTCTAAACCCAGCTTGAACATCTGGAAGTTCTCAGTTCATATAATGCTGAAGCCTAGCTTGCAGGATTTTGAGCATACCCTTACTCGCATGGGAAATAAGTGCAATTGTCCAGTGATTTGAACATTCTTTAGTACTGCCCTTCTTGGGAATTGGGATGAGGATTGACCTTTTCCAGTCCTGTGGCCACTGCTCTGGGTTTTCCAAATTTGCTGACATATTGAGTGCACCACTTTAATAGCATCATCTTTTAAGAGTTTAAATAGATCAGCTGGAATTCCATCATCTGTACTAGTTTTATTAGAAGGAGTGCTTCCTAAGGCCCACTTGACTTCACAGTCCAGAAAGTCTGGCTTTGAGTGAGAGACTATACTGTCATGGTTAAGATCATTAACCACGTGGTTAAGATCGTGAGTCATTAAGATCTTTTTTGTACACTTTCTCTGTGTATTCTTTCCATCTCTTCTTGATCTCTTCCGCTTTTATTAGATCTTTACGTTTCCACCGTTTCTGTTCTTTGTTGTGCCCATCTTTGGATAAAATGTTCATTTGATATTTCCAATTTTCTTGAAGAGTTCTCTAGTCTTACTTTTTGTTGTTTTCCTCTATTTCTTTCCATTGTCCACTGAAGAAGGCTTTTCATCTCTCCTGCTATCCTCTGGAACTCTGCATTTAGTTAGGTGTACCTTTCCCTTTCTCTCTTGCTTTTTGCTTCTCTTCTTTTCTCAACTATTTGTAAAGCCTCCTCAGACAATCGCTTTGCCTTCATGCATTTCTTTTTCTTTGGGATGGTTTTGTTGACTGCCTCCTGTACAGTGTTATAGACATCTGTCCATAGTTCTTCAGGCACTCTGTTTACTAGATCTAATCCCTTGAATCTGTTCCTCACCTGCACTGTGTATTCATAGGGAATTTGATTTAAGTCATACCTGACTGACCTGCTGGTTTTCCCTGCTTTCTTTAGTTTAAGCCTGAATTTTGCTATGAGAAGCTAATGATCTCAGCCACACTCAGCTCCATGTCTTATTTTTGCTGACTGTATAGAGCTTATACATCTTTGGCTACAAAGACTGTAATCAATCTGATTTCAGTTTTGACCATCTGACGATGTCCATGTGTAAAGTCGTCTCTTGTGCTATTGAAAAAGAGTGTTTGCTATGACCTATGCTTTCTCTTGGCAGAATTCTGTTAGCCTTTGCTCTGCTTCATTTTGTACGCCAAGGCCAAACTTGCCTGTTCCTCTAGGTATCTCTTGACTTCCTACTTCCAATCCCCTGTGATGAATAGGACATCTTTTTTTTTTTTTTTTTTGGTGTTAATTCTGGGAAGTCATCTAGCTCTTCATAGAACTGATCAACTTCAGCTTCTTCAGCATCAGTGGTAAAGGCATAGTCTTGGATTACTGTGATGTTGAATGGTTTGCCTTGGAAAAGAACTGAGATCATTGTGTCATTTTTAAGGTTGCACCCAAGTACTGCATTTTGGACTGTTTTGTTGATTTATGAGGGCTACTCCATTTCTTCTAAGGGATTCTTGCCCTCAGTAGTAGATATAATGGTCATCTGAATTAAATTCGCCCATTCCTGTCCATTTTAGTTCACTGATTCCTAAAATGTTGATGTTCACTCTGCCATCTCCTGTTTGACTGCTTCTAATTTACCTTGATTCAAGACGTCCCTGGTGGCGCAGACAGTAAAGTGTCTGTCTACAATGCGGGAGACCCGGGTTTGATCCCTGGATTGGGAAGATCCTCTGGAGAAGGAAATGGCAATCCACTCCAGGACTATTGCCTGGAAAATCCCATGGACAGAGGAGCCTGGTAGGCTACAGTCCACGGGGTCGCAAAGAGTCGGACACGACTGAGCAACTTCACTATTCACTATTCACTATGGACCTAACATTCCAGGCTCCTATCCAGTACTGTTCTTGACAGCATCGGATTTTACTTTCCTCACGTATCACATCCACAGCTTAGTGTCAATTCCCCTTTGGCCCAGCCACTTCATTCTTTTGGTGATATTAGTAGTTGTCCTCCGCTCTTCCCCAGTAGCATGCTGGACACCTTCCAACCTGGGGGCTCCTCTTTCAGTGTCATATCTTTTTGCCTTTTTATACAGTTCATGGGGTTCTCACAGCTAGTGTACTGGAGTGGCTTGGCATTTCTGCCTCCAGACAGCCTAATAGCTCTGGTTAAGATTTTTAGTATAATGTTGATAGTGGTGAAAGTGGGCATTTGTCTTGCTCCTGATTGTAGGGGAAAAGCTTTCAAGTCACTCACCACTGAATGTGATGTTAGCTGTGGGTTTTCATAAATACCATTTATGTAGTTGTGGAATTTCCCCTCTGTTCCTGATTTTCTGAGAATTTTTGTAAGAAATGGTGTTGGATTTTGTCTGATGTCTTTTTGGCATTAATTGATATGATCGTGTTTTTTTCCCCTCTTTATTCTATTAATGTGATGTGTTACATTGATTGGTTGTCTTATGTTAAACCAACCTTGCATTCCTAGGATAAATCCCTCTTGGTCATGGTGAATAATTCTTTTAATATGCTGTTAGATTAGACTTGCTAATATTTTGATGAGGATTTTTACATCTGTATTCATAAGGGATATTGGCCTGTTTTTCTTTTCTTATGTCTTTATCTGACTTTGGTATCAGGGTAATTTTTAAATTTTTTGGAAGACTTTGAGAAGGATTGGTGTGTTAATTTCTCCTTAAATATTTGGTAGAATCCAGCATTGAAGTCCTCTGGTCCACACCTTTTCTTTACTGGGAGGTTTGTGGTGATTGATTTAATCTTTTTACTTGTTATAGATCTGTTGAGATTTTTTTTTCCCTTGGGACAGTTTAGATAATTTTTTAAATTATAGGACAGATTATTTTCTCACATACCAGCATCAAACAATTTAGAAGATATATAGGGAAAAAACCCCAACAGATAATGGCTACAAATAAATATTTAAAATTGTAAGGAATAAAAAAATAGCAGAACCTATATGAAAGGAAAGCACATACTTTACTGAGTGTCATGTAAAAAAGCTTGAGTAAGAGACACAAAGAGACAAAAGCTTGTGGAGAGACACAAATTTTTCTTGGTTGAGAAAAAAATACCCTAGTGTACCTTTAAAAAAACCTTGGAAAACCTATTTAATGGACAGTTGGTTATTTACCATATCAAACACACAAAACATTTAAAAGTACAATTATGAAATATTATGGTACTAGTTTTGAAGTAGGGAGCCAGATTTAATACAATAGGAAGATCATAAACAGAATAAAGAATTTAGAGTTAATATACTATAGTATATTAATACGAATAACATATTACATAGCAAATCATGCTGGTATGAATGGTTAACTATTAAAAATGGGGAAGACCACTTGATTTTGCCTCACATCACTCTTAAATAATTTCAAGATGAATTAAAGAGCTGAATATGTAGTAAATGGAAGTATGGAAGACTAGATGAAAGCATAGTTGAATGTTTTTTTCTAATCCTTGTGGAAGATTGAGTATAGAAGCAGTTCAAGAAAGCACAAAAATATTAATGAATTTGATAAAGTTAAGGACAAATAACCCCTCCCTATCTCACAAACTCAGACCTCAAAAATCACATCAATACCTGGGAAAAGTATTTCCTGAAAATATGCATTTTCCAGAGTTACTATTCTTAAGATAGCAAGACATCATGCAAATCAAACAGGAAACACTGAAACTCTAATAGGGCAATGAGCAGAGGACATGGACATGGAAGATAACAAGTTACAGGACAAAAAATCTTAATAGATAGAAAACATCTATTCAACTGCATTAGTAACAAGAGAAATGCAGATTAATATGGGATACAAAAATGAGATAAACTTTCATCTATCAGATTAGCAATTTTTACATGATTTGTTTTAGTGTTAATGGAGAAAACAATTGCACTACAGTTTTTATGAATGTAAATTAGTGTAACCTTTTTGGACATTTTGGCAGCACCTGTCAAGAACCCCTGAAAGAATCATAGCCTTTCACCTAGGGATTCTTCTATATATCCATTATAAGGAACTACTCAGAGATATACATAACTATTTACATTTGAATGTGTATACATCATTATAGCAAAATAGTGAGCAACTGGAAGCTGTATTAATGTCTGGCAACAGAAAACAGATAACATAACCTGTGGACATACACATAATGGAATATTATGCAGGCATTTAAAATATCTAAAAATTACAAATGGCATACAAAATTGCTCAGTGTACAGTATGGGTCAAACTACTAGATAAAATAGAGAGTAAAAAAGAGAAAAGGAATTGTATTTCAGGGTTATGATATTTATTAGTGATAGATTACTTAATTTAGATTCTGAATTTTTTATAAAGAACTTAATTTTAGGTTGACTTTTTATAGAAATCTATCACATGCAAAAATATGCACAAATCATAAATATACAGCATAAAATTTCAAATTAATTCACACATATAACCAACACCCACACTAAAAGATAGAAGGTTATGAGCTCCCCAGAATAAGCTCTCACCTCCCTTTCAGTCAGTACTCTCTTGCAAGGTAGTGCTATCCTGATATCTCTCACCATCGATTATTTTTGTCTGTTTTTAGATTGAGCTTTAGGTCAGTCAAATCATACATTATCCTTTTAGGTTCTTGGATCCAATTCTACTGAGTGTGTTGGGGCTTCCCACACAACATGAAGCAATTCTTGGACACCAGCAGGGTGTCTGAGAATTCAACTCAATTCTAACACTGCCTAATGTAGATAGTGTCAGATTCCCCAGGTTGAGATATCAGTCTTACAAGACTGCCTCCCCATGCCCATACCCCAGTTGCAAGCCCAGGTGCTTCTGATTGACTTGCTACAAATCAGAGGTTCCCACAGCCTGCTGGGGTTCAATTAATTTGCTAGTGAGATTCACAGAATTCAGAGAAAGATTTTACTTACTAGAATAACGGTTTATTATAAAAGGGTATAATTCAGGAACAGAGAAATGAAAGAGATGCACAGAGCAAGGTAAGGGGAAAAAGGCATAGAGCTTTCAAGCCCTCTCCTAGCTCCACTCTGCTCAATATCCATGTGTTCACTAACCTGGAAGCTCTCTGAACTCTCTTTGAGATTTTATGGAGGCTTCATTACAGATTCATGATCAAATCATTGGACATTGGTGATTGATTCAACCTTCAGCCCCTCTCCCCTCCTGGAGGTTAGGGGAATGGGACTGGAAGTGCCCATCCACTAGTCACGTGGTTGGTTCCTCTGGTGACCAGCCTCTATCCTTAGGTGATCCAGAGACATTCCAGAAGTAACCTCAATAACATGACAAAAGATATCTGATCACTCATCACTTAAAACATTTTAAAGATTTTAGGAACTCAGTGGTAGAAACCAGGATAGAGACCAAATATATATTTCTTATTATAAATTCATGATATCACAACTATATTCTCTTTTGTGTCTAGCTTTTACTCAGTGCTATGGTTGTGAGGTTCATTCTCACAGTGTATAGCAGTAGTTGGTTTATTCCCACTGCTGTGTAGTTCTTTGTGTGAGAACACTACAGTTTAATTATGGGCTTCCCTGGTGGCTCAGAGGTTAAAGCGTCTGCCTCCAATGCAGCTTGTATTAGTCAGAAAAAAAGCAACTAGTTTAAAAAATAAAAAGTGAGGTTTTTTAAAGTGAGGTTATAGCTCAAATTGGAGGTATTTCATAATTGAATTTTCCCCACAATATTAGTCAGCATTTATCTAACTTGAGAGTCTTTATCTCCTTTGATTTCTTGCTTCTGAACCTTTGTTCATGACTAGTATCTCTACTGTAGAATGAAAAGGAAATAGGAAAAGAGATGAAACTCGAATCTCATCATTCTGCCTCTTATTACTACTCTGGCTCAGGATGGATAAAGGGTATTAACTCTCTCATGAACGATCCTCCCAGAAAGATATGCTATAATAGCATTGCACTCAGTGTCTTTTTCTGGTTGCAGAGATGAATGACTCAACCATAAACGAGCCTTCATAATTCTAGAAGAGATTTTGGCTTATTTTTCACATGCAGTTATTTAGGTTTAATATAAAGTTTAACTATGGAAGCAGTCATAATTTTAGCACTGAGATGACCTTAGATGTAATTTTGCCCAGTTTTTCACCTGTCAGCGAAGAAGCTGATGTCTTAGTGGTCTGCCCAGGCCACACCATGATGGAGGCCCAAGCTTGAAGAGACTCCTGACTTAAATTTGGAGGCCTGCAGCCTCCCTGAGTGAAAAGCCTCTGAGCTCCTTGACCAGAGCAGTTAGGACTCATGCTCTGTTCATTTGTTTTCAGCACTTATGGTGTTGCCTTTAGATTGTAAAGCATTTGCTTCACAATTTGGAACTGTGTTTGTTCTGGGTTCTTATTCCTGCTTGTGGACAATGCTGCTACTGCTAAGTCGCTTCAGTCGTGTCCGACTCTGTGCGACCCCATAGACGGCAGCCCACTAGGCTCCCGCATCCCTGGGATTCTCCAGGCAAGAACACTGGGGTGGGTTGCCACTTCCTTCTCCAATGCATGATGGCAAAAAGAGTAAGTGAAGTCGCTCAGTCGTGTCTGACTCTTAGCGACCCCATGGACTGTAGCCTACCAGGCTCCTCCATCCATGGGATTTTCCAGGCAAGAGTACTGGAGTGGGATGCCATTGCCTTCTCCCTTGTGGGCAATAAAGTCCTTCAATTTTTAGAAGTTTATCCTAAATCAGTAATAAAAGAATTCTCATTTTGTTGCTCTCTAAAATTCAGCTAGAACTCCAATTCAACCTGAGTTGGCATTCCGAAAACATATCCATCCATATTAAATTTATTAAAGCAGTAAGTGTGTTAAGTAACTTTTTTATGCATTTGCTTTTCAGACATGGAAGATTTTGCAGCATTAAATAGCCAAGTAGTTTCATGTCTGGCATGTTTAAAACGAAGTAACCCTGACTCAGAGGAAGTGGAGTCTGTGCCATTGTGCAAAAAAGGGCGACTCTCTGTTCCAGAAGACAATCGCATGGTTTGTACAGTAAAGTGAAAATTTTTCTTTTTTTCATTCAGCTTTATTTCTTTTAATAGATTGAGTTTAATTTCATACAGTGAAATGCACAGATCTTAAGTATAACTTGAGATCTTAAGTTCAATGAATTTCAACAAATATGTATGCTCCCTCTATCAAGGTAAAGAATATTTACATCATCCCAGAAAGTTCCCTCATAACTGTTCCCAATAAGTCTCCATCCCCTTGAACCTTGAAATACCATTCTGATGTTTTTTTCCATCATCGATTAGTTTTGCCTGTTCTAGAACTTTACAATAACTAGACTCACACAGTGTGCATTCTTTCATGCCATGGTCTCTTTTCCTTAGAGTAATGTTTTGAAATTCATCTGGTTGTAGCACTATTTCATTTCCATTTATTACTGAGTAATATTCCATTGTATGAATATCTATGATTTGTTTATTCATTCTCCTTTTGATGGACATTAGGGTTGTTTCCAGTTTTTGGTTATTACGAGTAAAGTGGCTATGAACATTATTATGGGAGTCTCTTTGTCAACATATGTTTACATTTAATTTGGGTAAATCCTCAGAAGTGGAGATACTGGGTCATAGGGTAGATTAAAGTTTATAAGAAACTGACAAACGGTTTTTTGAAGTGGTTGTGCTGTTTTACATTTTCATTATATTGTGCTATGCTTCTAGATCTCTGAAATGAATAAAATAGATTATTAAATTGCTTATAGTTAAGTTTAACAGAAAATAAAGTGATTTACTTACATAAGGATGAGGATAGTAATACCACCTAATTAGTGTAGGCAGTTCTTTTAACTTCTATCAGCCCTGATGTTTTAATCTTTGGGGGATAGTATTATTTGCCTTCCAAGAGCCATGGTTTTTGACGTATTTATGTGGAAGTACTTTGAAAAGCATAAAGTATTGTAGAAGGGTAAGATGACAATATTGTTTTTATACTAATCTATTATAATTCCATAAAATTTTTACTGCCTAATAAATTTGTAATGCGGGGCTAATTCAGATCATTTTAAAAACAAAGACACTGATAATTACTTGGTATAGTTCTATTAAAATTATCCTTATAGTCCACAATTTATCCTTAGAATAAAGAGTTATAATAATTAAATCAAATGGCTATTTGCTGTCTGTTTACTTATTTATACTGTGTTTTATTCCAAAAAAGGATTTAAGATGTCTTAGAGTAATTTTATTAAGAAAAACAGGTGCTTAAGTGCTTCCTGCTTTGTCCACAGAGTGTCACTGTTGGATTATTTGAAAGTTAAAAGTCATACACCATTTAGTTCTTTGTGGTTAGAAATACTTGTTTTTAAAGCAGTTCTGGTACCAGATTACTAGAAGACTAGTCTTTCCATCCTGAAGTACATAAGGGGTTAAGCTTAATAGAAAATGTTGTCTTAAGTATAGTTGACTTAATGAGAAAACAGTTCTGGAAATATCTTTCCATGTTATTGTAATGCTTGCAATGGGCAGAGGTCCTTTAGGCCTTTAATGCTTGTTGTAAGCGAAATTGAAGCCTTTTCTTTCAATTCTTTCTTTTGTATTTCCTTTTGGTTTATTAATAAATCCTCCCTATGTAAGAACATGAACACCTGATTGTGAAGAAGGTGGAAGTGTCATTAATGAATGTACATCAGACTGAATATTTTTGTAGTATTAATTGATAATTGCCAAATGTATTCACATTTACTGTCATAAAGAAAGTGATTAAAATTCTTTTCAGCTTTCATTTACTGTGGAGTTACTCTGAACTTGTGAGCCCAAGGAAATATTTCTCTTACATGAGTACTTTACCATTTTATTTTCCTCTTTTCCTTATCTAATAGAAATTCTTAGCAGTTTTGTACCTTGCTTCAGTAACTTTTCTAATTTTTGAAATGGTTTTAGATTTATGGGGGATTCCCTGGTGGCTCAGATGGTAAAGCATCTGCCTGCAATGCAGGAGACCTGGGTTCGATCTCTGGGTCAGGAAGAGCCCCTGGAAAAGGAAATGGCAATCCACTCCAGTACTCTTGCCTGGAAAATTCCATGGATGGAGGAGCCTGGTGGGCTACAGTCCGTGGGGTTGCAAAGAGTCAGACACGACTGAGTGACTTCACTTTCTTTCACTTAGATTTATGGAAGAGTTATGAATATATTACAGAGAGTTCTTGTCTTTCACAAAATTTTCCTTAATGTTAACTGACCTGCATAACTTAAAGTTATGGTAATTGTTTAACTACAGTACGGTTTTCAAAACCAGGATATTAACATTGGTACCTTACAATTAGCTAAACTGCATCCTTGTTTGATTTTCACCATCCCCTCTCCTCCAGTCTTTTTTCTGTTCCAATCCAGTATTCCTCATTGACTTTAGTTGCATCTTCCAGTTCGTGACAACTCCTTAGTCTTTCCTTGTCTTTTGTGACCTTGACCATTTTGATGAATGTACTAATCATTTATTTGTAAAATGTGTCTCTTGATTTTTGTATGTCTGATATTTTCTTTTGAATAGATTGAAATTATGCAATTTGGCAAGAACACCACATACACCATGTTGTCTCCTCAAGAATCATATCAGGAGTTTGAGCTGTCCATATGTCTTTTTACTGATGATGTTAACACCGATCATCTGGTGGTCTTCTGGATTTTTTCATTGTAAAATTGCTATTTTTCCTTTGTAATTAATAAATATTTTGGGAAGGAGTATACTTTGTGCTAATATCCTGTCCTCAACTATTTGCTCTGTGTTGAGTTGCCGCTGCTGCTGCTGCTGCTGCTAAGTCACTTCAGTTGTGTCCGACTCTGTGCGACCCCATAGACGGCAGCCCACCAGGCTCCCCCGTCCCTGGGATTCTCCAGGCAATAACACTGGAGTGGGTTGCCATTTCCTTCTCCAGTGCATGAAAGTGAAAAGTGAAAGTGAAGTTGCTCAGTTGTGTCTGACTCCTAGCGACCCCATGGACTGTAGCCTACCAGGCTCCTCTGCCCATGGAATTTGCCAGGCAAGAGTACTGGAGTGGGGTGCCATTGCCTTCTCTGGTGTTGAGTTAGCTCATGGATTTTATTTGCAACATTTACTACTGTGGTGTTTGCCTATTGGTGACTTTCTGTTTCCCTTATTTCTTTGTATTTATTAAGTGGAATTAATTTGGAAGGAATAACTATCCTTTCATCCCCATTTATTTATTCAGTTATATATTTTATATCAATATGGACTGGTGGGCATTTATTGTATTATATACATTATAATCCAATATTGCCACTATTTTATCGATCAAATTTTACAGCTTTGATGATATATTGAGAGCTCCTCTGGCTCCTGTGACCTTTTGACATCATCCTACTTCTTTTTTTAGCAATTCCATATTTTCTGACATTACAAGGTGTTCTAGCCTCATACATACTTTCCCTGTCCCAGCTCTGGAATTCACCTCTCTTTCAATTCACCTCTGGTTCCTTTTATTGGAGAGAGGTATTTAGAAACCAAGCTCTGGACGCTAGGTGTGTTCATTGATACTCTTGTGTAGCAAGATCTTAGTCCCACTTAATAGATCTTAGTCCCACTTAGTAGACAGAGCTAGGAAATACGTGTGTCTACTAATCCAGCATATACATACATTTATGGGTGTGTCTGTTTGTATGTATATTATAAACTGTTCATATGAATATTCAGGAGCTTTTCTTAATCTTAGCTTCTTATATAATAACTTCATTCTTTTATCCCTCTTTTTTTTAGCCCTTTTTTTAATTGGCTCTTATCTTTTTCATCCTCATGATTGTGGGGTTTGGTTTTACTTCATCTATGCTTTATATTGTAGATTTCTGAAATACTTTTGAGGTAAAAAAGAAAACAATTAATATAGAGCAAAGTATATATTTTTAGTGCTTTGTTTGGTTCCTAGAGATATTAAGTATTGACTTACTCATTTTTCTGATATTAATAGGAGAACAATGCAGCTGAAAATTTATTTAATGGAAATCGTCATAACCAAATTATTGAACTCCAACGCTATTGTCAGGTATCAAAGTTGTGTCTTAAATGTAGTTTTCCAAAATATTGATTATAATTTTCTTTACCTCATTTAATGTCATTGTACTCATTTTAATAATAATTATTTATTTGGCTGCTCTGGGTCTTAGTTGCAGCATGTGGGTTCTTCCATCTTCACTGTGGCCTACAAGGTCTTTTAGTTGCAGCATGGGTGTCATTGTACTATTAATAGAAATTTTGCTATGCCAAGTTCTCTATGATTATTCATTCCATTGTGATACTTTAAAAATATCTACTTAGAACAACATTCCTAAGTGAAAAACTTGAAATAAAAACATGGTTTTTGTTTTCTAAAAAATATAGCCCATAACTGGTCAAATGTAGTTAAGTGTCTTTCATCTAGACTGTTCAATACTGAATTTCTCCAATATTCTCTTTTAAGGAAGTTGGCTGATTTGGATGAAATTTATTATGCCTAAATGCATGTTAAAATACCTCAGTTGAAGCAAAATGGCAGCCCACCACTGTTTTTTTAATGAGTATATCTCATATAATTTTGGGGGGATTTTGTAAAAATTGACATATTGGTGGAGACTGATAGAAGAATGTAGCTATCAAGGATTTTGTGAGCTGCATAAAAAATAAATGTTTCTTAACACATAACATTTATTTGATACAATGAACTAACATACTTTGAAAAGTAAGAAGTGTTTATGAGAGTCTTTCTCATTATCACTGTTGAGAACAGAAGTGGAACACTTAAAGGGGACTGTGGTGTCTTCTGGGGAAGGATGTGTAGAGAGTGGGAACGTAGGGGCCAAGTAGGGAGTTCTGATTTTGAGCAGTGCTAGCCCAGCCTGCTTTACGTCAGCATCCATGAGGTTGAAAGAGGTTGACACAGCTCTGCTAGGACCTTCTGAATGATTGTGCAAGATGTGGTGGGATGGAGCATCTCCCATAAGACACACCCAGCTTTCAGAGTCACAGCCCTGCAGTGGGCCCTGGGGGATCCTCTCCATTTCTCCTCCTGTGCCTGCTCCCTCCTGTCTTCAGCGCCTTCCCTTCCCAGTCTAGGCCACATGGGGCAGCACTTCCACCTGTTCTTTTTTATCCTTCCCAGCATCCCCTTTAGTAAAACCCCAGCCCTGCCCAGCCAGGCTGGGAAACAGAGGGGAGGACATCTGCTGGGAACTGATGACCCTCAGACAACCCCAATCCTTCTCGCTTACTTCATGGAGAAAATGGGGAAGCGTGGAGCAGAAATCCCCTCCAAGTCCCAATTCTTCTCACAGCCCACAAACTTGCCTAGTTCCATCTCTGCCAACCTCCTTCCTGACCACTGGAGTCGGAAAAGGGTTCCCCCTATAAGGCTAACACTAACACTTCCTCTGGTTTCTGCATCTGATCCTCTTTCCCTGTGTTCAGACACCTCCCTTCATCCATCACCCGCCTCTCTCCTGGATCTTCAGCCTCTGTCTCTGTCACTCTCAGCATATTCAGTCTTCCACTGTTATTTTGTTTAAATCACTTCTTTTGGCCTCCTATCTCTCTCTAGCTGTCATCTTCTCTCTCTGCTTACCTTTATAACCCAGTTCTTTAAATGTCATTTATGTTATCTAAGTACCTGACTTCCTGTTTTTAGCTCTCTTTTAATCATAAAAGTAAAACATATGCACGCCGTTCAAAGAAAAGTTAAAGAATAGAGAATGGCTTAAATGAAAAATTAAAGAATAGAGAATGGCTTAAATGAAACATGAAGTCTTTTTTTCTCCACTTTTGGCCCTATACCTTGGAGGTAACCACTTTTAATAGTCTATTTTAAATTCTTCTTGTACTTTCTACCATTATACAAATAATACACCCTATTTCTTTTTGTGTTAACTGTTAACTTATCACTTTGAAAAATTAGGAATTTAGCTCTTTCATCTTCCCCACTCTGAAATTAGTTATACTGATATTTATAGTTTATTGCTCTCTGTTAGTTTTTGCTATTAAACTTATATTACCTGTTCTGTCAGCTTTAGACAGCAGTCTTTTGACTGTAATCACACCCCATTGTATAAGAACCAGACATTCGCATTCCATACACTGTCCTCCATTTATCTTCTTTCTAATGCTCATTTCTCACATTCCTAACACTGACAAATATATAAATTCTGCTCTGTAAACTATTAATTAGCCTTCCATGTTTTAGATACAAATTATTTATAGAAATAAAAATTAATCAGTACATACAGTGCTGGGATTTTATAAACATTATTTTCTGTACAACCAAATGGTATCTTTGGCCTCACAGGGAAACATATATCTTTATTTTTAACTGAAGCATAATTGACATACAACATGATATTAATTTCAGGTGTACAGTGTAATGATTAAACATTTTTATACATTACAAAATGATTACCACAATGAGTCTAGTTATCATCTGTCACCATACAGAGTTACAAATTTTTTTCTTATGATGACAACTTTTAAGATGACAGCTTTTCTTATGTTACTTTCAAATTTGCAATATAGCGTTATTGGCTGGAGTTGCCATGCTGTACATTACAGTTCCATGACTTATTTTATAACTGGAAGTCTGTATCCCTTGATCCACTCTACCCGTTTTGCCCACCCTGCAACAGCACTCCCTCCTGGCAGCTACCAAATGTTTTCTGTATCTATGAGTTTTGTTTTGTTTATTAGGTTCTGCATGTAAGTGAAATCATGGTGTTTGTCTTTCTTTGACTTATTTCACTTAGCAATCCATGTTGTTACAAATGACAAGGTTTCATTCTTTTTTGTGCCTGAGTATTTTTCCACTGTATGTATATATACCACATCTTCTTTATTCATTTGTTCATTGATGGGCAGTTAGGGTGTTTCTGTATCTTGACTATTGTAAATAGTGCTTCAGTGAACGTAGAGGTGCATGTATCTTTTCAAATTAGTTTTTCATTTTCTTTGGACAAATACCTAGAAGTGGAATTGCTGGATCATATGGTATTTTTATTTTAAGTTTTCTGAGGAACATTCATGTTATTTTCTGTAGTGGCTGTGCCAATTTACATTCCCACCAAAAGCACTGGAGGGTTGTCTTTTCTCCACATCCTTGCCAACACTTGTTATTTCTTGTCCTTTTGATAATAGCCATTCTGACAGCTGTGAGATGATATCATGTTGTGGCTTTGATTTGTGTTTTCCTGATTAGAAATGTTGAGCATCATTTTCATGTGCCTGTTGGGCATCTGTATGTCATCTTTGGAAAGTCTGTTCAAGTCCTCTGCCCATTTTTAAATCAGTTTGTTTGTTTACTGTTGAGTTGTATGAGTTCTTTATATATTTTAGTTATTAACCTCTTATCAGATACATGATTTACAAATATCTTCTCCCCTTCAATAGGTTGCCTTTTTATTTTGTTGATGGTTTCCTTCGCTGTGCAGAAGTTTTTTTTTTTTTTTTTAAGTTTGGTATAGTTCCATTTGTTTATTTTTTCTTTTGTTGCTGTTGCCTTTGGAATCAGATCCAAAAAAACTTTGTTAAGACTGATGTCAAGGTACTTTCTGCTTATGTTTTCTTATAGGAGTTTTGTGGTTTTTGGTCTTACATTCAAGTCTTTAATCTATTTTGAATTAATTAAGAAATATAATCTTATAAGTTGCTAAGTTGCTAATTTTCTACTAGTCAGGGTCCTAAGCATCAAGGTCAATGGATCCTCTCTTGTCTTCCAACAGCGCTCTGAATCATGTCATATTCTAGTTGGATTTTATTTGAACAGTGATTTTTTTATTTGTCTAAACATTTTCTTATATAGAAGATTATTTCTTTTGGAGTTTCTGCTGACTACTTTTGTTGAAAGGAGAAATATGCCCTTTTATTTCTTTGCTAGGATTTTTGAGCTTCAGAGTCATTTCCATGTTGAATACAGTCTGCTTTCTTCTTAATGTAATTTTTTCCCCACAAATCCTTCCTGTTATAATTTGCACCAATTACTTTAGAGGCACAACTGTCATCTCAGTGCTTCTTTTGACTGCCTGCTGTTGGATCCCATGGCTTCTTCATCTTGGATTCCCCTCTTGCTTTCTTTATAATTTTCTCTGAGTAGCTACTTTTTAAACATTTTTTTCCCCACAGAAAGTTGCATAGGAGTTGAATTTTCAGTCTTTGTATATCTGAAATTTTCTTTGTGTCCCTTTATGTCTCTTATGCCCCATATTTGTCCCACATGCTGAGTATGCAATTCTAGATTCAAAATTACTTTCCCATAGAAATTCTATTCTAGCATCAAGTGCTCTTGAGAAGTCTGTTAGTATTATTTTTTTATAGGTGAAATTTTTTCTCTGGCTTTGGAAACTTTTAGAATCTTTATTTTTTTCCCATGTATCCATGGGCCCTTTTCAATTTGAATATTTGTGCCATTCTTTAGCTCTGGTAGAATTTTTCTTCATTTCTTCCTTTCCATATACTCTATTCCCTCTGGAGTAATTTTTATTTTATTAAAAAATTAATTAATTTGACTGCATCAATCTTAATTGTAGCATGCAGGCCTAGTTGTCACATGGTGTGTGGGATCTTAGTTCCCTGACCAGGGGTTGAATCCACGTCCCCTGCATCAGAAGGCGGATTCTTAACCACTGGACCACCAGCGAAGACCCTGGAGTGACTTGTAATTGGATGTGACAACTCTTACATCATCCATGTTGCTTAATGTTCATCTCATTTTCTGTCTCTGACCTATGTACAGCATTCTGAGAGATATCCTTGTCTTTGTCTTCCTGATGTTGTGTTTGTATTTTTGGGGCACAATCAATTATATTTGTAATTGTCAGTAATTTGCCACTGTTTTATAGCATTAATATTTTTATTTTATTGTGTGATATCATCCAGAGTGTCTGTGAGCATTTGGATTATTAAAAGTGTTGCTCTGTTTTTGAAATTACATCTTTCTCCTCTAAGTTCCTTGTGCTGTCCACTGGTCCCCCTCTGCTCAGTCTAAATCTACCTGAATGATTTTCTCTATCAAAGGTTTTGCTTTGATACAATTCTGGTTCCCAAATCTATGTCTTTAGCCTCTGTCACTTTTCACGGCCCCAGAATCATGAATATCTAGCCAATGCCTGCTGAAGAACTCAGTATAATGTGTACAAAATCATTTTCTCCATATTCCTTCTCTCAGGTTAACTACCATCATGTCTTTAATTAAGCTGGAAATCCAGACATTATCTTTGACTAGTTCCTTCCCCTCTTTCCCATTAACCAAGTCCTGAGGATTCTCTTTTTATTTTTATCCCCAATTCTACATATGAGAAGATTGAAGCACAGAGAAGTTAAGTGCCCAAGTTCACAGAGCTAATAAGTGGTAGAACTCTAGTATTTGAACCCAACCTTGTCCCCCTAGACCCTGTGCTATTTATCCCAGTGTAATAAGCCAGTGAGTCTCACACTTGATCATGCATTAGAATTACTTGGAGGGCTCTCTCCTAGCGATGAGTTCCTGTATCAGCAGGTCTGAGGTGATGGATTTTTTTTTGCATTTTTGACAAGCTGTGGGTGATACTGATGCTGCCAGTGCATGGACACTGTTCTAGGCTGCTAATCAATTTATTTATTGATATTGTCTATTTTTCTCTCTCCTCAGCTAAAATAGAAGTTCCTTAGGGCAGGAGTTTCTTGTTTTCTTTTTTTTTTTTAGTGTCCACATTCCCAGCATCTAGCAAAGTTGTTCTGACAGGTAGTACGCCCTCAATGAACGTTTACTTGAATTAATGAATAAATGAGGTAGTGGTTCTGGCCTCTTTGTATAAGTGTATTTTTGCCTGAATGAAATTTCTGTGTATTTCAGGATTTTTCATGTTTTATCAGTCACATACTGATTGGCATAGAGGGGCTATGTACTCAAAGGTTTTGTAAGGTTGTTAATTGCATGACTTTAAAATACTTTGAAGCCAAACATCTATTGTATTTGGCTCACTATTCTTTCTGGAATGGGCTGCTGTCTGCCTGTTCGTTTATACTGACATTGTATGGAAAGAGGCTCTTTTGCCTTTTAGCAGATTTAAACATTTCTTTCCTAAAAAGCACCTTCCTTGATGTAAAATGACTCCATCATAAATGTGATGGCTTATAGGAATTGTGATACATTTACTTTCCAGTATTCAGGCTTCTTCAAATGCCTGTATGATATGGAGTAGTTAAGTGGGAGGTTGGGGCACTTTATCTCAGCCAGCTTGGCTCTGGATCACCAACAACCAACAAGAAATTTCTGATGGCTTGAGAACTTTCTTTGATTCTGGCAGTCAAAGTTTGGTTTATTGGTATTTTCTTATATGTTACTGTTTTTTTCAAAATAGGAACACTAAATTTTTCTTATTGTAACAGAATTTGCATGAACTTACTGAAATCATCACTAGTCATATTAACCGCCTTCGTGAAATAGTTTCAGAAATGCGGCGTTCTTTGGGGACACCACAGATGCTACCCTGTGTAAGTATGAGAACATTTTTACTACTTCCATAAACCTATATTTCCTAAAGAACCACTCAGTTAGAAATGAGAGAGAGCTAATAACTCTGAGATTAGCAAGACTGATCTATACTTTAGCAGTAGGTTGGAAACTTCTGTTGGAAGAATGCTAAAGTTTAGATTTGAGACATGATGCTGAATATTTTTGTTTGTAACCATAAGGTATAAAGTACAATCAAACTGTAGGTATGAAGAGGAATAAAAATCATATAATCAAAATTCAGCATTTATACTTGACTGTGGAAAATGATATTGCAGGGAAAATAAGTTATTAATGATTTTACCTACTTTTCAATGTTTATTTGTACTCACAGATGATTTATACTGGCTATGTGTCATTTTAGAGGTCATCTGGATTTACACATAAAGGTTTTGACTGTATACCTCATGGAAAAATTAATGTCTAGAATTCAAAGAAAGGAGCTTAACCCATCCTGTTCTTTTATCCTGGACAGGGAGATGATAACCCATCTCTACCAGCAGAGAGGCAGGAAAATGATGCTGAGACCAATCCAGGAGGAATATCTCTTCAGTCAGCAGCATCCCCTGAAGTGCAGCAACCAGAGCTCAGAGAGAGTCCACCACTTCCCAGGATTGTCTCTACATGCTCATTACAGCCGAATCATGACTCAGGCAGCCCGGATACTAGGCTTGCTCTTCTGTCCATTTTCAATGAAGATGATGAAAGTACTAACAGTATTCTCTTATCTGCCCAGTATTCTCTAGCAGAACCTACAGCATATCTTCCACAAGCAGAATCCAGTCTGCCCGACAACTTTGAGACAGTGAGATATTCAACTATAAATAACAGCATGAACCCAGACAGTGCCTTGCCATCTCTCTGCATCCCTCCCAATTTTGGTGAGTTTGAAATGGCACACATTGTAAATAGCATCTTGGTAACCTAGATTAAAAAGCTTCCTCAGTGCAAACTAGTGCTGGCAGGTTTTCGATTCAATGGACATGAACTTGGGCAAACTCTGAGAGATGGTGAAGGACAGGGAGGCCTGGCATGCTGCAGTCCATGGGTTCACAGTCCAGGAGTCGGACACGACTGGGTGACAGAACAACAACAACAACAACAAAAATACTGAGATAATTGTAGCTTCACATGTAGTTGTGAGAAATAATACAGAGTCATAGCCTTTACACAATTTCCCAAAGTGATAACATCTTGTGAAACTATGGTAAAATATTACAACCAGGATATTGATGTTGATATAATCCATGGGTCATATTCAACTGTTCCCAGTTTGACTTGTATTCATCTGTGTGTCTGTACTTTTCGTTTTATTCTGATTTATCATGTGATAAGGTTTGTATGTCCACCTCCGTAGTCAAGGGACAGAACAGTTCCATCACATGGATCACTTGTGTTGCCTTTTTATAACCATGCCCATCACCCTCTGGTGACCTGGCCCTCTTCATTCCCTTATCCTTAATTCTTAGAAACCACTTATCTATTCTTCATCTCTAGAACTTTGTCACTTCAAAATTGTTATATATTTGGAGGCATATAGTATATAACATTTTGATGCTGGCTTTTTTCACTCAGTATAACGCCCTGGAGATTAAACCAGGTTGTTCAGTAGTTCCTTCCTTTTTATTGCTCAGTACTGCTACTTGGTATGGATGTGTCATAGTTTAACCATTCATCTGTTTAAGAAAATTTAAAGTTTTGTAATCCAGGTTTTTATGTTAGGACTAAGGCTGCTGTGAATCTTCATATACAGGTTTTTGTGTAAATAGAAGTTTTCATTTCTCTGACATGAATACCCAAGAGTGCAATTGCTTGCTATATATTAACCGTGTTTAATTTTATGAGAAACTACCAGGCTTCCCTGGTGGCTCAGATGGTAAAGAATCTGCCCGCAATGCAGGAGATCAGGGTTTGATCCCTGGGTTGGGAAGATTCCCTGAGAAGGGAATGGTAACCCACTCCAGTATTCTTGCTTGGAGAGTCCCATGCACAGAGGGCCTGGCAGGCTATAGTCCATGGGTTGCAAAGAGTCAGACATGCAAAGCGACTGTCACTTTGTACTTTCACCTGTTTTCCAGTGTAGGTGTACCATTTTCCATTCCTGCCAGAAAGATATGAATGATCCAGTTTCCCTAGAGCCATATTTCTGCTCTCTTCCTTGTTCTTTCTTCCTGTTCATGATTCCTTCTTTCATTATATTCTATCTGGTAGGAGATTTTCTTTTTTAAAAAAAATTATTTATTTATTTATTTTGTATTTTACTTTAAAATACTGTATTGGTTTTGCCATACATTGACATGAATCTGCCACGGGTGTACATTAGTTCCCAATCCTGAACCCCCCTCCCACCTCTCTCCCCATATCATCTCTCTGGGTCATTTACTTTAAGAATAAGTCTGCCAAGGGCAAAACCTTTTAGTTTTCCTTTGTGTGATAATGTCTCTGTTTCCTCTTCTTTTCTGAAGGACAGTTTCACTCAGTATGGAATTCCTGGATGAGAATTTTTGTATTATAGCCCTTGAAAACTTTTTATTTGTAGAAACACCAGGAGGAGCAGAAACCAGCCTTGTAAGCAGCACTGAGACAATGCATTACCCAACTTTACAGGAAAATGGCAGTGGCCAGGATACTGTCTCATCTGTCTTCATTCCTCCCAATTTTGGTGAGTTTGAAATGATATGCATTGCAAGTAGCACTGTTTCATCTAGATTCCTTAATGCAACTCCATGGTAGCTCTTTTATATATTATGCTTTTAATCTTGAGGTAATTTTAGATTCATGTGTACTTGTAAGAAATTAGAGATCCTGTTTTTGCTTCATCTATCTTCCTTAATAAAAACATCTTGCAAAACTATAGTAAAATTAAAAAAAAACAGTATACTGACATTGATTAAATCCACATGTGTGTGTGTGCATTTAGTTCTGTGCAATTTTATTTCATGCATCAGTGTGTTTGTTCTGGGCTTCCCTGGTGGCTCAGATGGTAAAGAATCTGCCTGCAATGCAGGAGACCAGGGTTCGATCCCTGGGTTGGAAAGATTTCCTGAAGAAGGGAATGGCTACCCACTCCAGTATTCTTACTTGGAGAATTCCATGGACAGAGAAGCCTGGTTGGATACAGTCCATGGGTCGCAAAGAGTCAGACATGACTGAGCGACTAACACACACACAGAGTCATGATACAGAACATTTCCATCATTATCACAAATATCCTTCATATTGCCCTTTTCTTAACCACAGCTACTTCCTTCTGGTCACCCTTTCCTCCCACCCTGCCCCATCCTAACACCCCAGGCCAGCCCAAAATCGACTTTCTATGATTTTGTCATTTGAATATTGTTATTTAGATGGAATAAGTACTATAGAACCTTTTGGGCATGGCTTTTTTTTTTTTTTTAACTGAACATAGATGGCTCAAGTGGTAAAGAATATACCTGCCAATGTAAGAGATACAGGAGATGTGGGTTTGATCTCTGGGGTGGAGGGATCCCCTGGAGGAAGAAATGGCAAAGCACTCCAGTATTCTTGCCTGGAAGATCCCATGGACAGAGGAGCCTGGTGGGCTACAGGACATGGGGTCGCAAAGAGTTGGACATGACTGAGCACATGCACACACACAGTGCTTGTATCAAGAGTTTCTTCCTTTTTATTGTTGAGTTGTATTCTATGGTATGGGTGTGTAACTGTTTATTTGTTCACCCATTGCAGGACATATGGAATATTTCTTATTTTTCACTGTTACAAGTTTAGCTCTGTGAATAGTCTTTGCCAGCTTTCGCATAAATATAAATCTACATTTCTTTGAGATGAATGCCCACGAGGGCAATTCTGGGTCACATGTAATTCCATGTTTTGTTTTATAAGAAACTGCTAAAATTATTTTTCAGAGGAGCTGTGTAATTTTTCCTTCTACCCATAATATATGTGTGATACAATTTTTCTTCATGTATATTTATTCTCTTTCCATTGTTCTTTCTCCTTGATGCTCAGAGAAACAAGTTCTTTTAGTTTTCCTTCATGTAAGAATATATTTATTTCCCATTTCTTAATGAGGCATAGTTTTACTGCATATGGAATTAATGATTGACAGTTACTGTCTTAAGCACTCAAAAAATGTTTTTACTGTAACTATGCCAGAGGTAGCAGAAACCAGCCTAGAGAACAACCCTGAGACAATGAGTTACCCAACATTATCAGGAAATGACAGTGGCCCGAGTTCATCATCAGTCAACCTCCCACCCAGTTTTGGTGAGTTTCAAATAATATATAGTGTAAGTAGCACTATGTAATCTAGATGCATCAGCAGCCTTAATGCAAGTTAGCAGTAGCCTGTTTTTTTAAATTAAACTTTTTTATTTTAGAATAATTTTAGATTCACATACATTTATAAGAAAAAAATAAACTAAATTTAGTGAACTCACCAAAAAAAGAAATAATATAAAAGACCCCTTTTACACTTGACCCTTTTTTCTCAGTGATAATATCTCGCAAAACTAGTAAAATATCACAATTCAGGTATTGACATTGATATAATACACAGATGTTACTGAGATGTCCCTAGTTTTACTTGTGGTAATTTGTATATGTTTATATTGATTTCTGTCTGATTTCATCATGTAAGTAGATGTAATATCCACAACCATGTCAAGACATAGAAACATTTCCATTACCATAAGGATGCCTCTTCTTACCCCTTTACAGCCACTCCCACCTCTCTTAGATGACCCTCCCCTTCCCCATTGTTCATTCCCTAGCCCCTGGCAAACACTGATTTCTATAATTTTGTCACTTCAAGAACATTATACAAAAGGAATCTTATGGTACTTTGAGGATTTTTTCACTCGGCATAATTCCTTGAGGATTCATCCATGTTGTTGCATGTACAAAACTTCCTTTTTTTTTTGCTGAATAGTTTTACAGGATTTCAATATGCAGTAATTGTTTCTAACCACTCAGCCATGGAAGGATGTTAGTTTCTTCCCCATGGTTTTTAGTATTAAGAGTAATGATGTTATGAACATCCATGTACTGGTTTTTGTATAAATGTAAGTTCTAATTTTTCTGTCTTGAATTCCAAGAGTGCAATTTTTGAGTCTTATGGTAATAGCATGTTTAATTTTGTAAGAAAATGCCAGTTTTCTGGAGAGGTTGTACCATTTTTCATTCTTACCAGCAGTGATCCATTTTCTTTACATTCATATTTCTGTTCTGATTCATAGCTCTTTCTTTCTTCCTGATGCTCCCAATTTTCTTCTTTCATCCTATCCTTTCTGTTTGAAGATATTCCTTTAACCTTTTCATATGAGTAAGTCTGCTAGGGACTGATCGGTTTCTTTTAGTCTTCCTTTGTTTCAAAATGTTTCTGTTTCACCTTTTACTTGAAGGATAGTTTCATTTCATGTAGAATTCAGGATTGAGAGTTCTTTTCTTTCAGGGGTTGAAAAATTCATCCTTACACAAATGCCAATAATGGAAGAAACTGGTGTGGAAAACAGCTCTCAGACAGTGTATTATCCAGCTTTATTGGGAAGTATCACTGGGCTAGGTACTGACTTTTCATCTCACTCTGCCCCACCTAATTTTGGTGAGTTTGAAATAATACATATTGTGAGTAGCACTGTTTAGTCTAGATCCATCCACATCCTTATTACAAGCCAGTTGTAGCTCTTAAAACTTTTTGGTATAATTTAAGATTCACATGCAGCTGTAAAAATAATGCACAGAGACCCTGTTAATGCTTTACTTATTTTTCCCAATGACTACATCTTGCAAAACACTGGTACAGTGTCACAACCCATATACTGACATTGATACAACCCACAGACGTTATTGAGGTGCCTCCAGTTTTACGTGTATGTGTGTGTACACTTCCATGTGTGTATTTAGCACTATGCAGTGAGTGAGTACACCACAGTCAAGGTAGAGATCATTACCATCACTCAAGTATCCCTTGCTACTGCTTTTATACAAGCGCAATCAGCCTTTGCTTCCTCTAAGACCCATCGCTAACACCTGGCTACCGTTGATCTCTTCTCTGTTTCTAAAATTTTGTCTCAGATGGTTATATAAGTGGAATAACATACCATATAACTTTGGGATTGGCTTCTTTCACTCAGCCTAATTCCCTGAAGAGTCATCTAGTTTGTGGCATGTGTCAATAGTTTATTACTATTACTGCTGCAGAATATTCCATGCAATGGATATACAACATTTTAACTCTTCACCTGTTGAAGGGCATCTGGATTTTTTTTTTCCAGTTTTTGGCTATTAGGAGTAAAGCAGCTATACATATTCATGTACATACTTTTGTGTAAATATAAATTTTTATTTCTGAATAGTTCCTTCCTATTGATAAGGAGTTTTCCATGGTGTGTATGTATGTATACACACACAATGGTTTTTTTTTTTTAAATTCGTACATTGAAGGAAATTTGTTTTTTTCTTTCTGAGATTTTTTTTTTTTTAATTCATACATTGCAGGAAATTTGTTTTTTTTTTCTTTCCGAGTTTTTGGATACTTCAAGTAAAGTGCTGTGAACATTGATGTATTGATTTTTGTGTAAATATAAATTTCCATCTCTCTGTCATGAATGCCAAAAGTGCAGTTGCTGGGTCTTATAAGTAATAGAATGTTTAGTTTTATTAGAAACTGCCAAACAATTTTCCAGAGAGGCTGTGCCATTTTACATTTCCAGCAGCAAAGTGTGGTTGATCCATTTCTCTCCATCCGTATCTCTGATCTGTCCATTGTTATTTAATCCTTCATGATGCTCTAAGATTCCTTCTTTAATAATATCTTTTCTTTTTTTGAAGATTTTCCTTTAGCCATTTTTAAGGGAAAATCTGCTAAGGAAAATTTAAAGATCTTTTTTCCTTTGTGTCATAATGTCTTTATTTACCATTCTTTCCTGAAGGACAGTCTCACCCAGTATAGAGTTCACACTTGAGAGTTCTTATCTTTCAGCAGTTGAAAAAGTTATACTTATAGAAATGCCAGGACAAGCAGAAACCACCGTGGATAACAGCTGTCAGACAGTGGGAAATGAAACTGTAGTGGGAAGTGAAACTATAGTGGGAAATGACAGTGACCCAGATGTGGGCTCTTCACATCCCTCCATTCTACCCAGTATTGGTGAGTTTGAAATGATATTTTGACATATATTTAATCTAGATTCCTCACTCTCCATAGTGTAGGATAGAGATAACTCTTTCTAATAAAAGTCTTTATTTTCAGAAAAATTTATCTGCACATGCAGTTATAATAAATAGGACAGAGCAATCCTGGGTTCTGATTACCCAGTGTTCCCCAGTGGTAAAATGGTATCTACCATTGTAAAATGGTAAAATGGTATCATCTTACAGAATGATAGAAAATTACCACAACCAAGATGTCAACATGATACCATCCACAGGTATTACTGCGATGCCCCCAGTTTCACTTGCATTAATATGTGTGTATTGAGTTCTATACAGTTTTTCATATGTACAGATCACGTATCTTCTGTGACTGGTAAGTCGGAACAGTTGCATCACTGCCATGTTCTCTCATATTTCTCTTTTATAACCACACCCATCTCACTTCAACTGACATTTGCCCTCTACTCCTACCCTCTGCCCTGTTTCATGGTAACTATGAATCTCTTCTCCAGATCTATTATTTGTCGCTTCAGCATTGTTATATAAATGGAATCATGTGGTGTTTGAGATTGGTTTCTTCCTTCAGTGTAATTCCCTAGAGATTCATTCATACTGTTGTGTGTAGCAATGGTTCCTTCTTTTTTATTTCTGAGTATTATTTCATGGTGTGAATGTACCAGGGTTTATTTTTCTGTTCATCTGTTGAAAATATCTGTGTTTCCGGTTTTTGACTGTTAAGGGTAAAGTGAAAGTGAAAGTGGAGTTGCTCAGTCCTGTCCGACTCTTTGTGACCCCATGGACTGTAGCCTACCAGGCTCCTCTGTCCCTGGGATTTTCCAGGCAATAGTACTGGAGTAGATTGCCATTTCCTTCTCCAGGGGATCTTCCCAACCCAGGGATCAAACCCGGGTCTCCTGCATTGTAGACAGACGGTTTACCATCTGAGCCAAAGTTGATATGAATATTTATTCATCAGTTCAGTTTACTTCAGTCTCTCAGTCGTGTCCGACTCTTTGTGAACTCATGAACTGCAGCACACCAGGCCTCCCTGTCCATCAACAATACCCAGAGTCCAACCAAACCCGTGTCCATTGTGTCGGTGATGCCATCCAACCATATCATCCTCTGTCATCCCCTTCTCCTCCTGCCCCCAATCCCTCCCAGCATCAGGGTCTTTTCCAATGAGTCAACTCTTCGCATGAGGTGGCCAAAGTACTGGAGTTTCAGCTTTAGCATCATTCCTTCCCAAAGAACACCCAGGACTGATCTCCTTTAGAATGGACTGGTTGGATCTCCTTGCAGTCCAAGGGACTCTCAAGAGTCTTCTCCAACACCACAGTTCAAAAGCATCAATTCTTCGGCACTTAGCTTTCTTTATACTCCAACTCTCACATCCATACATGACTACTAGAAAAACCACAGTGTTGACTAGATGGACCTTTGTTGGCAAAGTAATGTCTCTGCTTTTTAATATGCTGTCTAATGTTGGTCATAACTTTCCTTCCAAGGAGTAAGCGTCTTTTAATTTCATGGCTGCAGTCACCATCTGCAGTGATTTTGGAGCCCCCAAAATAAAGACTGACACTGTTTCCACTGTTTCCCCATCTATTTCCCATGAAGTGATGGGACTAGATGCCATGATCTTCGTTTTCTGAATGTTGAGCTTTAAGCCAACTTCTTCACTCTCCTCTTTCACTTTCATCAAGAGGCTTTTAGTTCCTCTTCACTTTCTGCCATAAGGATGGTGGTCTCTGCATATCTGAGGTTATTGATATTTCTCCCAGAAATTTGGAAAACTCAGCAGTGGCCACAGGACTGGAAAAGGTCAGTTTTCATTCCAATCCCAAAGAAAGGCAATGCCAAAGAATGCTCAAACTACCGCACAATTGCACTCAGCTCACACACTAGTAAAGTAATGCTCAAAATTCTCCAAGCCAGGCTTCAGCAATACGTGAACCATGAATTTCCAGATGTTCATGCTGGTTTTAGAAAAGGCAGAGGAATCAGAGATCAAATTGCCAACATCCGCTGGATCATCAAAAAAGCAAGAGAGTTCCAGAAAAACATCTATTTCTGCCTTATTGACTATGCCAAAGCCTTTGCCTGTGTGGATCACAAGAAACTGTGGAAAATTCTGAAAGAGATGGGAATCCCAGACCACCTGACCTGCCTCTTGAGAAACCTATATGCAGGTCAGGAAGCAACAGTTAGAACTGGACATGGAACAACAGACTGGTTCCAAATAGGAAAAGGAGTACATCAAGGCTGTATATTGTCACCCTGCTTATTTAACTTCTATGCAGAGTACATCATGAGAAACGCTGGACTGGAAGAAGCACAAGCTAGAATCAAGATTGCCGGGAGAAATGTCGACAACTGCATCCTTAGTTTATAAGAAATTGTCAAACTCCTTTCCAGGGTAGCTGTACCATTTTCCATTCCTTCCAGCCATGTATGAGTGATCTGATTTCTCTGCATCCATATTTATGTTCTTTCCATTGTTCTTCTCTTTCTTAATGCTCCAGAATTCTATTATACTTTTTGTTAGAAGATTTTCCTATAGCCATTTTAAGCATAAATCAGTTAGTGACAAATACTTTTGGTTTTCCTTTGTGAATATTTTTTTTCCTTCATTACTGGAAGATAGTTTCATCAGATATAGGTATGAGGGTGGAGTCTTTTCTCACAGCATTTAAAGAACATTTTACTAACAGAAATGTTGGTCAAAGCAGAAACCGGCTGGGAAAATGACACTCCAGTGATGAATCAGCCACCTCTCTTGGAATATGGCAGTGATGAAGATGCTTCATATATCTTAATCTCTTCCGATTCTGGTGAGTTTGTAATGATACATATTATAAGTAGCACTATTTAATTTAGGTTTATTAACACCCTTAATATGAGCTTTTCCTAATTAAAAATTAAGTTGTTTTTAAAGAAAATTTTAGCTGCACATGCCATTATTAAAAAAATAGATTTTGTGTATACTTTACCAAGTTTCCCACAAAGATAACATCTTACAAAATTATAATACAATATCAGAACCAGGATATAGACATTGATAAAATGCACGGATTTTATTGAGCTGTCTTTAGTTTTATGTGTATTTGTGTGTGTTTATGTTTGTGTATGTGATTTAATATTATATCATTTTGCAACCTGAATACATTTCCATATCCTCCATGACAGTCAAGATTCAGAACATTTCCATTACCGCAAGGATTCTCCCTTTTGCCCTTTATTTTATTTTTATTTTTTATTTATTTTTTTTATCCAAAAATATTTTATTGCCTTAGAGAATTTGGGAAGAATGTTTATTTTTAGATCCCCACCCCACATTGAAACAAAATATAATAAAAGGAATGTCACAGCAGTAAATGGGTCATTCTGAAGGGCAATACAGAATTATCTTTATTTTTCTACCATTCTTCTCTCATGCTCCTACCACTACCATTCCCTGTACCTGCCCTCAGCAACTACTAATCTGTTTTCATTCTTTATAATTTTGCCATTTCAAGAGTTTTATATAGACTTACATAATATGTAACCTTTGGCGATTGCCTTTTTCATTCACCATAATTCCCTGGAGATTTATCTAAGTTGCTGTGTAGATCAATACTTTTTTATTGTTGAGTACTCCATGGTATGTGTGTACCATCGTTTATCTGTTCACCAGTTGAAGGATTTCTGAGTTGTTAACAGTTTTTGGCTATTTGCAGTAGAGCTACTGTGAATGCTCGTGTATAGGTTTCTGTATGAACATCAGTTTTCACTTCTCTGGGCTAACACCCAAGAGCACAGTTAGTTGCAGGGTCCTATGATAATTGTAAGCTGAGTTTTGTAAAATATTGCCAAACTGTTTTCCAGTGTAGCTGTACCATTTTATAGTCCCACTAGCAATGTATGAATGATCTAGTTTCTTTGCATGTGTACTTCTACTCTTTCTTTTTTATTATTAATATTTTTAGAAAGTTTTTTATTAAAAAAATTTGGGGAGTGCTGCATCACATGGCATGTGGGATGTTAGTTCCCTGACCAGGGATCAAACTCATGGCTTCTGCAGTGTAAGCACTGAGTCTTAACCACTGGACCACCAGGGAAGTCCCTTTGTTCTCTCTATTGTTCTTTCTTCCTTCCTCATGCTCCAAAGTTCCTTTCTTCATCACATCCTTTTCGTCAGCTAAGTCAGCCGTGACATTTTTTTTAGTTTTCTTTTGTCTAGGGATGTCTTTATTTTTCCTTCATTTCTGAATGATAGTTTTGTCTGAAATAAAAATTACTGTTGAGATTTCTTGTCTTTCAGTACTTGAAAATGTTTTCCTTATCAAAATGTTGTTCAAACAGAATCCAGCACAGAAATGAGTTCTGAAGCAGAGAATCATGGAAGTGTAATAAAAAATGACAGTAACCAACAAACGGATTCAGAACCTTTCTTCGTAGCTTCTGGATTTGGTGAGTTTGAAGTGACACTTATTATGAGTAGTACTCTAATTTAGACCCATCAGCATTCTTAATATTAATTCCTAGTGATTGCTTTTTCAACATTAGACTTTTCATTTTGAGATATTTCAGAATCAAATGTAGTTGCAAGAAGTAATACAGAGAGATCTTATGTACTCTTTACCCAATATCTCCCAATAGTATTATTTTACAAAAATATAGTAAAATATGACAACTAAGATTTTGAGATTGATATGATCCACAGATCTTTTCAGATGTACTGAGTTTTACTTGTATTTGTGTGTGTGTGTGTGTGTGTTTGTGTGTGTTGGTTCTCTGCACCTTTGTAAAGTGTTAAGATTTGGATATTCACCACTACCAGTCATGATATAGAATTGTTCTGTCACTCTCAAGAACCATCTTTTGCCTTTTTATAAACATACCCACATCTTTCTTGTCATTCCTTAACTGCCTTCATCTGCAATCCATCCAAATATTAATGTGTTCTCTCTATAATTTTGTCATTGCAAGACAATGTTCTATTAATCGACTCATATTATTTAATATTTCAATTCATTTGAGTTCAGTCCCTCAGTCGTGTCCAACTCTTTGCAACCCCATGAACTGCAGCACCCCAGGCCTCCCTGTCAATCACCAACTCCCAGAGCCTACGCAAGCTCATGTCCATTGAGTCAGTGATGCCATCCAACCATCTCATCCTCTGTCGTCCCCTTCTCTTCCTACCTTCAATCTTTCTCAACATCAGGGGCTTTTCAAATGAGTCAGCTCTTCATATCAGGTGGCCAAAATATTGGCATTTCAGCTTCAACATTAGTCCTTCCAATGAACGCGCAGGACTGATTTCCTTAAGGATGGACTGGTTGGATCTTACAGTCCAAGGGACTCTCAAGAGTCTTCTCCAGCACCACAGTTCAAAAGCATCAATTCTTCTGCACTCAGCTTGCTTTATAGTCCAACTCTCAGATCCACACATGACTATTGGAAAAACCATAGCC
This sequence comes from Ovis aries, assembly GCF_016772045.2. NCBI lineage: Eukaryota > Metazoa > Chordata > Mammalia > Artiodactyla > Bovidae > Ovis > Ovis aries. The sequence continues at coordinate 16,460,571 of NC_056080.1, read as the reverse complement.
TTGACTAGACAGACCTTTGTTGGCAAAGTAATGTCTCTGCTTTTTAATATGCTGTCTAGGTTGGTCATAACTTTCCTTTCAAGGAGTAAGCGTCTTTTAATTTCATGGCTGCAATTACCATCTGCAGTGATTTGGGAGCCCAGAAAAATAAAGTCAGCCACTGTTCCCACTGTCCCCATCTATTTGCCATGAAGTGATGGGACCAGATGCCATGATCTTAGTTTTCTGAAAGTTGAGCTTTAAGCCAACTTTTTCATTCTCCTCTTTCACTTTCATCAAGAGGCTTTTTAGGTCCTCTTCACTTTCTGCCATCTGGGTAGTATCATCTGCATATCTGAGGTTATTGATATTTCTCCCAGCAATTTTGATTCCAGCTTGTGCTTCTTCCAGCCCAGTGTTTCTCATGATGTACTCTGCGTAGAAGTTAAATAAGCAGGGTGACAGTATACAGCCTTGACATACTCCTTTTCCTATTTGGAACCAGTCTGTTGTTCCATGTCCAGTTCTAACTGTTGCTTCGTGACCTGCATATGGGTTTCTTAGGAGGCAGATCAGGTGGTCTGGCATTCCCATCTCTTTCAGAATTTTCCACAGTTTATTGTGTGATCCACACAGTCAAAGACTCCCTTGAGATCCATCCAAGTTGCTGCATGTATTAGTAGTTCCTTCCTTTTTTGTTGCTGAGCACTATTCCATGGAATTGATGTACCATGATTTGTTTATCTGTTCCCCTAATGAAGGATATCTGGGTTGTTTCCAGTTTTTAAGTATTAAGAGTAAAGTTGCTGTAAACATTCTTGTACAGGTTTTTGTCTGAACATAGTTTTCGCTTCCCTATGATAAATGCTCAAGAGCTCAGTTGCTGGGTAGTATGATAATTGCATGTTAAGTTTTATAAGAAACAGGCAAACTATTTTCAGAATGACTGATTTTATAGTCCCACCAGCAATGTATAAGTAATTGATTCTCTCTGCATCCTCACTGCAATTTGGTATTTTCACTATTTTTAAAAATTTTATCCATTCTGATAGGTATACATTAATACTTTGTTGTGGGTTTAATATGCATTTGCCTTGGATAATGGTGTGCAGCATCTTCACATGTGCTAATTTTCCATCTGTATGTTCTTTATCTGAAATGTCTGTTCATTAATTTTTTTCTTTTTTTTACTGCTGTGTTTTGGGAGTTGTTTAGATATTTGGGATACTAATCTTTTGTTGTTTATGTGGTTTGCAAATATTTTCTTCCTATCTGCAGCTTTCCTTGTCATCCTTTCTACAGGTGTTTTTGTTTTGTTTTGCAGAGAGAAAATTTTTAATTTTTTGAGGTTCAATTTATACTTTCTTTTTATGGATTTTATACTTTTAGTATAGAGTCTGTGAACTCTTTGTCTAGTCTTTGATCCCCAATTTTTTTCCTGTTTTTTCTAAAGGTTTTATATTTTACAGTTCACATTTGAGTTAATTTTGTATAAGGTGTGAGATGTAGGTTGAGGTTCTTCTTTTATTTTTTTTTTCCCTATGCCTATCCAGTTGCTGCAGCACAATCTTTCCTCCATTGAATTGCTTTTATACAGTAATAAAAAAAACCGTTAGATCTATTTCTGGGTTCTCTATGGTTTTCCACTGATCTATGTTTCTACCTCTCTGCCAAACCACAACCTTGTGATTGTTGTTGTTATACAGTAAACGTTGTCATCAGGTAGATTGATTCCTGCTACTTTATTCTTCTTTTTCAACAATCATTTAAAATATTCTAGGTCCTGTGCCTTTCCATCCTCATTTTAGAGTAAGCTTGTTTATGTTTTCCCCCAAAATTGCTGGGATTTTGATGGGAATTGTGTTAAACCCACAGATAAAACTTGGGCTTGTAGATTCCTTTTTTGGGGGAGCTTTTTAATTGCAAATCTAATTTCCTTGATGGTTATAGGACTATTTAGATAGTCTCTGTCAGAGAAGGAAGGCAATGGCACCCCACTCCAGTACTCTTGCCTGGAAAATCCCATGGATGGAGGAGCCTGGTGGGCTGCAGTCCATGGGGTCGCTGAGGGTCGGACACGACTGAGCAACTTCACTTTCACTTTTCCCTTTCCTGCATTGGAGAAGGAAATGGCAACCCACCCCAGTGTTCTTGCCTGGAGAATCCCAGGGATGGGGGAGCCTGGTGGGCTGCCGTCTATGGCGTCGCACAGAGTTGGGCACGACTGAAGTGACTTAGCAGCAGCAGCAGATTGTCTCTGTAATCTTGGTTAAGTTTTAGTATTTGCAATTTTGGGAGAATTGGTACAGTTCTTCTAAGTTATCAAATCTGTGAGGGTAAACTGAAAGTATTCCCTATTATCTTTTTAATGTCTGCTAAATATCCCATTGCATTCCTGATATTGATGATTTGTATCACCTCTCTTATTTTTGTGAGTCTTTCTAGAGGTTTATTAGCTTTATTAATCTTTTTTGAGGTACCAGCTGTTTGCTTCATTTCTTTTCCTATTTTTCATATTTTCATTTTCATTGATTTCTGCTTTTTGTTATTTCATTATTTTTTGTATATTTTGTGTTTCTTTTACTCTTCGCTTTCGGTGCAGGAACTTTGATTATAGATTTGGGACTTTTCCCTCTCTTCTAATGTAAGAATTTAGTGCTGTAAATTTCACTCTCGGTATTACTTTAGTTGCATCCCATATATTTTGATGTGTTGTATTTTTATTAAGTCCTATACATTTTATCATGTCCATGGAAATGTCCTCTTTATGTATTAATTAGAAATATGCTGTTTAATTTCTAAGTGTTTAAAGATTTTCTTCTTTCTATTATTGATGTCTAATTTGATTCCATTATGGTCAGACAATATACCATATATTATTTCATTTCTTTTAAATTTGTTGAGATTTTTCTCTGGCTCAGAATGTGGTCTATCTTGGTGAATGATGCACAAGCATTTGACAAAAATATGTCTTCTGCTTTTATTGGATGGAGTGAGTGATAGTCACTCAATCGTGTCCAACTCTTGGCGACCCCAGGGACTGTAGCCTGCCAGGCTCCTTTGTCCATGGATTCTCCAGGCAAGAATACTGGAGGGGGTTGCCATTTCCTTCTCTAAAATGAGAATCCTGTTGGTTGATTGTATTGTTTGGGTCTTCTATATCTTTGGTGCTTTTTCTGGTTGTTCCACCAGTTGCTGAGAGGAGGGTGTTGAGGTCCTCAGATATAACTGTAGATCTGATTATTTCTCCTTTGAACTCGTTCACTTTTTGCTTCATGTATTTTGAGACTCTGTTGTTTGGTATATTAAGGATTGTTATGTCTTCCTGGGGGGTTGAGCCTTTCATCCTTTTTGTCTCTAGTAACTTAGTTTGCTCTGAAGTCTACTTTTTAAAAAGATTTATTTATTTTTGGCTCTACTGGGTCTTCATTGCTGTGCCTGGGTTTTCTCTAGTTTCTGTGTGTGGGCTTTTCATTGCAGTGGCTTCTCTTGTTGTGGAGCACGGGCTCTAGAAGGGCTGGCTTCAGTAGTTGAACTGTGTCCCCTGGATTGGCAGGTGGATTCTTAACCTCTAGATCACCAGGGAAGCCTGTGAAGTCTATTTTATCTGATATCCACAAACTACTCTTTTTTATTGTTAATATTTGCACGGTATGTATTTTTCTATCATTTTACTTTCAATTTATTGATGTCATTGAATTTATAGATTTTCTTGTAGATGGCATATAGTTGGGTCTTGTTTTTATTTACTTTATCAATTGCTGCCATTTAATTGATATGGTTAAGTCATTTACATTTAAAGTAATTATTGATATCAGGGTTTTAAGTCTGCCATTTTATTATTTTTTCTTTGTTTCCTGAGTTTATTTCTTGCATTTCCGTGGGTTACCTGAACATTTTCTAGTATTTCATCTTGATTTCTTTGTTTTTGAGTATATTGCTTCGTATAGTTTTCCTTCTGGTCACTCTGGGTGTTGTTATATATGTATGTGGCTTGTCACAGTCTGCTGGTATAAACACTTTACTCCTTAGAATGATGTGTTGAAACTTTAACTCTAGTTTCCTTTGCCCTTCTCAATTTTAACTATCATTGCCTTAGTGTCAAATGGTATTCTCATTTCAGTCATTACATATGAATTACAAAACTGATGATAGTATTGTATTTGCCAATATTTCTGCTCTTTCTGTTCTTTATTCCTTTTTTATTATTGAATAATATTCTGGTATTGAATTTACCAGAGTTTGTTTAACCATTCACCTGTTGAAAGACATCTGGGTTATGTACAGTTTTTGGCTATTATGAATAAAGATGTTAAGAACACTCACATGCAGATTTTTGTCATCATGAGCTTCTGTTTCTCATTGCCCAGATTTCTAAATGCCCCAGAAATTGCTGTGTCATGTAGTAATTACAGGTTTAGTTTTATAAGAAACTTCCAAACTGTTTTCCAGTTTGTTCCATTTTACATCTCTCCCAGCAAAGTATGAATGATTGAATTTCTCTGCATGTACTTTCCTGCTCTTTTTATTGTTCTTTCTTCCTTCCTGATGCTCCAAGATTCCTTCTGTCATCATAACGTTTCTGTTTCAAGATCTTCCTTTTGCCATTATTTAAGAGTAGGTCTGCTAGTGACAAACATTTTAAATTTTCTTTTGTCTGATAATGTTTATTTGCTCTTCAGACCTGAAGAATAGTTTCCTCTATACAGAATTTGCAATTGAGACTTCTTTTCTTTTAGCATTTGTACCTGTAAAAGTATTGGTGACAGAAGAAAACAGCATGGAAAACAGACCTGAAACAATGGATCACCCAATTGTACTGGAAGATGACAATAGCCAAGCTTCTTCCTCATCATCTGTCCTCAGGCCTTCCAGTTTTGGTGAGTGTGCAATGACACTATTTAACCTATATTCTTCAGCTTACTTGGGACTTCCCTGGTGGCTCAGATGGTAAAATGTCTGTCTACAGTGCGAGAGACCCGGGTTCAATCCCTGGGTTGGGAAGATCCCTTGGAGAAGGAAGTGGCAATCCACTCCAGTATATTGCCTGGAAAATCCCATGGACAGAGGAGCCTGGAAGGCTACAGTCCATGGGGTTGCAAAGAGTTGGACACGACTTCGCGACTTTGCGACTTCGCTTCACTTCACTTCAGCTTACTTGATACAAACGTTTTTTTCCTATTCTGAGGACAGGTTTTAGATGATATTAGTAATAAGAAATAATATTTATTGAGTATGTACTATGTGCAAGACACTGTCCTGATCAACTGACATGCTTCTTCTCTTTTAATATTCATAATGACTTCATGATGTAGCTACTTGTATTACCCACATTCCCAAAATCACAGAGCTGGTGAGTGACAGTTCTGGAACTCTAGCCCAGTTCTCTCTGACTTGAAAGTTCATGTTTCTTAACATCTCTTGTGTTGCCTATCAAGCCACAGTGGCAGAGATGAGAACACCCCAGGTTCCGTGGCCTCTAAGGTCAAGTCTTCCTAATACTTACTAGTTATATGTCCCTACTTCTAAGTAGGTAATCTATTATTAATATCCATGGGCAGGGCTCAACATACTTTTTCTGTAAAGGGCTAGATAATAACTATTTTAGGCTTTGTGGGCCATCTAGTGTCTGTCACACCTACTGAGCTCTGCTGCTGTAGTATGAAAGCAGCCACAGGTGTAGGTAAGTGAATCAATGTGGCTGTGTGCCAGTCCAACCTTATTTACCAAATCTGGTGGTGGGATTGGCCTGTGGACTGTGGTTTGGTGATTGTCATCCCAGAGGAGACCCTTTTTCTTTAAATTATTATATTACCCAAACTAGAAGAAACTAAAAAAGTTGTGTTCTTTGTATAAAGTAGGCACTGTGATATGCTGTTGTTAGAAGTATAAATTTGAGAAAACTTTCTGAAGGGTAATTTGTTTAAAAATCTATAAAAGTATTCATTTTACTTGACTCAGTAATCCCACTTCTATCCAAAGATATAATAAAAAAGATTTGCATTAAAATATTGGTACAATAATTAATTTTTATAGACTCATGAGAAATTGGAAACAGTTCAATAAGCAACCATAGAGAATTAGTTACATATATACCTGTTATATACCACGATATATGAGGCAGTAAGCATAACAGTTTGGAGAAGGCAATGGCACCCTACTGCAGTACTCTTCCCTGGAAAATCCCATGGACGGAGGAGCCTGGTAGGCTGCAGTCCATGGGGTCGCGAAGAGTCGGACATGACTGAGCGACTTCACTTTGACTTTTCACTTCTATGCATTGGAGAAGGAAATGACAACCCACTCCAGTATTCTTGCCTAGAGAATCCCAGGGATGGGGGAGCCTGGTGGGCTGCCGTCTATGGGGTCACAGAGAGTTGGACACGACTGAAGTGACTTAGCAGCAGCAGCAGCAGCAGCAAGCATAACAGTTAAAAGCATGGACTACTGAGTCGGACTGCCTGTGTTCAAATCCTGGCTTTGTGTCTTACTAACTATATGACCTAATATTCTCTGACCTAAATATTAGTTTCTTTATCTGTGAAGTGACAAAAATTATAGTGCCTACTTTATAGAATTGTGAGGATCAAATGGGATAATTCACTTAAAGCTCTTAACACAATGCCCAGAACATAAGTACAACATAAATGTCACTTGTCAGGAAAATCATGATGATAGGAATACAGACTTGGAAAAAAATGGAAAATGGAGAAATATGCAAAGTATAATGATAACTGAAAAAAAAGCAGGTTCCCAGCTACATATAAGGTATAGTTTCAGTTTTGTGTTGAGAAAAAAGAATAGAAAACATTAGGTTTGAGGTACTTGGCATAACACCAGACAGACTTAACTTATAAAACTAGCTCTATAACCAGCAGCGTGATCTTGTTCAAATAACTTACCTTCGTTGGGCCTCAGTTTCTTCATCTGTTAAGTGAGAATAGGTTATTAGGATGATGAAACTGAGCTTATAGATGTAAAATATTTAGCATAGTGCTTGATATACAGTAGATAATCTATAAATGCTATTTATTTATTTATTTATTTATTTATTTTGGGAGTGGAGCCAAGTCTTTTATTTTTTTTATTTTTATTTTTATTTTTTTTTTAGTTTTTATTTTTTAAATTTTAAAATCTTTAATTCTTACATGCATTAAATGCTATTTTAAAAAATTTCAAATTATATCCACTCACACTTTCTAAATTGTCTTCAGGGACCATATACTCACTCAGTGATATACCTCTGAGTGTACTTTTACAATTTAGAAGGGAGCAATGGGATCTCAGAGCAGTGTGATTATATATGCACCTGTGGCCTAAGAATTAAATTTATTCAAGACAATGAACTGATTAGTTGAAGTACAGCAAATTCAAGACTAACAAAGGTGAAACATGCTAACAGTTATGCAGATGGCATCAAATAGACTCATTTAAGAAAAAGATGAAATAAGTATAGAAAAAAATTCACCCAAGTAGAAAATTTGTGAATTAAAAATCAATTAGTTTAATATTCTTAGACACTTTATTGGTAACCTTGCATGAAAAAAACAAGGATTTTAATTTTCCCCTATATTTTTAAAGGATATCTTGGTGATCCAAGAAGAAATGTCAGAATGCTTGATATTCATTTGATGGCTGTACAAAAGAAGGCCATACCTAGGCATGCAGCCTGCTACTTGGTTCGTATTTTGTTCTCCAAGGAAATCCTGATTTCCAGCTCAGTAGGTATCAGTTCCCAAGGCTGCCAATCCCTGGATCCAAACAAAATGGCTGCAATAAGAGGTATGTAGGGACTTCCTTGGTGGTCCAGTGCCTAAGACTCTGTGCTTCCACTGCAGAGGGTGTGGGCTTGATCCCTGGTCAGGGAACTAAGATCCCACATGTCACATGGCATGGGGAAAAAAATAGAGGTATGTAAAGTCATTATAGGATCTTTGTTCATTTAGTTATCTGATGGGTGTTATTGATAGTTGAAGAAATAATGATAAAGTATGTGTAAATCTTAGAACTGTTCACTTTTTCACCTTGTCTAACCTAGATTTTTACAATTTAGTAGTGTATAATGGGTAGCAACTTCTAAAGAATAAAACGTGTTCATAGACTGATCAAATAAGATAAACTTTATTGGTTATAGTTGCTTATGGTTAATACTAGGTCAATTCTTCAGTGCTGAAACTTGGCACTAAAAAATAAGGAAAAAGCCAAAATAAGAAAAAGTGGGAAAATAAAGCACGTTTCATTGCTAGGAACTGACAACACAGAAATAGCATCTCATAATTAATCCACTCTGGCCTCCTGCCTTCTTGTTTTCCAGTAATGTGTATGGAGGTCCTGGAACTCTTAGGCACTAAGGATACAACAATGAATAAGTAGTTCTGACCACAGGAGTTCACAGTCTAGAAAAGGACACATTGGGGAAACAGATCAATTCCATTCCAGTGTGGTAATGTAGAAACTCAGAGAGCAGAGCACCTACTTTGAGGGTATTAGGGAGGACTTCCTAAGGACAAGACATTTAGAAAAGATTCCTTAGCTACATAAAGAAAACAGGAAGAGTGTTCTAGGCAGAGGGAGTAGCTTGTGGGGAAGATAGAGATGTAATATGCACAAGTAACTGGATCATGAGGTGATAATGTTTGTAATAATACTGTTTTCTCCTTACAGGTTTCCTTCTGTTTTTAGATCTAATTTATCCATAGGGTTATTAAAGGGTATTAGCACCTGAAATAATTGACTTTTTGTAATACATTTTTTTTCCCCTAAAGCACCAAAACCTCATCATGGGCTCCTTAGGTCAGTGTTTAGGGAATTGCACATTAGAAGAAATGAGATATTCAGCTAAGCATCCTCTTTGAGTAGAATTCCTAAACTCTTACTTAGAGAAAAGAATGACAGTGAAAAAGAGAAAATTTCAGTATTTTAAATAAATTTTTTGTCAGTTTCTTTATTTCCCCCTTAATTTTCCTGAATTCTTGGTGCTATTTGCAGAACATCTGGCAGCAGTTTTTCCCAACTATGATTTGAGTGAACATGGAGAAGAGTGGCAAGCCTGTATTTCCAATATCAATTCTCTGATCCGCAATTTATGTTCGAGAAGAACACCAGTAAGTGATTTTTTTTAATCTAAATATGGTCACTGCTGTATAAGTACATACTGCATACAACTCCAGAAATGATGGTATGACATACAAGATCTTCAGTCCATGTGCTCAGATTCTTTAGTTTAGAGGCAAGGTGTGTTCTCTTGCATCCTGCTTGTTCATTTCACTCTTTGACATTTTTTGCCCCATAAAAATATCCTAGAGATAAAATAAATACAGTGTCATAATTAGTATATTTCAAGCCAAGGGTTACACCAGAAAAAGATTTCAACTACAAAGATATTTGGCAAGTCTTTTTCAGGATCCCACTGAGTAACACATAAAAGAGCAGACCGTGGTGCTACTTAGCTGTTCTAATGGTAGTTAGGAATGGCACAGAAGAAAAGGAAGGTACTTCATTACTTGTTCACTTTCAGTGATGGCAGAAACTGGTGAAAATGATGCATATCATGAGGTTAAGTTTTCACAGATATTTTATAATCTGTTTAGCTACATGGTAAGTGGGAATCTGACTTCTCTCTCACCGATCCTATCTTCAGAGTGCATTTGAGTTTTTTTTTTTTTTTTAAACACAAACAGGTCAGTAGGGAAGAGAGTCATGTCTATTGCCTTCTGATGAAGCATTTAACATAATGACAGTTCTTAACTTCTACCCACCTCTCTAAAGCCCCCATTTTATTCTCACCATATCTAGTCAGTCCTGTGTCTCTAGAGTGAGTTGATGGAAACTGTTTGCCAAGAATATTTGTAGCTGAGCTTATATTTTCTTGGTGAATGGCTTGATTTCAGTGATAACTCAAGCACCATCTGTATGAAACCAAATCTGCTTATTTTTCACATTCCCTTTTATATCCTACAAAAATTACACCTTAAACATTTGAATGTAAAATTATGATACTGCCTGGAAATGGTAATTTGAATATTGCTTAGGCATCAGAAGAGAAGCAGCATCTGCCAGTGCCTGCTGTGTCCTTGATTAGGAGAAGGATAGGTCCTTACTACTCAAAGTGGGTCCGTGGACCAGCAGCTGCAGCACTGGAAAGCTTGTGAGAAAGGCAGTCTTGAGTTTCATACCAGACTAACTGAGGCAGAATTTGAATTATAGCCAGACCCCCAGGTGATTTTTGTGCACATTGAAGTTCAAGAAGCCCTAATCTAGAGCAGTGGTCAACTCTAGGTATATGTTAAAAACATGTGAGGCACTTAAAAAAAAAGTTAGTAATGCTGGAGCTCTCCCTCTCCCTCCACCAGAGATTCTGGTTGAATTTGCCATGAGTGGGGCCCCAGCACTGCTTTAAGAAAACACAAGATCTCTAGGGTAATTCAAATGCTCAAATGTATAGACAGATTAGAAGACCACTGGGGAAAGAGAAAAAAAAATTAAGAAAAAACAACCTCAAAGTTGTCATCTTTGAGAAACTCATGTATTCATTTATTTATGATATGTTCATTAAGCACTTATTTTGTGCCAACAACTGTTGTTTGTTGTTGTGGTTTAGTCACTGAGTTGTGGTGTCTTGACTCTTTTTGCAGCCCCAGGGACTGTAGCCCTCTGGGCTGCCTCTGTCCGTGGGACTTTCCAGAATATTGGAGTGTGTTACCATTTCCTTCTCTAGGAGATCTTCCTGACCCAGGGATTGAACAATCATTTCTGGCATTGGCAGGCAGATTATTTACTACTGAGCCACCAGGGAAGCCCATTTAGTTCGTTAGACTGCTACTAAATGCCCCAAGGGCCGACTCATTGGGAAAGACCCTGATGTTAGGAAAGATTGAGGGCAGGATGAGATGGTTGGATGGCATCACTGACTCAATGGACATGAGTTTGAGCAAACTCTGGGAGACGGTGAAGGACAGGGAAGCCTGGTGTGCTGGAGTCCATGGGATCAGGAAGAGTCAGACAATGATTGAGTGACTGAACAACAACAAAGTCCCCCAAGAAGCAGCGAGTCATGGCAGCCGGAGGAGGAATCCACCTATAGTTTTATTTCATGCCACAGAGGATTCCTGTGCTTCAGCCCAGCTGATTAGAAACAGTTGCTTCCTCATCACCCTGGAGGAACCTGGTAGATGATGAAGCATGTCCATATTTTCCCACTATGGGACTTTGTTTATAGATACAATTTTGTGTTTCAACAGAAAACTGTTCATAACAATGGAGGGCCTACCAAACGCAAAAGAGATTCGAAGGATGAAAGAGATGGTGATGACAATGCAAGTAGTTCCCAGGTTTCTCGGCAAGAAGCTATCTCAGAAACAAGAGAACATGGGAATTCTCCCCAGAACAGCAGTGCTATCCCTGAAGGAATTCAAGAACCTTCCACTGATGGTGCAGCAGTCTCTTATGAAACACTAGGTGAGTGTTAAAATAAGTTCTCTTGCTGATAAATGTTGAATTTCAGTGACGCATTTGTGGGGCCCTTATTTTTCTGTCTACTTTTATGTATGTTTGAAAATTTTCATGAGAAAGCTAAATAACTTAAATCTCTTATATCTGTGATTAATGAACTATAGAGACCTAGTTCTGAGACTGATAGTTTTTAACATTAAACTAAGTCTATTATTTTTCCTTTGAAAAGTGGTTCTCAGCTGATTCCTTTGACTGGTGTGAACTCTCTCAGGTTAGTCACCTTTCTCTGCAGGTAAAAGAGGAGCTACAGCTGGATGGACCAGGAGCAGTTCGGGGTCTTGGTCTCTGTGTGCCAGGCACACTGTAGATGCTTCATAAAGTGTTTTTGCATGAATTAATGAATCTCGTTCATCAGAACACTGGCCCTCACTGCTAGCTAAGTGCTGGAGGCATAGCCTGCTTTGTTAGTGTCAAGTAGGGTGGGTTCTGTAGGTGACTGTGCACTCACACCTTGCATGCCTTTCCCCAGGATGCTAGAGTTTAGTGGCACCTGAGGTAGGAAAACTGTTTTCTGTCTTTCCTTGGCCCTCCATGTCAGCCCTAAGTAGGCTATTACCTATGAATCTGATCAGACAAAATTATTTAAATAATGTATCTTTATAGTATATTTTTTCCATTATAATCAGGTTGTATGTACACCATGGAAACAAACTCTGGTCAAATTATACCACCACCACAAGATCACTGGGCAGATAGTTCCTAGATTAAAAGGAGCAGAGAACAAACAGCCACAGGCAGGAGCCTGAGCAGCCCTGAGACCATGGCATCTGGGGTCCATTGATATCTCTGGGGCTCTGTGTCTGTAGCTTCCATGATTTTTAGGTTCTGGTTTTCTATTGTCATTGTTCAGATTCCCAGGAGAGGGAATCCAGTTTGGGCAGCTTAGGTCACAGGTCTCTGACCCTGACTCAGCTAGAATCAGAGGACAGGGCAGCTAAGCAGATGGCGAGCCAGGCAGCCATCACAATTTATGTGTAGTCTATTATGCCATTTTATTGAAAACTGGAATATATTTTGGAGGAAAGAGAAGTTTCCACAATCAAGATAACTTAACAAACTATTGTGGACATTTTAATTTTCTCCCAGCTTTTTTTTCTTATGAACATTTTAAAGACTTATGGTCTCCATATAATTACTCTTCTTTGAAATATATGTTTTTCCTTAAAAATATCCAGTCTTCATAATCATTTCATTTTAACAGGCATATAACATTTCATTGAGTAAGTATAACATAATTTATTTAGCTACTTCCCTCTCTTTGTTGTTATTTTTTGTTTTTCATTTGAAGACTTTTTAGAGAAAATCATCAATCATGAAAATCATGCCACCAAAAAGGAAGAATTGTACATATTTTGGATTCTTTTAAATTATGTCCTCAGAATTTGAATTACCAGGTTAAATAGTATTTACCTTTTTTTCTGAACTCGATAAATATTGCTAGATTAACCTTACAGATGTTAAGTCTTTGGAGTGAATTTTTAAAATAATTTAATATCTCTTGCCAATTGTTGGATCTGGGTGATTCAATAATTTATACTCTTACCCCTTAAATGATGGATTTCCAAGATGAAAAATATGTTTATTGTAAGAATCATATGTTTGTCTAATATATTTTCTTGAACAAGTAATTCTTTGTTATATGTACAATATAATACTTTAAAGCATGATTAATTTAATCACTATGGACTGAAGAAAGACGGTGATGATTAGGCTATAGAGTTGAGAAATAAAAACAGGCTTAAAATTTATTTTTAAGTTCAAGTAACTTATCTAAAATACAATATTCTAAGATAAGTTTGTTGATATTTATTTTTTATTTTTATTTTTTATTAGTTTTTTATTTTTAAAATCTTTAATTCTTACATGTGTTCCCAAACATGAACCCCCCTCCCACCTCCCTCCCCATAATATCTCTGTGGGTCATCCCCATGCACCAGCCCCAAGCATGCTGTATCCTGCGTCAGACATAGACTGGCGATTCAATTCTTACATGATAGTATACATGTTAGAATGCCATTCTCCCAAATCATCCCACCCTCTCCCTCTCCCTCTGAGAGTTTGTTGATATTTAAATGATAAACAATACCAAATAAAAAACCCTACATTTTAAAATTATAAATATTTTAATAAGAATCATGATCCTTAATTTTGAAAAAGCCTTTTTTATAAGTAGGAAAACAATTCATGAAAACTACTTAGAATTTTTGATGCAATAAAAATTAATTTTAAATAATTACTTAGAATTTGTTACCAAATGTAATGTTAAAACTGATTGTATCCTAAAAGGTAGCAGAGTACTGAATTGTCCTCTTAACAATCAGAGCATGTACCATTATATCAGGAGTGATTCCTGTCTCATTTCTAATGCTGTCTCATGATACACTAAAAAGTTAAAGCTTTCATTTTTTTAGCCTCTCAATTTCTCATTTTTTTTTAATTGTAGAAATTTTTATTTGAACTTCATTCCATTGATACATCAGCTTAGGTAAAACTGACATCTTAACTATACTGAATCTTCCAATTCATTAGCACCGTGTAATAGGCAGATTCTGAGGTGACTTCAAGATCGCTGTTTATGCATTGTGCATGCTGAATGCATATCCCCTTGAGTGTATCCTGCTAATGAATGTTAAATCCACTAATCCACACTCAAGGGGAAATGCAAGCTCTCAAATTCTTGAGCCTTGAAAGTTTAGCAAAATCAACTTTTCTATTACAACGTTTTAAAAAACTTGAACGTAACATTTGCCATGAAAATCGACATCTTCTTTCCCTTTTGCTTCTAGAATATCTTGGAGATCCAAGTAGAAATATACAGATGCTGAAATCACTTCTGATTACAGCAAAAGAGAAGTCTCGCCCAGAGCTGTCAGCCAGATACCTTATTCGCAACCTGTTCACAGAGGAAGTCCTAAGTAGTGTCCGTGGCAATCTGGAGTGTGGAGCGCTCTCCCTGAACGCCAATAAAATTAATGCTCTTCGAGGTTTGTTATATGTTGAGTATGTGAGAATAAATAAAAGCAAAGTGTGTTAGAGAGGATAAAGAAAAATTTATTCAGTTTGTGTAAGTTTTGAGGAGAGAGGTTGCTCTTTTACTAATTCCATTAGGGTATGACAGGAGCAGGTTCATGAATGTGTTTCTTTTTGCCTTTGGGTTCTCAGGGCTAATTGCTCTGTCTTGAGCAGCATTATTAGAGCAGGAAAGGCATTATCGACTGTGACTTCTGGTATGGACTGCCAGATGAATGGAAACTCAAACACCTTCATTTACTGGGGATCAGAATTGAAGCTGCTGGGCTTTATCAGTTTGCAGAAGTGTTAACAATAGTACAGCAGGTTAATTTGCTAGTTTTCCCTTGTGCACATGAGCATAGTATAGACTTTATCTATGACATAAATAGATGAAATAATAAAGCTTCCAGCAGCAACTCTGTGAAATCTTAAATTTAGACCAAGCAGTAAACAGAATATTTCTTACTTATGTCACTGGTACCCAGCAAAGATACAGTTCTGAGCCCTGGTCTAATCTCAGTTGGCTGGTTCCTGCCTTCATATCACACGTTTCACATCCATCAGATTTGAAGAACACTTGTGTTTCACAATACACTAAAGAAATCTGACTTACAGCACCTTTTGTAAGCATTTGCTATCTCATCTAATCCAGTTGTTTTCAAACTTTTTTTTACTGCAACCCATAGTAAGAAATATGTTTCATATTGTGACTCAGTGTGTGTGTGATTTTTTAAAAAACTGAAGCAAAAATGTCACAAACAAAACTTACTTTTTCTATAACAGTTATGTTTCAATATTTTCTACTCTATTAACTTTTTTTAATTTTTATTTTTACTTTATTTTGCTTTACAATACGGTATTGGTTTTGCCATACATTGACATGAATATTCTATTAACTTTAATTAAAAAAAAAGTGCTGCTATTACTGATTTCACGACCCAGAAATTGGTCACAACTTGCAGTTTAAACGTCACTGAACCAGGCAAAAAATCAAAACCCATTTCCTCTTACCTTACAGGAAAAAAAAAAAAAACAGAGTTTGTAACCAGTTTGGAAATGAAGGTGTTTATAGAAGAAATAATCTAATTTTAAAAAAATGTGTTTTGATTGCTGATTGGTATCAGCAATGGGTAAACCTCATTATTCTTCTATTCTCAATTCACTTTTTATCCTAAGATTTTATAATTTGGAGGGAACTCTTCCAGAAATTAGTAGTCACTGATAAATAATGTCCAGAAGCCAAAGATATTGATATAAGAAACTATGATGTGATGCTGAGAACTCAGTTATCATTTAAGATCTCTTTAGAGAATGGTCCATATGGAGAAAGTTAATAGGCTGTATATTTGTAATGAGCAAACAACCCTTACTCCTGCCCCTCTCCCCTCCATTTCTGAATATCACAGAACTGGAAAATTATAGCAATAGGAAGTACATTAGGTCCTCTAATACAGCGAATCTTTCAGAGCAGGCATTCCCACTGGCATCTGTCACCTTTGATTCACCATATCTCTCTACTGGGGGATTTTTCAGTGGAGACTAACTCTGGAGTTAAGCATTTATGTGCACAACCAAAATCTTTCCCCACTAAGAAACTTTTATGACTAATGTTTCAGAGAATACATTTTGGGAAACAGCCAACCAATTTAGGTTCCTCATTGCAGTCTATTGAAAGCTTTGCAGGTGTTTGTCTTCCAGTCTATTATCTGTCCCAGTTTTGCTGTCTTTGGGAGATGGGACAAGCCTGCTTTCCATAACTTCTTTTTTGTTAATAAAAATGTGCAGCAGGATACAACTTGATACTGAATCCAGGGTCATACCACTAAAGCCTCCTTCCAGGCTACCACTGATCTGTTAGCCCTTTGAATATGAAAGGTCTCTTTCTTTGTCACATGATATGCTAAAAAATTTGAACATACACTGTGTTTATGGCATTGTCCTGATTTCCCAGTCTGTTATTTAAATTTTAAAAATCTATTTTATTTGACCAGAATATATTAAATATCATCACTTCAACATGTAATCAATACAAAAATTACTGACAAGATAGTTTACCCTTTTTCCAGCCTATTAATCCTATCAAAAAGCAGATGACATTAATGTAGCCAAGTAATGCTGGCCTGTAGTGTGATTGCCAGATCCTTTTCTAAGAGCTCAAAGGTACTTAGGAAATTACCTAAGAAAGTATCTAAGAGCAGCTCTGTTCTTCTTGTTAACACCTGTCTTCCCCACCTCTCCCTTTGTCCTCCCACTTTCTCTAAGAGTACTCCTTGAGGTATGTTGCCCTGTCACCTTTTGTGACAGAAGTTTTCATTTACCTGCAAGATCTAAAGACTCTTATTTCTTTTGTCTGAGATAAACCAAGCAGTGGCAAAGAATTTAGCAGTCATAGCTTCTTGCCTCTAAAATTATGAAAGACACTGCAGCCTCTGGTGTGTTAGAGCCTTATTATTAATAGCATATTTCTGTGATACAATGAATAACATGCTAGATGTGTGTTTGATAAATTTAAGAATAAGGAAAGTTTATATTGGGTACTGAAGAGAGCAGAGGGTTTCCATCCTGGTTATATAGCAAGATGATGGGATATTGGGTTTGTGTGTGTGTGTGTGTGATTGAAGAATGGTGCTATTCCATATTATTATCCTTTCAGATGAAAAGATTGTTCAGCTAACTTAATGAAAGTTACAGTCCATGTGTTTTAATTAAAGTCTTAATGACCTTTTCACAGAAAGAGAAATAGTACTAAGGTTGAATAAATTCATTTCTCTGAGAAGTGATTTCTAATTAATTGTCATATTTTGGGACTTCACCACCAGAATTTCTCCAGGACACCTACCCGACTTGTGATCTATCAGAAAATGGATACGACTGGGAATTGTGTGTGATGGCTATGAATAGTTATATTCGTAGTCTTAGATGTGACCTGGAGAGGTCCACAGATGAATCACAGTCACCTCCAGCAACGACTCCTTCAACAGAGTCCAAGCCAAAAGATACTGACTTAGCTGACTAAATGTTAGCCATCCAACCTTTTCTTTTTTGCTATTGTACCTGCCTGTAAGTTTCTCAAGTTATTAACTCCAAAATTAGCCTGTTGTAGTAGCATTGTAGATCAGTATTCACACTTAAAGAAATAACTTACATTCTTTTTTTGCCCACAAGGGAGGCAGAATTGCATTGGAAAGATAGGCGATGTTTCATCTTATGAGTAAAGCGATGGGCAGTATTCCAATAAGAACCTCTCAATAAGAGAATAGTAGTAAACTCCTAAAGATTGTTATTATTGCTGTTTTAATGTAGAGTAAAAATAGTACATTTAGCTCTTAATGACAGATGTAATCTGAATGTTAGTGATGCAGATATGAGTAGTGACTTAGAGCCATACTTGGATAGGCAAACCATAATACCGAGCACGGTAACTTGCTGGTATTGACAGTCAATATGTCAAGTGATTCTGCAGTACAGACCTTGAGTTAAGCTACACTGTTTCAGAAGGGCTGTATGGCTTACATATAACCAAAAAATCTTACAGATTCTTAATTTCAGATTAATACATCTAAATTAGTCTTCAGCTTCACTATTCACTATTATTTTGCAAATAATTTTATAAACTACTAGTAATAGAGTTAATATAGGAAAGTTAACTTATACCCTAGGCAAGATTAAATTTCAAATTGTACATGCAGATTTAAAATTTGATTTGTATTTTGTGGTATCTCAAATATTTCCTGTATTAGAAGCAGAATTACAAAAACAAAAACTGCATATTTGCAGAAATTTTTCAAGATTTATATAGTTAGCTCTATTATGGTGTTTGTTTATGTAAGTTACTAGACCAGCCCTGTCCAATAGAACTTTCCATTATGTTGGTAAAATTCTATGATTTTACATTGCCCAGTAGGAATTACCTTTTAAATTGTATCTCATTTTAGCTAATTAAAATTAAAATTTAAATAGTCACATGTGGATAGTGGCTACTATATTAGATAGCACAGATTAGAATGCACATTTTTTAAGTGTTTAAAATTGTCCCCACAGTTTGAGTCATAGTTATATACACATTGGAGAAGGAAATAGCAACCCACTCTAGTATCTATTCTTGCTTGGGAAATCGTCATGGATAGAGGAGCCAGGTGGGCTACAGTTGATGGGGTCAAAAAGAGCAGCTGAGTAGCTTTCACTTCACTTCCATATATATATATAACTTTAATATCATACCCACTGAGCAAAATAAGTTTCATAAAGGTGTTTCAGATCTTATTTAAACTAAATTAGACCTTTTGTATCCAGAACAACAATGTTCAAAATTTCACAGGTCAGTTTTGTTATTGTATTAGTCCAATATTAAACATTTAAAATGCCTGTTCATAAGACTTGTTTTTGATAAGTTTATCTTTAGTGTATTGTTTTCCAAATAAATACAATAAATAAACATCTTGTTTTCTTAATACAGATGCTTTTTTTTTCATGTAATTTTATAGAACTTTTACTAATGTCATCTATACCTATTCCCTGGTGGCTCAGATGGTAAAAGAATCTGCCTGCAATGTGGGAGGCCTGGGTTTGATCCCTGGGTTGGGAAGATCCCCTGGAGAAGGAAATAGCAACCCACTCCAGTACTTTTGCCTGGAGAACCTCATTGACAGAGGAGCCTGGCAGGCTAAAGTCTTTAGGGTGGCAAAGTGGACACTACTGAGCGACTAACACTTTCTGCATAGCATTTTTAATTTAATGATAACATTTCCAGCCAGGTTCATTAATGTGGCACAGTTAGAATGTTTGCTTTCTTGCTTGATAAGCAAACAGAATAGTTTAATCCAGTAACAATAATTTACCATTGTGGGTATAACTGTAGGGATCTTGAAAACTGCAAGTGTTTTGTCCTTCCTGGGTAAAACAAGTGTTACTAAAGCATAATATTATTATACTTTAATATTTATTTAAATATATGCCAGTATTTTAATTTTGGTCAGCAAGGCTTCAATGTTTAGCTCTGGCTTTTACTTTTCTTTATAGCCTATATCCACATCTAGTGAAGTAATATCTTTGCAACATTAGGCAACAGTGGCGATCTAACCACATTCACTCTTGTGTAGAAGTAAAGCACTTGTCACTCCCTCCTTCACCCCAATTTAACTCACGTTAAATTTGCAATGAATTTTTTTCACCATGATTAAAAAAACCCTGCACATTCACTCTGAGATGGAATAATTGGGAATCTCAAATGATCAGTAAAATTAATTTGAAAGATTGGCGGGTGACAGGTTTAAATCTCAGGACACCAACACAGGTGGGCAAGAAACACTTTTTCTGTATATTTTGATTTCACAGCTTTCAGGTGATCTCGCCAGCCCCTTTGGGCCAAGACCCCTGCCCCGCCCCGCCTCCGGGAGTCCCCAGTGGGCAGGGCTAGGTTTTAGCTCACTAGGCTGCGCGGACCGGGTCGGGTAATGCCAGGCTTTCCAGGCAGGGTTCGGTTCTGAATTCCCCTCCACCCTGGGCGGTAGCACGGGACCCCTTCCCGAGCTTCCGGCTGTTCTCGTGAGGTTTTCAGCCCCGCGAACCCACTCTCAGCTGCCGCACGGCTGGCCTCCCAGCGTCCAGGTGTCCGCTCCTCTGGGGAGACCGGCCAGGAGACGCTCTCCTCAGCGCTTGCCTGAGTGGGCAAGTCAGGCTCTGGGGCCGGCAGAAATCCTCGTGTGAGGGCCCCCCGAGGGGCCTGGTCGCAGTGCTGCAGCTGAGCGCGGGGGCTGCTTGGGACTACTGCTCGGGCGCTGCAGGTACGGTCTCAGCCCCGCCACAAGTGCTGGTTTGTTGCCAGTCCCTCGGCCCCTTCTGAGTCACAGTCTGACTTCTAGTGGGCAAGCCCTGTGGGGCGACACTGGAATAGGGGCTCCCACAAAGTGACCCACTTTGTCACTGGCTTCCTGCCACCACCTGCCCCCAGCCCCTTTCCCACCTGAGGACTCGGAGACTCGGGGAGACAGCAGAGAGGGGCTGCGCGGGCATGGGGGAGGGGCAGTGTGGTGTGTGGAGCCACTTCCCCGAACTTCCCACGCGGTGTCTGGGGCTCTGCGGTGCAGACGGTGCTTCAGCCTCACCCCCTGCCTTCTAGGCTCCCCTCAGTGGTGTCCTCTTCACGAATGACTGGTGGTTCCCGTGAGGGTGAGCGAAGTCGGAGCGACCTGTGACGCCATCTTGATGACGTCGCTCATAGGCTCGGGTTTCAGCCTCCACGCGCTGGAGTGGAAACTTAGCATTAGTTATTCAAGGCGTGTGGTATCTTCCTGGATCGGGGGTCAAACTGATCCAGGAAAGACCGGTTCTCCCCTGCATTGACAGGCAGGTTATTTACCACTGAGCCACCAGGGAATCCCGTTTTCCATATACTTCTGTTACCGAATTAGGTAACAGACTGCCACTTGGGCCCTAGCCTGGCCAAGGCCCGCACTGCCTCGAGGTGAAGATTCTTTTTATGTTCAGGTTCTGGCAGCCAAAAAGTAAACTCAAGCTGACATCAAAGCAGGGCAAGCTTAATTCAATGGCCAGAGGATGGGAAAGTGAGAACTCACTTTGCCAGTCAACTTCTCTATGTGGGGGTGGGAGGTGGGGGTGTGGGATATGGTCACGAATAAGACAAGATTTTTAACCGGCAAGGTTAATAAGGAGGAGACCTGTACTTTGATTTTCTGGGAATAGGTGGGGTTCTTCCTGGAAATGGAGTGCCATCTCTTTTCTGCCCTTGTATGGTCCTTTGGCTTTTGGGTCAGAAGCAGGTCAAACCATCCTGGCGAGGACAGGTGGAGATCTTACTATTACAGTGAGTTGGTAATAAGATGCAGGGCAACCTTTGACCCACTTTGGAAGCTGAACAAGCTTTCACTAGTTTTCTTGTGGATGGATTCTATTGTTCTTTGCTGTGAACACAGCTAGAGGATATGGTTAGTTTTGGTTTTCTGCTCTTCTGCCTGGATGGGGAGGGGCAGAGGTATGATTCTGTGGCAAGAGTCTTGGGAACACTTCCATGCAGGACCAGCTACTTAAGTGGCTCAGAGGGTAAAGCGTCTGCCTGCAATTTGGGAGACATGGGTTCGATCCCTGGGTCAGGAAGATTCCCTGGAGAAGGAAGAGGCAATCCACTCCAGTACTCTTGCCTGGAAAATCCCATGGACAGAGAAGTCTAGTAGGCTACAGTCCATACCGTGGCAAAGAGTTGGACACGACTGAGCGACTTCACTTTAACTTTTTCTTTCACGCAAAATGATGAATTCAGGTTTGATACTGTTTAAATAGCATGGTTTTAATTTTTTATTATTTAAAAGTTTTTTTATTTGAAAGATAATTGCTTTACAGAATTTTGTTGTTTTCTGCCAAGTATCAACATGAATCAGCCATAGGTATACATATGTCCTTTCCCTCTTGAACCTCCCTCCCTACCCCTCCCCTATAGATTGTTACAGAACCCCTGTTTGAGTACCCTGAGTAATACAGCAAATTCCCTTTGGCTATCTATATTACATATGGTATTGTAAGTTTCCATGTTACTGTATCCATACATCTCACCCTCTCTTTCCTCCTCTCCCCTCCCATCCATATGTCTGTTCTCTATGTCTCTTTCTCCTTTGCTGCCCTGCAAATAAATTCATCAGTACCATCTCTCTAATTCCATATATATGCATTTGTATATGATATTTATCTTTCTCTTTCTGACTTACTTAATTCTGTATAATAGGCTCTAGGTTCGTCCACCTCATTAGAACTGACTCAAATGTGTTCCCTTTTATGGCCGAGTAATATTCCATTTTATATATATATATATATATATATATATATGTGTGTGTGTGTGTGTATATATATATATATATATATATATGTACCACAGCTTCTTTATCCATTCATCTGTTGATGGACATCTAGGTTGCTTCCATGTTCTAGCTATTGTAAATAGAATAGCATGGTTTTAATTTTTAACATTTTATTTTGGGATAATTTTTGACTTACAAAAGAGTTGCAAAAGTAGTACAGAGAGTTTCCATACACCCTTAACCCAGCTTTTGTAAATGTGATACAGTCATCAAAACTCAGAAATTAACATTGGTACAGTGCTGTTAACTCCTGACTTCATGTGTATTTCACCAGGTTTTCTGCTAAAGTTCTTTTTCACTTCCAGAAGTCAATCCAAGATCCTATGTTTTATTTAATTTTCATGTGTCCTTAGCCTCCTCCCACCTGTGACAGTTCTCAGTATTTCCCTGTTTTTCCTGACTTTGATACTTTTGAATGAAGAGTACTGATCAGTCATTTTGTAGAATGTTCCTCAATTTGAGTTTGTCTGATGTGTTCTTGTGATTAGACAGGTTTTGCATTCTTGGGAAGAACACCCTAGAGGTGATGTGCTCTTCTCAATATCACAACCTTCTCAATTTTTCAGTGAAATGGTTATAAGAAGGTTCAGTGGTTTGCCCCAAATCAGAGCTGCTAGTGCCAAAGCCAGGACTAGACCTCAAGTCTCACTTTTATGCTAGAGTTGTTAGTGCAAATCTGTAAATTCTTTCATGCATTTTTCAATACTACTGAATTATTCAGGATTATGACTGCTGAGCCCTTGATTGGCTCCTGCACAATAAAGTAGGGGGAAGGGGAGACTGGATGGTCAATGGACAGAAATCCTAAAAGAAAAATAGTACAGTTGACCCTTGAACAACATGGAGATTAGGGGCTCTGACCCTCCGCAAAGTAAAAAATCCATGTATAATTTATAGTCAGCTCTTTCTGTATACCTGGCTCCTCTGTGTCTGCAGTTACTCTGAATCTGAGGTTTCACATTGGCAAATTCATCCAGCTGTGGATTGCGTAGTATTTACTGTTGGGGAAAAGAAATCCACATATAAGTACACCCACACAGCTCAGACTTGAGTTGTTCAAGGGTCCCCTGTACTTTCAAATGCTCTGAAGTTGAGCACTTGCTCAGTGACTCTGCTAGTTCATGAATAGTAGGGGTGATGGTCAACACTTAGTGAACCCCAGCTATGTGCCAGGTCTAAACTCAGCATCACCATCTCCCCTTTCTAGAATCTCTGCTTTGCAGAAGAAGCTGAGAACCACATTTCCCAGAACCCCTGTCTCAGTATGATTCTGGTTTAGAGTTTGTTGATGAGAGGAATTGGCATGAAATTTGAAGTCAGATGAAAAGAAGCCGTTTTTCTCCACAAATGGGACACATGGGCAGACTGAGATTGACAGAAACTTCCTGAAGAACTCATGAGAATCACAGACTTCACTGCTGCAGATGGGTCAGGGTGGGAGGGGGCAATTGCCAGATAATCTTCATGAGCTTCCCAGTAATCTTTTGAGAATTTTCCACCTTGGTGCTTCAAGCTGAGGTCTCCAGTGTCTGTTTCTTTGATCTTTGGTGACACTGGCTTTGACCTATCTTTCCTACTTCTTTTAATACTTCTGTAAACCATTAATTGGGGCTTCTCAGGTGTCACAGTGGTAAAGGATCTGCTTGCCAATGCAGGAGACACAAGAGATGTGAGTTCAGTCTGTGGGTCAGGAAGATCCCCTAGAATAGAAAATGGCAACCCACTCCAGTATTCTTGCCTAGAAAATTCCATGGACAGAGGAGCCTGGCGGGCTATAGTCCACAGGATTGCAAAGAGTTGGACACGACTGAGGGGACATGCAGTAGCAGCAGCAAACTGCTCATTCCTGAGCTTCTTGAAGGCAAAGACTGTGTCATCAGTACCTAACACAGCGGTCTGGGATTAGTAGGTGGCCAATAAACAACGTCATTCCTCATTCATCTTGTCTTACTGTGCTTCAAATTCTACCCTTGTTACAATTTCTCTCTATTCATCTTCTGTGCCTTCATGTAGCTGAACTTGTTAAATCCATTCTTCAAAGTTGGTTTGTTTTGGAGTGTGAGAGAGCATGAGGACTTCTTAGTCTTGAGACTTCTATACAAAGGTAAATGTGCAGTAATGGTTGCAGCATCCTCTCTAATAGGATAAAAAATTAGAAGCAATATGTAAAAGGTAAGATATGTCTTTTGTACAGATATAAAAGGAATACATGTTAGAGATTTTATTTAACTAATGACAGAACTTGTCAGATGTCACAACCATTTAAAAGGACAATCCAAAGAACAGACACATTTATAGATTAGAATTATTAAAATTAAAGCACAAATGAAGAAAAAATTGGCTTTTCCCATAATTGGGGAGGAAAGTCAATTGAATCTTCAACAGACAATTTATTTGCATGTCTATAGATAAGAATTATTTTGCATTACTATCAGTTATATGCAATTTACAGAATGGAAAATCAGAATCAGATGACCAAGAGTGATGTTCTCTAAACAATGTACAGTTTACCACTGAAGCACAAATTTTTCCCTATAGGTGTAAATATCCATTAATAGATAATGGTAATATAAATTAAGAAACTACTATTACAGTGGGAGAGAGTAAAAAAGCTGGCTTGAAACTCAACATTCAGAAAACTAAGATCATGGCGTCCAGTCCCATCACTTCATGGCAAATAGATAGGGAAACAGTGGAAACAGTGACAGACTTTATTTTCTTGGGCTCCAAAATCACTGCAGATAGTGACTTCAGCCAGGAAATTAAAAGACGCTTGCTCCTTGAAAGAAAAGCTACCACCAACCTAGATAGCATATTTGAAAGCAGAGACATTACTTTGCCAACAAAAGTCTGTCTAGTCAAAGCTATGGTTTTTCCAGTAGTCTTGTATGGATGTGAGAATTGGAC
Organism: Ovis aries; assembly: GCF_016772045.2. Classification (NCBI taxonomy): domain Eukaryota; kingdom Metazoa; phylum Chordata; class Mammalia; order Artiodactyla; family Bovidae; genus Ovis; species Ovis aries. Next base: position 16,435,294 of record NC_056080.1, on the reverse strand, counting down.
CATGAACCAAGCTGAGCACCGAAGAATCGATGCTTTCGAACTGTGGTGTTGGAGAAGACTCTTGAGAGTCCCTTGGACTGCAAGGAAATCAAACCTGTAATCCTAAAGGAAATCAGTCCTGAATATCCATTGGAAGGACTGAAGCTGAAGCTCCAATACTTTGACCACCTGATGCAAAGAACTGACTCACTAGAAAAGACCTTGATGCTGGGAAAGACTGAAGGCAGGAGGAGAAGCAGATGACAGAGGATGAGATGGTTGAGTTGGATGGACATGAGTTTGAGCAAGCTCTGGGAGTTGGTGAGGGACAGGGAGGTCTGGCATGCAGCAGTCCATGGGGTTGCAAAGAGTCAGACATGACAGAGCAACTGAACTGTGTGGGAAAAAACACATCTGTTAAAAAGAATGGAGCAGATATTAAAGTGAAAAGCAAGACCTAGGTTGAAAATACTCACATGTGTCTGTCTGATAGAGGACTTGTATCCATTATATATTAAAAAATCTATAAATTGATAACAGTGAACACCCCAGTTTTAAAATGGGCAAAATTCTTGAATGGGCACTTCATGAAAGAAGATATAGAAATGTCCCATAAGCACATGAAAATGTGTTCAATATCATTGGTCATCAGGAAACTGAAAATTAAAGTTTTAAGGTGATACCAGCATACATCCACCAGAATGACTAACATGTAAGAACTGACAGTACAAAGTGCCTGGATTTGGACAATTGAAACTCCATACACTGCTGGTAGGAGTATAAAATGTCTCTGTGGAAAAATATTTGGTGGTCTCTAATAAAATTAAACATACACTACCTGTGACCCAACAGTTATAAGCATATTCTCAAGAGAAATGAGTCCACATGTCTACAGAAAAGTTTCTAAAAGAATGTTCATAGTAGCTTCATTTTCGAGAGCCCCAAACTGAAAACCCCAGTTGTGGTGGGAATACCATTCAGAAACAAAAACAAAAAAACACAAAACTAGCATACATGCAAAAATATGGATGAATCTCAAAGGTATTATGTTGCATGAAAGAATCCAGACACAGAATAGTTACTATGCGAGTCCTTGAATGTGAAGTGTAACAGGAAAACTAACGCTTGGTGTTGGGAGTCTGAGTCGTGAGTGGCTATATAAGTGGGTGGTGGTATTGACTTGAAGGGATGTGAGCGAATCCTTCTGGGGTGATGGAAATTCTATATATTGATCTGGATGGTGGTCGCATGAGAATAAACGTGAAAAATCCTCAAGCTGTGCTTAAGTAATGTGCATTTATTGTATATAAATTATTCTTCAACAAAGTACTATTGAAAAAAATGCAGTCAATCTAGATAAACTGACTTAAAATTTGTCCTTACAAAGACGTGTCTCTTAAGTTCAAACAGCAAGTCACAGAACAGTAAATGTAATGCAATTCCATTTGGATTATTAAAAACCACTGATGTGTGGTTATGGGCAATGTATGAATGCATCACAAAAGATGGAAGATACTTGTCTGAATATTTACTGTGGCTCTTCTGGGCAGTGGATAAGAATAGGTGTGGAGATAGTTTATGATTTGAATCATTTACAATGTAAATGTATGCATAATTTTAAAAGGCTAATTTTAATTCAAGTAATATTCACAGAATATTTGGGCTTCCATGGTGGCTCAGATGGTAAAGCATCTGCCTGCTGTGCAGGAGACCTGGGTTCGATCCCTGGGTTGGGAAGATCCCCTGGAGGAGGGCATGGCAACCCACTCCAGTACTCTGGCCTGGAGAATCGCCATGGACAGAGGAGCCTGGCGGGCTGCAGTCCATGGGGTCACAAAGAGTCGGACATAACTGAGTAACTAAGCATAGCATAATATTCACAGAAAATGGAATACACCATCTAAAAGAAGAGTGCTGAAAGGGATACTTAGGCAGTTGGACCAGGCTAGGCCTGAGGTCTCATCTGGATGTATTTTCAGAAAAAGTTATCTTGGCACATAGAGGGATTTTAGTCAGCTCTAAAAGACAGAGCCAGAGATGGTTTGTGAATCTAGTCTAGTGCAGAAATACAGTTTGGGTTTTGGCCCTCTAGTATTGTGTCTTTCACACTGCAGATCATTACCCATCAGTGTTGGTGAAATCAGTTTAATGAGTTGGAACTAGCATTTTTAAAAAATGAAATAGAAAATATCAGAGGGCAGTATTATTTTGGAAAATATTTGTCTCAGTTTGAAATCTATACTGATTTAGGAACTGAGTTGCCATGTAAAATGTGTTTCTTATTCAGGTCACAAGTGAAAAATAATGAAACCTACTGGCTCTGGTAACTTTAGCTCTGCTCTGCTTAGGTCACTGCATTGATGAGTGCAGGGTGACTGGTTTTTCCCTTGCCCTGCAATTTAGAGAGACTTAAGGGACAGTCCATGGGAAGGGGAATGATTTTTCCTCTGGCTCCAAGGACAGCACTAGCTTCCCTTCAATCAGAGTCACAAGTGACTCCATCAGCAATGGCCTTTGGCATCCAGATCAGATTTGGGAAGCAGGGACTGTACCACAGTGGGTTGTGTTTAGTGGAATGAACTTCCTTGTTGTTACATTCCACCTGTCTTTTGATCCTTGAAATACTTTCTTTTTAGTCCTTGAAACCCACGTTGTTGTTTTAAACAAAAGCAATTTTATTTTATTTTTTAAACTTTTAAATTTTATATTGGAGTGTACCTGATTAACAATGTTGTGATAGTTTTAGGTGGACAGCAAAGGGACTCAGCCATACATACACATGTATCCATTCTCCCCCAAACTTTCCTTCCATCGAGAAATAAAAGCTATTTTAGATGTCTGTTTAAAGGAAATGCCAACTGCCAGACTTCAAGATGTAGTCAATGATAGGTTTCTCCTCTTTCCCCATCTCAAACACAGAAAGAGTGATGTGGGAATGGGTCGGGTCGGGGGGTGGGGGGAGACAGGCAGACACATAAAGAAAAAGGAACATATATATTACCAGGACCATTAATAACACATATATTAAAGGACCAATATGTTATCCTTATCCCTAAATGGCCAGATAAAAGTGAAGGTGGAGGTCACTCAGTCATGTCCGGCTCTTTGCAACCCTATGGACTATACAGTCCATGGAATTTTCCAGGCCAGAATACTGAAGTGGGTAGCCTTTTCCTACTCCAGGGGATCTTCCCAACCCAGGGATCGAACCCAGGTCTCCCACACTGCAGGTGAATTCTTTACCAGCTGAGCCACAAGGGAAGCCCAAGAACAGTGGAGTGGATAGCCTATCCTTTCTCTAGCAGATCTTCCCAACCCAGGAATTGAACCCAGGTCTCCTGCATTGCAGGTGGATTCTTTACCAACTGAGCTATGAGGGAAGCCCAGATGGCCAGGTAAAGGCCCTGCTTAATTGAGATATCTGACTTAGACAGGCCCATTCAAGCCCAGCCTGAGGAGGCACTAATATATTTGCATTGCTATCATATTCATTTCTCAAGAATGTTGATACTTCAGGTTTTTAATGGCACCACTTCAGTGAATTTCTAGGTAAGTCACTTTCTTTAAAGTGATGTTACTGAAATAAAATATTCATTTTAGTGGATATCACTTTTCTCTATTAACGCTTGCATTTTCAAATTAATTGGTTTGCTTAAGTGATGAATGGTGCCTATTTATGGAAGATGTAACATATTGATATGTTATTGCAGTGCCTGGCAATGTAGTATCCTGTACTTATATCTGTGCTTACTTACTGGGCTCCAAGAGTAATTATAGTTTTAACACCATTTTAATCTGCCTAAGAATGTGCTCAGTGTGCTCAGTTGTGTCCAACTCTTTGCTACCCTTTGGACTAGCCTGCCAGGCTCCGTTGTCTGTGGGATTTTTCAGGCAAGAATACTGGAGTCGGTGGCCATTTCCTTCTCCAAGGGATCTTCCTGACCGAGGGATCGAATCCTCATCTCTTGCATTGTAGGTGGATTCTTTACCATTGGGGAAGCCAGTGCTTAAAAATACTAAGTAAAGTTGTCACCAAATTTACAAACTGTGGGCTTAAGAACAGAAGTGTTCACATAGGCACATTTACCAGCTTGTCAGTCACTAAAGCACAGTAATTAATTCATAGACTTTAGCATGCATCTGTGTATGCAGGCAAGTATTCTAATGTGTGATGAGTATGATACACAAGGCCATTATCAAATACTATTTGGGTCTATTGAGGGGTGGCAGAGGGAGTCAAGCTTTGTTATTCTTATATTAAAGACTGACTCTTTTTTCTCAGATGGGCCTGTGCTTTCTAGATTATTACTCTAGAAAAACAGCTTTCAAACTTTATTCTAAGAAACCCCAGGGATTTCACAAATGTTTGATTAGAGTATCATTGAAAGCAGCATTAAAAACTTTAACCTCTCATTAATGGAATTATTGTTCATTTTCTTAGATGTGATGATAGCATTGTGGTGGTGTAGATTGCATTTATTTTTGAGTAGTGCCTGCATAAGTATTTAGGAGACAAGTGAGATTATGTCTTCAATCCTACTTTCAAATTGTATAGCAAAAAGAAAAGATAGGGAAAAAGAAAGTATGCTAATAATTACTGAATCTCAGTGGGAGTATATGATTATTTGTGGTGTTAGTCCTTCTGTAGATTTGATGATTTTCAAAGTGAAAATTAGGGGAAGTTGTGTGTATTCACTGAGGGACCAAACTCAGATCTCCTGCATTGCAGGCAGATTCTTTACTGACTGAGCCACCAGGGAAGCCCTATATATATGTTGTTGTTTGGTCGCTAAGTCGTGTCTGACTCTTTCTGACCCCATGGAGTGCAGCACGCCAGGCTTCCCTGTCCTTCACTGTCTCCCGTAGTTTTGCTCAGATTCATGTCCATTGAGTCAGTGATGCCATCTAACCATCTCGTCCTCTGCTGCCCCCTTCTCCTGCCCTCAGTCTTTCCCAGCATCAGGGTCTTTTTCAGTGAGTTGGCTCTTCACATCAGGTAGCCAGAGTATTGGAGCTTTAGCTTCAGTATCAGTCGTTGCAATGAATATTCAGGGTTGATTTCCTTTAGGATGGACTGGTTGGATCTCCTTTCAGTCCAAGGGACTCTCAAGAGTCTTCTCCAACATCACAGTTCAAAAGCCTCAATTCTTCAGTGCTCAGCCTTATTTATGGTCCAACTCTCACATCCATAAAACAACAACTCTGTGTGTGTGTGTGTGTATAAGACACATATATGTTACATGTATATGGAGAGAAAGTGTTAAAACATAGAAAAAGGAGAGTGCTTCTTAGATCCAGGTGTAGGCTACATGGGTATATGTTGTTCCTTCAACTGTCTGGAACACTGAGGCAGGTGTTTCCCTGCAGAAGGTAGTGGTGGAGTGCTTTTGTGGGGGAATGAATGCAATAGGATTCATCAGGAGGAGGAGTTAGTCACAGCTAAGGCCTCAGTTCAAATCATGGAGCTCTGTGGCTGGGATGGCCCTTCCCTGTTGTCTTGTTTGAAGCATGGGGGTGAAGGCTTTATGCCTCCTCACCTGCCAGTCATTGGGTGTGAGCTGCCTGCCATTGGGTGTGTGACTTTGCGTGAGGTGGCTCTCTTTGGCTGAGAGCAGTTCCCAGATGGAGCCTCAGCTGACAGCTGTCAGCCTCAAACACTGCATCTGGGGGATGGGCATGTCTATCCTGAAGGGGAGGTCTGGGTGGCTCACCACAGCATCCTCTATGCAGTTTTTCTTTCTGGTATGTTCATTTGCTTACTGGAGTCATATTCTTGTAAATGTGTTATTATTTTGGAAGTTTACAGCCTTGTCATGTGTTTGTTTTGCTGGTGGTGTTTTTTCACCCCCAGTGATTTAAGCTTATAGGTTGGTCCTCATGTAAAGTACTGCCCCCATTCATGTGTGCTGTGCTCAGTTATATGTCAGCATCCCCAAATAAAAGAACTTGTAATAGTTCTCATTATGTCAGTATCATATGACACACAGTTGTAGGTTTTATATTTTCATTTTCCCCTTTCTTTCTTTTTTGGTAAACCTTGAGTGCTGCTTATCTGGGCAGCACTTAGAATTTATAAAATACGTTTAGACAAATACCACTTTTAAATCTACTTTATATATTGAAGATTCAAGTAAGACATAGTCTACATGAAAAGGAATTTGCTCCTTGAAAGCTATTGGTCTACAATTCTTCTCTAGTCTCTACCCAAGGCAAGACAGTGCTTGACTTCCAGATATGCCATGTGAAGTTTGAAAACAATAAAAAAGAAAAAGAAAAAGTTTGTGATGCTAAGTATGACTGGTATCTGACTCTGCTGAGCCTATCCATTCTGATCATAACTGAGCAAGAACACTTTGCCTTGTCTGCATGCACTGGTCACTTTCTGGAACGAGAACAAGAAAGAACAAGGGAGGTTCTTTCCTGGTTATTTTAAGCACTTGTTTCCTTCTGATTTTCTTGTTTCCCTCATGCCATAGTTTTTAATATGAGCTTCATTTATTCAGACAAGGGTATAATATTATCCCCCTGGAGGAAAAAAATAATAATTCCAAAAGCAGAGCCCACATGTTGCAGAGAATTCAAAGTTATTCTTCCTGGGGAAAAAAGCCTTATTTACTTTAGAATGGATTTGACCTTTTAAAACATGGATACAAGAGTGGGCAGGTTTGCCCAGACAGTCACTGCTTTCATGAAAGGTCTCCAGAGAAAGACCAGTCCCCACTGAAAGTGACAGTGTTGAATGTTGCAGTTGCCGCCTGGAAATCCCACTGCAGTCTCAGGATACCTTTGGAGAGTTGACCTATGCAACTTTTTAGAGCAGACATAGACAAATCATTTGTGACAACCATAATATGAAGAATTGCTAACCCTTCCTGGCCCCATGTCCTTACTAAATTCCAACCTTAAATAGTCTGCTCTTCTTTAGTGCGTTCTCCCTCTGCAGTAGCCTAGTACAGCCCTTATTCTATGGTGTCATATTGTAAATAGCACCATTAGTACCCAGCTATGGTGCTGAGGTACTAATGCTGAGGGTGCTTACTAAATACTGTGTTCATTGGTTATGTTTTACAATAAATTCCTTATATTTCAGAAGATCAAAATGAAATGTTAATGACTTAATTATTTCTGACATTAAGCAGTAAGTACAGGGACTTTCCTAGTGGTCTAGTGGTTAAGGATCCACCTGGCAATGCAGGAGACACAGGTTCAATCCCTGATCTGGAAAGGTCCCACCTGCTGCAGAGCAACTAAGCCCATTCGCCACAACTACTGAGCTTGTGCTCTAGAGCTTGGGAACCACAACTACTGAGCCTACATGCTCTAGAGCTCATGCTCTGCAATAAGAGAAGCCACCACAGTGATAAGCCTACACATTGCAACTAGAGAGCAGTCCCCTCTTGCTGCAACTAGAGAAAATCCTTTGCGACAATGGAGACCCAGTACAGCCAAAAATTTAAATAAATAAATAAAACAAAACCACAATGAGGTACCACTTCACACCAGTCAGAATGGCTGCGATCCAAAAATCTGCAAGCAATAAATGCTGGAGAGGGTGTGGAGAAAAGGGAACCCTCCTACACTGTTGGTGGGAATGCAAACTAGTACAGCCACTATGGAGATTCCTTAAAAAATTGCAAATAGAACTACCTTATGACCCAGCAATCCCACTTCTGGGCATACACACCGAGGAAACCAGAATTGAAAGAGACACATGTACCCCAATGTTCATCGCAGCGCTGTTTATAATAGCCAGGACATGGAAACAACCTAGATGTCCATCAGCAGATGAATGGATAAGAAAGCTGTGGTACATATACACAATGGAGTATTACTCAGCCGTAAAAAGAATTCATTTGAATCAGTTCTGATGAGATGGATGAAACTGGAGCTGATTATACAGAGTGAAGTAAGCCAGAAAGAAAAACACCAATACAGTATACTAACACATATATATGGAATTTAGGAAGATGGCAATGACGACCCTGTATGCAAGACAGGAAAAAAGACACAGATGTGTATAACGGACTTTTGGACTCAGAGGGAGAGGGAGAGGGTGGGATGATTTGGGAGAATGGGAATTCTAACATTTATACTATCATGTAAGAATTGAATCGCCAGTCTATGTCTGATGCAGGGTGCAGCATGCTTGGGGCTGGTGCATGGGGATGACCCAGAGAGATGTTGTGGGGAGGGAGGTGGGAGGGGGGTTCATGTTTGGGAATGCATTTAAGAAAGATTTTAAAATTAAAAAAAAAAAAAGAAGAATCCACTTTCCAATGCAATGGACATGGATTTGATCCCTGGTTGAGGAACTAAGATCCCACATGCCACAGGGCAAGTAAGTCTGCATACGACAACTAGAGAAGCCTGAGCACCACAATGAGAAGCCCTTGCACTGCAACTGCAGAAAGCCTGATGCAACAAAGACCCAGTGCAACAACAGCAATAAAAAGCAGTAAGTACAAATTGTGCAAAACATGATGCAGTTTTTTTTAAAGTGTGAAAGATTGTCTTAGTTTGAGTTCCTGTAGACATAGATCTCAAGACAAGGATTCAAGTGCAAATCATTTAACTGAGAGGTGAAGGAAACACTGGAGTGGGGTGAGGAAATGAGACATACATGGGAAGAAGCTAATATCAGGTGCTACTGGAGCTTAAGCCTACTGAGGATCTCTGGAGGTGGTATAAGAAACTCAGAGTTCTCCTACTTGAGGGTGAGGAAGCTGAAGCATTTCATAGACAGATCCCGTCAGTTCTGGGTTGAGGACTGTGAGGGTTGAAGGAGCCTTAATTTTCTAGCACTTTCATAAAGCCCTGGTGGCAAAAATGGGCTTTATGTTAGTGGGTTAGGGATATGTGTGGGTGCTACAAATATGCTATTGGATATCCAGAATGATATGCCAATATTTTTCAACAAGATCTGGCACTTCTATCATTAAAGAATTTTTTTTTTCCTGGTGATGGGCAGGAGGCTGGTTTCATTTACTTGAGTTTTGTAGCTAAGAATAATAATACTTTTTCAACCTTACAGATTTAATGTAAGGATCAAGTAATAATATCCGTGAAAGTACAACAGAAATGGAAGATGGAAGTTGAAATGATTTGATTGTTTGCAATGGATAGAAAAATGAACCAAGGAAGAACAGCAAACTGGAAAATAAAACTCACAGATTTTTTCTTGTTTTACTGTCTTTTAAGTGGTTTTGCTTCTGAATCCCAAAATATTGAGTTTGAAGTGATTTCGTTTATTTCATGTTTCCTGATTCATCAGAAAGCCTTCTTGGAATCTGACATGTACTTTGGGACCATTGACCAGCTGTTCCTGACTTGGCCACATGAAGCTCAGACTGTCTCAGTCTCTGAACTAAAAAGAACCAATAGGGACTTCCCTGGTGGTCTAGTGGCTAAGACTCCATGCTTCCAATGCAATGATCTGGGTTCAATCCCTGGTAGGGGAACTAGATCCCACATGCTGCAACTAAGAGTTCACGTGCTACAACTAAAGATCCCACATGCTGCAATGAAGATCAAAGATCCTACAACTAAGACCCTGCATGGCCAAATAAATACAAATAAAAAATTAAAAAACAACAGAGCCAATAGTATTAGCAGATCTCTTACCACTAGGAATGCAAGGTTAATATTATTGTCTCTTTGTAATCAATTTTTGTAACTGTTACATTTGATTTCAAAATGAGTGTGTATTCTCTATTCATTGAGTGTAATATTCTTTGTATAGATACTAGATCAGGCTGTGTTTTTAGTGTGGATTTAATCTTTACTGTTTTTAATGTATATATATTTCTTGCCTACCTTATTGATAACTTTTTGAGAGAAGTTAACTAGAAATCTTTAACGATGGTGAATCTGTTATAAAAATGTGACTCCGTATTTTGAAATTACATTATTCAGTGATACAGGTTCAAAATTATTACAGCTTCCTTGTTCTTTTTATCATCTAGTTAGGTTCTGCTTTATTCTTTCTGTCTTTCTCCTTTAAGTTCTGTTTTGCCAGATTTTAATTTTGCTAGATAGATTTTTTGTTGTTATTTGTCTGGTATATATATATTTTCTAATTCTTTTATCTTACGTATGTCACTGTGTTTTAGATGTGCCTCCTAGAAATAGCCCATATCTAGTTTTTTTTTCACCTACCAAATATTAATAGGAATAGATTTACTTACCTATTAAAGATAGTGATTAAAAACCATAGATTACTGCTGTATTTGGGTTTAATTTTTGCTTTCTTGTTTTGTTCCTCTTTATTTTTTCATTTTTGTTTTCTTCTGGTTTGAAAGTTATCCACTCTAGTTATATTTTTGTCATTCATTTCTTACTCCCATTTTGAATTGCCTTTTGACCTTTTGTTACTAATGAAATGTTTTCTGCAAGGTTAATTGTCTTTCCTTATTGTGGAATAGAGTGAAAATATTATAAACATTTATCTTATGGAAGAACATTCATGGCACATTTGAGGGTTGTTGCTGTGTACCTAATGACGTATAGTGTGTTGCTTTAATCCATGCACAGAGGATACAAGCACAAATTACTTAAATCTTCCCAAACTTTCTTTGGCATTTCTATCCACATAATTTGGCTGACTCTCCCTTTTCTTCCCCTTTCTCTTTCCTCATGATTTTTCTCCAGTAGCCTTTGAAAGGACCCTTAAATAGTGACAGGAGTTGTAACAGGTAGCATGAAGGAAAGTCAGGTATATCAAGTCCCCAAGCCTCAGCTACCCAATTCTGTAAAATTAATAGTTTTTAAAGGGAAACTATTTTTTTTTCCTCTCTCTCCATTTGTGTGACAGCTTTGTCCTGCGACACATGCACCTTCAGCTGACTTTCCAAAGCCTTCTATTTTGGAGGTCATAATTTTGACTGATAGGCCTATAATTAGTAAGTGCTCATTAAGTACCCTGTCCGGAGTATTTCTGTGGGATGGTAGAGAATGTTCTTAGCAGCTGCCAGGGTGATAACAGTCCTGCAGATTGGCATGACTCCAAAAGTACTAAAGAACTTTGTTAATATTAAAAGCAAATGAACAAAGAAGCATAGCAGTAGCTGTAGCAGCAACTATAGCAATGGAGAAAATAGTGTGAATGCTTTTTAGTCACCAAATCTAAGGACCTCATTTTTCTCCATAGTGTTCAAAGCTTGATACTCTCGGTTTTCCTCCCACCCATCTGAAGTCATGCCTCTTTCTACTGACTCTTTGTCCTCCTGCCTCCTAGCTACAGGTGTTTTCCACCTGTTCATCTGGAGTCCTTTTCTCTCTTCTGTGATCCTGCCCTACACAGAGCATTCCATTCCATTGGCTTCAAATATAAACTTTATGCCTTCCAAATCCACATCTCTCTTTTACTCAAACTCCAGTTCCATGTTTTTAATTGCTTGCTGAGTGTTTTCCCTGTACAGGTCCTGCTAAAGCCTTAACTAAATGCACCTAAAGTCATACTCTTTCCTTGAAAGCAACTTTCACACTCTGCTGCTGCTGCTGCTGCTAAGCCGCTTCAGTCGTGTCCAACTCTGTGCGACCCCGTAGACGGCAGCCCACCAGGCTCTGCCGTCCCTGGGATTCTCCAGGCAAGAACACTGGAGTGGGTTGCCATTTCCTTCTCCAATGCAAGAAAGTGAAAAGTGAAAGTGAAGTCACTCAGTCGTGTCTGACTCTTCGTGACCCCATGGACTGTAGCCTACCAGGCTCCTCCATCCATGGGATTTTCCAGGCAAGAGTACTGGAGTGGGGTGCCATCGCCTTCTCCGTTCCACACTGTATGACACAGCAGTTCCACTCTTACATATAATGAATAACGAAGTCGCTCAGTCGTGTCTGACTCTTTGCGACCCCATGGACTGTAGCCTACCAGGCTCCTCCATCAACGGGATTTTCTAGGCAAGAATACTGGAGTGGGTTGCCATTTCCTTCTCCAGCTCTTATATAGGTAGCATAGAAAGAAATGTGTGCATAGTACACCAAGAGATGTGTAGTTAGAATGTTCATGGAAATGATAAATCATGACCAAATAGAAATTGACTCAGGAATGTAAAGTTGAGTTAAAATTAGAAAATCCAGCAGTTTAATATATCACATTAATAGAATAAAGGGGGGGAATGTGATCATTTCAATAGCTGTAGAAATTCATTTGATAATATTAAACATCCTTTAATGGTAGAAACTCTTAGCAAAGTCAGAGAAGATGGGAACATCCTTAATTTCTAAAAGACTTACTGTGAACATGCTGTGCTGTGCTTAGTCGCTCAGTCATGTCCAACTCTTTGCGACTCCTTGAACTGCGTCCTGGCAGGCTCCTCGTCCAAGGTATTCTCCAGGCAAGAATACTGGAGTGGGTTGCTGTGCTCTCCTCCAGAGGTTCTTCCCAATCCAGGAGTCGAACCCAGGTCTCCTGCATTACAGGCAGATTCTTTACCATCTGAGCCACCAGGGAAGCCCTACTGCGAACATACTAAATGGTAAAATGTTGAAAACTTTCCCTTGGAGATCAGGAATAAGAGAAGGATGCCCTGATAACCACTGTAATTCCACATTGTTCAGAGTGTTCTGGCTAGTACACAAAACAAGAAAAAGGCATAAGAATTGTAAAGAAAAAACCAGAAAACTGACATTATTTATATATATGATTATGTTCATAGAAAATCCAAATGATTTAACAGATAAACTATTTGAATTAATACGAGAATTTTAGCACAGACCCTGGATGTAAATGCTCAATAGTCCAAAATCCAATATATTTCTCTATACCAGCAACAAACTGAAAAGAAATTGATATAAAATACCAAGAAACACATCTAATAAAGGATGTGCAAGATTCTACAGAAAAAAAAATGATAAAACCTTATTCTCAGACATTAAAAGAGTATAAGAATGGGAAGATATACAATAGTAAATATTAACACAAAAGACGCCCATTCTCCCCAAATTCATTTCTAAATTTAATGCAATTCCAATGAATATTTTTTGGTGGATATTGACAAACTGATTTTAAAATTCCTATGGAAATCCAAAAGGCCAAGTTAACCATTACCCTTTTAAGCAGAGGAATAAGGGAGAAAACTTGATCCATTGGATAAGAAGGCTATTATAAATCTATAGTAATCAAGACAGTATATCATTTTTCAGGGATAGAAAAATAGACCAATGGAGTAGAATGAATAATCCAGAAACATATCCACAGTTAAGGTTAATGTATGGTGTATGTTGCACTCTAGAAGAGAATTGTCAGTCCTTAGAATGAATAGTACTGAGACAATGGGTGCATGTGTGTATGCTCAGTAGCTCAGTCGTGTCTGACTGTTTGCAGTTTCATGGGGTGTAGCTCGCAAGCCTACTCTGTCCATGGAATTTTCCAGGCAAGTATACTGAAGTGGGTTGCCATTTTCTACTTCAAGGGATCTTTGCAACCCTGAGATCGAATCCTTATCTCTTGTTTCTCCAGCCTTGGCAAGTGGATTCTTTACCACTAGCACCACCTGGGAAGCCCGGACAATGTGTTCAATTCATTCTCTAAGTCTTGTCTGTCTCTTTGTGACCCCATGGACTGAAGCACACCAGGCTTCCCTGTCCATCACCAATGCCTGGAGCTTGCTCAAACTCATATCCATTGAGTCAGTGATGCCATCCAACCATATTATCCTCTGTCGTCCCCTTCTCCTGCCTTCAATCTTTTCCGGTATCAGTGTCTTTTCCAGTGAGTCAGTTCTTCATAACAAGTGGCCAGTGTATTGGAGCTTCAGCTTCAGCATCAGTCCTTCCAATGAATATTCAAGACTGATTTCCTTTAGGATGGACTGGTTGGATCTCCTTGCAGTCCAAGGGACTCTCAAGAGTCTTCTCCAACACCACAGTTCAAAAGCATCAAGTCTTTGGCACTCAACTTGTTTTATGGTCCAACTCTCATATCTATACATGACTACTGGAAAAACCATAGCTTTGACTAGACGGACTTTGTTGGCAAAGTAATGTCTCTGGTTTTTACTATTCTGTCTGGTTGATCATAGCTTTTCTTCCAGGGAGCAAGCGTCTTTTAATTTCATGGCTGCAGTCACCATCTGCAGTGATTTTGGAGCCCCCCAAAATAAAGTCTCTATTTGCCGTGAAGTGATGGGACCAGATGCCATGATTTTCGTTTTTTGAATGCTGAGTTTTAAGCCAGCTTTTTCACTCTTCTGTTTCACTTTCATCAAGAGGCTTTTAGTTCCTCTTCTCTTTTTGCCATGAGGGTGGTGTCATCTGCATATCTGGGGTTATTGATATTTCTCCCGGCAATCTTGATTCCAGCTTGTGCTTCCTCCAGCCCAGCATTTCTCATGATGTACTCTGCATATAAGTTAAATAAGCAGGGTGACAATATACAGCCTTGGCGTACTCCTTTCCCAATTTGGAACCATTCCATTGTTCCATTTCTGGTTCTATCTGTTGCTTCTTGACCTGCGTACAGATTTCTCAGGAGGCAGGTAAGGTGGTCTGGTAGTCCCATTTCTTGAAGATTTTTCCACAGTTTGTTGTGATCCACACAGTCAACGGCTTTGGCGTAGTCAGTGAAGCAGAAGTAGATGTTTTTCTGGAATTCTCTTGCTTTTTCTATGATCCAGTGGATGTTGGCAATTTGATCTCTGGTTCTTCTGCCTTTTCTAAATCCAGCTTGAACATCTGGAAGTTCATGGTTCACATACTGTTGAAGCCTGGCTTCAAGAATTTGAGCATTGCTTTTCTAGTGTGTGAGATGAGTGTGTGCGGTAGTTTGAACATTCTTTGGCATTGTCTTTGGGATTGGAAGGAAAACTGATCTTTTCCAGTCCTGTGGCCACTGTTGACTTTTACAAATCTGCTGGCATATTGAGTGCAGCACTTTCAAAGCATCACTTTTTAGGATTCGAAATAGCTCAGCTGGAATTCTATCACCTCCACTAGCTTTGTTTGTAGTGATGCTTCCTAAGGCCCACTTGACCTCAGAGTCCAGGATGTCAGGCTCTAGGTGACAATGTGTAACTGTGATTAAATTAAACTTCTATCTCATGCTATATCCCCACATCTATTACAGGTGTACTAAAAGCCTAAACATGAAAAATGAAAAAGTTCCGAAAAGACAATATAAAGTATCTTCATGAGGTTGGGGAGTAGGGAAGAATCGCATAAACGAGATACAGAAGATACCTAACCGTAGGAAAGAGGCATTATTGATAAATTAGATATTAACTTTAAGTACTGTTTATTAGAGAACTCTGTAAGAGTGAAACGGTAAATCACAGGGTGAGAGAAGATATTTGCAAACTTCTGCAACTGACAAAACTGGTGTATTAAAAACTCATATAGGCAAGTCTTGAGGAAAAGGATGAGGGTGGTTTTGACAGACACATTTGGGGAAAACTGAAGCCAATGAACTTTTGCCTCATTTACTGCTTAAAAGTTTCAGAGGAGTCTTCTGGACAGAGACCTTTTGCTATCATGGGATGTCTCAGCCTAATAAAGAGAGGCATGGTCAGACATAGTATTTTAGGTCATGTTCACTCAAAGCAGAGCTTGAGACAGGGATCCCAGTGCATGCTGCTTATTGGAGGAATGCTCCTAGGAGAAAGGAAATGTGTGAAAGGTGATAGGGCAGGGGAAGGTGCTAGGCAAGTATGTGTTCTTAGCTTCAGCCTGAACCCACAGGGAGTACTATAGCATGAACTGCACCACAGAACTGTTTCCCCTTGAGATAAGGAGGCCAGAAGTACATACCTATGTGGCATTTAGTCATTGACTGTGGGCTGTACCACAAAGGTGGGAAGTGGACATAGCTTCCTAAACAGATGTGGCTCTTGCTCAGCTGGGGAAATTTTCCAAAGAAGAGGACTTTGTAAACTATTAGCAGGCAGCTCACAACATCTGGAGGGAGGGGTGAATTAATTTGTAACAGGTATCACTGTGGAGCAGCAAGAGTATCCTCTGCAGTGAGGACTTGGTTAGTATGCCTGA
This sequence comes from Ovis aries, assembly GCF_016772045.2. Classification (NCBI taxonomy): domain Eukaryota; kingdom Metazoa; phylum Chordata; class Mammalia; order Artiodactyla; family Bovidae; genus Ovis; species Ovis aries. Next base: position 16,419,337 of record NC_056080.1, on the reverse strand, counting down.
GTCAATCTAAGTTCCCTTGTGGTGTGGATCTTATGTTGGAGCCCAGAAGTCTAAATGAGACTGGACATCACAGGGCGCGGTGATCTAGAGTAGAGGATAAAGAGTGAGCTCTGTTTGCAGAAGGCAAAGAGGAGGTTGTGACAGGGACTCAGAAGAATTTCTAGAGAGGAGATTGAAACAGCCACATAAAGAGGGCCAATGTTCTCCTAGAACACTGACTGAGCCAAAAACACAAAACCAGAAGCACATCACAAGCTCATCGGCTGGCAACATTGACTTTTTACAGCCAGCAGTGAACACAGCATGAGAGAATATAAGGACATCTCTGTAAGATCAGCCCATTTCCATCATCTAAGCTCTAACCTCGAGAAGACCCTAGGCATTGAAAATAAGTGCCATTGGGGTTTGTGAAGAATAATATGTTAGGCTTTTAAGAAATAAACCACAGTTACACTACACACCTGAATCTGTAGCATAAGTGAAATGTCAATACTCACTTTAAAACACCTTACCGCCACTAGATTGTTATAGTCAGATACATAAATGGAGTAAACAAAAGTTTGACCTTTGACAACAGGATCATTAACCCTTTGAGAGCAAGGTGATTAAACCCACACATTGAAGTGTTAGATAATTCTATTTTATCTCATATTATTTCCCCTAATGAAGTTTGAAATTCACCCTCTTGTTTCATCCCACATGTGTTACCAAGAGCCACTGGTAAAAGTCAAAAGACACCATGGAAGAAGAAAACTTGACTAGAAATTGCATTGGGATATCTATTACTGGGCTTCCCTGGGTGGCTCAGCAGTAAAGAAGCCACCTGTGATGTGGAAGATGCAGGAGACACCACAAATTCAATCCCGGGTCGGGAAGATACCCTGGAGGAGGTCATGGCAACCCACTCCAGTATTCTTGCCTTGGAGAATCCCATGGACAGAGGAGCCTAGTAGGCTATAGTTCATAGGGTCGCACAGAGTCTGACATGACTAAAACTACTGAGCACATGTCGGTTACTGATTTAGAGAAAAATCACTTTAGACTCAGGCATCACACCACAATGCCAGATTTATATATATATATATATATATATATATATATATATATATATATATATATATATATATATATCAGTTCAGTTCAGTCGCTCAGTCATGTCTAACTCTTTGCGACCTCATGAATTGTAGCACGCCAGGCCTCCCTGTCCATCACCAACTCCCGGAGTTCACTCAAACTCATGTCAGTCGGTGATGCCATCCAGCCATCTCATCCTGTGTCATCCCCTTCTCCTCCTGCCCCCAGCATCAGAGTCTTTTTCAATGAGTCAACCCTTCCCATGAGGTGGCCAGAGTACTGCAGTTTCAGCTTTAGCATCAATCCTTCCAAAGAACAGTCAGGACCAATCTCCTTCAGAATGGGCTGGTTGGATCTCCTTGCAGTCCAAGGGACTCTCCAGAGTCTTCTCCAACACCACAGTTCAAAAGCATCAATTCTTCGGCGCTCAGCCTTCTTCACAGTCCAACTCTCACATCCATACATGACCACTGGAAAAACCATAGCCTTGACTAGACGGACCTTTGTTGGCAAAGTAATGTCTCTTCTTTTGAATATGCTATCTGCTGCTGCTGCTGCTAAGTCACTTCAGTCGTGTCCGACTCTGTGCGACCCCATAGACAGCAGCCCACCAGGCTCCCCTGTCCCTGGGATTCTCCAGGCAAGAACACTGGAGTGGGTTGCCATTTCCTTCTCCAATGCATGAAAGTGAAAAGTGAAAGTGAAGTCGCTCAGTCGTGTCCGACCCTCAGCGACCCCATGGACTGCAGCCTTCCAGGCTCCTCCGTCCATGGGATTTTCCAGGCAAGAGTACTGGAGTGGGGTGCCATTGGCTTCTCTGGAATATGCTATCTAGGTTGGTCATAACTTTCCTTCCAAGGAGTAAGCGTCTTTTAATTTCATAGCTGCAATTACCATCTGCAGTGATTTTGGAGCCCCCCAAAATAAAGTCTGCCACTGTTTCCATTGTTTCCCCATCTATTTGCCATGAAGTGATGGGACTGGATGCCATGATCTTCGTTTTTTGAATTTTGAGTTTTAAGCCAGCTTTTTCACTCTCCTTTCACCTTCATCAAGAGGCTTTTTAGTTCTTCTTCACTTTCTGCCATAAGGGTGGTGTCATCTGCATATCTGAGGTTATTGATGTTTCTCCCAGCAATCCTGATTCCAGCTTGTGTTTCTTCCAGTCCAGCGTTTCTCATGATGTACTCTGCATATAAGTTAAATAAGCAGGGTGACAATATACAGCCTTGACCTACTCCTTTTCCTATTTGGAACCAGTCTGTTGTTCCATGTCCAGTTCTAACTGTTGCTTCCTGACCTGCATACAAATTTCTCAAGAGGCAGGCCAGGTGGTCTGGAATTCCCATCTCTTTCAGAATTTTCCACAGTTTATTGTGATCCACACAGTCAAAGGCATAGTCAATAAAGCAGAAATAGATGTTTTTCTGGAACTCTCTTGCTTTTTCCATGATCCAGCGGATGTTGGCAATTTGATCTCTGGTTCCTTTGCCTTTTCTAAAACAAGCTTGAACATCAGGGAGTTCACGGTTCACGTATTGCTGAAGCCTGGCTTGGAGAATTTTGAGCATTACTTTACTAGCGTGTGAGCTGAGTGCAATTGTGCGGTAGTTTGAGCATTCTTTGGCATTGCCTTTCTTTGGGATTGGAATGAAAACTGACCTTTTCCAGTCCTGTGGCCACTGCTGAGTTTTCCAAATTTGCTGGCATATTGAGTGCAGGACTTTCACATATATATATGTGTGTGTATATATATATATATATAAAATTAATTCATAAGGAAAAACATTGAACTTTATGTGGTCTCTGGCATTCTCTATAAATTTTATAAGCTTTAAAATGAAAGCCATCACAATTATAACTGACAATTTTTGGCTATGTAAAAATTTAAAGCTTAGTATATAAGAAACTAAAAAACACAGGGGAAATATTTTTTAACAAATATGAAAAACAGAGGTTTAATATCTTAGTAAAATTTTTAAAAATGATATCTTAATAATAAAGAAGAAAAAGACTAGCAATTCCAAATGAGGATCTATGCTAAATAAAGAAGTATATGGGAAATAGTTATTGAGTATAGTATTATGGCTAGACACAGTTCTAGGTACTAGTAATTGAAGAAAACAAAGCAAATAACTAATTTGATACTAGAAAAACTGATACTTTCATATACTGCTGATGGAAGTAAAATTATGCAATCCCAATTGAATTTGGCCATACCTATCAAGTGATAATATTGTTTTAAGTCAGGGATTTTACTTTGGGGAACATATCTCCAGAGGAAAAACTAATCCAAAGAGGGGAAGAGAACATGTGTCTGAAGATGTTCATCACATTCTATTTTATAAAGAGAGAGAAAAAAATATATATGTGAAAACCGTTAAAGTATTTAGAATTTTTATTGAGGGTTTCTCAAATTTATTTTTCTATATAATCTCTTTTTCATAGAATATTAAGTTGCTTGAGAACATGCCTTCTGAAAGAAGGGGGCCCATCATTTTGGTGATCTTCCTCTTGGGGGTTATAGAGTTAATGATGTGGTTCATTTGGCAATGAAGTTTCAGTTGGGTGAAAAGTTTGGCGCTCAGGTCCCGCTAAGCACTAGCCTTTCACCTAGAAGAGAGGGAGAGAGCTTCTAGAACGCAAAGAGGATGAAGTCTCTTGATTATGTACTCTTCTAGATTTTCTGAGGTGTGAGCATCTCATGTAGCCTTTAGGCTAGATAAAACAGCTCCAACCTACCTACTGGACACTTCTCGGAAAAAATGAGAATGAATCTCTTATTCTGTAAAGACTACGATTCATAGAAAGGATTCATAGTTGATCCTTATCAACTAGAGGTTCAGAAGGAAGGGCAAAACTATGTGATTGGGTCTCAGAATAAATAATCTCAGAGCAGTGGTGCTCACCAGTAGCTCTCCAAGGTCCTGAACAACTGCTTGTGTCTCGACAGCCTAATAGAACCTTCCTCTCACTAGTGTCTCTCACCTAAAGGATTCACTTCTTCTGCTTGCCTTGGTAGTTGGCCTCTGACTCTCTGACATAATTTAGGACCATACCTAATGGAACTTCAATCACTGTTTGTTTTCTCCATGTACTGGAAGCTTCATTTATTAGGTTCCTTCTAAACGAAGTCTATTTGAGATTGTGTCAGTAGGAGAGAGTGGGCTTCCCTGGTAGCTCAGACCAGGTAAAGAATCTGCCTGCAATGCAGGAGACCCAAGTTCAATCCCTAGGTTGGGAAGATCCCCTGGAGAAGGGAATGGCAACCCACTCCAGTATTCTTGCCTGGGAAATCCCATGGTCAGAGGAACCTGGTGGCCTACAGTCCATGGGGTCACAAAAAGTTGGACACAACTGAGCAACTAACACTTGCACAAGAGAGAATATATGCTTTATTAATTCTTGGTTGTATTGTCAGGAAGGAAGGGAACACTGGAGAGGTAATTTTCAGATATGAGTCCTCTCAGGTCAGTAAAGCCTAGTATGTCACTATATTTGGTTGTTGCTTCGATGCTGGAGAAAGAAACTACAAGAAGATTACATGGAAGAAACAAAAAGAGGAGACCATCAGAGAGGGGAGAGACATAAAGAGCTTCCATATGACTTACCTGTCATACTTTTCAATCCTTCAGTTACTGGATTACAAACACGGTGCCTTACATATCATTGGTAATGATAAACAAGTGAATATTAAACTAAGCACTTTGGTGTGTGTGCCCACTCTCTCTTTATCTCTCACTTTCTTTTTAAAAACTCTTTGTATAGAATTGGGTAAAATCGTTGAAGTTCTCTGTATTAATGTAGGGTACTGCTGTAACAAACTACCCCCAAATTCCAATCACTTACAATAACAAACTTATTTCTCACTCAGACAGCAATCCAATACATATGCCTGGTTGATTGACTTCCCTGGACAATTCTCTTGAGTCTCCAGGTGGTAACTTGGACTTCTTCCATATTGTAGCTTTGCTGTCCTCTAAGTCCTTGTAATAGTCTTCATTCATCTAGTCATTGAGGAAAAAGATTAGAAGCTTGTATATTGGAGGGTTTTATGGGTCAGGCTGTGAAATGGTACACATAACTTCCCACATTCTATTGGACAGGAGTCACATGTTCATGACTAACTTCAAGGGATCTATATGCTGAAAAGGAACACAGCTTGGTAAATAACTGGCCAGTCTCTCCCATATTCTCTGGGTTCTAGTTTCCTCAACTGTAAAATGACACAAATAATATCTGCCCTTTTTCACTGAGTTATTGTAGCAATCAAAGATTATCTGTGTGAAAATGGCATAAATCAGCATATATAGGAAGGGGATCATTGCTTGGCTTACCTATCTTTGTTTTTTTTTTTTAATATTTTAGTTTTTTATTTTTTAAAATTTTAAAATCTTTAATTCTTACATGCATTCCCAAACATGAACCCCCTCCCACCTCCCTCCCCATAACATCTTCCTGGGTCATCCCCATGCACCAGCCCCAAGCATGCTGCATCCTGCGTCAGACATAGACTGGCGATTCAACTCACATGATAGTATACATGTTAGAATGTCATTCTCCCAAATCATCCCACCCTCTCCCTCTCCCTCTGAGTCCAAAAGTCCGTTATACACATCTGTGTCTCTTTCCCTGTCTTGCATACAGGGTCGTCATTGCCATCTTCCTAAATTCCATATATATGTGTTAGTATACTGTATTGGTGTTTTTCTTTCTGGCTTACTTCACTCTGTATAATCGGCTCCAGTTTCATCCATCTCATCAGAACTGATTCAAATGAATTCTTTTTAACGGCTGAGTAATACTCCATTGTGTATATGTACCACAGCTTTCTTATCCATTCATCTGCTGATGGACATCTAGGTTGTTTCCATGTCCTGGCTATTATAAACAGTGCTGCGATGAACATTGGGGTACATGTGTCTCTTTCAATTCTGGTTTCCTCTATCTTTGAATGTTAATTTTTAGAGTGAAAGAAAGGTGTTCCTTGATTTCAGAATATACCAAGTATATTTAATGGGATAATGTATTTTTTCACATGGGGTAAAAATAGAGATTGTAAATGGACCTTTGACATTTCATAATTCGAATGTCTTGATAGAAGTATGTATGTGTGCATACTAAGTCATTTCAGTTGTGTCCAGCTCTTTACAACCGCCAGGTTCCTCTGTCCATGGGATTCTCCAGGCAAAGATACTGGAGTGGGTTGCTATGCCTCCTCCAGGGGATCTTCCCAACTCAGGGATTGAAGCTGGTTTCTTACGTCTCCTGCATTGGCAGGTGGGTTCTTTACAACTATCACCACCTGGGAAGCCACTAATAGAAGTATATTAGGATGAAGTTAAATGAAAGTACCATTTGCATCCAAGTCTAATTTTTTGCCAGGCTCCTTAAGATGCTTATAACTTCCCAGAAAATAAAACTACCACAGGGTTGATTATACATGAGAAGTTCTATCACCTTGGACATTCTTCCCTGGACTGGTTATTGGAAATGGGATATCTATTATGATTGTTGTATGTGACATCCCATTACTCACATATAAACAATGCACACACACACACAACTCCTTTTTCACTTTTCTGAGGCCCTCACCCTGAGCAACCAGAAGCTGTTCTTCCCTCTATAACTTTCCAAACAAACAAGCAAAGAAAACAAAAACTAAAAAGACAAAAAACTCAAAGTAAAAAAGAAAAAGCCTCCCTCCAACTTCTCTTCTCCTTTTCAGGTTTGCCATGAAGCAGAGGACCTGATAGACTTGCATTATGCTTACACACCCAGCAACATGGCAATGATTTCTGAACCCTGATCACTCTCTAGTTTCATTATCTTTTGACCTGAAGCTAGAAACAGCCATCTGGGAATGACTGTTATTTAAGCAAATATCACTCAACCAATTGTGACTGAAGCATTGGATCATGCTAAACTATGAGATTTCTTAATGAAAGGAAATATTAAGAAATCATAATAGCTAGGGACGTTCTCTGAGACTCAGCTTAGTTTCCTGAAAGGAGAAGACATTTGTTTGAAACTCCCAGGCCTTAGGGTAGTTCACCAGAGCATACTAAGCCTTAGGAATAATGTCTAATTTATCTCAGAGCAGAGCAAACTCACAACTTAAAAATTCAAAGCAAAGATGGCTCTGTTCTCAATATGTATAAAATATCTCAATGTGAACATGACCTAAAGGAAATTAGACTGCACATAATCATGCATTCTGGTGCAGTGTGGTATTAACTCGAAAATACTGAGCCTTGGGTTTTGTGGAAGAAAATAGAAGTTGGGATGTAAAATGAAGCAAAGCGATGCTCTTGGAAATATGAACTGGTATAAAATGAAAGTAGTGTCTAATCAAATAAGGGCCTTCTACAGATAGACTGTCCCTCACATCTGGCTATCTTGGCTCTTTGTCTGTTATCAGGAGAAAAAAAAATGGGTCAGGGAGTTATACCAAAGCATACCTCTTTCAGCTGGACTAACTTTGAAAGAATTAAAAAGTCTCCTCTTTTCTAGTGCCTCTCAATGTCTTTTTAAAAAAATCTAAACAAACAAAAAAAAAAAAACAACAAAACTCCTTCTACCAGCCATTTCTAAGATATATATCTACTTACATTCCATTCTGGTCTATGTTGTACTTATCCTATGTGTCTCATGAAACTATGCAAATTGGTGCCAAACCCAAGCATGCTAAAACTGCTGGAGTCCTGACGCAGATTGGACTCACCACTTACTCACGGACTATTTGCATTAGTGAAGAGGAGATGGTTTTTTTTTTTTTTTTCAAAAGGTTTTGAGTGTTATATGTTATACTTGAAACAAAACTTTTCCCCTTTTCAGGACAATACACATGCATCCTCCCAGATACTGTGATGAGGAAGACATGGAGAAATGTAAAGACAGTGTGAGAGCGGAGGAGGAACTGGGATTCAGGGGTTCAGGAAACCTGGAATCTTATACTGTCTCTCACTGAATGTAGGAACTTGGCAAGAGGCTCATCGCTCTGAGCCCCCATTTTCCCATTTGCAAAATAATAGTAATCAACAATTAAGTGGCAGAGTGGTATAGTGGGCAAATGCACTCACTCCAGAGAGATTTCCAGGTTCAAATTTCTGGCTTTGCTCCTGTTACCTGTAACACTTCTTTGTCTAGGGTTTTTTGTTTGTTTGTTTGTTTTTGTTTTTACATCTAGCTGAAGCTTGAACTATATTGCTCATTGCAGAATGTTCTGTTTTACTTTTTGCAAAATTAATAAACTTATTTTTTGAGGGAAGTTTTAGTTTCACAGAAAACTGAGTGGAAAGTACTTTTGATGTTATACATTCAGTGAGTTTGGACAAATGTATAATAACACACATCTACCACTGTAATATCATATAGAATAGTTTCACTGCTCTAAAAATCCTGTGTCCTGGCTATTCATTTCCTCTCTCTCCAGCAATGCCTGGCAACCACTGATCTTTTTACTGTGTACATACTTTTGCCTTTTTGAGAATGACATAGAGGTGAAATCATACAGTATGTAGCCTTTTTACATTGTTTTCTTTCACTTTAGTAATATTCATTAAGTTTCCTTCGTGTCTTTTCATGGCTTGATAGCTCATTCTTTTTTTTAGCATTGAATAACAAATACTCCATTGTCTGGACATGCCTCTGTGCTCCATTGCTAAGTCATGTCTGACTCTTTGTGACCACATGGACTGTAGCCCTCCAGGCTCCTCTGTCCATGGGATTTTCTAGGCAAGAACACTGGAGTGGGTTGCCATTTCTTCCTCCAAGAGATCTTCCTGATCCAGGGATCAAACCCCCGTTTTCTGCATCTCCTGCATTGGCAGGCGGATTTTTACCACTGAGTAGCATCATTTATTTATCCATTCACTTTCTAAAAAACATTTTGGCTGCTTCCAAAACATACATATTATGTGTTCTTGGAGAACTAACCCTTTAACATTACTTTATGCCCCTCTTTATCTCTGATGACTTTTCTTGCTCTGAAGTCTGTTCTGTTGAAAACTAATTTAGCTACTACAGTTTTGTTTTGATTCTTAGTGTTAGGTAGCATCGTATATCTTTCTCCATCCATTTACTTTTCTATATGCATCATTATATTTAAAGTAAGTTACTTGTAGACATATAGTTATCTTGTTTTTTTGACTCACTCTGAGAGTCTTTTTCTTTTAATTGGTGTATTTAGAACATTGATGTTTAAATGTGATTATTGATATAGTTGAATGACTATACCATATTTGTTACTGTTTTCTATTTATTACCCTTATTCTTTTTCTTTCAGTTTTTCTTTCACACTTGTTCTGCCTTTTGTGGTTTTAAATGAGCACATTGTATGATTCCATTTTCTCTTATTTTTAGCATATCAATTATACTTATTTACATTTTTAGTGGTTGCCTAGAGTTTGCAATATACAGTTATAGCAAACATGAGTCCACTTTCAAGTAACACTATAGCACTTCATGGGTAGCACAGGTACTTCATAACAACAAAATATTCCTAATTCCTTTCTCCCATTCCTTGTAATATTACTGTTATTCATTTCATGTATATATAAGTATATATATATATATATATATATATATATATTCAGTTCAGTTCAGTTCAGTCACTCAGTCGTGTCTGACTCTTTGCGACCCCATGAATCACAGCATGCCAGGCCTCCCTGTCCATCACCAACTCCCGGAGTTCACTCAAACTCATGACCATCCGGTCAATGATGCCATCCAGCCATCTCATCCTCTGTCGTCCCCTTCTCCTCCTGCCCCCAATCCCTCCCAGCATCAGAGTCTTTTCCAGTGAGTCAACTCTTCGCATGAGGTGGCCAAAGTACTGGAGTTTCAGCTTCAGCATCATACTTTCCAAGGAACACCAAGGGCTGATCTCCTTTAGAATGGACTGGTTGGATCTCCTTGCAGTCTAAGGGACTCTCAAGAGTCTTCTCCAACACCACAGTTCAAAAGCATCAATTCTTCAGCGCTCAGCTTTTGTCACAGTCCAACTCTCACATCCATACATGGCCACTGGAAAAACCATAGCCTTGACTAGATGGACCTTTGTTGGCAAAGTAATGTCTCTGCTTTTGAATATACTATCTAGGTTGGTCATAACTTTTCTTCCAAGGAGTAAGCGTCTTTTAATTTCATGGCTGCAGTCACCATCTGCAGTGATTTTGGAGCCCCCCAAAATAAAGTCTGACACTCTTTCCACTGTTTCCCCATCTATTTCCCATGAAGTGATGGGAAACACCTGGAGTAACAGGCAAATTTGGCCTTGGAGTACGGAATGAAGCAGGGCAAAGGCTAATAGAGTTTTGCCAAGAGAACACACTGGTCATAGCAAACACCCTCTTCCAACAACACAAGAGAAGACTCTACACATGGACATCACCAGATGGTCAACACTGAAATCAGACTGATTATATTCTTTGCAGCCAAAGATGGAGAAGCTCTATACAGTCAGCAAAAACAAGACCAGGAGCTGACTGTGGCTCAGATCATGAGCTCCTTATTGCCAAATTCAGACTTAAATTGAAGAAAGTATGGAAAACCACTAGACCATTCAGGTATGACCTAAATCAAATCCCTTATGATTATACAGTGTAAGTGAGAAATAGATTTAAGGGCCTAGATCTGATAGATAGAGAGCCTGAAGAACTATGGATGGAGGTTCGTGACACTGTACAGGAGACAGGGAACAAGAACATCCCCATGGAAAAGAAATGCAAAAAAGCAAAATGGCTGTCTGAGGAGGTCTTACAAAATAGCTGTGAAAAGAAGAGAAGTGAAAAGCAAAGCAGAAAAGGAAAGATATAAGCATCTGAATGCAGAGTTCCAAAGAATAGCAAGAAGAGATAAGAAAGCTTCCTCAGTGATCAATGCAAAGAATAGAGGAAAACAACAGAATGGGGAAGACTAGAGATCTCTTCTAGAAAATTAGAGATACCAAGGGAACATTTCATGCAAAGATGTGCACAATAAAGGACAGAAATGGTATGGACCTAACAGAAGCAGAAGATATTAAGAAGAGGTGGCAAGAATACACAGAACTGTACAAAAAAGATCTTCATGGCCAAGATAATCACTATGGTGTGATCACTCACCTAGAGCCAGACATCCTGGAATGTGAAGTCAAGTGGGCCTTAGGAAGCATCACTACAAACAAAGCTAGTGGAGGTGATGGAATTCCAGTTGAGTTCTTTCAAATCCTGAAAGATGATACTGTGAAAGTGCTGCCCTCAATATGCAAGCAAATTGGGAAAACTCAGCAGTGGCCACAGGACTGGAAAAGGTCAGTTTTCATTCCAATCCCAAAGAAAGGCAATGCCAAAGAATGCTCAAACTACCGCATAATTGCATTCATCTCACGTGCTAGTGAAGTAATGCTCAAAATTCTCCAAGCCATCTTCAGCAATATGTGAACCGTGAACTCCCTGATGTTCAAGCTGGTTTTAGAAAAGGCAGAGGAACCAGAGATCAAATTGCCAACATCCGCTGGATCATGGAAAAAGCAAGAGAGTTCCAGAAAAACATCTATTTCTGCTTTATTGACTATGCCAAAGCCTTTGACTGTGTGGATCACAATAAACTGTGGAAAATTCTGAAAGAGTTGGGAATCCCAGACCACCTGACCTGCCTCTTGAGAAATCTGTATGCAGGTCAGGAAGCAACAGTTAGAACTGGACATGGAACAACAGACTGGTTCCAAATAGGAAAGGAGTACGTCAAGGCTGTATATTGTCACCCTGCTTATTTAACTTCTGTGCAGAGTACATCATGAGAAACGGTGGACTGGATGAAGCACAATCTGGAATCAAGATTGCCAGGAGAAATATCAATAACGTCAGATATGCAGATGACACCACCCTCATGGCAGGAAGTGAAGAAGAACTAAAAAGCCTCTTGATGAAATGAAAGAGGAGAGTGAAAAAGTTGGCTTAAAGCTCAACATTCAGAAAACGAAGATCATGGCATCTGGTCCCATCACTTCATGGGAAATAGATGGGAAACAGTGGAAACAGTGTCAGACTTTATTTTTGGGGGCTCCAAAATCACTGCAGATGGTGACTGCAGCCATGAAATTAAAAGACGCTTACTCCTTGGAAGAAAAGTTATGACCAACCTAGACAGCATAGTAAAAAGCAGAGACATTACTTTGTTGACAAAGTCTAGTCAAGGCTGTGGTTTTTCCAGTGGTCATGTATGGATGTGAGAGCTGGACTGTGAAGAAGGCTGAGTGCCAAAGAATTGATGCTTTAGAACTGTGGTGTTGGAGAAGACTCTTGAGAGTCCCTTGGACTGCAAGGAGATCCAACCAGTCCATCCTAAAGGAGATCAGTCCTGAGTGTTCATTTGAAGGACTGATGTTGAAGCTGAAACTCCAATACTTTGGCCACCTGATGCGAAGAGCTGACTCATTGGAAAAGACCCTGATGCTGGGAAAGATTGAGGGCAGGAGGAGAAGGGGACGACAGAGGATGAGATGGTTGGATGGTGTCACCAACTTAATGGACATGAGTTTGGGTAGGCTCCAGGAGTTTGTGATGGACAGGGAGGCCTGGCGTGCTGCAGTTCATGGGGTTGCAAAGAGTCGGAGACGACTGAGCAACTGAACTGAATGTAGTTAGTACTACATTAATGTTAGCTAATATTTAAGAGAGACTTGCTAGACAACAAGCTAAGTCCTTTTCATACAGAACCTCCTTTCTTCCTCACAGCAATCCTGTTCTCAGGAGGTGCCTGTTAGCCCCGTTTTACAGATGGGGAGACTAAAAGCTTAAAGAGAGTAAATGTCTTGTCTGTGATCACACAGCTAGTTAAGTGACAAGTCTGGAACTCCTCCTTGGGTCTGTCTGATTGCCAAGACCATGTGTTAAATTATCAAAGAGTAGCATCTCGGAAGGGGGTTGGATGCTAGTTAATCTCTGTGGTCCCCTTCAGTGTTAAAATTCTACTGTATGAAGTTTGAAATAGTGACAGAATAATACTATGGTAAAGTGCACAGGCTTGAGAGTTGGAAAGCCTGTGTTTAAGCCAGTCAGGCCTGCTCTCTACTTCCCCTGCTGTGACATGAAGCTAATCCACTTACCTTTCTTACTGAGTTGTTTTGAGGATTGAAAGAGCTGCTGTGTGTAAAGTACTTTGTGCAGTGCTTTGTAAGTGGTACTGATACATTGTAGGTGCTCAAAAAAGTTAGATAATAAAACAAGTATAATTTAAAATCTTCTGTAGTAGTTATATTATTGGAAAGAACCATGAAATGCTTTGATTGTCCAGGCAGGAGGGCAAATAGTGAAAAATTTTGATGTGGAGCTTGGCTGGACGAGGTCAGAATAACTTGCATAATAGAACCCAGTCCCTGGCCTGCACAGAAGCCCTCCTGCACAAAAAGCTGAAATGACTGTGGTATTTTATTTGACTGTGGAGGTTTTCTTTTCTTTTTTAAAAAAATTATTTTTTTTTTAAATTGAGGATGGAGATTTTATTTCTAATGCTGGCAGTTATAAGAGAATTGGGACACTCTTGGGCATTATGACAAGGCTCTTATTTATGATCAGTCTCATTCACAGGAAGGATTAAGTTGGAGGGAGTATTCCCAACATGGCTGGTCCTGATTAGAGAGGGAGCAGATGGCCTTTAAGCCGGACATCAGCCATGCCAGACAATGTTAGAACTGCCTGCTTTCTGAGCTTCTCAGAGTGAAAGGGCTGCCATAGTGATGTGATTTGGGCATGGCATTTCTTAGAGTAGCATAAAGGGATATATAATTGTTAGAATTAGAGGTGACAGCTGCTGTGGGAGCCAGACCTATGGGGCATGGTGAAAGGGGCAAAATTCCTGTCTTTCACATTTCTGTGTGTGTGTGTGTGTGTGTGAATGATTCTGTTACTGCTATTTCCATCTCCTCTGAAGAAATGGAGGAATTAAAAGTAGCAATTCTATGCCCTTTCTTTCTTTGGCTCCCCAAGTAGCCCTACCTCCAAAAATGTGAATTCTAATCTCAAAGCCCCGTGCCATCCTTCTTCAATGACACCTGCTCATCACACATCATGTTTATAAAGAGCCACCACTTTGTTTTTCAGATCTCTCCCCTTACTCATAAGGAACGGATGGAGGACATATTATGTCCTCCTGGCACTGTATTATGACTGGAGGATACAATAGGGAGCTTTAAACTGAAGTACAGCACTATGTAATGGGCTGTGAGAGAAGTATCTTAATTTGGGTTTCTCCCAAAGTAGGCCTGTGGAACAAGGATTTAAATGTAGGTAATTTATTTGGGAAGTGATGCCAGGGAACACTGGTAGAAAAGATTTCAGAATTGAGGCAGGAAACAGAAGAAATCTAACTAAGGGTGCATTTTTAAGCTAGTTACTACCATAGGCAACTAGGGTTCTTTCTCCCTGGGGAACTCTAGAAGCTGATGTAAATGTGCCTCATTCTTCCAATCAAGGGGCCACTCAGCTGAGGCAGTTAACCATCAGATCCCTCTTCATCAGTGTGTGGGGGCTGCCCAGAGTGGGATTAACACCCTGGCACTCCTCCTGCGCACCTGGCCAAATGTGCTCTTGTGGGCCAATATAGAGTCACAGGTGTTCATAGTAAGCATCCTTCTGTGTCTTCCCTGTCCTAGTAAACATCTCTTCCAAGGAGATATGGTCGGAGCCCCAGATGCATCTGCTAAAGGAAGTACATTCCATTTACAGGGAGGGTACACAGGAAGGCTAGCCATTCCTAGTTCGGGTGATCAACAAAGACTTCATAGAGAAGAGCTTTCCAGGCCAGAACAAAGGCATGGAGTATTTGGAAGAATGCAGTGACTTTAACATGGTTGGCATGAATGTGGTCAGGGAGATGGTTTGGAGCAGGGGAAAAGACAGTGCCAGTGAGCAGACCAGGACCAGCTCTAGGAGGTCTGAACAACAAACTATACTCCACACTCTACTGGGGATGCAGTGAAAGTCACAACACTCTACTGGGGAGGCAGTGAAAGCCACAGCTTTAAGAAGGTTTGTGACCTGGCCACATTTGCTTTTTGGAAAGATCAGTGTGGCTATGGTAGGCAGGCCAGGTGGCTGTTCCTTCCCATTTGCTTCCTGTGAGTTTAATGTCTGTTTCCTGTTGCTGTGAGCATCATGCTAGCACTAACTGATTCCCATCCAGTTTGCATTTTTCTCAACACTCTCATAATCAGCCTATGTCCCCTTGTAGATGGGTGTTATCACTTCTATGAGGATCTGGGTTGCAGCCCCATAGGGTCCCTTCTCTAGGTTTCTAGGTTCTGATAACTTCAACCTCTTCCCTTTGTTCCTTCACATCCCCAGGAGGCCACTAATTCTTGTGTTATCTAGTGTCCCCTGTTTGCCTTTCAAGTTCTTCAGTGTCTGTTTCATCAGTTTCACCTCCTGTCCCTGGTTTACCTCTACTGAAATAACAGTGCTTTGTCTTTCTGCCTGGATCCTGGCTGATGCATGGGGACACACTGATGGAGTATCCAGAGAACATGAATTGGCAGTCCACACAATTGTTGGATTTTCCCCAAAGCTCTCAACAGTCAGGACACAGGCATGGAGAAGGCAGATGGTTGGGCTGATCAGATCTCAGGGGTTTTAAGAGGAAGAGGTTTAAGAGGGTATATAAGCATCATGGACAGGTGAACTAGATAATAACAATAGCAACAGCAGCAACAATAATAATAGATACACTTAAAATTTCGTGTACTGTATGACAGGCACTGTTTTAAGTGCTTTATATATACTATTATTTAACTTATCCCCACAACAACCCTAGGGCATATGTACATACTTTTCTCTATTTTACAGATGAGGACACCAAGGCACCAAGAGGCATGGTAATGTGCCCAAGCTCAAATAGCTAGTAAGGGGCAAAGTCACTATTTGAACCTGGGTAGTCTGCCCCCATAGTTGTGACTCATCATCTTTACAAGTGGTGAATTTCTTCCCATACTGTTCTGATTCCATGGATATATGACTTAATGCCTCCATGACAATCTGTGACTTGGCTATGAGGTTTTAGTGATGAAAATACATTTCTAAGAAGCCCTCACAGAAGTCAGAGAAAGCTGAGCTTAATCTGCAAAGATGAGACTGAAGAGAAAGCTGAAAGAGAAGGCATGGACTGATAAGGGCATGGAGTGCCTTTTCTGCAAAAGCACAGATGGAAATGAGACAGAGGAGCTAAGAGTTTATCATTCTCTGTAAAGCTTAATTAGGTCATTGGTGAGGACAGAATATTAAAAAAAAAAAATCCCATCAGCTAAAGACCTGTGGGATTTAACTCCCTCATTCCTGCTCCTTAGATCTTAGAATAAATGAAGCCTTTTCCCAGTTACAAAAATGATGGTGAAAAATGATTGATTGTCCTAATGAGGAAAGAGAACAGCTGCCCGAACAGCAGATGTAACTTTTATAATCATTTCCTCTTCATTGGTTTTCTCCCTAACGACCCCAGCACTGATGATAGTATTTAAGAAGGAGGGCGTGTAATAGGCAGAGGCCTGGAATGATCAGGAAGCTTGGGCAAAGAGGGAAATGGTTGGCCTGAGTCCCTTGTGATTGGCTGCATTTCTAACAGGCCCAAAGTTATGGCTATTCATCAGGCTGGTTGAAGACAGAATAACTAGAGTTTGTGGTGACCCAGTGTCCCAGGATTGAGGGCCAGGCCTGATAGAAAAATCACCCACAGCTACCACATGTACTTAAATCTGCTCCAGCTTCACTAAGATCCTAGTCTGAATAGTCATGCAGAAAGGAACAACCCTACCAGGGAACATCTAGCAGCAAGTCTGCAAAGAAACTGAAATATGATAGCATAGGCAGCAGGCATGGTGGTTAGGAGCATGGGCCCTGGCAGCAAAGGCTGTATTCAAATCCTGACTCTACCACTTATCAGCTGTGTGACCATGGGCAAGTCACTTAAACTCTCTGTGCTTTGGTTACTAGCTATGTGACCTTGGGCTAGTTTCTTATATCTCTGTGCCTTATTTTACAGTTTCCTAGTCTGTAAAATAAGGATGATAAGAATACCTATTTCATGGGATTGCTGAAGGGATTAAATAAGTAAATGCAAAGCCCTCACTATAGTGCCTGTCATTATAGCAAGTCTATTTATGTGCTTCATAAATATTGTAAATAAACCTGCCATTGGCAAAACTGTAGATCATTCAAGTTTTTATGTCATCTGCAAAAGTGTGATGCAGCCAAGTTAGTCTTCCGTGCCCTCCAGATTCCTGGACCTCTTTCTTTGTCCCTTCACCTCCATGGCATGTTCCTTTATTCTGTACAAATGTTGCACACAGATCTCAGGCAGGCCTAAGACCTCAATTCATGGTGTGATGCTAGTGACTGTAAATCTTCATCACGTTTCTCCTCTCAGCCTTAAATCAAAAGGCTCATATGGCATTTCAGACACTGGCCAAAAGTGATGGACATCTTGGGGCCACTTGATGCTCATTTCAAAGACCAGTTTTATGTGACCTCTCTTGGTGTCCCTTGTCACAGCTCAAAAATCTCAAGCTTATGGTTCCACCAGCCTGGGCCCTAGATCCCAGCACATCTTGTTCAGGCAGTCCCAACACTGCACCCCCAAAGCAGTCATCTGTTCAGCCTTTCAATGTAACTATTGCTGGTTCTGGATATGTTGGACCAGACCTGCTTGGTAATACTTTTATCCACATATCAGGTTAGCTGTCCCAAATTTTGGTGTGGTTCAAGTAGATTTAATTACCCCTATGTTGAAAAGCAAGGTTTTGTTTTTGTTTTTGTTTGTTTGTTTGTTTTTAGTGAAAGCATTTGTCTTTCATTTCTTTTAGCCTCATGATATCTCCATTTTGCAAGTGGGAAAAATCAGGTTTGGATGCACATACTAGGAAGCCTATCTTAAAGTACCTTCAAAAATATAGGAATTATTCCAAATAAAGGACTAGCTCATTGTCAGGGCAGTGATCAGCTCTGGTCCTAAGAAGACCAACTTATTTTCTCTTAATCTCCCAGCTCTCCTCCACTGGGTGGCTTGATTCTCAGGCTGGCAGATAGTGCTTCAGCACCCCTGGGGCTCAGATCTACACCCCAAAACACCTGAGGAAGACAGGAATCATCTTTTGTGATGGTTCTCTTTTTTAAAAAGCGTATTTATTTTTAATTGGAGGATGATTGCTTTACAATATTGTGTTGGTTTCTGCCATACATCAACATGGATCAGCCATAGGTATACACACATCCCCTCCCTCTTGAACCTCCTTCCCACCTCCCACCCCATCCAACTCCTCTAGGTTGTCACAGACCACTGGATTTAAGCTCCCTGCATGATACAGCAAATTTCCGCTGGATATCTAATTTTACATATGGTAATATACATGTCTCAGTGTTTTATTCTCAATTCATTCTGCCCCTGTGTTCATAAATCTGTCCTCTATGTCTGCATCTCCATTCTGGTGGTTCTCTTTTAAGAAGCACCCCAAAAGTGTCCTCTTATGCCTCATTGACCTGAATAATTCTGGAAGCTGGGAGAATATCCTGTGCTAACTGGCTTAGGTCTGGAATTTTGAGCCAATCACTGTCAAAGGGACTATAATTACATTTAGCTCAATTAGTCTCACCAGTGGCATTGGGGATGGGTTGGATTCCTTTCACTGTGGCAGGATTGGGAAAAGAAAGACATCTAAACAAAAGCCTGTGGTTTTGTCAGGAAGTGGTCATTGTCAAGATTCGGGATAGGTAACTGGGCAGTCTGCCTCTGTAATGGCCTCCACCATTTTTACCTCCTGGTATTCACACCCGACCCCTCCCCTCCCCTTTCCTCTTCCATTGAATAGGGCTGAGCTATGCCACCAATACAGTATTCCAGAAATGACAGTGTAACTGCTAAAGCTAGGTCCTAAGAAGCATTGGGTCCTCTGCCTTGAATGCCTCCTGCTAGGAGAAGGCAACAGCATGCCATGAAGACACCTTTGTAGCTCTGTGCTGGGGCCCACAGAGAGAGGAACTGAGGCTTGCAGACAACAGCTTGTACCAATTTACCAGCCATGAGTGTGAATCATGTTGAAAGTGAATCTTCATCCAGCCCCAGTCAAGCTGACATCTTAATGCAACCTCATGAGAGACTGAGCCAGACTCACCCAGATTCCTGAACTTCAGAAAACCATGAGAAATAATAGATTATCTTTGTATGAAGCCACTAAGCTTTGAAGTGATGTTACACAGCATCCTACAACCAGAATGGTGACCTTCAATGGACACTGCAGCCATGTTTTTAGGTCCAAGGGGTTTCCCTCCTCCCCCCCCCTTTTTTTTTTTTTACAAATAATTCAAGTAAAATGAGTGCTTTTAAAAAGAATTATCTATCTTTCCTCCCCATTACTTTCACTGCTTCATTGAATTGGCAACTACTAAGCAAATATGTTTTCTGAGGAATTTCACTTGAGTTCTTAAAAAATTCAAAACTTCTAAGCTGTGCCACAGAGAAGGCTGGCATGGGAAACATTGAACTGGGAAGTTGCCTGAGAAACAAAGTAAGAAGTTTGCCAGGCCCACCCAGATAGATGACCTAGAGTCAGTCCTTAGCATGTATAGGCTCTTCCAACTTGGAAAAAGAACATTTCACTTTATGAATAATCAAGACAGAATTTCCCTCTGGAAGTATGATAAAGCTAAAAAGGACTATAACATTTCATTTGCTTTTTTTCCTGATTATATAGGTAATAACTTTTAAAAATAAAAAATGTGGGGATAAACACTGAAAAGAATAAAGAAGACACTAGAAACCATGCATAATTTCACTACAGAGACTGCTACTAACATTTCTTCATTGCATTTCACTATAAAATTGTGACATGAAATATACAGTTGTATATCCTGCTTTTTCTGTTATATTTTGAGCATTTTCTCACGTGGTTGAATATTCTTTGAAAATGTGTTCTTTACTGGATTCTTTTTTTTTTTTTTTTTAATTTTTAAGTTTTTTATTTTTTAAATTTTAAAATCTTTAATTCTTACATGCATTCCCAAACATGGATTCTTAAGGTTTTATTAAATAAGTGTTGTTTTTGCTGTTTAGTTGCTAAATAGTGCCCGACTCCTTGTGACCCCAAGGACTGCAGCATGCCGGGCTTCCCTCTCCTTCACTATTTCCTGGAGTTTGCTCAAACTCATGTCCGCTGAGTTGGTGATGCCATCCAACTATCTCATCCTCTGTTGCCCGGTTCTCCTGCCCTCAATCTTTCCCAGCATTGGGGTCTTTTCAGATGAGTCAGTCTTCACATCAGGTGGCCAAAGTATTGGAGTTTCAGCTTCAGCATCAGTCCTTCCAATGAATATTCAGGACTGATTTCCTTTAGGATGGACTGGTTGGATCTCCTTGCAGTCCAAGGGACTCTCAAGAGTCTTGTCAAACACCACAGTTCAAAAGCATCTATTCTTCAGTGCTCAGCTTTCCTTATAGTTCAGCTCTCACTTCCATATATGACTGCTGGAATAACCATAGCTTTGACTAGACGGATTTTTGTTGGCAAAGTAATATCTTTGCTTTTTAATATGCTATGTAGTTTTGTCAAGGCTTTTCTTCCAAGGATCAAGCATCTTTTAATTTCATGGCTGCAGTCACCATCTGCAGTGATTTTGGAGCCCTAGAAAATAAAGTCTCTCATTGTTTCCACTGTTTCCCCATGTATTTGCCATCCTTGGAAGGAAAGTTATGACCAACCTAGGCAGCATATTAAAAAGCAGAGACATTACTTTGTCAACAAAAGTCCATCTAGTCAAGGCTATGGTTTTTCCAGTGGTCATGTATAGATGTGAGAGTTGGACTGTGAAGAAAGCTGAGCGCCGAATAATTGATGCTTTTGAACTGTGGTGTTGGAGAAGACTCTTGAGAGTCCCTTGGACTCAGACATGACTGAGCAACTGAACTGAACTGAACTGATGGGACCAGATACCATGATCTTAGTTTTCTGAATGTTGAGTTTTAAACCAGCTTTTTGCTCTCCTCTTTCACTTTCATCAAAAGGCTCTTTAGTTCTTTACTTTCTGCCATAAGGGTGGTGTCATCTGCATATCTGAGGTTATTGATATTTCTCTGGCAATCTTGATTCCAGCTTGTGCTTCACCCAGCCTGGCATTTCACATGATGTACTCTGCATATAAGTTAAATAAGCAGGGTGACAATATACAGTCTTGACGTACTCCTTTTCCTATTTGGAACCAGTCTGTTGTTCCATGTCCAGTTCTAACTGTTGCTTCCTGACCTGCATACAGATTTCTCAGTAGGCAGGTCAGGTGGTATGGTATTCCCATCTCTTGAAGAATTTTCCACAGTTTGTTGTGATACACACAGTCAAATGCTTTGGTGTAGTCAATAAAGCAGAAGTAGATGTTTTTCTGGAACTCTCTTGCTTTTTTCAATGATCCAACGGATGTTGGCAATATGATCTCTGGTTCCTCTTCCTTTTCTAAATCCATTTTGAACATCTGGAAGTTCATGGTTCATGTACTGGTGAAGCCTGGCTTGGAGAATTTCGAGCATTACTTTTCTAGTGTGTGAGATGAATGCAATTGTGCAGTAGTTTGAACATTCTTTGGCATTGCCTTTCTTTAGGATTGGAATGAAAACTGACCTTTTCCAGTCCTGTCGCTACTGCTGAGTTTTCCAAATTTGTTGGCATATTGAGGGCAGCACTTTCACAGCATCATCTTTCAGGATTTGAAACAGCTCAACTGGAATTCCATCACCTCCACTAGCTTTGTTTGTAGTGATGCTTCCTAAGGCCCACTTGACTTTGCATTCCAGGATGTCTGGCTCTAGGTTGGTGATCATACCATCATAATTATCTAGGTCATGAAGATATTTTTTGTGTATTTCTTCTGTGTATTTTTGCCACCTCTTCTTAATATCTTCTGCTTCTGTTACGTCCCTACCATTTCTGTCCTTTATTGTGCACATCTTTTCATGAAATATTCCCTTGGTATCTCTAATTTTCTTGAAGAGATCTCTGCTGCTGCTGCTAAGTCACTTCAGTTGTGTCTGACTCTGTGCGACCCCATAGACGGCAGCCCACCAGGCTCCCCCGTCCCTGGGATTCTCCAGGTAAGAACACTGGAGTGGGTTGCCATTTCCTTCTCCAATGCATGAAAGTGAAAAGTGAAAGGGTAGTCCCTCAGTTGTGTCTGACCCTTAGCTAGTCTTTCCCATTCTGTTGTTTCCCTCTAGTTCTTTGCATTGATCCCTGAGGAAGGCTTTCTTATCTCTCCTTGCTATTCTTTGGAACTCTGCATTCAAATAGGTATGTCTTTCCTTTTCTCACTTGCCTTTAGCGTCTCTTCTTTACTCAGCTATTTGTAAGGCCTCCTGAGACAACCATTTTGCCTTTTTGCACTTCTTTTTCTTGGGGATGGTCTTGATCCCTGCCTCCTGTACAGTGTTACGAGCCTCCTTCCATAGTTTTTCAGGCACTCTGTCTATCAGATCTACTACCTTGAATCTATTTGTCACTTCTACTGAATTATTGTAAGGGATTTGATTTAGGTCGTACCTGAATGGTCTAATGGCTTTCCATACTTTCTTCAATTTAAGTCTGAATTTGGCAATAAGCAGTTCATGATCTGAGCCACAGTCAGCTCCCAGTCTTGTTTTTGCTGACTGTATAGAGTGTCTCCATCTTTGGCTGCAAAGAATATAATCAGTCTGATTTTGGTAATGACCATCTGGTGATGTCCATGTGTAGAGTCTTCTCTTGTGTTGTTGGAAGAGGGTGTTTGCTATGACCAGTGTGTTCTCTTGGCAAAACTCTTTTAGCCTTTGCCCTGCTTCATTTTGTACTCCAAGGCCAAATTTTCCTGTTACTCCAGGTATCTCTTGACTTCCTACTTTTGCATTCCAGTCCCTTATAATGAAAAGGACATCTTTTTTGGGTGTTAGTTCTAGAAGGTCTTGTAGGTCTTCATAGAACCGTTCAGCTTCAGCTTCTTCAGTATTACTGATCAGGGAATAGACTTGGATTACTGTGATATTGTGTGGCTTAACAGACTGAAACTTATTTCTTGTTTAGACTAATTTCTTCTTTAGACTAAGCCACTGTGATATTAGTGGCTTAGCATACTAAAACTTATTTCTTGCCTTCATAACTGTGTATGGAGAGTTCCTGGTCAGCAGACAGTGTTCCATGCAGTCATTCAGGGACCCAGGCTCCTTCCATCTTGTGTCTCTGCTGTCCTATAAGGCATAAGACTCCAACACTTAACCCTGTTCATCTAGCTAGCAACCACGTGAAAGAAAAGAAGGTGGAGAAGGCACACTTGCTTCCCAATGACCTGAGCTCAGAAGAGGCATATATCACAGTTGCTTACTTTCTTTTGTCAAAAACTAGCCATATGGCTCTACCTAGATGTTGGAAGTATAGTACCTGGCTGAGAAGCAATTTTCTAGGAACTTTTTTATACCATGCAAGCAAATGAATGAATTTTATCATATGGCTAGCTGTCTCTGCCATATTCACTAAGAAAATTTTCAGATATATAATTCATGGAGTTGATAAGAAATTGGTATAATAGAGTTTATCAGCCTTGTCACTACTGACATTTTAGATTGAGTAATTCTCTGTTGCAGGGGCCTTTCCTGTACATTTAAAGTTGTTTAGCAGTATCTCTGGACTCTCCTCTTTAGATACCAGTAGCATCCCCCTAGTTGTTGCTGTTTTTTATTGATTGCTCTTGTCCTTTGTTTGTTTGATCTTGTACTTTTTCTGTCTTCCCTTGTTTTAATTGAGCATTTTCTATGAGTCCATTTTCTCTCTTCTCTTAGCATATCAATTGTACTTCTTTTTTTATAACTTCTACTTAGTGGTTGGTCTAGAGTTTTCAACACATACAACTATTCCACATCAACTTTCAAATAACCCTATACCATTTCACAGTAGTATAAGTACCTTCTAACAGAGTATTCACAGTTCCTCCCTCCCATCCCTTATTGAAATGAGTCACTCATTTCATTTATTTGTAAGCTACATTTGCTGAATACATTGCTTCTTACAGTTATTATGAACTGTTGTGTATTAGGTTAATTAACAATTAGAAAAATAAAAATATTTTATTTTACCTTTATTCCTTCTATTGCACTCTTCTTTATGTAGTTCTGCCTTTCTGAGCTATATCATTTTTCTTCTTTTAGAAGAACTTTTGTTTTTAACATTTCTTACAAGGTAGGTCTACTGGCAATAAACTTCTTCAATTTCTTTTTAAAAAATATTTATTTTTATTTTTGGCTGTGCTGTCTTCATTGCTCTGCAGGCTTTTCTCTAGTTGTGATGCATGGGCTTCTCATTGCAGTGGCTTCTCTTGTGGAGGAGCACAGGTTCTAGGGCAGTCAGGCTTCAGTAGTTGTGGCACATGGGCTCAGGAGTTGCAGCTCCTGGGCCATAGAGCACTGGCTCAGTAACTGTGGTACACAGGCTTAGTTGTTCTGAGGCATGTGGAATCAACTCTATGTCTCCTGCATTGGCAGGTGGATTCTTTACCACTGAGCCACCAGGGAAGCCTCCTCAGTTTTTGTTTGTCTAAGAAATCCTTTAGTTCTCCTTCACTTTTAAAGAATAATTTGACTGGATACATAATTATAAGTTGGTGGGTTTTTTCTTTCAACACTTTAAATGTTTCATTCCACTCTCTTTTTGCTTGCATGATTTCTGAAGAGAAGTCTGTTGTGAATTTTAACTTCTCTGTAGGTAAAGTGTTTTATTTCTTTGTCTTCTTTCAATGTTTTTTCTGTCTTTTACTTTCTGCAATTTAAATACAAAATGTCTAGGTATAGATTTTTTAATATTTGTCTTTTTGGGTGTTCTCTGAGCTTCTTGCAGAGAAGTCAGTGGCACCCCACTCCAGTACTCTTGCTTGGAAAAGCCCATGGGCAGAGGAGCCTGGAAGGCTGCAGTCCATGGGGTCACTAAGAGTCCGACATGACTGAGCAACTTCACCTTCACTTTTCACTTTCATGCATTGGAGAAGGAAATGGCAACCCACCCCAGTGTTCTTGCCTGGAGAATCCCAGGGACGGGGGAGCCTGGTGGGCTGCCGTCTGTGGGGTCGCACAGAGTCAGACACGACTGAAGCGACTTAGCAGCAGCAGCAGCAGCAGCTGAGCTTCTTGAATCTGTGGTTTGATGCCTGTCATTAATTTTAGAAAATTCTCAGTCATTATTATTTCAAATATTTCTTCTCTTTCTACTCTATCTGGTATTTCTATTATGCATATATGACACTTTTGTAATTGTTCCATAGTTCTTGAATATTATGCTCTTTTTTTCCTCTTTGTATTTCAGTTTTAGAAGTTTCTATTAACATATCACTGATTCCTTCCTTAGTCATATCTAATCTGTTGCTGAGCCCATCAAAGGCATTCTTCATTTCTGATAGTGTTTTTAATTTCCAGCATTTCCTTTTGATTCCCAGAATTTCTGTCTCTCTGCTTACATTTCCATCTGCTTTTGCATGTTATCCACTTTTGCCATTAGAGCCTTTAGTATATTAATCATAGTTGCTTCAAATTCCCAATCTGATAATTATAAAATCTCTGCCATATCTGAGCCTGATTCTGATGCTTGGTTTATGTTTTAGACATTTTTTTTTGTCTTTTCGAATGCCTTGTAATTATTTGTAGAAAGCCAGATGTGATGTAATGAGTAAAAAGAACTAGGTAACTTGGCCTCTAGTGTGAGGTTTTATGTTCTATCTGGCTAAGAGTTAAGTTGTGCTTACTGCTTGCTGTCCCTGTAGGTATCACAGGTCCCTAAAACAATCCTATGTGCTCTTCTCTCATTGCATTCATTGGTCAGCTACATTTAGAGGATCCAAAGCATATAGGGAGGTTTGAGAAGGAGGGGACGTATGTATACTTATGGTTGACTCATGTTGTTGTATAGCAGAAACCAACACAACATTGTAAAGCAATTATCCTCCAATTAAAAATAAATTTAAAAAAGCATATAGGGGATGATAGGCTTAATAAGGTAGAGAGAACCTGGACCCCCTGAATCACCACTTAAAGAGAAGCCACCAGGGAAAGCCTTTCAACTCAAATACCTACAGTGAATTTTGTGTGAATGAGAAATAATCTCTATTAGAATTTGGAATTAATTCATTTCTGCAGCATAGTGTAGTTTAACCTGAATAATTCAGGAGCTCAAAACATTTGATATTAAAGAATAGAGTGACCCTAGAAATTTGGAAGACTTGAGGAAATGTAGGTATAGACATTAGTGTTTGTGCATATCAGTAAACAAATGCATTTATTCTCATTACTTTAAAATGATGTATTATTATAATTCTAATTGCAGAAAACCATATCAGCAAAATGATAAAGTTCCTCAACAGTCTCACAGTTCTTCAGCATCTACCTGAGGCTCTAGTGTGTCAACTAGACACCCAAGAGTCAAGATAACTACAAAGTGGGGCCCAGCCTACTTCCCCACAGTCTGATTCCGATAATGCTGACCAGTACATTCTTTTCCAAGGTAGGAGTCAGAAGGAATTTTCCATTTTGGTTGCTTTTCATAGAAATTGAAGAATGAGATTAAGGGACTCATTCAGATGGCTATGTTAAATGACAAATGCAGATAATAAGTCAACTGAATGGCAGATATTAGAAAGAAGTCAAACATGTAGATGTTTAATCCTTCCCATTAATTGGAATAAAAATCCTGTGGAATGTGAAGGGTTGGAGGTCACTGGGTTAAATTAATCCCTGGTTTTTCTTAAGAGAAAAACTACTTAAGAGACTTTGGAGTTGCTGTCTTTAAAAATGCAAACTGCATTGCACTATTTACATATTTTATGCGGGAAGTGGCAGGTTTTAATTTTAACTGCATACCAACTTCGCAATTGTTCCCTGAACAGAATAGAAACTTAGAGAAAATTAGATGGAGGGAAAAAAACTGATAGTAAAACCAGAAACTGAAATGAGTTTAAAGTTCAAACAAAGTGCATTGCCAAGTGCTGGAACATTCTATAATCCATGCACATTTGATCAGGAAAACTACATGGTCTCTTATAGTGTTTTTTACCTGTCTGAAGAGACTCAAAGCAAGTAAAATTCATTCTAGAAGAAAAAAATAGATAGACTCATGATATGCACAAAGAGCTAGCTGTAGGGTTTTAAGAATTTCTTCCAATCTGATAGTAAACTTTAAGGACAAAAAGAGGTTGATTTTATGCTTTGGCCTTCCTTGGTTTTGTGCTTTGTAATAGTACCTACCTTCTATTTAAATTGTGTGAAGGAATGTTAAATGACAAATGACATAAATTTTGAGCCACACACCAAAAAGAAAATGTCTGAAAGGAAGAATATTCTTTTTCTTTTTTTTTGACTAAGTTCTTTTGTGTGCAGCTTCATAAATTGAGGTGCCTGGCTTTGAGGTGAGGGTATACTCTTGTAAAAGCTACCTTATCACTTTCGAGCACACTTTCTTCAGGCAACATTTATAGACATCTGCCTCCTGCTTGCAGTAAGCTCTTTGCCTTCTATCACCAAATATTACATTAGTCAAGATAGGATAGGCTGTACTGCAGTAACAAAACTACCTTTGTGAGTAGGGTGAAAGCTGCCCTTCTCTTACTGTTAAGAAACTTTCTTTTCAACCAGTCCTGCTTTCGCCTTCAAAATGATGTTGTTATCATTGTTGTTTTTCCTGAGGACTTCAAGTTCTTATTTTGAACAGTAGTATCTGATCATCTTCTCTCTGCATTCCATCTTCAGTAGTCCTCAAGGCAATGTGGATGCTCCTAACTGTCCAGATGACAGTCACGCTAATGAAGCGCAGAAAAGAAAACCCCAAAGTGAATTGTCATTTTCAGTGATTATTCCTGAAACACACTGCTTTAATTCTTGGTGTTCATGTGTACTTTTGTGACAAGCTTTTGAGTGCAAAGCACCCAGGCTCAGCTCTGTGTCCCCCTGGGCATGTGAGCAGATGTGTATAGGACTGGGGAGTTTTTAAGTCTCATTAGGCATTCACTTTCTAATCAAGGACTCTTTCACAAGAAGCTCAAGTGAAGTCTTAGGGCCAGCAATAAGGCACTAAAGTTTGCCGAAAGATATGTCCAACCTGCATGTTAACGGTGGTGCCATTTTTTTAAAACTATTGGAATGTATTTTTTTTAATTGGGGTATAGTTGGATGTATCATGTAAGTTACAGATGTACAACACCTTGTGTAAACCCTACAGTCAGGTTTTCTGTGGGTCGTTAAATGGTGAGTGTTCCCACAGTGACATGCAAGAGGCAGCCTGACCCATTACTTGGGAAGAGACTGTGAATCATTTTTAGGTTTTGTATTTTGCCTAAGAAATGATCTTACTTTATATTTTTATTTCAGTTTGTAAATCCTACTCTGTAAGAAAAGTCCATTCTTACTTTGTAAGAAAAGTCACTATTTTATACTCCATTTATAGATATTATAAAATATTGGCTATATTCTCTGTGTTGTACAGTATATCCCTTGTAGCTTATTTATTTTATGCATAATAGTTTGTACCTCTTAATCCCCACTCCTGTTTTGTCCCTCCCATCTTCCCTCACCTTAATGGTAACCACTAGTTTTCTGCATCTGTGAGTTTGTTTCTTTATTTTTTTTTGTACTGACTAGTTTTATTTTTTAGATTCCACATATGTGTTATCATACAGTATTTGTCATTCTCTCACTTATTTCACTTAGCATAATACTCTTCAAGTCTACCCACGTTGTTGCAAATGGCAAAATTTTATTCTTTTTTATGGCTGAGTAGTTGTTGGAAGAGGATGTTTGCTATGACTAGTACATTCTCTTGCCAAAATTCTGTTAGCCTTTGCCCTGCATTTCGTACTCCAAAGCCAAACTTGCTTGTTACTCTGGGTATCTCTTGACTTCCTACTTTTGCATTCCAGTCCCCTATGATGAAAAGGACATCTGTTTTTGGTGTTAGTTCTATAAAGTCTTGTAGGTCTTCACAGAACTGTTCAACTTCAGCTTCTTTGGCATTAGTGGTTGGGGCATAGACTTGGATTACTATGATATTGAATGGTTTGCCTTGGAACCAAACAGAGGTCATTCTGTTGTTTTTGAGATTGCACCCAAGTACTGCATTTTGGACTCTTTTGTTGACTATGAGGACTAATCTATTTCTTCTAAGGGATTCTTGTCCGTAGTAGTAGATATAATGGTCATCTGAATTAAATTCATCCATTCTGGTCCATTTTAGTTCACTGATTCCTAAAATGTCAATGTTCACTCTTGCCATCTCCTGTTTGACTGCTTCCAATTTACCTTGATTCATGGATGTAACATTCCAGGTTCCTATTGTATTCTTTACAGCATCGGACTTAGCTTCCATCACCAGTCACATACACAACCAGGCATTGTTTTCACTTTGGCTCAGCCTTGTCATTCCTTCTGGAGCTATTTTTCCACTCTTCTCCAGTAGCATATTGGGCACCTACCAACCTGGGTAGTTCATCTTTCAGTGTCATATCTTTTGCCTTTTCATACTGTTCATGGGGTTCCCAAGGTAAGAGCCTCCTGAGAAATCTGTATGCAGGTTAAGAAGCAACAGTTAGAACCAGACATGGAACAATGGACTGGTTCCAAATTGGGAAAGGAGTATGTCAAGGCTGTATATTGTCACCTTGCTTATTTAACTTATATGCAGAGTATATCATATGAAACTTCAGACTGGATGAAGCACAAGCTGGAATCAAGATTGCCGAGAGAAATATCAATACTCTCAGATACGCAGATGACACCACCCTTATGGCAGAAAGTAAAGAGGAACTAAACAGCCTCTTGATGAAAGTGAAAGAGAAGAGTGAAAAAGCTGGCTTAAAACTTAACATTCAGAAAACGAAGATCATGGCATCTGGTCCCATCACTTCATGGCAAATAGTTGGGGAAACAATGGAAACAGTGACAGCCTTTATTTTCTTGGCCTCCGAAATCACTGCAGATGGCAACTGCAGCTGTGAAATTAAAAGATACTTGCTCCTTGGAAGGAAAGCTATGACAAACCTAGATAGCATACTAAAAAGCAGAGACATTATTTTACCAACAAAAGTCCATGTAGTCAAAGCTATGGCTTTTCCAGTAGTCAAATATGGATGTGAGAGTTGGACCATAAAGAAAGCTGAGTGCTGAAGAATTGATGCTTTTGAATTGCGGTGTTGGAGAATACTCTTGAGAGTCCCTTGGACTTCAGGGAGATCAAATCAGTCAATCCTAAAGGAAATCAGTCCTGAATATTCATTGGAAGGACTGATGCTGAAGCTCCAATATTTTGGCCACCTGATGTGAAGAACTGACTCATTGGAAAAGACCCTGATGCCGGGAGAGATTGAAGGCAGGAGGAGAAAGGGACAACAGAGGATGAGATGTTTGGATGTCAACACCGACTCGATGGACATGAGTTTGAGCAAGCTCTGGGAGTTGGTGATGGACAAGGAAGCCTAGTATGCTGCAGTCCATGGGGTCACAAAGAATCGGACACAGCTGAGTGACTGAACTGAACTGAACTGATGGCTGAGTAGTATTCCATTGTGTATAAATATATATATCACATCTTTGTCCATTCATCTGTTGATGGACACTTAGGCTGCTTCCATATCTTAGCAATTGTAAATAATGCTGCTATGAGCATTGGGGTCACATGTATTTTTGTGTGTGTGTGTGGGGGGGGGAATTAAAAATTGTTTTATTTGGAAAAAGTGCATCTTAAAAAAGGGCAGCTGCAAAATACAGAGACCTCTGCAACAGTTACTGTTTTTTTTTTTTTCCTTAAAGTGAAAAGAATGAGTGATAGCTGAGGCATCAGAGCAGTAGATGGACACATCTGGGGCACCTCCAAGTTATTTTCAGGAAAGAGAACAACAAAACACAAAGGTAAAAATTCCAATCAAGGAATTATTCTAACAATTTAACATTAGCTTATCTTGTGAATTACCACTCTCTGTTTCCCCTTTTAGTGGAAAAGCCTGACTTACTATAGTGCCAACCAATGACTCCACTATAGGAAACACCTTAGAACATAGTTTTGAATCACACTGTCTAGCTGCAAAACTCGGGGATGGAATGAGGCAAACACCCACAAAAAAGGAACACAAAAACCTGACAAGAAACCCCTCAAATGAGGACAAAGTTTTGTCAAAATGTGCCTGGACTGAGAATTCTAGGAGATCATACAACATTAAACACAAGTGTGGACTCAAGCCCTAGGTTGTATTAATACATGGGATAACCATATAGTTTGCACTTCTGTGGCTAAGCCCATTTCTCTATTTATATAGACAGAGCTAGCATTGCTCTATTAACAGCTACCAATAAACTGCTTTGTCCTTTAAGATCTATTTGCCAGGCGAGGCTGAAACCACTAAACTAAATTTTTTCACTAAGGCTACAAACACTGCGTCTATGCAGGGATGGGAAGCTTGTCACGCACTCTCACATCCAAAGTCCATCTGCCTTGAGTCAGCTTCCAACTCTGCATTATTTTCTTCAATATTTTATTGAAGAAATATTCTTCAACTCCAATATTTTATATGTGTTCTTTCATAATTTTCCTATCACGCTAAACACGGTAAGAACCTCAAATACATTCATACCTGGTTCTGGTTACCCGAGAGTATTACTTGTGTGCAATGAAACAAGAGACCAAAACCACAGGACGAGTGCACAGGGCGGGGGATAACCGGATAGGGACCAGACAGAAAACACAGATGTGCAGATTGCACCAGAAACCAAGTACCCACCTCCCAAGTCTAGAGCAGGAGGAGGCTACAGTTCAGTTCCTTCACCTATCACTCCGATTCCTGGACCCCCAAAGCAGGAGCCAGTGCTGTTACTTCTGAACCCAGGGTCCTCAAAAATGAGTCCTGGAAATTCAGAAATGCTCCCCTCGAACTGTGTGGATCTGGTGGAAATCATGAAGCGACAAACCTACACTGTCTGACAGTCAAATTCATGTTACAAAAAAACTAACCTTCAGATTTATTTTTGTAACTTTTTTAAACAGAGAAAACAAAATACTTCTTGGGGAAAGGTAGGGGGTTGAGAAGACAGGCCCTGGGTAAAAATGGTTATGACAGTACCTGGAGCTGAGAGGCCTGCCTAGGAGAGCAGCCCAGGCATGGCCACTGCCCCCGAGGCCCGCTGCCGTCTGAGGCTTGGCAGACCAGTTCACGCGCCCCGCCGAGCTGCTATAGATCCAAGTCATAAAAATCTTACAGCTCATCGTGAAACAAGTCCCACTCGTCTTCAGAGTCTGTCAGGTTGTCGCCCCCACCTGAAGTCAAAAGCATAAGCAACATCTCACCCAGCTCAAAGGTGACAACCTCCTCTTCATCATCAAGAGGGTTGCCATTCTCTTGGTCCTCGATGAGCTCCCAGAAGTGGTTCCTTCATTGGGCCTGGTATCTGCTAGATGTTCCCACATTCTGTCTCTGTGGCCCCTCTCGACGGCCATCAGTGTACGCATGCTTGTAAAAACAGTTCCCTCCAAATGAGCAGCTCCCATGGCCTTTGTCAAAATACCTGCAGGCCTTGTTGCTCATTGCCTTTTTGTATTTCTGAATGAGTTTCTGCTTCTCTTCTTTCTCCTCCACCCAGTACTCACTTGGAATGACAAAGTTAGATGTGATCTGGCATTCTGGGCAGGACTTTAAGATCTTGCTCTCAAATTGCTTAGCACTCCTCCAGTTGCAAATACACTTGAGACAGTAGGTGTGGTTGCAGTTGGAGAGGATCCCGAAGCGGCGCTCGCTAGGGTTGGCTTGCTCGTAGACTACCTCCATGCAGATGCCATACACCATGTCCTTGCTGCACTGCACAGTGAATGAGAGCTCCATGTCCTTCTCATGGGCCTTAATGCAGGATTTTATATGCTGTGACCTCTGGGCAGCATCCATGGGATGAAGGACCTGCAGCCCGCACATGTCACACGCGTCTCCATGCAGATACATGCAGTTCTCCTCATAGCGGCACTCCCCCACCACGGCACAGGGGCAGAACTGCTTCTTAGTGTCCACCGTACTTTGCTCCTTCTCCGAGTCTTCCTTGGTCACTGAACCCTGCAGGGGTCCTTCAGTGGAGGAAGGGGTAATCTGGCCACAGTAGGGCTGCCCTGGAACAAACTTCATGGCATTCACGGTCTTCTGAACTGGCTCCTACAGTTGCAAAGTTTGAATTTCTTGACTCAGCCTTGCCCATATTCATTTCAACAGTCGGTCCAACTGATGAGAGACTCGAGGAAGCAGCAAGGGATGGCTTTTCAGTTAGATCTGTAGCAGTTGCTTCTTCCTGTTTCAGTGGGTTGCTATGTTCATATCTGCAGTGGTCTCCATAAATACAGTACCCTCGTTGAAAATACTTGCACACTATACCATATGGACTGTCAAGAGAGGTCATGTGAGTAGCGACAGTTGTCTCCTTCCTTACAAACCCCATGCATGAAATACCGTCTGGGTTTCTGGTTTGTTTTTCTTGCCTTTTGTCTCTCAGTCTTCACAGTGATATCCCTTCTTGCCAACCCATCTCTACATCTCTTAGTGTTCCTCCTTTCCATCGAGTCCAAGTTCAATCTGCTTGCTGATGACAGGCCAATAAACTGAGAGATGAAATGTTGAAGTCAGGAACAGGAAAGCCAGCAGACCGAGCTGATAGCAGACTAGGTCTCTGAAATACCATCCTGCATGGATCTTTTTGAGTTAGTGTTTTTGTTTCTCTAGGGTATATACCCAGGAGTTGGAATTGCTGGGTCATGTGGCAGATTTAATTTTTTGAGAAGTGTCCATACTGTTTTCCACAATGGCTGCACCAATTTACATTCTCCCCACCAGTGCATGAGGGTCAGGGTTAGCCACATCCTCACCAACATTTATTATTCATGTTCTTTTTGATGATAGACACTCTAACAGGTGTGAAGTGATATCTCATTTTGGTTTTAATTTGCATTTCTCTGATGATTAACAGTGATATGGATCTTTTCATGTACCTGTTGGCCATCTATGTCTTCTTTGGAAAAATGTCTATTCAGAACTTCTGTCCGTTTTTTAATTGGGTCACTTATTTTTTTGATATTGACTTGTGTGAGCTGTTTTGTATATTTTGGATATTGGCCCTTTATCAGTCATATCATTACCAAATACTTTCTCCCATTCTGTATGTTATCTTTTTATTTTGTTGATGGTTTCCTTTGCTGTACAAGAGCTTTTAAGTCTAATTAGGTCCCATTTGTTTATTTTTTGCTTTTATTTCCTATGCTTTAGGAGATAGAGCCAAAAAATTTGCTGTGATTTGTGCATATTAATGGCGGTGCCATTTTGTTTGTAATGACCACGGAGCCTGGTAGGCTACTGTCCATGGGGTCACAAAGAGTCGGACATGACTGAGCGACTTCACTTTCACTTTCACTGGAATGTGTAGGCTTTTAAAATAATGTAAGCATTTTATATATAGGTAAAAAACGCAGATCAAATGTTCATACAGATCAACTTGAAAATCATTGCTTTTGGACTTCCCTGGTGACCCAGTGGCCAAGACTCCATGCTCCCAATGCAGGGTGCCTGGGTTCAATCCTGGTCAGGGAACTAAGATCCCATATGCCACAAGTAAGACCTGGTACAGCCAAATAAATTCATTAAATAAATAAAAAGAATTAAAAAAGAAAATCATTGCTTTATTAATTAGTTGAAAGGCTCTGTGTAAAATCCTGATGTTGTGAACACATGATAGGGAAGCTTTGATGGAATAGGAAAGGACTAGCAAAGGGCTCAGAAAGTTCTTAGTTCTGAAAAGTTCCATTTATCTTTGGGGGAATGCAGGACAATGGAAGGTGAATCCTGTGAGACCAAGAAGACGTGTTTACCAAACTAGTGACATTTTCTTCCCAGGAAGTACACTGCTTATATGTTAACTAGTAGTTGTTCTTGGATAAACTTTTAATTTTAGTACTATTGTTGCCTTGACTGTGGGTGAGGCAGGAAGGTACCCAGACCATCAAGGCTGTGTCACAGAGTCTGGTACAAGGAGAAAAGTAGCAGAGGGAGGAACTGGGGCCTGGGAGGAAGCAGCATGGCAGAACCCTTGGGGGCATTCTCATAAGTGCAGCTTCAGAGGGATGGGGTCCATCTGTGAACACAGGGTCTTACTCCCAGGGTCCTAGTCACTGAGGTCAGAGGAGGTCCAAGCTGCAACCACAAGGTTTTGTGCCTCTGGGCCTGGGATACTTCCTGAAGAGAAGCCAGAATGCCAGAGTACAGTTTCAAAAAGACCAGGAAGCTGGAAGCCAGAGACCACTCCCAAAGGAAAAGCCCCCTTGTCTCAAAAGGAGAAAGGAAGACAATGGGTACCTATCTGCTGTGGTCTCAGTCTTTGTGTCCACGTGCGTGCTAAGTCACTTCAGTTATGTCCGACTCTCTGTGACCCCATGGATTGTAGCCTGCTAGGCTCGTCTGTCCATGGGGATTCTGCAGGCAAGAATACTGGAGTGGGTTGCCACGCCCGCCTCCAGGGGATCTTCCCAACCCCAGGGATCCAACCCGTGTCTCATGTCTCCTGCACTGACAGGCGAGTTATTTAATACTACTAGTGCCACCTGCCCCCCACCCTGCCACCATATAATGGAAGCCATAACCTTCAATGTGATGGTGTTAGGAGGTGGGGCCTTTGGGAAGAGCAAAGACCTTATGAATGAGATTAGTGCCTTTATAAAAGAGGCTTCAGAAAACCCCCTTGCCTCTTCCAACTTGTGAAGACATAGAGAGAAGATGGCCATTTGTGAATTAGGAAGTGGGCTCTCAACAGACACTGAATCTGCCGGTACCTTGATCTTGGACTTCTCAGCCTCCACAACTGTGAGAAATAAATTTATGTTTATAAGCCACACAGTCTCTGGTGTTTTGTTATATCAGCATGAGTGGACTAAGACACCATCTATAGGACAGAGTTTAACTCTTTGTCTCCTGTTCCATCTCTACCTCTAGTGCTGGGAAAATGAGGGTGTGGTGTGACCTTTGGACACGGACCTGGCCTTCCACTGACAGAGTGGTACTGAATTTTCAGTTTCAAAGTTCTGCTGAGTTGATTCTTAGAGACCCTTTCCTGTCACTGAAATCCTTTGACAAGGCGGCTCAGTACCAACACCCTCACACACAACCCAAGGATGCATATGGTTCTCAGCAGCTGAGAGAGTGCCATTGATCTGATGAGGCCTCTGCTCTCACACAGCCCTCCCTGCACATGCCCAGACAGTCCAGCTCATTAAGCTTGCAGCCTGGTAGATGCCCAGTAGAGGCCCTTTTCTCAGCTTCCAGACCCTCCACCCCAAGCTACTCTCTGCAGAAAGGGGACCCTGAAGTAAAGAATTTTGGCAAATGTGTGTTTGTGAATGCAAATGCATCATGAGTGATAGGAAAGGGAGAAAGAGAAACAAATGGACTGATTGGGACAGATGAACCAAGAAAGAGGGGAGTGGGGGCACATGTGGGACGTGTGAGTGAGAGAGAGAGTGAGGTGAGGGAGAGCACAGGGCATTATGAGCAGAGATAAAGATGAGCAGTAGTGTGGGCAGCCATGGAAGTGACCTAATAGATGCTACTAGAAGAGGGGCTGGGACAAGGTGGCCAGGTCCTGGGAGTGGTCTAGGGGTGGGAGAGAGAGATTAAAGATCTGTTGGTGAGACTGTTGGCATTTACCTCATGGTTTCACAAGCTCCTCAGGGCACAGGCTGCACTTTGGGAACATTCTTTTCCTTTTATCCCCCTTCAAGGCTTGTGCTGACTATTTAACTACTTCTTACCTCATAAGAGCAAATCTGGGAGTGGAGAGGCCTCCCTTGTAGTATGATCTGCCCCACCCTGAAGAGCTGCTGCTGAGGCCTGACTGTGTGGGAGCCCCGGCTGAGGGCTGCCCAGCCAAGAAGCAGAAGTCAGACAGGTCTTTCTTTTAAAATTTTTGCACACAATAAAAATAACTCTTTTTCACATGTTCTTGTTCACTGTTCACTATTCTCACCTGCTTATTCTTCAGTGTAAACTCTAGAATCAATTTGTCAAGTTGGAAACATTCCAGTGAGGTCTTCATTATAATTGTGTCAAAGCAATACATTACTACTGCTTTTCATTAAAATTGAATTTGAGCCTAAATAATAAAGAACTTTTTTATTCAGAAAGAACTTATTTTTGCTCATTAATTTATTACCCAGCAGTATATCAAAAACTTAGGAAAGTGCTGGAAAAGTGGCCCCATTGTCTAATGACACTGAGAACCACTTGAAGCAAAGGAAAGAGGAAGAATAGTCCTTGTACTTACACCACCCACCCTCCTCACCTGGTCCCAATCTCAACCCTAGTGGAGCCTGTTATTTAAAATTTTGATATTATCTTCATCATGAATTTTTGCATTAATTTTAATATAGAAATATTGTACTAAAATATTTATCTTGATTGAGTTTTTTGACATCCATTTAAATTTTACACCCGAGGTGGTGCCTTGCCTGTCTCCCTCATGTCCCCAGTCCGTGTGGTACTTAACAGTGGGTGAGAATAGAGAAGAAAAAGGGTTGTAGACTGGTCATGGAGCCAGGATAACTGAAGACCAGGAGTGAGAAACTTTTCTGCTTAACTCCTAAACAGAACTATGCAGCTCTTGTTAACAGTGCATTGTATAAATGTCTGTTCTCTGAAGGGCTGCCCTGGCTACAAGTATGGCAGGCGGCTTGCAGCTGAAGAAGAGGAGGATGACACAATTCAAGCATTGCCATCTCCAAAGGGTCCTGCACTGTCCAGTATGGGAGCCATGAGCCACATGAGGCTCTTAAGCCCTTGAAATGTGGTTAGTCCGAATTGTGATCCGCCATAAATATTAAGTTTGCACTGGACTTTGAAGACTCAGTACATAAAAAAAGATTGTATATCTTATTCAAAACTGATTGCCTGTTGAAAAGATAATATTTTTGGATACATTAGGTTGAATAAAATGTATTACTAAAATAAATCTCACTTTTTTCCATTTTATTAACGTGGGAACTAGCAAAATGTAAATTTCATGTGTGGCATGTATTTGTGTCTCATCCTATCTGTGTTGGAACAGCACTCGTCTGGCTGGTAGCAGGGGTGTGTCCTTGAATATATGCAGGGGCCCTGATCACATGGCCCATGGGAATTTTATCACCCTTTGAGGCACTTCCTCTAACCTCTTCTGTCTCACAGGATGCTCAGTATGTAACCTGTATTAAGAGGTCACCAGCTCCGCAGATATAAATTGGAGCTCACAGGCAGTCAGAGATAGGACCTGATGTTATGGCAGTAGGGGAGGGCACTGGAGAGTGATGGAAAAGGAAGTGTGGTGGAGATCCTTTTAGACCCAGCATCTTTAAACACATTTCTTGTATTTCAAAAATGCTCCACAATGGATGAGATTCTTACATTCCCAACCTACTTTGCAGGTAGGGATTAGGGCTCAGCCAATCAAACACACATAGGGCAGCATCAGGTGATGTGGAAGCAGCTGTGTTACTGCATGAATCCACAAGGTTGAGGGTGGCAGCAGCTGTAAGGGAGAGATTCAGCATTAATGGATGGGTGATGCCAGCTGTTATGATGCTGCCCAGGAGGTGGCAGGAGCGTCTCTACCAAACCAGTTCTTGGTGAAATTTGTGGTTTTTTTTTTTTTTTTTTTACTACATAGCCTTTAAACTGGTTCTCTGGCCTTTCAGAAATTCTCTGTATACTTCACATTTTTCCTAGCTAGAATGCTGTTATCTGCAATAAAATCTTGGCTGATATACAGTGGTTTCTGCACCTACCGTATGAAAGTGAAGTGAAAGTGTTAGTTGCTCAGTTGTGTCTGAAGTCGCTAAGTCATGTCTGACTCTGCGACCCCATGGACTGTAGCCCACCAGCCTCCTCTGTCCATAGGATTCTCCAGGCAAGAATACTGAAGTGGGTTGCCATTTCCTTCTCTAGGGCATCTTCCCAACCCAGAGACTGAAACGAGGTCTCCTGCATTGCAGGCAGATTCTTTACCATATGAGCCACCAGGGAAGCCCCACTTGCTGTATGCTGCTGCTGCTGCTAAGTCACTTCAGTTCAGTTCAGTTCAGTCACTCAGTCGTGTCCGACTCTTTGCGACCCCATGAATCGCAGGACGCCAGGCCTCCTTGTCCATCACCAACTCCAGGAGTTCACTCAGAGTTGCATCCATTGAGTCAGTGATGCCATCCAGCCATCTCATCCTTGGTCATCCCTTTCTTCTCCTGCCCCCAATCCCTCCCAGCATCAAAGTCTTCTCCAGTGAATCAACTCTTCGCATGAGGTGGCCAAAGTACTGGAGTTTCAGCTTTAGCATCATTCCTTCCAAAGAAATCCCAGAGTTGATCTCCTTCAGAATAGACTGATTGGATCTTCTTGCAGTCCAAGGGCCAGACATCTTGGAATGTGAAGTCAAGTGGGCCTTAGAAAGCATCACTATGAACAAAGCTAGTGGAGGTGATGGACTTCCAGTGGAGCTATTTCAAATCCTGAAAGATGATGCTGTGAAAGTGCTGCGCTCAATATGCCAGCAAATTTGGAAAACTCAGCAGTGGCCACAGGACTGGAAAAGGTCAGTTTTCATTCCAATCCCAAAGAAAGGCAATGCCAAAGAATGCTCAAACTACTGCACAATTGCACTCATCTCACATGCTAGTAAAGTAATGCTCAAAATTCTCCAAGCCAGGCTTCAGCAATATGTGAACTGTGAACTTCCTGATGTTCAAGCTGGTTTTAGAAAAGGCAGAGGAACCAGAGATCAAATTGCCAGCATCCGCTGGATCATGGAAAAAGCAAGAGAGTTCCAGAAAAACATCTATTTCTGCTTTATTGACTATGCCAAAGCCTTTGACTGTGTGGATCACAATAAGTCACTTCAGTCATGTCCAACTCTGTGCGACCCCACAGACGGCAGCCCACCAAGCTCTGCCCTCCCTGGGATTCTCCAGGCAAGAACACTGGAGTGGGTTGCCATTTCCTTCTCCAATGCATGAAAGTAAAAAGTGAAAGTGAAGTCGCTCAGTAAGTGTCCAACTTTTCATGACCCCATGGACTACAGCCTACCAGGCTCCTCCGACCATGAGATTTTCCAGGCAAGAGTACTGGAGTGGGTTGCCATTGCCTTCTCCCCACTTGCTGTATAGTAGTCCCCAAATACCCAAATGGTGCTTTAAGCAGTCACTCTTGCTTGAAGACCTATAAGTACTTTATGTTTAGCACTGTGATAACAGCTGAAGGGACTCAGAAAAAAACGACCCTTCATTGCCTGTGCACACTCACACAGGTGATGTGTGATTGTTGGCATCCTGGTACCAAGGTGTTCCCCAGGGCAGAGGAAAACAGATTCTGATTCATCTTTAGCTGAGAGCTGTATTTAACTCTTCAATTTGAATTCTCTAAAATAATTAGCTGCCTGCCTTCTTTTCTGGCAGCTGTTCTCAAATCAGCTTTGAGACCAAGGCTACTCTGGACACGCACAGAGTCACAAAATCTCACTTATATCACTTAGTGAGTTTACCACTCTTCCTGCCTCTAGGAAGTTAAATAATGGAGTGTGTGTTGCTCATGCAAAGGAGGACATATTTTCAAATCATGCATTATAGTTTGCAAACATCAACTTTAGTGTTTGAGTTCCTCCAAAGCTAGAGTCTGAGATGAGGATTTAGATGCAAGTGATTGATTTGGAAGGTGATCCCAGGAAACACAGGGAGGGAGCAAGGAAAAGAGGGTGTGCTGAGGAGAAGGTTATTGCTGGGGCAACTGGGTTCAGTCCTGCTAAGGATTCTCTGAAAGATTGTGTAGGACACAACTCAGAACTATCCCACCAAGGGGCAAGGAAGTTGGCGTATTTATCTGTCAGCTCTCAGTCCTCACTGAGAGTTACTCGTGAGGGTATTAGCTCCCCAGAACTTCTAGTTTGCCCTGCATGGACAGAGACTCTACTTACTATGGCCAGAGAAAGTCCTCAGGCAGAGAGACCCAGATGCTTGAGGCTGGGATCTGCCAGTATGTGTGGGGACTGTCCACCAAAGCTGTTGATGACCTTCAGG
Organism: Ovis aries; assembly: GCF_016772045.2. Classification (NCBI taxonomy): domain Eukaryota; kingdom Metazoa; phylum Chordata; class Mammalia; order Artiodactyla; family Bovidae; genus Ovis; species Ovis aries. The sequence goes on along the minus strand of NC_056080.1, from coordinate 16,378,161 downwards.
TGGGCCAAAGGCATACTGGCTGTATTGGTTGGCTATATCTAGTTAATAAAACTTTCATCATGTCTTTTTTCTTTCATTCAACATATGTTTTAGAGCACCCAGTATGTTCCCAGCATGGATTTTGGCATGGTGATGTAACAGTGAACAAAACAGATGCAAAACCCTCCCTTAATAGCTTATTCTAGTGATTGTTCTCAGGAGTATCAAATTCTTCCAACCACAATACCTAACAGATTTTCAGTAATGTATGCATTCATTGTGGCTCAGCTGGTAAAGAATCTTCCTGCAATGGCAGGAGACCTGGGTTTGATCCTTGGGTTGGGAAGATCCCCTGGAGAAGGGAAAGAGTACCCACTTCAGTATTCTGGCCTGGAGAATTCACAGAGTTGGACATATATGCATTCATTTAATGTTAGTATTAATACTTGATATTGTACTAATTGGGTAAATTGTGGCACTGTTTTTGTTGTTTTTATTTGTTAAGAAAATATAATTTCAAGACTATTGGAGCTTAAAGTGTTCCTAAAATGACTGAGGCATGCCAAGGTGAACTAAACTTTCTGAAAGACATGTAGCAGAACAAGGACCAAAACCTCAGGTTTTTTCATATAAATGCAAAATAGCACCACATTGTCCGAGATTGGTGATTTTTTAAAGCAAACACCAAAAGGCAGTTTAAGTGCACCTTTATACATTAGGTAAGAGTGGAAATTGATGCAAATTTTTGTAAAACAATTGGCAATAAGCATACAAGCTTTAGAGGTAAACATTCCCATTGACATAATAATTCAGCTTTTAGGGATTTATCTTAAGAAAATAATCATTGAAAAAGAAAAAAAAGAAAAAAAAAAGAAAAAGAAAAAAAAGGAAAAAAAAAAAAAAAAAAAAAAAAAAAAAAAAAAAAAAAAAAAAAAAAAAAAAATAAAAGCTAGGAGAGACCTAAAAAAAAAAAAAAAAAGAAAATAATCAGAAAATTGCAAAAGCTTTATATACAAGAAATATTAATTTAGTCAAAGAGTGTTTTTTTTTAAAAACATTTAGTGATATGGGAAAATAAAATACTTAGTAAAGTAATGCTCAAAATTCTCCAAGCCAGGCTTCAGCAATACGTGAACCGTGAACTCCCTGATGTTCAAGCTGGTTTTAGAAAAGGCAGAGGAACCAGAGATCAAATTGCCAACATCCGCTGGATCATGGAAAAAGCAAGAAAGTTCCAGAAAAACATCTATTTCTGCTTTATTGACTATGCCAAACCTTTGACTGTGTGGATTACAATCAACTGTGGAAAATTCTGAAAGAGATGGGAATCCCAGACCACCTGACCTGCCTCTTGAGAAATCTGTATGCAGGTCAGGAAGCAACAGTTAGAACTGGACATGGAACAACAGACTGGTTCTAAATAGGAAAAGGAGTACGTCAAGGCTGTATATTGTCACCCTGCTTATTTAACTTGTATCTAGAGTACATCATGAGAAACGCTGGACTAGAAGAAGCACAAGCTGGAATCAAGACTGCTGGGAGAAATATCAATAACGTCAGATATGCAGATGACACCACCCTTATGGCAGAAAGTGAAGAGGAGCTAAAAAGCCTCTTGATGGAAGTGAAAGAGGAGAGTGAAAAAGTTGGCTTAAAGCTCAACATTCAGAAAACGAAGATCATGGCATCCAGTCCCATCACTTCATGGGAAATAGATGGGGAAACAATGGAAACAGTGTCAGACTTTATTTTTTGGGGCTCCAAAATCACTGCAGAGGTGACTGCAGCCATGAAATTAAAAGACGCTTACTCCTTGGAAGAAAAGTTATGACCAACCTAGATAGTATATTCAAAAGCAGAGACATTACTTTGCCGACTAAGGTCCGTCTAGTCAAGGCTATGGTTTTTCCTGTGGTCATGTATGGATGTGAGAGTTGGACTGTGAAGAAGGCTGAGCGCCGAAGAATTGATGCTTTTGAAGTGTGGTGTTGGAGAAGACTCTTGAGAGTCCCTTGGACTGCAAGGAGATCCAACCAGTCCATTCTGAAGGAGATCAACCCTGGGATTTCTTTGGAAGGAATGGTGCTAAAGCTGAAGCTCCAGTTCTTTGGCCACCTGATGCGAAGAGTTGACTCATTGGAAAAGACTCTGATGCTGGGAGGGATTGGGGGCATGAGGAGAAGGGGACAACAGAGGATGAGATGGCTGGATGGCATCATGGACTCGATGGACGTGAGTCTGAGTGAACTCCGGGAGTTGGTGATGGACAGGGAGGCCTGGCATGCTGCGATTCATGGGGTCGCAAAGAGTCGGACACGACTGAGCAACTGAACTGAACTGAGTGATGAAATGAGATTACATAGCTTCCTATGTAATCTGGGTGTCTCGTTTTTTTCAGAACAATCTGCACAGAGAATAAAATATAGCAAAGAAGCAGTTATAGCTTCATGGTATGTCATATGGAATATTTGTTTTTTCTTGTATAATTGCATTTTCTGCAATAGATGTGTTAACTTTTATAGTCAGGGGATAAAAATCTAAACATTATTTTGCCTTACTTTTCACCTCTAAGCATTTTGCTAAGTGTCCAGGAAGTGTTTAGTGGGTATTTTTGTGTCTCTCGCCTTGAAAAAAAAATCATCCTGTTTTAATCTAGGCTCCCAATATTCAGAAGCCTTCCAGCTAGAGTGGCTGTGGAGAGGGTACATTTTGAAATGTTTTTCAATGTTTTTCAAATGTTTTTCAATGGCCCTGTGTCTCCCTCTGCAGCTTCATCTCCCTTCACTGGAGTGCTTCCCTTCTCCCCATGGACGTCCCATGGACATGGGTCCCTTGTCTGCATCCTGCTAGTATTTTCCTGCTTTGTGGCTTCTATTCCTTTGTTTCCTTCTTCCCCATCAGCTCCCCCTTCATTGTGTTTCTTTCAGTTCCTCTTACAGAAGCTGAATCCGATGCTGCTGCTTTCAGTCTTTCTCCCCTCTTAGTTTCAGCCACAAAGTCTGATGGGGACTTCATCTCATCTTACCTGCTGTGTCTTGCCTTTGGGATTAGACACTTACTATGAAGATGAAAGAAAACGAGCCGCCTATTAAATATATCACCTTTGGACTTTCCAGACCCTCCAGCTCTGCCAAACACCATGGGAGCCTTTGGCCCCCTATGGCAACACTTCCTGAAATGCATGCTCTCTTCCAAAGCAACTGAAGAACACAGACCCCCTTCTTTCCCCCAAACAAGGCTGTTGTTTTTATCTCCCAGGTTGCTACCATGTGGGAATGTCGTGGTGTGAGAAAATATCAATACCCAAAATGCAGCTCGCACTTGCTTCCCATCAACTATGAAGGGGCCATTAATCATTCTCCACCCTCCCATCCTTCCTCGTCTTTATTACAGAGAAACTGTTCTTATAATTTCTGAAGAGTATCTGTGGGTGGTGACTAACCTTTGGCATTGTCCATGTGGTCTGACAGAAATGGTCTAGTGTCTCCTAGCATCAGCCTGGAGGGTTCAAGGGCATCTGAGGAGGCCCCATGGCAAGATGCAGCCAAGCAGAAGGAAAGGAAGATGTTGGGATGGGAGCAGCCTGAGGCTGGCTCCCTTAGGCCTGGTGTTGATGCATTCTTCCTTCTTTGCTGACTAAAGCTCCAAAGGCATTTGCTTTTTTTGTTCTTGGCTCAGCTGAGTACAAAAATGCTGTCTGGGCAGCATTTATTAGAAAACCCCTGCTCATAGGGGTGCAATAAATATTCTTTTTGGAAAATCTGTGGTACTTATATGGTTGCTACTGTAGTTCAAGCCCAAGAGAGATACCATGCTATAGCTATTGGGATTCAGTGCTAGAAACAGAAACCCCTTAAAGTATTTAAATAGACAGGTTTTGAGTTCAGAGAATAAGGTGCTTAGCATATTGTTGGAGTGAAGTGTGAAAGTCGCTCAGTTGTGTCCAAATCTTTGTGACCCCATGGACTGTACCTGGCAGGCTCTTCCATCCATGGAATTCTCCAGGCCAGAATACTGGAGTGGGTAGCTTTTCCCTTATCCAGGGCATCTTCCTGACCCAGGGTTCGAACCCAGGTTTCCCACATTGCAGGCGGATTCTTTACTGTCTGAGCCACCAGGGATGTTGGGCTGGGCAGAGAGGAATGATTGCCAGGGTATCACAGAACTGACTAATCCAAAGAAATCCTACCTCTGTCACGATTAGGAAGGTGGAGGGTCAGAGGCTGCTGCTGGAATACACTCTCCAGGGTCCAGGAAGCCACCATTGGTGCACTTCTTGACACCACAGAGATGGAAAATAAGCATTGGAAATCTGCTGCAGAAACTCCATATGTTTGCTTCAAGGTATAAAAGCAGGAAGATGATGATCTCTGCCTCATGTATTCTTTCCCATTGGTGAAACCTTTTCATGTACAGAGGCTTAGCTGCAAAGGAGTCTAAAAGATAAAGTATTTAGCTATTTGGATTTTTTAGTATAGTGAGACACATGGAAGGAGGTGGGAATGGAGGCCAAGTGCCAACAGATCATACCTTATAAACACACATGCCTTATAAAATGGCACTGGCCTTAGAGCATGCAGGGGGATGCATGCTAAGTTGGGGATGCCTGAGGGCCCAAGAGGGTCTGAGACCAAAAAAAAGTGGGGTAAACAGAAAATATGGTAGAATCTCTTCAGGGAAGAGAGAAGGTAGAATTCATCACAGAATTGTCCCTCTCTGATTTTTAGCAATACATAAGGAAATAAGGAGACTGTACCCCTGCTAGGGAAGTGGCTTGACTTTTGGCTTATGGAAATTACTGATCATCAGTGTTAAGTGCAGATAGCATTATTACCTGGGACATTAATTACACGGGACATGGAGTGGATCAGAAACAAAGGTGTAGTTCTTGAAAGGAGCTGGTGATGGAGTCAGGTCTCTGGCAGCCAACTTCTCTGGCATGGAAAGAGCTGTGGAATAGGGTTTAGGGAAAGGTATAGCAAAATAAGAGTCCTGACAAGACCCAGGCAGAATGAGGCCATGTAAATGGATGGGCTCTTTGGGCCTGATACTGAAAATGGGCCTCTGTATATCAGCACCAAACTGAATCTCAGATACAGAGTTTGGGGAAAGCAGAAAAGAACAGTTTTATTGCTTTGCCAGGCAAAGGGGGCCACAGTGGGCTAACGTCCTCAAAACTGTGTGTCCCAGCCTGGGGGATGGTTTGTGAGAAGTCTAGTCGTCAAGAGGCAGGTTTGCTGACAAGGATCAGGGTGTGTGCAGGGCCTGCATTCATTCAGTCTCGATATCGGCTGGCGTTTGGTGGTCCTGATGGGTTTTGTTCATTAAGTAGTTAACATCTTCCCTTCGCTGGGGATTTTAGTTCTGCAGAAGACCTCAAAAGTACTGTTTTGGGTATCCCTGGAGGGGGAACCAAGATCCTGCCCCAAGTTCACACTATTGTTTTTGACTACATCTCCTTTGTCCCCACATCCTCCTTGTTCCCTAATTAGCAACTGTTTTAACCTTCCGTTTGGAACTCACAGAAGGTCATGGAGGCTGAATGAAGCCTATTTCCTACAAACAAGAAATGGGGGACACAAAAAGGTTTTTGTGCCCAGGAGCCCCACAGGGTCCTGCTCAGTTTTAGGCCCAAGTAAGCAGATGAAGGATACTGGGAAGTTGGCTTAATTGGCCCCAGTTCTACATCCCTCCTTGTATCCATGCCCTTTGCCTTGTAATTTTGCATCTTCTCTTACAAAAGGCAAAATGGGTTTCCCTGCCCTGTGATTTTTGGCCTTGGCCTTGAGACTTGCTTTGGACCACAGAATAGGGAAGAAGCAGCACAAGTTCAATTTTGAACCGAAGCCTTAAGAGAACTCACATGTTTCCTTCTCTTGCTTTTGCCAGCTTCATGAGAAGAGCTTCCCCTGGGTTCTGCTTATTCAGCCTAGGCCCAAGAATTAACCCATGTGGGAGAAACTAGAGCCCAGCCCATTGCAAGGAACCAATCCCAGTGGACCTACAGCTTGAAAGGGGGCCTTCTAGCTGAACTCAAGCTAGTTCATCCGAGCCCCAGGCAAACTAATGGTGTGTGAGAAATAAATGCTTATTGCGAACACTGAAATATTTGTGACTGTAGTTATGCAGCAATAGCTGGCTGATACAGGGACTGTCACTGAATACTCAAGGGGTTTATCATTTCCAGGTATTTCAATGAAGAGTATCAGGAGAACATCTACAAACCCAGACTGGCATGTGCAAGTTCTGAGGAATGGTGGTATAACTCAATACATCTGGGTGACCTTTGGAGACAGCTGAGACAGAGCTATGACAGGGCAGTGGCTGACATCCACCTCATAGTCCATCTTCTCCAGATAGGCTTCCCTAAATGACCAAGCCCACAGAGATCTCTTCATCCTTTTCTCTCCTCACATATAGCCTGTATTTCTCCATCAGTTCTGATCATATTCCATCACATTTAGAGTGACCTAACTGCAAATCTCTCCAGATAAATGGACCCACCTCACTGTATTTTTATCTAACCATGTGTCTATATTTTTTCTGTGTGGATTTAATAAGGGATTAGTCAAGTATCTTGTTCAGGTACACATGCATTATGTTTAAAGCAGTGGTTTTTGAGATTCAGTCACTTCTGAACCATCTTCATAATATTTGCCTATTTCCATGTATAAGCAGGAAAATAAGTGTCTGGGGGTGAGAGATTGTAGGTGGGCTGAGGCTGTGACTGGCTGTGACTCATAAAGACTAGAATGCTGAGAGGAAAGAGAAGTCTTAGAAGAAGTTCTTTAAGGTAGAAGGAAAGACTGGAGGAGGCAGAGGACTGGACTGGAATTAAAGTGGAGTGGTGGTTACAGAAGGATATTGAGAAGGAAGCCACTGGCATTAAGAACCAGGGAGGGGCACTATAAGAGGTAGAGATGAGAGTGTGTTGGCAAGGGCTGCAGGGTGAGTACTGAGGAGTCTCATAATAAGACAGGGCAAAGGGCAGATGGAAGAGAAGCAGGAGGGGGTAAATATTGGACAAGTGGTGTCCGTGGACCATCTTCATGCCATGTAAAATCATCTTGTTTTCCATGTGAAGAGATGTCTGTGTACCATACTGAGGAAATTTGGTCTAAATTGGAGGGCATCCAAATCTTTTTTGCTTGCATGTCCTCTAAAAGAATTTTGAAAAATTACATATCCCCTCACATTTTTAGAGTTCATATTTAAAACACTTTATAAGTTTAAATATGGTAATTCCAAAGGATGTAATAGCTGCTGCTGCTGCTGCTGCTGCTGAGTCACTTCAGTCGTGTCCGACTCTGTGAGACCCCACAGACGGCAGCCTACTAGGCTCCCCCATCCCTGGGATTCTCCAGGCAAGAACACTGGAGTGTGTTGCCATTTCCTTCTCCAATGCATGAAAGTGAAAAGTGAAAGTGAAGTCACTCAGTCGTGCCCGACTCTTAGCGACCCCATGGACTACAGCCTACCAGGCTCCTCCATCCATGGGATTTTCTAGGCAAGAGTGCTGGAGTGGGGTGCCATCGCCTTCTCTGGATGTAATAGCTAGTATATTATAACTCAGTTCAGTTCAATCACTCAGTCATGTCTGACTCTTTGCAACCCCATGGACTGAAGCACGCCAGGCTTCCCTGTGCATCACCAAATCCCAGAGCCTACTCAAACTCATGTCCATTACATCAGTGATGCCATCCAACCATCTCATTCTCTGTTGTCCCCTTTTCCTCCTGCCTTCAGTCTTTCCAGCATCAGGATCTTTTCCAATGAGTCAGTTCTTCACATCAGGTGGCCAAACTACTGGAGTTTCAGCTTCAGCATCAGTCCTTCCAATGAAGATTCAGGACTGATTTCCTTTAGGATGGACTGGTTTGCTCTCATTGCAGTCCAAGGGACTCTCAAGAGTCTTCTCCAACACCACACTTCAAAAGTATCAATTCGTCAGTGCTCAGCTTTTTTATAGTCCAACTCTCACATCTGTACATGACTACTGGAAAAACCAAAGCTTTGACTAGATGGACTTTGTTGGCAAAATAATGTCTCTGCTCTATAATATGCTGTCTTGGTTGGTCATAGCTTTTTTTTTTTTTTCAAGGAACAAGTGTCTTAATTTCATGGCTGCAGTTCACCATCTGCAGTGATTTTGGAGCCCAAAAAAATGAAGTCTGTCACTGTTTCCATTGTTTCCCCATCTATTTGCCATGAAGTGATGGGACTGGATGTCATGATCTTCATTTTCTGAATGTTGAGTTTTAAGCCAGCTTTTTCACTCTCCTCTTTCACTTTCATCAAAAGGCTCTTTAGTTCTTCGCTTTCTGCCGTAAGGGTGGTGTCATCTGCATATCTGAGGTTATTGATATTTCTCCCAGCAATCTTGATTCCAGCTTGTACTTCATCCAGCCCAGAATTTTGCATGATGTACTCTGCATATAAGTTAAATAAGCAGGGTGACAATATACAGCCTTGACGTACTCCTTTTCTGATTTGGAACCAGTCCCTTGTTCCATGTCTAGTTCTAACTGTTGCTTCTTGACCTGCATACAGATTTTTCAGGAAGCAGGTAACTATTGATATTTAAAAATAAAACTCGTCTTGTACTTGCTGGTATCAAAACATCATTATGATACGATAGCCACCATCATCCGTTTTAAATGTACAAGATAAGCTCTTTAGGAATCAGAAATTTTATATCATTCCTTTTACTCATTGAAATTATATTTCCATTTCATTTCCCCCATAGAATTTTATCCTGATGTAATATATTTTTATGCTTGACAGTCTTTTATTGAGCACTCTCTCATATATCACAACAACAAAATGTATGCAAATGTGTTTAAATTTTTTTCCTATAACCATAAATAATAAATAATTATTAAATATAAGAAGTAAAATTTTATTGGGAAAAGCATCTCTTATTGAGATGGGTTAAATAGAGGAGGTACGTCATGGTTCCTCCATTAGAGGAAACTTAGCCAATGCTGGTATCCTGAATTTTACTTTCTTTAGCATCATGGAGGCTTTTATACCCAGAGCAATGTGCCTTAGTCACAAGTTTGGAACCTTGGATACCTAGACATCTAGGTGCCACCTGTGCTGTACAAAGACAGTGGTGATGGTAGCTGCCACCATAGTAAACTGAAGAGCCCCTTTGCTTATTTCCTGGGTATTGTAGAAACTTCCCAGATCTTTATATGACTCCAGGGCAAGGCAGGAGGGAACCTAATAATGCCAAAGATTGAACTTCCTACAGGTATCACATAATGGGTATTTAGAGCCTAATTTGCTTTTATTCAAAGGATACAAGGAAATGGGGCATTTGGGGGTATTGTTGAGTTCCTCACATTAAGATTCGTGCCTGGACTTCCCTCATGGTCCAGTGGTTGAGGATCTGCCTGCCCATGCAGAGGACACGGGTTAATCCTTGGTCCAGGAAGATTCCACATGTTGCAGAGCAACTAAGCCCATAAACCTCAACTACTGGGCCTGCGTGCCCTAGAAGCCCTTGCTCCTCAACAAGAGAATCCCACACACCGCACTGGAGTGTGATCCCCATTTTCTGCAAGTAGAGAAAACCAGCGTGCAGCAACAATGACCCAGTGCAGCCAAATAAATAAATAAAAAAGAAAAGATTCCTGCCTACTATGTGGGAAGAAGGCAGAGAGAGAGCTTTGGATTGGGTGATCATCGAAGGTGAGGTTAATGGTGATGTTTTCACCATCACTGAGCTACTGGGCAACTGGTTTTCTGCATCTCATTGTCCATGTGTAAAAAAAAATGTGGTTGAAATCTACTCTATGCATCCTCCTGTGTTACTGTGAGACTCATGAGATCAAAGGATACTTGTGATAAGTAAACTGTCAAGAATTCTCTTATTTTTATTTGTAAACTTTTTATTTGGAACTAATTAGAAATTCACAGGAATTTGCAAAGACATGTACAGGAAGGTTCTGTGTATCCTACACTCCACCTCCATTAACTCTGACATCTTGCTTAACTCCAGTTTAATATCAAAACCACAGCTTATTCACGTATAGCCAGTTATTGCAAGTTATCTTGTACTCTTTTTTTTGTGTGTGTGGCTTCATGAAATTTTATCACATGTATTTGTTCTTTAGTTGCTCAATTATATCCGACTCTTGGTGACCCCATGGACTATAGCCCGCCAGGCTGCTCTGTCCATGGGATTTTCTAGGGCAAGAATACCGAAGTGGGTTGCCACTTCCTTCTCCAGGGTATCCCATGTATAGCTTTGAGCAATTACCATCACGGTCATTATACTGAACTCTTCTATCATCACCAGGCTCACTCGTGCTACCTTTTTATAGCCATGTACTCCTCTCTCACAATCCTAACCACTGGCAGTGACTCTGTCTTTCATCTCTATAGTTTTATTTCTATAGTGTTATATTCATCAAATGACAGTATACGGTTATTTGAGATTTCTTTTTCATTTAGCATAATTCCCTTGAGGTCCATTTAAGTTGTTGCCTATATCAATAATTCACTCCTCTTTTTTGCTGAGTTGTATCCCATGGTATGGATGCAATGTGTTTTGTTTAACCATTCACCTTTTGAAACACATTTGTATTGTTTCCCATCTTTGGCTATTATGAATATAGCTGTTTTGAACATTTATATACAGGTTTTTGAGTAAACATAGGTTTCCTTTTCTCTCGAATATGTGAAATACTGGGTTGTATGGTAAATGCATATCAAGGTTTATAAGAAACTGCTAAACTTTTCCAGAGTGGCTGTACCATGTTACATTTTCACCAGCATTATGAGTTATCAGTTTTCTCTGTATCCCCATCAGCATTCAGTGTTCTCACTATTTTTTTATTTTAGACATTTCCACATTGCCACAGATGTACAATAATATTTCTTTGTGGTTTTAATTCACATTTCTCTAATGGCTAATGATATAGAATATCCTACACATGCATATTTGTCATCTTTAAATAATATTTGGTGAAATGTCTGGTCCTGTTGTAATAGATAAGAATAAGACTGACTCCATACTGGATCTATCTTTTAGCTCTAAGCCTTGTGCTGTGTTGCCTGTGCTGAGTCATGTTGGCTCTGCACCTTCCTAAAAGAATGTTGCTTATAGCCAGACATATACATAATAGCCTTTTCTCAAGGTTCTGCCTCCCAGGCTGATATTCATATAGAGATAAAAAGTTGTATTAACAGAAAATAAGACTATCTTGTTGAAGGTTTACAGGAACATTGTGACCAGACTTATGTGGACAGCTGCAGGAATGAAGGATTATCACATCCTCTCTGGGGTCTGGCCAGCACCAAGAAGTTTCCAATAGTATGCCACATCCCCTCCCCTTTGCATAGGCCTAGATCCCAAAGAATTTCTCCTAATTTTTTTCTAAAAGTTTTGTAGCTTTATGCTTTGCATTTAAGCCTGTGATCCATTTTGAGTTAATTTTTCCATGGTGTGAAACTTAGGTTAAGGTTCATTTTTTTCTGCCTATGGATGTCTAATTTCTGCAACAGCATGTGTTGAAAAGTCTGTCTCTCCTCCCGTTGAATTCCTTTTGCACCTTTCTCAAAAATCAGTTGGGCACAATTGTGTAGCTGTATTTCTGGGTTCTTTGTTCTGTTCAGTTGATCTATGTGTCTGTCCCTCTGCCAATACTACACTGTCTTGATTACTGTAGCTGTACTGTAAGCCTTAATATCAGGTAAAGTGATTCCTTCAATTTTATTCTTTGAAAAATTATTTTAGTGATTCTAGGTTCTTTACCTTTTCATATAAATTTTACTACAGTCTTATCTATGTCTCCAAAAATCCTTGATGGGATTCTGATAACTGACATCTTTACTGTGTTTAGTGTTCTAATCTATGAGCAGGATATGTCTCTCCCTTTATTGAGTCCTTCTTTGATTTTTTCATCAGCATTTTGTAATTTTCAGGATACAGATCCTGAGCATGTTTTTCTAAGATTATACCTAAATATTTCTTTTTTTTGTAGTGAGAATAAATGGTATTGTGTTTTAAATTTTGGTTTCCTTATGTTTATTGTTAGAATATATAAATGATATGAGTGTTTTTGTGTGTTTGTTTTATATCTGCAACCTAATTGAATTCATTAATTTACTTATTAGTTCTAGGAGTTTTTTTTTTCATAGATTCTTTGGAATTTTCTATTTAGAGACTGTCATCTGCAAGTGGAGTGGTTTTCTATCTTTCTTTCTGAGCTGTATGCAACTTATTTCCTTTTCTTGCCTTGTTGTGCTTACTAGGACTCCTGGTACTATGTTGAACAAGAATGGTGAGAATAGACGTCGTTTTCTTGTTCCTGGTCTTAGAGGGAAAGCATTCAGTTTTCTACCTTTCATTAAGTATGATGTTAGTTGTTGGTTGTTGTTGTAGTTGTTTTAATAGATGATCTTTATCAAGTTTATCAAGATGATCTTTATCTATTTCTAGTTTTCTGAGCTTTTAAAAAATCATGAATGACTGTTTTCAAGAACTTTTACAATGTTATTTTCTTTTAATATCTTAAAAATGATGCTTAATTGACATCTTGGTTCTGAGTGAAGTTCTCATAATATGAGGGCACATCATTTTACTTGTCAGTTCTGCCCCTCCTGGCTGGACTGGGAGGACACAGGTGAGGGTGGGGCTTCTTGTTGGGTGGGTGAGGAAAACTGGAGGGGAGTGATCGTGAGGCTTTGTGGAAAGCTCCAAGTAATCAAGTTATCCAATTGAAAACCATGGAGCTGAGAGGGTTATCAGTTTCCCAGGGCTTTTGTAACAAATTGCCACAAACTCAGTGAAATAAAACAACACAATTTATTCTTTTACAGCTCTGGAAGTCAGAAGTCTAAAATCAAGGCTGTGTTCCTTCTAGAGGCTTCAGGGAGAGCCTGTTTCCTTGCCTTTTCCTGCTTCTGGAGGCCACCTGCATTTCTTGGTCTCTTCCTCCATTATCAAGGCACATCACCCCACCTTTTGGTTCCATTAGCACATCTCCTTTTTTCTCTCTGGTCTTAACTCGACTCAGTCAGTTCAGTCGCTCAGTCGTGTCCAACTCTTTGTGACCCCATGAATGCACGCCAGGCCTCCCTGTCCATCACCAACTCCAGGAGTTCACTCAGATTCACATCCATCGAGTCAGTGATGCCATCCAGCCATCTCATCCTGGGTTGTCCCCTTCTCCTCATACCCCCAATCCCTCCCAGCATCAGAGTCTTTTCCAATGAGTCAACTCTTCGCATGAGGTGGCCAAAGTACTGGAGTTTCAGCTTTAGCATCATTCCTTCCAAAGAACACCCAGGACTGATCTCCTTCAGAATGGACTGGTTGGATCTCCTTGCAGTCCAAGGGACTCTCAAGAGTCTTCTCCAACACCACACTTCAAAAGCATCAATTCTTCGGCGCTCAGCCTTCTTCACAGTCCAACTCTCACATCCATATATGACCACAGGAAAAAGCATAGCCTTGACTAGACAGACCTAAGTCGGCAAAGTAATGTCTCTGCTTTTGAATATACTATCTAGGTTGGTCATAACTTTTCTTCCAAGGAGTAAGCGTCTTTTAATTTCATGGCTGCAGTCACCTCTGCAGTGATTTTGGAGCCCCCAAAAATAAAGTCTGACACTGTTTCCACTGTTTCCCCATCTATTTCCCATGAAGTGATGGGACCGGATGCCATGATCTTCGTTTTCTGAATGTTGAGCTTTAGGCCAACCTTTTCACTCTCCTCTTTCATTTTCATCAAGAGGCTTTTTAGTTCCTCTTCAGTTTCTGCCATAAGGGTGGTGTCATCTGCATATCTGATGTTATTGATATTTCTCCTGGCAATATTGATTCCAGCTTGTGTTTCTTCCAGTCCAGCATTTCTCATGATGTACTCTGGATATAAGTTAAATAAGCAGGATGACAATATACAGCCTTGACGTACTCCTTTTCCTATTTGGAACCAGTCTGTTGTTCCATGTCCAGTTCTAACTGTTGCTTCCTGACCCGCATACAGATTTCTCAAGAGGCAAGTCAGGTGCTCTGGTATTCCCATCTCTTTCAGAATTTTCCAGTTTATGGTGATCCACACAGTCAAAGGCTTTGGCATAGTCAATAAAGCAGAAATAGATATTTTTCTGGAACGCTCTTGCTTTTTCGATGATCCAGCGGATGTTGGCAATTTGACCTCTGGTTTCTCTGCCTTTTCTAAAACCAGCTTGAACATCAGGAAGTTCACAGTTCATGTATTGCTGAAGCTTGGCTTGGAGAATTTTGAACATTAATTTACTAGCATGTGAGATGAGTGCAATTGTGTGTTAGTTTGAGCATTCTTTGGCATTGCCTTTCTTTGGGATTGGAATGAAAACTGACCTTTTCCAGTCCTGTGCCCACTGCTGAATTTTCCAAATTTGCTTGCATATTGAGGGCAGCACTTTCACAGCATCATCTTTCAGGATTTGAAACAGCTCAACTGGAATTCCATCACCTCCACTAGCTTTGTTTGTAGTGACGCTTTCTGAGGCCCACTTGACTTCCCATTCCAGGATGTCTGGCTCTAGGTGAGTGATCACACCATCATTATTATCTGGGTCATGAAGATCACCTCCCTCTTATAAGGCCCCTTGTGATTATTTTGAGCTCACCAGGATAATCTCAAGATCCTTATCTTAATTGCACCTGTAGAATCCCTTTTGCCATGTAAGGTAACATAGTAACAGGTTCCAGGGATTAGGATGTGGACATCTTTTGAGGGAGGGGTCATTATTCAGCCCAGCACAGAGGTGTGACCATGGATATAATGATAAGGTATTCTGGAGAGCAGGACTATGGAATTAGACTGTGGTTTGAATTCCCATTCCAGATATACAGGCTGTATGACTCTCAGTGAATTTCTTCTTCTGGCTACACCTTTGTTCATTTGCAAAACTGTAAACCCTACTGTGAGATGACAGCTGCTCATCAGAAATGTACACAAGTTTTCCAGAGTATGCAGTGGTGACTGAAAAGCACCTTTCTAGACAGGAACTACATTTCTCAGAACCATGTGCATCTCGGTGAGGCCCATATGAGTACCGGTGGAATGTGAGTGGAAGTGATGTGTATTACTTTTGACTGAGATCCCTATGACAAAGGGGTGGATTCCCCATGCTCTTCTCTTCCACCTGGTGGCTCCATGTTGACTCGCAGATGACCCTGGAAGCCTTGTGATGAAGATGGTAAAGCTTCCACTAGCCTGGTGGTGGTGGTGCTTTAGTCACTAAGTCGTGTCCAACTCTTGTGATCTCGTAGACTGTAGCCTGCCAGGCTCCTCTGTCCATGGGATTCTCCAGGCAAGAATACTGGAGTAGGTTGCCATTTCCTTCTCCAGGGGATCTTCCCGACCCACTAGCCTAGGTCCCTCAATAACTGAGTGGAGCAGAGTCTGTCCTCCTGTCATTGCCAAAATGGACACTTGTGTGGCTTATAATGTGAACCAGAAATAAATTTATTTTATGTTAAGCTGCTGACATTTTAGGTTTATTCATTGTAGCAACCAGCATTATCTTAAGCAATACATCTACCTTGCAGACTGTTATTATCCCCTCGGACTATAAAATGAAATCCTGTGTGTAAAGTGCATATGAAGGGACTAAGAGACTCACAGATTAGAAAGTCATGAACTTTTCTGCCTAGATCAGTGGTTTTCAAACTGCAGCATGCATCAGAATCCTGAAGGGCTCCTTAAAACATGAACTCAAGACCCCACTTCAAGAGTGTCTGGTTTGGGGTGAACCTCCTGCACCCTGAATTTATCCTTAGGCTTTTCTCTCGTGCCTGTGTGTTCTGTGTGGTTGTCACCTCCATGAGGGCAGACACTGGGTCTACCTTGTTGGCAACTCCCTTCCAGAACTAGCACAGTATCTGGCAAATCAAAGGCCTCCAACCAGAAGTGGAAGGAGGAAAAGAGCAAGTTGGCAGTCTGCGGCTCCAGGGCTGGAGCCAATATGCTTCAGTTAAAGGTTTGACCATTTCCTCATTCTTAAATAGGCTCGAGTGGGATTCTCCTCCATGACCCTGTAAAGGGGAAGGGGAAGAGAAGCTGCCGCAGTAGTAGCCTGTGCTGTTATCTACCAAGTAGATTTTCCCTTTTGCTGGTATCTCTTTAGAACAGCTCCTGGGATTGATGAAATACTTTGCATCCCACAAAGTATATCCATTCTCCTATCAGGCAAACTTTATTTTGCCTTTACATTCTGGGGCTTTCATCTATGAATGAACATATTCACTTGATGACACTGGAGGATTTCATTTCAGAGAGCTGCTGCCCGTTTGAGAAAGTATGTCGACTGTATTTCCTCTCAGCAGAGCTTCCCTGCAGAATAGAAAGCACAGGGCTCACAGCAATGAGCTGGCCCCACACAGAGGCTGAGGAGGTAGCCCTCTCCTGGTGTGAGGAGAGGCCTGGGGGGACCGATGAGGCCTGGGAAGCAGCTTTTAAAAAGCAAATGTTATCTGGGAAAGAGGGAGATGGGTTCAAAGAGACAAATTCTGTGTACTTGGCAATTTTGCCCATGGTGAGCCCTGAATTCCATCTTTCTGTGAAGTAAGAAGTTCAGTATTCGCAATTCCAAAGAGTCATTCTGATTTCAGCGGCTTTGAAACCTGGCAGCAGTGGGGAGACAGGAGTGCAGTCAGAATTCCTTGGCTTCAGCACCAGTGTGTGGCTGCCAGAGGACCAGGAGGAGGCAGGAGGCTGGCTGCATTTGGTTTACCCTCCCAGAGCTCTGACAAGATAGGGCAACCTCTCCCTGATCACCATTCTCTTGGGTCGCCTTTGGAGGCCTGAGCTATATCAGATTTAAATTTCTTGGGTTAATTTATACTCCATTATAAGCAAGTTTTTATAAAAGCTGAGAACCAGCAAGGATAAAGAAGCTGTATTTCCATTACACTCTTTCTTGTGATTTGTTGTGAAATGAGTAGTCCACCAGACTCCTCTGTCCATGGGATTCTCCAGGCAAGAATACTAGAGTGGGTAGCCATTCCCTTCTCCAGGGGATCTTCCCAACCCAGGGATTGAACCCGGGTCTCCTGCATTGTAGGCAGATTCTTTATTGTCTGACTCACCAGGGAAGCCCCATTGGAGAGGAGCTGAGGGGAAGTTCAGCACGGGCTTGCCCCATGCTTGGCTTTGTGTGTTGGGGGCCTTCACTTGTATTGAAGCAATGGGAGGGGGAAGTTGTGCTCCCTCCCAAAACACCCCCCCACCCCCGCCCTGTGACCTGGAGTTTAATCATAATCCACAGTGTGGTGTGATGTGGGAAAGTGTAAACAGAGCTATGTGGCCAGCCTAGGCCTCTCAGACTCAAGTTCATTGCTGCCTAAATGTCCTCACTCAGCCAATATTTCAGTATTAAGCTATTCTCTAATTGAAGTTTTAAATTTTACTTGGAGTATTTGGGGAGATGTGGTGTCTTATGTGGGAATTTTCTGAGAGCTCTATTTCCCCCATTTCAAATCCTTGCTAATGTAGCATATTTGGGCACCTGTATGATTTTTATTCATTAACCCCAACTAAACTGCTCATCTGAACTGACCCCGGATCATCTCCACTATTCTGTGTGCTTTCTTTCTGTTTTCTCATTTTCATCCCAAAACTTTCAGAATTGGTTTTCCTGCTTGGGATTTTGAAGATAAGGCCTGCCAGTGATTTGTTTCATGTGTAGGTTCATTTCTTTGTGTCACTGGTAAGTGTCCACTGATGTCTTGGAGTTGTGGGAGATCTGATTCTCAAAAGCTTGTAAGTTTTTGCATTGAAACATGTATATTTCCATATGTACAATAGATGACCAGTGCAAGTTTGATGCATGAAGCGGGGCACTCAAAGTTGGTGCTCTGGGATAACCCAGAGGGATGGGGTGGAGAGGGAGGTGGGAAGGGGGTTCAAGATGGTGGGACACATATGTACACATGGCTGATCTATGTCGATGTGTGGCAGGGGCCACCACAGTGTTGTGAAGTGATTGTCCTCCAATTAAATAAATAAAAAGTTTTTAGAAAGCTTTTAAGTTGCATTTTAATTTCAGATCCTTTCCTCCAGATGAGGGGGTAAAAAGAGAGGTTATGAATAATCACACATGCTTTTTAATATATTTGTATGAAAATAAATTTGGGGTTTATGATTGCTAGTTTTTCCAGTAGTCATGTATGGATGTGAGAGTTGGACTATAAAGAAAGCTGAACACCAAAGAATTGTTGCTTTTGAACTGTAGTATTGGAGAAGGCTCTTGAGGGTCCCTTGAACTGCAAGGAGATCCAACCAGTCCATCCTAAAGGAGATCAGTCCTGGGTGTTCATTGGAGGGACTGATGTTGAAGCTGAAACTCCAATACTTTGGCCACCTGATGCAAAGAGCTGACTCATTGGAAAAGACCCTGATGCTGGGAAAGATTGAGGGCAGGAGGAGAAGGGGACAACAGAGGATGACATGGTTGGATGGCATCACTGACTCAATGGACATGAGTTTTAGTAAACTCCAGAAGTTGGTGATGGACAGGGAGGCCTGGCATGCTGCAGTCCATGCGGTCACAAAGAGTTGGACATGACTGAGTGATTGAACTGAACTGATTGCTGAAAGATTACTTTTAAACTTTCTCTTTTAGTCAATAGAGTTTAAAATAGTTGCTGTGGATTTTTGCATCTATGTTCATCAGTGATATTGGCCTGTAGTTTTCTTTTTTTGTAGTATCTTTGTCAGGTTTTGGTATTAGGGTGATGGTGGCCTCATAGAGTGAGTTTGGAAGTTTACCTTCCTCTGCAATTTTCTGGACGAGTTTGAGTAGGATAGGTATTAGCTCTTCTCGGAATTTTTGGTAGAATTCAGCTGTGAAGCCGTCTGGACCTGGGCTTTTGTTTGCTGGAAGGTTTCTGATTACAGTTTCAATATCCGTGCTTGTGATGGGTCTGTTAAGATTTTCTATTTATTCCTGGTTCAGTTTTGGAAAATTGTACTTTTCTAAGAATTTGTCCATTTCTTCCACGTTATCCATTTTATTGGCATATAATTGCTGATAGTAGTCTCTTATGATCCTTTGTATTTCTGTGTTGTCTGTTGTGATCTCTCCATTTTCATTTCTAATTTTATTGATTTGATTTTTCTCTCTTTGCTTCTTGATGAGTCTGGCTAATGGTTTGTCAATTTTATTTATCCTTTCAAAGAACCAGCTTTTGGCTTTGTTGATTTTTGCTATGGTCTCTTTTGTTTCTTTTGCATTTATTTCTGCCCTGATTTTTAAGATTTCTTTCCTTCTACTAACTCTGGGGTTCTCCAATTCTTCCTTTTCTAGTTGCTTTAGGTGTAGAGTTAGGTTATTTATTTGACTTTTTTCTTGTTTCTTGAGGTATGCCTGTATTGCTATGAACTTTCCTCTTAGCACTGCTTTTATAGTGTCCCACAGGTTTTGGGTTGTTGTGTTTTCATTTTCATTCATTTCTATGCATATTTTGATTTCTTTTTGATTTCTTCTGTGATTTGTTGGTTATTCAGAAGTGTGTTGTTCAACCTCCATACACTGGGAAAACTGGTCAACCACTTGTAAAAGAATGAAACTTGATCACTTTCAAACACTGCACACAAAAATAAACTTAAAATGGATTAAAGATCTAAATGTAAGACCAGAAACTATAAAACTCCTAAGGAGAACATAGGCAAAACACTCTCCGACATAAATCACAGCAGGATCCTCTATGATCCACCTCCCAGAATTCTGGAAATAAAAGCAAAAATAAACAAATGGGATCTAATTAAAATTAAAAGC
This sequence comes from Ovis aries, assembly GCF_016772045.2. Taxonomy (NCBI): domain Eukaryota; kingdom Metazoa; phylum Chordata; class Mammalia; order Artiodactyla; family Bovidae; genus Ovis; species Ovis aries. The sequence goes on along the minus strand of NC_056080.1, from coordinate 16,358,400 downwards.
TTCTGCACAACAAAGGAAACTATAAGCAAGGTGAAAAGACAGCCTTCTGAATGGGAGAAAATGATAGCAAATGAAACAACTGACAAACAACTAATCTCAAAAATATACAAGCAACTCCTGCAGCTCAACTCCAGAAAAATAAACGACCCAATCAAAAAATGGGCCAAAGAACTAAATAGACATTTCTCCAAAGAAGACATATGGATGGCTAACAAACACATGAAAAGATGCTCAACATCACTCATTATCAGAGAAATGCAAATCAAAACCACAATGAGGTACCACTTCACACCAGTCAGAATGTCTGCGATCCAAAAATCTGCAAGCAATAAATGCTGGAGAGGGTGTGGAGAAAAGGGAACCCTCCTACACTGTTGGTGGGAATGCAAACTAGTACAGCCACTATGGAGAACAGTGTGGAGATTCCTTAAAAATTGCAAATAGAACTACCTTATGACCCAGCAATCCCACTTCTGGGCATACACACCGAGGAAACCAGAATTGAAAGAGACACATGTACCCCAGTGTTCATGGCAGCACTGTTTATAATAGCCAGGACATGGAAACAACCTAGATGTCCATCAGCAGATGAATGGAAAGAAAGCTGTGGTACATATACACAATGGAGTATTACTCAGCCGTTAAAAAGAATACATTTGAATCAGTTCTGATGAGATGGATAAAACTGGAGCCGATTATACAGAGTGAAGTAAGCCAGAAAGAAAAACACCAATACAGTATACTAACACATATATATGGAATTTAGAAAGATGGCAATGATGACCCTGTATGCAAGACAGCAAAAAGACACAGATGTGTATAGCAAACTTTTGGACACAGAGGGAGAGGGAGAGGGTGGGATGACTTGGGAGAATGGCATTGAAACATGTATACTATCATGTAAGAATCGAATCGCCAGTCTATGTCCAATGCAGGATACAGCATGCTTGGGGCTGGTGCACGGGGATGACCCAGAGGGATGTTATGGGGAGGGAGGTGGGAGGGGGGTTCATGTTTGGGAACGCATGTACATCCGTGGTGGATTCATGTCAATGTATGGCAAAACCAATACAGTATTGTAAAGTAAAGCAAAAATAAAAATTAAAAATATATATATATATATATAAATAAAAGATCACTTCAGACTTGAAAAAAAATAGTTGCTGTGGATTTTATTTTGCACCTTTAGAATATTCAAGTATGAGCTGAGTTTTTTTTCAGCTTTATTGAGGTATAATTGACAAAATTGTAAGATATTTTAAGTCCATTATGATGGACTTCCCTGGTGGTCCAGTGGCTAAGACTCCACATTCCTAATGCAGGGGGCTCAGGTTCAATCCCTGGTCATGGAACTAGATCCCACATGCAGCAACTAAGAGTCCACATGCTGCCACTGAGACCTGGCACAGCCAAATAAATAAATAAGTAAAAGTAAGTACTAAAAATAAATAAAGTGTACATTGTGATGATCTGACATACGTGTATGTTGTGGAAGGGTTTCCCCATCTAGATAATTAACACCTCACATATTTGTCTTTTTGAGTGGGTGTGCTTTTTGTGTGTGTGTGTGTGAGGACACTTAAGTTCTATTCACTTAGCAAATTTCAATTATACAATAAAGTGTTATCAACTATAATCACCATCCTTTACATTAGATTCTCAGACCTTATTCATCTTATAGTTGAAACTTTGTTCTTCTTTACTACTGCTGCTGCTGCTGCTGCTAAGTCACTTCAGTTGTGTCCGACTCTGTGCGACCCCATAGACGGCAGCCTCTCCCTATTTCCTCCATGCCTGGAAACTTTTCTACTCTTTGTTTCTGTGAGTTTGACTTTTTTTAGATTCCAATGTAAGTGCTAGCTTGCAATATTTGTCTTTGTCTGACTTATTTCACTTAGCATAATGCCTTCAGGGTCCATCCATGTTGTCACAAATGGTAGGATTTCCTTCTTTCTCATGGCTGAATAATACTCGTGTGTGTGTGTGTGTGTGTGTGTGTGTGTGTGTGTGTGTGTGTAGCACATCTTTTGGTTGATTATGAAGATCATTTTATTTAGCACCTCTGATATGGAAGGGACAGCACTAGGTGTTAGGGTTCAGAGATGAATAAGGACAAGCTAGGAAGCTGACAGATGATTATGTGACACCAATCATAATAACAACAATATCTAATACTTCTTAGCATTAAAAATATGCCAGTATACTAAAATCCACTCAGCTGTACACTTAAAATATGTGCAAAGTCTGGTGATAACCTGTAATGGAAAAGAATCTGGAAAAGAATCTATGTGTATAACCGAATCACTTTGCTACACCTGAAACTCATACAACATTGTAAATCAATAATAGTTCAATTTTAAAAATATGTGCCAGGCATGCCACATACATTTCTCATTTACTTCTTTTATATCTTTAAAAATCTAGATATAGTTGACATACAACATTATATTAGTCTCAGTTGTACAATATAAAGATTCAATGTTTGTGTATTTTTGAAATGATCTCAAGTCCAGTTAATATTCATCACCATATACAGTTACAGAATTTTTTCCTTGTAATGAATATGCTTAAGATCTACTCTCTTAGCCACTTTCAAGTATACAATATTATTAATTCTAGAACCCATGTTGTATATTACATCTTTCAGGACTTACTAATTTTACAGCTGGGATACCCCATCTTTATTCATTCACCCATTGATGGATACATAGGGGACTGAGATTATTTTTAATTCTAAACTTTATGTCAGTAGCAAATTGTCATAGGAATAGTTTCCTCTGGGGCAGTGAATGCAGATTTGAGTTCATATAAAATTTAGGAAGAAGACAGAACATTTGAAAGGCAGTGAGTGTCTCTTCTCTCTTTGGCTTGTTACATCCAACACACCCATCTCCTTCTTGTAGATAAAGACCAGTCAAACGCAGTTTGTAATCCCTTTTCTGGGTCCTTTTCACGTGTTTTTGAGTTTTCCACACCTGAAGCTTGAAGCCAGTCCTAATCTTTCCTGAAGCTTCCTCCCGGATTTTGCCCGCTCCCCATGTTGTCTGTGATGGTAGGAGTCTGGCCTGCGCCAGTCACATGGCTAGCACCTCAGTTAACGCAGGACAGAAGGGTGCAGCCCTTTTCCCAAAGGAATATGCTGCCAGGAAAAGTTTAGGTCACAAGGGCTTAGGCTCCTGAAAGGCAGACCCTTATTCCTATGGCCAAGGCCCAAGGAACTGTCAAGATAACTTTTTATTGGGCCTAAATAGTCATGGAGGGGTCTGGGCCACTTTTGGCTCAGGCAGAGGGACTCAGAGCTGGGAAGTACCTAACCTCATTGTAAGACTTCAGCGGGAGTGTGAAAGAACTATCGCTATTACATTGATGATGGAGATAAACCAGAGGCGATAGGATGTGTTTTATACAGTAACTGTGCCCAGTCAGGAATTTTGGAAATGGTATGGAGTTGACCTATACATACATACATACATACATACATACATACATACACACACACACATATTTTAAAAGCATGTTAATTTTTGGCTGAGAGAAACATTTCATTAGAAAAAAGTCTATTCTATGACCTTGACGCTCAAAGGAAGGTCTGTCAACAGCTTTGGCATCCTCTGGAAGCTTGTTGACCTTCCCTGATAGCTCAGTTGGTAAAGAATATGCCTGCAATGCAGGAGACCCCCAGTTCAATTCCCAGGTTGGGAAGATCCACTGGAAAAGGAATAGGCTACCCACTCCAGTATTCTTGGGCTTCCCTTGTGGTTCAGCTGGTAAAGAATCCACCTGCAATGTGGGAGACCTGGGTTTGATCCCTGGGTTGGGGGAACTTGTTAAAAAATACAGTCTCAGGCCCTGCCCAAGCCCTACTGAATCTGCATCTTAATAAATCCCCCAGGCAATTTATATGACATTTCCTCTCTCTCCCCCATCCTCTTTTGCTTTTTTACAAATTTTTTGTTTGAAAATAATTATAGATTTACAGGAAGTTGCAAAGATGCAATAGAAAGGTCTGATTAGACCCTTCACCCACTTTCCGCCAGAGGTTACATCTTACATAAGTATAATGTTACTTTTCTACAAGCCTACAAAACCATTATGCTTCCTTACTGAAAGCTAGTGCACCTGATGGCACTCACTTGGGTTGCAGGCCACTGTTGTGCCTCATTCTACTTGGCTGCTGCTGCTGCTGCTAAGTCGCTTCAGTCGTGTCTGACTCTGTGTGACCCCATAGACAGCAGCCCACCAGGCTCCTCTGTCTCTGGGATTCTCCAAGCAAGAACACTGGAGTGGGTTGCCATTGCCTTCTCCAGTGCATGAAGTGAAAAGTGAAAGTGAAGTCGCTCAGTCACGTCCGACTCTTAGCAACCCCATGGATGGCAGCCTACCAGGCTCCTCTGCCCATGGGATTTTCCAAGCAAGAGTACTGGAGTGGGGTGCCATTGTCTTCTCTGCATTACGCCCTAGATAAGCACAAATGAGGAGAAGAGAGTTTGAACGTGAGAGGCAAGGTCTTTGGGACAAACCTGGAATCGCCAACACTGATTTCCAGGTCTTTTCACTGAAGCAAAAGAGGACTTATTAGAACCGTTTGAAAACCCACAGCAGGGGCCGGGAGACAAGTTTGGAGTCTCATTGCTGAGGTTCAGGCCAGAGATGGTGACAGGATAGGGTGGTGGCTGAGGAGACTTGGATCCTGGGAAGGTCAGGACCTTGTCTGCATCCAACCCCTCCCTTGCCTTCCTCTTCCCGATAGTTTGCCTCCCACTGGCTGGCTCAGCCCATCAAGGCCAGAAGATACTTGAGGGTTTGTCTGTCAGTGCTCTGTGGCTGAGTGGCAACCAGTCTTGCCCTGATGTCTTTCATCTGACTTTCTGCCTTGCTTTCTACTCACACATGCTGAACCCTGCTCAGAATTCATTGCCTGCTGGGATTAGTACTCTTTCTTACTTGTATTTGTCCTCCTTCCAGTCTGTTTACTTTCTTACCTGGCATCTAGCCTATCTAGATCAAATTGAGAAATAAAATGCAAATTGTCCCCCAGTACTCACTCTCCCTTTCTTTTATGATACAAAAACTCTTGATTTTCATTTTTATTTTTTAAATTTATTTATTTAAATTGGAGGCTAATTACAATATTGTAGTAGTTTTTGTCATACATTCACATGAATCAACCATGGGTGCACATGTGTTCCCCATCCTGACCCTCCCTCCCACCTCCCTGCCCATCCCATCCCTCTGGGTCATCCCAGTGCACCAGCCCTGAGCACCCTGCCTTATGCATTGAACCTGGACTGGCGATCTGTTTCACATATGATAATATACATGTTTCAGTGCTATTCTCTCAGATCATCCCACCCTCGCCCTCTCCCACAGAGTCCAAAAAAACTGTTCTATACATCTGTGTCTCTTTTGCTGTCTTGCATACAGGGTTATCGTTACCATCTTTCTAAATTCCATATATATGTGTTAGTATACTGTATTGGTGTTTTTCTTTCTGGCTTACTTCATTCTGTACAATAGGCTCCAGTTTCATCCACCTCATTAGAACTGATTCAAATGTATTCTTTTTAATGGCTGAGTAATATTCCATAGTGTATATGTACCACAGCTTTCTTATTCATTCATCTGTTGATGGACATCTAGGTTGTTTCCATGTCCTGGCTATTATAAACAGTGCTGCCATGAACACTGGGGTACATGTGTCTCTTTCAATTCTGGTTTCCTCGGTGTGTATGCCCAGCAGTGGGATTGCTGGGTCATATGGCAGTTCCATTTGCAGGTTTTTAAGGAATCTGCACACTGACCTCCATAGTGGCTGTACTAGTTTGCATTCCCACCAACAGTGTAAGAGGGTTCCCTTTTCTCCACACCCCCTCCAGCATTTATTGTTTGTAGATTTTTTTGATAGCAGCCATTCTGACTGGCGTGAGATGGTACCTCATTGTGGTTTTGATTTGCATTTCTCTGATAATGAGTGATGTTGAGCATCTTTTCATGTGTTTGTTAGCCATCTGTATGTCTTCTTTTTTTTAATTTATTTAAATTTTATTTTTTTTTACTTTACAATACTGTATTAGTTTTGCCATACATTGACGTGAATCCAACACAGATGTACATGAGTTCCCAACCCTGAACCCCCCTCTCACCACCCTTCCCATATCATCTCTCTGGGTCATCCCAGTGCACCAGCCCCAAGCATCCTGTATCCTATATCGAACCTAGACTAGTGATTCGTTTCTTACATGATAGTATACATGTTTCAGTGCCATTCTCCCAAGTCATCCCACCTCTCCCTCTCCCACAGAGTCTAAAAGTCTGTTCTTTACATCTGTGTCTCTTTTGCTGTCTCTCATATAGGGTTATCATTACCATCTTTCTAAATTCCATATATATGTGTTAGTATACTGTATTGGTGTTTTTCTTTCTGGCTTACTTCACTCTGTATAATCAGCTCCAGTTTCATCCATCTCATTAGAACTAATTCAAATGTATTCTTTTAAATGGCTGAGTAATACTCCATAGTGTATATGTACCGCAGCTTTCTTATCCATCCATCTGCTGATGGACATCTAGGTTGCTTCCATGTCCTGGCAATTATAAACAGTGCTGCGATGAACATTGGGGTACACGTGTCTCTTTTTTTTTAGCATTTTATTTTATTTTTTATTTTTTTTAATTTTTATTTTTACTTTATTTTACTTTACAATACTGTATTGGTTTTGCCATACATTGACATGAATCCACCACGGGTGTACATGCGTTCCCAAACATGAACCCCCCTCCCACCTCCCTCCCCACAACATCCCTCTGGGTCATCCCCGTGCACCAGCCCCAAGCATGCTGTATCCTGCATCGGACATATACTGGCGATTCGATTCTTACATGATAGTATACATGTTTCAATGCCATTCTTCCAAATCATCCCACCCTCTCCCTCTCCCTCTGTGTCCAAAAGTTTGCTATACATATCTGTGTCTTTTTTGCTGTCTTGCATACAGGGTCATCATTGCCATCTTTCTAAATTCCATATATATGTGTTAGTATACTGTATTGGTGTTTTTCTTTCTGGCTTACTTCACTCTGTATAATCGGCTCCAGTTTCAGCCCTCTCATCAGAACTGATTCAAATGTATTCTTTTTAATGGCTGAGTAATACTCCATTGTGTATATGTACCACAGCTTTCTTATCCATTCATCTGCTGATGGACATCTAGGTTTCTTCCATGTCCTGGCTATTATAAATAGTGCTGTGATGAACATTGGGGTACATGTGTCTCTTTCAATTCTGGTTTCCTCAGTGTATATGCCCAGCAGTGGGATTGCTGGGTCATAAGGCAGTTCTATTTCCAGTTTTTAAGGAATCTCCACACTGTTCTCCATAGTGGCTGTACTAGTTTGCATTCCCACCAACAGTGTAAGAGGGTTCCCTTTTCTCCACACCCCCTCCAGCATTTATTGCTTGTGGACTTTTGGATTGCAGCCATTCTGACTGGCGTGAAATGGTACCTCATTGTGGTTTTGATTTGCATTTCTCTGATAATGAGTGATGTTGAGCATCTTTTCATGTGTTTGTTAGCCATCCATATGTCTTCTTTGGAGAAATGTCTGTTTAGTCCTTTGGCCCACTTTTTGATTGGGTCATTTATTTTTCTGGAATTGAGCTGCAGGAGTTGCTTGTATATTTTTGAGATTAATTGTTTGTCAGTTGCTTCATTTGCTATTATTTTCTCCCATTCAGAAGGCTGTCTTTTCACCTTGCTTATAGTTTCCTTTGTTGTGAAACTCTTGATTTTTAGTAAGGTTCCTTCCCAGGCTTCTATAAAACTGGGTGTGGCCATATGACTGAATTCTGGCCAGTGGGATATAAGCAGAAGTGACATGTCCCTCTTCCCACTTGCTGGGAAGTAAATCTGGTCAGGAACCATCTTGGTGATGGAACAAAAAGAGGGATGAAGCCTGGGTCCTTGATGACTTCATTAAGTAATGCTACCACACTGGTTTGGACTTCTTTGTGAGTCAGAAGTAAACTTCTGTTGTGTTTAGGCCACTGTTGTTTGGGGTCTCATTTATCATTTCTTTCCCATAAAAAATTCCCCAATTTCTTAGCTCATAGAGTTTAACATCATAACCCTTTCTGAGTGCCTATATGTGCTGGACACTTCTACAAGCTTCAAATCACCACACACTAAAGCTTTGAGGTAGACACATATCACCACCATATTTACGTATGACGACTTAGTCTCAAGTGCCAATAAAAAGATTTGAGATTTCACCTAGTTCTCTGTGATCCCAGGTCTCTGGCGATTGTGCATTAAGCCTGATAGGAGTTGATAAAAATTCAGGCGGTTTGAGTTTTATTAAGTGTACAATAGTGAGTGGAAGCCAAATGGAAATTTAGATTTCCAAAAGGAAATCTAGGCTTTCAGAGGTGAACTAGAGCAAGGTGTCTCAGGCTTGAACACACATAGGAGTCTTTGGGGATGATCCATCCCTCCCTAAAATTGAAGGCAGCAGAACAGAAAATGTGTGGGCCCAATATTTTCTGCCCCAGGTGTTAGCCTGAACAGCCCATAACTGATTTAATAATAAAACCTTGTTTTCTGATTTTAGTATCACTTTACAGTGATATTCCTGGGGTGGGGTTAGTTGGAGTGGATTGATGGACAGCAGAGTCTCTCAAAGTATGGTCCCTAGACCAGAAGCATCAGTGTCACCTGGGAAGTTGTTAGCACTGAGGATTCTCAGGCCCTGACCGAGAGCTGCTGAATCAGAGACTCTAAGGGCAGGGCCCAGAATTCTGGGGATTTCTCTGGGGAATCTGATGCACATTTAAGAGTGAGAAACACTGGTATAGAAGAAGAACCTGAGAAGGGGCAGTTATAGTATAATGGAATAAAAGCCTTCAACTGAAGAAATATAGGTTCAATCCTAGCTGTTTCTTTGTTCTTAAGTGGAGATGGAAGCACTAACTTCACTAAGTAATTTGCAGAATTAAACATAATGATGCTTTTGCTGTGTACCAGTTAAGAGCACAGACTCTAGAGCACAGCCTGGCTTCACATCTCTGCTCTGCAATTGTTAGCTTAGACAAGTTACTCCTTCCTCATCTGTTAAAATGGGGATAGTAATAGTATACCAATCTCATATGTTTATAAGGATTACATGAGTTAACATTTGTAAAGCCCTTAGAAGAGTTTCTGGCATTGAATAAGTGCCATATGTTTGTTTACTAATAATAATGTCATAAATAATAATAATAAATTCAGGGCTTGGTATACACTGTGACTACTCCGAAAATATTTTTGGTTTAAGAAAGAAAACAAAGCAAACTGGGATTATGGGGGAAAGGAGATTGGAATGAACCTGGGTCTCCTGCACTGCAGGCAGATTCTTTACTGACTGAGCTACAAGGGAAGCCCCTCTCAGGGAATCAGTACTCCTGAAATCAAAACAGAATGCCAACTGCTTGAGACCAAAAGAACCCTTCTTCCCACTTGAACCCCATCCCTACCCCCAGGGTGACTGTTCTGGCACAACCCAGAAGTGTGTAAGATCCATCTGCTGTGGTCGGATTCAGCAGGCATTTGGTTGGAATTGTCCCCTGGATGGCCCAGCATCTCTGCACAATGTCCATTCAGGTTTAAGAGTAGTATTAATAGAAACCCGGCCAGTGCAGTTGAAGGTACTCTTGTCATCCCTCCAGTGAACTGATTGACCTATAGCGGCCTCATAGGGCTTAAGACCACAAAGGCACCCCAATCAGCTGAGCTAGAGAAAGGAGGGGCTGGTGTATAAAATGTAACTGCTTAACAATTTTTATTTTATTTTTTTAAACAATGGTATTGAGGTATACTTTACATACCATAAGATACACCCATTTTTAACATTAGATTATTTTCTTCCAGTTTTACTTATATAAAATTGATATACAACACTGTATAAGTTTAAGGTGTAAAATGTAATGATTTAATATACATATGTCATGGAATGATTATTGCAAGTTTAGTGAATATCCATCATCTCATACAGATGTGACATTAAAGAAAGAAAAAATTTTTTCCTTGTGGTGAGAACGCTTAGGATTTACTCTCTTAACAACTTTCATATATGACATATAGGAGTGTTAATTCTGTTTTTCAAGTTGTATTAATACATTACATCCCTAGTACTTACTTATAACTGGAAGTTTGTACCTTTTGACTGCCTCCATCCATTTCTCCTCACCCCATCCCTCTCCTCTGGTAACCACAAATCTGATCTCTTTTTCTATGAGTTTGTTTGCTTTTGAAGTGTAATTGATCTACACTATGTTAGTTCCTATTCCACAACATAGTCATTCGATATTTCTATACATTTCAGACTGATCATAAGTCTAGTTATGATATATCAGTATACAAAGTGAAGTTGCTCAGTCATGTGTGACTCTTTGTGAACCCATGGACTGTATCCTACCAGGCCCCTCTGTCCTTGGACTTTTCCAGGCAAGAATACTGGAGTGGGTTGCCATTTCCTTCTTCAGGGGATCTTCCCATCCCGGGGATTGAACCCTGCATTGCAGGCAGACACTTTACCCTCTGAGCCTCTAGGGAAGCCCTACATTCCCCACACTGTTCCACCCGTTTTGTTGACAATTTAATGACTTTTTAGTGCATTTACTGGACTTTCCTGGTGGTGCAGTGGATGGGAGTCTGCCTGCCAACACAGGGGATGCGGATTCAATCCCTTGTTAGGGAGGATTCCACTTGCTGCAGAGCAATTAAAGCCTGTGCACCACAACTACTGGAGCCCACACACTCTAGGGCCTGTGAGCCACAACTACTGAGCCCAAGTGTTCCAACTGCTGACGCCCATGAGCCTAGAGCCTGTGCTCTGCAACGGGAGAAGCCACCACAATGAGATGCCCCTGCACCACAACCAAGAGTAGTGACCCCACCCATTACAATGGAGAAAGCCTGCACACAGCAATGAAGACTGAGCACAACCAAAAAAGTAATAATAATAATCAAGAACATTTTCAAAATTTACTGAGTCATGCAAGTATCACTGTAGTCCAGTTTTTTCCTTCTTATAAATTTTATTTGTATTTAAGTATTGTTGATTTACAAGCATGGTCCAGTTTCAGACATTCCTAGCAACCCCGTAAGATCCTTCATTGCTAATTTATAGTTGATCTGTCTTCCCATTTCTAGCCTCAGGCAGCCACTAGTCTACTTTCTGTCCCTGTAGGGTTGACTTTTCTGGACATTGTCTATAAATGGAGTGGCCTTTTGTGAATCTTTGTGTGGATAGATGTTTGTTTGTTTTTTTTTCCTGTTGAGTAGATAGATACCTGGGAGTGGAATTGCTGGGTCATAGGGTAAATTTAGGTTTCAAGTTTAAAGAGTTGCCAAACTATTTTCCAAATTTGGCTGTACCATTTTACATTCTCACCAGCATTGTAATGAGAGCTCCAGTTTCTCTATATCCTTACCAGTACTTGCTATTGTCTGTTTTTTTTTCTTTCTAATTATCATTTAAGTGGATGTGAAATGGCATTTCATTATGGTGATTATTTATATTTCTCTGATGACTAATGCTGTTGAGAATCTTTTCATGTGCTTACTGGCTATTCATTTATCTTCTTTGCCAAAATGTCTATACAAATCTATAGAATTTTTGTGTTTAAAAGTAGATAATAAGGTGGATACCACCTCTTTCTGCCTCTTGGCACCCAGAGAGGAGGACTCTTTCCAAAATGAGTCCAAGTCCCTCAGGCTAGTGATAGGCTGGGGTTTCCAGGAGATTAGCTCTTGTATATGTCACTTAAAACCTTTTAATTGGAGACTCCTCTGGTGGTCCAGTCGCTAAGACTCTGTATCCCCATCGCAAGGGACCCAGGTTCAATCCCTGGTCAGAGAACTAGATCCCTCATGCTGCAACTACAAGTTTGCATGCCACAACTAAAGATCTTGTATCCCACAATGAAGATGACAGATCCTGTATTCTGCAACTAAGACCCAGTGCAGCCAAAGAAATAAATACTTTTGGAAGAACCTTTCCATTGCAGGATTAGGGAGCAAATCTGTGAACTGCTGAACTAAAAGAAAGGGAGTTGGTTAACGTAAATGCTTGGTTTGTTTTCTGTGATTTACGCTTTTCCTTTTTTTTTTTTTAAGCAAGTTAACCTTCTGTGGGAAAAAAAAATCACCAAGCTAAGGTTAGATTATTTAGCTGTTATTCAGATATGTACATATTTTAAAAGATGGGGAGTTCAGTTGTTTTCTGTTTATGCCTTTTTTTTTCATTCTGAATACCCACATTGCAAAGTAAATTGACAAATTCCAAGCAATTTTCATTTGTGTGAAACTGATTAACAAATGATGCCACTAAAAAGGGCCCTGCTGCTTTCTTGGACAAAGAATACAGACGGCATACAGTTAGTAAGAATAAATTTCTAACTACCAAATAGCAGTGCACCATTAGTGGGATGGCATGTAAAGCTAATGGCATCAAGGATAATGGAGAAGGAGTGATGAATGGGAGCCAAAATGTTTCCTAGAAATTTGTATTGTGGTCCCAATAAGCTCAGCAGGAAAGCTGCATTATTGGAAAGGCCAAACCATTCCCTGGCACTTGTAGACCACAGAGTTTACACCTGAGTTTTCAGAATGGCCTATAGCATGTTCTAGTTATGTTGCTGCTAAATCAGGACAACTCAGGGCCTCAGAATGTGAAAAAGGTGTGATTCCAAGAACTAACATTATCAGGAGAATGCAGAGTGCCATTATTACTTGATGTCAAAGCTATGTTTAGTGTCCAATGGTGGCCACTGGTCAGAAGGAAGATGCTAGGGAGAGCTACTGGAATAGGCTGAGAGGGTCTGGATTCCAGATTTCTTCCTTACTCCATCCATCTTGCCTCCAAGATGTTGAGGAATGGATATCCTTCCTTTCAGTTCAGTTCAGTTGCTCAGTTGTGTCCGACTCTTTGAGACCCCATGAATCGCAGCACACCAGGCCTCCCTGTCCATTACCAACTCCTGGAGTTCACTCAAGCTCATGTCCATCGAGTCGGTGATGCCATCCAGCCATCTCATCCTCTGTTGTCCCCTTCTCCTGCCCCCAATCCCTCCCAGCATCAGAGTCTTTTCCAATGAGTCAATTCTTCCCATGAGGTGGCCAAAGTACTGGAGTTTCAGCTTCAGCATCAGTCCTTCCAAAGAACACCCAGGACTGATCTCCTTTAGGATGGACTGGTTGGATCTCCTTGCAGTCCAAGGGACTCTCAAGAGTCTTCTCCAACACCACAGTTCAAAAGCATCAATTCTTTGGCTCTCAGCTTTCTTCACAGTCCAAATCTCACATCCATACATGACCACTGGAAAAACCATAGCCTTGACTAGATGGGCGTTTGTTGGCGAAGTAATGTCTCTGCTTTTTAATATGCTATCTAGGTTGGTCATAACTTTCCTTCCAAGGAGTAAGCATCTTTTAATTTCATGGCTGCAGTCACCATCTGCAGTGATTTTGGAGCCCCCCCCAAAATAAAGTCTGACACTGTTTCCATTGTTTCCCCATCTATTTCCCGTGAAGTGATGGGACCGGATGCCATGATCTTCGTTTTCTGAATGTTGAGCTTTAGGCCAACTTGTTCACTCTCCTCTTTCACTTTCATCAAGAGGCTTTTTAGTTCCTCTTCACTTTCTGCCATAAGGGTAGTGTCATCTGCATATCTGAGGTTATTGATACTTCTCCTGGCAATCTTGATTCCAGCTTGTGCTTCTTCCAGCCCAGCATTTCTCATGATGTACTCTACATATGTTAAATAAGCAGTGTGACAATATACAGCCTTGACATACTCCTTTTCCTATTTGGAACCAGTCTGTTGTGACATGTCCAGTTCTAACTGTTGCTTCCTGACCTGCATATAGGTTTCTCAAGAGGCAGGTCAGGTGCTCTGGTATTCCCATCTCTTGAAGAATTTTCCACAGTTTCTTGTGATCCACACAGTCAAAGGCTTTGGCATAGTCAGTAAAGCAGAAATAGATTTTTCTGGAACTCTCTTGCTTTTTCCATGATCCAGTGGATGTTGGCAATTTGATCTCTGGTTCCTCTGCCTTTTCTAAAACCAGCTTGAACATCCTTCTTTTAAAGGGACACAAAGCAGAGGGCCCCAATTACAAAAGATTCCTACATGACTTAGTTTATTATTGGTAAAATGAACATAACAATAATCATGTAGTAGAACTGATGGGATCGCACAGAGTCGGACACGACTGAAGCAACTTAGCAGCAGCAGCAGCAGCAGAACTGATGTGAGATAATCTGCATTGTGGCAGCAGAAAATAGGCACTCAGTGACCAGAAGCTGTTACTATGCTGTGTTCATACATTTTGAGTGGTTAGCTTGTAGGCAAGACAGTGCACATAGTTGCAATTTTTCCAACCATTGATTGTGTCATAATTGAGTCATTCGTCAACACACATTTTTGAATACCTACTATGTAGCGTTGATTGTTCTGGATATAGAGTATGCAGAGATATAAAACAGAGTCTCTATCCCCAAATTGTTAAAAATCCAGTTGGAAAATTAATTCTAGAAGACTGTGTGAATGACTGTGACAGAGGATTGACAAGGTACCATTGAAGGACAGAAAGGAAGTGATTCTCTGTGCCTGGGATTAAGGTGGGAGTCAGTTTTCATTCCAATCCCGAAGAAAGGCAATGCCAAAGAATGCTCAAACTACCGCACAATTGCACTCATCTCGCACGCTAATAAAGTAATGCTCAAAATTCTCCATGCCAGGCTTCAGCAATACGTGAACCATGAACTTCCTGATGTTCAAACTGGTTTTAGAAAAGGCAGAGGAACCAGAGATCAAATTGCCAACATCCACTGGATCATCGAAAAAGTAAGAACGTTCCAGAAAAACATCTATTTCTGCTTTATTGACTATGCCAAAGCCTTTGACTGTGTGGATCACAAGAAACTGTGGAAAATTCTGAAAGAGATGGGAATTCCAGACCACCTGACCTGCCTCTTGAGAAACCTGTATGCAAGTCAGGAAGCAACAGTTAGAACTGGACATGTCACAACAGACTGGTTCCAAATAGGAAAAGAAGTACATCAAGGCTATATATTGTCACCCTGCTTATTTAACTTCTATGCAGAGTACATCATGAGAAATGCTGGGCTGGAAGAAGCACAAGCTGGAATCAAGATTGTCAGGAGAAATATCAATAACCTCAGATATGCAGATGACACTGCCCTTATGGCAGAAAGTGAAGAGGAACTCAAAAGCCTCTTGATGAAAGTGAAAGAGGAGAGTGAAAAAGTTGGCCTAAAGCTCAACATTCAGAAAACGAAGATCATGGCATCTGGTCCCATCACTTCATGGCAAATAGGTGGGGAAACAGTATCAGACTTCATGTTTTTGGGCTCCAAAATCACTGCAGAGGTGACTGCAGCCATGGAATCAAAAGATGCTTACTCCTTGGAAGGAAAGTTATGACCAACCTAGATAGCGTATTGAAAAGCAGAGACATTACTTTGCCAACAAAGGTCCATCTAGTCAAGGCTATGTTTTCTCCAGTGGTCATATGTGGATGTGAAAGTTGGACTGTGAAGGAAGCTGAGCGCTGAAGAATTGATGCTTTTGAAGTGTGGTGTTGGAGAAGACTCTTGAGAATCCCTTGGACTGCAAGGAGATCCAACCAGTCCATTCTTAAGGAGATCAGCCCTGGGTTTTCTTTGGAAGGAATGATGCTAAAGCTGAAACTCCAGTACTTTGGCCACCTCATGGGAAGAATTGACTCATTAGAAAAGACTCTGATGCTGGGAGGGATTGGGGGCAGGAGGAGAAGGGGACAACAGAGGATGAGATGGCTGGATGGCATCACTGACTCGATGGATGTGAATCTGAGTGAACTCCGGGAGTTGGTGATGGACAGGGAGGCCTGGCGTGCTGCAATTCATGGGGTCACAAAGAGTCAGACACGACTGAGCCACTGAACTGAACTGAACTGAAGAGTCTTGTTTTTCAGAAGAGGTTATATTTGAGCTGAGCTTTGAAGGATGGATAAGAGTTCAGGAGGTAGAGATGGTAGGGGGAGCATTTCCAGATGACAAAATAGACAACAGCCTGGACCTAGCCATGTGATTGTGATGTGTTTGGAGAACTTTAAATATCCTAGTGACTATAGTGTGGTAATAGGATTGGATGGTCTCAGAGTTGAGAGCGTATGGACTGAAAATATTCTTCAGAGTGAGATTTCAAAAGACTGCTTGGGATTTTAAGGAATTTAAGCTAAACACTATAGGCAAAAAGAAAACAGAATGGGTTCTGAAAGCAGTGGCATGACTGTTTTCCCAAATTAAAAATGTTTTTCAACCTGTTGGGAACATGTCAACTAGTAGTTGTACAATATCTTTAGAAAAATGACTTACGGAAGGAGGAATCCAAAACTTAATCAGAAACCTAATAGATCACCTGACCTCTGACCATCAAAATAAAAAAAATCCCAATACAAAAAAAAAAAAAACAAACCTGTTATAAAGACTGCCTGCTATACTATTTCTCTCTCTAGGCATATGGCTTAGAAACACCATTTTCTTTTTATTTAGTCACAATAACTTATATTAAATGGATAACCTGGTGCAATAAATTCCATCTCTGTTCCTGACACACATAACAGTTCCTTTTCTGTAGGGAGAGCAACTGTTTCTGGACTGCACACGGGAAGAGGAGGCTGAGTTGAACTGTAGCTGAACTCCATTTAGTTTTTCTCTTCAGTTATCAATCCCCAACTATTCCTTGACCTTCCTTTACCATCTCCACCATAAACATTCCAACCCCTTCATCCAGAAAAGCTCATTCAGACTCCCAAACCACCCACCCAACTTCCCAAATAAAATACTCTAATCCCAAATATCTGGAGCTCAGAAAGGAACCCCTGGTGATTTCCAAATAAGGTGGATTCTTGGCATTTGAAGATTCAACAACTGCCATTCCAACTCTTCATCAGTGACCCTGACAGTCATTTCTATTTTTGGTGGGGCATGGATTTTGAGCATTGCAACAAGCCTCTTACTAGGGAAGTCCAGGCAATTGCTAGCCACATCTCAAGGTGGCTTTGTTCTCTCTGCTTGTCACATGTGCATTTTTGCTCAAGAAGTTTTGTTTCGCTGCATTTGATGAGGGATGCTGTGTTTTCTGGATATTAACCAAGTCAAGAATTCATGGAAAGTCTTATGACTAATACCTTAAGAATGTTAAAGACCTATTCTGCTTCTAACACTTGCTGATATGGAACAGGGATGTGGTGTGTGTAGGTGTCTTTTTTAACTTTATTTATGAAAAAAAACTAAACCTACAGAAAAATGATGGAAATAGAGTAATGAACTTGCACAAACTTTCACTTAGATTTACTTATTCACGTTTTTCAGAAGGTGAGACAATAAGACTAATTGGTGAGACAGAATGTTAGTTAAGGTAACTCTAGCTACTCTAATAGACCTCCAAATCTCTATGTATGTTTGTATAGTTATTATTTACCGAATCATTTGAGACTAGCTTGCAAGACAGCATGACCCTTTACCTCTAAATATTGCAGTATGTAAATGGAATTCTCTTACAAAACCACAGTGTAATTATCCAATTCAGGAAATTGAGCATTGATATTCCACCATTAGCTGGTAGAGAGTCCATATTAAAACTTTGCTGATTGTTTCAATAATGTCCTTTAGAGCAATTCAAAAACATTTTATTGGAGTATGGTGACTTACAATGTTGTGTTAGTTTCAAGTGAACAGGAGAGTGATTTAGTTGCAAATATACATATATCTGGGTCTTCCCAGGTGGCGCTAGTGGTAAAGAACTCACCTGCCAGTGCAGGAGACATAAGAGACTCAGGTTCAATCCCTGTGTCGGGAAGATCCCCTGGAGGAGGGCATGCCAACCCACTCCAGTATTCATGCCTGGAGAATCCCATGGACAAAGGAGCCTGGTGGGCTATGGTCCATAGGGTCTCAAAGAGATGGACATGACTAAAGTGACTTAGCACACACACATACATATATCCACTCTTTTTTAGATACTTTCCCCATATAGGCCATTACCCAGTATTGAGTAGAGTTCCCTGTGCTATACGGTAGGTGCTTATTAGGTATCTGTTATATATATAGTATCGTGTATATGCCAACCCCAGTCTTCCAATTTATCCTTACCCGCTCCTTAACCCATGGTAACCATAAGTTTGTTTTCTAGGCCTGTGAGTCTCTTTCTGTTTTGTAAATCAGTTCACTTATAACATTTTTTCGATTTCACATGTGATATCATATGATGTTTGTCTGTCTTTGTCTGACTTCACTCAGTATGATAATCTCTAGGTCCGTCCATTTTGCTGCAAATGGCATTTTTCTCCTTTTATGGTTGAGTAGTATTCCATTGTGTATATATAACTTATCTTCTTTATCCATTTCTTTGTTGATGGATATTTAGGTTGCTTTCATGTCCTGGTTGTTGTAAATAGTGCTACAATGAACACTGAGGTGCATATATCTTTTTGAATTGTGGTTTTCTCCATAGAGCAATTTTTAAAAACAGTCCATGTTCCAGTCCAGGCTCAAGAATAGCATTCAGTAGTCATGTCTTTAGTCCATGTTAATCTAGAACATTTCTTTTATCTATCTTTGTGAAGTTTCCTGACTCTAATTTATTTTGAAGTATACAGTCCCAATGTTTCATAAAATGTTCCTTGATTTAGGTTTATCTGATGCTTCCTCATGAATGGATTCAGGTTATGCATTTTGGACAAGAAACTTGGATCTTTTTTTCACTTTAATTAATTAAGAATGTGATTTTCAAACAGTGCAGTCATTATCAAAAAATTCTTCTGCCACAAAATGTCATGGGTAGTTTCCAAGGAGACTCATTTTAGTGGAATTATTATACCTTTACTAACATAGATTTCTGAAAATCACTTCCCAGGTTGCTGATGTGGAGTAGAAGTTGACACAGCAGACAGCTATTCTGGTGGGTCATTTCCTTTCAACATTGCCCGTCAGTTCATGGAGTCTTGGTGCGCCGCACTGCTGTCCCTCAGTAAAGCATCCAAAGGTCAGTAATGGAGGGAGTGTGCAGACATGGAACAGCATGTACCAACAAAAAACTGGCAGTGACTCACATTTTTAAATCTTCATTACTTTTACAAAACACATCAAAAATATAATAAATAATTCACATTAAACTGTACTTATCAAAACATGAAAAGTTCATTTTATGATACAGCACCTTGACTTGGGTTAGTTTTGAATTCTCCATTATTTGTTAAATGGACATGGGTAGTATTCACGCACTGACACTAGTAAGAATTCCAAAGCTTTCAGTGATTCAGATGTGGAGTTCTGACTCTTCTAAGATGGGATGCGGAAACAATATAAACCTAAATCTGTATTATTTCTTCCTTCTTTCATTCACTCAACAAAATGTGGACTGAGAAGCTACTTAGTGAGCTTCCCTTAGAAGCTGAGTAGCTTCCCTTAGAAGCTACTTAGGCTTTTAGGGATTAAAGACCTAGTTCCTGGCCTCAGGGAGCTCTTATTAGAATTTGATATTTGGACTCAGAAGTCAGAGCCTAAGTTATCCTCTTGCTTAATGGCATCAGTTCACATTTTGTCCTAATTTAAATGGTAATAAGGCAGAGAGTTTCCCCGTGGTAATTTCATGACTCTTGCTTCGTCTTATTGGCTCAACGTTGCTGCCATCACATATTGGCATGTCCTTGTACCTCCCCAAGAGCTAAGAAGCCCACTTTCAGGGTTGTCACATGCCATGACCCTGTCTTCAACCTGCCACTGACCTTTTTAGCCTGCATGCTACCAAATTTCAGTGGCTCTCAGTGCCTCTCTTGTTAAGGTCTGCAGAGGTGTCCTCTATGCCTTGGACTATGCCATGTAGATGTATTAACTCATTAAAAACCCATTATGTCATGAACCCAGTATAACAGAGGTAAAATTGGATTTGGATTCAAGTAATATGGTTTCTTGGCTGTGGCGGGGATGGGTCACTGTTGTTCATCACAGCTGTGTTCTCCTCTTTTTGGGCACAGAGCTAGTCTTTATTTTCTAGACTCTCTTGCAGTTAGGTGTGGCCACATCACTGAGTTGTGTCCAGCAGAATGTGAGCAGCATTGGTATCTATGTGTACTGCTGCTAGGCCTGACTCATAGAAACATGTGTTCTGCCAGGCTCTTACAGAGCATGCCCTTCTTGCAGAGAAGCCACATGTTGGCGGTGGAACCAAAAGGTGCCAGGCACCTGGATCCCTGAATCACCATATAGACCCCTGCTATCCCCAGTGAACAGGGATTCCCACCTTGGATTGTCCTAGAACCAAGAAATACATGCCTATATAATAAGTCCCTGAGATTTTGGTATCTGTTATTTAACAGATACTGTCTCATCAATACCTTTGACTTGTCTTCATGTTCTGTTTACCCTTGGGCAAGTCACCTAGCCTTTCAGAGTCTCCATAACCTCCTCTGTCAATGGGGAATAAGATAGGCATTCTTGGTCCCATTTTACAGATGAAAGGATTAAATGAGGTAATATTTGCAAAGATACTTTGTAGATGACTTTACAATACAAATGTAAGTGTTGCTATTACTATTGGATCTTGTCCCTGTAGGTAGCTGATATGTTTTCTATTCAAGTACCTGTATTCCTGGGGCTTCCCAGGTGGCACAGTGGTAAAGAATCCACTGCCAATGCAGGAGACGCAAGAGATGTGGGTTTGATCCTGGGTTGGGAAGATTCCCCAGAGAAGGAAATGGCAACCTACTTCACTATTCTTGCCTGGAAAATTCTATAAACAGAGGGGCCTGCTGGGCTACAGTCCATGGGGCCAGACACAACTGAGCATGCATGTGCGTGCACACACACACGCACACGCACACACGCACACACACACACACACACACACACACACACACACACACACACACACCTCTGTTCCTTCCCTAACCAAGTAACATTTCCTGGTAAATGTATAGCTGGGACTCTGGAACATACTGCTCAATGAGAGAAAGCACCATTAAGGAGCACTCAGACTATGTCGACTCCCTCTGGCATGTCAGACTCAGTCAGCACTGAATATCTCCTACTGCCTAGGTGACATCCTGGAACTTGCACTTCTAACCAACGAATTCCTATGATCATCTAGGCCCAATCACTGGCATCAGAACTGTAAATTTCCCAAGGCTTTCTTGGATTCCTAAAGGTCTCATTATAATAGCAGACATAATATTGAGTGCTCCTGATATACTGT
This sequence comes from Ovis aries, assembly GCF_016772045.2. Lineage (NCBI taxonomy): Eukaryota > Metazoa > Chordata > Mammalia > Artiodactyla > Bovidae > Ovis > Ovis aries. The sequence goes on along the minus strand of NC_056080.1, from coordinate 16,337,100 downwards.
TACTGGATGCATTACTCCAGGTCATCTTCACAACCACCCAAAGAAGGAGATTCTCTCTCATTTTGCAGATGATAAAGCTGAGGTTACCCTCACAGAGGTTAAGAATTTCACTCAAAAATAACTCATGTAGACAGATTCAAACTTGTGTCTCTGAACAGCATATACTCTTAACCTCTATGTATCCAATGGTTAACTCTGCTTCACAGCCCACCATTGCCCATTCCCTTGTAAGAGACTCATTGCTGAAAAAACAAAACCTTTTAGGAGAAAAGGATTTTACTCTGTGAAAGGAGCCAGCAACAATAACTCCTTTGAATATGTCAATGGACTTTAATATTTCTGAAATAATGACATTTCTTCAAAATTTGTTATTTATCATAGTGATTGTACCTTAATTTGCCTGCAAGCTATATTCATGCATTTTTTTAATGTGAAGAAAGAATTCTCTGGTGGCAATTATACAACAACATTGTGGCATCACCGTTCAGCATCTGAGAGAAAGCGCAGGGTTAGTGGTCTTCCTACTTGCATAGGGCTGACTGCCTGCAAAGGGTTCTGTGTTGGGATGGGAACCTAAATCCATCCCAGTGTGCTGGTCAGTGCAGTGCATTAAAGGGGTGCCCCCGATGTTTCCTACTCTACCGGTTGTAATTGCTTGACAAGGGGCAAAATCATTGGGTTATTTCATTTGACATCTGATGGGCACTGAACATTCCAGATTGCATGTCTGTCTGTGCTGAACCAGTATCCCATAGGATCATTCTATATTTATTCCAAGTTTGTTCCCTACCTCCTACAGAAGCTGAAGAATTCTGTTGTCAAGCAAATGTCCTGTGTTATAAAGGAAAGGCAGTATGTGACAATCTGTCCTTATGAAGTATATAAAGTCCAGAGTAAAGTAGCTCTGAGTTGAACTCTTGAAATTTCAAGATATTAAATCTCTCAAAAATTCAGACAGATTAAATCTCATCTTGACATCTTCATTATCATCAAAAGTTTTAACTCATGAGTAAGGAAATGCTTCCCATGGGACAATATCACTCAATTCATCATTGAAGTCAAAAGGAAAGCAGTACTGGGTCAGCCAATACCTCATGTGAAAAAGTGAAAGTTGCTCAGTCATGTCCGACTCTTTGTGATCCCATGGACTGTAGCTCCCCAGGCTCCTCTGTCCATGGGGATTCTCCAGGCAAGGATACTGGAGTGGATTGCCATGCCCTCCTCCAGAGGATCTTCCCAACCCAGGAATTGAACCCATGTCTCCCACATTGCAGGCGGATTCTTTACCAACTGAGCCACCAGGGAAGCCCAATACTTCACATACATTTCCCCTAATTCCCCAACCACTTGGCAGGGTAGGTCTTAGCTCCATCTTACAGAGGAAGAAGCTATGCTAAGCAGGCCTAATTAACTGGCCCAATATGCACAGCTAACAAATGGCAGATCCACGCTTTGAAGCAAGACAGTCTTGGCCTCACAGTCCATACCCAGCGACCTCTCTGCTCAGAACACATCTGTTTCCTAAATAAGGAATTCCTATAATCTAAACATCCATAGGAAGTTGTTATGAAGGAACTTTGAAGCAAGAAACAGAAGGCCTGCTTTTTCAGAACCTTTCTGGTCAGCTGTTCTGAGCCTTCCCTCTTCACTGTGAGTTCCCCACAAAAGAACCTTGCTGATGCCAGAATCCACCCCACACCCTACACCCCTATGCCAGGGAATGAAAGAAGACCAGGCGGGAAGATCTTAGTGAATATCGGAAAGATGGAGCCAAAGAGACCCATGCACTTCTAATTAAAGAGCATGCCTTCCACAGCCCGCTCAACGTCCTGCTGCCTTCTCAAAGCGTACCCAGAGAGTTTCAGCTTTGGCAAAGGCCTCTGAGATTTCATGCTCCTTTTCCCCATGTAATAAAAAAGTCATTTTTGCCTCAAGCTAAGGAAAACACTGGCATTTTTAGCTTTTAAATGTTTGGGTGAGGTTTATGTTGTTGTTGTTGTTATTGTATTTTATTGTTGCTGTTATTTGGAAATCTTGTGGACATTCACAGTTTTTGGTTCCCTTACTGAATTTTTCTGGAAACTTCTATGGAAATAAGGGTTAAAAGTAGAGGAAAGAGGTTGGTTTTTAAACTCCAAGTCTTTGAGTGAGTGGAAGATTTTAAAAACTGTGCCTGCTGGGTTTCAGATGGCGTACAATTTAGTCCTAGCCTTGGTGGAAAGCAGGGGACTGGCATGGATGCCATCTTGCTCTTGCCTTCTTGTAAAAACTAGTGTCAGATGCCCTGTCTGTGTTCACTGACCAGCCTAGGGGAGGTTTTACCCATGTACACATCTTCCTTTGCTTATTTAGAGGGTGAATTCACCCTCTGAAAGGAAAGCCGGAAAGAAGGATCCAACCCTTCATAATTTGAACAATACAGGGAAGAAGCAAAGTAGAGCCTTCACCAAAATACTCAACATGGTGGTCAGACCTCACTACACAGGCTCCAAGTTCCAAATGAGCTTTGCCCATTTCCGCATTTTGTCTCTCGCCATCTTGGGGCTGCACCAAAACATGTCGCCCTTAGCTTTTTGCAATCAATACAATTGCCTTGTACAGCCTCACCCTCTAATGGAATTCCCTTTCTGCTTTAAGGATCAGGGAACTGATCCTAAAGTGATATACTCTTTAAAAACACCCCACCCTGTCCCTCCTAGCACTATCCTCTCTCATCCCAGTCCACTTGGATCCCTACAGTTTTTCCCTCTTCCACTCAATTTCTGAGGGTAGAAAACACTCCATTTTCCTCTTTCCTTTTGGTGACTCGAATGTCTCAGAGGATATTTATGAAGGAGTCATGCATTCCCTGGGCTTCCCAGGTGGCTCTGTGGTGAAGTGTCCACTTGCCAGTGCAAGAGACCCAGGAGATGCAGGTTCAATCCCTGGTTTGGGAATAACCCCTGGAGAAGGAAATGGCAACCCACTCCAGTATTCTTGCCTAAAACATCCCATGGACAGAGGACAAGCCATAGTCTATGGGGTCTCTCAGAGTTGGACACGGTGAGTGACCATATATGCAATTCCCCATTCCACTCCCTACTCACATTTCCAGATCCTTGAGGGTTCTTTAGTAGCATAGCATCTGCTCCATCTCCCAAATCTTCCAGCCTTAGACCCAAGTGAAAGGAGTGAGTCATTCAGTCAGTTGACAAATTTCCGTGCAGTGCCCACCAGGTGCTAGGCCCTTGGAGATGCAGTGGGGAAAAGACATAGCCCAGCTCTCGTGGGGACTTCTCAGTTAAATGCAAGCTTGCCACCATCTAGGCTTCTCTGTTGTGCCCACACTAATCCTAGCCTCAGGGGAACATATGTAAGCAGCGCCAGGGCCTTGCATCCTGGCCTCGACTACCTACCACCATCACTGCTGCACCTTCACAGTGTGCCCTGGAACCGCCCACCTAATTGCACACTCATTCGGGGGCGCTCATGAACACCCCCCCTGCAATTCCTAGAGTCACTTTTCTAGCCTCTTTCTTACACACATGATTTGATGGGTATGTTTGAGCTATGCCAGATCTACATTCTTCACGGTTCTGCCCAAGTTTATGTGAGCCAGATAAGTGACTTCCAGTTAAGGGCAGGTCACTATATCCTTAGTTTCTACAAAATCTCTCTCCACACATTCTCCTTTGATTTAGGGGGTGACTGGAGAGACAATTATTATCTTAAATCTTATTTTGCATGTCACAATATAGAGATTTATCCCAGACGCAAGCATGCATTCTTAATTATAATCACAGCATTGATCTGGGCAAGTATAAGATATATGGCTGCAAGTTACTGGTGGTTTTGCATTACCATTTTAGTGCAATTAACATCTACCACTAAAGCACCATCTTACGCATAAGACAGAATTAAAAAGATGCTTGAAATGTTATGTCCTATCTAGGAAATGTTGTTACTATTGCATTTTAAAGATGAGGAGTTAAGGTTTTCATTTTTAATTACATTACTGAGTGATTCGTCTTAAAGGAACCTAATTGTGAAGAATATAAATTACTTTGCAAGTTTATGGTGAAGGACTAGTAAGCTTTTTGGGAAGCAAACAAGCAAATTAGAATTCAGCAACATTCAATAGTAAAGTGTAAAATTCTCTCTGGTTGTAACTCTTTTAAAAAGCCTTTTTACAAGGATATTGTAATCAACAACTTAATCATTCATGAAGCATTTTCGCTGTGATTCGAGGGCAGTGCATACAACGGCAGAAAGCTTATGCAGCTTCAAGGCTGCTGCCCACCCCGCTTCTAGGCCTGTCTTCTTCCCTGAAGAGTTTTCTCTCCTCTTACAGGGGCCCTGTAGTCCCAGAGCCATCCTTGGAGTGCCTGCTTAGACAGGAATCATTCTCCAGTACAGTGCCCCAAGTTTGCAAATTCTCTTTTCCTCTGCTGCCTTCACAACTGCTATTCTTTCCCTCCAAGCCACTCAGCTAGCTGTTAGGGGAAAGCAGCTGATTAAACAAAGTCACACTCCAGTGTTGATGAATAAAAGCACTTAGTGCTCCCTAGGGTGTCTGTAGCTGAGACTGTGAGCCTATAATGGTGGAATTTCAGGCTGTAGTACAGGCTGGTGGAGTATAATTTTTGGTGTGTTTTGATGCCACTCAAGTCATGCGACTTGTAGATGCTAAAGGAGCTGATAGAAAAGGATCTCATAAAATGACATTTTGCCTAAGGCCTTTCTTCCAGGGCTTCAGATAGTCAGGAAGAGGTCTTAGTGGTCTCCTAGTCCCAGGAACTCCAGCACTCTTGCCTGGAAAATCCCATGGATGGAGGAGCCTGGTAGGCTGCAGTCCATGGGGTCGCGAAGAGTCAGACACGACTGAGCGACTTCCCTTTCACTTTTCACTTTCATGCATTGGAGAAGGAAATGGCAACCCACTCCAGTGTTCTTGCCTGGAGAATCCCAGGGACGGGGAAGCCTGGTGGGCTGCCGTCTATGGGGTCGCACAGAGTCAGACACGACTGAAGCGACTTAGCAGCAGCAGCAGCAGCAGTCCCAGGAAAGTTTTGTCTGGGTCACATCCATCTGCCCCTTCTTTGAACTCCTCTGTGACCTTCAACCATAGATGCCGCCTCATAGAGCTGTAGCAATGTTCCTTGGACTGATTCATTCTCCGCAAATGGAGTCCTGACTTCAGGAGAAATACAGCAGATCCTTAACATTTGCTGAGGAGGCATTCCCAGGCCTTTTGTTTTCCCATGAAAGTAAAGTGTAGCTTCCCAGGTGTTAATGCACATGAGGATAACAATAGACATTTCCTATGTTTCCAGCACTGTTCATGTGCTCTCCACATGTGCAAAATGAATTCATGAAACTAATGTGTAAAGTTAAGTTATATAAGTTAAATTTTGAATAATTTTTATGAATTTGTAGCATTTATACTTCTGAAATTATTAAAGCTTAAAATGGCACTCATCCTGTATTAACTCATTTAATTTTCATGACAACTTTAACATGTTGGTAGCATTGCTTACCCCACTTCATGGATGGGAAAACAGAAGCACTGGGAAATTACTTTGTGCAGTGTTAAATAGCTACTAAGGGACAAAACTGGGATTATAAACGCTGGCAGTGTAATCCCTATATTTGTGCTCTTAGCCACTATGCCCCACTACCTCTTGGGAGTTGCTAGGAGGCAGCAGAGATGCTGCCATGCCTGAAGAACAGCTGGACTCAATCATTAGTCAAATGTTTCACTCTCCACGCCAACCTCAAATTGTTATAATTCAATTTCAGCCATAGCAAGATGGCACCTTCCCACATATTATGGATTATCAGGGCCCTCATTGGGATCAAAACCATGAATGACAAATCTAGAACTGCTAAGTGTCCCCTGTGTACCCCACTTTTGTGTTTCCTACACTTTTACATAGCATGATCCAATCCACACTTGTTAAATTGAATTAAATGGAATTGCCACTCTAGTGAGTTTGGGCAAGTCCTCCTGTCTTGCCATCCACTTAATTCCAGACCTATTGGATAGCGTTGGCATGGCCCCATTTCTCTCCTATGCATCACATGGCAACTTCCTCCATAAACCCACCACACATGCCCTAGCCTAAAGAGCCATAGTAAGGGTCTATCATTGCTACATAATAGCCTCCAAGGCTGCTACATCCTCCAATGGGAGAGGAGGCACAGTGTTCTGTTTTGGGGAGCCAACCCCATCTAGGCCAGAACTAGACCTGAAGCTATTTATGTCTGTGGTCAGGCAGTCAGTCAGCCTCCTCTAGCTGATTGCAGGGACTTCATTTGTTCTTCCCAGACCACCTGCATCTCCTTTCCCAGACTCACTGGCCTCCCACTGACCTTGGTTGGGGGTCTCTTGTCTCCTCATCCTGTTTTCTTGGCAATAGCCTCATGACCCTGGCAAACAGGAGGCATTAACACCTAAGATCCAGGGAGCCTCGTCTGTCTTTCATGGCCCACAGACAGAGGGCCTACTTGTTAACCTAACTTTATGGCGCTGTCCCTGGCACCTGGAACCTCCTGAGACTGACCTAGTCCCATTAGCCAAGGCTCTATCAACGGTACTTTATTTCTTGCTGGAATTTCTGAAAACTGAGAGGTTGCTCAGGGATTTCTGAGCCTTGAGTTGATTAGCAGTTAATGATGTGTGTTTTGATGAGAAAATAAAAGATTTTGTTTATCCACTTGAGAGGAGGAAAATTAGGAGTCAAAAGCAGAGAAGGAAAAACACAAATTCTCAGTTTTTCAATGGGGTTTTAAGTGGTTAGAGTCTGCTGAGTTCCCAGTCATTGCTGGAAAATTCTCTCGGTGTTGATTTTATGTATCAGCTCTCAGAAAAATTCATGAAGTGTTTGGCTCTGCCTGAAGCTGTCAGGAGACACACAGAAGGCCAAAAGGGCTGCTGGACAAGTCATTTTACTATTCAGAGAATGTGCGAATACAGCCAGGAGGTCCATTCATACTTCCACCTGAAGCAGAGGGAGAGAGGAGCCCACTGGGACCAGAGGCAGTTTTCAGCATTGAGTCTTCCAGCCAGAGCAATGGTTCACAAGGATGTCCCCAACTGAGTCAACACGTACAAAAAAGATGTTTTCTGAACCAACTCTTGGTCCACCATTGTTTAAGTCATGGGGAAATGCAGAAGGGCTCCATAAAGGCAGTCTGTGGTAAACTAAAAGGAATAGGCTTTGGAGTCTAACCAGTATGGGTTTGAATCTCACTTAACTATTCCAGATTTCTCAATCTCTCTGAGTTTCATTTCTCATTCATAAAATGGGCCAGTACTATTTAACTTGCAGAGTTGCCATGAAGATTAAATGGTTCACTAAGTGAAATTAACTAGCATAGATTTACTCTCATCACCCCTTCCCTTTTTTCTTGTAGAAAGTCTGCATTCTCCCCTCTCTAGAGCACACATGGCCTTTAATGGCAGATACACAAAACAAATAGACCAAGGTGGTTAACATCTTCTAGGGGGTTGGGTTTTTTTCAAAAACAACTCACTGGGGAACTAGTAATTCATAATCCTCCCTTTCAGCTATTCCCTGATCAAATCAACAAAGTGTCCTTTATTAAGTGCTGATGTTGGTGTTTTACAGACGGTTTGGGCCAATAAACTCAGTTGGCTGGAGTTAGGCAGTCAAACCCTTGATTTCCAAATGGGCCCATAGAAGGGATGTTCTTTGACAGTAAGTCTTACTCAGGCTAGTTCAGCCAGTCACATAACAAATAAGTATTGGCAGTTATATGTGGAGCTAGATGAGAGACTGGGTGAGGGTCTTCCCCTATCACTATTACTAAAATGACAACTTGGGGCACATCTTACTGGCCAGCATCCTTACCTTTGCTTTGCAAGGCCTGTCCATGGGATAGGAAGTACCCTTTGGTGAGAATCTGTTTTGAAGACTTTGCTGATGTTCTTAGGTAGTCCTAACTCTGAGGGCAGATGGACAGCATTGGAGGCTCTCAGCTCTTCTGGAATAGTCTCTTCTCACTAAACTGCCTTTGCCTCTGGGTTGGAAGAGTCAAACTTGTGACTTGGGTCATCTGGAAAGGAGATATTGAGGGAGCAACTCATAGGTGTGGTTATATGCTGTAAAGATATTACCACCACCCAGTAGAAGATACTCCAAGGTCATTGACACATTTAACAGCAGGTTCAAGAAAGAAAGCCTAAGACTTAAGTCTAATTATTCTTTATTTTTGATTCTTCTTTATTTCACTCCTTGAACACATTAAAACTGTGTTCTTTCCAGTTGGAGGAAGTTTTTCCATCAAGGTTAGGGCTTATCAGAATTTCCTTTCCATTCTGGCACTAATTTAATTCTGTAGGGTTATTTTAATGGAGGAGTTTCCCATTTAAGCAACAATTTTCAGGAACATCTCTGGGTTTAAGGTAGCTGTAGTATGCCCATAAAAAGCCAAGAGCCATTCAAAGCAGCTGGTTATGAATTGCTCATGAGATGGGTGATAGTGAGTTCAACACTTACATTGGCAATTTCTTTAGAAATGAAGAAATGCACCTTGGAATTGCTCAAAGTCCTAGAAGGATAAAAGAAAAGAATATTCAAGTTTTCTCACATGAAGATAGTGGTGGTAATGGAAATGAGGGGGGTTGATAGCTGCAAAGCAAAGGACATAAGTCAATTGGTAAGTCATTTGGGGTGTGGCTGAGGTCAATATCATAGGTGAAACTCAACTGGATATTTTATTTCTCATTTGGGGTGCTAAAATTAGTGGGTTGATATTTGTGGAGAAACACTCTCTGTCTTTCAAGGTATTTATTAATTACATAAGGGAAGAACAGTAACAACGTGCAGCCAGCATAACAGTCACACCACAAGCAAGTGATCAAAGTTAACGTCACCAAAAATCAGAGGTGTCAACAACACATACCCTCTGATATGATGTCCTGAAAAGGGTACATTATCACTTCTCTGTATTTCTTACCCAAAATGTATAGTTTTAACTTAATTATGAGAAAGCATCAGACAAACTCAAATCTTCTAGAGGGAAATTCTATAAGATAACTGGCTAGCAGTCTTCACAAGTGTCAAAAAAAAAAAAAAAAAGGAAAACTGAGGAGGTGTCACGGACTGAAGATGCCTAAGGAGGAGTAGATTCTGGAACAGGAAAAGGACTTTAGTGAAAAGACTGGTGAAATCTGAATAAGGCCTATAGTTTATGTAATAGTACTGTGCTAATGTTAATTTTCTGATTCTGATGGTTGTTCTATGATTATGGAAGATGCTAACATCAAAGGGCATACATATATGAATTCTCTGTACAATTTTCCCAACATTTCTGTAAGTCTAAACTTATCTCAAAATAAAAAGTTAAAAAAGAAGTTTCCTGGGGAAAAAAGACCCACCAAGCAGCATAATGTTGCCCTCTGAAGTGCCTCAGTGCCTCAGTGAACCAGATGGGGGTGCATAATTACCTTCCTTCACATTCTGTGTTTAATTTCTACAAGTTGTAACTTGTGCGGCCTCTCAGTCCCGTGGGTAGTCTAGGAAAATGATATTTCATGTTTCAAGACTAAAAGGGTAAAATTGAGAAGAGCCTCTCTAGCTTGGTTTCACAAGCTTTATTACTTGTGAGAAACATGTCTGTGAACAGGGAAATACCAATGATGTAAAAAGATATAGTTTTAAAGGCTAAAACGTGGAAGAGGGACTGTAAGGCAGGAGGACTGCCAATTATTTGATTTTTTTTTTTCCTTAAAAGCTGTGTACTTCTTTGGAGTCAAAATCCAATTGTTTCAAGTCTTCATTAATCAGTGACACCATTCATCAAATGGACACATTGGCATAACAAGCTCTCATAAATACAGTGTTTGTGATCTTTCTGGAATTATTAGAGTGAGGAATGAGGGTGGAGTGAAATCACACAGTGACCCATCTACTTAGTCTAAAACATACTTACATATGCCACAGCAAATTAACATTCTGTCATGTTTTCTGTTTCGCCTCTCTCTCTCTCTCTCATCTGTTTCTCTGTCTCCCTTCAGTTCTCTCTCTCTTGCATGTATAATGAGCAAACCAAGGGCTCCCCCCCAACCCCTTAATTGAGGCAGTTCAGGTCAAATCATGATTGTTAATGGAAAGAAACCAAATCATTTGTCACAGAGCTTAATTTCGCCTGCACTGCCTGATTTCCTGCTGTTATTATACTTACAGTAGATGATAAAAGCCGTTGTTACAGCCTCTTCATAGGAAAACAAATCCCAGCTGCAGTCTGAATCAAAGCACCTGGGGCTGTGGATCAGCTGGGATCGAACAGGTATTTTTCCAGCCTTGGTTGCTCTTCAGATTGACTGAAAAGAACTGCTTCAGTTTTGAATAAAATTTAACTCCCACATTTCCAAGTACTATATTTAGTCTCATATGAGTGAGTATTTGAGGTCGCTCTTGAGAAAACATGGAGGCCTGGGAGCCCTTTTCTCATTCTACCACCTCAGAACTCAGACTTGCTCTAGGTTTCTGAAACTGCAGTTTGTGGGCTTGGAACCACCTGTGTGTTAAGATGGAGACTGAGTGTATATACACTGCAAGTTGGAAAGCCACCACCAAAAGCCCAGGAGAACACGTTCTTCTCATAGGGAAAGGATAAAGCATTTGATTGAGCATTTATGGAAATGACAATTCCCTGGAAACCTATGATTTCGATACTTTCTCCAATTTTTACCTTGCTAATGACCTGTTGACTACAGAGGTGGTGCTGGTTTTGAGACCTTTTTGTCAAACTTGTTTTGTCTTACAGATGGAGAAACAGGCTTGATAGACATGACTTTTGCCACAAAGGAGGTTCAGAAGTAATGTGATAGCTGCTAGTCATGATCAGCCTTCTGGCCAGTCATCTCATGGGGCTCCAAAACCACCACATGGGGCTCCCCTGGGGCCACTCTAAAATGCACATCAGTAAGAGTGTAATCCCACCTTTTGGGAATCAAACCCTGGCTGTGGTGTGTGATGCAGGTTGTGGTGTGTGAGTAGGGTGTGTGTGTCCTGTATTTATGTACGAGTAGGGCAAAGCATTATTTGGCACGAAAGAGGACAGAGCCTGAGAGGAGAGATTGAGGGATACCAGGCATACCCCTGGATGAACCAATTATAACTTCCCAAACTGCCTTTGAAGATTTGCTCTAGGTCAGACATTTCCAAGTCTGACTGAACATCTAAGTTACCTGGAGAAGCTTCAAAAGTACAGATCCCAGGGCTCCACCCTAATTTTATTGGATCAGAACTTCTAGGGGGAGGGCCAAGGAAAAAGTCTTTTCCAAAAGCCCAGCAGGTAGCTCAGACCAAGGTCCAGGTCTGGTAACCACTGCTCCTGACTGTGCTTAGTCGCTCAGTTGTGGCTGACTCTTTGCGACCCCATGGGCTGTAGCCCGCCAGGCTCCTCGGTTCATGGTGATTCTCCAGGCCAGAATACTGGAGTGGGTTACCATGTCTTTCTCCAGGGGAGTCTTCCCAACCCAGGGATCGAACCCAGGTCTCCCGCGTTGCAGGCAGATTCTTTACCATCTGAGCCACCAGAGAAGCCCAAGAATACTGGAGTGGCTAGTCTATCCCTTCTCCAGGGGATCTTCCTGACCTAGGAATTGAACCCGGGTTTCCTGCATTACAGGCAGATTATTTACCAGCTGAACTGCCAGGGAAGACTGCTGTTCCTAACTACTAAGAACCAATCACTATCCCTGACTATATGGGGTACTGTGTATAAGTAATAATAACTTAATGTTTATCAAGCATTTGCTATATGTACAGTGCTTAGAGCTTTATGCACATAGTCTTATTTAGTCCTTATAATAGCCCCATAGGAAAAGTACTATTATTTCCATCTTAAAGATGAGGAAGGAAACTGAAGTTTAGAGATATTAAAGTAACTTGCCTAAGATTTTACAGTTAATAAGTGGAAGAACTAGGATCCATACACAAATGTCTGATTTATGAGTCCCAGGTTCTTACTAGGTCATAATGCTTTGGGACACTGAGTATTTATTCTCTTAGATAATTTTGGCCCTAGGATGAGGGAGTGGAGGAGAGAAGTAAGTATATAAAAAAAGAATGAAGCACAGTGTGTAAGCCTGTGCGTGCTTACTACATGAGTGTTAGCAATGTGGGGAGCAGATGGAGAACTGAAGAAACTGATAGATGGCTAAGCCTGAGGGAAGAAGAGTACAATGGAATAGTGAAACAAGAATGGATTCTGGAGCCAAAGACTCAAGTGTGAATCCCAGCTCCGCCATTTGCTAACTGTATGACTTTATGCAGTGCATTTAACCTCTTAGAGCCTTGGTTTCCCTGTCAATAAACAAAAATAATAATACTTGTGTTGCAGGTTTGTAGATTATAGATAAGGGCTTTGCGTGGAGTAGATCCAAGTTATGGTAGTTATTATTACATGTTATTATATTGCAAAGAAAAAAGGGCAATAATTCTCAAAGGACTGATGTCCTCACCCCAAACTGAAAGTGGTTATCAGAAATAATCTGACTGAAGATATAATTCAAAGTGACTAGAAAAAGTTCAGAACAAAATTCTTTTAGAAAACCGCCTGGGAGACATAGAATCTTTAGATGTAAGAAAAAAGACAAAAAAAAAAGTAATCCAAAACACAGTTGTTCTCTGTCCCACATGAAGAGTTATAGGAAAAGTGGGGGTTTGGTAAAGACCTGAAGAGTAGATGTAAATTCTTTCAACTATCAAGATGGTTATAAGGGACTAGTTGATTTTCTCCCCTATAGCCTCCTCTTCTCAAAGGCAGCCTTGTGCTTTTAGACATGACAATGCTGGTTCTAATCTGGGGGCATCAGGAAAGAGACCTCAGGGAAGAACAAATTCTTCCCTTAGATGAAGATTGTGTACAACCCAGTGTGTGTCCATTGGCTGGACATGGTCCTTGGAATTTTGCTGATGGGTTTGGACCCTAAACTTCAAAATGATGGCAGAAGGTAGAAAGACATTTAGATGTCGTTCTACAAAAGCAAGAAGAAAGGCACTACTGCCAAAAAGATGACTAAGAGGAAACAATAATAGTCTTCTATCATTGGAAAAATATAATGGTCCCAGGGAGAGTAATTAGATAATATAAAAAGGATTCTTGGGAAGGAAAATTCAGACTCTCAGGAACATTTTCTACATGTCAGGACTTGTGAAATTGTGTTCCAAAAGAAGAGGCAGAAACTGTCTTCACTGAAACATGGAAAGTCAAGTGAAAATTGAACATGATAAAACACTCCAGCTGGGCATCTCCAATCTAATTCTTGAAGATGAATTTGCCAAGACTTAGATTTAAGAAAGATTTTGAACTATAGCCCAAGAATGAACAAGCTATTGCTGCATGGAAAACATAGATAAGTCTCATTAAGTATAATGTTAAGTAAAGTAAGCTAGACACAAAGATGCATACTGTATGATTTTGTTCATGTAAAGGTCCAAAAGAGATAAAACTAATCTATGTGTTGAAAGTCAGGTATCCTAGTTATCTTTGGTGTGTGGTGATTGGGAGAGACACAAGAGACTTTTCAGGGTTGCCAGTGATGTTCTGTTTCTTGATTTGGATGCTAATTACGTGGATGTGTTTAGTTTGTGAGTATCCATTAAACTGTATACTCATGATTTATGTATTTTTCTATATGTGTATTTCAATAAAAAGTTATAAAGCTTTCACCTATAAACAGCAATTTCTTTCAAGAGTAGCAAACTCTAGATATCTAACTTCAGAGTTTATTTCTAATTGCTGTACCCAGGAAAATTTTATCTTTTCTTGAACTGCCAATTCTTCAACTTCATGTGCTGGTCAGAATAACCCTAATATGTCAGTTCAAGTGTTCTGAGAAGCATATATCAATACTAAGATGGACTTAGATGTGCAAGAGATTTATCAGAAGAAATCCCTTTGAGGGATAAAAGGGAAGGAAACTGTGGAGAGCCTTTAGGCTAAAATGCAAATTTGACACCTTTGTAAGGTATGGCGAGGATAGAGGGTTGATGTAGGAAGACTTTCAGCCCGTAGCATGATCCTGAGATCTCATCTAGGTTGATGGGGAAGCCTTGGCAAGTGTTTTTCAGTAGAGGAATACTGTACTGGGCAGAACTAGTGCTTTACTAGTATCCCAGCATAATCAGTCTTGACTGGGTGCAGCCCAGAGGAAGTGGGGCCTTGGCATGAATGCTGTAGTGAACTTGAAGGTGCAGCAGTTTGAAGCTGTCAGTCAAACAGTCACAGCAAGTAGGTCCTCTTGAAAGGATATCTGGGCAGAGCCTGTCCATGCCCACCACACCTTTGTGTGCTGTGATGCTCATGGGATGGGAGTTGGCTACAGTGTACTCCATACAGAAATGTTATCTAGCATGTTATAAACATGAAGATTAATGTGCTCCACATTATTTCCTTACTGTTTAATAGCAAGGAAAGAAAGAAAAATAAAACGTGGCACGTACCTTATAAACACAGTTGTTTCTAAATAGAGTGTATTTCAAAGCTTGTTGGAAAATGTAGAGACCTTCTTAAAAGAAAAACAACTGCTTCTCAGATTCCATTTTAGCCCACTTTCTAGAGAATATTCTTTGAGCCACTTAAAGAAAAATGACATGTTATATTCTGCTAGGCTTATAGCACAAAATAATGTAAATATTGTTATCCTGGAATTTAAACTCCTGTTTCATTGATTTAACTGCCCAAAATCTCAGGAATAATAAGCGGTCATTTGAATTAGGGACACCTTTCTGACAACATATGGGTTCTTTTTTCCACCTATTCTATCATCTATGTCCAGAAACAAAATCCTGTAATTAGCTTAACAAGGGGCCTTAATATACTGACAAAGTTGCTAACTTCAATGTGACAACTCGTTTTTGGCTAGCTATTCCTCCTGCAGGTTACCACCACAAATTTCCACAATTCAAGGAAAAATAAAATTGTTCATCTGTTTCTTAACAATGCAGAGTCTCTCTGTTGCAGAAAATGGCATGTTTTCATTCTTTTTTATGGCTGAGTAGTATTCCATTGTGTGTGTCTGTGTGTGTGTGTCTGTGTGTGTGTATGTTGTGTGTGTCTGTGTGTGTGTTCATCCATTCACCTCTCAGTGGAAAAGAGTCTGAAAAAGACTCTCTCTCTCTCTCTCTCTCTCTCTCTCTCTATATATATATATATATATATATATATATATATATATATACTCACACACACATGTATTATGTAATTGAATCACTTTGCTGTACACTTGAAACTAGCACTTGGTAAATCAACTATACTTCATAAGAAAAACTATGTGGGTGTTTGGATTGATCTGATATAGTGTCTGAAGAACTATGGGTGGAGGTTTGTGACATTGTACAGGAGGCGGTGATCAGAACCATCCCCAAGAAAAAGGAATGCAAAAAGGCAAAATGGCTGTCTGAGGAGGCCTTACAAATAGCTGAGAAAAGAGAATTTAAATGCAAAGGAGAAAATGAAAGATATACCCATCTGAATGCAGAGTTCCAAAATATAGCAAGGAGAGATAAGAAAGCCTTCCCAAGTGAATAATGCAAAGAAATAGAGAAAAACAAAAGAATGGGAAAGACTAGAGATCTCTTCAAGAAAATTAGAGATACCAAGGGAATATTTCATGCAAAGATGGGCTCAATATAGGACAGAAATTGTACGGATCTAACAGAAGCAGGAGATATTAAGAAGAGGTGGCAAGAATACATGGAAGAACTGTACAAAAAAGATCTTCACGACCAAGATAACCATGATGGTGTGATCACTCATCTAGAGACAGATATCTTGGAGGGTGAAGTCAAGTGGGCCTTAGGAAGCATCACTACGAACAAAGCTAGTGGAGGTGATGGAATTCCAGTTGAGCTATTTCAAATCCTGAAAGATGATGCTGTGAAAGTGCTGCACTCAATATGTCAGCAAATTTGGAAAACTCAGCAGTGGCCACAGGGCTAGAAAAGGTCAGCTTTCATTTCAATCCCAAAGAAGGGCAATGCCAAAGAATGTTCAGACTACCACATAATGACACTCATTTTACACGCTAGCAAAGTAACAGTCAAGATTCTCCAAGCCAGGCTTCACAGTACATGAACCGAGAACTTCCAGATGTTGAAGCTGGATTTAGAAAAGACAGAGGAACCAGAGATCAAATTGCCAACATCTGTTGGATCATAGAAAAAGCAAGAAAACTCCAGAAAACATCTACTTCTGCTTCATTGACTATGCTAAAGCCTTTGTGTGGATCACAACAAACTGTGGAAAATTCTTAAAGAGATGGGAATACTAGACCACCTTACTTGCCTTCTGAGAAACCAGTATGCAGGTCAAGAAGCAACAGTTATAACCAGACATGGAACAACAGACTGGTTCCAAATTGGGAAAGGAGTACATCAAGGCTGTGTATTGTCACCCTGTTTATTTAACTTATACACAGAGTACATCATGCGAAATGCTGGACTGGATGAAACACAAGCTGGAATCAAGATTGCCAGGAGAAATATCAATAACCTCAGATATGCAGATGACACCACCCTTATGGCAGAAAGCAAAGAAGAACTAAAGAGCCTCCTGATGAAGGTGAAAGAGGAGAGTGAAAAAGCTGGCTTAAAGCTCAACATTCAAAAAACAAAGATCATCATATCCAGTTCCATCACTTCATGGCAAATAGATGGGGAAACAATGGAAACAGTGAGAGACTTTATTTTGGAGGGCTCCAAAATCACTGCAGATGGTGACTGCAGCCATGAAATTAAAAAAGACTCTTGCTCCTTGGAAGAAAAGCAATGACAAACCTAGACAGCATTTTGAAAAGCAAAGACATTACTTTGCAGACAAAGGTCCATCTAGTCAAGACTATGGTTTTCCCAGTAGTCATGTATGGATGTGAGAGTTGGACCTTAAAGAAGGCTGAGCACTGAAGAATTGATGCTTTTGAACTGTGGTGTTGGAGAAGACTCTTGAGAATCCCTTGGACTGCAAGGAGATCAAACCAGTGAATCCTAAAGGAAATCAGTCCTGAATATTCATTAGAAGGACTGATGCTGAAGCTGGAGCTCCAGTACTTTGGCCACCTGATGCAAAGAACTGGCTGATTGGAGAAGACCCTGATGCTGGGAAAGATTGAAGGCAGGAGGAAAAGGGGACGACAGAGGATGAGATGGTTGGATGACATCACCGACTCAATGGACATGAGCTTGAGTAAACTCCAGGATTTGGTGATGGACAGGGAGGACTGGCGTGCAGCAGTCCATGGGTTTGCAAAGAGGTGGACACGACTGAGCGACTGGACAACAACAACAAAATATCATCATAAAAATAAAGTGCACTTCTGGTCCAGAGAAGATGATGTTGACCCATTTCTCCCTGTGCATCCCAGACAACTACAACTATAGACCCCAGAACAAGAGGCAAAAAAGAAGAATTCTGAAAGATGATAAGAAGACAAGAAGGGAACTTCCTCACCCTGATAAAGGGCATGTATAAAAAACCCACAGCTAACTTCATACTTGATGGGAAAGGCTGACTGCTTTCTCCCTAAGACCCGGAGCAGGGCAGTGATGTCTGTTCTCAGCATTCTTATTCAACATATCACCAGAAGTTCTAGCCACTGTAATAAGGAAAGAAACAGAAATAAAAGAAATACAGATTTGAAAGGAAGAAACAAACTGTCCCTATTTACAGATGAAATGATTGCGTACTTACAAAATCCCAAAGAAGCTACAAAAATAATCCTAGAACTAATAAGTGAGTTCAACAGGGTTTCAGAATACAAGATCAGCATGTGAAAATCAATTTTCTATATATTAGTAATGAACAGGAGGAAAGAAAACCACTGTGCTATTTATAATCACAACAAAGAATATTAAATACTTCAATATAAAACTAACAAAACATGTATATAATCTTTATGCTGAAAATTACAAAACGCTGATGAAATAAATCAAAGAAGATTTAAATAAACGGAGAGACATATCTTATTCATGGACTGGAAGACATCAGTTCTTTCCAAATTGATCTATAGATTTAATGTAATTCTTATTAAAATCCCAGCAAATTTGATAGCCCTAGAAAGGTTAAATATAAAATTTATATGGAAAAGAAAATGACCTAAGAATAGTGAAAACCATTTTGAAAATGGAGAAGAAAGCTGGAGGAATCAACATAATCCATATTAAGACTTACTGTGTAGCTATAGTAATAATCAAGACAATTTGGTACTGACAGAATAGGCACAGATCAGTGGAACAGAACTGAGAACTTAGATATAGACTCACACAAGTGTGGACAACTGCTTTTTGATAAAGGCATAAAAGTAATTCTGTGGAAGAAAGATAGACTATTCAACATGTGGTACCAGAGCAAGTGGACATTCAATTCCCACTATAAATCTCTAACAAGGAACCAACCCACAGTAAAAGTGAAAGAGATAATTCAGGATGATGATAGTCTGCAATTTATGCAAATACTCCTGTCAAGTTTGGGAGCAGTCCCTTTAAGGCAGGATGTCAGTGAATGAGAAAGTAACTTTAATCCCATGCAGACAGAAATGTTGACTTCAGAGACCAATGGGGACACTTTGCTGAGTGGGGTTTGGTGGTGGGGCTACATTTCCAATGGAAGGCATGAGAGCTCTGCAGAGTCACAGACCCTGAAGCCTGATCCTAGGGCTGGGGCCAGTATGGGGAAGGGTCACGGAGAGGACGAGCTGCTAAATGGGGCTGAGCGATGCCTCAGGGACAGTGGGAGAAGCCATTTTCAAGCTTAGACCCACACACTGGTGGTCTGGCCCAGAAATTTGGCAGGGATGATCCAAGGGTGAAGAGTACCAGAGAGTCACCTGGAGGGACCAAGGTGGGCAGGGACTGATGGAGAGTAATCTTGCGAGAGCTCTTGGATGTTGACCTGGCAGAGAGACCACAAATGCAAAGGGCAGCAATGAAAACTGTGAGCCATCCCAGCCAGAGAGATTTTCCTCTTGCTCTCTTTCCCTCCTATAAAATCATTCTATTCATGAAACTCTGTGATTTGAGAAATCCTCCCAACCGAAGAAAAATGAAATGACTGGAGTCCCTCCTGTATTATACATTGATGTCCTGTTCAAAAATGAAGGATCTTGCAAGTCGTTTTACCCTTGAACTTATAGCAACAGAAACCTTGTCAGTTGTGTTGGAGAGAGTTGCCACTCTTGAATCGGACACACCTGACAGGCCCTACACACTGAAGCTGCAGGAGTGCAGTGCATTTTGTGGCATACGCCATTTGTGAAATTGATGTCTGTGTTCTTGTTTGTTTATAGGCTGCGTGCTAGCTAGGTCAGATAGGATGTATCTATGGGAGAGATCACTAATCCGTCCCAGAAGCCAATGAATTGGATGGGTGAGAAAGCCCTCAGCAGCTCTTCTTCCAAGGGCCAACTGCAGAGATAGACTCTTGACTTGACCACAGGGCCAGGCACCGGTGACTGTGGTTTTCAGTGATTGGAGATGTTAAAGGGCCACTGCTCATTGTCCCCTTTTACATGAACACTCCTGACTTGGAGTGTTTCAGCAGTTAATTTTTGGGATTATTTTGGATAATGTTCTAATTGTCGTTGCTCCGTACTCCAGGGTAACTTTGTCAATTTTTCCTTTGTCCCTGGGAAATCAGGATGGCTCAATTCTGAATGGAGTTTTAGGAGAAGAAAAGGTGAATCAGACCCCTGGAAAGAACAGAGGAGTTGGCAGGTGTAAAGCTGTGTGTGTGTGTGTGTGTGTGTGTGCATACATGCATGCGTGTGTGTGTGTGTGTGTGTGTAGTTCTCTGAGCATCATTTCCCCCATTCAAAGGCTGGGTGGTGTGTGGCCATCCTTGGTCCTTTATGTGGCAGTATTTCAATAATACTCATGTTGGTACTGTTGATCCCATCCAGCAAACTGTCACCTCTCCAAAACCAAATCTGGGTCTGTTTTCCACTTAACCAGAATCCACTGCCTTGTTGTTTCATGCCTGTGACTATTTGTTTCTGGTCCTTTCTTGGTGACGAATATGCATGCTCCTCTGTCTCATGCAACCTGGCTTCTCACTTGGCTTGTACAGGACTCTCCGTTGATTGGACAAGCCCCGAAAGCATCAGGAGATGATCACATGGCTTCAACCCCAAACCCACTCAGAGCATAGAGGACAGGAGAAGAAATAACCTCTCCTGATGCTGGTTGCAGGAGTCTCACCCTCTGTCAGAGGCAGCAGAGTGCCTCCAAGGTGCTGCTAGCATGAAAGCCACCATGTGCACAGTGAACCATGCACTTCAACATGTTCTAGTTTAGACTGTTTTCTGCACTTGTCCTCAGTCCGATTAAAATATCAATTACTGACCTACTTTCTCCCTCCACTTATTTTTGTTAAATCTCTTGATTTCAGAACATCCCTCACCCCTTGCTGTGCTGTGCTTAGTCGTGTCTGACTCTACAAGCCTGTGGGGTGTATCCCACCAGCCTCCTCTCTCCATGGGGATTCTCTAGGCAAGAACACTGGAGTGGATTGCCATTCCCTCCTGAAGGGGATCTTCCCAACCCAGGGATCGAACCCAAGTCTCTCACATTGTGGGTGGATTCTTTACTCTCTGAGCCACCAGAGAAGCCCAAGAATATTGGAGTGGGTAGTCTATCCCTTCTCCAGGGGATCTTCCTGACCCAGGAATTGAACTGGGGTTTCCTGCATTGCAGGCGGATTGTTTACCAACTGAGCTACCAGGGAAGCCCGCCCTTACCCCTTACCTGGTGAGAGTGTTAATAGCCTTGGTAGGGAGGCCAGAGGTCCCCATGAGGCAGAAGGAAATAAAACTAGAGGAAATAAAAAAGTGGCAGACTTTTTTTTCTTCTCTCTTCTAATCCTGTGTTGTCATGGCGACACCTGGTTCTACCTGAACTTAACTTTATATCAAACTTTGAGCTAAGCAATGTGTTTTTCTCATGGAAACATCTTTCTTAAGTTATGTTAATGAATTTGCTTGGAAATCTGTCTTTCTTCAAGATTCATGTTAATTGTTTTATGGCCGGAGATGACTTTCCTTGTGCCAATGCTATCTCAAAATGCATGTTGAGGGGCCTGGTGCAACTCTGTGTTTTAAGGTGTTTCCTTTCTTTGATTAGCAGCTTGTTAATAGGTCTATAACTCCTTGATAAAAACTAGCAAGGGGGCATTCTTTCTGTCCCCTTCTGATGTCTGTGTCAGAAGCTTTCTCTATCTCTTTTATACTTTAATAAAACTTTTATTACACAAAAACCTCTGAGTGATCTAGCCTTGTCACTGGCCTCACATTGAATTCCTCTCCTCTGGAGGCCACGAATCCTGGCGTTGTTCATGGCTCCTAGTGGCAACCTTTCACTGAGACTAAAACAAAACATAACTAATCCTGTTATTGCATCAGCATCTATCTCAGTAAAAGTCTTTAAAAAAATCCCACCAAAAAAACAACTCTATACAATATAAAAATCAAATAATGTTGTAAATAGACAAATAATGTTTGCTAGTTGAAGGGGCTTTATTGCATATGAATTACCTTCCTTACTATATATGTGCATGTATAATTTTTACATGTGGATTTTGTGTGCTTGGATCTTCTTAAAGCAGGATCCTGTTGTGTCAAGATTGGAGTTTGTATCAATTATATGTTATCATAATAATATCCTCTTGTATGTTCTCCTCTAAAACTCGGTTGCTTACAATGAGTGTTTTTTTGTATTCTCATAGATATATGAGTTCAGTGTGGGTTAGGCTCAGTTGGACAATTCTGCTTCAGAATGCAGAGCTAGACTAACTTGGTTCTTTGATACATTTTGGCTCCAATACTGGTCCACATGTCTCTCAACCTGTTTGGACTAGTGGGTCCCTTGAGACATTTCTATTTTTTTTTTAACTGTAGTTGATTTACAATATTTGTTCTTTTCAGGTACACAGCAAAGTGATTCAGTTTGTATATATATAAACTGTTCTGTTTCAGATTCTTTTCCATTAGAGGTTATTAGAAGATATCAAATATAGTTCCCTCTGCTATACAGTGGGTCCTTATTGTTTCTGTATAGTAGTGTGTATCTGTTAATCTCATGCTCCTAATTTATCCCTCCCCCCTGCCCCTTTGATAACCATAAATTTGTTTTCTATGAGTCTGCTTCCATTTCTCAAATAAATTCATTTGTATCATTTTTTTAAGATTCCACAAGTAGGTGATATTATATGATATTTGTCTTTCTCTGTCTGACTTCACTTAGTATGATAATCTCTGAGTCCACCCATGTTGCTGCAAATAACATTATTTCATTCTTTTTTATGGCTGAGTAATATTCTACCATGTGTATACATATATATGTGTGTGTATATATATACATATATGAGTATATATACACACACACACATATATTTGGTGTGTGTACACATCAAATATTCTTTATCCATTTGTTTGTTGATGGAAATTTAGTTTGCTTACTTGTCATTTTAGCTATTGTAAGTAGTGCTACTATGAACATTTGAGTGTGTCTGTCTTTTCAAATTAGAATTTTAATCTTTTCTGGATTTATGCCCAGGAGTGACATTGCTGGATTATATGGCAGCTGTATTTTTAGTTTTTTTTTTAATTTAAATTTATTTGTTTTAATTGGAGGCTAATTACTTTACAATATTGTATTGGTTTTGCCACACATCAACATGAATCTGCCACGGGTGCACACGTGTTCCCAATCCTGAACCCCCTCCCACCTCCCTCACTGTCCCATCCCTCTGGGTCATCCCAGTGCACCAGCCCCAAGCATCCTGTATCCTGCATCAAACCTACTAATGCATATATATGGAATTTAGAAAGATGGTAATGATGACCCTGTATGCAAGACAGCAAAAGAGACACAGATGTATAGAACAGTCTTTTGGACTCTGTGGGAGAGGGAGAGGGTGGGATGATTTGAGAGGGTAGCATTAAAACATGTATAATATCATATTTTTAGTTTTTTAAGGAAATTCCACACTATTCTCCATAGTGCCTACATCAAATTACATTCCCATCAACAGCGTAGAAGGATTCCCTTTTCACCACACATTCCATTTTATTATTTAGTTATTTATTACTTATAGACTTTTTAATGATGGCTGTTCTGGGTGGTGTGTGGTAATACCTTGTCATAGTTTTGATTTGCATTTTTCTAATAATTAGTGATGTTGAACATCTTTTCATGTGCTTATTGACCCTCTGTCTTCTTTGGAGAAATGTCTATTTAGCTCTTCTGACCATTTTTTGATTTGGTTGTTTGGTTTTTGTTACTGAGTTGTATGACCTGCTTGTATATTTTGGAAATTAAGCCCTTGACAGTCTCATGGGTTGTGAATATTTTCTCCTGTTCTGAGGTTGTTTTTTCATTTTGTTGATGTTTTCCATTGCTGTGCAAAAGGTTTTAATTTTGATTAGGTCTCATTTGTTTATGTTTGCTTTTATTTCTTTTGCCTTGGGATACTGTCCTAAGAAGGCATTGCTATGATTTATGTCAAAGAATATTTTTCTTATATTCTCTTCTAGGAGTTTTATGGTGTCATGTCTTATATTTAAGCTTGTAAGCAATTTTGAGTTTATTTCTGTGTATGGTGTGAGTGAGTGTTTTAACTTCATTGATTTATATGTGACTTTCCAGCTTTTCCAATACCACTTGCTAAAAGACTGTCTTTTCTCCGTTGTATATTCTTGTCTTTTTTGTTTTAGATTAATGGACTATAAGTGTGTGAGTTTATTCTGAGGCTCTCTATTTGTCCCATTGATTCATATGTCTGTTTTTGTGCCACAGCATTAGCTGTTTTGATTTCTGTGCCTTTGTAGTATTGTCTGAATTCTAGGAGGGTTGGAGGCATTTCCATTTTTGATGACAAATGTACAAAAGGGGCAAGCAGAAAAACGTGACATCCCTTAGGGCCTAGACTCAGAACATTACAACATCCCTTTTGCCCATATTCTACTGGTTAAGTAAATTGCATGGCCAAGACCAGTATCAATGGAGTGGGAACATGTACTTGACTTCTAGTGGAGCTACAAAACCTACATGGACGGCAAAGGTCATGAGGACATGGAAGAATAAGGATTCAAAGAATTAGAGCAATCTGCTGAAACTGGTTAGAGAAGACAATGGCACCCCACTCCAGTACTCTTGCCTGGAAAATCCCATGGATGGAGGAGCCTGGTAGGCTGCAGTCCATGGCGTCGCAAAGAGTGGGACACGACTGAGCGACTTCCCTTTCACTTTTCACTTTCGTGCATTGGAGAAGCAAATGGAAACCCACTCCAGTGTTCTTGCCTGGAGAATCCCAGGGATGGGGGAGCTTGGTGGACTTCCGTCTATGGGGTCGCACAGAGTCAGACATGACTGAAGTGCGACTTGGCAGCAGCAGCTGAAATTGGAACGGGTGGAGAGCCCCTGTGTGGAGAATGAGTCAAAGGGATTGAATTAGTGCGCTTGGGCTGCCATAACAATACCAGAGACTGGGGACTTAAATAACAATTTATTGTCTCACAGGTCTGGAGGCTAGATAAACAAAATGAAGGTGTGGGCAGGTTTGGTTTCTTCTGATGCTTGCAGAGGGCCACCTTCTTGCTGTATCCTTTTATGGTCTTTTCTCGGTGTGCATGCATTCTTCATGTCACTCTGTGTTCTAATCTTCTCTTCTTATAAGGACAAAATCATATTGAATGAGAATCTACCCTAATGGCCTTATTTTAACACAGTCACTCTTTAAATCCCCTATCTCCAAATAAAGGTTCACATTCTGAGCCACTAGGGGTTAAGATTTCAGCATATGAATTTTGGGAGGACACAATTCAGCCCATAGCAAGGATTGTCTTCTAAGTAGCTTAAAGCACTTCATAGAGGAATATACTGAGTTTGTCATTACATGATGAGGAATTTAGAGACAAGGGAAGTGGGAGGTGTCCAGACATGATTATTATGTGAATTAAACCAATTTGAGAAGACCACTACAGAATAAAGACTGGAATACATTCCCCTTGTGACAAATGCTTGTGATTTTCTACCACTTGAGTCCACCTGAGGTACCTGTCACTGAAATAAGTCAAATAAAATATAACAGAGAGATCAACCTACTTTTGACAACAGGAATCTTTGCTTATTTTAATCCCAATGACCTCAAAATCAGTATAATTCAGTCCAAGTGTTCTGGTCATTTTGTCTTGATCATCCTAGTCAAAGTTATCTGCCAGCAGTAGGAGAGAAGAAAATTCATTCTACAAGCATAAATATTCCTACTGGAGAGGTATAGGAAACCCCTCTACGTACAAGTCAAGAAGCCCTGGTGGACTCATTCTCTGTAAAACAACAAAATCTAAAACCATCAACAACAATTTAAAAAAACCCCTTTATAATAAAAATTAATATGACCAATAGCTTACACTACCAAAAATCAGCCCCCAAGCCCCAGATGAATACATTAATATAACTAGCAATATTCTTTATTGTTCACTTAGAGGGGATTTAATCTGTGTGGTTTAAAGATGTTACCTCCTTCCTTAATTTTAAAGAGAAACTCTCCTTTTAGTGCAGTAGTGGATTTTCTAGTAATGAAATTAGTGTTAATGGATCTAATATCAAAAGGCAATGGTAACCATTTAAAAGCAAAGGAAGCAGAATTGTGTGATCAAAGACTTCTAAACCTTCTTTTGAGCTAAGTTTCCTCTTGTTCTTAATCTCATTGTGCTTTTTAACTCTTGAAACTTGTGAGTTAATGAAGTGGGGAGTGTAGAGAGAATGGCAAGATTCCAATTTGCAAAGTAAACAGATCTCTTTTTTTGTTATATAATTCAAGGATGTCAAGCATCAGGATTCAAGCAGACACTGAAAAACTTTTTTTCTTCTTCCTATTCTTTGAAGGGGCATTAGAGAAAGAGGAAAAGATGGACACTCTTTTTATTTTAAAGCAAATTATACAAATTTTAATAAAATGGATCCAGATTGAATTAGAAAATGGACTGAAATAATGCTTACAGTTTAGGAGTGTGGTATAAACCAGCAGTTACTGTGCATGGCAGAAAAAGGTGGCTTTTTTTGTTTGTTTGTTTGTTTTTGTTTTTGTTTTTAATTTTAAAATCTTTAATTCTTACATGCGTTCCCAAACATGACCCCCCCCCCACCTCCCTCCCCACAACATCTCTCTGGGTCATCCCCATGCACCAGCCCCAAGCATGCTGCACCCTACGTCAGACATGGACTGGCGATTCAATTCTTACATGATAGTATACATGTTAGAATTCCCATTCTCCCGAATCATCCCACCCTCTCCCTCTCCCTCTGAGTCCAAAAGTCCGTTATACACATCTGTGTCTTTTTTCCTGTCTTGCATACAGGGTCGTCATTGCCATCTTCCTAAATTCCATATATATGTGTTAGTATACTATATTGGTGTTTTTCTTTCTGGCTTACTTCACTCTGTATAATTGGCTCCGGTTTCATCCATCTCATCAGAACTGAGTCAAATGAATTCTTTTTAATGGCTGAGTAATACTCCATTGTGTATATGTACCACAGCTTTCTTATCCATTCATCTGCTGATGGACATCTAGGTTGTTTCCATGTCCTGGCTATTATAAACAGTGCTGCGATGAACATTGGGGTACATGTGTCTCTTTCAATTCTGGTTTCCTCGGTGTGTATGCCCAGAAGTGGGATTGCTGGGTCATAAGGCAGTTCTATTTGCAATTTTTTAAGGAATCTGCACACTGTTCTCCATAGTGGCTGTACTAGTTTGCATTCCCACCAACAGTGTAGGAGGGTTCCCTTTTCTCCACACCCTCTCCAGCATTTATTGCTTGCAGATTTTTGGATCGCAGCCATTCTGACTGGTGTGAAGTGGTACCTCATTGTGGTTTTGATTTGCATTTCTCTGATAATGAGTGATGTTGAGCATCTTTTCATGTGTTTGTTAGCCATCTGTATGTCTTCTTTGGAGAAATGTCTATTTAGTTCTTTGGCCCATTTTTTGATTGGGTCGTTTATTTTTCTGGAATTGAGCTGCATAAGTTGCTTGTATATTTTTGAGATTAGTTGTTTGTCAGTTGTTTCATTTGCTATTATTTTCTCCCATTCAGAAGGCTGTCTTTTCACCTTGCTTATAGTTTCCTTTGTTGTGCAGAAGCTTTTAATTTTAATTAGATCCCATTTGTTTATTTTTGCTTTTATTTCCAGAATTCTGGGAGGTGGATTATAGAGGATCCTGCTGTGATTTATTTCTGAGAGTGTTTTGCCTATATTCTCCTCTAGGAGTTTTATAGTTTCTGATCTTACATTTAGATCTTTAATCCATTTTGAGTTTATTTTTGTGTACGGCGTTAGAAAGTGATCTAGTTTCATTCTTTTACAAGTGGTTGACCAGTTTTCCCAGCACCACTTGTTAAAGAGATTGTCTTTACTCCATTGTATATTCTTGCCTCCTTTGTCAAAGATAAGGTGTCCATATGTGTGTGGATTTATCTCTGGGCTTTCTATTTTGTTCCATTGATCTATGTGTCTGTCTTTGTGCCAGTACCATACTGTCTTGATGACTGTGGCTTTGTAGTAAGATTAGATCTCAATTACAGGAGAAAAACTATTAAAAATTCCAACATATGGAGGTTGAACAACACAGTTCTGAATAACCAACAAATCACAGAAGAAATCAAAAAGAAATCAAAATATGCATAGAAACGAACGAAAATGAAAACACAACAACCCAAAACCTGTGGGACACTATAAAAGCAGTGCTAAGAGGAAAGTTCATAGCAATACAGGCATACCTCAAGAAACAAGAAAAAAGTCAAATTAATAACCTAACTCTGCAACTAAAGCAACTAGAAAAGGAAGAGTTGGAGAACCCCAGAGTTAGTAGAAGGAAAGAAATCTTAAAAATTAGGGCAGAAATAAATGCAAAAGAAACAAAAGAGACCATAGCAAAAATCAACAAAGCCAAAAGCTGGTTCTTGGAAAGGATAAATAAAATTGACAAACCATTAGCCAGACTCATCAAGAAGCAAAGAGAGAAAAATCAAATCAATAAAATTAGAAATGAAAATGGAGAGATCACAACAGACAACACAGAAATACAAAGGATCATAAGAGACTACTATCAACAGTTGTATGCCAATAAAATGGACAACGTGGAAGAAATGGACAAATACTTAGAAAAGTACAATTTTCCAAAACTGAACCAGGAAGAAATAGAAAATCTTAACAGACCCATCACAAGCACGGAAATTGAAACTGTAATCAGAAATCTTCCAGCAAACAAAAGCCCAGGTCCAGACGGCTTCATAGCTGAATTCTACCAAAAATTTCGAGAAGAGCTAACACCTATCCTCCTCAAACTCTTCCAGAAAATTGCAGAGGAAGGTAAACTCCCAAACTCATTCTATGAGGCCACCATCACCCTAATACCAAAACCTGACAAAGATGTCACAAAAAAAGAAAACTACAGGCCAATATCACTGATGAACATAGATGCAAAAATCCTCAACAAAATTCTAGCAATCAGAATCCAACAACACATTAAAAAGATCATACACCATGACCAAGTGGGCTTTATCCCAGGGATGCAAGGATTCTTCAATATCCGCAAATCAATCAATGTAATTCACCACATTAACAAATTGAAAAATAAAAACCATATGATTATCTCAATAGATGCAGAGAAGGCCTTTGACAAAATTCAACATCCATTTATGATAGAAACTCTCCAGAAAGCAGGAATAGAAGGAACATACCTCAACATAATAAAAGCTATATATGACAAACCCACAGCAAACATTATCCTCAATGGTGAAAAATTGAAAGCATTTCCCCTAAAGTCAGGAACAAGACAAGGGTGTCCACTTTCACCAGAACTATTCAACATAGTTCTGGAAGTTTTGGCCACAGCAATCAGAACAGAAAAAGAAATAAAAGGAATCCAAATTGGAAAAGAAGAAGTAAAACTCTCACTATTTGCAGATGACATGATCCTCTACATGGAAAACCCTAAAGACTCCACCAGAAAATTACTAGAGCTAATCAATGAATATAGTAAAGTTGCAGGATATAAAATCAACACACAGAAATCCCTTGCATTCCTATACACGAATAATGAGAAAGTAGAAAAAGAAATTAAGGAAACAATTCCATTCACCATTGCAACGAAAAGAATAAAATACTTAGGAATATATCTACCTAAAGAAACTAAAGACCTATATATAGAAAACTATAAAACACTGATGAAAGAAATCAAAGAGGACACTAATAGATGGAGAAATATACCATGTTCATGGATCGGAAGAATCAATATAGTGAAAATGAGTATACTACCCAAAGCAATTTACAAATTCAATGCAATCCCTATCAAGCTACCAGCCACATTTTTCACAGAACTAGAACAAATAATTTCAAGATTTGTATGGAAATACAAAAAACCTCGAATAGCCAAAGCAATCTTGAGAAAGAAGAATGGAACTGGAGGAATCAACTTGCCTGACTTCAGGCTCTACTACAAAAAGGTGGCTTTTATTCATTCATTCATTTATTCTTTGTGAATATATGTATTTATTTTTCTTTCTCTATTTTGATAACTCCTATTATTATGGATGCTAAATTCTCAGGGAGTCACTTATACTAACACTCTAAGTGTATCTCCCAGGAAGAAAAACTTTTCTTAAAGTTGCTGGGCATGTTTGAATAACATCAATTAGATAGTTTCATCAACAAACTGGCACCAAATATGGATACACAGAACTCTATTTTACATATCATTTGTCCCCTCCTTCTGGTGGCTCAAAGGGTAAAGTATCTGCCTGCAATGCAGGAGACCCAGGGTTTGATCCCGGGGTCAGGAAGATCCCCTAGAGAAGGAAATGGCAACCCACTCCAATACTCTTGCCTGGAAAATGCCATGGACAGGGAAGCCTGGTAGGCTATAGTCCATGAGGTCACAAAGAGTCGGACACTACTGAATGACTTCACTTTCACTTTCTTTTCTGTCCTAGGCAACTTGATTCTAAGTTGTCCAAGTCAGCACACAAGCATTTATTTGATCATCTATTAAACCAGCTTTATTTTTTCATCCTTTTAAGTTATCTTTCAAATGATATTGATTGGAGACTAATTTTGAGGTCTTCTTGGTAGAAGCTGTATTTTTCTTTTTTTGTCATTTGGTTGCAAAGAGTAGGATACGACTGAGCGACTGAACAGAACTGAACTGAACATTTAATTTTCTTTTTGTTTTTGTTTTTGAATGGATAGTACATTCACATGATTCAAAAGTCAAAAGAACATAAATAGTTACATGTTGGGAGGTGTCACATCCATTCCTTCCCCTATCCTCCTGTTACCTATTCCTTTATCCCCTAGAGGTAAACTTTTTAAATTAATTTCTTATACACATCATCTTATACAATGCAAATCAACATGAAAAAATATTTTTATATCCCGCTTTCTTATACAAAAGATAGCCTATATGCGGTTCTCTATCTCAGTTTATTTTTCAGTTAGGCATACAGTCTGGAGTTAGTACCAGATTTGCACTGGGAGATCTTACTCATTCTTTATTTTAAATCTTCATAGTATTCCTTGTATGGCTGTCACAGAGTTTATCTAACTAGTTCCCTATTGGTTGACATAGGGTTGTCCCAATCTTTTTGCTATTATAAATAATACTGCAATGAGTGACTTGTATATATGTTATGTCTGAAAGTGTATCCATAGACTAAATTCCAGGAATGAAATTATTTAACCAATGGGTATTGAAATTTCGATAGATATTGTCAATTTGCTTTCCATTAGAGTTGTACTATTATGAACTCCCCTTATCATCCCCTACCCTGCTGCAGTGTAAGAAAGTGCCTGTGACCCCATAGTACAATGAGAAGTGAATATACTTAGAAGCCTAACTTGGTACTTAAAGTGCTCAACACTTATCTGTATAGCATAGCTGCTTGCTCTGATCATCTTCTCTAATGGAATAATTCCAAGTAGCAGTCAGTGGCTGAACTTTCTGCTGAAGGCAACTTAATCTTTTTCTTTTAAATCATTTAAATGGTGAAATACAACACATAAGCATAGAAAAGTTCAGAAAACAAGAATGCATAGCTTAATAAATGATTGTGAAATGACCACACGTGAACTACAACCCAAGTCAAGAAAGAGAGCATTTGCAGCACTCCAGAACGGCTTTGGTGTGCCCTCCCTCCTCACAAAGAAGTCACTGTCCTGATTTTTTTTTTAAGTACATATTCAGTTCCTGGTGTTCTTTATACTTTGACTTCCTATAAATGCAACCTTAAAAATTCTAGGTGCTTTGGTTTGAACTTTGTATAAATAGAAAAATGCAACCTTTACTCTCTTTTCATTTGGTAAACTACACATGACATAAAATGTACCTTATTAACAATTTTTAAGTGTCCAGTTCAGTTCAGTCGCTCAGTCGTGTCCACCTCTTTGCGACCACATGGACTGCAGCACGTCAGGCTTCCCTGTCCATCACCAACGCCTGGAGCTTGCTCAAAACTCATGTCCATTGAGTCGGTGATGCCATCCAACCATCCCATCTTCTGTCGTCCCCTTCTCCTGCCTTCAATCTTTCCCAGCATCAGGGTCTTTTCAAATGAGTCAGTTCTTCACATCAGGTGGCCAAAGGATTGGAGTTTCAGCCTCAGCATCAGTCCTTCCAACGAATATTCAGGACTACTTTCCTTTAGGATTGACTGGTTGGATCTACTTGCAGTCAAGGGACTCTCAAGAGTTTTCTCCAACACCACAGTTCAAAAGCATCAATTCTTTGACACTCAGCTTTCTTTATGGTCCAGCTCTCACATCCATACATGACTACTGGAAAAACCATAGCCTTGACTAGATGGACCTTTGTCAGCAAAGTAATGTCTCTGCTTTCTAATACACTACATTGGTCATAGCTTTTCTTCAGTCCAGTTCAGTGATATTAAGTACATTCACATTGTTGTGAAGCTGTCACTACCATACATCCCCATAAGTCTTTTCATCTTGTAAAATTGAAACTCTATACTCATTAAATTATAATGCTTCATTCTCCTGTCCCCCCAGCTCCTGGCAACCACCATTTCACCTCTGTCTTTGTGATTTTGACTATTCTAAGTACTTCATATAA
Source organism: Ovis aries (assembly GCF_016772045.2). NCBI lineage: Eukaryota > Metazoa > Chordata > Mammalia > Artiodactyla > Bovidae > Ovis > Ovis aries. The sequence goes on along the minus strand of NC_056080.1, from coordinate 16,304,961 downwards.
GGAGAATTATATAGTATTTGCATTTTTGTGATTGGCTTATTTCACTTAGTATAATGGCCTCAAGGTTCATCCATGTTGTGCCATAGTGCAGGATTTCCTTTTTTTTTTTTTTAAGCTGAAGAATATTCTGTTGCATGGATGGACCACATGTTGGTGTTCTGTTGATGGACACTTGAGTTGCAAATAACGCTGTTATGAATATGGGTATACAAATATCTTTTTGAGGCCTGCTTTCAATCCTTTGGTTATATACCCAGGATTGGAATTGCCAGATAATATGGTTCATAGAAATAGACTAGTATAGTCTCTACTCTTTTGTGTTTAACTTGTTTCTGTTAAATTTTGTTGTTGAGATGTATCAATGTTGATGACTACAGCTATAGTTCATTTGTTTTGGGAGTCTATTATTCCATTATATGAACATGTTACAATTTATCTTTTCTACTCTTGATAGATCTGTGAGTTATTTGCAGTTTGGGCTACAGTACTATAAACAGTGTTGCTGTAAACATTTTGACACATTTCTCTACTGCATACATTTCTATTTTGTATACACCTAGGATTGGAATTGCTGACTCATAGGGTGTGTGCCTTCAGCCTTAGTTGACTTGGATGTGTTTCAGTGAAAAGAATGAGAAAACCTGAGTTAAATAGAATTTTATGTAAGTTAAATTGAGTTTTAAATTTGTTAAAATTTAAATTGAATTTGAAAGTTAAATTGAATTTTATTTTTAAACTCCTTTCAAAAGATAATTTCATTTTTTAGGTCTTTCAGTTTTTTGTGACCCCATGGACTGCAGCACGCCAGGCCTCCCTGTCCATCACCAACTCCTGGAGTTTACTTAAACTCATGTCCATTGAGTCGGTGATGCCATCCAACCATCTCACCCTCTGTCATCCCGTTCTCCTCCTGCCTTCAGTCTTTCCCAGCATCAGAGTCTTTTCAAATGAGTCAGTTCTTCACATCAGGGGGCCAAAGGATTGGAGTTTCAGCTTCAACATCAGTCCTTGCAATGAATATTCAGGACTGATTTCCTTTAGGATGGACTGGTTCGATCTCCTTGCAGTCCAAGGGACTCTCAAGAGTCTTTTCCAACACCACAGTTCAAAAGCATCAATTGTGTCACCATGACAGAGTTGAATGATTGTAGCAGAGAATGTATGGCCCAGAAAGCTCACCAAAAATTTCCTATCTGGCTATTGTTTCCATGACAAATTACTAACAATATAATGGCTTAAAACAACACTGATTTATTATTTTACAGTTCTGGAAGTCAGAAGACTCACAGGGTCTCACTGGGCTATAATCAAAGTGTTGGTAAGGCTAATGTTCTCCTCTGGCAGCTCTAGGGGAAAATCTGTTTCCTTTCCTTTTCCAGCTTCTAGAGGCTACTTGCCTCTAGGCTACTCCTTGGGTCATGGCCCCCTTTTCCATCTTCAAAGCCAGCGATGTTGCACTTCTCTATGCCTTTCTTCAATAGTCATATAGCCCTCTGACCACTGCTGGGAAAACTTTTCTGATTTTAAGTACACATATGATTAGATAAGGTCCTAGACTACTCAGATATGTGTGTGTGTGTGTGTGTGTGTGTGTATGTGTGTGTGCACGCTCAGTTGCTCAGTTGCGTCCAACTCTTTGAGACCCCATGAACTGTAGCCTGCCAGGCTCCTCTGCCCATGGGATTCTCCAGGCAAGAATACTGGAGCAGGTTGCTGTTTCCTCCTCCAGGGGATCTTCCTGACCCAGGGATCAGACCCACGTCTCCTGGATTGTCACATGCATTCTTTACCACTGAGCCACCATGGAAACCCAGACTACTCAGATAGTCCCAGAATAAGTTCCTTCTCTCAAGATCCTTAACTTAATCAGATTACTGGCATCCCTTCTACCATGTAGGGTAACATATTAATAGATTCTGGGGATTAAGACATAGACATATTTGTGGACCATTATTCTGCCTAGCATACTTGCCCTTTACAGAAAAAATTTTGCTGACTCCTGATCAGAACCAAAACGTTGAGGAATTTCTAGTTGGAATCTAATGTAATCTAATACGAATGTGGCCAAAGTATTAGAGTTTCAGCTTCAACAGCAGTCCTTCCAATGAACACCCAGGACTGATCTTCTTTAGGATGGACTAGTTGGATCTCCTTGTAGTCCAAGGGACTCCCAAGAGTCTTCTCGAACACCACAGTTCAAAAACATCCATTCTTCAGCACTCAGCTTTCTTTACAGTCCACCTCTCACATCCATACATGACTACTGGAAAAAGCATAGCCTTCACTAGACAGACCTTTGTTGGCAAAGTAATGTCTCTGCTTTTTAATATGCTGTCTAGGTTGCTCATAGCTTTCCTTCCAAGGAGTAAGTGTCTTTTAATTTCATGGCTGCAGTCACCATCTGTAGTGATTTTGGAGCCCCGTAAAATAAAGTCAGCCACTGTTTCCACTGTTTCCCCATCTATTTCCCATGAAGTGATTGGACCAGATACCATGATCTAAGTTTTCTGAATGTTGAGTTTTAAGCCAACTTTTTCACTCTCCTCTTTCACTTTCATCAAGAGGCTCTTTAGTTCTTCTTCACTTTCTGCCATAAGGGTGGTGTCATCTGCATATCTGAGGTTATTGATATTTCTCCCGGCAATCTAGATTCCAGCTTGTGCCTCCTCCAGCCCACTGTTTAGGTCTTTAGCTCTTGGTATTAATAGATGTACATCCCACAATTTTAAAGCAAAGTTTCTGTATGTGAGCTATGACCCATAGGACTCAGAAGGATGACTGCTGATGTCTCCTAGATATCTAGAACAGGTGCTAGCAAACTAAAGCCTGGTAATCTGTTTTCACAAATGAAATTTTATTGGCACACAGCCACCCCATCATTTACATATTGCCGATGGTTTCTTTTGTGTCACCATGACAGAGTTGAATGATTGTAGCAGAGAATGTATGGCCCAGAAAGCTCACCAAAAATTTCCTATCTGGCTATTGTTTCCATGACAAATTACTAACAATATAATGGCTTAAAACAACACTGATTTATTATTTTACAGTTCTGGAAGTCAGAAGACTCACAGGGTCTCACTGGGCTATAATCAAAGTGTTGGTAAGGCTAATGTTCTCCTCTGGCAGCTCTAGGGGAAAATCTGTTTCCTTTCCTTTTCCAGCTTCTAGAGGCTACTTGCCTCTAGGCTACTCCTTGGGTCATGGCCCCCTTTTCCATCTTCAAAGCCAGCGATGTTGCACTTCTCTATGCCTTTCTTCAATAGTCATATAGCCCTCTGACCACTGCTGGGAAAACTTTTCTGATTTTAAGTACACATATGATTAGATAAGGTCCTAGACTACTTAGATATGTGTGTGTGTGTGTGTGTGTGTGTATGTGTGTGTGCACGCTCAGTTGCTCAGTTGCGTCCAACTCTTTGAGACCCCATGAACAGTAGCCTGCCAGGCTCCTCTGCCCATGGGATTCTCCAGGCAAGAATACTGGAGCAGGTTGCTGTTTCCTCCTCCAGGGGATCTTCCTGACCCAGGGATCAGACCCACGTCTCCTGGATTGTCACATGCATTCTTTACCACTGAGCCACCATGGAAACCCAGACTACTCAGATAGTCCCAGAATAAGTTCCTTCTCTCAAGATCCTTAACTTAATCAGATTACTGGCATCCCTTCTACCATGTAGGGTAACATATTAATAGATTCTGGGGATTAAGACATAGACATATTTGTGGACCATTATTCTGCCTAGCATACTTGCCCTTTACAGAAAAAATTTTGCTGACTCCTGATCAGAACCAAAACGTTGAGGAATTTCTAGTTGGAATCTAATGTAATCTAATACGAATGTGGCCAAAGTATTAGAGTTTCAGCTTCAACAGCAGTCCTTCCAATGAACACCCAGGACTGATCTTCTTTAGGATGGACTAGTTGGATCTCCTTGTAGTCCAAGGGACTCCCAAGAGTCTTCTTGAACACCACAGTTCAAAAACATCCATTCTTCAGCACTCAGCTTTCTTTACAGTCCACCTCTCACATCCATACATGACTACTGGAAAAAGCATAGCCTTCACTAGACAGACCTTTGTTGGCAAAGTAATGTCTCTGCTTTTTAATATGCTGTCTAGGTTGCTCATAGCTTTCCTTCCAAGGAGTAAGTGTCTTTTAATTTCATGGCTGCAGTCACCATCTGCAGTGATTTTGGAGCCCCCCAAAATAAAGTCAGCCACTGTTTCCACTATTTCCTCATCTATTTGCCATGAAGTGATGGGACCAGATGCCATGATCTTAGTTGAAGAGCTGACTCATTTGAAAAGACCCTGATGCTGGGGAAGATTGAGGGCAGGAGGAGAAAGGGACGACAGAGGATGAAATGGTTGGATGGCATCACCGACTCAATGGACATGAGTTTGGGTAAACTCTGGGAGTTGGTGATGGACAGGAAGGCCTGGCGTGCTGCAGTCCATGGGATTGCAAAGAGTTAGACACGACTGAGGGACTGAACTGAACTGAACTGAATAGGAATGTAACTTCCTAGTCAATAATTTGACATTTCCATAATCTTTAGCTTCTCCTGTGCAATCTACCTAAAGTCATCCTGGCAAGTGAGACAAGTGGCAGGACTATATTATGGACACTGGAGTGCTGTAGAGGAATTAAAGGCATCCCTTGATGCCTTTCTCTTGCAAAATTCTGTCTTCTCTGACTTTCCCAGTGGACTTTAACATGATTTTCAGCATCAAATTCAGTAGCAATCTCTCCCAACAGGCTAGCAAATTTTTGTTCATCTTTTAGTATTCTGACAGGTATTAGCATTTTCCAACTCAGCTGAAAATAACCTCACTGAGATCATATTAGAAAGCCCCATTAAACACGATTGGCAATATAAAGCAATCAAGAGCTGCCTTTCCATATTTACTGAATGTATTAATAGTCTGTCAGCCTCTCTCTCTCTTCTTAGTGCATTTCCTTAGGAATCAAATATTTAGGAAGCACTATTTGCCTCCCCTTTCATTCACTCTTGCTTTTCAGCAATCCTATATGATAATCATCTTATTTCTTCCCTTTTGAATTCCAAGATAATATACCTGCTATTGTGTTTGGTCCTAACTGTAGTCCCCGCATTGTCAGATCTCAAAATGGTCCTTTTCCTACTTCCTTAAAGCCTTCAGTGCTTAAAGATGAGGATTCACTCAAATCTCACTTTAAATATTTTCCTGAAGATCACAGTTCTTTACTCATTTTTTCAGTCAGTATGTTTTGAATGACTTGTTAGCTCATCCTTCTGTATAAGTTTCTTTGATTTTTCCCCAGAGGGAGAAAGTTATAAATTATAAAGAAAAATGAAATGATTCTAATATTTTAGCTATTTATATATTCAAGGATAGGGATGGATAATAAATGTTAGAGCAAATTTTTGAAAGACTGAAACATTAGGATTTCATGTTTTTGTATATTTTAAAATATCTCTTGAGGGGGAGAGACAAATTGGGAGATTTGGGATTGACATATACATACTACTATATATAAAATACATAACCAACAAAAACCTACTATGTAGCTCAAGGAAACTCTGCTCAATACTCTGTAATGACTTATATGAGAAATGAATCTAAAAAGGAGTATGTATATATATATATATATATATATATATATATATATATATACATACTGACTTACTTGCTGGACACCTGGAATTAACACAACATTGTCAAACAACTATACTCCAACAAAAATTTTTTTAAATAAATAAAAATTATCAAAGAAAAAATTTTAAAAAGCTCTATAATTGAATTTTTCAATCAAAATCTTGAATAAAAATCCCATACTAGGTAAAACAAATTCTTGTTAAAAGACAGCCCAAGAAATAGTAACTCCCAAGGAAGTCACTAGTGTGGGGCCAAGGGACTGGCCACTGGGGCTTTCTGTGCTTTAATATTTTGGCTTAAAATGTAGAAGGCATGCATATCAGTTCTGTACCTGACCTGAGACTGTGAGAGATCCTGAGGGATATAGGTTTAACATACAGATACCAGCTGGGAAGCTGTAACTATAGCATAGGATGATGGTTAGGGTTAGCCAAAGGCTGTCACTAGTGAATTGTCTACCAAAAGCCCTGAGTGATAAAGGCTTTGCTGAAAGTGTCTTTCATGGAAAGTGGGATGTGGGATTGGGCAGATATGAGCACTGTAGATTTCAGGAGAAGATCGCAGTCAAAGAAGGGAGGATGATTAGCTTGTGGGCAGCAATCAGGAGCTGGCAGGGAAGATTGGGCTGGAGAAGGCATTTGGAGATTAGTTGAATAAGAGCATCAAGGGAATGCCTGATCTAGATTTAAAAAAAAATCCCAAGGCAAAATCAAATCATTATTGCTGAATAAAACAAAAGGTCAAGAGGCCTGATTGTATGGAGACCCCTCTGGAAGTCCCTTTGGAGGCAACCAGCCCTCCCCAGATTAGAGCCTTCAAGTGAGAAGATGTCCAGGAAAAATGGCAGCATTTAGATGCCAACACGTTGAAACATTGAACTAAAATATTTAACAAGAATGAGTGGAAAAGTCTGCTTTTAGCTCTAAAACAATCATTTATAAAAATAGAGAATGCAGGAGACTTGGCCTAACAGCAGTTTGTATTAAAATTCTGAGGAACTTTTGTTAATCAAAAGTTCAGAGGTAGCCAACAAGGATGAAAAAATATCCTCAGGCTCAACCTTAGCGTTTCCTTGAGGGTCTCACAAAATTCTCTCTGAAAAAGTTTAGTGGTCATATTCGTTTGGAAAATACTGCATGCTCTCTTGGAGATTTACAATATTTTTTAGTTGGTTAAAGGCTCAGAAGAGTGCTGTGGTTAAAAAGTCTTGATAAGCTTTAGTTAATCCAGTGTATTAATCAGGATAGGACAGGTTATACTATAAGAACAAACATCCCTCAAGTGTCAGTGGTTTAAAATAACAAAACTTTATTTCTTACTTATGCTATGAATCCCTCAGGGATCAATTGAGGCTCTGTTTCTTGTCATCACTGGACCTAGGTTGAAGGGGCAATCACCATGTAGAGCCCTGAAAGTCACTGGAGCAGATGGAGAAGAGAATATGGCAAAACATGCCCTTGCCCTTAAAGCTTTTACACCCAAGACGATATACACCCCTCCTACTCATGTTCTATCAATCAAAGTAAGTCACATGGCCATACATTTTAGGGATGTAGTTTTGAGCTAGATATGAAGAAGGATTTTCTGAAAATTTGAATAAAGCCCCATCCCAATCATGGCACATAAGGCCTCACAAGACCTGGCCCCTGTTGGCGACTCCAATCAAATCTCATGGCATTCTTTCCTACCAAGCTTGGTTTTAGGCATTCTTACCTTTCTAAGAATGCCAGCAGCATACCAGGCTCTTTTCTGCCACAGGGTGTTTGTACTTTCTGTTCTCTTTGCCTGAAGTTTCTTTCTTTACCTCTTATATAGTTAGCTCCTTCCCATTCTTCCAAACTCAGCTTCAGTGTTTTCTCCACATGCAGGCTTTCCTTGACTATTCACTCAAAATTAATACCTGCCTCTTGTCACTTATTTTCTCTCCTGGTATCCACATTTATCAGTCATAGCATTAGTCGTAATGTGTAGTTACTGTATCTACCTATCTATCTTCTGACTCCATCCATATGTAAGTTCCATGTGGGCAGAAAACGTATCTATCATTTCACCACTGAATGAAGAGTAGTTTCTTTTATGGATCTTTTTATCAAGCATATACATGAGAAAATAGTGTAATGAAGTCTGACATCCCCATCCCCAAGCTTCAGCAGTTTTCAGCTCATGGCGAATCTTGCTTCATCTAGATCCCCAGCCAATCCTATCCTGAATTATTTTGAAACAATCACCATTATCTGCAAATAATAAATATTTCAGTATGTATCTCTAAGAGATGAGGATTCTTTAAAGAAAGCAACCACAATATGATTTTCATACCTTAAGATCTTACCAGTACTAATGCTTAGAGCTATTTGGGAACAGCACAGGCTGTTTCAGAAAGAGGCAAGTGCCTGGTTGGCTGATGAATGTTTCTTGAGCTCCTACCCTGTGCCAGCCATAGATTTTGAAGTGAATCATACAGACAAGGTTCCAGGGGCTGATGTTCTGGGGAAGGGGCAATGGTCAGAAACGTGAAATGAGGTCCCCTTCTCCACAGAGCTGCCCAACATGGGCTGTGTCCAAGTCAGTCTGTATGAACAGGGATTTAAAGATGTCATGGAGAGGAGTTCTGCTTTATGGGGGGACTGGTCCATCTTAAAGCTTATGGATTCTTATTTTCATGCTGGTTTGGCCCTCATTTGACTCAATTCCTTATTTATGACTCAAAATGTTTGTATGAAAAGCATTTTCTATGGTTTCTTTTTGCAGAAAGTAACCTTGATTTTTCTCATTTCTCTATGATTTACCCCTTATATTTACCAAACAGGTCACTAAGGGGTAGGAGGCCATGACTGCTCCCAGCCCATATGCCATATCTGTGTAAATTTAAAAGGCATGCCTTGCCCTGGACAAAGCAACCTGTATCAGAGTGCAAGGCTTGGTGTGCAGATCACAGAGTTGGGTTTTAGACCCCCTCTTGCCCCTTAACCAAGCACTCACCCTTGTGTGGTAAAGCACTCTATTTCAGTATGGGGCAGGCCTGTAGGTGGTTATCTCCTCAGGGTACTTTCCTGATTGTTTTAATTCTGTGCAACTTATGTTCTTGCCCCTGAACACAGGGCAAAATCACATTTAGAATCAAACCCCATACCCACCAGAAATGCTCAGAGGGCTTAAACAAATCTTGTGTGGACCAGGACCCAGAGACCCCACAGAGACTGAGACAGAATTGTGTCTGAGTGTCTCCTGTGGAGGTACAGGTCAGCAGTGGACTGCTGCAGGGGCAGGGGCTCTGGGTGCAGCAGACCTGGGTATGGCAGAAGCCCTCCTGGAGGAGGTCACCATTAACCCCACCAAAGAGCCACCAGAACTTACACAGGACTGGGAAACAGACTCTTGGATGGCACACACAGAACCTTGTGCACACCAGGACCCAGGAGAAAGGAGCAGTGACCCCACAGGAGACTGACCCAGACTTGCCCGTAAGTGTCCAGGAGTCTCTAGAGGAGGCATGGGTCGGCGGTGGCCTGCTGCAGCGCTGGGGGCACTGAGTGTAGCAGTGCATACATGGGACATTTTGAAGGAGGTGGCCATTATCCTCATGACCTCCACCATAGTTTAGAAAGAAAGAAAGAAAGATGCCCTAAGTCATGTCCAGCTATTGCAATCCCACAAACTGTATGTAGGCTGCCAGTTTCCTATGCCCGTAGGATTCTCCAGGCAAGAATACTGGAGTGGATGCCAATTCCTTCTCCAGAAGAACTTCCCGACCCTGGAACTGAACCCAGGTCTCCCGCATTGCAGGCAGATGCTTTACTGACTGACAAACATGGGAAACTTCTCTAAACTTTTCTGATCACCATAGTTTATTGCTGCTGCTGCTAAGTCGCTTCAGTCATGTCCGACTCTGTGCGACCCTATAGACGGCAGCCCACCAGGCTCCCTCGTCCCTGGGATTCTCCAGGCAAGAACACTGGAGTGGGTTGCCATTTCCTTCTCCAATGCATGAAAGTGAAAAGTGAAAGGGAAGTTGCTCAGTCATGTCCGACTCTTTGCGACCCCATGGACTACAGCCCACCAGGCTCTTCCATCCATGGGATTTACCAGGCAAGAACACTGGAGTGGGGTGCCATTGCCTGGCTGCAGATAATTAACAAGGAGGGAACACAGCCCAACCCATGAACAGAAGATTGGATTAAAGATTTACTGAACACAGCCCTGCCCATCAGAACAAGACCCAGTATCCCCCTCAGTCAATCTCTCCCATCAGGAAGCTTCCATAAGCCTCTTACTCTTCTCCATGAGAGGGCAGACAGAGTGAAAACCACAATCACAGGAAACTAACCAATCTGATCACATGGACCACAGCCTTGTTTGACTCAATGAAACTACAAGCCATGCCATGTAGGGCCACCCAAGATGGATGGATCATGGTGGAGAGGTCTGACAGAATGTGATCCACTGGAGAAGGGAGTGGCAAACCACTTCAATATTCCTGCCTTGAGAACCCCATGAACAGCAGGAAAAAACAAAAAGATAGGATACTGAAAGATGAACTCCCCAGGTCGGTAGGTGCCCAATATGCTACTGGAGATCAGTGGAGAAATAACTCCAGAAAGAATGAAGACACAGAGCCAAAGCAGAAACAATACCCAGCTGTGGATGTGACTGGTGATGGAAGTAAAGTCTGATGCTGTAAAGAGCAATATTGCATAGGAACCTGGAATGTTAGGTCCACGAATCAAGGCAAATTGGAAGTGGTCAAATAAGAGATAGCAAGAGTGAACATCAACATTTTAGGCATCAGTGAACTAAAATGGACCAGAATGGGTGAGTTTAACTCAGATGACCATTATATCTACTACTGTGGGCAAGAATCCCTTAGAAGAAATGGAATAGCCATCATAGTCAACAAAAGAGTCTGAAATGTAGTACTTGGGTGCAATCCCCAAAATGACAGAATGATCTCTGTTCGTTTCCAAGGCAAACCATTCAATATCACAGTAATCCAAGTCTATACCCTGACCAGTAATACTGAAAAAGCTAAAATTGAACACTGAAGATGGTGATTGCAGCCATGAAATTAAAAGACGCTTACTCCTTGGAAGAAAAGTTATGACCAACCTAGACAGCATATTGAAAAGTAGAGACATTACTTTGCCAACAAAGATCTGCCTAGTCAAGGCTATGGTTTTTCCAGTGGTCATGTATGGATGTGAGAGTTGGACTGTGAAGAAAGCTGAGCACTGAAGAATTGATGCTTTTGAACTGTGGTGTTGGAGAAGACTCTTGAGAGTCCCTTGGACTGCAAGGAGATCCAACCAGTGCATACTAAAGGAGACCAGTCCTGGGTGTTCATTGGAAGGACTGATGCTGAAGCTGAAACTCCAGTACTTTGGCCATGTCATGTGAAGAGTTGACTCACCTGAAAAAACTCTGATGCTGGGAGGGATTGGGGGCAGGAGGAGAAGGGGATGACAGAGGATGAGATGGCTGAATGGCATCACTGACTCAATGGACGTGAGTCTGAGTGAACTCTGGGAGTTGGTGATGGACAGGGAGGCCTGGCATGCTGTGATTCATGGGGTCGCAAAGAGTCAGACATGACTGAGCGAGTGAACTGAACTGAACTGATGAAGACCTATAAGACCTTCTAGAGCTAACACCCAAAAAAGATGTCTTTTTCATTATAGGGGACTGGAATGCAAAAGCAGGGAGTCAAGAAATACCTGGAATAACAGGCAAATTTGGCCTTGGAGTACAGAATGAAGCAGAAAAAAGGCTAATAGAGTTTTGTCAAGAGAATGCACTGGTCATAGCAAACACTCTCTTCCAACAACACAAGATAAGACTGTACACATGAACATCACCAGATGGTCAATACCAAAATCCGATTGATTATATTATATGCTACCAAAGATTGAGAAGTTCTATACAGTCAGCAAAAACAAGACGAGGAGCTGACTGTGGCACAGACTATAAATTCCTTATTGCCAAATTCAGACTGAAATTGAAGAAAGTAGGGAAAACCACTAGATCATTCAGGTATGACCTGCATCAAATCCCTTATGATTATACAGTGGAAGTGACAAATAGATTCAAGGGATTAGATCTGATAGACAGAATGCCTGAAGAACTATGGACGGAGGTTTGTGACATTGTACAGGAAGCAGTGATCAAGACCATCCCCAAGGAAAAGAAATGAAAAAAAGCAAAATGGTTGTCTGAGGAGGCCTTACAAATAGCTGTGAATAGAAGAGAAGTGAAAAGCAAAGGAGAAAAAGAAAGATATACCCATCTGAATGCAGAGTTCCAAAGAATAGCAAGGAGAGATAAGGAAGCCTTCCTCAGGGATCAATGCAAAGAAATAGAGGAAAACAACAGAATGGGAAAGACTAGAGATCTCTTCAAGAAAATTAGAGATACCAAGGGAACATTTCATGCAAAGATGTGCACAATAAAGGACAGAAATGGTATGGACCTAACAGAAGCAGAAGATATTAAGAAGAGGTGGCAAGAATACACAGAAGAACTGTACGAAAAAGATCTTCACAACCCAGATAATCACAATGGTGTGATCACCAACCTAGAGCCAGACATCCTGGAATGCGAAGTCAAGTGGGCCTTAGGAAGCATCACTACAAACAAAGCTAGTGGAGCTGATGGAATTCCAGTTGAGTTATTTCAAATTCTGAAAGATGATGATGTGAAAGTGCTGCCCTCAATATGCCAGCAAATTTGGAAAACTCAGCAGTGGCCACAGGACCAGAAAAGATCAGTTTTCGTTCCAATCCTCAAAAAAGGCAATGCCAAAGAATGTTCAAACTACCGCACAATTGCACTCATCTCACACGCTAGTAAAGTAATGGACAAAACTCTCCAAGCCAGGCTTCAACAGTACATGAACTGTGAACTTCCAGATGTTCAGCTGGATTTAGAAAAGGCAGAGGAACCAGAGATCATATTGCCAACATCTGCTGGATCATCAAAAAAGCAGAAGTTCCAAAAAAAAAAAAATCTACTTCTGCTTTATTGACTATGCCAAAGCCTTTGACTGTGTGGACCACAACAAACTATGGAAAATTCTTCAAGAGATGGGAATTCCAGACCACCTGACCTGTCTCTTGAGAAATGTGTATGCAGGTCATGAAGCAACAGTTAGAACTGGACATGGAACAACACACTGGTTCTAAATCAGGAAAGGGGTACATCAAGGCTCTATAATGTCACCCTGCTTATTTAACTTCTATGCAGAGTACATCATGAGAAACACTGGGCTGGATGAAGCACAAGCTGGAATCAAGATTGCCGGGAGAAATATCAATAACCTCAGATATGCAGATAACACCACCCTTATGGCAGAAAGTGAAGAAGAACTTAAGAGCCTCTTGATGAGAGTGAAAGAGGAGAGTGAAAAAGTTGGCTTAAAGCTCAACATTCAGAAAACGAAGATCATGGCATCTGGTCCCATCACTTCATGGCAAATAGATGGGGAAACAATAACAGACTTAATTTTGAGGGGCTCCAAAATCACTGCAGATGGTGACTGCAGCCATGAAATTAAAAGATGCTTCCTCCTTGGAAGAAAAGTTATGACCAACCTAGATAGCATATTCAAAAGCAGAGACATTACTTTGGCAACAAAGGTCCATCTAGTCAAGGCTATGGTTTTTTTCAGTAGTCATGTACGGATGTGAGAGTTGGACTGTAAAGAAAGCTGAGCGGAGAAGAATTGATGCTTTTGAACTGTGGTGTTGGATAAGACTCTTGAGAGTCCCTTAGACTGCAAGAAGATCCAACCAGTCCATCCTAAAGGAAATCAGTCCTGAATATTCATTGGAAGAACTGATGCTGAAGCTGAAACTCCAATACTTTGGCCCCCTAATTCGAAGAACTGACTCATTTGAAAAGACCCTGATGCTGGGAAAGATTGAAAGCAGGAGCAGAAGGGGATGACAGAGGATGAGATGGTTGGATGGCATCACCATCTCAATGGACATGAGTCTGAGTAAACTCCAGGAATTGGCAATGGACAGGGAGGCCTGGCATGCTGCAGTCATGGCGTTGCAAGGAGTTGGACACGACTGAGGACTGAGCTGACTGACTGAGTGGTATGAATATAAAGCATGGTATTTTACAAAATTCTCAGTTACACTGACAACCAACTATGTGAATTATTTCATAAAAGTGTGGTATGCTTGTCTCATTCTGATGTGTTTCTCAAAAATGATATATAAATAATAAATCCAGGGTTTATAAGTTTACTTCCTGTCAAGAAGTCCATATCATTATAATGTCTGTTGTTATGGAAATAGTTGGGATTTTTCAGATATAAGGGCATCTCAATAGGTTGAAAATGTGTAGGTGTGTTACACTCCTTCTGTCCCCTAAATTTTCTTCAAATGTTTCCTATTGAAGGAAGAATCCATCACAAGAAGATAAAAACCCTAAAACATGCTGAGATAGCATACTTTCAATTTGAGAAAGCTAGTTTTCGCCACTATTTAAACAAATGAAAAGGTAGTAGTTCTTTGTATCAGAGAGCTAGCTGAAGTGCTGAACTTTGGTTTACTGTGGTATAGCATGTATATGCTAAGATGCTGGAGGAATGCTATGTGTTACCTTGCTCTGTACCAGAACCGGCAATTCAGTGATGTTCTGTTCTGTGTGTTAGCCACAGCTACGTGGGGCTGTTGAGCACTTAAAATGTGGCTAGTCTGAGGGGAGATGTGCTGTAAGAACAAAATGCACACTGAATTTCGAGACTTGAAAAAGAATGTAAAATATATCACTAATAAGTTATTTATACTGACTTCATGTTGAAATGGTATTTTAGATACATTGGGTTAAATGTTATGATATTAAGATTATTTTTACCTGTTCCCTTTCACCTTTTACAATGTGATTATTAGAAAACTTAAAGGTAAGTAAAATAAAGTAAAAATAAAAATTTAAAAATAAAATAAAATAAATAAACTTAATGTGGCTCACATTATGTATTTTTTGGACAGTGCTGATTTAGATATAGACAGTGCTAGCGTGATGCCTAGATGTCAACTGTGATGAGGAAAAAGTCATCCATTCCTGTGAATATTTTCTCCATTTGGCAATCAGACTGCTGGCCTGGTTTTCTCTACGGGGGACACAGGCAGAGAGGAAGGTATTGTGGAGATGGAGTGATAAGGGGCTTGTGCATCATAAGACAGGTTTGTAATGGTGTACTTATTAGGTAAGGGCTTCCCAGGTGACTCAGTGGTAAAGAATCTGCCTGCCAAGCAGGAGTTGTGGGTTCAATCCCTGGGTTGGAAAGATGCCTTGGAGAAGGAAAGGGCAACTCACTCCAGTATTCTTGCATGGCCCGTCATGGACAGAGGAGCCTGGTGGGTCCATGGGGTTACACAGGGTTGGACACAGTTGACTGCTTCTAGCCAGACCTCCACTCACGGTGCCCTGCCTCTCAGGTGTTCTATTAGTCTCTTTGCAACAAATCATATTACCCAAGATGTTCAACTATTTGGAAGAATTTTTCATTACATGTAAGGGCTGCAATATGCACATGGATATTTTCTGTGGAATTTTTACAGGAAAAGAACTAACCTAAGTCCAGTGAATTGGGAAAAGGTGGCAAAGCTTTGGCAGAGTCCTAGTTGATATTCTTCATGGCAAATCCATTTTTCTTTCCATATGGTGTGAAAGTCCAGACTTCTCTTATCAGGATTTATAAGGTATAAATCTCTTATTAAAGAGAAAAAAACCTACTGCTGAAATTCCTACATGATACCCATGTATATATTTGGATTCAGTTACTGTTACACATTTTCAGCAATGCCTCCTGAATGTTGGATCTTTATTTATAAGAAATAAACTATTTCTTACCATATTTTTCCAATGCGGGTATTTTGATCCAGTTCTACAAATGAAGAAACTAAGATTCAAATGCTTATGTAGGTTTCCCAAGGCTTCAAATCTGCTCAGTGGTAGGTGGACTGAGGATTTGAAAACAGGTCTTTTTGGCTTCGAAGTTGTTCTTTGCTCCAGAACTTACTGCCTCCTTTTAAAACAGTTAGGAAGAATTGTTCCAGAGCCACAAAATTCTACATGTAAATTAAAAGTTTGGGTATGCTTTAAGGGCTGGTCTTTATTCTAGATTCTAAGAGGTCCTCAAAGTGGGAGGACCCACTGCCAAAGATAAATGGGCAAGGAGGAATTCAGTGAACACTGTGGAAAAAAGGAAGAAAAAGAACAAGACTGTAAGCCAAATGGCAAACTCTTCATCATTGTCCTTGAAACCCTGGGCAGATCATGTAATTTCTGAGGGTCTTACTGCCTTTACTTGAAAAATCGAGATGGTATTTGCCACTCTGCCTCCTTTATGGGGTTATAATATGAACCAAATTTAGATACTGTATGAAAAGAGCTTTGTAAACTATAAAATGCTGTATAAGTTAGGTACTATTAAAGTAAAATTTTGTTTTCATATTGTTATTATTTTTAATATGGTATGATATTTGATTCCTCTTAAGTGGGTAATTGTGAAATGAATGAAGAAAAGCTAATTTGTTTCTGTATACTTCAAGGAGAACAAACCTAAAGTTCGTCATCTAGAATGGTCATGAGAGAGAATGAATTTTAAATGCTTTGTAGTGGTAATACAAAAAGTTAAATGGCCAGAAACTAATGCTCTATGGCCAGAATGGAACTTATGGTCACTTTGGTCAATACGGGACATTAAAAAAAAAAGACCTGACTGAATTATAGACACATACTGTGTTCTTGGATGGGAAGATTAGAAAAATATTAGTTCCACCCAAATTAATTGATAACATTAACATTCCCACAGGACATTGTTGATAATTTAATTCAATTACTTTAAATTTTATATGGAAAAAGAGCCAGGATAATTCAAAAAAGAGGAGTAGTAAGTGGAGGGTTGGCATTAGGTTAGACTCCTGTCCTCCTCTCTTGGCCCCAGGCCCTCACCTTCCCTTTGTAGCTGCATCATCCGTCATGTGACTCTGCAGTTCTTCTCAAGGCCCCTTAATGAGGAGCTTAGCCATGTGATTTACTTTGGCCATTGGAATGTCAGCAGGAGGGGTAAGTCAGTTCCGAGCCTAGGCCTTGTGAGGCCTTCCAGGTTTCTGCGTGTTTCTTACATCTCTCATTGAGCCGGTTAGAATGCTGGTTAAAGGAGGATGAGGGATGCATGGGGCAGAGCTGCCTCATGTGACTCATAGACCTGCAGTGAGAAGCAGATTTCCTCAGCCATCGCAGCCTGAATCAGACCCAACTAGATAAGTTGAATTGCATTCAATTTGCAGATGCCTGAGTGATAATAAAGGATTATTATTTTACATCCTTAAGTTTTAGGGTGGCTTGTTATGCAGCAATAGCTGACTGATTTGGCCCTATAACAGATGAAAATCTATTGTATTGTTATAACCACTATGAGCTGGAAACAGCATTCAAATCTGAGTCTGTTTTACTCCAAAGACCACATCTTCATTTCCTGAGAAAGTTATTCCAAGGTTTCTGTTAAGAGACAATGGCCATACTATCCAAAGCAATCTATAAATTTAATGCAATCTTGGTCAAATTACCCATGACATTTTTCACAGAAATAGAACCAACAACCCTTAAATTATAAGAAACCATAAAAGACCCAGAATTGCCAAAACAGTCCTGAGGGAAAAGAACAAAACTGGAGGCATAGCCTTCCCAGACTTCACACAATAAGGCAAAGCTGCTGCTGCTGCTGCTGCTGCTAAGTCACTTCAGTCATGTCCAACTCTGTGCGACACCATAGACGACAGCCCACCAGGCTCCCCCATCCCTGGGATTCTCCAGGCAAGAACACTGCAAAGCTACAGTAATCCAAATAACTGATACCATGGCAAACAAAACAAAACAAGACATATTGATCAATGGAACAGAATAGAGAGCCCCAAACACACCAACAATTAATTAATCTTTGACAAAGAAGGTAAAAATATACAATGAGAAAAGAATCTCTTCAGCAAGTGGTGCTGGGAAAGCTTGATGGCCACATATAAATCAATGAAGTTAGAACACTCCCTCACACCATATACAAAAATAAACTGGAAATGGCTTAAAGACTTAAATGCAAGACATGACAACATAAAACTCTTAGTAGAGAGCACAGACGAAACATTCTCTGACATAAACATAGCAATACTTTCTTAGATCACTCTCCCAAGGCAATAGAAATGAAAACAAAAATAAACAAATGATAAGCTTTTGCACGGCAAAGGAAACCATCAACAAAACAAAAAGACAATCTTGGAATGGGAAAATACTCACAACTCATATGACTGACAAGGGCTTAACTTCCAAAATATATAAACAGCTCATACAACTCAAGAACGACAACAAAAGAAAAACCAAACAAAAAATGGGCAGATTAAAAAAAAAATGGGCAGAAGACCTATGGAGACATTTCCCCATACAGATAGACAATAAGCATATGAAAAGATGCTCAGTATCAATAATTATTAGAGAAATGAAGTCAAAACTACAATAAGGTATCACCTCACACTGGTCAGAGTGGCCATCATTAAAAAGTCTACAAATAATAAATGCTGGAGAGGGTGTGGAGAAAAGGGAACCCAACTAAACTGTTGGTGGAAATGTAAATTGATGCAGCCACTGTAGAGAACAGTATGAAGCTCCCTTAAAAGCCTAAAACTTGAGTTGCCATATGATCTAGCAAGTCCACTCCTGGACATAAATCCAGAAAAGATGGAAACTATAATTCAAAAAACTATATGCACTCCAATCTTGATAGTAATGCTATTTACAATAGCCAAGACATGAAAGCAACCTAAATGTCTATCAACAGATGAATGGATAAAGAAGATGTGGTATGTGTACACACACACACACACACACACACACACACACTCACACTCACACTCACACACACACACACACGGGGCTTCCCTGGTAGCTTAGCTGGTAAAGAATTTGCCTGCAATGCATGAGACCCCGGTTCAATTCCCGGGTAGAGAAGACCTCCTAGAGAAGGGATAGACTAGTCACTCCAGTATTCTCGGGCTTCCCTGGTGGCTCAGACAGTAAAGAATCTGCCTGCAATGTGGGAGACCTGGGTCCAATTCCTGGGTTGGGAAGATCCCCTGGAGGAGGGCATGACAACCCACTCCAGTATTCTGGCCTGGAGAATCCCATGGACAGAGGAGCCTGGTGGGCTACAGTTCATGGGGCTGCAAAGAGTCAGACAGGACTGATTGACTAAGCACATACACACATGCACACACACACACACACACACACACACACACACACATATATATATAAAATGAAAGACAAATACCATATAATGTCACTTATGTGTGGAATCTAAAATATGATACAAATGAACTTATTTACAAAACAGGAACAGACTCAGATATAGAAAACAAACTTATGCTTTCCAGAGGGGAAAGGGGGTGGGGGAGGGATAAATTAGGAGTTTAGGATTAGCAGAAACACACTGCTATATATAAGATAAAGAGCAAGGACCTACTGTATAGCACAGGTGGCTATGTTCAATATCCTGTAATAAGCCATCATAGAAAAGAGTATGAAGAAGTGATATATACCTGAATCACTTTGCTGTGCACAAGAAACCAATTCAACATTGTCAAGAAACTATACTTCAATTTTGAGAAAGAGAGACAATGTGCATAATACAGTCATTGTGCACAGACCCAGACCATTCTTTATGGTGCTTAAGAAAGATATCCAAAGACCTGCTTTTTCATGCAACCTATGACATGAATGCCCTTGCTGTGCTAGGGCAATCGATAAAAAATCAACCCATGTGCCCCAAACCTTCCAAGACCATAAATGGTTTAGCTCCCTTGTTAGAAATTCTGTCCAAGGCAAATGGGACAAAATTAAACTTTCTTATGAAACTCCCACTCCGTTCTTTCCAGAAAACTAACCTCTTTAGATGGTATCTTCTCCCCAAGAGGTCCTGAAGGTATCTTGGAGGCTGTGGACCTGCTAGGGAGGGATAATGTACAATAGCTCAGGCAATAATTCAGGACTTAGAAGGGCAAAGCTTTTTAGTTTAAAGAGAAAGAGTGACTTCTATGTTACCATTCTACACAGACTGCAAGAATCTTTCAGGAAGCTCCCATTGTCAACTTCTCAACAACTGGTAATGACTCTTGGCTCCCACACTACACATTTCTGTGGCTGCGCAGCAGTATTTCAGTCTCTTTCAGTATCTAATAAAAATCACAGCTAATAAACTCCAATCGGCACCTGAAAGAAAGGGTGCTTGCTTCTGACTGTAATATACTGGCCTTTGCAGCACTTCAAAGGGCAGGCGGCTGCTCAAGTCTACCTTGCCCTGGTTTCCATCCCTAGGTGAAGATTAACCATGTGTGCTCTGGGAAAATCTGTTCTGAGTTTGCCGTCAAGTGTTTTGTATCCCTTTAAATCAGCTGTTCAATTTGACAGCCCACTAACACAGGCGCCTTTTTCAGTTGAGGGAGGGCACATACTCCGTTTCCATTTGGTCCTTTAGTTTCTTCATGTCCTCTCTTACACCTCTTAGGCTTCTGATTTCTTCTTTTCAGAAGATGAAGCATGTATGTCAATGAGAGAAACCTGATAATTTAAAAGTTTAATAACAAGTCAAAACTAAATTTGGGAGTTGTTGGATGCCTGATTCCTGATACTTGAACATATTTTTTTTTGTTGGGTGTCAAATTCATGATGATAGGATGAGTGATATAATTTTTTTAAATGGAATTTCAGTTGAAAAAAAATTTTCAGGGACTTCCCTGGCAGTCCAGTGGTTAAGACTCTGCACTTTCAATGCAGGGGGTGCAGGTTTGATCCCTGGTCAGAGAACTAAGATCCCACATGCTGTGTGGTGCAGCCAGAGAAAATAAACTTGAAAAAAAAATTTCATATGTGTCCAGAGCCTTCTTCTCTGAACTTTTCCTTGTTACTGTAGCTTTACATTGAGATCTCAAAGTTTGGGTTCTTAGAAAACACCGTGTGAAAATGCAGACTATTTTTTTAAATAGGCTATTTAAAAATATCAATTTCTTCTTTCACCACCTCTTAGAAGTGTGGAGAGCATTGTTGAATCCTGGCAAAATGAGAGAGCAATATTTATTGACCAGAGTAAAATTACTCTGAAATGCTATGTGATATATATCACAGAGTGGGGGTATTACTTAGCGATTTAGGAGAAAACTTTCCCCTAAGTCTTAACCACATTTCTCATTCCTCTCAAGAGAAAAACATATTTCTCAACTTGCATTCACATGTTTTTGATGAGGTCAAAACAACTTATGACTTCATGTTCACATTTTAACATCTCTGAAATAGAGATGCATCTAGTTGATGGTGCCTTATTGTTGTCAGCCATGCAGTGGTCATTGTCTGCCCCCATGCAAACTTATTTGAAAACCTTCTGTGCTTCCTCCAGGTAAAAGTCTAGAAAGCACACAAACACCGAAACTTGCAGAACAGGCATTAGTGACTTGGAAGAAAACCCCAGAGACAATAGTGGAGACCACTTCTATGAAAGGCTGTGTCATCAGCTCTTTTCATAAAATCAAAATTGTTGATGGTCAGTATTATGTGGGCAGTGTTCTTTCTTCTTGGTGGTACATAAAATAATGGTGTATCTTATAATCGTTGGCAGACTTGCTGAAATGCATAGTGCCAATGGGCCACCTTCTTCCTTGTTCCTCTGATCAGTTGTGTCTGGCCAGGGAAGTTTGGCACTTATAGATTTGAGTTTGATGCTGGCGCCAGCCTATGATTACTCCTGGCATAGTTCACCCTGTAGCTTAGTGGCTAACAGGCAGTAGGACTTGCCTCCTGCTGTCTTGTCATTGCACTGTGGGTGCCCAAGTCACTGGATGTGGGGTACAGATCCCACCAGCTCTCCACACATTTATTTGCCACTTTGTCAGGTTATTTCCTTTTCTGGCCATGCTTTTTTATGTAGACTCTTTGGCCCAAAGAGTCTTCTGGGAGGAGAGAAAGTTTAGAGTCAGCCACCAGTAATCAGACATTTCACAGTTTCAATTGTCTAAAACAGAACACCAGACCTAGTGTGTGAAAATGTCCTTCAAGTGGCAAAAAACTGTCACAGGTTTCTACAACAGGGGCACAGAGCCTCAAGCCTTCTCTCAGATAATTAGTTGTAAAATAAGTTAGGAGTTTAGAACAATCATATACACAAATTGAAAAAAAGCAGAAACCAAAGCTATGAAAACGTGGAGCTAGTGGTAAAGAACCTGCCAAAGCAGGTAGACATAAGAGACGCGGATTTGATCCCTGGGTCAGGAAGATCCTCTGGAGGAGGAAATGGCAACCCACTCCAGTATTCTTGCCTGGAGAATACCATGGACAGAGGAGCCAAGTAGCGGCAGTTCATAGGGTAACACAGAGTTGGACATGACCAAAGTGACTTAGCATACTAAGCTGTGAAAAGGAAAAAAGAAAAGAGCTATGAGAGTTAATGCATCTTTGTCTAGAGTTGCATCTGATAGCCAGAGACATGATGGATAAGTCTTTTCATGCCTTTAAGTCTCAGTTTTCTTATCTGTAAAATGGGATAAACCTACCTCATGAAGTGACTGGAGGCATTAGAATGCTTTCAAAATACTTGTGTACAATAAAACCTTATCACATTGAAACAATTTCATGTGTTAACAACACCATATGACTTGATAATCTCTGAATGTACATGACCCTTAAGTAAACAATGGCCTTAAGTCATGAAGTAAGAATTAAATATATTCTGAATAATCTGTTTAAGAAAGTGGTTGCTTGGTGAGCGGAAGTAAGGGGAAGAATGCAGGCCATATTTTAGAAAGATTTCCCTCAAAAATACTTGTATATATTGGAATTTAGTGCATTTTAGTTACCTGGATAATTCACATTATGGAAAACTTCATCTTCAATAATGCTGAGTAAATAAAGCATGGTTGTAAAAATATACTCCAAGATCTCTGATCTCCAAATCAGGCTTTGGAAGACTTTAGTGCTACCACTGATTAAAACCATTGTGAATCATTTAGCCAAAAAAAGTTCTTTGAAACTGGGCCTTTTTTTTTCTTGGTATCCATGTAAACAAAGGAAACCAGGACTGTTTTAGCTACAAATTGTAGCAAATACTTAAAATAAAAGTGTAAGAGCAGAGCTCCATAATGGGCACCTTTCTGAGGTTACCTTAAAGTTGAATCCAAAAAACAATGTTGACCACCTGCCATTATTTATTGCATGTTGGAAAGTTGTATATAATTGTGCCTTCCCAAAAGTGGCCACCATGAACTTTCCTGGTGGCTCAGCTGCTAAAGAATCTGCCTGCAATGCAGGAGACCTGGGTTCGATCCCTGGGTTGGGAAGATCCCCTGGAGGAGGGCATGGCAACCCACTCCAGTATTCTTGCCTGGGAAATCCCATGGACAGAGGAGCCTGATGGGCTGCAGTCCATGGGGTCGCAAAGAGTCAGACACAACTGAGTGACTAAGCACAGAAGTGGCTAAGAAAAAGTGGATGAATAGAATGCAGAAACACACTAAGTAATTAAAGAGTAAAAGCCCTATGTGATTCAGCTTCTAGCAAGCACATTTCTCAGCTTCTCTCTCATCCATGTTATTCATTAAAATCATCTAAACTGATGTTTACGCAGGTCATCCAGCCCTGCCATCATTCTCCAGTGCAAGTTCTGTAGGCAGTCTGGCTAATAGAGGAAGACCACCCATATATAAGGTTCCCTAGTGCTGAATATGTTTTTTATCTTAGAAATTTAAGCAAATTTGTAATCTTCTGAAACAAGCTACTCTGACTTTCAATTTAAAAGCATAAAACTAGACTTTCAAAGAGTGAAGAGTATGTTTTGCAATTTTCCTTGAGAGGCTTCCTAGGGGTTTTCCATAAGACAATTGCAGTGTTACATACATACTCAGACTTCAAGGACTTGGTTTTTTTAAAAGTTAAATATATCATTAATATTTTAATATTAACATATATTGAAATTAAGATATTTGGGGTTGAATAAAGTATATGGTTATAATTAATTCCACCTAGTTATGCCTCCCTTTAAAAATAAGAATACTGGAAAATTTATGATTACATATGCAGCCCACATTTATGGCTTACATAATATTTCTGTTGGACAAATGGGTCTAGGGAATGATAAGCTTGACTCACCCTGGTTCCCTGTATCGAGTCCTTTTAGGACTAAGAAACTAAGAGTGAGAAATGGGAGACACTGGCCCTAGACCAGGCTCTAACACTAACCATGCCAGTCTCCCCTGTGCCTCAGAATCTAGATCCGTAGTTTGGGGCAGCATAACCTACCATCCACACCTCACGGGTTGGCTGTGAAGATAAAATAAAATCATGTATGAGAAAAAAGCCATTGGCACACTGCTCAGGGCTATTGATCTCATCTAGAATACTCTCAGTGCAAAATAGGTTATCGGCAGATTTTTTGAGGCTACTTGTCTTCCCTATTCCAGACCTCAGAGGACATCATATTATATTCCCTTTTACCTGGGAACATCACACTACATCCACAGCTCACATTTACTGTCTGCTTTGTATAGTGGGCATTGTGTGAGGACTTGATAAACATTAGCTCATTTAATCCACAAAACCAGGCTATGAGATTGATACTGTTATTACTGAGCATCAGAGCTATGCGGCATTTACGATGATGGGCTCTAGAGCCAAACTATTTGGATGCATAACTGAGACCAACCACTTAATAGCTGTATGGTGTTGGGCCAGCTACTTAACCTCCCTAAGCCACAGCTTCCTCATCAGTATGATGGGGAAAATAATAAGACTGTATTAGTTAAGGTAATGCTAACTGATATATATCACCAGGAAAATCAAATGGGCATCATGGCTCACATAGAACAGAATATTTGCACATGTAAATGGGATATTCCCAGTAGGGATCCAGGAATGCAAGCTTCTCTATTTCTCCTTAAAATGGCTTTCGGAGTCACTGAGCTTGTCTGCAACAAGCTGTAAGAGGAAAGAGTATGGAAGATTTTGTATGGCAGGAACCTGAGGTTCAGAGAGACGTGTCCTAGGTCTTACAACTAGGCAGTAGAGGCTTTCATATTGACAGTTAGCTCTGTCTAGTTCTGGGGGCCATATCGACTGCACAGATCATAACCCTAGTATTAGGGACACCAGTTTGCTGTGCACAGAGCTGAACTATCACCAGAAATGGGGGCACAGTTGACTGCTTGCCTTAGACGTTACATCTGAGAAGATGGAGAAGGATCTGACCTTCAGCTCCACTGGCTTCACAATAGAGGGTAGAGTGGAGAATGTGCTCTGCACAGAGAGTAGAAATTGGACACCATTGCTGGTCCTCCTGGGCATCGCCACTTTTGTTGCTACCATTACCACACCCTTTTTTTCCCCTCATTGCCTGCCTTCACTTCCTTTTGGAACCATTACAAACCCTTCATGAGCTTGATAAAAACAGCTCCTAAGACAGGGAAACAAAAACTATTCACAGACACAGCTGTGCAAATGAGCTGGAAGTCAAGGGTTCCGGTTCTACTTTTTGCTCAGTCACTTACCAAATGTAGTAGATTTCTTCATAGCTCTAATTCTCCACTCTTTATTGTATCCATGCTCTTTGCTATGTGTTTTTGTAGTTCCTATCACTAGTAGCAGAGAATATATCCCTGTCCTGTCAGTGTTTGACTTGGTCATGATCCTTGCTTTGGCGAATGAGCTATTAGCAGACGTGTTGCAAGCAGAGGCTTGAAGTATGCTTACATCACTAAGCTTGTTCTCTTGCCTGCCTTAAATTCTCCATTAGAAAAAGAAACTCTGGCTAGCCCACTGGTCCAAGGGATGTGAGACACATGGAAAAGACTTGAATTCAACTCACAGGTTGGAACCTAGCCCAGTCTAAATCAACCAATCCCTGGTCAGAGAAGAGTGAATGTTTTTTAAGGGACTGAAGTTTGGGGTAGTTTGATACACTCATTGTTTTGGTAATTGCTGACTAATAAGGGCTTCCCAGGTGGCACGGTGGTTAAGAATCTGTCTGCCAAAGCTGGAGATCCAAGAGACCCAGGTTCGATCCCTGGGTCAGGAAGATCACCTGGAGAAGGAAATAGCAACCTGCCCCAGTATTCTTGCCTGGAAAACTCCATGGACAGAGGATCCTGGCAGGCTACAGTCCATGAGGTCGCAGAGTCAGACACGACTGAGTAACTGAGCACATACATATCAACCATGAGTACCCTCAGCAAGTCATTTCTCTCTGGAACTCAGTTTACTTCTCCATGCAATGAAAGCATTGAACAAGACACCCTAAAGCCCCTTTCAGCTGTCCTAAAGACAAAGGCAGGCTATCTTGCCACATATTCCCCCGAGGCTTTGGGTTTAGGTATAGAAGTGGGACTCTTAAGTGAGTATCCTTTAAATATGATAATTAAGCAACTCTAATTATATTTTTGAGCAATATTGCATTAATTTATTTTCATATTTTAATGAATAGAAGATTTCATTAGTTTTCAAATACCAAAAGCTGGCTTTACTAGCCCTATCTCCATAGCCAGCAAGGACTGTTTCTGTGGCCCTCCTGGTAGCTCAGAAAGTAGAGCCTGGAGGGTGCTGAAGTGGTGGCAGGTGGCCTCCATTCAATCTCCAGCCTTGAGGAGATAGAAGTATAACTTGAAAGGTATTAGAGACATCCAAGCAGTTGTGAAAAGAGGTTATGTCCATCCACCCATTTTTCAAAGGTGCTTATATTGGAGAGAGGTCCAAGGAGATATACAGCCGTGGAATGTACATATGTGCCTTATTGGTCCCTCAGAAATCTCAGTGATTGTGGTAGTAGATTTATTGTGCATACCACAGGTCAAGGTTCATAGGTTACTTTCCAAATATCCTTTTCAGGTGTCTGAGAATTCCTAGAAAGATACATTGTGATACAGAATACTGTTGAACAAAGTCAGATCACTACTTGCTCCAGTTGGAGCCCAAATGAAAATAAGATAAATATTCTCTCTGTGGTCTCCAGGTTATGATGAAATTTGTGGCACTAACTGCCAGGGGCCAGATGGGCTGAACTCTATTCTGACTGGAGTAGATACACCCAACATTCTGTACCTGACATATTTCTTCTGACACTTACTTATGCAGCAAAATAAACTGAATCTAGTCAGCTTTCCATTTGATTAAAAAGAATGGTTTCTTCTTGCACCCATACATAAAAGTACATTCCAGGAGAAACATATTCACCTTACTTTGACAAGCCAAACACTAGAAATGACAGAAATCTCCAGCAATAGGTGACTAGTTAAAGTAGCCACTGAAGTGGTTTAGGGTAGTGCTTAATATGAAAATACCTTAGGTCAAAGACCCGAATTCAGATTCCATAGTGTTGATTGCACATTTGGGGTACAGGGCTAGTCATGTAATATCTCTGTAGTTCAGTTCCTCATCTGTGAAATGGGGATGGTACACCTCTATAAAAAATGTTTGGAGTTGGTGGGAATTAAATGAGCCAAGATATATAAGGCACTTAGAACAATGCCTGGTGCATAGTAAACATATAAATATATGTTAGCTATTATTATATTGTTAAAAAGAAAAAAGTAGATTTATATGCTCTATTGAAATGGAATACTCACCCCAAAACTTAGTGGCTTAAAATAACAACCACCATTCATTATTTCTGGTGATTCTGAGAGTTGACTGAGCTCAACTGGGCTGTTATTCTTCTCTATGGAGTAACAGCTGTTATCATCTGAAGGCTCAGCTGAGGCTAGAACATCCAAAATGACTCACTCATGTTTGACTGTTGGTGCTGGCTGGGGTTCTTGTCCAGAGCACCTTGGATATCATCTCCATGCGACTTGGGATTCTCAGCACGGCATCTGTGAGAGTTTCTGAAGTGTGAGAAGATGGAAGCTGCAAAGCTTGTAAGATTCAGCCTTGGAATTGACACACAGCTTTGGGAGCTGCTTCCCTGGTGGCTCAGATGGTAAGGAATCTACCTGCAATGCAGGAGACACAGGTTCAATCCCTGAGTGGGGAAGATCCCCTGGAGAAGGAAATGGCAACCCACTCTAGTATTCTTGCCTGGGAAATCCCATGAACAGAGAAGCCTGATGGGCTATAGTCCATGGGGTCATAGAGAGTCAAACATGACTGAGCGACTAACACTTTGGGAGTTACACACGTCTGCCGCATTTTATTGGTCAAAGCAAGTCACAGGCAGGCCCGGATTCAAAGAGAAAGGAAAAAAATTCCGGCTCACAATAGGAGAAATGGCAAATAATTTGCAAGCATCTTCAATTCATCACATATTATTAAGTAGAGGGGAAAATGTAGAGAAGGTGTGGATGTATTACTGTTTATGTAACAAGGGAGCTTTTATACATATATATGTACATGCATATACATCAAACAACATATAAACCATACCTAAAACAACATATATGTTCACATATATGTATATGAATTTGTATGTGTGTATACTGCATTGAATAAATATCTTTTGACAGATATATGAGAAACTGGTAACTAGGGGACTAGGAGAATGAACTGCAAGATTGACTTAATTTTCACTGTGAACTGCATTATTTGAATTATTTTCACCATGTCCATATTTTATTCAAAATGAATAAATAAAAATGTAAAAAAAGAGCAATAATATTGTTTCAGCTGTTATTAGTACAAGGGAAAATCAGTCACAAAGAAAGCAGTTCCATGAAACCAGCCCTTCACTCTCCTCCCAGCTGTCAATACTGAATAGCTTTGGGTAACTTTGAATTGTCCTCACTGACAAGAGAGGTCCTCCCAACATATGCGTGCATGTGCACGCATGCACGCACACACACACTCACACACACTCTCTCTCTCTCTCTCTCTCTCTACTGGTATTTTTTTTTTTAACCACCAAAGCAGTTCATGTGTCTGTCAGGTTCTCACTCAGAATCAGGTTACTGGATATTTGAAAAACATTTTTCCATTCCAATTAAAAATGATCATTTATTTGTGACTAGCATAACATCTCATTTGTGTTTGAAATTGAAGAGCGGAATGACTCCACCAAATCGGGAATCTGTAAACACAGTATCATATTTTGATAGACACATAGCTGTGGATTTCAGCGTCATTGTTTGGTAGCTGTGGTTTTATGCTATTTCTCTGTGGTATTAGATGGTTGCAAGGAGGTTTAAATTCTTCTCTTACAAGAGAGTAAAAACAGAAAGTAAAGACACAAATTCCCAGCCATCTCATGTGCTGCAGTAAGGAAGGCCATAAAGTCATTCCAAGGTGACAGACAGGAATGTTCTGTCTACTCTGCTTCTTGCTGTGTGAGTCCCTCTTGTCCTACGAGCTAGCTAGTGATGCCACTGAGGTAGAAAAAAGATGATTCCAGGCTCCACAGATTATGTGCGTTTTGTTATTATGATGTTTGGATTTTCATTCTGGTCATGTGATTGCCCATAACAGAATCTATTGCATTTCATTTTTAAAAGTCTTATTCTAAGTTTATGGATTTGGAAGCAAGTGTTGCATATATATATATATATATATATATACATATATATATATATATATATATATATATTTGACCATGTTTGACCATGTCATGTAGCTTGTGGGATCTTAGTTCTCTGACCAGGGATTGAACTCGGGCCCTTGGCAGTGACAGCATGGAGTCCTAACCATTGAACCATCAAGGAATTCCCTCACTTTCATTCTTAATTTTTAAAAATATCCATTTGCATTTCCATCTGTGACCTCATTTAGCATGATCTTTTGAATCAAGGCCAGCCAAACTGGCCTAGTGAATTTCACGCACAAATAAATCAAGCAAGGGCCAAAGTGTAATTCATAGAGAATTTTAGAGGTCAGATTCACTTTCTCATTCCCCTTTGCCTTTAAAAGGGAATTTGGGGGTATTATAAATACTCAGCTTCTCTGTAGTCACCAGGATCATTATTCAGGGCTTACAAATTATGTGACACAGTTGTACTTATAGACTTATAACATTTTGAAGCTGAAAGGGGCCTTAGAGATTATAATGAAGAAATACAAGTTCATAGAGGTCTAATGACATGCAATCACAGAAGCAGTTAATGAAAAATTCCAGATAAAACTTGCAGATTTTACAGCTTGGAAGCCATTGCTCCTTTTCCTGTATCATGATATTATAGTTATTATCGTAGCGTTCAATGTCGCCCTTGCCTTCAGCATGTTTACAGTGTTGTGAAATGCACTGGAAATTGGTATGCTGTTGAGCCATCGGGCAAGACTGGGGTACAAGTGGGGAGGGGATGATTCTGTAATGAAGCTTCAACAGAAAACATGCTGCTTACATCCTTATTTGTTTGTGCTTCTGGCTAAGATTTCATTGGAAGAAACAGTTCCATGACTACAGCATTTGGGAACCGCATCAATAGTCCAATTCAAATATAATGCAGGGTATAGGTTTAATAGAACATGTCTAAAGCTTGCATACGAAGTGAATTAACATGCCAAAAGAAGTCAGGTTTGTGACTAGGTACAGTCGTGGATCAAATCAGGATTCTAAATTAAGTAAGCAAGTCCTTTTTCATTACTGTAAGTTCTAATGTCCTCTTTCTCTTCCATTTAACTCAGCAGTTCGCAACCAGAGGGTGATTTTGTCCCTCAGGGGACATACGGCATTGCCTGGGGACATTTTTGGTTATGATAACCAGGGAGGGGTTATTATTGGCATCTAGTAGGTAGAGGCCAGGGATGCTGCTAAACAACCTACAGTGTGCAGGACAGCCCCCCTACAACAGAAAAATGTCTGCCCAAAATATCAGCAGTGCTGAACTCAGAAATCCTGATCTAGTTAAACCCTACCTATTAGTCAGGACCAGCTCAAAGCCCACTGCTCCTCTTTGATGTTTTCCTGGCCTCTACCAACACTTTCTGCTCTGAGATATTATGGTTTCTACGCCCCAGTTTAGCAGTTAGTTGTTTACCTTACGTGTGCATAATATTTCAAGCCGAGATTAGTCATAGCTGTTCAACTTGGTTATAAGTGTCTCGTGAGAAGAGAGAGAGTGTTTTGTGAATGTACTTGTTCTGGGTGCCTTATAAGCACCTAACCTTAGCCAAACATGTATAAAATGCTTTTCTGGGGGAGATGCAACAGGAGAAAGTTCAGAAGAATGTCTCAGATGCCCAGAGGAGCTACTTAAACAAATATCTGGAATCACTAGTAAAGAAAGTCAGTATATTTTTCTAGTTGGTGTGAGAGTATGGAAGAAGATGGTGGTAAAAAGCAAGAAGGCATGGGGAAGAAGATGGAGGAAAATGGAAGATGAGTTTGAAGTCCACAGAGGAGTTAATGATAGAACAGGTAGATAAAGGGAACCTCTAAAGATTCATTCACCACCATTCATCCATTCAACAAATATTTATGGGACATCTTTGAGGTATGGGTACTGTTGTAGGCATAGTAAATAGCAATGAACAGAACAGGGTGTATAGAGGCTGATATACCTTATACTGGAGAGAGGGGTAGATCATTAATAAACTAACGATCTAACATAATGTCTTATCTGTATACATACTAGCATATGTGCATGTGTGCATGCTCAGTCACTTCAGTCGTGTCTGGACTCTTTGTGACCATATGGATTACAGGCTCCTCTGTCCATGGGGTTCTCCAGGCAAGAATACTGGAGTGGGTTGCCATTTCCTCTTTCAGGGGATCTTCCTGACCTAGGGACTGAACCCATGTCTCTTACGTCTCCTGCATTGGCAGGCAGGTTCTTTAGCCCTAGTGCTGCCTGGGAAGCCCATACACATATATACAGCTTATACAATGTAAAAGCCACATATATGGTATAAATCTAGATTGTGATAATCAGCACTATGCTAATAAGGGATAATTGCTGACTTTAGAGGTAGGGAGAGCCCAGATTTATAGTGTTTGCCAATTTCAATGGTATAAATACTCTGATGCCTTTAAACTACAAATGCGAGGTCACTGAACACAGAGTTGGGAAGAGATGTGTACAGTACTGTAAAGGAGAGACAGCGCAGGGCTGAGACTGAGGGCGACAGAGATGGGATTTTCTTTCCATTAATTGAGGTATAGTTGATGTATAATATTGTTTAAGTTTCAAGTGTACAACATAGTGATTAACAGTTTTTAAAGGTTATATTCCACTGGTAGTTATTATAAAGTACTGGCTATATTCCCTGTGTTGTACAATATATCATTGTATCTTATTTATTTTATACATAGTAGTTTATACCTTTTCATCTCCTCCCGTCTTATCACCCCCTGCTTCCCTTTCCCTACTGGTAGCTACTAGTTCATTCTTGGTATCTGTATGCTTCTATTTTGTTATATTCACTAGTTTTTTTTTAATTTTTCAGATTCCAAACATGTGATATTATATACTATTTGTCTTTCTGTCACTTACTTCACTAAGCATGATTCCCTCCAAGTACATCCACTTTGTTGCAAATGGCATTATTTCACTCATATATATATATATATATATATATATATATATACGCCATATCTACTTTATCCATTCATATGTTCATAGACACATCCGTTGCTTCCATATCTTGGCAGCTGTAAGTAATACTTCTATGAACATTGGAGTGCATTTATCTTTTCAAATTAGTGGTTTTGTTTCTTTAGGATATATACCCAGCAGTGGAATTGCTGGGTCATATGGCAGCTCTCTTTTTAGCTGTTAGAGAAACCTCCGCACTGTTTTCCACAGTATGCAGTAGACTGCATCAACTTACATTCCCACCAACAGTGCACAAGTGTTACCTTTTCTCCACAAACAGGGATACTATTTTCGATGTTTCAGTTAAAGAAAATCTCTCTGAGGATGTGACATTTGAATAGTGTGGTTTTTGTACAAAGTTGTGACTTTTGTTTTATCAGTATATTTACCAGCTCACAATACTACACCTATTTCACCTTCTCCCTAAAGGGCTGTGAACATGAGTAAAATTAAACTTCTGCCAGATCTTTCTGTCCCTCAGAGGAGCAGCTGGTGAGATGCCTCGGAGGAGAAGGGTGAAAAGAGCTCCCTTTCCCACATCGCAGCCCTGGGTCTAGCATGTGCTTGGACGTCTGTGTAAGAGTAAAGACTATCACTCTATCTGGGGGGGCACCAGGGTCTACCCAGAGCTGGCTGGAAATTTTGCCTCTTTCCCAGAGATAGACTGTAGATTTTTCTAGGAGTCACTCCACAACACGAGCCTGGGATACTTGGCAAGACAGTCCGACTTCAAGTCATAACATTCTCTGCGTGCTTTCTGGGTTGTTGTTGAAAGAAAATGCATGTAAATAGGTTTTTCCATTTTCAAACGAATGCCCACAGAACTCCACAATTACAAACTGGTGTTGCCTAAAAGAGTGGCAATTTGGTTGAGAAATGGGTTTCAGTTTGTAACTTCCAAGGATAGATGATAAATTTCCAGAAGTAAAAAAACTGGAAACATTAGG
This sequence comes from Ovis aries, assembly GCF_016772045.2. Taxonomy (NCBI): domain Eukaryota; kingdom Metazoa; phylum Chordata; class Mammalia; order Artiodactyla; family Bovidae; genus Ovis; species Ovis aries. The sequence continues at coordinate 16,271,828 of NC_056080.1, read as the reverse complement.
GTAATGTTTTCAAACTATTCTCAAGCAAGCCACTGATTTAAATGAAGAAAAAAAAAAAAAAAGAAATCCCGTGAATGCCAAAAAAGCATACTTCAGATGTCCCCATCAACTGTGAGACAGTTGCTTTCCCATGAAGACCCACCATATGGACAGTGTGAGAAATCTCAAATTAAAATAAATTGTTATTCAGAGAGAGCCTTTCAATCGAGCCAAGACTCCCAACTTTACATTTTGCAGCCTTTGCCACACGATTATGAGGTCCAGTTTGGGTTGTTTAAAATTTCTGTAGTATTTAATCTCCCAAGTGCAGCAATCGTTGTTTTAATTTCTCCTCTACAGTTCAGTGGCCTTGTAGCCAGTGTGAAAGAAAACAGGAGCCCTGGGCCCCAGCTTCTAGCCTCCTGGCTTCCCTTCCCCGACTCTGGCTTCAGACCTCAGACTGAGCTGGGCTGCTCAGCTCTACAGGGTCTAGTCCTCCTTTAAAATGCTGGGCTAGCATAGGCAGGCCTGTAGGGGACAGAGGGGAAGCTGGGTTGAGTGGGACCCTTGGTTCTGTTTGTACAGTCGATATAATTGCCACAGACATTGCCTCAGTCACTGAGGATTTTTACCAGGGAGACAGAATGGTCTTGTTTTGGTGACATTAATGTTAGGAAGGGGGACACTTCATTCGCCCCTGTCATGCCGCTTGGTGATTATAGGTCAAGCTCTTCCTCTGGGATTCTTCTCCTTTGGCCCTTCACTTCTGATGGTTTGGCTGGGTGGGAGGCGGAGGGGTGTCCCTGGAAATGGAGGCAGGAGGCAAGAAAGCCAAAGGAAAGGTTAAAGTCAATGGTGCTCATTTGCAGAGGCTGCCATAACAAGCTAAGCTGATGGCTCAGAAGATTCTTCCTTGCCTTTTTCAGCCCTTGGTAGCCCCATGTGTTCTTTGGCTTGTGACATCATAACTGCAACTTCTGCCTCCATCTTTATATGGCTTTCTTCCCTCTGTCTATGCCCTGATTTTTCCAATGAGAGCTGACACATTGGAAAAGACCCTGACGCTGGGAAGGGTTGAAAGCAAAAGGAGAAGGAGGCAGCAGAGAATGAGATGGTTGGATGATGGCATCATAGACTCAGTGGACATGAATTTGAGCAAACTACAGGAGTTAGTGAAGGACAGGGAATCCTGGCATGCTGCAGTCCACAGAGATGCAAAGAGTCAAACACAACTTAGCGAATGAACAACAGCCCTACCTCAGTGTGACCTCAACTTACTGTCAGTAATTATATCTGCAACCACCCTTTTTCTAACAAAGGTCACATTTCGAGGTATTGGGGGTTTGGACTTCAACACATCTTTTGGAGGGAAACAATTAAACCTATGATGCCACTGAAGAAAGGGTAATTTTTTTCCAAAGATGACACTTTACTCATACTCCACTCTCAACATGTGCTCAGTGCCTTGGTGTAGATGCAGCTAGGAAACGAGTGCATGGGAGGAAACAGCCTGCCAGTCCTGGCTTAGATGGCAGTTCCCAAACTGCATCTTTGTTGAAATTCTTTTCTTTTTTAAAAATTTATTTTATTATTGTACGTATCTTTTCATTTTATGTATTAATTTTTTGACTCCCCTTCGTGGCATGCGGGATCTTAGTTCAGTCTTCATCCAGACATTGAGCCCATGCCCCCTACAGTGGAGATGCGGAATCTTAGCCACTGGACCACCAGGGAAGTTCCCTTTGTTGAAATTCTTGCCCTAAGTCACAAATTAAGGGTGTTTAGGGCAACCTCGTAGTTTGGAAATCTTAACTCCACATTTCCCAAGTCCTAGAGATGTAGCTAGACCTGTAATGGCATTTGAACTATGTCATTTGTGATCTAATACAGTTGATATGCAGTGGCGTGGATATCCGATCAGCAGCCGGATTAAGAGCTCTTCTGCAGAGCTCACCCCTCCTGGGGAAAGAGGCTTGTGGACATGAGAGGGTGGGAGCTCCCCAGTGTTACGAGGGTCACTGAAGAAGTCTTCTTGGTCAGGGTTCTCCCTCTGTGTCAGCAGCACTAAAAATCCTTTTTCTCTTACTCTGACCTTGACTCCAATTTTTACACTGGAGCCCTTCAACTACCTCCCAGCTAAACAAGTTGACATGATGGAGTTTAGCAAACAGAGGAAGAGAGAGGGAGGTTCCTTTTCTCTCCAGGTTTACAGGTGAAAGGGGGCTTCCTAGATAATGGTATAACCTACTTATAAGTAAGCTGCAAAATGAAATGATCGCCCTCATTCATTTTCTTGGTGGGGGGCAGGGCACAATGTAGACATTTCTCTCAAATGACCACAGACATAACATTCACACACATCACACAGATACTTTCTCCTTAGGTGTGCTCAAAATGCAAATGATTTTATGATTGTAAGCTAAAAAAAGTAAAGAAAAGTCATACCAACGGCTCCCCACACTCCTAGAAATCAATTTGAGGCCTCCTGAGATTTTAGACCACCCTCCACAAGACTGACAAACCCTGGCCTAAGCGGTTCCTGTCCTCATTTTGAGATATGAACTCTGGAAGCCTGGGGAAGACTTTAGATTCTTTCTCAGGAAAGTGTGTGTGTGTGTGTGTGTTTTTCTTTTTTTTAGGAAAGTGTTTTTAGATGCATTAAACACAATGCAAAGATTTACAAAGGAAGCCAATTATATTGAATATAGTTACCAAAATATTAAGAACAAAATTTTGGTATAAGGTTATTTTTTTCGCATTTGTTAATGCTTTAAATAAGTTCAGTTCAGTAACTACAGTAATGTCTAAGTGGTAATGAGTGTAAGAAATGTTATTTTAGGGTATCTGAAACAACAGTAATGTGTTGTGAAAAAAATCTGATTGCTGTTGGTGACAATCACTGGTATGGTTAATACTACTGAGATATGTGGCCTATATTCCTAAATGAAGGGCATGCTCAATTTCATCTGGAGGTGAGTAAGTATTAAGGTGTCATTTTTTCCCCATCCAAGTTCGCACACCCTTTGGCGATCTGTGGACTCAGATCAGAACCCCTGAACTATGGGCCTCTGGGTCTCCTCAACCCTTTATGACCCGGGTCCTCCTCGGTGGCCCATGTAGATCACATTGTCCATACTTATCATCCCTCCCTATCAGAGGAAGTGGAGCCAAATTCTGAGCCCTGCCTGAAAAGGGCAGAACCTAGAAAGTCTGCATAAGGCTCCCTGAGAGTTTGTCAGTTCAGATACCCCGTCCACCTCTCCTAAGATAGCTCTGACTTCTCTCTCTGCAAACATCCTTCCTCTCCCTCTCCTTCCCTCGTGGCCATGGGTGTGATTCTGGGAGACCCCATTCCCGCCCTTGTTGCTCATCTGTGACTCCTGCAGCCAGACAGGGGTTGGCCCCTGCCTCCATGTGTGCTGGCTGGTCTGATGGCACCTGTGAAATGAACTGCTCCCCTAACCCCATCCACCGCTGGCCCCTCTGCACCCACCCCATGCTCTCTGCCCAACCCTCAGCTCAGCCTGCCGCCCCCAGAGCATTCTAACATCCTTGTCCCAGTTAGTTCATACAGAACCGCAAGGCCTCTGTGCTTGAACCAAAGAATCAGTAAACTTCTCCAGATCTTCCACATGTTCCAGAGCACCCTCAATCAAATTCCTTTTTAAACCCAGTCTTCTCAACACTTACCATATATTTAATAATTTCCCCCTCATCTTGGGAAAAAGATGAAAATAATAAAGCTCTCATGCATGTTGAATGAAAACTGCATTTCAGTATTTCAAGAAAATCTTATGTAGCAGTATGATGTTCTGGAACTGTTCTGTATATATTACAAATACTGTATCATTTAATTCTTGTAACAACCCTATGAGGTGAGTATAGATGAAGAGACTGAAGAACAGAGTAGGGTTGCCAAATTCAGCAAATTGAAAATACAGGATGCCCAGTTAAATTTGAATTTTAGATAAACAGCAAATATTTTTACTTGTTTCTTAAATATGCCCCATGCAACATTTGGAACATACTTATACTAAAAAGTTGTTTGTTATTTATCTGAAATTCAAATTTAACTTAGTGTCATGTATTTTATCTGGAATCCTTTACAGAAGGGTGAAACAACTTGCCCAAGATCACACAGCCAGAAAGATTCAAACTCACATAGTCTGGCTCTGGAGTCTTTGTTCTGAGCCATCAGTCTCCCATGGGTTTTTCCTTGGAACAGCTAACCTGGAACCAGAAATTCATCTGGGATGACTACTCCCTATTTTAAAAGGTCAAGGCCCTTGTTAGTCCCACAGTCTAGCAGCAAAAGGGATACAAGCCCAAAGTTCAACAGTCAGGAATTTCCTTGTGGAGTAGAGTTGGCTTCTGTACAACCTCCAACTTGGTCATTTTCACCAAGAGCATCTGATGTTTTGCACAGACTTAGGGCACAGGAACCACTAAAACAAGTATGCTGTTGCTCATGTGGGGTTCAGCTCCCTGAGGCTGTGATCTGAGATGGCACACCAAGTCCCTGGGGAAGGGGCAGAGGCCTCTTTGGTACTGATCATCTTGAAATTTAGAAATTTGAGTAATTGGTGAAGAACAGGTTCTGGGATGCCATACAAACTTGGATTTCTATTTATTTGTCTTGCAAACTCAAATGGGATACTTTTTCGTGGCAACACTATTTTATAGTCCATGGGTCTCAAAGAGTTGGACATGAGTAAAATGACTGAGCATGCACGTGTGCACTATTTTACTTACTTTATAAATATTAATTTGCTTAATCTTCATGACTACACTATATCAGGTAGTTACTATTCATAACCCCACTTTACAAATGAGGGTACTGAGGAGTAGAGAGGTTAGCTCACTTACTCAAAGTCACACAGCTTAGTAATCGACAGGGTTGGAATTCAAATCCAGAGGCCTAACTCCATAATGCATATGTTTAACTAGCATAATGTGAAGTGGATGAGTTTCTGAGATTAGATGACTTGAGCATTCCCTAAAAAGGCAGATTAAGTCCATGTAATGATCAAGACTATTATAGGGGTTCAAGCTCTGTCCAGATAATTAACTGAATTGGAATTTAAATGGTCTGGACAGATCTTGAACCCCTGGGGTATTCTTGTTTGTTAACATGGAATATTCTGCCTGTTCAGGAAATTGTCAAAATATCTGATTTTGAAATCTCATGAATTTTCCACTGCTCTAGTCCCAAGTGGCTCAGCAGTAGAGAATCTGCCTGCAATACAGGAGTGAAAGGAGATGCCAGTTCGATCCCTGGGTTGGGAAGATACCCTGGAGAAGGGCATGGCAACCCACTCCAGTATTATTGCCTGGAGAATCCCACGGACAGAGGAGCCTGGCGGGCTACAGTCCATAGGGTCGCAAAGAGTCAGACATGACTGAAGTGACTTAGCATGCATGCTAATGGTTTAAAATGAAAATATTTGGGGAGAACACCTTTATCACTACCAGCAACAGCCTAAGTAGACGTGCTGTGTGCTTAGTTGCTCAGTCGTGTCCAACTCTGTAACCCCATGGACTGTAGCCCACCAGGCTCCTCTGTCCATGGGGATTCTCCAGGCAAGAATACTGGAGTGGGTTGCCAGGCCTTCCTCCAGGGGATCTTCCCCACTAGAAATCGAATGTGGGTCTCCCGAAATGTAGGCAGATCCTTTACTGTCTGAGCCACCAGGGAAGTCTAAGAATACTGGAGTGGATAGCCTATCCATTCTCCAGGGAATCCTCCCAACCCAGGGATTGAACTGGGGTCTCCTGCATTGCATGATGCTAACATGTAAATAAATGGTTTTGTAAGAAATGGTCAGGGTGCTTGGATCCATGAGAGAAAGAGAGGAAAGTTTTTATTTTGATTATCAGCATCCAAAATGGATGTGAGACCCAGAAAATGATTGCTGCTTAGTAGGATGTGGAGCACAATCTCTGCGAAAAAATGTGGCAAATCAGGAGTTAATTCAGGTTTTTCCTGAGTAGTCCCAGTCAAATCTCTTCTTCTGCTTTCCTTCTAAACACTGAAAAATTGAGACAAGGTAACAGTTTTCCCAGGCAACTCACCCTCCTTTTGGTTAATCTCACCTCCTCCCCCAACAAGGAGGAACATTGAAACCCATTCCTTGTCACACTGTGATCACACCAGACATCATGGCCACCGTCTTCTGGTTTCCCCACTGTAAAGCAGCTTCCAGAAGATGTGCTGTGCACAGCTGTAAGAATGCAGGCTGCAAGGGCTATTTTACTCTGTTGCGTTCTATGACAGCATGATCCATTGGCTGCTCTTTGGAACACAATATAGCAAAAAGAATTGGCCCCTGCTGGTGCTTAAAAGGTGCTGGAAGGGGGGTGTTAATTTATTGCTAATATACACTGTGTTAAAAATAGCAAGAAAAATGTCTTTTGTTCCCACTTTGCCTTTTAGTGCTCTAGAAGTCGGGTGGCGGGATGCAGTGGTCATGATTAGAGGTCACGTTATGGTCACTACTTAAACCTGTACCATTGCTGAGAGGTAGGGGAATGAAATCCTTTGTTCTGTGCCTTCGGGGAAGCTTCCTGAAGGAGCTGTCCTCCACAGAGGCCAGGACACGCTTGCCACACTAATGTTGGGGGCATTTATCTCCTGGCCCCAGACCTTCTGAACTTGCATTTGCACTTTCTGCCTGTCCACCCGATGCTGCGGTAATGGGCTCTGGAAACCTTCTGTGGAAGATCAAGTCTGCTGGCGACAGGCAGAGAGGAAACAGGCTTGAGATCCCAGAGACCTCATTTCAGGGGTCTGGAAACAGAGGCTGGGAGAGAAAAATGGCCCTTTGGCGAGGCGCCCAATAAATAGTCTTTGGATTGAAGACTTTGGATTGAGGACTCAGAGTGGTCAGATGGGAGCAATATTTAAGGGAGAGGCAAGGAGGCTTCTGCGAGCTTCAGAGAGTGGATTTCCTCCCGCACTTGGGTATTTTTTAAAAGCTGCTATGGGTGTTCAGACTGTAAGAGACAAGCACAGCCAGAGGGGAAGAGCAGCAGAGCTCACTAGGACTTTCTGGAAGATGTGACTGCCGGATGCTCTTTGACTCCTGAATCTCAGTCACCAATTGCTTCTTCTGTCCCTGGCAGTGCCAGCTCCTAAACCATCCTTCACTTTGAGGAAGTCAGTAGACCCCCTGGGAATCATGCTTGGCTGCAATCAAAATCAGTTTCCGTGATTAATTAATTTAATTAACATATTTGGAGTTCTGACCACCTTTAATATCATTTACCTCTATAAAAACGTCTATGAATTAAGGCAAATATTTTTGTGGAAATAGCCTAAAATAGCCTCCCTGACCAACCTAGAAGAGGGGAAATTATAGTAGCCTGGATCTAACCATCTCTACTGCTCTTTAGGGGCTTTCCAACTTATATGATTCTTTTTTCTAGAGAAAAATTGAAGTACACATTTCTTCATCTGATTCCCTCCCTGTTCTCTCCCTTCCCTTCTCTTCTCACTCTTTCTGATTTATCTAAATTCCCTGGAAATGGGCTTCCCTGATAGCTCAGTTGGTAAAGAATCCACCTCTGTGGATTTTCTAAGTGTCCCAGCCTCTGGCCTGCACTCTTGATAGCAACCCACTTTCTTTCTTTCTTTCTTTCTTAGCTTAGAGGTCTGTGTTTATTTTATTTTATTTTTTAATGCGGGAGACCCCGGTTTGATTCCTGGGTCAGGAAAATCCGCTGGAGAAGGGAGAGTACCCACTCCAGTATTCTTGGGCTTCCCTTGTGGCTCAGCTGGTAAAGAATCCGCCTGCAATGTGGGAGACCTGGGTTTGATCCCTGGGTTGGGAAGGTCCCCTGGAGAAGGGAAAGGCTATCCACTGCAGTGTTCTGGCCTGGAGAATTCCATGGACTGTATAGTTCATGGAGTCGCAAAGAGTCAGACATGACTGAGCCACTTTCACGTTCACCTGGAAGTGGACTAGCCCAACCCATACGTGAAAAGGAGGGAAGGTGGATGGAGCGCTTGGTGAGAGGCAGTGGGGAGAATCAGTCTTCCCCCAGGGGGCCAGGGAGCTGGGAGAAGACAGTTAATTTCTCTGTGCTAAGTGTCCCAGCCTCTGGCCTGCGCTCTTGATAGCAACCCACTTTCTTTCTCTCTCTCTCTTTTTTTTTTTTTTTTGGCTTAGAGGTCTGTGTTTATTCTATTTTTTTAAATAAATTTATTTATTTTAATTGGAGGTTAATTACTTTACAATCAATTCAGTCGTGTTGTGTGTTTTCCCTGGCTTAGCCTAAAAGGTTATCCACTCTGCTTTCTGTGCCATGAAGAGAAATTTGTCAGGGCCTCTCCGAGAGTGGGCTGTTCATCATTTGGGGTGAGTTCTCCAGCTTTGTGCCAGCCCAGTGGTTTATTAAGCAAGGGCATCACTGGTAGGTAGCCTGGGGCTGTGTAAGAAAGCTGTGAGTTCTGTCCTTTTAGGAAGAAAGGGGTAGGGGTGGGATGGGGCTTTAGAGAGAAAAATGATACAACCAAAAAGTAAAAATAAGTATGGAATAAAGACCATAATTAGATCTGTTATTTTTATGTCATACAGTCAGAAACCACATTTGAAACCTTCCTCCAATAATAAGAATGTGCATGTCAATCTTAGCTGGGCAAAATACTTTTTTCTTTTTTTGTTGTTGTTGTTGTATTACATTTCACTAGAAGTCTGAGTGACCTTTGAATCTTAAACAGCGGCCAGATAACCTGACCCCAGCTGTACAAGCCTATTTTCCTTTTCATCTTGTCCTCCCTTCATTCCTACAGAAATAAAGTGGTCCAGACCTACTGGCAGTTCAGGTAGGACATTAATCAAAAACCTAGTAGAGACGAAAAAGTCCTTCCAGCAGCAGGCAAGAGTTAGAGCTGTGAGCCAGGACATTCAAGTTTGCCTTCAAAGTGACATGAACACAAAAACCTTTGTTTAATTTCAGAACCTAATACCAGACCCAATCTAACCCTCATGGGTCAATCTATTAACTTGTGTTTAGCATCAGCATCATTCACTAAACCCTGCCCACTCCCACCCCACCCCTGCTGCCACCACCTGCACCCTGGAAAGAGCTATCTGTATTTAGAAACTGTTCAGTTTATGCAGATTATATGTAACTACTATTTCATTTATTTGTGTTTGCTGTTTCTGTGTTTATTGCACTCATAATTGAGGACACACATAACACTCGAAAAGAAGTTCTCAAAGATTTATAAAAGGACAGGAAGAGAATGAAAATGGTGAAACAGCTTCCCATGAAGATGATAAATTGAGTTGGTAGAAAAATCTTTGGTTTATTTTCCCATTTCTACCCTCTGATACACATGAGATATATGGCTAATTATAATCATTCTAAAGCTTATGGCAATGAAAGGAATAAAATGTTTGAAGCCCCTTGGTCCTGGCTGCCTTTAGCAACCACACAGAAAGGGCTTCAGTACAGAGCATTTAACAACTATGACCAGAGCCAGTCCATGAAACGAGCTGGTGGGATTTTGGGGCCCCAAAGCATCACTGTGGGGGAAAATTTGATGCTGAACAGGACAATCAGTCGGCCACACCTCTGGTTATCTCTGGGAAACGGAGCAGGTCATAGTAACTTTCATAGAACTTGGATTCCCCACCTGCAAATGCAATAGGATTCTATCTAAAAAGCTGCTAAGTCCCTTCCACTGGAATACTCTAGGATTTTGGAGTAGAATAACATTTTCTTGGACCTCATTTATCTTCTCAGTTCAGTTCAGTTCAATTCAGTCGCTCAGTCGTGTCCAACTCTTTGCAACCCCATGAATCGCAGTAAATCAGGCCTCCCTGTCCATCACCAACTCCCGAGTTCACCCAAACTCATGTGCATCGAGTTGGTGATGCCATCCAGCCACCTCATCCTCTGTCATCCCCTTCTCCTCCTGCCCCCAATCCCTCCCAGCATCAGGGTCTTTTCCAATGAGTCAGTTCTTCGCATGAGGTGGCCAAAGTACTGGAGTTTCAGCCTCAGCATCAGTCCTTCCAATGAACACCCAGGACTGGTCTCCTTTAGTATGCACTGGTTGGATCTCCTTGCAGTCCAAGGGACTCTCAAGAGTCTTCTCCAACACCACAGTTCAAAAGCATCAATTCTTCATCGCTCAGCTTTCTTCACAGTCCAACTCTCACATTCATACATGACCACTGGAAAAACCACAGCCTTGACTAGATGGACCTTTGTTGGCAAAGTAATGTCTCTGCTTTTTAATATGCTGTCTAGGTTGGTCATAACTCAGGGAAGAGCAAAGTTCAGCTTCACAAGAAGAACTGAAGAAGAACATTTGGTCAGTTTTTCTCTCCAGATGCTCTACTCCAAGATACTCAGACTGTTCTTCACACACTTCTGGGGGCTCCTAGGGCTCTTGAGACTCTGCTCCATCCTGATTTTCCTCCTTTTCTCTAATTTTGTTTTCACCTCATTTACTCATTTCTCCTACTCTCAGTTCTGTTCAGTTCAGTCGCTCAGTCGTGTCCGACTCTTTGAGACCCCGTGAATTGCAGCATGCCAGGCCTCCCTGTCCATCACCATCTCCAGGAGTTCACTCAAACTCACGTCCATCGAGTTGGTGTTGCCATCCAGCATCATATCTGGCATCATAGCTTTGACATCCAACAAAACCATAGCCTTGACTAGACGGACCTTTGTTGGCAAAGTAATGTCTCTGCTTTTCAAAACGCTATCTAGGTTGGCCATAACTTTTCTTCCAAGGAGTAAGCGTCTTTTAATTTCATGGCTGCAATCACCATCTGCAGTGATTTTGGAGCCCCCCAAAATAAAGTCTGACACTGTTTCCACTGTTTCCCCATCTATTTGCCATGAAGTGATGGGACCAGATGCCATGATCTTCGTTTTCTGAATGTTGAGCTTTAAGCCAACTTTTCGCTCTCCTCTTTCACTTTCATCAAGAGGCTTTTAGTTCCTCTTCACTTTCTGCCATAGGGTGGTGTCATCTGTATATCTGAGGTTATTGATATTTCTCCTGGCAGTCTTGATTCCAGCTTGTGCTTCTTCCAGCCCAGCATTTCTCATGATGTACTCTGCATATAAGTTAAATAACAGGGTGACAATATACAGACTTGATGTACTCCTTTTCCTGTTTGGAACCAGTGTGTTGTTCCATGTCCAGTTCTAACTGTTGCTTCCTGACCTGGATATAGGTTTCTCAAGAAGCAGGTCAGGTGGTCTGGTATTCCCATCTCTTTCAGAATTTTCCACAGTTGATTGTGATCCACACAGTCAAAGGCTTTGGCACAGTCAATAAAGCAGAAATAGATGTTTTTCTGGAACTCTCTTGCTTTTTCCATGATCCAGTGGATGTTGGCAATTTGATCTCTGGTTCCTCTGCCTTTTCTAAAACCAGCTTGAACATCAGGAAGTTCATGGTTCACGTATTGCTGAAGCCTGGCTTGGAGAATTTTGAGCATTACTTTACTAGTGTGTGAGCTGAGTGCAGTTGTGTGGTAGTTTGAGCATTCTTTGGCATTGCCTTTCTTTGGGATTGGAATGAAAACTGACCTTTTCCAGTCCTGTGGCCACTGCTGAGTTTTCCAAATGTGCTTGCATATTGAGGGCAGCACTTTCACAGCATCATCTTTTAGGATTTGAAATAGCTCAACTGGAATTCCATCACCTCCACTAGCTTTGTTCGTAGTGATGCTTTCTAAGGCCCACTTGACTTCACATTCCAGGATGTCTGGCTCTAGATGAGTGATCACACCATCATGATTATCCGGGTCTTGAAGATCTTTTTTGTACAGTTCTTCTGTGTATTCTTGCCACCTCTTCTTAATATCTTCTGCTTCTGTTAGGTCCAGACCATTTCTGTCCTTTATCGAGCCCATCTTTGCATGAAATGTTCCCTTGGTATCTCTAATTTTCTTGAAGAGATCTCTAGTTTTTCCCATTCTGTTGTTTTCCTCTATTTCTTTGCATTGATCACTGAAAAAGGCTTTCTTATCTCTTCTTGCTATTCTTTGGAACTCTGCATTCAGATTCTTATATCTTTCCTTTTCTCCTTTGCTTTTTGCTTCTGTTCTTTTCTCAGCTATTAGTAAGGCCTCCCCAGACAGCCATTTTGCTTTTTTGCATTTCTTTTCCATACAGATGGTTTTGATCCCTGTCTCCTGTACAATGTCACGAACCTCATTCCATAGTTCATCCGGCACTCTATCTATCAGATCTAGGCCCTTAAATCTATTTCTCACTTCCACTGTATAATCATAAGGGATTTGATTTAGGTCATACCTGAATGATCTCGCAGTTTTCCCTGCTTTCTTCAATTTAAGTCTGAATTTGGTAATACGGAGTTTACGATCTGAGCCACAGTCAGCTCTTGGTCTTGTTCTTGCTGACTGTATAGAGCTTCTCCATCTTTGGCTGCAAAGAATATAATCAATCTGATTTTGGTGTTGACCATTTGATGATGTCCGTGTGTAGAGTCTTCTCTTGTGTTGTTGGAAGAGGGTGTTTGCTATGACCAGTGCGTTCTCTTGGCAAAATTCTATTAGCCTTTGCCCTGCTTCATTCTGTGTAGTAATCAAGTGTGTGAGTCAACAAGTTATCCATCCATTTGGGTTATTTATGGCACTTTAGTACTGAATTCCATAAGGTCATTGAGACAGGATGAGATCATATTTGTATTTAGACATTTATGCCTAAAAACACTCACCAGCAGGTTGACAATGGCCAGTGAAGTCTGTTTATTTAGCTAACATGTATATGGAGCTTATGGGCTTCCCTGGCGGCTCAGGCAGTTAAGAATCTGCCTGAAATGCAGGAGACCTGGCTTGATCCCTGGGTCAGGAAAATCCCTTAGGGAAGGGAATGGCTACCCACTCCAGTACTCTTGCCTGGAGAATCCCATGGACAGAGGAGCCTGGCGGGCTGCAGTCCATGGGATCGCACAGAGTCTGACACAACTGAAGCGACTAACACTTTCACTTTTCATATGGAGCTTTCTTTGTGTCAAGCACTGACCTAAGTACTTTATAAATATAAACTCATTTAGCTTTCATACCGCCACTCTGAGATAAATCACTGTTATTGTTCCCATTAAACAGATGCAGAAGCTTAGACACAAATTGATCTGAAGTCACTGTCTAAAGTCACAGAGCTAATCCAGCAGACAGAGAAAGTGCTGGCCAGTGGAACTGGCTTAGATCATGTCTCCACCATGACCCTTGGATGTATTCTATTATAGCACCCAGAACATTGTGGTATATGTCTTTATTTACCTCTGTTTTTGCTCCTCTGGACTATGATCTTGAGCACAGCATCTGTGTCTTATTTTTGCCAGTGTTGGTTTAATGAACAAGCCAGGGCTCTGCTGAAGTAAATGCTTGTGTGAGGAGGGAGTTTAATGTGAGGCAATGAACTCATGGGCACCTTTTGTTAAAGTGCCTAAGATTTCCTTATATTTTCCTGGTGAAAACTGGGAGAGCAGGATCTGCGAGGAGCTAGGGAAGAGAGCAGAAAAGGCGAAAAGGAGAGAGGGTGCATGCCCATCACTTGTAGATTAACCATGCAAACTGCTCAGTACTGTTTTTATAACTTAAATCAGAGGAGAGAGTGAGGAGGAAGAGCCTAGAGCTGTGCTGACCTATAGAAATAGAACACAAGCCACATGTGTAATTTTAACTTTTTAGAAGCCCCATTTTAAAACCTGAAAAATAAAAAAGTTAAAATAATTGTAACAATATATTTTATTTAACCCAACATATCCAAACTGTATCATTTCAATGACACATTGTAGATTCTTTTTTTTTAACTATATCTTTGGAGTTTATCAATTCCAATGTTAATTTATCAACACACCTTAACTTGGATTGGTCACATTTCAAGTGCTCAGTGGCTACCAATGGTTACTGGCTGCTGTGCTGGACAGCATAGGCCTAGAGCCTGGCTACTCAAAGTGTGGTCCTTGGACCAGTAGCATCACAAATGCAGTTTGCTAGAAACATAGAATCTCAGGCCCCACCCCAGCCTTACTGCCTTTTAAAGAGCTCCTGGGTCCAAAAGTCTCAGAGGGAGAGGGAGAGGGTGGGATGATTTGGGAGAATGACATTCTAACATGTATACTATCATGTGAATTGAATCGCCAGTCTATGTCTGACGCAGGATGCAGCATGCTTGGGGCTGGTGCATGGGGATGACCCAGAAAGATGTTATGGGGAGGGAGGTGGGAGGGGGGTTCATGTTTGGGAATGCATGTAAGAATTAAAGATTTTAAAATTTAAAAAATAAAAAACTAAAACTAAAAAAAAAAAAATAAAAATAAAGAGCTCCTGGGGTGATTTGTTTGCACATCAAAGTTTGAGAAGCCAACCTAGTGATCAGCTGCACTGAAAGGGCATTTTCTAATGAATGGCAGATAATAACTCCTTAACCCTGAAATCACTAGCACAGGGCCTCTCATTAACTTCATTTGTTAGCTCCCCTCTCTCTTTCCTTTCCCCCCTCCCTTCCTCACTTCCTTCCTTCCTTTCCTGCTTCCTTCGTTCTCTTGGTTCCCACATTAAAAAGAAGACTTTTTCAATCATGACCGCTGCTTCTCTCAAATGACAGTGCCAAGCTATGAAATTCTGCCAGCTCATCCTTTGTGAATGAAGGGAAGCGGATCCAGCCGCAGTCCTATCTTTCTGCTATTATCCTGTATTAAATGTCCTTCAATTAGTGTGTGCTTTGGGTCCCTGCAAGACCCCCTGCTGCTTTATGTTGCTCGTGCATTAACCTCATTGGTTACCAAACATCCCTATTATTAAGCCATTAAAAGCCAGTCTTGTTCACCTGCCAGCCCTTTGGTTTCCTTTTCCATCTCCTGGATGATTTTCCCAGATGGAATTTTTGTGAGTCTCTCCATATCCATCCTCTCTTTTATCTTTCAGGAATTTATTTCCCTGCAGCCCTCTCTTCTTTCTGTGTTCCATTCTTCCTCTCCCCCTACAGTATGCTGTTTTTCTGCAAATTTTTAATACCACTCTCTCTTCCCAGGAGAAGGTAATTACTTGGTTGAGAACAGGTTGGTTATAGCTGTGTGTGCATTCACCAAGCTGGAGCCTCGTCAGCAAGGCTGTTTCCAGCCCCTGCTGGCTCAGGCGACATTTGGCAAGTCATCGTTTTCCAACCCTATCCAATTGTTTCTGCCAATTTGATGAAATTGCAAAGCAGGTTGCAATATTGGCAGTTCAAAAATGGATATTGCATAGAGTTATAGAACCATATTTTGAAAACTGGTTTTTGTAGATCTTGTCCACCTTACCTGTTTGTTTTTAAAGAGCAGTACAATACAGTTTTAGCAATGTCTGTATAGTATTAAGCTTGAATTTTTAGAGAGAAAATTCAGGATGCCCAGCCCCATGGGACTGTGCTTTATTTTCAAGTTGACATTTCACCAAGGAGGCAATGGAAGCTTTCCATTTTGTTCTCCTTGCTCCAGTGTCTCATGTTGCCTATAGCAGGAAACAGCCAACAATGGCTGGTGGGCCAAATCTGCCTGCCTCCTGTTTTTGTATGGTTGGTAGCTAAGAATGGTTTTTACATTTCTCAATGGTAGGGGGAAAAAATCAAAACACAAATATTTTGTGACACCTAAGAACTACATGAAATTCAAATTTCAGTGTCCATAAGTCAAGTTTTCTTGGTGACACAGCCATGCCACTCGTTTATTGTCAGTAGCTGCTTTTGATCTGTCATGGGAGAATTGAGTGGTTACGACAGACTATATGGCCTTCCAAGGCCAAAATATTTACTCTCTGCAGCTTTACAGACAAAGCTTGCTGACCCCGTGTCATGTGGACACCAATTCCTTACTTGGACTGCATCTTGGGGAGCTTTGAAAAAATACAAATGCATGTGTCTTGCCCCTAAAGATGCTGATTTAATTGTTTGGGGGTGTATCCTAGGAATTGGCCATTTCCAGGTGCTTCTCCTCTGTAGCCAAGGTCCAGAACCACATAAGCCAATATAAGGAGATGTAACACTTTATTCATTCATGGTGATTTGAGGACCTAAAGAGTATTTACTCCCTTACTTAACATGAAAATACGTTCTTCATTTCCCTTCCTTACTCTCATCGGGCTATTTCTGATTCTTGCCCACTTGCCTAGTTCTGATTTCTTTTCTTTTCATTGAGTGTCTTTTTTAGTTCACATGTTTTCAAACACCATTGAAGAAAGAAAGGAAAACAAGGTTGAATGATGGTCACTTCTAATTTTAGGGCCACCTCATTGGGGTCTTGACTGAGAATTCATGGTTTCTCCGGGTAGAGGAAGGCCATGATGGCTGATGAGTGCATAGCTGAGAAAATTCCTTCTTCCTTCACCACCTAGCAACATTCCATTCACCCTTCTTCCCAGGTAAAGCTTAAGAATTAACTTCTTATGAAACCCTTTCTGCCACTTCCCACTCCAGACCTGGCAGTGTTGTCCCTTCCAGCCTTTGCATCCCAACTGCAATCCCCACGGACTCTCCCCCTGAGCAGCTGGGACACCATCTGGCATTTACTGGTTTTATATGCCTGTCTCCCTCCACTAAAGTGTTGTTTGCTTGGTGGTAGAGCCATGTCATATTAATCTATGTGGCCCTTGCTCCAGAATCATGCTTATTATCCATTGGGTACTCAATAAATATCTTATAACAAAGGAGGCAAGGAGGTAACAAAGCTGTTTCCTCAGGAATTCAAGGTGTTTCTTGAAATGCCTTTACTGATAGTAGCAGTTGCAGGCTGGAGACATAATGTGTTGTTGGAGATAGCATCTTAAGGCAAATCACTATAAGATGAGCTCGTGGTTTTAGCAGAAAGCTCTGGTGGAAAACACCAACATGGCAAGGAGAATCATAGGGATTGTTACTGAATAGTGTCAAATTAAATAGGACTACCCACCATACTGAGGACCAGGCTTTACTGAAGACAGGACTATTTCAGAGAGGCACTCATCAGTGGTCCAGAGTAGCCCCACTGGAAAGCCTGCTTTGCTCAGGAGAAATTCTTGGCAATTACCTGTAATGAATTCAGCTAACATCTTATCCATCCTTTGGTTTGAATCAGCCCTCTGAATTCCAGCTCAAATGGTCAATTTACCCTGTCTCTGAATCTTCAGATCACCTCTATTTACATCTTTATTGTTTTTCCTCTCCAGTGGCCTAAAAACTCCATGAGGCAAGAGATTATGTCACTTAATTCACCATTGAATACCTATACAAAACATGGTGCCTAACACATAGTGGGCGTGTGACAAATAAATGTTGATTGATTGAATGAATGAATGAATCTACAGGACCTAAAACTCCAGTTTCCTTCATTTACTGTGGTGGGTCATGGTTTTCAACCCCTCAACATCCAGACCACTTCAACTGATGAAGTCCAAGTTTCAGATGTCCTTAACCTTGGACCTATGGACCCTAAATTGGTCCAAGGATAAAGTTTGAGCCATCTATAACTGTGCATGGAAAAAATACCTCTTTATTTTCACTAATCTTTAACTGAAACATAGATTTTCCTTTAATTATAAATGTAGGCAGCAAACCACAGGAGTATATTAGCAGGAGCTTTTATAACTCTGGCACTAGTGGAATCCTTTATGCTCATCAGCTATTCAGAATTATTATAGTAATTATATCTACTACCAGATTTTGTTGTTTAATATGTTGATAAAGAAGCATACATATTATTATATCATGAATTTATTGAATGACCAAATTAATGTTAATTAACCTGAATGAATGCATTAAAATGCTAATAATGCCATTTGTAGATAACTGGATTTATTTTTATTCTTCTTATTTTACTTTTTATGTTAAAAGAATTCTTTAAAAAGGTCCCTAGGCTTCACCACACTGCCAAAGGATTCCCTGGCACAAAGTTTAAAATGCTTTCTAGTGCTGGTTATAGAGATGGACCCAGTTTATAAAAAAAAGTGCATCAATCTATAGGCATATTTTGAGGTTCATTATACTTGAGTAAAATGTCTTTTTGAAAATCGATCTGAACCAATCATGGCAATCCCATTTCAGTAATTAATTTCAGTTCAGTTCAGTCACTCAATTGTGTCCAACTGTTTGTGACCTCATGGACTGCAGCATGCCAGGCTTCCCTGTCCATCACCAACTCCTGGAGCTTGCTCAAACTCATGTCCATCGAGTTAGTGATAACATCCAACTATCTCATCCTGTGTTGTCCCCTTCTCCTCCTGCCTTCAAACCTTTCCCAGCATCTTTGAAAATCTTTCCCAGCATCAGGGTCTTTTCCAAGGAGTCAGTTCTTACTACTCCTTACTACTCCTTTACTAGTCTTCTGTGTCTGAACTTTGTTGTGCCTGCATGTTTTATCTGGAGCTGCTGTGGCCAACCCACAGAGGTGGACAAAGCGAAGTGGAGCTGCAGATACACAATAATGTGCTTAAAGTCTGCCCTGACTCTGGACACCTTGTGATTAGGCTAATATATTTTCTCATTGTTTAAGTCAATTTGAGACCACTTTCTATTACTTGCAACCCCATGCATCCTTCAGTTCAGTTCAGTTCAGTCGCTCAGTCATGTCCGATGCTTTGTGACCCAATGAATCGCAGCATGCCAGGCCTGCCTGTCCATCACCAACTCCCGGAGTTCACTCAAACTCATGTCCGTCAAGTTGGTGATGCCATGCAGCCATCTCATCCTCTGTCATCCCCTTCTCCTCCAGCCCCTAATCCCTCTCAGCATCAAAGTCTTTGCCAATGAGTCATCTCTTCGCATGAGGTGGCCAAAGTACTGGAGTTTCAGCTTTAGCATCAATCCTTCCAATGAACACCCAGGACTGATCTCCTTTAGAATGAACTGGTTGGATCTCCTTGCAGTCCAAGGGACTCTCAAGGGTCTTCTCCAAAACCACAGTTCAAAAGCATCAATTCTTCGGCACTCAGCTTTCTTCACAGTCCAACTCTCACATCCATACATGACCACTGGAAAAACCATAGCCTTGACTAGATAGACCTTTACTGGCAAAGTAATGTCTCTGCTTTTGAATATGCTATCAAGGTTAGTAATAACTTTTCTTCCAAGGAGTAAGTGTCTTTTAATTTCATGGCTGCAATCACCATCTGCAGTGATTTTGGAGCCCCCAAAAATAAAGTCAGGCACTGTTTCCACTGTTTCCCCATGAAGTGATGGGACCAGATGCCATGATCTTCATTTTCTGAATGTTGAGCTTTAAGCCAACTTTTTCATTCTCTTCTTTCACTTTCATCAAGAGGCTTTTTAGTTCCTCTTCACTTTCTGCCATAAGGGTGGTGTCATCTGCATATCTGAGGTTATTGATATTTCTCCTGGCAATCTTTATTCCAGGTTGTGCTTCTTCCAGCCCAGCGTTTCTCATGATGTACTCTGCATAGAAGTTAAATAAGCAGGGGGACAATATACAGCCTTGACGTATTCCTTTTCCTATTTGGAACCAGTGTGTTGTTCCATGTCCAGTTCTAACTGTTGCTTCCTGACCTGCGTATAGGTTTCTCAAGAAGCAGGTCAGGTGGTCTGGTATTCCCCTCTCTTTCAGAATTTTCCACAGTTGATTGTGATCCACACAGTCAAAGGCTTTGGCATAGTCAATAAAGCAGAAATAGATGTTTTTCTGGAACTCTCTTGCTTTTTGCATGATCCAGCGGATGTTGGCAATTTGATCTCTGGTTCCTCTGCCTTTACTAAGAGCAGCTTGAACATCAGGAAGTTCACGGTTCACGTATTGCTGAAGCCTGGCTTAGAGAATTTTGAGCATTACTTTACTAGTGTGTGAGATGAGTGCAGTTGTGCAGCAGTTTGAGCATTCTTTGGCATTGCCTTTCTTTGGGATTGGAATGAAAACTGACCTTTTCCAGTCCTGTGGCCACTGCTGAGTTTTCCAAATGTGCTTGCATATTGAGGGCAGCACTTTCACAGCATCATCTTTCAGGATTTGAAATAGCTCAACTGGAATTCCATCACCTCCACTAGCTTTGTTCGTAGTGATGCTTTCTAAGGCCCACTTGACTTCACATTCCAGGATGTCTGGCTCTGGGTGAGTGATCACACCATCGTGATTATCTTGGTTGTGAAGATCTTTTCTGTGTATTCTTGCCACCTCTTCTTAATATCTTCTACCTCTGTTAGGTCCATACCATTTCTGTCCTTTATCGAACCCATCTTTGCATGAAATGTTCCCTTGGTATCTCTAATTTTCTTGAAGAGATCTCTAGTCTTTCCCATTCTGTTGTTTTCTTCTATTTCTTTGCATTGATTGCTGAGGAAGGCTTTCTTATCTCTCCTTGCTATTCTTTGGAACTCTGCATTCAGATGATTATATCTTTCCTTTTGTCCTTTGCTTTTCACTTCTCTTCTTTTCACAGCTATTTGTAAGGCCTCCCCAGACAGCCATTTTTCTTTTTTGCATTTCTTTTCCATGGGGATGGTCTTGATCCCTGTCTCCTGTGCAGTGTTACAAACCTCTGTCCATAGTTCATCAGGCACTCTATCAGATCTAGTCCCTTAAATCTATTTCTCACTTCCACTATATAATCATAAGAGATTTGATTTAGGTCATACCTGTATGGTCTAGTGGTTTTCCCTGCACAAATTTGAACACAGAAAAGTGAACAGTTCTACTCATACTGTACACGGACAACACAAACATGATTAGTACTTGTGAAATTAGTAAGATAAATTCCAGTGCTGAGTGGAAAACATTTACCAAGCATAGATGATGGTGGAGTCTCTTACAAACACTCTCACATATTCTACTTCTAATATGAGATGGTTTCTCAGCTCAAGAGCTGGTTTCCTGCTGGCTACTGATCTCCTGTTCACCTTTGTGCATGGAGCTTGGTTGACCACCTGTGGACCACAACCTAACTGACCACACAAGTGAGCAGCTAATATGTGCTGATAGAATAGTCTGGGCCCTATTTAGTATCCATTCTTCCCTTTTGTGACATTAGCATTACCCAAACTTTGATGTTCCAGTCTGGTCCCTGGACTTGGAAAGCTTTCTGACATCCTCCATTGTATCAACTGTATTAATCTTTACAAAGAACCAACCTTTGGATTCAGTGATTCTTCTCTATTATTTTCTATTCTCTGATTTCCTTTATTATTTCCTTCCTTCTCTCTTTTCTGGATTTGATTTGTTGCCATTTTACTTTTTGAAATGGAAGCATAGATCATTGATTTTCAGCCTGTATCTCCTAGTACATACTTTTTAAACTATAATTTTCCCTCTATGATACATTGATACATTGTATGATACATTGATACATTGTATGATCCATTGTATCTATGATACATTGATCCATTGTATCTATGATGCATTGATAGGGATGTATTTCCTTATCATCAGTCCAAAATGTTTCTAATTTCCATTGTGATTTCTTCTTTGATTTATGGATTATTTAGAAGTGTATTGCTTAACTTTCAATCAGTTGTGAATTGCCTAGTAATCTTTTTGTTATTGATTTCTAGCATTAAGATCATTGTGATCAAAGAATATACGACTGAATCTGAATGATTTCCATCCTTTGAAATTTGTTGAGACTTGATGACCCAGTATATGGTGAAGTGTTCTGTTACTACTGGGGACTGCCCCTATTTTGAACCTCTCTCCATACTTTATTACAGTTTTGACTGGTCCATCTTTTCAGGCACCAGTATCATCTCCTGCAATGGGACTCCCTGCTGAACACTTCCCAGTCTCCAACACCCAGGCCACTGAATGCTTCCTCACCCCCACACAGGGTGACTTGCATGGAATTTGGATGACCAGTGCCTTATCTCTAGTTCTTAGTGGGCAGTTAGGGACAATCACCCTGCATTGAGGAGAATTACTTTAACACTCAGATCTAGAAATGGAGCAATATCATGAGAAACTGCTTCATTTCCACAGAGAGTGATCCAAATATCCACCTCCCAGATAAAGACACACTTCCCATATACACATAGTTTCTGTCTGGAGGCAGGTGGCAAGTGTCACAAATGGCCATGGAGAGGGTGTGCTTGGGGACCCTGAACGCTAACCCATATATCACTGCCACCTATGCAAGACAAAGTACACATGCCAGTGGCCGCGTGGTTATTCCAAGTGCCTCTGGATGGCTGTTATGTTGAATCCTAAAGATAAACTGAAGTGAAGGTAGATCCTCCATACATGTTTTCCACAATAAGAATAATTTAGGATAAAATATGCACAATGAGGGACAGGAAGGCCTGGCCTGCAGCAGTCAATGGGATAGCAAAGAGTCGGACACCACTGAGCTACTCAACAACAACATGCACAACTGTGAGTCAGTGCTGAAGAGAATAACTAGAGAAGAGAGATAAGAGTGTTAAAATAGGTGACAAAGGAGCAATACACTGCTTAGGGTGATATTAAGGAGATGGAGGCGAAGCACTTTTGGTCTCATAACTTCATCTCTATGGAGGCAGATGTATGGAAGACAGGTTCTTGATGTGAATGACCTTGAAGACCTGAGGTCAGAATCAAATCTCCGTAATCTCACTTGATGGGAGGGGATGACAGATAAATGGTTCTAGGTAATTAAGGCTTTTCCCTTTGTAGCTGACACACAAATTCACTTCTCTGTACAGGTGTAGGGAGCTAGCAGTTAGTCTAGGGCCAGTGAGTCTTCCTGAGGGGAAACTCAGAAGAGAGAGACTAATGTGATGAACTCGTCTCCATTGCTGCAGTTGGACTTGGAACTGCAAATGGTATTTGCTGCCTTCAGAATCCACCATCCTCTCTAAATGCCCTTCACTCTCAGCTACCATGTCTGCTGGTCTCAATGGCTTTCCCTCACTCCTGAGGAGCCTAAGCCTTGGCGACTGTTCTCTTCTCAGACTGAGCTTGATGAACATGTCTATACACAATCACAGTCAGGTAAGGGAGTACCACAAGGTGCCCACAGGGACTGCCACGTGTGTTCCTTCCTGTCCTTGCTGGATAAAATTATCCCAGCCTTTTTGTGCTGATCAGGGCCAGTTACCCCTGGAAGACAGTGAGTCCCTATTTGCTTGCTGGCCTTAGGACACAGGGAGCACAGGGGGACAGGTATAGATAGCTTGCTATGTCTTCTGAAGGGGGACTTTGGTGGCAAGAGTATGACCCCTTTGGACACACTATCAGGCAGAGCCCAAAGTTGAAGGAATGCAAAGCACAAAGTCCCCCAATGGGTCACTGGCAATAATGTCAGGTGAAATCACTCCTGCCTCCGTCTCTTGATTCACCTATCCACAGACTTTTCCTGTAGGGGATGTAGTGCCATGTCAACACCTCTGTATTCAATCTGTATACTGAGTCCTGGAGAATGGCACTGCAGCCTTGCCAAGTCTTTCCTCTGAGCTGGCATTTCAGCTGTACTTCAGTAGGCAATCCTATTACTCTATGATGGCCAGTTGTATTCTGAACGGTACAGTGTGTAATACAACCAGTGCCTCCTATGCTTATGAGCCCACTCCCCCACCTCCTTCATGTGAAATGAAGCCTCCTGGTCAGATGCTTTGTTTTATGCTGCCAGACATTTTGTAAGGCTCTGAATAGTGGAGTTAGTTGAGGCTCTGCAGGCAGAAAAGGCAGGACCATATCTGAAATAAGTATTTCTGTGAGAATGAACAGCTAGATTGTCCAGGATGGAAGGGAGTCAAATGATGTCAATTGCTATCACATAGCCCATTAATCTCCTTAAGGAAAAGTACCTTATTGGAGGCTCAACATTGGTCTATGATGCCAACAGGTCAGGCAACTGAGGTGGCAATATTAGCTTCCTGTTGGGCCCCCATGTGACCTCCATCTCTGACACCATTGTTGCTCCATTGTTTCCATTGTGCCAGTTCTGTGGTGGTCAATGACAAAAGCTGGATGGCATCAACTATCTGGGCCATTTTGCCAGCTTAGCCTCGTCCGTGGTCGATGCTTTCTGGTGGGTGTTAACCTGAGAATCGTGGATCTTCATACTTTGTGCCCACTTCCACATGTCTATCCATATACCAAAATTAGTCACCAGGCTCGCCCAAACTGGAAGTGTATTCCAACGCATTTGCTCAGAAAACGGAGAGCAGGAAATATTTGGAGAATAGCCCTGGAAGTTCAGACGGTAAAGCATCTACCTACAATGTGGGAGACCCGGGTTCGATCCCTGGGTTGGGAAGATCCCTTGGAGAAGGAAATAGCAACCCACTCCAGTATTCACGCCTGGAAAATCCCATGGACCGAGGAGCCTCTGGGGCTACAGTCCATGGGGTCGCAAAGAGTCAGACAGGACCAAGCGACTTCACTTTCACTTTCAGCAGTAATGACTACCACAGTCTGCATGTGTTATACTTGGCTAGAAGGGACTCAAGGCATGTTCTTTCTCTAATATTCTACAGTTGTAGTGAAAGTAAATGTTTACTTACAGCTTTCTTTCTTCCTAGAAT
Organism: Ovis aries; assembly: GCF_016772045.2. NCBI lineage: Eukaryota > Metazoa > Chordata > Mammalia > Artiodactyla > Bovidae > Ovis > Ovis aries. Next base: position 16,247,402 of record NC_056080.1, on the reverse strand, counting down.
CCAAGTGATGTTTCCTTAGAGCTGAGTTAAATACAATATAACTTATGAGTTTTACTCAGAACACTATTCCCTTATACTTTGTTACTGGTAAAATGTTATTTGTGTGTGTGTGTGTTTTTTTTCCTTTTGTCCTGTTGCAGAGGGATTTTTTTTTTTTAAAGCACCTGTTCAATACCCATGCAAATAGGTTTCCAAGTGAGCCCACCAAACCAATCCGGCAGTCATGCCCGTGCACATCTGAATCCCACTGAGACACAAGTCTGGCCTCCCACCATGCTTTTATTACTATTTATATATTTTTGGCTCTCAATTGATTCTCTCCCCAACTCCTGTATAAGCTCCTTGAATACTGAAACCGTGTCTCCTTTCTCTTTATAACCCGTATCCCTGGATGGTATCTTACCTCTTCAAATGCTGTGTAAAAATTTGTCATCAGTGATTAAATGATTCTAAAAAGCAAACAAAATGAGCTTTATGACAACAATAGCCATCCATGCAAATAATTCAAGGCAAACAGTTCTCAGAGGATAAACAGGACCTAGAATGTTTTTTACCAAGGGTGCCCACTGCTCTGGCCTGTGGCAAACAGAATTCTGTGAGTTAAAGGACCTGTTTGATTTTTCGTGTGGTGAATGTTCAGAAGGTCGCAGCTCCTCAGGTAGGCTTTATTGAATCAGAATCTCAGAAAGCAGGACAGCCTTAGCCAAGTCTATGTTAATTAAAAGAGTGTAACCATTTTATTTTCCATGCAAGACCTTAAGGTGTGAAGGCCACCATTTTCAGTCTTCAAGGCCCTTGCTTTCTATTTCTGTTCCTTTCTCCATTTTAACTTTTACCCCCAACCCAGAACCACAAACCAAATGCCTTCTATTTGGGGATACCAAGAAATTGTTTTGATATATATATATATATATATATATATATATATATATATTTATATTTATATTTATATTTATATATTACCGGCTGCTGTATTATTTCTCCCTACATACTTATCATTCATAGCTACAGGGGTGAAAATATTCCAAAATAGCGTGTAATGTCTGTTATACATTTCAGTTCAGTTCAGTTCAGTCGCTCAGTCGTGTCCGACTCTTTGCCACCCCATGAATTGCAGCACGCCAGGCCTCCCTGTCCGTCACCAACTCCCGGAGTTCACTCAGACTCACGTCCATCGAGTCCGTGATGTCATCCAGCCATCTCATCCTCTGTCGTCCCCTTCTTCTCCTGCCCCCAATCCCTCCCAGCATCAGAGTCTTTTCCAGTGAGTCAACTCTTCGCATGAGGTGGCCAAAGTACTGGAGTTTCAGCTTTAGCATCATGTTATACATTTAGATGCATAAATTTTCATTGTCATGATGATGATTTATAAAAACTTGTAGGCTCATAGTAGAATATTTTTAATGCCTAGGCTTTTTTTAAGAGTGTATGCATGTGTTCTTTTCATTTCTCTTTTCTTGGAAATGTTATTTCTTTGTAATATAGTCTTATTTATCATGGCTGAGTCTAACAACTTTTGTCAATAGGTTAAAGAAAATTCAGGGAAAAGCATTTATTCTCTGAAGAGTCAGGAAATAAAGCATCTTGGTTTCATATCTATCATGTCAATGATAAACCCAAAGTCTCAAGTCCTGTGACATCAGGCATATAAGTTGAATATGGGATGTCTCATGTTAATGTAGTCTTTCTTAGGGACTATAAATCATAAACATTGGATTAGCCCTCCTGAGAATTCAGGTTTGTGCTGGCCTGTATTATTTTGAATATTTTTAGTCTAATTTGAAATTTTTATTTTTAGTGCTTTTAGAAGTGTAGTTTTTCTCTTTCCCTTCCTCTCTCTCATTCACTAGCTCTTGTCCTCACTCTCACTCTTGGTGTTAGTTTGGTGTTACTGATTTCTGCCACTAATTCCCTCACTGATTTTGGCAGGAACTTCTTTTCAAAAAAAATATAATCACTCTTCTTGGCTATAAAGTGACTTTGGCCCAGTAAGAGTATACTGAAGGGAAACTAAGGTGTTCCTCAGGTGTCACTATAAATAAGTTGTCTCTATATGTTTTTAGAACCATTGTAATGCTTTCAAGCTCCTAAAATCAAAGTTCAATTTTTTCATCCTCATGTGGGTAGTCCAGAATGAAAGTCGAGATATAAACTGCAAGATATTTTTCCACTCCAGTATTCTTGCCTGGAGAATCCCATGGATTGCAGCCTGCCAAGCTCCTCTGTCCATGGGATTGCAAGACTCACCACCAAACCATTTTCAAGTAATCTTAATTATTCAAATTCAAATTCACTGGGAATTTAAGTTGTGAATGCCTTTGCTACATTCTTTTGAAAGTTAGAACAGAGTGAGTTACAGTAGTAAACAGCTGACATTTCTGTGCAATGGAAAAGGCAATGGTGATTTTACTTCATTGTGTTTAGTAATTCATCTTCAGGAACTGGGCCCTTCTTACCAGCTAAGGCTAGGGACAGGGAGAAAAATCAGACAAGAATGCCACTAGAAATTGTACTGTATCTCATCCCATTGGCTGTCAATACAAACTTCAGAAAACACCACTGATGCAAGACAAGCAATCAGAATATTGTAGAATAATATATGATTGGAGCAAAAAGGAACCATAAGGCAGCTCTGTTTAATGCAAATATAATGTGAGCCACTTCTGTAATTTTAAATTTTCCAGTAGCCACATAAAAACAGTGAAAATAAACAGATGAATTGAATTATAATAACATAATTCAACACAATATATTCAAGGTATTCTCATTTCAAAATATGATCAATATAAAAGATATTAATGGGATACTTTATATTCTTTTTGGCACTAAATCTTCAAAATGTGGTATTGCACATTTCTAGCATATCTCAATTCAGACTTGTTACATTTCAGGGGTTCAGTAGCCACATATGGTGAGTGACTACCACAGCAGACTGAGCATACATGGAGTATATCTCATTCAAAACCATCTCTCTGACAAAAAAGGATGCAGGAACAAGAGAAGTTAAGGCACTTGCCACATTCAGACTGCTGTGTCAGAGAGCAAGACTCAAAATCAGATCTCCTAGTTACCTATCAAGGCCACTTTCCATGACTTCAGGAGGCTCTTTTGTCCTGAAATCTTATTGACTATCCCCCTCCAAATTTCAATTTCCATCAAGAAAACTAATCTTACAGTAGGAATGGAGGAAGCAGACAGATTCATATGTGAGACTTCAGCAGTGATCTCATACAAGGCTTAAGAAGGAAGTGAAGAGATATTAAACAGTATTTTAAAATCTCTTATCTGCTTTAAATGAGTTTAAAAATCCTGATGCCTGGGCAAATTATATCTGGGATCATTGAAAGAATAAGGAGATGAGATAACAGAACTGCTATTGGTTACAAGGAAAATGATGAAGGAGGGAATAAACACTAGAGAACTGGCATATATCCAGATTTTTTCCAGTTGGAAAAGGCAAATGATACTAATTGCAAACACATATATAGTACTCACTAGGCGCCAGGCACTGGTTCAGAGTGCTTTACAAATGTGGCTTCATCAGTTCCTCACAACAGTCTTATGAGGTAGCTACTAATACTGTCTTCATTTTTCAAATGAGAGAACAGAGCAAAGAGGGGTTAAATAATCTGTTTAAATAATATCTGTTTAAATAATCTGTCCAAGAAATACTGCCAGTAGATAGTGGAGCCAGGATTTGCCTCTGAAATCTAATTCTTTGAATTGGCTTTGCACCATGCTGCTCACAGATTGAAGATTTCAGTATCTGTCTACTTCTGTGCCCTCTTATTCTCTCTTTCCCTGTGGCTGAGAATTATGTGATATCCTCTTAAAAGTTTAGCCCAAGCTAGGCTCTGAGGCAACAGATGATTTCAGTAAGAGAAGTCCTAGCTTAATGCCTTTGTAGTCCACCATCATATCCTATTGGCTACCATCCCCACCCTGACATTATGCCTCAGTTTGGGGCCCTGGATCCTTCCTTGCATTATGCATCCCTAATTTAAGTACTGGAATCTGTTCTTGTACCATAGCTTGCGACTTGTGGACAGAAGACCTTATATCCCAATCTCTTCAGGTCACTGTGCAGAACCTTCTCCTTGCCTCTACTTGCCTGCTGTTTCTGTTCCCTGTTACCTCTTGAGAGACCTCCAAGACAACTATTGCTTTGCCAAAGCATTGTGTGAAATTATACTCTCCACCCACCATGTTGAACCCATGGGTCAGAACTTCCTCCTGTCACTCAAATCACTTCCAACTCCCTATCCATCCGAGCGACCAAGTCTAATTTCAAGGATCAGCCCCTCCTAGTTTGCTTGGTTTTCTGCATAGGTGAAATCTTCCAGTTATAAGTGAAACACCGTAGTATCAAATCATAGGCATTGGTCCTTGGAAAAATTACAAGTATATTACTAAAGAGTTGATTTGGAAACAGTTAAAATGAAAAGTGATTAAAAAATCCTTCTAAAACCAAACTTAATCCCTCTTCCCCTCATCTGGATAGTGTTCCTAAAATTGCCAGTAAGAAGAATGACTTAGATACAGTATATCTGGATCTCAGCATATTTTTGTGGATGAGAAGCAAAAAGGTGATAGAATAGATATGTGAATTCATATCTGGTCTTGAATGTCAAGTTGAGCTAGATTCCAGTACTGTTGTAAGAGCCTTCCTCTTAATCCTGTCCTATTATACTTCTTATTAAACACTCTAATAAACTCTTATGAGGAAAGCTCAGTGAATGTGCAGAAAATGCAGAGCAGAGATGAAAAGATTCCATAGCCAATGATATGTTCATAAGTCAGAGGGTTATCCACAAGGGAGAATGAAGAGTTAAAATGAACAAGATTACATATAATAAGGATGCATGTAAATGTATATATTTTGTTTAAAATCAAACTATACAAAAACAGTATGAAAAAAACATGGACCAGTATTAGTATGGTGGTGATAAAGGGGGAGTCTTTAAAGTGAAAGTTACTGACTCTTTGTGACCCCATGGACTATACAGTCCATGGAATTCTCTAGGCCAGAATACTGGAGTGGGTAGCCTTTCCCTTCTCCAGGGGATCTTCCCAAACCAGGGATCAAACCCAGGTCTCCCACACTGCAGGCAGATTCTTTACCAGCTGAGCCACAAGGGCAGCCCAAGAATACTGGAGAGGGTAGCCTATCCCTTCTCCAGCGGATCTTCCTGATCCAGGAATTGAACCAGGGTCTCCTGCATTGCAGGCAGATTCTTTACCAACTGAGCTATCAGGAAATTTTATTATAAACTCATGTGAGCCAACGTGTGCATGGCTGCCAAGGATCGAATGTGATCTTGGATTACATTAATTATAGTATAATGGGAAGGCTAACTCCATTGCGCTTGGTACCTGCCAAATTCTGTCTGGGTTTTTGTATTCAAATCATGGCAGGCTGACAAACTACAGTGGATCTGGGACAGGTAGCCAGGGTGGAAAAGGGTCTGGAACTAATGGTACACTGGAACCAGTTGGTACTCACTTGTTAGAAATTGCTAGGTATTCAGGAATTTAGTGAACTGGTTGTCAATCCCTTGGTATCCTGAAACAGGCTATGGTGGGGTTATTTATTTACACCATGGTAATCAGCAAATGTTACAAACCTCCATCCATAGTTTTTCAGGCACTCTGTCTACCAGATCCAGTCCCGTGAATCTATTTGTCACCTCCAGTATATAATCACAGAGGATTTGATTTAGGTCATACCTGAATGACCTAGTGGTTTTCCCTACTTTCTTCAATTTAAGCCTGAATTTTACAATAAGGAGCTTATGATCTGAGCCTCAGTCAGGACTAGGTCTTGTTTTTTACTGACTGTATAGAGCTTCTCCATCTTCGACTACAAAGAATATAATCAATCTGATTTTGGTATTGACTGTCTGGTGATGTCCATGTGTAGAGTCGCACAAGTTTGGCCTTTGAGTACAAAATGAAGTGTTCAAGGAAAAGAGTGTTTGCTATGACCAGTATGTTCTCTTGGCAAAACTCTGTTAGCCTTTGTCTTGCTTCATTTTGCACTTCAAGGCCAAACTTTACTCCTGGGATCTCTTGACTTCCTACTTTTGCATTTCAATCCCCAATGATGAAAAGGACATATTTTTTTCTTGTTAGTTCTTGAAGGTCATGTAAGTCTTCATAGAACCATTTGACTTCATCTTCTTAGCCATTAGTCGTTGGGGCATAGACTTAGATTACTGTGATGTTGAATGGTTTGCCTTGGAAATGAACTGAGGTCTTTCTGTTGTTTTTGAGATTTCACCGAAGTACTGCATTTCAAACTCTTCTGTTGACTGTGAGGGCTACTCCATTTCTTCTAAGTGATTTGCGCCCATAGTAATATATATAATGATCATCTGAATTAAATTTGCCCACTCCTATCCATTTTAGTTGATTGACTCCTAAAATGTTGATGTGCACTCTTGCCATCTCCTGCTTGACCATGTCCGATTTAACTTGATTTGTGGACCTGACATTCAAGGTTCCTATGCAGTATTGTGCTTTACAGCATCAGACTCTACTTTCGCCACCAGACACAGGCACAACTGAGCATTGTTTCCACTTTGGCCCACCTTTTCATTCTTTCTGGAGCTATATCTCCACTCTTCCCCAGTAGCATATTGGATACCTACTGACCTGGCGGGCTCATCTTCTGGTGTCATATCTTTTCATCTTTTCATACTGTTCAGGGAAAGTGGTTGTTTGAGGAGGCCTTACAAATAGCTGAGAAATGAAGAGAAGCAAAAGGCAAAGGAAAAAGGGAAACTTATACCCAGCTGAATACAGAGTTCCAGAGAATAGCAAGGAGAGATTAAAACAAAAACAAACAAACAAACAAACAAACAAAAAAAACCTTTGTAAGAGAACAATGCAAAGAAATAGAGAAAAACAATAGAATGGGAAAGACTAGAGGTCTCTTTAAGAAAATTAGAGATACTAAGGGAAGATTTCATGCAAAATGGGTACAATAAAGGACAGAAATGGTATGGACCTAATAGAAGCAGAAGAGGTGGCAAGAGTACACAGAAGAACTGTACAAAAATGGTCATAATGACACAGATAACCATGATGGTGTGGCCACTCACCTACAGCCAAACATCTAGGTGTGTAAAGTCAAGTGGGCCTTAGGAAGCATTGAACAAAGCTAGTGGGAGTGATGGGATTCCAGCTGAGCTATTTTAAATCCTAAAAGATGATATGGTTAAAGTGTTGCACTCCATGTGCCAAAAAATTTGGAAAACTCAGCAGTGGCCACAGGACTGGGAAAGGTCAGTTTCCATTCCAATCCTGAAGAAAGGCAATGCCAGAGAATGTTCAAACCACCATATAATTGCACTCGTTTCACATGCTCAAGTAAGGTCATGCTCAAAAGCCTCCAAGCTAGGCTTCAGCAAAACATGAACTAAGAACTTCCATATGTACAAGCCGGGTTTAGAAATGGCAGAAGAACCAGAGATCAAAATGCCAACATCCGCTGGATCATAGAAAAAGCAAGAGAATTTAAAAAAAACAACACCTGCTTTATTGACTATGCTAAAGCCTTTGACTGTGTGGATCATGCAAACTGTGGAAAATTCTTAAAGAGATGGGAATACCAGACCACCTTACCTGTCTCCTTAGAAACCTGTATGTGGATCAAGAAGCAACATTGATGTATGGCAAAACCAATACAATATTGTAAAGTAATTAACTTCCAATTAAAATAAATAAATTTATAATAAAAAAAAGAAGCAACAGTTAGAACCGACTGTGGAACAACCAACTGGTTCCAAATTGGGAAAGGAGTACGTCAATGCTTTATATTGTCACCCTGCTTATTTAACTTATATGCAGAATACATCATGCATATGCTGGACTGAATGAAACTCAAGCTAGAATCAAGATTGCCAAGATAAATAACAACCTCAGATATGCAGATGATACCATTCTAATGGCAGAAAAACGAAGAGGAGCTAAAGAACTTCTTGATGAGGGCAAAATGGGAGAGTGAAAAAACTGACTTGAAACTCAACACTAAAAAAACTAAAATCATGGCACCTGGTCCCATCACTTCATGGCAAATAGATGGGGAAAAAGTGGAAACAGTCACAGATTGTATCTTGGGCTCCAAAATCACTGCGGATGGTGACTGCAGTTACAAAATTAAAAGACACTTGCTCCTTGGAAGAAAAGCTCTGACAAACCTAGACAGCCTATTAAAAAGCAGAAACATCATTTTGCCAACAAAAGTCTGTGTAGTCAAAGCTATGGTTTTTCCAGTAGTCAGGTATGGATGTGACCGTTGGACCATCAAGAAGGCTGAGCACTGAAAAATTGATGCTTTCCAATTGTGGTGCTGGAGAAGACTCTTGAAAATCCCTTGGACAGCAAGGAGATCAAATCAGTCAATTTTAAAGGAAATCAGTCTTCCCTGGTGGCACAGACAGTAGTCGACTCATTGGAAAATACCCAGATGCTGGGAAACATTGAATGGACATGAGTTTGAGCAAGCTTTGGGAGATGGTGAAGGACAGGGAATCCTGGCGTGCTGCAGTCCATGGTGTCGCAAAGAGTGGGACACTACTGTGTTACTGAACAACCACAAAAGGAAATCAACCCTGAATATTCATTGAAACAACTGATGCTGAAGCTCCAATACTTTGGCCACCTGATGCGAAGAACTGACTTCTTGGAAAAGACCCTGATGCTGAGAAAGATTGAGGGCAGAAGGAGAAGGGGGCAGCAGAGGATGAGGTGGTTGGATGGCATCACTGACTCATGAGTTTGAGTGGCATCAATGGTCATGAGTTTGAGCAAGCTTCGGGAGATGGTGAAGGACAGGGAAGCCTGACATACTGCAGTCCATGACTGAACAACAATGAACAATCAGCAAATACTATAAAAACTTTTTGTTTTCCAGACAGTGTGTCTGCTAGGATGTCACTGTCAATAATGCCATGATTTGAAGAATGATTAAAGGCAGACAAGGTTGTACATTCAATTAAAAAAAAAAAAAAAAAAACCAAAGTGAGGAGAGAGTGAGGACTTTAGAGCAGTCTTTAAATACTTAGAGTTTAGATCTTTCTCAGCAAATCAGAGCAATCTTCTCCAACATTTCTATCTTTAAGGACAGAACAGCCTGCACTCTACAACCTCCTGACCCATCCAGAGGTGTGGCCCCAACTGCCACTCATTAGTGGGTTTCTCATATTATCTTTTAAAAGTTATGCAAATTTTATATTTTGCTCCACAAATGATCCATATGTCTCTGAATATTGAAAAAAAATGGATTAAAGAGGGACTTCTCAAACTTTTCTGTGTACAAATCACCTGGGGAAATCGTGAACATGTGGGTTCCAATTGAGTAGTTATGGAAGAAAGATTGAGATTCTGAATTTCTAACAAGCCCCCGGGTGGTGCCAAAGCTGCTGGTCTATGCATACTTTGAGTAGCAAGGGTTTCAATGATGGACCAGTCTCTTTTCTTGCTTTCTTTTTCCCCAACTCCAAATTATAGTAAATTTAGCACCTAGGGTATTTAATCTGTATTTAATTTTTGTCTCTGATGGAGACATAAGCTTCTAGGAGTATACACATGTGCTTCTGAAAAACTTGGAGTTAAAGCTTTTTTGACTTCCTTATATTTCACTTTTTGTCCTCTTGTAGAATTCCTTTTTACTGAACAGCACTTCAGCCTTTGTACTTTCTGCCTATATTGAGTGTGATTATGAAAAAAAGTGGAGGAAATTCATTCTTTGACCCATTGTAGGAAAATTGTCCAAGACCTCATCCACTGTGTTACATTCTGTTCTCTGTTTGAGGACTCAGCAGGGAACAAAACAGACACATATTTCTGCTCTCATGGAGTCTTTCTTCCATGTCTCTTCCCTCAGGTTGTTAGGAAATATGGAAGCACATTGGTGGTCACCTCCAACAACTCTAAAAGACCTGGTAAAAGATATGTCTGGTTTGAATGTGGCTCCTGGTGTATGAATTTCTAACCTTCATGTTCTCTTTACTGGATTGTCTCAACTTTTCATTTTTCTCTTTGGATACCCTGTGCATATTATTAGTTGTAAGTCCCCTCAAATCCTCTATGGAATGAGGCAGTATATAAATAAATCATTAAATATGTGGGGCTGGAAAAATCAGAACTAAAGCCAATGCAGTAAAGTTATAGGGAATCAAACTTTAGCCTCATATACAAATAGTCTGATGTCCTGAAAAGAAATGGCTCTACTTACAATACAGGGGCTTTTTGGATACTAATATTGGCAGTTCACTTTTGGGGGATTTTGACATGATGCTTCCCAACATGAAGGGCATTCGTACTAGATAATCCCTCAGGTGCCTTGCACTAATCTGATTGTAAGGAAATGTCTATGATTCCAGTTCTTCTGTAGACAAGAATAATAGCTCCTCCTTTGCCTACTAGCCTCAGCATCTATTGGAGAAGATGAACCTTTAGGGATGGTGGTGGCTCTGGGGAATCCCACATGTTGGGGGCAGTTTTGGTGTGAGAGAGAGGGGCTTCTGCTAGAAAAAGCAGCCTGGGGCTCAAATCTTCCACCTGGGATGTGTTTTGTGATACTCACTAAAATCTAAACTCCTGCTTTTTCTTCTAACTTGTCTTGATCCAATTCATGGTTTTCTTCAGATGAATAAAATATCCTTGTATTTATAGTGGATGCCGTAAACCAGCCAGTCGTCATATTTTTTATATCATAAGCAGCTGCTCTTTGAGCCAACACAGAGTAAAAGAGGCCGATTTGTATTTTTACAACCAGATATGAAACCAGCTTTCAGTAATTTAGGAAGCACGTGCTGCCACTCGTGATCCTCAGGGTGCTCATGTTTAAATACGTCCCTAAAGGTTGCAGAGACTACAATTAATATAACGCTGAAAGCGTTAAGTCACTTACTCGAAAACAGGAAATTTGAAAGAATTAATTGATTTTAACTTCAATATGAAATATTGGCACTTGTAATGATACTACTATATGAATAGATAGAGGCAGCATTTATGACCTTTTTAACTACATTCCGTTCACTGAAAAATGACAACTATGCTAAAGAAATACTTTCCTCCTTGCTGCCGGCTTCTCCCAACGAGAGCTTTTAGCAAAGGGCATAGAAAGTCCTGCCAATAAATAACAAAAATTTACTATCCCCACCATCATTTTACAATCTTGCCCTCCCACAAGAGGAACACAGAGAGCAGACTAGATGAAATCAACCTGCTTTGCTCAGCACCAAGGACATATTATTACTCAAACTGGGCACATAAGCTAGGGGGGAGTGGGGTGGGAATTAGTCTAGAAGAAATATACAGACTGAAAATGATGTTGCCCTAGGCATGCTTTGTGGTAATTGTTGTCGTCATCATCATTATTCTAATTTTCTACCACTAATGGATATCTGCCCCAATTTTTTCCAGTCCCACAAAAATTGGAATTGTCTTCCCCTTCTGAAGACACTGAAAGACAGAAATCCCTTGAGTCGAAAGCCATCTAGAAGGAATCATTTCTGTATTCCTTTTGTGGGACTGAACATTCCTCTCCTATAAGAGAGAGACTAGGAAGCTTTAGAAAGTACGTCTTCAGACTCCTTGAATTGAGGAAGGAAAAGAGACAGAGCCAGAAAGAACTTAACTGGAATGAAAGGCATTTTCCTGGACGCTGCTCTCCTGAATTAATCAGGTCCAGCATGGGAGGCTTAAAGAGCTTGTTGGGGAAAAATTCCATTCTTGTATGACTATTTCTAGCCAGACTGCATGCAGAGGAGTGCATTCTAGCCTTTGGTCCGGGCCATTGCAACCAAAATCCAAACAACTGTTTGTTATTCCTATAAGGATCTTTGATGATATGAAAGGAAATAGCAGGATGTACAAAAAGACCCAAATTTCTCTCCATTAGTGGTTTCAAGGGCTCTTGGTATAGTGATTCTTGAAATTACAATTACAGTTCACGAAGTTTCTCGGGCAAAGCCCAGCTATTAGATTTGGTTTAAGAAAAGGATCAGGAAGTGCTCAGCCTCTATGTCAGAGAACCTCAGCTTTACCCGCCTTGTTTGAGTCTTTAGGAAAATAGCTTGCACTGGGGGGTGGAAAAAATGTGTCTTTCTTCCTTAGTAAGCACGTCTTTTTAAAACTTAACTCAAGTTCTCTTTTGTCTCCATGTTCTGGAGTTTAATTGCTACATACGGGCTATTATTGTCATAGCTAATCCCTTACTGCCCTAAATACATCTATTATTATGCTGCAGATTTCAATAAATTCTCATTACTCTTTGAGTTACAGCAATGGTATACCCAAACTCTCCCCAAGAAAAACATGCACAGGAGCAAGAGGCAAGTCACCAGTGATAGTTGGCTGTTTACAATGGATCAGGCACTGGGCTAGACATTTTTACCAATGCAATTTTAAGCCCCCATCCATATGCTGTGGGCTTCCCCAGTGGCTCAGTGGTAAAGAATCCACCTGCAAGGCAGGAAACACAAGAGACCTGGTTTGATCCCTGGGTAGAGAAGATCCCCTGGAGCAGGAAATGGCAACCCACTGCAGTATTCTTGCCTGGAGAATCCCATGGATGGAGGAGCCTGGCGGGCTACAGTCCATGGGGTAGCAAAGAGTTGGACATGACTAAAGTGACTGACCACGCACGCCATCACATGCTGTAAGGATAGTATAATTAGCCCCACCTTAGAGATGAAGAAACTGAGGCTCCCTTTCAAGGACATTCAGCCATTTCCCCCAATTTCTACAGTTTGCACGCAGATAGTCTGACCACAGAGCCCATGCTTTCTGATATGCCAAAATGCCTCTTGCTAAGGACAGATGATATAGTCTCCATTGGGCAGATGGCAGTATTTAAGGCTAAGAAGATTTTTAACTTTCCCAAACTCCCAGAGTAATCCTTGCCAGGTCAATGTTCCTGGAAATCTGTTAACTGTACCAAGCCATTCAGTACAGAGACTCAAGACAGATCATCTGGCTGAATCAAAGTGTTGCTGGAGCAGTGTATAGACTATTTAAGAGAAACTCTGACTTGATTATGGAACCTCTCAAAAGGTTCCATCATCTGATACAGTCTTCATGGGGGATTGGTCCCAGGACTCTTGCAGGGTTGTACCAAAATCTGCAGCTGCTCAAATCCTTTATATAAAATGACTCAGTATAGTCTGTCTTCTCTATGCACAGGTTTCCCATCCATGGATTCAACCAACCATAAATCAAAATACTAAGGGCCAGCTGTACTCAGTGTAAAGAATAACTTCAGATCAAAGCTTTCCTCAGGGATGGTAGATTCCTTCCCACTATGACATCTACTAACTTGGTTATGTTATACTGTCTCATTGGTGGCCTGCAACCATTCATCTTTACTATTTTGTTGCACTAGCTCATTAGTGGGGTTTCCTATATTCATGACAGCAGTGGGGGATTCTGATTTCCCTCCTGAGCTATACAAGCATGGTACCCATCAGTATTGAGTCATGAGTCAAAAGCTGTGTTTCTACACTATTCCTGGGACTATAGCTCAGAATAAATATGCACTCCAATAGGCCTCATTGGAGCTGTTCCTGGATACTCCCAACCATAAAAGGTTAACAAAATGGGACAAGGACACCTTCCCCATTACTTATACAAACTTACCCTGCACATCTGTGTCTGTAGGGGACTCCCTGGATTTCTGCATACCTCATAGGAGACTCGGGTCAGGGCAGTAGATAGACTCTAGTAGGTGAAGGCTAACAGCTGGTCATTAAAATCCATCTGCCCCATCAACCATAGTAATAGAGTTGTTGCCAGACATGTTGAGTACCCTTCCCATGTTCTTCTATTTTAGCCCTTCTGTATGGCTAACACTATATTTAAACATGACTGCCTGGCTACACATTTCCCAGCATTCCTTGCAGCTATTTATGGCCATCTTACTATGCTCTATACCAGCGGTTCTCAAAGCATCAGCATCATCTGAGAGTTGGTTAGAAATGCAAGTTCTTGGGCCCTACCCAAGAAACTCTGAGATTAGGGCCCACAGTGTGTGTTTTAACAAGTCCTCTGAGGGATTCTGATGCAGGCTAATGTTCTTGAAACTGGAATGTGAATAGAAATAATGTGTGTCCCTTCAGTGCCTACTCCAGGGGATCTTCCCAAACAGGGATGGATTCCAGGTCTCCCGCATTGCGGGCAGATTCTTTACCATCAAAGGCACCAGGGAAGCCCATGAATACTGGAGTGGGTAACCTGTCACATGGCAACCCACTCTAGTATTCTTTCCTGGAGAATCCCCATGGACAGAGGAGTCTGGCAGACTATAGTCCATGGGGTTGCAAAGAGTCAGACAGGACTGAGCGACTAAGCATGGCTTCAGTGCCTAGATCTAAAGACATTGAATATGCCTCTTCCATGCTTCTTGCTACTTTCAGGCTAGAACCAGACAAGCTTTAACCATGCAGGTGGTGACAATGCTTTAAGGAATGTTTTATGATACATTTTTAAATGCGTAGGGTGAAAAACATGGGATTAAAAAGAAAGCCATTTGTATTTATCAAGTCTGTGAAATTGTACTGTATGTACATTTATAGTAATGCATTAGCTAACAAGATCTGATAGTGGGTCTAATGACTTCCATAAATCCAGCTATCTGCAATAATTATAATATGAGATGGAGAGTATCTGTGATTTCTATTGCTGACAAAGTCCCATGTGTGCGTGTGTACTCAGTTGTGTCTGACTCTTTGTGACCCCATGGACTATAGCTCACCAGCCTCCTCTGTCCATGGAATTCTCCAGGTAAGAATACTGGAGTGGGTTGCCATTCCCTCCTCCAAGGGATCTTCCCAACCCAGGGATCAAACTCGTGTCTTGTGTCTCTTGCATTGGCAGATGGATTCTTTACCACTAGTGCCTCCTGGGAAGCCCAACAAAGTCCCGGGTACTGCCAATACTACTATGAGTTGTTGTCTACACTCATAATATAAGGAAATGCTGAGTTTCAATCAGGGATTTGTGGTAGACCCAATTCTGGCCCCCAAAGGTATCCATGTCCTAATCCTCAGAACGTGTGACTTTTGCCTTACATGGTAAGAGAGACTTTACAGAAAATGTGTTTAGGTTAGAATACCGAGATGGGAAATCATCCTGGATTATTCAGGTGAGCCCTAAACAAAATCACAAGTGTCCTCCTGATCTCCAGAACTTTAAGAGAATACATTGTGTTGTTTAAAGTCACCAAGTTTGTAGTAATTTGTTACAGCAGCAGTGGGAAACTCATACAAGATTAGTTAAAATAATAATTTTCCCCCATGCAAGTTCATGAACCTCCAGAATTTGATCCATGGGCCCACAAGTTAAGGATCCTTTTCCCTAGGGGTTTGGCAAACTACAAAATGGAAGGAACCTGAGTCCCTAAATGACTCTAGGAAGCAGAGCTGCCTGGGTTCTCTTTGTTATAGTACCTTAGCTTCCCTTAACTATTATGAGGAATAGGAAATTCCTCAAGAGAGGATAGGGGATAGATGTAAAGAAATCATATGTGTACAGGAGAAAGACTAAGGAGCAAACAGTGCTGGTGAGCAGTTGGGGCTGGAAACTCAACAACCAGAAAGTTCAAACATTAGCCAAATATGAAGAAATAAAAGACTATCTAGTTTAACTATACAGGTTAATTTTTCATATCAATGAATGAAAAATGTCTAAATTCACTCTAGCATAGAAATACATAAATTATATTAGAAACTGATTATAATTTAATTACAGTTTTTATTTCCTTTAATGCCTCAAATGCTTTCCTGTAAAGTTAGGGGGAAATTATCAATTTTTTTCTTGAATGTAATTATGATTTTGGAGCTTCCATCAGTATACAAAAGTCAAGTTGATTTTTATACATTAAGAGTTTTACATGTCAGGAAAATAATTTTCAAAACTATACCAATTATACTGATAACAGAAGTATATAATGTATCTAAGAATAAAGCTAATAAAAATATTTAAGAATTCCATGAAATAAATGGTAAAATTTTATTGAAAGGTGTTAAAGAAAATCTAAATAAGTTATTTATGAACATAATTATGTTCATAGATAGGATTCTACTGTCCCCAAATTGATCTACAAATTCAGTGGAATTCCAACAAGCTTGATCTTGGCATACTGTTTCTAAAGCATACATGAATAATAATACCCAAGGATAGCCCAGATGCTTCTATAAAGAAGAGAAAGCAGGTGGAGAAATTTGACTCCCCAAATATCATGACTTGTTATGTAACTATAGTAAAGTCACTGTACTCTTGACAAGGGCTAGACAATGAAACAGAAAAGAAACCCCAGACAGAGACACATACATATATGAAAACCTGATATATGACAGTTATAATTGCAAGTTGGGAAGAAAAAATGAACTATTTGATACATGGGTTTGGGAAAATCGGCTATCCCTAAGGGGAAAGAATGAAAATGAATCCCTATGTCATTTACACCATATGTAATGAACCGTTACATCCATTCCAGATGGATTAAGAACTTAAATGTAAAAGGCAAACCTTAAAAACTTTTAGAAGAAAATGAGAAAATATTGATATGACTACCCTGGGAGTAAGGAATGATTTCTTAAATAAGACACAAAAATTTAAACTTTAAAGAAAAAGATTGATGCATTTGGTTACATTAACCTTTAGGACTTCTTTATGTAAAAAAATTAATAAAGTGAAAAAATAGCCACAATTTTAATGAAGATATTTGCAAGACATAAAACTAACAATTCTTATCCAGAATGTATGTATGTATGAAATCCATTTTTATACAAGCTCACACATCTTTATGTGTGTTTGTGTGTTTTCTATTGCTGTGTAACAAATAACCCCAACACTTATAAGTTTAAAGCAACACACATTTATGACCTCACAGTTTCTGTAGCTCAGGAATCTGGACGAGGGTTAGTAGGATCCTCTGCTTCAGGCCCTCTCACAGGTGGCAGTCATCTCAAAGACAGACTGGGCAGGATCCTCTTCCAAGCTCACACTCATGTGGTTGTTGGCAGGACTCGGTTCCTCGCGAGTTGTTGGACTGGGGCCTCAGTTCCTCATGAGCTGTTGGCAGGAGGCCTCTCTCAGTTCCTTGCCACGTGGGCCAATCTACAGAGCCTCTCACACATGGCAGTTGGCCTCATTGGAGGAGCAAGCCAGAGGGCAGCAGAGGCTGCCAGCAAGAGAGAGTGTGCTAGCAAGACACAGTCACAGTGTTTTATAACCTAATCTTAGAAGGGACACCTCGTCACTTTTGACATACTCCATTTGTTGGAAGCACATCACTAGGTCCAGTCCACAGTCAAGGGGAAGGATTACAGAAGAGCATGAGTATCAGGATTTGGGGATCATTGGAAGTCATCTTAGAAGTCTGCCTATTACAGTCCCTATTAACCCAGGAGAAAACTATGTGAAAGGCTTTAACAAATATTTTATAAAAAGAGAAACACAAATGACCCATACACAATTGAAAAGCTTCTCATTTCATTAATAATTAACCAATTAATTATTAATACCACCAGGAGATACCATTTCATGCCTGCCATAAAGCAAAATTAAAAAGTGACCATAACAAATGTTGACTATTTCTGTATCTTAGAGCAATACTATTCTGTATATACTGTTGATAAGTGTGTAAATTGGTACAACAAAATTTTGGAAAAGAATTTGGCATTGCCTAGTAAAGTTCACATGCAGAAACCTTCAGCCTACTAATTTTACTCTAAAGAAACCCTTGTGCATGTCTCCCAGGAGAGATGTATAGCAATGTACATAGCAGCCTCATTTATGATAGGCAAAAACTGAAAAGCAATGTCCAACACTGGTAAAATGAATAATTTGTGACATGATCATGCAGTAGAATAATACACAGCATTGAAAATGGATAAATGATGCCTTTACACATGAATATGGAGAAACGTTAAAAAGCAAAATGCTGAGTGAAATAAACAATGCACAAAATATTTGTATAGTATGATTCCATTTATGTAAGATTCAAGGAAAAGAAAAGCCAAATTACTTATATATCTGTATCTCTATCAAGGACATGATTAACATGAGTAGATTAATGGTTTTCAGAGGTGAGGGATAGAATAGTATCAGGGAGGAGACATACAGGAGTGTCAAAAGGGTTGAGCAGTGTACACTTACGTGGTTTTCATTATTTATTATGTTAACAGTGAACCCACAATGTGTTATTTTGTGTATATGTTTTTTCCATGCTAAAAATGTGTGGAAAAATAACCATAGCTGATGTTTATTGAATGTTCCCCTGTGCCAGCCACTTTGCAGATGTTCTCATTGAAAAAATGAATTTTGTGCTTTTATTCTTAATTATTTATTTTACTTTTAGGAGTGTTTACCTAAAAACAAATTAGAACATATTGTGGTTAAAACAAGGGAGAAATGATGTGATAATAAAAACAATGAGGAAAATACTAATAGCCAATTTGAGAATAATTTTGAATATAGAATTTTAAAACCATTTAATCTACCCATAGAACCCTCTGAAGCAAAAGTTGCCACATGGACAATGAGACTAGATTAGAGTTTCTCCACCTCAGCGTTATTGACATTTTGTGCTGGATCATTCTTTGTTGTCAAGGGCTGTCCTGTGCACTGTAGGGTATCAAGCAGCGTCCCTGGCCTCCACCCACTAGATACTAGTAGGACACCTTCCCTAGTTGGGATGAAAATGTCTCCAGACATGGCCAGATGTCTCCTGAGAGGCACAACTGTCCCTGGTTGAGATCCACCCAACTTAGATGGTCTTGGCGTGTTCAATGGAAGTACACATATAGGAAACCTATTGCATGTCTATTTCATATTCCCTTGATAGTTCTTGTCCATTCATTTATTTGCCCAACATTTATTGAGGTACATTCTCTAAGAACTAAAGATTAAGGAGCTTCAATAGTTATGTCATCATCCCAGGTATCTTGAATATTACTCACTTGCCAGCAGAGGTTGCCAGCTCAGAAAGAACCCAACAGTTTATAACCACCATCCTGTACTTTTTAAATTTCCAGTTTCTTGAAAATGAAATAGAGGGACTTCCCTGGTGGTCCAGTGGATAAGAATCCGCCTGCCAATGTAGGGGCACAGGTTTGATCCCTGGCCCAGGAACTAAGATCCAACATGTCTCGAGGCAACTAAGTCAGTACATTACAACCACTGAGTCCACAAGCTGCAACTACTGAAGCCCGTGTAGCCTAGAGCCTGTGCTCGACAGCAAGAGAAGCCGCCACAATGAGAAGCCCACACACCACAACTACAGAGTAGTCCCTGCTCACCAAGCAACTAGAGAAAGCTGGTGCACAGCAATGAAGATCCAGCACAGCAAAAAACTAATTAATTAATTAGAAAAAAATAAACAGTGAGGTAGACTTCGGCAGGATTCAAAGATGCATTAGTGACCAATAGATTTTTACTGACCTTAAAGGGGGCCACTTAGGCCCTCCATAAATCAGGGCTAATGCGGTTTCTTTGAAGTTTTGTTCAGTTTAGCATATGAGGAGCTTCCAGCTATGTAAATTCAGTGGTTGCTTTAATTGATTTAATCATAACCTGAGCTAAGTGGATATGCTGAAAGCAAGATTGACCTGTATTAAAAATTTAAGGAAAGGACATTTTAAAAAGTTAATGCACGCACTTATATGCATGCATAGATAGTTTTTTTTATTCTCATATGAGAAAGATTTTCAATCTCTTCTGTACATAGTAAGTGTAGGCTGCAGACTTTATCAAGCCCTTTGGATATTCATTTTCTTCGCTTAGTCATTTTAAAGACTCTCCTCTAGCTGTGCATGATTTGCTCTTTTCTGTCCTTGCTCATATTTTTAAATCGTGCATTTACAAGGAATAAAAAGAAACTCCTAACTTGCAGTGTAATTGTGCACAAGGAGTGTATTTTGGTCCCTGCCGCTGTGTCAGACCCTCAGAGCAAGGATGCTGTTGCCATGGAGACAGAGATGTTGAGCTGGTTTCATCACCTTTGCCCTGCTATTTAAAATCATACAGCAAAGCTCTGGCAGACATAGGGCTTTCTCTATGGGGTAGGTCAACCACCTCCTCCCTTTTTCTCTTTTAAAAACAACAGCTTGGCAGATTAATGCCATTTTCATTTATGACTGTTATAAAACGTAATGTAAATATCCTCCTGCACAGAATGAATGGGTAGCTCTTTGTGTTGTCTTGTTCCAGCATGAAGCTGAAATTCCTTGAGAGTTTGCCAAAACCAGTTCCTTTAATGGATTCTGCTTAGGGTATACCCTCTTTCTTAGCTTTCTGAGAGTACCAGAGCAGTGGGCGAAGAACAGAGAGGTGCCAAGGACATGATAGGATGAAGTGAAAAGCAATAGAAAGGAAGTTAATCACAGGCTTTTAAAATGTTGTTTAAACAAACCCCCACTGTGCTTGGAAGTAGGCACTCTCATACACTGGTGGTGAATGATTGGGACCGTACCACCTTTCTGGAGGCAATTTTGTAATACACATCAAAAGACTTAAAAATGTCCTTTGCCCTATCAGTGACAATTCTAGCAAGTTTTTCTAAGAGAACATGCATGAATGTAAACAAAGATTTGTGTACAGGATTGTTCTTCACAGTTTTGTTTATAATTTATTAAATATGAGTGAGGTCATGTTTTAATAATGGAAGGAAGTTAATTAAAAATCTTCAGGTCTGTTTTGCTTTTGTTTTTTGGTCATGCCACGTGGCTTGCGGGATCTTAGTTACTTGTCCAGGTCTTGAAATCGGGCCTTCGCCAACAAAAGCTCCAAGTCCTAACCACTGGAGCGCCAGGGAATTCCCATCACAGTTTTATTTATGATGGTGGAAAACAAGAAATAATCAGTTTCAAGAACATGTCCATAAAAAGGGATTGATTAAATTAATTCTAGTACATCACACAATGGAACATGAGGCAACTATATTAAATAATAGTGCAGAAGCTTATTTACTAACTTGAAAAGATGTTCAAGTGATATTATTTTTTGAACAAAAAGCAGGTTACAAATCACTAATACTAAGCATGTTCATATTCCATAAAAAAAGAATTATAGAAACATACACATATACATTTGGGGAAATGAAGTTTATATGTCAAATTTTGGTTCTTTGAGTGTTGTAATTTCCTCTTTTTACTTCTCTAATTTATCAGTTTTACAGTGACCCTCCATTACTCGCATAATTTTAAGTCTATTAATAAATAGTTGTACTTATGTTAAGATATTTTTTAATTAAAAAAGCCCTAGAAACTTTCTTTAGGAAAGGAAATTTCTGTTAGCCATGGGAGGGGGGTTCAGGATGGGGAACACGTGTACACCTGTGGTGGATTCATGTTGATGTATGGCAAAACCAATACAATATTGTAAAGTAATTAGCGTCCAATTAAAATAAATAAATTTAAATTTAAAAAAAGCAAGGAAATTTTTACTCAATGTCCCGAGAATTCCAAGACTAACTCACTGCCTTCTGTTCTCAAATTAATTCTTTAAAAATTTTGGGGGGGTGCAATTTATAATTTTGGATCCCACGAAAGACAGCTAGTTAAATCCAGTTGAAAGCATTGAACCTACTGAATTTTTGAGTTACTGTCAACTATTGTCCAGAATAGCCCCCAAGAAAGCAGGTCTCACACTATCCATCACCTCGTAGAACTCTCGGCTCCTCCAATAACGACCTCCCTGAGTACCAGCTCTGTAGAGGGGAGGCACCAGCTGCCGAGAGAGCTGAGATGAGCTGCAGATGAGGGGATTTAATAGTCCCATCCCTGCCCTCTCCGAACCCTGCCTTGGGGGTGCAGGGATGGGGGTGGGGAATAAACCTTGAGCAAATCATAAATAAACTTCCAGCTTCTGCCTAGGATATGATTGCAACCCTCCATGCATGTTCTCTCTCACACACACATACACACACACCACAGATGAATTTGTCATTTTAGCAATGGCAACGTTTTCCAACTCGATGGGAGGAGGGTGGCCGTGAAACAGTGAGTTTTCCCTAATCGTCTGTATTTATTTCCTTTTCGAATGGAGAAGACTTGAAAAGTGAAAGTGAAAGTCAGTCGCTCAGTCATGTCCAACTCTTGGAGATTCCTGTGGACTGTAGCCTGTCAGGCTCCTCTGTCCACGGAATTTTCCAGGCAAGAATACTGGAGTGGGTTACCATTTCCTGCTCCAGGGGATCTTCTCTACCCAGGGATCGAACCCAGGTCTCCTGCATTGCAGGCAGATTCTTTGCTAACTGAGCCACTGGGGAAGACTTGGGGGAGTCCAAAATAATGTGCAGAAGTGTTTCATGTGAACAGTTGAGACACAACCTCAGAGTTCATCACTCAGATAACTCTCCCTCACTCCAATTTTCTCAGCACCACCACACCAAACCGACAAACTCGGGGGCACAGTGAAGCCTGCAATAGCCTGAATGAGATTTTTATGAGCCCACTGTAATGCATGGACGCCACATTAACTGTGGAAATCTTGAAAGTGCCTGGTGGGAGAAGCGGCCCTTTCCAATGCCCCTTTGCTACTCTGCTCCCGGACCATCATGGCCTTCATTCTCTGCCAGACCTGACAGGGAACCTGAGAGCCCTGAGCTCCCTGGACCCGCCTCAAAACTTGACTCTCAGGGGGTCTTCCCTGGTATTCCAGTGGTTAGAGCTCTGGGCTTCCACTACAGGGGGTGTGAGATCGATCCCTAGTCAGGAAACTAATATCCCACATGGTGCATAGTGGGGCCTAAAAGAAAAAAAAAATAAAAAAACCTTCACCCTCAGGTTCCCATTGACTTCCTGCCCTCCATGGGTCCAGAGGCAGCCCTGTCGCTGGGCAGTGAGGCAGATCAAAGGCAAAATGCCTCCTCAGGTTGCCACTGACTGAGCACTTCAAATGATAGCCTTTAATCACGAGAGCATCATCTGCATGGGCTTTGGACTTTGTAAAATAATATTGACCAAGAGATACCAGACAGAAAGACCTAGGAAAAAGAAAAAAAGCGCACTAAAACACAGGGGAGAAAACATATGTCCATACTAAATATAAGGCAGGCCATTGCTTTTAATTTCCCCAATTTTGCTTTATATATGGTACTTTTCTAAAAAAATAAATGTCAGAAAGGATCTGTATTTCAGGTTAGTTCAGCCAAATTTTACTTCACCTCTCTATGCCTCACTATTCTCTTCTGTAAAATAGTAATAGAAATAGAAGCTGCCTCGTAGGGTTGTTCTGATGGTGAAATGAATTAGTCTGTGTAAACCCCCAAAAGCCCCTGGCACATGGTGAATGCTCAGTAACTACCATTGTCACTATCATTACTAAGCATCCCCTACTACCAGGCCTTCTGCTGAGACCTGTATATGTAATAGTTGATTTTTTTTTGTCATTAAAAAAATTGTTTATTTTGTATTGAGGTATAGCCAATTGACAATGTTATGATAGTTTCAAGTGAACAGCAGAGGAACTCAGCCATACCTATACATGTATCCATTCTCCCCCAAACTCCCCTCCCATCCAGGCAATGCTGCCACATAACATTGAGCAGAGTTCCCTGTGCTATACAGTAAGTCCTTGTTGGTTATCTATTTTAAATATAGCAGTGTGTACATGTCCACTCCAAATTCCCTAACTATCCCTTCCCCCATCCTCTCCTTTCCCCAGTAACCATAAGTTCATTCTCTAACTTAGAGAGTCTGTTTCTGTTTTGTAAATAAGTTCATTTGTATAATTTCTTTTTAGAATGGTTGACTGTTTTTTCTTGAGCTATATCATTCTACTGTATGAACACTAACCATTCTCCTATCATTGAACACTGGAATCTTTTGGTTTTTTTTTTTGGCTATTATTGATGATGCTATAAAGCATCTTGTGTTTGTCCTTTGCAGGATGTATGCACCCATTTCTTTAGGGTACACATCTTGGAGTATAGTTACTAGATTCAGTTTCAGTTCAGTTCAGTTTAGTCGCTCAGTCGTGTCTGACTCTTTGCGACCCCATGAATTGCAGCACGCCAGGCCTCCCTGTCCATCACCAACTCCCGGAGTTCACTCAGACTCACGTCCATCGAGTCGGTGATGCCATCCAGCCATCTCATCCTCTGTCGGCCCCTTCTCCTCCTGCCCCAATCCCTCCCAGCATCAGAGTCTTTTCCAATGAGTCAGTTCTTCGCATGAGGTGGCCAAAGTACTGGAGTTTCAGCTTCAGCATCATTCCCTCCAAAGAAATCCCAGGGCTGGTCTCCTTCAGTATGGACTGGTTGGATCTCCTTGCAGTCCAAGGGACTCTCAGGAGTCTTCTCCAACACCACAGTTCAAAAGCATCAATTCTTCAGTGCTCAGCTTTCTTCACAGTCCAACTCTCACATCCATACATGACCACTGGAAAAACCATAACCTTGACTAGACGGACCTTTGTTGGCAAAGTAATGTCTCTGCTTTTCAATATGCTATCTAGGTTGGTCATAACTTTCCTTCCAAGGAGTAAGCGTCTTTTAATTTCATGGCTGCAGTCACCATCTGCAGTGATTTTGGAGCCCCCTAAAATACAGTCTGACGCTGTTTCCACTGTTTCCCCATCTATTTGCCACGAAGTGATGGGACCAGATACCATGATCTTCGTTTTCTGAATGTTGAGCTTTAAGCCAACTTTTTCGCTCTCCTCTTTCACTTTCATCAAGAGGCTTTTTAGTTCCTCTTCACTTTCTGCCATAAGGGTGGTGTCATCTGCATATCTGAGGTCATTGATATTTCTCCCAGCAGTCTTGATTCCAGCTTGTGCTTCTTCCAGCCCAGTAGATGCTGCCAAATAGTTTTCAAAGTATTACTAATACTTTTGGGCTTCCCAGGTGGTACTAGTGGTAAAGAACTCACGTGCCAATGCAGGCGACATAACAGACACAGGTTCGATCCCTGGGTCGGGAAAATCCCCTGGAGGAGGGCCTGACAATCCACTCCAGTATTCTTGCCCGGAGAATACCATGGACAAAGGAGCCTGGCAGGCTACAGTCCATAGGGTCACACAGAGTTGGGCATGACTGAAGCGGCTTAGCAGGCACGCCAATACTTATTATTAAGCACTTATTTTGTGTCAAGCATGGAACCATGGAGCTGCAGAGTAAACGGGACACAGTAGCTACCCCACAGAGTTAGAAGTGCTACCCCCACTGAATAGCACTTGAAATGTCTTGGCTTTTACTCTCCCCCTTTATCTGCCAGTAGAACAGTATGAGTACCAACAAAATAGAATTGTTGAGAAGCAGAGAATATCAGCAGTGTGCTCCCAGTCTCCCAGATCACAAAGTCAGTTAGCAGCAGAACTAGAATTAGGAGAGGAAGAACAACAACAAAAGTCCTCTATGCAACTTGGTCAGAAACCTTCAAATGGATGCCATCCTGGGCTTTACCCAGTAGTGGGCAGTTCCTGCCCCTGTCTGCCTTTATTAGATCAATGTTTGGTACATCAGCAGAGCATATCTAGGACCCTGGGGGAGCTCCTGAAATCCTTTTCTGTGCTCTTGAAAATCCCAGAATTGAGCTAGCTGAACTAACCCTTAGTTCGGCTCCAGGAGAAGGCAAACAAGAGGAACATCAATCAATACCTACCTTTCCATCAGTGTAAGGAACTTGGCCATCTCAAAAGAAAAAAGAGAGAAATAAAATATTCTGATAACTACAGTTAAATGTTCTCCTCACTACAGATCAGTACAGCCTAAATTCAGTGTAGGGATGAATGGATCTGAACAGTCCTGGGTGGAGGGGATAGACCAGGGTTTCTCCACCTCGGCACTATTGACAGTTTGGACTGGATAACTCTCTGTTGTTGGAGGCTGTCCTGTATATTGTAGGATGTTCAGCAGCAGCCCTGGCCTCCACTCATAGATTTCAGTTGTGACAGCCAAAACTGTTTCTAGACATTGCCAAATGGCCCTTTGGGAGCAAAATTATCCCTGCCTGAACCACTGGGATACACTTACTGGGTAAGAATGTGGGACAGTTGAATTTTTATAATTTTCATCATTTCAAATCCTGAAGTTGTAAAGATTGTAAAGCAAAACAGCCAACATTAAATATCACAGAACTTTGATATCCTCTAGACAAGTGTCAGGAACACTTAGTTTTTTACTTTTTTAAGGAAAGTACTCTAGAATACTAACACAGAGTAATAAACAGAAAATTCCATCTCAATTTTTGAAAAGCCTGAATTATTCAGTTTTTCAATATGATTTCTTTCAAATTCAGCAGAGTGAGTCCTTCAGTTAACTCTTTGTTGAATGATGATTTGCAATGCATATCAGTTATATATTAATAGTTATATCCAAAGAGCTTTAAGGTCTTTGAAAACAATTTCTTCTCTTAAGTGCTTAGTTCTTGTTGATATTATTGATATATATGATACTCTCTATTGCTGAATAAAAGCTTTGGTAAACAGATATTAAATATTATTTGGACCTCATCTAATTATGGTCAACTGGGTTAGAGGATTATTTATTCCAAAGAAGGAACTTCTTTCCCATAATGATAAAGTTTTCATGGTGTATATATCTCATATTCATTCATTCAGTTAAAGTAAGTAGTTACTGACACTTACTAGGTGCTCTGCCCTGAGGGTATAATGATCCACATGACAGTCTCAGGGAGCATGCTGGTGGTGTTAGGTGGAAAGAACACTGTTGAGCCACCAGTAGTGGCAAGTTCTTAGTTCTGATCTGAGACCTTTGGAGGGACATGCTGTCTTTCTAGAACCATCTATTAAATGAGATAGGTAAATTAATTGAAAATGGCTGCCCAGAGCACTTGATGACGAGGCTCCATCTTCCCTCAATGGCAGAGAGGGCTGTCATTGATTATTGGCATCTGCCATGGGAAACAAATGGCACCCACATGAATTTGCCATCCCTGAATTCCTAAGGCTTCAGATTCGATGATTTGCAACGTACCTCCCTTCCCGCCTTGGTATTGTTTAGCATGGGAGAGCAAGGTTATTTAAGTTTCTTACTTCAGAAACAGGCTTCCTTTCCCCTTATCCTCCACTTCTAATTCTCTTGGTCCTAGAGAAGAATTGTAAATTATTCCACAATATAATTCCCCCAAAGGTTAGTTTGCAATATTCTCTGACATCTTGTTCCATCTTTGAAAAGATCCAATTAGACAAAATTTGACCTCCGTTCATTCAAGGCCTTTTTGGGTAAATGATTTTCCAGGACAGTGAGAGATGACTGTTTTCTTAATTTTGTATAGATGAAAATAGACACCAATCAACAAACCTTTGGCTAAGGAGAAAAATCTTTTAAACTCACATTTTGCTTCAATTACATTGAGGACAAAGGAGCACACTGCACCCTGTGCATGAATAGATGCTTCATTATTCAAAACAAGCATCAAAGAGCATTCCGTCCCCTATAGAAAATATGCAATCACTGTTTAATTCAATGGTAGGATGCAAATTTAAATTCCCAGAAGGGAGAGACTGTTAATGCCATTTAAATTGGTTGTAAATTACAGATAATACGCTTGAGACCCCCGAATACAGATTAGTGGAGTATTGCTTCAGGAATTCAATTCTAGTTTGAACTTATTGTGTATTTATCTATGAAAAATAAAGCCATGAAGGCTTGTTTACAGCTACATTTTATTGCCTATCTTTTTTATTTCTGAAGCAAATATTTCACTTTTAAATGCCATGGAGATGGTTCAGCATACTATAAGGAAATGCCATGATGTTAAAGACAGATTAGCACTCTCAGAGGCAGTTCCTCATTAAAAAACAAACAAACAAAACAAACCTAACACAGGGACACTACAACGGAATTTAATCAAGATATCACACTAGCTGACTCTTCTATCTCTTTACCTCGTTTCTATTGGTGTTCCTGCAGTTTAAAAATCCCAGAGTCACAAGACAATCATGAGTTTCAGAAATTAGGGGCTGTGATTATCTCTTGCTGCTAAAGTATATCAGCCACTTAGAGGTTGTTTCTCATTTTCACAGATTAACTAATCATGAGTGAGATGCCTGATGTGTGAGTTTTTGTTGGAAGAATTATTCCTTAAAAACAAGGGCTTTTCAGAAGGAGAAAGTGTTAGATAAAAATGGACGCTTTTCAGCCAAGGTTTCAGAGATCCCAGCTTGAAGAGTAGAAATTTCCCTCCTGGTTCATAGAAGTAAAAAACAGTTCTTCCCTTGATGTGGTTTCATGTCTCAGGTAGGAAATAGGTTACTCAGGGTGATACAAATAAATCAGCTTTGAGCTCGTGTTCTCTCCTCTGGCAGCCTATGGGGTGTGTTTTTATTTTGTGTGTGTGTGAAACTGAAAGATATAAAAAAAAATTGCCATTGATATATACACACAGAATGGAGCCAAGCTACAGAACAATGGAGGAATGCCTAATTCATTATGCCAGAAAATGGATTGTTACCATCAATACCACATGGAGTTAATCATTTCCAAAGAACTACAATGCCAAGTTATCCATAACACTGCACCTAAATGGAATAATGTTTTATTTTTTCTTTGATCTGTCAAAGGTGCTTCAAGCTTTGCCAGGACCTTAGTGACACTATCAACATTTCATTGTATAGTTCCTATGTATTACCCAGACCTTGTGATATCCCTGAGGTTACCTGGATTTTTAAAATCCCTGGTGTTATCTTTTTTACTTGTCATTTGTTTATGCTTTGTAAAATAACACAGAACCTGCCCCATGTTTCTTTTTTTGGCTATTGGCAATTAGCTTAAACAGAAGTTTTTTTTTCTCTATACCTAAGGATAAAGATGAAAACAGCTAGTTGAAACCAAAAGCTTCAAAAAAAGGTGGTTGAAATCCAGGTAATCTCTGCCCATGTTAGGAGACTGACAAAATGTGTGTGTGTGTGTGTGTGTGTGTGTGTGTGTGTGTGTGTATTAGTAGTGGGGGTGGGATCTCTCCGCCTTCTCCTTGATAGGATCTGGGTTAGAATAGTCCTGATGCACACAAAGTAAATGAGGAGACTCTGGATTTTGTTCTTAAATCTTCGGTGCTCTGAGCATTTATACATCTTATCAGATGAGACTGGAGACTGGCCTCCAGCCCAAACTGTGTCCGCCTGCACCAGCAAGGAGTGATCAGCACAGCAATGGCCATTTATCTTTTGTCTCTGTCCTGGAGGGGGGCGTGGGGTTTGGGACGTGCACACTCTGTCTGAGAAAAGCCATGGGCCAGTGTTCCAGTGTGGTGGGTGAGCAATGCCAGCCTGCTCTACATCCCCCATAACCTTATCTCCAGTCCCCCAAGTTAACAAGAACATGGAGGCAGGGCAGAACAAGTGCCAGACTGGGGGCCAGGCCACCCGGGTTCTTGTCTGACCTCTGTTATCATCTTTATCAGATCTCTGGGTCTCTGTTGAGAGTTATGAGTTTCCTCAAAAACAAGGAGGGTCATTCATTTTAACTAACATTTGGTGAGCACTTAACATATACTCTGCCTTGGATCCTGGACAAAAATAAAAGGCAGGATTCCTTTCCTCAAGGGGTTTAAGGTGAAGAACCAGGGCAGATATAGACAAACTTGTAGACAGATAATAGCAATTGAATGCGGTAAGTTCTTAACCCTAGTATAAACAGTACTGTCAAAGCCTAGAGGGGAAACCACCAGGTCGATTTAAGATTGCTTCAGCATAGCCATTAAAAACATATACTTTCAAGCCAGACCGCTTGGGTTCAAGACCTGGATTTGCCTTTATAGGCTGTGTGACCTTGAGCCAGTTCTTTGACCTCTCTATGTCTCATTTTTCTCATCTTTCAAATGAAGGTGATAATCGTACCTACATCTTCATATTATTCAAGCAGTTATGACAGTGCCTGGCATGTAATGGGCCCTACCTATATTCATATATTATGGTAATGTTCTAGAATTCTTACAAGTCCTTGGGGCTGCAAAGGAACTACTAAATGAAAAGGAATCCTTAATTTAAAAAAATGAAATGCATTTCATAGAGAATGAAGATGAATAAGCATATTCCGTGCTTATTAGGAATCAGTTGGTTCACTAACATCTCTGCTCCCCTGAATGCCCATAAGTCAGGCCCAGGCTGCCAAATAGCTTTCGGCATGGTTAGGGGTGTTCTGCATTAAGACTAGGGAAGGACCATTCTTTGATCTGCAGTGGGCTCCTGGGAACACACACAAAGAAGCTAAGCATCCCCTTGCCCACCAGGCTCAGGCCGACCGTGGGAGAGAACAGTCAGCCTCACTGGCTCCAGCGCCTGAGAGGGAAAACAGGAGGGTGGGTGGGTCTTTGTACTGGGAAGTTGCAATGGAGGCAAAATGTGGCCCTGGCAGGAACAAGAGCCAAGCGGGGGCTGGATGTCAGCGGGCTCAGGCTGAGTGCAGGCAGCTGTGGGCTTCTGGGGACAGTCCTTCCGGGAAGTGGGAGTCCAAGAGAGAAAGGACAGAGGTGCTGCAGACTGAGCTGGACTTTTGATAAGGAATTTGGGAGGAAGGAGACCACGTTAGTTAAGTAGTGAGAAGGACAGGACACACTTGAGACATGCATGGAGCAGAGATGGTCAGACTCATGGGAATAGGGATGCACTAGGAAATATTTAATAATCAGCTCCCTTCGGGGAAGAGAGACAGAGAGGGGGCTCCTTTCTAGAAACCTGCTGATTTCCCTAGTATAAATACTACCTGACTATAAATACGGGCCAGCTGTGGCTGACTTCAAGCTACCAGTGTGATGTCACCAGATACGGAGTTGGGGAGAGTTGCAGGGTGGCACCCTATTGTACATGCTTCCCTCCCACCCCCCGAAACATGCAACAGAGACACAGGTAACCTCAAGTGCCAGAAGAAGGGTAAAACGGCGTAAATGGGTTAAGGAGTTATGAGTTTTGAGTTTTTCTTGCCTTTGTTTGAACATAATTTATTTAATTATAAATTTCTACAATTTCATTAACAAAATGACCATCATTTATAATGGGGTTCCAAAATTCCTGAAAATTTAACAGTTGGCTTTTGAAAGCTGCTTCAAGCTGGCTCTAAAGCATATCAATTTTCTTCATGATAAACTAGGAGCCCCCTTATCATCATGCTGTCTAGATCATAGGGTTCTTATGAGGATCAGGAAAGTATGTGAAAGCCTTTCAGGAACTGTAAGCAGCATATAAATATTATATACCAAAAAAAAATTATTCTCAGGAGAAGGGTATAACCTAGTAGTTGAGAAGGCAGTTTCTGGAGCCAGGCTGCCTAAGTTGAATCCTGACTCTGCTCTTTTTTAGCTGTGTGACGTTGGGCAGATCCTTGCCCTCTCTGAGCCTCAGTTTTCTCATCTGTAGAATTTCTGAGAGGCTTAACTGAGTTAATATTGTAAGGCACCTGGAACCATGTCTAGCACATGGTGTTAGTCACTCAATCGTGTCCAACTCTTTGCAACTCCATGGACTGTAGCCTGCTAGGCTCCTCTGTCCATGGAGTTCTCTAGGCAAGAATACTGGAGTGGGTTGCCATTTCCTACTCCAGGGGATCTTCCCAAGCCAGGGATTGAACCTGGGTCCCCTACATTACAGGCAGATTCTTTACCATCTGAGCCACTGAGCACATGGTAAGCACCATTTAAACATTGACTAAAACTGTTTTCAACTTGAATATCAGTAAGCCCTCAATTCTTCCAGAACCAGAAAGTCTTTTAATTGGGGAACCCAAGAGCCTGGCCTCCACTCTGCTGCTTGGTTTTAAAGGGACAGCTCTCCTCTATGGTAATAAAATTGCTACTTTGCTAACAGCCAATGCTTTTTAGATAATGAACCCTGAGGCCTATTGTGGAGATAAAGATGCTGTTAGAATCAGATTCCATGTCCACTCACCGCAGTAGTGGGGGGGGGGGGGTGGCAGGGGAAGCAGGGAGCAGGGAGAGCTATCTTATTACATGCCTGGCTGGCTCAATTACTTCAGTCCTGACCTAGGCAGAGTCCCACAGTTCCAGGGACCATTAGCTGTCCTGCAGAACCTGTGTCTCGTTTTCTGTCTTAGGACAGGAAATGGAAGCAAAGCCTGCTCCCCACAGGCCCCAGGGCTGCCCAGGGTAAGAAGGTAGACAAACGGGTTGAGAGAGCTGGAGGACAGCTCAAGGCAGGAGACAGGAGCCGTGGCTGCCACTCCTTCAGGGAGTCTGGGATGTGAGGCAGAAGGTTCTCAGGCAAAGTCAGGGACAGATTTGGTGGTGGGGGTGGAGAGGAAGGTGGTCGGGAAGGTGGTCAGGGTCTCCTCGTCAGGAACAACACAGTCAAATGCCATGAGACAAGCGTAGAAAGGCAGAAGCAAAGAAGAGTTAGTCTACAGGGAGAAAAAGTCAAGGCGGGCTGCTTGGGCCAGGTTTTTCCAACGAAGGCACTGGCAACCATTGCAAGAGTCCTGACTCCATGGAGTGAGTCAGAACCAGCATTCCCTCTTTCTTAGCAAACTACAAAAAGGCATATACTAGACATAACTAGTGTGGCATAGACTGCCTGGGCACTCATCGATCCCACTTCCTCTTCCTTGGGTGCTCAGACCGTGTTTCACGGTGGCCCTTACCGTTAGGGTGGAGCCTGGTTATTAGTTTCTGGCCGTCGAATGCAGGCAAGCCAGATAAGCCATGAAATCCCCTGAAGACTCTGTGTGTGTCTCCCTGTCTCTGTTTCTCTCCTCCTCTCGCTCCTATCTACCACAATCCTGTGTTGAAGATGGTGGCATCATAATATGGAAAGACCCTGGCTCCCTGGAGTAGGAAGGAGGCCGCGAAGTAGAGCTGCCTGATCTGTACTGGGCTAGGACATGAGCTTGAGAGAAACTTTTATTTTGTTACGCCACTGAGATCTAGGGCTTTAGCGCCTAAGCATTGCCCTGACTAATAAAAATAACAAAATGAATTGGAATGGAATGGAAAGGAAGGAATATAATGGACTAAATTAGAATGGAATGGAATACAATAGAATAGAAACTATCAGAGTGCACTGCAGTTAATAAAAAGTAAATTTGTAGAAACATTTCAGCTCATATATGTACTACTTCTCAATATGTTTCATTTTTTGCTGAAGGAAGAAGTTAAAAGTTTTGAAAATCACTGCCTTAGAGCTAGAAGGAGGTTTGTGGGGTTTGATAGAAGAATAAGCTTTAGGTAAGATGGGGGTTGCTTATTTACTACCACCCCTTTAAGGAAGGTGCTGTACCCCTTCTTCTGCCTAGTTATAGTAGAAGATTGTTATTTGTGCCTGCCCATCTCTTTTCTCTTCCAGTGGGATAGCATCTCAGTCTTAGTCCAGATAGTTTGTCTGGGGCTGGCTCTACTGAGATCAAGGTGGGGGACACATGTATGAAGCCTGGAAAATCAAAGTGTTTCATTCCTGGAGGCGCAGTGGTGGTTCAGGATTGAACACAGGACCCAAGCTGGTCCACTCAGAGGTGAAACTGGGACTTTGCCTGGAGTGATAAAAGTAAGTACTTTGTTTCCCCTGGTTGTGGAGTGGGGATATAAATCTGAAACTGCTGACGGCCATCCTGCCATCACAGGGGAGAACTTGCCAGAGAATAGAACCGTTACTGAAGGAGGCAGAGCTAGAGATCAAACAAGACCAAGTCCTGATGACATCATTTGAATCCCTAGATCTAGCCATGCCTGAAGTCATCTTTGTAGTTTATAGTTGAGTCAAGAAATTTAGTTCTTGGCTTCTATCAGATTGGGTTGAGTTTTTGACAGTTGTAACTGAGCGTCCTGAAGCTGTGGTCTTCCACATATTTAAGATGTCTCTTCCTGGGTAAAATGGGCCTCAGAAAAGAATTAAAGTGGAAAACAGCTGGTCCTCAGGCTCCTCCAGGCTTTGCCAAGGAACAGTGGTTTCAATCACAGAAGAATCAAGCGTCCACATATGGAAAAACTATAAGGTAAAATCAAGGAGAAACTTTTTTTTAATTCTTGTTTTCTGTTTTGAGAGGATGAAGAACAGATGAATGCCATTACAACTACTAATATATTTCTTTTCATTTATTCAACAAACATTTATTGAACACCTTCCATGTGCTGAAACCTATGTTAGGCCCTGGAGACTACATTGAGTAATAACAGAGCAAATTCTTTGTAAGAGCTCACTGTTCTAGGAACTTTGTGATTATTAGTGTTATTTGCCTTTTACATCTGCCCAGGCAGATAACTATCACTATCTCCCATTGTATAGATGAGAAAACTGATGCACAGTGGGATTAAGTTAGG
Source organism: Ovis aries (assembly GCF_016772045.2). Classification (NCBI taxonomy): domain Eukaryota; kingdom Metazoa; phylum Chordata; class Mammalia; order Artiodactyla; family Bovidae; genus Ovis; species Ovis aries. The sequence goes on along the minus strand of NC_056080.1, from coordinate 16,213,164 downwards.
AAGAAGCAGAACTTGTGTTGAACCTTGGGATGCTGACTTCAGGTCTGAGTCTTAAAACCACTGAACCACATTGCCATGGTCCTTACTCTAAGCTCATAGTGGTTTCTACAAAGGACCATCCCCAAAGTCTCCTAGGCTCTCTAGTCTGAATTAGAATTTACTTTAACAAAGTCTGACTTTGACTTGAACTGCAGCATCACTTGTTGAATTCCAGGCACTGCTCAACTTACCTTTGTGAAATTGATCTATTAACTCTTAATATATGTGACCCTGTATGGGGAAGGGAGGATAAAAGGTCACTTAGAAACACAGTATAGTCTAATGGTTAAGAGCACAGTTCGGGGACTCATCCTAGACACTGGATTCAGATCTCTACTCAGCCATTTTCTAGCTGTGTGACATTGCAGAAGTTACTGACCCTCTCTGAGCTTCTGTCTCTTCATCTTGGAGATGGGGTTAATGATTCCAGTTCGTCTGGTGGTTGCACAACTGGAATAAAGTAATGAAGTGCCTGGGGCAGAGTCAGCACCCAGTAAATGCTGGTTGTTATAGCTCTTCGTCTTTGGCTCCCAGCTCCCTATTTGTTACAGGAGGAGTTGGGCAAGATAGTCTCTGAGGTCTCTGCTGGCATATGTTTACGTGACTAGAATTTTCCAGATGCTGATTTGGGAATGGCAGATTCCCATTGTCAAGGTTTTTCTTCTTAAAGAATCCTTTTCTGTTGTGTCTCAGTAAAATTGGGCTTTTTGTGCTAGTTTGCAACCACAGGAGCTTTAAGCCTTTCACATGACATCATAAGTTGGTGCCCATAAAAGCAACGAAACACCATATACCAAAGCAATGAGGAAGAGAATTCCAGGGACCAATGGCTCTAATCCAAATCTGGACATTCTCCAGGGGAGGAGAGGTGGCTTCCCGTTCCTTGACTCCTCTAACAATTCTGAAGACATCCCACCCCCAAGCTAGAGGAGGTAACATTGGAGGCAGAGTATGGAGTAAGCAAGAACAGGGGAGGGGAAAGGAAAGATAGCAGGATGGGGAGAGATGGGGGGAGGGGAAAGAGATAGAAAGACTAGAAGTCATCTAGGAGAATACAGAGAAAGAGCAGCTGGGCAGGCAGACTGAGGAAGTCAGCTCAGACCTCACCATGAAATGTTCAATCTGTTCTGGTAGAACTTGATTTCTAAAATGGTCTATTGGAAACCATGCAGCAAATTCAAACATAGGAGACTGTATCGGGCTGAAGAAGAATGAATGACCATAGAATGCTCCTTAAGCGCACAAGTATCATAATACCGTTGAACTTATTTTCCATTCTGCAGGTCTTTTACAAACTGTGATTTCCTTTATTGCTGCTGCTGCTGCTAAGTTGCCTCAGTTGTGTCCGACTCTGTGGGACCCCATAGACAGCAGCCCACCATGCTCCCCCGTCCCTGGGATTCTCCAGGCAAGAACACTGGAGTGGGTTGCCATTTCCTCCTCCAATACATGAAAGTGAACAGTGAAAGTGAAGTTGCTCAGTCGTGTCTGACTCTGAGCGACCCCATGGACTGCAGCCTACCAGGCTTTTCCATCCATGGGATCTTCCAGGCAAGAGTGCTGGAGTGGGGTACCATTGCCTTCTCCGGATTTCCTTTATTATTGAAACACAAAACCAAATACAATGCAAACAAAAATAGGTAAAAATGACTGAATGTCTATATTCCTCAGAGTGACCCTCTCCAATGGGATGAATTTTCCTTCCTTTCATTTATCCATTGCTTTATCTACCAATCACTCATGGGGCATCTACTCTGTGCCATGTCCCAAGTTAGATGATAGGGATTCAGAGATAACTATGACACAGTTCCTACCCTATAAAAAGTAAAAATGTGGTGCCTGTTTTGACACTCCTCCCATCTAGAGGTGGGTGACCATATCTATTCTCCTTGAATCTTATCTGGTTCTAATGACTCACTTATAACCAATAAAATGAAGTAGAAGTAATACATAAGGTTAAGTTATAAAAGGTGATATAAAAGTTTCTGCCTTGCTTTCTGGAGCATTCACACTGCTATAAGAGAAGTCCTACCATCATGACCCCACCCACCATGGTGTGAGGAAGCCCAAACAGGTACACAGAGAGGCCATGTGTATATGTTCTGATAAACAGATACACCAGCCAACAGCCAGGACCTACTGCCAGATGTGGGTGAAGATCCTCCAGGTGCTTCTAGCCCCCAGGCAATCAGTCACCTCTAACCACTGAGTCTTCCTAACTTAGGCCCCAAACAGCATGAAGCACAGGCAAGGCATCCCCACTGTGCCCTGTTTGAACTACTGACTCACAGAACCCATCAGTGGGCATAATAAGAGTGTTGCTTTATGTTGCTACGTTTTGGGATAATTTGATAAACAGCAGTATACAGAATGCTTTGTAGTGATTGTTAAAGTCCCAAATAAACATGAAAACACAGTTATTCAATTAAACCACCATGGTCACCACCACCAGAGGTGTTCATCACTTGCCCACTTGTGATATTCACTGGCGCTTATGCACAGATTTTAAAGAGTGTCCTCAGGAAGTTGACAACCTGAGATGGGCATACCCACTCAAGGAACTTAACACTTGAGAACTGGAATGTGTCAAAGGGACTAAAACTCTGGCCCTTCAAGGTTTATCACCACTGACTTTACTTTTCAGTTTTAGATCTATAATCCAGTTGATCCATTTGGCACTGGTACTGGTATTTGTATTTGGTGTATCAGTGGCCAAGACACAGTATGGTTTACATATGTCTACCCCATTAATCCAACACCATTCTTTGCAAACATCATCCTTTTCCCATTGTTCTGTCATGAATCATTTTTCATAAATCAAGTGCTCACATCCCTGTTCTGGATACTTGATTCTGATTCATTGATCTCTTTGATTTTCTTAGTGCCAAAACCCACAATGTTTTATATATTAGAGCATTGTAATAAAGCATAATTTCTAACAGTAAAAAAGAAGGTTTATCAATGCAACAACCTAAAAATGCAATGAAAGCCCTTCTCATACCATGATTCAGGAATATGCCAACTACTTAAACTCAATTCCATATTCCATCAGTCCATCTTTTCATAGACCCCAGATACCCACCCTTGATAACCATGCATCAAAGAAAATACAGTTCCACCACAGACTCATAAAATGCTAAATCTAAAGGAGATTTGCAGTCACAGTCTTGTCTAATGAGGAAATTATTGTGATCCAGAAAATCAGGTGCCTTATCCAGGGAAACACAGCTAGCTAGGGGCCAAGCGCCAGGGGCCAGGCCCCTACCTTGTTTCTATACAGTCTCTTCTCCATGGATGTCAGGGAAGGCATTGTACTCAGGGTGGCATTGTGTAGAAGTTCCAGACATGGGTCACGGGGCCTGGCAGAACTGATAAGGATCCCAGTTCTGCTCCTTAGTGATGGTGTGAATTTGGCCAAGTTGCTTCACTGAGCCTCTGATTTCTCATCTGCAAAATGGAGGATACTTATGAAATTTACCAGCCAGGGTTCATTATGGGAGTTCGTTGAGTCAATGCACAGAAAGCACATAGCATCTTACCTGGTTCAGTTTGTGGTAAGCACTCATAAAATCCAGATCTCTCAAGAATGAAACATTCTGGCCTGTACCTTAAATAAGTGGACTCTCAGCTGAGTGAAGAGGTTTGGCTAATTATTTTCTAGTTTGAGGATGGTTGAAGGTTTTCGAGGCCGGCGCTGCCATTGCTGCTGGTCTCACTTGAGTACCTGTGAGGTTGCTGCATACTCACCTCTCCTCCCTAGATACGGACACATAACTGCTTGGCTGTCCCTTTGGAGACATTCCCCTCCGCCTGTGAATGATGTTTCAGCTTCTGCAGGTATAATGCACCTCCATCCGATTCCTTCCCCTCTTGAGTCTCCTTGTCACCCCTCAGAATTGAGGGCTCCCTGTGGGTGTCTATGGGGGCTGCCGTGCCATCAGTTTCGTGCCGGTGGAGCCTCACAATGCAGCCCTGGGGCAATAAAAGTCCACCTGCTCAGCTCTGGCACCTGGCACCTCAGAGCACCCTGGGGACCTCAGATCCTGGTGCAACCTCCAGAGCTCAGCTATAAAGCAAGGGAGAGAAGTGGTAGGGGCCCAAAACAGAAGCAGCTGAGAGGACAACCCAAGTGAACATTACCATCCAGGTGTGCAAGATGGATGTTACACCAGGAATGGTACCAATTACTGGAGAGAAAGGGTTAAATCTCCTTTTGGCTCTCTGAAGTCTGGGCAGGTGTTTGCAAGCATTTCTTACAAATGTACAGTGTGCCAGGTATTGTCTGAAGCCCACCACTAGGGTACAAAGATGAACAAAAATGGCAACACCCCTGCTTTCCCCACAGACCCAGAAACAGTGATAGCATAGGGTACTCAATACTGAATTTGCCAAGTGGGTAACAACAGCAAGGGACATAGAAGACATGGCTGTTGGTGCTGTTGAAACTAGAGGAGGGGGTGAGCAAGTCTTCATAGGAGAGGTGACATTCTAAGTGGGTGCTCAACAGTGACTAGGGATTGGCTAAAAGAATAAGTGAGATTCAGGCCTAATGAATGGCATATGCGAGAGGATAGTGGTCTGAAAGATTGTGGAGTGTTCGGGGGAATACAAACCACCTGCTGGAAGAGATAAAGGTGCGGAGGATGGTGTAGAGCCAGACTGGAGAGCCCTTGGCTGCACGTGCAGTCAGAAGTTTGTCCTGTATTTCACAGGCAAAGGGAAGCTACTTATGACTGTTGAGCAGGGGAATGGCGTGCAGTTTTGTATTTCAGAAGGATAACACTGCTCCCAGGGTGGAGGTTGAAGCAGAGAGGCCTGAAATAATTGCAGGGAGAGCATTCAGCAGGCTCTAGCTTCATCTAGGCCGGATGGGAAGGGAGCTTCCATGTGGCCAGGCCCTCCAGGGGAGGGGCTGGTAGAGCTGCATGTAGCAACAGCCTGAGCAGACTTAATGCACATCCCTTCTGGATCCCCCAGACTCTGACCAGCAGTAAGTTCTCCACATACATTTGTTAAAAGTGAAGTTGCTCAGTCGTGTCTGACTCTTTGCGACCCCTTGGACTGTAGCCCACCAGGCTCCTCAGTCCATGGAAATTTCCAGGCAAGAGTACTGGAGTGGGTTGCCATTTCCTTCTCTAGGGAATCTTCCCAACCCAGGGATTGAACCCAGGTCTCCTGCATTGCAGGCAAACACTTTACTGTCTGAGCCACAAGGGAAGCCCACATTTGTTAAAGGTATGCACAAATGAGGGATGTCCTGTCCCCCAAGGATTCCCCATGGTGTGCATCAGCGAACTCACGAGACCCCAGATTGTGCTTGGATCTTGACCTTCTGATGCAGAACACAGAGGGTTCAGTCTGCCACAGAGCAAACCGAGACTGGCGTTGTTCTGCTCCTGTCACTCTAGGTAGCAAAAAGCACGTAATTTAGGAGGAGCAAAGAAAATAGACTATCAAGATTACTCAGCATTCACAGATTTTGTGCAGAGGTCAGCAATATGGGAGTAGAAACCAGTCAGATGGTTTTAACCATCACACCAAAATGCTACAGTTACAGGTGTTTGCTGGCCTCCACGCTTGTCTCTTACAATTCCAGGGTCCATTCAGAGCTGTTAGCTTACCTTTGTGTCTTTTACATCCCTCCTGCTCCCCAGAAGCAGATCCAGGGACAAAAATTCAAATGCAAGTTGGTTATTTGGAAGGCAGTCCCAGGAAACACTGGTGGGAAAGTGGAGTAGTTCGAAGAGAAGGGAAGGGAGCCATAGCTGCGTGCGATAATAATCAAGGGCCCGTCATGGGCTCCTGGAGATCAATCCCAGGGGCGTCTGGAGGAGAATATTGATCATGCTGCAGAGTTTTCCTGCTGGTGGATGAGGAAGCTGGGGTATTTCTCCACCAGCAATTTGTCATTGTTTGAGGCCTGCTCTCAGGGGCACTGACTCTGCAGCACTTCCATCTTGCCCTGAGCACCAGCTAAGTGTGTTCTCCTGGACAGTTACAGATGTTTGCAACAAGCAGCCTTGGGAGTGTAGAGGGAGGAGGAGGATATGTGGGGATGTCAATAAGTTCTGTTACGGGTGCCTATAATCACAGGGAGGGCAGCCAGGTCCACCCTCAGGAGAGTCTTCAGTCCTGAGTTCAATGGAAATGCACTGCTCTTTTCATTTGGGGTATTGAGGTGCACATGTCAGGAGGCTGGATTTTAAAAAACTTTTTCTTTGTGTCTCATTCAAAGTGCAAATCACATTATCACTTGAACTTCGGCATCTCTTCTAGCTTGTAGCTGGGTGGATGGTAGGGTAATACATGGCATGGCTGGGGTGTAGGCTTTAGTATCCCTGCCATTTCCTTCTTCCAAAGCCACTATTTTGGGGGCTGCTTGGTCAATAAATTTATTGCTGTCTTAATCCAAAAAATCTTCATAGAAAAGTGTGATTTGCTTTACCAGCTCTCAGCAGCCCATTCCTGACTGCTAAGGAAGCTTGCCTTCCAAGCTACTCAATATCTATTCTGGGCAAGTGACGTTTTGGGATGGTTCTTCTTTTTAACCTCTTTCTTAAGCTTCTTATCATAGACTGATTCTCTCATATAGCAGCATGAGCTTTCTCATACCTCTCCTCCATCATGTCTGGAGGTACATTTTTCTTTATGTATTAAAAAAATTGTTTCTTATAAGCATCTTCATCTTCTTCAGTTAGGTAATGCATGTCATCTACAATGGTTTGAGCCAGGATGTGATTCTGGAGTACTCCTGCATTGAATTCCTTGCTTTCTGAATCATAACCAGGGAACCATTAGGTACTATGAGGGATAAACAAACCTCCATCCACAGCACCCTTCAGGATCCCCCAAATTTTATTTCTAGTGTTAGATCTGGCAAGATTCTGCATCCAAATTTGAGGTGAAGGCACCAGGTTGACCATCAATGCTTTCCATATTGTATTTATCGCTGGACATCTCCACATGGCCATCATAGATCTTGTCCATGCCAAACTGATCGAGAAGCCTTTGGACCATCGGTGGACCAGTACAATATGCTGCAGCATAATTTGTCAGGTCAGCCTTCTCGCCATACTTTGGGAGTTCATGGGCATTAGCTGCACAGACTGTCGTATCTCCTTATACACAGGCATAAGCAATCTGACAAATGATTGTTGGTGATACGAACTTATCTTGTATTGGGATGTATTATACATATTTTTGTCCTGGATTACCAAGCGTTTCCTGGCATAGCAGTCAGTTTTACTCTCTTGTCTTCTTCTAAGTTTCATTTGGTACCTTTCGAAGTAGGTCTTATTCTTTATAACCTTGACAAACCCCTTCCTGCAGAACAGAGACCCATGTCTGCAGCTCACCATAGATCTGCAGCCTCCAATGCCACTTTGAACAAACAGGCAGATACCATGGAGCAGCCAGATGATTGCTAGCTAGTGTAGCCAGATATGTCTCCTAGCGCACCGCAGTCCCTGTAGAACAGAGTGCCATGCCAGAGCTGCTGCTCCTCAGAGACCTTGGGCCAGGGCTGGGCAAACCAGTGAGACTGAGAGTCACCTGGAGCATGTGTATAAAACGCGGTTCTTGAGCTGCACTCCTGAGACACTGATTCAGGAGGTCTGAATTATGACCTAGGAATCTACATTTTCGACCAGACTTCCAGGTGATTCAAAATAAAGTCCAGAGTGTTCAAAGAACAGACTCCTTATCTACAAACTGCACAAGAGAAGGTATCAGTAGACCTTAGTTAAAAACACGGGGTGGAGGAGGGATCCTGAAAGTTTAACTCTCCATTACCTCGGATGAATATCCCTACCTCCTACATGCATGCTTGCTCTTGGGGAAAAGGGACATTGCGTGGTGGCTGCACACTCCTCCACATGCCTTCAAGATGAATATGACATATCCACGTTTGCTCTATTAAAAGACACTAAGCAAATGGGAAAGGTCTACATCAACCCTGGCTTAGAATTCAGGTCATTCCCAGCCTCTGAAGAGAAGACTAGACAACTTCATATGAATAATAAACTCTCTGGAGACCCTTAGTTCCACCCAGTAATTTTCAATGCTCGGGACAGGCATGATCCATTGTCTCAGATTTCCAGCCCTCTGCAGAAGCCTTCAGCCACCCCCTCTCCCAGATTTTTGACTGCCCTGGCATTAACATGGTTTCGCTGGACATAAATTTCTTAGGAAATATAAACTGAGCTAGAGAAGAGCTTCTTCTCAGTATGTGTGTGTGTGTGTGTGTGTGTGTGTGTGTATGTGTGTGTGTGTGTGTGTGTGTGTGTGTGTAAAAACAGGATCTCCTTATTCCTATGCCATAAATTAGGCTGTTGGAAAGGAAGATGGTAGCTCTCTTAGGTCATCAGGATATGCTTTGGGACTGTACTTATGCAACAGGAGAAAGGCAGTTACTTAATAAATCTCAGAAGGGGCTTTCATTCGGCTTCCTCGGCCCACCGATTTGATTCTGTTCACTTCATGATGTACTTCTATATTTGCATTCACCATCTAGCAGGCACTCTTTACTTTTGCTTTCACTTCAATCTGCATCCATGAATTACCCATAGATACTCAGATCTCTAAATCATAGGGTGAGTTAAGGTCATGGATTCAATTAGGAATATGACATTGAAGGTGAATTTCTTAGAGCAGCTCTTCGTAATAGTTTGAGGGGCTCCCAGGCCCATATGAAATGCCCACAAAAGTGTGGACCCTCTTCTCAGAAAAATACAGCTACAGACAGCATTTTGCATACAGTTGTGTAGAAATCTACAACTCATACCAAAAAAAAATAATAATAATCCCAATTAGACATAAGAGGCTGCAGTGGGAGGAAGAGGAGGGGCAGAATAATGAAGAAGGGCCAGTCTCAGGTAAGCACCTCTGTGTTGATAAAAGTGATATAACACTAGCTACTGTAACAAACAGCCCTCCAAACTTAATGGTGCCTTGTGGGTGTTCCTGGTCAGTGACTAAGTGACTTTCCCATGGCAAGTGGGTGACTCAGGCTTCTTCCACCTTGTAGTCCTGCCATCCTCCAGAGCCTCAGTCCTGTGCAAACAGCCAGCAGGAGGAGAAAGACCAATGATAAGGTACATTTACTTCTTCAAAATCCCAGCCCGGAAGTGCTGCCTCCCACCTCCAGTCTTATTTCGTTGATGGGGACTGGTTACAGGGCCACATATGGATGGAAATAGGGATGGAGAATGCACCCCCTGTCTGGGTAGCCATGCCCTAGCAACAACGCCATGGAAAGGGGAGCATGAGATTTGGTAGGCAGAAAGCTGTATCTCTTCCTAAGCATTGCATGGGCTTCCCTGGCAGCTCAGTGGCAAAGCCACCTGCCAATGCAGGAGATGCAGGTTTGATCCCTGGGTTGGGAAGATCCCCTGGAAAAGGAAATGGCAACCCCTCCAGGATTCTTGCCTGGGAAGTCCCATGGACAGAGAAGCCTGGTGGGCTATAGTCCATGGGGTCACAAAGAGTCAGACATGACTAAGTGAGCACGCACACAAGCACTGCATGCAAGTGAAATCAAGTTAAAATAAATGGCAAGGATGGCCTGGAGAGGGAAAGCGGACACCAAAAGACAGTAAGAAGCTTCAGGTGTGTTTACAATAAGGCAGCTGTGGCTCCATCTTACTGATAGCAAGTAATACGATAGCAGATAAATTGCCTTCCAGTCTCAGAACTTTCTAGAACCAGATGATCGAGCCCCTCCTTCTTTCTTTCGTCTTACATATAAACAAAAGTGCCAGTTCCAGAAGCAATTTCCCATATTTATAATGGATGCTTTGTACCTATCCATGTGAACCAGAATTTGGTTGCTTAATTGGGAAAAAAACCGTGATAGTTAAAACAAGGAATCATTGAAAAACTGGTATATACAAACTAGATATTTTATTTAACTTAAAACATGTAAATATATATTCATTCACTAAGCTTTTGATGTATAGCCAAGTCATTTTCTTTGAATATAAATCTGCTGATGGGAGTTACAGGCTTTCCTTCTCTCATGAGCTGTACCTAAAATACAGTCTATGATTTCCAGTTTTGAAAGGGGAGCAAGAGTGTAAGACATCTGTGAAACAAGCTCAATGTGTAATCCTCCCAATTTTTAAATGATTTTCAATCTTTTACAATTGTCTGGCACATACATAATTCAACAGTAATTTTTGTCTATTTTTTAACTCAAGTATAGTTGGTTTGCAACGTGTTAGTTTTTGATGTACAGCAAAGTGACTCAGTTATATATATTTACACATATGTATACACAAGTTTTATATATATAAACATATACGTATTCTTTTTCATATTATTTTCCATATGGTTTATTATAGGATATCTAATATCCCTGCGTTATTATACAGTAGGGCCTTGTTGTTTATTTATTTTGTATATAGTAGTTTGCATCAACTAATTCCAAACTCCTAATTTGTCCCTCAACCAGTCTCTTTCCCTTTTGTAACCATAAGTTTGTTTTATGTGAGTCTTTTTCTGTCTTGTAAATAAGTTCACTTATATTATATTTTGGATTCCACGTATTTACATAAGAGATAGATTATGGTATTTTCCTTTGTCTGACTCACTTCACTTCGTATGATAGTCTCTAGGTCCATCCATGTTTCAAATGGTATTATTTCAATCTTTTATGACTGAGTAATTTTCCATTATATATATGTGCCACATTCTTTATCCATTCATCTGCTGGTGGACATTTAGTTTGCTTTCATGTATTAGCTATTATATTAATAAATACTGCTGCTATGAACATTGGGATGCATGAATATTTTCAATTTAGGGTTTTCTCCAGATATATGCCCAGGAGTGGGAGTGCTAGCTCATATGAAAACTCCATTTTTAGTTTTTTAAGGAAACTTCATACTGTTTTCCCTAGTGTTGGCACCAATTTACATTCCCACCAACAGTGCAGGAGGGTTCCCTTTTCTCCACACACTCTCCAGCATTTATTATTTGTGGACTTTTTAATGATGGCTTTTCTCACTGGTGGAGGTGATACCTCATTGTAGTTTTGATTTGCGTTTGCCTAATAATGAGCAATGTTGAACATCTCTTCGTGTGCCTGTTGGTCATCTGTAAGTCTTTTTGGAGAAATGTCTTTTTAGGTCATCTGCCTATGTTTTGATTGGGTTATTTGTTTTTTTTGTTGTTGTTGTTGCTGAGTTGTATGAGCTGTCTGCATATTTTGGAAGTAAAGCCCTTGTAGGTTGCATAGTTTGCAAATATTTTCTCTCATTCTGTAGGTTATCTTTTCATTTTATTTATGGTTTCCTTTGCTGTGCAAAAGCTTATATATTTGATTAAGTTCCGTTTGTTGATTTTTGCTTTTATTGGATTTGCCAAAAACTTCATTGGGGCTTTTCTATAACATATTATGGAAAAACTCAAATGAACTTTTTGGCCTATCTGGTATTTCTATAGCCTTGGAAAACTGACCTAAGAAAACATTGCTGTGATATATGTCAGAGAATTCAACAGCATTTTTAGCTACCTGTTACTATTACATCTTTCCAAAATTTTCAACTTTGTTCCCAAAGAAACAACTCCTTTTGCATCCATATTTCATCAGTTCACATGTTGTTATTATGAAATTGTGAAAGTGAAAGTCGCTCAGTCGTGTTCAACTCATTGCAACCCCATGGACTATACAGTCCATGGAATTCTCCAGGCCAGAATACTGGAGTGGGTAGCCTTTCCCTTCTCCAGGGGATCTTCCCAACCCAGGGATCAAACCCAGGTCTCCCACATTGCAGGCGGATTCTTTACCAGCTGAGCCACTAGGCGAGCACAACAATACTAGAGAGGGTAGCCTATCCCTTCTCCAGCGGATCTTCCCAACTAAACATGACTAAATTTTAGTAACAAGTACAACTGAAACAATCATCATAAACCGGTTTGGAAGCAAGCAGAAACCTTGCTTGGGTCCTTGGTGTAGGACCCAGCCACTGGGAGCAGAAGTGTTGCAGTATTAGAGTGTGGCTGTGAGCATTCAGCGGGCCATGGACCTCAGTCTTTGTGTTTTGCAGAGGGAATAGGGTGCCTTGGCTTATTTGGCGTGGTTGTCAGCCTCCAAGATGGCCCACGATGAGCCTTGCCTTTTGGTATTGACACCCTTGTGTAGTCTCCTCCCACAGTGAAGTCATGGCTGGTCTGTGTCACCATTAGAATACGGCTGAAGTGTCAGTGGTGTGACTACTGAGGGTAGGTCACGCAGGGTGTTGGGAGAAGAGGCCATTATGCCGGCCGGCAGCACTGGCATTACTTGGGAACTTGCTAGAAGTGGGGCATCTCATGCTTTCCTGCAGGCATCCTGGCCAGTCTGCCTCGCTCTTGTTTGCAAACTCATCAAAACCCAATGATGTTTTCACACTACTTGAGGGTGTAGTTATAGCTCCAGGGGAAAAAAATACATTTTTCTGATGGTGGTATACCTAGGACACATGGCTTCCAGGGAGGGTGAGAAAGCAGAATGCTGTGTCCTGTTATTTACATCCCGAGACTCTCTGTGGGGTAGATAGGAGACAAGCCACAGTGAGCTGGGAGGCAGGATTTTTAAAGAGCAAAGAAGAGGCTGGAAGAGCCATTAATTATGTTATCACAAAAAAATATTTGGTGCTTTTTCTTAACATTACAGCTACCATTGCTGCTGGTAATGCCCTTTTATTTGTCCAGGGGGGTTTGCTCCCATTAGATTAGGTTAAGTGTCTCATCTAAGGCACAATAACAGATCTGGCCCCATGCTTTAGCTGCTGGCTGCGGTTGACTGATACCCAAGCTTTTGACTCCCTGCTGCGTATCTAAGCGGTACAAGCTGCAGTCAATGCATTTAATCTACATAAAAAGAACACAAATTGCACGTTAGCCTTTTTGAGTCCAGTAATCAGGTTCCCCCCACACACACACCTCTCCCCCTCACCCCACCCCTGCTCTACTGGACAATTTGAGGCACCGTTGTGTCACAAAATTTTTTTTCTGAGTCAGGTAAAAAGAAAAGTCTTTTGCATTTTAATTGCACTTGATCTGCTCATTGAATGACCCCTGTAATTTATATATTGTTCATAGTGAGTGCTTTCTGCAGTCCTGCTGTGCAGCTGATAACATAATTCATAGGCGCGCACCTTGGGCTCTGTGGGTAGTGGCCTGGCTTTTCTGTTCTTTCTGAGTTTGCAAAATTCTCTCCCTCGTCCTTCAGATTCAGGCAGCCATGGCTGATGTCAGTCACTATCTGCTTATGCAGGTGCAGCAAAAAGGCCGCTTTGAGCCCCAGCCCTCTCTGTTTACATTTAAAGATTGCCCTCTCCTAGCCAGCTGCCTGTGCTGTGGGCAGACCACTGGCTGTTTGTGATGCAGCTTCTTCCAATACCTCCCCGCATCCTGCAATGAACTGGCTTACACTAGAGCTATGAAAAGAACCACAAACACAAGTATCACGCACTCACAGGCTCACTACAGAGGCAGTGAGACTAGAGACCATTAGTAAATACGAAGGACATAGTAAACAGAGAATGCAGAGATGGCTTTTCTGAGTACATGAGATAGTTAGCTTTGGGGAATTAGAGCCATGCTACCTTGTGATTGGGGAAATACTCTAAGCAAGTAGTCACGCTGAAGCTGTATTCCACACTTTCTCCAGAAGGAGAAATGATGGAGTTGAGTTGGATTATTTTGGCCTATCTCAGGTTTTGCTTTAGTGGTTTTGTTCTCAAAAACTTGGAGGCATAAGAGACTAGATCCTTGCTGCTCAAAGTATAGTCCATGGTACATCAGAATCATCCTGACCTATGAGGGTTCTCAGACATGCAGAATCTCAGGATTTGTGTTCTAATGTGCACACCACCGTTTGAGAAGCACTGAGTTAGGCAACTGGTCTCAACACTGGCTGCGCATTCAAATAATCCTAAAACCTTGAAAAAAAATACTCATGCCTGGACCTCAGCCCCAGAGATTCTGATTTGATTGCTCTAGTATAGAACCAGGCTCAGAGAGTTTTTACAACCTACTCACATAATATAACATGCAGTCAAGGGCCAGAATCACAGGAGTATGCAAAATCTGAGAAAAGGATTCAAAGCAAACAGTTCTAAGCCTAAATCAGTGCCCCCACAGACATTTCCCCAACCCCCCACCCCCACCCCAGGCTCCCCTGGAACCAGCAGGATTTTCAGTGCAATTTAACTTGATGAGTATTTCTTCAGTGCTGCCTATGGGTTCATCTCACTTCACCTTAGAGGTCCACTCAGGCAAGCTGGAAGACAAAATCACCTTGTGAGCAATGCGCCATAGTACTGAGAGGTCATCTTGTGCATCCACTGGTGGCTCCATGGGACTCCAAGAAGGGGGCTTTGGAGACAGCTCTGAAACATGCTCCTTTATAGAAGTTGTAGGACACGCCAGTCTAGGTTCCTTAGAAGCAGTTTAAGGAATCCCTGTTTCATGGGAACGCATGATTTACTATTTTGGCATCTTTTTTAGCATATGTTTAGTGACCTTTTGGATTTTTTTTTTTATTAGAAGAGAGGCATGTGGCCCTTTGAAAAGGATTTTGGAATGGAATCAGAAGGCCTGGGTTCGAATTCTTATTTCACCACGAAGCTGTTTGTTATAATGTCTGAGATTCATGTTAAAATTCCTCACCAATTATAGATTGACATTGTGAGGCACACAGACCAGCCCTGCGGTGTGCATGCATGATTCACATCTGGGTTAAGCATTCTAAGCAGAGGAGTCACCCTCTAGAGGCTGCTGCTACAGCTATTTCTGCTATCTAACCCTTAGGGATGGCCCCCAAGTATTGAACCCTAAGTGTGCCCTTGCCCAACCATTGGTTTAGGGGGATTTCTTGTTGCCTGATGCTGGCTATAATGATAACATAATCCTTGTCATGCTATGTTGTGGTTATTGTGTCTATTTTTGAGTGAACCTGTCATGCATGGTGATAGAATATGGTTTGAGAATTGCTGTCTTCATAACCTTGTCCTGAGGCTGCAGTGGAGTAGCTAACTCATTTGCTCAAATCCTTTCTGCATTTACCATTAGGTACCAAAAATATTCTGATAGTTGAACATGAACAAATAGGCATGAATCAGCCACAGTCAAGTTGTGGGACCTTGTGTCTCACATCCATTTGTTATACATCTCTGGCTTTCAGAAATTTTAGTTTTTTAAAAATGGGAAGATCATCCTAAAGATTTTTTTCTTGCTTAAGATTCTAAGTTTCAAAAAATTCGAACATGAGGAAAAGCCAAAGACCAAGATACTCTCTGCTGCTGTAGATCTTGCTTTTGAGTCCCCTCTGTCCCCCTATCAGGCCCCCTCAATTGCAGCCCATACTGTGTGACTCTTTGCAATAATCCCAAGCCCTTGGGAAACTTAGCCCATGCTTGCCATTCTCTCTGTATGATCCCAATTAAGTCTGTGGACTGAAAATATGGAATTCTGACAAGGCTCTGAATGTTGCTAAATTAATAGAAATTTCTGGCAAAAAGAGAAGTGGAGGAGATGATACTTTACAGTTGTCTCACTTAGCAGGCTCCTTTTATTTTGAGAAACACTGGAAAAGGGGTTGTTTCAATTTAACGTTTTCCTTCAAGGGAACCTAGCAGTGGCACTCATCTCCCAGTGTGTGTTAAACGAAGCATCAAGTCCGATGACCTCGAGGCAAGCCCTTGCAACTTCTGCCTCGTGCTTTGTGGGGTCAGGGAAGCTATTGCAAGGAGCAGACCCCAAATGCTGAGGTTCAGTCACTCGCTTATTCCAGCAAAGGAGGAAGAACTGCTTTAATTGACCCGTTGGTAGATAGTTGTTCTTATTTCAGCCTCCTGAACAGCCTTGGTATCTTTCTATTGTGGCTTCCTAAGGATTCCTGGCATCGAGCCTTTTATAGCTGCTAATGAAGCAATTGTATTATTTTCAGTCAAGATCTGTGGCATGAAACAAAGAAGGGACTTAACAGAGCCATTTCTAGTGCACTTATTCAAAATAATCTCAACCTATTGGGGCCAAAAATAAGTGAGACCAAGACAAAGATCAAGCTGTTGCTGCAGTCTTGTGCAATAGCAGCTCCAGTGAGAAAACGCTGGGCAGCAAACCAATGGAGACAGTTCATCTCAAAGATTTTTCCTAAGAAAAATTCTTCAAGACATATGGCCCCCAGCTCTGAAGTTTTGTTTTGTGTTATATAAATGTTTGTTGAGCTTCAGCTTTGCTATGGGTTTTCTAAAAGAACTTACATTTATCTTAAAAGACAGTAATTACCTATTATTGTACCTGACTGTATTTTAAATAATGGGACTATTAAAACGTGAGAATCAGAAGTCTTGGTTAAAATGGCCGTGAAAGATAATCAGGAAGGGCTTATAGGCATTTAATTAGGTGATTTGGATTTTTAAATCACATCTACTTCTGCTTCATTGACTACATAAAAGCCTTTGAATGGATCACAAAAAACTGTGGAAAGTTCTTAAAGAGATGGGAATACCAGACCACCTTACCTGCCTCCTGAGAAACCTGTATGCAGGTCAAGAAGCAACAGTCAGAACCAGATGTGGAACAACGGACTGGTTCCAAATTGGGAAAGGGATATGTCAAGACTGTATATTTTCACCCTGCTTATGTATGCCGAGTACATCATGTGAAATGCTGGACTCAATGAAGCACAAGCTGGAATCAAGATTGCCAGGTCAGTCAGTCAGTCAGTCATTTCAGTCACTCAGTCTTGTCCGACTCTTTGCGACCCCATGAACTGCAGCACATCAGGCCTCCCTGTCCATCACCAGCTCCCAGAGTTTACCCAGACTCATGTCCATTGAGTCAGTGATGCCATCCAAACATCCCATCCTCTAGATTGCCAGGAGAAATATCAATAACTTCAGATGTGCAGATGACACCACCCTTATGGCAGACGGTGAAGAGGAACTAAAGAGCCTCTAGATGAAAGTGAAAGAGGAGAGTGAAAAGTTAGCTTAAAACTCAACATTAAAAAAACTAAGATCATAGCATCCAGCCCCATCACTTCATGCAAATAGATGGACAAACAATGGAAATAGTGAGAGACTTTATTTTCTTGGGCTCCAAAATCACTGCAGATGGTGATTGCAGCCACGAAATTAAAAGACGCTTGTTCCTTGGAAGGAAGGCCTTGACAAACCTAGACAGCGTATTAAAAAGCAGAGACATTACTTTGCCAACAAAAGTCCGTCTAGTCAAAGCTATGGTTTTTCCAGTAGTCATGTATGGATGTGAAAGTTGGACTATAAAGAAGACTGAGCGCTGAAGAATTGATGCTTTTGAACTGTGGTGTTGGAGGAGACTCTTGAGAGTCCCTTGGACTGCAAGGAGATCCAACCAGTCCATCCTGAAGGAGATCAGTCCTGAATATTCAGTGGAAGAACTGATGCAGAAGCTGAAACTCCGATACTTTGGCCACCTGATGCGAAGAGCCGACTCATTGGAAAAGACCCTGGTGCTGCGAAAGATTGAAGACATGAGGAGAAAGGGATGACAGAGGATGAGCTGGCTCGATGGCATCACCGACTCCATGGACATGAGTTTGAGCAAGCTCCAGGAGCTGGTGAAGGACAGGGAAGCCTGATGTGCTGCAGCCCATAAGGTTGCAAAGAGTCAGACACGACTGAGTGACTAAACAAAATTTGGCTACTAAATAAGTTCGTTTGTCTGCAGTTATATAAGGCTAAAAAGAACATTTAGTTTGTTTCTTTCAAGGAGTCTGAATATGAAACCCCAAGGATCCAAATGTTTTCCTCAAACCAAATGCAATGCTCTGTGAACTCAGGTCAAGACTTTTTCTTAGAAAAACATTTACTGAATATCCACTATATGCCCATTACTGTGCTAGGTTAAAAGTATATTCCCAAAATATGTAAGGGGTACAAATACACATTTGAGAACCACCAACTACCACCCTGATTTTGAAATGCATGATCAAGCTTCAGTGACAGCCACCCAGTACCCTAAGAGACCAGTAGAAATAGATGCAGATGCAGTGGTGAGCCATGGGAAGTGCTCTAGAGTTTGGAAAGAGGAGAGGTTGGAAGGCTCAGGGGTTCAACTTCTTAATTCACTCCATTCTCATCTCGTCTTCACTGTTCTTCTGTCTTTGAGGACATGGGTCTCTAGTCAGAAGTAAGTCAGTGGGTCATTGCATTGAATGTCTCAGCCACAGCTGTCCTTCAGAATCATCTGTAGAACTTAAAAAAATACAGATTTCCCAACCCCTGCCCAGATTTCAGAATCAAAATTACTAGGATGGGGTTAAGGATGCCACATTTTCAAAGCATTCCCCTCACAACTCTGATGGACATCCAATGTTAAAACTTACTAGACACAGAACAAGTGTACCCAGAACACTTTGTGCTAAAGGGCCAGAGAGCCATGAAAGAAATAGAAAGCCAGGTCCTTGCCTGCAAATGATATATCACAAACCAGAGGGGAACTTTAGGGAGAGAACAGAAAATAATAGAGGAAGTGAGAGGAAAACAAGTGATCCGGAAGGAAGACCATGGGACTGTGTGCTACATTTGCTGCTTCAGATGTAGTAATATTTAAGTTTTTATGCAAGCAGCCTCACTGCTGATATTTACTAAGTCCTGAAATCAGAGTACAAATTGAGGCCCAAATATATATCTAAACACTTAAAAGTTATAAAGCTAATGAACTGTTATCAAAACATGTCCATCCTCCTGCCTTGACAAATATACCTTTTCAAGACCTGGAAGACCAGGTTTGAATTTAAAGTTGCACCTCTTAGAGTTCCACACTGGATCATAATGGCATGGAGAGAGGAGGCCTGGGTTACCAGCCTGTAGCTCACCCACCCATCTCTTCCCTTATAGGCTCTACCCCTACTATAAGGAGCCTTGTGGGCACATGGACCAATGGGCTGGAGTGTCCACCTAAATTCTATTCACACGTCCCTGCAAACAGCTACTCCATGGCCTTATGTCTAGCGTATGGTATTCATACTGGCTACATAATCTGCCTTCAGGAGAAAGGACCCAGGGAAGAAGCCCATGCAGGTTCTGGAAGCTGGCTTGAGCCGTCTGGTCAGGGAATTTCAAGGTTCCCCTCACATAAACCATGTTTTAGAAAATTTTGACCTTGCTGGTTCCCCCTACATCCTGCAGGAAGGAGCCCAGCCATAGTGGAATTCTTGAATGGTCATGGCCAAGGATAGGGTCCTTCTTGATGAGATTTTAAAAAAATAGCACAGTGTACAGGTAGGAAAGTGGATGAGTCCTAAAAACTGTAGGCTTGGCCCACAGAAACATGAAAATCAGAGTGTGGTGAACAGTCCTAGAGAAGAATAAGTTTAAATTATTCCCCATCCTTTTAGTCCCAGTTGTGGCTTCAAATTTATATCTACCAGCCACACTTGTCTCAGGTTTTTTAATTAGTTAAGATTAGGTTTGGATGAAAAGTAGCTGTAGGATTAGGTTTAGCAAAAAAAGACAAAAAAACAAACAAAAACAAAAACCCACAGTGATTGTTTTTTTTCTTTCACATAGATGTAAGCAGTAAAGTCTACTGTAGCAACTTTAGAATCCCCAGGGTCACAAGCTCCTTTTATTTTGATACTCTGCCATCCTCAAGACATGGTTTCTACTTTGTGGTCCAGAATGGCTGCTCAGGCCCCACCCAACACATCCATATTCCAGCCAGCTGGAAGGAGAAAGAGAGAAAAAATGTAACCCATTTAAAGATACTCTGCGGAATTTCTATAGCACATGTCCATCTCTGTTTCATAGATCAGAACTTAGTTATGTAGCCACAAGTAGCTAAAACTTGCACCCAGCTAAAAATGGAAATGCTCTTCTAAGGAGAGAAAGGAATCGGATGACAACTAGCAGTGTCTGCCAAGGGACTTTTGACTTCAAACAATAGAAACTTATTCTGGAAAATTTAAGCAAAAGAAAAATTTATTGAATGGCTGTTGGGTGGTTTAGATATTTGATAGGCTGAGTAGAGGGTCAGGCTCTGAAAGTGAGCAAGTGATCTATCTAGAATACCACCATCACCGCAACCCTTAGAGCTGCCAACAACCACCAGACTCTAAATATTGCCATCAGTGCTGTGTATAATTTTTCAAATGGTCCTGCAGCTTGGCATCATTCTGAACAACGCCTAAAACAATACTGTCCAATAGGGTAGCCACTACATGTGGCTAGTGGTATCATAATGGATTGTACAGATATGGGACATTTCCATTATTACAGAAAGATGAACTGGACAGTGCTATTCTAGACTCAAAGTCCTAGACCAAGGCATCAAATTTGACAAACTAGTTTACATACCTGCCTAACTCTGGGCTACCAGGTGTGCCCTCACCAAGATGCAATAGAACTCATTCAAAAATGGAAGGGAGGTTTGATGCTGAGCAGCTGAAAAAGCAGGAAATGTCCTCTGCACGCTTATTGACAGTGTGATCTTCAGTTAAATACTTCTCTCGCCTCAATTTTTACATTTGTACAATGGAAATAATGATAACTGCCTCTTAGGATTGTTATAAAGATAAAATGATATGAAAATTACTAGGACCATCTGGGTTAATAGTCTTAGATATAATGCCTTGATTGGACCCTGGTTTGAACAACCAGCTGCAAAAGAAATTTGGGAGACAACTGGAGGAAATTTTAATAGAATGAGTGTTAGACAGTATCAGGGAATTATTGTTAATTTTGTTAGGTATGATAATGGCACTGTGATTATATAGGACGTGATGAAGTTTTTAAGGGTAAAATATTATTATGTCTCTAATTCTAATACTTATTCTAAATACAAAATAAATGAAACAAATATGATAGAATTATTAAATCTAGGTGATAGGTAAATGGGTGTTAGTCTCCTTACTCTGTTATTTTATATTTTTTTCATAATTTATACCAGGAGTTCAATAAATGTGATTTTCTCTTCTTCTCTCCATAGTCTTAAGGACCTCAAATCTTTCAAAATGGAATGCTTCCCACACTTTCCCACCCAGTATGCCCCACTTTTCCCAAGACTTCACCTACTTAAAGGCTTCCTGCCCTTTCTCTGACAGCACACTCTCTGTATCTGTGGGGACTTTTGAATACAAGGAGTAGTTTGCTCAGTAAAGGAGGCAACCTTGCAAAGAGGCACTTGTTGACAGCACTGATCTTAGATTTGAGGTTTCTCCCCTTATGCCATAGCAGGGGTTCATTTTCACATTTGTCAGATCAGCCCCGTTTCCTGACGCCTAATTCAGAAAGATGTGGTGTTGAGAAAGAGAGGGATGTGGCAGCCAGTTTTTCATTTTCAGTTGATTCACTTTTTCAGTAAACGTAGAGGAGAATAGGATGGACGTTTGGGAGGATTTGAGTCTTCTCACAAAGATCAACGCTGGAAGACATGGAAACAGATCTAGAGTGGACTGCCTGATTTTCTCTCTGAGTGCTAGTGAGAAGTGAATTCTCAAAAATATGGATTGTAAAGCATTTGGTAAATAAACAGCAAACTATGAAGGCTAAATAATGTCTTCCTGTTGAAATATCAACAGTTTCCCTGTGTATGTGAGATTAAGGCAAGTGGAATGCCAGCCTCCTGGCCAGGATCATCCGTGCAAAGGCAAACTGACTCACGGTACTGGATCTATCTTTAAGTTCCACATGCCAAAATATCAGCTCTGTACGCAGGAAGTAAGCATCTTGAGGACCACAGCCACTCTCAATATTAGGGGTGATAAATTAGTGACTAAACAAAACAGCTAGTTATATATTTGGCAGAATAAGTGAAACAAGGAATAATGGCATTTAAAAACCAGATTTCCTCCTAAAACAGTATGTTTCAAAGTTTAACTTTCTCCTTCCAGCAATGTGGTAGTGGGTGTAGTGTGGTGGTGGTAATGGTGGTGATGGTAATATGGTGGGGATGGGTGCGTTGGGGGTAGGAGGAGCGCTCGAGGAACTGCCCCACTGTGTAGCAGCTATCTCCTGGATATAAAACACTCTTCAAGGCACTTCTGGGCTTGCAAGTAGTTGCAGAGATTCCCAAAGGTTTCCACAACAGCTACCTTCCAAACAAAAACGAATCCAAACCTAGACCAGAGCAGGAAGGCTTACACTGCAAGCAGCAGTTGTGGGGTGAAATGCCCTGGGAGTAGATACCAACAGCAATGCTTACAGGAACGCCGAGACATGGACCAGCGCTGAGCAGGGGTGCTGATCCTGGAACTCATTTACTAAGCTAAGCTCCTCACAGTGGCCGAAGTGGTCTGAAGTCAGAGGTGTCTCCAACTTCCTGCTGCAGAAAATCCTCCTTGGGAAAAAACCTCTCTAATTTAGATCTAGAGGACTCCCACAGATTAAAAGCAAGCAATAAGCTCACAATATGCTAAGGCAAGTAATCGTGAGCCAGAGGCACCACTGTTGTTGTTTTTGTTATTGTTCATTTGCTAAGCAGTGTCTAACTCTTTGCGACCCTGTGGACTGCAGCACACCAGGCTTCCCTGTCCTTCACCATCTCCCAGAGCTTGCTCAAACTCATGTCCATTGAGTCAGTGATGCCATCCAACCAGCTTGTCCTCTGTCATCCCCTTCTCCTCCTGTCTTCAATCTTTCCCAGCATCAGGGTCTTTTCAAATGAGTTGGCTCTTTGCCTCAGATGGCCAAAGTATTGGACCTTCAGCTTCAGCATCAGTCCTTTCAGTGAATATTCCATTAGGATGGACTGGTTGGATCTCCCTGCAGTCCAAGGGACTCTCAAGAGTCTCCTCCAACACCACAGTTCAAAAGCATCAATTCTTCAGTGCTCAGCTTTCTTTATGGTCCCACTCTCACATCCATACATGACCACTGGAAAAACCGTAGCTTTGACTAGACGGACTTTTGTTGGCAAAGTGATGTCTTTGCTTTTTAATAAGCTGTCTAGGTTTGTCATAGCTTTTCTTCCAAGGAGCAAGTGTCTTTTAATTTTGTAGCTGTAGTCACCATCTGCAGTGATTTTGGAGCCCGAGGAAATACAATTTGGTACTGCTTTCACTTTTCCCCCTTCTGTTTGCCATGAATTGATGGGACTAGATGCCATGATCTTAGTTTTTCGAATGTTGAGTTTTAAGCCAGCTTTTCCACTCTCTTCTTTCACCCTCATCAAGAGGCTTTTTAGTTCCCCTTCGCTTTCTACAATTAGAGTGGTATCATCTGCATATCTGAGGTTGTTGATATTTCTCCTGGCAATCTTGATTCCAGCTTGTGCTTCATCCAGCCCAGCATTTCTCATGATGTACTCTGAATATAAGTTAAATAAGCAGGGTGACAATGTACAGCTTTATTGTACTCCTTTCCCAATTTGGAACCAGTCTGTTGTTTCATGTCTGGTTCTAACTGTTGCTTCTTGACCTGCATACAGGTTTCTCAGGAAGCAGGTAAGGTGGTCTGGTATGCCCATCTCTTTCAGAATTTTCCACAGTTTGTTGTGATTCACACAGTTGAAGGCTTTTAGGTAGTCAATGAAACGCAAGTGGATGTTTTTCTGGCAGCATAAACAATGCCTAATAGATTTGAATCTCCACAGTGGTAGGAGATACAGAAATTTTCTGACCGACTATAGGACAGCTATGTAGGAAATGTTTAAAGACATAAAAGATAAACAGGCAACAACAGACTAGCAGAAATATTCAGGAAGGTTTTTTAAAATTGAAGTATAGTTGCTTTACAATGTTGCGTTGGTTTCTGTTGTACAACAAAGTGATTCAGGCTTACATGTGTGTATGTATTCTTTTTCAGATTCTTTCCTATTATGTCTTATTACAAGCTGTTGAGTATAGTTCCCTGTGCTATACAGGAAGATGTTTTTAAATGGAGATTCTATAAATTAAAAGAAAAAGATTATTGAAACAAAACCCCAAACAGACTGGTTAAATAATAGATTAAATCTGGCTGAAGACAGGATTAGAATTTACCCAGAATGCAGCACAGAGAGGGAAGGAGATGCAAAATATGAAGGAGAAATTAAGTGATTGGAGGCTAGAATGGGAAGGTCAACCAAGAGTCTAAATGGAGTTTCAAGCTAAGGGGGAAATGGGGAGAGGGAGAGAGAAGAGAGAGAGAGTAATTGATTGATTTGAAGAGATAATGGCATGAATCTTCCAAGACAGATGAAAAAGGAAATAACACATACACAGGAATCATAACTTATACCAAGAAGAATATTTTTAAAAAAGAGAAAACTTGTGCCTAAACACATCATAATTCAACTGCAGGCCACCAACTGCTGAGAGATCTTAAAAGGGACCAGAGAGAAAAGATGGATCATCCTCAAAGTAATGACAATTAGTCTATGAGTTGCCTTCAACAACAATGGAACTCAGAGGACAGTAGGATAATATTTCCCAATTGTTGAGAGAAAATAACTTACAGCTTAGAATTATGTACTCAGAAAATCCTATTATGGTATTTATAAATACACAAAAATCAAGGGATTGACTACCAAAAGATCTTCACTGAAGGAACATCTAAAATATATACTTCACGAAAAAGGAAAATTATGTCAGAAGGATGATCTGAGACGCAAAAAGGAATGGTGAGCAATAGAAAAATATATGCATATGAGCAAACATGTAAAAATGTATATATATATATATATATGAGCAAATAATATTTGGGGGAAAAGCAATACTAAAGTTAGATTTATAGAGTTAAGAAAAAATAACAGAAGTAAAATATTGGACAGTAATCACATACAAGTCAGGAGAGGGGAGATCAGAGTTAAAATCTCCTAAAATCCTCTGGAATAATATTAGAGAACAGGGGTTAGCAATTTCTTTTCTGTAAAAGGGCAGATAGTAAATATTCTAAGTTTTCCAGACCATACAGTTTTTGTTGTGACTATGAAACTCTGCCACTGTAGCATGAAAGTGGCCATAGACTGCACGAAAATGGAAAATGTGGTTGTGTTTCAATCAATCTTTATTACAAAGATGGGTGAGGAACAGATTTGATCATTAGGCCACAATTTGCCAATTCCTGTTCTGTAAGGAAGTTAAAATGTTCAATTTTTGACTTTGTAAGTTAAATATGCATGATAAAATTTATATGATAAAAGTAATAGTAGTAAATATATATGATAAGAGCAATCACTAAGAACATTTTTTAAAAGTCAATAAAATCCAAACAGCTAAAAAGGGACAAAGAAATAAGGAAACAGAAAACATGCCTCAAATAATCCAAAAACAGGACAGAAATGAGAAAGAAAAAGAATCACAGCAAAAGCAGGGCAAATAAATATTAAAATATGTGGCAAACCAAGTCCAAATGTAATAATTACTATTAGTCACCAAATATACAAGTGAATTAAACTAGACAATTAAAAAACAAAAATTGTCAGATATAGGATTTTTAAAAGTAGAGCTATGTGACGGTTACAAGAGTCACACTTAAGGCATAAGTATGCAGAAAGGCAGAAAGTAACAGGATGAAAAGCACACACCAAGCAATTACTAACACAAAGAAAGCTGCACTGGGGAATATAGACTTTAAGATAAACAGCATTATCAGGGTTAGAAGGGGTCACTAGATCATTAGAAAGGATTCAATTCCTCACAAAGATAAAACAATTCTAAACTTGTATGCACCTAATAAAATAGCCTAAAATGCATAAATATTGGCAGGGGGAATAGCCCATTGGGAGACCCTAGGAGTAGGTGATGATTTCAGGAGCTTAATGAGATTGAGCACTTAAGTAACCGGGGTCACAGAATCATGTGCTCTCTATCCTTAAAAGCAGAGCCACACCCTGAAACAGAGGCATGTTAAGGCCACCTAACACTGTGAAAAGGAGTACTTGTGTGTGGGAGTGTTTTAAACTTAATTAATTAGAGAGATTCCCTAGGGAGTGTGGGGCTAGGAGAAGATTCCTATTTACATAATAGCCCAGGGGCTGGCTGGAATCCATTATTAGATTCCCTGCACATGTGCCCTGGAAAAACTGAGCAGAAGCGAGACCATATGGCCAGCATGAGAAGAAGGCTTAGTGGGGTCAGTTCACAAAGGTAATGCTCACCCTACATAAAGGAGATCCACCCCAGCTTCATTTATTTCAGGAAACGGTGACTTGGCCAGCCAAAGTAGATATTAAGAACACTGGGAAGAATCTTGTAGGGGGAAAAAAAAAAAAACACACGCTCAAAACACAATTCTGAGGTCATTAATCATCATTCTCATCTTCATCATCATCAGTCAGTTCAGGCTGCAGTAGAATATCTGCTCTTTGTCTTTAAAGATCACCCACTTCCTTTATAAAGGCAAGAAGCCAGTGATAAGGCCAAAAAATGTCCATCTGTTTATGTACATGACTCATCTCTAAAAGGCTGAGTCCAGGACTGGTGATGACTCAGAGGCTCTGGGCATGGCAGGGGTTGAGTCCCCTAAAAACTGGGGAGTGGGAGGGGCTAAGGGAAACTCACAAAGCATGACCATTCTGAGAATCAAGGGTGGGACAGAGGGCTGGGACTGAGGGCTTGGAAAGCCAGATGCTTTAGGCTTTTGGTTGCTATAGGAGCAGTGAGGTGCGCGAGTGCTATTCCTTTGTCTCAACCCTGACCTCTAGATCAATACCCCACCTCTCTGCCTTACGCTGTGCCTGTGGAAGTTGAGCACTGTGGATGGCTTCACCTGGGCTCACTTGCTGGCCAGCTACCCAGGAGACTAACAGGAAGGCGGAGGGCAGGAGAAGAAAGCAGTGAGGATCTTTCCTCCTTGTTTCCTCCCTGCTTTGGCAGTGAATCATTTCAGGACTCTGGTGAACCTCCAAAGATCCTTTGGCTATAAACAGCCCAACTATAATTAATGATAATGGCTAGCCCAGGGCTAGCCTGGTGGGCTGCCGTCTATGGGGTTGCACAGAGTTGGACATGACTGAAGCGATTTAGCAGCAGCAGCAGCAGCGTTTATGGAGTGCTTGCTATGTTCCCGTGCTTATTGTAACTCAGCACATTACATAGATGAACTTGTTGAATCCTCCATACTCTATTTACAGATGGATAACTATGACTAAGGTCCATCTAGTCAAGGCTATGGTTTTTCCAGTGGTCATGTATGGATGTGAGTTGGACTGTGAAGAAGGCTGAGTGCCAAAGAATTGATGCTTTTGAACTGTGGTGCTGGAGAAGACTCTTGAGAGTCCCGTGGACTGCAAGGAGATCCAACCAGTCCATTCTAAAGGAGATCAGCCCTGGGATTTCTTTAGAAGGAATGATGCTAAAGCTGAAACTCCAGTACTTTGGCCACCTCATGTGAAGAGTTGACTCATTGGAAGAGACTCTGATGCTGGGAGGGATTGGGGGCAGGAGGAGAAGGGGACGACAGAGGATGAGATAGCTGGATGGCATCACTGACTTGATAGACATGAGTCTGAGTGAACTCCGGGAGTTGGTGATGGACAGGGAGGCCTGGCGTGCTGCGATTCATGGGGTCGCAAAGAGTTGGACACGACTGAGTGACTGAACTGAACTGAACTATGACATAGAAAGGTTAACTAACTTGCTTAAGGTTAATCAGTTTCTTGGGTCAGAGCTGGGATCTCAACCCAGGCTGTTTGGCTCAAGGGTCTATATTCTTAACCCCTAGTAGAAATATAATGCAAGTCACATATGTAATTTAAAATTTCTACTATCCAGGGACTTCCCTGGTGGTCCAGTAGCTAAGAGTCTGCACTTCCAATGCAGGGGGCCTGGGTTCGATCCCTGGTCTTGGAACTAGATCCCACATGTTGCAACTAAGATAAAAGATTCTGCATGCTGCAGCTAAAACCTGGTGCAACCAAATAAATAAATAAAAATAAAATTTCTATGAGCCATATTAAAAAACATGAAGTGAAATAAGTGAAATTAACTTTAGTAATATGTTTTATTGAACCCCATATATACAAAATATCTCAACAAGTAATCAGTATTTTAGAAATTATTAAAATATTTAGCTTTCTTTTTTTGTATGAAGTCTTCAAAATCTGGTGTGTGTTTTATACTTATAACACATCTCCATGGAATTTTCCAGGTAAGAATACTGGAGTGGGCAGCCATTCCCTTTCTGCAGGGTATCTTCCCAACCCAGGGATTA
Organism: Ovis aries; assembly: GCF_016772045.2. Lineage (NCBI taxonomy): Eukaryota > Metazoa > Chordata > Mammalia > Artiodactyla > Bovidae > Ovis > Ovis aries. Next base: position 16,185,019 of record NC_056080.1, on the reverse strand, counting down.
AACCTGGGTCTCTTGCATTTTGGGCAGGCTTTTTACCATCTGAGCTACCAGGGAAGCCCCAAATTTTTTATTTATAATACATCTCACTTTGGATGCTAAATTTTCATTGGGAATACTTGATCTGTATTTAGATTTCATAAAATTTAGAGTTGGAAAAGTAAGTTTTCTTACTCATTGTGTTCCAAACACACTTAAAAGTTTTCCAGTAACTGAATTTAGTAACAGTTTTATTCTTTATTTTTAATAAGCATTTTATTTCAGAATAATTGCATATTTACCGAGAAGTTTCAAAGATGGTACAAAGTTTCCTGTATAGCACCCACATGTTTCACTACTGTGATTTTATGTGATTGATTGATTGATTTGGCTGTATTCAGTCTTAGTGGTGGCCTGTGGGATCTTTGTTGTGTCATGCAGGGTATGAGGGCTTAGTTGCTTCACATGTGGAATCTCAGTTCCTCAACCAGGGATCGGACCCATGTCCCCTGCACTGAAAGGTGGATTCTGAACCACTGGACTACCAGAGAAGTCCCTCTCTAGTGTTAGCGTCTTGCATTACTACAGACGTTTGTCACAACCCAAAACACAATACTGATTCTGTTCCAGAGTCCAATCCAGGACACAACACTGCCTTTTATCCTGCACCCTTAGTCTCTTCTGGTCCATGAGAGCCTCTTAGACTTTCCTTGTTTCTTGTGACTTTGACAGTTTTGAGAATTACTGTTCAGGTATTTTGAAGAATTTCCCTCAATTGAGGTTTGGCCGGTATTTTCCAATGGGATTTGGAGAGGAAGACCAGAGAGATGAAGTGCCCTTCTCATCCCATCATATCATGCTATCGATGTGACTTATTATTGGTGATGTTGTTCTTACTCACTTGACTAAGGTAGTGTTTGCCAGGTTTCTGCAATCTAAGTTCCATTTTCTCTTCCTTTCTACACATTGTTCCTTGGAGAAGGTCACCAAGCACAGTATGTGCTTAAGGATGGGTGGGGAGGGGCAGGAATAAAGCTCCACGCATCCATTTTAAACTTAAATTTATGAAGATGAAATAGAAAATTAGTTCTGCAGTCACATCGCCCATATTTCAAGTGGCTCCTGGCTGCCATATTGCATAGTGCAGCACTGTGCATGACCACATTTCAATATTTGAGGCAAAAGACAGCTGGTGAGGAGATGAGGGGCTGAAGAGGGAGCTGATAGGCCTATGTTGACTGGAAGGAGGAGTGATGAAGAGAGATGAAGGTGTCATTAGCCAAACTGTTGGAGAAGAGAAGGTCAACACAAAAGATGGTAGCTAGAAGTATCAACATAACATGATGTGTGTGTGTGTGTGTGTGTGTGTAGAAAGGGGGGAGGGTAAGAATGGAGAAATGTTCCAGAGAATATATACCCTAACAGTGTGTGCAAGTTGAGCCCTGGATTTTGGTTGAAAACTTTGAATTCACAAATCTGGGCTCACTTTTCACCTGTGCCATTTCTTAGCTGTGTGATGATCTTGAGTGAGTCACAAATTCTCTAAGTTTGTTTCTTCATCTCTAAAATGGGGTAGGTCATAGCACTTACCTCATGCGGACATTTTGAAGATCAAAGGATGTATGTGTTTCAAAGGGCTTCATAGTATGTATTGTAATCTACAAATGGAACCATGTTGTGGGGTGGTGTTGGTGGGACCTGAAAATTAGCGGTTCTCTTGGAGAACTGAGGTGTGTTGGTTCCCCCTTTGCCCCCTCAACTCCAAGATCCATTTTCTGCCCCTCTCTGCCCTGTTCTGAGCCTCAGGAACTTATACACTGCATCACTCCGTCTCCTTTGCATACATACAACTGGCATACAACTGGGGTTGGCCAGTTGGGAGACACCAACAGGAGAGCTGAGTGGTGGGAGAGAGAGGCCAGGGAAGTTCTTTCGCTGCTTTGGCATCCTGTCTCTGATAATATCTGCAACCCTCAGAATTACATCTCCCAATGGGAGGCCCCTCCTTTGTGAGTCCACCTCCCATCAGACGTAAGTAACACTATTTCCTGCCCTCCTCCCTTCAGCCCTTGGGGTGGCAGCAGCTTCCTACTCTGGCTGGTTCCAGAGTGCTTTGCCATCCCACTTTGTTCCCCTCACCCTGCCCCTACCTCAAGGTGGTGTTCCTTCAACCGAGTTTTCTTAATTTAAAAACTCTGGTGTGAATTCTATTAATACATCCTGTTTGGCCACTGCCTGTGGTGGAGAGGCTGGTGAAGAAGAGAATGTTAAGAGTGACATGTGGGGTCAACTGAAGGAGGTGAGAGTGAAACGAGGACTGTGCGCCTTGAGAACTGGGGCGTAATCAGGCTGTGGACCAGCACCTTGTCAGTGAAATCAGAGGAGAAACGGCATTTTGGAGCAGAGTTGTACAAAGAAGCATGGGAGATGCCAGTGGTGTGGGTGAGTTCGAGAACAGAGAGAGAGAGGAGTTAAAGGCTAAACTGAGGTTTTTTTGCCAAGTGTGCCAAGAAGTCAGCCAGACCACAAAAGCCAAAGACATGTGGCTCCCTGCCAACCAGGCAGTACTACCCACAATGACGAAGATATCAGGAGGTCATACTTAGTTTTGAAAAGCATGTAGATACTGGATTCATACAAGCGTAGTCCTGGTTCTACAACTGAAGGCTGTGTATCCTTGGGATATTTAATTGACCTCTCTGTGCTTATTTTCCCATATGCAAAATAAAGTACAATTGCAAGACTTAAATGAATAAAAGCCATTGATTTGTAGTCTGCAAATATTTTTCGAGAACCTGTTATGCACGTGCCACGCATTATTGTAAGCCCAGCAGTAAATAAGACAGGCTGTCATGGAACATTCTAGTGAGGAGACGTGACAGTGAACAAGTGCATGCGTTCGTGCTCAGTTGCTTCAGTCGTGTCCAACTCTTTGTGACCCTATGGACTACAGTCCACCAGGCTTCTCTGTTCATGGGATTCTCTAGGCAAGAATAGTGGAGTGGGTTGCCATGGCCTCCTCCAAGGTATCTTCCTGACCTAGGGATTGAACCCATGGTTCCTGCATTGCAATAAGCGGATTTGTTACTGCTGAGCCACTGAAGAAGCCTCTTCTTAGGTTCCCTGGAAACAGGCTGCAATGGAGATCTGCATGCAGGAAATTTATTATGGATGCTCTTAGGGACAACACTGGAAAGAGAAGGAGAGAAGAGAGACAGTGGAGACTGGCAGGGAGATGTTGAACTCTGATGCAGATATAGCAGTGGCTTCAGCCAGCACAGAAATTCTGAAACAAGAATAACCTTTCAGAGTTGCCCTGAGGCAAGGCAAGTATGTCAGCGTTTATATCCGCACTGTGAGCAGGCTGCTCCAGGGACAAGGTGGGATCAAAGGCCAAGTGGTCCCTTCTAGGGACAATTCTTGGAGGGGCACTCAGCTGAGAACACTCGGCAGCCATCACCCCACACCCTTAGAGGAATGAGAACTAGTCCAGAAAGGATGAGCCAGAGGGCACAAACAACATTCATTACATAAATTAGTAACTGAACATGATCATTTCCCATAGCGATAAGTGCTAGGAAGACAACCAACCTGGGTAATATGACAGTTCATGGAGTAGGACACTTACATTAGTTTAGGGGGTTAGAGAAAGCTGTGGTCCATCTATAGCTGCTCAGTAACAATTGGTTTCATTGCTTTTCCTTTAGTTTTATTGGGACATACGGCTATCAACCCATCATGAAAAATATACGGTGCCACTTCTGAATGAGGCAGACGCCTAGGTGCTATGGATGTGGCAGAAATGTAGAGGACATTATCTCTGCTTGCTAGGAGCTTGCAGTGTAGTTGAGGAAGATAAGAGCTATAGAAAATTAGCAAACAATACGAGGTGGTATAGCATTAGTGCCAACAAGTGGTACAAACCAGGTTAGGAGTATCCAGCTCCTTTAAGCCTAGGTGGAATTTCACAGGTGGAAAAGAGTCAGAAGGGAAGTTTTGATCAAGAAGAATAACTGGAGCAGGAAACAGTGGTCTGGGAATGGGCCTGGAGTCTCTGAATGTTTAATTTGTAGGTTGGGAAGAGTAGAGCAAGACTGTTGTCCTTTTCCTTGGCTTCTGATGTTTTTCTAAAGCATTGTCGGGTTTGGCCACATTAGAATGTCACTAAGACAGACATTACTTTACCAACAAAGGTCCATCTAGTCAAAGGTATGGTTTTTCCAGCAGTCATGTATGGATGTGAGAGTTGGACTGTGAAGAAAGCTGAGCGCCGAAGAATTGATGCTTTTGAACTGTGGTGTTGGAGAAGACTCTTGAGAGTCCCTTGGACTGCAAGGAGACCAAACCAGTCTATCCTAAAGGAAATAAGTCCTGAATATTTATTGGAAGAACTGATGCTAAAGCTGAAACTCCAATACTTTGGCCACCTGATGTGAAGAGCCACCTCATTGGAAAAGACCCTGATGCTGGGAAAGATTGAAGGCTGGAGGAGAAGGGGATGACAGAGGATGAGATGGTTGGATGGCATCACCAACGCAATGGACATGAGTTTGAGTAAGCTCCGGGAGTTGGTGATGGACAGGGAGGCCTGGTGTGCTGCAGTCCATAGGGTTGCGAAGAGTCAGACACGACTGAGCGACTGAACTGAACTGAACTGAAGACACATTTCTTAGACATGCTTCCCAGGTGGCTCAGTGGTAAAGAATCTGCCTGCCAATGAAGGAGATGCCAGAGATGCAGGTTCGATCCCTGGGTTGGGAAGATCCCCTGGAGAAGGGAATGGCAACCCACTCCAGTATTCTTGCCTGGAGAATCCCACCAACAGAGGAGCCTGGTGAGTCCATGGAGAAGGGGATGACAGAGGATGAGATGGTTGGATGGCATCACCAATGCAATGGACATGAGTTTGAGTCCATGGATGAAGAGACACGACTGCACGACTGAGAACACACACACATGAGATCTTGGAAGTGCTTTGGTGGTGGTGATTGTGTGGGGTGAGAATGACAGAATGGGACCAGGCAGTTCCAGGAGCTTCCTAATAAGGAGAGAAAGAAGCCTGAGAGGTTAAGTCCAGGAAATTGTGAGAATGGTGGTTCGACCCATGGACATGGAACTTATAGGTAAGTGGAATGTGGGACTAGATTCCTTGGGAGAGGTTGGGAATGAAATGTAGTTTTGGAATGATATCTGTAGAGCTAATGTCTTAAAACCAGGAAAGAGGATAACACCCCCAAGAAGGAACTTATGAGAAAAGAGTGGAGTGCTGGAAGGCTTTGAGAGGCACTTGGAAAATGGATCCTGTATTACTATACAAGAGGGACAAACTTGGATCCTTGCAAATGTATGTCTAAAGTGTTTTCAGAAGATCAGGATGGTCAGCAAGACTCATAGGCATCAAGAAGAAAGAAATGGCAACAGTTTAGAGAGAGCTCTGGTACGTTTTCTGTTTTCCTGCTTTGACTTTGTTGGCAGCAGGGGTCTGTGCATTCCAAGGGTTTGAACTTGAAGGGGATGTCATTTTTGTTAACCTTTAACCAAGAAGGCAGCCAGGGAGGAGATAAATTATCTGTTCAAGGAGGAATAATGGTTGCATTCAAAGAGAGAATAGGAGATTACTGAAGCACTACTGCGAACGACCCCGCGACCCTACGCTTCACAAGACGATTGATGGAGAAAAGGTTCCCCCTACTTTTTCTCTGGGCACTAAAGGTGAAGTCCCAGGAGTACTACAGAAAGAGTGACAGAGCAACTTGAAAAATTAAGCAGGACATGAATCATCTAAACAAGGAGGCATTTATCCAAGACTGCTAAAGCAACTAAAGAAAATGTTGTATTAACCTCCTAATGAAAATACTGTTATCCAATCCATCATTAGAAACAACTCTTTTGGTAACTGTTGCATCCTCACTTTAGGAAGTTGCTTAGCAGGATCCAGGATCTTGGGATTTCATATGCAAAAACTGCCTGTTATTGGTCAAGAGGCAGTGACAAAGGATTTAGATTAAAAGGAATGGAATTTTGTCCCACAGTTTTGAAGCGTAGTTAGGACAAACTGCAGGTGCTCAGTCAGTACCTGCTCTAATGGGGTGGACACTAAGACTTAGTGATGCAAGTGGCTAGTTTAGACTCCTCAAAAATCTCTAGAGATAGGGAGAGTGGAGGCCAGAGGGCCAAGAAGAAATAGAATGGCAGATTGGTAAGTACTTTAAAAGCATAAAACTGAATAAGGTCAGTAGTCTAGTTAACAGCCCTCTAGCAACGTTCATTTCCTGGTTTTGATTTCCTACTAGAAGGCAATGGCACCCCACTCCAGCACTCTTGCCCGGAAAATCCCATGGGCAGAGGAGCCTGGAGGGCTGAAGTCCATGGAGTCGCTAGGAGTCGGACACGACTGAGCGACTTCAGTTTCACTTTTCACTTTCATGCATTGGAGAAGGCAATGGCAACCCACTCCAGTGTTCTTGCCTGGAGAATCCCAGGGACGGGGGAGCCTCATGGGCTGCCGTCTATGGGGTCTCACAGAGTAGGACACGACTGAAGCGACTTAGCAGCAGCAGCAGCATCATATTAGATGTCACCATCGGAGGAAGCTGGGTGAAGGGGATAAGGGACTCCGTGTACTATTGGAATTTCCCTTGAGTCTATAATTATTTCAAATAAAGTGGTTAAAAGAAGTCTTGCCTGGGTGGGGGTAAGGAGGGAACAGTTCTCATGAACTACAGTGAATATTTGTGTGGCTCTTTACAGTTTTTAACATTCACAAATGTTTTCTCATTCACACATGTTTTCTCATTCACACCTCCCAACAACACTGTTAGACAGCAAAGGTGTACTATTGTCCCTATTTTACAGATGAAGAAACTGAGGCTCAGAGAGTTAAAGTAACTCACCTATGGTCACACTGAGCAAATGGCAAAGAGAAGGCTCAAATTCATGTCTTTGAATTCTGATTGCCATGATTCCTGAGTTCAAACCCATCTGGCCTAAGTTAGGTAACAGAGACACAGATCCCCAAACAAGGATTTACGGCAGTTCTCTCCGCATGACCTTGTCATGGGTGGGATCTCCCGTGCTGGCTCCTGGCAGATTTAAGGTCAGGAAGCTTATTTGGGAGGTGATCTGAACCTCCAATAGGGAGCAGAGAAGCACAGCCGGAAAGAGTACACTATGGAGCACGTGAGCGTATTGCCTCCATGGGCAACTGGGGCTTGCTGCCCACCGGGGCACTCAGGGAGTTATACCCAACCAAGGGGCAAGGAAGCTGGTGTGTTTACCTCTCAGTCCATCCGGTGTGAGCAAGGACTTCTCTCGTGAGGTGCTTATACTCCGTGGTCCCTCTAGGTCCCTCCATTCTCAGGCCAAGAGAAAACCTCAGGCAGAGAGTCACAGCCACTGCTTGAAGCAGGACTCTGTCAGAATATACTGGAGAGGTTAGTGCACAGGAGTGTGGTCAGGGTCCCCACCAACACTGACTGTCCCTTTCTTTAGCATCTATACATACCCTAAGCGTGCTGCCATGCAGACCATTTCCTCTCATCTTGGAATATTCTCGAACCACACACACATCCAGATGGTTGAAACAAGGGAAGCAGGGGTGCCCTGATCTTGTTTGCTGGGCCCTGAGCGATGTTGGTGTCCACTGGGTCAGAGGTTAAGTCCAAAGTCAGAGGTTAGTTGGCATTTTCTATTATACTGGTATAAACCTGGGCCATCTATTGGGGCTTACTTTAAAGGATCTAAAAGGACCAAAAAGAGCAATTGGCTAAAGGACAGAGTTGCAGATAGTATTTTATTTAGTTCGGTGGATACCACAGAGGAGAGTAAAGGGATTCTGGAGAAATGAGCTAGCTGGGTGATCACGTGATTGGAGGGATAGCAGCAATCAGCTGCCTTTCTCTTGGTGACACCACCCACGAAAGAACTGATTGGCTCATTCCTGATTCATATGGCGTTTCTTCTCCAGGGTACATGCTGATACACTCTTCATCTCTCTAGGCTAATTTAATCATTATGTGCGCGCTCTAGAAATTAGTGCCATTTCCCCTACTTGTGCCTGAAATAGACATTTCAGGCGTTTATAACTCTCAGTCATTTTAATCTAGTCGTTTGCCCAAGTATGTTCCCAATTAGAGCCGTTTTGCTCTGTGTTTGATACCATGAAGTGGAACACATGTTCTGATCTTTTAAAAAGAACTCTTAAATAGCAAAGGTATACTGTGTTTCCCGCTATTATAATAATTCAAAAGCAGCTGATGGAATCTTTCTCAACTGTTTACACAGCCATAAAAATTTGACCCTTGAATTAAAATCAAATAAAAATATCCAGGGGATGTAATACCTTGAAATACAGAGCATTTTTTGTCTGTAGAAAACCTCCACAGCTTTAATTCATTATATCCTCACAGGTTTTTTTTCATATTTAAAAGATGCCATAAGGTTGTGATACCAAATCATAAATAATAAAATAGTGTTCAGTTATGGTACATGTAACATCACTTTGTTTCTCAATTTAGCATCAATGCCTTCTAAATCATAGCCATATACATGCATTAATACTATCACATTTCCTAAGCCTACATATAAACAAACATAAAACCACTTTAGCCTAGAAAATGTACTTGGATTTATTCATATTTTGACTCCAAGCTTCTCTGTGCTCTTCAGACTTTGGGGTTTTATTTTTGTCTCTCCCATTTTCTCATCCTAAACAGGAAACCGCATCCATCCACTGACAGCCTGATGCTTTTCCATCAGGTCTGCCTCCTGTGCCAGGGGCTGGCAATTTGAGAGGAACTGTCTCAATGCTGGGCTCACCAGGCATCCACTTGTTTCTCAGGTCGAGGACTTAAGGTACAGGTCTGCTTCCCTTTACAAAATAAAATTTCTCTAACAGCTGAGAATGGAGAGGAACTGATATGAACTTACCAGGTATAAGCGTTGGGAGAGAGTTAGTTGTGGTGGTTTTTCAGTGACCTACCACCCAATGGGTGCACTTGAATTACTAAACACAAAATGAATAATTAAAGAATATTCAAATGTAGCGTTAAATGGCAGAGGCTATAATATAAATATGAACAAATAGTAAGCAATATCAACAGAGCCTGCCATGTAACTTATTTTTAAAAAGTGATTTGGGAAATGATAGGACAATTTTGGCTTTGCCAAGAAAGGACAATTCAGAAGCCACCTGACCATCAATCATTGGGGTCAATTCATAAAAGAAAGGCCATTTGAACAGTCAAACAGTGCCAGGCGTAAGATGTTTATCAGTACCTGAAAATATAGCTATGCCCTTCTATGAAAGATGGGTCTTTATCTCAGAGGGACCTAAGTTCTTGGGGGAAAGGGATCAACTGTATTAGGGGAAAGTAGAGATTTCACCTAAAGCTCAACCTTTTGACTGGACCTTTTCTACCTGGAAAGCAATGAGTTCCTCGTGAGCACAGCATTTCATCTTAATCCAGGCCCTCTTAAATTGCCAGAACTTTGCAAAGCCTCTTTTAAAAAAAATTATTTATTTTAATTGGAGGCTAATTACTTTACAATATTGTAGTGATAGTGGTTTTTCCCATGCATTGACATGAATCAGCCATGGGTGCACATGTGTTCCCCATCCTGAACCCCCTCCACCTCCCTCCCCATCCCATCCCTCTGGGTCATCCCAGTGCACCAGCCCTGAGCACCCTGTCTCATGCATCGAACCTGGACTGGCAAAGCCTCTTTATTCTGAATTTTTATAAACTATTTTTCTTTTCTGAGGTCTGCTTACAGGAGAGTGGGGCTTCCCCTATGGCTCAGCTGGTAAAGAATCTGCCTGCAATATGGGAGACCTGGGTTCATTCCCTGGGTTGGGAAGATCCCCTGGAGAAGGGAAAGGCTACCCACTCCAGTATTCTGGACTGGAGAATTCCATCGACTGTATAGTCCATGGAGTTGCAAAGAGTTGGACATGACTGAGTGACTTTCACTTTCACTTTACAGGTCAGTACACAATTCAGTGAATAAAATTACCTATGTTTATACCTGTGTGACCTCCATCAGATCAAGATACAGAACATTTCTAGAACCCCAGAAAGCTCACTCTTGCCCTCCTCAGCCAGTGCCCCAGGGTGAGCACTCTTCTGACCTCTAGCGCCATAAAATGGAATTGCTTGGACCCTAGTGGCTCAGACGGTTAAGCCGGGTTCGATCCCTGGGTCGGGAAGATCCCCTGGAGAAGGAAATGGCAATCCACTCCAGTACTATTGCCTGGAAAATCCCATGGACAGAGGAGCCTGGTAGGCTACAGCCCATGGGGTCGCAAAGAGTCGGACACGACTGAGTGACTTTACCTTAGGGTATATGCACATTTAGCTTTAATAGGTACTGCCAAATCTTTTGCACAAGTATTGGACCAATTTATAATCCTGACTAATTACTTTTTGTTTGCCCGGATCTTCTGCTTTTGGCACTGAAAGTGCTCAACAGCACTTTTCTTTCTAGTTGCTTGACCTAACCCGTGACAAGTTTTCATTCCCCGCCTGCGCTCTTAATGGTGTACTAGCCAATATGGCTGTCATTTGTCATTTGCTTGTGGTGGCAACAGCAGAATGAGCAATATGGTGACACATGATGATTTCACAGTTATCATGAGTGTTACTGTGGATTTCATGGTAACTCTCCCCAAGACAAAACAAGGTCATCTCAGTAAATTTCAACAAATCGTGACCTGTGGAGTTACCTTATGAGAACCCAAAGCCTGAACTATTTCTTATGTCTCCCGAGCAAGGAGATACACAATTCTCAAAGGTCCCCCAAGAGCTGTTTAGAAAGCGGTGGATCTAAAAACCCAGAAGGAATATGAGAGGAACCCAGGGGCTTTGCCAGTGGAGTGTCATCATTTAGGCCCTATTTGGAATCTAAACCAGCTGATGGTGTCTCTTTACATTTTTCTGTTTTTTTTTTCCCCCCAAAATAATAGTTAGGCTTAAAATTTTGCATTTCAGCTTTATTCAGTTAGTTTTGGGAAAATTTGTACCTTTAAAGATCTGAACACAGCTGACAAAGCATGTGTGACACAAATATCCTATTTGGTATTTGTGTCATAGACTATTAGCACCATTTGTTTAGAATTTGGTTTTATTTTAAACATCGCTCAGGGGGAAAAAAGAGACACCAAATGCCAAGTGTCAGTTTGTCTGATCCGCTAAAAATGTTGCATTTAATCTAATCCTTTTCTAGGGATTTAAAAGTGAAATAAATATATAAATGCCTATCAGAAAACATCTCTGCATTTTCTTGGTGCTGACCAAGCTAAGAATGCATGCCCAATGACAGGAATTGTTGTCTGAGAATTGTCTTATAAATGGCCAACGAAAGGGGAAGATGGAAACGGGAAACTAGATGAAGCAAAATTGGCCAAATGTAGACAATTGTTGAAGCTGAATGATGGGTGCAGGGCTTTCATCATACTATTCTCTCTACATTTGTGGATTTGAGTTTTTCATAATGAAAAAATGTTAAATATGTATCAAAGCTGTCAAGTTAATAAGAATGGAGGAGTATAGAACTGTAGAATAAGCAGAATTTTGAGAATAATTTCTGGAAATATGAACACGGACTGGCTATTTGCTGGTGTTAAGGAATTATGATCATGGCATTGTGGCTGTGTTCTTTTAAAAATATTCCTCATCTTCTAGAGATGTGTCCTAAAATTTCTGTGGATGAAATGATAGGGTATTTGGTTTTTACTTCAAGATGATATAGGGAGAGGGCAGGAAAGGGGCAAGACTGGCCGTGGGTAAATATTTATTGCTGTTTGACAGGGCTGTGGGGGTTCATATGCTGCTTGAGCTACCATTGTCTGCATTCAGAAATAAAGTAACAAGTAATTTATGCATATGAATTCAAAGAAAACAGATTAATTCTGTGAAATTGCAGATTTGTTTTTCTCTTCATCCTTAGGTTACGAAAGCTAAAATTGAAATGTTTTAATGAAACTAGCTATTGTATAAAGCACCTCCAAAATTATTTTTTCATTTGGGGAATGCCTTAAAACCAATAAAAATTGAAAGTGCAAGTCCAAACAAAAAGGTAATTGTAGGGTTCAGATAAACATCACCCAGCGGACCCACAATTTCCCATGGTTCCAAGGTTACAGGGCAAAGCTGCCAGGGGAGTAGGGCTTCCAGGCCTCTGTGGCATGGCTATTGAATCCCCAGTTGATGGGCTGGCTAGGGCAGGGGTGAGACACAGCTGCCAGATGGTGCTTCCTCAACCCTGCTTTTTCTAGAAATTCACAGGCCTTATATGAAGAATGACCTTCTTTTCTGAATGTATCAGAAGTTACAGTCTAGCAAATGCAATGGCTCAAAAGCTTGACTCCCTAGGTCTAAATCCAGAACTGTGTGACTTTGAGTGAGTTGTTTTAACCTCTCTGTGCATCAGCTTCCTCATCTTTAAAACAGGACTGATTATAACAGTGCTCCATTCCATGGGGTTATAGTGAGCCATAACCAAGGTCAAGCTGTTAGGACAGCACTTGTTACACAAGTGCTTCACAAATGATAGGCTTCGTTATCATTATTTATACTTGGATCTGTCCTAAAATATCCTTAAACTGTGATCTCTTTATCCACAGAAAGCCGGCAAGTGCTCAGACAACTAACAGCCATGCTTCCCATTCTTTTCACCCACATACCCCCAGCCAAAGGAGAAGGAATGCTTACTGCCAGGAACTCTGGGAGCAGAAGCTGAAAGAGTCCCCTTGCCACTACAAATCTCTTTCAAGTTTAATGTTTTCACTTAAAATCCCCACAGATATTTGCATCCTGTACCATAATATAGCAGAATTGAGAGTCAGGAGAGATGCTTCGCGTTCAGCCCATGGCTTTCCTGATCATCTGGATATGCTTTTTAGTTCAAGAAGCTGAGACATTGAGAGCCTTTTGATTTAGTTAATTCCCCAGACCCTCCTCCTCTTAGACATCTGGTGTACTTTCTACCAGCTTCTCCTTAATACTACCTTCTATCCTCCAAAGGCCACTGCCTAGCTTTTTACCTGATGCCCTTTTATGGTCAGGGTACTGGGTCAAATCTCCTCTAGTCCTGGTTTTCACTGCCTCCTCTATGAATGTTGACTCAGTCCTTTTTGAAACTCACTGAGTTGGTTTCTGGGACATCACTGGCTTTAGGATTTTCTCCTACCACTCTGGCCACTCTTTTTCAGGGTCATCTTTTTCTATTCAACCTCAAAGTGTCATACTCTGGGTTACAGGCCATGGCTCAAAAATAGATATGTAACCCTCAATGTACCAATCATAGTCTTCACTGAGACTTTTCCACTGAAACTATCAGATAAACCAAACCAAACAGAAACAAAAGCAAACTTCTGCTGAATTGTTGAATGATTAGACATGAATTGGAGACTTTGGGATTGCCAAGGGCCATCAAGCCAAGAGAAGGAAAAAATAGACAAGAGAAGGAAAAAATAGACAGAAATCCAATATTATCATTTAAACCTCTGGATCCAGCTATGCTTGAAGTTGCAGAAACAACTGTGAACTTTTTGGTGTCCTTGTTTGTTTGTCACGTACAACTACCCATATGCTCATGACTCCCAAATTTACATCTGTGGCCAAGGCTTCTCTCCTGAGCAAACAGACTCACAGAATAACATGAAGTTAACCAACCCTCTCTCCAATCTGCCTGCTATTGTTTTATTTCCAATTCCTCAGTGAACTGTGGCAGTAGTTATTTTTGTCCCCTGTCTAGAGCTTTCAGTTGTAATCAGTAGGGCAGATAGGATGTAGAGGGCTCATCCGTCTTGGCCAGCACCTTCTCCATCATCTTATTTTTATATCAAGATTCCTATTTGAATATCTGGCTTATACTTGAGACCTTAACGATGGTTTGCTAGGTGGACTTTCCTGATTCACAAAATCAACCATGGCGTGCCCTTATCAGAACAGTGTTTCTTTTTAAAAAAATATTTATTTTTATTGGCTGAATCGGGTCTTAGTTGTGACATGCTAACTCTTAGTTGCAGCATGTGGGATCTAGTTCCTTGACCAGGGATTGAACCTGGGACCCCTGCATTGGGAGTGCAGAGCTGAGCCACTGGACCACCAGGAGAGTCCCCAGAACAGTATTTCTTGCTCTCAGTTACAGTTTACATAAGTGTGAAAATGTTCGCAATGGTTCTCAGGAGAATTGCAGATGTGATTAAGAATGGCATGTAGATGCTCCAAAGAGAGGTTATACTATGTGGTATTACTTAGCTTTCCTGGTAGAAGAAGAAATAGTAATGGTAATTTTACAAATAGATCTTCAAAATAATAGAGGAAGGAAACTTCCAGATCATTCTTTTGTAAACTGACTATGGCTTGTTTCTTATACCTTATATGTATATTAAGCAGATACATCACTCAGTTAACACGTATTTGTTAAGACCTCCTACATGAAATGCTCAATGAGGGTTAAAAGAAGCATAAGAATGAACTCCTGATTAAAAGAATAGTAAGAAAGTCCCAGTGATGAGAACATGACATTTTACAAAGCACTTTTACTCTCCTTATCTAGATTTTTCCCGATGAGGTAAGTTTTAGTTCCATTTAACAGAATCTGCAAAGACTCATAGAGTCTGAGGAATCTGTGATCACATGGATAATAGCAAAATTGAATCTTCTACCCAGGTCTTTAGGTTCCAATTTCTGTTCCCTTGTCATTATATCTCAGTCTAGCTGGGGAATAAAATATCCCATCCACAAACAGTTATCCAGTGGTTCAAGACAGGCTATGACAAATACCAGGGAGCACACTTCTCCACACCTCCCCCAACTCTTGTTCAGGAAGGCAGCATTCTAGCAAGGGTACCGTTGAACTGATCGGTTCACTCTGAGCCCTAAACTTGCACTTGCAAATGTTCTTATCAATCCTGATATGTTATTTTATTCAGGACATAATAAATAAAGAGCACCCCCAAAAGACTGAGAAAATACCTAGGTCCAAACTGTGTGAACTAGACACCTTTAAGACAAATTCTGTATACAGCAGATTATAAATAGTAGTTCTGTATTCACTTTTGATCCTTCCTCACCAAGGAACTATGGAAAGCTTTAGCTAATCATTTTTTTTTTCCTGGTAAGTAATTATGTGTATTTTTAAATTTCAGCCATCAAATTAAAGATGTGCCAAAAGAAAGCTAATCTAGGGTGAGAGTCAGGAAATGGAAGATTATCTGGAAAGGGGCATGAAGGGCAATTGGGGGGGAGATAGAAATTTTCTACAGCTTATTTTCAGTGGTGGATACTCAGATGTCTATAGCTCATAGGAGAGCAACCCTTAAGATCTGTGTATTTTATATTACTTAAACTTTGGTTTTTTAAATGTGGAAAAGAGTGTACAGCTTCTCAAAATTATTCAGGGTATGTTAGCAAGAAGTTTAATAACCGTCGTTCTAGGCATATGTTCAATAAATCTCTCATTTTTCAAACTTGTACTCTTTAGGTTTCTCAGAACTGTGTAACTTGACTGTAAAGTCATCAATAACAGGTGATATTATTTGTGTTTTTTATTTTTAGCTTTAGCATTTTTCTCATAGCCACTTTGAATTTTTATGCCTAAGAACATGCTCTAAAAAATAGAAGCTGCTGCTGCTGCTAAGTCGCTTCAGTCATGTCCAACTCTGTGCGACCCCATAGACGGCAGCCCACCAGGCTCCCCCGTCCCTGGGATTCTCCAGGCAAGAACACTGGAGTGGGTTGCCATTTCCTTCTCCAATGTGTGAAAGTGAAAAGTGAAAGTGAAGTCGCTCAGTCATGTCTGACTCTTCACGACCCCATGGACTGCAGCCTACCAGGCTCCTCTGTCCATGGGATTTTCCAGGCAAGAATACTGGAGTGGGGTGCCATTTGAGGAATAAAATTAACTAGGGAAAAGGTTAATCTTCAGATAGTTTGATCAATGAATGTACTTTCCTGTTTATCTTTGTAATTGCTCCGCCCAGAATCTTTTTAAAGAGAACAATGTAGTAATTGAAGTAACTTTTCATGTAAATGGAGTCCCCAGATTGATACTCTACTTTTAAAGAATTGCTCTTGAATTCCACACGAATTTAGAAAGGCAAATGTATGAGTTGCATTAATCAATGAACAATGGATGATGCCCCAGGTCACACTGAGTGGAGAAGCACAGTACTGATGATTTTATCCTGATCTGGCCCTGCTAGTCACGTCTCTGGAACCTGCCACTTCAGTTTGGCCATAAAACCTTAATAACCAGCAGAATCTTTTTGCAGAGAGGGCAAGAAGATTCTTTAATCTTTAGGCTTCTTTAATCTTCTGGCACTGTGACAACAAGTGACAAGGTGGCCTGTGCTTCCATGAATAATATTCCCATTTCGTGGGCACTTCTCACCTATTCTACATGACTTCAAGAGATTGGTTTCTGCTCCAAAAGGCCTCCTGATTGTTCTCCTGTGCTTGAGATGGTTTCTGGACTTTCAGACCTATGAGCCAAATTCGAAAATTCCCCTGAGCTTCAGGGATTAAAAAGTTTTGTGTTGTTCTTCCTTCGTTATAAGATCTTTGGCCATAATGACTAGAGCTGAAATAGTTCTTTAGCAGTTAAGGATTATCAACTCCTTCATTTTCCTTCTTTTCTGGGGAGGGGGGGGCAGTGATAACAGGAATGAAGAGACAATGGGTTCACTCAGTGCAATTTGAATATTAATCTTTCCTCAGGGCCAAGCATGGAAACACTTCTTGTTGGAAGAGGATCTCAGGCTGCTTTGCCAGTATATACTGGCCTGGACCGTGCCTGGCCACTTCAACAGTGCGCATTTCACCTTTGTGCCTGCCACCTGCAAAATTCTCAGAAGGGGCAGTTTTATTGTGCCTGTTGTACACAAAAATCAACTGATTGATTTGGTCTGGAGAGAACCCACAAGAACTATCAGATGTTCAGTCCTGGATGGAGGTAGAAAATGATGTCATTTTGGCACTGAGGATATTGCAGTCCGTTGATGTCAACATCCAACTACTCCATGGGTTGCTTTCTGTGTCTCCACTGCATCTGGAGGGTGTCAGTTCCAAGGCTTTAGCAGTATTTCCAAACAGTGAGTAGCTGAAGAGTTTTAAGAAACATTTTCTGCCCATGAGACAATCTCTGTGCTATTCTGTACTGGGTTGAATAGCATCCCCCCAATTCATGTCCACCCAGAATCTCAGAACATGATCTTATTTAGAAATAGGGTCTTTGTAGATATAATTAAAGATGAATCCATCCATACTGGACCAGAGTTGGCCCTGATGCAACGTTGTTCAGTCACTAAGTCGTGTCTGACTCTTTGTGACCCCATGGACTCCAGCACACCAGGCTTCCCTGTCCTTCACCATCTCCCGAAGTTTGCTCAAACTCATGTCCATTGAGTTGGTGATGCCATCCAACCATCTCATCC
Organism: Ovis aries; assembly: GCF_016772045.2. Lineage (NCBI taxonomy): Eukaryota > Metazoa > Chordata > Mammalia > Artiodactyla > Bovidae > Ovis > Ovis aries. The sequence continues at coordinate 16,167,603 of NC_056080.1, read as the reverse complement.
TCTGTTGCCCCCTTTTCCTTCTGCCCTCAAATTTTCCCAGCATCAGGGCCTTTTCCGATGAGTCAGCTCTTCGCATCAGGTGGCTTAAGTATTAGACCTCAGCATCAGCATCAGTCCTTCCAATGAATATTCAGGACTGATTTCATTTAAGATTGACTGATTTGATTTCTTTGCAGTCCAAGGGACTCTCAAGAGTCTTCTCCAGCACCACAATTTGAAATCATCAATTCTTTGGTGCTCAGCTTTCCTTATAGTCCAACTCTCACATCCGTACATGACTCCTGGAAAAACCATAGCTTTGACTCTACATACCTTTGTCGCCAAAGTGATCTCTCTGCTTTTCAGTAGGCTGCCTAGATTTGTCATAGCTTTTCTTCCTAGGAGCAAGTGTCTTTTAATTTCATGGCTGCAGTCACCATCTGACATGATTTTGGAGCCCAAGAAGATAAAATCCATCACTGCTTCCACTTTTTCCCCTTCTGTGTGCCATGAAATGATGCGACTGGATGTCATGATCTTAGGTTTTTGAATGTTGGGTTTTAAGCCAGCTTTTTCACTCTCCACTTTCACTCTCATCAAGACGCTCTTTAGTTCCTCTTCCCTTTCTGTCATTAGAGTGGTATCATCTGCATATCTGATGCAATGACTGGTGTCACTTTTTTTTTTAAACCTTTTTTCCCTTTAATTTTTTAAATTATGAAAGTATGATAACACATTTAGAGGAGACTTAGAAAACACAGAACGAAGTTACATACAGTTCCATAATATATTACAATTATTTTAAGTAGATAAATTAAGATTTTTAGTTGGAGTGTCAATATCAAACTCTCAAAAATTAATAGAATGAATAAACAGAAAATTAGAAGGATATAGGAGACCTGAAAAGCACTATGAACCAATTCAACATAATTAAGATTTACACAATTTTTCACATAACAACAGGATACAAATTCTATTCAACTTCCCATAAACTTTAAACCAGGATACACTGGAACGTATCTAGGGACATAAAACAAAGTGCAAAAATTTCATGATCTAAAGGTATTGAAATCATTCCGAGTCTGTTCTTTTATCACTATAGAATTATGTTAGAAATCAATATCAAAAGATATTTGAGAATAACCCACATATTTTCAAGTACAGTGTGACATTTACTGAGAGATCTTTGACTTAGCCATTGAAAGCCTCAATAAAGTTAAAAGACTGAAAAAAAGAGGGTGATTGCAAAGAAGAAAGCATTTAAATGAGAAATAAATATCAAAATGAGAAATTAATATCAAAGATACTTTAAAAACCCCATGTATTTGGAAATTAAATATCCACTGTTAAATGATGGGTGTATCTAAAAAGCCATAACAATTAAAATGAGAAAATATTTGTAACAGATTAAAAACGAAGAGAATTTATCAGAATTTGTTGCATGTAGCTGAAGCTGCTCAATATAACTAAACATAATGTGCAATCTTGAATAAGGTGTGAACACAAATAATGGGCACTAGCATAAATGTTTGTGAAATCTGAACAAAATCTGTACTTTAGTTAATAACACTGTATCACATTTTAATTTCCTATTGTTTTACAACATAGTATTTCTTTATATTCTCAGATTTAGAAGTTTTAAGCCTCATTCAAATTTCTTTTAAATCACAAAGATAATAAGGTTTCTAGACTTTTAGCAGTAATACTAGATGCCAGAATAAGTGGAACTACAGCAAAGTTTTGAGTGAATATAAGTTAGACATCCAACGTTCTATTCATACTTAGTCAAACAAGTGGAACCAAAATGTCATACATTTTTTAGCTAGGCAGAAATTCATAAGTTTTCTAAAATATATATCATACATACTATATATATATACGCACACCAAAGCTTTTCTACTACACTTGATAAAGGCTTGAGAAAGAATGACAACAAATGAGGCAGAGAATTTGGAAAAGATTAACTAAATGAAACGGAAGCACTGAATATGAAATAGAAAAAGTGAGACAAACTAGATAAAAGTAAAAGATCATCATATAGTCCAGTTGTTTTTAAACATGACTGTTCATTAGAATCACATCTGGAGATCTGGAGGAAAAAACAATACCTGAGTATTTGTATTTTTCAGAACATTCCAAGACAGTTATAATGTGCATCTGGATTTTAAAAAGTAGTTAGAGGTTTTTCTCGTAAATGGTAGTTTTAGTAATACAGAATTCTTTTATTGTCTGTTGGCCAATCATGATACAGTGGTATTAAAACTAATAATATTTACCTAATCACAATAGTAAAAAATGTTTATTAGTTTTCACAATCAATAGGCAGACAAAAAATAAAAGATAATTGCAATTACCAGCTGTAATGGAAACATGATTAACCTAACAATATAAAATAATTACATACAATTTGAGGGGTTTAGTAGAGTGATGTCGTAAGTGGAAGTACATACATGCAAAATGTTTTCATCCACCCAGTCAGCCTGTGGCTTCTGGTTGGTGCATTTAATCCATTTATATTTAAGGTAACTAGGTAGGCTGCCATCTATGGGGTCGCACAGAGTCGGACACGACTGAAGTGACGCAGCAGCAGCAGCAGCAGCATCAGAGATATGTATGATTCAATTGTTGCTGTTCAGTCTCTAAGTCCTGTCTGACTCTTTGGTACTTCATAGACTGCAGCACACCAGGCTTTCCGGTCCTTCACTATCTCCCAGAGCTTGCTCAAACTCATGTCCATTGAGTCTGTGATGCCATCCACCCATCTCATCCTCTGTCGCCCCCTTCTCCTCTTGCCCTCAACTTTTCCCAGCATCAGGGTCTTTTCCAATGAGTCAGTTCTTTGCATCAGGTGGCTAAAGTTTTGGAGCTCAGCCACAGCATCAATCCTTCCAATGAATATTCAGAGTTGATTTCATTTGAGACTGACTGGTTTACTTCCTTGCAGTCTAAGGGACTCTCAAGAGTCTTCTCCAGCACCACAGTTTGATAGCATCAACTGTTTGGCACTCAACCTTATTTATGGTCCAACTCTCACATCCATACATGACTACTGGAAAAACCATAGCTTTGACTATACGGACCTTTGTGAGCAAAGTAATCTCTCTACTTTTTAATATGCTGTCTAGGTTTGTCATAGCTTTTCTTCCAAGGAGCAAGCATCTTTTAATTTCGAGTCCGCAGTGATTTTGGAACCCAATAAAATACAATCTGTGACTATTTCCATTGTTTCCCCATCTATTTGCCATGAAGTGATGGGACTGGATGATTCTATTACCATTTTCTTAATTGTTTGGGGCTTATTTTTTGTAGGTCTTTCCCTTCTCTTGTGTTTCCTGCCTGGAGAAGTTCCTTTAGCATTTGTTGTAAAGCTGGTTTGCTGGTGCTGAATTCTTTTATCTTTTTGCTTGTCTGCAAAGCTCCTGATTTCTCCTGGACATGCGGTATCTTGGGCTCTAGCAGCCTTCTGTAAATGGTTGTTCAGCAGCTAGTTGAGGAGGAGATGAGTGCATGTCCCACTCTCTGGTCTTCCTGGCGTCCTTTTAAGGAGAGGACAGGGCACAGAGAGAGACAGAGAAGACAGTGTGGCGATGGAAGCAAAGATGGGTGACGTATCTGTAAGGTAAGGGGCCCGGAGGACTGCTGGTGACCACCATGAAGCCAGGGACAGGCGAAGGAGAACCCTTCCCATGAGCCTCCAGAGGGAGCATGACCCTGCCCACACTGTGAGCTCAGACTTCTGATCTCCAGAACTGTGAAGGAACACAATTTCTGTTAGTATAAGTCACCCAGTTTGTAGTACTTTGTTGCGGCAGCTGTGGGAAATAAGTATATTTTCTTTCACTATCCACATGCTGTATCATTTGCAAATCCTTCTAGATCCCACAGCAGCAAGAAGAATCTTAGTGTTGTGGTTCAGCATAGTGATTCCAAAGCCAGGCTATTCGGGTTTGAGTCTTGACACTACCGTTCGTTAGCTGTGTGAACTTGAGACGCACCCTACTGCTGCATCTCAGTTTTCCTGACCTGTAAAATGGGAGTTACATGAACGAATCCTGTTAAGGGCTTAGAATGGAGACTGGCACATAGGAAATGCTATCATGTATTTGTTTTAGGTGGAAAAGTCTATTGGGCTGAAATGGCCACATGGAAATGGGAATGGTTCCATAGAAGAAGTACTAGAACATGAGCTTGAACTTCAGAACTTGGGTAAGGCCAGTTCGAGGCCACCCAGGTGGGAGAAACAGAATGAGCAAAGGTTTGCTGGAGGTGTAAGGCCAGAGGGAGCAACACTGTCTCACCTCTGTCTCTGGTGGTCAGTGGTGAATCTTACAGCATCTGCATCCACATGGGGTCAGTGAGGCTGCTTGCAGCTGGACCGTAGGGGTCACTGCCCAAGTTCCTAAGAGCTGAGGGGAGGCAATACCTTGGCACATCTGAAACCCATCCTCAGCACCTGTGGGAAGCTCAGGATTTGAGCAACACTTCCCAAACTCGGATGGGGCCTGAGAGTCTGCATTTCTAACAAGCAGGGGATGCAGAGGCTTCTGATCTAAGGACCACCCTTGGCCTCCAAATGTTTGCTTATTCCAAATGTGGTCCATGAGCTGGTAGCATCAGCATATCCTAGGAGCTGGTTCGAAATGCTGACTTTCTGATCCACCTCACCCCACCCCACCCTAAACCTACTGAATCAGATTCTGCATTTTAATCCGGTCCTCAGCTGATGAATTTGCCCATTAGCATGACCTCCCAGGTGGCACTAGTGGTAAGAACCCACCTGCCAATGCAGGAGACATAAGAGATGCGCGTTTGATCCCTGGATTGGGAAGATTCCCTGGAGGAGGGCATGGCAACCCACTCCAGTATTCTTGCCTGGGAAATCCCATGGACAGAGGAGCCTACAGTCCATGGGGTTGCAAAGAATCAGAATGACTGAGGTGACTTAGCATGCATGCATATATCCTTTTGAGAAGTGCCAGATTAGAGGACTGGGGTGGGAATAGCCCAGCTTGCTAGAGGGAAGGACCTAGCCACCTCGGTTCTCAGACCCAGCTACACAGAAGATTCTTGAGGGCAGCTTTAAAAAATCCTGAGGTTCAGATCAGAGTGACTTCATTAAATCAAACCTCTGTGAGTGGGGCCCTGAGGAATGTTATTTTTCAAACTTCTTGTGTGATTTTAATGTGTGCTCAGGGTTCAAGAACCACTCGGCTAGGGAAAAATCCCTAAGCAGGGCTAGAAAGAAACTGAGGCCATGCAGAGTTCTTGCTGGGATTCAAGGTCCTTTCCCCAGCAGAGCACAATAGTTAAAGCAGTGGGTTCTAAAGCAATGAGGGCCTGCCTGGGTTCTGATCTTGCTCTGGGCCCCTTGCCAGCTGTGTGATGGGCAAGGTACTTAACCTCTCTTTGCCTCTGTTTCTTTACAAAGAAGTGAAGTGACGGGTTAGTCACTCATAGTAACTATGCCCCAGGGTATTTGTGAGGATCAAATGAGTTAGGATGTAAAGTGCTCATTACAGTGCTTGGCACACAGTCAGTGCTCTGGAAGTGTTTGTTTATTTAAATACACATTTTATGCTTTCTGATGAGGATCAGGGAAGGTTTTCTCACTTTCCTGTTGCCTTAACCCATCCTTGGTGCTAGGTTCTTGGGCAGCAGTCACATCTCTAATTAGGCGCTCAATAAATGTTTGAGGAATGCATGACTGAATGGTTACAATGCCCCCTTGTGTATTCAGTGGGAAGAAATAACAAAACATGCAGTTGGTTCTCCAGACTAGTACAGGTATTGTGGCCAACTGTTCCGGTGTGCCCAGCAAAGAGAGGATTCCCTGGGCATGGGACTTACGGTCATAAGTCTGGTGAAGTTCCTGGAAAACTGGGACAAGTTGGTCATGCTTAGTATGACCATCCAAATGCCTCTTTCCTCAAAATACTGTTTCCAGGTAAGCGCACAGAGACACACCCAAGGCTAACTCATTTATGTGCACACGACTAAGGCAATGGCAATTCACTTCCTGGCCATGGTGTGTGTGTGTGTGTGTGTGTGTGTGTGTGTGTGTGTGTGCACATGTGTGAGTGCATCCACATACACACATGTACACCAATAATAATAGTAGCCAGAATAAAATAACAGTGTGACACATGCTATCTGCTGTGGTGAGCAGCTCACACACTTCAGAGGGAGCATCAGATGGCCTAGCTCAAATCCTGGTTATGCCACTTAATGGTTTTGTGACATTGAGCATGATTCTTAGCCTCTCTGTGCCTCAGTTTCTCCATCTGCAAAATGGAAACAGTAGTAAAAGTATGAAAGTGTTTGTTGCTCAGGCATGTCCTACTCTTTGCAGCCCTATGGACTGTAGCCCACCAGGCTCCTCTGTCCATGGTATTCACTGGGTAAGAATACTGGAATGGGTTGCTATTTCCTTCTCCAGGGGATCTTCCCAACCCAGAGATGGAACCCTGGTCTCCTCCATTGCAGACAGATTGTTTACTGTCTGAGCCCCTAAGAAAGCCCTAGAGACAGTAGTAGTACTCATTTTTCAGGGTTGTTAGAGTAGAAGTGTTCATCCATGTGGAGCATTTAACAGAGTGCTGGGCACCTCGTAAATTTGATTAATGTTAGAAATTACTATTAATATCGTAAGTAACATTACCAGGCAACCTGTGCCCCTCCTCTGCTTCCCTCCTTTCTCACTTCCCAGATGCCTCCCTTTGCTGTAAGCCCCCTGCCTCCTGCCTTTTGCTTCCTGTTCCTGCTCTCTTCTTTCCGCACTAGAGGGGCCATCAACAATTCTACCCTGCTTAGATGGACAGAGCCCTCAGTCCATGCTCAGACACACAAACCAAGCACAGTTTTACGTTGTGTGCTGCTACAGCATTAGGCTTCCCAGGTGGCACTAGTGGCAAAGAACCTGCCTACCAATGCAGGAGACATGGGATGCGGGTTCAGTTCCTCAGTTGGGAAGATCCCTGGAGAAGGGCATGGCAACCCACTCCAGTATTCTTGCCTGGAGAATGCCATGGACAGAGGAGCCTGGCAGGCTACAGTCCATGGGGTTGCAAAGAGTCAGACATGACCGAAGCGACTTAGCATACAGCATTGGATTATGAATCTGTGTTAAGCCGCATGAAATAAATACAGAAAATCAATACACCTATTTCTTTCCTTTGGTTGACAGATCAAAGCCAAGAGATAGATGGCAGTGGATGTGAACTTCAGCACACATGTGGTAAGTTTTATCCCTACAACCTTTAAGACAACATGGAGAATCATAAGCTGATCGCTATTTTAATTAAGTTTTTAATGTTTAAAGAACAAGCAAGAGTGCTAGGTACATATAGGCTTCTGATAGAGCAGTAAGACATTTCTCAGTCTTATCCCATTCACTATTTCTCACTCATAATTTGGATGAAAGTACACAAGCTACACATCAGATATGTAGGAGATTAGAGGAATGACAAATACTTTTAGAGGAGTGTAAGGACGTGAAAATATCAGGGCCCCTGAAGCAATGGATAAGATATAACCAAATGAAATTAACACTGATAAATGTAGGTCTTGTATGAGGGTCCAAATAAAACCCCATTTGAACATATAAAAATTGATACATTATCACATATATCATGTAATTAAAACATTAATTTTGAGTTATTTATTGTATTACAATTATATTACTATAATGTTAATATATTATTATATAATTACATAATGAATAATATAATTGCATATATTGCTAAGTCACTTCAGTCGTGTCCGACTCTGTGTAACCCCATAGACGGCAGCCCACCAGGCTCCCCCGTCCCTGGGATTCTCCAGGCAAGAGCACTGGAGTGGGTTGCCATTTCCTTCTCCAATGCATGAAAGTGAAAAGTGAAAGTGAAGTCGCTCAGTTGTGTCCGACTCTTCACAACCCCATGGACTGCAGCCCACCAGGCTCCTCTGTCCATGGGATTTTCCAGGCAAAAGTACTGGAGTGGGGTGCCATTGCCTTCTCCAATTGCATATATTACCATATATGTATAGCTTTTGATATTGCATATCCTTTGGACCCAGAAATTCTACTTCTAGGAATTTACCTAAAGAAAAATTATATGTGCACACAACCAAGGCAATGGCAGTTTGCTTCCTGGCCATGATGTGTGTGTGTGTGTGTGTGTGTGTCTGCGGGTGGCTAGAGGGAATTGTAAAGAGAAAGCTTGGAGATAAAGTCAGTGGAACTAATAATAATATTAAACAATTGGAGAGCAGTCTAAATACATGTTAGTGGGGACTAGTAACTAAATTATTGTTAAATGTAAGCAAAACAAAATGAGGCAATTCTTAAAAATTGTACTTGACCAACATTATTTCTCCAACTGGGATCCAAAACCCTTATGCATTGGAGTTTTCTGGGATACTGGTTAAACATACAGGTTCCTAGATCCTCCCCAGAATACTAGATAAGTATCTTTGGGGGAAGACAGGGAAATATATTTTTAACAAGTGCTCTCAGATAATTCTGATACACACTTAGAATTTGAGAATTACTATATAAAATAACATTTAATGGAATAGGAAAGTGTTTATGATATAATAAGTGACAAAACAAGTTCCAAACAAGATGATCCCTTTTAAGTAAAAATACTTATTTGTGTAGAAGAAATTATGGAAGGACAAAAGCCAAAATGATAGCCATGGTTAATTTAAGGTTATATAGCATTAATAGAAAGATGGCGTCCTGATGGAGAGTTCCACGTTATTCTGTACTTGTTATGTAATACTTGAAGTATTCCATGCGTAGAACTAAAATCCATTTAGATTAAAATAGTATTGGATGTAAGGACAATGGAGAGAAGGAGTCACAGATGGATCGAAAGTTTGGAAGACTGGTGATGTGTCAATGGAACAAGGACGTCACAAAGAGAAGCTGGCTTAGGGAAGAAAGATGAGTTGATTTTGAACATGACAGATTTGAGGTACTGGTGGCACACCCAGCAGGAAACAATCAAAAGGCTGGTGGGATTCTGGGTGTAGACTTCAGGAAATCGAGTGGGGCTGGAGATGTAGATTTAAAGACAACAAAAGTTGTAGGAGTGTATTAATCAAGGAGGAAGATCAAATAGAGATAGAAGTGGCTGAGATCAGCTCCCTAGAGAATGCCTTTGATTCATGGAAAGGAAAGGGAGAAAAGCCAGTAAAGGAATAAAGGAGGACATGGTCTGAAAGGTAGAGGCTGAACCAGTAAGATCCAATGTCACCAACCATCCCTCAGAGAAAAGAGTTTCAGGGAGGAGGCGAAGGTCAGAGCATGAAGACAAAGAGTTGGCCACTGGTCTGGACAACCGGATGCTGGGGACCTTCGCCGAGTTGTTATGGAGACCGGGGGCATCTGTAGCCAGGTGGTGGGAGTTACGGAACGATCAAGGAGTGAGGAAGGCCCGAGAGTTGGTGTACTCACTGGGCATTTTTAGGGCACATAGGAGCCTCTCCCACTGTGGAGATATGATCCCATGGTTTCTGTGCTCCTTTCAAGATGAAGCTTGGACACTTTCCCCCAGCGTTCTTTCCCTCAGAAAAACTGAACTGGAATTCAGGTTGTTTTTCCTTTCATGAAACTCATTTTGTGCAGTATAATTTGGGGGGAAAATAATTTGTATTTCCCTTCCCTGCATCTTTCCATCTTTCCCCACTTTTCTTTCTTGTCTTGGTAAAGGTTTGGGGCTGGACTAGAGTAGAACTTACTTCCATTTTCCTTCCTGGCACTTGTTTCTAAAAGCCTGGGTCCCTCTAGGGACTTGTAATGGTATCCTAGAGTCTGAGGCAAGAGAGAATATTCCTGTAACTTGGAACAGGAAAGATATCTGAAAACCTGGCAAGCTCAGGTCCCTGTAGTTTTCATCCTGACCATACCAGGGGAGGAGGCTGATTTTAGACAATAGAGCTGAGGAGAGAGGACCAAGGCCTAGGCTTCCGGCCAACCAGGAATCCCCCAGTCCCCAGCACAGTCAAGAAGCTGCAGTCTGGGGAGCTGAAGGGGCCCTGTGGGCTGAGTCTGTGACATCTTGATGACACCTCTCTATCTCCCTGAGATTCAGAAGTGCACACTGATGTCTTAGCGCTTCCTGAGACCCAGAACCTGGATACCCCAGCAGAGTCGGGGAGAGCACTCAAGAATGTCTGGGATTGTATTTCCTGCTTGGCAGGACTGGGCTGGTCTCTTTATTAGAAAATAAAGATATGAAATGTTTCTTGCTTACCTGAGTTTGTGCCTGGAGATTTGTGTCTGCTACATAGGAAGAAATCAGGTTCACATCCTCAAGCAAAGTGAGTGCTTTCTTTACCTGGGACAAAAACCACCAAGGTGGTGGAATGGGGGGGTCTCCAGATGATGTGACAACTGGTATATAGGTGGCCATCAGTCTGGTAGGATGTGTGAAGGATGGTAAAAAACAGTGATCCCATTGTCAGAGAGAATGGGTCCTAGTCCACCTCTGCTGCTTGAGCATCCCCCAACTTTGGCCATTTCATCTCCCTGGGCCTCAGTTTCCTCAGATGCAAAACAAAAGCATTAAATTCAGTGAATGCTAAGGCTCCTCCCACATTCTGAGAGACCTTTTGGCTTGGTTCTCTTTTTTCCTCAAGGTAAACTGAGTTTCTTACCTCTCTAAGAAACAAGGTGGGTTAAGCAACCTATTGCCGCTGAGCTACAGTCAGTGTAGCCTAGCACACGAGGAAAGCAGCAAACTGGGACACTTGGCGTAACTGAGGAGACTGCCAGTGTGTATTTTAATCTGCACAGCTCCAGGATTTCAGATATGCTGTATGAGCCCCTACACATGTAATTGAAGGGAGCAGAGGATGATGAAACTACCAAATGTGCTCTTTAAGGCTGGGCCATCCAGTGAAGAGGGGTTTGCATACTAGTCTCAGAAGGCTAATTTATCACTCTGGAGAGCAATTTCTCATTAACACAATGTCAATACTGCTGGGGATTGGCTAGACCACCTTTGGAAGAGGTTAAATTACCTTTTAATCAGTGGATAGAAGAACAAAGCTTCTGTTCCATCATGGCATAGCAGCCTTGACATCTTATAAAAGCCAAGGCAGTTCTAACTATACCGATGTGATATGACCAGGATTATTTCCAGAGAGGCGGAAGACAGAAAAGGAGAGTTCCTGTGGCTGTTATCCAAACTGGCATAATTGATGTGGGTGCAGTGGGTTAGAGCTAATGGTCTGGGTTTAATTATGGAGGCAGTGACACAAGGGCTTGAGGATGCTAGGGCACTAACCAGATGATGTACCACTTTCTCAGGATGCGCTTGCTGAATCAGGTCCATAGAGTGGCAAGGTGGTCTACATTCCATGTTTCCCCTGGGATTTGGGCTTGGTCCTCAAGAGGCGCAGGGCTATATTCATATGATGTGTCTAGATTCACACTGAAATTCACACTGAAGAGGTCTCTTGGGAGAACAGTCACACAGGCCCCAGCTGAAAATGCTTTGAAATCTACTGCTCTAGGAATTCATTCCTCATTTAAACCAGGATCATTTGCTTTGAAACATTGATATGTATGTAAACCTCATCAGCCACAGTGGCAAGATGGGACTTTTCATCTTTTTCTGATTCCTCAGAGCAATAGAACAACAAACAATTCTTTATCCACTAGCCTGAAAAATAAGGACAATAACTTGTCAAACTGCCCATCATCCACCATATCCATTATCAACTTTAAGCAATAGAAACTTCAGATTTCATCAGAACACTAGCTGCCCAGCCAGAGAGTACATTTCTCAGCCTCTGTGGCAGCAATGTGAGACCATGTGATTCAGTTTTAAAAAATAAGAAAAGAACAGAAGTGATGTGTGTAATATCTGAGTCATATGCTCTTAAAGGAAACTGCTCATCCTCCACTGAGTCTCTTCTTGTGGATAGGAATGAATTTGTGTTGGGTAGCAGTTCACTTTCAGTCTAAAAGATAAGAAAGACAGTGTTGGGGATAACAGAACAGTAACAGAGAAGGAGCCTGGATCCTTAGATGACCTTGGGAAACAAAGTTATCCTACCTCCATCGACTGCCTACAAGCTTGGACATTTATAGAGAGCCAGATCTTCTATCTTGTTTAAGCTGCTGCTATTTTGGTCTCTGTTACAATAAATACAGCAATTTACATGGGCAAGGGACCTTGAAGTTTGCAAAGCACTTTTGTATGTTTTATCTCTTAGCTTCACAAGACAAGCAAATAGAGTACACAGATGAGTCAGTGGTCAGAGCTTCTACTTGACAGGAGGGAAACTGAGGCTCAGAGAGGCCATACCTTTTGAATTCAGATATGCAGCCGCATTTTAACCCAGGTGTTCTGGCTTCTTCTCCAGTGCTCCTTTTAGTATAATATTGCCTCTTGGTCCTTGGAAATCTCAAGACATAGTCTGATATGTGCATGAGAGGGACATCTCTGTTTATTAAGACTCTTGCTCTTTGGATGGCTTAAGCATCCCCATCTAGCTCTTCTCCTCTCCTTTCCACCTCCTACGGATCATCCTACAAGCAACAAAAAAGCAACTCCATAAAACGGGGTTTTTAAAAATGGTTGATGGACTTGCTTAATATCAGAACTGCCAAGGTTCTAGGGGAAGGGGAGTTGCAGTGGGAGGAGTATTTTATTAACGACATTGTTTAGAATTGTCAGCACAGGGTAATAAAAAGCAGAACAACTTTTAGTCAGTTTTATTATTGTTTTTAAATTCTCTCCAGACAATGATCCCCCTATTACCTGTACCCCCTTTGTGCCTGCACCTTGTATGGACTTCTTCCGTCATCCCCTCTTTAGTATGCCACAAAATACTAGTAATGAAAGAAAGCAAAATCATAAAATGCAAAATCCAATGGACTCTTGCCGTGCTCTCTTTGATATGTATACATGTCCAGGAAATGGCTGGGGTGTTTGTACCAATTGTCGCCTATTACATTTAGAAAAGCTTCTGTAAAGAGAAGGAAAGCTTGTCTGTTTCCTTGGGTTTTTCCTACCCTCTTATTCCCATAGTTACAAGAGTTGGTTCTGTGCATTTTTTTTTTTAAAGCTGGCATCTTGCCCAACTCAAATTTATTATAAAGGTTGGGAGGGACAGTTGAGATCTGCAGCTTGATTCCCCAGTAAGTTGGCTGTTAAGAACGATAGCGTTGACAGCCGAGACAGCCTGCAGATGGGAGGGCAAGGCTGGAGATTCCCTTGTTTATTACGGAGCCACTGAATGACTCACTAGGTTGGGCTCTTCCTTGGAGGAACACAGAAAGATTAATGCCTGAGTGCCTAGGAGAAATGAGTGAAAAGGTTCTCTTCTCAAAGGCTTTACAGTAGGGTTGCCAAATTAAATATAGGACACCAGTTAAATGTGCATTTCAGATTAACAGCAAACACTTTTCTTGTGTGCAAATATGTCCCCAAATATTTCATGGGACACACTTATACTGAAAACACAGGTGCTCAGTTATATTTGCCTTTCAGATAAACAAGGAATAATGTTTAATAATAAACATGTCCCATGAAATATTTGGGACATGCTTATAATTAAATGTTATTTCTCATTTTTTTTGGAATGGTAATGTTTTACAGGGAGATGGGAGGGAAGTTTAAGAGGGAGGGGCATATGTACACTTATGGCTGATTCACATTGTACGGCAGAAGCCAATACAACATGGTAAAACAATTATCCTCTGATTAAAAATAAATTAAAAAAAAGACATGCAATAAAAAATGCTTAACAATTATTCATTTCATTTTTAAATTTAATTTCATGTAATATTGGAGTATAGTTGATTTACAATGTTCTGTTAGTTTCAGGTGTATAACAAAGTGATTCTATTATGCATATACCCATTCATTTTCAGATTCTTTTCCATGAAATGCAGATTTTAACAGGGCATCCTATATTTTTATTTGCTAAGTCTGGTAGTCCTACTTATAGAAATCTAGCGAGATTGTATTAAATGTTCTCTTTCAGTTTAGGAATAGCTAACACTGCTTTTCTCTTATAGGATTATATAGGCTGTTGGCTTTATTTTTTGCAGGGTGGAGACATACAGGGGAGAAGGTCAAAGGGAAAGAGACTGGGCTGGAGGACAGGAGAGGGTCTGAGTCTTGTTCTGCTAGCAAATGGCTGTGTGAGTTGAATAAGGCACTTCACCTGTCTGAGCCTTAGTGTCCTAAAAGGAGAATTCCTTCTAAGGATAAAATGATTCCATAGTCCTATGTCATTCCTTGTGTTATAAATATTATGATAGAATTCATTTTCCCAGGAAATGATACAGGTTGGTGCTGTCCAGTACAAATAAAATGCATGTCACCTGTGTAAATTTAAATTTTCTAGTGGTCCCCATTATAAAAGTAAAAATAAACAGGTGAAGCTAATAGTATATTTTATTTAACCAATTATATTAAATAGTATCATTTTAATATGTAATCAATATTCAAATTAGTAATGAGATCATTTACATTATTTTTGTAGTAAGTCCTCAAAATCTGGCGTGAATCCTTACAGCACACCTCAGTGGAGACTAGCCACATTTAAAATACCAATAGCCACATGTGGTTACTGTACAACACAGGTATAGGCTAAAAAAATAACTAGATAGATAAACAGATAAATAAATTTTAGCAAGTTAGACAAATTCAGAAATGAGCAATCTGTAGTGGATTATGGAGGTAACTTAGGCTATTGGGGAACATATTCATAAACTTTTAAAAATTAGTATACTGTTGATCCTAATGATTCATGGATTCTATATTTGTGAAATCACCTACTCACTAAAATTTGTGACCTCCCAGTGAATACTTGTGACACTTTTGTGGCTATTCATGATGAGCATGGCAATGTGCACAGGATAAACAATTGAGTTGTCCAGAGTACATGTACCCGGCTGAGGTGGAACAAGAGAGGAAGCTCTGCCTTCTTGTAGTAACTCTCATACTACAAACAAGTGTCCTTTTTATGATCTGTTTCGTGCCAAATTTTTGTGCCTTTTGTGAGTGATTTCACTGTTGAAAATGCCCCCCAAACATAGTGGTGAAGTGCTGGCAAGTGCTTCTAAGTGCAAGTTGGCTGTGGAGAAAATACATGTATTAAATGAACTTTGTTCAGAAATGAGTTAGAGTGCTGTTTGTCCCAAGTATTTACTATTCATGACTCAACTGTATGCTAAATGAAGTGTCTTTAGACAGAAACACACATAAGACAAGGTTATATATTGATCCAAAAATGTGGCCAGAGGCTCTCAGCTGGGGCTGATGGTTCAATATGCACCTATTCAGTGCCCGTGGAGATGTTGTAAAACACAGCTATCACAAATAGTAAGAGTCGACTATACTCTATTGTTTAGAATAGTTTTAGAGTCACGGAAAATTTGAGCAGATGGTACAAAGGTTTCCCATACACCCACCTCCTGCACGCAGTCTCCTCTGTTACCGACACTAGTGTGGCACCGCTGTTACAACTGGGCGACCCAGGTGGCTCAGGCGTAAAGACTCCATCTTCAACAGAAGATGCAGGGTTCAATCCCTGGGTTGGGAAAATCCCCCGGAGGAGGGCATGGCAACCCACTCCAGTATTCTGGCCTGGAAAATCCCATGGACAGAGGAGCCTGGCAAGCTATGGTCCATGGGGTTGCAAAGTCTGACATGACTGAAGCAACTGGGCACAGATACATTTGTTTCAATTAATGAATGGATATTAATACATCATTATGAACTAAAGACCATACACTGGATAGGTGCCTTCAGATTTCCTTTGCTTTTGCTTGATGCCCTATCTCTGGCTATCAGGATAACATGTAGTTAACCACATCTCTCTGGGTTCTTCTCGGCTGTGCTGGTTTCTCGGATGTCGCTTGTTTTTTATGACCCTGACAGTTTTGAGCGGGACTGGTGGTATTTAGTTGGATGCACCCCCCACACACACACACGTTGAGATTTGGCTGATATTTTTCTCATGATCGGGCTGGAGTTATGGGTTTGAGGAGGAAGACCATGGTAATAAAGTGCTATTTTCATGATATCTTATCAACAGTATATGCTATCAACATGATTTATCACTGTTGACATTGTCCTTGATTAGTTGGCTGGAGTTGTTTTCGGAGCCTCTCTACCTTAAAGCTTGTGTTTTCCCCCTTTCTATACTGACCTCTTTAGAAGGAAGTCACTCTGCACAGCTCACACCTAAGGAGTGGGGAGTGAGGCTCCCCCTCCTTTAGGGAGAGTATCTACATAATTTATTTGAAATTCTGCATAGCAAACCTATCTGTTCTCCTCCATTTATTGAGCTATTCAATCATTTATTTGTATCAGTAGGGTTTTGGGGATATGTATTTTACATTTTGGATTATAATCCCGTACTACTTTATGTATTTTGTTGCTCAAATTATTCCAACTTTGGCCACTGGGAGCTTTTTCACTTGACTGCTGTGACCCTTTGACATAACCCCATCGGGGTGTGTGTGTGTGTGTGTGTGTGTGTGTGTTTGTGAGCACTTCCTTACTTTTTGGCTCTACAAGATACCCAGACTCATACTGTGCGTTTCCTGTCCCAGCCCTAGAGTCTGCCGTTTCTCCCAAGAGCCCTGGTTCCTTTTATTGGAGAATAGTGTTAGAAACCAAGATCCAGTCACTAGGCTTTGTTGTTACTGGGGTGTTGTTTCTTTGGGGCCCTCTCAGCAGACAGAGCAATGTGTATACTAACCCATGTGTACATACATACCTATGAATATTTCTTTATATATTTATCAGTATCTATATTAAGCGAAACATGAATTTGTATTGATGTCTCCATCAGTGGATCATTCTAGCCTCCTCCCCTTGCTGATCTGTAAATTTGTACTCCAACAGTGGGAAACCTGGCTCCTGCCATCTGCCATCCATTTACTTAATTGTTCAGTTCCAGTGAACATATATAGAAGTATTAGCCAGACATGAATATCATAGGCTTTTATGAAGCACATTTATTTCCACTATGAAAATAGTACATGTTTAACAAAGAAAATTTGAAAACTAGATACAGATTGGGAGAGAACATCAAGAGTAGGCTCCCACACCCAGACACAACCTTTGATGATATTTAGGCTTATTTCCTTTCTCACTGGTCCTTAATTCAGTCAAACTCTCCCCACACCCCCTAAAGTTGCTGTCTGCTGATGTCGTCATGTGTTCACAGGCTGTCACTAGCTACTGAAATGAGAGGAGAGATAGCTTTTGGAGCACCAAGCACAGAGATCTCAGGAGAATTCGTGATTCTAGATGGTTTAACGATAAAGTGAGAAGTGAGCAGAAGATGAGAACAGAAAGTGTAATGTGGCATGTAGAGGAAAGAAATAGGGGACGTTTGAGTGGAGGTAAGGCCAGCATGGGATGGTTTCTCCGACAGGCTTTGACTTAGCTAAGCAACATAAAAGCTTCTTGATGTTTTAGCACAAAACAAAGCAAAAAACCAGATGCTCTCTTACTGCATGGCCTTGTATATGACACTTGACCGCTCTGGGGTTTAGTTTATGCAAAATGATGATGTTAGCCCAATTGTTTCAAAAGTGTCTTCTATGATCCTATGACCTATGAACTATAGAATGGTAATGAGCACTTCCAGAGCCCTCAGAAAAGCCTCCTGTTACATATCTTGATCAGGCTGGTGGTTACACAGATGTGTTTACTTTGTGAAAATTCTCTGAGCTGTACACTGACAATTTGTGCACTGTCTTTATGCATGTTACTCTTCAATTTTAAAAGTTTCTGAAGGAAAATAAAAAAACCTGTCATGTGATCCACTCTTATTCAAATAGGGAGCCTCACATAGCTGTTTAGAATCCAAGAGTCATAGAAATGGCAGAGTCCAGAGATGGCAGCCAGGAAACCATGTGCTGCCAATGAAGAGGGCGCACAACTCCATTCCAGCTCCCGCAAGGCCACCTGTACACCTTCCTTCAAGGTGTGACTGCAAGATCAAGATCACTGTGACTTTCATTTAATTTCTCAGTTCCTCCATCCATAAGACAAAGATGATAATAATAATGCCTATTTCTTAGCATTTTGTGGAGATTAAATAAGTCAAAACATATAAAGTGTCTAGAATACTGCCCCCCACCTACTGAGTGCTCAGTAAACATTTGTTAAATTGATGGTGAAGATGATGATAATTTTCACAAGTGTTCTTAAGCCCACATGACCCCAGGCAACCAGGAGTGACTCTGTTGCTTTCAAACAAGAGTCTAGTTATTTTAACTGGCATTTGAATTCCAAAGTGTGTGGATTAAAATTAATTCCATGCTGGCCTTATTTCCACTCAGACTTCTCTCCCAAATACAGTCCAGCATCCTCTCTGGAAGCTCTGTAAGGCGGGCCTCTAGAGGGCCTCTAAAGTGGTGGATTATTTCATGTCATGGCTATTAGTGGTTTCACCATCATATGAAGGGAGCCTGTGGAGAGCCAGAAGCACAGAAGCTTTACAACAAGGCTGATTTGAGCAGTGAAGAAGAAAGACATAATAAGTATACAGATGTGAACTTGAAATGCAAAAATAAGTTTTAAGATGAATGGTAAACTGAAAATGTGTGCTCAATTGATATAGCATTCTTATTTTTAATTGAAGTATAGTTAGCTTACAGGATTATATTATTAGGGCTTCCCCAGTGACGCAGTGGTAAAGAATCTACCTGCAATGCAGGAGATGTGGGTTCGATCCCTGGGTCAGGAAGATCCCCCAGAGATGGAAATGGTATTCTTGCCTGGGAAATCCCATGAACAGAGGAGCCTGGAGGGCTATAGTCCATGGGTTCACAAAGAGTCGGACACAGCTTAGTGACTAAACCACCACCTCTACCACCACCATTACATTATTCAAGTATATAACATAGTGATTCAATATTTTTATACGTTTGAACATAGTCACCATTATCAGTCTAGTTACCATCTGTTGCCATACAAAGTTATTATAATATTATTGACCATATCCTCTGTGCTGTATATTATATCCCATGACTTATTTATTTTATAACTGGAAGTTTGTATCTCTTAATCTCACTCACCTATTTCATTCCTCCTCCCAACCCCTTCCCTCTGGCAACCACTTGTTTGTTTTCTGTACCTATGACTCTATTTTTGTTTTGTTATGTTTGTTCATTTTTTTAAACATTTCATATATAAACAAAATCATTCAGTATTGTCTTTTTCCATCTGATTTCTTTCATCTAGCATAATGTCTTCTTAGTCAATCCATGTTGTCCTAAATGACAAGAAATTATTCTTTTTGTGGCCAAGTAATACTCCATTGTGTGTTTTTGTATGTGTACAAAACACACACACACACACATCTTTCTTATCCATGTATCTAATGATGGGCACTTAGGTTGCTTCCATATCTTGGCTACCGTAAGTAATGCTGCAATAAACAGGGGTACATATGATATAGAATTCTAATATATGTCCTCCTCCACTGAAACCCTGACATCTTGAAACTTGCCAAAATGCCAAGTTGCCAGGACCTCTGGGAGAAGATAATTGTCTTAGCCTGGGTTCTTCCGGAGGCTGACTCTGAAACAGAGACTCAAGCACGCAAAGCTGGTTGGAGAGTTGGTCTGAGGAAACACAGTAGGGGAGCAGGAAAGTGAAACAAGGAAGCAAAGGCTGCCAGTAAAGAGTGTGGTATCAAGCCAATTATCACTGTGGGTAACTGGTGTTAATTACCCAGCACTTCCGGCCTGCCACATGGGAGGGCAGTGCCGACTTCAGGGGCCAGTAAAGCAAAGAAATGCAGGTTCTGGCAAGTGGAAGTCAGGCTGGAATGCACTGAAGTGGTAAGGACCAGGGGACACAGGCCAAACCCTGGCAGTGTCTGCTACAATAGCCCAGGCCTTATTTGAAGTTGTGGCCACGTCTGCATTTCTGGGGATCAGGTGATTGCCTTACAAGCCATACTGACAACCCGCGATTTGTCATTTTGCAAATCATTTGGGTTGAGACAAATGTGATGGTTCTCCTAAAATGGTAATTGCGTTTTCCTGGAAACCAACCCAGGTTTGTTTATATGCCACTTGGATGTTGCAGCACATAGCACATGCAGATCTTGAACATCTTGAAAAAGCAGTACAGGGACCCAGCACAAGTCTGTTCACAGACCTGCCCAGAGGACACCAAATGGTATGTTATTTCCTCCTCTCAACTGCATGTCACCAACAAAGGAACCCTACATGCTGGAAGCAATGCTTTTTGGAGATCTCTCAGCAGGCTACAGACGTGAGATTTCTGTCAGTGACAGGTCTGGCATCCTTTCTGCAGTGTGTCAGTGGCACGGATGAATACTCAGGATGGGGAAGGTTGCTATTTTAATTTACATGCTATTGCTACCCGTTTTGGCTGGCTTACCCAGAATGCCCCAGATACCTATTTGAATGGGAAGTGTTCCATATTTGTACAGACAGACCATCTTGTGGAAATTGGTGTTTTGTCACTCTCCTGAACAGTGTGAAGTTAGGAAAATGGCTTGTGTATCTTGTTTGTATTATAGAATTCTGGCATTTTTTCCCTCCCTGTCTTTCTTTCTTATCAGCATCTTTCTCAAGGGAGCTGAGAAAAGCCAAAAGGATCCATCCTTTTTACCATTTTTTTCAAAACCATCCAAAATGGAAAATACAACCTTTTGTTACACACCTTAATTATTATTTCAGTTTTGTTTTTGAGAATGTCTTCTTTTTATTTTTCTCTTGGAATATTGATAAAATAAACAAAAGTGATCCTTTGTCCAAAGCCCAATGTGATGGTCTGATTTGCTTGAGATATTTACTCTTAGAAGCCATATAATTTCTTTTATAGTCTCTTATTTTTGTTACATATTCCTATGAATTATTGAATTATCTCATTTTTATATATGAATTTTGTTTATAGAACACTCAAATTGCTGTATATAATATATATGCATATTTAAAATGATAAAGAGAAGCATTCAAAACCCAAAAAGAGTCTCATATAATTGCAGTGATATAATATAATGCAATAGAAGTGCAATTTATCCCAAGGACATCTTTGGCAGAATGCAAAGGTCACTGTTTTCTGACCCTAATTTTCAAGCTACTGTCTGACATTTACATTGTATATCATTAAGAGCATACACAAGTATATCATGTCTTTTGGGGACTAATTTTACATAAATTATGTGTCTTTATGATTTCTTTGCATGATGGGGTAGTCAGTCTATATTAGGAATGTCACATAGATCATCCTCTAACCCCCCTCTCACCCCCATCACAAGAATGTCGGAAGTAAATCAGAATAAAGAGACTGGAGAGTTCTTCTGACATTCTAAAAAGAATCAACAGCAGACTCCTTCCAACACTAAGACAGACTAAAACCTCTCTCCTATTACCAACACATACTAATGCTGTAAAAACATATTTGCAGAATTTAAATACATATATGAGCTCAGAAAAGGATAAAAGGGCAATCTCCAAATGCCAGGGAAGAAAGGAATCATAGAGCAATAAGGCCAAACAGCCACCACGGCCAACTGCAAAGATTTCACTCCCGGATACAGGCTCTAGAGACTGGAACTGGGGTTCTAATACATATATGGTATAGGAAAAAAGGTTCCAGACCTTGATAATGCAAGGGGGCTGCCATCCAGGTCCTGAAAAGTGGACTGGGAATCTTGCTAGGGAAGCAACCCCAGGCAAGGGAAGTTACAACGGCTCTTGAGGGGAAAGAAGTCATCTACAGAAAATTGAAAACCCAGGACTACACCCTCCTCAATGCTGAATTCACATTCACAGAACCTATATGTCAAGAGGAAACCCAAACCAAACAACTAACATCAGAAGATATATAGAACCTTTGAAGCCTCCAGAATTCTGAACTGAAACAAAAGCAAACCAGTCCACAGGTCCATTCTAGTGGCTAGTCCATTCTAGTCCACCTAGTGGCTCATAGAACTCCAGGGGAAAAAACAATCTGCTAAAGAGAAATTGACAATAAAAGTTTATAGATGTATATAGAATAATGCACCCATTGTGAGGGACAGTTAGAAAACTCAGCAAACAAGAGAATTAGCACCATGAATTAGATATAATGCATTAAAGACACCATAAAATAAATTTATTTTAAATAGTTGAAGACATAAAAGAAATCAAAATGAAAGCCCAAAATAATATCAAAAAATGACCAGAGAGATTTGAATGAGAACCAAGGAGAGTTTCTAGTAACGAAAAATAGAGACACAAAATTTAGTCAACAGGTTAAACAGTGGTCTAGACGATGATAAGGGGAGAATTAGTAAGTTAAGGACTTCCCTGGTGGCTCAGACAGTAAAGTATCTGCCTACAATGTGGGAGATCCAGGTTCAATCCCTAGGTCGGGAAGATCTCCTGGAGAAGGAAATGGCAACCCACTCCAGTATTCATGCCCAGAAAATCCACTGGATGGAGGAACCTGGTAGGCTACAGTCCATGGGGTCGCAAAGAGTCAGACACGACTGAACGACTTCACTTTCCTTTCCTTTAGTGAGTTAAATGATATCTGTGAGGAAATTACCCAAAATGTGGCACAGAATCAGGGGAGAGAGACAGAAAAAAAGAGAGGTGGAGAGAAAGAGGGAGAGAGAAAGAAATGAAATATGACAGTAAATTAGAGAAAGTTCCAACAAATGTCTAATCAAAGTTGCAGAATGAAAGATTAAAAGGAAATGGAAGGGAAACAATATCCCAAGAGATAACGGCAGAAAATTTTCTAGGACTAAAAAAAGATGTGCGTTTTTAGACTAAAAGAATATCATGTCCCAAATAAGATAAAAAGAATCCACACATAGAAAACTGTAAAACTACAGAGCATTCCAACAAAGGAAAAAATTCTCAAAAGAAACCAGAGAGGGATAAACAAATAGCCTGCAAAGGAACCATGCAGGTTATAATTCAGTCACATGACCAGACCTAACTGCAGTAGAAACTGTATTCAAAAAGATAAGAACATGGCTTTGGGAGACCAGACACCATCTCTACCTTGTATACATGTGGCCCTCTGTATCCATGAGTTCTGAATTTTTAGATTCAACCACCTGTGGATGAAAAAAAATATTTGAAAGAAAATTCCAGAAAGTTCCAAAAGGCAAAACTTGTGCCCTGGCAACTGTTTAATAGCATTTACATTTTATTTACAACTATTTGCATAATATTTGCATTGTATTAGGTATTATGTGTAATCTAAAGATGATCTAAAGTATATGCGAGAATGTGCCTAAGTTATATGGAAATACTGAGCCGCTTTATATAAGATACTTGAACAGCCATGAATTTTGGTATCTATGGGGTTCCTGGAACCAGTCCCCTGCAGATAACTGAGGGCTGACTTAATTATCACCTTCTGAGTGTTGAATTCAGACCTATGGAAGAAGGGAGGAAAAAGGGTGCTCTTGGGAAATGAAGCCTCTCCAACTATCCTCAAATCATGAGAATCACTACACAAATCACAGGAGCTTTCTTTTGGCTTTACTGTTGTAAGTGGTGGTGAAGGAATTCTCTCACCCAGATTGAACATAACATGTTCTAGAAATAAATCTTGTCCAACTTGAGCTCGCAGAGAAAGCTGAAAATTTGGGTTTGTTTCACAAACATTGAGCTGAGCCCCAGGCCAATGCCCCCAAAGTAATCAAGTGTCTCATTTGTGTGTGACACATAACAGAAACTCAGCCAAAGCCTACTGAACGCATTCATTGATTCTTACATTTAACAAATATTTACTGAATGGTTACACTGAGCTGTTATTCTAGATCTGTCCTGTCCAGTACAATAGCCATGTGGCTATTAAGTTAACTAAAATTAGAAACTTAGTTCCTCAGTCACACCAACCACATTTCAAGTGTTCAACAGATACATGTGGCTGGTGGCTATCACATTAGACAGCACAGATATAGAATAT
Source organism: Ovis aries (assembly GCF_016772045.2). Classification (NCBI taxonomy): domain Eukaryota; kingdom Metazoa; phylum Chordata; class Mammalia; order Artiodactyla; family Bovidae; genus Ovis; species Ovis aries. The sequence goes on along the minus strand of NC_056080.1, from coordinate 16,143,703 downwards.
TTCCATTGTCACAGAAAGTTCTATTGGAGAGTACTGTTCTAGATGCTGGAGATACAGTAGTGTACACAAGAAACACACTTTCTGTCTTCATGAAACCTAAATACTCTATCAGAATGTAATAAGTTTACGGTGAAGAATTAAGCAACAATGGAAAATAGGGAGTAGGAGTGAAGACGTGGAGGGGAAGTAGTTATAATTTAAAATACAGTAATCTGGGAAGCTCTTACTGAGAGAGAGAAACTGTATTAGTTAACATAATGCTAGCTGATATAACACATAAGCCCTCAAATCTCAGTGGTGAAACACAATAGTATAGTTCTTGCTCCAGTCAAGGGCTCTAGGGAGAGACTGTGGAATCAGATGGAATCTGTTCAATGTGGTCATTCAGGGCCACAGGCTAACAAAGGATCTACCATCCACAATACAGAGCTTCCACAGTTGCCCTGGGCATTACCCTCAACTCAGTGGATGGGAAAAGAGAAAGAATGGAGTGTTGTTGAAGAGGTTTCTGTGGTCTGTGGGTCAGGCCTGGAAATGGTGTAATCATTTTCACTGGCATTCGCTTGGCCAAAACGTAACCACATGTAGGGTGACCAGCTGTAGCAGTTTGATCGTTACTGAAAGTATTCCTGCAATATGGGGCTTTCAGTACTCAAATTCCAGGCATACTAGGATGAGTTGGTCACCTTAGTACATATCCTTACCTAGATGCAACAGAAACTATACCACTTTCTACACTATGGAAGGGGAGTATGAATTTTGGTGAGCAGCTAATGTCTGCCATAGTAACGTTTCCCTCAAAGAACTGAGGAAGTCAGCATGCAGATCTGGGAGGAGGAGAGAAGAATATTTTAGCCAGAAGGGACAGCAAATGCAAAGGCCCTAAGGGAGTGTATCTGGCACAGAAGATGGGAAGTAAAGCAAAGAGGGCTGGTATGGCTGGAATAGAGTAGATGAGGTAGAATATCCCAGGGTATTCTTCCAAGTGCACATTCACCCACCAGTAACCCTCTTGAGATGTGATTGTTCACTTCCATCCAGTTAGCTGTAATTTGTTTATAAAGAAATGATGTAGATCCTGGGTAATTCCTTTGCTGAAATCCAGATACACAGTATATGACCTTTTCTTGTTTAACAGTTTGACAGCCCTACCAATAAAACTAACTGGTAATGAACTAACAAAATTTAAGTTTCAAGGCCCCTCACCTACACACCCTAGCAATGTGTTCAGATGGCATGTATTTTTGCAAGATTTGCAAAAATAAGATGTTCTGATCATAGTTGGTTAAGTCCTCAGTCTCAAGTTCTTCCCCTTCATGGATCACAGCCTTGCCATGGTGAAGGGGCTTGCATAATTTAATGAATCTATGAGCCATGCCACACAGGGTCACCCAAGATGGATGGACATAGTGAAGAGTTCTGACAAGACATGGCCCGCTGAAGGAGGAAATGGCAAACTACCTCAGTATTCTTACCTAGAGAACTCCATGAACAGTATGAAAAAGCAAAAGGATATGACACCCGCAGAGCTACCCTCACCACTCCCCCCCCAGGTTGGAAGGTATCCAATACGCTACTGGGGAAGAGCAGAGGGCAATTAATAATAGCTCCAGTAAGAATGAAGAGGCTGGGCCAAGGTGAAAATGATGCTCAGTTATGGATGTGTCTGGTTGTTAGAACTGGACATGGAACTACCATCTGGTTCAAAACTGGGAAAGCAATACAACAAGGCTGTATATTGTCACCCTGCTTATTTAACTTATGTGTAGAGTATGGAGGCTTCCCTGATACCTCAGTTGGTAAAGAATCCACCTGCAAGGCAGGAGACTCCTGAGTTTGATTCCTGGATCGGGAAGATCCACTGGAGAAGGGATAGGCTACCCATTCCAGTATTCTGGCCTGGGAGAATTACATGGACTGTACAGTTCATGTGGTCGCAAAGAGTCAGACATGACTGAGTGACTTTCACTTCACTTCACTTCGTGCAGAGTACATCATATGAAATGTCAGGCTGGATGAAATACAAGCTGGAATCAAGATTGCTGGGAGAAATAGCAACAACTTCAGATTTGCAGATGATACCATTCTAATGATAAAAATCAAAGAGGAACTAAAGAGCCTCTTGATGAGGGTAAAAGAGAAGAGTGAAAAAGCTGGCTTGAAATGCAACATTAAAAAAACTAAGATCATAGCATCTGATCCCATCACTTCGTGGCAAATAGAAGGGGAAACAGTGGAAACAGTGACAGATTTTATTTTTTCTTGGGCTCCAAAATCACTGTAGAAGGTGACTGCAGCCACGAACTTAAAAGATGCTTGCTCCTTGGAAGAAAAGCTGTGACAAACCTGGGCAGCGTATTAGAGAGCAGAGACATCACTTTGGTGCCAAAAGTCCATATAGTCAAAGCTATGGTTTTTACAGTAGTCATGTATGCATATGAGAGTTGGGCCATCAAGAAGGCTGAGTGCCGAAAAATTGATGCTTTCGAATTGTGGTCCTGGAAAAGACTCTTGAGAGGCCCTTGGACAGCAAGGAGATCAAACCAGTCCATCCTAAAGGGAATCAACCCTGAATATTTATGGGAAGGACTGATGCTGAAACTGAAGCTCAATACTTTGGCCTCATGCAAAGAACCAACTCACTGGAAAAGACTCCAAAGCTGGGAAAGATTGAGGGCAAGAGGAGAAGGGGGTGGCAGAGGATGAGATGGTTAGATAGCATCACTGACTCAATGGACTTGATTCTAAGCAAACTCCAGGAGATAGTGAAGTATAGAGGAGCCTGGCTGCAGTCCATGGGGTCTTGGAGTCACATGACTCAGTGACTGAACAGCAACAACTCAAGTTCTTACTTCCCCTCATACTTCCCTTCAAGTCTGGCTGTCTTGAAGTGGCCATCTACATTTTTGAAATCAGGCTGAAGGTAATTTGAGTTGGGATTACACTTAGTGTACTCTCCAGTTCAGTTCAGTTGCTCAGTCGTGTCCGACTCTTTGTGACCCCATGGACTGTAGCACACCAGCCTTCCCTGTCCATCACCAACTCCTGGAGCTCACTCAAACTCCTGTCCATTGAGTCAGTGATGCCATCCAACCATTGCATCCTCTGTTGTCCCCATCTCCTCCTGCCTTCAATCTTTCCCAGCATCGGGCTCTTTTCTAATGAGTCAGTTCTTCACATCAGGTGGCCAAAGTATTGGAATTTCAGCTTCAGCATCAGTTCTTCCAATGAATATTCAGGACTGATTTCCTTTAGGATGGGCCAGTTGGATCTCCTTGCAGTCCAAGGGACTCTCAAGAGTCTTCTCCAACACCACAGTTCAAAAGCATCAATTCTTTGGCACTCAGCTTTCTTTATAGTCCAACTCTCACATCCGTACATGACCACTGGAGAAACCATAGCTTTGACTAGACTGACCTTTGCTGGTAAAGTAATGTCTTTGCTTTTTAATATGCTGTCTAGATTGGTCATAAAGGAGCAAGCGTCTTTTAATTTCATGGCTGCAGTCACCATCTGCAGTGATTTTGGAGCCCCCAAAAATAGTCTTCCACTGTTTCCATTGTTTCCCCATCTATTTGCCGTGAAGTGATGGGACCAGACCAGATGCCATGATCTTAGTTTCCTGAATGTTGAGTTTTAAGCCAACTTTTTCACTCTCCTCTTTCACTTTCATCTAGAGGCTCTTTAATTCTTCTTCACTTTCTGCCATAAGGGTGGTTTCATCTGGGTATCTGAGGTTGTTGATATTTCTCTCGGCAATCTTGATTCCCATTTGTGCTTCAACCAGACCACCGTTTTGCATGATGTACTCTGCATATAAGTTAAATAAGCAGGGTGGCAATATACAGCCTTGACGGACTCCTTCCCTCCCACTAAGTGTACTCTTAGTGGGAGGTATTTATGTGGGTTCACAGTGACTTGGGTTTTTAGTTTATTGCTAGCCATTCCATAAGATTGAATCTGGAATCCTCCTGCTACCCACTGTGCCAAAACATGCAGTGTTGTGACATGAAGACTCAAGATGCTTATAACTCCTGGCCATATAGACATATCAGTTGGACCTACGGCACCTAGTACCAGAGATATGTGAGTAGTGGACAAGAAAGAAGGTTTGGAAACTTTGATTGCTTGATGCTGTAGAAGAGTCTTCCCATCAACAGACACAAGTGGAGGATTCTATTCTCACTGATGCCTAAACAAAATAGGAGTTCTTCTGACAGTAATATACTGGATGTGCTGGTTGAATAGTGTCCCCCTGATCTCGTGTCTACCAGGAAACTCAAAATGTGACCTTATTTGGAAATAGAGTCCTTGCAGTGTAATTAAGATGAGGTCATACTGGATTAAAGTGTGCCCTACAGCCAATGGCTGGTGTCCTTAAAAGAAAAGGAGAGAGACTCAGAGACACACAGAGAAGAAGGCCATGTGAAGACAAAAGCAGAGGTTGGAGTGATACTGCCACAGGCCAAGAAACACCAGGAGCCATGGGGAGCTGGAAGAGGCAAGGAAGGATTCTCCCCTACCATCTTGGGAGGGAGCATAGTCCTGCTGACACCTGATTTTGGACTTCTGGCCAAATTTCTGTTGTTTTAAGTCACCCAGGTAATTCATTAGGAAATCCATTAGGAAATGAATAGACTTAATAAATGCAACATTTGCAATTGTAAGCACATGATGTGTCTTTTTTCTTCTATTAATTGGAAGAAATAGAATTCCTGTGCATATTTGCACAAGCTTGTAGCAATGCTCTAAGGAATAAACATGTTATGAGTTGCATGTTATATACATCCCAGATATCAGTAACAAAAAGGCATATTTCAATTGGCCATGACGAAAGTAATACTGAATTATTTCTATTATTTCTATAGAAAATGATATTATAAAGTTGTCACATGAATATGTGATCAAAGAGAATCCAGCACAAAATGTGAGGAAAAAATATTATAGATATATTTCAAGAAGTTCAGTTCAGTCGCTCAGTCGTGTCCGACTATTTGCGACCCCATGAATCACAGCACACCAGGCCTCCCTGTCCATCACCAACTCTCGGAGTTCACTCAGACTCACATCCATCGAGTCAGTGATGCCATCCAGCCATCTCATCCTCTGCCGTCCCCTTCTCCTCCTGCCCCCAATCCCTCCCAGCATCAGAGGCTTTTCCAATGAATCAATTCTTCTCATGAGGTGGCCAAAGTATTGGAGTTTCAGCTTCAACATCAGTCCTTCCAAAGAACACCCAGGACTGATCTCCTTCAGAATGGACTGGTTGGATCTCCTTGCAGTCCAAGGGCCTCTCAAGAGTCTTCTCCAACACCGCAGTTCAAAAGCATCAATTCTTCAGCGCTCAGGTTTCTTGACAGTCCAACTCTCACATCCATACATAACCAGTGGAAAAAACATAGCCTTAATTAATATAAAGTACTCTTATTTTTATTGATTTTTGTTTAGTATATTTATTACCTTTTTAAATTTATAATTTGTTGCAAGTTTTGTTCTCTTTCCAAGTATATATTTATGTTTGTACCTAATTTTGCATTTGCTATTTTGTATGCTTTTTAAACCATCTTCCCTCATCAAATTATATAAAGCTTCAGCCCCGCTCCCCAAAAATCTGGTCTGTCCTTGGGCATGAAAAACTGACTCCAGTTTTTGCATCAGCATCTGTTCACAGCATGGTTTTCAGAAGTCTACTAGCAATTTAAGCCTTCTGGAAGCTTATATCCTAAGCGAACCCAGTAATCTCTAGATTTACAACTATCCTGCACAAAAAGGATTTTCATGAGATCGTGTAAACAGCTCGAAAATTGCTTGGACTTCTTGTGGTTTCTGAACAGCAGTTCAAATGGCATCTTGGGTGGGACAGAAGTTTGGTGTTCCAGACTATCCTCTGTGCTGCAGAACATTTGACATCCTTGATCCTCTGCCTACTAGATGACAGAAACAGGCTCCATCTTTGACAATAAGAATCATCCTCAAACATCTCCAAATTTCCCCTGGGCTTCTTGTGGGCAAGAAGTATTGGCCCCATTGAGGACCTCCGGATGGTAGATAGCCCTGAGATATTTTTGTAAATCCCATTTTATCCAGTTTAAAATCAAGTGAGATTAAATCCAACTTAGAATTTAATGTAAGGGCAAGACCTCTTGCTCTGTATCTCACTCAGGGGGCAGACCCTTTCCAGCATTTCCAAAGCAGCCCCACTCCCTTACAAGTGAAGCCCGGGAAGCCTCTTGGAAAGACTCCCCAGATGTATGATTCTGACATCTACTGAAATTTGAGAACACTGGTTCTAGAATTATGGTGATATGTCTTGAGACATTTTTGATGTTGACAACAGGGGAGATGGTACTACTGGCATCTAGTGGGTCGAGACCAGGGATGGCATGGAACACCCTACAGTGCACAGGACAGGCCCCTACAACAGAGAAGGAGCAGGCTGCAGATGTCAGTACTGCCGAGGTTGAGAAGGCCCGATCTAGACATTAGGTGGGTCCCTGAAATAGTCTGTCTAAGTCCCACTGTAATAAATCAAGTTGTATTTTGACAGCATTGAGAGACTTGGGTCCACCAAACTCTCTGGCTTTCAACCAGCTGACTTGCCTGGGAACCGTAAGCAGCGTGCCTGGGGCATTCCCACCATGCTCGGAATTGTTGGGAGCCCTTCTCAGATCCAACAAGGTTGGTCTAAGCCCTCAGTGGGTTCTGGTCTTGCTTAGCCTCTCTAGGTAATTTTGCCACAGCCACACTCTAAGTACTCAGCTGCTGCTGCTGCTGCTGCTGCTGCTAAGTCGCTTCAGTCATGTCCGACTCTGTGCGACCACATAGATGGCAGCCCACCAGGCTCCCCCGTCCCTGGGACTCTCCAGGCAAGAACACTGGAGTGGGTTGCCATTGCCTTCTCCAATGCATGAAAGTGAAAAGTAAAAGTGAAGTCGCTCAGTCGTGTCTGACTCTTAGCGACCCCATGGACTGCAGCCTACCAGGCTCCTCTGTCCATGGGATTTTCCTAGCAAGAGTACTGGAGTGGGGTGCCATTGCCTTCTCCGAAGTACTCAGCAGACCATCTTGTTTGGCATTCAGGAATCTTCCATTTCCCAGCCTACTGGGCAGTTAGCTTGGGGGCCATATGACCTAGTACTGGCCCATGAAATGTGGGTAGAAGTGGCGCATGGACTTTTCCCGGCTGGCTTGACTCTGGGATATCAGGGAAGTTATCCAGAAGGGTCCTGTACAGGGAAGCTAACAGTAGCCTTGATGCTGGTTGGTGAGCCTACCACCAGGGCACAGTAACTCCAAGGCTGAGGGCTGCAAGGTGAGCCCCAGACCGGGGGCCCTCTGAGGCCCTAGCTAGGCTTCAGGGTATACACTGCCCATGTAAGAGCCAGGAGAGAGGATGCGGGGCCCTGACTGGCTGAGTCCCAGTTTTTCCAGCAGCAGAGACAACAGAGTGAACAGGGGCAGAAGGACAGGGATGTCATTGCTCTTGAGGCCCATAAGGACCTGAAGAGTGTCATGAGGACATGGCAGGTCTCTGACTCCCGCCCACACCCCCCATCCCTTGAGGATGCTGAGTTGAGGGACTTTTCTCAGATCTTCCCCCCAAGTTTTATTTCTAAAATTGTTAAACATTAAGAAAAGCTGAAAGAATAATACAATTACCACCTATAAGCTCGTCACCAAGAGTTCCCTAACATTTCTTCATTATTCTATTATTCTAACATTATTCTCCCCCATCCCAACTTCCTCTCCCCTCCTCTTCTTGCTGAAACATTTGAAAGTAAGTAGCATAATGTGTGTTATAATCCACCCCTGTCATTAGTCTTTGTGGTGGTTAACTTTGTGTCAACTTGACTGAGCTAGGGGGTGCCCAGATAGCTGGTAAAACATTATTTCTGGGTGTGTGGATCAGGATGTTTCTGGAAGAAATTAGCCTTTGAATCAGTCAGCTGAGGAAAGAAAATCCATCTCACCATTGTGGCTGGGCATCATCCAATGCCTTGAGGGCCTGAATAGAACAAAAAGGGAAAAGGGCAGATTTGCTCTCTCTGCTTAAGGTGGGACCTCCGTCTTCTCCTGCCTTCAGATATTGGTGCTCCTGTTCTCGCTTTTGGACTGACCAGGACTTATACCATGGAGCCTCCCTGGTTCTCAGACCTTCAGACTCGGACTGAATTCCACCACCTGCTTTCCTGTGTCTCCAGCTCACTCATGGCAGGTTGTGGGGCTTCCTGGCCTCCATAACATGTGAACCAATTTCTACAGTCAATCTCTTACTGATCTGTTTATCTTTCCTATCGCTTCCGTTTCTCTGGATAACCCTGGCTAATACAGATTTTGGTACTGAAAATAGTATTAGAGGGACAAAATTTAAAGGACGAGTTTTCTGACTTGGTTCTGGGGTTTCTGGAACTGACTCTTTAATCTAATTTGATTTAAAGATGCTAGTGACTATTTCCAGTAGTAAAGAGAGTGAATGTAATTTTGTCACGTATTGCCAAATTCCCCTCCAAACTGGCTATACTATTTTTCACTTTCACTTGCCATGTAAAAGAGTGCCTGTTTCTCTACAGCATTGCCAGCAGAGTGTTTTGTCAAGCTTTGGGATTTTTGCCCAGTGCATGGATGTGAAACGTGTAGTTTTAAGTTATCATGTGTGACATCAAGCATATTTCCTAACTTTTAAGAATCATTTGTTCATATTTTTGTCTGGACTCTCTATGCTTGTCCATTTTTTAAAAATTTGCTTTTTGTCTGTTTCTTCTTGATCTTTAAGAGCTCTTTATATGTGTGAGGGTGATTAGCCCAGAAAAGGATTTTTTTTAAGCTAGAAAGGAAGTTTTAAAACTGGGGGAGATGCAGACATGATCAATAAAAAGTTGAGCTAGCTCTGCTACTAAGAAGGAAGGAACGTGAGGATGATTAGGTCAAATACAGAAAAATAAATAGGATAGTTTTAATTTTTTTCCCCACATGAAAGTCTAGTGTGAACAGAGCTGTGATGCACTACATATGGCTGATGCTCAGAAGAATTTCAAATCAAATGGGCCTTCCCCCTGGACTTCCTGAAAGTGAGACCAGCTGCTGATATATGCAGCAAATGTGCCAACCAGCTCCTTTCTCAAGAACACGATGATGCTGTGATCTCAAAAAGAAAACTCTTAAAGAAAAGACACATTTCTAGTTTTTAGAGACTTCAGCTGGTGCCACACTTAGAGGATAGCTATTTAACTGTCCCCAAAGCCAGGTGTTTCATAACTACCACTAACACTGTCTTGGCCCTAATTTGAATTTGAGGGTATGTTTAAAGTAGAAAATAGTCATAGAAAAATGTGGAACTCAAACTATTGTCTCTAGATAAACATCTTGCAGCAGTGGTAACTTGAGAATGTTCTGAATTCAGAGTTTCGACATTCTCATGCTGCGTCTGCACGGGTATTCTCTTTGATGGGAAATAAAGGCGAGAGGAAAATAAATCAACCACTCTAAGGGAAGGCAGCTTGAGTCTTCCTTTGAGTCTTTGCTGTGGCCGAGGGGTTCTCCAAGAAGAGAGGCCTTGAGGGGACAGGTTCCAGAGAGACTGATTCAGCTGCCAGTCTCAGCCTTAGAAAGAGATGGCAACAGCTCCAGAGGCAGCCCTGCAGGGGTGCTCAGCAGGCTGCTCCATCAGGGAGGGAGAGGGAATGGGAGCAGCCAAAAAAAAAAAAAAAAAAGAGGCAAGTGCAGATGGCAAGTATAAACAACCCATTCTAGGGATTTGGGTGAAAAGCAGAGTAGATCAGTCATTAGGGCAGTAAGTGGCACTGGACGTAGAGATGAGGGAGGTGTGTGGTTTTGAAATTCTGAAGCATTTACAGAGGGGTTTGTAAGCTGGTACCCATTGTCCTGTACAGAAGGGGAAATCAATGAGAGAAAGGCTGGGGTGAGTCCTTGAGGAGGCACCTACATAGGACTGGCATCAGGGCTTGCAACCCATGCAGGCGCCCAGGCCCCATGCTCAGAAAGGCCCTGTGCTTGATTTAGAGCTCTCTTGTCAGTCTTGAAATTCTTGGTAATTTTACCTTTGTGAATATAGAGTCTAGAGGAACGCATGCCAGGGGTTGGAGCTTTGGCTCACTCACAGTCCTGCTCCTCCACTCCCCTGGGACAGTCTCTTAGACACCTGCTCCTCAGTCCTTTGGTGCCCCAGGTCTCACCTGGCTTCCCTGCCAGTCCCTGTCCCACGAGCTCCCAGCACTCTCTGCCGGGGAGATGAGGGTGCGGGGGCTGGTTTCTACTGTCTTCCTTCACTCCCAGTGGGGCCCAGGGGTAGAGTGGTGGAGCTTCAGGGCAGACTGTGGTGGCAGCTGTCTAGCCCTGGGGTTGGCATTGCCACAGCACGTCCAGGCAGCTTAACAGGCTGCCTCTTGGTGGGGACATGCCTGTTGCCCACTGTCAATCTCGGTATGTGATGTGTCCTGGTGCAGAGGTTTAAACATCCTTGAGGGTCATCCAGCTGCTTCAGATGGAGGAGATAAACCCATGGAAAGCCAGGCTGGACTTCCTCAGAGCTCACCCCCATCTCTGTGCAGTGGGGCCACATGGAAGCTGGTGGGAGGGGTAACCCAGCAGCCATAAGACCCAAGTGTGAGCAAGAAAATGCATGCCAATAATTTAAATCTTTAACTTTTTTCTTTGCATAGAATGATACTGCTGCTAAGCTACTGCTAAGTCGCTTCAGTCATGTCCGACTCTGTGTGACCCCATAGATGGCAGCCCACCAGTCTCCCCTGTCCCTGGGATTCTCCAGGCAAGAACACTGGAGTGGGTTGCCATTGCCTTCTCCAATGCATGAAAGTAAAAAGGGAAATGAAGTTGCTCAGTCGTGTCCGACTCTTAGTGACCCCATGGACTGCAGCCTACCAGGCTCCTCTGCCCATGGGATTTTCCAGGCAAGAGTACTGGAGTGGGGTGCCATTGCCTTCTCCAGAATGATACTAATAGCAGGTAAAAGTGCCACGTTAAGTTGAGAGAGAGACTGAGGAAGAAAGGAAAAGGCTTTCTGCTTGAGTACCTTTGCTCCCACTTTTCAAACAAGATGGCCCGTATTTTCATTTTGCACCGGGCCCCACAAATTATGTATTGAATACCTACTCTATGCCAGGCACTGCGCTAGATGTTTCTTGCATCGATGACCTCATCTTGTTCTGTAAAGTGAAAGTGAAGTCGCTCAGTCGTGTCCGACTCTTTTCGACCTCATGGACTGTAGCCTACCAGGCTCCTCCATCCGTCCATGGGATTTTCCAGGCAAGAATACTGGAGTGGGCTGCCATTTCCTTCTATAGGGGATCTTCCCAACCCAGGAATCAAACCTGGGTCTCCTGCATTGCAGACAGATGCTTTACCGTCTGACCCACCAGGTAAACGGCCATTCTCCAGTAGTTCTGCCCTAATGACCCTGTTCTTAGAGCTGAGGAAAAGCATCCTTGCCTGAGCTCAGCGCTTAAGGAGGGACAAGAACTCAAGTCCATCCTTTTCCTGGGAAGCACCTTGAAATTTTCCAGGCAGCAGAAGTGAGCAGTATTGTGACTTGAGCCTTTATCTTTAGTATCAACTCTTATCACTTTTAGTAGTCCTATCAAATCCTGCTCATTCCTAATCTACTAATCCCTAAAGAGTTCTGTTTGTAAGTCTTTCCTTTAAAGCATGTATAAGTGCTCAGATTTTTGAAGAAGCATAGAGGCGTTTTTGCAGGTGGCTTGGTGTGCAAAAATGTTCAATATTTGTAGTTGGAAGCGAGGATGGAAAAGATAGCCTTATCTGCCCTCCCTTCTCTCTGGTGGAATGCTGGCAAATATTGAACAACCAGCTCTTGGTAAAAATTAAAAACCTGATTTATAGCATTTGCCAATTTCCATGGTGTAAATCCTCCCACCATAGCCGATTTCAAGCTACCCAGGTGATAAGGAGCTAGAGAGAAACACACAACAGGCAGCACAGCATTAAAAAAATACTGTTTCCATCGTACAGACACGAGACATTGAAAAACCCTCAGGAGCATAGATCATACAAAATATGATCAAATGAGTAGTGAATGATGAGTGTTCAGTGCCTTTTTCTAGTACCTTTGTTTTTAATATAATGTATGGGCTTGCATGTTCATTCAATTTAATTTTAAACAATGGCTTTTTCAATTCCTGTAAATTGAACACTCAGCTCCCATGAGCCAGTGTGAGTTGGTATACCAACTCATGAGTAGTCTGGGCAGATATGAGTTGGCATGAACAAGCACAAACCAGCTCCAACACATCATTGCTTCCGGGGAATCACGCCGGGGAGCAGGGTGAGGTTTGTTTATGCAAGCTCCTGAGAACTGGGTGCCCAAGGAGGAAGGACACGGGGATTCCTGTATCAGAGCTTTAGCCATGGGCCTGTCCCACTTTCTCCCATCATATCCACTTTCCTTTCCAGTTGCTCTGAAGAGCTCACTAGATCTTTCTTGTCTGTCCCTTTCTCCGGCTTTCCCTCAGCTATCCGCACCCCAGCTCAGAGGGAGTCTTTTCTGTCCTGCCCAGAGCTAGAGGACTTCAGAAGGCCACCTCCATGGAGAGCCCTGAGCCTGATCCTGGGGCCAGTTTTCTTTCCTGTGTGCACATCCCAGGGCAGAAACAGAACTGCAGAGTGGGAAGGGCCCTGGGAAGCCACCAGGTGCCTGCCCATGTTACAGATCTGGAAATGGAGCCCCAGGGAGTGCAGAGGGCTTGCTCCCAGTCTGCACATGTATGGACCTCAAGGATCTTGGGCAAGCTGCACATCTTTCCCCCCATGCAGTCAATCCAGGTGTTGAGAGTCAATTCTCCACCAGGCGCCAGGCCAGGTGCTACAGACTCACCAGTGACAAGCCTACCATGGGGTCTGTGTCGGGGGCAGGGAGCAGGAATTCACTTTGGGCATGTTAAATAAAAGGCAGGGGGACGTCCCCACTGGTCCAATGGCTAAGACCCTGCACTCCTAATGCAGGGGGTCCGGGTTCAATCCCTGATCAGTGAACTAGATCCCACATGCCACGACTGAAAAGATCCTGCATGCTGCAACTAAGACTCAGCACAGCCAAATAAGTAAATATTTAAAATAAGTAGATAAACACATAAGAGGCAAGTTCAGACCAACCTTGGTCTGAATCTTGACTGCCATTTAGAAGCTGCCTGTCAAGTCACTTCAACTCTTGAGCCTCAGCTCCCTCTCTTCTTTGGAGAGTGTAGCACTTTTCTTGGGACATTGTTGTAAGACTTTAACAGGGTGATGTAAGTGTCTGGCCTGTAGAAAGAGTTTACCGTGTGAAAAGAGAAGAGGGTTGACCAGGAGACCATGCGGGAGCAGCTGCAGTTTGCCCAGTATCTTGGGCCAGCCTGAAGGCTGCGGGATGGAGGTGTCAGAACCCCCTCACCCTTCTCTGCCCACACGGACCAGACAGCCTGTGTCCCAGAGCCCCGGGCTCCAGATGGGCGAGCCTCCTTCTGCCTAACCCTGGGCTCGATCACCTCATCGCTGGAGCAGTGCCTAGCCCCTTCTCCTGGACCACTCAGTGCCTCCTGGGGGTCTCCAGCCCAGGCATCCCTAGTGACGGGCAGCCTGGTTGCGGTCTGCTTGACCTTTGTCCTTAACTCCCTTGCTGTGGCCCAGCGGGTGGACACTAGTTGTGTCTGACTAGGGCAACCAGCGGCCCCAGTGCTGAGCATGAAGCCTTTGCCTGCCCGGTCAGGAGGCCTGGGTCATCCAGGGAAGATGGGCAAGCCTGCAAGTACTGCCCCCCTCACTGTGGCCAGGACTGCCTGACGGTCAGCCTTTCAGAGAGGCACACCCAGTCCTCTGCAAGCAAGAGGTCCGCCTGTGTGCACCTGTGGCATTGACTTCAGAACCCCGAGCAGCTATATAAGCAGAGATGCAGACACACCTCAGCCACTCCGGCTGTCCTAAGTCTGACGAGGACAAGGGGAGCCCCCTGGAGGAGGGAGACAGGGTGGAGAGACACTCAGAATGGAGCAAGGCTGATGGCACATCAGAGTGACCTCCTTCGGTGGGCCCCCAGGGTGCTGGTCAGTGTCCAGGGTCCACCACGCATCTATCCCTCACTGCCACGAGGGATAAAAAAATCAGACATAAAATCAGAAACTGTTCCATCCAGGCCCTCACATAGGGCCTGCCAACAGGGAACCATTTCAGACTCTAAAACATGGCTTCCCCTGGGTTCCTCCTGGCATAAGACGTCAGAGTAGACATCTCTGATGGCCTCTAAGCCTTGGCTGTGGCAGTGACAGCAGACAAGCTCCCTGGAGAAGTCCTGGGACAGACACCAAGGCTTCAGAGGGCAGGCTGAGAGAGGGAGAGAGTATGCGTGCACAGACTCAGGCTGCTGACCCCTGCAGCAGTGCAGAGTGGCTGCTGACTCCTCCAGCACCCTGCGCCTGCAAGGAGGACTGCTTCTATCTTGATATCCAGGCTCTGGAGCCCAGGTGAAGAAGCAGTCTGCCATCTGCTTGGCCTCTCTACCTGCACTCCTCAGGACAAGTCTTCTTGTATTCTGTTCCCATTAGTTCTCCCCCAGAGAATGTGTCTCAGTTATCAAGAGCTACTTGCTGCTCTTCACCCAGAGCAGCACCGCTTGACTCAAACTTGGAGTCCTTTGGTGGCTCCTTAGCTTCTTCTTGGGTTGTCTTGAGACATGTAAGACTGGGGGCAAAGGAACCCTCATTTCATACTGTGGCTACCGGGCAGTGTCCCAAGACCCCAGATGGCGGTGGCTTCCTGTTGGCCACTTCACCTTGGCTTCCTGGGTGGATGGGTTGGGGGGGTCTTTGCTTCTCTGGAAGACAATGCTTGTTCCCCAGATTACCTCCCCAAGTTCTCCCTGTGGGAGAGGGTGACCCAAAGAATGTGCATCATTTCTTGGGTCAGGGATGGAGGCCCATTTCATGGACATGTAACCTGTGTGGTCACACAGGACTCTGACCTCTGAAGGGCACCATGCTTAGCTTAATGTTCTGCTATTGGTGTCTTCAAATTTTTAATAATTTTTGAATAAGGGACCCTGCATTTTTATTCTGCACTGGGCCTCCCAAATTGTGTAGCTGATTTTGCAAGTGGGGATGGTAAAAAGTGCACACATGATGGGTCAACGTTAGCTAAGAACAGGCAGTTCTTAGAATGAAATTAGAACATTCTCTAACACCATATACAAAAATAAACTCAAGATGGATTAAAGACCTAAATGTAAAACTGGATACTATAAAACTTCTAGAGAAAAACAAACAGGACACTCTGTGGTGTAAATCTCAGCAGTATTTTTTGGGTCTGTCTCCTAGAGGGGTGGAAGCATAAGCAAAAATAAATGAGACTTAAGAAGCAAGGCCATCAGGTGTAAGGAAGAGACGTGTCTGTGATTTGAAGAAACAAGATATGGTGTGTGATATGGTCTGTGGGAGGGGACTGACTGGGTCCTTCCCAGCGTCTGGGATCATCTGTGGGCCCATCAGGAGCACTGTGTTTCAAGGGTCTGAAAGGGTCAACTGGCCAGGAAAGACTTCCATTCCACTCAACTGACAGGCTGCTGGGACCAGCCTTGACAACCTTATCCAGTCTGGGGGAAGAGCTTCAAAAACAGTTCACCTGATGGATGTGAGAGCTGATAAAGCCGTCCCAGTGCCCCTGCCAGTCCCTGACTGGGAACACTGTCTGAACTGCAGGTAGCCAAAGATAAAACCAAAGACAAACCATTGAAATGGTTCTCATCAAGGATGCTAATAACCTGCATGCTGCCAAATCCCACAGTCAGCTCTTAGCCCTCATCCTGCTTAACCCATCAGTAGTTGTGACTATTAGTGATCACCAGCTCTTCCTTAAATTCTTATTTGGTCACTGAGACAGCACCCTCTTTTGGTTTGCCTTTTCCTTACTGGATTCTCCTTCTCACTCTCCTTTCCTATAAGACTTCCTTGCCTTCGTGACCTCTAGGCTTTTGAACACCCCCAGGCTTGGTCTTCAGGTCTTTTCTCATTCCCTTCACTCCCTAGTTATTTTTATCCAAGCCGACAGCTTCAAACACCACCTATATACAGATGCTTCCCAAATTTGTATCTCTAGCTCAGTGCTCTCTTCTTAAACTTCACATTTGTACTGATATGTCCACCAGCCTATTGGACTTCTCAACCTAAATGAGCCTAAAATGGAGCTACTGATACCCATCTCAAATATTAGGCCTTAAAGACCTCTCCCTCCCAGTGAATATCCAAAGCTCTGCCACTGCTGCCTCCCACAAAGAAGGGTTCATCTCCAGTGCCCACCTCCTAGGCCAGTTCTCCATGGAGCCCACTCCCTTCCATCTTAAATCCTGATTGCCAGAGCCTTGTGCCTGCTCCCTAGCTGCATGGGAGGCTGGGAGAATGAATTCTGAGTTGTACCTTGAGAAATGACGTTTTCCAAACCTAGGAAGGATATTCAAAAGATGCTGAGTAGCCACAACTTTTGTGAGGAAATCTGAGTACAAACTCTTGTGAGAGTTTTTAAATATTCACCTAATATTTTACACCTGTATCGACTATATCCAAAAATAGCATTCTTTTTTAATCACCAGAACTTGCCTTAATCAAGTCTATCTAATAGCTCTCAAGTTTTTTTTAGTCTTTTTTCCATCAATTTAGGTCATATCTAATTAGATTACAGAATTCTAATAACAGCTACAAGCATAAACAGATTTGGGGACAAATGTAGCTCATTCTTTGCTAAATATACAGCCCAATCAGTGGGAATGAACGTATTCTGGCATCTTGGAGAGTGACTCCATAGCCCTAAGCAGTTTCAGGTCCTAGGCTTCGGTATTGTTTCCACTGTGTGGAGCATTGGTTAATCAGGTGTATCAAGTAAGTAGAGATGGCTTGACAGTTCCTGCATGCTTTACTTATTACTATTACGGGAGTGATGACTTTACACTTCATGTCCATCTGGCTTCCCTCCTGATGTTGAACACATTGAGCTCCTGTGTTCCCTGCCCCATACTCAAGGAAAGTTCTTTTCTCTTTCAGAACCCTCTGCTGACACGTCAGTCTATTGCTTCCTGAAGGAATAAGTGTACTTCCAGCCTGATTCTGAAATAATCTGATTGAAGGAAGAAATAAATCATATACATACATACATAAATACATATTTATTTATCAACCAACCAGGACATTTTTTTAACTTTATTTTCTATTGGGATATAGCCAATTAACAATGTTGTGATAGTTTCAGGTGACTAGCAAAAGGACTCAGCCATATATATACATACTAACAAAGAGACTCAGCTATACATATACATACTAGCAAAGGGACTCAGCCATACATATACATGTATCCATTCTCCCCCAGACTCTCCTCCCATCCAGGCTGCCACATAACATTGAGCAGAGTTCCATGTGCTATACAGTAGGTCCTTGTTGGTTATCCATTTTCAATGTAGCAGTGTATATGTATCCATCCCAAACTCCCTAACTATCCCTTCCCTTATCCTTTCCCTTCCCCCACAACCATAAGTTCATTCTCTAAGTCTGTGAGTCTGTTTCTATTTTGTGTGCTCACTTGCATTATTTCTTTTTAGATTCCACATGTAAGGGATGTCATACGATATTTTTCCTTCTCTGTCTGACTTACTTCACTCAGTAGGACACCTTCTAGGTCAATCCATATTGATGCAAATGGCATTGGTTCATTCTTTTTTTAATGGCTGAGTAATATTCCGTTGTATATATGCACCATATCTTCTTTATCCATTCCTGTCTTTGCTATTGTAAACAGTGCTGCAATGAACAGTAGGGAGCATGTATCTTTTTGGATTATGTTTTTCTCCAGGTTGCAGGGTCATAATGGTTGCTCTGTTTTTTAGAGAGTGAGTAAAGGGAACACTATTAAACATTAGGATGGACCAACAGGTTTAAAAACTGAGATGTTTGTCTTGGTAAAGTGGAACATCTGATAACCCTGATACATGTATGCTCATGCAATGGAAATCTTCTCCAAAGCTCACAGAGAGGCTAGTAGTCATTGTCAATGTGGTAAAACTTGCTTATTATATGTCATATGGAGGATGCAGGGATGCTTATGTTAGGGATTGAGATAACCCATTTTATCTGTGATACAGTGGCATTCCAGAAGGATAGACTGTGATCCTATCAAATAAGATTCTGACCCATATCTGGAAAACCAACATCTCGTTCTGGTTCCAAACCATTGAGTTCTGGTATGTACTTTGACTGTGCCAACTCGGTTGGAGGGTGATGGATACCACCTTCTTTATACTTGAAAATGCCATACCCCGCAATTGCATTGTCTATTGTATAACTCCAAGATTGATGAGGGGTACTTGGACCAATGGCTTGAGTCTTCCCAGCCCAGGTGCCAGACTATGGAAATGAGTGAAAGTTCAGATGACTTCAACTCCAGCCATCTGCATCCATCTGAGAGATCCTGGGCTAAAATCTGCACAACCAACCAATCTCAAGTTCCTGACCCATAGAAACTATGAGAGAGAATAAATTATTGTTATTGTTTGATGTCACTAAGTTTATGGGGTGATTTGTTAGGCATTAATACATAACTGGAACAGGTACCTATGTGCTGTCTCAACAGAGTACCCAACAATCAATGGATTTCATGAGTTGGAACTTCAAGGGAGAGCTCAATGCTGAAGATAATAATTTGGGGGAGAATCTTAATATACATAATGGCTAAAAGGGCTGAAGATGAAACTAGAGGCCAATGCATCCATGGAAAAGGTCGAGAAGGGATAGTCTGAGAGTGAAGCCCTGGTTTCCCAAACCCCACTTTCTCATGGCTCTCCTCTATCTTGTTGGCCACTGCTGCTTCTTAACATGTGTCTTTGCTGCTTTCTTCTCATTTCTCTGGCCTCTAAACTTTGGAGTCCCGGGCTGCTTCTCTCCTGTACATATTACCTAGACAATCTTATCTAAACTCACAACTAGATGTGATCCATGTGCTGACAACTCCTCACTTTCACACTCCGGATCTAACCTCTCTTTTTCATTCCAGACACGTGTATGCAATTGCCAGCTCTATATCTCCATTTGGAATCCTATCAATACTAGGAATCTCAAACTCAACATATCCAATACCAAACTCTCAACTTTCTCCAAACATGCTCTTTTTTCAGTCTTCTTCATCTCAGTAAGTAATGAATTCATCATTTAGATGGCTCGGAAAAAAATTGGTGTCTTGTTTGAATTTCTCTATTTGGTTCACATATTTGGTCCATCCACAAATCCTTTTGGTTCTGCCTTCAAAATACTCCCAGAAACCACCCACTTCTCACTGTTTTCACCATTTCCTCCCTAGTCCAAGTCATCATTGACTCCCACCTGGTAGATGGCAGTGATAAACAGAGATAGTGAGTGATACAGTCAGAAGATAGTGATTCAAAAGGTTTATTTTGTATGTTTTAATTAAATTAAACCTTTTATTTAAGATAATTATAGATTCCCACGCAGTTAAGAAATGACATAGAGAGATCCAGTGTTTCCCCAAAGGGTAGCATCTTGCAAAACTATAGTACAATATCACAACAAGGATATGGACACTGGTATGGTCAAGATAACATTTCCATCACCACAAGGATACCTCTACTGCCCTTTAATAACAACATTCACCTTTGTTTCACCCCTCCACCCCATCCTAACCACTGACAACCATTACTCTCTTTTCCATTTCTAAAACACTGTCAGTTAAAAAATGTTATATAAATATTATCATACAGCTTGTAATCTTTAGAGATTGGCTTCTTTCACTCAGCATAATTCCCTGGAGATTCATAAAGATTTTTGTTTGTTTGTTTGTTTTTCTCAATAGTTTGTTCCTTTTGGTCGCTGAATGGTACCATAGCTAGTTTAACCATTCATCTGTGATAGAGCATCTTGTTGTCAGTTTGGGGTTGTTATGGATATAGCAGCTATGGATATTCATGTGTAGTTTTTTTGTGAACACAAGTTTTCATTTTTCTGGGATAAATGCCCAACAGTACAATTGCTGAATCGTATGATTGTTACATGTTTCATTTTTTAAAAATAATTGCCAAACTATTTTCCAGTGTAGCTGTGCCATTTTACATTCCCACCAATAGTTTATGAGTCATCAAGTTTCTATGCATCCTTGCCAGCATTTGGTGCTGTCACTGTTTTTTAGATTAGTCATTCTGATAAGTGTAATGAGAGCTCATTGTGGGTTTTATTTGCATTTTCTTCAATTGTTCACAATGTTGAACACCTTTTCCTGTGTTTATTTGCCATCTGTATATCCTCTTCCGTGAAATGTCTATTCATGTCTTTTGCCCATTTTCTAATTGGATTCTTTGTATTTTACTGTTGAGTTTTGAGAGTTCTTTATGTATTCTAGACAATAGTGTTTTACTGGATATGTGATCTGCAAATATTTTCTCCCAGTCTATAGCTTGCCCCTGTATCCTCTTTCAGGGTTCTCATAGAGCAAAAGTTCTTAATTTTGGTAAAGTTCAATTTATCAGTTTTTCTTTTTACGGGTCTTGCTTTGGTGTCAAGTCTAAGGATTTCTTACCTAGCTCTAGCAAAAACCTTCTGCTATGTTTTTTTCTAATATGTTTTATACTTTTACATTTTGCATTTAAGTTTGTGATCCAGCATCATTTGTTAAAAAGGCTATCTTTCTTTTGAATTGTTTTTGCACCTTTGTCAAAAATCATTTGGACATATTTATGTGGCTCTATTTCTGGGTTCTCTATTCTGTTCCATTGATCTATGTGTCTATCTGTTAACCACATTGCTCTGATGATGGTAGCTATTTAGTAAGCATTAATGTTATATGGAACTATTTCTACCACTTTATTCTTATTTCCCCAAATAGTTTTAACTATTCTAGTTCCTTTACCTTTCCTTATATATTATAGAACAATCTTATCTATAACTACAAAAAATCTTGCTGGGATTTTGATAGGAATTGCATTAAACCTGCATATCAATTTAGTGAGCACTGACATTTTTTCTGTTTTGAATCTTTCATGCCATGGGCAAGGTATGTCACTCCATTTATGTGTATCTTATTTGATTTTTTTCATCAATGTTTTGTAGTTTTCAGCATGGAAGTCCCACACATGTTTTGTTAGATTTGCACATAAGTTTTTAACTTATTTTAGGGGTTATAAATGGTGTTTCTAATTTCAGTGTTCATATATTCATTGTTAGTATATAGAAATGTGACTGACTTTTGTGTGTTCACTTTATATACTGACGCCTTACTGAACTCATTCATTCTAGGAGTATTTTGTAAATTTCATTTTCTACATAGACAGTCATCTGCAGATAGGGACAGTTCATTTTTTTCTTTCCAAACCCTATACCTCATTGCTTTCTATTTTCTTATCATGCTGGCTAGAACCTCCAGTACTATCTTGAATAAGAATGTCAAGAGAAGACATTCTTACCTTTTCCTTGATCTTAGAAGGAAAGCGGTCAGTCTTTCATCATTAATGTAATGTTATCAATAGTTTTTTAGTAGATGTTCTTTATCAAGTTGAGGAAATTCCCCTCTATTCTTAGTTCTGAGATTTTTCATTTATTGTAAAAGGGTGTTAAATTTTGTCAGATACTTTTTCTGCATCAATTGATATGATCATATGATTTTAATTCTTTAGCCTGTTATTATGATTGATTTTTAAATTTGAACCAACCTTGCATCCTTAGAATAAGACCCATGTGGGCACAGTGTTTTTTTGTGTGTGTGTATTAGTGAATTTGTTCACAAAATATTGTTAAGGGTTTTTGTATCTATATTTATGAGAGATATACTTTTTTTGATACTGTCTTTTTCTTGTTTGGTATCATAGTAATACTAGTTTAAGAAAATTAATTAGAAACGTTCCTTCCTCATCTGTTTTCTGGAAGAGATTATATAGAATTGGTGTTAAGTGTTCTTTAAACATTTGATAGATTTGCCAATAAAACCATCTGGGCCTGGAGATATCTTTTGGTGTAGTTTTAAAAGTATAGATTGGATTTCTTTAATAGTTATAGGACTATTCAAATTATTGCTGGGTGAGTTGTACTTGTTCGCACTTTTTGATGACTTGGTCCATTTCACTTAAGTTGTCAAATTATATGCATAAAAGTTTTATAGTATTCCCTTAACCTTTCATGTCTACAGAGTCTGCTATGATAATCCCTGTTTAATTCCTGATATTAGTAATTTGTGATTTGCTCTTTTATACTTTTCAGATTCACTAGATGTTTGTCAATTTTATTGATGTTTTAAAAACCCAGCTTTTGTTTTATTGATTTTCTCTTTTGTTGTTCTGTTGTCAATCTCATTGACTTTTTTCTTATTATTTCCTTCCTTCTGCTTGCTTTGGGCTTATTTTAAGCCCAAAGCCCTTACTCTTCTTTTTTCTAAGTTCTTGAGGTGAATACACATATTGTTTATTTGAAGTTTTTCCTCTTTTCTGATGTAAACATTTTGTGCAATAAATTTCCCTCTCTGCTCTGGCTAGGTCTCACACATTTTGATGTGTGTATTTTCATTTTTGTTCAGTTCAATATATTTTTAAAATTTTCCTTGAGACTTCCTTTTTAACACATAGATTATTTACAAGTATGTTTAATTTCCAGCTGTTTGGAAATTTTCCTGTTATCTTTCAGTTATTGATTGCTAGTTTAAATCTATGATGGTTGGAGAACATACTCTGTATTATTTAAATTATTTTAAATAAGCTGAGGTTTGTTTTATAGCCAGGATATGATATCTTGGTATATGATCTTGGGAACTTGGAAAGAATATATATTCTTCTGTTGTTGGGCAGGGTGTTATATAAATATTAGATCCTATTGTTTGATTGAGCTTTTCTATATCCTTCTTGATTTCTTATCTAGATGTTCTATCAGTTGTTAAGACAGGGTAGTATAGGTTCCAAATATGATGATAGATTTGTCTATTTCTCCTTTCAGCTGTGTCATTTTATTGCTTCACAGATTTTGCAGGTCTGCAATTTAATGCATACATATTTAAGATTTCTATGTGTGCTTGGTGGGTTGACTCTTACTGTTATGTCACCTGTCCCTCTGTCTCTGGTAATTTCCTGTGCTCTATTTTATCTAATATTAATATTAATACAACCACTTCTGCTTTCTTTTGAGTACATGAGATATCTTTTCCATCCTTTTACCTTCAACCTACATATATTGTTATATTTAAAGGTAGTCCCTTGTACATACTATATAGTTGTGTCATGTTTTTTATCAACTATGCCAACTTCTGTGTTTGAATTGATGTTTACAGTTACATTTAATGTAATTATTAATACGTTAAGGCTTGTCTTCCATTTTATAATTTTTTGTCTATTTGTTCTCTATGTTTATCATCTCTGTTCTTCCTGCCTTCCTGTGGGTCACTTGAACATTGTTTAGATTTTTTTAAAAAAATTTTTATTTTACTTTATTTTACTTTACAATACTGTATTGGTTTTGCCATACATTGACATGAATCCACCACGGGTGTACATGAGTTCCCAATCCTGAACCCCCCCTCCCACCTCCCACCCCATAACATCTCTCTGGATCATCCCTGTGCACCAGCCCCAAGCATCCTGTATCCTGTATCGAACATAAACTGGTGATTCGTTTCTTACATGATAGTATACATGTTTCAGTGCCATTCTCCCAAATCATCCCACCCTCTCCCTCTCCCTCAGAGTCCAAAAGTCTGTTCTATACATCTGTGTCTCTTTTGCTGTCTTGCATACAGGGTTATCATTACCATCTTTCTAAATTCCATATATATGTGTTAGTATACTGTATTGGTGTTTTTCTTTCTGGCTTACTTCACTCTGTATAATCGGCTCCAGTTTCATCCATCTCATTAGAACTGATTCAAATGTATTCTTTTTAATGGCTGAGTAATACTCCATTGTGTATATGTACCACCGCTTTCTTATCCATTCATCTGCTGATGGACATCTAGGTTGTTTCCGTGTCCTGGCTATTATAAACAGTGCTGCTATGAACATTGGGGTACATGTGTCTCTTTCAATTCTGGTTTCCTCGGTGTGTATGCCCAGCAGTGGGATTTCCGGGTCATATGGCAGTTCTATTTGCAATTTTTCAAGGAATCTCTGCACTGTTCTCCATAGTGGCTGTACTAGTTTGCATTCCCACCAACAGTGTAAGAGGGTTCCCTTTTCTCCACACCCTCTCCAGCAATTTATTGCTTGCGGACTTTTGGATCGCAGCCATTCTGACTGGTGTGAAATGGTACCTCACTGTGGTCTTGATTTGCATTTCTCTGATAATGAGTGATGTTGAGCATCTTTTCATGTGTTTGTTAGCTATCCATATGTCTTCTTTGGAGAAATGTCTATTTAGTTCTTTGGCCCATTTTTTGATTGGGTTGTTTATTTTTCTGGAATTGAGCTGCAGGAGTTGCTTGTATATTTTTGAGATTAGTTGTTTGTCAGTTGCTTCATTTGCTATTGTTTTCTCCCATTCAGAAGGCTGTCTTTTCACCTTGCTTATATTTTCCTTTGTTGTGCAGAAGCTTTTAATTTTAATTAGATCCCATTTGTTTATTTTTGCTTTTATTTCCATTGTTTAGAATTAAATTTTGAGTTATCTATGCTCCAAAATCACTGCAGATGGTGACTGCAGCCATGAAATTAAAAGACACTTACTCCTTGGAAGAAAAGTTATGACCAACCTAGATAGCATATTCAAAAGCAGAGACATTACTTTGCCGACTAAGGTCTATCTAGTCAAGGCTATGGTTTTTCCAGTGGTCATGTATAGATGTGAGAGTTGGACTGTGAAGAAAGCTGAGTGCTGAAGAATTGATGCTTTTAAACTGTGGTGTTGGAGAAGACTCTTGCGAGTCCCTTGGACTGTAAGGAGATCCAACCAGTCCATTCTGAAGGAGATCAGCCCTGGGTGTTCTTTGGAGGGAATGATGCTAAAGCTGAAACTCCAGTACTTTGGCCACCTCATGCAAAGAGTTAACTTATTGGAAAAGACTTTGATGCTGGGAGGGATTGGGGGCAGGAGGAGAAGGGGACGACAGAGGATGAGATGGCTGGATGGCATCACTGACTCGATGGACATGAGTCTGAGTGAACTCTGGAAGTTGGTGATGGACAGGGAGGCCTGGCGTGCTGCGATTCATGGGGTCGCAAAGAGTCGGACACGACTGAGCAACTGAACTGAACTGAACTGATAGCATTTTGAGTTTATCACTATATAATTATTTTATTAGTTGTTCTATGTATCTATATATATATATATATATAACTTACTTATTGCAATCTGCTAGATATTTTACCAATTAAAGTACAGAAACTTTACTTCCTTTATGCTTCTTCATTTATAATTGTCCTAAACACTCTCTCTGTGTACCTTCAGAAATACAGCATATTTATCTAGATTTTTACTCTTTCTATTGTTCTTTCTTCCTTCCTGATATTCTAAATTAGGTCTTTTAGTGATAAATTCTCTTAGTTTTCCTTCATCTGAGAATGCCTTAATTTCCTCTTCATTTCTGAAGGATATTTTCACTGGATATGGAACTCTGAATTTACAGTTTTTTTTCTTTCAATACTTGAAAAGTGTTGTGCCACTTTATTCTGGCCTCCATGGTTTATGTTGAGAAACCTGCTACTATTTACATTGTTTTTCTGCTATAAGTAATTTGTTGTTTTTCTCTCACTGATTTCAAGATTAATATTTGGCTTTAGTTTTCAAAGAAGTTTGACTGTTACTTGGTATAGATTTCATTGAGTTTATCCTGTTTTAGGGTTTGTTCAATTTCTGGAATGTGTAGACTTATGTATTTTGCCAAATTCAATGAGTTTTAATTCATTCTTTCTTTGAGCCCCTTTTCAGTCCCATCCTCTTTCTCCTTTCCTTCTGGGATGCCAGTGACCCAGATGTTAGATCTTTTGTTATAGCTCCTCAGTTCCTTGAGAAGCTAAACAGTTCATTGTTATAGTTCCTCAATTCTTTCAGAAACTAAACATTCCATGTTTTTAGCCTGTTTTTTCTGTCTTATTCAGATTGGGTAATTTTTAATCTTCTTTCTTCAAGTTCACTAGTTCTGTCCTTCATTTCCTCCATTCTACTATTGAACACATCTATTGAGTTTTTTTATTTTGGTTATTGTATTTTAAGTTCCACGATTTTCATTTGGTTCTTCTTTATATTTTCTCTTTCTTTGCTGAAACTTTCTACTTTTTCATTTGTTTCAGTCATGTTTGTAGTTGCTCATTGAAGCATTTTTCTGATGGCTGCTTTTAAGTTTTTGTCATATAATTCTAACATCTCTGTCATCTCAGTATTGTCATCTATTGATTATCTTTTTCATTTAAACTGAGATTTTCTTGTTTTTTTTTTTTTTTTTGTATGATGAGGTGTTTTGTTTTGTTTTGTTTTGTTTTTTTAATTGAGACCTGAACATGTATACTATGGTACTCTGGCTGTGATTTAAACCTTCTGCTTTAGGTGGGTTCCTCTGACACTGCTCTTACAGGGGAAGTAGGTGTGCCATTTTATTCCTGACAGGTGAGTGTAGAAGCCCAGGTTCCCCTCTCAGCCTCTGTTGTCATCCTAGAGAAGTGCAAACTCCCCATATAGCCTTCACTGACACCTGGGTGATTGTCTCATTACCACTGGGTAGTGGTGAAAGTCCTAACTTTCCACTAGGCCTTCCCTGGCATCACCCACTGGGAAGGAGAAAGGGAGGAATGCCTCATTACTGCTAAGTGGTGGTGAGGTCCAGGTTTACTACGTGGTATCCAGTGGCACTGCAAGGGAAATGTGTTTGTTACCACATGGCAGGGATGAAAGACATGGCTCCCTACTCAGCCTCCTCTGACACCCACTCTGGTGAGAGGATAGTCTAGGCTACAGTTGTTGGTGGTGTTTGGCTGAAGTAAGCTGGTTATTTTCTAAAACTGGGTTTTCTGTGTTGCTAGGCTCTCCTTTTCCTGGTACTTTTGCTAGAGACAGCAGGCTTTTGTTTGGGCTTTTTTTTTTTTTTTTTTTGTCTGCACATGTCTGTATCCCAGATTGTGAGCTTCTTCAGCTCATAGTCTATGATATATGAAACAAAAGGAAAACCCAGAGAATTCACCACCATTTTGTTCCTTAGGTCTTGAGGTCCCTAGCCAGTCTCCTTTCCTCTCCCACCTTTCAGAGTCTTCTTATGTTTGTTTCGTTTAGAATGTCTACGTGTTTTAGTTGTACTTAGCGAAAGGAATAGGGGAAAGTACATTTATTCCATCTTCTAGAAGATGGAAGTTCCCCAGAAGGTTTTTATATAAAGGTAGAGAAACAACAGTCTGGAGGAAGGACAGTTGGATGATGATGATGATGATGATAATTTCCATGAAACCCAATAGAATACACACCATCCACCTAAAGGAGTTTTATGAAATAGAGCTTCACAGGAGAACCAGATTTCAATTAACACTAAATAGTGGAGAAGTGGTGGTACCCAGGGCTATTTGCTAGGGAAGGGGCACTGGAGTTCCAGTGGACACAGTGTACAAGCCTGAGAGGGACAGGAAGAGCAAGAGGGGTGATGAGCAGAGCAAAGAAATCCTTGGCTGAAAGTGTGAGAGATGACCTGTGGGGCTTATATTTGAGAGGTGACATAAGTGTGATGAGCTGAACTGACTGCCTCAGCAGTAACAGATAAATTTGTGTCATATCAGAACCCAGTCGCAGTACACTACACTCTTGGTCTCTTAGTGGCTGGAGAATGCCTCTTGCTGCAATGCGGTACAGGTAGGTGAGAGTGGGAATGGCACTTGGAACATTTGGGTTCCATCTTCCCATTGGCACAGCCAGCCCTGATACAAATAACCTCAGATGAAGGGTCTAAGTTCTAAAATGTTCTGGAAGACTGGTGACCCACTCATGAATTCATTCTCTACCCCTCATTTTTTCATTCTAATAAGGTTCTCAGGCAAACCAGTATGATTTCTTTGCAGCAAAGCATTGTCTGGTATAAATTTTGCAAGATTTGAATATTGAGGTGTCACTTTAAAATAAATTGTTGTTGCTATTGCAACACAACCAACAATAGCAATAAAAATAATAAATGCACTAAGTGCTTATTAGATACCTTGTACTGTTCCAAGTGCTTGACATGTTTAAAGTCATTTGATCCTTAAACCGCCCTATAAGGTAGATACTAATTATTACATTCATTCCATTTTATGCGTGAGAAAACTGGGGATGTGGCAGAGGAATTAGAAATATGTTCAAAACCTCCATTGAATTAAAAACTGGCATAGCCATCTTCTTTCTTACCACATGCATTACATGAGAATCACAAAGAATGATGTTTTCCAGTGCTTTTGCAAACTATTACTACAATCCAGTTTTTGTATTTATTTCAGTTGCTGGGGTAAAGAGTAACGGTGCTAGTCTCATTCATTTTATCCCTGGCAAAACACTCAATCCATTATCCCTATTTTTCCTGTCTTTAAAATTGAGGCAATCATACCAGGCCACCACCCCTCTAGCCACAGAGAACAAAAGCAATAAGTTTTTATTGCAAAACATTTTGAAAAATATTAAACTTGTACTAAGTTATTATTCAACCCATAGGGAGATGGGTGGTGGCTGAAGAAGAAGAAAAGCAGGAAATGGGCCAAAAACCACAGAGGAGAAGAAGGGTTGCCTAGCGAGGTGGAACCCAAGATAACAAAGATTCCAGCTGCCAGTTTGTTTTCAACTGTACCCACCCCCAGGTTGACTCTAGGCTCCTTCAAGCGGGCCAGCGGGCTTACCTTGGGGCCTCACAGATGGCTACATCAATGTCAAATAATGACTTGAGTATAGATAAAGCTTCCTTGTATTGTTTTCCAAGTCGTCCCCCTTGTCTCCCATTTCCTCTTCCATCTACCATTCCAAAGGTTCCCAACAGATGTTTTTCAGGTTGTCCCATATTGATTTTGCTTCATGCAGAAATATACCCTCAAACAGGCATCTCTCTCAAAGCAGAGACTTGTCCAATGCTCAGTGGTGCGTGTGTGTGTGTGTCTCCTCAGAGCACAATTCTCTTGCTTAATGTAGTATCAGTGTCACACACATTGCATTTGTCTTCACAGAAGAAAAAAAAGAAAATTTCAATGTGATCCCATTATAAACCATTTTTAAGCACTGAAAATTCCACCTTTGTGATACACTCCCAGGGTGGGGCAAATTTGGATATTTTGGAGTCAAGACTATAAACAGAAAATTCCTCACTCCTGGGTTGAAGGCTACCACAGATCAACTTACTGCTTGAAAATCTGCAGATTCTCCCATCAAATTGGCACAGATTCTCTGAGCAGACTTGAATATTTCCATGCTGTCACTCTTTAGGAAAACTTGAATAATGGAAGACCAAAGCTCAAATTCCATTTGTTTGCCTCTGTCTTCTTTTCCAAGAGGAATGCTGGCCCAAGCGTCTCACCAACATTTAATTCCCTGAGAAACACTTCTTCCCTCACCTCTGTTTGGAAAGAACATCATATAAAATAGACTTTTAAACAGCTTAAATAAATTCACAAGCTCTTACATGTACTTTCTGTGTTCACCTCTTCCTTTCCCCTGCTCCGCACCATGGAATATCCTGCAATCAGATTAAATAGTAAAAAAAAAAAATAAGGTTTCTATCACATCCTGTCGCCACTCAAACACATTCATTTACTCCCAGTTGCCTAAAATCTTTAGACAGACTTTTACATTCTTTGCTCCCAGTCTTCTGATATAGTCTCTTCACTCCAGAATCCTCCTCAACATGTCTTCTGCTTTCCCAACCTCATTCCTTTTAACACTTCTTCCTCTCAACCCTTGACAGCCGTCTCCCTCTCACATAGCTAAAATCCTTCAGAGGAGCAGTTCTCCAAGTGTGGTCTCTAGACAACGCGTCAGCATCACTTGGGGACTTGATAGAAACGCAGGTGTTCAGTTCCCACCACAGATCTACCAAATGCAAGTCTTTGGGGGTGGGGACCTGCAATCTGACTTAACAGTCTGATGGTTATGGTGTACATTTGAGTTTGAGAACACAATTTTATTTCAGATCTCAACTCTTCCTGGATGGTCCCCTGATCACCATAGCTTTGATCTGAGTTCTTGAGATGTCCCCATATTTGTCCACTTCATTTGGCAATCACCATGTGCCACTTGGTCTAGGTTAACTACTCTTTAAGGAAACCAGAGATGATTTTCATCCCTACCTTCCTCCATCCCACTCTCGAACTCTCTCTCCCTCCCTTTCTTCCTTTCTAATATAGCACAGGTCCTAATACAGATATTCAGTCAGCAGTTATTGATTGACTGTGGTTAGATGGCCGAGCAGAGTTCATATGTTTTGGTAGTAGCTTTTTAGCTTTGAAGTCTACAAGAAAAACATATCTTTCTAAAATGTGTCCTTTGATTCTTCTGGCATAAACAGAATGCTAGGGAAAAATGCCTCAGGCCCTGACTCTTCTAGCATTTCTTGAGGCTTAATATTCTGGAGACACTGTAAGTGATTGATGTAGACCATTGGTGTGTAAACTACCAATGATGAAAGCAGATCCCAGAAAACTCTTGATTTAGGAAAGTTTGTTGGCCCAGTTCTGGCTACTTAGACAAAAGGTCAGTAAATGGCATATCTGATCAACTCCTAGGACCCTGTGGCTCTCACCCATCCCACCTTACTCCCTGGGGAAGTGACCCTTCTCATTATGGATGAACATCAAGAGAGGTAGTTAACCCTCTCTCAAGAGGTAAAGTGAGGGCCCCCCTCTTCAATACTATCTTCTTGTATCATTTTCTTCTCTTCCTGGCCACCATAAATCCTGCATTCTGATGTTTTCATCTATAAGACAACCTACTCTTAAATGTCATGATGCCCAAGGAGAAGTTAACCAAGCAAGTTTCAGGAGTTTTGTGAGACCAGAGGGAGAGAGTCCTTTGTAAGACACTTTGGAACAAAAAAAAAGGAGGGGGGGAAGTTTATGATTTTTGTTCTGTGACTCTACTGTGGCTTGAGGTATTTCAACAGGATTTGTGGCTCGTAAACCATTCTGAGATCCCAACCCTACTTAGAGGAGTGAGTTCTAAAACTGATTTGATCCAGGCACCTGTATCCATAAGAATATTTTGTACGTGAACTGCCAATACAGATATACTTGTTTCTAAATTATATTTGTGTACCCCTGCTGTAAGGTACTGTGTACATAAGTTGCATACACAAAGATGCACTTTGAAAAGTCAAGAAACTCTATGCTTGATCGCTCAGTCATTTCTAACTCTTTCAACCCCATGGACCATAGCTCACCAGGCTCCTCTGTCCATGGGATTTCCCAGGCAAGAATACTGGAGTCGGTTCCCATTTCCTCCTCCAGGGGATCTTCCCAACCCAGGGATCGAACCCACCTGCTCCTCCTGCATTGACAGGCAGATTCTCTTCCATTGCACCACCTGGAGAGCCCCCAAGAAACTATATACAGTTACAAAAAGACTCATTGTGGTTGCAGGCACTGTGAGTGTCCAACTGAGGTCACCTTGGCCCTATCAGTCACCTGCAGACATTTCCCATACAAGCAAAGGCTTCCTGTGTCTCTCTTCATGAAAGCATTCTCCGACTATTAAAATGTGGCCAGTATGCACAGGAGAGGCTAAAAGTGCCAGGGACCTAGCACACCCCAAGAATAAGCCTTAATTCATGAATTCATTCATTCATGAGAGTCAATGAATAAATACCCCAACTTCCCTAAACCTCAGAGGGGCAATTTTGCTCCATAAAGTCCCTCAGAGAGTCCCCAGCAGGATGGAGTCCTGGTCACCCAAGGTGGTAATCCACTACTTTTGCTGCCTTTGTATGTCACTTCCCTACTCCCTCACTGTGCTTCCTGGAATTACCTCCCAAATAAGATAGGTGCCTCTAAATCCTGGTCTTAGATTGTGTTCTGGGGGGCACTCCAAATGAAGATAATTGTTAATAACATATTTTTAAATGATCTCCTTGACAAGTAATTTGAAGAAATTCCCTAGCAGCCCCGTGTTTAAGACTCTGTGTCTCCACTGCAGGGGGCCTGGGTTCGATCCCCGGTTGGAGAATTAAGATCCCACAAGCCATGCTGCATAAAAAATAAATAAATAAAAAGAAAAGTAATCTGATGAGAATTCCTTATTTTATGTAATACATTGAGCTATTCTAGGGTGGGAGAACTAGCAGTGTTGCCAATTGTCCTGTACTTTTGTGCGTTTGAGTTAATGATAGTATCTTGATCAATGATTTCTTTGCAGGGATTTTTAAAAATTACTTGCCAGTTTTGAAAGAGTTATTAATTAAAACTGGATGGCATAATTTGTAATGTCACCTGACCAGGAACATGTAAACTGTAATACTTTGCAATGTGCTGGAAGGCACAATCATATGAGGGCTTCTTTGTCAACTATTCCTGGTGTGGAGCATTCAACTCCTTCCTCAGGACACCTTGTGAAATAGGAAACCTATGACCCTATCTTATAGACCAAGGGAGGGTACTGGTGGTGTTCTATATATTAAATAGTAGTAAAACTGAATTTATCTATTCATGCTAACATTTGCTCCCTACACCCCAATGTATTATCTCATTTCTGCGATGTGATCGCTCCATTTTGGAGACCACTGCTCTAGAGACTCTAAGGCCACGTCTAAACAGACAAAGCCAAAGGTTGAGACCAGTGAAGAAGACACTGTCTCACAGGGACTCACCACCTGGCACACAGGAGATATGGTAGGGTGGACAGTATTTCTCTGAACTGATGTCCATGAGTCCTTGAGTTCTGTATCTGAAGGAAGAAAGAGGCATTAGATAGATGCATAAAGTATGGAGGTAGAGAGGGTGGAGAAATTAGAAATGACGACAACAGAGTAGAAGGCAAGAGTTTTGTTCTTGCCCAGTTTGGCAGAACAGTTTTGAGCTTCAGTGGAGAAAGGTATTATTGAGATCGAACATGGAAGGAGCCATTTTATGGGGCACACTGATGAGACTGAATACAAGCATCTTTATTTTGGGCCTCAGGTGACAAAAGGTTTGATCCCTGGGTCAGGGAGATCCCATACCACACATGCACCATTTAGAGAGCATGGCAGAGAGCACACTTGGTGGGGAAGTTGGAATACTCACTAGCAGCAGCAGTCGAAACCATCACTCCACTTTTCAGCAAGCAAAACTGACAAAGGGAAGCCATGGTGGGAAAGGAGCAAAATTTGACCGTAGAGGATGTATGGGGCTGGCAGCTGCTATACTGGTTCATGAGCTCCCTGCAGAATCCCCCAGGGACATGCAGGAATACTTGGTTGGGAGAGGCTTTTCCAGAAAGCTGTTTGTTTGAGCTGCTATAACAAAATATCATGCACTGGATGGGTTATGAAAAATAAAAATTTATTTCTCACTGGCTGAGAAATCCAGTATCAGGATGCCAACATGACCAGGTTCTAGCAAAGATACACTTCAAGGTTGCAGATTGCTGACTACTTGCTGTGTCCTCTCATAGTGGAAGGGATCAGGGACCTCTCTGGGGTCTCTTTTGTGAAGTAGTAGTCCCAGTCATGAAGGCTTATGCTCATGGCCTAATCACCGCCCAAAGGATCCAGCTCTTAATAACATCAGTTTAGGGGTTAGGATTTCAATATACACATTTTGCTGCTGCTGCTGCTAAGTCACGTCAGCCGTGTCCAACTCTGTGCGACCCCATAAACGGCAGCCCACCAGGCTCCCCCACCCCTGGGATTCTCCAGGCAAGAACACTGGAGTGGGTTGCTATTTCCTTCTCCAACGCATGAAAGTGAAAAGGAAAAGTGAAGTCGCTTAGTTGCGTCCGACTCTTCGCGACCCCATGGACTGCAGCCTACCAGGCTCCTCTGTCCATGGGATTTTCCAGGCAAGAGTACTGGAGTGGGTTGCCATTGCCTTCTCCACATTTTGAGGGGGACACAAATATTCAGATCTCAGCACTGGTAACTCAGAATTAGCAGGTGGGGTTAAGAGCCAGGAAATTTGGATTCATTTGACCTCATTCACGGAGAAGGCAATGGCAACCCACTCCAGTGTTCTTGCCTAGAGAATCACAGGGATGGCAGAGCCTGGTGGGCTGCCATCTATGGGGTCACACAGAGTCAGACAGGACTGAAGTGACTTAGCAGCAGCAGAGCTCATTCATGTCTCCCAGGAGACGTTGGTTGACAATAATAATTTAGGTTCTTTTACTATCAAATAAGTAAGTGATTATTTAACATCAAATAATCATTTATCCACTTTGCTTTGGTACTGTAGAGCCAGCCACACAACAGAGAAAATAATGGTGACTTTTTAACCTGTTCACTTCACATGAAGGCTGTACTTGGTGCAGGAGAAAATTCTGAAGCATCAGTTGATATGATACTTAAGAACAAATGAAGATGAGAATTAATAATATTACTGCTTCTTTTAAGCAGTTTTGCAAGGACAAACTTGCTTCCTGCTGCCCTGAGCTGCAGAATTATAGATATTAGAACTTGCCCTATAAATGAGCATCACTCCTCTTGGTGAATCACTTGTACACCATGTTGTTCAGTCACTAAGTCATGTCTGAGTCTTTGTGACCCCATGGACTGCAGCATGCCAGGCTCCCCTGTCCTCCACTATCACCCAGAGTTTGCTCAAATTCATCATACATCGTACATCACACGAGTGATATTTTGTGGCTCTGACCCTTAGATTCTTCCAGGTTGAGTAGTAATTTATACTACTGGATTAATTTTGCACTTGTAATTTATAAACTTGATCATTCTTACCCAGATCCTTGCCTTCTCACTTCCTCATAGAGTCATGATTTAAGAGCTCAGCTCTGAGGTAATGTCGCAAATTACCAAAGCATATGTAACTTACCACAAATACTATAAGACATGCAGGAGGGAGTTAAGACCCCCCAAATCAATTGCCCCTTATATAGAGCTGTCAGCTAACTGCATGGTGGGCACTTTTAGAACTTGGTTCACTTTGAGGGGATGCTGGGGAGCCATTTAATGTGCTAGAAGAAATTTGGGGTGGGTGAGATGACATCCCAATGTCTTGAAAGTTAAGAGATTTTCCAATGATACCTTAATCTATTTCCAGTGAATAGTTTCCCATGGCTGAATATAACAGATAGTCACTGCCCAATCATACTTGTCAAAATTCATAAACTTGTTATATTGGGAAGTGAAGATTTAAATTTCATCTGGGATGCTATCTGCAGTTTGGTTTTGTTTGGAGGTGGTTTTCCTAGAGGATTTGTGGGGGAAGAAGGTCTTTTATTTTGAGTTTATTTTAAAAAGAATTTCTCTCTGGGAAAAAATCTAAATTATATGTGTGTGTGTTTGAGTCTTTCATTAGATTTCTAAAAATTAACTCTGAAAAAGGTAGGAATATAGATACCATTGGGCTACCCTGGTAGCTCAGATGGTAAAGAATCCGCCTATAATGCAGGAGGCCTAGGTTCGACTTCTGAGTTGGGAGGATCCTCTGGAGAAGGGCATGGTGACCCACTCCAGTATTCCTCCCTGGAGAATCCCCATGGACAGAGGAGCCTGGCGGGCTACAGACCATGCGGTTGCAAAGAGTCAGACATGACTGAGCAGCTAAGCACAGAGCGCACACGTAGATATCAATATGTAAAGAGATCTAATGAAAAAACCTAATGAAACATTCAATTATGACATGGTTAGCTTTTATCTGAAATCTTGTGTACCATTGGGAACAAAGGTTTAGTTTATATGGAAGTGACAATGGGCAAATGAAGCTCAGAAATGTGACATTGTAAAAGTAATTCAAGAAGTCAGAAGCTTAAAGAAAGATAAGATACAGTTTCACAAACTTATCCAAATGCCAATTATAATTTAACACTCTCCTTCTAGGAATAAGGACTCCGTTGGTAATTATTGTCTTGAAATGAATTCATGAACATTAATTAAACCCCCTCCAAGCTAGATGATTAAAAGACAGTTAATAAAAGACATTTAATACTAGTCAAATTTAGTAACCATTTGATTCTATTGAAACTTTTTGTGCATTTGCCAGATAGGTAAAAGGTGCTTGACTGTTGCAGTGTGTCTTCTAGCAAAGGTTGTGTTTGCCGTTTGAAAGCAGCACCCTGGGAAACAGTGTGTGTTACCATGGTCTTGGAATGTCATAATCCTGAATTCTGCAGCCATCCTACAGCCAAATGCCAGAGCAATTTTGGGCAAGCAACCTAACGCTTCAGCTCCTCTGGTTTCTAATCCCATCATAACGCAAACATAATAATAACTTCTCTCAGCTTCTTAACACTCTTTCTACCCTTTGCTTCAAGGTCCTTCTTCAAAATCTTTCTAATCTCTCCTTTTACTTTGTTCACTCTCAGTGGCAAAGCTAGTATATTTGACACCTGGACCAGATCATTTTTTTAAATGCCCTTTATTTCTGTGCCAAAATTATTTTTAGTATCAATCATATAATAATCACAGTGATCATTTTCTTCAATTATTCTTTGGTTTAAAAAAAAACAATTAAAAAGACATTTTGGCCTAAGCAAGATGGCTCAGACCCATTTCTCCCTGATTTCCCCTACTAAGTACAAGTATTATATAAACCCTGGAAAGAACTTAAGAGGTAACTAAAGGAGAACTCTGAACTGTGCAAAGAGGAACTGTTCTGGGATCCCAGGAGTAACAACACACCAACAGGATGTCTTACTTTAGTACCTCCCCTCAACAGAAGAAAGCACCCAGGCCTAGCATATCCATAACCCCCAGCCTAGTAACACAGGCTAGCCCAGGTAGGCTCATTCTTCCACGCAGATGAAACAGAAGGCCCGCTGACAACACAAGGTGAACCTGCCAGCAATGGCAAGGGGGATGGATCAGGAGCCCCTCTAAAAAGAAGCAGCTAAAGGAACCTCTTTTTGCCAGACCTGAGACACCTCTCTCTTGCCAAGAGACACCTAGTGACACAGGTTGGCACTAGCAAGAGAAATTCTGCCACACACAACCAGCTGCCTGGCCTAGGAACTCTTCATCCCTATGGGTTCTCGACTCCCTTCCTCCATATAGAGACATCAGATGACCCTGCCTGGAGCAACCTCTTTGGCCCTCTCAGAAAACACCCTCAGGGACCATTGGGAGCCCCAGCAGCATCAGATAAACTAACCACACCAAAAATTATTGCAAAGGCTCTGAAAAGTAAATGCTCATTCAAACCACACTCCATGCAGGTCAGGACCTGCATGCTACACCTAGACAGGTGACTACCTGCTAAAATAAAAGATTTAAATAGGGCTTAGAGTCTCACAACATAATAGTAAATGACCAGGATCCTATTGAAAATCACTCTTCAAGGAATTCCCTGGGGTCCAGTGCAGACTACATGGGTTTGATCTCTGGTTGGGGAACTAAGATCCTGCGTGCTGTATGGTGTGCCCCCCCTAAAAAAAGAAAAGAAATCACCCATTATGTCAAGAGCAAGGAAAATCACAACACGATGTTGAAATTATCTGACAAGGACTTTAAACTAACCGTAACAATAACAACAAAATTTCAACAAGCAATAACAAATTCTCTTGAAACAGATGAAAAAATAGAAAATCTCAGCAAAGAAATAAAAGTTATGTAAAAGAACTAAATGGAAATGTTCTAACTGAAAAGTGTACCAAAAATTTAAAACTTGCTTGATGGACTCAACAGTAAATATGCCAGCACATAAATTCAGTGAACTTCAGGAAAAATTAGTAAAAATTACCGAATCTGAAAAAGACAGGAAATAGATTGGAAAAATGAACAGATTCCTTGGGACCTGTGGAACAATAAGATCCAACATTCATGTCATTCTGGAGTCTCAGAAGAAGAGGAGAAAAAGAGTGGGGCTGAAAGAGTATTAGAAGTAATAATAATGTAAAACACTCCAAGTTTGGCAAAAGAAAATGCAAAGATACAAAAGTCTGAGCAAACCCCAAACAAGATAAACTCAAATAAATTCATATTCACACATCATAGTTAAACCTCTGACAACTAAAAGCAAAGATAAAATCTTTAAAGCAGACAGACAGAAATGATTATCTATCAGGTGACACCACTTTGAATGACTGGATTTCTCATCTGAAACCACAGAGGACAGAAGGAAGTGGTACAGTATATTTCCAGTTCTGAAAGGAAGGAACTGCCAACCTAGAATACCCTTTAGGTGAGAAGGGGAATCAAGACGTTAAAGATGAAAAATATTAGGAGAATTTGTAACTGCCAGATCTGACTCTTAAATAGTGGCAAAAGAATATTCTTCAAGCAGAAAGGAGATTACAAAAGAAGGAATCTTGAAGCATGAAAAAAGAAAGTTAATTTTGTGTCCTGAAACTCTACTGAATGTTTCTTATTAATTCTAACAGTGATTTGGTGGAATCTGGGATTTTCTTTATATAAGATCATGGGATAGATGCCTTTTATTTATCTTTCTTGCCTAATTTCCGTGGCTAAGATTTCTAGTAGTATGTTGAACAGAAGTAGGGAGAGTGGGCATTCTTTCTTATTCCTGATCTTATAGGAATTGTGTTCACCTTTTCATCCTTGAGTATGATGTTAGCTATGGGCTTGTCAAATACACAGTCTTTGTCATTTTGAGATACATTCTTTCTGTACCTAACTTGTTGAAAGTTTTTGTCATGAAAACATGTTGAATTTTGTCAAATGCTTTTTCTATAGAAATTGAGAAGATATGATTTTTCCTTTCATTCTGTTAATGTGGTATATATCACATTTATTGATTTGTGTGTGTTCAGCTACCTTGCATCCCAGGGATAAAATCTACTTGATCATTGTGTATGATCCTTTTAGTGTGATGTTGAATTCAGCTGCTAGTATTTTGTTGAGAACTTTTGCATCAGTATTCATCAAAAATATTGGCCTGTGATTTTCTTTTCTTGTAGTGTACTTGTCTGGCTTTGATATCAGAGTAATGCTGGCATAATAAAATGAATTTGGGAGTGTTCCTTCCTCCTGAACTTTTTGAAAGAGTTTGAGAAGGATTGGCATTATTCTTCTTCAAATTCACTAGTGAAGCCATCTGGTTCTGGCATTTTCTTTATTGAGAAGTTTTTTATTACTGATTCAAACACCTTAATCATTGTTCAACTCATGATCCAGTCTTGTTAGGTTGTATATTTCCAGAAATTTATCCATTTTTTTCTAGGTTGTCCAATTAATTGACACATATTTTTTCTTAGTAGTCCCTATGATCCTTTGTATTTCTATGATATCAGTTGTAAATTCTCCTCTTTCATTGATAATTTTATTTATTTGAGTCTTCTCTTTTCTTAGTCTAGCT
This sequence comes from Ovis aries, assembly GCF_016772045.2. Lineage (NCBI taxonomy): Eukaryota > Metazoa > Chordata > Mammalia > Artiodactyla > Bovidae > Ovis > Ovis aries. The sequence continues at coordinate 16,104,342 of NC_056080.1, read as the reverse complement.
AAAGTTTTTTTTAAACTTTATCTTTAAAAAATTCAGTTTTATTTATTATTGTATTTTTTTCTACTCTTTATTTCATTTATTTCTGCTCTCATCTTCATTACTTCCTTGAAAAACAGAAAGAGCAGACATATGGATGAAAACAATCGACTGTCAGTCTTCTCATGAATTTTATGTTACATTTTACAATTGAAGCAAAATTTATAACACACTCTGATACTCAAGACAATGATATTTGGAAAGCAATGATAGTAAAGGGACCGAAATGGAAGATTTCTACAGTTTACTTGAAGTGGCAAAATGTTGATATGGTAGACTATGATACTGGCTTCCCTGGTATCTCAGTGGTAAAGAATCTGACTGCAATGCAAGAGACATAGGTTCAGTCCCTGGGTTGGGAAGATCCACTGGAGAAGGAAATGGCAACCCACTCCAGTATTCTTGCCTGGGAAATCCTGTGGACAGAGGAGCCTGGTGGGCTACAGTCCATGGGATCGCAAAGAGTTGGACATGAGTTAGCAATTAAAACCACAAAGCATATGCCAAACAACAGAGACTTAGAATGAGTGAAGCAAAAACCAATAGAGCTGAAAGTGGAAATAGACCAGTTCACAATTATGTTGTTGTTCAGTCACTCAGTCACATCTGATGCCATCCAACCATCTCATCCTCCATCAGCCCCTTCTCCTCCTGCCTTCAATCTTTCCCAGCATCAGGGTCTTTTCTTATGAGTCTGTTCTTCACATCAGGTGGCCAGAGTATCAGAGCTTCAGCTTCAGCATCAGCCCTTCCAATGAATATTCAGGATTGATTTTCTTTAGGATTGACTGGTTTGATTTCCTTGCTGTCCAAGGGAGTCTCAGGAGTCTTCTCCAGCACCACAGTTTGAAAGTATCAGTTATTTGGTGCTCAGCCTTCTTTATGGTCCAACTCTCACATCCATACATGACTACTGGGAAAACCATAGCTTTATTTATATGGACCTTTATCATCAGTACCATCCTTCTAGATTCCATATATATGTGTTAATATACAATATTTATCTTTCTAACTAACCTCACTCCATGTAATAGGCTGTAGGTTCGTCCATCTCATGAAAACTGATTCAAATGCATTCCTTTTTATGGCTGAGTAATATTCCATTGTGTATGTATATGACAGCTTCTTTATACATTCATTTGTTGATGGACATCTAGGTTGCCTCCATGTCCTAGCTATTGTAAATAGTGCTGCAGTGAACATTGTGATACATGTGTCTTTTCCAATTTTGGTTTCCTCAAGGTATATGCCTAGTAGTGGGATTGCTGGGTCATGACTGTGTGGATCACAATAAACTGTGGAAAATTCTGAAAGAGATGGGAATACCAGTCCACCTAACCAGCCTCTTGAGAAATCTGTATGCAGGTCAGGAAGCAACAGTTAGAACCAGACATGGAACAGCAGACTGGTTCCAAATAGGAAAAGGAGTGCATCAAGGCTGTATATTGTCACCCTGCTTATTTAACTTCTATGCAGAGTACATTGTGAGAAACGCTGGGCTGGAAGAAGCACAAGCTGGAATCAAGATTGCCAGGAGAAATATCAATAACCTCAGGTATGCAGATGACAGCACCCTTATGGCAGAAAGCGAAGAGGAGCCTCTTGATGAAAGTGAAAGAGGAGAGTGAAAAAGTTAGCTTAAAGCTCAACATTCAGAAAATGAAGATCATGGCATCTGGTCCCATCACTTCATGGGAAATAGATGGGAAAACAGTGTAAACAGTGTCAGACTTTATTTTGGGGGGCTCCAGAATCACTGCAGATGGTGATTGCAGCCACGAAATTAAAAGACGCTTACTCTTTGGAAGAGAAGTTAAGACCAACCTGGATAGTATATTCAAAAGCAGAGACATTACTTTGCCGACTAAGGTCCGTGTAGTCAAGGCTATGGTTTTTCCTGTGGTCATGTGTGGATGTGAGAGTTGGACTGTGAAGAAGGCTGAGTGCCGAAGAATTGATGCTTTTGAACTGTGGTGTTGGAGAAGACTCTTGAGAGTCCCTTGGACTGCAAGGAGATCCAACCAGTCCATTCTGAAGGAGATCAGCCCTGGGTGTTCTTTGGAAGGAATGATGCTAAAGCTGAAACTCCAGTACTTTGGCCACATCATGCGAAGAGTTGACTCATTGGAAAAGACTCTGATGCTGGGAGGGATTGGGGGCAGGAGGAGAAGGGGACGACAGAGGGTGAGATGGCTGCATGGCATCACTGACTCGATGGACATGAATCTGAGTGAACTCCGGGAGTTGGTGATGGACAGGGAAGCCTGGCATGCTGCGATTCATGGGGTCGCAGAGTCGGACACGACTGTGTGACTGAACTGAACTGAGCTGATGGTAGTTTCACTCCTAGTTTTTTTTTTTTTTTTTTTTTTTTTTTTTTTAAGGAACTCCATACTGTCTTCCATAGTGGCTGTATCAATTTCCATTAAGATTGACTGTTTTGATATCCTTCACAGTTATAGAAAAGAACTTAAACATCTCCCTCTCAGTGACTGAAGAATTATTATCAGAGAAGATATTGAAGATCTGAACAACATAATCAACCATCAGTAAATATTTGGTCAGCTTCATTAGAAGTTCTACTTTGCAAACGACAGTGTCAAGAGAATTAGAAGATAAGCCACAGCCTGGGAGAAAAGATCTATGAAAGACATATCTGATAAGGGACAGTTATCCAAAATATACACAATTCTACCTTAAAATTCTACCAATTTTAAAATTCTACCAATTTTAAGAAAACAACCCAATTAAATGTCTTCAAATTTAAAGAAAGCAACACTATCAAAAAATTGACCAAAGACCTTAAGAGACACTTCACCAAAGAAGATATATAGATGGCAAATAAGCATGTTAAAAGCTGCTCCACATGGTATGTCATAAGGGAAACATAAAACAACAATGAGAACTACTATACACCTATTAGAAAGCCCAAAATCTGGAACACTAACAACACCAAATGCTAGTGAGGTTTGGAGCAACAGAAATTGTCATACCCTCTTGGTGGTTCAATGTTGAATGCAACATGGTGCAGCTACTTTGAAAGACAATTTGGTGGTTTCTTACAAAATTAAACATACTCTTACCATAGGACCCAGCGGTGCCACTCCTTTACATTTAACCAAAAGAGCTGAAGTCTGGCTTGGAGAATTTTGAGCATTACTTTACTAGCATGTGAAATGAGTGCAGTTGTGCGGTAGTTTGAGCATTTTTGGGATTGCCTTTCTTTGGGATTGGAATGAAAACAGTGGAAACAGTGGCTGACTTTATTTTTCTGGGCTCCAAAGTCACTGCAGATGGTGATTGCAGCCATGAAATTAAAAGACGCTTACTCCTTGGAAGGAAAGTTATGACCAAGCTAGACGGCATATTAAAAAGCAGAGACATCACTTTGTCAACAAAGGTCTGTCTAGTCAAGGCTGTGATTTTTCCTGTGGTCATGTATGGATGTGAGAGTTGGACTGTGAAGAAAGCTGAGCACCGAAGAATTGATGCTTTTAAACTGTGGTGTTGGAGAAGACTCTTGAGAGTCCCTTGGACTGCAAGGAGATCCAACCAGTCCATTCTAAAGGAGATCATTACTGGGTGTACTTTGGAAGGAATGATGCTAAAGCTGAAACTCCAAAACTTTGGCCACCTGATGCGAAGAGTTGACTCATTGGAAAAGACTCTGATGTTGGGAGGGATTGGGGGCAGGAGGAGAAGGGGGATGACAGAGGATGAGATGGTTGGATGGCATCACTGACTCAATGGACATGGGTTTGGGTGGACTCCGGGAGTTGGTGGTGGATAGGGAGGCCTGGCGTGCTGTGGTTCATGGGGTCGCAAAGAGTTGGACACGACTGAGTGACTGTACTGAACTGAACTGAAAAGAACTGAAAACTCATTTCTACACAAAAACTTGCACATGGATATTTATAGCAGCTTTGTTCATAACTGCCAAAACTCTGAAGCAACCAAGATGCACTTCAGTAGCTGAACAGATAAATTGTGGTACATCCAAACAATGGATTATTCAGCACTAAAAAGAAGTGAGCTATACAGGCTGTGAAAAGACATGGAGGAAACTTAAATGCCTATTACTAAGTGAAAGAATCCAATCTGAAAAGGTTAAATATTGTATAGTTCCAATTATATGCCATTTTGGAAAAAGCAAAAACTTAGAAGACAGTAAAAAAATAATCAGCAGTTACCAAGAGTTGGGGATCAGAGAAGGGATAAATATGTGGAGTACAGAGGATTTGGGGGCAATGAGCATACTCTAATGATGGGTACATGTTATTATACATTTGTCAAAAATCATAGAATGCACAACACAAAGAGTAAAATCTGAGGTAAAGCACAGGCGTTGGGTGATTATGATATATCAGTGTAGATTCTTCAGTGGTAACAAATGTACCACTCTTGTTGAGTGATGCTGATTACAGGAGAGGCTATGCATGTGTGAGGCAAGGAGGTATATGGGAAATCTTTGTACCTTCCTCTCAATTTTGTTGTGAACCTAAAACTGCTCTAGAAAAATAAGTCTTTTAAAAAATAAATCTATGAAATCTATCATATCAACAGAATAAAGAAGAAAACCCAAATAATCAATAATTGGTACAGAAAATGCATTTGACAAAATTTAGCAGTCATTCATGATACAAACCCTCAACTTTGTTCTTGCTCAAGATTGCTTTGGCTACTTGGGGTCTTTTGTGGTTCCATACAAATTTCAGGATTGTCTATTCTGTTTCTGTGGAAAATGCCATTAGAATTTTGATAGATATTGCATTGAATCTGTAGATCACTTTTGGTAGTATGGAAAATATTTAACAATATCAATTCTTCCAATCTAATAACATGAGATATCTTTCCATTTATTCCTATCATCTTTAGTTTCTCTTTATCACTGTCTTATAGTTTCCCATATATAAATAATTTACCTGCTTGGTTAAACTTGTTCTTAGGAATTCCCTGGTGGTCCAGTGATTAAGACTCCACAGTTTCACTGATGAGGGTTTGGGTTTGATCCCTGGCCAGGGAACTAAGATTCCACAGGCTGCATGGCACAGCAAAAAAACAAACAAACAGAAAAAAATATATATATATATATACAGTTTCTTTTTGATACTGTTGTAAATGGGATTGTTCTCTTAAATTCTTTTTCATATAATTTGTTGTTACTGTATAGAAACACAACTGATTTTTGTACATTAATTTTGTATTTTGCAACTTTATTGAATTTATTTATTAATAAACAGTTTTTTGGTATAGTCTTTAGGGTTTCCTATTTATAAGGTCATGTTGCCTGTGAACAGAGACAATTTTAATTTTTTCCTTTTGGATTTGGATGCCTTTTATTTCTTTTTCTTATATATTTGCTCTAACTAGAACTTCCAGTACTCTGTTGAACAGATGTAGTGAGAGTGGACAGCCTTGTGTTATTCCTCATCTTAGAGGAAAATTGTTTAGCTTTTCGATGTTGTGTATGATATTAACTGAAACACAGGGAAAAAGTTCCTTGACAGTGGTCTTGGCAATGATTTTTTTATATGACATCAAAAGCAAAAGCAACAAAAGCAAAAATAAACAAGCAGGAGTACATCAAACTAAAAAGCTTCTAGAAAGCAAAGGAAACAAGCTACACAAAGAAAAGACAACCCATGGAATGGGAGTTAATATTTGCAAATGTTATATCTGAGATATATAATATGAGACATTAATATCCAAAATATGTAAGGAACTCACGCAACTCAATGGCAAAAAAGTCACAAATAACGTGATTTCAAAAGAATATCAATAGACATTTTCCCAAGGAAGACATAGAGATATATATAGACACATATTTGAAAAGATGTTCAACATCACTAATCATCAGAGAAATGCAAATCAAAACCACAATGAGATATCGCCTTACATCTGTTAAGACAGCTATTATTAAAAAAAAAAATACAGTAGTTAACAGATATAGGCAAGGATGTGGAGAAAAGGGAACCCCCCCCCCACACACACACAGACACTGTTGTGTCCATGCTCAGCCACTCAGCCATGTCCAGCTGTTTGCAACCCCATGACTGTAGTACACCAAGCTCCTCTGTCCATGGGATTTCCCAGGCAAGTATACTGAAGTGGGTTGCCATTTCCTACACTGTTGGTGGAATGTAAATTGGTGTAGTCATTATGGAAAACAATATGGAGTTTCCTCAAAAAAATTAAAAATAGAGCTACTATATGAACTATCACTTCTGGGATTTATTTTTTGCTATAATGATATACATTTATGTTGTACTAAATAAAAGACACATCCAGACAAATAAGATGTAAATTTTATTGTTTAATTAATGTGAGTAAAAACAGTAGACACAATTCTCTTCGGTATACGAGTGGAAAGCACACAAATAAAAATGGCCCATCTCCCTAGTAATCAGTGAAGTATAATTTTAAACAAAATAAGACAAATATTTTGGTCTTTACTAGTAAATACTCATAAGGCAAGTACTCTAAGAGCTCGTATTTGGAGTTGTAAGTGGAGCATCCTTTTTAAAATCAGTTTGGCGACATGTAAATGTTTCTGTGTCTGCTCCAGAAATATTCCAGTTGTGTATTTATTCTGAGAAATAATTATTAATAGGAAACATTGGTATACACAAAGATGCTAATTGTAGATTCTTTATAACAGCAGGATTTGGAAATAGCCTACATTTCCAACAGTAGAGCAGAATCTTAAGTATATGGTGATGAATCCAGTTAATAAAATTGTTTATTGAACCATTGAAAATGTTTATTTTGATTATGTAACATTACTAGAATGCTATGGGAAATCTTAGTTGAAGATATTAAGAGACAAAAGCAGGACTACAATTATATGTAATATTATCTCACTTGAGTAAGTGCTATAAAGAGAAAAATTTGGAGAGAATATATGGATATTTGAGAGTATATATGATTGAATGTTTATACTGAAGATAGCATAGCCTTTTACACTTACATTTAATTTTTAATGAATGTTATAATGAAAATAATTTTTAAAGAATTATGTGTAGTTTACAGTATTTCTATATCAAATGTGAATATTTTCTAAAGCAACATTTTTAAAAGGTCACCTCTATTTGCAGATAAAATGTTTATTCTTCAAAAAATCAAAAACAACCACTATAAATCTCACTCACCTAATAGGAGTGAAAGAGATAATCCATGATGGTGGTAGTCTGTAATTTATGAAGATACTCTTGTCAAGTTTGGGTACAGTCTCTTTAAGGCAAGATGTCTGTAAATGAGAAATCAACTCTATGTTATACATACAGAGACTGATGGGGATGCTGATGAGTGGGGTTTGGTGGTGGGGCTACATTTCCAATGGAAGGCATGAGAGCTCTGCAGAGTCACAGGCCCTGAAGCCTGATCCTAGGGCTGGGGCCAGTATGGGGAAGGGTCACGGAGAGGACGAGCTGCTAAATGGGGCTGAGCGATGCCTCAGGGACAGTGGGAGAAGCCATTTTCAAGCTTAGACCCACACACTGGTGGTCTGGCCCAGAAATTTGGCAGGGATGATCCAAGGGTGAAGAGTACCAGAGAGTCACCTGGAGGGGCCAAGGTGGGCAGGAACTGATGGAGAGTAATCTTGCAAGAGCTCTTGGATGTTGACCTGACAGAGAGACCACAAATGCAAAGGGCAGCAATGAAAACTGTGAGCCAGAGAGATTTTCCTCTTGCTCTCTTTCCCTCCTATAAAATCGTTCTGTTCATAAAACTCTGTGATTTGAGAAATCCTCCCAACTGAAGAAAAATGAAATGACTGGAGTCCCTCCTGTATTATACATTGATGTCCTGTTCAAAAATGAAGGATCTTGCAAGTCGTTTTACCCTTGAACTTATAGCAACAGAAACCTTGTCAGTTGTGTTGGAGAGAGTTGCCACTCTTGAATCGGACACACCTGACAGGCCCTACACACTGAAGCTACAGGAGTGCAGTGCATTTTGTGGCATACGCCATTTGTGAAATTGATGTCTGTGTTCTTGTTTGTTTATAGGCTGCGTGCTAGCTAGATCAGATAGGATGTATCTATGGGAGAGATCACTAATCCGTCCCAGAAGCCGGTGGGTTTAATGGCCGAGAAAGCCCTCAGCAGCTCTTCTTCCAAGGGCCAACTGCAGAGATAGACTCTTGACCTGACCACAGGGCCAGGCACGGGGGAACGTGGTTTTCAGTGATTGGAGATGTTAAGGGGCCACTGCTCGTCTTCCCCTTTAACATGAACACTCCTGCCTTGGAGTGTCTCAGCAGTTATTTTTTAGGATTGTTTTGGATAATATTCTAATTGTCATTGCTCCTTATTCCAGGGCAACTTTGTCAATTTTTCTTTTGTCACTGGGAGGTCAGGCTGGCTCATTTCTGAATGGATTTTTAGGAGAAGAAAAGGTAAATCAGACCCCTGGAAAGAACAGAGGAGTTGGCAGGTGTAAAGTTGTGTGTGTGTGTGTGTGTGCATACATGCATGCGTGTGTGTGTGTGTGTGTGTGTGTGTAGTTCTCTGAGCATCATTTCCCCCATTCAAAGGCTGGGTGGTGTGTAGACATCTCTGAACTAGCCTATCCTTGGTCCTTTATGTGGCAGTATTACAATCACACTCATGTCATAGTTGGTACTGTTGATCCCATCCAGCAAACTGTCACCTCTCCAAAACCAAATCTGGGTCTGTTTTCCACTTAACCAAAATCCACTGCCTTATTGTTTCATGCCTGTGACTATAATTTTTGTTTCTGGTCCTTTCTTGGTGATGAATATGCATGCCCCTCTGTCTCATGCAACCTGGCTTCTCACTTGGCTTGTACAGGACTCTTCATTGAGTGAACAAGCCCCCAAAGCCTCAGGTGATGGTCACGTGGCTTGTACAGGGCTCTCTGTTGATTGGACAAACCCCAAAAGCCTCAGGTGATGATCATATGGCTTCAACCCCAAACCCACTCTGTCTACAACCTCCTTCCACATGGAAAAGAAAACTGCATTTGATTGTTATAATACTTGTACAGGTAAAGAATATTGATGCTCCTTAATAATAAGACCAAAGCACTCATTGAGGTGAGATCCTCATGAATTTTGCCATTAATTTTAAATTTTAATTTTAATATATTCTAATTGAAGTGTACTTGAGTTACAATGTTTCAGGTGTACAGCAAAGTGATTCAGTTATACATATAATATATATTGTTCATGTTGTTCAGTTGCCAAGTTGTGCCTGACTCTTTCTGACCCCATGGACTCTAGCCCACCAGGGTCCTCTGTACATGGGTTTTTCCAGACAAGAATAGTGGAGTGGGTTGCCATTCCTTTCTCCAGAGGATCTTCTCGAACCAGGAATCGAACCCATGTCTCCTGCGTTGGCAGGCAGATTCTTTACCCCTGAGCCACCAAAATTATATATATTCCTCTTCAGATTCTTTTCTGTTGTAGGTTGTTACAGTTCCCTGTGCTATACAGTCAGCCCTTGTTGTTTATTTTATACTTAGTAGTGTGTATCTGTTAATCCCAAACTCCTAATTTTTCCCTCCCCACCTTTTCCTCTTTGATAACCCTAAGTTTGTTTCCTATGTCTATGAGTCTGTTTCTGTTTTGTAAATGCAGAGTTCCAAAGAATAGCAAGGAGAGATAAGAAAGCCTTCCTCAGTGATCAATGCAAAGAAATAGACGAAAACAACAGAATGGGAAAGACTAGAAATCTCTTCAAGAAAATTAGAGATACCAAGGGAACATTTCATGCAAAGATGGGCTCGATAAAGGACAGAAATGGTATGGACCTAACAGAAGCAGAAGCTATTAAGAAGAGGTGGCAAGAATACACAGAAGAACTATACACAAAAGATCTTCATGACCAAGATAATCACGATGGTGTGATCACTCACCTAGAGCCAGACATCCTGGAATGTGAAGTCAAGTGGGCCTTAGGAAGCATCATGAACAAAGCTAGTGGAGGTGATGGAATTCCAGTTGAGCTATTTCAAATCCTGAAAGATGATACTGTGAAAGTTCTGCACTCTATATGCCAGCAAATTTGGAAAACTCAGCAGTGGCCACAGGACTGGAACAGGTCAGTTTTCATTCCAATCCCAAAGAAAGGCAATGCCAAAGAATGGTCAAACTACTGCACAATTGCACTCATCTCACATGCTAGTAAAGTAATGCTCAAAATTCTCCAAGCCAGGCTTCAGCAATACGTGAACCATGAACTTCCAGATGTTCAAGCTGGTTTTAGAAAAGGCAGAGGAACCAGAGATCAAATTGCCAACATCTGTTGGATCATGGAAAAAGCAAGGGAGTTCCAGAAAAACATCTATTTCTGCTTTATTGACTATGCCAAAGCCTTTGACTGTGTGGATCACAAGAAACTGTGGAACAATTCTTCAAGAGATGGGAATACCAGAGCACCTGACCTGCCTCTTGAGAAACCTATATGCAGGTCAGGAAGCAACAGTTAGAACTGGACATGGAACAACAGACTGGTTCCAAATACGAAAAGGAGTACATCAAGGCTGTATACTGTCACCCTGCTTATTTAACTTCTATGCAGAGGACATCATGAGAAACGCTGGGCTGGAAGAAGCACAAGCTGGAATCAAGATTGCCAGGAGAAATATCAATAACCTCAGATATGCAGATGACACCACCCTTATGGCAGAAAGTGAAGAGGAGCTAAAAAGCCTCTTGATGAAAGTGAAAGAGGAGAGCGAAAAAGTTGGCTTAAAGCTCAACATTCAGAAAATGAAGATCATGGAATCTGGTCCCATCACTTCATGGGAAATAGATGGGGAAACAGTGGAAACAGTGTCAGACTTTATTTTGGGGGGCTCCAAAATCACTGCAGATGGTGACTGCAGCCATGAAATTAAAAGATGCTTACTCCTTGGAAGGAAAGTTATGACCAACCTAGATAGCATATTAAAAAGCTGAGACATCACTTTGCCAACAAAGGTCTGTCTAGTCAAGGCTATGGTTTTTCCTGTGGTCATGTATGGATGTGAGAGTTGGACTGTGAAGAAAGCTGAGTGCCGAAGAATTGATGCTTTTGAACTGTGGTGTTGGAGAAGACTCTTGAGAGTCCCTTGGACTGCAAGGAGATCCAGCCAGTCCATTCTAAAGGAGATCAGCCCTGGGTGTTCTTTGGAAGGAATGATGCTAAAGCTGAAACTCCAGAACTTTGGCCACCTGATGCAAAGAGTTGACTCATTGGAAAAGACTCTGATGCTAGGAGGGATTGGGGGCAGGAGGAGAAGGGGATGACAGAGGATGAGATGGCTGGATGGTATCACCTACTCAATGGACATTTGTTTGGGTGAACTCTGGGAGTTGGTGATGGACAGGGAGGCCTAGTGTGCTGCAATTCATGGGGTCGCAAAGAGTCGGACACGACTGAGCGACTGAACTGAACTGAATATTCCATTGTATATATGTAGCATATCTTCTTTTTCATGTCCCTAACAGTTACTTATGGAAGTCCTCCTAACTAACGTAGGTTCAGCAGGAGATGTAAGCTGTGGGTCCTCCCTTGATACTGCAATTAAGTCAGCGAGACAAGACATGAGAGGGATGCCGGCTACTGCTATTACAAGGTATCTGAGGCCAGAGAGAGAACCTTGCTGGCTCAAAGCCACTCAGACAGAGCAGAGAGAGGACAGGAGATAGAAACAGTCTCTTCTGACACTCGCTGCAGGAGTCTAGCCCTCTGTCAGAGGCAGGGGAGTGCCTCCACATGAAAACCACGATTTGCACAGTGAACCATGCACTTCAACATGTTCTAGTTTAGACTGTTTTCTGCACTTGTCCTCAGTCAGATTAAAATATCAAGTACTGACCTACTTTCTCCCTCCACTTATTTTTGTTAGGTTTCTTGATTTCGGAACAGCCCTTACCCCTTACCTGGGACTAAAACCAAACAAAAACAATTCCATAATCCTGCATGTATGTTTTAAGATGCTTTCAATTGCAAGCAGAAGAGACCTGATTCAAAGAAATTTAACCTATACAGCAGGGTAATGATTTACATAATAGGAAGTGCAATTTCAGGTGGTTGTTCCAGCAGTTCAATAACATTGTAATAGTTGCAGATTCTTTCTCTGTTTTTGTTGTGTTGCTTGAGCATCAGCTCCCTCCTAACATTGCTGTGATCATCCATTGTGGTTTGTTGGGAAAAAGTTTATGCCTTTTGCCCTGACATAATTAGTAATAGCAACCCCTTTCATCCTTAGTAGTGTCCAAGTTTAGATGGTCAATTACATGGTCAGCTGCATCGTGTTCTTGCTGCCAGATGCAACTGTGGTTACACTGTCTTTACGTCCATTGGGAGAGGGAGGTATTCTTCCCAGCAAATCTCTTCTCTCACCTATTTGGTCCAGGTTATAGCAGGAGGGAAGCAATTATCCTCAGATCAAACAGACCCCATCCTAAAGCTAAGATCAAATTCTAAGGTACGTGATTTCAAAGGAGAGGGATGGATACATGAACAGCATTAGGGCTCTGTTAGGAAAGAGGAATGGCAAACGCAGAATGGAGCAGCCACAAGCAATGCCCTTTATGATAAGCCTACTTCTTACCCTTGATAATTTCTGCAAATCCTCTGAAATCAAATGCCCTCCTGACTGAGACTAGACAGAGCTACAGCTGGACTAGGAGAGACCTTGGGCTCTCATTGTTCAGTACCTCATTGCTCCATGTGTTGTGTGTGTGTGTGTTGGTCGCTCAGTAATGTACAACTCTTTGCATAGATTGTATGGGGTCCATACAGGCTCCTCTGTCCAAGGGATTCTCCAGGCAGGAATACTGGAGTGGGCTCCCATTCCCTTCTCCAGGGGATCTTGCCAATCCAGGGATCGAACCCAGGTCTCCAACATTGCAGGTGGATTCTGTACCATGTGAGCCACCAGGGAAGCACGTAGCTTATTACTGTAAAGTAATAGCTGTTGGAGATATGCTTGTTGATGGCCTAACTGAAGGACCAACTCACAAATCCTTTGATTCACTCTTTGCCAAAATTATCAGAAATTTCACTGGACTCTATTATGGTCTTTGGATAAAATCAAGGCATAGGAAATTTCATAAGAGATCTCTGAATGAAGAATACTGAAGCCCCCATGCTGACCACAAAGTCTCTGTCCTATCAAAATAGTCAAAACCTTTCCCTTACCCTGTGATTCTGGATGTTCCTTAGGTCAAAATGTCATTGCAGCTGGACTGTCTCTCTGCTCTCCATCCTCTTTCCCGGAGCCTGGGTTGGATTTCAAACCTCTGTGATTTAATTACTGCTTGCATTTTTTTCCAGTATTTATCCCTTTTGCATTGTGATTATGTTTTCAAATGCCTGCCTCATTCAGTCACTTAATCATCCAGTAAATATTCTTGACCACAAAAATTTTTTTAAGAGTTTCAGTTTTAAATACATTATTCAACTTCAGTAAAATATAGACCCCTTAAGAATTTCTTGCAAGCAGTGGACCCTTTCCCCCAGTGACATTCAATACCAATGAGCATTAAACTGACATCAACAACTTCAGGGCTTCCAGCAACTCCTACAGAAATCCACAACAGTGTTTATGCAGATTAGATCAAATCTTGTTGGCACAGCCCAGGGTGATGGACTTAGCCTTCACCTCAAGTCACATGTGTCTTCTGTGGAGCTCATCAACACCCACTGATTCGACCAACACCCAGGGCCCAATCACTCCCAAATCTAGGTCTGCAGCTTAGAGTTTGAATTCCAGACCCGTTCTTGCAAATGCCTCTTGGACTTCTCTATGTGGTTACCCAAGAGGCACTTCCAACTCAAGATGTCCTAACCAGAGCTCCTTGGAGCGCACACTGACAGTGCTCCACCCCCATCCCTGGGATGCCACCATTTCAACGTGCTCCACACACATCCAGCTGCCAATATCTTCTCCCAGTACCTGGAAAGGGCTCTCTGCTTATGCCGGGTGGCAGGTTAAAATTGCCAGATAATCAGCGCCCCCTGGGCCCTTAATCAGCTTCCTCACCTTTTGAATGGAACAATTTTGAAATGAGTGCTTTGCATCATGCCCAAGAGTTTGCTTGCGGGATTCAGCTCCAGTTGCCCTTGGTGGTAATCGGCACCCCCACTATTGGCTGCCGCCTCTCTCTTTCCCTTCCCTATTCTCCTATCAGTGTTTCCTTCACCTTCACATTCAGGATCTGCTTCTGGGGGACCCTAGAGTGTTCATTATCTCCAGCTCCGAATCTGCTTCTCTTCCTCAGGACCTCTATCACAGTGATCACACCCCCACCCACTGTGTCACCCAATTTAGAAAGTCAGGCACAAGTTATTCCAGCTCCTCCTGATTACTCCATCACTCAGTCCTGTTGATCCTGCTGCTGCTGCTGCTGCTGAGTCGCTTCAGTCGTGTCCGACTCTGTGCGACCGCAGAGGCGGCAGCCCACCAGGCTCCCCTGTCCCTGGGATTCTCCAGGCAAGAACACTGGAGCGGGTTGCCATTTCCTTCTCCAATGCATGAAAGTGAAAAGTAAAAGTGAACTTGCTTAGTCGTGTCTGACTCCTAGTGACCCCATGGACCGCAGCCCACCAGGCTCCTCCATCCATGGGATTTTCCAGGCAAGAGTACTGGAGTGGGGTGCCATTGCCTTCTCTATATCCCCAGAATCACTTGACTCAAGTTCTGATCCTTCATGTCTGCTGGCACTGCCTTAACTCAAACTTTGGTCATGCCACAGTCACCCTCACCTGGTCTCCCTGCTGCCTATCTCACCCCCCTGCAACCAGCCCTTCCCACCCAACACCAGAGTGATCATTCCTTAATCCAAATCTTTCCTGGTCACTCCCTTACTCAAAGACCTTCAGTAGCTCCCCATTGATTAGAGGAAAAAGCTCCTTTACAGGATAGAGCCTAGCTAACCCATAGCTTCCTCCACCCCTCCTTGCTGCTATTCTTCACAGCCCCTTCTCCAGCCTCACAGAGCATTTGAAGCCTCCAGAACGTGCTTTGCATCCGAGCTTTGGTGCCTGCTGTTCCCTTCACTTGTAATGACCCTCTCTTCGAAAAACTCCCATTCATCTCTCACTGCTCTGCTCTTAGCAACATCTCTATGCCATCTTTTCTGACTTCCCTGCTCCATGCCACTCACTATGTCTTCCTGCACAGTGATAGGCCCACTCCCCTGGTGTTCACCTAGCCCATTTTATAACTCCTCATGTACACATAGTGTCACGTTGTATTGTTAATAGTTTGTTTACTGGCCAATGAGCTCCTTGAGATCAGCAGTATATGTTGACCATCTCTCACCATAGTCCTTAGCTCAGTGAGTAGCATACAGCAAGTGCTTCATAGATGTTTACTGCACAAATGAATGATTTACTCATCTGGCAAGTATGTGAAACTGGATTATGAGTCGATTATGTATTAGAAAAGCAGGATATAGATCAAAGAACCCCAGATCCAAACTGGGAAATTTCCTGAGTCTTTATTTAAAATCACCAAATGTTTGAACTACAGATCTCAACAATTGATTGACCCTGATTGACCCTGAAAGATTTTTCTGTTGTTGTTCTTTCTTGCTGTTTGAGCATGTCCTTTCCTCCCTCCATTTTCTGTATGAACGAAATTCTTTCATATTAATGTCCTATTTCCATCCCCAAACCTCTCCTCCCCCCGATGCAGACCCTCCCTTATAGACTCTTCTTTTCCATTTCTCTCTGCAAGGGCAGCTGCAGTGAAAGTACAGAAGGGTGCCACTGCACATTTCTCTGGAAATGGGGGCCATGATGCCTGTTTAGTATGCATTAATCTGAATCAATACAGTCTTTCCTGAAAACATAAGCACCTCAAAGGGCAGCAAATATGAATTACAACTGCCAGTGAGGATCAAACATTAACCCAGGGCTGTGATGAGGCCAACAAAAGAAATAGGCTAGTAATTGCCTTCCAGGATATCAATCCCTACCTTATACACACATACCCCCTCAACACACACAAAACCTTTATGGTTCTTTCATCCATGAACTTGCCCAATTATAATTGCCCAGCTGTGTCTTTAGTTGTATTCAGACTAGGTCCTGGCAGCCAAGACCTCACATACCTGATCCACGACTCAGAACACTTCTCAAATCTATAGAGGAAGTCTTTGGTTTCTGAAATGATTGAAGACGAATTCACAGACAAATATTTCCACAGGTATCATTAATGACTTGAAGCTGATTTAAAACCTCCAGAACCTGACCACAACAAGCAGGAACTGGTACTTTCTGTTGATACTTGTTTCTATCAGTTCTTAAACTTGCATTGTGTGTCTTTCTGCCCTTAGGTCGATCGGGTACTTCTAAGTTTAACTTGTTTTTTTTTTTTTCAAAAGAAGAAATTCAATATCAAGGAAAGGTACCACCAGGGCTGACTTCTCCCTTAGGGGCCATAGGCATGATGCCTGAGGCCCAAAATACTTTCAGGAGCTCTGTTTTAAAATCAAATTTTCAAATTTCTTTTAAAATCAGAAGAAAACATGTTGTTTTAGGTCAAAGAAAATGTTTTAATATATAATATTAATTCATTCATCTTTATACCAATGCAATCATAAAATGTAATTTTTACCATTTTTTCTATGGAGGAAATAGTCCACAAAGGCAAAGTGCCCACAAAAGGTATAATGTGGCCCTGATTTCTACCACATTATGCTTGCAACACGACAAGGTTAGAATTGAACCTTTCAAACCCAAGTTCCAGTTCTCATATTCATAAACGTGCAGGCTGCTCCATATGTACTGCACACTCTGGTCATCCCCAATTCTACAAAAGGGCAAGTCATGGCCACTACTTATGTGAGTGTCCAGACTCAAGGAGGTTTGAACACGTAAAGGACATCCAGATTCAGACCAGCAGTCTCTGCTCTGATTCAAATAATTTCTGCTCTGCCTTTCTCTCTCAAATATCTGCATCCTGTTTTAATTACCAGAAAAAAAATATTTTCATCTTTAGGGATTAATTAAGCCAATGTATTTGCTTCCTTTGCTCTCTTAAAACATTTATAGTATTTAGGTTTTTTTTTTTTTTTTTTTTTACTTTGTTTCAAAATGATCAATACTACTACTGATACCTATGATTTATTTACTGGTTGGCGACCACATAGTCGTCATCTCTGTAAGGCCAGTTCCTAGCCCAGTGTCTGGCAAACACTGGGTGCTTAATAAATGTTAGATTAACAGATGCATCACCTCGCTGGCAAGTATGTGGAAATGAGATTATGTCCGTGGGCTAATTTTGTCTTCAATCATCTCGCACCTTGCAAGAAAGATCTTCGACCTGTATCACAATTGGCATTTTAGGAGATGGTCGCTGGGCCCTCGGCACCTCTGCCGCCTCCATCCACCAGCCACTCCCTCCCCGCTGGGCTCTGTTCTCTCTCAGCATCCTGGGGTCTGAAATGGTCCCCAGCCTGCTGGGAGGCAGCAGGGTCCCGCTCCATCGGCCCTCCCCGGCGTCGCCCCCGCGCCCTGGCACCCCTTCCTCCCGCCACCTCGCGCCTCCCACAGCCACGCCCTCCCCGTGGGCGAGATCACCTGTCCGTCCTCAGCAGCCGCCTCCTCGGGTACCCTTTCGCCCCCCTCCTGCTCCCCCTCCTCCGCCACCTCCCCCAAGCCCTCCCCTTCCCCGCCTCCTCCCACCCCTCGGTGTATATAGTAAAGGCCGGGCGCCGCACGCAGACACACACTCGTCCGGACACAGGCGCACACACGCTCACGCACGACCGGCAGCGGCGGCGGCGACAGCAGCTCGGTGACAGCGGCGACGGCAGCTCCCACCGCTGCGCACCCCCTTCAGGCGGCCGGCGGCGAGGCCAGACCGGAGAGTCCCCGCACCCGCGACCACCCCACGGCTTCCTGGAGGCGGCGGCCGCGATTGCGAGGTAGCGGCCGCGACGCCCCCGTGCGGGCCGGGGTACCCCCCCCACCCTGCGCCCTCCCCGCGCGGACCTGCCACCGGGACGCAGGGGGCGCGCCGGGCTGGGCGCGCCTGGCGGGGCCCGGCGCCCGGGGAGGGGCCTGCTCCCGGGGGCAGGACGGCGCCTGGAGGCCGGGGCCAGCGGGGAGGGCCGGCGGGGGCGGGGACGCGAGGCGAGGCCGCCACCCGCGCGGCGTCCCCGGGCCCCGCTCCTGCTCCCAGCGCCGCGCACTGGCCGGCGGGGCCGGGGCCGGCCGGGGAGGCGGCACAGGGCGGCGGGGCGGGGGCCCCGAAGTGGGTTTCGGGCCGCCACCGGCGCTGGCACAGGGCGCAGAGGGCGGCGCGCGGTGGACTCAGCGCCCGGGCATCGCACCGGGCCGCTTTCGGCTCTGTCGCTCTGCCCCGGCCCGGAAAACCCGGCGCCTTCCAGGCCCATCGAAAGATGGATTCTGTTGACGTATCTGGCGGCCCTGGCGAGCCGGGTGGAAAGTTGGGTTTTGCCAGATCGCTCTGGGCTCGTCTTTGTGACGCTCGGCCAGCCCCGCATCCTCCCGGAGCTGGGTGAGTGTGCATTGGCGCCCCGGGAGCCCTCGTGCCCCCCAATGCCCAGACCCGGGGTGGCCGCACCAGCTCGGGCTTTCTGCCATGTTAGGCACCGAGCAGCCTTCTCGCTGCATTTTGGCGTGCGTTTCAGCGGTGCCTTTTGCTGAGAAGGGAGTTCTTGCCTCTCTCCCCGTTGGCTTTTTCGGGGTTGGGGTTATGCTCTGTGTGTTTGCTTGTTTGCCGTTTAAAGCCCGACTATTGTTCAGGATAAGCTCCGCCTGGGTGGGGAAATGGCATCCCACCACAGTTGCCGGCGAGGGGTAGAAATGTTGCCAAACAGCTGCTGCTTTGTGTTTCCCTATCAGAAGTCCCTGGAGTAGGTTTGGGGCACGACGGATGGACGGAGAGAGGGATGAGGCACGGAAGAAGAAGGTGGCTTTGGAGGAGCGAATTGTCACCCACCCCAAGGCACGCAGTCCGCTTCCCTATCTGCCTGCCAAACTTTTATGAATATTCCTTTTGTGACGGGGGAAGCTTAATGAATTCAGCCCAGTTTTCCAGGGAAAAGCAACCCGGCTTTAACAATGGTTTGAGAACTTAATCAATGAGAAGGTCAGGGGAGGAGGAGGAGGAGGAGGCGCTGACACCAGAAATCGGCGATGTGGTTGCTTTTTGCAGAGTCAGGTAGGGGAGAGGTGGGCAGGGCAGGGCGCAGCGCCTGGGTGGCCGCGTTCCGGGGGAGTGTCAGGCGCTTTTACCTGTGCCCGCTGAAGCCACCCACCGCCGTGCCCCCACCTCACGGTCTGCCTAGAACTCTGCGACGGGGCTTGAGGGGCCGCTCGCGGCAGTGCGCGGGCGGCCCCCCTCATCTGGCGTTTTTAAGGATGTGTAAATATTTTGCTGAGGGTAAGTGACATCAACAGAATGATATTCCGCAGAGCCCGGGTGTGCAGCGATGATAAATAGATACGGCCAAACAAAGTTTTGATAACCGCGGATTTTCATGGCTGGCTCTGTTTCATTTTGGGTCTTTGTTTTTGTTGGTTTAGCATTATCTCTCATCCTCTGGTGTGATCCCTTTATTTAGCTGATTCTTGGAAGCTTCTCTTTAGAACAGAGAGAAAAGCAGCCAGCAGGGAGAAAACGATTCTTAGCCTTGCATGCATCGGGCAAGGTTTTCCATGCTTTCCCCGGCGTCTTTCCGGGACTGTTTTCTATGTCTCTCTTCCTCCTTTCGAGTCACCAGAATCGTTTGTTGATTGACCAGGAGATTTCGGATAACTTTGAAAATGTGTTGTGATGTCCCTTTGTTACAGGAAAGAGGTGGCAGTACAGTGGGGAGGCTAGTAGGAGGACAGTGGGGAGGCTAGCGGGTGGGAGCCCCTACCCAGTGATTATCCTTGGCGTTTTTTTCTCAAAGGGGAACACATGGAGCTGTGCTTCTTTTGGAAGGCGGCAGGGTGGCTGGAAGGCTGAAAGCCAGGGGACATCCCAGTTTCTCTGCCCCTTAGAAGCCCAGAGAAGCCACTGGACCCACCCCTATAACACAGTAGCCTGTGAGCGGGCACGTCTGTCTCATCCTGCCAGATGCCTGCCAGAGGCATCCACAAGGTGGCTGGGCACCAGGAGCCAAGTCAGACTGGATCTTGGGGGTCCTGGCTGCTTTGGCACTAGCCCATGGGACCATTTAGCCACCCAGGGAGGCCCTTTATCATGCAAAGAAGCCCCAGACCTCCAGAGGTGAGGTTTGGCCCAGGAAAGTCTGCTCATCTCAGAAACAAATGAGAAAACAGCTTTCTAGGTGATGCCAGTTGCCAGTATGAGAACTTGGTTGGTGGGCATTTGGGCAAGAACTGTAAATTAAATGAAAAGTCTTTTAGCCAGAAGACAGGGCCCATGAAATGCAAAAAAAAGAAAAGAAAAAGAAAAAAAAAAAGGAAAGAAAAGAAAGAAAGAAAGAAAGCAAAGAAAAAGGAAAGACTGGAAGGTGTGTGACAAGGTGTTGCTGGGAGTGCTATAACACCAGACGACCAATATAGCTCTGGCTATGATGACCCCGAAAACTAAATAGGACTGGTCTCTCTAAAGCCGTGTGACCCAGAATGGAAGTATTCTGTACGTGGAGACGTCCACACACAGTGTGCTCTGAATGGACAGTAAGAAGAGAGCAAGTGTCTGTCTTCTGGCTCCTTCTCTAACCTTAGTTTTGGGGAAGCAGGGGGTAGTGGAGGGAGAGAAGTCTAGAAGGAAATGAACATTTGCTGTTGCCCTCTGCCAGACACTGTGCATATGGGAAACCATGATGTGATGGAGGCATTATTTTACAGATAAGGAATCAGACTCGGAGAAATTTCCAGTCGAGTGTCTGATTCCAGACCTCAGTGGTTATGACTTAAAGGGGCAACGTGTTCCTCTATCCTTCCCTCAAGGCTCTTATTTATTTCTCCCTGAGACTAGAGTCCTCCTCAGCTCCTACCAAATGCAATACCTAACTGGGGGAGGGGGAGTACCAGTGAGGCAACTCAGCCACCCCAGCAGGGTACATGCTTATGTGCTAAGGAGATAGACCCCAGATAGTCCCTAACCATTTCAGATGGAAAGACTGTGCCTTTTCATCTTGGAATTCCCAAAGGTTAACTGTCTCTTAATGAACGAGAGTTGAGTGACTGAATGATGGAACTGATGGAGTGAATGGTGGTGGGAAGGAGCTATGTCACTATTAAGGGAGACCAGCCGGGAGAAATCCAGAGATTTGTGTGTGGTTGGGGTCTTGGAGGGCCTGGTGTGATGCTGCAGTTCTAGCCTTGGGGAGTTCCAAGCGGACGAGCCTGCGTGAGATGAGCAGTCACATTCCCATTTTATCCATGAGGAAACTGAGGATGAGACAGAGTGGGTAATTAGCCTGAGGGCTATGGTAGGGCCAGAGGGTAGGTAAGGTATTTCTGACTCTTAAACGTCTCAAATAAATAAACTCTAAATAAAAACGAGATGGGTTCTTGCTCTGCAACTGCACCATCAAAGCAAAGTCCTTTAGCCTCCTTCCAACCAGATGGTGGCCTTTAAGCCCCTAGAAATTCTGGGGCCACTGGGAGAGCCAGGATTTGAATCCCTGTATGAGGTGTTTCTGACTCTCCTGCCTCCATGATGAGAATATGAGGGGGACCTCAGAGAATGAGGCTCTCGAGGAGGGGGAAAGATGGCTAATTACACTCTCCCCTGCACAAAAGCCTGCGTGGGATTCTGAATTAAGCTTGATTTGGGGATCAGGGTGACATCCTTGCTGTAGAGTTGGCAGCACTTGTCTCTGGAGAATGCCTCTGATTACCACTTCTCCCTCCCACCTGACCGTCTGCGCGGATGCCCATCATCTCATTCTTTGCAGCTCAAGGCGTCTCCTTTGTGGCTCGTCATTTCTGATGAGCCTCTCAAGGCTACCGCTCTCCTGTGTTCTGATGGCAGCTGCTGAGGAGGTGACTCGTGTTAGTACTTCGGGATTTTGCACATGACACCCTCCTTCGCTCTCCAGCCAAAAACACACATAGGAACACGCATGCACGCGCAGAGGCAGGCGCACGTAATTTGATCATGTTTCTGTATCTGCTTCACCAAATTAGATTGCAAACCCAGAATTGTTATTGAACGAACATACGTGACTTTGCCGATCTTCTGTCCCAGCCCCTGCCTTAAACAGATCCATAGAGCTAAGATGCAGGCTGCTCAAGCTGCAGATGCCTT
This sequence comes from Ovis aries, assembly GCF_016772045.2. Classification (NCBI taxonomy): domain Eukaryota; kingdom Metazoa; phylum Chordata; class Mammalia; order Artiodactyla; family Bovidae; genus Ovis; species Ovis aries. The sequence continues at coordinate 16,082,103 of NC_056080.1, read as the reverse complement.
AAGTAATGATTATGCTCTCTGGTCTTGCCATGCCGGCCCCCAGGGCCTTTCCTAAGAGCCCATTTTAATCTCCACTTAGAGGTAGGGCTGGGCTCCTAGAACATCCCAGTCTTGCAGTTCCCATCTCTTGCTATAATTCTTATTGCCCACCCTGCTCTCACCTGTCATCTTCTTCCCACAGCTTTTTTAGGTCTTTAAGCACAGCACTGTCTAATAGAACTCTCTATGAGGAGATATTTTATATCCACACTATGCTGTATAGTAACTGCTAGTCACATGTGGCTTTTCAGCAGGTGAAAGGTGGCTACTCCAAAATAGGATATGCTATGATGATAACGTATGCACAGGATTTCTACGACCTAGTGCAAAAAAAAAAAAGAATACAAAATAGCTCATTAATAATTTTTATATTGATTACATGTTAAAATGATCATATTTGGAATGTATTGGTCAAATAAGCTAGAGTGTTGAGATTACTGTCACCTGTTCTTTAGAATTACATACGTATTTGTTCGGCAGCTCTGCCCCACCAGCCTATGCCTTCAGCCTCATAGCACCTCCAGGAGTTTTGGGTGCCATGAACACCTTCCATCCCCATGGCAGGCCTGGGGCTGACTCAAGAGCCACGACAGCCTGGCATCAGGCCACTCTGGTTTTCAAGAGCTAAGGTGCCATTTGGGGGGGTCCCCATTAAGCCCACCTGTGAGCATATTTGCTCAGTCACCTCCTGTTTGGAACGTGGGCTCTGAAACTTAATGGAGACGAGAGAGCAGGGTGGGGGTAAGGGTGGACAGGGTTTCCTTTCCTCCAGCCCAGGCTGGTGTCCTTGTCCATCAGAGAGCTGTCTCCCTCCTGAGTGACTGATTTCCTCGACACCTGCTCTAATAATATCCTTCCTCGGGGTATGTGTTTGAAGAGTAGGGGCCCAAGGAGACGCCCTTGCACTGAGAGTGGGTTATTTGGGGCTGGGGCCAGTCTTAAAGAAGAGAAGGGAAAAGGGGGGGATGCACATAGTCATTTCCTGACAGCTTGATGAAAACAAGAGCAAGGGAATAAATGCAGTTTCTGCGCAAGAGACAAAATGAACACCAGGAAGGCCAGTTTCACACACACGCGGTGCCATAGATGAGAAGCTCTGAGGAAGGGACAGTTCAGGGGGGTGGGGGAAGGCTCACCGCGGGCATTGTGCCCTTGGCCCTGGGCATGGCCCGAGGAGACAGAAAGAGCTGGAATAATGGACTCGGGGCTTCGGTGATTTATAGGTCAGGCGCCTGTGGCTCTGGCTCCTGAGGGGGCTGCCCCCACAGGGGACCCTTGGCTGACCTCCTCGAGCTCCTCGGAAGGAGCTGGTTTTGTTTCCCATGGCAGAAGCAGACTGTTTACTGGAGCACAGGAAGAATCCGACATTCTGGCGAAAAATAATTCATTAACAGCCAGGGTATTACCAGTTCCCTGGAAAAGCTCCTGCAGCTGCACTGGAGCAACTGTTCTTTCTCAGCAGCGGAACTGGGCCTCGCTGGTGGCCAGGACTGGGTATGCGCTGGCATTTTTGTTGTTGTTGTTGTTTTTGCCTTTGTGTGTGTGCCCACCTGAAAATTCTGACAAAGGAATTGGGGGCTTGAAAGGGTTGAGATAGTATAGCCGTCAGCCATTCTGTCCTCCATGGTTTTAGCCTGGAAACACTAGGCCAACTCTAGGAACATGCATCTTCCCTGACCAAAGTCCATCCTCATGCTGGGGGCACTGCACAATCACATAGGATGTTCTAGAACTAAAAGAATTTTAGAGAATCTCAGCACCTGCTCTTAAGATTTTATGGAAACAATTGGCTGAAGGACTCCCATACCCACCTACCCGCCCCCCCCCCCCCCCCACACACACACACATACACACCGGGCAGAATGTCCTATCTTGCTGTGTTGGATTCTTTGCTTACTATGAATTGGCACAGTGGGGCCAAAGTATGTGATTCATCATCCCAGTTTTGAGGGTATTTGGAAAGCCAGGCAGGCATAACCAACAGAATGGTTTGCATGTTTTGTTCACTAAGAATGATTGAATCTACAGTAATAAATAAAATGGAACGATTCAGGAAGCTTTTTATGCTCTGGAAAAATCTGCTTTAAAAGAGGGGGTGGTTGTCTGCTTGTTTGTTTTTTTAATGCCTCATGCTCAGAAATGTGTATCCAGCTAGCAAGAAATGGGGAAGAATGACATTTCCTTGGTTTAGTTTTTAAAAACACTAATTGCAGGTTAAGTAAGATGCAGTGTATTGATTTTGGTTTTGTATGGAACATAACGAGATAATCATTTTATTTTATGAGATATTAATTTCCATCCGTTTAGACTGATGAAATACGCATTTCACATGCACCCTGCTAGCTCCACCACCGTCACAGAATTTCTTTAATGTTTCTAGATTCAGACTGGGAACCTGTTTCATTTATTTGGAAAGGAATCAGTATGTCCTTAGTAAACATATGTGTTTCCAACCTTAGATTTCAAGGAAAATGGGATTTTTCTTCTTTGATTGATATGAATATTAAAAGCCAACTGTATTTGCCTTTAATTAGAGCACAGTTTCTCCACCTTGGCCCTGTTGACATTTTAGGCCAGATCATTCTATGTTGTAGGGGGCTGTCCTGTGCACTGGAGGGTGTTTAGCAGCATCCCTGGCCTTGACGCACTAGATGCCAAAAGTGTCACCCCTCCCCCCTAGTTGTGACAGCCAAAAATGTCTCCAGATCTTGCCAAATGTCCCCTCTGGGGCAAAATGGACCCTGATTGAGAACCACTGGTCTAGACTAAGTTTTAATAAGTAATTTGTGGCTTTTGGATAATTCAATTTGAAATAATACAAGACAGAATTTCCCTCTCTAACTTATATGTACAATTCATGGGAGTGATTAATTAACGGTTGGAAGTGGGTCATGTGCCTGATTTAATTGTAAGTTGGATGCAAGGGTCTGTAAAATTGTATAAGCACAGAGATTTTTCTTTCAGTTCAGGTGACTGAATAAGTCATAGGTAATTGGAGGACACATTGTAACAACTAACACCTTTTCTGTTTTTTCATGAAGAGAACGGGTTTATTTCTCCTCAGTTTCTTTTTCATATGCGCCTGATTTCAGACATGCCTTCTCAGCCACCAGGTATCTTCCTCCACCCCCACCTCTCCCCACTGTCATTTCTCCTGTAGCATCTTAAGCCTGAGCCAATTAATTTAGCCCTTTAGTGTACTTGGGAGAGCCCTGTTCATAACACTGTAACAGACTCACTGTAGATTGTGGCAGCCCTTTACCCACCACTAATTTCTCTGTTTTCCCGTTCTGTTGAGAGAGAAAGTCAATGGTGAGCAGATAGAGCATGTTTCAAAATTACTGGACATTCACATTCAGGTGGACTTCACCACCCCTCCCACCTTTTCCCCCCTCTTACACACGTTTATTTCCCTGCAGCAGTTCTGCTTGGGAAAAGGAACGGCAGCAGGGTTCCTCTAGCCAGCTCGGTCCTGGTAATGCCTGAGGTCAGCAGCAACAGATGGAATGCTGCCACTGGATGAGCTGCAAGAGGGGTGATCATGCCTTCACGGGGAATGTGTCATGGGGTAAACCATTCCTGCCCATCCATGAAAGTGGGATGAGCCCTTGGGGGACAGAGAGAGAAAGGAGAGGTGGATCGCTCATTACATAGGACAATGTCCTGAGGCCAACCTCATCCTGACCACCTTTGGGGTGGGATGGGTGTTTAGGGAGTACTCACGGGTGTGGCCAGCTGCTCAGGGCAGACATCACCGGGGCGCCACTTCACTTTGCAGGCATCCAAGGCTGCCTTTGCCAAAGAGTGTCCGAAGGAGTTTTGAGTGTTGAGTGTGGAAGGAAGCTTAGCCAGTGAGGAAAGATAGAAAGGTGAGCACGTGGTGGGTTGGCCAGGCCAGCAGTAGCCCTTCATTGGCGAGTTCTTGCCTCCCTTGATGAGTCGTTTGACTCTTGGCAGACATCCCCTGAGTGCTTGGGTCCAGGCAGAGGAATAATTGATTTGCAGCACATGACGCTTGGTCATCCTGAGTTGGCTCTCCCTCGTGGACCAGGATTTGGGTGATGGCTGCAACCCTAGGAGAGGAAGTGGGATCAAAAATCTGGGCTTGGAGGCCAGTTTTGTGGTGCAGAGGCCACTGGGGCCACCGCTGTGTGCTGCTGAAGCCAACAGACAGGTCCGAGTGGTATGTTGTTCCTCAAAATAATGGCAATGGAAATGGCTGTGAAAAACATTCAGACCCTTGTCATAAAAATGCAAACAGTCCTCCTGCTATAGGGAAAAGCTAAATAAACTCTATTGCAGCTGTATTAAGTAGAAACAGATTTAAAAATCGGGTGTTTTTTTTTTTTTTTTTTTCCTGAGACACTTATTTATAGCAGGTTGGGCAAAGGCTGCCACTATCTTTCGCGACTCCGGAAGACTGTTTTCCAGATGGTCCTTGCTGTTTTTCTCTTTATTAAGTTTAACTGAACCCGGCCTTGCTTGGAAAGGTTCATAGAAAGTGGTGTTATTTTTTTCAGATTACAATGGCCATTGATTGGCTAACAAATCAATGGATGGGAATGGATTGAGCCTGTGCCGATGGATTTCCTTTCACATTTCAAAATAAGAAAAATGTCAAGGAAAGCTCAGAATAGGAGTGCTATTTTGACTGTGTACATCAAAGCTTTGAAAACCATTCAGGGCTGCATTTTCTATTAATTTACATTTGCATTTTTTTTCTAAAATAACACCCTCCTCTTTGCAAGAGACTGCAACGTTACCGTTTCCTTTCCAACATCTAAACAATGTCCAGATACATTTCAGATTGAGCAATTAGCTCTGGCTGCAATTTCCTTTTAGGAAAAAAATCACTAACCCACTAGACTAAATATGAAATTATTGAATGTGAAGATATCAATATTTGTTCTAGGATCCTTTGTGGCTTATCACTTGCATTTGAAGAATTCTAGAAGAGGCTGGTTCTACCTGGCCTTTCCATGTTAGACACACCCATGCCAGAAAACTCAAACTTTGTGTTTTTGCTCTTAGGAGCTGGGCAGCTGAATTTGGGGTCATCAAGGCTGATTCTTACAGCTGAAACTGCGCAGGGAACCATTTTGGAAAGGCACATAAACCAATGATCCCTGCAGACCAGGCTTGAGTACCACCACCCCACATGGGGCAAAATTTCTACCCATTCACAGTTAAATGAAAGAAGAGTGAAACTGTATTCTGAGTTTCCATTTTTATAGAACTTCCCTTTATTCTAAAATGGCCTTTCCCACTTTTTGTTAGTGTTAAAGTCTCTTTTGTAAATGACAATATTTGTAGTTTAGCATCTTTTTTTCACAAAGTCAGAAGTTGAACTCATGTTGGATCCTACTTTTTTTTTTAACGTTACTCATTCAGAACATTAGGAAGTCTTGGATTTACTGAGGAGGCCTTAGTAGATCAGGAAAGGGAGCCTTTGCTGCCATTTCTAAGCCAGAAAAACTCACCTGAGCTAGAGTCCTGTTCCCAGTTCCTTACCTGATTCTTTTGACCCAGCAGCCACAGAACTGTGGCTTTGTCCAAAGCCCATGTGAAAAATGAAATTGCTTCTCCAGAGGAAGTTTTTTGTTTGTTTGTTTTATGTTTTGCTTGGTTTTTTGGTTTCACTGTGAGGTTAGTGGGATCTTAGTTCCACCAGCTGAGACTGGAAGTGCAATGGAAGCGCAGAGTCCTAACCACTGGACCACCAGCTCACACAGGCTCGACCCACTGTCCTCCTTTCCTCAGCATGGCTCACCAGGCAGTATCCTCAGTCTCCTTACTGCTCCAGAGTTGCTCCCCTAGCTGGTCCTCCTCTTGCTAAAGCAGCCCTCTGATTTCATCACTGTAGCTCAAGAACATTCAATGACTCCCTATTTCCTAACTAGAATGAAACCCCACATGAAGCCCTTTTTTTTGTTTTCCCAGGCCACTCTCTCCCTCAGGACTGCTCGTCAGTGGAGAGGATGCCTCCGGGTTGTACACTTGCTCTCAGCGTGTGTGTTTTTATTGAAGTATGGTTGATTTATCATGTGTTAGTTTCAGATGTGCGGCAACACACATATATATTAGGGCTTCCCTGGTGGCTCAGCTGCTAAAGAATCCACCTGTAATGTCAGAGACCTGGGTTCAATCTCTGGGTTGGGAAGGTCTCATGGAGAAGGGAACGGCTACCTACTCCAGTATTCTGGCCTGGAATTCCATGGACTATGGGGTCGCGAGAGTTGGACACAACTGAATGACTTTGACTTTCATATATGGGTGGGTGTGTGTGGGTGTGTGTGTGGGTGTGTGTGTGGGGGTGTGTGTGTGTGTGTGTGTATTGTGTGCTCAGTCACTCAGTCGTGTCTGATTCTTTGACTCTTTTGCGACCCCATGGACTGTAGCCCGCCAGGCTCCTCTGTCCATGGGATTTCCCAGGCAAGAATACTGGAGTGGGTTGCCATTCCCTTCTCTAGAGGATCTTTCTGGCCCAGGGATCAAACCTGGGTCTCATGCATTGCAGGCAGATTCTTTACCATCTGAGCCACCAGAGAAGAAATAATAATATATATATATATATATTATTTTTTAGATTATTTTCCTTTATAGATTATTATAAGATACAAGATAGATTATTACAAGATATTGAATATAGTTCCCTATGCTATAGAGTAGGGCCTCATTATCTATCTATTTTATATACAGTAGTGTCTGCTAATCTCAAACTCCTAATTTATCCCTCCTTCCCTTGTCCCTAGGTAACCATAAATTTGTTTCCTGTCTGTATTTCTGTTATGTATATAAGTTCCTTTGTATCAGTTTATTTTTTAGATTCCATATATAAATGATATCATGATACCTGTTTTTTCTGACTTACTTCACTCAGTATGATAATCTCTTGGCCTATCCATGTTACTACAAGTGACATTATTGTATTCTTTTTATGGCTAAATAATATTTCATTATATATATATGCATGTGTGCATGCTAAGTTGCTTCAATAGTGTCTGACTCTTTGCGAACCCATGGACTGTAGCTCACTGGGCTCTTCTGTCCATGGGATTATCCAAGCAAGAATACTGGAGTGAGTTGCCATGCTCTACTTCAGGGGATCTTCCTGACCCAGGGATCAAACCCACCTCTTGCATCTCCTGCACTGACAAGCTGATTCTTTGCCACTAGCACCTCCCAGAAAGCCCCCCCCCCCCCCACACACACACATACACATCATATGTCATCTTCTTTATCCATTAATCTGTCAGTGGACAGGTCCCTTCTATGTAAAATAGTGCATTGCTATGAATATTTGGGCGCATATATCTTTTTTAATTAGAGTTTTTGTATTTTCTGTATATACATGCCCAGGATGGGAGTGGTGGATCAACTCTATTTTTTCTTTTAAGGAACCTCCATACTGTTTTCCATAGTGGCTATACCAGTTTACATTTCCACCAACAGTGTAAGAAGGTTCCTTTTTTCCTACACACTCTCTAGCATTTATAATTTGTAGACTCTTTGATGATGTCTCTCTCAGCTGTGTTTTATTTCCTTTCTTTATGGGGGGAGGTTTGCAAGAAGGTATGAGATCTTTTGGGCATCTTTCTCTAGATGAAGAGCTCCGAAGCCTGAGTCTAATGTAATGGACATTCCCATGGATTGTGACATTGGTGGTTTAAAAAAAAAAAAAAGGTAAAAACTCCACACAAAATGAGGCTCTCTAGCTTTGAAAATTATAGCCTTACTATGAGTCTCTCCTACACTACTGCTTCTGGATTAAAATGCCCCATTTTTGACCTGCTGGCAGATGGGTGTTGCTTCAGGAGGGGACTGCTGGCTTGTCCTACTGAAAACAGAGCCACTTATACAAACTTTGAAATTTGCAATTAAGACATAGTGAAAGACATTAGCCAGTGCAAACTATCCATTCTATTAGAAATGTTTCCAATGGCTTTTTATAAAGTCATAGTAGGACAGTATCACCTATTATTTGTCAAGCTCCTGCTATAGCCTGGACAGTTGTACCAGGTGATTTATATCTATTATTTTTGTTCCAGCTCCATAAGAATCATATGATGTAGGTGGGTATTTTGAGCTTTATATCATAAAGGGGGAATTAGAGGTTCAGGGGCTTCCCTATAACTCAGATGGTAAAGAATCTGCCTGCAACGCAGGAGACCCGGGTTCGATCCCTGGGTCAGGAAGATCCCCTGGAGAAGGGAATGGCAACCCACTCCAGTACTCTTGCCTGGAGAATCCCATGGACAAAGGAGCCTGGGGGGCTATAGTCCACGGGTCACAAAGGGTGGGACACGACTGAGTGACTAACGCTACTAGTATTAGAGGCTCAGAGAGGGTTAGTAACTTAAACAGAGTCACACAGCTCATAGGAGGTGGAACTGGGATTCGTCCAGAGTGTGGTTTAAAAGAATTTTCTGTGATGATGGAAATGTCCTTCACTATCCAATATGGTAGCCACTAGCCAGCCTTAAGTTGCTGTTGAGCACTAGAAATGTGACTGGTGTGTGGCTGAGGCCTGACTTTTTAATTTTTTCTTAGCCATTTTTGAAGTGTACAGCTCAGTGGTATTCAGTGTATCCATATTGTTGTGCAGCCATTACTACCATCCATCTGCAGAGAACCCTTTTCATCTTGCAAATTGAATCTGTGTCCTCCTTAAACACTAACTCCCTGTTTACCCTCCTTCCCCTAACCCCTGGCAACCACCCTTCTACTTTCATTTTTCTTTCTTTTGCAGTCTCCCGTTTCCCCCCACAGCCTCTGGTAACCACCATTCTACTCTATGTTAATATAAATCTGGAGAATTTAAAAAAAATATATTCTCCATTTACAGCTGTGCAAATTTCCCCGTTTGTATATTTCCAAGAGCCAATCTTGAAAGGCATGAACTCAAAGCCTAATTTCTATTATTTACAGGGGTCTGTCCCGATTAACCGGTGATGAAATGTCAATGCAGTATTTGTCTATTTTAAATGTAAATTGCCCCTTGTGGCTAGAGAGTGCCGTATTGGAGAATGCCTCTCTGGACCGACTTCACTGTGCCATTCTGCCTGAGGCACGCCTCTTCTGGAATGCCCAGCCGCTCTGCATCTCTCTTCTTCCCTCTCTGCCCAGCACAGTTCCCCTGTTTCTCAGAGGCCTGTAGACCAGTGATTCTCAAGTTTTAGCAGGTGTTAGAAATACCCCTGGTGGCTCAGAGGTTAAAGCATCTGCCTCCAATGCGGGAGACCTGGGTTCGATCCCTGGGTCAGGAAGATCCCCTGGAAAAGGAAATGGTAACCCACTCCAGTATTCTTGCCTGGAGAATCCCATGGATGGAGAAGCCTGGTAGGCTACAGTCCACGGGGTCGCAAAGAGTCAGACACGACTGAGCGACTTCACTTTCACTTTTCACTTTCAGAGTCATCTGGTGAAGTGAAAGTCACTCAGTAGTGTCCGACTCTTTGTGACCCCATGGACTGTAGCCTGCCAGGCTGCTCTATCCGTGTGATTCTCCAGGCAAGAATACTGAAGTGTGTAGCCTATCCCTTCTCCAGGGGATCTCCCCAACCCAGGGATCGAACCAGGGTCTCCTGCATTGCAGGCGGATTCTTTACCAGCTGAGCTACCAGGGAATCATCTGGAGGGCTGGTTAAAATACAGATTTCTGGGACCTGCCTGGCAGGCCTGGAGTGGGGCCCAAGAATTTGCATTTCTGGCAAGTTCCCAGGTGCTGCGGGGCTGCTGGTGCTAGGATCCTTGGTTGAACATAGTCTATCCAGGCTTAAAGGCTAATTCCTACATCTTACAGTGGTGTGACCTGGGGTTTAGCTGTTACCTCCTGGCATGCAGGGAGCAGCGGCTGCTGGCTCACCTCAGCCGGGAGAAGCCTCCTTCCTGCTCCTGTCCTGGGGACCTGGCCCTCCCTTAATCCCGACTTGACTTGGACCACTGTTAGCTTGGGTCACTCCCTTGGCAGTTGTTCTGGAATGCATTCATTTTCATTTGGGGCTCCTTAGGAGGGGCTGGAAAGCCAGGCAGGGTGAAGAGGCATAATCTCTAAGAATTTGCCTGACCACATAGGGCAAGTCAGGAAGGAGAGGCCCATGTATTGTCCATGCGGCTATTCTCTGCAATTAAAGGTGGCAGAAAACTTAACTAGCAAAGGAAAGAAAAAAAAAAAAGTGAAGCAGGTGAGACAGATCAGGAAGCCTAGTCTCCCTATCCTTGTATTCTTACCCTAATTAATGCCCTGGGGCAGGATTGGAGGTGAAGGGGTGAGTGTGGCCAGGAGGGCCCAGAAGTCCTTGGAAAGGGTGCTGTCGTGTTGGCCACCTTGACTCTAGATCTAGTTTTCATCAGTGTTGAGAATGTTGTTCTTATTAAAAATAAACACACATGTGAAGAAGTAGCTGCTAGGCTGTTTTTCTTATGAATATTTGTAAAACAAAAGAGCAATGTGGAGTCATTTTTTTCCCCTAAGTGTGCACATATCTGTGTTTTCTCCCACAGAACTTACACTTTTTTCTTTTGTTGTTTTCCCCTCTTTGTTTTGTTGTTGTTGTTGTTTTTGAGAGCAGGAATCAAACGTCTTTTTGTGTGTGTGTGGCTTGGTCTTAAACCAGCATTCATTCTCTTGAGCCAGACAGCACTTCCTAAAGTTCATTTTAATCACCATCTAGAACAACCCAAACCCTTCGTGGCTCCTGGCAGCATGCTCTGCAGTACTTAGATGTTGATAATATGTTTAATTTTTAAAAGTTACAACTGCACAAATTTCCCCTTTTGTATGTTTCCAAGAGCAAGTCTTGAAAGACATGAACTCAAAGCCTCATTTCTGTTATTTACAGGGGTCTGTCCCCATTAATCGGTGATGAAATGTCAAATTCGTGCGCTTCGAGTGCTTCCACCTTCCCACTCGGCTCTGTGCCATCCCTTTCTGCATGAGCTCAGCAAATGTGAGCACACCAGTGAGGCCCCAGCCTTGTCCCTCTTGTTTTTAATCACTGCGCCTCATCCTACTTTCCTCTGGTCCATTGGACCCACTCTCAGCTCCATCTCAGATATTTGGAACACAAGGCTCTTCATCCCCCATCTGCATGGGATGCGTCTTCCCTTGCTGCAGATCTGTGGCTTTTCCCCTCTCTCTGTGATGCCCATTGCCAAGTTCCCCATTCCTTTTTTCACTTATGTGGGTGGGGTGAAGATACCAGGTTCTTCAAATCCATGATAGAGCTGAAGCACCTGGCCAGGAATTTCATTTACATGCTCGCAGGTAAACTGCACCATAATATTTAGAAACAGCTATTTTACTTTGCAGTTTTCATGAGGAAACTGAGGCAGAAGGGTAGGTTATGGATGATGAGCAGAAAAAGTTGGCAGGGTCCAGATCGTCATGGATCTTGTATGCCTTGGCAAAGCGCTTGGACTTTATCCCTAAGCCGTTTTACACAAGCCAGTGACATTATTTACATCACATGCTTTGTTTTTCTCCCTAATGGAGAATAGCACAGAAGGGAAGGTAAACCAGAAAGGCTCCATTGCAGTAATCCAGGGAGACCAATGACCTTGACCTTGAGTAGAAGAGCATGGTGCCTGTGAATGGGGAGGCATGTGGCTGGATTCTAGAACTATTTAGGAGGCTGACTCTGTGGGAGCTGGTAATGGCTGGTAGACTAAATTGTGACAGCACCCTAGTTTCTGTCATTTAGGCCCCTTACTGAGCCAGGGAACTCAGGAAAGGGGCACAGTCTAAGTACCTGGGCCCCACCTCACCTTTGCAGCCAGGGGTGGGGCAGCCCAGATCTAGACAAGTGGTCAGAACACCCTGGTACTGGCCCTCAGTAATCATCTGAGCACCCAGCTCTGAAGGGAATATGATGAAAACAGTGAACGAACCAGAAAATGTGGGGGAGAGAGGAAACCTGACAGACGCAGTGAACAGCCAAGAGCACCTTCAGTCAGCAGCTTTAAAGATGCGTTCCAGATTTATATGCTCTAAATAGGTCAGACTTTGTAAGCACTGGCAGACATGGGGGATCCTGCTGGTAGAGACGATTTTGGCTGGTGGCCTGCCACCAAGGTGACCAACTGTTCTAGTTGGCCAGGGATTCGGGGGGTTCCAGGGACATGGGACTTTTGGCTTTAAAACCCGGCAGTCCTGGACAAACTGGGCAAGTCGGTCACCCCGCCTGCCAGGGGAGGAGTTGCAATCTGGACACCTGGCCTGATCAGGGCCAGATCAGTGGAGACTCAGTTCAACCTGGAGATGTATGGATACGCCACCACCGAGCAGAAAGGGAACTTGGGAATGGCAAAGGCAAAGGAAAGAACATAACCTGAGCCCTTTCAGACAGCTTCCCTGGGTCTGCATGAGATGCTTCTCTTAAAATAGGAGCCTGAGAGGCCCATTCTACTTTCCTGGAAGTACCCTGTGCCTCGTGCTCCTTATAATCCTGCCCATCTGGGGATTTCCGGTGAATATTAGGTGAGTGAACAAATTCTTTGGTCCTGCTGGCCTCCTGGACATGCAAGACCTTAACCAGATGTGGGAATATTTAAACTGGGTCCTGGGTGAGCGGAACAGTTTCTTTACATAATGTGTTCGTATATCCAATCATGGGTGTGTGTGTGTAAGTGTGTGTGTTAGTCACTCAGTCGTGTCCGACCCTTTTTGACCCCATGGGCTATAGCCCACTAGGCTCCTCTGTCCATGGGGTTCTCCAGGCAAGAATACTGGAGTGGGTTGCCATTCCCTTCTCCAGGGGATCTTCCCAACCCAGGGATTGAACACAAGTCTCCTGCATTGCAGGCAGATTCTTTACCATCTGAGCTACCTGGGAAGCCCAATCATGGTTAGAAAAGCCTTTTTATTTTTTAAGAACAGTAAAAGGCAGAATCATTTGTAGCAATAGAACATTCAGATCTTTATTTGCAAAGAGAGCATAATCCTCCATTACTCATAACTGTTTTAAAACCAAATGACCATTTTTTTTTGTTTTCAAAGGCTTCCCTTCCCCACCCTCATCCCATCTATTTTCTCTTCCAAAATAAACCTCAGTAAATAAGCAGACTACATGTTGCAAATGTCAGGACAGAGGAGCACTTGGAAGAGGAAGCCTAATGAAACAGATTTTTCCTCTGAAGGTCTGGCCTGGTGGGAGCCTTTCACTCCCTTCAGAAATGCAGAGAGAAATGGAGTGAGGTGACCCCCATTCAAGGAAACCCCTGACACCAGGGAAAGGGAAACATATGCATCCATTTGTGAGGTGGACAGCAGCAGCAGGAATAAGAAGAAATTCTGTGCAGGGAAATAGAAGAATAGAGAAAGGTGTGAAGAAAGTAAGAGTGAGATTCCTCAGGCCACCAGGCTCAGATAGCATAGGAGTGAGAAGGGCCATAAACGGGACTTGGGTCTTTGGAAAGGAGCCTCCAACCATACCCTGCCCTAAAATGAATCGGAGAGTGAAAATGAGCTTTGTCATTTCCCTGTGCTCTTCTGGATCACTTTATGAGGAGCTGTAGCAAAATTGCCTACAGTATATTCTTTTCCAAACGTAAAGGACTTGGTGGGTAAAAACTTAAATAATAGTATCAGCATGTTAAAAAGGTTTACTATTTCACACACACTTCAAATAGATCAGAAATTTTAAGCAGTGGGGGGATGGGGTTTATTTTTTATTGGTAATGTTTGACTTTCAAAGTCAGCTTTGTGGATGGGAGAAGTCCTAAAACTTATCCATCACGGATTTTTATTTTCAAATTTTTGTCCAAACTCTGAACATACATACAGGAAAGTGCCTGTATGTACTGCTTGAAGTATTTTCACCAACAGCACACCCACGCCACCAGTATGCTGGTGGAAATAGGGATCGCACCAGTCTGCCAAAGCCCCTGTGCCCTTTCACCACCCCTCACCAATAGTGACCACTATCTTCCCACAGCACAGATGAGTTTTGTCTCCCACAGGGCTTTTTCAATCAGGGCTTTGTGTGTGACTACCAAAAAAAGAAAAAAATTCCTTGTAATTTTTTTTAGGGAGCAGGGAAGAAATTTTGTAACGGTTTCCTTTCTCTGGCAGATCCCAGTTAGGCCTGTTAAACAGGAAGTTCCCGAGCTGGGTCCATGCTGGTGCAGGGTTTGGGGCAGGCTGGTCTCTGCTGCCCAGAACGATGCCCAGGCCATGAGCCAGTAGCCTGCCCTTGGCGCCACCTCTACCAAAGGCAGCCACCGAGCTGGCCTTATCTGCCTCATTAAAGCCTCTGTCAGATCCTGCAGAGACGCATGTCCGGAAGCACTGGGGACAGGACCACAAAATGGCCGAAAGTTCCCCGAACGTACTGGCCTCCTGGAAAGGAAGGCCAGCACCACTCACACAGCTTACCCGATGCACTCATTTTTTTTTCCAACTTCCAAATGAGAGTGTGATTGATTGATTTTGCTTCCTGGTGGGTTTCGATGTGCTTTCTGCCCCCCTTTTCTTGTTGCTGCAGGAAGCAAACAGTATGAATGCGGGAATAAAGCTATGGAACATACATCGTAATGTGTCTGGAGCGGCATCAGAAAAGGACTTATTTGTTCTCCTGGGTTGTGTGGTGCCGAGTGATTGAATGCTCGCCAAGCTGTCAGTTTTATGAAACAAATTCCCTAACCCCCTTGGCCCAGAGCTTTGCTCAGCCTGAGATGGAAAAGAAATAACTTTTAATAGAAAACTCATTGCTAAAATCTAAGATAAGATTTCAGAGTTACTTCTCTCCTAAGAATAAAATGAAATATGGAAGAAAGCATTTGATGGGGGACTCTTAGGGAACCTTATTTCTCAGTTCTTGGTTAACAAACTGTGTTAATAAAAATATTTAGACCGTCATGATGCATAATGCATTTTTATTCCTAGTGAGCTGGCCTGTTTGTATACACAGATGTTTCCTGTGATCCTTCTATCATTGCTTCTACTTTTTCTGAAACAATATTTCTAGCAGGAAACAGAATCTTATGTTAAGATCCTAAGTCCCTTACAGACCCTGTTAGTTTGAGAGAGGATATTTCCATTTCTAGATTTGATATTGGTGGGGGAGGGGTGGCAGGAATCTTCTTTTATTCAAAAAACATGGAAGATAATGTATGAATCCACCATCTCGAGACATTATTAGGCAATTCTTCCTTGGCTTCTAAATTAGACCTGGACGATTCATCCAGGCACATTCATTGCTGAAGGGCTGGATGGCTTTTCACTCTCCGTTCTCACTGTCAAAGGCGCCATGAGGAATGGCTGCTCTTTCATACAAACCTTAGGTGTGTTTAACTGGGTTTTACAGATTTTCCAAAGCATTGTTCTCATAGAGCTGCAGTTCCCTTTCCAGCACCAGGAACACTGGCAACACAGCTCACCAGCCCAGTTTCTCTGCCAGTCTTAGCAGCATATGGAAATCAATTAAAAATGAAATCTATAGGCCAGCGTGCTAAGGAAGAAAATGAGGTTTTACACATCAGCATTTCTCAAAAAAAAAAAAAAAAAAAGATGAACCTGTCTTAATAGAAAAATGGCACAATGCCCTAATGAAAAATTAAGCTTTAGGACTTAGTCCCTAATATCTCAGTGCTGAGCATGTATTTCCTCCTGTGGCTACCCCTGTGAGTGAATTCTGAAATAATCAGGCAGTATGTTGAAATAAGATATCATTCTGCATGACTATAACAGTGAAGCTTCGCCTTGTTTGGTTGACTTGTCAGTTACCACTTGAATGCTAAGAGAGAAAGAATCTGGTTCTTTGGAAGTTTATTTTTCTCTAACATTTTAGTTAATTTGTTTCTTTATGATTATAAAAGTAATAATGCTTATTTTAGATAATTTACAAATACAGAAAGGTGACAAGAAAAGAATAACTGTTTTGGGTTCTTGTCCTGAAGGGTCTTATTCTCCCATATATATGTCCTTTATCTTCTTCAGGTGTTTGAAAGATATATTCTACAAAGTCTTCCTGTGCTTAGATGGATTAGTACCCCCAAAACTTCATTAACTTACATTTCTCTAATTATCAACATCAAGAATGAGATGTTACCTATTTTATTACCTCTCATGTGTGACAAAGAATGTTGGCCTATTTACCCCCGCCCACCTTCCACTTGTCCCTTCCCACCCCACCTGTTCATTGCTGTATACCCAGCACCTAGAACTGTACTCAGCACCTTGCCAGCTGTTGCTTAATAGATTTATTGAATCAAATCAATGATGAATGCTGAGAGCTTATCCTCACATTACTTGCAGGAGGTGAGCACTGACTCCTGAGGCTGACAGCTTTCCCCCTTCCTTTACTGCCTCTCCCAAGCAGTCCATTTAAGCCAAGGCTCCCGTGGCTCTCTGTTGTGTCTGCTTTCCCAGATCTTCCACCTGGGGAAGCAGCGAGGAGTGGCGGTGAAAAGCGCCTGGTCTTTGGAGTCAAACAGACCAAATTCCCAAGTCCGCAGATGACTGTGTAATGAAGCACGAGTCAATCTCTGTGGGCTCAGAGATGCTATCTATAAAATGGGCAGTGATGACCCTTCCCTGACAACAGGAACAACAGGTATCCATGATATTTGGTACACAGGATCCAAAATCTGTAGCTCCTAATATTGTTGCCACTTCTTTTTCCAATGACAGTGTAAATAAAGGGCCCATGGCACCCTAGAACATTGCCTTTCTCCTTGCATTTCCAGTCGTTTCATCTCATGAGCATAGGAGACCTTCAAATGAGTTACTTTGTGCTTCTGTGGCAAGTAAATTGTCAGTGGCAAAGAATCAAGTGGCCTTTCTAATGACTGTGTTTCCCCTGCCGTCACACATGCTTCCCTGCAGTGAATTGTTCTTGTGTGTCTACTAGCTGAGCCCCACTAGATGGTGAATGGGCCGGCCTTCCATCTTGGTATCCTCAACCTAGGACTCACAGTGCTGTAACCGAGGAGTCACTCAGTATGTATTTATTAAGTGAATACATAAATGAATAGTATCATGTTGTACACATCTTGCCATATCTCAACCATACCTGTGGGCTTTCTGTAATCTTCTGGATGGCAAAAGTAAACCAGGCTATAGAATTAAGTTTCTAGCCCTCTGAATCTATAATGTAAGCTTCTGGCAGACAGATGCAATACTTATTGGTTCTGCAGAGAGCCAGCTTAAGCAAAACCAAATTCTAGTTCCTCTTAGTTTCCATGATTAAGTCCATGGATTCGCTGGCTGGCATATAAGGTTCTTTAGGAGAGGAGGAATGATACTGTGTGCACAGTAGTGCTCGTGTCTGCAGCTTTGACTTATGTGTGTGTTGGCACCTTTTTCAAGCAGAATCTGATGAGTTGGCATTTATTTTTGACAGCATCTCAAATCTTGTGTAAGTCAGAGTTGGGAGCTGATGTTGTTGTTTTTTAGTAATATCTCAGATGATGGCAGAACAACCTTGATAATAAAAAAAGAGATGTGTAAAAAGATGTCCTCTTAGAGTTCTTCCAGAAAACTAAATGTTCAGCAAAGAAGAGCTTCAAAACTTTTCAGAACAAAGGCTTCCTGAACATTGGAATTTTGCAGACTGAACACAAATAAACACACACACACACGCACACGCACACGCACACGCACACAGTCTCTGAGGTGTGTTTCCTCATCTAATTCACTGTGACAGCACTTGCTGGTTAGACCTCCAAACTTGTTTTGTTCATCTTCCCAGGTACCCAACTAGACTACATTACCCAGCCTCCCTTGAAGTTTTATGTGTGGCCATGTGACTAAGTTCTGACCAATAAGATGTGAGTGAAAATGATGTATGCACCTCTAGTTCAGTCTTAAAAGCTTTCCAGGTTTTCCTCCATACTCTTTTGTCATCCACAGTGAATGGGCAGTTCTGGGATGGAGCAAAGTCCCAGGGAAACCTTGGAAGGAAGGTGGCAGAGCCTCCTCTGCTTGGGGAAGATCATTTTATAAAATGCAAGTGCCTGATCTGGAGCCCCTACCCTAGACTATTACATAAGCAAGAAATAACCTTTCATTAGTGAGCCATTGCAAGTGTGGAGTGATTTGTTAGGCAGCTTATCCTACCTTAATTAAGTCATACTCTTTGGATATTTTTTAAAAAGGAAGAATAGCCAAGACTTTTCAAAGACCTTTTGTTTGCCAGGAATTGTTTGTGTTGATACTAATCCTTTCATCAGCCCTGTAAAGGTAAACCCTCATTTTACAGCCATAGGTACAACTCCCTGTGGGAAGCAGGTGAGGATTTTGTCCACCATGATGGCCGTTAGGGCTGGCATGGAGGGTGGCATTGAGTGGGCTCTCGATGAGGCTTGATGATGGAGGAAAAGAAGGCTCAGCAAGGTGAAGCCACACTCCCAGGAACCCACAGCTGGAGAAAATGCTGGACTCACTATGTAATCCCAGTCTTCCTAGCTTCAAGGTCCAGCTACCTCTGAGGACCTATAACCCAAGACTTTAAAAAGAATGGGTGGGGAGCCAGTAATGGGACCTTAGAGAAAAGGTTTTACTCTCTCATCTTGTATTTCAGATTGGGAGAAGTAACATATATTTTAAAAATGAAAACAGTACAGACATCTAAAACAAAGAAAGGAACAACCCTCTGTAATCTTACCAGAGAAAACTAGTACATGCTTGGTTTTATTCTTTAAGTTCTTAATGTATACACATATTCAACAAAAATTAGTTCACTTTCTGTATAGAAAATCTATAGATTCTCTCCCGCCTCATGACCTTTACATTTATTTTCCCCTTAAATAATTTCCTTAGGCATTATTTCCGTGTCAGGACATACCAATTTGTGTCATCGTTTGCAATGACTGGTGATATTAGGTTGGTGAAAAAGTAATCACGGTTTCGGACTGTGAATTTTAAATCATTTTGACTAGGCTCAAACACATCTTTATTAATAAAAATAGGAACCATTACAATCAACACATTTTTACCAATGAGAAATAAGTTTGTTTATTCCTATAGCATAAAAATCTGTGCTTCAGGATTCAATTAACTCTTTAAAAGCATTTTTTTTTTGCCTCCTACTGGTTGTGGAAGCATTTTCCCTGCAAAAAATTGTCGAGATGCTTGAAGAAGCAGTAGTCAACTGACGAGAGGTCAGGTGAAGATGGTGGATGAAGCAAAACTTCGTAGCTCAGTTTGTTCAGCTTTTGAAGTATTGGTTGTACGATGTGTGGTTGGGCGTTGTGAAGAAGAATCGGGCCCTTTCTGTTAACCAGTGCTGACTGCAGGCATTGCAGTTTTCAGTGCATCTCATCGATTTGCTGAGTATACTTCTCAGATGTAATGGTTTTGCTAGGATTCAGAAAGCTGTAGTGGATCAGACCAGCAGGAGACTACCAAACAGTGACCGTGACCTAACACAGAGTATTATAATCTGCGCTAGTTAACCAGGTCCCTCTTGGTTACCATTTAGGTTGTCTCAGTCTTTATAATACAGAGGAGCTGAAATCAACATGCTTGTGTGTATCTATGGGGTAGAATCCCAAGAGGGGAGACATGTGAGCATGTCTCATTGCCTCACATGTGTGGAGACCTATTGCTACAGAAGGTCCAGATGGTCAACAGGCATGGAAATGGACTTTATGGGTTTAGTGCTTCAGGTGAAGGTAACAGAAGAACAGTGGAAGAAAGGGTTTCTAGCACCTCAGGTTGTTGCAGAGATGGACAGTGAGGAGGCACTGGCATCCCGACCAGAGGCAGTGACGTCAGCCTTGTCCGAAAGGCCAGGGATGGTCCAGAGCCCAGGGAGGACATTGTCCTGCACTCCAAGAAGTGAAGCAAGACTTCCTTTCCGGGGAGGGGGCAGTGGCCAGTAGGCCAGAGAGAAAGGGAGGGATGGGGTATGTCGATGTTGCCACAAGGTTCCTGCTGGGGCTGGAGCTGAAGATGGCAGGACCCATTCCTCAGGACCGGACATAAACCTGATGGGCCTGGACAGCTTTTGGGGTGAGCAGGCAGCTTCAGGCAGATGTCTATGTCTGTGGGCACAGCTGTGTGCGTACTGAGACGTCCCGTCCGTGAGGGATGTTCCCGGGACGATGGTGATGATGATAATGATGATGACAGTGGCCTTGGTTGGCAGCGGGAAGAGAAAGATGATTGCCCAGACAGTGCTGGAGCGTGCAGAGCTGAAGTGTGTGTGTGTGTGTGGGTGGGGTGGGGGGTGTGGTCCCGTGTGGCATGAGCATCTGCTGTGTGTTGGAGTGGGGGAGTCTGTGCAGTGTGCTGTGTATGTGAGTGGGATGTGTGTGGTGTGGTGTGGGTGGGTGATGGGTACAGTGCTCTGGATGTGCTGGAGGGGGTGCCGATTAAGTCCCCTGACGCCTTTGTGTGGCCTATCAAAGACTCCCAAGCTGCTCACTTTTGAGTTTTTCCTCCTGTCTCCCCTGTTTTCCTGTGTCAGAAACGCCCGCTTCACCCAAGACAACCCTCTTGACCCTTCTCTCCCTTAGGAGGCTAAGCTCTAGGGAAGCACTTATGTTTCTGCTGGTTATCGCATTACCTGACCAAGAAAGGGAGGCAGTGTTCTCCAGAGCCAACCTTGTTTTAGTCTTTTAACTTAGCTGTTCTCTTATACCTTTTCACTAAGGTACATACAACACATACAGTAAAGTGCACGGACTACCTGATTCTGACAGATGTGTACGTGTGTAGCCACCCGTCAGATCACGGCAGAATCCATTCCCAGCACCTCATAAAGCCCCCTGTGCCCTTTCTCCATTATTATCCCCCAAAGGGGATTTCCCTGGTGGTCCTGTGGCTAGGATTCCACGCCTAATGCAGGGGGCCCTGGTTTGATCCCTGGTCAGGGAACTAGATCCTACATGCCGCAACCAAATATTTTAAAATTATACACACACACACACACACACACACACACACATATATATATATATCCCCAAACAGCAACCACAGTTCTGTCTTCTGTCTCCATAGATTCATTTTGTCTGTTCGAGAATCTCCCATCCATGGAGCCACACAGTGTGTGGTGTTTGGGGCTTGGCCGCTTTCACTTCACACAGTGCTTCTGAGACCTGGCCGCATTGCCCACACGTATCAGCACTCGCATCTTCTTTTGCCTGGTTGTATGGATGTATCACAGTTTGTTTATTCATTCTACTGCTGACGGACATCTGGGTGGTTTCCAGTTTGGGGCTATTGCAAATAAAGCTGCTCCGAACATTCTTGAATGTGTCTTTTGGTGGCCATATGTAAAGCTGTCTTAATGTTGCCTGTGAGAGCATTTGACAAAGATAGAGCTTACAGAAATCAAACAACACCAGTGAAACCCCCAACTTACTCCAGCAGGTTTCCCCGAGGAAGGAAGCAGTCAACTTGCCGGACTTGCCTCTGACCAGCCTCTGCCTTTGGGAGGAGAGAATGGCCATCTTGCGGTGGCAGGCTGTCTGTGCACAGAGTGCGGAACAGCTACCACCTCTGAGGAGGGCGCTGTTTGTGGGTTTCCCAATGTGATGATTGCTCCTTAGGGTCGCTGGGTCTTTGAAAGGGCCAGTGACTGCTGCAGTTTCTGTGAGCTTCCACAGAACCTTCCAATGCCCAGATTCTCCCACCAGGAGCCCCGTAAGGCTGGGTCCAGACAAATTCCAAACAATGCCCAACTTAGTCCAAGGGAGCTGGGACCTAGGCAGAAACCAGCCTGCTGTTGGATCCCGGGACATAGGGAGGGTCTTCTGGGAGTGAAAAAAGGAACAAACACGCTTGCATCACCACCACCGCCCCCCCCCCCCGCCAGTGGCCCTTTCCGACGCTCTGGTGTCTGCAGCACCTATCCTGTGGCCACACTCTCCAGCACAAGCGCTCGGGTGACCTCTATGTCTCTGGCCCTGCTTCTACCTGCCTGTCTGTCCACGCCAGCCCCTGCCCCCAGGGCTTTCTGTGGCAGGTTTCCGGGGCCCTGGGAGCATGCTTGGCCCAGATGCAGAGCAAGCAAGAGGCGCTGGAGTACATGTTCCCCAGGGGCAGCCTCCAACCAGTGAGGCAGTGGAATTTGCAGGTAGACCCTATGGCTTTCCCATCTCAGCGGGGATGGCGCTGAGGTTAACTCCCGGAGGGACTGAGCCCCATGATTCATGGCAGGACCTGCTCATCAAAGCTCTTGGGACCAGCTACTTGCCCACCCCCACACTGGAGCTACCTGAGGGATCCCAAGTGAAGCCATGCTTCTCCCCAAACCCCAAATGCTCCCTGGCACATACAGCCATTCTGTCCGGGAATTTTCCAAATTCTGTGGTGTCTTTGACCACCCACCCCACCAAGCCAGTGCCAGCTACCTTTGTTGTGGAGAAGTGTGAGATCAGTGGCTGACCCAAGGTGAACAGGGATAAATAGTAGTTCATTTTCAAGCTGCAATGAAGACAGACAACCTTCTTTCCATTGCTCTCCATCAGCCTTTCTCCCCATAGTGTGCACGATGGATGTGACACTGTGGAACGTTGTGCTTAAATGAAATCATTTAAGACCCCCATGGGAGATGTGGGGAATCTGGAGGTGAATGGAGTAGGATGGGGGATGGGCATTGCTATTTAAGGAGATTCCAAGCCACTCTGTTGCCCCAAGGAAGATGGCTTATCAAAAAATACAGAGTGGGAAAGAAACAACAAAAATGACGTCCCTGTCATGACAGGTCAGTTTCTTAAAAAAAAAAAAAATTAAAAACAGTTTTGATCTGTTGGGGGCATATGACTCCTGAATGAATTTTTCCTTTTGTTTTTGTTTTTCCAAAATGTGGCTGTAACGTACGTGTGAACATCTTCAAAGAATCTTTTTTTTTTTTAGTTTTTTATTTTTTAAATTTTAAAATCTTTAATTCTTACATGCGTTCCCAAACATGAACCCCCCTCCCACCTCCCTCCCCATAACATCTCTCTGGGTCATCCCCATGCACCAGCCCCAAGCATGCTGTATCCTGCGTCAGACATAGACTGGTGATTCAATTCTTACATGATAGTATACATGTTAGAATGCCGTTCTCCCAAATCATCCCTAAGATGGATGGTTTTGCGAAGAAAAATCATAACGCACAAAGCAGCAGTTTCTTTCTAATGTTTTCCTGGACAGATACTTCCCCACGTAACTGAAGAAAGGAACAGAGGAGGATGGTGGGGCTGGGGGCAGAGAGCTATGATTAGAGCATTCAAAGATTTGAGTTTGAGTTTGTGGTTCTGAAAGGATAAACACGCAGACCTCTCAGCGAGGCTGGGGCGATCGTCGACAATAGCACTGAGGGAGGGCAGGACTTGAGGCTGCAGGTACAGACCTTAGTTCATCTGTGCAGAGGCGCAGATAGCGTCAACCTACAGAGATCGGGCTGGTAGAGGGACGGGTGTGTTCTGGGTTCTGAAGGACTCCCTTTGGCTTGGTTCTTCCAGGCATGGTTAGAAGCGGACAAGCTGTTGAAGCTACTACATTCTATTCATCTTTCCCCAGGGCTGTGTTGGCCTGCGTTGATCCAGCATACCACCACACACATCTTCTAAACATTCTGCTGTTGCACTGCTTGTGGAGTTAGAAGCCTTGCCTGTCTGGTACAAATTCGGTCAGGAAGCTCCTGACTTTGGGATGCTGCTAATGGACTTCTGAATGGCAGTGTAAGGGTGCCTGGATGTGGCATTTGAGCAGAACGATGGCGATCACTCACTGATGCTTCTGTGTTGGAGTCATTCTTTTCTCCGACAGGTGCACATGTGGGTGAGGCCCTGCAGGTTGCAGGTGCTGCTGAGAAGTAAACTGACCCTGGGCTGTCAAATTAGAGGCAGAGAAGTGCTTTTTTGGAGAAGGCAATGGCACCCCACTCCAGTACTCTTGCCTGGAAAATCCCATGGACAGAGGAGCCTGGTAGGCTCTAGTCCTTGGGATCGTGAAGAGTCGGACACTACTGAACGACTTCACTTTCCCTTTTCACTTTCATGCATTGGAGAAGGCAGTGGCAACCCACTCCAGTGTTCTTGCTTGGAGAATCCTAGGGACGGGGGGAGCCTGGTGGGCTGCCGTCTATGGGGTCACACAGAGTCGGACACGACTGAAGCGACTTAGCAGCAGTAGCAACAGCAGCAACAGCAGCAGAAGTGCTTTTTATTCGCGCCTTATCTCACCTCTTTGGGGAGCTTGCTGCTGGTTCCCTTTCCCATCAGCTCTCCCCTCCCTGAGCCACCGCCACAGCCTTGCACAGAGTTCCGTCTCGTTGCCTCTCAATCCCCTCCTAGAAGCCCCCAGGGCTTGGCCATCTCCCTTGTCTTAACTGGACTTCTCGAGAGCTTCCTTCTCCTGGTAGTTTATTCTGTTCCCATATCTTTCTAGCTTTAGGATACTGCTGGCCAGGCAGGACCCGTAGAAAATAACACTGCATAGCCTTATGATAAAATAATTAAGCCTTTAGGTTGCCCTCAGGAAAAAAAGTAAATTGAATCAAATTATTAAGACCTAGACATTTGTCAAATTCACCATCTGGGCATTTGTAGGGTGAAAGTAATTATTGAGCTAGGGTGTGCTGTGGGTGTCTCTCTTGCTTGCTCTCTCTCCTTTTAAATTTTTAATGGGAACATTTTTTGTTTAAACCACTTCTTTCTTCTAGTAGACAGTGGTGATCATAACTGTGTCCAGCTAAAACATATTGCTCATGTGTGTTCAGGTTTAATTTGAAAATGACAACAGTAATTTCTTTGAAGTCTCATACTCACCCAGAGCTAGCCTGCCATTGGTTGCTTTAGAATCCCAGAAGTTCCTAGAGGAGGAGAAAGAATAAATCAACATAAAATGATGTAATAAAATCCTCTTAAGTAACAACCAGGTAGTAAATTAACATATACACGACCTTTGAAATGATCATGTACAAGGAAGTCGAATGCAGCAAACAGCTGGCTGGGTGCCTGCCCTTGGCTAATAGGCTGAGAGATACAGCTGCTGGAAAGAGATTTGAGAGTGAGTCCTAAATGCAGAAAGCTGTCTTTTATTAAAAAAAAAAAATAGAAAAAAATCAGATCCTTCATTTGACAAACCCTAATTTCATTGAGATTGACAGCACTGCCTTTGTAGAGCATACATTTAACAAATGAGATTGAACAACCACGCCACTCAGTTTCGTCTAATTTAATTTGACAACCAAAGCAGGTAGGTAGAATAATGTACTTAGAGAGGGGGGTGAGCAAGCTTCCTGGGGTTCAATGACAGGGCTTGCTGGATCAGGCAAAAAGCAGAGAGCTCCTCTGTTGCTTTTGTATTTTTGTTGTTTTGTTTTCTTTTACTTCTTAAGTTGATGTATAAAAAGTACATCAAGTGAGTTCATCTTAAAAATACAACTTCATAGATGTTTGCCAGTGTGTCCTTTTACAGAGCCACCATTCAAACCAAGACATAGGACATTTCCATCCATATGAAAAGTCCAATTCCCAGTCAATATAACCCCCTTCTCCTGCCCAAAAGGTAACACTACCCTGACTTCTAACAGTTTTTTAGAATAGTCACCTCTCTAATTTATCGGGCCGTGTGTCCTTTTGTGTCTGTTTTCTTTCACTCACTGTGAAATTCACCCATGTTGTAGTGTGTATCAGTAATTCACTCTCTGCTATTGCCCTGTAATATTCTGTTATGTGAATATAGCAGCACCGTTTATATATTATTGATGGACATTTGGATTATTTCTGGTTTAAGCGTTCGGCTTCAGCTTATTTTTCTAGATAGTCTCTACAAGGGCATCCTAGAAATAACCAAAAGTGATATGCCCACTGGTGAACTTGTTCCAGACTGGTAGCAGAATCCACTCACCATCACGTGAGCAAGTGTTCTGTGTCCTGAATGCAAAGACATTCCTGGGTTATCGTTCTCCTAAGAATCACACCAGTGTCATGTTCTCTCATCCCATCCCCCACAGAATCGTGGGGTGAGCATGCTGCTTCATTGCCCTGCCTCCTGTAATCCTGAGATGCAGAAAGGGGAGGTGAGCAGGGTCTGCAGCCAGTTATAATAAGACAGCTTAGCAAACAGATGGGAGGGTGGGCCTTGGGGGGGAGGGTTTAAAGGCAGCAAGGAAGGGAGAGCAGCAGTTTCTCATCTGGATGCCTGTGTATCTGGCACCCTGCCCACCTTTGGGCAGACTCAGGGATGCAGCTTAAATTAGGGCATCCTTCTGGATCATTCTGACACCTTTCCATTCTCTGAATCTGGGAAATAAGCCACTATCATCTCTCATAAAGACATTGACCCAGTAGTAGGGCTGGGTTGTTTTTTTTTTTTTTTTTAATTTCTTTGGGCAGAAACGGGCACAAAGGGCAGTCATCTTAGAAGGTCTCTCCCTCCCTCCAGCTGATGGATAAGGCAAGCAGCTGAGTATACAGATGTAGCAGGCCTGCGACCTTCAGAGATAGACAGGTCTGCAGGTCTCCAGATCTGGTGGTGTGGAAACGAAGGGAGAGGAGGGTAAGCCATTGTAGTCTCTGTTTGCCTGGGACTGTCTTGGGGTGAGCACTGAAAGTCCTAGGTCCCAGGATGGTTGGTTGCCCTAAAAAGCGGAACTTTTCACTCACTTATCTGTGCATTCAGTTTACAAACAGTACTGAACTCTTAGTATAGACCATGCACCTTGCAAGGTTTGGGGCTAGAGGGCTGATCAACAAGGCAGCAGTGATTCCTGCCTCCCTTCCTCTAGGGAGAAGAGTGGGATTGGGGGAAGTTATTGCAGTTTAGTGCAATGCTCTCTTTGATTGGGATAAGAAGGCACTGGGTTTTATTAAATTAATTAATTTAAATTGGAGGCTAATTACTTTACAAATTGTGATGATTTTGCCATACATCAACATGAATCAGCCATGGGTTTACGTGTGTCCCACCATCCAGAACCGCCCTCCCACCTCCCTCCCCACCCCATCCCTCTGGATTGTCCCAGATCACCAGCTTTGAGTGCCCTGCTTCATTCATCAAACTTGCACTGGTCATCTATTTTACATATGGCACCAGGTCTTTTCATTGGGAAAATACCAGAGGCTAGGAAACAGGTGGGAAAGACAATGCGCAGCAGATTCTTCATCTACTTAACATATCCACAAAGTTCTAGAGTTGCTCAGAAAAGCAATGTATAGCAAACTGATGCATTCAAAACCTCTGTGGAACAGAAAAGGTGGGGCTGGGGGGTGATAAGGAAGTAGACAGATATAGGTTGTCTCCTGTGATCCTCCAAGACACACAGACCCCCAGGACTTGTTGTTCAGTTGCTAAATCCTGTCTGACTCTTTGCCACCCCATGGACTGTAGCACACCAGGCTTCCCCTGTCCTTTACCAGTTCAGTTCAGTTCAGTCGCTCAGTCATCTGACTCTTTGCCACCTCATGGACTGCAGCATGCCAGGCCTCCCTGTCCATCACCAACTCCCAGAGTTTACTCAAACTCATGTCCATTGAGTTGGTGATGCCATCCAACCATTTCATCCTCTGTCGTCCCCTTCTCCTGCCTTCAATCTTTCCCAGCATCAGGGTCTTTTCAAATGAGTCAGTTCTTCACATGAGATGGCCAAAGTATTGGAGTTTCAGCTTCAGCATCAGTCCTTGCAATGAATATTCAGGACAGATTTCCTTTAGGATGGATTGTTTGGATCTCCTTGCAGTCCAAGGGACTCTCAAGAGTCTCCTCAAACACCACAGTTCAAAAGCATCAATTGTTCAGCACTCAGCTTTCTTTATTTTTTATTATTATGTTTTTTAAAATTACTTTACAATATTGTATTGGTTTTGCCATACATCAACATGAATCTGCCATGGGTGTATACGTGTTCCCCATCCTGAACCCCCTTCCCACTCAGCTTTCTTTAGAGTCCAACTCCCACATCCATACATGACTATTGGAAAAACCATAGCTTTGATTAGATGGACCTTTGTTGGCAAAGTAATGTCTTTGCTTTTTAATATGCTGTCTAGGTTAGTCATAACTTTTCTTCGAAGGAGTAAGCATCTTTTAATTTCATGGCTGCACTCACCATCTGCAGTGACTTTGGAGCCCCCCAAAATAAAGTCTGACACTGTTTCCACTGTTTCCCTATCTATTTGCCATGAAGTGATGGGACCAGATGCCATGATCTTAGTGTTTTGAATGTTAAGTTTTAAGCCAACTTTTTCACTCTCCTCTTTCACTTTCATCAAGAAGCCCTTTAGTTCTTCTTCACCTTCTGCCATAAGGGTGGTGTCATCTGCATATATGAGGTTATTGATATTTCTCCCGGCAATCTTGATTCCAGCTTGTGCTTCATCCAGTCCAGCATTTCTCATGATGTACTCTGCATATAAGTTAAATAAGCAGGGTGACAATATACAGCCTTGACGTACTCCTTTCCCAATTTGGAACCAGTCTGTTGTTCCATGTCCAGTTCTAACTATTGCTTTTTGACCTGCATACAGATTTCTCAAGATGGTCTGATATTCCCATCTCTTTAAGAATTTTCCACAGTTTGTTGTGATCCACACAGTGAAAGGCTTTGATATAGTCAATAAAGCAGAGGTAGATGTTTTTCTGGAACTCTTGCTTTTTGATGATCCAACGGATGTTGACAATTTGATCTCTGGTCCTTTACCATCTCCCAGAGTTTGCTCAAACTCATGTCCATTGAGTCGGTGATGCCATCCAACCATCTCATCCTCTGTCGTCCCCTCCTTCTCCTGCCTTCAATCTTTCCCAGCATCAGGGTCTTTTCCAATGAGTCAGCTCTTCGCATCAGGTGGTCAAAGTATTGGAGTTTCAGCTCCAACATCAGTCCTTCCAATGAATACTCAGGACAGATTTCCTTTAGGATGGACTGGTTGGATCTCCTTGCAGTCCAAGGGACTCTTGAGTCTTCTTCAATACCACAGTCCAAAAGTATCAATTCGTTGGCACTCTGCCTTCTTTATGGTTCAAGTCTCACATCCATACATGACCACTGTAAAAACTGTAGCTTTGACTACACAGACTTTTGTTGGCAAAGTGATGTCTCTGCTTTTTAATACACTGTCTAGGTTTGTCATAGCTTTTCTTCCAAGGGGAAGAAAAGTCTTTTAATTTTGTAGCTGCAGTCACCATCTGCAGTGACTTTGGAGCCCAAGAAAATAAAATCTGTCACTGCTTCCACTTCTTCCCCTTCTGTTTGCCATGAAGTAATGGGACTGGATGCCATGATCTTCATCTTTTGAATATTGAGTTTTAAGCTAGCTTTTTCACTCTCCTCTTTCTTCCTCATCAAAAGGCTCTTTAGTTCATCTTTGCTTTCTGCCATTAGAGGGCTATCATCTACATATCAGAGAATGCTGATATTTCTCCTGGCAATGTTGATTCCAGCTTGTAACTCACCCAGCCCAGCATTTCACATGATATACTCTGCATATAAGATAAATAAGTAGGGTGAGAATATACAGTCTTGTCATACTCCGTTCCCAATTTGGAACCAGTCTGTTGTTCCATGTCTGGTTCTAACTGTTGCTTCTTGACCTGCATACCGGTTTCTCAGGAGGCAGGTAAGGTGGTCTGGTATTCCCATCTCTAAGAATTTTCCACCGTTTTTCATGATCCACATAGTCAAAGGCTTTTGCATAGTCCACGAATCACAAGTAGATGTTTTTCTGGGACTCCCTTGCTTTTTCTATGATCCAACAGATGTTGGTAATTCTATCTTTGGTTCTTCTGCCTTTTCTGAACCCAGCTTGTACATCTGGAAGTTCTTGGTTCACATACTGCTGAAGCCTAGTTTGAAGGATTTTGAATATAACCTTGCTAGCATGTGAAATGAGCCCAATTGTGTGGTAGTTTGAACATTCTTTGGCATTGCCCTTCTTTGGCGTTGGAATACAGACTGACCTTTTCCAGTCCTGTGGCCATTGCTGAGTTCTCCAGATTTGCTGGCATATTGAGTGCAGCACTTTAACAGCATCATCTTTCAGGATTTGAAATAGCTCTGCTGGAATTCCATCACCTCCACTAGCTTTGTTCATAGTAATGCTTCCTAAGGCCCACTTGACTTCACACTCCAGCATGCTGGGCTCTAGACTAGTGATCACACCATTGTGGCTATCCGGGTCATTAAGACCTTTTTGATATAGTTCTTCCATGTATTCTTGCCACCTCTTCTTACTCTCTTCTGCTTCTGTTAGGGCCTTGCCATTTCTGTCCTTTATCAAGCCCATCTTTGCATGAAATATTCCCTTGATATCCCCAATTTTCTTGAAGTGATCTCTAGTCTTTCCCATTGTGTTGTTTTCCTCTATTTCTTTGCATTGATCACTGAAGAAGGCTTTCTTATATCTCCTTGTTATTCTCTGGAACTCTGCATTCAGTTGGGTATATCTTTCCCTTTCTCCCTTGCTTTTCTCTTCTTTCCTCAGCTATTTGTAAAGCCTCCTCAGACAAACACTTTGCCTTCTTGCATTTCTTTTTCTTTGGGATGATTTTGGTCACCACCTTGTATACAATGTTACCAACCTCTGTCCATAGTTCTTCCGGCACTCTGTCTACCAAACCTAATTAATCTATTGAATCTATTCATCACCTCTGCTGTATAATCATAGGGAATTTGATTTAGGTCATACCTCAATGTCCTAGTGGTTTTGCCTACTTCTTATTCTAGTCCTGAATTTTGCAATAAGGAGGTGATGATCTGAGCCACAGTCAGCTCCAGATCTTGTTTTTGCTGACTGTATAGAGCTTCTCCATTTTCAGCTGCAAAGAGCATAATCAGTCTAATTTTGGTATTGCCCCACTGCATTTATTCGCCTGCTCAGAGGGCACCTATTTGGTGGTGCAGAGCAGGCAGTTGTGTGGTGAGGAGATATGGGTGTTGTCCATGCCCATAAATTCACACTAATGAGCATGGCTTGGCAAACCTCCTGCCATCTTTTCGGGTTGTGTGGATAAAATGCTGTGTTTGGGGGTAGGGAGCAGGGATGATGTACTGGGTTAATAATTCAGTGCGTTTGTAAACAGGGCTCTAGAAGTGAAAAGTTAGTGCCAGAACAGAACAGCGTGTACTTCTAAGTATGTAAAACTAATAGACATGTGTTCTTGCCTAAGAGGCCCAGTTACTGTCTGTTGAAAAGGAAAAACATTTTAATGCATTAGAAATATATGGCAGCTGTTGTAAGATCTGAAAGGCCAGCTCAGTGCAGATTCATTCATTTTTCATCCATTTCACCAATATCTATTGACATATATGCCCCTGAACATTTTACTTTCTACCCCGTCAGCACATAGCACCAACAAAACAAAACAAATTCCCCCAAACTGAAGCCCTTATCTCCATGAGACGGTCCAGACTTTTATTACATTGTCAAAGACACAACCAAGTAGGATGGCTTTTGAATTTTCAAGTCTCTTTCTTATATTCCTCAGCTTAGATGGTGTCAGCGGTGTTTCTGTAAAGTGTGTCTTTTATTGGTGTCTGTAGAAAAGAGAGGGATGAAGGATTTTTGCTAGAGGGGAATTTTGATGATGTGTTAGAAATAGCGCAGATCTATTGGGTGCAGCTTTTTGTTTGTTTGTTTGCTTCGCTTCTTTGCCTCCTTTTGCCACTGTGCAGTTAAATCCTTCCAGAGGATTTTTTTTTTTCCTATCACATGGGAGGCAGTATACCACTCACTTGCTCTGAGTAGTGATCCTTTGAGGGTTCCCAATGACCATGCAGCCCCTTTCTAGTCAAGCTGTGGTGGGTTAGGGAGGGATCATGCCGCCCTCCCCTAGGTGACCTCCAGGCATTCCTTTGAAAGGAAGCAATGATGGAGACTTAGCCATGAGGAACGAAGTGCCTTTTCTCTTTACAGTTTGACGATGCCTTCCTTTGTAGCTAGTTCAGCACGCTTGTCCTGATTTATGATTTTTTGCCATCTGGTTTATTTCTCTTGTTGTTTTGTATTGTTTTAAATATGCCCGAGGCCATCTTTGAGTCTTTTCTTTAAAAAATACAAATTGAAAAAGCAAATCATAGGAGTGTCATTTGAAGGTTAAGGATGAAAGAGAAGTTTAAATAGGTCTTGGATCTTCCCTGTGAAGTTCAGTAGCTAAAAATAAAGTTCTTTTTACTTTGTTGATTATGTAATAGAACACATTCTCAGATGTGAACGCTATGGAATGTCTCAGTTGTTCAGAGAGTTCTTGTTTGGGTTTTCTTAAACAGAGGTGCGAGGGTTCTATCAAACAAGTGAATGCGTTTGCTTGGTGACTGAGCACCTATTGCGTGGGAGCCACTGTTGGGGATCATTTTGTGATGTTGATGAGTTTTAACCGGAGGCGGGACTTGATTTTTGCTTGGTCTAACCTCACTTTTCATTCTCTTGAACTAGATTACTCTCTCTAAAGAAAAACTTGTGTGTGGAGGGAGTGGGGAAGTAGTCCTGTTGTAAGAGGAAAGGGTGGAGTTGGGTCCGGGGCGTCTTTGTTTTTAAAAGAGAAGGTTCTCTGGGTGCTGTGTGCTGTGTTCTGGGCAGCCATGAAATATTGGTGACCTGGATAACTATGTTTAAACCATGTTCTTATTAAAACCAGCAGTCCTGGCTTTCCCAGACAAAGAAATTCTGAAACAATTTTGGAAATACATTCACAAGAGTGGAATTCATAAATGGAACTGTACAGCCATCAGCTGCACTGTTTAGACATAAAGTTGGATGAGCAAAGGGGGAATTTTACAAGTATGGATTCAAAGCTTTTAAATGAACTTGCCTAATTGGTAGTAGTGATGTAGAGCATCTTGCTGGAAGGAAAACAAATCTTGTATCTAAAAATGTTCTCTTAGATGTGAAAGCAAATGCAGCTTCAAACAACGCTTGGGAAATATCTCGATTAAGGATTTTAAAAATGATCTAAGGATCCAGGGTTAGTGCCTGGCACATAGTCAGTTGCCTCACACAATTTAGCAACCTCATCAAGAGGTACCTAAATCCAGTCAACTGACCTTAGCATCACCTGCGTGGAGTTTGGGACCTGCACATTCCTAGACCCCATTAGATATATTTGGCCAGGTTCCTGGGGGTCAGACAGAGAATCTGTATGCTCAGTGGGCTCTCTGGGGATTTCGATGGTTGGCCTAATTTGAGAACTGCTGGCCTAGTCCCTTCCTCTGGATAGGATCCTGTACGTACCATTCCAGACAAATTTTTTTGCCCCACAACTGGCCATGAAACAACATCTCTACAAATGCCATCAACTCTGGATTATACCTTTATTCATTCACTGAAGCCCAATTTTAAAATCCAGTCAACTATATGATTCCTTTAAATGACTTTGAATCAAGTCACATACAGTGCTTCTCAAGGTTTATTGCTGTGTGTTACTATTCTGCGTGAGTCCTCAGGCCATCTGACTGCTCCTGGGTGGGTGGGCTAGAGGCATCAATAGAATTGTCCCCTCGGGTGTGGGGACAGTTGGCAAGGGATTGGCACAGTGTGAGGCATCCTGACCCTCACAGCATCTTTCCAGGGATGCCAGGAACCCCACTTCACAAGTGGATAATGTAGAGTGATGATCCAGGTCGCAGAGCTCAGGAGAAGAGCCAGCAGTGAAGTCAGGCCTTCAGGATTTACCCGCTACTTGTTCCCTCGCTCTCTCCCGCCCCAAGCCTGATGCTATGTTTTCTTCTTTGGAGATGTGGTTCAGCCCCAGCTGGGCTCCTGGAGGCGCACTGGCTCCTCAGGAGACCTCTGTAATCTATTCAGAGGGACAGCACGTCCTGTTCTGATTTGGCATGTTTGAGAGCCATCAAAGGTAGGACTGTTCGTTTCTGAATTATACATAGGCTTCCCTCCATCTCTAGAATGTAATTAAGAAAAAGGGCTTGAGGAATACCAATTTCCAAGCCAAGAGTCTTATGAAGCTGCCAAAGGAAGTAGATACTAGCAGCTTCTGCTGGGTGCCCTGTGGGCCGGGGCTGCTCTTAGCATCTCGGCAGGAGGGAGCAGCTATGTGTGGTGGCAGGAGGCATAGAGAGGCAGGCCGGGGAGGCACTTACCTTCTGCCCTTCGGACACTGCAGAGGTGAAGCTGGAGCCAGGCTGGCATTTCTCAGAGATTCCCAGGTGGGCCCTCCGTCGCTGGCCTTGCGCCATTTTCCGGGTCAGCAGGGTCACTCAGCCTTAGAGCTGTTGACACGGGACCAGATCTGCCTCTGCCGCGAGGCGGTCCCTGTGCATGCCGGGACGTTTGGCCACATCCCTGGCCTCCACTCACTGGGTGCCTTAGCACCCTCCTCTCACAACTTGCAACAGGAAACAAAATGCCTCCAGACACAGCCAGATGTCCCCTTGGCAGCCCGGACAGAGTCACACCAGGTTGAGAACTGCTGGCCTAGACCTAGAGTAGAAATGGGAAAGGAAGACAGCATCCACTGTGGTGGCAGGGGAGACTGGGTGGAAATGCTGGCAGGAGCCCCCAAATTCCCATCTCCCCACCTTCCCTCACACATATAAACCCTTCAGCACCCAGGAATTCCGTAAGGGGTAGGTAAGCCTCCAGCTTGCTCACTTGACCTTCTCCTTGCTGTGCCTTGCCTCTCCACCCCCCCCATCCTTGGTACACGGTGCTGTGACCCCAGTTCAGACCCCAGCTCTGCCACTGAGTAGCAAGTGCCCTGTTCTCTTCATGCCACCGTTTCCTCATCTGTAAAGTAACGATAATAACAGCATCTCCCTTGTGGGGTGGTTGGTGAGGATTGGGTATTTATAAACATTTAGAAGAGCACCAGCACATAAAAAGTGCTTTGTATAAGTGTTCTATAAATAAAACAGAAGTGATCTGGATGAAGAACCTCTGTTACATACAGCCATTCAACAAATGCTTATTAGGTGTTGAACAGGGCCCCACCCCTACCATCCAGGTGCTCAGTTTGGCCACGAGCTCCCCAGTAACTTAGGTGTGTTAAGTCAGTAAGTAAGTTAGTAAGAAGCACTGCCCTGGACGTGTTCTCCCATATACTCCCCGAGGAAAGCCCTCAGCATCCCAGTGGACACAGCATTCCAGCCTTGGTGCCCCATGCCCTCCTTCTTGTTCATTGTAATTGGAACCCTGCTTCACCTTGCCATAAGCTCAACACTCCGTTTCACAGTGACTCAACTCTGTATAGCTCCAGCTATAGCCAACTTACGTGGAGCCCATTATTGAAAATTTAGGAGCATCTCTGTGAGGAATTTGAGGTATTCTGGTCGTTGGGTATACTAGTTGGGAACACTTTCCTCTCTCCCTCCCTCTCTCCTTCCCTCTTTCTTCCCCTCCCTGTCATCCTCCCTCCCTTCTTTCCTCACTTCATTCCTCCATGTATATAGTCATTGAGCACTGTTGGTGGACTGAGCATTATTCCAGGTGCTGGGGATACCTTGATGAACATGGCAGATGAGGAGCTTGCCTTCCAGATGGAATGGAGGAGACAGTATAGATAGTAAATCAAGGGGGAAATGAGAATTTGCAAATGTGATAGATGCTGAAGAAAGGACACATAGAAGTGATGTGAGAGTGAACAGCTGCGATGAAGTTGTGGGCTTACAGATGGTCATAGACTCTTATGTAACGAGACTGGTTTGATTTGAGACTTAAAAGCTGGGCAGGAACCAGCTGTGAAGACACTCCAAGCTGAGGAGACAGCCAGTGCAAAGGCCCTGAGGCAGGAAACAATGGTAGTTCTAAGAAAAGAAGTATCCTGATGGAGGAGAAAAGTGCAGAACAGAGCAGAGATTGGAAAGGGGTAAAGTGGCGCTAGTCTGTAGGGTTTTGTAGGGCTTGGCTTTTAGTTTAAAACCCAGTGAGAAGCCATTGGAGGTGAATAAAGCAATCTGATTTGTGTTGGAAAAGAAGGAAGGAATGGCCAAGCATATGGAACGCTGCAGGGACAAGTAAGATGAGGGCTGACTTAGTGGATCTGGTCGTGTGGTCAACATGAGCATCACAGGGAAGGCGTGGACAGCAGCTGCGCCCTCTGTCTTTTGGTTTTAGAACATACAGTCTCACCAAGGGATAGGCATTTGCATTGCAAGGGATCCTTAATGTGATAACATTTCTTAACATTGCTTTGCTCAGTTTTCAGGGAGTTATTTGGCTTCAATTCTCTCTTTAGTAAGAGACTTACTGCAATGGCCATAATGATGTTGGTGGTGGTGATGTCATTCTTGGTGTCTATGACATCACCAAGCTCCTACTGTCAACCTCTTTGGTGGTTTTTTAGTTGTGAGACAGTGTGAGACAGTTGTGAGACAGCCCAGCCATACACCGCCACTGGACCTCCGGGCGATCCATGACCCAAGTTCATTGCAGAACGTCTGCCCAAAGCTGGGGGCTGCCTGTGACATGGAAGAACTACCCAGGCCCCTTGCAGGTGGGCCCTGCAGGGCTCCGAGTGGTGACCTTAGCCTCCGGCGCCATGTTCTGACGGCTGTCCTCTGCGTGGCCTTTCACTTCTAAAGTCCACCCACCTCTGTAACCTTGCCTGAACTTTTAAGCCCAAGAATGGTAGGAAATCCCTCAGGATAAATCCTTAAAGAGGCATTTGACAAAGCATATATAAACTTACACTTGGTGAAAAGTGACTGTAGAAGAAAGTATGTTTAGCCCAAGCTTAAATATGACCGTGCTTTTTCTGCGGTCTCCCGCAGCATTTTGGAACCCTGACATTTTTCCTGACTGATCATTCCCTTTGATTTTTTTTCCTCCACTGCTTTGATTTTGTAACACAAGAATAATATTTTTTCTGGACTAAACTTCTTATAAGTGGTCTTACCCTGGGAATGTTTTTAAATTTAAAGATGATTCTATTTTCTCTTAAGTACCAAGAAGTACATATACATACAAACACATTTTATAGCTTCAGATGGGATAGTTTGACTTTTTAAAGGCATAGTTGCAAAATTTGTTCCTCTTGATTCCAATTCCTAATTCAAAGTTCCATCATATTAATGGAGAAGATGCCCAGTCACCTTCAGGGTAGAGGTCTCTCCCGAGGGGCAGACCTTGGTTCTGCACAGACGGATCCACCTTCATTTATAGTGCCTTCAGGATGGATTCAAAGGTGAATCCATCCCATTTTCTGAAAGGGAAGGTTTATTACTCTCTCAAGGCAAAGACCCATCTTCAGTGTGATAGGCAAGGCTTCAGAATGCCAACACCTTTGTTTTTACCAGCTGGCAGGACTAGTTCCTGTCAGTAACCACATGGGTCTGCATTTTGTACTTAACCCATCCTGGGAGTAGGGGGCTGACAGAGGACTGTGCTGTGCTTCGTGGCTTGGTCATGTCCCACTCTTTGCGACCCCTCTTTGCAACACTCTGGAGTGGGTGGCCATGCCCCTTCCCAACCCAGGATTGAACCCAGATCTCCTGCATTGCGGGCAGATTCTTTACCGTCTAAGCCACCAGGAAAACCCAAAAATATTGGAGTGGGTAGCCTATCCCTTTTCCAGGGGATCATCCCAACCCAGGAATTGAACCAGGATCTCCTGGATTGCAGGCAGATTCTTTACCAACTGGGGTACCAGGGAAGCCCAACAGAGGACTGCTCTGCTCCAAATCTAATATCAGGCTCTGCCTTACTGTGAGTTTTTTAAATAGCTTAGCTGACTGGCTGGTGGGACTTTTCTATAATCTCTCTCCTATTTAGGAGGGTCTCCGTTATGCTTACGCCACTGAATTCTGGGATGGTCTGAGTTCTTACCTGAAAAAGTAAAGTGAAAGTGTTAGTCGCTCAGTCGAGTCCAACTCTTTGCAACCCCATGGACTGTAGCCCACCAGGCCCCTCTGTCCATGGAATTCTCCAGGCAAGAATACTGGAGTGGGTTGCCATTTTCTTCTCCAGGGAGTTTTCCTGACCCAGGGATCAAACCCAGGTCTCCTGCATTGCAGGCGAATTCTTTACCATCTGAGCCACCAGGGAAGTGTTTCTTCTTTCTTATCTGAAAGTCTGTGCAAATCTTAATCTGTCATGAAAGAGAATAAGTATTGGCCTTGCCTAAGGGTGACCTTCTCCCACCTTCCCACGGAAGTGGAATTTCAAGAGCATGGGTGTCCTGGACTATCCACTCTTCCTCTCCTGTTGCCCGCAGATCTCTCTGTAACCAGAACTGTAGGCACTTGGGCAAAAATTCAGCCAGGGCCTGCATTGCTTTGGGGTGATGCCAAGAAGTAGATTTTCTGGGTCAGGGAGTGTGAATGCTTTTAAATTGCCCTCCAGAAAGTTTTTAACCGATTTGCCTTCCATATCAGCAGATATTTGCTGTGGAGCAAGTATTCATTCATTCCTTCACGTATGTATCTATCCACTCCCTTACTGATTCTGCACCACGATCGTATCCCAGACACTGTGGACTCACACGAGTACTAATTAGCTCCTGCCCTGCATGAGCTTGGTGGGTTTTCTCCGTCTCTGTCATGAGAATTGAGACTGTGCGTCTGGGCCTCCTGAGAACTGACCAGGAAAAGCGCTCAATCATGTCTGGAGCAGGGTGGGGACAGACGCGAACGTGGGGTCGTCGCCACTGGCTGCACATTCAGATCACCTAAGGAAATCTCAAAGGTCCTGGCACCCGGGCCGACCATGGAAGATTCTGATTTCTCTGGTCTGGGATGTGGCCTGGGTATCCGGATCTTTTAAAGCTCCGTAGCCGAGTCTCATATGCAGCTCACCACCTTTCATCCAGGGGGGTCTGGCCTAATGAAAACCCTCCATCAAGTTGCCACTGCTTCTGCTTCTGACCTTATACCTGTCGCTTCAGACTCATAGCATTTACTATTCTTTTGCACACCTTGCCCACCATGGCCAGCACCGTGCCAGGCTGACAACTCGCTGAGAAGAAAAATCACCTTCCCTTTCTCTTATTTATTGCTTATTTATAGTTTAAAATGAAATTCTCACCTCATTTAGTGCTCCACAGTGAGGGCCCTTTGGCTCCCCTGTCTTTATTATAATAACAATAGCTTGCCCCTGCTGAGTGCTTGCTGTGTGCCAGGAACTGTTCTCAGTGTTTTTGCATGTTAACCCGCTCACTCCCATCTGCACCCGTACAGCAGAGATTCTGCTCTGACCCTCCCCTCCATTGTACAGATGACAACATTGAGGCATAGAGAGGTTCAGGCACGTGCTCCTGTGCCCACAGCCAGGGCATCTCCACCCTATTTCATTAAGTGAGGCTCTTTTCTCCCAATCGGAAGGGTTTGTCTTGGATTACTTATGCTTCAGCATTGTATTTCCTTTCTCAAATTGGAGCTTGGGGGCGTGAGTACGGGTACACCTGTGAGGTCTCCCAGCGTCCCGACATTTCCACGATGGCAAACAGCAGCTTAGCACAGAGAACTTAGCAAGGGAAACATGCCACAGCTTCTCGGCCAGCAGTTTGAGTCACTTCAGTTGCATCCACTGTGGAGACGCAGCTTAAGTAACTAAAAGCAGACGGTTCTTACCTGCGCCAAAAGATGTCAGGCCCTTCTGCCATTAGCAACTTCACATCTGCGTACTTTCAGGATTGTCCTCACAAGAAAAATGAGAGGCGGAGAGAACCCTGGGCGTGATTCTGAAACAGCCTGTATTTGTCTCTTTGAAAATACGTAGAACTTCTCATCTGCTTATTCTCCTGGGAGAAGTCACAGACTCTCGGAAGTCAGTCATTGTGATCTCTTGAGTCATAATTTCGGCAGTTGTATCAGAGCCCAGAGTGGGGACACAGGATGGAGGCAGCACGTGGGTCTGTTGCCATAGATGAGTCGTAGAGTGGAAGGGCTGAAATCTCCTCCTGGAAGGAAGGGATTAGTGGGTCAAAGAGGAAAACAGATTTCAGAAATGCATTCACCCTGAAGATTTAATAGGGAATGCAGGTCAGACTGACTCCAATGTCTTTAGTCACAGCACTCTCTGTTTTATCTTGTACGCAACTCAGAGTTGCAAAAGAAAAGGGGAGGTGAGCCTTTAAACGCTGACCTTAATATTTCCATCTGTATTTTAGGAGTAAGAAATCTTATGTGTTGAACTGAGAGGATGGCCTTAAATTACATGTAAAAGTATTTATCTACTACTTATGTATTTCTCACTTATTTATAGATTATTAAGAAAAATTCTTTTTTCTGCTTTTGTGGTCATAGTGCCCAACTCAAATTTCAAAGAACATCCCCAGCGTATCCTTGATGTTTTTCTTGAGAATATCACCCATGATAAGAAAATACCTTGAAAATACTCACATGGTTTTAGACATGGCCCTAAGGCCATTAAAGAATGTCAGAATCCTAATTAGTCATCAAATAATCTTTGTGTGTGTGTGATACAGAACTTCTGGTTAGAAGAACACCATTTCAGTATGCTACTTGTCACCATATTACCTGGAAGCCACTTGGAGGCAATTTGTGGAATCAAGCCATTTGAGGGCCCAGAGGAGCAGCACGTTGCCAGGAACATTGCCTTGAACAGAAGGGACTTTGAATTCTAGTCATAATCTTGCCCCTAAATGGATGGGGCAAGTCATCTTTTCTGAACCTTTGTTTCCTCATCTGTAAAATGGATTGTACTGGGTAGTCTTTGTGAAATGAAAAGTGGAAGGCCAGGCATGACCTAGTCCCTCACCTTTTTTTCCTGTCACTTGGGAACTTTCTCACTTCCCTCCTCTATCTCCCTGTCTCTGTCTGTCTGTCTGTCTCTCTCACACACACGCACACACACACTTGTCAGAGCACTGGAATGCTGCCATGCTGTGATGTTTTCTCGTCTTGTAGGTTTTTGCTCCCTGAAGCAGTCTCTCCCCCACCCCATCCCCAGTGTCACTAACTCTGACTTACTTTCTTCTTAGTACTTAGCCCCATCAGAAAGTATAAGAAGACACTCCCGTGCTGGTGCTGGTGTAAACAAAAGATCTGAGAGCATAGAAAGTCCAGAAATAGAGCCACATGTTGTTGAGTGGGCCATGCCTTCATGAGTGTTTGTTATTTTAAATGTTATAATATTAAAAATAAAACAAACAGTTTTTAAAATCAACCCCCAAAAGGGAAAGCCATGCATGGAATGATGTTATGAACCAAAGGTTATGACTACATACATTCTGTGCACCTGCGGCCCAGAGAGCTAACAAGGAGGTCTCTCCTCTGGGTGGGAGTTTGGTGTGCGTGACCAGGAAAGACCTCTGGAGCCCAGACACAATTCTGTGTTGAGCATATACTGGGCATTAGGCAATTTCTCCTTCACCAGCAGTAGGCGTTCTTTCCCCATTTCACAGGCAGGGAAACTGCAGCTCAGAGAGGCTGAGTCACTTTTCCTAGGCCACGCAGTTCTGAAGGGGCAGAGCCAGGGCCAGTTCGTCATAAAGCCACCCTGGGCTATTTGAGGGCTGCACACCACAGCAAGTGGGTGAGACTGCTGTGGCCTCTTAGTAGAGAAATAGAAGATTCCTCACCCTCATGCAAAATAGACCTTTGCCCTTAAGGAACTTCCAACTTCTGCTCCTGCCCATGCTGTTTTCTGGATGCCCCACCCCAGAAGCCCTTGAGGACGTCTCGGTAGCAGCACTTTGAAGCCTCTCCCACAGGGCCTCCCAGTCAGGCAGCAGTTGTGCAAAAACCAACACATTTTGGCTCTTGCTCGCCTTAATACTCCCTCCCTTTCCCAAACACAAAAATATTGGCATTTCCTGGAAAGTGGTTTGGGCTCAAGGCCTGATAGCTATCCCACACTCTTGGACCAGCCTCCTTTGGGGCCTCTGTTCTTTTATTTCATGGAGCATTTGTTTGGAGGCTGACGTTGCTGCCTCCTTCAATTGTACCTGGGATAAAGGACCCTGGCAGGTTTCCTGGTTGAGGGGTGCTGCTCCCTCTTACCAGTAGCATCCTCCATCTCAAATCCCTTCACTGTGCTCAGAATTGGTCGAAACTTACCATGCATGCACACAGAACCACTTTGGGTTGTTTTTTCTTTTTTGCAGTTTGATAGTATTTTCAATGTCTAGTTTCTTAAATCAGGGGACAGCTTACATCAAATGTGTTGAGGTTTGACAGAAAACAACAAAATTCTGTAAAGCTATTATCCTTCAATTAAAAAAGTAAATAAATAAAATGATTTTTAAAATTTACATCAAATGATTCTTAAGTGGCCAGATATATCTGTGTTGACTGTTGTGCTCACCTGTGTAACCACTGCCTGAAAGAGGCTATAAAACATTTCCATCACCCCAGGAAAGTCCTTCTCCCTTCCCCACTCACCAGAACAACTATCTGATTTCTATCATTATACATATTTTTGGCTTGTTTTTTAATTGTGTCAGTGAAATCTTATAGCACGTACACTTTTATATCTGGCTTCTTTCACTCAATGCAGTGTTTTCAGAACATTGATGCCATTGCTTGTGGCAGGAGTGTGCTACGTTTTATTGCTGAGCAGGGGTCCACCGTGTGGGTGTTGCCCATTGTGTCCATCCATTCACCTGTTGACAGACATGTGCATTATTTCCAGTTTGTGGCTCTTCTGACCAGACTGTTTGGAACATCTGTATACAAGTCTTTTGTGAATAGAGCTTCTCATTTGTCTTGGGAGGGTACCTCAGAGTGGAATTGCTCAGCCTGAGGATGGGCAGTTGTTTAACTTCATTAGAAACC
The DNA here is from genome assembly GCF_016772045.2 of Ovis aries. NCBI lineage: Eukaryota > Metazoa > Chordata > Mammalia > Artiodactyla > Bovidae > Ovis > Ovis aries. The sequence goes on along the minus strand of NC_056080.1, from coordinate 16,039,501 downwards.
ACCAGACAGTCCTTCAAAGTGACCGTGTCATTTTACCAACGGTGTATGAGCGTTCTGGTTGCTCTGTATCCTCATCAACTTTGGTGTTATGGTCCTTTTTATTTTAGTCATTCTAATGGATGTGATATCACCCTTTAGGTTTTTCTTCTAAAGGATATTTTTAAGAATTTTCAAGCATGTCAGTCAGTGCCAGCTCAGACACTGAAACAGTCCTGTGGAGGCAAAGCAGAGTGCTAGATTTTTATGGTCAGGAGTTTTCTGCTTGTCATCCTTGTCTCTGAAGTGGAGTCTTTCCAGCCCTGAGGGCTGTCTATGGTCTACCGTGGGGCAAGCTCAAAGCCAGGGCCCCAGAGAGGCAAGGCAAGCCAGGAGTCAGAGGCGAGACGGGAGGGGCCCCCACTCGGGGAGATCAGAATGACACATGACAACTGCAGGAGACAGATCACAGCATGTGTGCATGCGCACACACACACACACACACACACACACGTACACACACACTGAGAATCTAAGCTTTAAGTAGCCAGCAGGCACGGGCCAGTTCACAGTCCTGCTGTCATTTCAGCTTCAGTGATCACCCATGGTACGAAAGCTCCACTCAGTGGAGACATGACAGCATTTCCGATTTCTTACCTTGTAGTTGGCCTAAGCAACTGGAAGTCTTCCAAAACCAGTTGCATGGGACCGCTTAGGTGGCAAGCATCAGAAGCATTCCTGGGTGGGGGGGCTGTTGGGCTGGCTATGGCTTTCCTGAGTTCTCCAACCCCACCCACACGGGTGTGGGGAGCACCTCTAAAATACTTTAGTTGATCTGTGTATCTTGAATATCACTAGTTTTACCCATTTCTAAAAGGAAAATTATGACCAACCTAGACAACATATTTAAAAGCAGAGACATTACTTTGCCAGCAAAGGTCCGTCTAGTCAAGGCTGTGGTTTTTCCAATGGTCATGTATGGATGTGAGAGTTGGACGGTGAAGAAAGCTGAGCACCGAGGAACTGATGCTTTTGAACTGTGTGTTGGAGAAGACTCTTGAGAGTCCCCTGGACTGCAAGGAGATTCAACCAGTCTATCCTAAAGGAGATCAGTCCTGGGTGTTCATTGGAAGGACTGATGTTGAAGCTGAAACTCCAATACTTTGGCCACCTCATGCAAAGAGTTGACTCATTGGAAAAGACCCTAATGCTGGGAGGGATTGGGGGCAGTGGGAGAAGGGGACGACAGAGGATGAGATGGCTGGATGGCATCACCGACTCGATGGACATGGGTTTGGGTGGACTCTGGGAGTTGGTGATGGACAGGGAGGCCTGGTGTGCTGTGATTCATGGGATTGCAAAGAGTCAGACATGACTGAGCGACTGAACTGAATTGAACTGAACAGTCATCATGCTAATTAGCCACTCATTTTACCACCAAAAGAGCATTTCTGATATTCCCTGTGCTCTGCTAGCCAAGCCTCAAGTATTGATAGAGATGAAGAGATAACTAGAACTCAGCTAGCAGTCCGGAGTTGGAGCTCCCTGGTTTGAACTCAAGCTGACACCTAACCGCCCCTTGGGGTGGGGGGAGTGTACACTTGATGACAACAGTGGCTGACTGACTGCTGTAGGGCTTCACCTGAGTTAAAAATGTCCCACTGTAGGCGGGGGTGCCCCTACTGTGTAGAAAGTATTCCGATCAGTTTGCTCCCATGTGGCAGTGCCCCAGAGGCTTTAGAGGAATGGATGTCTTGGAGAGAAACCCAGAAAGAGGGCAGTAATATCAGACATCACACAGAGCTCACTAGTAGTGAAACACCAGTGTTTGGTGGAGTGGGGCATACTTTTGAAAGGGCAGTCTTTGCCTGCACAGTCAATGGTGTAAGACACCAAGGTAAACCTGACCAAGCCCCTTGAGCCACGGATGGTAGACTCCCTGAAAGGAAAAGCTGCAGGGACCTCTCCTGTAAAGAATCCCGTGAGGCTGGGCAAAGGGCAGAAGCCCAGGCCTCCCTGATCTTCAGACAGCAAAACATCAAAGGATACTACAAAGAGAGAGGGAGGTGTTGTGGTCCTCGCAGCTTCCTCTGGCCTGATGCCAGGCGTGCCAGCTTCCTGGATCTGTTTGCCTGTGCCATGCCAGGCCCCACTGCTCCTCCCTCCCATGCCCCTAACCACTCACACGGACAGGCTCCTAGAGGTCTCCAGGGAGAAAGGCTCCCGAAAGGCCGGCCTCCTCTGCTCTCTGATGGCAGCTCCACTCCTCCAGGCCTCTCCGAACCCTGCCAGCTCTGTGCATGCCAAAGAGATGAATTCTTTTAGAGGAGATTTATGCAGGAATCAAGCAGAGAATGGTCCCGAACCCACGTTCATAAATCGATTCCAGTCAGGAAGAACAGCCAAGGGAGTCAGTGCTTTTAGTGCAGAAAAGTTTGCACATGGAGGCTCAGAAGTGCTGGGCTCTGAGCCTTTGGGTTGCTCCTGCCATTCTGGTTTTCAGCCAGGGGGGCTTGAGTTGCTCAGAGGCTGCAAGTCGGCCTGCCCCCAGCACTCGCTGTGCCCCAAACTGTCCTAGGAAGCATGGTAAGGTGATGCTAGCTGCTCTTTCAAACAAGTCCAATGTGGATTGTGGTCAAGTACACAAAAGTTTATTTCTCACTCAAAGCCCAGAGTGGACGTTCCCTGTGGCAGGCTGCCCTCCTCTAAGCCATGACTGGGGTGTGCAGATTCCATCTTGTGGCTCCACTGTGTCCCATCAGGCGGCTTCCATGAGGTCCCTGTGCGTCAAGCTGAGGGGAGGAGAAAAAGCGTGCAGCATCGTTTGGGAAGGTTTGTAGGAGCCAGGCCTGGAAGTACTGTACTTGGCTTCCACCCACCTTCTGTTTGCTAGAACTCAGGCGTTGGGCCACACTGAACGGCAAGGGAGCGTGGGAAATGTAGTCCTGGCAGATGAAGAGGTGGGTATGGCGAACAGCGGCCAGGCAGCCACAGATGACATGCTGTTGAGGGAAGGATGGGAATTAACCACTACCTGGGATGCATTGAGTTAGGAAGAGAGAGTTGTCCTTCAGGGGTCAGGAGTGGCTGGTGGAGGGGTAGTGGTGGAGCAGGGAGCTGCCGCAGGGGCCGAAATAGGCTGGGGAGTTCTAGACTCTGGTCAGAGGTGAGAAGACACTTACCCCTTTGCCAGTCCCACCAGCCCCCACACAGTGCCCGTTCTTTCTGCCACCCCGCCCCTCCCGCTTCCCCCAGACTTGCCTTCCCTGCATTCAGTGTTGTCCACCATTCTCGGAAGGCTCTGTCCCTTTCGTTCCCTGGGGATTCACAGCTCAGTCTGTGGGGAAAGAAAACCAACAAACCAGTTCACACCAAGGTGGTACGGATCTGCTGGGGTTGCTGAGAAACTGAGTTGAGAAAATGAATGTGAAATACCTAGAGGGTGCCTGGCACATAATAAATAAATGCTTAGTAAGTAGATTATTATTCTCATCTTGCGAGTGTATGTGTGTGCATGTGTGAGAGAGAGGAAGAGAGGAGGGGAGAGACAGAGCTTTAGCCAAGTCCCACAGATTAATCTACAAATTAATCTACTCTTTTCCTCCCGATCTAATGGTCTCCTGACTGAATCATGGCCTTAGGGCCTGTGAAAACATCAGAGTTGTTCTGGTTGAGTCGGCAGGCCTTTGGCACACAGACTCATTGCTGAAGGGCACCTTTTAAGCCTCTTTGGAGGAGCCAGCCACCTCGGTAATGTTTATAGTACCCTGTCTCCCCCTCAGGCCCTCACCGGCCCTGGGCCCCAGGCTCCATATCTTTCCTCTAGTGCCTTTCCTCCTGCTTTTGGACACTTGACCCTCTTCCCCCTCACCATTCCACCATTTCCGCTGAAATCCTGTCCCCGTGCAAGACCCAGTTCACAGGTCGCTTCCGGGAATAAAGGCTTAATGACTGGAACTTAGAGGTGCAGCAGGTGAGGACAAAGGAGAATTATCATGGAGCCTGGCTTGGGCACCTGGAGTGTTAGAGGGACAATAGGTGGACTCAGTCCTCCCAGCCGACCATGGGGTGAGTACACGTGTCTGTGAACACACGTGTTCCAGAATTCTTTCCCAAACGAATAGGAAGTGACACCTGTTATCTTCACCGTCAACTAGTCAGAGGTTACACGACAGCTTCCGCTCCCCACCCAGCACCCTTGGCGTTGTTTATGCTGTATTACTTGCAACCGTGATACAGTGAATTTCTGGAACTTCAAAAGACTCACCGACCCAAAGGTTCTGCAGAGTGCCCTGTGCTGTTCTTGAGAGAGCCGCCTTCAGGCAGAGGAGTGCTTCTTACAAAACAGAATTCCAGAAAGAAGGCTCCCCATTTAAAAGGCGAGCACTCTCCACCCCGCTTTCCCAGCGTTGTCTGCCTACTTCTTGGGTCGAGGTTACTATTATTATTATTTTTAGGCAGTGTGCAGCTGATGAAGTGAAGTGGCATTTGTTTATTTATTGGTTTTCCATCCCTGTGTTGGAACATAAGATCATCAGCAGAGAGACTCCCTCTGTGACTCATCCCAGCCACACAAATATGATTAAAAGAACTTTCTCAAGGGCCCCAGTTATATTCTAGCAAAGGAACGCATGAGCTGGGCTGACCACCTCTGGAACAGTTTGCTTTTGAAAAGAGAGCTGTCTGCCTTGTTGTGTCCCCAGTTCATTATGACATCTTGGGGCACACTTCTAGTGAGTTCCTCTGTGGCTTGGAGGTTGCTATCATTACGGAGTGTCTTTTTCACAGGGGTCATAGAAAGTGCCACCAGCTGAGGAAACACCTGGTCAGAGTGGCTTGAATTGGTGACATTTGGGTCATCACATAATAAACACTAGAACTTTCCAGGGCATGATTTCTATGGCAGACACGGCTGATATCCTGTCCCCATGTCCTCTCAGACTGACCTCTATATTCCAATGGCAGCTCACTGAAAATACCTGTGGTTTTTCCCTGAGGCTTTGTTTTTGGTCTCAGGAGTACACTACGCCCACGTGCTGGACTGGCTGGAAGTGCCAAGGAATTAGCACATCGTCCAGGAGCAGCCCTTGACCTCTGATGGATGGATGGGAGTTGGTGAATAAATGCCCCAACTCCCAGGCAGGTGTTCTCCACTGTCTCCCAGCATTCCCTGTTCAGCTAAGCCTCAGTTGCCTGTGGTGGTAACTTACTTGATAAGTTGGCTTCCTTCCTTTCCAAGTCTCACTGCTTTACTTCTCTGCTGGTGTTTTCTAGATCTTCTCCCAAAGAAAGTCAAGCCAGTCTGTGCAGGAGCCCGAACTACAATAAGAAGCCAGTTGGGATCATCAAAACCCAACAGCTTTGCTGCTCCCCCACTCCTTACCATGTCATTAGGCTTCCACCGTGGCTGTGGCATTGCAGTAGTTATCTATGGAAGGGGTAGCCACTTCAGGAACACGGCCCTGTAAGGACAGTTCCAGGTATTACTAAAGCCTCTGGACCTGGGAGCCACATACTCATGTGCTTCCTGGTGTATGAACAGCAAGTGTTTGTTGGCTGAGTCTAAAAGGATGATCCTATAAAGGGGGAAGATCCCCTAGAGGAGGGTGGAGAATCTCATGGACAGAGGAGCCTGGCGGGCTACAGTTCATGGGGTTGCAGAGAGTCGGACATGACTGAAGTGACTGAGCACACTTAGCACAGCATAAAGCAATGAAGAATTGACTTGCACTCGCTTCTTCTCCTAGTTCCAAAGGCGTAAAGGTTGAGGCCATGTTCCATCCCCTGTCTGAACATCAGGTGCCTTTTCATGGAGCCAGAAAACTTAGTTGTAGTTATAGCCTCTTGTCTCTATGGAGGGATTCAAGATAAGATTCCTCCCTTTGTTTGGTGTCTAAATTCTCTCAATTTGAGTTTCATTTCTTTGTTCATAACATTATTACTGACTGAATTAAGTTTATTATACCAGTGGAGGAAATAGAATTCTTGAATCTATTCATCATAGACTTCATTGAGAATGTTTATTAGTTCCATTCTGGAATACCCAGTTTTGATACAGGAAACCCAATTCTGACTGCCCAAGGAGGGGTGCTGCTGCTGCTGCTGCTGCTGCTGCTGCTGCTGCTAAGTCGCTTCAGTCGTGTCTGGCTCTGTGCGACCCCCATAGACAGCCTCCTACCAGGCTCCCCCGTCCCTGGGATTCTCCAGGCAAGACACTGGAGTGGGTTGCCATTTCCTGGAGGTAGGCAATAACTATAAGATGAGCACCAAAAGAAGATAAATCTGTGTTGTTTTCTACAACTAACAAGTCACAAGTAAATGTGGTTGGTGGTCTTAAGAGCATGGGAGAAGCTTTCCCCAAATTTGGATCACCTTTTCCATGTGCCTCTGGTGGTGGTGAACGATTTCCCATTTTCCTGACCTCCTCTTTCCACTGGGAAGCTCTACTCCTGCCTCTCCTTCCACCAGGCTGCACAGCAACCAAGCTGTGGTAGCTCAACAGCGACCCCTGTGGGCAACTGAATAAAGCTCATTCAGTGTTTTTCTCAGAGCTTTTCTCAATTTCTGTTCCAGCTAGCTGAGCAACCACTTTCTCCTTTGGACGTGCACATACTTTTTTATCCCCAGCACCCGACTACCTTTTTTCCTTTAACTCTTGCTCGGTTATCTCAGAAAATTCCTCTGCTTTCTCCCTCTTGTCCTTACCCTCTTCCTCCCCTCTTTCACCCCTCCCTTGTTTTTGAGAAGATGCCCCTTATGGAGAGGAGAGCTATTTAGGCCTTTGTGTCTAGAATAAGCAAAACGGTAGGATCTGAAGTGAAATTATGCATCATAACCAATCAGCGATAGCTTTGGAACCTTGCAAGTGCTCATGAGTCCATATTCAAGATACAAAAGGCTCTGGCCACCTCTTCTTTCTCCCCCAGCCTCTCAGCCTGAATGAGAAATAGATTTGTGTATTTGCTGAATTGTTTTCCCATTGTTTGTCATTTCCAGTCATGCATCAGTGTTGTTTTTATTTTCACTGCAAATATTAATATTTCAGCAATGTTGGGGGTTAAGTGAGTTTTTTCGCCATCAAGTGTAGCATTAATTCTTTGGTAACTGCCTTCCCAGTTCCTAGCAATTGATTTTAAAATGAACCCTTGAACAAACAGGGTTATAATTCAGAAACTGAATATACAAACCCATTGGGAGCATTTGTCATGCTACTTAAGATGCTGAGAGGAACTATGGACCGTGGATCTGATAATGAAGACAGTGATGCTGGTGACAAGATGACAGAATGATGGTGATGATATGATGGCTGTGACAGGAGGATGCTGCTGCTGAAAACCATGATGATGGTGATGGCAGTGGTGACGATAGGGGTGATGATGTTAGCCATGTTTTCTTGAGCACTTTCTAAGTTCCAGGCCCTGTGCCAGGAGCTTTACACTGATTATTTCCTTTCATCCTTAAAGCCACCCCAGGTCTTTTTTAATCTCCATTTTGCACAGAGGGAAGCTGAGGCTTAAAACTAACCCGCCCAAGGTCACACAGCTAGCTAGGCAGAGCTGAATTTTTTTTTTAACTGTCAATACTTTTAATTATGTGATCAACACCATAAAGTATACTTAATAATAATCATTTAAATCCATAGATAACTATTCTTTAAATAATTTAAAACTTTATTATTTTTACCAATACTCAGCTTCTACCTAAGACAAAGTATGATAACTTTACATGGTTAGTATATGTAATATGTTTTATCCTTGGCTATTATTGCCTTCTTAATCTCATTAAAAAATGATCCATATATGTGAATTTTTCTTTTTTTAATATAAATTTATTTATTTTAATTAGAGGTCAATTACTTTACAATACTGTATTGTGGTTTTGCCATACATCAATATGTATCTGCCACAGGTATACACGTGTTCCCCATCCTGAACCCCCCTCCCTCCTCCCTCCCTGTACCATCCCTCTGGGTCGTCTTAGTGCACCAGCCCCAAGCATCCAGTATCATGCATCAAACCTGGACTAGCAATTCGTTTCATATATGATATTATACATGTTTCAATGCCATTCTCCCAAATCATCCCACCCTCTCCCTCTCCCACAGAGTCCAAAAGACTGTTCTATGCATCTGTGTCTCTTTTGCTGTCTCGCATACAGGGTTATCATTACCATCTTTCTAAATTCCATATATATGTGTTAGTATACTGTATTGGTGTTTTTCTTTCTGGCTTTCTTCATTCTGTATAATAGGTTCCAGTTTCATCCACCTCATTAGAACGGATTCAAATGTATTCTTTTCAATGGCCGAGTAATACTCCATTGTGTATATGTACCACAGCTTTCTTATCCATTTGTCTGCTGATGGGCATCTAGGTTGTTTCCATGTCCTGGCTGTTATAAACAGTGCTGCGATGAACATTGGGATACATGTGTCCCTTTCACTTCTGGTTTCCTCGGTGTGTATGCCCAGTAGTGGGATTGCTGGGTCATGAGACAGTTCTATTTCCAGTTTTTAAGGAATCTCCACACTGTTCTCCATAGTGGCTGTACTAGTTTGCATTCCCTCCAACAGTGTAAGAGGGTTCCCTTTTCTCCACACCCTCTCCAGCATTTATTGCTTGCAGACTTTTGGATCACAGCCATTTGGACTGGTGTGAAATGGTACCTCATTGTGGTTTTGATTTGCATTTCTCTGATAATGAATGATGTTGAGCATCTTTTCATGTGTTTGTTAGCCATCTGTATGTCTTCTTTGGAGAAATGTCTATTTAGTTCTTTGGCCCATTTTTTGATTGGGTTGTTTATTTTTCTGGAATTGAGCTGCAGGAGTTGCTTGTATATTTTTGAGGTTAGTTGTTTGTCAGTTGCTTCATTTGCTATTATTTTCTCCCATTCAGAAGGCTGTCTTTTCACCTTGCTTATATTTTCCTTTGTTGTGCAGAAGCTTTTAAGTTTAATTAGGTCCCATTTGTTTATTTTTGCTTTTATTTCCAATATTCTGGGAGGTGGGTCATAGAGGATCCTGCTGTGATGTATGTCGGAGAGTGTTTTGCCTATGTTCTCTTCTAGGAGTTTTACAGTTTCTGGTCTTATATTTAGATCTTTAATCCATTTTGAGTTTATTTTTGTGTATGGTGTTAGAAAGTGTTCTAGTTTCATTCTTTTACCAGTGGTTGACCAATTTTCCCAGCACCACTTGTTAAAGAGATTGTCTTTAATCCATTGTATATTTTTGCCTCCTTTGTCAAAGATAAGGTGTCCATAGGTGTGTGGATTTATCTCTGGGCTTTCTATTTTGTTCCATTGATCTATATTTCTGTCTTTGTGCCAGTACCATACTGTCTTGATGACTGTGGCTTTGTAGTATAGCCTGAAGTCAGGCAGGTTGATTCCTCCAGTTCCATTCTTCTTTCTCAAGATTGCTTTGGCTATTCAAGGTTTTATGTATTTCCATACAAATTGTGAAATTATTTGTTCTAGCTCCGTGAAAAATACCATTCGTAGCTTGATAGGAATTGCATTGAAGCTATAAATTGCTTTGGGTAGTATACTCATTTTCACTCTATTGATTCTTCCCATCCATGAACATGGTATATTTCTCCATCTATTAGTGTCCTCTTTGATATCTTTCACCAGTGTTTTATAGTTTTCTATATATAGGTCTTTAGTTTCTTTAGGTAGATATATTCCTAAGTATTTTATTCTTTTCTTTGCAATGGTGAATGGAATTGTTTTCTTAATTTCTCTATTTTCTCATTATTAGTGTATAGGAATGCAAGGGATTTCTATGTGTTGATTTTATATCCTGCAACTTTACTATATTCATTGATTAGCTCTAGTAATTTTCTGGTGGAGTCTTTAGGGTTTTCTATGTAGAGGATCATGTCATCTGCAAACAGTGAGAGTCTTACTTCTTTTTTTTCCAATCTGGATTCCTTTTATTTCTTTTTCTGCTCTGATTGCTGTGGCCAAAACTTCCAAAACTATGTTGAATAGTAATGGTGAAAGTGGGCACCCTTGTCTTGTTCCTGACTTTAGGGGAAATGCTTTCAATTTTTTCACCATTGAGGATAATGTTTGCTGTGGGTTTGTCATATATAGCTTTTATTATGTTGAGGTATGTTCCTTCTATTCCTGCTTTCTGGAGAGTTTTTATCATAAATGGATGTTGAATTTTGTCAAAGGCTTTCTCTGCATCTATTGAGATAATCATATGGTTTTTATTTTTCAATTTGTTAATGTGGTGAATTACATTGATTGATTTGCGGATATTGAAGAATCTTTGCATCCCTGGGATAAAGCCCACTTGGTCATGGTGTATGATCTTTTTAATGTGTTGTTGGATTCTGATTGCTAGAATTTTGTAAAGGATTTTTGCATCTATGTTCATCAGTGATATTGGCCTGTAGTTTTCTTTTGTGTGTGTGTGTGGCATCTTTGTCAGGTTTTGGTATTAGGGTGATGGTGGCCTCATAGAATGAGTTTGAAAGTTTACCTTCCTCGGCAATTTTCTGGAAGAGTTTGAGTAGGATAGGTGTTAGCTCTTCTCGAAATTTTTGGTAGAATTCAGCTGTGAAGCCGTCTGGACCTGGGCTTTTGTTTGCTGGAAGATTTCTGATTACAGTTTCAATTTCTGTGCTTGTGATGGGTCTGTTAAGATTTTCTATTTCTTCCTGGTTCAGTTTTGGAAAGTTGTACTTTTCTAAGAATTTGTCCATTTCTTCCACGTTGTCCATTTTATTGGCATATAATTGCTGATAGTAGTCTCTTATGATCCTTTGTATTTCTGTGTTGTCTGCTGTGGTCTCTCCATTTTCATTTCTAATTTTATTGATTTGATTTTTCTCTCTTTGCTTCTTGATGAGTCTGGCTAATGGTTTGTCAATTTTATTTATCCTTTCAAAGAACCAGCTTTTGGCTTTGTTGATTTTTGCTATGGTCTCTTTTGTTTCTTTTGCATTTATTTCTGCCCTAATTTTTAAGATTTCTTTCCTTCTACTAACCCTGGGGTTCTTCATTTCTTCCTTTTCTAGTTGCTTTAGGTGTCGAGTTAGGTTATTTATTTGACTTTTTTCTTGTTTCTTGAGGTATGCCTGTATTGCTATGAACTTTCCCCTTAGCATTGCTTTTACAGTGTCCCACAGGTTTTGGGTTGTTGTGTTTTCATTTTCATTCATTTCTATGCATATTTTGATTTCTTTTTTGACTTCTTCTGTGATTTGTTGGTTATTCAGCAGCGTGTTGTTCAGCCTCCATATGTTGGAATTTTTAATAGTTTTTCTCCTGTAATTGAGATCTAATCTTACTGCATTGTGGTCAGAAAAGATGCTTGAAATGATTTCAATTTTTTTTTAATTTACCAAGGCTAGATTTATGGCCCAGGATGTGATCTATTCTGGAGAAGGTTCCGTGTGCACTTGAGAAAAAGGTGAAATTCATTGTTTTGGGGTGAAATGTCCTATAGGTATCAATTAGGTCTAACTGCTCTATTGTATCATTTAAAGTTTGCGTTTCCTTGATAATTTTCTGTTTAGTTGATCTGTCCATAGGTGTGAGTGGGGTGTTAAAGTCTCCCACTATTATTGTGTTATTGTTAATTTCCCCTTTCATACTTGTTAGCCTTTGTCTTACATATTGCGGTGCTCCTATGTTGGGTGCATATATATTTATAATTGTTATATCTTCTTCTTGGATTGATCCTTTGATCATTATGTAGTGTCCTTCTTTGTCTCTTTTCACAGCCTTTGTTTTAAAGTCTATTTTATTGGATATGAGTATTGCTACTCCTGCTTTCTTTTGGTCTCTATTTGCATGGAATATCTTTTTCCAGCCCTTCACTTTCAGTCTGTATGTGTCCCCTGTTTTGAGGTGGGTCTCTTGTAGACAACATATATAGGGGTCTTGTTTTTGTATCCATTCAGCCAGTCATTGTCTTTTGGTTGGGGCATTCAACCCATTTACGTTTAAGGTAATTATTGATAAGTATGATCCAGTTGCCATTTACTTTATTGTTTTGGGTTCAAGTTTATACACCCTTTTTGTGTATCCTGTCTAGAAAAGATCCTTTAACATTTCTTGGAGAGCTGGTTTGGTGGTGCTGAATTCTCTCAGCTTTTGCTTGTCTGTAAAGCTTTTGATTTCTCCTTCATATTTGAATGAGATCCTTGCTTGGTACAATAATCTGGGCTGTAGGTTATTTTCTTTCATGACTTTAAGTATGTCTTGCCATTCCCTCCTGGCTTGAAGAGTTTCTATTGAAAGATCAGCTGTTATCCTTATGGGAATCCCCTTGTGTGTTATTTGTTGTTTTCCCCTTGCTGCTTTTAATATTTGTTCTTTGTGTTTGATCTTTGTTAATTTGATTAATATGTGTCTTGGGGTGTTTCGCTTTGGGTTTATCCAGTTTGGGACTCTCTGGGTTTCTTGGACTTGGGTGATTATTTCCTTCCCCATTTTAGGGAAGTTTTCAACTATTATCTCCTCAAGTATTTTCTCATGGTCTTTCTTTTTGTCTTCTTCTTCTGGGATTCCTATGATTCAAATGTTGGGGCGTTTAACACTGTCCTGGAGGTCTCTGAGATTGTCCTCATTTCTTTTAATTCGTTTTTCTTTTTTCCTCTCTGCTTCACTTATTTCTACCATTCTATCTTATAATTCACTAATCCTATCTTCTGCCTCTGTTATTCTACTATTTGTTGCCTCCAGAGTGTTTTTGATCTCATTTATTGCATTATTCATTATATAATGACTCTTTTTTATTTCTTTTAGGTCCTTGTTTAACCTTTCTTGCATCTTCTCAATCCTTGTCTCCAGGCTATTTATCTGTGATTCCATTTTGATTTTAAGACTTTGGATCATTTTCACTATCATTATTTGGAATTCTTTATCAGGTAGATTCCTTATCTCTTCCTCTTTTTTTGGTTTGGTGGGCATTTATCCTGTTCCTTTACCTGCTGGGTATTCTTCTATCTCTTCATCTTGTTTATATTGCTGCATTTGGGGTGGCCTTTCTGTATTCTGGCAGTTTGTGGAGTTCTCTTTATTGTGGAGTTTCCTTGCTGTGGGTGGGGTTGTACAGGTGGCTTGTCAAGGTTTCTTGGTTAGGTGTTTCTTGTCAGTGTTCTGGTGGGTGGAGCTGGATTTCTTCTCTCTGGAGTACAATGAAGTGTCCAATAATGAGTTATGAGATGTCTATGGTTTTGGAGTAACTTTGGGCAGCCTGTATATTGGAGCTCAGGGCAGTGTTCCTGTGTTGCTGGAGAATTTGCATGGTATGTCTTGTTCTGGAACTTGTTGGCCCTTGGGTGGTGCTTGGTTTCAGTGTAGGTACGGAGGCGTTTGATGAGCTCCTATAAATTAATGTTTCCTGGAGTCAGGAGCTGTCTGGTGTTCTCAGGGTTTGAACTTAAGCCTCCTGCTTCTGGTTTTCAGTCTTATTTTTACGGTAGTCTCAAGACTTCTCCTTCTATACAGCACCGTTGATAAAACATCTCCTTTCGAAGACAATGGGCTGCTTTTCGGGGCGCCTGATGTCCTCTGCCGGCATTCAGAAGTTGTTTTGTGGAATTTACTCAGCGTTTAAATGTTCTTTTGACGAATTTGTGGGGGAGAAAGTGGTTTCCCCATCCTATTCCTCCGCCATCTTAGGACCACCCCTCCAGAGCTGAAATTTGAACTAAGGTCTGTCTGAGTTCAAAGTTTGTACTTCTGACCTATCTGGTGGCGGGGGTGCGGGGAGTGAGGTGCAGTGCCCGGGGTGAGCCTGGCAGTGTTCGTGTGGAAGTTGGTGGGGATAAAGGGAAAATCTGAAGTCCAGGCCTTTGCACTTCGCAAATGTGCACCCCTTCCTTCCAGTGACCCCTCAGAGGGTCTATTTCTGGCACACTAGTCTCTGGAAAATGTCCTGCTAATGACACGGGATTATAAACAGTCCTTTTCCCAGAACAAAAATTTAACCTTTGTATCTCAACCTAATTAGAAGTATTTTCTCTTCCACAGGCCACAGGCAGGTTTCCACATGCCCCCCATCTATGTTCCTTACTTAAGAGGTTTCCTTATGGCCAGGAAAAATCTCCAAAAACCATAGCTTTGGGGGATGATAGACTCTGACCTGAGATCTTGAACATGACCTGGGCTCCTGCACGAGACGGCACCAGCACCTGAGGTTTTCGAGTGGTGTGTGTCCCGCTGATGGCTACGGGGCCTTGGCCACGTGCAGGGATAGACGCTTACCGGCTCTCACAGCCCATGTGCCCTGAGCATCCCCTGCCACCACCAACAGTTCTTCATGATTTTCTCCAGTGATTCTGAGGCATGCCTCTTCCCTTCCACTGTGGTCACCAACACTTGAGGATGGCACTTCTTTCCTCTTAGTTTCATGGGCAGCCCTCTCTGGACAATAAGTAATTTCCTCTGGTCCTTGCACTGACAACTCTTCCCACTGCTGGCTAGGGCCTGGTATCCTTTTAGCAACTTACTCCTTTACCTCTGCCAGAACGGTGGGCCTTGAGGGAGTGCCGTTAGAAGCAGATTGCCCTGGGAGAGTAGCAGGTGGTTAATCCTTGGGGAATTGAGCCAAGAGAAAAGGCAATGAGCCTGTGGAGAGAGCAGCATCAGGGTAGATGACTAGGAGATGCGTACCTGGCATGCAGTAAAGGTGCTTGGTTTCTGAAAGAATAAATAAGTGAATGGACAGAAACCTAGTTCCCTGTTCCAACCCTGCTCCCAGACCTGCAGCCCAAGGACTGCTATAGGTCCTTTGTGGGCAGGCTGGAGGTAGTTGGGGATCTAAAATGAGATCAGAAATGCCAAGACACCTGACATTCTCCTGGAGCAGAAAGGAGCCAGGGCAACCCTATGGCACCCTCCACAGCCAGACCCCCAGATCCCACCTGTGCTCTTGCAGAACCCTCCCAGGCTCACCAGTAGAAGACCAGGCCCAGCAGCTGCTGGCTTTGGTCATGAAGCTGCCGGCTCTGCACTCTTCGGATTTGTCCTGCTTTAGTATTTCAACCATAGTTTACTTGGTGATGCCCAGCCTTAAGCTGAGACCCTACACAGACCTCATCATAGGTCTGTTTGGCACATCATGGGTTCCCTGCCAGTGCTGTGATATCTTCACCCACAGACACTGCCCTGCTCTGGGAAGCTAAGGGCCAAGAGACACAAACCATGCTCTGACTGATGCTGAAGAAGTCTTCTTACCTTCTCCCCTCCTTTTGGCCTTCACTTTCAGCCTTCTGTTCTCCCCTGGCCAGCAAAGCTTGCCTCCTTTTTCTAACCATTCCTGGTCCTGGGGGCTTTGGAGTTGGGAGGATAGGGGATGGAGTCTTCTCAGTGGTCATGGGGATGGCCCCAAGAGACCCCTCCATTCAACCCTTCCCTCACCCCTTGTGCACTTTCCTTCCTGGGTCCAATTTTCTTGAGTGCCCACACCTCCCCATCTTTCAGGACCCACTGCAATTCCTTCCCAGCAGGCAGCAGTCACTCGTGGGAGGCCTGAGTTAACATTCCACTCCCCCATGAGAATGGGCAGTACCCTATGTTACAGAGGAGGAAACTGAGTCCCAGGGACTTAAAAAGGCTTTACCACAGTCACAAAAGAGCTTGTATGTGTGTGTGTGTGTATGTCCTGAATCTCATTTTCTATTTCAATTACTTGTCTATTAGGTGTTACGGACTCAAGGATGTATTTCATCTTTTCTCTTTTTTTAGTCAAGTTCCTCACCATCAAATTATTTGACATTTGGTGATTTCAGTTCAGTTCAGTTCGGTCGCTCAGTCGTGTCCAACTCTTTGCGACCCCATGATCTGCAGGATGCCAGGCCTCCCTGTCCATCACCAACTCCCAGAGTCCACCCAAACCCATGTCCATTGAGTCGGTGATGCCATCCAACCATCTCATCTTCTGTCATCCCCTTCTCCTCCTGCCCTCAATCTTTCTCAGCATCAGGGTCTTTTCCAATGAGTCAGCTCTTTGCATCAGGTGGCCAAAGTATTGGAGTTTCAGCTTCAACATCAGTCCTTCCAATAAACACTCAGGACTGATCCCCTTTAGGATGGACTGGTTGAATCTCCTGGCAGTCCAAGGGTCTCTCAAGAGTCTTCTCCAACACCACAGTTCAAAAGCATCAGTTCTTCGGTGCTCAGCTTTCTTTAGAGTCCAACTCTCACATCCATACATGACCACTGGAAAAACCATAGGCTTGACCAGACGAACCTTTGTTGACAAAGTGATGTCTCTGTTTTTTAATATGCTGTCTAGGTTGGTCATATGGAGAAGGCAATGGCAACCCACTCCAGTACTCTTGCCTGGAAAATCCCATGGACAGAGGAGCCTGGTAGGCTGCAGTCCATGGGGTCGCTAAGAGTCGGATACAACTGAGCATCTTCACTTTCACTTTTCACTTTCATGCACTGGAGAAGACAATGGCAACCCACTCCAGTGTTCTTGCCTGGAGAATCCCAGGGACGGGTGAGCCTGGTGGGCTGCTGTCTATGGGGTTGCACAGAGTCGAACACAACTGAAGCGACTTAGCAGCAAGTTGATCATAACTTTCCTTCCAAGGAGTAAGTGTCTTTTAATTTCATGGCTGCAGTCACCATCTGCAGTGATTTTGGAGCCCAGAAAAATAAAGTCAGCCACTGTTTCCACTGTTTCTCCATCTATTTGCGATGAAGTGATGGGACCGGATGCCATGATATTAGTTTTCTGAATATTGAGCTTTAAGACAACTTTTCACTCTCCTCTTTCACTTTTGTCAAGAGGCTCTTTAGTTCTTCTTCACTTTCTGCCATAAGGGTGGTGTCATCTGCATATCTGAGGTTATTGATATTTCTCCCAGCAATCTTGATTCCAGCTTGTGCTTCCTCCAGCCCAGCATTTCTCTGCATAGAGGTTAAATCTCCCATACTTTAGTGTTTGATGCTGGGTCAGGGACACAGACATAGCAAGGGATCCCTTTGACTCACATCAAACGTGAACCCAAAACAGTGGCTGAGGGACTGTACTTCTGAAGGAGCAGGGGTCTGGGAGTCTTGAGAACCGAAGCCTTTAAGCCTCACTGAACCTCTGAACCTCAGCTTCCTGCTCTACGAAATGGGAGGTATGGCCTGGGCCAGTAACCCTAAGACATCTTCAAGCAGGAGGGACCCTTGGAAGTCTCACTAAGCCTTGGAAGCTCTGTCTCTCCTGCTGAGTTGCAACTTCATGCTGCACTCCTGTCAGAAAAAAGAAAAAAGTTTGGACACCCCCTCAATACATAATGCATTGTTAAATTATATATGTCTCCCTGTATTTATTTATTATATATGCCAAAAAATAGAAAAATGGGAATAAAAAGGATGAGATGGCAAAACGAACATAAATAAGTTTTATGACGACTGCACCCTGCTCCCTGGGAAGACCTGGGAGCTCCCTGGTGTCAGTGGCCAGTTTGTGATGCTCAGACTCACTGCTTCCTCTGCCTGACTGGCCATCATCTCCCATATTTTTTTTTATATCAGTATCACATCAGAGCTAAGATTTGCACTCTGTCCTCTCTGGCAGAACTCCCCACAACCACTACCCACCTTCATGAAGGTGAGACTCTGTCATGAACTGCCTGGCCAACACTGTTTTCATAAATTAAGTAACACATTGGGGAACGTGTTCCCAAAGGTTACTTAGGTGCTCATAGTCCTTTCAGAGGGCTGTGTAGATATCTGCATGTAAAAGGCAATCAGCTGTAAGCCAGGGTAACTATTTTGCATTTTCTCCTTATTTTAGCCAATTTGAGAATACATTCATGTGGTAATTATGTTCACAGCTTCAGTAGAAAGGCCCTGTGCTGATGTTTAAAGCTCAGAAAATTTAATCACCGGGGCAAGTAATTGACAATTATTACACCCTGTGGGGAGAGCAAAACCATTTTTTAACCAATTGGAATTACTTCTTAGATATTTAGTGCATATCAGGTCCTAAATGGTGAAACCATATCCATGTTGTAATAAAGAATGAAAATTAGGCTTTGCTCATTTCACTCATAGTAAGTGGCTGGTGGTTTTTACACAGAATTAAGTCGATCACTGACAGTGTAGTTTAAATGCTGGATTGAAAGCAGGAAATAGACTCAGAATACAGGGTGCAGTTGGGAGGAGTGGGCTATTTACACAGGTCTCTGGGAAGTCAGTCTCGCAAGAGGGAGTGACGCCCCAGTGTTTTCTGGTGGGCAGGGGAACACAGAAAGACACATTGAGAGCCAGGGTGGAAGTTGAGGGAATTTGAGGATAAATGGCTTTAGGCTTCTCTGTGAAGTAAGAACCAAGTGAAAAGTGAAAGCGTTAGTCACTCAGTCGTGTCCAACTCTTTGCGACCCCAGGGACTGTAACCCGCCAGGCTCCTCTGTCCATGGAGTTCTCCGGGCAAGCATACTGGAGTGTGTTGCCATTCCCTTCTCCAGAGGATCTTCCTGACCCAGGGATCAAACCCAAGTCTCCTGCATTGCAGGCAGATTGTTTACCGTCTGAGCTGCCAGGGAAGCCCAAAGCAGCCACTGAGAAGCAAGAGCACTCACTAAGAACACGTTTGGCTGACCAGGTGCCTTGTTCTCTGGCCTTTGCATTAAGGCCTTCATGCACAGTGGAGTCACCTAGGGAATTTCTTTTTTAAATCCTGATGCCCCGGCTGTACCCGAGACCAGTTAAGTCAGAGTCTTGGTGGTGGGACCCAGGCATTGGTTTTTTTTTAAAGCTCCCAAGTGACTCTAATGTGTAGCCAACTCTGAGAAGAGGGCTGAGGCAGCACTTGTCAGATGGGAATGTGCACATGGGTCATCCCGGGAGCTTGTGGAAACGCCACTCCCAGGACTCATGAGCAACAAGGACAAGAACAATCCCATTCTGACCTGAAAAAGGGACGGCTGCCTACAGTCATCATAAAAACCAAAGCTGTCGATATTTTACAGCTGGAAAATGTATCAGGATGTATTTTTAGAAAATGAATGTCTTAGAGGAAGAAATTTATCCTGATAAAAAAAATTCTAGGTGAGGCTGATTTCAGCAGCAGAGGAGGGCAGGTCACCTCTTCAGAGTGGAGACCAGGGGACTCTGGAAACACCGGCCCCCGAGCATCCGGCTCATTGACACTGCCTCCCCTGAGGCTGAGCTCGCCTTCCTGTGACCTCACTCCAGTGGCTCCAGGATCCTCACAGGGTTCTGAAGCAGGCAGTGGTCCCCAGCTTGATTCTCTGCTAGGTAACCCTGCCCACCAGACCCAGAAACCTAGGCCTCAAACCTCTCCTCAGGGGTGCTTAGCTTTGTGGTTGGTTCAGTAGTCACTTCTGTGGTGAAAATGCTCTCAGTTCTCAACATGAAATCAAGATGCTCTCCAGAAGGTGATACAGGGCTCCCTGGCATGCTCCTAGGGGATCATTTAGGATGTAGCTGTGGGTATTAGGTTATTTGAGTGTGTGAGTGTGTGTGTGTGTGTAGAGAGAGAGATTAGGTGTTAAATGCCCACAACATGGAAATAGATGCACTCTACAACCTAGAGAATAGTCAGAGTGGTCAAGTGTTTTCACCTTCGAAATTAACCCATAGTTGAATCCTCATCATAAAAATGTCAGTCTGTACAGAAGCCCGTAAGGTAAGTTGAGTCCTCTGCAATGCTCTGGAAGCAGAAGCCTGAGAGGCAGGCCTGGCTTGCAGGGCACCCAGTGGGGTGCAGATGCAGGGCGGGTCACTTACTGACTGCTGGGAGCTGGGCCCCAGGTAAGCCTCTTCCCAAATGTAACTGCTTATGAGAGAAACGGCACATGTGCCCCTTTGCCTTGGTTGTCTTTTTCTGTGTGCATCAGAGAAACACAGGACCCCAGGACGAACCCATTCACTGGTCACCCCAGCGGACTCTTCACTGTCCACAAAAGTGCTTTTGCATCGCCTGCCTCATCATTTGGGTCTCCCCCTGGCCAGCGAGGGGGTTGGCTGCCACATTCCCCTCCTTGGGGCTTATGGGCCCAACCCTCTGTTCTTAGGACAATGCGAGCGTGTGACCTCTGTGATAACTGGCCTCTGATGAGTGGTAATCAAAATTTCTGGGTCACGGTCTCCTCATTGATAAGAAGGGTTGAGGAGAGGATAGAGGTGTGAGGTTTCATGCCCTGCCAGCCTTGCCCTGCCCTGATTCTATAAATGTGACAAGAGGCTGGTTACAAGAACACGAGGCTGTGAAAGGCCTGTG
Source organism: Ovis aries (assembly GCF_016772045.2). NCBI lineage: Eukaryota > Metazoa > Chordata > Mammalia > Artiodactyla > Bovidae > Ovis > Ovis aries. The sequence goes on along the minus strand of NC_056080.1, from coordinate 16,019,307 downwards.
TGTGGCAGTATGAGAGCAGGTTGGAAAAGAATTTCCAGACCTGAGGGAAAAAAATGAAAGGAGAATAGATTTTATTAGAGGGGGAGACACTGTTAGAATAGTGGGCCAACTCAAGGGAGAGCTGCCACTTTCATGGGCTTGTGGCCAATTTTATAGCCTTAGGACAAAGAAAATCCCTATAGAAAGAGGTGGCAATAGGTCATTGGTTGGGGGTCCTTCGGTGCCCACTTTGACTAACATGGAGAATGGAGACAGGAGCCGGCCAGTTAGGAAAGGATGGCTCGTGAGAGGCAAGATGGCTTCTGACAGTGGTTGCCATGGAGCTTGGCTGATTCTGGATTTGTTGCTCTATGACCTCAGTATAGGGCTCCACAGCCTATACACTCATTGACACTCTCCCTCATTCTGAAAGGATTCACGGAACACCTGCTGTTCATCAGTTATGGGTATAAAGATGGGCGAACGAGAAACTTTGTTTCTCTTGCTGGCCGTGATGGGGAGGGGCAGGACTAGATAAGGCAAGGCAGGGTCCTGTGGGAACTCAATGGGGTTGGGGGAGGTAGAGACTTCAGAGTGTGACAGGTGAGCAGGAGTTGGCTGGGTGAAGGTCAAGGCCCAAGGGGGCACCAAGCTGAGGGGCAGAGCCCAGGGACAACGCCCCTGTGGTGTGTACTTAGATCTTCATGATAGTTAGGGGGTTCAGGTGGCGATTCTGTGATCCCACAGGTCTCTGAGCCCAACTACTGCCCCACTTCCCTAGCTGCCCTGTGTCCTGAGGCTTCTCCCCAGAGTCTCCGTCTGCGGGGCACACAGGCTGGGCCCCAGCCCCCTGCCTTCCGGCCCCAGCAACTGGCCATGGGCCAAGAAAGCAAGGGTCTCCAGCAACCACAGATCCACAGGGCCCAGTTTCCCTCCCTTTACACCCCATCCCATGCCCCCAGGGTAATAGTGCAGGCTGGATGGCTGACCTCACTTACATTCATTTGCAAAGAATACCTGAAAATACGCAAAGGGTACCCTGCCTCCTCAGCTGGAGCACACTTGGGCAGCCCATCTGGCTTCCTGGCTTGTTTTCAGGGACAGAGACTTGCCCTCTGAACCCTCATCTCTTGAGCTGGTTGTTATCCTCGGGGCATCACTGAGGCTTCCAGCAGTGGCTCCTGCAACAGGGTCACCCACTGAGGCCCCCCAGAGTTGGGGCTCCTGCTGGCAGGGTAAACAAGGGAAGGGAGAGCAGAAAATAGCCCAGGGCTACCCTGCTTTTATCACTCACACCTCCCTGGGCCCTGCATGGTACTGGAGGGGAGCCTCTGCCCAGCCCATAGTGGGGAAGCAGAGTATTGGCTCAGTGGACCAGTGGCAATCTCGGGAAGGGACTGGGGCTGTTCACCGGCCTATTCCCGCTGAGCTGCCAGGCAGCTCCAAAACTGTGGAGCAGGGAGGAGGCAGGAGTGAGATCTGGGCCCTTGGCCCCTGAGATGCCCCACGCTGCTCACCTCCACCTGTGCCCCAGCCTCTCCTACATCCATCTGTCCCCAGTCCTGTTCCCAGAGGCTCGTGGCCCCTGCAGGACTGGTGCCAAGAGCTGAAACTCACTGGGTGCTGTAGGGTAAGGGAGTTAGAGAAGGCAAGGTTCGGAAAAAGAACGAAACCGCACTTTACAGGAACAGATCACCTTTAATGAGGCGAGAAGGGGCAGCAGTCAGATTAGTGACCTGCTGCACTTATCCAAGAAAAGAGTAAGTATATATAGGCATGTATGTGGAAAGCTACTGTCTTAAGGGGGCTTGACTTCTCCAAGGTTGTTCGGAGTAGTTATCTCTTAAACAGCTGGGGCTAGGAATTTTGGAGATTGGCCAGAGGCTGGACCAGCTAGGAGCTGGGCATAATCAACCTTAATGTCCATTTTTCCTTCGGGAGAGAGAGTTCTTTGTTTTGCATAGAATGGTGGGGAGGACCTGGAGGGGAATTTTAACTCCAGGCTATTTTGAGCCGTGTAACTTTCCTTCAGGTGCCACCTGTGGGAGAAGCAGAGGCCCATGGGTGACACCCTGACCTGGCAAGGTGGCTTCCTCACACTCTGAGCGGGAAGGTGCTGGAGGATTAGCTGTCATAGAACCAGGGCCAGGCAGGGAGAGGAGTGGGATTGCAGGAAGACATGAGAGCCACTGCCTGGGCTGAAGGTGTGTGCCCGGAGCAGGTGGAGATGATGCCCCAAAGTTTGCCTTCTTGCTCTTGGCGGGTGGGGGAATGGGACTGAGGGAGGCAGAGAGAGAGGGAGGCCCACATCTGGAAGGACAGACGGTATAGCCCAGGAAGCAGTCTCTCAGCGGGGTAACCCCAGACCCACGGGAAGCAGGGAGCAGGATTTCTTCTGGTGGTTTGCCTCGCAGATCCTCAGAAGCCACCTCAGATGGACAGTCGCGGGTGCCTTCTCTGCTGCTGTCCGTGTCCTCTCCAGCCCCACCTCAGCTTCCCTTCAGGATCCTGTCACCCCTCCCAGAGTTCTGGCCACTGTGACAGACAGGGCGGCCCTTCTGGAGGAGGCCTGGGATGCTCAGGGCCTTCCAAGGGCTGCATGTGAATGGCCGACAGAGCTCTGAGCTGCCGAGCCTGCTACCTCTCCTGGCTTCACTCTGAGGCCTTCTCATGCTAGCCAGTCTCTATCTGATCAAAGACATGCCCCTCCACTAGACTATAGTCTCCATGAAAGCATGAGCATCTCCAGAATCACAACAGCATCTCCAGCCCCCAGCAAAGCTCTGGCATGCAGTAGGCTTCAGCAAATTGATTGGATGAATGATGAATGAATGCATGGAAGAATGAATGAACGGTGTATTGGAGGCATGTCACTTTCTGGAGAGAATAAGAGAGCACTCCTCTCAGGAAAAGCAGACCTTTCACCTGGGGCAAGCCCCCTTGCTACTCTGCCTCCAGGGGCATCACTGGCCAGCACACTGGGCCAGCTCATGGTCATCTCCGGAGCACACCTGGACCCTAGGGAGCTGGGCTCTGGCACCCTTCCTCAGAGGCTCTGCAGTGTGCCCAGCCCAGGGTATCACTCACCTATCCTTCTGCAGAAAGTCATCTGCACAGCATCCTTCATCTTGCCCTCCCCTCCTCATACTTAGAGAAATTCCTTGTTCTGTGCATTCAACATGTTGTGATTGTCTGGAACTATCACAGGGTTGTTCATTTGTTAAAGCCGCCTTCCTGTAGGGAAGGCTCATTGGTTGACTTCTAATCCCATGGTGTTCTGGGCCGCCTCTCTTGTTTTGGAGATTGTGTTGGTCATTTAGGGGTGAGGAGAGAAGGATGAGTTGACCACAGGACAAAAGTCTAGACAACTCAGACAGGTGAGGTCAAGAATTAGAGTGGCCCAAGGCCTGCCCAGCAAGACTGAGGATTATTGAATTATTATTGAGCCCCACCAGACTCCAGGGCTGCACAGATCCCTAAGTTAGACATGGTGCCTGCCTTCTCCATGGTAACAAGGCTAAATATGGACGTGTTTCCATGGAGAACCGTATCGCAGCTGCAGCCCTGCTTCCTCCAGGAAGCACCGGCGCTGGGCTCCTTTGGCATCTTAGGAGGTGGCCAGAGGTGCCAAGGACATCAAGAAAGTATATCTCACCTCTGAGGATGTTTGTTTCCAACACGTGTTCCATTTCCTCAGCCCTAGACTCGTCAACACCCTGTCCTCTTGACAGCTAGAAGTTAGGGGAGGCCAAGGGTCAAAAAGACGGATTGGGAAAGTGACACTGGACCCCGATGAGTGTTTGCACAAGTTACCCGATCTCCCCCTTGCTCCTTGGAGTGGCTTTTCCTCTGACTGGAGGAAAGAGGGTGCCATTGGTCAGAGAGAGGGAGACAACGGTAATGACCCTTGTATAAATACACTGGTGTTCCTCTCATCAAGGCTCTTTTGGAAGAATTATTGCTGCTAGAAAGAGTTTTTTTTTTTTTAATGATTTCCATAACTGGGATGGCCCCTGTCCAATTTTATAGAATATTCTAATGTGGCAGGGCTCTGTTTTCTCCTCAAAGGAAAGTAAGTCTTAGCTCCTTATTTGAATTTGGACAAGTCCAATCTCCACATATCTTAACTGTCCAATAGAGCGATGTGGAATGAAACTTTGTGTTTGTTGAAGGCTAAACATAAGCTGAGTGTGTATTTGGCTTCACAATACTCTGTTCAACCTCACTCGGTTATTTAGTCATGACATCATCTGTGTTTATAGTTTAATCGTCTGTTAAATTGGGGCTGTCCACGCACAGCTGATCGTATGGGTGTGTTCGTATATATTAGGAAATAGCTGTCACATGTATGTGTACACTGAGAAATGGGTGTGCTCCCCGGGTAACTGAGACATGGAAACTTTTAAGAGATGTGGGGAGAGCTCTGGAGGCAGCTATAAATGGTCTCAGAAGGAAGCTTCACACGGTGTATTCTGTGTTGCAGGCCAAGTGGCATCCGAGCTGAGTGATGGACGATCTACAGTCCCAGAACCTCGCCATGGACATGAGCGACTCCTCCCCCGCCTTGACCAATAACAGACTGGAGAATGGCATGGCCCAGCTGATCACCACCGAGGCCTGGAACATCAACTCCACCGACCTGGTAAAGAAGGCGCTGGTGACCGTGCCAGCCCCATCCATCCTGAACCCCCCAGCCGAGTCCCAGAGCGGCGTGGCTCTCAAGGTGGCGGCCACCGTGCTGCAGCCCCTGTGCCTGGGGGAGAGCCCCGTGGTGATGCCCATTCACATGCAGGTGGAGGGCAGCTCGGCGCCTGAGCTCAACCAGAGCGGCAACGCCACGTACGTGATGACAGCGCAAGGGCCCGTGCAGCTCCCAGTGGTGCTGGAGCAGCACGTGTTCCAGCACCTCAACTCCCCGCTGGTCCTGCCGCCGGAAGCCCCGGGCTCCTCTGGCACCATCCACAACAACCTCTTCCAGGGGGCCCGGGACCCCGAGGCGCAACCCCAGCTCCTGGATCTGCGGATCCCCAGCCAGCCGCAGGAGCCCCCACTGCCCTTCGAAGCCGTGCTCCACAATCTGTTTCCTGCCCAGGGTGCGCTCGGCCCCCCGCCCTGCCAGCCTCCCCCAGGCTATGCCCCAGTGCCCCCCCAGCCATTCAACTCCCCCTTGTCACCCCTGGTCCCGCCGGCCACGCTCCTGGTGCCCTACCCGGTGATCGTGCCCCTGCCCGTGCCACTCCCCATCCCCATCCCCATCCCTGTGCCTCAGAGCTCCGAAGCCAAGTTCAGCCCGACTTGCCCCAAGCCGCCATCTGCCTTTGGCCTCCACCCCTTTAAAGGCCCCCAGAGCCCTCTCCAGAAGGAGGAAGTAAAGCCCTTCGACCTGTTCCAGCCCCGGGAGTACTTCCAGCTCGGCCGCCACACTGTCATCAAGATGGGGAGTGAGAATGAGGCCCTGGATCTCTCCATGAAGTCAGTGCCCTGGCTCAAGGCTGGTGAAGTCAGCCCCCCAATGAGCCAGGAAGACACAGCCCTAGACCTGTCACTGGCCGCCCACCGGAAACCTGAACCTCCCCCCGAGACACTGTATGACAGCAGCGGGTCCGTGGACAGCCCAGGTCACCCGGTGCTGGAGAAACTGCCCAGTGGCATGGAAGTGCCCTTTGCCCCCGCCACGACACAGGAGGCTGCATCTGTCATGGAGAGTCACGGGGGCGGCAGCGACGCCACCGAGCTACCCAGCCAGCCTAGTGGCGAGGTCAAGGCTGGAAATCACATGGAGATGGTGAGCGAGTCCCAGGCGGCCAAGGTGATCGTCTCCGTCGAAGACACTGTGCCTACCATCTTCTGTGGCAAGATCAAAGGCCTCTCGGGGGTGTCCACCAAGAACTTCTCCTTCAGACGAGAAGACTCCATGTTTCAGGGCTCCGACACCAACAGCCCAGGAGAAGAGGCCCTGGGAAACATGGAGGCCCTCAGGAAACCCACCAAAAACCGGAGCATAAAGTTAAAGAAAGTGAACTCCCAGGAAATACACATGCTCCCAATCAAAAAACAACGGCTGGCCACCTTTTTTCCAAGAAAGTAAATAATGGCTTTTTAAAATTTTTATGATTATAATATGGGGAAAGGTGCATTGGTTTTATAAAAAGGCATTTAAAACAAATTATCTTTGTTAATTATTTTGGGGAGTAGCTGGGAACCAGGAAAGCAAATTGGCTCTAGAGGCCCTGTAAGCTAGGATCATTTTCTTTTTTAATTTTTGACTTTTCACAAATGAGTAAATAAGAGCAACCTATTTTTCAAGCAGATTGCACATTTTTTGCAGCTTTAATGGAATATTGGGTGAATCAGAGGGGGTTAAAAAAGCTATTTTCATTGCCACAAAGTGCTTTGATGATGTAATACCTAATAAAGGGTAGGATGAATATTTCACAATAAATGTTCATTTGCACTAATTGGTTGCAGTATTCTATCATTTATAAAATTTGCATGCCTGAACTGGCATGGTTTTGCCAAAACTGTCACTTGTAAAGCACTGAAAGTTATCCATGTTTAGAGACCAAAAAGTTCTTCAGACATGCTGGACAGAGAAGAATCATACTGGCCTCTGCCCTCAGAAAAGGAGGATTAGGAGTATGTATGACTTTGAGCAATTTATTTCCCCTTCTGGCCCCTTTCTTCATTTGTAAAAATGTGGCAGAGGGAGGTGAGTTCCAAGTACCCATGGCCCCCTCTAGTTCACAGAGACCCTGGATGTGCAGAATTCGGTCTGAAACCCTCCATAGACTAAGACAGACAAGATGTCTCTAAAGGCATATTTACCTGCCTCCTCTCCTCCCTCTCCCAAAATTTAGCTGAAAGCACTTTCTTTTCAAGGGCAGCAGGAGCATTGTTCTGAATGAGTAATAATCCAGGAAGTCAAAAATATTACCGAAGGCAACTCAGAACAAGAGGAAAATCCAGTGGATTAGGAGGTGTCTCATAAAAGTTCCCAGCCCTGGGTAGAGATGTTTGGGAGTGGGCTTGGGGAGGGAAGAGAAAGCCATTCCAGCGACTGGGGGTGATCATGCCCTCCAGGGAACATCTGGCAGTGCCTGGACACACTTTGGGTTGCCACGGCTGAGGGAGGGGTGCCCCTGGCATCGGGTGGGCAGAGAGTGATCCAACCCCATGTCCACAGCGCCGAAGCCGAGAACCCACGCTTAAAGCATTTCTCAATGGACAGAAGTGACACACCTGGAAGAAGAGACCAGCGCGAAGTCATCCACACCAACAAGGAACTGTGAGTGTACATTTACAATAGACCTGCTAGGCGGCACAGCACACTTGGGTCTGAAGCTGTGCTGGTGAGGGATGATTCCAGCATGCCTGCTTTTAAACTTACAGCACTTTCTTTCACTTCTTGCAATTAGTATGTATCCAGCTGTTACTGCGAATATGGACAGGAGGGGAAGCAGTTGTGAGACTGTTCTTTATTACCAGACCCTCCGTGTCTAGGGTTACAGTTTTAGCTGGTCCTGTACCATACCCCTATAGTGGGTTTTCTTTTTCCTGTTTTCGCCTGTGCTGTTAAAATGTCTCTTTCAAAGTGTGACACAATGGGAAGTAACCAAGTGGTTGTTTCTCCTGAAGCTAACTAGTCCCATTCTCTTACACCAGCCAGACTCCATCCTTTCCGCTTCAACATGGGGCGATCTTTTTCCATTCTTACACCCATTGTGGGTTTCTAGCCATGTTTCCCGAGCATGGCGTGTGTAGTTCAGTTTCAAATACCACCAACACAAATGTGCCTAGGGACTAGCAGTTCCCATTCACCTGCTGTCTTCTCACCACGTTTGTGGTTCTTTCTGCTGCCCCCGCAGTGCTAGGCAGCCTTTGCACCAGCCAGCAAGGGTCCCTGTTTTCACAGTGTACTGGGGAAAGCTGCTGCTTATCTGGCTTTGAGGAAACAGAATTCTCACTCTGCACTTTAGAAGCAAGTGCTTAAACCTGAAGGATAGCTAGGTGGAAAGGAAGGCATTTGTAACCTGCGATCACATTATAAACATCAGTCTACAAATTTCCCTTTGCGATATCTGGAGATGCCCTTTTCTCTTCCAATGTCAGCTCTGATTGGGTGAGAAAGGCTGACTCCACTGCCATCTGTGGGTGTTGACCCAGCATGAGGCCATCCCCCAGCCCTGGAACCGGCCTCTGCTCCTCACCCCAGCCGTGCCTATCCATTGGCCTTGCCAGTCATCACTGGGTCTTGGTAGAGAGGCCTGTGTGGTGGAGACTGGCTGTCGGGTTGGGAGACTTGCTCACTGAGATCTGTGAAGGTTGAACACAGAGCTGTTGTGTTGGGACCAGGGCTGCACTGCAGGGGCAGTGACACCCTCTACCTGCCCCTCTTCCCAGCCTTTGGTGGAAACCAAAATCTACTTTGCTCTGGAATTAGAAGGGAAAAGGGCCTGCTGCTGTGGCCAGAATGAGCCTAAGGTTCCCTGGAGGGACAACTGTCTCCAGCTACCCTTCTTCCAGATTTCAGTCCTGCAGGATTTCCATCAGGTTTTTTCTCATGACTTAACTTCCCATCTCTTCTCAAAAAAAAAAAAATGTTTTAGCCAACTAGCCTAAAGAACAGCTTTTCAGAGTCTTTTAGGAAATATGATTAGTCCCCAGGAATGTTGATATTTGCTCAGACTTGTCAATATGGCGTCAGTTGGCTTCAGTTCAGAAATGATAAAAAATTGGAACACGTTACTAAGATTCATATTTGAGGGTAGTGATCCTCCTGGTAAAGTAAAAACTAGATGATCTAGAAGAAAGGAAGAAAGAGTTAAAGATGATACAGTTACTATCCTAACCAGGGAAGTCCTTGACAGTGAATAGGAAACACTAAAGTGGGGTCAAACATTTGTTTCAATTCAAAGGCAAAACTTACACACTTTAAGCATGGAAAACAAACAAAAAAAAAACATGTCTGCAATGGTTAAAAACTCCAAGAAGAAGGAAGAGAGGAAGGGAGGAAGGAGGAAGGGATGGGAGGAAGGAGGAAAGATGAAGGTGGCCGATTACTGAGAGAGCATGTCAGTATAGTCATTATCTTTATAAATAGCCTAATTAATAAAGTGGGAAAGGATTTAGATTTCATTTTACAAGTGAGAAAATCGAGACTCCGAAGAGTTTTCTGCTTCCAGTTTTTAAGCATCAACAACTCAAAAATATGTACTTTGCAATGATTCTTAAATATTGAGTTTGAAGCCTGATGAACCCACAGGAATTTGGATCCTTTGGGGGCAAAAACCAGTATGAATTAGTGAAGAGTCTGAATTACAGCTTTTTTTTTTCAATTATTTTCAAGACCATTCCAGTTAACTGGAACGCCCAGAGCACTTGGCACAACGGTAAAGGGGAGATTTCAAGCTGAAGTGTATGGATGCCAAGCCTCTAACAGTCACACTCAAAAGCTGCTAAGCTGAAAACTTTAACAGCAGGGGAAAAAAGCATTAGAGGTCATTCTGGCCGACTTTACTCCTCATTAAATAAAAAAGGCAATTTTCCAGAACAGCTCACTACCACCAGGTCAAATAACTGACCTCCCACATCAGTGAAACAAAATAGGGTATATTTGAAGCCTTTAGGGTGCCATTTTAATAAATTGAGATTCTATTTTAATTAACATATTGGTTATTTTATAGTAAGTAGTATATGTGAGTGCTTGAAAGAACTAGTTCCAAAATATTGTAAATAATCCATCTGCAACTGTTATTAAGCCAGGGGATTTCTAAGCAAAGTGAGATTTTAGCTATTCTCTGCCAAAATTATGAATAAATTCAAGTTAAAGGAGATGAACTGTTGAGGTTTACTATATTAACCCAACTCATAGGTTATTTTCCATCCAACTCTATAGAGGCTCAAATGAAAGTGTAGCCTTGTGCTGCTGATAACGATGGTAAAGGCCACCTGGATCCTGTCCTCCCTCTGCTAAATCATTTTTTAAAACATAAGGTTTGATAACCCAGTCAATTAGTAAGAATGTGATGAGCCCCTTTACATTGATAGCACCATGCTGTTAGTCCCAAATGGTGTCAGGAATTCAGTTTTATTTATAACTCTTCAAATAAGGGACGTGAAGAGTGTTTTCAATGCAGAAACTTTCATTAGGACTCATTTCAAGCCATATTAAGAAGTAGCACAACGAACAGACCAAATTCTTTGAGAGCAGGGGCTGAATCTTACTTATCTCGAGATTTCTCCAACTCAATACCATTGGCATCTGGGACTGAAGGGTTCTGTATTGGGGGACTGTCCTGTGCCCTGTAGGATGTTGAGTAGCATCCCTGGTCTCTATCCACGAGGCACCCAGAGTACCCCTCCCATTGCCCCAACTGTGACAACAAAAATGTCTCCACACGTTGGCAAGAGTCCTCTGGGGGCAAAGTCACCCCTGGTTGAGAACCACTACTTTTTTTCTAGGATCTAACACCTGGCCCACAGCAGGAACTCAAAAATTCTTTGAAGAATGAATTTAATCAAGAAACAATCAGAAAGAGATCTGTAGCTCTGATCTCTGGTCCCTCATATTTCCTGGTTTACTACCTCAAGGCTGATCTGACCAGGAAACTTTACTGGGAAAGTCCATTCATCCATCCAAAGGGCCATCACTCATCCAGCATGTTACAGCGTCCTCCTGAAGCTTCTCCCTTGTCACCGGGGTTCAGCAACACTACTCCCCCTCACAAAAAGGGCAGGCCCTTGCTCAGCCAGTCCTGGAGGGATGCCTCACCCCTTTACCGACACCACGAAGCAGGAAGGACCCGTTATTCACAACTCGCCCTGTGATGGCCGTTCATCAGTCTTATTTCCAGGGGCAGCATAACCCAGGAATTCACCAACATTGCCAGGAAGCTCAGTGTGTCTTTTTTCCCTCATGCTTTACCTAAATCCTTCTTGCTGTAATTGAGCCAGTTTTTTGTTTGTCCTCAATGGAAACAAAGGCCAAACCTTCTCCTTTGAGCAGTTTCCTATTTAAACACCAGATCTTTTCACAGCCTCCTTCCTTTCAGTTCAAAAGCCCCCTTTCCTCTCACACTCTCTGAGATCCTCTTTATACTCCTTTTGTCATCACGATTGTTCTTTCTACAATTTTCCATCTACCTCATAGAGTCAAGAACTCCAAGTAGTTGGTGAAAATGTTCTAAAATTGATTGTGGTGATGACTGTACAACTCTGTGAATATGCTAAAAAAAAAAACATAGAATTGTGCACTTTTAATGGTTGGATTGTATGGCATGTGAATTATATCTCAATAAAGCTGTTATCTTTTTAAAAACAATAAAAGAACCCCAGATAGAAATTGGGAACTGACTGTGGGTTCCAGCAAAGCCTCCTAAAATGAATAGTTACTGCCCACCTTTGATCAGTTACATCCCTGTGCCTACCACCCTTGATATGCCTGCGATACATCCTCACTCCCCTTTGAACCCCACTCAGCTGCCTTTCTCGGTTTTTCTTTACGGTCAAAACATTGCTTGGAACATCATCTGCCATGTCTCATTTCTTAGAATCTAGAATCCCTTCCTCTAGGTGCTTTGTTGTGAGCAGGCCTTCCCAGTCCTGTAGTTTGGTCCTCACCATCTGTCTACCCAGGTTCAAAGTATATTTGGCCACAGGCCTCTTAATTCAGAGGAAATCACATGTAAAAGACCTGTATATGAAAGAATCACAGGGACTTCCCTGGTGGCTCAGTGGATCAGAATCTGCCTGCCAATGCAGGGGACACAGGTTTGATCCCTGATTCAAGAAAATCCCATATGCCGTGGAGCAACTAAGCCAGTGCTCCACCATAAGAGAAGCCACCACAACAAGAAGCCGACGCACCACAACGAAGGGTAGCCCCTGCTCACTGCAACTAGAGAAAGCCCGCCCAAAGCAGCAAAGACCTAGTGCAGCCCAAAACAAAATAAATACTTTTTTCTTTTTTAAAATTTTATTTATTATTATTATTATTATTATTATTTTTACTTTACAATATTGTATTGGTTTTGCCACACATCTTTAAAAAAAGGATCAGAGAGCAGCAGCTGTGCTGGTCTGGGGTCCCCCTGGTCCTGCAGGAGCTGCCCGCAGGGCAGAGGAAAGCTGCTAAGTGATGGGGCACCCTGCATGCCCAGCACAGCAGCCTCTTCTCCATTAAGGACTCGAGATACCGGGGTGTGTGCCTTCTACTGCTTCTTCGTATGACCCATCCAGGAGCAGGAGGGACATCGAGGCCACATAGGGTCTAACAACCTCTGAACTCAGAATTCTGGGACCAGGTTCTCACCCATCACTCCCTCCCCTGGAAGGGGAGCTGGATCCCAGGCCAGAGAAACAGGATCCAAGTGCCATCCTCCAAGAACAAAAACTCAGCCCCTGATTACAGGATGTCAGCAGGTGTCAGTCCCCAGCATGGCCACGCGATGGCATTGGAGACAAGCAAAATGCCCCCGGGCATTCAGTCTTCCTGGAGGCCAGGCCAGCACTTGGAGTCAACAGCTTTTTGTCAGCAAGTTGTTGTTGTTGTTGTTTTTTTTTCATGCAGCTTTATGATTTCAAGTGCTGCATGAATGGAAACCAGCTAACAAGGTCTTGCCTAGCAGAAGCCCTTGGGGGAACTCGTCTTAACACAGGGATAACATTATTTGTAAAGAGGGTATCAACCTTTTGTAAGTGAATGGTGCTCCTCTGGTACTTGAGCGTGGATGTGAACAGTCTGTTTTCTTTGTGTGGCTGAGGAATGCCACTTGCAGGCGGTGGGCGAGCCAGAGAAGGGAGGGCTAATTCTTTAAGCTCCGAGACTTTACTGCAAGTGTTTTCAATGGGAATCTTTTCAAAATGCATCAAGTGTCTGGCAGAGGAAGCCCCATCTTGACTCCGTCATTGTCCTGGCCTTGGGGGCTGGAAGGCCATGATGCCGTCCAGACCCTCCAGGGAAACGGGGGCCCTCTGTCTCCCAACAGTGTGGCTCTCCTGTTTCCCCAGTGCTCCCTCCACACTGGTGCCGCTCTTCTTTTCCATTAAAAAAAGCTCTTCCAATTGTGTCCCTTCTCACAGCGTGCAGGACAGCAGGGCACGCACGGACCATGGGCGCTGGCCGGCTGGCTTCATCCACAAGCTGACGGACACCATGAAACGGCCCCCAGCCTCCAGGCAAGTGTCTCCTCACCGCCCGGCCGGGCCCAGCCCCAGGGGCACCTCCGGGCAGGTCTTCCCCAGCTCCTTTCCTCGCAGGCTTCTCTGAGAACGACTGCAGGGGGTTAACACTGCAGGGAAGCCTTCTCCGGTCTTCCCGAGCAAGTCTCAGGCCCTTAGGCCGCAAGCCTCCTGAGACAGGCTTGCAACAGAATCGTGATCACTGGGTTCTCAGCTTCTGGCCTCCATGACTGTTTAGTGAACTGGAACACAGCATACCTTCTTTCCGTTCCCACTGATCACTTGGTGGCTACACTGGTTCCTGCTCTGGGCTTGGCCAGGGTCAGGCCCTCCTGCTTTGGGCCTGTTCTGGATGTTAGTTCTGGACACTATAGGTTTTACACACCACTTGCAGCCTACCTGTCCTATTTGTTTGCTCTTTAGACCCTTCGCTTGTCACCATGAAGGTTAAAATCCAGCAGAGCCCACTTGAGACAGCGTAAATTTCCAAATTAATGACATTTTAGTGAATGTTTTACTGAAGCTCCTTCCTCCCTCTCCCTCTTCGTCCCTTCCTCTCTTTATTTCCCTTAAAAAAAAAAAAAAACTCCCAGAAGTCCTGCTCCTGTTGGATTTTACAAGTGATAGCACTTATCCGAGGAGCTCTGGTTGCCTCTTGAGCTTCCTCTTCCTGACCCTTCAGAGGTGTGGGATGCTCTTACCCTGCTCTTTCTCCTTAGCTTTCTGGGCACATCTCTCTCTGCAACCTCTTGCCTCTCTCCTTGCTCCCTCCTCACAATGCTCCCGACGCCCCTTTTCTTTCTCCTCCTCCCTCCATCACAGGCTCCGTCCCAGGCCCACAGCTCCCATTCCCATGCTATGGGGACCACATCCACTCTCCCAGTTGTGTCCAGTACCTTTGTTGTGTTTATTCCTCCCTGTCTCTAGGCCAGCCCTGACTTTTCCCTCCCTCTGTCCTTTTCTCATCATCCCCCTGCTCCCTGTCTTTCTCTCTTCAAAGACCCAAGGTCCAGCCCGCCATCTTCACAGGGTGCTCACACAGGCATCTCAGATTCATCACCCCTAAAACTGAAACTCAGCTTCTCCCTGCATCGCCCCTGGCCCAGATCCCACCGCACAACCTATGCTCTGCTGCCGCCCCCTCCCTCGTTGCCCTCCACGACTCCTCCCTCTCCTTTGCCTCCTTGATGTTTTTCTAATCCATCATTCTTTTCCTCTACGCTTCCTGTGCTTCACTCAACCCACATCATCCTTTGCCTAAACTTTTGGAATGTCCACAAAACTGGGGGGGTCTGTGCCTCTATCTTTAGCCCCCTAATCTCTCTTCTAGACTTTCACCAGAATAGTTTTGGTAAAAAAACATTCTGCTGCCTAAAAGCGTTTGCTCTTAGATGTACCCTCATATCCCACAGAGGCCTCCCACACCAGGCACAAGCCTCTGTAGTTCTACCCTTGAGTACCCTGACGCTCCTTTCCCACCTTTTCACTCTGCCTAATCCTTTAAGATTTAACTCCAAACACCACCTCCTCCAGATGACTTTCCATGACTGCTCCTGCATAAGCTAAGAGCCGTCTGCCAGCCCACAGTGACGTGCATGCTTCTATCATCTTGTCCGCCTAATTCCAGAGAAAGCGGGTCTCCATCCACCCCACTACACCACAAGTTCCTCTAGGCCCAAGGTCAAGGCCCCTGCATCTCATACACCTAGCACAGTGCTTGGTATTTAGGGAACCCATAACAAAGACACACAACACAAGCACACACACAACAATTGTGTGTGGACTGAACTGAACCCACAGGGAAAGAACAGCGTGCCCTTCTTAACCAGATCAGTATGGCCTGTGGAAATCCAGACAGAATGTATGAAATCTATCATTCACTTTGCCAAAAAAAAAGATGTACTGATTGATTCTCTCAAATCATATGGTTCACTATGCTTCAAAAGAAGGTGGAATCTTTTAGAAATATACTTAGACCATAAAGCAAGCCATAGTCGAAAATCTCTTCAGAGGTGTACAGAGAAAATGTTTTGGCATTCACCTCCTCGGAGTTTGAGGATTTACTTATAAGTTACAGGCATAATGCATAGATTATAAAACCGTTGCAAAAATCAAAATTTTGAGAGAATGAAACAAATATAAGGAGGTTTAATATATTCTTTCCATGCCCCAATTCATCATCTTATGTACCCTCCTCAGTTATAATAAAATGAGAAAATTCTAAATCTTTCTACTGAATGAACGAAACTTTCAATCCAGGCATCACTTTAACTTAAAATGTGGAAAACCCTCAAGCACAAGATGCTTCTGTAGCAGCACTAGGAACAGTTGGGGTCACTACATCTAAGCAAGGGGATGGCTGCGGAGCCCGGGCAGAGCTGGAAGCGCTAGCTTTAGAGCTACAGAGTCCGAGTTCAGTTCCCACCTCCACTGTCCTGTAACTGCGACTTTGGGCAGGTCACTTAACCTCTCTGCCCCTGATCTGTAGAGCGTGAGGAATACGATATGTGCAATCACTCGAGCTAGAACATTTGGGCCACCTAGGACAGAGTGCTCAATAAATGAGTTCCTTTTATACTTATTTACAGAGAGTAACGGAGAGCACAGCCATCAAGGATCATGGAAATGCCTGACTTGACAAAGCCTCTCAAGGCAACTGACATTTTTAGTTTCCCCTCTGCTCCACAGAGGTGGGTCTCTAGCCAGGCACTTTCATGTCTTCCTCCAGAATACATAAGTGTCATCTCATTGTCCTTCCTCTGGGTCTGGGAGCGGGGTTGATCACTTGGCCTAAGCAGGAAATGGACTAGTTAGAAAAGGAGAAAAAGAGACATAGGCAGGGAGGGAAGATCTCAAGGGCAAGACTGGCCACAAAAGCAGTGGTTCCTATTCTTAAGCATCACTCTGCTTTGGATTCCTCATCTGTAAAACCATGACTTGTTGCCTTTTGGGGATTGACGACAGAAGGGCCACCATTCCCTTCCTCTCCCACAACGGATGCCCCGCCCCCCCACCCCGCGCAGCAGGGCACAAGGACAGGCCACATCCCGAGGCCTCCACCCAGGCCTGGGGCCCACTGAAGCCAGGGGAACGGAAACTTCCCCCAGGTCAACATACAGAGCTGTACTCCCTTTTATCAGCCCCTTTCTATAAATGTCTGATGTCTCAGAGAAAACTTTTATTTGAGTTAGAAATATAACTTTGCTTTATAAGAGATAACAGAAGTTCCTGTTTTCAAGGAAAGAGTTTTCTCGAGCCTTTAAACCCAGTCTAGCTGGGCAACCTCTCAGGAGCCCAGACATTAGACACACTGGGGGCATCTGTCATTGAAATAACTACCCTAAAGGGTTTGTGAGGTGAGGATAGAAAAGGTATCCCTTGCTCACCCCGTGTAAGAGCCACTGATCTCTTCATCACAGGAAGAGGAGCCTGCTCTCGGCAGCAAAGGAACTGTCAAAAAGTCAGGACCAAGGCTGCTTTCTCTGAGGGCCTGCCACGGAGAAGCTACCCCCGACCCCCACCCCCATCCCCCCACCCACTCCGCATCCCCGCACCCACTCCCCACCCCATCCCCCCACCCTCCCTCACCCCTGCTCCCGCCCCGCCCCCTGCGCCAGAGCGGGCACAGCGCCCTCTGCCGGCAGCCAAGGCAACAACACGGGGCCTCCATGCATAGTGGCCCTGACACAGGCACCTCGCTAGTGACCCAGGTCCTCTGGAGGAAGCTGGTCTGGGGGCATCTCAGGACATCCGTGGGAAGGATCCAGACTGAAAATCCTCGAGGGCCCAGGTTTTCAGGAAGGAGCCTCCTCACCGTTTAGTGACAGAAAACTGTGTTCCGGCAAAGCCAGGGAGAGAGACTTGAGGACCCAGGCCTTTCTAGCGTTCCCTACAGGCGACAATACCAGATGAGAGCACTGCCCGCTGCACAGTGCGTGGAGCTGAAGACCTCAACGTTTGCCGGGGTGAGAAAAATCGAGCCGGGAAAGGTTGGCGGGGCTCTTGGGAGGCAACAGAGAGGGGGATGGAAAGCAGGGACCCCAAGGGAGCTGGCAGAGCAAGCTGGGGAGCACGGGGCCGCTCCAGCCACTGCTCCCAGGGGAGGGCGGCCGAGGCATTGCTCACTGTCTTCACTCGCGTTCGCAAACTGGGCTGTGCCCTCCAACGCCAGGAGAGCTGTAACAACTCCTGGGGGGCGTGGCTCTGCCCTCCATGCAGTGCTGGCACCGGCTCCTTGCCCAGCTTCTGTTCTCTTTGTAAAGATAGGAAAAGTTGGTTCTCTATGTCTGCCTCTCTATTCCTGCCTGCACCTAGGCTCATCAATACCGTTTTTTCTAGATTCCATATATATATGTTAATCTACTAGTTTTCCTGACTTCACTCTGTATGACAGCCTCTCCACTCCTGGGCATATACCCTGAGAAAACCTTAATTCAAAACGACACATGTACCTCAGTGTTCATTACAGCACTATTTACAATAGCCTGAACCTGGAAGCAACCTGACTCAGCTGTATATATGTACCCCATTTTCGTTACCGTTCATCATTTGATGGACGTCTAGGTTGCTTCCATGTTCAGGCTATTGTAAATAGTGCTGTAATGAACACTGAGGTACATGTGTCTTTTTGAATTGAGGTTTTCTCAGGGTATATGCCCAGGAGTGGAATTGCTGGGTCACATGGTAGTTCCATTTTTTAGTTTCTTAAGGAATTTCAGTAGTGTTCTGCATAGTGACTGTATCAATTTACATTCCCACCAATACTATAGGAGGGTTCCCTTTTCTCCATACCCTTTCCAGCATTTATTGTTTGCAGATTCTTTGATGATGGCCATTCTGACTGGTGTGAGATGATACCTCATTGTAGTTTTGATTTGCATTTCTCTAATAATGAGTAATGTTCAGCATCTTTTCAAGTGTTTATTAGCCATCTGTATGTCTTCTTTGGAGAAATGTCTGTTTAGGTCTTTTGCCCATTTTTTGATGGGTTGTTTGTTTATTTTGGAGATTAATCCTTTGTCAGTTGCTTCATTTGCAAATATTTTCTCCCATCATGAGGGTTGTCTTTTCGCTTTATCAGTTTCCTTTGAGAAGGAGAGGGTGAGACAAATTAGAGAGTACCACTGACATATACACACGACCATGTGTAAAACAGCTAGCTAGTGGGAAGCTTTGGTGTCACACAGGGAGCTCAGCTCTGTGATGACCTAGAGGGTAGGATAGAGGAGACAGAGGCTCAAGAAGGAGGGGGCATATATGTACTTGTAGCTGATTCATGTTGTTGCACAGCAGAAGCCAACACAACAGTGTAGAGCAATTATCCTCCAATTAAAAAATAAATAAATGAAATTAAAGACGGGAAAAGGCCTGGGAGAGGCACAGAACACCGCTTCCAGTGGTGGTGAAACGGATCCCATTAGCCCATTAAGGCCGAAATGGGGATGGAGTGTGTGAAAGAGACTGTGGGGGAAGATGGGGCTACGCTAGGGGCTGAGAATAGAAAAGACACTCCAGAGAGGACACGGAGGGAAATAAACCCAATCCCTCTCTACTGCTGTGTGACCTACACTTTGTTGATGGCATCGGGCGAGATAAGTGGGACAACAGCTTGTCTACCTCCCTGGCCAAGCCTGGGCCTGGGACCCTGGTGGCTCTGGGGAGCACCCTCTCACCCCCAGGTGGCAGCCGTCCAAAGACAGAGGACTCGGGGCCTCTCCTCACCTGCCTTCTTTGTGGTGGTGACACGAGTCCCACGTGGCTTCCTGGCCATGGTGCCTGGCTCCTGGGCTCCTGGGTGCCTGGGTGAGGTGGGGAGATCCGTCTGCACCCCATTGCCCTCTTGTGCTGGGAAGCGGCCGCAGCATACGTGGCGTTCCCCATGGGCCCAGAACTTTCTTTTCCTGAGCCTGGAACCTACATTGCCAGCTGTCAAGGCTTCTGGGTGCCTTCCTGGCTTCTTCCCCGGCCCGAAAGCTCTTCTGAGACCCCTGCCAAAAGCTGGGCCTCCCAGACCTCGGCGATCTGGAAAGGAACCGCTAATTTCACTTGAAAGAGAAAGGTGGTTGTGCTGGACTGTTTGTGGGCAGTGCTGAACTCAGCAAACAACTCGGGCGTCTCTCAGAGGGACACCTCCTCCTCTGAGAAGAGCTCAGAAAAAGGCAGAATGAAACTGCTGGAGTCGCCCCCAAGGACATAACGTGGACGGGGGTGCCTCGGAGGCTCTGTGTAGTGCGGACGATCTATGGGTTTTGTTTGCTGAGACTCCCTGCCCCCACTGGCTGCCAGGATCATCCGTCCACAATGTAGGTCTGCTAGTGTGACCCCTGCCCCATTTATAGTCTTTTAATTCCCACGCACAGTTCTTGAGATTCATGTGAAACTGACATATGGGCCCCCCTATTCCAAGTTCATAATGACACCCCAACACCCATTCCTATTTCAGTCTCTCTCAATACTTTGTGGTTTCCCCAGTGCCTGAAGATGTCCTAGCCTGGCAATGACCTGGAATGCAGGGAAGCTTGTCCTTTAAGTGTGGCTCAAAGTGCCTCAGTGGTCAGCTGAGCTTGTGTGAGGATGATGGATTTGAACCTGAACCAGGATGAGCGGAGGGGATGCTCCCTGGCAGAGCCTAATTCTTAAAAATGTGGGATCGGCTCTACCTCACAGAGAAATAATGGGTCAGTCAAGATCCCAAGTTCCTGGGCCAAAGAGCTAGCTACGATCTTAACGTTGGTGGTACATAGGTCCAGTGAGACCTGCAGGTACATTTTGTTTGGCCTCATATTTTCAAATCCTTAAGCCTCCTTTTTAAAATCGGGAGATTTCACATTAAACTCTGCTTTTCTACTTGCTTTGAAAAAACTGGAAGAACTGTAACATAAGACTCACAGTCTTGCATGGCAACAGTTGGGCTCCAGTCTGAGACAGTTCCTTCCAGTCACCTGTGCACACCTTCTCCCAGTTAGGCCACCAGCCTGGCCCAGCCCCAAAGCATGTCTGCAATCGTTTTAGCTTGAAAAAAATTCTTAAAACTTTGTGGTGGAAGCCATGTTATATGTTCACAGAATCTTCTATTTTCTTCTTCCTCTTCTTGTTAAAACCACTCTAACCAACTCTCTTGCACTTAAGCAGGGCTGTGTAACTAGTTCTACCAGGGGGTTCCAAGTAGAAGTGCCACATGTCAGCTCCGGGCAACAAAAAGATTCTTGGAGGCCATGTGTTACATGGGCAGAGTCACAAAAGAAGCGGTAGCTCTCGGGACTTCCCTGGCTTAGACTCCGCTTCTGCTGCAGGGGATGCGGGTTCCACATGCTGCATGGCAAGGCCAAAAAAAGAAAGAAAAACAAACGATGTGTCTCTGGAGAATCAGACTTTGCCTGGGAGAAAAGCAAAACCATTGAGATTTCAGGGTTTGTTTGTTAAGAAACAAAGCACAGTTTATCCTGACTGATGTAAGTGCAGTGACCAAAATCACATCTTATTAATCAGGCAGTTTGCTTATTACATGATAATAAAGCATAAAATCCTTTGCACTCTGGTCATGAGTGTATCCATTTAACAGAGACTGTTAACACTGGCAATGTCTGGAATGGAACTCGATGCTGAGCAGCGCCGTCCCCCATCCTGGTCAGGTCCTGTTCATAGTTCCCCTGATGGCGGGATCGGGTTAGGAAGGCGCAGCATTGACTAACTCAAGCATTTCAGGAAGGGATTATATCAGGACGCTCTTTTTCTGACCAGTCATTCCTTACATTCCTGTACTTTTTCTAATAGCGGTGTTGCTATTGATTTTGCCAGCATCCATGCTAACTTCTGTCATTTTTATACAAAAATTAATAAAGCCAGATGCACCATTGGAAACCAGTAAGCATCACTTAATGAACACTTCTAAATGGTGATACTCCTATGCTGACTGTACATTACAGAGCAATTTTCCATATAGAAATGAGATGTATACTCACATGTGTGAAAAGCAAGCAACAACAGACTTTTTTAAAGGAAGAAAAAGAAAAGAAGAAATCAATCCACATGGTACATAACTTCTCCGTTAAGCATGTGCTGTACCTCCCTCTTCCTGGGAGTTGACCTCATTCAGTCACAAACAAACATGGAAAGACAAGTGAAAATAAGACCCAGGCACTCATCAGAGAGATCTAAAAATAACTACTGGAGCAGGTTGCACATATCAAATGTTGCATGCACCACGAAGAAACTTTGCATACTATCTTTTTAAAGAAAGAGCAGTCACTCGTTCAGAATCTCACTGGAACTTTGGACAAAGATTTCCACAATTCAGATTTGAGAGATCAGGACTTTCAGCAGAATACTGCATGAATGTAGGATCATAGAAGGGAATCGTTAATTTTTTAATAACCTTTTGATTTAAAACAGTTTTTTTTTTTTCCCTTTTGGGGCCACGTTGTGTGACATGTGGGATCTTAGTTCCTAGATCAGGGATCAAACCCATGCCCCTGCCATTGAGAACACAGACTCTTAACCACTGGACCCCCAAGGAAGTCCCTAGAACCATTTTAATGTACAGAAAAGTTGCTAAGAGAGTAGAGAGAGTACCCACACCCATTTCCCCTCATTGTTAATATCTTACATTATGGTACATTTGCCACAACTAATGAATCAATATTGGGTATGTTATTATTAACTAAAGCCTACACTGTATTCACACTTCCTCACTTTTCACCTTTTTTCTCTTCCAGGATCCCATAGTATGTTTACTCATCCTTTCTCCTTGGGCTCCTCTAGAGTGTGATCGTTTCTCAGACTTTGCTTGTTTTTGATCAGCTTGGCAGTTTGGAGGAGGGACTGATCAGGTATTTTGCAGAATGTTCCCCAATTGGGATTTGTTTGATGATTTTCCTCATGATGAAACTGGGCTCATGGATTTGGGGGAGGAAAACCACAGAGATAAGGGGCCATTCTCGTCCTGTCCTATTAAGAGTACATATTATGAACAGAACTTCTCACTGTTGATGTTGACCTTGATCATCTGGCTGAGAGTGTTTGTCAGGCCTCTTTCCTGGACAGTTCCTCTTTTCCACCTTTCTGTATTGTCCTCTTTGGAAGGAAGCACATACTTCTTTGCACAGCACACACTTAAGAAATGGGGAGTAACGCTCTACCTCCTTGGGGGTGTCTACATAACTTGGGATTCTTTTGCACAGATTTGTCTGCCCTCTCCTGTTTCTTTATGTAGTCAATCACTGACAGTAGTATGCTGCTGCTGCTGCTAAGTCGCTTCAGTTGTGTCCGACTCTGTGCGATCCCATGGACGGCAGCCTACCAGGCTCCCCCATCCCTGGGATTCTCCAGGCAAGAGTACTGGAGTGGGTTGCCATTGCCTTCTCCAGACATTAGTATGGACTGAGGGATATTTGTTATCCTTTGGATTATGAGCCAATACTACTTTGTTTTGCTGCTCGAACCATTCCAGACTTGGCCACTGGAAGCTCTCTCAGTTGGCTCCTGTGTCCCTTGGACATACCTCATCATTGTTCTTTTGGGGAGCACATCCTTCTGACACTGCAAGATACTCAAGAGTCAACTCGGGTATTCCCTGTCCCAGTCCTAGAATCGGTCCTTTTTCCAAGGAGCCCTGGTTCCTCTCAGTACAGAATGCTGTTAGAAATGAATAATCTTTAAAGTGTCATAATGGTATGGTACTTTTAAAAAGTTTATCTTTTAGATATACATGTGTGTGAAAGTTGCTCAGTTGTGTGCAACTCTTTGCGACCCCATGGACTATATAGACCATGGAATTCTCCAGGCCAGAATACTGGAGTGGGTAACCTTCCCTTCTCCAGGGGATGTTCCCAACCCAGGGTTCAAACCCAGGTCTCCCACATTGCAGGTGGATTCTTTACCAGCTGAGCCACAAAACGACCTATTCGATTTGCTTCAAAAGAACATGGAAATGGGAGATGTGAATGGGAGTGTGGATGAAACAGGATAGGTCGTGAGCTGATAAACACTGGAGCTGGGTGGTGTCCCTTCAATACTCCTATGTTCACATGCACTTGAAATGTACCTTAATACAGCTGTTTTTTTTTTTTTTTTTTAACAAAGGAGTAAACTTGACAGGGTTAATATTTGCTCATTGAATCAGGTATTTAATAGGAGCTATCAACAGCGAGCACAACTTTGACTTTCTATATTTATATTTTTAAATGCTAATTCCTAAGCATGAAATAGGTGGCTCCTAAATAGCAGAGAAAAATATAAGCTGGGCTCGATAAAAATGGCACCTCCAGCAACTGGTTTGCAGACATAAAAGTTGTCAGTAGGACATGGGGCAGCTTTGTTACACTTGTTTTTAAGTGTTTACAGCTCATAGTTACGTCTTTAAATCCTAAACATGCACACACACACACACTTGGTTTGTGTCTATGACAAATTGTTCAGTATATTCATAAAGAGTAGGGATTTTTTTTTTCAATTCTATGAGGCCAAAATCTCTGGGCCTGTCTTTGCCTGGAGAGTCCTCTGGATCAGCCATCTCCCACTACCATTCAAAACGTATCTGAGCTGCTCTATGGTGATAGCAGGGAGCCACACTGCATTAATGAAGTACAAGCATCAATAAAAATTGTTTTATAGTAACCTGGGAGATGTACTGGAAAGAGCCATGATTTTTAAGAATATTTGCTTCTGTGTTCTTCCTTTTTTTATTTAACCAACATCCAAGTACCTAGTATGTGGAAACAGTATGCTAAATCCTGGGAATACAATAATAAATAAGTGGATAAGCCCCGGAAGTGCTTACAGGAAAGAAATTTAGCATTTTTGAAGTGGCATCTGGCAGCAAAACTCAGGAAATAACAGATTGGGGGGCCCAGACAAGAGAGAGTTGGGAAAGGCAGGATGCGGGGGACCAGATGACCTCAGGGATACAGGGGGCTATGGGCAATGAGGAGCTGAGGCCAACAGTGGCAGTCACTGTTCAGTGCCCGGATGCAGCAGTGGGCGAGGTGCTGTTCACAGCGCAGGGACTGGAGAGGCGCACATCCGCAAGGGAAAATGGGAGACGATTCTGGTGTGATGAGATGCCTGTGGACTTGCAGATGGAGACATTTGTAGACAGGAACATACCCAGGCCTCGAACTCCAGGACAAAGTTTAGCAAAGAAGCTGTGACTAGAAAGGTAGGGGTGCTTATTTTTCTTGTTAGCATTTGAAAAGTATTTCATTAAGATCTAAATTTTACGCTCCAGCTCGTTGCCTGTACTAACTTTGTTACCTGTATTTCAGAGTCTTCTGTGCAGCTTAGTGTATGCTCATTCTGTGAAAGCTCCATGGATTCTTGTTAACAGTGAATCTGCTTTCTAAATCTAATGCCTATCAATAATGCCTTTTTAGTTATACCAGTACCTCCCCTTTAATTTTGTCTTTTAATTTTATTTCAGTCAAAGACTGAAAGACACAATAAAGTCTTTTTTTTTTTCCTATTGCAGTTCCATTAATATGGTCTTTCTGGGTTTGCTTTTCACTTTTGATTCTGTGTAATTGCTTCTACACAGGTTCACAATCTGTCATCCCTGTACTGGAACCGCTTACAAACATAAGGACTCCTGATGCATTGATTGCTTTTTGCCTGTAATTCTACCTTGCAGGGAGGCCTACTTTTTGTTTATTTGCAGATCAGTTTCTGTCCAGCCCTTTATTTTTTAGTGTCTAAAGCAAAGGACACCATAGGTAAAAGCACGTAATTGTTAAGATCCATCCTTGAATCTTTTTACTATGGGTGTGCGTTTACTCTATTTATACATAATATTAAATTAAGTTGGTTTCCTGACACATGCTATGGTTTTTTCTTAAGGTTTTGCTGTTTCTGCCTCCCACTGAATGGCACTGTGTTACTTCCTTTTATCTTCCACAGTGATGTAAACATGATATGGCCTGTGTTTTTGTAATTAAACAATTTTTATAAAAGTCATACACTATAGACAAATCAGAAAGCAAAGATAAGCAAAATGAAAAGAAACATATTCAGAATCCTACTTACCCATAGATGCCCCCCGTAAACATGTTTGTATTTCTCTTCCCAAATGTCTTCCAAGAGGATAAGCACATCTGTACACACACACACCGGAATCTTCTAGAGATGTCATGCTTCTCATGGCTACTTCACCTTTGCCTCCTTTTGTTCACTCATCAATTACCCAAATACATGTTTTTTTTGGGGGGGGGGTTTCCCTGGTGGCTCAGTGGTAAAGAATCTGCCTGCAATGCAGGAGACGTAGGTTTGATCCCTGGGTCAGGAAGATCCCCTGGAGGAGGGCGTGGCAACCCACTCCAGTTCTCTTGCCTGGAGAATCCCATGAACAGAGGAGCCTGGTGGATTGCAGTCTCTAGAGTTGCACAGTCAGACATGACAGAAGTGACTCAGCAGCAGCAGTATTTTCTAATGCTGTCCTCCCAGACAGGCAGGAAGCAGTCTAAGGTCAGGGATCTCACCTATTTTGTTTATTCTTAAATGCCAAGCTGCCTGCCAATCATTTAGTGCCTTTCTGGGGGCACTTTCTCCTAACTCCAGTTTTAAAAACACATTAAAACACACACACAAACTTTCCCAACATTTGCTCCTAGCAGGGCTCTTCTCAGCTCAGGTTCCATGTACTGTGCTGTATCTGTGACCCATAGCAGGCATGCACCATAGCTCCGTGGATAGCATAGTCTCCTCAGCTTCTTTCCCAATGGTTTGCTGGGTGGGGGGTTAGAATTGATATCACTGAAGGAAAAAGCAACAGGTAGAGCTTGGCCAAGCCATGAATGACCATACTTCATGGGGAGCAGGGTATATTGACAAAATTAAACCCTGAGGGGCTTTTGCTTATGTTTATAAGTGTTCTGAGGCTGATCCAGGGAATGGGGAGGGCCCCAGGGTAGGGGGTTTTCCTGGTGGCTCAGATGGTAAAGAATCTGCCTGCAATGCTGGAGACCCCGGTTCGATCCCTGGGTCGAGGAGGGCATGGCAACCCACTCCCGTATTCTTGGCTGGAGAATTCCATGGACAGAGGAGCCTGGCAGGCTACAGTCCATAGGGTCACAGAGAGTCGGACACGGCTAAGTGACTAAAACACACACACACACACACACACACACACACACACACACACACACACACCAGGGTAGGGAGGACACACAAACCTTGGCGGACAGTTTGCTTCCTCTCTTTCACAATGTGACATTTCCCATTTTTTCCAGCAGCTTGATGGAATTGAACCTTTTGAATTGAACCATTTTCTTTTCCCCTTAAGTCTTAAAGTTCTCCCCTCAGTGCTGACAGCACCCCT
Source organism: Ovis aries (assembly GCF_016772045.2). Classification (NCBI taxonomy): domain Eukaryota; kingdom Metazoa; phylum Chordata; class Mammalia; order Artiodactyla; family Bovidae; genus Ovis; species Ovis aries. The sequence goes on along the minus strand of NC_056080.1, from coordinate 15,992,843 downwards.
AAAGCCAGAGAAGGTGGCCCCATAACACCTGAGTTGCCTCTAAGCACACCAGGGGGAGTGGGCAAGCTTGTCCTGAGGACGTCCTCATTGTGGAGAGCTGCTTTCAGGGTTCAAGTTCACCAAGCTGTTGGACAAAACAGGGAAAACATCAGGAATCCTCAACCTAGGAGGGCTTATAAATATAAGCAAGTCCCAGCATCACACTGTAAATACCGCCCCAGAAACTTAAAACTACTTCATTTACTCAGCCAACTGTGACTACAGTTCCTTATGTAGTTTGCAAATGAAGCGCTTTCCCTCTCATAATCACTGTTCCTAGTCGTGATGTTTAATTTCTGATATTATTACAGAAGGGCATGGCCTTTTCATGCTTAGAGAGGATCTGTATCATCAGGCCACCCAAAATGGCTGTTGTGTTGCTCTCTGTACATCCCCTGCTTGGACGGTGCCTGCTGCATCTGATCTTTAGGTCAAACATCTCCACCTGATAGCTTATCAAAGGGGAGGTGAGGGACATGCCCCTCAGCTGGTTTCCATGGTAACTGATGAGCCAACCTGATGTCAGTTTCGGCTGTAACCCAGACCCTCCCTCTCTCTGGAGGAGCGTCGCGTAGCCTGCTGCCATGTTCTGCCCACTGTCTGTTGCTGCGCATGCAGGTGGTTGTTCCAGGACCTTGCTTCAGACAGGTACGCTCCCCCAGCCGTTAAACCATGTCTCTGTCGCTGACTCCGGGCCATTTCTTTGGTCTTGAAGCTGGGCAAGTGCAGGCCTTGTAGGCCTGTGGAGTGCAGCCCAATTGGCAGAGCCGCCACGAGACCAGGCAAATGCCCATGAGCACCGAGATGTTGGGAAATAAGGACGGGGGAATGGAAAGTTGCCAGGCGTCACCTAGCTTGGGGCCTGAAAATTTCAGGGGTGATTCTGAAAGTTACGGGGTGTCACCTAGCTTGTGGGGCCTGAAAGTTCCAGATGGTAAAGAATCTGCCTGCGATCTGCCTGATAGTTGCAGGGGAAATCTTGGGGTGGCCGTTCAGTAGCATGTGGGGCCCTGGGGTGGCTGTCCTTGATGAATGAGAGGCCAAGAGGGTACTGAGGACTCATAGACACCCCAAGGCCACAGCAGAGATATTGGCATCATTATGGTGGGAAAATAAAGTGGCTGCAGCTGTGGGCTGGCAGGTGCACACAGCTTTATATTGAGAAAGGCCGTGGAGACTGAGCTAATAGCTGAGGTGAAGGTCAACTTGAATGCTGATTCTTGTTCCTCTGAAAGTGAAGCACATGCATGTAAGTGATATGTATTATTGTATATTACTGTTATTTGCTTATACTGATTTGGCTTTTTAGAAACTGAAAAAAAAAAAATCCCTGAAAGTGTCCAAGATGGGATTCTTTTGACTTTCTAAAACTGGTTTTTCCATATGCCCTCAGAGGAAGTTAGCTTTCTAGAAGGAATCGGTGTTTCTCTTCCTGTGACTTTGCAATATATGTGATCTACCTGGGCTCTCTGGAACTATAATCATCTATGATCCCAGAGTGAAGAGAAAAAAAAGAGGACTTTTAATTTTAAGAATTATTTTTATCTTTTATTGTTTTAATTGATGTATAGTTGATTTACAATGTATTAGTTTCAGGTGTATAGCAAACTGACTGAGGTATACATAAATCTATTCTTTTTCAGGTTCTTTTTCATTAGTTTATTTACAAGATATTGAATATAGTTCCTTGTGCTATACAGTAGGACCTTGTTGTTCATCTGCTTTATATATAGTAGCTTGGGTCTGTTAATCCCAAACTCCTAATATATCCCACCTCCCCTTTCTCCTTTGGTTGCTATAAATGTTTTCTATGTCTGAGAGCCTCTTTGTTTTATAAATAAGTTCACTTGTGTCATTTTTATGGATTCCACTTAAAAGTGATATCATATGATATTTGTCTTTCTCTGACTTATTTCACCTAGTATGACGATCACTAGGTCCGTCTATATTGCTGCAGGTGGCATTATTTCACTCAAAAAGGTATTTTTACATTTTAGCAGGAAAACTGAGATCTCTTTCTCTATATAGATAATTGTATGCCTATGCCTACCTTTTAAAGTGTCTCAGTCTCCAAATGGCATTGCCAAGATGGGTTCATAGACGGACTGTTTAATTGGTGTAAAAGAAATTTAACATTTGTGTAAATTCTCAGAAATATAAAAGACTGGCTTAAATAAATTTCAGGTTCATGTGGCCTGAGAAATACTCAGTACTTACTGAATATCTAGTATTGAAGCTAGCTAGCTTAAGCTTGTTAGTTTGATTAATATAGACCTGTCTTTAGAGTCATCAGTGGTATACTTTTTAAAAAATAATTTGATTTGGCTGTGCTGGGTTTTGTTGCTGCACAAGCTTTTCTCTGGTTGTGGCAAATGAGCTGCTTATTGCTATGGCTTCTCCTGTTGCAGAGCACAGGCTCTAGAATGTTTGGGCTTCAGTAGCTGCAGTAGCAGAGAAGGTGACGGCCCCCCACTCCAGTACTCTTGCCTGGAAAACTCCATGGACAGAGGAGCCTGGTGGGCCGCAGTCCATGGGGTCGCTAAGCGTTGGACACGACTGAGAGACTTCCCTTTCACTTTTCACTTTCATGCATTGGAGAAGGAAATGGCAACCCACTCCAGTGTTCTTGCCTGGAGAATCCCAGGGATGGGGGAGCCTGGTAGGCTGCCGTCTATGGGGTCGCACAGAGTCGGACACGACTGAAGTGACTTAGCAGCAGCAGCAGCTGCTGTATGTGGGCTCAGAAATTGCAGCTCACAGGCTCCAGAGCGCTGGTTCAATAGTTGTGGCCCATGGGCTTAGATGCTCCATGGCATGTGAATCTTCCCAGACCAGGGATTGAACCCATGTCTCCTGCATTGGCAGGTAAATTCTTTACCACTGAGTCAACAGGGAAGCCCATCAGTGCTAACACTTCTGTTGTACCTAAGTTTAGTGAAAGTGAAGTCGCTCAGTTGTGTCTGACTTTGCGACCCCATGGACTGTAGCCTACCAGGCTCCTCCATCCATGGGATTTTCTAGGCAAGAATACTGGAGTGGGTTACCATTTCCTTCTCCAGATCTTCCCGACCCAGGGTTTGAACCCGGGTCTCCCAGGTTGTAGGCAGATGCTTTACCATCTGAGCCACCAGGGAAGTCTCTGTACCTAAGTTTACTAGAGAGTAAATAACACCTTATTACATCTGTTGAAAATTTTTCAGCAAGGAAAATAACAATATGATGAAAGTTTAAGTAAACATAAGTGAGATAAAACTTTTAGGTAAATGCTATAGTAATAAATATGTTTTGGGAATGAGAGAGTTAATTCTTAGGTAGGTTGATAAGAAGTCTGGGGCCCTCCAGGAGAAAGGGATCCAGGAATCTTGAGGAGAAAAAGGACAAACTTTTTCTTAAACTCTGAGTTGTTATGACAACAATCTTGAAAACTAACTTTCTTTAAGCCCAGAGCAAATGATTACACAGAAAACAACTCATCTTGCTCAATGTTTTTCTTTAAACTCTGTACTAATGATTATATAACAACAACAGACCTAACAGAAGCAGAAGATATTAAGAAGAGGTAGCAAGAATACATGGAAGAACTGTACAAAAAAGATCTTCACGACCCAGATAATCATGATGGTGTGATCACTCACCTAGAGCCAGACATTCTGGAATGTGAAGCCAAGTGGGCCTTAGGAAGCATCACTACGAGCAAAGCTAATGGAGGTGATGGAATTCCAGTTGAGCTGTTTCAAATCCTGAAAGATGATGCTGTGAAAGTGCTGCACTCAATATGCCAGCAAATTTGGAAAACTCAGCAGTGGCCACAGGACTGAAAAAGGTCAGTTTTCATTCCAATTCCAAAGAAAGGAAATGCAAAAGAATGCTCAAACTACCACACAATTGCACTCATCTCACATACTAGTAAAGTAATGCTCAGAATTCTCCAAGCCAGGCTTCAGCAATACGTGAACCGTGAACTCCCTGATGTTCAAGCTAGTTTTAGAAAAGGCAGAGGAACCAGAGATCAAATTGCCAACATCCGCTGGATCATGGAAAAAGCAAGAGAGTTCCAGAAAAACATCTATTTCTGCTTTATTGACTATCCCAAAGCCTTTGACTGTGTGGATCACAATAAACTGTGGAAAATTCTGAAAGAGATGGGAATACCGGACCATCTAACCTGCCTCTTGAGAAATCTGTATGCAGGTCAGGAAGCAACAGTTAGAACTGGACATGGAACAACAGACTGGTTCCAAATAGGAAAAGGAGTACATCAAGGCTGTATATTGTCACCCTGCTTATTTAACTTCTATGCAGAGTACATCATGAGAAACGCTGGACTGGAAGAAACACAAGCTGGGATCAAGATTGCCAGGAGAAATATCAATAACCTCAGATATGCAGATGACACCACCCTTATGGCAGAAAGTGAAGAGGAGCTAAAAAGCCTCTTGATGAAAGTGAAAGAGGAGAGTGAAAAAGTTGGCTTAAAGCTCAACATTCAGAAAACAAAGATCATGGCATCCGGTCCCATCACTTCATGGGAAATAGATGGGGAAACAATGGAAACAGTGTCAGACTTTATTTTTTTGGGCTCCAAAATCACTGCAGATGGTGACTGCAGCCACGAAATTAAAAGACGCTTACTCCTTGGAAGAAAAGTTATGACCAACCTAGATAGTATATTCAAAAGCAGAGACATTACTTTGCCGACTAAGGTCTATCTAGTCAAGGCTATGGTTTTTTCTGTGGTCATGTATGGATGTGAGAGTTGGACTGTGAAGAAGGCTGAGTGCCAAAGAATTGATGCTTCTGAAGTGTGGTGTTGGAGAAGACTCTTGAGAGTCGCTTGGGCTGCAAGGAGATCCAACCAGTCCATTCTGAAGGAGATCAACCCTGGGATTTCTTTGGAAGGAATGATGCAAAAGCTGAAACTCCAGTACTTTGGCCACCTCATGCAAAGAGTTGACTCATTGGAAAAGACTCCGATGCTAGGAGGGATTGGGGGCAGGAGGAGAAGGGGACGACCGAGAATGAGATGGCTGGATGGCATCATGGACTCGATGGACGTGAGTCTGAGTGAACTCCGGGAGTTGGTGATGGACAGGGAGGCCTGGCGTGCTGCGATTCATGGGGTCGCAAAGAGTCGGACACGACTGAGCAACTGAACTGATCTTGTTCAAGGACATGTTTCTCCTTAATAGGAACCTTCTGACTAATCTTACGTGGGAGTGGGTCTGGTAAGACCTTTCTTTAGTTGGTTCTAATCTTGTTAATTTAAGATATATGTCGTGGGAGTGGGTCTGGTAAAAGTATATAAGGCCTTGAGAAGACTAGCGAGTGGGGTCACTCTCCGCCCCCCCTTCTGATGTCCATGTCAGAAGCTTTTTCTGTCCCTTTTATACTCTAATAAAACTCTGCTATACAAAAGCTCTTGAGTGATCAAGTTTGGTCCCTGGTCCTGAAGCTAAATCTTCTTCTTTGGAGATCACGAATCTGACATCGTTCACTGTCAGCTATCAGGAATGTCTATCTAAAATAGTCTTTCCAACAAATACTGTATGTGTGTTAGTCACTCAGTTGTGTCCAACTGTTTGCAACTCCATGGACTGTAGCCCACTGGGCTCCTCTGTCCATGGAATTCTCCAGGCAGGAATACTGGAGAGGGCTGCCATGCCCTTCTCCAGGGGATCTTTCTGACCTGGGGATCAAACCCAGGTCTCCCACATTGCAGGCACATTCTTTACCATTTGAGCTCGCAAATATATGGTTCAGAATGGGGGTACACACGCATACCCGTGGCCGATTCATGCTGATGTATGGCAAAAACCATCACAATATTGTAATTATCCTCCAATTAAAATAAATAATTAAAAAAAACAGTCTTTCCAGATTTTGGTAACTTGATACTAAACCAAGTTAAATGAAGAGAATTCATTCATTACCTGCATCATTTCAAATAGGATAAAATAGTGGAACATTAATTGCTGGGTGGGTCTAAGTTTACCTACCTTTGCTTTCTTAGAGGAAGATGAGAGCATAAGTTTTCCAATCAGTAAATGTTGGTATGATGAACAGTTCACAGTTACTTGCTTCTTGATTTTCGCCAGTGATTAACGTTGCAAGGGTTAAGATTATCATTGGTTATAATTCTAGTTATCATAACCAAGTTTCTTTAGTGATTACATTATAATCAGGTGTCTGTGCCTTTTAAAGTCTTTTGTTATTTATAGGCAGTTATTTTACTCTGATGCTTTTGCAAAAATGCTTCATTTTCAAGATGATATACATAGGAAGCCCTTTTTGACAAATGCAGGTCTCTGATAAGTTTCAGATCATACAGCTGAAGTGGGTCAGATAGTGAAAAATCCTAATGGAAAACTTGAGGCTTCATAAAAAGTTATCAAATAGTTACTGTGTGAAGTGGTGAATATGGTTATAATTTTTATGGGTTTTGCCTATAATATTACTGGTTTTGATCTGTGTTTTCCAGATATAGGGATGCCTTTCCCCTCAAGTTATTTGTGACTTAAAGCACTTTAGTAAACTATACCTGTGGGTAGAATTGAAACATTTTCTGTCTCTCTGCCTGGTCCCTCCAGACACTGGAAACTCGTGGGTGCTGAGCAGCCTTAGCAGGTGAATGGGATTCCTGCTGGCATGTGCAGGAATCACGTTTTAGGGATTCTGTAGAAGCGTGAAACCCACTGAAGCACAGCCTGATGGCAAGCCTTTGGTATGTCTTTCCTGGCCTTGAGAGGCCTTTTGGGAATTTGGTCTGAGATGAATCCTGAGGATTTCCACCACAGCCACTTTGGAGGAGCCTATGTGGTCAGCTGGTCAGGTGGCCATTCCATGAACAAATACGTTTCATGAAGATGAGGGTACTTGAAGTCTGTATTTACGAAAGTTACTGTGTTAGCCATACTTTTGCCTTGATATTCAGAATGGAAAGAGAATTCTCTAGTGAGGCTGTCACAAAGTATAATGATTCATGACATGCATCCCTGGTGGCTTTAAGTCTTTAAGCAAGTAAAATCAAATCTGAGGCTTTGACATTAACAGCTGTAATTATTAAACTTTATTATATTTAAAATCTAAAAACTGTAAAACACAGTGCTTATACAAACACCTGAGGACTGTTCAAGTGGGCACAGCATCTTCACATAAACAGTTTGAAAGAAGACCAAGTTGAAATCTGAATCTTCTAACACAAAAGGACTAACATAGATGAAAATGTCCTTTAAACCATATATGCCCAGTAAATAGTTACATTTGCTTATAAGATACACTTCGTTTTCTAAAAAGATAATGTATATTCTTACCCCTGGTGAACATCTTATTGGCATTTATAACAAATGGCGAGTAAAATCAGCACCATTTCTCATAGCTTATTAACATTACACTGAATATTATACAACATAATGATGTAATAAATAAAATAACAATGAACGTTTCACCTGAAGGTTCTAATTTTTAAAGTAAAGTTCAAATCAGAATTAATGTACTTGTCCAAAGTGTAGTAAGATAAATGGCTTAGAAAGGAAATTAACTAGAAACATTGCACAAGATAGAACTTCCCTGTAAGGAAACCCTGAAGTGTGAGCTGAGAGGTACCAGTGAGACCAAACAATTTCTATGTTTTAAACACAAACAATTTGTGTTTTAAGGAATTAAAAAACTCACTATATATAGAGATGGTCTTTAGCTCAGTGGGAGTATAAAGTGCCTTTTTAAATTAAGAATTTAATTGTGTGTATACTTCAGATACAGAATAAAATATAAACAGAAAACAGTATCCATATGAGGAATGAAGAGACAATAAAACACATCTTTAAAAAACTCAGACACAGGCATCTTCATGGAGAAATGGGAGCAATGAATGCCTAGTTAAATGTCCAAGTTTAGACAAAATATGGAAGTTGTAAAATAACATGTATTTAGTTGAAAAGAATATAGTCAGACTCAATCCAAACCACCCTTGTAGTGTAATATCTCTTGAATGAAATGATTATCTATGTGATAATTTTTTTTAAAAAACTGGTAAGAATGCACAGAGTCGGACATGACTGAAACGACTTAGCAGCAGCAGCAGCAGCAGCAGCAGCAGCAGCAGCAGCAACAATGCCTCATGAAATCTTAAAAGGCTGCTTTTTTCCTTCAAATAGGGACAGATAAAACATACAGTGAAAAAATAACAGGAAAATAATTTATGTGGCTATTCCCTTTTGGGAAACTGGTAGAACATAAACAGAACATTGCAGTAATAGACATAAAATATTTGAGAAAAACAGGATACCTATAGTTGCAACTTTAAATTTTCTTCTAAGGAAAACGTCACATGGATTTCTTTAGAAAGCTTGTCACTGCCTGCTATTTTGCCCTTTGGGATTTGGCTGCTTTGGTTTTACATATAAACATTAACCAAAATCAAACGGTGTTTCTGTTTCCTGCATGAAGTATATCTGTAAACTATACAATGAAAATAATGAAAAGAACAAACAACCGTTTGACTATGCTAGCACTAACACATTAAATGGCTTCTAAAGAAGTAGACTGGACCATCCCGGGTTCTGCTATTTTGGATACACCATATCTTAAAGGAACCTTCTACACAACAAAAACTTCTAAGGGCAGAGCAGAGATGGTATTGGTCTCCCCAGAATTAAGTCCAGTCTAACCTACACGTGGTTTATAAATTGGAGATATATCTTCTTCCTTTAAGCCTGTCGATGTAGTGGCACAACTTCAAGGCTGTCCCCACCTTAAGCCCCATGAACTTTATCATCATGTCACTCCTGAGCAGTAGCAGAGCTTTCCCATCAATGCCCTACAGAGCAAAGGAAATTGAAATAATTAATAAAGCATTCATATTGAATCAGAATAGTTTCTCCTTTCTATATAAGAACATGTAACACAATTAGAGAGCAGCTCATTCCAGCTATATAGTCTCTGAATCTGCAACTGATTGATGGAAACTATCAAAAATCTAATTTGTACAGTGAAGCATCACTTAATCACTTGTAGATTTGCTTCAAATTTTAAGAAAAAGGAAATTTAACTGAATATCTTAAAAATGTCCTAAGCATCAAGCTACCTAATTTTAAATACCTTGTGTTAAACAAAATACTGCATAACTATGACAAAAAGAATAAAAACTTAATGAATCATAAAAATGAATTTCAGACGGTCATTGACTTTCTTAGAAGGGCTGGAGCATGAGTATCTCAGTTATTAGAGTGCTATACAGTGCTGCCTTAACACTGAGGTAATCAGTTGTCTGAAGCTAATTAGATGCTGAAAACTAATGACTGATTTTCTTACCATATTGAAAATGGTACATCATATATGTGGGCACTAATTTTATTCATTAGGAAACACTACAAAAATATTACTTGACAGTCACAAGCCATCCTCCTAGTAAAAAAGAATTAATTGGCCAAGTGATGCTGCTGAAGCATATTATTTGGTTTTTATGAGAAGGCAATGGCACCCCACTCCAGTGGGGAAATCCTATGGATGGAGGAGCCTGGTGGGCTACAGTCCATGGGGTCATGAAGAGTCGGACATGACTGAGCAACTTCACTTTCACTTTCCTGCACTGGAGAAGGCAATGGCACCCCACTCCAGTACTCTTGCCTGGAAAATCCCATGGATGGAGGAGCCTGGTGGGCTGCAGTCCATGGGGTCGCTAGGAGTCGGACATGACTGAGCGACTTCACTTTCCCTTTTCACTTTCATGCATTGGAGAAGGCAATGGCAACCCATTCCAGTGTTCTTGCCTGGAGAACCCTAGGGACGGCGGAGCCTGGTGGGCTGCCGTCTATGGGGTCACACAGAGTCAGACGCAACTGATGCAACTTAGCAGCAGCAGTTTAAAAATAAAACTGTGCTGAATCATTTATCACTGGCTGAAGGGACCTGAAGTCCTTCACAGTACTGCTTTTGTCAGGTATTCCATATACTTTCTAGTAAGTAAAAGTAGAAATTAAAGAAATTAGAACTTAAAAAATTTAGCCCATGATGTTACTTTGTAAACGGCATGAGAGTATCAGCATCCTAAATCGTCAGTAATCATATAAGGTCAACAGGACAGAGTCAAATGGAATCAGTTTCTGGGTTCATCGGGAATCATAACAAGTAGGACACTGTATTACAACAGTGGTCACTCCCTCCTACTCACAATCCCGGGGCCAGGCAGGGAGCAGGTGGGGAGGAGGATCTTTGTAGCTGGTCTTACAAAGGAGAAGACACCTGAGAGTGGCCATGCTGAATCATCTTCTCTTGAGAACTTGGAAGACTTGTAGTATGTTAGGGACTTGGGTGCCCATTTAAAGCACAGATCCAGCCTCTACCCTTTAAGGATCTGACTTTGCACAAAGTGAACTCTCTCAAATGTGGAAAAATCAGTTGATAGGGTTCCCCCACCATCCATAGTAAACAGTAACCAACTGAAGGGTCTGCAAAGAGAGAATTCAAAGTTGTTAAGGCAGAAAAACCAGATCAAAAGATACATTACATGGTCCCTGAAGAGGTCAACCAGGGGATCAAGTGTCTGAGGATCTACATCTTGCAGAAACATGATCACTTCATCCACGGACCAGGTTGAGGGGTCCTCAGGGAAGCTTTCTTTGAAGAAATCCGGGTTATTTCTAACTGGTGAAGTTGGAGCTTCAAAGAGGGAGGGGAAAAAGACAAATCATACTTGACCTGATATTATCCTGAAAGAAGAGATGTTAAGTAGGGAGTAATTGTATCATTCCTGGAACATTCTGTGAAGTACCCCAGCATGGATCCAGAACTTCAAGGTAAAATGTAATGAAAGCCTAAAGATGACCTGAAGCTAGCTACCCAAGAATGTCCCATGTGAGTGAGTAAGTGAAGTCACTCAGTCGTGTCCAACTCTTTGCGACCTCATGGACTATAGCCTACCACGCTCCTCCATCCATGGGATTCTCCAGGCAAGAGTACTAGAGTGGGTTGCTGTCCCATGTGACCTCCTCCAAACAACAAAAGCAAGTTCAGAAGGTAACTTAGAGTTTCAAAGATCATAAAACAGACTGAGCAACCCAAGGGCTCTTTGGCCACAGGCAAATAGAGCAAAAAGACCTGTAACTTATGTTGAATTAGGTTAATCTAAACCAGGCTACTGCTCTCTTCCTTTAAGAATTTCAATGAATTTCTCTCAATTTCTGTCCTCTTGGTCTCTCCAGATGAGGTTTATTTTACTAGCTAATTTCAGTGGAAATTTCCAGAATTTATAGTTCTAAAGTTGCTTAAATTTATTAATTTTAATTAACAAATTTCAATAACTTCCATTATCTTTGAGAAGCACATGAGTTCTCTTACCAAACCTCTACCATGGCTTTAAAATTCCTGTCTCTCAAGGCTTAAATGCTTATCTGAATTTTGCAGAAAACATTATTTTGTGCTTAGCTAGGTCAAAAGTGACTTTAACATTACACTGAATATCTCTTTCAAGTTTCATTGCATAGTAATAGATATTTTGGTTGGAGGTTTATATTTAAAAAATAAATAACTGAGACATGAAACAATGTAAGTGCTCATACCTCAAGAAGTTTTAGCTGTGCTATAAAATAAAAATGAGAAAGTGCTAGTTGCTTAGTCATGTCCAACTCTTTGTGACCCCACAGACTGTGGCCCACCAGGCTCCTCTGTCCATGGGATTCTCCAGGCAAGATTACTGGAATGGATTGCCATTCCCGTCTCCAGCGGATCTTCCCAACCCAGGGATGCAACCCAGGTCTCCTGCATTGAAAGCAGACTCTTTACTGCCTGTGCCACCAGGGAAGCCCAGGCCGTAAACTAAGTTGTACTCAAATTTCTTTGTGTTCAGACAAGTACTCAGTTATTCAGCCAGAGTGCTCCACTCCTTAAAGTTAGTGTGTTGTAATGGAGGTGGGTTGTGTAATTCATCAGGAAGATTTGTTTCTCTAACCAAAGATGTCAACACAAATTTGACCTCTGTGTGAATGAACCTAAAGTGTACCTTTCCTTTTCTGTCATCTGGGGTCTAGCCATTTTAGGAACACGTGATTGTTTACACAGGGAAAGGGTCAAGAAAAATAAGATGAAAAAACTCACAGTGCGATCATTATGAGTATTAATGTAGAGGGAGTGTCAGTTGACTGGCATAGTGCGGGCACATTAGAGACACTCAAGTGTTAGTCATCGTTAAGAGTATCACCCCAAACTAGTACTCAAGATGAGAAAAAAATAGCTTCCACAAGCTTGCATCCAAGTGCTAAGGAGTATAGGGTAAATAATGCTACCTGGAACAGGTGTCAGTTCATACTCACCATAAGCGCTCGGAGTGTAGGGAGGCGAGGTATTATGCCTGGAGGGCTGGGGATCAAATAAAGGTGGATAGGTCACAACGTCAGGGGTAGGTATTGGTTCAGGTCCCATCTGGGGCAGTATGGCTGCAGGTGGAGTTACAGTGGCCTGGTTCACTGGGAAGGAGCTGTTGGTGCTGTGGGCCTGTGGGCTGCTGCAGTAAGAAGGGCCCTGCATGGGTTCCTTCTGCTCGTATTCGTATGGCTCATAGGGTTGTGTGAAGATGGAGGGGATTCCTGGGCTCTGGTTGCGATCTGGCTCCTGATCCTGGAAGGATGACTCCTGATCCTGGAAGGATGACTCCTGCTCCCGCTCTGGGGACTTCTGGGACTCAATAGATGTTCCCAAAGTGTTGCTCTGGGAATCATCATCCCGCCTGCTTGTTGGTATAGTGGGGCTATAACTTTCAGTTAAAGATAATGAAGAGGGACAGTCCCTTCTCTTCCTTTTCTGGCTTTTGCTCTTTCTAGAATGCAGGTAATTATGACTTTTATATCTATTTCCATGTAGTTTCTGAAATGACACAAACCCAGCACAAATTAACCGCGAGTAAAAGAAAAAGGACATATATAGTAAATACACTGATGGTTACTTTCTATGGAAGATTGCTTTATATTATTAAAGATAAGCGCTCTATTCCTCTTCACCCCTACATTTGAATCGCATTTTATATATTATGGTTTCAAATATAAAAATACCCATTGTCATACATATCTCAACCCTAAACATCAGCATTTTTCCAGCAGAGGTTTAGTCTCCCATCTGCTGCTATAGTAAGTACAGATCAGCCTTACTCCTCTTTAAGAGTTATTAGTTCTCTCTCACTTCTAATTGGCATCTTTAGAACCCAGAGGTTTATTTATTATAGCTGTGAAAATATTTTTGTAACACTTACATGACTTTGCCACACTGACTTCACACGTGAACGGGAACGGTAAATTTTTGAAACTTTTCCATGAATAATATCAAATTTCTTATCCAGGTCTTGAATAGCATCATAGATGGCCTATTATAGTACAAACTGTTATTAATTTCTACTTCAAAAGAAAAGTAACATAAAAAATACCATTAAGCCAACCTTTGACTGCCAGAGCAAAGAAAATTCTCAAGCCATCAGAAATTTCTTGTTTCCCACTTAATGCCTGGTTATTGGTGATCCAGGGCCGAGCTGGCTGAGATTAAAGCACCTCAACCTCCTACTCAACTACTCCATATCATACAGGCATTTGAAGTAGCTTGAATACTGGAAAGTAAATGTACCACAATTCCTATAAGCTATCACATTTATGCTGGAGTCATTTTACATCAAGGAAGGTGATAGTTTAGGAAAGAAATTTTAAAATCTGCTAAAAGGCAAAAGAGCCTCTTTCCATAATGATGGGATAAACTAATAGGCAGTGAAGGGTCCACTCTGGAAGGAACAGTGAACCAAATACAACAGATGTGACCTTTGGCATCAGCATATTTTATTTATTTATTTTTGGCCATGTGGCATGTGAGATCCTAGCTCCCTGACCAGGGATTGAACCCTGCACTGGAAGTGTAGTCAACCACTGAACCCCCAGGGAAGTCCCCAGATTAAAGTCATGCAATTAACAATTAACTTTATAAAATGTTTAAGTACATATGCCAATCGGGTATGTAACTGATAAAACCTGAGAATTCTTGAAATACATAGAAATTTCATTTGGGCAAAAATACACTTAAAAGGCCAGAACCATTACATCATTCATTCAACTAAACATTTATTGAGAGCTTACCACCTGCCAGAACTGCTTTGCTAGATGCTGGGAATGTGGACATTAGAAAAAATAAAAAAGAACAGAACCAGCTCCTGCCCTAAGGAACTCCCATTTTAGCTGGAGAAAGACAAGTAAAGAGACTAGGTAAATAGAGTGATTAGCAGCCGGGAGCAATTGATTTAAGTGCCAGAGGCAAGAGCACCATCTAGTAGCTTGTTGGAATTGCTACATCTCCCACCCCAGATCTACTGAATTGGGAGGTCTGAGCGCGAGAGCAGCGACCTGTGTTTCCACAAGCCCTCTAGGTGATTCTGACATGATCAAGTGTGAGACCTGCTGGCTCTTAGCACAGGCTTGAGGGGAACACAGTGGGGTTCAAGTTACTTCTCTGCTATTCAATTTCCTTATTAATAGAATCAGGATGAAAATATCTCTTAGTTCTCACAAGGACAAAGCAATGTGCTACAGTATTACTACTAACATAATAATAATACTGCACAATGGCTAGTCCAGTAGTGTTCAAGCATTATTAACATTATGGCCATAATACAGATAAGAATAAGAAGCTAAGTGTGCACAGAAGGGCAAGACCTAATCTAGGTGGGCAGTTGTGGGCGTTATCTGTGTTAACAGTGAAAAGGTGAGAAGGTGTCCACCAGGTAGAAATGCATGCAAGAGCATACAGGGCAGAAGGAAGAGTATATTGAAAACTACCCAACAAATCAGGAGTATGACATTAACTGATATTAACTACTATACATAAAATAGGTAGGAAACAAGGTTTTACTGTAGAGCACAGGGAATTACACCCCAAATTTATGCTCTACACCTGGAACTAACACAATATTATAAATCAGCTCTACTTCAATAAAAATCAAACCCCCCAAATACCCAAACAGGAAGTCAAATGTTTCCAGAGTGAACATAAATGACATTCAAAGTGCTGGGTTATGAAGGGAAGGAGAGAGGGTTAGGAGGTCAAACAAAGTGATTTTAATAAATAACAGTGGGAGAATGAGTATGTTGAGAGAGACAGAGGCTGAAGGTCCAGGAGAGAGGGGGGTGATGGATGAAAGGAGGTGTCTGAACACAGGGAAAGAGGATCAGATGCAGAAACCAGAGGAAGTGTTAGTGTTAGCCTTATGGGGGAACCCGTTTCCCACTCCCATGGTCAGGAAGGAGGTTGGCAGAGATGGAACTAGGCAGGTTTGTGGGCTGTGAGAAGAATCGGGACTTGGAGGGGATTTCTGCTCCACGCTTCCCCATTTTCCCCATGAAGTAAGCAAGAAGGATTGGGGTTGTATGAGGGTCACTAGTCCCCAGCAGAGGTCCTCCCCTCTGTTTCCCAGCCTGGCTGGGCAGGGCTGGGATTTTACTAAAGGGGACGCTGGGAAGGATAAAAAAGAACAGGTGGAAGTGCTGCCCCATGTGGCCTAGACTGGGAAGGGAAGGCGCTGAAGACAGGAGGGAGCAGGCACAGGAGGAGAAATGGAGAGGATCCCCCAGGGCCCACTGCAGGGCTGTGACTCTGAAAGCTGGGCGTGTCTTATGGGAGATGCTCCATCCCACCACATCTTGCACAATCGTTCAGAAGGTCCTGGCAGAGCCGTATCAACCTCATTCAACCTCATGGATGCTGACGTAAAGCAGGCTGGGCTAGCACTGCTCAAAATCAGAACTCCCTACTTGGCCCCTACGTTCCCGCTCTCTGTACATCCTTCCCCAGAAGACACCACAGTCCCCTTTAAGTGTTCCACTTCTGTTCTCAATAGTGATAATGATAAAGACTCTCATAAATACTTCTTACTTTTCAAAATACGTTAGTTCATTGTATCAAAGTAGTGTTATATGTTAAGAAACATTTATTTGTTATAAATGTTCATTATTGCTAGGGTATGCAGCTCACAAAAGCCTTGATAGTTAGCTACCTCTATCAGTCTCCACCAACATGTCAATTAAAAAAAATCCCCTCAAAACTATGTAAGATGAACTCATTAATAAACAGTGGGCTGTCATTTCATTTCAATTGAAATATCCTGACATACATTTATGGAAAGTGAAGTCATGTCTGACTTTGCGACCCCATGGACCATGACCTACCAGGCTCCTCTGTCCATGGAGTGGGTTGCCATTTCCTTCTCCGAGGGATCTTCCCGAGCCAGTGATAGAACCCAGGTCTCTGGCATTGCAGGCAGATGCTTTACCATTTGGGCCACCAGGGAAGCCCTGACATACATTTAGGTACATACTAAAGTTTATCTATATCAGCCAACTTCCTTTAAAGAATTTGTAGGGGAAATTAATTCAGTATCAAACAGTTTAGATGAAAGAGCTGTAACTACATTTGATCAGTTAAGGGCTTTTACAAAAGGCTATAAAACCTACACACTGCTATTTTGAAACTTTCACCAAAGAAAATTGTTAAAAGATCATAATGAGAGTGATAATCATAAATAATTCAATACAGCAAAATTTCAATTATATACTTTATATGAGATAAAGAGAATTTTAGCTTAGTGTTTTAGAAAACTGCATTTGAGACAGACAGAACTTTTTTTACCTGGCAATAAACAAGGATATCCTGAATTATCTTTTCTTGTTCTTCGTTGTAAGATGTGTCAGATACAGCAGTTTCCTGCTAATAGTTTAAAAATTGAACAGTTAATAATTCTGTGAAATTCAGACTGAACAATGAAAGAATAATATCAACTTATTATTTTAAACCAACTTTTCAAAGAGTTTCAGAGGTCTTAATCTAAACCAGAGACAAAAAAATGTTAATATGAGAATGAAAATATACTCACTGCTGATTAAGAGAGGGAGTAAGGAAAGAATTCATAATATCAGAGGGACTTAAGTTTAGAGTTTTACACTGACAAATAAGTAAAAACTGCTCTGACTTTCCTACTCTGCAAGGGAGAAAAGTGAAATGGTTATTTTGCTCACTGTTTAATGAAAGGAAGTGGACAAATTTAAGAGAGACTAGTATTTTTTGAGTGCGAGTTTAGAGGAAATCTGTAGTTTATGAACAATTGAAATCTTTTTCTTTAAAGTGGTTAAATGCTAATGTATTTGGCAAATGGCAATTAACATTACTTACATTACTGAAATATGCAGTATTTGGTTCATATGCATAAAGAACAGTGTTATCATCATCATAAGCAGGGATTCGTGTTCTTATCTAAGGAAGATTTATTAACAAATTAAAAGGAATGATGATAGAACTTAGAGAAAAATTGAGGACTTACTTCACTTTCAAGAAGCTCCAAAAGGCAACTGGTGATATCAAAGGACCTTTGTCTATTTTCAATACTATGACTACAGGAAAGGATGCACTTTCAAAACTTCTCATTATCACAACCATACATAAGACATCATTTTCCTCCTGTGTACCTTAAGGTAGAAAGTCTAATCTTCTAGTAATTTGGCACCAGAACTGCTATAAAATAAGCACGTTTTCTAAAAGCAACCACAAAGGATCTTCTACATGGCTTTTGATTTTTTTAAAATAATCCGACAGTGCCACTCTGTGGACAAAATAGGAAATACTTAAGCATATATTTTTTATTATTTTCTTCCCCTTCACTGCAAGGCTTGTGGGATCTTGGTTCCCAGACCAGAGATTGAATGTGGACTCTCAGCTGTGAGTGAGATCTCAAGAGTCCTAACCACTGGACTGCCAGGGAATTCCCCACACCTATTTTTCTTGAGAAGTTAATCTCTAAATCACCTAAAACATTTTGGGGAGAAGGAGATAGGGAATAAATAAGTAAATAGATAGTAAACAACCATGATATTCTAAGAGTGTATTCTAAGAATAGATTATGAGCTACAGGAATAATTTTAACCATTTAAAAGTACATGTGTCTGTTTCAAAAGCCATAAACAAGATAATGTGGGACTGGGTTATAGATTAGTACTTAAAATATATATATAGAGAGAGAGATAGACAGACCCCATGTTACCATTGTATACAGGGCCTTATACTTTTCAAAATGCTTTCATATAATTATGTGAAAAGAGTCAGAAAAAATGAATCTTGGTAAATAGTTAAAATTTTAAAACTTGTACACATATGCTCATCATTTAAATACTTTAAACATCACTGTCTGGAACTTGTGAACTGTACATTTACAATCTCTGCATTTTACTGTATGAAATTAAACTCAACTTGGAAAAGAAACAGAACACAATAAAATGAACAAAAGCAGATTTTCAACTTGAAATACAAACCACATCAACTTCACTAGATCCGCTTGACATCTTTTTTTGTGCAACAGAGGAACTCCACTTCCTGACTTGGGCCTAATTATTTTGAAACTTGCTGGAGGATTTATTTGTGAAAATGCTTGAACGTCTAGGACTGGTAAAGCTTACTCCTGAAAAGCAATGCATAAAAATGTTACTTCACACACTTACTGCCTTAGTAAATTTAACATAGGTATATTCTCAGAATGCCAACTCAAGTTGATTTGGAGTCCTGGTTGAATTTTAGAGAGCAACAAAATGAGAATTCTTTCATTAGTGATTTAGGATAAACTTAAAAATTGAAGGGCTTTATTGTTCACATGTAGGAATAAGAATCCAGATCAAACACAGTTACAAATTGTAAAGTGAATGCTTTACAACCTAAAGGCTACAGAGTAAGTGCTGGAAACAAATTAACAGCAGAGCATGAGTTCTAACTGTCTTTGTCAAGGAGTTCAGATGCTTTTTACTCAGGGAGGCTGCAGGCCTCCAGATTTAAGTCAGGGGAGTCCAGCTTGGGCCTCCACCAAGGTGTGGCCTGGGCAGACCACTAAAGACATCAGATCCTCCCCTGCCAGGTGAAAACTGGGCAAAATTACATCTAAGGTCATTTCAGCGCTAAGATTATGATTGCTTCCATAGTTAAAATTTTGTGGTAAACCTAAATAACTGCATGTTAAAAAATAGGGCAACATCTCTTCTAGAATTATGTAGGCTCAGTTATGGTTCAGTCATTCCTCTTAGCAATCAGAAAAGGGTATTGAGTATAATGCTATCATATCATATTTTGTAGCAGATTTGAATGCTGGGAGGGGTGTTCATAAGAGAGCTAATGCCCTTTTATCCATCCTGAGCAGTAATGAGAGGCAGAATGAAGGGAAAAGTAACTCCCCCGTTAGATTGTTGTTTAGTTGCTAAGTCGCATCCTACTCTTTTGCGATCCCACGGATAGAGGAGCCCGCCTGGGCAAGAATACTGGAGTGGGTTGCCATTTCCTTCTCCAGGGGATCTTCCTGACCTGGGGATCAAACCTGTGTCTTCTACTTGGCAGGCAGATTCTTTATCACTGAGCCACCTGGGAAGCCCCCTCAAGTTAGATAAATGCAGTCTACTAATGTAAAATAAATTCAGGTTATTAGATACCTTTAATTTGAGCTGTAACTTCAACCAAATTTTATTTTTCTAAGACTATTTTCTTCTGATTATACAACTAATACAAGTCATGACTACTTGAACTGGGGTTTCATACAAAGGAAGGCTACACAGCACTGAGAATAAACCAACTACTGATACACACAAGGACAAATCTCAGAAATCTCACAACCGCCATGATGAGTAAAACCCAGATGCAGAGACGAATACAATGTTATGAGTTCAAAAAGAGACAAAAGTGAAAGATGCCTTTCTAAATCAGGACCTTTAGATACACCATAGTCGCTTCAACAACGTCTCAGTTCCCCATCTTGCAAATAGGCTATGATTTATTTACCGAGTTCCAAGTCATAGATATTCAAAAGTTACTCCTCAAGTCTTGCTCTTAAAAGAGACACTGCAGAGCAGGATCTGCTCGAATGCACAAAGAATGAGAATAGTGCGTTAAAGTTTCCACTCTAGGGCAGCAGTCCCCAACCTTTTTGGTAGCAGCGAGGGGTTTTGCGGGAGACACTTCTTCCATGGACTAGGGAGGGGGGAATGTAAGTGATGGGAGCAGCTGTAAGTACAGATGAAGCTTTGCTCCCTAGCCTGCTGCTCGCCACCACCATGCAGCCGTGCCACAGGCCAGAGACTAGCACCAGTCTGTAGCCCAGGGGCTGGGGACCCCAGCTCTAGGGAGTATTTCAACAACTTTGTTTTATAGATTTAAATATAGAATTTTTCATTAAATCCAGTTTCACTATAGAACATTTGGACTATGCCACAAGGTACAGATAATACCATCTAACAGATTTTTACTGCTTATTCTGTGCCAGGCAATGTTCTAAGCACTTTATGTTAATTCATTTAGTATTCCTGACAACCCCACAAGGCAGGCTCTATTATCATCCCCATTTTCCTTAAGAGAAAACTGAGGCAAAGAAATTTTAATAATTTACCCAAGTCTCATAGTTAGCACATGGTGCAGTCTGGCTTCAGAGTCTAGGTGCTTTACTTTTTCATTAAAATCACCTGGAATCCCTTCTTGGCCAAAAACAAAATAAAATCCCAAACTCCTACCATGGCCTACAAGGTCTTTACAGTCAGATCTCTCCACACTGCTCAGACGTCACCTCTTATCACTTGTCTCCTTGCTCTAAAACTAAGATACTTGCCATCTGACCTTTTATAAACAAAGTTTGGCAACCACTGTTAGAGGCTCTAACAGTCAGACAGTCCCCCACTGGCTTAATTACAATGCTGCGAAAACTCTGCTGTAAACACAGAGGCAGCGTACATGGAGTCACCCAGCACCTCTGTCTCTGTAGGACACGGACAAATCAAAGTTGACCTGGCATTCTCTGAACCTCTGCACTTGCCATGCCCTCTGCCCCCAATACTCTGCACTCCACATAGGAGAACCAACTCCAAGCGTCAAGGCTTCCTTCAACTTCCAGCTCCACAAAGCAAGGGTGCAATGTCACACCATCTGGAAGTAAAACTGCTTTTCCAGAAGTACCAGAACACTCAAACTTCAGCACTTTTAAAGCAGTTGTCACATGCTGGCTAGTTACAGGAGAGGCAACATCAAATAGCATTAAGACCTTAGAGTTTGGGCCAGAATACAGGGTGTGGGTCCCAGCTCCTCCACTCACTAGCTGTGTGACTTCTCTGTGCTTAAAAAACTGTAAAATGGGGACAACAGCACAGACCATGGGATTATGAGGATGATGTGAATTAATATATGTGAAGTGCTTAGAACAATGGCTGGCACAGCAAAGCCGCCTTTTTAGTAGTAGTAGTAGTAGTAGTAGTCATGACACCCTCTCAAAGAACCAACTTGTCACGGAGCACATGGACCACAAATCCTCAGGATCATATATGCTTAGTCGCTCACTTGTGTCCCACTCCTTGTGACCCCATGGACTGTAGCCCCTTAGGCTCCTCTGTCCATGGGATTCTCCAGGCCAGAATACTGGAGTGGGTTGCCATTTCCTCCTCCAGGGGATCTTCCCAACGCAGGGATGGAACCCTGGTCTCCCGCATTGCAAGTGAATTCTTTACCATCTGACCCACTGGGGAAACCTACATAGATGCTATAATTTAAAAGAATGTATACCATCTACAATAAGTACCTAGGATAGATATTAGAAGAATTCAAAAGCAATTATTGCTGTATATTTTAGTATAAACTAAAAAAATTTGAGTGTTTTTTTCTTTTACAGAGAGATTTTCCCTTCACTAGGAGCAATAGCAAAAATGTACCTTGAAAAGGATACATTTCAAATATAAAAATGTTCTACATTATTTTATGTCAGCTTTTCCTTTGATAGTTACAATCTGATGAAAGCATAATTTTGCGACATTCAAGTAACCTTTGAAACACAGTTTTATTATATCAATAGATGTTTCAAGGTTTTCAGAAATCAACTCAACATTGAAAAACTGTAACTTCTATGAGATCCTTTTGGTAATTGGAACACCACCAAAAAAACAATTGTCAAGGATTTCTTTTTTGCTTCATATATTTTTTTTTTTTTTGCTCAGGATCACAACATGTAATTATCACTCATGCTGCACCATGCACTGCAGCTATAGCAACCATTTCCCCTAAATGAATTTTAAATAGCAGGCCACTGTGCCAAGAACTGGACTTTAAGAAATACATGAATCTGAATCCAAACTGCAAAATTTGCTATTTTGCTTAGGCAGGGATTTAACCCCTCTGTGCCTCAATTCCTTAACCTGTAAAGTTGGAATAATAGCTACTTCATAGAGCTGTGAAAGACCAAATTAGAGTTAAGGACTCAGCATCATGTCTGGTTCACAGCAGGCCAAGTCTTGAGTTTTAATTCCCCTTCTCTTCTTTCCACAAGGTGAGGAAAGGTTTTGCAACATTTTCTTAGAGCCCAACTATGACTAGATTCTGCAAAATTAATATAATTTGTTAAATTCAAAATCTTGCAAAATAAGCTTACTTACAGTGAAGTTCACTTACATTTTACACTAGGAGGTCTAAACGCTTAAAATCTTAAGAAAAACCATCTGGTTTTCAAACACAGTTTAGACATTAAAAACATTGCAAAGGGGGGCTTCCCTGGTGGCTCAGCAGTGAAGAAACCGCCTGCCAATGCAGGAGACAGGGGTTTGATTCCCACTGGGAAGATCCCACATGCCAGGGAGCAACTAAGCCCCTGTGCAACTACAGGAGCCACGACTACTGAGCTCACCTGCAGCAACTACTGAAGCCTGCACACCTTGAGCCTGAGCTCCACAACAAGTGAAGTCACCACAATGAGAAACCTGTGCACCACAACTAGAGAGTAGCCCCCAGCGGCTGCAGCTAGAGAAAAGCTGGCGCAGCAAGCACGACCCACCACAGCCCCCCAAAATACAGTTTTTAAAAATTAAAAGACACTGCAAAGACATTTTCTCAGAAGTCACTTGAGGAGTCTGCTCTTTAGCTCTCCCTTGCCATCAACTCATCAACTTATCCAAAAACCACTGCAAGAAATATTTGGCAAGACAGGGCAGATTACAATCGCCAGACCACGCCAAAATTTTTTTAAACAAGTCTGTGTCAATACACTGATCACTTTCTAAAAGTCCTGTCAAGACTCTGAAAAGCAGCCCTTCTGCTGTCGGTATCAAACATTAGAGGCTATAAAGTCGGCTGACAGGGAATCGAGCCCGTACCTGCTTTTTATACAATACTGTGTATAAAAGTTTTGCTTGTAAAATCATTATGCATAAACATTAAACTAGTTTAAAACGCTAGAGCAGTACCAGGTAAACGGAGAGCCAGGTAAACGGAGGGAAGCGATCCCCAACAGATGAAGTTATCAAAGGACTGTACTCGAACCACATCTTTACTTTGTTTCGCCTGAAAGTCGCTCAATCGTGTCTGACTCTTTGTGACCCCATTGACTACATAGTCCATTGAATTCTCCAGGCCAGAATACTGGAGTGGGTAGCCCGTTCCCTTTGCCAGGGGATCTTCCCAACCCAGGGTTCGAACCCAGGTCTCCCGCATTGCGGGTGGATTCTTTACCAGCTGAGCCACCAGGGAAGCCCAAGAATACTGGAGTATCCCTTCTCCAGCGGATCTTCCCGACCCAGGAACTGAGCCGAGGTCTCCAGCACTGCAGGTGGATTCTTTATCAACTGAGCTGCTGGGAAGCCCCTGGTTTCGCCTCGTGTACTTATTTACAACACCAACAGCTTAGCTGTACTTTATTTGACTAATGGCGGTTACAATCAGATGCCTCCAAATCAAAGTTTACATCTCAAAAAGTTTTACAACAAAACTTGCTAATTAATAGGATTTTGAGTTTGAAGAATCTGAATAAAGTGAGACTGCCTCGGTCGTTCGGCCCCCTTGGCCCCCTCCCACGCCAAAGAAGAGAAAGGATGAAAAAGGATCAACTGTTTTCAGTCAGCACCCGGTACCCACTAAGAGGCCAAATCTCGTACACTGGCATCCCAAAACCGGCAGCGGGAACCACCTCGACAAAACACTCCAAACCTTCCCAAACCACCCGAACCATCCCAAACCCACCCCACCAGCGGAGCCAGAAAAGAGTGGCTCTTTCCAAAAAGGCAAATCCTTTCTCTTCCCTTAAGTAAATCCTCCTCCCCCGCCACCTCGCTCCGGAGCCCTCCAGCCATTAAGTCAAACCTCTTTTCAACTGCTTCTAGCGCACAAAGCAGTTCAAAGGAAGGAAAAAGTGCTATTTGACAAATCTATTCTGGTCCCGGAGTCCCGGAAATCGGCCTCAGAAAGGGGCGGGAACCGGTTAGCCGTGAGAGAACAGTTAGCCGCGTCCGGTATCCCCAGCAGACGCTGAAAAAGACGGTTAGATTTTACCGGTGGTGGAGTAAACGGTCCTCGCACCGGAAATAGGGCTCGTCCACGTGACACGCCAGTTGCCAACACCCCACCCCCATGCACACCGCTGACCAATCAGCAGCCGCCACAAGACACGCCTCCCAATCCAGGGTGGCTGTCAACCACCCAATCCAGGGGACCCCTGAGCTGTCACAGAGAGGATGGGCGCTATTAAAGAGATGGCCAATGGCAAGGCTTTGCTTCCCAGAGTGCAGCCCCACTGGACCTCGGGTTTGTTTGTGGAGGCTGGTGGGATCCGAACCGTGCTTGACTGAAAACACAAGCCTCTAAAGCTTAGAGGGCTTTTGGCAGCTGCCCTAAGGTGCCTGCACGGGCTACTTCCTGCGACGGTGCGGGTTTGAAGCTTAGTGTGCTGCTTCACCACCTGTTGGCTAGTTCTTTGAAGCTTTTTTAAAAAATATATAATTCCCCCCTCTGCCCCCTCCCTCTCAGTCCCTCTGTGACACACCACAGGCGTTGACTTTGACTCAATCCTAGGTGTACGTGTCAGTGCTGAAATTTGAAGCGGGAGGGAGCGGAGGCTTTGGGAATTGCGGTTTGGTACAAATGGGGAATTCAGTTCAGTCACTCAGTCGTGTCCGACTCTTTGCCACCCTATGGACTGCAGCACACCAGGCTTCCTTGTCCATCACCAACTCCCTGAGTCTACTCAAACTCATGTCCATAGCGTCGTTGATGCCATCCAACCGTCTCATCCTCTGTCGTCCCCTTCTTCATATGGGGAAAGTTATTTCAAAAAGTTATCTCTCCACGAGGCAAGGTAAAACAGACCCTGGAGCCAGATTTGCTGGGTTTGTACCCTAACCCCAACATTTAAGCACTCTATGGCTTTGGGCAACTCATGTAAATAATGGCTCTGTGCTTCAGTTTCCCTATCTGGTTAAACGGGCACAGCATGGCGGGGGCGGGTATTCTTGAGTTAAGAGTAAGCAAAGCACTTGGAACAGTATCTGGCACAAAAATTTGTGTGATAAAGGGTTCGTGACATTACTTAGTGGTGTGTCAAGGTTTCTCATCACAGTCAGTAATTATCAGAAACCAACCAGGTTACTTTAAAGAAAAGCCATAAGTAATTTCCTGGCCTGGAGAGGTATAAGGAAAGTATACTGGATGTTGGAAATGTATTCTCTCTCCTCTCAAATACAAAGCAAAATTAGAGCCCTTTACAGAGACAGTGTTTATTATTACCATTATCATTTTGCTCATACTTTTACCATAGCAGTTCCCCTTGCTTAGGTCCAGGTCCCCTATGAAACACTTGCTGTTTGTAAAACCCCAGGCGTGCAATTACATAACAATGAAGAGGGAAGCCAGTTGTTTAATTGCAGTCACGTTTATTTGCAGTTTCTATACACACTTTCTAGGTAATCAAACTTTTCTGGTACATTTTTTTGAGAGGGGTTCACAATGAAATTGTCACCATTTTTACTAAAAATAAATACAAGACTTAAAGTGTTGCACAGCTCTAAAATATACAAAGGCTTGAATTGAATGTAAACGTTGAAAACATCTTACAAAAGAAACCATTTTTGCAACAATTTAAAAAGTCCGTATTTACAAATATTACAAAAATACAAAATGGAGGCAAGTCCATAAACCATTGTCTTTCGGCCAGCATGAACTGGTTCTAGTACCAAAAGAGTTACACTGTAACCTTCCTCATAGTTGTAAATCTTTGTCATGATCTAATTCTCTAAGTCTGCCACCACTGCAGCATATGTACTCTCTCACTGAACTTTGGCAAGAGCAAACAGCGTGTTTTTGTTTGCTACAACTAGTCCATGTCCTCTACTTAGCCAAAAAAAAAAGAAAAGAAAAAGAATCAAAAAATAAGGAAAAAATATCTCCCCCACACAACACGGACATGTTGTATAACATAAAAGAAGAAAAAAATAGCATCAGTGCAAACAACAGAAGAAAAGTTTGGGTTGATGTTCCTCACAATACCTAATGTGTGTACCCTGCTTCAAGACGGCAGTGATGTTGAAGACGGCCCTCTAAATCTTGCTCTTATATGCTATGTGATAAAGCCATGTAGACTATTCCAAATTACAAAGGAATTCCTTGCTTTTTTAAAACTCAGTTTGTTACTCAATACTCTTTTGCACAGTGAATTTTAAATCCATCTTTATCTGGGTTTTTTTTTAATCTATGAAATATAAAATAGAGAAACTCTGCTATAGATTTTTAGAGTAAACAAAATAAGTAAAACTATATTCTAAGGGTTAGTTCTGTGATCATTACATATAGATGCTATCTTATTGCCTCACAATTCAAGTCAATATGTATTTTAAAATATATATGGTACCATTACTTAAATTAATATCAATAATAAGGTGACATATTTGTTAAAGCCAATTTGTGTTTTCTGTTCAAGATTTAGAATCACTTTTAAAGCCCACATACCTTTCTTTACACTAAAAAACCCCTAATTACACAAAAGCCATACTGCAAACGAACTGCTTTTACGAAAATTACAAAAGATCACCTATTGTGACTGGAAATGACTTCTTATCACATTTGTCTAAAAACCTTATTTTTAAAAGTTTGCCAAGTGTACTTTTCAAAGCATGAGAAAAAAGTTATTCATGTTCCCATGTGGTGTTAAACCATGCTGGTTTTCTTAACTAATGGGTTCCAATGAGAAATGATGGTCCACTTTTTCCAAACCCCCAAACATTTTTCTTTTAATAAAAAGTATAACACTTTATAAATGTTCAAATGTATCCTTTACCAGGTAGCTTATCTATCCCTGCACAAGCATACACACACACACACACACACACACACACACACACACACTCACACACTCTCCCTCCTCTACCCCACCACCCCAGCACCCCTTTTACATACAAGGATGACAAGAAATTAAGAAACACATTTTGATAGCAAAAACAAATAGAATAAACTGGATTTTTTTTCCCCAAAGAAACAAACAGAAACCCAACAGCAATCAGATCCTGTAATTCTCACTCTGTAATGTCTTATAAAGTGTTTCTATTGAAAGACAGCATCTTCTTAGACCAGGCTTTCTCCTTCATATTGCATGAATTAAACCAAAACCACAAACCCCTTTCACACATCCTACTTTCCCAAATACCACTTGCATAAGCTTAAAACCAGCTGCTTATCAATTTCTTGGTAACTCTGGTATGTTCTATCATTCTAATCACATTCTATTCTTTTATAGGCCATATTCCTTCTTAGTTCTCTACTTTCTACCTTCTCTCATTCAAAACATATTCCAAGTTCATAGCTGCTTATGTTTCTGACATATCATCTCAAACATTAGTATCAGTTCATGTTAAAATCACAGGTGTATAACCCATTGGCAGATTTCAACTTGTAACTACATTTTTTTTTTCAGTTTTAAGACAAGAAAATTCAAGTAATTTCAAGTAATTCAGCTTGTTTCCCTGCCTTCATTTTGTCAGAGCACTTGCCCTGACATTTCTTGTCCCACCCACCACCCTCCCCTTTTGCCATCAAGCAGATAGAGTAAAATCAGACAAAAACTCAGTTGTATGTAGCATTATGAACCAGAGATGCTCCCCAATCCCATTTAACAGTGAATATAAATAATGCATATACACATACCTATTTCCCAACTACGTTGTTCACAGTGTCATTTCTGTTCATTTTTAGGTAGCATGAATCTCGTCAGCACAGAGAGAAAGCGTCACTGAAAACTCATTGCAGGTACTTACTGATAAATCCACAGCTCTGTGGCATGCTTATGTTTTATTTTTGTTCATTAAAGAACCTGGAGCTAATTGCTAAACTGTTGAAGGAGTTTAAAGATAATAGTCATCAGATTATGACTGTATATGTCCCCAGTAGTATAATATAAAATGTAACCTAAAATTAACTACTGTTTTCCCTACTCATTCTCTTTAAAGCAATCCATTGAAAAACTGAAGTTAAAAGGACACTGTCAAGTGCTGTTGTTCAGGGCTTTGTATTGAAAATGATGATTTCTCTAATTCTGTTTTTTAAATCAAAAGCATGCTTTTAATTCTGTTCAGATTACCACGTGGCCATCAGCCATGTGTTACCAGTAGTTTGTGTGGTGCTGCAATTTGTCACAAAAATGGTTAAGTCTGAATTCATTGTTTTAAATTAATCACATTTCACTATATGACCTCAAGATTTCCTTTATTTCACCAGTTTAAAAGTCATATTTGAGGTTTATCACTCAGAAATCATATTGGTGGACATTTAAATATGGTCTTTGATATGAAAATGGTATTCACAGAATACAATTATTACACTGTATTTGTTGTGTTCTATAAACAGTTGATGTGTGGTAAATAATTGGCCACATGTCCACTCGTCATCAATAAATCTATTTACACATTTTTATCAAAAATATGGTATTTACATGTGTGTAGTTCTTCTAAATTTTGCTTTAGTCCATTTGAATGTAAAAATATACCAAACCTCCAGAGTAATTTCATCTTCATATGAATTATGACAGTGAGGGCTTTGTTTTCTGAATAGGCAGCTCTGGGAAATAATTTTTCTAGGCTTTGTGAAAAGCACACATTTTAAAATTCTCTATTATCAAAAGGAATGAGACTGGGTAAATCAAACTATGCTAAAGAAAAATATGAAAGACAGTGCAGCTACTGGAAAACATAAGAAAGACCGAACCACCTTTCATTTCCCCAGCAAATATTTAGGAACTCGTTGGTAAAGGTGATGGGACCACACCACATGCTGACTTAACCCACGTCTTCCATTTTGTTCCTCCATCCTCATATGAGTAAGGTTTTGGCCTTGGATAGCCAGCCTGGCAGGGTCGCCTACGTGGAGCTCTGGGAGGATCGGTCGTCGTGTGGGCTCCCATCAGAGTTTTCGGTCTCACCCTCGGAGATTGCCTGCATGGGCGCATTGTACAGCCTGCAGCGGACGCTGTAGCGGCTGCTGCTGGCTGCAGGAGGAGCCCGGGAACGTCCAACCCTGGCCGATGCTGAGGTGACAAAGTTCTTCGAGGAAAACCCTTCTGCGTTAACCCGTGGGGAGCACGGAGAGAGGGGAGATAGTGCTTCAGTTCCCGGTGACCCCTGATGGGCCTCATGGGGGCTTTGGGGGGACTCTGCGGTGAGGTCCCCAGGAGGTTTGGGCAGGATGGGACTCTTCAGGATCTCAGTAGCAGACATACGGTAACTGGAATCAGAGCGACTGCCTTTCTTCAGGAGTAATAGCTTAAACTCTTCATTGGATGTGTTGGACTTTTTGGCATTTCGGTAGATGAGGCCAGGAGACCTCTGGCTGTTTGGGGTGGTCACATTGCTGTTGGGCGAGGTGACAGAACCGGCACTGTTGCTGCTACTGCTGCCCAGGGAAGCTCTCGACTTACTGCGGACAGACATGTCCCCAGAATCTTTTCTTCCAAGTACTTTCCTCTTGGACCTTTTAAGAAGGGGAAAAATCTCAGTCCACAATACATTTGGAGGAAACTAAAAGTGTTAAGTCACATTTCTGCATCCCCTTAAAGAGCAGTTCGGTGCCCCCTGTCTGCTGGGATACTAAGCATTAGGGCCGCGGACGTGAGGAGTAAGACCTAACCCTTGTACTTGTAGCCTGTGGGAAATTCTCCAATAACAAGTGGACAGGAATTAGGTTTATGGAAGGGACCATTTCAAATAATGACTCATGTGGAGGCTAGAGGTTTTAGAGGAGGACTTACTGGCATGTTTCACAAAAGTATAAAAAACTGCTGCTGAGTTCTGGTTAGCATGTAGATGGTGAAGGACTGTCCCCTTCATTCAGCCTGTCTCTGTATTACAGATGAAATACTCTGATGTCTGGGACTGGCTTCCTGTGATTATTGGGAGAGCAAAGTGGATGGAGGTATGGATGGGACAGGACTAGCTACAGACTGATGTTTGATAGGCTTGGGTGATAGACATGTCTGTGAGTGTGTTTAGGTGGGGGGGAGGGGTGGGTGCATTATACTATTCTGTCTACTTTTAAAATTCCTCCATATAAAGATATTTCTTCCATGACTCCTTAAAGAAGTCAATCTATTTTGGTTGCAAATACCATTTTCCATAGCTACCTAGGAATGTCAACACTCTATTATTAATAATCAGTATCTAGGCCACCTCTGGAGCTCTTAAAGCTCTGTACACTATAAGCTCTCAAGAAAAGAAAACATTTCTTGTCCCTGTGCTACACATAAATAAATGCTGCCTAAATGTAAATCTAAGATTGCCAAACTCTGTTAAGTCTACCAAACCTAGGCACCCATCCGTCATTGTGTTATTTCTTTAGCTAAAATAAACAGGCATAAATTTAGTGAACTTAATCATGAGTCAGCATGACTTCAGTTCATTGCTACGTATTGGCGACTTGCTTTCTCACCAACCTAAAAACCTGTAGGTTAGAGAAAATGTCAGCTTTGCAACTGGAGAGCAGCCTGATTTTCATTCACTGGAAGCTCTATGGTTACTATCTTGTGTATGCCAGTGTCTGGCACTCCAATAAGGTAGGGATTTCAAATTAATGTTTGCTTTTAGTATCTATCATATTCTAGACAATGACATGATACTGTATCATCAGAACTGAACACATGAGCTATAGGTACCCTATTTACAGCAAGGGAATAGGTACACATGTTTTAAGTGACTCAAGACTGGATAGGAAGTGGCAACATTGGGTTTCAAGTCAATGTCTTTCTGACTCTACTCCTTATTTTCTGTCCACTCTTCTAGACACTAGCATTGGTTCTTTAACTCACACAGCATTTAATAACTTGTCCTAAGGTCAGGGATAAAAGCAGGTGAGGGGAATGTAGTTGGGGACAAAAAAAATAAAGATTCTTCATTCTCCGAATAGAAAGATGAGCCTGCTAAGGTCTACACAGAATTTGCTTGTGAGCAGTGCTCCTTCTTTATGAGAGAACCACCTGAAGAGAAAACACGAGTTCCCCTAGGAGGTATGATCCTGGGGAAAAAAACAGTGGTAAGCTACTTGAGAAGAACTTGCTTCACAATATAACTCCATGAGGAAGACAAGACAGTCCCCAAGTTTTGTCCCTTGGGAGCCACGTCTAGGTCACTGAGACCTAGTGAAGTAGGCAGTTGCAGCTGTGAAAGGAGTAGGCATGCTCTGGACAGCTCAGTCTGATACAGGCTCAGTTTCCAAGGGCTAGTCCCTGCTCTGTTCTTTGGTCACAGCTTTTAAGGAGTGTTCTTGCAAATAGGGGCCCTGATCACAAGGATGCAGGGACTGATGAGAGAATGTGAATGATCAGCATGGAAGCAGCCCAGAGGACATCCCCTATTCATGAGATGCTGCTGCTGCTGCTGCTGCTGCTGCCGCCAAGTCGCTTCAGTCATGTCTGACTCTGTGACCCCATAGATGGCAGCCCACCAGGCTCCTCCATCCCTGGGATTCTCCAGGCAAGAACACTGAGATGGAGGAGCCTGGGATGGAGCATTAAATCTAGAGAAGGCCAGTGTTATTAAAGAAATGTTAAGTTTTAGGAAGAGAGGGGGAAAAGAGAGTAGTGATTAGTTGTTGTGGACTGTGAAATGGGCAGGTTTCTACACTGTCTTGTTTTAAATCTGGGGCTGTATGTAGTGAGTCAACTTATCTCTGCTAGTGTAGGGTTATAGCTTTGAGCATGTGTTTTAGGTTAAGGAATTATTTAAAAGTCAGAGATTACACTAGAGTTTGAGTTTTCACTCTTAAGTTACTTGACCACAAATTGCTTTCAAATAAAAACTTGTTCCAGAATGTCTTTCCTCTGGGAGGAAAAACAGCTTCCCTCAGCAGTTCTTAGGAAAGTCTCTCAATTGAAGTCTACCTCACTACGTATAAAGCCACATATTTCTCAACTTGAATGATAAGTCTATCAATTTGATTTTGAAAAATAATTTTTTCCTTGTGTTTTTTGAGGAATGTATTACTAGTACCCAAGGCTTTTCCATATTTGCATTTGCTGAGAAGCATCATCAGAAGTGAAACCTTTGGTGTCATTGCCTCACCTGTGAATAACTGCAAACAAATCCTCAGTTGTTCGAGGTTTGTTGGGAGACACGAACACACTTTCTGCTTCAGCCTGAGAGTCTTCACTTAATGGTGAAATCACAGAGTCATCACTGGGTGACGATTCTTAAATTAAGAACAAAAGCATCTTTAGGAAGAAGTCACCTGGCACATTGCTGGGCTTCACTCACTCGGGGAACAATAAACAGCAGTTACCTGGCTGCCATTTTTACAATGAAAGAGCTATCACTTAGTCCCTCTGTAACAAAAGCTTTGATTGTAATTGTTTTAGTTAGTTAAAAAGGAGGAGGGATTTGTCTTACATACTGTGGTGCTCCTATGTTGGGTGCATATATATTTATAATTGTTATCTCTTCTTCTTGGATTGATCCTTTGATCATTATGTAGTGTCCTTCTTTGTCTCTTTTCACAGCCTTTGTTTTAAAGTCTACTTTATCTGATATGAGTATTGCTACAAACCAATGCAATATTGTAAAGTAATTAGCCTCCAATTAAAATAAATAAATTTATATTTTAAAAAAAGGAGGAGGAAAAGCAATACCCAGGGCTGTACTGTATTATGGGGAAGGGAAGAAAGAACACTTCAGGAAGTGCCAAGAGACACCTTTCCATTGTGACAAAGGTGTCAACAACTGACCTTTCAGTGAAACCTCATCCACACTTCCTTGGGTCTCCTCTGCTCCGCTGTTATCAGAGGCACTTTTGGCTGAAATCCCTGAAGCAATATTTTCCTGCTCAGAACACTTTTCAGGGCATGGATTTATAGTTGATATCTCTGCTTCAGAGCTGATATTCCCAGGCACTTTGTCATGGTGGTGGCTCATCCCAAGTTGAGGCTTAAGTTGATAGCCTATGTCTGTGACTCGAGTTGGAGAGTCTGACTGAGGTGTGAGCACATCCACAGACTCTGGGGGTGCAGCTTCCTCACGATCTACAAAAGACAACTTCTGGACCTGCGCTAGGGCTCCATCCGGACCAGCTCCATATTGCAGTGTCTTACCATCTGAATCATTTGGGCGAGCAACAGAGACCCTCTGAAAGCCTTCCATGAGAAAGTCACAACTTTTACTTGGTTTGTTTTCTGAAACAGGCTCACTCTCCATATGCATTTGGTCTCTTGTGACACTTGAATCTAGAAGATTGCTACCAGCTGAGGTTACTGTTTCTGGATCACAATGATGCTTCACATCAAAAGTATGTTTTTTTTCTAACTGTAGTTTATCTGGTCCCATCTCAACTGCAGAGGAGTCTAAAAAGGACAGGATGGTGTCTTCAGTGGCGTACTGACATGGTAATGATTTCTTAATCACGTGTGGCCTAATCTTACCTGTGGTGAGAGTGCTTTCCTCCAGGTAGGGGAGATCTGTGTTGTTGCCTTCTTTTTGCTTAACTTCTTCAGATTTACTGATGGACCTAAGGCTAACTGATTTCAGGACCGTGGGTGTAATTGCAAGAGACGGTGGAGGATTGGACCTCAGAGTTTCTCCTACTGTGTTCTGCTTATTATGACTGAAGACATGTAGTGGGTGGCGGTGGTGGAATGGTTTGTTCAAGACATTATGAAGAGCACTTAGGTCAAGATGGGTAGGAGGTATAATTGGAAGTTCCAGATCTTTACTTAGTGACAGAGCGCCATCTTTTAAAGAGGGTTGCTGAAGGGAAGATTTCCTTTCCGGGACTTTCGGCTTTCTTTTGCTGCCTCCAGGAGACAATGGGCCAGAAAAGAAAGCAGTAGGAAAAGAGGATGTTGGCGTTTCAGACTGGCTGGAGTAGCCGCTTGATGGAGATGCTAGGCCAGCCAGCTTTTCTGGTGAAGCCAGTTTAAACTCATTGTCGACAGAAGGAAGGGAGGGGGTGGTGGCTCTAGATTCTGATTGGGATGTTTGGGATTCAGAACTCTCTGGAGATTTAATGCATTCAATAATGGTGGTACCTGTAGCAGTGCTTGAATTCGATAAAGATCTGTAAGGGTCATTTGTTTTCAAGTCATTTAGAAGCCAGAGGTCTGCATAGTGAGTTGATTCAGCACCTTCATCTTTGAATGGTGGAACATCTGGAGTGTCTAACTGAGGTTCCTTAATACCATGTTCATTCTGGTTCATCCACGAAGGTTCTGGCTTGGTGGGAAGATTGGCATTTTCCATTCGAGAAGGTGTGTTGGAGAAATCGAGAGGCAGCTTCATTTCCCTGGAACTGTGAGGCAGGAGCTGGCCACTGCTCGTCTTTGGTTCTTTCTTCTCAGAAGTGTCTGCATTTCCGTCAGACTTCCTCAATGATGAGCTACGTTTAGGTGGAGTTGGCTTTGCCTTTGGTTTCCTGAAAGAGATGCTTGGTCTCCCCTGCCTCCTGTGGTCTAAGTAGTCCTGCCAGGCACAGTCTGAAAGTGCAGGAGGAACCCCAACGCCCTGGCCGTTCTCTGGGCCTAGGGCTGCATAGTGACAGACGTAATTCTTACTGCCTTTGAGACCACAGTCAAAGTGCATGGAGGTGTAGTATCCTTCTGTGTCCACTGAAAAGTGAGAGCTGGTATCAGCTTTGTCCGATGGAGACTTTTCCAGAAAGCTGTCATAAGTGGCCATGCTCGTGAAGCTTGGGCAGCCCAGGCTGTCTGCCTTGGGACGCTCAGGACTAAAATCCTGGCGGCAGGAGGCATCGTGATGATGGTGTAGGTAATTCCACTCGCTGTCGCTCGTGTTGCTATTGTTGGGGTCGTCCAACAGGTCTGCCACCGTGGAGGTAAAGGAGTTTGTCCGGTGGCCTCTCACTTTCTCCAGTTGGTCGTTGTACTGCTCTGTCACGAAGACACTGGTGTCCTCATTAGCATGTGGGGCCGTGTTGAGTGACAACTCCGAGTCACAGTGTGAAGAGCCAGTGAGGGGAGGCGAAGCTGCAGGAGGGATTGTCTCTGAGGTCTGTGAGGGGCATGTGGAGCTGCTCCCGCTCCAGTTGCCACTGGATGACTGGTGGTCATCTTTCTGGTCCATGTGGCTGCTGAGGAGGACGCCAGCTGTGGAAATGCAGTGGATGGGGCTCCCAAAGGTGTCTGAGTTGGAGGAGATGTCGCAGCTGCCAGAATCGGCAGCCATCCGGGACAGACGTGACCTCCCTCTCTCATTTAACTTGTGCTGGGGGCTGTGAAGATGTTGAGAACAGGCCAGGCTCAAAGCAGGCTGGTGCTCCTGTGCACCGGGGCTGCTGGGGGCCTCACTGCAATCGGTAAGGGTTCTTTCTTGGTCTCCCACGAAAGGCTCCCCCTCTTCATATGCTGAGGGTTTAGCACCAACTTTGGGCTCAGCATCCCCCGCTCTGTTGCCCTCCCTGGGAAGGCTCCGAGATCTCGTGCGGCTGCTCACTGCAGTAGTAAACACCGTGTCACCTTTGTCTGCCAGTGCAGAAATGTTGCCAGCAGAATGAGAAAGGGAAGCTGCAATGCTTTGACCTCTTTGAGCTCTGATTCTTCTTCTGGATGGAGCAGCAATCAGAATATCCTCAGTTTGACACTCCGAGTCCCTGGTTCCAGACCTCCTGTTGACAGTGTTGGAAGGGTCTGGATTTGTGTGCACAATCACATTCCTTTCCCTGGCCACGGGCGATTCATCAGAATCTAGGGCACATGGAAAGGCACAGTGAGATACTTCGTACATCAGCAGATGAACAGACATTCTGAGAGCTGTCCACAAGTCTGGATGCTAGCATGTTGAAGTTTTTCTTACAGGAAAAAAAATCAGTGTATAAAATGAGGAGAAAGTTACAATGCTTTGGGCAGTTTCTCTCTGTCCCTTTGCCTCTCTGATTCTCTCTCTATATATATACACACACAAATACACACTGTATGTATATATGTATATACATTAAGAGAAGATAAGTATTTAGATCTCTTGTGCATCCTCTCTCTTCACAATCAAATTACTTTACCCCAGTAGGTCTAATATTTTTTAAGTAAAATACATCTTGTTTTTTTGGCCACTATACACTTTTATTTCTTGATATAAGCATAAAGAAATAAAAATCATAGAATTCATTATGATATAATCTTATATACAAGAGATACTATCATAGTAATTATTAAAATTATAGGAAGAGATATCTTAAATACATTGAACAAAAAAAACCAGAAAAACTATAACCAAGGGTATCATGTTATCAATATTCAATATTTGAATATGCTTAAAATTTACCTTTTAAAATAATTAATGTCATACAGTATATCTCTCTTCAGACAAATCTATACTTTTCTAAAAGAGTCTTTCACTGAATCTTGTTTTGCTTAATTTCTACCTTCAGAATATTTTTACAAGTTATCAAAATACTCTATTTCAGCCATAAAATCTGAATGTGCATGCTGTGCATGCTAATTTGCTTCAGTTGCATCTGACTCTTTGTGACCCCATGGACTGTAGCCCACCAGGCTCCTCTATCCATGGGATTCTCCAGGCAAGAATACTGGAGTGGGTTGCCATGCCCTCCTCCAGGGGATCTTCCTGACCCAGGATCAAACCCGCATCTCTTATGTCTCCTGCATTGGCAGGTGGGTTCTTTACCACTAGCACCACCCCAGTTCAGTTCAGTTCAGTCGCTCAGTCGTGTCCGACTCTCTGCGACGCCATGAATCGCAGCACGCCAGGCCTCCCTGTCCATCAACAACTCCCAGAGTCCACCCAAACTCATGTGCATCGAGTTGGTGATGCCATCCAGCCATCTCATCCTTTGTCATCCCCTTCTCCTCCTGCCCCCAATCCCTCCCAGCATCAGGGTCTTTTCCAATGCATATATAAGTAAATCCATAAAATCAAGCTTTCACAGTCAAGAATGCAAATTTTAAAAGTAATACTACCTGGCTTACTGAACACAAAACAAGCACACATCATTTCAAAACCTCTATGAGTCACAATAATAGTTGATGTTTCTAAGGAAGCTGGTTAAAGGCCGGCTTCCATTGTGTCCATATAATTGGCACCTGACAGAATGTTAACCATTAACAGTTTTATACCACACCTATTTCTTGTTGGACTCTTCTGGGGATACCCGAAATGGTTTTCCTCCTCCTCAGTTTTCGTCTCCGCTGTAGCACAGATTGTGAATGAACAAGAGAGCAGCGTATACTAGCCTCTCTGTCAAAACCGACTCCTGCAACCCACAAATAGGTCTCATTAGCTTTTAGGAATGGCAAACAAATTTTCATTTGCTTGAAACACAATGATATTTATTGATTGGAAGGAAGAGTTTGGATTAAGCCTGTAAACAAATATAAGGGAGCCCTATTCAGCTCTTATTTAAATTATGCTGTAGTTCATTAAGCTTTACTTCTAAATGCAGCTCGCCACAATAGCTTGTACAGCCAAAAGTAACAGGCCAAGAAGGAAAATCAAAAGAGAGAGGAGAGAAAAATAACATCAAAGAATCACTCTCACACAGAATGGCTCCTTAAGGACTTCTACAACCTTTAGTTACTACTACTTACTGGTCTCTTTCTGGGCTTTCTGAAGTGGATATCTTTGCATAGCACAGACAGACAAATACACCACCTGTCTGTCTGTCTCTGTCTCTGTCTCTGTCTCTGTCTCTCTCTCTCTCTCTCTCACATATACACACACACCACTACCACCACCTGTGAGGAAAACAACAACCTAGAGATGTGTTTTTAAAATCATCATGTAACT
The DNA here is from genome assembly GCF_016772045.2 of Ovis aries. Classification (NCBI taxonomy): domain Eukaryota; kingdom Metazoa; phylum Chordata; class Mammalia; order Artiodactyla; family Bovidae; genus Ovis; species Ovis aries. The sequence goes on along the minus strand of NC_056080.1, from coordinate 15,954,750 downwards.
GCCTATTTCTTCTGCTGCCTAAATTGGACACCTTTTGGTTTAGCAACAGTGTCTCATCAATAAAACATACAAGGCAGTCCCCAGTTCTTCACTTAAGTGGACCTACCTTCTGTACTAACTGTCAGTAAAGCTGGAATTCCCAGTCTTTACACATGTTTCTGTTTTCTTTTGTAAATACAGGCAGCAAACCATGATTCTCGTTAGTTTCTCTTTCCATGGTCTGTTGACACACTAATGCAGCCCTTTCAAAACTAGAATGAGGCAGGAGGTGAGGAACTTGAACTGCCATAAGCCAAAAGTGCTTTGGAATCTGGTTGCCTCATCATGTATCCTGATTGTTAAACATGGGGCAGGATGGTCTGTTAAACCTTTGTTCAGTTATGTAATGAAATGGTTTGAGTTCTGCTTAGCTTCACAGTAATAGCAGTTTCTAGAACTCATGTTGAAAAATCTGAATGAGATATCATATGATGAATAATTTCAAATGCTATCAGAGAATTCATACTAATGAAATTTTCCTTTTTTAGTTCCAACCAGAGATTAAAATCCTTCCTTCTAATCATAATAATTACATTACAGACATAGATATTTTGTGTCATATGGACATAATTGACAACTTTCTCATTAAAGTTCTTGAAATCAACATATAATCTAGGCTTGAGCCTGAGAGTTCCTGAAATAAAGCAGAAGGAAAGATCTTTCATTTTCCTGAATCACAAGACCTATAATCAAAGGACTAAATTTGAAAACAAAATTTTACTTACAGTGCCATGAAGAAAGCAGGTGCTGCTAATAATCAGATGTTTCCAGAACTGAAAGTTAGTTTAAGAGGATGCCAAAATGATCCATTTTGACAGCCATCTCATTTAGATTATGGAGATCAGATAAAGTGTACATCTCTAGGATAATTTATCCTACAAGTTGAATAGGTCATCAGGAAAATTAACTCCCAGCTCACAATCAGCCAATCAACTAGAACTCCTACTTGTCAGGAAGAAAACAGTATCCACCCTGATACTTGGTCATCATTTGCTCCCCACTTTATATGAGAGAAATTTGAGTGAGGTTAGTAATGGCCATGTCCAAAATGCATCCTGAACAACATACAATCTTCAGTTATTACATGTTACCAGGATGGAAGTCAGTCATAAAATGGCCATTTTGAGCTTTTCAATGCAAGTTAGAATTTAACTATTAGAGATGCTTAAAGAAACCCCAATGGATAGATCATTTAATATCCATCTTTGAAAGTGAGACTGTTTTACAGCAACATTTTGCTTACAGCTAAGGTTACCACATTGGAAAATCACCAATTCTGAATTTTTCAATTGCTGCCAATAAACTTTCCAAGAAAAGTCCACACAGGCTTGCCTTTGACTTAGACTAATATCCTAACTGTCAGTGCACAGGAGGAGGAAAGCGGAGGGCGAACAGAAGACAGGCTTGCTGGGTTTAGAGTAGAATTCTGCCTTCATCTGTGAATCCATGTATATTTTTAAGTCAAAAATCACTAAAAGCAGTGCAGAAGTCTAAATGATCTTTTAAACAAGCCTACCTCCATCCAAGGAAGCATGAAAGTAAGAGTTTATAGTTGATCTATAGGATCATTACTTGTAGTTTTAGAAACCTGGGGCTTCCTGCTTTCTCTCTGGTAGTGCCCCGCATCATTACCATACGATTAATCACTGCCGCTTTCTCCATTATTTCAGAAAGCTCTGGCCAGAGAGCTATTTGGTGACTTTTTCCTTTTCCCCCAGAAAGAAACTGTCCATCATTTACATAACAAGCAGCCCAGCAGAACATATGCAAATTGGTGTTCAAAACCTGACAAAAGCATATTGAACATCTTCTGGGTTGCATCCTGATGAAAAAGGTATTATTTGTTTACAAAGTGGTATTCTTAACTGGTACTCCCACCAGCACAGGCTTTGACCATATTTAATACACTGAATGTTCTGACTCGACTGCCCCAAAGGAAACGAACAGAGCAATACCAGTGACGTTGATGGGAATAATGCAGGAAGAAATCACTTGGGCATCTTGTTTCATCTTTTCCTCTGGCGTCGGGAGAGGCAGCGCTTTGCTCCAGTTGGTCTGCTTGTCCAGTGTGGAGGGGATATTGTGTACTGGGTTTTTCGGCCTTTGCCCTAACATGACATCTGTATCTTCATCCTCTGGGGGATGGGACTGCAAACAAAGTACATTCAGACTCAGCTCTCAGAGTTTATACACAGACACACATATAAGGAATTTCAGAGTTTAGTTAAGAAAAATGAGGTCAGAAATAAGCTTTCAGGTCAAACGAAGAATTCCTAGGCATAGTTAGTAAGCACAACTAATTGAAAGTTATAATTTCAACAGTCAAGCAACACAAAGGAAAAAAGAATCGGCTAAACATGCTTTTCAGGTCAAAGGGAATTAAGAGGAGAGACCAGGTAGCCAGAAATCCCCAAACTTGAAACTGAAGAAAGATGTGAGTCTCTAACCTGCTAAGAGGTAGATTCACTTTCTGGATATCTGTCTCCCCATAAATGCTTACTCAAACTCTTGAAAGCTCTAGGTGACTAGGATCACAGACAGGAGATGATTTAGATGCCCTTGAAAAGGTTTGGAAATGTGGCCAGAAAGCCTGGAGTCAGGAGACATTCCAGAACACATCACCAGAAGGATGAGCTGACCTAATCTGAGAGGCCAGATTCAAATACGAGGAGTTAATTTTACTGCAGGATGATAGCATTTGTGAATGACATTTTAAAATGCAGTTTTTCAGCTCTATACACATGGAAGAACAAAAGTGAAGAACTTTCTCCCACCATCGATAGTGGAAAATACAAATTCTGTTATTGGAGGGAAAGACTCAAGTGGGTTTCTTCTTTAGATTCGGAAGAGTAAAACAGTCTTCATTTATTTTCCTTCAACTTTGTATGCGAAGCTTTTCTTCCAGCTGTGTATTTAAAGACCTTGACTTCCATGTGATGTTCGAAAATTCTCCATCTAAACCTTTGATTGATATTAATATTGTCTAACTTTTATTTCAGGGTTGGGCTCCTAGCCCAGATTTTTAAAAAGGCTCCATCCCAAGTTAGATTTCAGGGTTGGGCTACTAACCCAGATTATTAAAAGACTTTTCACTACTGAACCTAGTTTTCTTTCTTTCCACAATTGGCAGGAAGGTGGCTATATAAAATAAGCATTTCCCCCTCTTATTCCAGTTATGTTTTAATAATACTGTGTGCTAAAAATCAGGATCATTCAATAAATTCTCATCCTCACATTTGGAAGCATCACACCCTGTTGACTCAGAGGATTTCACATATTGTCAAGTGAACTGTCCTCAAGTCCCCTTAAAGAGAAGATTCCAGAGCCACTTGTTTTAAATTAACCCCCAGCATTTGCTTACCTTGTCAGAGGTATCTGCAAAGCCCCCCAACACACCCAACAGGATATGATTCCCCCCTCGAGAAAAATGTGTTCGCCATGAACGTTTGTTAGCAAAACATTGCAACCTTCTTTCTCTCTTCAGCTTTTGTGCAGATTCCCAGCGAAGCGAATAGCTCAAATAAAGTTGGAGCACAAAAGACTTTGTTTCCTAGGTAACTTCCAAAGAGGGAAAAAAAAAAGTTTGGTGCGTGCAGAAAGAGAGACAGAGAGGGGGAGAGAGCAGGAGCTGGAGAGACACCCCCCCCACCACACACACACCAGAGGCCACATTTTGTAGGCAATTCCTTCCTTGAATAACAATGGACTGGGAAACAAAGAAGGAATAGTGACCTGACTACAGTCTCTGACCGGCAGCCAAAAGCACTTTGTATTTAACGGTGACAGGGACAATTGGCTGCCAGAGAATCCTTTTGTCCTGTTCTCTTTTGATTTGAGAAGCTGAACCTTTCCAGTTCTGATAAATATAGGGCAAGTTGAAATTTCTTTTCTCTGAACTACAAAGTCCAGGAATGTCATTAGGTGAGGCTTTGAACAGAGCCTTCATGCAACGGGGGGAGGGGGAGGGATAGAACAGCCAATGACATTACTGTCTGCTTTATATTTTATTTAATTCAAGTTAGGAAAACACTACTCTTTAAACTGATTTCAAGGAATACCTGTTGGCTAGTTAGAAACAACAGAGTTTTCCATAAAGAAAGAGAGAAGAAAATGACAGTGTATAAAGAGAATGGGATAGGCTGTGACGGAATGTTCTCAAAACCAGTACCTTTCTACTCCATGGGGTCATGTGGCAACATTCAGTGGGGGAGGGCGAACGGGTGCTGTTAAACTATGAACATGAAATGCAAAAAAAAAAAAAAAAGAGAGAGAAAATTAAAAATATGCACACAAGACACAGTCTGGTTAAGCCAAATCTATGATATGAATGAATGAATATACCAGGATAACTTCTTTCCTTCCTTCCTTCTTTCTGAATGAATCATTGTTTTATAAGAAGCAGCATCGTGTGGTTAAGAGCACAAATTCTGGAGCTAGACTGAGTTCGAATCCTGGTTCTACCTCTTACTTGCTGTGCGACCAGGAGCACTAAGATCAGTTTTCTCATCCTTAAGGTAGGAAAAGAATAGTATCTGCCTTTCAGGGCCATTTTGAGAGTTAAATGAGTAAATATATGTAATAGGCTTAGAAGAATCATGGCACTTAATAAGTTCTACATGTTAGCTGTCAGATACTATTACCTATTATTATCATCCTCACTTTGTAGCTATGAAGTAGCTGTGAAATTATCTTTGTACATTATAACTTGATACCTTTTAGATCCCAGTCCCACTTGCTAATTTGGGAAAGACCAAATTATTTTCTTAGAGTGAGTTTATTTTCCTGTGAACTATTTGGAAGAAAACATCTTGTGTATAATTTCCTCTACTGGACTCCTCAAAATTTGCCTCTTCCTCATATTCATAGACTGTATTTGAAGACAGGGCCGGTTTCACGGGCATGTGACCTGTGCAGTCATATAGGACCCCACACTCAGAAGGACTCCATGCTTGGTTTAATGCTGTTGCTATCTTGAAATTCTAAGTTTTTGAGTAATGAGCCCTTGTATGTTCATTTTGCACTGGAGCCCACAAATCACATAGGCAATACTGTTAGAACAATCTAGTAACCAGAATCCCCTTTTCAAGATCTACTGAAAAGGACAGTGAAACTCTTTTAAACTCTGAACCATGTTAGATTTGGATTCAATTAGCCCTCTAGGGTAGCATTTGGCATACAATATTGCTTTAATGTAACATGAATTATCTCTGGATGTGTCTTTTCATCTATTAAGGTTATTAATTCCTAGAGGTCAGGTGCCATATTTAACTTTCCTTTCAGTTATACATGATGCCAACAAAATGCCTCCTCATTTGTAAGAGCTCAACAAATTATTTGCGTATTTGAATGATACCAGCTCTTTGTGTCTTAACAATGATGGGAAACCCAAATAAAGTCAGGGTCACGTTCAATATCTCAGAAGGAAGCAGACACCACAGACTCCAAGGGTACTTACCATCTTAAGGCAAATAGGCGAAAAATAGAGGAAACCACAAACAACTCTTGGTTTCATCCGAGGCTTAGCATTGGTGTATGCAGTTCTAGTTCTTGAGCCTGTGGCAGACATGTTTCAGAGGGGAGGAACACTCCAGGTCTAATTCTGTTCTAAGTTTGTAAATTTTAACTGACAGGGTTGCTCATTAACTTTCAAGCAAAGCAAAAGCCATCTCCTCCTGCCCAGTTAACTTTGCTCTAGATTTTATTTAAGGACATAGTTTTGTGGAGTCTATGGCTCCCTCATAGACAAGATGTGGTGTATGCGGACAGAGACTAACTGGGCTCTATCATAAGAATCAATCATAGGTAGTGATGTGCAGGTCTCAAGTAAGACACTGGAGTGTGCAAAATAGAGAACTCACGGAAGCAGGAAAAAAGGAACCTGAATGCAAAACCTACATGGAAATCAAACCTGTTTGCAAGAAACCAAACCAAAAGTGCTCATGAAAGGATTTCAAAAAATTACACAGCAGGAAGCAGCAGGGCAGAAAATATATTAGTGATAGTAATAATAATAATTTTGGTAGTTTGTCTTAAATCTCCTTAGTCAGCTTTCCTGTTGAATATTTTTTTCTGGGAATGAAGGATGAGGAGTGATTTTTATTTCTCATCTGTTTGAGAAATGCCCCCATCCCATTAAACAAGCATGAGGTGACACCTGGGAATGACTAAGGATGGAACGTCCAGAGAGAGCTCTGACTGTTCAGTTCTGGCCACCATCATTAAATCGAGGTTTCCATGGGTTATACTCCACAGAAGATTCCTTCTCAGCTAATCAGCCTCTCCACTGTTTTTTTAAACTGCAGTATTTACAATATTGTATTAGTTTTCATGTGTACGGAGTAGATTTCCTTTGATAGTAGCTCCAGCCTCCAGCTTGCAAGGGCTGAAACTAGGTACTCTTGAGCTTGTGTGCGTAAGGATTGTGTTCTTTGGTTCCAACACCTAGACACAAGCATGCAAGACCCTGCAGATGGTCTGTCTATGTAGAGTATTTAAGTTCATAATATTCACGTGGGCTGTGGTTTTATTCTCGCCATGACTTAGCAATTACCTTAGCATAATGTTTTAGACCTTCCTCTTTCTTGGGTATTTGGTCAAAGGAATTAAAGTCATTTGGATTATGTCTGCTTAGGTTTTTCTATGGCAAGTATAGTAGTTCATACAGTGTTCCCCCTTCCTTTTGCAGGCTTCCACTGTGGCTTTCCCACTAAGTTTGAGAGGCCTCAGACTCCATGTTGCACCATTTTAGAATCAGCCACCACCAGTCATCCTGTCCCTGAAAAAAGATGCTCCTTTGATGCTTTTGCTGCATTTCTGTCCCTGCTGGCCCCATCAGTTACAGCCTCAGACCTTTTCCCTAGCTTCCTGTGGAACTGCTTCAACAAGAGCTGGAGTTGTAACCAGTGATCAAAATAAGAAGTAGCAGACATCATACTCAACAGCTGTCAAAGAAATATTTTTCGTGAATAATTAAAGAATATTTTACAAAACCCCAATTTCTCTTGTGGGGTGTGTGTGAGAAAAAGTTCATTTCTGTACTTTCATGGCTATGAACAAGTATTTCTCCGAAGATCTCAAGACTTTCTCCTATCTTTCTCTTACTGCCAAAAGAAAAAAACAATCTACCCACAGTTTACTTTCTTTTCGGTTTTATTTTATATGCTGATGGGGGCCTGTTTTGCTTCAAAACTTTCCAAAAGACATCTGTTAAAATGTTGTGAGTATTCCAGCAGGAAATGTTTTGAAAAATTGGCTTTGGTTTGTGATCTAACCGATACCACATGGCATTTATAGCAGTCAACTTTCAGAGCTGATTTATTACTATCATGCTGTCTTAAACACGAGAAATGTTTACTAGAGAATCAATGCTGCGGCACATTTGAATACAGCAAAACTGTCTACTGCAAGCCACTCTGGGCTCCTGGTGAGGTGAGGTGATCTGAAATCTTATTCACATCCTGCCCCGGGGCTTGTTGTCCTTAGACTGAGTCTGCGTTTCTGCACGGAGTATGGCCTGTCTGCGAGATAGAGGGGAACTTGTCTGCCTCAGATTTTTCTTCACTGGAGTGTGTGTATGTGTTGTACACAAATAGGAAGTGCTGTGATCTTCCTGAAAGGCTTAAAGGTGTCTGGCATACCTTCTTCACATATGACTCTCGCTGCTACAGTTACACAGCATTGTTATTCCCTTGAGACTCCCAAAGTCTCCTGCTGGCTGACACTGGGCTCCTATCCTCCCAGCATGTTTAATAACGTCATGTTAAACTCATACTGTGCTGCTCTCTTTCCTCTCTTCTCAACTCCAACCTTTACCAAAGTGTACAACCATGGGGAAAACAAAAGGATGAGGTAAGCCAAAGTCTAGGGCCCATCCCAGGCTCTCCCTGTCCCTTTCCTGGTCTCTCCCTCATAATCACACTCTACCGGGCAAAGCAAGGCCTTCATACTTCCCCAGCGGGCCTGAATGCAGCACCTCACATACTCAAAGCCTTCACATCACACTCCTGGCCAGTTGTGAAGCTGGAAAGAAGCCCACAGATGAGCTCACATCTCCATGCTGAGAACTCCTGGTGATAAACCCAAAGAAATAAATCTCTCAAGCAGAATTCTGGACAGTGGTTTGTAAGCTAAGAGGAAGATATTTAGGAATAGGTGCCTATTGAGTTCTTTTAACCACTCTACACACTAATATCTATTTAAAGCACATGTACAAATATTCACCCTGGGAAAAATGGCCTTATCCTTGTTATGTCTGCTTTTCCAAGTCATACATTTATTTTTGTTCTCTGATATTGGCACCACCACTTCCTCAATTCTCCTGAGAAGCACTTTACAAAAGGCCAATGTGCATATGCAAATGTACTCAGTATCATTTCTCATCAGGAAAATTCAAGTGAAAACCACAGTGATATACTAGGGGCTAAAATTTAAAAGATTAGTAATACCAAGTGTTGACAAAGATGTAAAGCAACTCAAACTCATAAATTGCTGGGGAGAATTGAAAGTGGTGTAGGCACTTCAGAGACTAGTAGTGTCTGAACTTAAACACATGAACTTAAACAAGTGTCTACCTTTAAAAGAATTTTTTTTCCTTTTAAAACGTTGAAGTATAGTGGATTTACAATACTGTGTTAGTTTCAGATGTATAGCAAAGTGATCCCGTTATACACAAATACATTCTTTTTCATATTCTTTTATATCATAGGTTATCACAAGATACTGAATATAGTTTTCTGTGCTGTATAGTAAATCCTTGTTTGTTTGTTTTTTTTTTAAATCTATTTTATATATAAGGGTGTGTATCTGTTAATCCCATACTCCTAATTTATCCCTCCCTCTGATTTCCCCTTTGGTAATCATAAGTTTGTTTTCTATGTCTGTGAATCTTGTTTCTGCTTTGTAAATAAGTTTATTTGTATTATTTTTTAGATTCCACATATAAATGTTATCATATAGCATTTGTCTTTCTCTGACTTATTTAGTTACTTAGTGTAGTAATCTCTGGGTCCATCCATGTTACTGCAAATGACAGCATCTCACTTTTTTAATGGCTAAGTAATATTCCATCATTCCATATTGTGTGTGTACACGTGTGTACATACCATATCTTTATCCATTCATCTGTTGATGGACATTTATGTTGATTCCATGTCTTGGCTATTGTGAATAGTGCTGCTATAAACAATGGGGTACATGTATCTTTTGGAATTAGAGTTTTCTTCAGATATATGCCCAGGAGTGGCATTGGCAGATCATATGGGTCAGTAAGGAACCTCCATACTGTCCTCTATAGTGGGCTGCAGCAATTTACATTCCCACCAACATTGTAGGTGGGTTCCCTTTTTTCAACACCCTCTCCAGCGTTTATTTGCAGACCATGTCTACCTTTTAATTCTCTCTTTTAAGTATATGGAAGTGCAAAATATGAGTGTCCACAAAAAGCCTTTCACAGAGATATGTATAATAGGTTTTTTCATAAAAGCCCCCCAAAAACCCCTAACTAGAAATAACTACCAACAGCAGTATGGATAAACAAGTTGTGGAGTACTATATTCATACCATGGAATACTACACAGTAATAAACAAGAGCATGCTATTGATACACATAATACTGACCTCCAAAAAGCATGCGGAGTGAAAGAAGCCAGATACAAAAGAGTACCTGCTCATTCACTTTTGAGTCACATCCCATTGATAGACTGATAGACAGTTTGTGTATGAGGTCTGCTCCTAGTGAGCAGAGCTTGAACGGCAGTGGCAATGGCAGTGGTGCATTTTTCACCCTCAGAGAGGCTTCCTGAAAGACCCTGTGGAACCACAGAGAATTGCTCTCCTTTTGATCTCAGCTAGAACTGAACAAAAATTCTCAGTGTGATGGAGTGCAAAATGACGTGTATTTCAAAGTTCAACAACCCTTTGTTTAATGGAGTCCTATTAATGAAGTAATTTAAATGTACAGAGCACAATAAAATGATATTTTGAAGCATATGTGGAAAGTGTTTTCCTTGTGGATGGAAAAGAAGGCTATGGAGAGACTGGGGGGGGGGGGGCACACTTGCCACCGCTGCTCTGTTGTTTATTCATAGGAAGTGCCTGTCCAGAGGAGCACAAAACAAGGCTCACTGGACCACAGTCACTGTGAGGTTGCTGCCAGTGAGTACCTTCTTCCTCCCTAGTGGCTAGCTTTGCCAGTTAGTGGGGCCACTGCCCAGGGCCACTTAGCATCAATCCTCAAAGGTCGCTGGCACCAAATAAAGACATGAGTGGGGGAGAAGCAGGCCAGGCTTTGAAGTGCTGCAAACAGCACAAATAACTTCCCCAGACCATAGGAGCTGGCAGCATGAGTCTCAGCACAGCCCTCCAGTGTGGGGAGGGTCCACCCTCACCCTCTGTGCCCGGCCCTTGGCTGGGGGCTCCAAGGTTGAGACTGAGCCGGGGGCTTCAGTTGCCTCAGCCCCAGTGACTGAAGAGCTTTTGCACATCTGGTCTCCTGCTGAGGGACTCGTGCCCCTTGTGACTCAGGCAAAAGCTGGGTAGGGTCCTATTTGACTTTACCACAGCAAAATTTTAAAAAAAGGCCAACCTTCTTGCACACAAGCTATGGATATTGCTTCTTTACCCCCTGCCCTTTTTTTTTCCTTAAAAAAAAAAAACAAAAAACAAAAAACAAAAAAACAAAAAAACAAAACTGTCTGGCCACACCATGTGGCATGCAGAATCTAGTTGCTTGGGCAGGGATCGAACCCATGCCCGCCCTGCAGTGGAAGCGGGTTATCTTAACCACTGGAGCACCAGGGAAGTTCCTCCTTTTTTTAATTGGCTCTTTTCAAATTCCAGCTCTATGAATGTTATCACATGCATGGACTCCTGTAATCCTAGCACACTTAGGATTCAGAACATTTCCATCATTCCAGCAAAGTCCCCCCAACTCCTACCCCTGGCAACCCCTCGTCTGTCGTCCATTACTATGCTTTTGTCTTTCTGAAAGTGTCATCTAAATGGGTCATACCTTTTGAGATTGGCTTCTTTCACTCACCCATTATGCCTTTGAGATGCAGCCAAGTTATTGTATTATCAGCAATTTGTTCCTTTTTATTGTGAGTAGTATTGATGTCTTACTGTCTGCTTATACTTTGAACAGTGAAATGTCTCAGGCATGCAAGAGAATGTCAACCTGAGAATGTTCTGTAATGAAGTGTACAAACAAGTAATTTTATTGGCTGTTCCACAGCCAGGGTAATGTTTTACAAAGAAAGAAACTAAAGTCTGCAACAGGGAATTTTCTTTGTTACTCACAATATTTAATATAAACCAGACTCATTGGCTAATGCTTTCCTTAGCTATCGTGCTGGCTCTTAAGCTGTGTCTGTCAGTTCCAAGCCTATCCTTCCACACACTGCACTGGTACTGCCAGGACTCTGCAAACATTTCTGCGCCAGCTGCTCCCTCTTAGCTTTTGCCCTCAGAGTGTCAGCCGCTTTCTGCAGTTACTGTCTCTGTGTCACCTCAGTTTCCCATTTGCCGTGCCAGTCTTATAATACCTTCTCTCTTTTAAAATAACTGTGTGCTGTTTTCCTGACTGGACCTTGACTGATAAGGTACCTAGCATTGGCTCCTGGCTTGCTGATGTCTGAGGCCTCTGAAGTGCTTGCTACTTCCAGTTGCTCAGTCAAAAGTGGAAAATATGAAGAAGTGGGATGTTCCCCGGGATGTCAAGATTTCAATGCCCTCTGTAGTTTGTGGCAGAGAGCAGGGGAGCCGACATGGTGTCAAAAGCTAACTGCTGCTAATGGCCCTTGAAAATGAGTATAGAGAGAAAAAAGTATTTGCTGGGGTCACTCCACATGCTAGGTGCTGTGCGAACATGCTCCAAGAAAAATACCATATTGGAATAGCAGCTACAAAGTCACAAACTACTTACAGCCAGTTTCCCAGATCTGTCTACTTGCTGTGAAGACCAAACGGGTGAGTGAAGAGGAGAGTATGAGAGGCATCACCACTCCTCCAGTCTTAGATCTGAAGCTCAAGCCAGGCTTTTCTCTCCCTGGGATACTATGAAGGAAGCTCTAGAAATGGAGGAAATTAATCCTGTACATACATAGCCTCGTATCTTCATAAAGCACTGCTCTTTGTGATCATGTTATTTCTATGCCCAGAGCCCTTCAATAATTTCCCTTGCCTATGGGATACATCCGACACACAAGATCCTTCCGGATCTGGTCTGTTGAAGCACTGCAGCCAAACCAAACTTTCAAAATTCATGTATATGCACTCCATTTTCTCCTGCCTCCGTGTGCTCGCCCTTGTGGTTTCCTCAGCCTGTAATCCTTTTCAAAATTCCACCCCATCCTTCAATGTCTTCTCAAATGCTCCTTTACTGTGTAGTTTAATCCTAACAATTGACTCCATTCTAACACCCCACACCAGTTAGGTATTAACACCTGACATTCAATACTATATAATTTCCTCTAGTAGTCATGGACTCTCGATGGCAAAGATTATGTCTCATTCATTTTTGTATCCTCCTAGTACTTACTTCAAATTGAAGGAATAAATAAGAGGCTACATTTAGGGGAGAGGGCATTCCAAATGGCAATATTGCTTTGAGAGTGCAGGATATTTTCTAGAGAAGCACATGGAGTTTCGTATGGCTGAGGTCTAGGGTCTGCATGAAGGATCTGTGGGAAATCCATCTGGAAAGGTAGGTTAGGACCAGGTTGTACAGAGGCTGGAGAGTAGCTGGATTAAGGATTTGAAAGTATTTCTTTAGGCAGAATGGAGGAATAGAAGGCTTAGGTTTAGGAAAGAATTTGTATGTCAAAGGTTCTCATACCAAAGTTAGAAATTTTTCTTAACTGGTTTAAAGGAGCAAACTAGATGAGATAAAGGGAAATACCTAAGCTGAGCCAAGACAGACTTGACTTCTACAGACAGTACCTTTTTGAGACAGGTCATAAAACAACAGAATACTTCTGAGAAAGCTTGCAAAACTATGAAGATATTTTGTAAAAACAAAACAAGACTTGTCTAGGACACTGTGGTATGTGTGATTCTTTTATAGAAAAGGAAAGGCGTGGTAGCATTTCTTAGTCCCAACTCTTAAAAACCAGTAGAATACTGAAATCCCCAATGTGAATGCATGAAGAAAGGGAAGAAAGGGAGAGACTAGATAAGAGAAGACAGAGCTGGGGATGGGGGAGAGGGTGAAGCAGCGTGTACCTCTTTATCACCAGGGCAGGTAAATAGTATTGAAAACACCCCTCCTGCCAACTCTGGTCTTTAATCTCTCATGACTCAAAACTCCATTCTCAGCCTTCTAATTCTTCTGTGAGCTAGATGAGTTTTTCTCAAAAGCTGCCTTCTGATAAGGCTGAATTTTTTCTTCTTGGTAAAAAAAGGAAGAATAAATACAGTCATTATTTATAGCTTTGGACTATGACCAAATGGGCGTGGGTCAGAATTTGAATGATGTCCTCCATTTACTTCTGAATAAGCCTATTGGAATGCCCCCTGTCTTTCAAATGCACCCCCTTAATAAGAAGAAAAGTAGGATTTGACAGATTCTTATTTTTAATATCACTGGATGCCACAGTGTGGTAAGTAAGGAAACTACTATCAGGCTATGAAATGACAAAGAATCTCTGATGTTCTTTCCTGGTTCATTGTGTCAAGTCTGACAAAGAATATTACTGTGAACATGATTGGAATAAGTTAACTGTCAACCCTGATGATAAGGATTTAGGTCTCATTGTTTCTCTGGAACCTGATCAACCTCTACCATCTCATAGCAAGCATCTCCATCCCATAGCACAGAGCCCATTTGACATCATGCCCTGCATCGCTGGGGAGGCTTGAAGAGGGACACTTGGTGAGATTGCTGGAGCCTCTTCCCACATTTGCAGAAGAGTGACTTCCATGCCTGTCTATCTAGACAGCAGAATCTAAGCAGGAACTTAGATTCCAAGAGTCCTGGAGACCTGACTGCAGGCCAAATGCAGCAATAGACTGTTCAGCTCAAGTGCTGACTCTGATCAGCTGGGGCGGCGGAGACTATGTGGGAAAGAGTGTTGTAACCTTTTGGGAATGCCTGCCTTAGGTTTGTGTAGGGGAAGAACATGTGAACATTCCAAGTATGTGCAGATCTGAGCCTGGACCAGGGGTCTTGACTGGTAAGAACAGATAAGCATTCAGCAAGGGATCAGAGTGAACTGCTCTGACAAACTGACTCCACACTGTGAAATGGTAATCTATGCCATGATGGTACATTAAGGGCCAAAGTGTCATATACCATGGCAACTTCTCATCATCTGAGAGTAGATTTTTGTGGCCATCTAAATTTTGCTATTTAAAGTAAATAAACTGTGTGCTAAACATTTCCTGGTTGAACTTACCTTTTCCTGAAGCCATATATGTATCATAGGCATTGGGGTGTAGGTCTCAACTGTGAAATATCTATGGCTAAGAGTATACATTTATTTTTAACTTTATATTTTTAAATAATTTTAAACTTAACAGGAAAGTCATCAAGAAATAGAGTACATATAATCCTTATCTAGGTTTTCCTAAAGTTAACATCTCACATAACCATGGTATACTTATTGAAACCAGGAAATTAACACTGATAAATACTATTAACTAATACAGTAACCTTGTTTGGATTCTATCAGTTTTCCCAATAATGTCATTTCTCTGGTCCAGGATTCAATCCAGAATCTCGCACTGGGTTTAGTTGTCAAATCTCCTTAGTCTCCTTCAGTTTGTGATAGTTCCTCAGTCTTTGCCTTCCGTGACCTTAATACTTATGAAGAGTATTGGCCAGTTATTTTCTAGAATGTCCTTCAAGTTGGACACTGTCTTGTGATTAGATTGAAGTTACTAATTTTTGGCAAGAACCCCACAGAAGTGTTATCTCAGTGCTTCCTGTCAGGGGGTTCATGCAGAGGCATGCCTTTTTACTGCTGATGTTAACTTTGATCCCTGGGTTAAGATTGTCTCTGCCAGATATCTGCAGCTCAAGTTACTATTTTCTCTTTGTAATCAACAAGTATCTTGTGGGGAGAAACTTTGAAACTAAGCAAGTATCCTGTTTCTCAGCACAATAACCCAACTATTTTAGCATCCAGTGATTCAGTTCAGTTCAGTCACTCAGTCGTGTCCGACTCTTTGCGACCCCATGAACCGCAGCATGCCAGGCCTCCCTGTCCATCACCAACTCCTGGAGTTCACCCAAACCCACGTCCATACAGTCAGTGATGCCATCCAACCACCTCATCCTCTGTCGTCCCCTTCTCCTCCTGCCCTCAATCTTTCTCAGTGTCAGGGTCTTTTCCAATGAGTCAGCTTTTCACATCAGGTGGCCAAAGTACTGGAGTTTCAGCCTTAACATCAGTCCTTCCAATGAACACCCAAGACTTATCTCCTTTAGGATGGACTGGTTGGATCTCCTTGCCATCCAAGGGACTCTCAAGAGTCTTCTCCAACACCACAGTTCAAAAGCATCAATTCTTCGGTGCTCAGCTTTCTTTATAGTCCAACTCTCACATCCATACATATTGCCTGTAAAAAATTTTGCTGTCACATTTGGCTAAATGGTGATTTAAAACAGCTTCCATCACTATTTCTACATTTATTAGTTAGAAGTCTTCTCTAAGGAATAGCTACTCACCCCAGTGTATTTATTTACTTATCCCAGTTTACTTATGTCAGTATAGACTCCTGGATATTTCTTTTATATTGTGTCTTATAATCTATTACTATCATTATTTTACTGTCCCAGATTTGGCCATTGGGAGCTCCTTCAAGTTGGTTCCTGTGCCCTTTTCACATGGCATCATTATTATTATTATTTTAGTACTTTCTTGCTTTCTGGCCTCTCAAGATATTCCAGGCTTGTATTCTATTTTCCCCAGCCCAGTCCTGGAAAGGAATCCTGGTTTCTTTTATTACAGAGTGGTATTTAGAAGCAAGTTCTAGGCACTAGATATGCTTAAATGTTACCAGAGTGTCACTGCTTCTAAGGCACTCTCAGATGACAGAGCTAGGAAGTGCGTTTGAATACTCATAAATGCATATGTGCACCTATTTTGTGCCTAACTACCTGCATATATATGTGTGTGTATGTGTGTGAAAATACATGTATGAATTTATAGTAGTACTTTAGATTCTAATCTAACACCAAGGGATTGATTCTTGATGTCCCTCTTTCCTTATTTGGAACTCCTTTCTCCAAAGGTGACAAACTCTAATTATCCACAAAGTATTTGTTCAATCCTAGTATACACAAAAAGTAGTTTCAGAATTTCTAACTTGTTCTCTTGTAAAGAAAAAATTTACCAACTAAAGTATAATATTTGTGTACAATTCCTTTGTCATTAGTCTACACTCTTTCTTCAGGTGCGGGGGCTCCCCGAGGAGCTGTCATGTGCGAATGGGGTCTCGGGCTTCCACGTCACTGTGGAGGGAAGAGCTTGATGAGGATCAAGACGGAGACCTGCTTCTCCCACAATGAAATCATCTACCTCTGCAGCCAGTTCACCAGCCTGGACAAAAGTGAGAATGGGACCCTCAGCTGGGAAGATTTCCAGTGGATTCCAGGTCTTGTCATCAAGCCACTTGGGGACTGGCTCATCAGTGGCTTCTTTCCAGAGGGAAAAGATCAGGCCAGCCTCCATGGCTTCATAAAATCTTTGGCTCACTTCTGACCCACTGAAGATAGTGCAAAGTGCAAAGAATGGACCAGAATCACTTAACAGCCGAAGCAACAAACTGTACTTTGCTTTTCGACTCTATGATTTGGATAAAAATGACAAAATCTTCCACAATGAGCTATTCCAGGTTCTTTGCATGGTGGCTGGAGTGAATGTCTCGGATGAGCAGCTGGGTGGCATCACAGACAGGACCATTCAGGACGCTGATCTAGAGAGGGATGGTGCCATATCTTTTGAAGAATTTGTTGAAGCTTTGGAGAAGGTGAACCAGCAAGCAGAAAGTGAGCATCCAATTTCTTGACTAAAAGGCCAAGACCAGACCATTCCCTGCTCTCTAGTATCTAAGAACTGGACATGAGAGTCCTCCTGTCTCACAGCCCTCCCTGTCCCCTAGTATCTATCCAAGATACTACAGCTTTTGTGTGGCAACCTGCCTTTGGTGTACACAGTGCATTACAGAATGGCACACCAGTTCATTTCTGTTCAGTATCCATTCACCAGTTCCCCATTTATAAATATCACCCTCCTCCCCCAGTTATGCTGCTGAATGCTACAACATCCATCCAGTCTGAGAAACTGAGAGAGCGACTCAAGCCAAGAAGCAGCCAGGCAACCTCTGTTATTGATACAGACTGTAGCTACCCCATTGTCCCTCAGCACACGACTTCGGCCCTTTCGACGTGGCCTTTGCTTCCTGTTTCTCTGTCACCCAGTCATCCATTGCCTTGATCTTTCAGTCTTCATGCCCTTTGTCATGCCTCCAAATCTCCTCTCTTAAATATATGTCTAACTTGACAGGATGCTTCTGTGGCCTGGCAGCTTTTATTTACCTTTGCTCATAAACGAGGCTCTGGGACACTGTCTCCCCAGGAGCATTCTGGGAACCAACACTTGTCTCAGAAGAATGTGACCATCTGTTTTGTTCCTTGCACTCTGCTCTGTCATCAAAGGGCTGCTGAAGGGAGATGTTCTTCTTGAGAGGTATCAAGCCAAATCTTCCAGGTAGCTTGCCATGGGTGCTTGACCTCTGGCCTCTGATTCTGCACACGAAGGGTGGCTACTCTGTGGGTACCCATTAGTACAGTGTTGTTTCTTCAGAAAATAACCACATGCCTGCTGGTCTGCTCAGCTTTGGGGCACTGTCACAAGCGGAGGAGCCACCCTGACAGTCTGCCTGGGACTCTCCAAACAAGAGAGCCTCTTGTGTCCCCACCTCTGCAGCATGCTTTATACAAGTTGGTACTGCACACCCTGAAATGTTTTTCACTGCATGTTTCCAAGTGGAAAGAGTTATGGAGAGGCCTAATTCATCCTGTCCAAGGGATTTCAAGATTGTCCTTAGTATCCTCAAGGTTTTTTCACTTGGCAAATAATTACGTCAGAAGCCATAGTCAGCTCCCAGTAGAGGTCCAGAGCACTGACTGTATTGTCACATTAGCTGTCTGGTTACGTTGGCTTCCTGCCTCCACTGGTAATTGCTTAGAATCAAGGAGTCTGGCAGTGGTGGCACAAGCTGAGGTAGCACTGCAGACCTTTCAGCAAGCCAGGAGTCAGAGCAGATTCTTTGCCAAATTCAGCTTAGTTTAAACCTCACCCCAAAAGGCTGTTGCCATCCTAACACCTAAATCTGTTCGTTCATATATCTGCCTGTGGTGGATTTTCTCCTTATCATCAAATTCAGACTTAAATTGAAGAAACTAGGGAAAACCATGAGACCATTCAGGGATGACCTAAATCAAATCCCTTATGATTATATGGTAGAAGTAACAAATAGATTCAAGGGTTTAGATCTGATAGACAAATTGCCTGAAGAAGTATGGACGGAGGTTCATCACATTGTACAGGAGGCAGGGATCAAGACCATCCCCAAGAAAAAGAAATACAAAAAGGCAAAATAGTTGGCTGAGGAGGCCTTACAAATAGCTGAGAAAAGAAGAGAAGCTAAAGGCAAAGGAGAAAAGGAAAGATATAAGCATCTGAATGCAGAGTTCCAAAAGAATAGCAAGGAGAGATAAGGAAAGCCTTCCTCAGTGATCAGTGCAAAGAAACAGAGGAAAACAATAGAATGGAAAAGACTAGAGATCTCTTCAAGAAAATTAGAGATACCAAGGGAACATTTCATGAAAAGATGGGCTTGATAAAGGACAGAAATGGTATGGACCTAACAGAAGCAGAAGAGATTAAGAAGAGGTGGCAAGAATACCCAGAAGAACTATACACAAAAGGTCTTCATGACCCAGATAACCACGATGGTGTGATCACTCACCTAGAGCCAGACATCCTGGAATGTGAAGTCAAGTGGGCCTTAAGAAGCATCACTATGAACAAAGCTAGTGGACGTGATGGAATTCCAGTTGAGCTATTTCAAATCCTGAAAGATGATGCTGTGAAAGTGCTGCACTCAATATGCCAGCAAATTTGGGAAACGCAGCAGTGGCCCCAGGACTGGAAAAGGTCAGCTTTTTATTCCAGTCCCAAAGAAAGCTAATGCCAAAGAATGTTCAAACTACGGCACAATTGTACTCATCTCACATGCTAGCAAAATAATGCTCAAAATCCTCCAAGCCAGGCTTCAACAGTACATGAACCATGAAATTCCAGATGTTCAGGCTGGATTTGGAAAAGGCAGAGGAACCAGAGATCAAATTGCCAACGTTCGTTGGATCATTGAAAAAGCAAGAAAGTTCCAGAAAAAAACATCTGCTTTATTGACTATGCCAAAGCCTTTGACTGTGTGGATCACCACAAACTGTGGAAAATTCTGAGATAGATGGGAATACCAGACCACCTTACCTGCCTCTTGAGAAATCTGTATGCAGGTCAAGAAGCAATAGTTAGATCTGGCCATGAAACAATGGACTGGTTCCAAATTGGGAAAGGAGTACATCAAGGCTGTATATTGTCACCCTGCTTATTTAACTTCTATGCAGAGTAGATCATGTGAAATGCCAGGCTGGAAGAAGCACAAGCTGGAATCAAGATTGCCGGGAGAAATATCAATAACCCTCAGATATGCAGATGATACCACCTTTATGGCAGAAAGCAAAGAACTAAAAAACCTCTTGATGAAGGTGAAAGAGGAGAGTGAAAACACTGGCTTAAAACTTAACATTCAGAAAACTAAGATCATGGCATCTGGTCCCATTGCTTCATGGCAAATAGATGGGGAAACAATGGAAACAGTATGAGACTTTATTTTCTTGGGCTCCAAAATCACTGCAGATGGTGACTGCAGCTATGAAATTAACTAAAAGACACTTGTTCCTTGGAAGAAAAGTTATGACCAACCGAGACAGCATATTAAAAAGCAGAGACATTTCTTTGCCAAAAAAAAGGTCTGTCTAGTCAAAGCTTTGGCTTTTCCAGTAGTCATGTATGGATGTGAGAGTTGGACTATAAAGAAGGCTGAGCACTGAAGAATTGTTGCTTTAGAACTGTGGTGTTGGAGAAGACTCTTGAGAGTCCCTTGGACTGCAAGGAGATCCAACCAGTCCATCCTAAAGGAAATCAGTCCTGAATATTCATTGGAAGGACTGATGGAGCTGAAACTCCAATACTTTGGCCACCTGATGCGAAGAACTGACTCACTGGAAAAGACCCTGATGCTGGGAAAGATTGAAGATGGGAGGAGAAGAGGACGACAGAGGATGAGATGGTTGGATGGCATCACTGACTCAATGGACATGAGTTTGAGCAAGCTCCGGGAGTTGGTGATGGGCAGGGAGGCCTAGTGTGCTGCAGTCCATGGGGTCACAAAGAGTCAGACACGACTGAGAGACTGAACTGAACTGAACTGGTGGATTTTCTCTGACTCATTGTGTGCTTCCCTGCTTGGGAAGAAGCAATTCTTTAGAAAAGGAATGGCCAAAGAACACCACTGCAAAGGGAAAGGAAAGGAATGGGGGACAGAGGAGTGGCTGGGCGAGATCACTCAAGTACAAACAAATGAGGAATTCTGTCTGATGTATCATCCTGGCTTTCTGATGAAGTGATATAACACAGGAATTGTTTACAAGGGGAGAACTATCTGATAAGCATCTACTCAGCATCTCAGAGGCTCTTTGACTTGAATTTTTAAAGTTCCTAAGTTTATGGCTTTGCCCTCTTTCAGCAGTAATAGCATACTGTTTAAATCCTTGGCCGTGCCTTATTCTTCTATTTAAAATTATATTCATCAGTCCATCAGTAAATATTTGTGATTAAGACAAAACAACAAGATAAACATAGGTTTTTCCAAAGTTACTTAGGTTAGTTATTTTCTTACCCATCTCCTTCAGTGTGGTTATGCTACTCATTTGTAATATAGTTAGGTTTATTTGTTATTGCCTGTTTTCCATTTTGGTTTCTCTTTACATTCGGGCTGTTAATTATTTATTTATCAGGTTGGGTATGTGATACACTGGGGCTTTCCAGGTGGCACTAGTGGTAAAGAACCCGCCTGCCAGTGGAGGAGACATAAGAGACATGGGTTCAACCCCTGGGTTGGGAAGATCCCCTGGAGGAGGGTGTGGCAACCCACTCCAGTATTCTTGCCTGGAGAACTCCATGGACAGAGGAGCCTGGCAAGCTATGGTCCATAAGAGCACAAAGTGTCAGACACAACTGAAGCGACTTAGCATGCATGCATGCATGTGAAAGATTACTTGGGTTCTAAGAGTTAGAGCTCCCCAAAATATATTCAAAGGCATGCTCCCTTGACCCTGCTACCTCCTTCCCATCCCCCATGCTTTCTACTCCATTCCTACCCACGCCCTGTTGGTAAACTCGTTTCATTCATTTCTGGTTTCTCTCTCCTGTATAGTCAGTTTTGCCGTAACTCTTGTTTTGAAAAAGCAAGTTTGTCCCAGTATGACTGCTATCTTAGAGAACAATCTGAGCTTAGCATGAATTTTGTGTTTGTTTATGCATGATCTCGTGCATGAGAAGCTCTAGGTGAACGCAGGAACTGACCCAGCTGACCTGAACTGTGGAAAAACACAAAATGCACACACCTCAATCATCTCTGAGCCCCCTTGGTTCCCCCTTTGTCTTAGCAGCCATGCCCATCGCCATCCGGTTCTGCAGCCTGCCTTCTGATGTCAGGCACCCCTGCATCTCCCCCTTCTCCTGACGTCCACTCCACAAGCACACATTAGGGCCTTTTCTAGGGAAAGTGCCGTATGTATTGTATTATGCATTTCTTAACCATTTTGTGCATGTAAACCTGTGCTACTTTTATTAGGGTCCTATCTTTGTGTGTGACAGAAATGTTTTGAGTGTTGTGCTCTGTTTTCTCCATAAACCTTTTGATTTTGATTGTGCAGTTCTGCATAATGTGAAGATTCATAAGGATGGCTATGTGGTACTATAGCCGAATTGACTATTTCTTTTACACAAATAAGTGGATACCTTCATATTTTCTTATATATCCTTCTTTGTAACATGAAGGGTAGCATACTGTAGACACTCTTTTGGGCTTTGCCTTTGTCCCTTAAGCGTATGTCCTAGAAAGCACTCCTTATTAGCTCATAAAATATTTTTTACAGCTGCATAGTACTTCATTATGTGGATGTCCTGCAGTGTATTCCATCACTACATGTACAAAACCAAGAGCAAGGGCTAATATCATTAATGAGTAAATACCTCTTAAATATATCCATCTGTTTATAGGCACCTTGGTTGTTTCCAGTATCTCATAACTGTAAACAACACTGCAATGAATAATCTTTTTGTATTACTGGAGGTGAAGGTGTAGTAAGATTTCTAGGGCAGAAAGTGAGTGCATATGTAGTTGTGTTAGAGATCGCCAAATTCCCTTCCAGATAGGCTGTCCAAAAAGTTTGCATTTCCACCAACAATATTTGTGAGTACCTGTTTTCTCCCCAATCGCACCAATGGAATAGAGTATGTTGTCGTATTCTTTAATTTTTCCTAATCTAATAAGTGATAAATGGTATCTATATTGTTTGTATTTCTCTAATTATGAGTTTGAACAATTTTCCCTAAGTTTAATAAACGTTTTTATGTTTTCTTCTGGATTGTCTGTTCAAGGCTTTTCCCCCACATTTCTACCAGATTTTTGCTGCTTTCCTTCTCCTTCATTTTTAAGAGTATTTATCTATTAGTGATATCAGTTCTTTTTCCCTATGGTATATGTTGCACATATATTCTCCCAGTTTTTGGTTATCGTTTGACTTTGTTTATCATGTCTCAGCATGCAAAAAAGTTAATGTTCAAATTTATCAATATTCTCTTTTATTGCCTCTGTTATCAGAGTTACAGAGCTACTTCCTAGACCAAGGGCAAAGAATAATTCACTCCTACTCTGTAACAGTACTTGTATGGTTGCATTTTTTTATGTCTAGGTCTCTGATCCCTTTGGAGTTCAATCTTGTATAAGGTGTGAAGTATAACTCTAATTAAATGGTTCTCAACCAGGGGCGAAGTAACAGTGTCTGAAGACATTTCAGGTTGTCAAAACTAGGGGAAGGAGTGCTCCTGACATCTAGTGTATAGAGGCCAAGGATGCTTCTAAACATCCTACAGTGCATAGACTAACTCCCACAGCAAAAAATGATCTGACTCAAAATGTCAGTAGTGTCGAGCTTGAGAAATTCTGATAACAATTTTTTTCTTCAACAAGTGGCTACCCAGTTGTTCAAGCATCATTAAAAAAAAATTACAACTCTATCTTTTTGCCTCAATGTTTAGCGATATTACCTCTATCAGATATTTTCATATATACTTGGGTCCATCTCTGGAATTTGTATTCTATTCCACTGGTATATTTGTGCCAGTATCACAGTGTTGTAATTCAGTGTATTTAGGCTTTAAAGATATTTTAATATCTGTTAGGGCTAGTCCCCCCTTATAGGTGTCTTTTCTTCAGGGTTTTACTGGCTATTCCTTTTTTTAATAGACTTTTTTTAAAAATTTTTATTTTTACTTTTTTACTTTAAAATACTGTATTGGTTTTGCCATACATTGATATGAATCCACCATGGGTGTACATGAGTTCCCAAACATGAACCCCCCCTCCCACCTCCCACCCCCTATCATCTCTTTGGATCATTGAATGAGTCTTTAAATTCTATAGTGCTTTGCAATTTTCAGAGGTTTCACATGCACAATTTCATATAACCCCATAATAACCTATGTTACCCCTCCCCTCTTCCCTCTCCTTATGGTAACCACTGGTTTGATCTCTCTATCTCTGCTTCTGCTGCTTTTTTTTTGTTTTATTCGCTAGTTTGTTGCTTTTTAGTTTCCACGTATAGGTGATTATCATACAGTATTTGTCTTTCTCTGTCTGATTTATTTAATTTAGCATGAGTGAGTGAGTGAAGTCGCTCAGTCATGTCTGACTCTTTGCGACCCCGTGGACTGTAGCCCACCAGGCTCCTCCATCCATGGGATTCTCCAGGCAAGAATACTGGAGTCGGTTGCCATTTCCTTCCAAATCCATCCATGTTGCTGGAAATGGCAAAATTTTATTTTTATGGCTGAGTACTATTCCATTATACACCCACATGCACCATATCTTCTTTATCTATTCATCTGTTGATGACATTTAGCTTGCTTCCATATCTTGGCAATTGTAAATAATGCTGCTATGAACACTGGGGTGTGTATACATTTCTGAATTAGTGTTTTGGGGTTGTTTTTTCCAGATATATGCCCTGGAGTGGAACTGCTGGGTCATATGGTAGTTTGGAGAAGGCGATGGCACCTCACTCCAGTACTCTTGCCTGGAAAATCCCATGGACAGTGAAGCCTGGTAGGCTGCAGTCCATGGGGTTGCTAAGAGTTGGATACAACTGAGCGACTTCACTTTCACTTTTCACTTTCATGCATTGGAGAAGGAAATGGCAACCCACTCCAGTGTTCTTGCCTGGAGAATCCCAGGGATGGGGGAGCCTGGTGTGCTTCTGTCTATGGGGTCGCACAGAGTCAGACACGACTGAAGCGACTTAGCAGCAGCATGATAGTTCTACTTTTAGTTTTTAGAGAAATCACCATACTGTTTTCCACAGTGGGGACACCAATTTACATTCCCACCAAGTATTCGAGGGTTCCTTTTTCTCCAGACCCTGCCTTGCATTTATTATTTATAATAAATAATATTTTTGATTATGGCATTCTGATGTGCGTGAGGTGATCCTCATTGTAGTTTTCATTTCCATTTCTCTAATAATTAGTGATGTTGAGCATCTTTTCATGTGCCTGTTGGCCATCTGCATTTCCTTTTGGAAAAATGTCTATTCAAGTCTTCTGCCCATTTGTTAATCAGGTTGTTCGGTTTTTTGATGTTGAGTTGTATGAGCTGTTTAGTTTTAACTGGAGGATAATTGCTTTACAATATTGTGTTGGTTTCTACCATACTGTATGAGCCATTTACATTTCTTAGATATGATCCTTTCATTGGTCATATCATTTGCAAATATCTTCTCTCATTCAGTAGGTTATCTTTTCATTTTGTTGATGGTTTCCTTTGCTGTGTAAAAGCTTTTAAGTTTAATTAGGTCCCATTTGTTTATTTTTGCTTATGTTTCCTTTGCTTTAGGAGGTGGATCAAAAAATATATTGCTGTGATTTATGTCAAAGAGAATGTTCTGTCTATGTTTTCCTCTAGGAGTTTTATAGTATATGGTCTTACATTTAGATCTTGAATCCATTTTGAACCTATTTTGTATATGGTGTTAGAGAATTCTTTTACATGTAGCTGTCTAGGTTTCTCAGCACCACTTATTAAAGAGACTACCTTTTCTCCATTGTATATTCTTGCCTCCTTTGTTGTAGATTACTGATTTTAAGTGTATGGGTTTATTTCTGGGCTCTCTATTCTGTTTTGTTGATCTATGTGCCAGTACTTGGCACCAGTACCATATTTTTTTTTTTTTTGATGACTATAGCCTTGTAGTATAGGCTGAAGACTGGGAGCATGATTCCTCCAGCTCTGTTTTTCTTTCTCAAGACTGTTTCAACTATTCAGGGTCTTTTGTGTTTCCATATGAATTTTAAAATTATTTGTTCTCAATTTTTGAAAAAAAAAATGCCACTGGTGTTTTGATAACTCAGTTGGTAAAGAATCCACCTGCAATGCCGGAGACCCCGGTTTGATTCCTGGGTCAGGAAGATCCACTGGAGAAAGGATAGGCTACCCACTCCAGTATTCTTGGGCTTTGCTTGTGGCTTAGCTGGTGAAGAATCTGCCTGCAATGTAGAAGACCTGGGTTGGATCCCTGGGTTGGGAAGATCCCCTGGAGAAAGGAAAGGCTACCCACTCCAGTATTCTGGCCTGGAGAATTCCATGGACTATACAGTTGGTTGCAAGGAGCTGGACACGGCTGAGTGGCTTTCACTCTTTCCCCTCCTTGCACTGAATGTGTAGATTGCCTTGGGTAGTATGATCATTTTAATAATATTCTTCCAGTCTAAGAACATGGTGTACTTTCTATCTGTGTTGTCTTCAGTTTATTTCGTTAACGTCTTAAAGTTTTCCAAGTACAGGTCTTTTACCTCCTTGGGTGGGTTTATTACTAGGTTTTTTTTTTTTTTCTTTTTGATGCAATGGTAAGTGGGTTTCCTTATTTTCTGTTTCTGATAGTTTATATTAGTGTATACAAGCACAACATATTTCTTTATTTTAATTTTGTACCAAATTCATTGATGAGCTCTAGTACTTTTCTGGTGGCATCTTTAGGATTTTCTATGTATAGTATCATGTCATCTGCAAAAAGTGCGTTTTACTTCTTCCTTTCCAATTTGGATTCCTTTTGTTCCTTTTTTTCATCTGATTGCTGTGGGTAGAACTTCAAAACGATGTTGAATGAAAGTGGCAAGAGTGGCCATCCTTGCCTTGTTCCTTATCTTACAGGAAATGCTTTCAGCTTTTCACCATTGGGCATGATGTTAGTTGTGGGTTTGTCATGTATGACCTTTATTTAGTGGAGTTATGTTACCACTATGCCCACTTTCTGGATTTTTTTTTTTTATCATAAATGGATGTTGAGCTTTATCAAAAGATTTTTCCACATCTGTTGGGGTGCTCATATGGTTTTTATTCTTATATTTGTTAATGTAGTATGTCACATTGATTGATTTGTGGATATTGAAAAATCCTTCTATCCCTGGGATAAATCTCACTTGATCATGGAGTATGAGCCTTTTAACGTATTGTTGGATTTGTATTGTTAACATTTTGTTGAGGATTTTTGCATCTATGTTCATCAGTGATGTTGGTCTGTAATTTTCTTTCTTTGTGATAACTCTGTCTGGTTCTGGTATCGTGGTGACACTGGCCTGATAGAATGAGTTGAGAAGTATTCCTTCCTCTGCAATTTTTTGGAATATTTTGAGAAGGATAGGTCTTAACTTTTCTCTAAATGTTTGGTGAATTCACCTGTAAAGGCATCTAGCCCTGGACTTTTTTATGGGGGGGGGGTGAGTTTTAAAATTATTGGTTCAATTTCGTTATTGGAAATTGGTCTGTTCATATTTTCTATTCCTTCCTGGTTCAGTCTTAGGAGAGTGTACCTTTCTAAGGGTTTGTCCATGTGTCTTCTAGGTTGTCCATTTTATTGGCATATAGTTGTCTGTAGTAGTCTTTTGTTGGTTTAGTTGTTAAGTTGTGTCCGACTCCTGTGTTCCTATGGACTGTAGCCCACCAGGCCCCTCTGTCCATGGGATTTTCCAGGCAAGAATACTGGAGTGGGGTGCCATTTCCTTCTCCAGGGGATCTTCCCAAGCCAGGGATCAAACCTGGGTCTCCTGTATTGTAGGCAGATTCTTTACCGACTGAGCTACAAGGGAAGCCCTAGTAGTCTCATCCTTTTTATTTCTGTGGTGTCTTTTATTTATTTATTTCAATTGGAGTATAACTGCTTTACAGTGTTATATTAGTTTCTGCTGTACAACAGTGTGAATGAGCTATATGTATACATATATCTCCTCCCTCTTGAGCCTCCCTCCCACCCTCTAGGTCATCACCGAGCACCAAACTGAGCTCCCTGTGTTACACAGCAGCTTCCCACTAGTTATCTATTTTTTACACACAGTGGTGTATATGTTACCCTCTCAATTCATCTTATGTCCACAAATCCATTCTCTCTTGTCTGTATTCCTGTCCTGCAGATAGGTTGATCAGTACCATTTTTCTAGAGTCCATATATATGCATTAACATACAATATTTGTTTTACTCTTTTTGATTTACTCACTCGGCATCACAGACTCTAGGTTCATCCACATCTCTACAAATGACCTAGGTTTGTTCCTTTTTAGGGGTAATACTCCATTGTATATATGGACCATATCTCATTGCATTTATCTGTCAATGAACATTTAGGTTGCTTCTATGTCCTGGCTATTGCAAACAGTGTTGCAGCAAACATTGGGGTACATGTGTCTTTTCAAACTATGGTTTTCTCAGGGTATATGCCCAGTAGTGGGAATTCTGGGTCATATGGTAGTTTTGTTTTTAGTTTTCTAAGGCGCCTCCATACTGCTCTTCAGAGTGGTTGTATCAATTTATATTCCCACCAACAGTGCAAAGCGGGTTCCCTTTTCTCTACATGCTCTCCAGCATTAATTGTTTGTATAATTTTTTGATGATGGCCATTCTGATCAGTGTGAGGTAATACCTCATTGTAGCTTTGATTTGCATTTCTCTAATAAAGAGCAATGTTGAGCATCTTTTCATGTGTTTATTAGCCATCTGTACATCTTCTTTGGAGAAATGGCTATTTAACTCTTTCACCCATTTTTTGATTGGGTTGTTTGTTGTTTTGATATTGAGCTGCATGAGCTGCTTATATATTTTGGAGATAATATTTTAGATAATATTTTGGAGACATATTTTGTCAGTTTCTTTGTTTGAAAATATTTTCTGCCATTCTGAGGGTTGTTTTTTCATCTTATGTAGAGTTTCCTTTGCTGTGCAAAAGCTCTTAGGTTTAATTAGGTTTTCTGGCATCTGGTGTCTGCCCACTGGTGGGTGGAGCTGGGTCTTGGCCCTCTGGTGGGCAGGGCCATGCCTAGAGGTGTGTCTAGAGGGGGCTATGAACTCATGTTCATATGAGCTCAGACAGTAACGAATCCGCTTGCAATGTGGGAGACCTGGGTTCAATCCCTAGGTCGGGAAGATCTCCTGGAGAAGGAAAAGGCTACCCACTCCAGTATTCTTGCCTGGAGAATCCCCATGGACAGAGGAGCCTGGCAGGTTACAGTCCGTGGGGTTGCAGAGTCAGACATGACTGAGTGACTAAGCACACATGAGCTCATGAAGTCTTTAGGCAGCCTATGTGCTGATGGGTGGGGCTGTGTCCCCATCCAGTTAGTTGTTTGACCTGAGATGCCCCAAAACAGGTGCCTACAGGCCACTGGGTAAGGCCACGGCTTGGTGCTTCTGAGCTAATGGCACCTGCCAGCACTGACTTCCATGGGGTAGAATAAGTTCCTAAATATGGCTGCTGCCAGTGTCTGTGTCCCCAGGATGAGCCACAGCTGCCCCCACCTCTCGGGGAGGCTCTTCAAGACCAGCAGATGGTTCTGGCCCTGCTGCTGCTGCTGCTAAGTCGCTTCAGTCGTGTTCAACTCTGGCCCTGGCTCCTATGAAATTACTGCTTTTGCCCTGGATCTTGGTGTGCATGAGGTTTTCGTGTGTGCGTCCTTTAAGAGTGGTTAAACCCTGCTGGCCTTCAAAGCCAAATGCTCTGGGGGCTTGTCTTCCCAGAGCATTGCAGGACCTCTGGGCTAGGGAGCCTGATGTGGGACTCAGAACTCCCCTGAGGGAAAAACTCTGCAATGTAAGTATTCTCCAGTTTGTGGGTCACTGACCTTGGGGGTCTGGGATTTAATTATATCACAAATCCATTCCTACCCATCTTGTTGTGGTTCCTTCTTTTATATATATATATATATATATATATATATATATATATATATATATATATGTATGTATGTATGTATGTATGTATGTATGTATGTATGTATGTATATATATGTCTCTAGTTGTTAAAGATCTTTTCTGGTAGGTTTTGGTCTTTTTCATAGATGGTTGTTCTGCAGATGGCTGTGGTTTTTGTGTGCTGTGAGAGAAGGTGAGCTCAGGGTTTTTCTACTCTGCTATCTTGGCCAGAATTTTCTCTAGCTGTTCTTATATGTTTGCTTCTCCATGAGGACTTCAGTATCAATGGATCTAACCCCCTTTTAAAAGAAAGCTTATGAGTAAGTTTTTGAAGGATTGTGTTAAATTTCTAAGTTAACTTAGAACTGACTTGTTTATGGTGCTGAATCATTCTATACAAGAACAAGGGATGTCCTTCCATTTGAGAAAGTCTAATTTTGTGTCTTTTAGGAATGCTTTCAAGTTTTTCCAATATAGGTTTTGCACATTTGTGAAAAATTAATTTCTAAGTAATCTTCTTTGTTACTGCTGTAAATGGAATTTTCTATAGCACCAGGCCATCTAATTGTCTCTCATTTGTATAAATGAAGGGTATTGATTTTTGTGTTTATGTCCTGCTAGTGTACTGAATTCTTTTATTGTTTAAATTAGTTTTATCATTGATTCTCCACAATCTTCCTGGTACAGCATCATATCACCTGCAACTAGACCTAGGTTTACTTCTTCTTTACCAATTCTTATACCTGTAATTGATCTATTTTGTCTAACTGCATGGATTAATCCCTCTAATATAATGCCAATTAGTACCAGATAGTGAGTATCCTTCCTTTGTTCCTGATTTTAGTAGAAATGCCTCTGATGTTTCCCTAACATATTGGCTTTAGGACTAAGGCAGAGATATTTTATCCTGTTAATGAAGTACCACTCACTTCCTATTTTCTCAAGTCTTCATAAAGAATAGGTCTTGTATTTTATCAAAGGCCTTTCCATCATCTATGGAAGTAATCATGGATTTTTCCTCCTTAGATCTATTAACACAGTATATGATACTAATAGATTTTCTAATACTGAACCTACCTTCCATTCCTGGAATAAATCCCATTTAGTCATGGTATATTAATTTCTTAATGTGATACTGTACTCTGTTTGCTCAAAGTTAATTTACTTTTTAAAATGTATTTTATTTATTTTAGCTTTGCACTGGGTCTTCATTGCTGCGTGTGGGCTTTCTCTAGTTGTGGCAAGCAGGGGCTACTCTTTCTTGAGGTGCACAGGCTTCTCATTGGGGTGGCTTCTCCTGTTGCAGAGCATGGGCTCTAGGACACACAGGCTTCAGTAGCTGTGACACGCAGGCTTATTAATTGTGGCACACAGGCTTAGCTGCTCCATGGCATGTAGAATCTACCCAGACTAGAGATCAAACCTGTGTCCCCTGCATTGTCAGGCAGATTCTTATCCACTGTGTCACTAGGGAAGTCCTAATTTAGTAGTTTTGCATCAGTAATCATGAATTGATATTGGTCTGTCCTTCCTGCCTTTTACTCTCCCTGCTTCCCACCTTCCCTTCCATCTGTATCAGGTTTAAGTATCAAACCTTCAGCAAAAGTTCATAAAAGAAATAGTGAAGTTCTTCATTTTCAATGTGCTGGAACAACTTATAGAGTATTGGTATTATCTGGACTTTGAAGGTTTAGTTGAATTCCCCTGAGAAACTTTCTGGACCTGAAATCACCTCCTTTGCCACCCTTGCTGAAGGAGAATTTCCACGTGGACTTTAGTTAGGAGATACCCCTTGAATTTTCAGCTTACAGAGCTGGGATTTAAACCTAGTTAGACCCATGTCGTATCACTGTATCACTGATAACCTCAGGGACTTGACTGCCTAATTGTAATAATGATGATGATGTCTAATACATATTAAGTGCTTATTATGCTTCAGGTACTGTTTACATGTATTAATACATTCAATCCTTATTTCAGACTTATGAGGTACTAGCTCTTAGTATCCCTGAGACACTGAATGATTGGCTGTTCAGGGTCACATAGCTCATAAATATCAGAGCTGGTCTTCAATTCCAGGCAGTTGGCTTCACAGTCCATGTCTTTAATGACCAAGGTACAGTATAATAGTTTGTAGAACTATGGATGATTATATATCAGAATCTCAGTATGAATGCTTTTTTAAAGGAAAAAATGATTTAACTAAAGTCTTGTAAAGGAAAGAAGAGTTTCCATTTATGATAATGTATGTCTAGCAATTTGGCTACAAATTTCTTATCCCTATACCAACAGCTTTTTCTCTTTCAGCAGTATATGGCCTTTGTAAGCATAATGTACAGAACCGTGTTCTATTGTGAGTCAGCTCCAGGTCTGAGGGATTCAACTTGAATGGAAAATCTTCCAATGACCATGGTGACCCAAACTCAATCAAACAAATGAAACAGTTAAAGTTTTCCCAAATTACTTAGATATACTAAATAGTACCATTGAGATGGGTAGATTTTCTGCTTTATATAAGTATGACCTCTTATTAATGTCTATTGGGAAAATGAAGTACCCTCATTGCTATTCATTAGTCTAAGCTTTTTCCTATACTCTTGCTTTGAAATTTAGACATTATTAAAAATTATGCAGATGAAGACAAAGGGTAATATTTTTATGTCATTTCTGTAAACGCTTAACATCTTCTCCCTTACCTCCCCCCCGCCAAAAAAAAAAAAAAAACTTAATGAGCCACAAAACATGTTATAATGAATGGGAAAAATATTTTTAGCATTTTTATGCAGAAAATGCCTCATTAAAAGCAAATGCTTCAGCAAGCAGATTTGAGCTTAATAGGAACTTTTGTCAAGTAGGGGCTTTTATGACACATCACTAGCATGTGTAACTGTTCTATATAAAGACCTGGAAAGCCCTCAGAGGCTCTTACCTTCCTTTCTGGTCCCTGAGCTGCATTGCAGCAGTGTGGTTTGACATGGCACTTAGCAGACATTTGATGAGCCTGAAGGATGTGAAGCCTACTGTCTAGCCACAGGTAGGAAAAATGTCTGTCTACTGTTAAATATCACTCATTGTTTTATCTGGATATATCATGAGAGTCATTTAGATGAAATCTGTTCTCATCTGGGTGTCTGGCATCATGTGACCCAAATATTTTTATTCTAATTTGCATGTTATAAAAGCCATAAGGGTACAGGGTTTATAATCATACATACAACCGTAATTTCAAATTAAAAACTCAACCTCTCACTACACTATTATAACTTCTCTAGACTTAGGGCCTCACACTGGCATGACAAGGGCGCAGGAGTCCAACCACTCAGGCAGGCTATGTGGGCTGATTTGGTCACAGAAATAGCAGTCCCTCACCTCAATGATGGCAGACAGTGCTCACCTATCCCTGCTGAGGCCTCAGAAGACACACCTCGGGTAATGGTGTTTCCAGGTATTCTGAGCTGGTCTCAGCTTCGTCATCTCTGATCCATACTTGGGGGCTTGAGCTGAGTTACAGTCACACCCACCCAGGCAAGGCTGACATCACCAGTGGTGGTGATATCACTCTAGTAACTGGTTACTCAGAACACCCTTCTTTGTAGAATGGGGGAAGCATGAAATTATGACATGATTCATCTTTAAACAGTAATTTTTCACATCACGTAAGTTCTTTCTCAGTTCACCCTACCAAGACAGCCATGCTATCACCTGGCTAGTAACAATAGTAGTGGTTGCAGCAATTAGCATTTACTGAGGTCTTGCTCTATGCTTGGCATTGTGCTAAGATCTTTGTATGCCATATCTCATTTAACCCTCAAACTCTATAAGCTAGCTACTATTAATATCCCCATATTACAGATGAGGGAGCTTAGGACAAAGAAGGTAAATAACCAGCCCTAAATCTTTCAGCTTGTATGCAGAACAATTAGGATTTGAAGGACTTTCCCCTCTGGTTTTATTTTTATTAAAGTATAGTTACTTTACAATATCATGTTAGTTTCAGGTACACAACAAAACTGTGCAATAAATCCTGTTTATCTTTTTTTATATATAGCACTGTATATGTCTTAATCCCATACTCCTAATTTCTCTTAGAGTCCTTAACTGTTACTGCTTTACAGCATTGTGCAGCCAATTAACTGAAAAAAAATCTGTATCCCCACTCTATTCCAAAGAAAGAAGCATTCCTTTCAGAAACAAAAGGGGAAAAATTCAGTTGTCAAATGCCCATAACTAGCTCTTTCAGGGAGCCCAGTCTCCTTTGGTAAGAGAAGGGACACTGACTCCCAAGACCCACTCAGACTTCCCACTGAGCAGGCACAGGGTGGCCGCTTGGTCACCCAGCTCACCGTTAAGAAGTGCCGGTCCTTGGCTTCGCGCCTCCTCTGGCTGTGAGCTGGGGGGTAGGCGGGCAGTGGAGGGGCTGCTGCCGGGATGGGCGCAGCAGCTCTCTGCTCCCGACGATCGCTCCGGCTCCGGTGCTCTGGGAGCAGAAAAATCAACAGTATAGAAACACACTTGGCATTTGCAATTTCTCTTTCCCCCTTGGGAGGATGAGCGAAAGGCTGGAAAAAAGTGAGTTTTTGCTAATCTAGCTCATGTGTATACCAAATAAGATTTTCAGAATGGTTCTGAACTAAACTTTTACTTCATAGTAATATGAAATTGGATGCCTACATTTCAGTGGGTCCGTCTCAAGACGGATCACTGTGTTTGATATGTCTCAACACAGCTTGTTTCAAAACAACATGAGCAAGAAAAACAAATCTAGAATAGTGGTGCAAGATCTGCTGATCTGAGTCCTGGAGTGGACCTAGGCACAGACACGCCAGAGCCTCCCAGGGCGAGAAAGGATAGATGCTCACAGCTATCCAGAGGATGATGGAGCCAGCTCACATTGGCTCAGGGGCACAGATAGTTAGGCGTTCAGGAATTTTGCAAGCCAGCTTTTAAATTGTCAGTAACTTGAAATAGGCTATGGTGGGAATATTTATATCACAGAAATTGGTGAGTCCTACACATTAGGGCCTCATTCATTTATTTCTTTACTACATTTTTTGGGCTTCTCTTGTAGCTCAGTTGGTAAAGAATCTGCCTGCAGTGCAGGAGACCCAGGTTTGATCCCTGGTTTGGGAAGATACCCTGGAAAAGGAAATGGCAACCCACTCCAGTATCCTTGCCTGGAAAATCCCATGGACAGAGGAGCGTGGTGGGCTGCAGTCCATGGGGTCACAAAGAGTCAGGCACGACTGAGCAATTAATGCTTACTTACTTAATTTTTTTTTAAAGAGACCGTGGCCAGCATACCATTGCACCCATCTAAGTCCTGTCACCCACAACACCCAGATGGTTTTCAAATCCTGGGTTCCTAGAGGAAGCAAAGGAATCCCAATGGTGACAACTGTCTGATTTAGGAATAAAGCTACTTTGGGGAAAAAAAAAGAAATTTCCATGTCTGGGGTGAAGTGATCCTAACTGCATAATAAGAATCACAGGGACACTAGGAGCCCAGTTTAGCTTTCTGGGTATCTTGGTGAGCCTACCCAACATACCCTGACCAACAAACTGGCCATGACAAAGGCTGCACTACCTGCCAAAACCCAGCCCACATTCACACTCAGGGCCTAAAGTCTTGTGACCCCCACCCAATATGACCAGGGTACAAATTGCCTTCTGTTGTTTAAACCTGCCATTACTCAGCACATCTACAATAATAATTGTGATGCCCAGTGTTTGCTGGGCAATGGGCATGCATCAGAGATGCTTTGCAAAAGCTTGTAGGTGCATTATCTTGACGATTGCACGAAGCAGGCACTGATAGTGTCCCTCTTGTGCAGATGCCTACATGGATCAGGGAGGCTAAGTCATTGCCGAGCTATCACTGCTACACACTTGGCCCCAGGGCCCTGCTCATGACCACTCCTTGACCTGTAAGAGATCTAAACACACCTTGCCCATCAGAGCAAGATTGCTGGCATTTGACAGTATTTGTTATAATTACATTTTATCACATTGTAATTCTTTGGACACTGATAATATAGAATATTTGGCTACTCATAAGACAGTATTCTTTCCCCAGTATTGTTTAGTTGCTTAGTCGTGTCCAACTCTTTGCTACCCCATGGACTGTAGCCCTCCAGGCTCCTCTGTCCATGGGATTTCCCAGGTAAGAATACTGGAGTGAGGTGCCATTTCCTTCTCCAGGTGATTTTCCTGACCCAGGGATCAAACCTGCGTCTCTTGCATTGGCAGGGAGACTCTTTACCACTGAGCCACCAGGGAAGCCCTTTACCCATATTAGGAAACAGCCAACTACACTGACCCTCTCAGGTGGCGTCAGGTGTCTTTTCTCTAAAGGCCCTGTAGTGCCAGGGCCCATTTCATCTCTGTCATTGCAGTGATAAAAGTCAGGATCTCTCTGTATGTCTGCCTCTGTATAGAAGTCTGCTCCTGGACAACAGAGATTATAGTCAGCTTTCCATCACTGTGCCCTGCTGTGCCTGTGATATAGTGGATTTTCAGTAAATGTTTGTGGAGTGACTGAAAGGAAGAACAAATTGATGCTTTCATGAAGGTCTGCTTTTGTAACTGTAGAATGTACTCTAAAGCCCCATCTTTCCCATGGGCTGGGTACTGAGTCAGTGGCCTCACTGTACCCTTGCTGTTAGGCCCTTCTCTGGGTCTTGTTGCCAGTTGACACTGGCCTCCCTAATGCTGACCTCCTTCTTTCTTTGCTGTATTCAGTGTGCTGTACTCTAAACCGGTACCTGAGCACTCTCGAGCCTTCTGATTTCTGTCCATGTCTGATTGGCCTGTCTGTGGGCCTCCCTGCCTCAACTGCCAACTTTGTCTGCCAGGAGAATGTGGCAGAATTACTCATCTTCCTTTGCTTGGGGTTCTTGAGACAAATGTTGACTCCCATTCACAACCAGAGAAAAGTCCTCAACCCCATGTAGGTGCTCTTTGCTAATCTGCTTCCAGAGCCACTGTTCATCAGGAAGACTTTATAAAAAAGTGTTTCTTATATATAGTAGATTTACAACATTGTGCTAGTTTCACTCAGTCGTGTCCGACTCTTTGCGACCCCATGGACTGTAGCCCAACAGACTCCTCCGTCCATGGGATTTTCCAGGCAAGAGTACTGGAGTGGATTGCCATTTCCTTCTCCAGGGGATCTTCCCGACCCAGGGATTC
The DNA here is from genome assembly GCF_016772045.2 of Ovis aries. Classification (NCBI taxonomy): domain Eukaryota; kingdom Metazoa; phylum Chordata; class Mammalia; order Artiodactyla; family Bovidae; genus Ovis; species Ovis aries. The sequence continues at coordinate 15,917,933 of NC_056080.1, read as the reverse complement.
AACCCGGGTCTCCTGCATTGCAGGCAGACGCTTTACCATCTGAGCCACCAGGGAATCCTTTATTATATATAGTAGATTTACAATATTGTGCTAGTTTCAGGCATACAGCTTCAGATTCCTTTCTGTTATAAGATACTGAATATCGTTCCCTGTGCTATACAGGTAAATCCGTGATGTTAGTTTATTTTATATATAGTGCTGGGTATCTGTTAATCCCATACTCTTAATTTATCCATCCCCCTTTGGTAACCACAAGTTTGTTTTCTATGTCTACAAGTCTATTTCTGTTTGGTAAATAAGTGGATTTTTTTTTTTTTTTAGATTCCACATATAAGTGAGAAGAGATATTTCTCTTTCTCTGACTTAGTATGATCATCTCTAGGTCCATGCATGTTGCTGCAATATTTCATTCTTTTTTCATTGCTGGGTAATACCCCATTGTATATATTCCACATCTCCTTCATCCATCTGTCTATTGATGAACTCTTATGCTGTTTCCATGTCTTGGCTACTGTGAACAGTGCTGCTATGAACACAGCAGTGCAAGTACCTTTTTGAATTATAGTTTTTTCCAGGTATATGTCCAGGAGTGGGATTTCTGGATCATATGGTAACTCTATTTTTAGAGTTCTATTTTAAGGAACTTTCATACTGTTCTCCATAGTGGCTGCAGCACTTTACATCCACAACAACGGATAGAAGGGTACTCTTTCTCCACACCTTCTCCAGCATTTATTATCTGTAGACTTTTTCATGATGGCTATTCTGACTGGTGTGAGGTGATACCTTGTTGTAGTTTTGATTTGCATTTCTCTAATAATTAGCCATGTTAACCATCTTTTCACGTGCCTGTTGGCCATCTGTATGTCTTCTTTGGAAAAACGTCTAGTTATTGAATTTTTTTATATTAAATTGTATGAGATGTCTGTATATTTTGGGAACTAAGCCCTTGTTGGTCTCATTATTTGCAAATATTTTTCCCAGTCTGTAGGTTGTCTTTTGTTTATGGTTTCTTTGTTTATGGTTGTCTTTTTGTTTATGTCTTTGCTATGGGAAAATCTATAAACTTCACTAGGTCCTATTTATTTATGTTTGTTTTTATTTATTTTACCTTGGGAGACTGATCTAAGAAAACACTGACATTTATGTCTGAGAATGTTTTGCCTATGTTCTTTTCTAGGAGTTTTATGGTGTTATATCTTATGTTTAAGTATTTAAGCCATTTTATATTTATTGTTGTGTATGGTGTGAAGGAGTGTTCTAACTTCATTGATTTACATGACGCTGTCCAGCTTTTCCAGCTCCACTTACTGACAAGACTGTCTTTTCTCTAGTGTATATTCTTACCTCCTTTGTTGAAGGTTAATGACTGTAGGCATGTGGGTTTATTCCTGGGCTGCCTATTCTGTTCTTTTGATCTATCTGTTTTTTCTCTTCTGTTCTTTTGATCTGTTTTTGTGACAGTACCAAGCTGTTTTGATTGCTGTAGCTTTGTAATATTGTCTGAAGTCTGGGAGGATAACCCTAAAGGCAATTCTTGGTCTTTTGTAGTTCCATATAAATTTTAGGATTATATGTTCTAGCTCTGTGAAAAATGTCATGGATAATTTGATAAAGATCACATGAAATCTGTAGATAGCTTTGGGTAGTATGACTGTTTTTAACAATATTAATTCTTCCAGAACAAGTGCATGGGAGATCTTTCCATGTCTTGGTATCACCTTCAATTTCCTGTATCAGTGTTTTATAGTTCTTAAATATGTCTTTTACCTCAGTGGTTAGGTTTTTTCCCTAGGTATTTAATTTTTTTTACACAATTTTAAATACACAATAAATGTTTTACTTTCTCTTATATTTCATTGTTAGTGTAAAGAAACGCAACAGATTTCTGTATACTGATCTTGTACCCTGCTACCTTGCTGAATTCATTTATTCTAATAGTTTTTATATGGAGTCTTTAGGGTTTTCTATATAGAGTATCATATCATCTGCATACAATGACAATTTTATCTCTTCCCTTTCAGTTTGGATACCTTTTATTTCTTTTTCTCATCTAATTACTGTGGCTAGGACTTCCAATACTATGTTGAATAGAAGTGATGAGAGCTGGCATCCATATTGGTGTTTCAGAATTGAGTGGGAAGGCTTCCAGCTTTTTGCCACTGAGTATTGTATTAGCTCTGGATTTGTTGTAAATGGATGTTATTCAGCATTATGTTGTTATACCCATTTTCATGTGACTTTTTATCATGAATGGATATTAAATTTTATCAAATGCTTTTTCTAACTTTATTGAGATGCTCATGTTGTTCCCATCTTTTTTTAATGGCATATGGTGTATCACTTTGATTGATGTGTGTATGTTGAACCATCCTTGGAATGAATCCAAATTGATCATGATGTATGATCCTTTTTATATGTTGTTGGATTGATTTGCTAACATTTTGGTGGGGATTTTTGCATCTGTTGATACATGTATCAGAGATATTGAGCTGTAATTGCCTTTTTTGTAGTCTCTTTGATTTTGATATCAGGATGATGTTGGCTTCATAAAGTGATTTGGGGAGTGTTCCCCTTTGTTTAGTCTTTTGGAAGAGTTTGAGAAGGATAGGTATGAGTCTATTTTACTTCTAGTAATCAATGTATTTAAATTATCTGTTTCTTGTTCATTTCATTGAGTGGCAGACTGTATGTTTCTAGAAATTTGTCAGTTTCTTCTAGGTTGTCCATTTTGTTAGTATATTACTGTTCGTAGTATTTTTCTTATTTTTTTATATGTCTGCAATATTGATAATTATTTTTCTTTCATTTCTTATTTTGTGTATTTGGGTCCCCTCTCTCGTTATTGGTAAGCCTTGTTAGCGATTCATTGATTTTGCTTACTCTTTCAAAAAAACAGCTCTTGGTTTTATTAATTTTTTATTTTTAATCTATATTTTATTTCCTCTCTGATCTTTATTATTTCCTTCCTTCTGCTGAGTTTTAAATGTTCTTTTTGTAATTCTTTTAGGTGGAAGGTCAGGTTGTTTATTGGAGATTTTTCTTATTTCTTGAGGAAGGCCTGTATTGCTATGAACTTCTCTCAGGTCAGGACTGCTTTTTCTGGATCCCAAAGATTTTGGATGGTTGTGTTTTTATCATCCTTTATCTTGAGGTATTTTAAAATTTCCTCTTTAATTTTCATTGTTGGCCAATTGGTTTTTAGTAGCATGTTGTTTAGTATCCATGTAATTATTTTTCCCTCATTTTTCTTTCTGTGACGGATTTCTAGTTTCATGCCATTCTGGTAAGAGAAGATGCTTGAGATAATTTCTATCCTTTTATATTTGTTCAGACTTTATTTTATATCTTAGTATGTGGTCTGTCCTAGAGAATGTTCCATGTGTGCTTGAAAAGAGTGTGTATTCTGGTTTCCTTGGATGTACTGTCCTGTAGATATCAATCCATCTAACTATTCTAAAGTGTCATTTAGATGTGTCTATTGCCTTACTGATGTTCTGTCTGGAAAGCCTGTCCATTGATAAAAATCTATTAATGTATCCCCATCAGTTGCTCCTTTTATGTCTGTTAGTATTTGTTTTATGTATTTAGGAGCTTTAGTATTGTGTGGATATATGTTAATGAAGACAATTTTCTTCTGTTGATCCTTGTATCATTAATATAGTGCCCTTTTTTGTCTTTATTCATGGCCTTTGTTTTAAAGTCTGTTTTGTCTGAGTATCACTACCCTTACTTGACATTTCCACTTGCAGGAAGTATCTTTTGCCATCCCCTCATTTTCAATCTATGTATTTCTTTCACCCTAAAGTGTGTCTCTTGTAGGCAGCATATTGTAGGTTCTTATTTTACTATCCAGTATGTCATTCTATGTCTTTTTATCAGAGCATTTAGTCTATTGACATTTAAATAATTATTGATAGTATGTATTTATTGCCATTTTAAACGTTGTTTTCCAGTTGATTTTGTATGTCTTCCCTTTTTTGTTTTTCCTTTTGTAGTTTGATGGTTTTCTTTAGCATTGTGCTTGAGTTCCTTTCTTTTTAGATTTTGTGAGACCACTGTATGCTTCTGATTTGTGGTTACCTTGGTTTTCAAGTGTGTTAAACTGTAACTCTAGCTATTTGTTTTAGACTGATAGTCATGTGAGCTCAAACACATTCTAAAAAATCTTTATTTTCTTACTCTCCCATAGTTTGTGATTTTGATATCCTATTTTACATCTTCATGTTTATCCTTTTGCTGTTCTTTATAGTTTTAATTGCTTTCACAATCTTAACTGTTTTTTTAATGCATGTATTGGCTTATCTAAGTAATCTTCAGTCCTTTCATATATTTACCTTTTCTGTTGTGAATTTCCCTTTCCTATAGATTCTTGCTATTTTTCTACTCAGAGAAGACCTTTCAATATTTCTTTTAGGATAAGGTTTAGTATTACTATATTCTTTTTTAAACCTTTATTTTATATTGGAATATAGTTAACGATGTTGTGTTAATTTCATGTGTACAGCAAAGTGATTCAGTTATACATGTAGCTATTCTTTTAAAAATTCTTTTCCCATTAGGTTGTTACATAATATTGAGCAGTTTCCTGTGCTATATAGTAGGTCCTTGTTGGTTGTCCATTTCAAATACAGCAGTGTGTACATGTTAGTCCCAAGCTCCCTAACTATCCTTTACCCACACCCCTCCCCAGTAAACCATAAGTTCATTCTCTAAGTCTGTGAGTTGGTTTTTGTTTTGTAAATAAGTTCATTTGTATCACTGTTTCTTAGATTTTGCATATAAGTGATATCATAATGATATTTCACTTTCTCTGCCTTACTTCATTCAGTATGACAATCTCCAGGTCCATCCATGCTGCTGCAAATGGCATTCTTTCTTTCTCTTTTGTATGTACCACAGCTTCTTTATCCATTCCTCTGTCAATGGACATTTAGGTTTCTTCCATGTCTTGGCTATTGTGAACAGTACTGCTATGAACACTGGGGTGCATGTAGCTTTTCAGATCATGTTTTTCTCCAAGTATATGCCCAGGGGTGGGATTGCAGGATTATACTGTAGTTCTATTTTTAGTTTTTAAAGGAACTTCCATACTGTTCTCCATAGTGGCTGCACCAATTTACATTCTCACCAACAGTGCAGGAGGGCTTCCTTCTCTTCACACCCTCTCCAGCATTTACTGTTTGTGGAATTTTTGATGATGGCCATTCTGGCTGGTGAGAGGCAATATTTGACTGTAATTTTGATTTACATTTCTCTAGTCATTATCAATGTTGAACATATTTTCATGAGTATTGCTCTATTCTTTTAGTTTTTGCTTGTCTGGGAAATTCTTTCTATTTTCTTTTATTCTAAATGATAATCTTGCTGGGTAGAGTATTGTACTTTGCAAGTTTCACCTTTAGGAGCTTTGGATATATGTTGCCACTCCCTTCTGGCCTGCAGAGTTTCTGTAGAGGAATCAGCTAATAGCCTTTTTATACTGCCTTGAAAATGACTTTGTTTTTCTGTTGCTACATTTAGAATCCCTCTTTATCTTTCACTTTTGCCATTTCAATTATATATCTTAGCGTGGATCTGTTTGGGTTCATCTCATTTGGGACCCTCTGTGATTCCTATACCTAGATATCTGTTTCCTTCTGTAGGTTTGAGAAGTTTTCAGCCACAAGTTCTTCAACTACATTTTGATTCCCTTTTTTCTTTCTTCTTCTGGAATCCCTTTCGTGTGGAGGTTGGCATACTTTACATTATCTCGTAGGTCTCACATGTCACTTTCATTTTTTCTTTCATTTGTCTTTCTGTCTACTGATTGGGTGCCTTGTGTTAACTTCCAGATGACTTATTTGTTCCGCTATGTAGACTTGGTCTGCTGTTTATTGGCTTTAGCTTGGTTTTTATCTCAGCAGTTGCGTTGTCTAATTTTGGTTTCCTTATGGTTTCTAGTTCCTTGTTACAGTGATCTGCCTTTTTATCAATAGTCTTTCTGGGGATCTTTAGCATTTTTATCACTTCCTTTTTGAACTTGGCATCTGGTAGACGGGCAAGGTCTGTTTTGCTCAGAGAATTTCTCTTAGTCTTTTTAAGTGGGAGTAGTTCCTCTGCATTTTCATTTTACTTATATTTCTCTTACTCCATGAATTTAGGAGGAACAGTTATCTACTGTGATCTTGAAGTGCTCTTTTCCTGTAGGAGTGTTCTGGTACAGACTATGTAAGTCGAGTAGTTTTGATGTGAGGGCTGTATTTGGTATGGATGCCTGCCACATCTTTCCTCAGCATGTGCTGGCCATTATCCTCCCTTGATGAAGGGTGTGTTTGGTGCTGTGCTGTCCAGAGCTTGCACTGTAATGTTGGATGGGGCCCCCTCTTTGCTCTGTAGTTGCCACAGTTCTGTTGGGGGCAGGGTCTGCTCCCCAGTTGTTGGAATAGAAACCCTGAGATCTGGTTCTCAGCTGTAGTGTGAGGTAGGTAAGACCAGAGCACTCAGCTGTGTGCCAGGACACATGACTCTGTGACATATCCTGCCAGCCAGTGTGCACGTCTACAAAATCAGCTAATGCTGGTAGCACCCAGAGACCCGTCTTGGCTGTGAAAACACTGATAATTGGCTCGGGTGGCAGCCTTGCCTTCGGTGTATGCATGTTCACAAAGCATGAGCTCCTAATGCCCACTGAAGCAGTGCCCCGTGGTGGGAGCACTGATAATTGGTTCCAATGTCAGCCCTGGTGTGTGTGTGTGTGTGTGTGTGTGTGTGTGTGTGTGTGTGTGCTCCCAAAGTCTGATGTGGCTGGAGCCATGCACCTCTGTGAGCACACTGAGAATGAGGTGTCTATGGTGGACCTACACACAGCCCTTCCTGTGTCGACTGGGGCTCCTTTGGTGGACCTGTGCCCCGTTCTGTGTGTGCCTCCACTTATAGCCCAGACCACACTCCAGGCTCTTCTGGATATCTCTGCATAGCCAAACCAAGTCCTCTCGCCATGTCTGTCTACTGAAGCCTGAGTTTCCACACCTAGCACTGTGCAGACCAGCAGGTGCGCCTCCCTGGCTGGCAGTGACATGGCAGCTCAGTGCCCGTCCCTTGCTGCTTGGCAGCAAGGTAGCACAGGCACACTCCTCTCTTGGAAACTCTAGACCCCTGAAGCTCCCTGTCCTGGAAGACCTCCCAGCTAGTGAAGGAGGTTCCTGAGGTGCGGGAACCAGCTCTCTTTCACAGCCCTCTCCCAGGGGTGCAGGTCCCTCTCCTTTAGTGCTACCCAGGTATATGGGGCTCTTTGGTTGGTTGAGCTCTTTTGATGGCTTTTAGCTGCTATGTTGTGAGAATTATTTCAGATGCAGCTGGAATTTTCCTGTATTTGTGGAGCAGGGTGGGCTCCATGTCCCACTCTGCCACCTTGCTCTCCCTTCCAGGAAGGTTTTTTGAGATAAATGTCTGCCATGTTAAAGCATCTACCTCTAGTGCCACACCCTCATTTTTCTCTACCAGGAGAAAGTTGGCTTTTCTAGATGGGCGGTGGGAGGAAAAGCTTCTACATTCTTAAAATTGTAATGAGAGTAAAAGATAGGTGTTGCTGGTTGGGAAAAGGTAGAAGGAAGGGCAGAGTCTGGAGGGAGATATCAACTCAGTTTCCCATTCGGCCTCTCCCTGCTTGCTCTTTCTGAAGCTCATCTCTTTCATGTGCCCCAGGCCTGCAGGAGACAGGCGGATTAACGGCTCCCTAATACTTCTTTCTGGTGGTGGTGTGGGGAGACCATTTATCAACTAGAGCCTGAAACTGCAGTAGACTCTTGGTCCTTATTCCCTTAGACCAATGAAATGTAGACCCCAGCCCCGAAACTTGAAAGAGAAGGAAATATAAACTGTAAATCTCTCTTTATAGCCTCATAATAATCTCTCGGTCACTGTCTTACAAATGTAAACATTGGCATCACTTCAAGCCATTATTGGCTCTGAGCATAAAGAACTGCTAAGAAAAAAAAAAAAAAAAACAGAAAAAAAGAAGAATCAGAGGCTTAATAACTTGAACTCCATGAAGGCATTGCTTCCTCTGAGGAGCCTTCTCTGAAGCTCCATGGCCCAGTTAGTGCCTTTGCTCTGAGCCCCCATGGCCCTGGGTTGAAATGACCTGGTTACTTGCCTTTCTCCCTTACTAGACCAGGAGTTCTTTGTGTGCCAAGAACCACATGCTATCGCTCTCTGCATCCTAGGTTTAGCACAATGCCTGGCCCCTCAGTTGACTTTGTTGAGGGGGGATTGCTGCAGAGTAGATCTTAAAGGCAGCCGGTTTCTCAGTTCTGATCTCAGGATACTCCAACTGTCTAAATAGAGCACCTACAGGGAAGCTCATTTGTGAGCAAGGGCTTGTCAGATAGGTCAGTATTAGTCATGGCCACCAGATGGCGAAAGTGGTATTCTGTCAAATGCACCAGTAAGCTTCTGTTTCTTAGACAAGGTTTTTTTAAAAAAAGTCACTTTCTAATTTCAATTCTACACTGCATGTTTTTAATTCCATGATGCCTATAATTCCTGTTTATGGCTCTCTGCAGTGCTATTAAAACTACTACACCCAAGATTTGCTATGGAGACAACCACGAAGCAAGCCTGTGTGTGGAGGGCAAGATGCAGCTCCTCCGTCTTTCGTAGAAACCCCAGGAGGCCCCATATCCCTCTCTCAGCCCCCCAGGAGGAAGTTCTGAGAAAATTGATATTGGCACTTGCTGTTCCTTAGTTCTGCCATTAAGTCCAAACCTGACAACACAGTGAAATGTGGTGGCTTATGAGCAGCTTAGTGTTACCTGGTTGAATCCGGAAAAATCTAATCAGAGATGACTTATGAATAAAAATAAAGGGGTAAAAATAATTACGTCTAAAGGGCTAACATTATTGAAGCTCTCTACTGATGGGATCCAGAGAAGGCAATGGCACCCAACTCCAGTACTCTTGCCTGGAAAAATCCCATGGACGGAGGACTCTGGTGGGCTGCAGTCCATGGGGTCGCTAAGACTCAGACATGACTGAGCGACTTCGCTTTCACTTTTCACTTTCATGCATTGGAGAAGGAAATGGCAACCCATTCCAGTGTTCTTGCCTGGAGAATCCCAGGGACGGGGGAGCCTGGTTGGCTGCCGTCTATGGGGTCACAGAGTCAGACACGACTGAAGCGACTTAGCAGCAGCAGCAGCAGCAGAGCAGCAGCAGCAGCAATGATGGGATCAGAAAAGTATTTAGTGAGAATGATCAGACTCCTCGGTCATCATTCTCTACCCCTAGTGCTCAAGCAGTTTTCTGCAGAATTTGATTCAGGTACACAAACATTCATTGAGGACCTACTATGAGTGAGAACCTATTATGTCAGGGTTATGGTAAATGCTTTGAATAAAAAAGAAAATCTATGGTCATTCCCCAGTGGTACAGTGGTTGGGACTCAGCACTCTCACTGCTGAGGGCCAGGGTTCAGTCCCTGGTTGGGAAACTAGGATCCCACAAGCCACTCAGTGCAGTCGGTCAAAAAAAAATTTTTTTTTTCTATCTTCCTCATCCTTGACTTGTTCACGGATTGATGGTAGAAGACAGGCCGGTAAGTGGTTGGTGATGATATAAGCTTTTAAGTGGCACGATGGGAGGATGCACAGGCTCTTATGGGAAGAGTGCTTAATCCAGGCCACAGAGGAACAGGAAAGGTGTTGTTAAGGAAGCTTTCTGGAGGGTGGCTGGCACTAAAAAATCAGTAAAGAACTTTGCAGCCAACTATCAAATCCAAGTGAATAGCAAGAATGCCAGAGGTAGGTCGAGGGGATGCTGACGGTCAGTCTTCATGATAAGGCTGATAGTATCAGCTACTAATAACCAAGGACAACTGCCAGAGAGAATTGTATTAGGGATATTAGGACATGAGCTCTTTTGTTACAGGTGAAAAAGACAAGGGATGGGGAAAAGGGAGAAGTCATGTACATGAAGAAGAAAAAAGCTGAAAACATTTGCCATTTTATTTCTCCGTCTTGACAGTAACATGAAAGCCTTTTCTGTGAATGTTAACACTCTCACCAAATACCATTCCTTAAAGGAGCATAGGGTATCTGGAACAAAGACACTTGACTGTACTGACTCCATATGTCTCCACAGCAAAAATCTAAAGGCCAAAAAAGCTGGCATGCCCAATTCTGACACCAATGGGGGGGACTCTGGAAGGATGATGCCAGGTTTTAATCTCCTTGTCCTAAGTAGAGTGGCTTTACAGCAGTGAAAATGCAGGCAGTGGAAGAAGAGGCTGCGTGCCTATCTCTGACTTTCACAGGACTATGAGAGGACTGAAAATATTTACTTCCCTAGGACAGTGTATGATGTGGAGGAAAGTCAGTCTGGCTGGGGCTCTGGAAGCTCGGGTCTGGGCCTGGCACTGTACCTAACCTGCTGTGTGTGACCCTCACAGGTGTCTTGCCCTCCCTCGGCCTCCATGTGCTCCGATGTAGAATGGATCACATCACTGGTTCTCAACAGGAGCAGAAGGCTCGCCCCCCACCCTGGCAAGCTTCTGGTTCATAGAGGACCAGGCTGGAGCCAAGAACGGGAGCCCTCCTACAATGCAGAAGACAGTGCTGAACAGTGAATCAGTGCCCCCAGCTTCCACAGCTAACACTCCAGAACTTCTTTTCAGGGAAAAGCCTAGAACGTATTTCTGAGTCAAACCTAATTCTCTTGTAATTGTAATCCGGAGGTGTTTTATTTTTTGGTTCATGTTTAATGCGTGCTGAATGCACCAGTTTCTATGGTTGTGTCCTCTTGCCACTTTCACGTCTCTGTACTTTTTGATCAGAATGACTCCTGTCTCTACTTAATCTGAACCTACTTTTGATAGGCGTAAACATCTGACTCCATGACGTCTTTTAGTGCTGCCACGTCTGGCCATTTATATGCTGCAAATAGTATTATTATAAACCATTTTCCTTTCAAATTCTCTTTATTGCTATATTCAGGCCATAATGCTATTATTAATTATATCCATAGGCAGGTTATACTAACCAAGAATTTCATTTCAGGGTAGAAAAGGGAGCATTTCAAAGTACTGGCTCTAACGAGGGGAGGTGTTGGGACCAAAAGGACACAGAACAAGCCCTTGTGGGGATGAGCTCCAAGTTCTCTCCCCCAAAAGCCCCCATGCCCGAGATCAGTCACCTCTGCGCAGGGCTTGCAGGCTCTGCCGGGCCTGGCGGTGCAGCTCCTCCACACAGGGCGGCCTGGTGGCCGGGAGGAAGATGTTTCTCTGCTGGTGCCACGGTGCACGATAGTACACGCTCAGCTTGCTCTCGACGTCCAGGTTGGAGACAGCTGCGAGATCAAGAGGGAAACAGGGCATTAGACAGGGGCAGCTTTCAGCTGTGCATTGTGCTGTCCCTGGGGTGGAAAGGGGAACAGGAGTGGGGCCTGGGCACAGTGGAAATCCAGTCCGCTGCATTGACCAGAGGAGCTTGAGAAAGGTTTCAAGTTGCCAGTACAGACAGGGACAACCTTTGACCCCCAAAGCAAGGGACAAGAGACCCTGGCTCTTTGAGCCAGGCCTCAGAGCGGGGTGAGGTCCTGCCTTGTAGGAAGGCAGAGAAGCGCCAGAGGAAGGACTGGACCAGTCTTCTGGTCCAGGGCCTCAGAATTATATAGTTCTGCACAGCTGCTCCTGATGCCTACCTGATCAGTGCCTTGGCTTACTTCCTATCTCCCAAACCTTACCACTGAGCCATATGTTATCCACTGTACTATATGCCCATCATTCAAAGCACTGCTCAGCTTCCTTCGTTTTACCTAAGTAAGAGCATAAGAATTAAAGAACTTATTAAATAACCTATTACAGGGGTGATGTGTGTTAGGAAGGGAACGTACACATAGTGTTGGGGAGGAGAGGGGCATGACAACGCCTTTGGCATTCCTGCAGAACTCCTTAGCACCATGCGAGCATCAGGACTAGTAGGATATATACCTCTCTGGTGGTAGTGATTTAGTCGCTAAGATGTGTCCAACTCTTGCGACTCCATGGACTGTAGCCTGCCAGGCTCCACTGTCCATGGGATTCTCCAGGCAAGAATACTGCAGTGGGTTGCCATATCCTTCTCCGGGGATCTTCCCAATCAAGGAATCAAACCTGGGTCTCCTGCATTGCAGGCAGATTCTTTACCAAGTGAGCTGTAAACTGAGGGTAAGTTCTCAGAGCTGGGTGGGGGGCGGGGTAGAAGGTTTCCGTTTGAGAGTTGCTAGGTGGTGTAGTGGTTAGGACTTTGGTTCCCAGTGCAGGGGTCATGGGTTTGATCCCTGGTGAGGGAGCGGGGGAGTGAGGAAGCCAGGTCCATACCGTATTAGTGCGTAGTGGATATGTGGATTCTTGGTTGGACAGTGCAACAGTGATGATGTAGGTGTAACTTACAGGTACATGGGGGTCCTTATTTTAATTCTTGATTTGGCTGTGCTGGGTCTGATTTAGGGCTTCCCTCAGAGCTCAGTCGGTAAAGAATCTGCCTGCAATGCAGTTGAGACAGGTTTGATTCTGGGTTCAGGAAGATCCCCTGGAGAAGGGAATGGCAACCCACTGCAGTATTCTTGCCTAAAGAATCCCATGGACAGAGGAGCCTGGCAGGCTATAGTCCATGGGGTCATAAGAGTTGGATATGACTTAGTGGGTCTTATTTACGGCATATGATCTCTTAGTAGCAGGATATGTGGATCTCATTCCCTTACCAGGGATCGAACCTTGGCACCCTGAATTGGGAGCTCAGAGTCTTAGCCACTGGACCACCAGGGAATTCCTCCTTTTCACATGCTTCATCCTGGGAGAAGGACTAGCTGCAGAGAGAGCACTGGTGGCTTGGAGACTCGGGCTCCAGTGATTTTCTACGAAGAGTGGCCAGTACTACCCCCAGACTGGGGGCCAGAGAGACTCAGCACAGGATTCTATTTACTCCTGATTCTTATATTTCCCAACAGTTACTAAACTCAAGCCTCCACCTGTCCTTAGAAATGAACCTCACTTTCCCATGAGACAGGTGGACACCAACTTCAGATGAACCCAGTGACCATAACCTTGTGGTTGATACATCACTATCTGTCAAGGTCTAGATAATCCCATGACCTTCAGAGTTCCCAGGGGATAGACAGTAAGTTCAGCCTAAAAAGACGTCACACTGCCCTGTGGACAATTCTTTCAGCACTTTGGTTCTCTGGTCTCTGTCTGCAGTGCTGTTTGTACTTCTGGAATATGACTATTGCTTCACATCCCCCTCCCCCAGTCAACCTTCCTTTAGGCCAATGTCTCTCAGTGTTGCTTGGGGAACAGACAGCAGCTTGGAAGCCAGAGCTGCTTCCAGCCCCAGATCTTCCAGGCGCCAGCTGTGTGCCTCTGCACATATCATCAGGTGGAACTCCTCCTTTCTTTCTCCTTCTTGCTCTGTCCCTTCCTCCCCAGGGCCTCGCCCGCACACTGTTTGGCAGTGTGCAATAGGGAGAAGCCCAATGCCAGAGCCTGATGTCCACGGTCTGTCCCTGCCAGGCAGCCTTTTCCAGAGAACCACAGTCATTCCGCGCTGTGGACACAGCATCCACCATGGATGCCCTCAGCGTCAGAACTTGTCAAGAAGCCTAGACTTTTTTAACACCGACGGAATAGGAATAACCTGGCTGTGTATTTATTTATGCACTACCTGGATCCAGAACGATTTTTCCCCTATAAAAATTTCTCTAACTTCTAAAATAAAATGGAGCTTCACACTAGGAGTACTGTTTACTTATTGGTGCTGCTGTTTGCACACTCGACATCCTGTAGAAAGACCAGCGGAAGCCTGGGTTCTACTCACAGTTCTCTGCCCTGGGGCAAAGTCACTGACTGTGCCCAGGACTCAAGTTCCCCATCTTTATGAATCAGGGTTTGGCCTTCCTGTTGGCTGAAGGAGGCCTGTCTGCCCTTTGTGCCTCTCTTTTCTACTCATCACCAAACTTCAGGATGCACTGGGGGAAGGCCCTGGGCTCTGGGATTAAGAGACGGGGTTTCTGCCTGCCAGCAGTGGTCCAGAGCAGGTGACTGAACTCTCTGGGCCTCTGTCCCCTTCTCCGTAAGCAGGGCTCCTAGAGCCTTCACAGAATCCAAGGAAATGATCATGATATGCTCATTCCTTGACATGTCTCTGCTTACTACATTCTAGTTCCCCTTGCTGTGGTGGGAATGGATGAGATGAAGGGGCCAGGCTTGGGTTCAAAGACAAAAGTCTGGAGCTTTCTTCCTTTTTTATTTTCCTGTCTTCATGGTGAGTCACGTGTAAACAAACATGAGGCTACCAGAGATGGCCGTTGGTGGGGGGTAGGGTGTCTTACATTCTGGAAACTGTAAAGAAAGCTGCCTACAACCAGGGAGCCTGTGGCCTCTCTGAGAGGTAGGATGTCCCTGGTCTCTGATGTTAGCTAACTTGGGCAGCATTCAGTTCTGTGACTTCGAGATGCTAATTCTCTGAGTCACTGTGAGAGCTGTAGCACTATACGTTCTCCCTGGAAATGGTTTATCATTTTCTTGTTTATCTGTGGGTCATTCTGCTGCCATGTTCTACACCATGCACTTCCTCCAGAGTGTGTTAGCACGCATCCATCTGTCACAGCTCAGCTGTTGTTTTTGGAAAATTCCTGTGGGCACTGAGCAGCGCCATTGGATTCTACTGCTGAAGAGACCTCGGAAATGACGAGATTCTGTGTTTTTTCAAACCGCAGGGCATGACCCTTGAGTGGATTGTGAAATCCATTCAGCAGATCAGGACTAGCATTTTTTAAACAAAGACATACAAGAGACTGGAAAACAAAACGCCAGCATGCATCGCATGTAGTGTTGTTTTGTGAAGCTGTTGGTTCTGTTACATATGTGTTCGTTTGTACATGTGTGTGCTTGGATGCTGGGGTGTGATGGAGACATGTACTTCTTGCTCTGGGTACCAGTCAACATATGGAAATTTACTGCTTAGACTGCCACTCTCAGGTACTAATGAGGGAATCAAGGTTCCAAGGTATGATCCAAGATCCCAGAGTTGATTTTTGGCAGAGGTGGAAACAAAGCTTAGGTCTCCTGAGGCCAAGTCTGTGCACTTCCCTAGGCAGCCTCTTCCTCCCCTGCCATCACTCGGCCTGGCCGCTGCTCCCTTCCTCTCCGTTGGTGACTATTTGCTATCTATTGCATCTATTAAGTTGTCCTTCCAAAACCAAAACTCTCAACTCACGACACACACGTTTCACCTGTTGTCTGAGAAAGCGGCCATTTGAATTTTAGGATGCCAGCAACACTTCAGCCCATGGAGCAGAGGACAAGCTTCCCAGGGACGCTGATGCTCCCAGTCTGCAGACCACACAGTGAGGACCACTGCTTTCCAGAAAGAGATACTGAGGCAACAACGTAGGTACTCGACGAAACAATATTAAACGAGTGATGTTCAACCGTTTTGCTCTACACAAACCTTCTCTAGAGTTCAACCTAGTAAACAGATAAACCCCAAGGCCGGCTTAACTACAAAGGCTGCCACGTTCTCAGATGGCAGCAATGCACCTGCTTCCAGCAACCTGGACTGAAAGCGACCACTCCATCACCAAGTCCTGACACCTCTGTGCCAGTCTGCAAGACCTGCATGCCTGAGCTTAAACCAGAGTGGGAGCCTGGCTCTGCCCTTGCCTGGTCACTTTTACATGGTAGCAAACAAGTTATAGCATACAAAAGATAATACAGATCAATAATAAGGAATTGAGTCTTTCAGGAGAGCCTGATGGATAACTAAGGAATGCTTCTAAGATTTAGAGAAGGGCGACTTGTCACAAAGCTATTTTCATTATTTGCAAAGAACTGGGTGAGGTTGGTTCTTTGAAAGCAGGAAAACGGAGACGCAAGAAGGCACTCTAACCGCAAAGATGCATATAGTGTTTTAAAGTCCCTTCACTCCCGCTCAGGCTACAGATGTGATGTTACGAACGCAAATACGTCTCACATTCCAGGGAAGACAGTGGAGCTGGAGTGGGAGAGACAGATCAGAAAAAGCATATGAAAATCACCTTTCTGTTCAGGAGACACTGCATACTTATCACCAGTATGGTGCCCAGACTCTCTGGTCTGCTTGGACAGGTGCCTTGGGCTCGATTAAATCATGAAACAGTAAGGTAATTAGCACATGACACCCGATTATACATGCTACTAAATCTCTTTTACTAGATAGAGGTGAGACTCTTAAAAATTACTTAGAGATCACCAGCAGCAATGGAAAATTTAAAAAATATCCAGACTTACAGAAGGTCCCACATACCCCTCCACTGCACTCCACTAAGACTTATTATTTAACTTGGTAGTTAGTATCTTCATAGGTAGAGAAGTAATGCCCTTTACTGGGCCCACAAAGAAGCTATAAATACATGAGCCTGCAAGCCAAAAGGAATTCTTTTCCAAGGACCTTTCCACACGCAAAGCCTAGAGATTTATGTGTTCTGTGCTTTCTGTAGAAGACACACATGATATATTGAATCTGGAGTCAGAAAAGATGTGTTCTCTTTTGACTCAGTTAGCCTGAGTCTAGCCGAGTCTGCAGCCAGACTGAGGAAGGCCCGCTCTTCGGGGACAGTGGCTCTTTCTCTCCATCAGCCCGGGGCAGACAGGCTCCAAGAATGATTCCTCATGACTGGCACTGAGACAAAGCTTCAGGAGGTGATACTAAGCAGGGAGCAGGGAAGTGATACAGGGAAGGGAAGGAAGCCAATAAAGGGTGCACAGGCTGGAACCCCTTAGGAGCCAATCAATGCAGGACACACACCTTAGAGGCGAGGGAGTGGCGATATTTTTCTCCCATTTCCTATCAGCCATCAGTTGAAGGCTGCTGAAGTGCCAGAACAGTATTTCCTTGTACTTCTAGAAAAGCATGCTCCTCTGTCGGTTGTGGGAGCTGTAAGTAAGGCTGCCTGCTGTGCACTGAGGTGATAAGGGGAAGGGCAATACTCGGCCTAGGGGTTTTATGACTGCGACCCTTGGAGCACACAAGCATTTGCATTTCAAATTCGGGATGTCTGGATTGTGCACCAGACTACTTTGACAAGTTCTCCAATGCCAAAGTAGCTTAAAATGGATTTGTTGTCAAAATCCCCCAAGCCTGGCAGTGAAAAGCTCTGGTCAGACAAATCTGGATCCTGGTTGGAACATCAGCAGAAGGTCATGGCCAGGAGGCCGGGCAGAGGGGCGGCTGCCTCCTGTGGGACCTTGAGCAGATTGCTCGGCCTCTTAAGTTCTCTTTCCTCCTTGGTGGGAGTTTCTGGCCTGGTGTGGTATCCCAGGATCATCTCCAAGAAGTCCGGGCTTCTTCCCAGGGAACTGGCTTTAGAGAGCACGTCATGCGTGCTGGGGTATTCACTGTTGCTAGGTGCCCATTGCCTCTAAGCTGCTCCAACAGACAGGACTAGAAAATATGTAAGTCTTAGAAGGTGAAGACAAAAGCCGAGTTGAAACTGCTATTTCCAATTCAAATCTAAGATTACAGGTTTTCATTTAACTTACTTGATTATATAATTGATCTCTTTTGTGCTGAAAATCTTGATTCTTTATGACACTGCCATAATTTCCTATTTGAATAGTCTCAAAATGACTACAAGAAGACAACTGATTTCAGTTGTAGATATCTTTTTGTTTTCCTTTGTGTCTTTAGGATATTTTCTACTAGAAATGGATATAGCAAGACATACTTTGCAAAAGGCAAATGACACGACTGAAGGTGTTGATGAGAGAGGTTCCTGATTGCCCCATTCAGGTGTTCATCACTAACTAAAATCCATTGACAGTTTCTGCACTGGTAAGTTATAGCTTATTTGAGAAAAACATACAAGCCTTGCCCTTTGTGCCGTCAGGGCCCTCAGGAGGTTCGAACCTGGCAGCCACGTGAGACAGACGAGATGATGAGCCCAATGGGCTCAAGTGTGCACCCTGAGAGAGGTACAGAGGGCCGGCCACGTGTGGGAAAAATGCTCTCTGCTTGTGAAGTGACACGGGGAAGAGGTGGTTTTGAGGTGGGGGGCAGAGGTGATGAACAGGATTTGCTGGGAGGTTGGAAAATGCTGGAAGGGAACCACGAGGGATTTCTATTTTGAGGTAAGAAAGACCTGACTGTTGGCAATTTCTGGTGAGGCAACCCAAGAGGAAGGCTAGGAAGAGTCAGTCAGGGCTGGTCCCAGCAGTTGACTGCCACTGGACCAGGGCTTGTGAGGCAAAGGGGGCAGGTTAGGGGCCGCCAAGAAGGAAGACCATGCTACCAGTGAGCATGCGCATGGAGCAGGCACAGGTTAGCCTCTGATAGAGCCCATCTCATTCGGTTCCCACAGTAAGCCCAGGAAGCACATCTAATCATCTCTACTATGCTGAATAGGCACAGAGAGGTTAAGAAATTGCTCAAGGCCCCAAAGATTATGAATGATAGAGCCAGGAACTTAGAGTGAGCACCACTGAGTCCAAAGATCCACACCACATTCTGCCTTGCTCCCCCATTTTCTAACGCACACCACTGCCCCACAAAGGTGCAAGAATCTGTGTGGGAATGCCGCAGCCATCCCAGACAGGAAGACTGAAGCCATTCCATGGAGAGCCCTGGTGGTTGGGATGAGGAACCTGCTGTATCACGGGGAGCAGCTTCCGTGTCCCACAGCCGAGTGCATGACAAGCTGTTTAAGCTTAGAGAGGGGCTTCCTTCTATACTTTTTGCATCTTCCAGATAAGCAGGTCTAGAATATGGACCTATATGTTGTACAAGCTCAACTATTTCGGTTGACTGGATGGGACTTAACCTCATAAATGGTTCAATCTACACGGACCTATATGTTGTAGAAGTTCAACTATTTCAGTAGAATGGATGGGGCTTAACTTCATAAATGGTTCAATCAACACATCTTTGGGAGCTTCCCTTGTGGCTCAACTGGTAAAGAATGTGCCTGCAATGCAGGAGACCTGGGTTCTATCCCTGGGTTGGGAAGATCCCCTGGAGAACGGAAAGGCTACCCACTCCAGTATTCCGGCCTAGAGAATTCCACAGACTGTATGATCCATAGGGTCACAAAGAGTCGGACACGACTCAGTGACTTTCACTTTCACACATCTTTGTGGCCCTTTCTCTCCCCTTTACTCTGCCTCCTTTCTTCTCCTGATCTCTTTTCTCCCAGAAAAATGCTACTCTATATCCAGCTCAAGTTGTACCTCCTCCATGAAGCCATTAAGACCTCCAGAGCCCAGTAGGTTCACATGCATTCATTCATTGAACAATGGGTGATTAAGAATCTCCCATGTGCCAGGCAGCATGCTAGGCACTGGGAATACAGCGATGGACATGACAGACACAGGCCTTGCCCTCATAGAGCTCACATCCAGGTCGGAGGTAGGTGAGGAAGTTAAGACTGACTGATAAGGAAGAATGTAATCAGGTAATAAGAAGCACTCTGATGAAACAGAACAGTTAGCAAGACTACACAGAGGCATGGCATGGAGTAATGACAGTAGACGGCCACAAAGGCCTGAGAGTCTCAACTAGCCATCAGAAATATCAAAGTAAATGTGAGAGAGAAGGCACCTGGCCACAGGGAGCCAACCTAGTGGAGTGACCACTTCCTCTAGCTCAGTGTGGCCTAGCTGGTTACCAGAGTCATTTCTTCTCTTTTTGGCACACAGCTGGACTACATTTCCCAGCCTCCCTTGCAGTTGGGTATAGCCATCTGTGGCGGTCTAGCAGTAGCATGTGAGCAGAAGCGAGTGGAACCACTGCCAGGAAGCACAGCCCATGGAAATCTGCCACATGTTATCATTCATGTTCTTGAGAAGCCATACATGGAAGATGGTAGACTCCCAAGATAAACAGAGAACCTTGAACTCCGGCTAGGACGGACGCCACCCACCTATGAAGAAAAACCCATTTTTGACATTACGCAAGTGAAGAATAAACCTGAATTTTATTAAAGCCCTGGGATATTGGGGGTTATTTGTTATGGCAGCTCACATTTACACGAATACACTGAAGTCACTGCATCTCTGCCATAGCTACTGATTTGACCCGTTCTCAGCCTAGGACATGGTTTTCTGCTACCCCTCTTTACCTTTGTATTTTGAGTTCACTTCTGCTTTCCGTAGGTCCCACCCCCTCAACTCAGATGGCCACAGTGCAGCCAGAGGCCTGCCCTTCTAGGGTGAGTACTTTGATGCCTTATCTGCGCACCAGGGTGGATCCTGCTTTCACTGCTACATCATGTTATGGCCCTTTAAGTCATTTGTACTTTTAGGGAAATGCTGAGTGCTTTCTCTATTACTGTGCTTAGAAGGTATGTTTTCTTGACTACCACAAACACAATCCTTATCTCAATTTTTCCCCGAATTAGGAGCATTCCTGAATTGGCGGGGCCAGGGTCGGTATGACAGTTCCTGCTCATACAGGGGGAGCTGCTTATTTCCCTGTCAGACTGTATGCATTCTCAGGTGTCTATCTCAGCACCAGGCACAGGCAGGCGCAGAGTAGGAGCTCAGTACCTGCTGGTTGAGGAAACGAATACGGAGCAGGGTTATTTACTGTGGCGAGACTCGCTGGCATGCGAGGGAGATAATCTCCAGCAGTTTTTGTTCTTCAGAAAACATCTTTAAAGCTACCCCCTCAATTTACAGTCAGCATTAACAAAAGCTTTTCCTTGAAAACCAAATGCATAGAAGTCAGGTTGAATTACGAGGCGCTCTGGGGCGTCCACAGAAATGAGGGTTGTGTGGAGGGCACGTGAGGCAGGACTGTGCTCTCCCGCTGCTTGGCTAAGTGCTGGCTTCCCCCTGCCCCTCCCCACTTTGCTCGCTCTTCTCAGACTCTACCTCCAAATTATCTCTAGGCGTCTACAGGCAGAGCCACTCTTTATCCTGACACACGCCTCCCTAAGTCATCTACCCTGTAAAAGCTGCACTCACCCACTTAGCCCAACACTGGGCTCCATTCTCTCCAAGGTCAACAGGCGGGCAGTGCTCATATGGCGGAGTGCTGACCTTGGAGAGCAAGACACTACCTCCTCCGTGCCCTCAGAGCTAGTGGCCCAGCCCTGCACAGGCTCTCGCCTCCACACTCCCCTCCCGCTCCAGATAGAAACTTTCTTCCAATGTCACAAAGCAGAGCTTCACTGGTCAGACACCAAGGCCAGACTAATAAGGCAGAGGACCAAGAGCAGAAGAATGGGTGAAGAATCCATAACCATGAAGAGTCAAGGAATTCCCTTACTGTGGTTTATCTTTCACAGCCTCAGACCCCTGCTGCAAGAGGAACTGAGGTTGAAACACCCAGGCCACTAAACCTGCAAACTGAATGGCATGAGACACCAGCTCCAAGATCTGTTTTGAGCCCAAGCTGTGGTCTAAGTTGCACAGAGGTCAGCTTGCTTGATCTAACAAGAGATCAACCTCAGAATGAGGCATTTGTGACAGAATTTCACCCACTAAAAAAAACAGGTGGCTAATCTTTCTTTTTTTTTTTTCAGGAATAAATGAGAAGCATTTATTACTTCATTACACTTACACAACCCATAAGCCACCTTTTAAACTGGCTCTTTCCCCAAAGCTGCGCATGAACTGAAAGGTATAGATGCAGTCCTGTGTAGGCAGGGGACAGACCTCTCTCACTGGGCTGTCATGGGGGGCCCCTCCTGTCATTTCTGCAGGGAATTAGATATTAGGGCAGGAGGTTTACATGAAGAGGTAATAATAGTGGAGCAAAGGCAGTACTTAAACACAATGTGGTGATCTTAGTTAAGAATGAACTTCAGCCAGTGTTCTCTCTTTTAAACTTTCTTTTAAAGGCTGTCAAACCAATAGCTTTGGTGAACACAACATTTATGTAACTTTTATCCACCCAAATTAATGTTCTTTCCAGAACAAAAGCCACCTGGGACAAATAACACACAGAGGTGTCCAGATCCCCATTTTTCTTACCACTGTGTCAGTGTGCTCAACCTGGTCCTTTTTAGATATTGGCTACTGGCTAAAGCCCATTGCAGAAATACCAGTGTCCTATGTGGTAGGGTTTTCTGCTGGGGGCTGTCCAGGCAAACTGCCTTTTCACGGGTAACAGATGCCAGAAGTTCCCTCCTCCTGGGCTGAGTTCAAGCCAGTGGCTGGAAGTAGACCAATCCAGGCCTGAACTGTAGGACTGTCAGGGCCTTCTCAGTAACAAGTGTGGATTTGGGCCTTTCAGGTGGTCAGATTTTATTGGATAGACCCCAGAAGGCTCTATGCAGTCCATGGGGTCCATGAGGTCACAAAGAATTGGACACAACTTAGCAACTGAACAACAACAACAATAAAAGTCTCATCTCAGCAATTAAGAAAATCCTACCTAGGTAACTATACTTGTGAAGGAGGACTCACAGACCGCTAGCCCCTCCCCCTCCCCTGCTTTGCCTCCTGCTTCCCTTGACCATGCGTCTCTGTCACTCCCTTCCCTTTTGTGCTGAGCCAGGGCCTGGGTCAAGATCAAGACTAGCCTGCTCTTTTTGGATACATTACATTTTTCAGCCTCTAAGGAAAGTCCTGGTGTTGGTTTTTTTCCCGTTCGGTGTATGGGACTAGAGTAATAGCTATTATGATAATTTCACTCATGACAAGAATGGAATTATTAAGTACCAAGAAAAATCTGACCAAGAAACAAATGACTAGTCATTCTCCTCTCTTCACTCTGTCTCCACTGACACACATGCATATAAACCACCTCAGTGCCTGCTCAGCAGACCATTCAGCCAGCACCCACATGGCCCACCTTTGGGTAAATGTCACTTCTGTTCCTACAACTTATTTCAGGCCTGCTCCTCCCACTTGCACTGAGGATTATGGTGCTGTCGACCACAACAACGAGCCATCTTCCTCTGACGAGTCATTCAGCAGATAGTTCCTGCACAGCCACTGATGCGGTCCCTGCCTCAGGCAGAGGGAGTCTGGCGGCTTGGAGCGGACCAATCAACACCCAGATCTGGGATCAGGTGGTACAAGTTCTGTGAGGAAGTCAAAAAGCAGAGCAAAGGGCTCAAAAGGGGTGGGGCCAAAGGGCTCAAGAGAGGAGGAGCCAAAGGGCTCAAGAGGAGAGGAGTTGACGAGCTCAGCATTTACCTAGATGTAGGAATGTCCTCTGCCTTTGGTGATTGTCTTCCAGGCCCTGGGAGAGTGCTTGGCCCACAAGCAGGGTAAGCAAGAGTATGAGACGATTCAGGCCAGTAGGAGTGATCCCAGCAATGACAGACGCCCCCGTCCTTCGCGGTGAGGGCAACTCCTGAGAGTGCTCTGGCCCTCTCCCCAAGGTGCTCAGCAGGCCGGAGTTCCGTGGTGCCCATGGTGACTGCTGGCCAGCACATGCGCCCTCTTGGCCTGTGCCCCTCCGCCTCTCTTCCCCACACCCTGCCGGCGTTCCCCGTGTGCGCTGCTCCCTGAACCACCTACACTCCAGCCCTTGGCTCAGGGTCGACTTCGGGGAGAATCCAAACTAAGATGGCTACTTAGGGCGTCTCTGCCAAGGTGACCTTGGAGCTGACGCCTAGTCCAGTGAGGGAAATGTGCTGTAAGGCAATCCCAAGCAGAGAGAACAGCGGAAGTGAAGGGCCCGAGGTGGGCTCCTGCTGGAATGCCTGAGGGGCAGCACAACTGGGGAAGGAAGGACAGGAAGCACGAGGCAAAGGGCATGAGAAAACAACTTTCTCCCTTTCCTCCTCTCATAGTTACCATAGCGCCTGGAATTCTTTCTGTCGCGATTTCCTCCAATTGCTTCACTTCTCATTGCTCTGATGGCTCATTTTCTGAGAGTTCTGCCATTAAATGAAATAGAAATAGCACTTTGTATTTCATTCTATTTAAACACATCTACCACCGATTGGCGTGGAGCTGTGGGGACTGTCTACAGCTCTGCTTAGGGAGGTGGCCTGGGGTGGGGGAGGGAACAGCTCGCTCCCCACAGTGGTGCCCCACCCCAGGTATTCTTAAAAGGTGGGAGACGGACCCTCTTCTCCTGCTCTATCAACCATCATCGTCAAGGACACCTTCTCTTAAGAAACCACTGTGTGCTGTACTTTGGGCCATTTGTTTCACCTTCATCATCTCTGACCCTGACACCAGCTCTGAAAACCAAACAGTAACTACAGTCTAGGGAGGATACCTTCTTTGTATTTCCCCCTCCAGGTAGGTGCCCCTGGCTACACAGGATACACTGCAGCGGCGATTCCCAGGGCCACAGCGCCCTCGCCATGCATTTGGGGCCCTGCCGATGTGGTTGCTTTGATTTCAAATAGGAGACTCCAGATCACAGAGGATTTGGAGTTCTTTTTAGGCAGCTGGCATGAGCTCAGCACAGATGCCTCCTGGAGCAGGACTGCTTTGCTGCCTCCTGGGAGGTTCATCATCAAAACTTCCTGCCCTGACCCACATCACGACTCTCCATTTGTGCTTCTGGCTGCAGCTACTGGGTAACCGGCAGTGGAGTCTATTAGTGCTTCATTCTGCTCACAGTTCCTTCTGGAGGAGTTGGCATCTAAAAATTAGTTAGCAGTAAGCGAGCCCTGAGGTGATACCTATTAAGAACTAAAAGGTAGGCCAGGGAGACTGAGCTCTGTTGGCAGAACTAGCCTGCTCTCTGTGTAGCTGTTCCTCAGGAGTCCCTAGCGTCTCTAGGCTTTCGGTGTCTCTCAGGCTGAAAGCAATAACAAATAGGTTTTAGGGCTCCCTGTTACCCGACTTGTCCTTAGTGCTCACCAAATGTTCACATATACAGCTACATTTTCAGCTTCCCATGTCGTCAAACTGAGGCCAAATGACAGAGTGTCGGCTCCTAGCCAGTGGGATGCAGGCAGAATTAATGTACACCTCTTCAAGGCTTGCTCCTTATAAAACCTCCCAGGAGCCTTGCTTCTCTTCCTCCACTGCTTGAGAACTACACATTCTAGGCTTATATCAGACTTTGCGTGAGGGAGAAATAGAACTTTTATTGTATTAAAGCACTGAGCTTTGTTGGTTTATCTGTTAGCATAGCATAGTATAGCCTATCCTGACTATTACGCCTATTCATCCATCCATCCAATCCATTCATTCATTTGTCCATTCAGAGGTCATTCATTCACTTGATAGTACTTAAGTGCCCACTATCTGGCTAGTACTTTAGCATGAAGACACCTTGGGTTCTTCCTCCGGAGAACGGGTGTATATCCAGGTGAGGAGATAGACGTGGGAGCAGAGACAATAATAATACAGGGTGCTAAGTGTGTCCTGGCTGCATAACATTCTGTTATGTGCAGAGAAATAAATATTCAGAGGTCTTTACCTTTAAAAAAATGCAACTATCCTCTTTTTACTTTCATTCTTTATCAGACTCCTGTTTTTAAGACAGTGCCCACTCCTGCATATTGCACTCATTCTTAAAAAAAAAAAAAAAAAACTGCATTTACCACCAGTCTCTCCTTCCTAGTGGCCCATCATTCCAAACCAATCTTCCCAAAGTACCATTTCTACAGATCATGCCCCTGTATGAAAATCATCCAGGGGTCTCTCATTGCCCACATGAGGTTCAGAGTCCTCAATTTCGCGTTGATCCATATCTGAGCTATCTTTCTAACCTTATTTTCCACTTCTTTACCCACAACTATTTCTTCAACCAGACTGGCATAATCCATGGCCAACAACCCACACCACTGGTGACCCTACTTCCATGTCTTTCTCACACCACTGCTTCCCCAGGACTCTCCTCCTTGTCTGCCTAAGTCCCTTCCTCTCTTCAAAATCCCATCTCAAGTGGTATCTTTGATCTTTGTCTACTCCATTCCATAGTATTAATATACTCAACAACTTAGATGAAATGGACAATTCCTCTTGGAAAAAAACTAGCACAGGACATAAGAGAAAGAGAAATATAAGTAGTCCTATATGTCCTAAAGAAATTGATTTCTTAATCAAAACTTTTCCCATGAAGGGAATTCTGGGTCCAGATGGCTTCACCAGTGAATTCCATAAAACAATTTAGGAGGAAACAATCCAATTTACACAAGTTCTTTCAGAAAATAGAGGAGAACTTTCCCCAACACATTGTATGAAGCTTGTAGAACCTTGATAACAAACTTGCTGAAAGACACCTCAAAAAAATCTATAGCTAACATCATATTTAATGGTTAAACATTGGCTACTTTCCCTAAGATTGGGAGGAAATCAAAACATCCTCTGTCATCAGTATAATAAGACACAAGGATAAGAAAGGAAGTAGCAAATACTGTCATTATCAGCAACATGACTGTGTAGGTTAAAAGCCCTATGAAACTGACAAAAACTGCTAGAACTAAAGAGTAAAATTACAAGTCATTGGATATAAGGTCAATATATAAAAATCATTTGTTGAGGGGACTTCCCTGGTGGCCCAGTGGCTAAGACTCTGAGCTCCCAATGCAGGGGGCCTTGGTTTGACTCCTGGTCAGGGAACGAGATCCCACATGCTGCAACCAAGAGTTTATATGCCACAACCAAAGATACTGCATGCTGCAACGAAGACTGAAGATCCTGCATGCTTCTACTAAAACACATTGCAGCCAAATATAGAAATAATTATTTTTAAACGATCAATTGTATTTCTCTCTCTCTATCTCTCGTGTGTGTGTGTGTGTGTGTGTGTGTGTGTGTGTGTGTGTGTGTGTGTGTGTGCTGCTAATGCAGGAGATTAAGAGACTCAGGTCCGATCCCTGGGTCGGGCAGATCCTCTGAAGAAGGGCATGGCAACCCATTCCAGTATTCTTGTCTGAAAAATCCCATGGACAGAGGAGCCTGGTGGGCTACAGTCCATGGGATCACAAAGAGTTGGACACGACTGAAGCAACTTATCATATGTATGTATATACACACATACACACACACTAGTAAAAAAAAAATGGAGAATTAAATAAAGAAAGTGTGTTAGTCACTCATTCGTGTCTGACTCTTTGCAACCCCATGGACTGTAGCCTGCCAGGCTCCTCTGTCCATGGAATTTTTCAGGTAAGAATACTGGAAAATGGAGGATTAAATAAAAAGGTATAACATTTACAAAATTATCAAATATTTAAGTCTAACAAAAGACTGCATGTCTTCTACACTAAAAACTACAAAGCTAAGAGAAATTATAGACAGCTCATGGGACCAAAAGCTATACTATATTCGGGGATTGGAAGCCACAACATTGTTAAAGATGTCTATCTCCCCAAATTTATCTATCAGTCCAAATAAATGGCCAATCAACATCTCAGTATTTTTTAAAAGAAATTGACAGGCTGGTTCTGCGATGTATGTGAAAATGCATAGGTTCTAGAATAGCTAAAATAATCTTGAAAGAAAAGAACAAATTTGGAGAATTTATGCTACCTGATTTCAAGACTTACTATAAATCTACAGAGGTCAAGACAGTGTGGTTTTGGCAAGATAGTAGACATATAGATCAATGGAGCAGAACAGAGTCCAGAAATAGACCCACACACATACCGTTGATTTTTTGGAAAAAGGCATTAAATCAATGGGGGTGAAAACAAAGTTTTTTTGTCTTACAAATGGTTCTGGAACTGAATATACATATGGGGAAAAAAAAGTAATTTTGACCCCTACTCCAGTCAATACACGAGAAGTAATTACAGAAAGATCACAGAATTAAACATAAAAGCTCAAACTATAAAATCTCTTGAACAAAATGCATAACAAAAATCTTCATGAACTTAAGGGAAATGGATTTCTCTGACAGGGCTCAAAGGGACTAAGCCATACGAGAGAATACTGATGAACTGGAGTTTGTAAAAAAATATTTTTTAACGTCTGTATGGCAACAGACTACTATTTAGAAATAAACTGGCAAGGCACAGACTGGGAATAAATATTTGTAATCCATATATCTGATAAAGAGCTTTCATTCAGAGTATATAAAGAGATATTACAAATCAATAATAAAAAGACAACCCAAGTAAAACAGAGGAAAAGGCTTCATGACAGTGCACAAGAGAAGATATACAAATGTCTAGTAAGCTCATGAAAAGATATTCAACATTATTTGTCAGAGAAATTAAAATTAAAGCCACAATGAGATACCATTTCATATCCACTGTAATGGCTACTGTCATACCAAGTGTTACTGAGGATACAAAGCAACTAGAACTGATACATTGCTGGTGGGAATGTAAAATAGTACAACTGTTTTGGAAGAATCTCTGCCAGTTTCTTATAAAACGAGACATACACTTAACCTATGACTAAGCATTTTCACTCCCAGATATTTACTCAAAAGAAATGAAATGTAAATCCACAAAAAGCCTTGTACAAAAATATTCTTTGCAGCTTTATTCATAATAGCCCCAAACTGGAAACAGCTCAACTAAATAGATAAACAAATTGTGGTATATTCTTACAATGGATTACTGCTCAGCAGTAAAAAGGAATGAACTACTGGTATATAAAACAACATGAGTAAATTTCAGAAATATTATGCTGAATGAAAGAGGCCAGGCATTTTTAAAGCATCGTACTATATGGTTCAATTTATATGTACTCTTGAAGAGGCAAATCTAATCTATGGGACAGAAATCAGAATAATGGTTGACAAAGAGGGTGGAAGATTGACTGGAAAGGGATACTAAAATTTGGGGAGTGATAGTAATTACTATTTGCTACTTTGGTTGCACAAATGTATGTGTCAGAGTCACTGAACTCAGCACTTAAGATGTGTATACAACTTAATTGTCTGTTAAATTATATCTCAATTTTAAAATTACCCCTGCTACCACCCCCAAGAGCCGTGTTGGGTACTACTGTAATGTCCTGTTATTTATTATATTCATATGCAGTTATGCGTTTTAAACTTTCTTAGGTCCCTCAGCAGGTCCTGCACAATACTTGGGACTCCACATTTGTTGAACCAATGAGTGAGTAACAATCACAGCGTAAAAGGGAATTACAGGAAAATTAGAATACAACACATACATAATTCCACTGTTTCCATTTTCCTGTGAGTCAACACCACTGCAAATGCAGGTCCCTATCTCCCAACACGTAACAATAACCCAAAATCTAAGACAGCTTGCTTTTATTTACAATAAAAGAGGAGGCAAGGAAATAAGAGAAAGCTTTTGTCTTCTATATTTTGAGGTAACACCACATAATTACTACTCTATTTCTTAACTCTAGTGCGATAGACCAAAAGACATCTGATGAATCACCTTTTCATTCATAAAACCCTGCTTATATCTTTCATCGCTTTTATCCTGCTAGAATAATAGCAGAGACACAGTGCTTGATGGGCCTGCATTATCAGACGCTATTGGAAAGGTCTAGATAAGAGTGCTGAACCACCTATTAGTATTCTGCATGCAAACCCTTCTCTATAACCCAGAGTCATCCGTATCCTGGCAACCCTCAAAATTTCATTCTCATTGAATTGCTAGATCTTTATCAAAATATAATTATAGCCTTAATTTGAAAGATAAATTTTGATTGCCAGTGCCATGCCCAAAGGAAGAAATAATCAGGTGGGAGAGTGCTCAGGCACAATTGTTAACCATATAATCAATGTCATGAATCACCCATCCCCTAAAAAAAATAACTTTGGGGGAAGTTGTGAGGGGTGGAGCAAGGAGGGGAAAAAAAATCACTGAGGCATCAGACTGACTTAGGACTCCGTCACTTTCTGTTTGCTTTTTCTCACATTTCTGCTTCAGCACTTGTCATCTCTGCCCAACGGGAAGAGTCTGGGGATGGCCCATGCTGTGTGGCCTGCTTCTGTATGTGCGCACAGTGGCCCAGTCCTCAGCAGGGGTAACCCAGTCTCCAAGCCACCTATCTTGGGTCAGGTTTCCAGAGAGCAGGCACTGGCGTCACATAGGCACTAGAATGTGGGAAACTTAGTAGGAAAAGCTCTTGGGGTGAGGGAGGGAACTGAGCAGCATAGGGCAGAGAGAAGCTTCTCTTTCAGCTTGCAGGAGGGGTCCTCTGCTGATCCCCGTCACAACGAAAGATCAGCCAGCCCCATGGGCGAGCTCTGGAGTTGGGGTGGCTGCACACAACTGTCCTCAATGGAGGCAGTATGGCCAGTCGCTGTGTGCGCTGACCTGGGAAGGGAAGGGGTGTGACCTTGGGCGAGGCAGCTCTCTTCAAGGACAGTTCCCAAAGAGGGGCTGGGCTGTGAGCCATCAGTCAGCCGTGCCCAGCGCTGGGGAATGAGCGCTTGAGTCCTGAGGAGGAAGGGGCTGTGTGGCTACTTCGCTGCACCTCCACCGGCTGGAGTGATGCAAGGGCCTGGGGAGGATGATCCGAAATGGAAGCCTGACACACTGAACTCACGAGCCCGTTTCTGTGGGAGAGCAGCTGTCCTTCCTGAGGCAGCCAGGTGCTCCCGTTGTGTGTGCTCAGTCATCTCAGAATGTGTGTCTGGCTGGGAAAGAGGAGGTGGATGTCAGAGGGACTTTTGTGCCCTGATCCAACTGGTATGCTTCTTATTTGAGGCGGGGTACTGATACTTTGTAAAAAGTAATCGATACCTGTGAGACGCTGTCTGGGAAGGGCAAGAGAACAGCAGTCACATACTTCAGTCCCCTTTCCTTTTGGGCACTTACATCCACAGCCTTAGTGCTTTCACGGTCATAAACGGGTCCTGACTTTGGGATGGAGAAAGACCCAAGCACGTATAGCCATCTTTGTCCACTGGAGTACAAGGTATAGATTTCTTTAACCTACATCTTAATGTACAGTCAGCTTCTCCTGAGACCTCTGGGTATGCTCAAGTTTGTAAATACAGAGCCTTCAGAGTTCACCACTGTGGTAGTCTGTCTCCGCCCCTCCAGGATTCACGGCCTGTTGGCAAAACAAGTCACAGGCTCAGCCTTGAGAAGGCCTGGAAGCTCCTGCCTTTGTGCTTTTGGGGACCCCAAGTCACTAGGTAAGAAGTCCATACCCTGCTGGCAAGAGCACTTGGACTGGTCCTGAAACTACACAGAGACAGAAGCAGAGCTGAGCCCCCAGGGCACACACCACCAGTAAGCCTAGTGGAAGAACTGCCCCGGAAGCTTACCCGACCCTGCAGAATCTTGAACCAACAGATTGGCAGTTGTTTCTTAGGCCAGTGAGTTTTGGAGTGGATTCTTAAAGAACAGTAGATAGACAACATAATCGCAACTTGCAATTACCTCAAGAGTCAAAAGGCTGTGCTGGCCTTGCCCCTCCCCTCTCGAGTCAACTGCCTTTTCAGATTGGACTGAAGAGCCCTTCCTCATTTGATGGCCACTTCTCACAAGGAAGAAACATTTTTTTTTATAACTTCACAGTAGATACTGCCTATCCAGGGATGAGTAGACCAAAAATTTTAAAAGGAGGAGAAAAAAGCTTCACCGGACTGTCAGAGCCGGAGATGAGGAACTGGGGCTGTCTCACTAGCTACATAGCTTAATCCTGTGTATCATTTTCATATGCTGGGGGCTCAAATTCATGCCTCAGTCCATTTACAAGTGACTCCCTCTCGTGGACCTCCAAGGTCACTCACTAAGAGAAGAAACTCAGAATATTACATCCTGAGTATCAGGGTCTGCGTTGACTGTACACATCACAGAAGGCCAGAACCTGGAGCCCACCAGAGCAGAGACGGAGTGTAGCCAGATGGTCCAGGGTTGGATTCTGGAGCCACGTCACCTGGGATCGAATCCCAGATCTGTCATGTGTTACCTGTAAAACCCTGCGCAAGTTACTTCTCTGTGCCACAGCATCCTTATCTATAAAGTTGGTATGATAATAATCCCTCCCTCACAGGGTTCTTATGAGGATTAAGTGAGTTCATCTATGTACAGGGCATAGACCAGTGCCTGGCTCTTCTGAGACTAACTCCAACTGGTTCTACAGTAACAACTGGGGGGAAAAATTTCACATCGATTTTAGGTAATATGAATGGCTGTTTCTAGTGATTATACAAGATGAAGGCTATCTAGGGGACTGTATATCAGCTTTCTGAAACTCTACCCTATGTAACTGTTTTCCTAAGAGGGCAGAGTGATCAGCACATGGCAGAAGGAACACAGAGCTAAGAGAAGGAGACCTAGGTTCTAACTGCAGCTCTGTCATAAACTAGCTGTATCACATTGGGCGAGTGATCTATAACATGGGGAATAATGACAATGACCAGATGGTCCCTCCAAAAGTCTGTTATGTCTCAACACCTTTCCAAGTCCTGTGAAACAGGAAAGGGAAGGTGGAATCACCACCATTTTAAAGAGAGAGAGATGTATTTGGCTACACGAGCTGCCCAGCGCCAAAGCCAAATCCAATCCTAAAGGAGAGCAAAAGGGGGCATCTTCCAGGCACAGACTACATTTCCCAGCCTCCCTTGTAGTTTGCTGTGGTCACGTGATTGACTTCTAGCCAGTGGAATGTAGATGGGGATGAGATGTGCTACTTCCAATCCCCAATGCTTTTTCCCCTTCTGTTGGTTAGATGCAAAGAAACTCAGGAGGGACTCCGAGGCCCTAGGGGATAGCAGAGCTGCAAGAGGGCATGAGACCAGGTTCCTTGTCATCACAAACTAAAAGTTGATTACACTTTATATGATAAAGAAAAAAACTGCATTGTGTTAAAATCCTGAGATCTGGGACTTATTTGCTATGGTATTCCTTAACCAATGCACTCAGTGTGTCTCCAGTTAACTGCTGATCCAGGTTCTGAACTTCAAGAGTAAGCAGCACCTTTCTGTTTTGGTATAACAGATCACTGACATCTTATTTGCTCCAGGCAGAGCCAAGTCAGTGAGTCTTTAGGAAAGACTTCTGCATCCCAGCTCATGGTCTCCCCATCTGCTCTTCTAAGGGGGCCAAAGAGTTAGCTACTGTTGCACTGGACCTTTGGGCTAAATGGAATCATCAGTAATCTTGCATCTTCTGTAGGGAACATCAAAGTGAGGGACATTTCTAAGATGAACCAGCAAATATTCTGAGGCCTCTGCTGCTGCTGCTAAGTTGCTTCAGTCATATTCGACTCTGTGCAACCCCATAGAAGCCTCTACTAGAAGACTACTCAGGAATGATTAGAGGATTTATCAGAGGTATTTGGTTTCCTAATCTCTTCCTTCTCCCAATCAAAGAAAAGGAAAAGGAAAGTGAAGTCACTCAGTCATGTCCGACTCTTTGCGACCCCATGGACTATAGCCTACCAAGCTCCTCTGTCCATGGGATTTTCCAGGCAATAGTACTGGAGTGGATTGCCATTTCCTTCTCCAGGGGATCTTCCTGACCCAGGGATCGAACCCAGGTCTCCCGCACTGTAGACAGATGCTTTACTGTCTGAGCCACCAGGGAAGTCCAAACGCTATCTTAATATGGTCCTGATCTCCTCTGTCCACGGCATTCTCCAGGCAAGAATTCTAGAGTGGGTTGCCATGACCTCCTCCAGGTGATCTTCCCTACCCAGGGATTAAACCCAGGTTTCCCACAATGCAGGCAGATTCTTTTCCATCTGAGCCACCAGGGAAGTCCAAGGAAAACAAATGTATAATTTAAAAATCAAAATGCACTTTGAAAAGGAAGAGAGACTCATCCAGTAGGTTCTATCTTGAATAGGGAACTGATGGTGGGAATGTGCACCTTCCCTCCTAAATTCCCATACACTCTAGTTGTTTTCTTTCAGTGTTAAAAGGTTAGGCATTTACAGTTTTTCAGCAGTTACCAATGTGTTTTTGCCAAAATAAAAAAAAAATCCTATGATTCAATCAGATCAAGAACAGATGCGGTCTTTTTTTTCTTCACGCTGGACTTTGCTATCTTTGCCACCAAAGAAAAGGCAAACATCAGGAAAATGAAGATTTATGGAAATAAATAACAGGAGAGTCCTGGCAGGTTCAAGGGATCCAGGAATCCAGGAGGAGACAGTGGCGTCCTGCCATCCACTAGCATCACTGAAGTCCTCAGTCCCTTCCTGTCTCCTCCCTTCCATGTGGTACCTTCCCCATCAGCTGGGGCTGCCCCTCTCAGACAGACCAGGTTCCCTGCAGTTACCAGGAAGAGGTTCCTCACTCAACTGTCCAGAGATTTCCATCTGGAAGAGTGGCACCCCGGCTACCACCTGCACCCAGGGAGCTGGCACCCCGGCTACCACCTGCACCCAGGGAGCTGGCATGATTTAGGCACCACCTGGACCCTTTGGTCCCTCTATATTCCAGGCCAGATGCCTCTGGGGGGGTGTGGCCTGCTAGCCCCTGAAGCACAGAGGAGGAAGCCCCACATGGATGGCTAAGCAGAACTCCCAGAGAATGTAAAGCTGCAGAATCCAACGGCTGGGGGCTGCGGAGGGGTCCCTGTCTGGGATCCCATCCCCCAACCTTGCAGCCCAGTAGCTCTGGCCCTCACAGAGGGGTGGACAGGCAGCTGCTCTCTAACCCAGACCAGTGCCCTAGCATCCCCACCCTGTCCGGAGACTGGAGGCACACTGCCTCTGAAGGCTGTGTGGACCTGGCCTCAGGCTTCCTGGGGGCCCAGCAGGGCTCATTCTCACATATCCGGGAAGGGAGACCCCATCCTTGTGATGGTGGGGTCCAGCTAAGCTGCATCTCCAGCTGCACAAGGCTATTTTTAGATGCTGTTATCTTTGCCTTGCTCACAAGCAGCTGTGAAAAACAAACTGGGGACCAGGAGGCACAAAACTGGAAAATAAAAACCTCATAAAACAAGAGCTCCCAAACTCAGGAGCAGAGCACACGGTGGCCACAACGCCGGGCACCATCATGGCGGGCCTGCTTAACCTTCCCCTGAGGGGGTACTGGGGGTGGGGGTGGGGGGCTTCGCTCTTCTACTGTCCACCCATCCCTGGCCTGGCAGGCCCTGGGCAAATCCTGCTTTGGCCCACTGGCCGGCAGAACTAGTCAATCAGAAGCCGGACTCACGCCCCCCCAGACAGTGACCCAGGTGGACAAGTGTACCAAGGGAGCTGGCTTGATGGGGTTAACACTGCCACAAAAGCAAAAGCTGCAGCTCGGTCGCCTCCCTCGTCCAGCTCGTCCTAACAGTCCACTTGCCTTACAGCATCACAGCCAGCTCTGTGACAGGGAGACCCCTGCACAGGCAAAATGTCACCCAAAACCCAGTGACAGGGCAGGAAAATGGGAAGAGGCACCAAGAGGTGCCCCGACTTCTCCCCAGCCCCTAGAGCTTCCAGAAGGCCGAGCCTCGGGGTGCCCTCCCACTTCCAGTGTCTTCGAGTCCCTGTCACCACCAGCCCCTGCAGTCCCTGCACCCAAGCTAGGAGAGGCCTGGGCAGCCGCGTGGAAGAGTGCCGCCCCGCCCCAAAACCCAGGATGGGGGTGGGGAGGAGGCGGCAAACTTCAAAGCTGCAGCTGCAATATGCTTAAAAAAAAAAAAAGCCACCCCCCTCAAAGCCAGAGTGGCTCCCCTCATCCCTTAGAGCTATGCGCGGTCCACCTTGACCGCCTGCTCCCCCTCACTCTGCTCTGCCAAGGGGACCCGGCTCTTGGACCTTGGCTGGGGATATTTCCTCTCATGCTAGCGCGCGGCGGGGCTGCGGCTCCTGCTTCCTCCTTTCCCCAAGTTTACCCACCACCCAGAGGTGTGAAAAATTAGTTAAAAATGATGTCACCTGCCCCTCCCCCCACCCCCCCATGCCGGTCCCATCTCACACACACCGGAACATCCCGGGGGGTTGCGGTGGGGCTCCTGGCCGAGGCTGGCCTCCCCGGGCGCCCGCTCAGGCTCGGGCTCGGCCCTGGGAAGCCCGCCCGCGCTTCGTTCCCCCGGTGCAGAGATCCTACCGCCCGTGCGCCCTGGGCGCGCCGCCGGGCCCCGCGCCGGCTCCCCGGGAATGCGGCCGTCAGGTGAGGTAGGCATGCGTGCCGGCTCCGCAGCGAAGCAGCAGCTGGCTGAGGCGCTGGGCTTGCGATCTGCCTCTTCTCCCTCTCCCTGCAAAGGAGAGGCCTCCCGGGGGGCTTTCCAGCGCCTTGTTGCGTTAGGACCGCATTCCCCCTTCCTTTTCCCTTTTATCTTAGTTTCTGCTTCAGATGCAAAAAGGGAGATCGCCGGAGTCCATGCTCAGCTCCAGCCAAACTCGGTCCACAGGCTGAGAGAGAATTATGAATGGATGCTGCCTTCTGATGAGGAAGTCGACTGGGGAGGTCTCTGCGCACGGCGCGCTCCATCAAAGCCGGGGCATTGGCCCCTCCACTGCTTCAATGCTGCAGGCAGAGACACCTAATTGACCACTGGGAAATCAGGTGCCAGGAGACCTGGGCGGGACGTAGCCCCAGGGCCACGCTGGGATCGAGCGCCTTGCCGGTGTAGACAGCTTCGATTTACAGCCCAGTGAATGGAGGGGACTGCGGCAGCCAAACCTCCCGGGCAGCAGGCACGGTTGCACCAACGCTCTGCAGACAGCCGCCCGGCTCTGTGAACATCTCCTGGCTCCACTGGGCTAAAGGGAACCTGCTAAAAATAATCCGTCCCCTGCTGCCAGCCGCAGTGAGCTGCAGGACTCAGACCCCAGCCCCAAACTCGGTGGCGCGCGGGAGCTGGCCACAAAGCGGGCCCTGCGCGCTTAGACGAGCCGGGGGCTGCAGAGGATCCTGGATCCGGATTTCTGGTACCTGTGCGTTTCCTTCTCCGGTAGCACGACCGCTGGCGCTGCGCGTTACCCATGCCCAGAGAGGCAGTGGGCTCGGCTCATCACCAACAGGCTGGACCGACCACGGCTGCTCAGCGCCGCACCCCCGTGGTTCCCTTCTCACCTCCCCGCTCCCTGGTCTCGAGCCAACAGCAGAGGAATCAGAGACGCCAACCGTGCCAACTCCTCTAGCCGGGGCAAGAGGGAGGCTGGAGACTGGCGCGGAGCATGTGCCCGCGTGCGTAACAGGATTAGAACGGCCGAATATTGTAACATTGCCTCCCCTCCCCCCTTTCATCGGCGAAACCTCGCAGCCTGGACACAACTCAGCCTGCCCAGGCTCCAAAACACTGCAAAGACAATGTCTTCCTGGCGACGGGTTCATCTCCAGGGATGGGTGATTTACTAAACCAGCTCTGAGAAGAAACCAGGGTTAAAAACCACGCCAGTGTGTGCCCATGCCTTAGGCTGGCAGATTCTATATATAACCACCACATACAGAAGACAGAAAGCCATTTAGGGCCACTAAAAACACAACACTTATGGGATATATCCCTAATATATAACCAGGGGGAAAGCAGTGAATGAAATTATCCAAAATATGCCTTGTGGGAGGCAGTTTCTGGTACTTTATCTTGAAGCCTTGGAAACCCATTTAGGGAAAACTTGTCCCTGTTTTGACCAGGCTACCTGTTTTCAAATAGGGAGATGGAGGTCCTGGGCAGATTTGCCTGCAAGAGCAGTCCTGTGTCCACGAGGCCCCTGACCCCTCCATAATTTACAAATTGTGGTGAAACACTCAACTTGCCAAGGTCACAAGAAATCTCAGGGTTGCCACAAGCCCTGGTAGAGAGTATTTCCTAATTGGCATTACTATGAATTACGATTGTGATCACACAAAGGATCACGTGGAAGCCAAGTTAGTCCAGGCTGGCTGCTCTCCTCTGACCCCACTCACACCAACCTCCTCCAAGGGCTGCCAGCCTGCAGCACAGGCTGGAGTCCCCGCTGGAAGACAGAGCAAGGCGAGGTCAGGAAGGATGAGGTGGGAGGAGGTGACGCAGTCACTCCAAGTGAGGCCGAGAAGAATCGTGAACCCCAAAGTTCAAGGGGTGGGTTGACAAAGGAAAAGAGTCCACCAGGGAGATGAGACAGAGAAGTACCAGACCAGGAAAGGAGGGATGGCCTCTCCTGGACACCAGGGTCCGCAGGGTTTCAGGAAGGTGGCATGATGGAGAATGCCAGACATCCCTGAGGAGTCGGTGGGAACAGAGCCCACCACTCCCTTGGCTTTGGGGGAGCCTGGTGGAGTGGCCACAGCGGGTGTGGAACTGCTGCTGAAAAAAGAAAAAAAGGAGTCTTTCCCTTAGCCTTGCTTGTCAAAGGACCAGAGGTACCCGGGAGCTTGTTAAAAGCACACTGAGAGTTCTGGGACAGACTCCACCAGGCCAGGGGAAGCCCTGCCATGTGCAGACTCAAACCACTCGGGCTTTGAAATGAGGATTTATGTTCCAGTGAGCAAAATGGCCACCCTCTACAGCAATCCCTGGCAAGATCAGGGGGAACTGGTGGCCAAGTCACTAATCACCCATCCCAAGGAGACGGACTGTCTTGCTTCAGCTTTTTAGGGCTGCTCTACCAAAGGAGAGCCTCGGCAGTGAGGCCTGCAGAGCTCTGTAAAGTGATGAAAATGGCCATCCACCCTTTGCATTCATCTTTACAGTGATGAGGTTTTTGTTAACAGTGACAATGAAAATAATGATATAACTAGATCACTTACATTTGGATATAGTTTCGGCAAGTCCTGTGGTATATATAGAGAGAGAGAGAAAAAGAGAAAGAGAAAGCAAACAAACAAACAAACCCTGGACTTTGGTCCCAGAAAGACCTGAGTTGGAATCTGAGCTTTTCCATTCTTAGCAGTATGGCCTTTGGAAAATCATTTGACTTTTCTGAACCTTGGTTTCCTTATAAAAGGCAAACAGGATGCCTAATTTATAGGATTGTTAGGAAGAGGAAATAAAATAATAGATACAAAGCACCATGATGGTGCCTGGCACATAGTAAACCCCAGTGAAGATAGCTCCTTCCTGTGTCTTAGGTCTTCCCGAACATGCTCAGACTGTAGTTTTTCTGAGTCCCTACCCTGTTTCTGGTGGTTAGGGTACCTGATGCTTCCTATGGCTCACGGGTTCAAACAGAAGTACTTGTTGAACATCCTGGGTGCCAGGTACTGTGCTGGATACTAGAGTGGACAGAGTGGGCTCCGCCCTCTTTTAGCTAGCATTCTAAGGGCAGAGTTTACGTCCCAGCCCATGGGGGTGTCCTGCTTGTTTTTTTTCTGGAAGCCAAGGGTACCAGGTCTCAGGAAGAAAACAATGGCAAATGTGTCGTCCCTTTAGGACAGTGATGATCTAGAGGAGGGATCAGCAAACTTGTTCCGTCAAGGGTCAGATAATATTTTAGGCTTCAAAAGCCATGAGGTCTCTATTGCCACGACTCCACTCTGCTGTTATAGCTCAAAAGGCGTAAATGAATGGAGGGGGCTGAGTTCCAATAAAACTTAATGCACAAAACAGACAGGGGGTGGGATTTGGCCTGAGAGCCATAGTTTGCCGGCCACTGAATCTATGACGTGACTCAGGACAGGACTGTTCCCTTTAACTGGTATTCCCAGGAAATGTGGGAATGGTATTCCCAGGAAAAGTCCATTCATTCAATTATTGGTGATCGTCCATTCAATTCAAGTTGATCTGACCAAAAGCAGTTCACTGAAGCCCCTCATTGTTTTAGAGCACATTTTATATTTTCCCTGGAAGAAACTAGCTAGTTAGTTATTCAACTATCCCTGTCTTGCTCCTCCAGCCAGCCTCCCTGGCCATCAGGTGCAGCCATGCAACTCAGTGTTGCCAGTGGGAGGTGGGAAAGGCCTGTGTATCCCAGGCCAGGCTCAGAAAAGCTCCTGTCCATTCCAACACATATTAAGAGACCCTGGGGTAAAGAAACGTCAAAGTGGAAAGAGCTTGGGGATGCAAGTGACTACATGCCGACCTGCATTAGACTGCAGCGTCAGAAAGAAGCCACTGAAATGTTGGGGGTTGGTTACCAGAATTAGCCTACCTTGAACAAGTCACTCTCCTATCTCTTTAATCAGATGATACAAAACACAATTTAATGCTCTGCTGATTACTTAGGGTCTTTATTAGGAAGGCTTATTATCGGTCTCTATGGCAACACATTTCAAAGACTCCTTTTTGGATTTCCAAGCTCTTTCCCTGATGGTTGTTAGTTCCCCACTGACACTCCTCTCTTACCTTCTTCTAGCTCCCTCCCTGTACTTTGAAGCCACAGTGGGCTGAGGGAAACAGACATCATGGCTGGGTAACAGCTGCCCACTAAGGAAGAGTTACTAGTGGCCTGAGCAAGAATCTAAGTGGCAAGGTATGTGGGCTTGCTGACAATTATTTGCAGCCCGGGGAAGTGCCCTCCACTTACTTTCAGGCTTAGTGCTGTGTTCCAGGGATAAAGTTACTGGAAGCTCAGCATCTCTGGAAAGAGTGGGCCCTTTCGGTATTATCTAGCCTCCAGATTTTCAAAGCTTTAATGCTTCTACTCGTCATCTCAGAGGAATCTATAAGAAAGGTTCTAATTCTGTCCCCTGACATTCATGGTCTATTCAGCTTTCAAAATGCTATTACTTCCTGATTTTCTCTACATAGATGATGCCTAATATATGCCCCAAGTCTGTTCTAAACTTGCCTTTCCTGCTTATTATTTCATTGTTATCTTATAGGAGCTGAAGAAATTGATTGGAAAAAGCAAAAAAACTTTAGTCTTGTTCCAGAAATGATATGTTATCTTTATATCTTGGAGCAGTTTACCAAGAAAACCCAGCTGTGCTTTAGACCTGGGCTTCTCTGGTGGCTCAGATGGTAAAGAATCCGCCTGCAATGCAGGAGACCTGGGTTGGATCCCTGGGTTGGGAAGATCCCCTGGAGAAGGGCAGGGCAACACAGTGTAGTATTCTTTGCCTGGGGAATCCCATGGGAAGAGAAGCCTGGTGGGCTACAGTCCATGGGATCCCAAGGAATTGGACACGACTGAGTGACTAACACTTGCATTATTCTGATGGGTTGGGGCAGTCCTTCCCCAGCATAAGGTTGGGCAGCAGGAGACATACTTGGTGCAGGGAGGAAGCAAATCAAGGAGAGATGTGGGGGGAGGCCTACAGACTCCACAAACCCCGACAGTCTGCGTTCATTTTTTAATTGAAAGAACCAAGATGACTCAATGTAAGTGATCTTCTTGGTCTGTTTCTTCAGCTATAAAACAAGGACAGTGGAGATGATCTGAGAGGTTTTCTCTAGGTCTCTCATTCTGGAAGTTTATTGTTTTATGAAACCTGGAACCAAAACCACCTTCTGAAATGATTCCTCATCATCACTTCTTATTTCTCCTTGCCATTTCTGCTTATCTTCCAGAACCAACCACTCTACACATAAACTTCAGCATCTGCAAGAGCAATAATATGGCCTGGGGTAGGGGAACTTGCGAGTGGTCCAGTGCTTAAGAATCAGCTTTGCAGTGCAGGGGGTGTGTGTTTGATCCCTGGTTGGGGAACTAAGATTCCACACACTGTGGAGCAACTAAGCCCACACAATGCAACTGCTGAGCCTGAGCCTGAGCCTGCGAGCCACAACTGGAGTCTCTGCCACAACTAAGACAGAGGCAGCCAAATACATAAATAAATCTTTGTAAATAATAATAGTAACAGTATGAACTATGATCTGTCCAGTCTGGGAAGCCCTTTTGCCCCAGACTGACCTTCTTGGTGACCTCAGGAATCCCAATTCCAATTTCACTCTCCAGCATACACACCCTCCCCAGATGTTTCCCTACGGTGGCTCCCCTCCTTTCCTCTCCTGGGCTCCAATGACAGAAACCCAGTTTGGCCTCCAATGTTTATTTCCCTGAAGCAAGCTGGATGTCCCTGGCATCAGGTGGGTGTGGCAGAGTCTCACACCTCCTAACTCCTGGTAACGTCACATCACAACTGCCAGCCCACCGCTGCTCACAGATCTCGTGACTTCCACAAGACACCACTGCTCTAAAATGGCTTGCTTGTTCATAAGGAACTATGTGTTTATTCATATACATTTTATATCATAACAAATGTAAATTAATTTCAGGGCCCAACTACCCAAGCTAGTGTCTATATGGCTGCCTGTATAAAATTTCTCTCTCAAAATTCTCAAAACCATCTGGCACAAACTACTGTATTGTGACCTGTTAAAATAAGTAACAGCTGTGATAATCCCTCTCGATTTATGGCAAGCTATAAAGCTTTGCATATCCTGGCAATGCATATAAAATAATAAATAAAACCATTATCATTCTGTGCTGTCTTGGTGGGAATTATGATTATTTAGCCAAAATGGAGCCCCATGGAATGCATCTGAGAAGCAGAGGTCTGGCCCCATCTGCCCCTCCCTCCCCAGCCCCTAAAGCCCCAGCTCACCACTTAGAGCCCCTAGATGTGTTTGCAAACCTTCCCCACTGTAAATACACCCTTTCTGAGAGAACTCCATTCCCATACACTGCTGCCCACTTTTTATTACTTCAAAGCCTTCTTTTCTGGTGGTGAGTTTCCAGAATTCCTCAGGATATCCAGACCATAAAGAAAACCAAGCTATGCACAGTTCAAGAGTGTGACATCATGTATAGCACCAAAACCAAGAATTGTCTTGGAATTGTTAGCTGTATGCTTATGTTTGCAAATACTGCCAAGATCCCAGGTTGAAAAATACTACATCAAAGTCATTTCTCTAAAATATGCAGGATGTAGAAAAGGAAAACTTGGTACCTGGCAGAGAAAGGAACTTGGCAGCTGTGATTCTAAGTAGAAGCCACTATGCCCACTGAATGTGAATTTCAAAAAAGGAAAAAGGAAGGGGACAGGGCTTCCCAGGTGGCGCTAGTGGTAAACAACCCACCGGCAATGCAGGAGTGGCAGGAGACCCGGGTTCCATCCCTGGGTCAGGAAGAGCCCCTGGAGGAGGACATGGCAACCCACTCCAGTATTCTTGCCTGGAGAATCCCATGGACAGAGGAGCCTGGCGGGCTACAGTCCATGGGGTCGCAAAGAGTCAGACACGACTGAGCACACAGACACACAAAGAGGACCCAGTGCAGCCAATAACTAAATAAATAAAATTATTATTTTTTTAAATGAAGGGGACAGGGAAGGAAGCTAGCATGAAATGGCTCTTTACTATATATGGCTGTTATACATAATCTCATTTAATCCTCACAACAACCTCAGGTATCACTTTTCTGTTTTATGGTTGAGGAAACTGATGCTTAAAGAGGTCAAGTAACTTGCCTAAGGCCATCCAACTAAAAGTTGAGATGAAGTTTGAACTCGGATCTGTCTTTTTCCAAGGTTTGTGCTCTTTCCACCTCACCACATTGCCTTCTGGACAGCTGTTCACAGCCTTTTAACAATATGACTCACATGACAGATAATATTTACATGGATCATTCATTGTCATGGCCATGGACCATTCCTACCCCTTCTCTCCCACTTACAAAGTCTATTTGAGTGCAAATGAGAGTTACCTTATCAGTGGAAGAATGACAAATTCATATTAATATATATATATATCAGTACATATTAAATTACAAATAAAGGAGCTTGGTTATTGTATAGATTTCAAAAAAGAGCTGTAATACTTTTCAGCTTTGCCCGTTGAGAGGTAGAATCTACTTTTCCACCCTGAATCTGAGCAAGTCCTTGTGACTTCATTTGGCCAATAGAATGTAGAAGAAGTGACACTGAACTTGTTCTGAGCCTGGGACTCAAGATGTGTTCCGGCTTCTACACCTCTGCTGATCATGGTACCTACCCAGGCTTGTAGCCACTGGGGGCAGGGCTAGGCTAGACTGGGCTAGGCTAGACTGGGCTAGGCTGTTGGCTGATGACACACATGCAGTCCACTTGTCCCCCTCATTCTGACCCCGAGCCCGCTAACCACCAATGTGTGAATGAGGCCACCCTAGATCATCCTGCAGGGCTTGACCAGAAGAACCACCCACTGATTTTTAAGCCACTAAATACTAGCGGTTTTGTTACACAGAAAAGGCCAACTGAGGAAGTTCTGTCCATTTCTAGCCACTTGTCAAAACAGATACTAAGTGTTGAGACCTGGTTTAAATGTAGATATCAATCAACTAAAACCTTCCTAAAAACAAAATGAATTCTTTTTGATGGCTCCACACATTGCCATAGCTTAAAGTCTTCACATCATCTCATTTATGCCCCGTGAAAGTGCCAAGCCAGAGAGGCTTCCTATGACTAGCCTTCAGCCATGGAGATCCACCTTCCGTCCTCAACCCTGGGCTTGTCAGCCTGATGCTGGGTCATGTGGTTTGGGGGAGAGCATCTCCAAGGGGAGTGGCCCAGAGTCACCCCCAGGAGATGGTCAGTGCATAGGAGGAGGAGGAGAGACGGGGTGTTTGACCCCAGAACCCATTCAGGGAAACAGAGGAGTAAGCCCGAGAACAAGAACCAGTTTTGTAATATTCAACAACAACAGTCGCGGTTGTCTTAAGAAGATGAGGCAGCCAAAGACACAGGTGGGCAGGGGATAAGAGATGCACACCCTCCCTTCCCACACACTTGGGGAACTTACAGATGGAGACTCTCAAAAGGAAGAAAGGAACAATTACAAACTAAATTAGGGCCGCACTCAACAGCCTGAAACAGGAAGAAACAATGGTTACAACGAAATACCTCAACAGAAGTGCTCAACCTTGGCTGCACTAAGCAGTTTCAACACGGTAAAATCAACCCCTGCACTCTTAATTGCTACATTAATTACTAACTTTATTTAATAGGAAAAGTGCTCAGCATTCAGAGTTCCCAGCAGTTTCATCAAAAGCCATTTCTTTTGCAGAAAGTGTTGGCGAGTAACAGATGAGTTGATTGTTTCGCTGTCTTTGCATGAGACGCTTGGGCTTTTTTCTTTTCTTTCATAATTTTCTTAGTAAATCTGGGAATCTTTGAACTGAGGGTAATTTCTCTTTTCTTTCTCTTG
Organism: Ovis aries; assembly: GCF_016772045.2. Lineage (NCBI taxonomy): Eukaryota > Metazoa > Chordata > Mammalia > Artiodactyla > Bovidae > Ovis > Ovis aries. Next base: position 15,873,194 of record NC_056080.1, on the reverse strand, counting down.
GTGCCCTCTAGTTATATAAACACAAAAAATAATTACAGAGGGAGTATTTACATCTATACATCTATGGTTTCTTCATTTGGTATTTACTGTGCTGAGTGAATGAATTAATTTAGTTCATTTTACTTCTTGGGAAAAAGTATATATGATGAAAAGGGGTTCTTTTCAGTTGACTCTGGCAAAGCTTTGCAAGGAGCAAATAAAGGAAAGGGAAAAAGAAAGAAACCTTCTTTGTAGCCTTGTGAACATATGTTGGTCTGTACCCTCAGTGATTTTCTACATTTGTGGTTCAACACATACTAATTATGTTCCAGAAAGGGGGATGTTTTGCTGAGAAACTTTAGGAATTAAAAAAAAAAATAAACCCTCTCTACACTAGTGGTGGCAGCTTCCCCCAGTTCAGGCCATGACCCTGCTTCCCAACCACTTTGCCCAGTGTGAGAACGGGGATTCCAGCTCTAGTCTGGGAGCTCCGTGAGGTGCCTTCAGGGTGGAATCAGAACTGCAACTTCCAGATCAGAGGAGACAGAAAAATAGCATCATGTGCCAAAACGGGAGGGAAGGTTTTGTCATTTAAGGATGGGGTGACGTCAAACAATAGAGAAATGACCGGGTGGGCTTTGTAAGATATACCAGAAGCAACGCTAGAGAAGCCAGGTGGGCTGTGACCTGGAGGAGGATCGAGGCATGGTTTGGCCTGCTCTTGAAGGGTGTTCCATTTCTGTGAAGAGTAATTCACTTCTAAAGAAGGAAGGGGGACTTCCCTGAGCATCCAGGAGTTAAGACTTCGCCTTCCAACGCAGGGGGTGCGGGTTCAATCCTTGGTCAGGAAGCTAAGATCACACATGCCTGGAGGTCAAAAAACCGAAATGTAGAACAGAAGCAACACTGTAACAAATTCAATAAAGATTAAAAAAAAGAAAACTTACAAAAAGAAGGAAGGGTACCAGTGGGAAGTTTCTGAAGAATAATTTCATAATAAATGGATCATGTGTTGAAAGGTGCTTTGCACAGGAGAGTTTCTTTACTCAAATATTTCTTAAGAAACTTAAGTTTAGTTGAGACTCTCTTTTAAAGGAGAGACGATAGATGGCTCAGGTGTTCATTTGTCTGAACCAGAGAGAAACAAGAGCTTTAGGATCACAAATGTCAGTAGGATTTGTGAGAATGAATTTTTCTCACTTTCTGAGACATTCATTACACATCCAAGGTAGCCTGCTGCTGCTGCTGGTAGAACCAGAGACCTGAGGGAAGGACCAATCTGAGGTTATCCCTGACCACTCCAGTGATTCTGGGATATCACTCTGCAGCTCTGGCTTCAAGCTTCCTTACCCCACTTCCTCAGGCTGTGGGCAGTAAGCCCTATAAACAGAAACTGCAGAATGGAGGGGCTTGACCCTTGAATATAGTCAGTCTCCAGTCTCAGAGTGTTCCAGAGTTCATGTGTAAGTTGTTTTTTTTTTTTTTTTTTAAATTCAGGACCATTTTTCCCACAGAAAAGAAGTGACAGATGACATTTAGAGTTCCAAGTCTGCCCATCAAGGCTTCTTTCTTCCACAGTGTTGCTGGGGAAATATGCATTTGCCATGAACAAGTGTGGAAAACAATACTGGTATCATGGTAGTGACTAAATGTTAACATAACCGCAGAAAATGGTTTTAAAAATTAATCTTAGGGACTTCCTTGGTGGTCCAGTGGCTAGGATGCCACACTCCCAATGCAGGGGGCCTGGGTTCAATCCCCGGTCAGGGAACTAGATCCCACATGCTGTGACTAAGACCCAGTACAGCCAAGTAAATTAACCTAAAACAATAAAATAAAAATAAAAATTAATCCTAAATGCCAGTGCCCACTGAAATGCAAGAGTAACTAGAGAAAGAGAAGTGGGCTGATGGAGACCTTGGGGTCAAAGAGATGACCCCATCTCTTTGAGGTTTAATAATACTGGTTCTTTATTATGTCTAATATCACGAGAAAGATTCACTCACTCAAAATTTTTGAGTATCTAAAATCTTATAAAGATTACAGCTGAGAGGAGCTCATAGAATGGCCAACTAGAAAGACACTGTACTATACATGGTTTTCAGAGGGACTTCCACATACTCTCAACATATACTGTGTTGTGCCTGGGGGTTCAGGACGCCACAGGACAAAGGTGGGGGATCTTCATGGACCATAGTTTTACTCAATAATTAGTTGGGGGAGATTATTTTATATTAAATACTGTAGGGAATAGTGCAGATTTTATAGAAAATGCATATGTGAAGTCGTGAAGTTGCTCAGTCGTGCCTCACTCTGCAACCCCATGGATAGTAGCCTGCACCAAGCTCCTCCGTCCATGGGATTTTCAACGTAAGAAGTACTGGAGTGGGTTGCCATTTCCTTCTCCAGGGAATCTTCCCAACCCAGGGATCGAACCCAGGTCTCTCACATTGTAGACAGACACTTTACCATCTGAGCCACCAATTACAAAGAAATCTTAAGATCTCTGGACGGCAGCTTTGGGCCATCTCCACCTCAGATCCCCTCAGGGGCACTAGTTCATCCTCTGCCCTTGGAAAAGTGAAAGTGAAAGTCGCTTTGTCATGGCCAGTTCTTTGCTACCCCATGGATTGTCCATGGGATTCTCCAGGCAAGAATACTGGAGTGAGTTGCCATGCCCTCCTCCAGGGAATCTTCCCAACCCAGGGATTGAACCCAGGTCTCCCACATTGCAGGCAGATTCTTTACCAGCTGAGCCACAAGGGAAGCCCGAGAATACTGGAGTGGGTATCCTATCCCTTCTCCAGCCGCCCTTGGAAGCACCACTAAAATACAGGTGTGTACAGCATATGGGCTATGGGAAGGGAGATGACAAAGTCCCTCTGAGCAATGTCAGAAAGGGTTTCTCAAGGAAGGCGATGCTTAAGCTAAGCCTTCCAAACTGCCTAGGAGTTGGCCAAATGAAACCGGTCACAGAAGCATTCTAGAGAGGGAACACTGTATACAGGCTTGGAGGTGTGTGCAACAGCATGGTGTGATGAGAAAGTACAAAGAATTCTGCATGACTGGAACACTTGGCTGGTATAGGGAACTTCAGAGACGCACATGCATTTCATCTCAAAGTACTGGAAAGGATGCTGAGTCTCAGGGTTTTCTGTTCCAGCCAACAGGCAGCACTGTGGGTTCAGAGCAGCCGGGCCTGAGAACTCTGGGAAAGCAGATGATGGTGGGAAGATGGCCAAGTGGAGAATGGAGACAGGTACAACCAGATTCCTGCAAATCCAGAAGAGCTGTAATCGTTCCTGCTACTTGTTACTTTGCTTTCAAAACCTTTGAATGAGATGAAGTATAATCGCTGTGAGGACCTTCACCAGGATGCTGACGTCAGGAAGTCAGAGAGGACCAACTCTCCTCTCTCTCGCCACTGAGAGACAACTCGTGACCTGCCAACCCTCGCAAGTGATGGTGTGGGAAACCCCACATGGTAACTTCTTGACCTGCCACAACTTCTCCCACTTGTTAATCCATCACCTTTTATGATTCCAGGAGACATTTACAGCCCTCTCCTAGGAAATGAATATTTGAACAATATGTCACTGATAAACAATGCTGGGTAATAAATATATCAGTTATAGGCAGTCAGGTTAACTAGCTTAGGACTGAAAGAGAAAGTCAAAGGCCTTCCCTACACCACTCTGTTTTCTCAAGACAAGGGGTGGCAGTGGGGGCGGACACTGTTGGCTCTGTCCCTTCTCTGGTGCCTCTTCTTAGCTCAAGTCTCATGTTGTGCTGGGCCTATCTCTGCTGATTGGGTGTTGCTCCTTCAAATAAAAACTAAGTTTCCTTCTCTTCGGATGACCTCAACAGAACTGGAACGTAGGCCATGGCACATCTTTTAACTCTTAACCTGTATGATAACCTAAAGATACCACCCCCAAGTTTAGTTTGGAGTCATTATTTTCAAATCCTCACAGTCAGTACGGCCTGATGGTAACAAGCCTGGGGTTTGGGATCAGACAGATATGGGTCCAAGTTCTGGTTCCCATCGACTGAGCTATAATCTTGGGCAAGTTAGACAAATGCTCTAAGCCTCATTTTCCTTCTCTGGAGAACGGACATAATTGTGCCTGTGTCAGAGGGTTGCTATGAGTAGCTGCTGTGACCCACACAGTTCTGCTGAGCACATAATAAAGAGTCCGTAGATAGGTTTTAATCTTAACATACTGGTTTTTCCCAAGCTCCAGGCTCCAAATCTCCTCAGCCCCCAATGTTAATGGACAGACCCCTCTCAAAAACATTATATTGATCACTTATGATACAACAGTACTTCACCTTCTATTGTAAATGCTAAACTTTAGAAGAAATAAGTTTCATTGCTTTTTGCCAGAAATACCTTTCCTTTTGTGACCCAAACAAAAGCACTGGAGGATAAACAGATTAGAAGAAAAAAACAACCAAGTGAATGTTTTCTGAAGTGTGGAAATGAGTTGATGAAAACAAAGACCCAAGAGCAATGCTCACATCCGCCACTGGTTTTATATCCATATCGCCAAGCAAATATCCACCCACTCCTAAAATTATAAACCCTGTGTACAAGATGCTATATTGAGAAATGGAGTAGGGTTCAATACATCTTTTGAAACTTGGTTGAACCTGCTTTCATTTTGCCAGAGGTGAGCTAATATTAGCCAAAGTCTGCCAAGATATGAGACATGAGAGTCAAGTCTTAGAAAGAGTGGGTTATGATTAGAGGGCAAAGGGTTTTCATGGCCTGTGACTGAGAGCCTTCAAATTCTCCACACAACACCATCTCCTGATGATGACGACGACAGCGAACAGTTCCTCAGTCTGCGACGTGGGCCGAGCCTTGCACTATGTGCTTCGTTTTCATTACATCCTCCAGTCTTCACAACAAGCCTATGAGATCTTGCCAAAGAAACCACAGCTCAGAGAGCTGTGACCCCAGGATGCTTCTTGGGGCCAACAAATTCCTAGCAATCCATCAAACTAAACCTCCCTGCCTTGAGGGTGCCGCCTTCCCTTTTCCTCCTCCATCCCCCACTCACTCTCTGCAGTCACTTGGAAGCTTGGTTTGTTTGTTTGCTAATAGCTGCTCTTGCACCTGCGGTCACACACCAGTTGGGTTTGCCAGCTCCAGCATAGAGCACTGGCTGGGTCTTTATATGTGGCTGTGATACCCTGAAGGTAGGCGAGTCCTCAGTTTTGCTGTGAAAACAGGGCAGGATGTAGCCAGATTCTGTAGCTACAGAGTCTGATCCAGGCCTACACGTCTATCAGACTGCAATGAATTGGATTTTCATCCTTTACCAAGTTTCAGATTTCATAGTTATTTTCTGCTTGATACTGTGGACCAAGGGTAGAGAAATGTCACTGTTCTACAGAGTTCCAGCCACAAGAATGTTGTGCAACAGGAAAGGAAGTCATTTTTTATCATTGAACTCAAAAGCTTCCCTTCTTATATGAATCAAGGGTGTATCTTATCTGCCAGTGATTTCTTCTGAGTCCATCAGCAGCCAGCCCTGCCACCCTCCCATAAGAGGAGAGCAGACAAAGAGAAGCGGAATGCAATTTGGCGGCAAAGAACATTTTTTCCCAGGAGAAAATGGAGAGACTTTTAGCTTATCTGCTGTCACCTGGTTAATGTGATCATTGTTCTTCAAAATAAAATCTCCTCTCCTTGCCCATGATGTCGTTAGTGTAAAAACAAAACAAAACAAACAAACAAAACAACCCAACAACAACAAAAAAAGCAGCAGCAAGAACAATTAAATGCCAAGAGGAGATGGGCCAAGGGGAAAAAGAGAAGGCTCACCAAGCGAAGCTACAAATCACCTTCTTTTCAAGGAAAAGCATTCAATACACAATTATCTCAATTCTCCCAGCTGGCCACTTTGCTGGCTTTCCAAGGTAGCTGTGGAAAGTACTAGAAACCCATGGTCCCCGTCATCACCTCTGGCTTTCAGAGCAGGAGCTATAGAGGCCTGCATTAGGTGGAATGAGTAATTTGTCATCCGTTTAAGCCAAGGGCCCTGTGGCTACTGATGTGTGCCTCTTGCCTATTTTCAAGCTCGTCCTTATTTCAAAATTAATCATCCAGCTCTATCTTGCTGGTGAAGGTTTCCAGGGATAAAAACTTAGATGGAAGAGGGATCCTAGTTGTGAAAGGCCAAATGCCATCCATGGCAAGCATAACACAGAGACAAGGTGGTGAGAGAAGAGTGATTTACTCTGTCTTAAAGAATAAATCAAAACTTCCTCCTTGCTTGGTTGTAGAGTGGGGGCCAGAGGGAGAAAAGATAACATTCCTGAGAGGCCTCAGTTCTTCAAAGCCGAGGAAACATTTGCATCTTTCCCTTTATTGGTGTTTGACATTTGGCCTCTGGATGCTGAACAACTAGGCCTGCATTTCAGATGAGAGGATATGACTGAGGTGAATTCCTTTCCACATTTCCTTTCTGCCATTTCAGGAGCCAGTGGGTGTCACCACACTCAAGGTCACTGAGTTAGAGCCACATGTAAGGCCAGCCACCATCAGGAGAGCAGACTTTCTCAGTATCCCTCCTGACTCCAAATATGGCACCCAGGAGGAAGAAAGCCATGTGACCCAACAAAGCATTCAGAAGCACAGGCCAGCTTTGGAGAAGACTAGAAGATTCTGCCTTGAACACAGACATGTAATGTCTACCTAAGTCTACATACAGAGGACTTGTGCAGGGTAGAGAGTAGACAGCAGGTTACACTGGCTTCCATTTTCCTGCAGCCTTAACCCTTCCTAACCTTCCCATCTCCTCTATCTTCCCACCCTCACCTCCAACTCAGAGAACGCAAGAATCAACCCCAAGCAAATAGGCTTTCATTTTCTGCAAAATATTGCCTCTATAAAAGATGGTAATACCTAGATACCTAAAGATGGCAAAACCTCTTGGTTTCACAGACTAGGTATTTCTTTCTTCATATTGAATATCAGAGTGAGCTTATTCTATCATGTTCTCAAAAATAGAACAAGACAAAACAGACAAGCAAGCAAGCAAACCAATAAAAACCCCACAAACAAAAATCTACCCCAAACTTGAGACACCTTAACCCATTTACCCTAACATAGTACGTTCAAAGGTCCCAGGCTCTGTCAGCCACACTTGGCTGGCCAGGCCACACCCCACAAAGGAGAGCTGGTCCCTCCTTCCTGTGGATGGGCCCTGAGGTACTGTGACCAGCCTTTCTGCTGCTCCTGGGTCAGTATCCTCCTGACTTGTAAGTCCTTGAGTGCAGAGCAGGGTCTTAGTCATGTCTGAGGCCCACAGCCAAGCCTGGTGCCTGGCACAGATGCTGCTCCATCAAGTTCAGCTCCCCAGATGCCCAGCTCCTTCAAGGCCCTGGCCATGCCAAGCAGTCAAGGCCCTAGAGAAGGGAAGCAACCTAGTTGGATAGCTGGGAAAGAAGCCAGGTCTGGGACAGAGCAGCTCCAATATTCTATTGAGGAACATTCCACAAGAGAGGCAGACTAAGGAATTTCAGAGGAATTTTTCAATGGTGCGCTTTTGGGTTATGCTGAGTTTTTTCCTGGCTCGCCTCAGCATGCTCAATCCAGCGTAACACTTGGCTGCTTGCCCTTCCCTAGGCACACTGTTGGTATTTTCATGTCCCATCTGCTAGTGCCTCTGGAGGACGTTAGGATAAGTGGGTTGATCCAGAAAGGACACCCACTGTCCTGGCCCTCTGCCTAAGACATGCAAATACAGAGTAGCATCCCAGCCAAAGGCATGTTATTTTAAATACGATTATTATCCACAACTACTATGGACTGAACGGTTCGTAGGTGAGTTATGCTAAGCCCTTTGCCTGCATTCACTCATTTTATCCTCATTTAATATATGAGGCAGATTTTACCATCTCTATTTTAGAAATAAGGAAGGTGCAATTCTATAACTTGACCAAAGTCACACAACTGATACATGGCAGAGTAAGGATTTAACCCAGATCTGGTAGATACCAAAGCCTATTTTCCCCACACCATGCTGCCTCTCCAAAACCTAACTATCAAAAGGATGAAACCGATAACAATGAACCCAACTAGTAAAACCAATGGAAATTACCAAAGCTGTCCTCTGAGGTAAATTTATAGCTGGCAATTCACATACATTCAATTTAAGGGTTAGGAAAAAAAGTTTACAACCCGAAGTCAGTGACTATAAAATCAGATAAATGAATTGAAATGGAAAACACTACTAAAATGGACAAAATAGACTTTGCTGTAAGATGGTGGCCGTCTACACAGCACTTCCTCTGAATGTGGAGTTCCCAGGAATGAACTAAGGAACCTGAGAGGATATTTACACTAATGTGAAAGCTTTGTTTCTGGTAAATATGTATGCCGAGAGATTAGGGTATAAATAATGGCAGTAGCTGTTGGGCCCTGTGGCCCCGGACTATGGGATGGTATAGGGGTCCGGGCCCCAAGAGCCGGCCTGATTAGCTTAGGTGGTTCCCACACTTACCCAAGCCACTAGGACACCCTTGTAGGCTAGATGCAGCAGGAGCCTTAAGCCTAAGTCCCGCTCTGCCCTCCTTCTGAAGACCATAATACTCCGCTGAGGTCTACCCACATACAGCTTAGCAGCTACGAGATCTAGCATGGTCAGCTGGTGGCTATGCCTGCCTCTAGGTTGGGAAGATTCAGCAGGGGCTGAGAAGGAAAGAATGCAGGGACTTTGCTTTTTCCCTGAATTATTCCTATGTTTATAAGGCAATCGTATGAAACAATTGTTCCATGGCTTTAAATCTAGTAAATAAAACTCCCTTTGAGACTCCGGTTTGAAAGATGGTGAAGATCAGAGTAACTACATTGTTTATATAATAAACACACACCCAAAACTATAACATTTTTATAATGAAACCTGGTGTAATAAAATTTGTGTTGAAGCAAAAAGCAGTCATTTTCCTCTCCACTTTTATTGTGCCGAATGCAATCTCTGCCAAGTCCTACTTGGAGGCATCTTTGATTAAGGGCCTGGTCGCCCCCCACTGGTGAGCTGTCCAGAGTTGGCAGAGGTGCCATGACCTTGCTGCAACTAATGCCAGAAGACAGCTCCATTCACAAAGTGCCAGTGGCTCTGAGAGGGTGAGCCCTCCAACCTTCCCCCACTCCAGACCCCAGCCTGCCCCCAACACCTCGGCCTTGGATCTTCACATCTCCAAGGTAAACTGGGTCAGGCTGTCCTAAAGGTCTTCCCCCAACCCCACCATCTTTCTCCTTGAACACAGCCTAGAAACTTCTGGCAGGCACCTGCAGGGAAATTATTTCCTTGACACTCCTTCCCGTGACTTAGTCCTTCTGTCCTGATAAAACACTACCTGGCTGTTTATTCGCCCCTGAATCCACTGATCCTCATGAAACTGGGTGGATTTAGGTCCTGGATTGTCGTACTTGGTTCCCTGAGGGAAAGCAGGGGTTAGGGTGGGAGTGAAGTTCTGATTTCTTACCTAAGGCAGTGATTCTCAACCCTGGCTGCACGCGGGGATTCAGCTGGGGAGCTTTCTAAAGAAATGCTCTGATGCCCGGGTCGATTCCCAGAGGTTCTGACTGAACTGGCCTGAGGAGCAGCCTGCATGTCAAACAATGGTGATTCATCGCAAGTATATAAGCTATTTGAGATGTGGACTGAACAATCTCTCTGCTCCCAAGTTCAGAAACCGTGATGCCCTGAAGAACACACAGGTTCAGTGGTGCCCACCGGAAGCTGCCAGACCCACAGGACTGTTTCTTTCCCCCCTTAATGGATCTTAGGTAACTAAGCGACACAAACCAGCATCTCTTCGTCACCACACCTGAAGAAGCAACTCAGAGGGAACACTGTTAGATGGTGGAGCAGAATAGCACTGTCAGTGAGTGAGGCTGCAGACGACCATATTGGTTAGGCTAACTCATGGCCACAGCACACTGCCCCAGTCTCCACAGACCCAGTGGAGGCAAATGCGCACCACGGTGGCTTAGCTAGGCTGAGAAGAGTGCCAGCTTCAGCCAGAACACCGCCGTGCCTCACGCTGACGGTGACCGACACGGTAGTGGCATCTCTAGAGAAAAGGCCCCATCCCTGCCATACAGGAGCCCGAGTTAAAATGGAAGGACTAACCATGGTGCAGGACAGATACTGCAAAGAGTTTGACACTTTTCAAACAGGGTTCACTGGTGTGGCCGAGCTGATGTGGCGAAGAACTAAAAGGAAGTGGGGGTTTAGACCAAAGAAGTCAAGATGGCACACAGTGTGTTAAGGCCACTGCAGATGGAACAGAAATGACACTGGGGAACTTGGCTCTGGGGACTCCCAGATCAAGGCTGTTTGGGGGCCACCGGGAGAGACATAATCCTCTACTTGTGATCTCAGGATGAGGACAGGATACTGAAGAATTCCAACAAGACAGGGGGGCAAAGTGCTGGAGGAGAAGCAATGGACTAGCAGGCCAGGTGCAGTGCTAGCCGGTGCGGGACGTGGGGCCAAGCCCACAGTGGCGTCCCCAACCACCCAGACTGGAGCCTGACGATCCTGCCCTGACTCCTCCTCCGCAGGCCACCCTCTGGGCCCTCTTGGAAGACAGGCCAAGGTCGGCACAGAAGAGGAGGAGGGAGAAACCTTGTCCTCTCTGTCTTAAGTGGTCCAACACCTGGAAGAAGCACAAAGTTGCCAAGTTGGCCAGCCTGGAAGAACCACCCCAAGTCCCTGGAGCTCAGGAGCTGCCGAGCACAAAAGTGTCATCTCTGCAGGTCAAGCACAGCCTCCCCTTGCTCTTCCCTCACTCCCCCCACATGAATCATTGCTGGAACCGGGCTCCCTCGGGCCTGGCCACCCCTGGTTCCCTCCCCCTTTGTCTTGCCAGTAAATGCTGCAAACCCCCAAGTACCTGCATTCTTGGGCATGCAGCAAGCGAGAGGCATGCTTGGATTCCCGCTCTGCTTCTTGAGGCCGGGCCTATTCTTTCATCCAAAGCCCTCTGGAGTCCCAGGAGCTGAAAGCTGATCTGCTTAAGTCGGCAGGCAGAGCAGGGGGGTGGGAGGGCGAGGGAGGGCAACCCTCAGTGAGGAGGGTGGCAGATTCTCACTCGACATCTGCGCTGCCTCCGGGACTCCCCCCTGGAGGGGGAGATGGTCTCACCCAAGCAAGCGCTGGGCCAGCTGCTAATCCCTCGGGGGTTCACTTGAATGGCAAATCAGGACTCTGGGGCAGCCTCCGCCACACCCTGTCTGCAGAGGAGGGGCTCAGCCACACTCTCCTTCATCGGCCCTGGAGGACTTCCGAAGGCCCAGTACTTTCTACAGCTGCACTGGCATCACCTGGGAGCTGGTTTGAAATGCAGACTCTCAGGAGGAGCTCTGCCAAGAGCCACGTGGCTATGGAAACCGTAAGCATGCCGCTGGACACAGGAAGCCGGCCCAAGGCCTGTTAAGCCAAGGAGCCAAGGCAGCCCAGCCCCGGGGCGACTGTCCAGTCATGATAAGGAACACACCCCATCTCATCACCCCACGCCCGCCCCGCAGCGCCCCCATCCCCTCCCCCGCCCTTCTTCTCATTAGGCTGGGGCAGGATCACTTGGCTGTGCAAAAACATTAGGTTGGTGTGAGGCTGAGCTGCTCAACAGGTCTGCAAATATTTGCACACCCACTGAAAGGATGAGGGGCAGCACACAAGTGGAGTTTGCTCTTTGCAGGTTGCAAATCAATTTCAGATCCCCTCCCACCCCCAATGCACACACCACCTGTATCAACACGTTAGACTCATGTGATGCCAATAACAACAGTAACAGCGCCCCAAGCCCTTTCACAAACATCCACCATCCTGGGGTCTGTTGAGAGCGTCTTCTTGGCACCAGAGGGAGAAAGCAGAGATTTCCACCGCTTTGCCCTCACAGCCTTTATGTTGTCACGGCATGCGCTTCACCTCCCAGCTGAGCCCAGCAACAGAATCAGTGTGCAAAAACCGGAGGGAGGAGGGAAAGAAAGGAGACAAATGGAGGGAAAGACTGAGAAGAGCACTGGCACTGCAGTCCAGAGAGGTCACTGAAACGACTAACGGTGTCAGCTCCTCGCTTCTGCTCCATAGCCACGTGGAGCGAGAGCCAGAAGGGGTGACTTTGTGTCTGAGGCGAACTGCTGGGCGCTGAGCCCTGGGATATACCAGGACCGCCCCAATCAACAGAAAGACTCCCCAGCCTTGCAAGCACCTGCAGCATCAGGGGCAGGCCTGGCCCTCACCTCCTTGAACCCTTCTGGAGGGAAGAAATCAAAGGGCTGGGGAGAAGAAGGAAGAGGAAAAGTCAGCCAGGGATGATGACAGACAAGCAAGAAGGCAAAGAGGGTGGCCCTGAGCTCTGCTGGAATTCGCGAGGGCCCTTAAAAGCACTCCTGGTGGGCTTCTGGGTAGAGACGCAAGCTGAGACAGAACTGAAAAATCCGTGGATTCCCAGTCTTGCCTCCAACAACAATCACTCATAAAAAGACTCATGGATGGAAGGAAATGAAGCCGTTGTTTTATTTTCTATGGGAAGTCATAATAGTTTTTAAAAGGTTAATCTCCTTCTCAGCCCTGTTTTTTCCCTTCCAGTGACCCCAAGCTGAAAAGGAAAAATATTTGCACTTGGTGTTTAAAAACCACAGTGAATTAGCTTTTGTTGTTCATGGCAAAGCCACTATTTAGCTGCCCAGAATCAAACCAGATGTCAGGGAAGAAAGAAGGCCTGCACCCTGTGAACTTGCCTTTCACCTTTGCAGGGGGGCCGAGGGCCAGGCTGGACTGAGAAGTCAAGGTGGAGGGGGTGGGGGGGGGCCAGCAAACGCGGCATGCGGTTCTGAAGGACCTGCTGGTTGGGTCTGCGTGGGGGCATGCCAGCAGAACTGGGATACAACAGCTCCACGACCCTGCCTGTGCAGCGCCTCCGGACATCCCGAACTTTTTCCTGTGGACGGAATGCAAGGCACTATTCGCACAGGCAGCAGAGACCACAGAAAAGCAGGGGAGACAGGATGAGGAGACAGCAGCAACACAAGAAAAGGTCAGCAGGGCTGGCTGGCACACGCAATCTATCAGAGGAGGTGAGAACAAATCCTGCAAGGAAAAACCTGCATGCTCTTTCTGGGGCCTTCCAGGAGAGTATGAGGAGGAGATTAGTATTCCATTTTGTCAGGCTTGTTTTTCTTTAGCACACCACCCACCACAACTCACTGCTTAAATTGGGAAAAATAAAAGTTCCTCTGGGGCTCAGGCTGTTTTCTCAGTTTCCTAACTCAGCAGCGTAAGGAAAGACGAAGTTCTGTCTACTCCAGGACCCTTTGTATCTATTCAGCGAACATTTACTAAGCACCCCCGCCACACACACACACACACACACACACGTAAGCAAGATATATGAAAGATAACAGAGGCCTTGGCTACTATTCCTGTCCATTATAGCCTATTGGGTAGGACAGACATGTTCAGAATAACACTGATCCTAATAATAGCTATAGATCCCACTTTTCAAAATGTAATGATGCAATCAGGACTGTGTTTTCCATACAGTAGCTTATTTAACCCTTACAATAACCCTGTGCAATGAGTTTTATTATTCCCATTTATAGATGAGGAAACCAAGGCTCAGAAATCTTAAAGAACTTGATCAAGATCACACACCTGTTAAGATAATAGGGGTCTTTGTTTTTTGCGCTGATGGAGCCCAAGTGCCTAGAACAAAGCCTCGTGCATAGCAGGTGTGAAATAAATCTTTACGGAATGAAAAAAGCAGCTGGGGGTGCAAGGAAGGGCTTTTGGGGGCCTTGGAGATGAACTGTGAAGCATGGCTGGGATTTACACAAAGAGGGTAAAAGGCACACTGAAAAGAAAACAGGAAATGAATGAATGCACCCCTAAGGAAACACAACTGTTTTACAAAATAGCAGGAGTAGGAGGAAGTAGTAGTTAAAAGAGGGAGCCCTGAGTCAGAGAGACTGCAGTCCTACTGTGACCCTGCTGCCTATGAACACGACTAAGTCAGCCAGTCTCCAGTACCTCATATTCCTCATCTGTAAAATGGTGAGAAAAGCATTACCTACTATGGCAGAAACTGTTCACTTCCTATCAGATCTTCCGTGTGTGCCCTCCCTTTTGAATTCATACAACCTCAATTTTTTAAACTGGGTCCATTGCCAGACCACCAAATGGCTCTATTTCCAGGCCTCTCTTGTAACTAGGGGCTGCTATGTGGCCAATGAGATCAAAGCAACTGTGGTGTGGCATTTCTGAAAAGTCTGGGAACACAAGAGACATGCCCCTTCTTTCATTCTCCTGTTTGGGCCAATGATGTGATGGCTGGAGCTTCAGGGGCCATCTTGGACTGAGAAGATGAGGGCCACAATGATGGCAGAACCAAGAGCTGGGCGAAGTCTTGGTCTCTGGACTAGTCCTGGACTTCTTATACATAGGAGAAAAATAAAGTTCCATCTTTTTGAAGCCTTTGTTAATCCCCAATGGATATATTTACTTCAAAGAGTTGCTGGGAGGACTAAAAAAGATAATGCAGACCAAGTAATTAGTGCTGGGCCTTACACATAGTGGGCACTCCAACAAATCTTAGCAATCATGTTTTGCTGCTATTCTTATGACTACTGTCATCATTACCGTTACTAAAACCCCAAATGTTCCCTTATTCTGCATCAGGCTGAACCGTCTTCATTCAGTTATTTAATCAATTTGCTTAAAATTCCTTAGGATTATGTCTTTCATGAAAACCTGATCAAGAGTCTTTCTATCACAGGGTCCTCTTTGAAATTCATCACCAAATCATCCATATAACCAATAAAAAAAAAAAAAAAAAGAAAATCTAGGCCTGTTGGTGACACAGGGAGTGGGGGTTAGGAGGTTAACACTTCTGAGCATGGTGACTGGGAAGCGTTAATTAAATTCCAAGTTGGGTCAAATGTCCCTTTTTAGAAAGCTCCATGGCAACTCAGTGCCGCAAGAGACTCCCTTTTCCCAACCAGACAGAACTTTACACTGCAGGACGAGGAAAAAAAAAATGTAAAGATACAACACTTTGCTTAAAAAGTTCTGAGAGTCAGCATAGTATGCTGGACTTCAAGAGACTTGCCAAGAACTGTGGATCCTTTTACTTAAATCTCCACTTCTTAGTATCTCTGACAGATTGTGTGGTTTGTTCCTGAACTTGATCAATAAATGTTTGCTAAAAGATCTAAGGAAGGAAATAAATGCCATGAGTTAGAAGGCATGGTTCTCATAGGTCAAAGAATAGGCTGCATTCAGATGATGAAGGATGTACTCAGGAAAACTACAGTATCTCAGGCCCCACCCTAGACCCACTGAATCAGAATCTCTGGGTGTAGGGCCTGGGAATCTGTATTTTTAAGCTGCCCTGGTGATCTGCTGTGTAGTCAAGTTTGGGACTGTTCTGAAATGCACACTTTCCCCTGACTCTCTTAGGTTGGGTTGCTATGTGCTCAATCGCTCAGTCGTGTCCAACTCTTTTTTGCACTGCAGCCCTCCAGGCTCCTCTGTCCAGGAGATTCTCCAGGCAAGAATACTGGAGTGGGTTGCCATGCCCTCCTCCAGGAGATCTTCCTGACCCAGGGATTGAACCCACATCTCCTGCATTGGCAGGTGGATTCTTTACCACTGAGTCACCTGGGAAGCCCCCTTTAGGCTGTGTTACTTAGAAGCAAAGTCTGTGATGGGGATTCTTGTTGAAACGCTGTATGGAGGGGATACTCTCAGTGGAGGGGGAGCACGCCAGCTGGTGGAGAAGACAGAGGCAGCACACCAACAGCACCCAGTCCCAACTCCACCATTCTAGGCTGGAGTGGAGTTGGCCTCAGTACTTGTGTGGCTTTGTTTTCCACGGAAGTCATCATGTTTCCACCCTCTTTGCTGACTCGATCCAAGTTTACCATTTACACAAGGGTCTTGAAGATGAGTTTAACCTGGAGGGAGGTTTTTAGAACCTGATATGGTCCTTTCAAGGACCAGGTGCCCTGAGTAGGTACACCGATTACCAATGAAACTGCAGGGGTTATCATTTGCTTGGTAAGTTCTGCCAGGAGTTGGCCCAAAGTCAATGTCCCAGAATCCTTCTCAGGCGTTCCAGCCATATTCACTCAGACTCCAGAACAAGTGACTTAGAGGACTCCAGCCACCTGGTGGTCCATCCCCTCTTCCTTCTCAACCCTGACAAATTCAGATGCAGGCTACAGAGCTCCCTTTGGCTTATTCTCAATGACTCCTAAATGGGTCAAATCACTTTGGAGACTGGCCCAAAGCTAATTTTGTATTCACCGCTGACCTGTTTGTTCTCCCCCTGGCACTTCAGGAAAAAGCTGGGCGAATACCTTTTCTCCTGGTTTCAGTCTCTCCCCCTGGAGCAAAACTTGCTGCCCAGGCCACTGTCATTTATCCAGAGCTCCTGCTACCCTGTCCTGGGCTCAGTACCCAAGCTCGCTCCCTGCCCATCTGTTGCATCCCTGTACCTGAGTGCACATGTGGGGAAAATTAAAGGCCCAGTAGGGCCCCAGTTGGAGTTGCCTGGCCCCACAGCTGTTCCCACCCCCACCAGGCTTAATGCCAAGGTTTGCGGAAGGCACCTTGGAAATGGGGAGCATCAGTGATAAAGCATCTGTGACCTGCTTTTCATGCAGAGATCAGCCAAGAACAATGTCTGGAGCACTCCAGCCCCTAAAGAGCTCCACAGTGACACAGTCCCTGCTCTTATCAAGGAAACGCCACCATTTTGGTTTCTTGTATTGTAGCAGAGTTCCAGGAAAAGAAGCCGAGAAGGGAGGAAAGAGTGAGGAGTGCTGAAAAAAAAAGGGGGGGTGGTGGAATGAGATGTTTTCCTTTTGTGGTTCATTCAAATCCAAGTGGAAACTCAACACTTTCAACCAGTCAGAGTCTGGAGCTAGGAAAATTAAAAACCCAGGCCTGGCTCAACTCTCTCCAGAAACTGCTGTGTGGCAATGCCTTAATTTAATTCTAACATGTCAATCCCCATCTCCGTCTCATCCCAGATTTCATCATTTGTTTTGTTTTGAGACATTGAGTTGTTTTTCCTTTCCTTTATAAACTGAGAACTCTGCACATGAGTCTGTGTGGCAATCTGGCCCTGCCATGAGAACAAAAACAGAGATTCTTAATAGGGCTCTCCTCAGATTGCCCACTAAAGCTGAAGCCACCACATTGAGTTTCCTCCTGGGGATTACATAATCATGATAAAACAAAGAGTCTATTCATTCAGCAGATATTTATTGAGCACCTAATAGGTGTGTTTCCCTGGTGGAAACTCATCTTAGGCGCTTCCCTGGTGGCTCAGATGGTAAAGAATCTGCCTGTAATGCAGGTGACCAGGGTTCAATCCCTGGGTTGGGAAGATCCCTTGGAGGAGGAAATGACAACCCACTCCAGTATCCTTGCCTGGAGAATTCCATGGACAGAGGAGCCTGGTGGGCTACAGTCCATTGAGTCACAAAGAGTCAGACACCACTGAGTGACTAACACACACAGTAGGTGTCAAGCATTATTTTAAATGCTCTGTAATTCTCAGAACAAGTCTATGAGGCACATACTAGTATTACCTTCACTTTACAGGTCTGGAAACTGAGGTACAGAGAGGTTAAATGACTTGTTCAAGGCCCCGGAGGTGGTAAATGGTACAGCCTGGCCTTCTAACCACTATGCTGGGTTACCCCAATGATAGACGTTAGGGAACTCATTGTCCTACCTTGGAAAGCACAGACTCACCATCTCTCATCATTCACATCCAAACCCAAGTTAATCATGAGGCAAGACCAGGACAGAAGTCCCAGCTACCCACAGGAAATACCTGGTGCTTGCTTTGCTGAGTGTTTCAGGAGGAACTTTTATGTAGAGATGGAGTCTAATGCTGAAAGGATAAACCTCAAAGTCAGTAGGTGGAAGAGAATTTGGGCATGAAAGGGGAGGAAGAACCACTGGGGCTTTCTGTAGCTTTAGAATGCTTCACTTACGATTTCTTGAGGATCCTTAGTAAAAGAAAACTACATTTTACCCAGAAGAGGAAAGAACATTAAAATCACCTTAAGAGCAAGATCATTCAGGACAGAGAGACAGCAATAGATAATCTCCAAGGTTCCTAATAGTTCTAATGTTAGGATTTAACTTCTTTTTTTCCCCCATCTTTTAATGACTCTAGCTCCTTTAGTGCAAATGCTGAAGAAAAGACTTGGCTTCCCCAAATCTGAATGCATTCAAGATGGTGGCACAACTGCTGTCTTAGGCAATTCTTGACCCTAACAATTGAGTGTATGAATTGAAAGGCAATTTGTGTCCAGCCAGTGCTGTGTACTTCTGGCTCCTCTGACACTCTGCAGTGTGGACCTGCAGGCAGAAAAGTAGGGGATCCAGTTCAATAAGGAGCCCAGGAAAACAGTCTTCTCATGTCATTCTCATGTCATTTAGCATGAAATCACTTCAACCAGAATGGTGCTAGCCTTCACTGAGATCCTGATGGATGTGAATTAGGTTTATTTAGTTTGGCTACCTCAGATAAGGAAATTCCAGAAGCTTTCCAATTGCTATTAGATTTATTAGAAATGACATCATGCACTCAGATGCAGGATTCTTGAGTGAGTCCAACATTAGGAGAATGGATATGATGGAATGAGAAAACTGGCAAAAAGGTTAAGTAGTCAACTTGGAAAAGGGAGAACATTTGGAAGGGATAAAAGTCATTTCTCTCGTGTGCCCACTCAATGAGAAGATTCAAACATCTGACCAGCCACAAAACTTTCAGTAATGGGACCCAATGGTCAGACTTGGAATTCTAATCTTTTTCATTTGGGAAGTATAAATAAGAGATCCATCAATGTGTAAAATGGGATAGTTTTCATTCTCCTGAATTTGAAACGGTTGGGAGATGATGTCATTCAAAAACAGAACAAAGTCTTTATGCTGTACCGACTTTCTCTGGCTCTCTCCTTTGAGCCTTGTTAAAGTGCTTTTTCTTCCTTTGAGTTACAAGATGCTAACCTCACTGCTGCATCTTTACCCTGAGTCTGTCTGACCTGGAATTTCACTCTATCTCTTTTCCGAAAGGTAAAGGGAAGCAATGGAATGAAATGTGGAGACAGGAAGACAAAGGGCAAGCTGACACTGATGTGGAGTTCATCACTAAGAACTTAGCAAACTTCCTAGCGCTTGGTCCCAACAAACACAGCAGCCCAGGTCCTTCCTGGTATCATCCCATTTACGCTCCCACCACGTCAACCAGAGAGAGGTTCATTCCAGGGCTGGCTGTGACCAGCAGTATACATCACAGCTGCATCGGTAACCAAGTGGGATTATTCTACATACATGAAAACATCAAATGAGAAGGTCCTAGAAGCCAAGCCAAAAGGGAAGCTGCCCTTGCTAGGTATGGCTGCTGAATGCTTCTTTCACTCCGAGAAGTCTAACACCCTAACCAGCCTATGAAGAAACCCACTGTGCACCAGCTTGAAAAATAGTAAGAATGATTAACCTTTCATAGTCAGGCTTCTAAGCACTAAAGAACCACAGGATGGGATGGATAAGGAAAGCACAGGATAAGGTTGAGATCTGCTCTGTCCAGTAATGACAGCCACTAGCTTTATCTGGCTACTGAGCACTTGAAATGTGGTTGGTATGAGCAAGGAACTGAATTTTTTATTTCTTTTAATTTTAATTTGAATACTCCATTCAATTATTAGAAGAACTTGAATAAGAACCATTTTTTCCTAATTTTGTGGAACTTTATGAAATGTAAGCACAGATGAAGTATTTTGGATGAATATTTAGCATCTAAATTAAAATGTGTTATATATGAAAATACACACTGGATTTTGAAGACTTAATATGAGAAAAAGAGTGTAAAAATTTTGTCACTAATGTTTCATATAGATTTTATATGATTTGACTTCCATATGAAATTTCAGTGATTTTATATGCCAAAATGATACTCTTTTATAAATACTAAGTTGAATAAAATATATAATTAAAATTAGCTTCTGTAATTTCTTTTTCACATTTTGAAGTGGCTACTAACATTTTTAAATTATGTAAATGACTTGCACTGTATTTCTAATGGACATTGCTGGCTTTGAATGAACAAGATTCAAAACATTTCAAATCATTGTTTTTAAATGTATGAATTATAAGTTGAGAAGAAAATATGAGTTTTTAATCAGCTAGGAAGAGAATTAACTCTTGGTGGTTTGCATTAAGTTACCAAAACTCCTCAGTGAGTGGAGGCCCCTGTTCACTGGAACTTTGTTCACAGCCAAAGTTGGGCTGACTGGGGTGTTCTAGAGTAGCAGTTCTCCAGTTTTGGTCAGGGAACCCCCTGGGGTCCCTGAAACCCTATGAGAAAACCTGTCAAATCAAACTATCATCATCATGATTTGAAGACATTCCTTGGCTTTTCACTCTCATTCTCTCCTGGATGCCATGTGACACCATGCCAGCTGGAACAAAGAAGCAGATTCGAGAATCCAGTGATCTTCTACTAAGCCAACTACTATGCAAGATACTCACACACAAAAAAGTAAAAGAATGCCACTCTTTCCATTAACATTTGTCTTGGAAAACATACTTATTTTTTTCCTCAAAATATGCAGAATATGTACTTATTATTGTTAATTTTGAAATAAACTACCAAGTAAATTATTTTTACTTCTCAGTTTTAATTTCTAATATGATAATATTGATATTCACTCATATGAGCTACAGCTCTTTGGGGTCCTCAATAATTTTTAAGAGTGAAGAGGTATCTTGAGATCCAAAACTTTGAGAACTGCTATCCTAGAAGGACTTGGTAGCAGATGCTGCTGATGGTTCATCCCCTAGCTCCTTGGTGCATGTCTGAGTCCTCCTATGGCTGCTGTGAACATTTTCCTACCTCAAACACCTAGGCATCTCTCTTGCTCTGCCTGAGGGCTTTCTCTCATGCTGTAGGACCAAATTAGAAACAACCAAACACCAATCAACAGTAGGCCAAACAGGTAAGTTCCAGTGCTTTCGCACCATGGAATACTATATTATATAATATGTGGACGATAATACCATATTATATAATACATGAATATAATACTATATAGCAACAAGGGTGAACAAGGTGCTGCCACATGTAACAACATGGGACCCTCCCACACTGTCGGTGGGAATGGAAAGTGGTGCAACCACTGCAAAAAACAGTATGGAGAGTTCTCTAAAACCTAAAAATAGAACTACTGTATGACCCAGCAATCCCACTTCTGGGCATATGTCCAGAGAACACTCTAATTCAAAAATATACACGCACCCCAGTGTTCACAGTAGCACTAGTTTCAACAGCCAAGACATGGAAGGAACCTAAATGTCCACCAACAGATGAATGAACAAAGATGTGGTACATATATACAATGGAATATTACTCGGCCATAAAAAAGAATGAAATAATGCTCTTTGCAGCAACATGGATGGACCTAGAAATGATGATACTAAAGTGAAGTCAGCCAGAGGAAGACAGATCTCATATAATATCACTTACATGTATAATCTAAAGAAATGATACAAATGAGTTCATCTGCAGGGCAGAAATAGACTCACAGACATAGAAAACGGAACTTATGGTTACAAAAGGGGAAGGGTAGGGTAGAGACAGGTTGGGAATTTGAGATTAGCATACGTGCACTGCTATATTGTATGCAGAATAGATGAATAACAGGGACCTACTGTACAGCACAGGGAACTATATTCAGTGTCTTAAGGTATCCTATGGTGGAACAGTCTGAAGGAGGGGGTACAGGGGTGTGTTCAATTTTTAATAATTTAATAATTTTTAATAATTCATTGATCTGTATGATTTGAGTACTTTTCTGTATATATATGCTGCTGCTGCTGCTAAGTCACTTCAGTCGTGTCCAACTCTGTGTGACCCCAGAGACGGCAGCCCACCAGGCTCCCCCGTCCCTGGGATTCTCCAGGCAAGAACACTGGAGTAGGTTGCCATTTCCTTCCCCAATGCGTGAAAATGAAAACTGAAAGAAGTCGCTCAGTCGTGTCTGACTCCTAGTGATCCCATGGACTGCAGCCCACCAGGCTCTTCCGCCCATGGGATTCTCCAGGCAAGACATCATTTAAAAGGTTTAAAAAAATCAACTATTTATTATTGTTTTTACCCTGTGCTCTGGTAGGCACAGGAGGGGATAAAATAAACTTTTCAGACATGGTTCCTGGTTTCTGCCTTTACATCAGTCTTTCTGAGAGAGAAAAGTAGAAGTCTTAACTTGGAGGTGGGCAATTTGGGGCACCTTGTTTTGCTTGGCCAACACGATGGCTTACTTTGAATTTACTTGCAATGCTTTTATTTCCTTAGAACACACACAGCATCTCGGGCCCTGCTGCTCCTTGTTATTATGCCTGTGGCCCTGTCCCACACTTGAGGTACCTGCCTGACCCTGAAGGCACCTGAGTTTGAGGCCTACAATGTCAATGATTCCAGTGGAGGCTGAGGCCATTGGGCAATGGAGACTCAGCTCACTGCACCAACACTGATGGCCAATGGGCTATGGGGACAGGGAGAGGGTGCTGGTGTGAGGGGGGGCAGTATGGGGGTTGCTGTGTCCTGGAGGGGCCCTCTGGGGAAGACGGACTGACAGCCCAAGTTTTGTGACTAGCGGGCTGCTGTCAAGGGGATATGGACATGCTCTGACCACCAGTCTCCTGGGACAGTCCTCCACCAAGAGGCCACTTCTGCCATCGCTGCCATTTCCAATATGGGGTTTCCTGTCAGTCAGGACCTGTGCTTGTATCCAGCTGTTAATGTGTACCTCTACGGGAGATCACCTTTCAGGACCAGCACTCTAACCCTTGCCTTAGATGGGCATAAGTTACCCCCCTAACCTCATCTCAGTTCCCCCTACACCCACAGAGGCCAGGGTGCAGGTAGGCCAGGGAGGAGAGTGTGAACACTGCTGAGAGGGCTGCCTCTGCTTCCTGGGGACCCCCTCCTTCCTTCCTGGAGAGCCAACATTTGGCAGAAGCCATAAAAGAAAGACCCCCCCCCCCCAACCCAGTTGGGGCACTGGGACCCAGTCAGAGCGCTCCCAGTCACCTGGCCTCTGGCCTCAAGGCTGCAGCCCCCACCCCCACCCCCACACCTCACCTCTAAGACTCTCACTGAATCCGGAGCCAGCGGGACCACAAGACTCATCCCATCCTACGTCGGCCCAGATCCTCCTGGCTCCACAGCTGCTAAGCAGCTTCCCAGCCCACCTCTGCCTCCTCCTGGCTCACCCTGTGTGCCCCCCGAGCCTGGAGATGCCCCCTGGGTGGGGACGGATGCTGCCTCAGGCCTGTGCGCAGGCCCACCCTGAGGTCGATGGACAGCGGCCCAACATTCCTGAACAAGACTCCGTTTGGAAAGCTTGACTCTCTCTGGTCTTGGCTGGAGGAGGGAAGATTGCTTCAGGATGACCGCAGAGAGTTGGGAGACTGTTTTCATCACAGACAGACCCACTTTCTCGCTTCAGCTCCTGAGAAATGATACCAGGGCTGAAAATCTGCCCAGATGCCAGGGCTCATAAGCATCTGGGGGCTTTTCAGGAGCCCTCGATGGGGAATAGATCACGTGCACTGGAATCTGTTGCCCACAGCTTCAAAGCCGACATAGGGCCTCCCCTCATTTTTCCAAGACTTTGAAATCTCTCCTGCCCTCAATAAATGAAATTTGGGAAGTGATAGAAGGGGTAGAATGGGGCCTGTGGACTGGCAACTCCTCACACCTTCACTGGAGCCTAAGGAATTCAGATGTGTTCAGTCAGACGCTCAAGGTTTAAAACCGAAACAAAGTGGGAGGCTTCTGTGTGTTTTTAATTGAAGCTGAACAACTGCAGCCCACCCAGCCTCCACAGGGCCTTGCACAAAAGAACCAAAAAAGCTATTCTCTCCCAGGTATTGATGGCTATTGTACCAGTTCCGACTGCCAGTTCTGTAAGAGGCCACTCACTTCACCCTGTGGGCTGAGACAACTTAGAATCAGAAAACGTTTGAGCTCAAAGTACTCTTCAAGCCAATCCCTTCATTTTACCGATGAGGGAAAGGAGCCCGGATCACATGGCAAGGGGGCTCGGGGCTCAGACCTAAAACCAGGCTGCAGCTAGATCCCAGCGAAGCCTGACTCATCAATGGTGTTCAGAGCCATCACTGGGGGGTTCGTTCCTCAGAGCTGCCAAGGAGAAGGAACCAGTAGCAAGACCACGTCAGACACACACACACACACACACACACACACACACACACACACACAAGACCATGTGACAGGAAGGGGGCAGCCCCTGAGGAGACAAGTCACTGGCTACAAGCATCATGGAGACCAGGAGAAGCCAAGATGGAGACAGACCAGATAATCATGTTACGTGAAGTCAGTTAGAGAAAGACAAATACCATATAATATCACTTAGATGTGGAATCTAAAAATGGACACAAATGAACTTATGTACAGAACAGAAACAGACAGAAAGACATAGCCAACAAACATTATTATCAAAGGGGATAGTAGGGTGAGGGATAAATTAGGAGTTTGGGGTTAACAGATACACACCACTATATATAAAATAAACAACAAGGGCCTACTGTATAGCACAGGGAACTATAGTCAATATCTTGTAACAACTTATAATGGAAAAGAATATGAAAAAGAATATATATATATTGACTATATATATAGATAGTATACAGATACACGCACACACATATGCTGAATCACTTTGCTATACATTATAAATCAACTCTGCTTCAATTTTTAAAAAGGGAGGGGGCAGACTAGCTTGGAGAGGCAGAAATGACTCTTTAGCATCTTGAAAAGGAGATGGGCAAGGGAGCCAAAAAAAAATGATGTCACCTAAAATCAAATGGCTAAGGTTCAGAATCTGACCTCGAACTTTCTTTCTTGGTGTTCCTCCTCTCTGTTAACATCTGATTGCTTCCTCAGAACGTGTTCCTCTTCTCTTGGCCTAGCCACACATTGAGTTGTTTTTCGCATATTCCCTGCTGGCAAGGCTACGGGTACGTTGGCTTCGCTGTGTCCAGAACCCCTCAGTGACCCATGCACACCTACTCTTCACCAGGGCTTCCTGTCTCAGAGGAGAGCACCTCCACCTTTGCATCCATGGCCCAAGCCAGACACCTGGGATTCCTTCAGTCCCCATATCCAGGGAGTTCTGAAACTGCCTTCTTCCTTCCACATTCCCCTGACCCTCGCTCCAATCGGGCCTCCATTGGAGGCTTGGGGTGGGGCAGTTTCGCCACAGAACAGCCATGTGATATTCTTCCTCAAATTCACATTGGCTCACTTCTCTCTCCCGCTTACAGTCTTTCTCGTGGTTCCCACTGCTCACAAGCTAAACTCCAGACTGCGGAACTGGAGCAAACAAGCCTCTTTCTTTTGCCATCATTCGCTTTCCAGTCCCACCCCTCTCCTTCCACATGCAACACACCCTCCAGTACCACTCAAGCCATGTTCCTAGTCTTTGACAAGATACTCCCTCACCTCATGGCCAGAGAAAACCTGAGTGCGTCCCTCTGCCTGAACGTTCTCTTCCCTATGTGGCTGGCCCCTTCTTGTCATTCTGTCTTCAGCTTGCATGTCACAGGAATACTTATTTCCCAGAGGCCTTTCTGACCACTGATGGAATCTTCCTAACCTGAGCATTTTCCATCATGTTGACCTCTTTGGATTTTTTTTTTTTTAACAGAACATTATCTCCATTTGACATTTTCTTGTGTGTTTGTTGTTGGTCTGTCCCCACTTGACTGGAACCTCCTGCACGGCTGGGCCACTCTGTCCCAGCACCTAGAATCAGTCTCTGCCCTGAGAGAAGTTCAAGAAATGCCAGCCTAGTGAATGCATGGAAGCGTAAAACAAGATCAGTCCTAGGCCTTAAATGAGGTGATTTGGCTTTAACTGCTACTTGCATGTTTGTTCCCAAATATTTTCATTAAGGGATTTGGGCCATCAGCTGATTGAGCTCCAGCTCTCAAAACCTCATGGCGCTTGGGAAAAATAAAATCTGAAAATGGATCCTGCTCTTGTTTCTAATACAGATTTCTGTTTAAGCTGAAGTCAGTTTATCTCAAGTTTCCTGTTTTTAAAAAGGGAAAACTCTATCCCACCTGTCCAACTTAAGTGATCTAAGGACCAGCTCATGACGACCCTAAGGCTATTGCTCATCCCTGATCACCATAATCTCATTGTAATTCACTGCCTTCATCACAAACAACATGTATGGCCCAGGCATTGGGCAGAATGGAGGGCATACATCAGCGAGGCAGTTGAAATGGCCTCTGCCATTTCGCATGGTCTACTGGGGGAAGAGAGGCAAGCTCTTGAGCAAGACATGACCAGCCAATAAGATAAGAGTCTGATGAAGGCACATGGGTGATGATAAGACCACAGAGTGGGAAGCAAGCAACCCAGACCTGTATGGGGATTAGGAAAGTCTCTTTAGAGGAAAAAAAAAATTGAAGCTAAAACCTGGAGTCCTTTGTAATTCATACAGATTTCTGCACCCTCATCTGGGGAAGTGGCTTACTGAGATAATCAGTTTCTACAATGTCAAACTGTCCACAGTTGCATCTGGTCCAGATAAAAGGCTGAGTCAAACCAGAAAAATCACAGTAACTGTGTGGCTTAATTGGACATGGTGATCAAAGAACCCTATGGCTCATTGGTTACACATTTTCACAACACCAGCAATGTGCTCTGCCTGTTCCATGGCCCTTTGGAAGCCGTGGAACATGTATAAAGAGAGTATTGACTCTCCACTATAAGTATAAGAATATTAGTTAGGGTAGGCTAACTTGTATAACAAACAACCTGCCGATCTCACTGGTTTTACACAACAACGTTTAATTTCTTGCTTATGTCATCCTTGAGAAAGTTCAACTGAGATGCTGTGCTCCACGCAGTCATTCAGGAACCCAGATTTCTATCCTGTAACGCCATCATCCCCCAGGGGCCTGGGGCCCTCCACTAGACTCTCTACACCTAGGTAATGGGCAAAGGAAGAGAGAGTGTGTGGAGGATGAGAAGGAAAGATTTTAAGGCCGGGGCTCAAAGAGGATTCTATTACTTCTGCTCACATCCCATTGGTCATAACTCAGTCATAGGGCTTCCCAGGTGGCACTGCCTGCCAAAGCACATCGATATGAGAGACACAGGTTCGACCCCTGGGTCGGGAAGATCCCCTGGAAGAGGGCATGGCAACCCACTCCAGTATTCTTGCCTGGAGAATCCCATGGACAGAGGAGCCTGGCAGGCTGCAGTCCATAGGGCTCACAGAGTCAGACACGACTGAAGCAATTAAGCATGCACACACAGTCACAGGGGTCCTTCTAACTACAAGGAATGCTGGGAAATGTAGTCTATCTGTGTGTCTTGGAAGAAAGGAAAATGGGGTTGGGTGAACACCTAGCATTGTCTCTGCCATCGGACATTTAATCGTGAGATAAAATACAGAATGAGTCAGTGCAGTGAAAATAGAGGAGTGGTACACTGTGTAAACCAAACCATCAACCACTGACCACAAAGAAGTAAATCACGAGTAACTGATTGCATTTTCCAGTTGGTGAGTTAATCCTGCTCAGTTAGTCAAAGCATTCTCTCTTCCAGGTGACAATCGGAAACAGTTGTTAACGGAGAAAAATAATTTTTTCCGTCTAATGCACAGGACGTAACCCTGAAAATGTTTACGTATATGAAATTAGTAGAAGAAACGAATGCTTGGCTAAATTCTCAAGAGCATACCTGACTCTGTATCTAATCACTTACTCAAGGGATATTTATTAAATATGTCAAGCCAAATTTAAGTCTGCATGTTACATGTCTATATTCCAAAGTGAACATGTAGAAAGCCATAATTTTTCTAGGCCCGTTGAAAAACCCCAGCACGAATAAACATGCTTAAATATACACGGTTTTCTGAAGATATTTATTTGTACTTAGAAAAATAAAAGTTTGCAGAGGGCCTTGCAGTTTTCTGATGAAAGTTGCTCTCTAAGCACAAAGCATTATTTGATGTCGGAACAAAATCATGGAGCAAGGTGAAAGACTGGAGATTCTGGGAAGAAGCCAAGAATTAATGATGCAGATCTGCTATAACTTTGCTCAAGAATTCTTCATACTGGCAGCACTGTGCTAACTTCAAAAGTAATAATGATTAAATATACTGAGGACTTATATATCATCAACTCCTAAACCAAGGCAAAAAACAGATAGTTCCAAATGTGTTAGCACCACACTGTCACAGATCACAAATCCAGACCACCCTCAGGATGGTTATTTGGATATGTAATGAAATAATTGACAAAAGCCACTCCGAGGGCCGTGACTCCAATGTGTCAGCAGATCTGAATGGCTCAAGTTCATGGAGCTTGCTAGCACAGAGGCCCGCGTACATTTTTCACATTAAGGAACAGATGGAAGCTGTAATTCCTGACATAGCTCAAGGATGCCTTGCACCCGACAGCAGCAGATAATAAGCTCATTTGGGGAGAACTTTGCTATTTTCATCCAAGAGCTCAATGAACTGCCATTGAAGCACTCAGCCAACTGTGGACAGCACACTTCCCAGAGGGAGAGGGAAGTGGCACTTGCTTCAAGACCCCGAAGGTTCTAGAGTCACTTCAAGTTTCCCCTTAGGTATCAAATCTCACATCAGAGCAGCAACGGGGCCATGACCCACCCTCACAGAATTCTGGGGAAGTCGATGCCTAACCCCGGTTTCTTAGTATAAATAAGTTATGCTGAATGCTTTCACAGTTTATATGAGACACAGCGGCTAGATACTGGGTAAGGTGACACACCTCATTTTCATTTGGTCCAGAACATTTTTGCTCTCAACTTTTCGAGCTCTAAAGTGGTCTCTGGGGTGCCATTCAATGGGAAACTTGAAGAAAGAAAAAAAAAGTTATATTCAACTATTTTGGATTTGGAAAATATGCTGTTTGGCTAAGAAAGACGTTTTCCACATATTTGATCACTCAAAAGCAGTGGAGCACTGAAAGATGCAATATGTTCTAATCTGATAAAAGCTGAGAGCATTGAAAAATGAGTCATCCCAGTGCTATGGATGATCAAATATGGAACTGACGCATGTAATCGACATGTACCACCAGACACTGGTGTAGACGCACACTGCAGAAGGTAACACACATCAGAGTAGTTGTGTAGGGTGGCAACTGTGTAGACACAGAGCCCGATTCTCAACCCCGCCTCACCAACAAGTCTGGCCATTACACGGGTCATTTCATCCCTGGATTTTTCAAGCGCTTCATCCACAGAATCCTATTACCTTCCATGGCAGGCCCAGGAACGCAGCAGGCAACAGGGCCCAGTTTCATGAAGAACTTGGTGGCAAGGCTGGCTAATCAGAGTTCTCTAATACCACTCTCCATCATATTTTTTCTTTATTTTTTTTAAAAAAAACTAAGTTGTAGGAGAAGAGGAATGAGCTAAGTGATACTGTGTCTCAAATGGTAGCCATTAGCCACAGTTGGCTACTGAGTATTTAAAAGGAGACTAGTGCAACTGAGGAATGGAATTTTAAAACTCTAATTCTATTTAGTTTAACTTTAAAAGCTGCTCATTTGCTGGAACAATTTTAAACACACTTTGAAGACCTATGATACATGAATCCACGTTTTCAACTGTAAATTCTAGGAAATGTAAACACAGATCAAGTGTACTCTGATAAAAATTTAGCATTTACATGAATATTTGTTCTAAGTATGTAATACATAGAGCTTTTGAAAACTTAGTACCAAAAAATGTGAAATATTTAATTAATAATTTTAAAATATTTGTTGCATTCTTAAACTAATAGATTTGATGTATTAGGCTAAATACAATATATTATTAAAATTAATATCACTCTTATTTTGCTTTTCAAGTTTGAGTACTAGAAAATTTTAAGTTACATCTAGGGCACACATTGTATTTCTGTGGGATGGTGCCATTCAAGACTAAAAACAGCCTCACACAGCTATCTACCTGCCTCCCCAACTTCTTCCCACACATACACATCTATACAGTCCCCATCTCAGTGTGTAAGATAACAAATGTCAACTTAACATCTAGAACCAAGATCTCTGAAGAGGTGGCATTGCCCGACCACTGAGGATGGTGACAGAAGGGAGAGGGTCTCTGACTTGACTTGTCCTTTGAAGGGCTGTGAATAAGAGAATCCATTGATCTGTCCTTAGAGCAGTGGATGTGAGCCCCTCCCCAACAGGGCTATCATTCACTCATTCAGTTCATTTCATGAGCTCTCCTTACAGCCCAGCCACTTGTTGGATGCTATAGCGGGACCCAGAGAAAAGTGAAACAACATCCTGGCTTCGCAGTCAAGCTGTTTCCACGCATGTGCTTAAGTAGCTAGGTTGTATTCTGGTTAGTTGTTTCAGCTTGAAATAAATGCTGAAACTGAGCTCACATCCAAGGGCTCCAGAAGTTCAGGATGAAGAGTGATGAGTTCCACCCATGGAGACTTTGGTGGAGCTCACCACCCAGGATGAGCTTTCCATGGGGTAGCATGCAAGAGGAACCTTGATAGACAAGGGGGATTTTCCTGGTGGGAAAGGGGGAGAAGGAACCACACATGAAGGAAACAGCCTGAGCCCAAGAAAGGACAAAGGTGAGTGTACACTGTGTTCAGGGAATGGTGAGGGGGTGAAGGAGGGAAGTCCCAATGGATGATGCTGGAAACGTCCAAAGAGGCCAGATGACTGAGACTCACACACACCAAAGGGTCCTTTAGGACAAGCACAGTGTTAGAAGACAAGAGTGACAGGGTCACAGAGATCATGGCATTATTCCAAGTGAGAAATGACTGGAGCCTGCCCTGGGATGGCAGAAGGAAAAATGGCAAAGGAGGGGCACGTGCAGATGCCACCTCAGAGGAAGATGGGGCTATTATGGCAATAAGGGAAGAGAAGATAGTTAATGGTGTTGTCATGAAGCAAGATTAAGAAACACAGGAGGAAGAAAACATCTGACACAATGTGTAAAAACAAAAAACCAGCACAGCAAACTCCTTGGAAGAAAGCCTAGGTTAACACAGGACACTGATAATAGACCTGCAGACCCATGTATGCCTAGCGTTCGCCTGAGCTGTTACCAAAATCCTTCATCACATGACGAAGATGGGAAATTGCCAAGGGGGATATCTTCATTTTGGAATTTCCTGAGTTCATTTTCAAATAGGAGGGACCACGAGTGTACACTGTTGACACTCAATATGTGAGGCATTGGAAATAGAACAAATATAAGCTAAGCGTGGGCACTCGAATCCTAACAATACACCTATGATGGGTGGAAAGTCAAAGCTCTGCCCTTGGAAAATGTAACCCACTGTGATGAAAGGATTATGTGATTTTTGCAGGGTCAGAATTATCAGAGGTTTGCTTATACAAGTGGAACAGACACAGACTCCCCCACCCACCCACCCAGCTGCCCACCCCCACGGCAAGAGGAGCTCAGGTTTCAAAAGCCAGCTTCTGGCCGAGCCCTCAGGCTGAGGCTCTGTGGTTTCAGATTGGTTTTGGCTTCAAGCGAAGGCAAGTCCTTCCTTCTGCTCTCTGAACTAATTCCAGCGTTTACGGCTGAGCCTTGTGGCCCCTCGTCTGCTCACCATGTGGGGAGCTTCAAAGTCTTTTCGATGTGATTATTTGTTCTGTCAACAGCTCCGTGCCTCTGAAAAGTAAGGGCCACTGCTTCAAGCGATCACTCATCCTCTCTCTCGGCCTGGATCACTTCTCAACGATGCAGACCTTCTGGAGAGACGCTCAGCATTTTAACACCACCTCCCCACCCCGATCCATACTAAGTGATACCAGGCGTTGCTTTTAATCTCCCAAGAACAAGCCAAACATTCTGTTCCTGTTCCCACCCCCAAAAGAAAAGTGCAGACCAAGCGAAAGAGAAGGTTTACCAGCAGATAAACCACAAAACCATTAATTAATTCCATTTCACAGGAGCTGTGGGAGCTGAAACTTTATGTTTTAGCCATTATTTTTAGTTGTCTTCAATAGACTCACTGGTCAGAATGATCTAGTCGACCATCAGCCACAGTGCAAGCCCCTAGAGCTTAACTTCGCTCTATGTATTTATTTATCCCACTGTCACAGTCAATTACAAATATGTCTTTAAAAGGACATGCTGAGAGGGACTGAATGAAGCCCCTGTCCTGTGGAGGGGAAGGGTCTTCTCTTAGGGGAAATAGTGAGACAGAAGTGGGGGTGTGCTGACACACCGACTTGGGCTGAAGTCAGACACCACGGATCATTTTGCTCTCACCACTGTGCCATGACAGGTGCCTTCAGAAACTCAGTTCCTCAAGCACTGCCAAGAGGGCAGGAAAATGCTGCTTTCATCACACGCAAAGGCTGAAAGGAAGACCCCTTGTTGAAGACATTATGACAATCAGAACAAGTGGAAGGTCTAAAGGACATGAAGCCAGGGCCCCAAATGAACCGAATCTGGGGGAGTTACTACTTTTGGTAAAAATGGCCAGTCAGATCTTGATTCTGGAATCTAGAAGATGGAGAGTGAGATTCCGCCCTCACCCGCCCCTGTGCACCAGCACTTTTTGGTTCAATGTCACTGCCACGCCATTCCTATGAGAGGTGTGCAAGAGTGATGACCACACTGGTCACTTGTGAAAAATAACCAGCCAATATATCCATACAGCTGAGGGCATGCACCTAGTTTGGGAGATGAGCCATGCACATTGGGGGAAAAAAACACTCGCAAGGCTGTGTCTGAGAGGAACCGGGGGAGTGGTACCGGCAGTTTGAGCTATAATTGAAGGGGAGATGGGAGATCATTTCCAGCTGTGGAAGCCAGGGCTGGCCTGGAGAAATGAGTAGAATTGGGATGGTAGTGACAAGAGGAAGGCACATTAAACGTGGGAAACAATGGCCCAGAAATAGGAAGCTCCTAGGCATGTCCAGGGTCCAGTGGAGAATGAGTGGCACAGCAGTCTGGGAATAAAGTCATAGGGATCTATTTTCCCATCCGTTAAATGGGGATAATAATTATATTCCCCACTGAATTCCTGTGAGGATTAAATGTGATAATATGTGGAAAGTGCTTGGCATGGGGTCTGGTATAGAAAAAACACTCAACACATTTGGAGGCAGAAGGGCAACTGTAGCCAAAAGGATCAGAGAAGGCTGGGAGGGCTGTTCCCACAGGTTCCCAGCTGGTCATGGGGAAGAAAAGGACAGGGAATACCAAAGTGAAAGTGAAAGTTGCTCAGTTGTGTCTGA
Organism: Ovis aries; assembly: GCF_016772045.2. Lineage (NCBI taxonomy): Eukaryota > Metazoa > Chordata > Mammalia > Artiodactyla > Bovidae > Ovis > Ovis aries. Next base: position 15,839,865 of record NC_056080.1, on the reverse strand, counting down.
CTCTTTGCAAGCCCATGGACTATATAGTCCATGGAATTCTCCAGGCCAGAATACTAGAATGGGTAGCCTTTCCCTTCTCCAGGGGATCTTCCCAACCCAGGGATCCAACCCAGGTCTCCTGCATGGCAGGCGGATTCTTTACCAGCTGAGCCACAAGGGAAACCCTGGGAACACCAAAGGGGGCTTGGAAATTTGGGGTCTAGGAAGGAGGAACATGGAGGGATGACTGGCAGAACCTGGGGGCAGGGCAGAGGGGCACGTTTCATACACATGGTGCTCCAAGTGCCAGAAGGCAGTGTTTGTCTACTTCAACAAGACGAACCACCACGTTTTCACAATAACAAAAAGCATCTAAAGCTTCATGGCTGCTGCTGCTGCTAAGTTGCTTCAGTCGTGTCCAACTCTGTGCGACCCCAGAGACGGCAGCCTACCAGGCTCCTCCGTCCCTGGGAGGAAAGAACACTGGAGTGGGTTGCCATTTCCTACTCCAACGCATGAAAGTGAAAAGTGAAAGTGAAGACCCTCAGTCGTGTCTGACTCTTAGCAACCCCATGGACTGCAGCCCACCAGGCTCCTCCGTCCATGGGGTTTTCCAGGCAAGAGTAGTGGAGTGGGGTGCCATTGCCTTCTCTGAAGCTTCATGGGGAGCTACACAAAGTAAATTTGGTGTCCAAATTCATCTGATTCGAATTCTTGCTGTTTGTTCCAGTTAGGTGATGCTGGGTACTGTGGAAAAATTGTTTTGTCTGTCTGAAATGTTAGATAATAAAATGCTGGAGTGAGGGGTTGGGGGAGATCACAGTCCTAGAAGAAACTGTATTGAATCTTGCTGAGCAAATGTGCATTTACGTTCTCCTGAAAGTTAAATTCTAGTTTACTTCCAGCACACAGGATCTGAACAGCGGTTGAGACTCACATCATTTGCTTCCTTGACAGTTCTCTAACCGGCCGTGTCTCTGCTTCCAGAGAACACACAGCTCTGACAAGCTCCCCTGCCTGATGGCTGGACACTGTGGATCTGAGGCTCAAGGGGACACACATTCACAAAGAAACCAAGAGAAGCGCTCTCTGCTGGTAAAATGGTATTTCAAAGCTCAGTCACCTGATACAGACTCTTCTAAAACACCTGGGTCATTTGGCTCTTGTTTGCTGAAGATATTGGAAGTTTGAGATTTCTGCCCTACAGTCTTCCTTAAATTTCCAACGAGTGGGAATTTAGATGGAACTCATACCTCTAAGCCAAACTTTATCGTGAAAAACCCAAGCACGTTTTTATTAGATAAAAAGGAAAACTTTAAAAACTGTTTCTTTCCCTCTGATAGTTCTTCTCCTCAACTGCTGCCCAGGGAATCAAATGCTATGTTTGTGTTATGGGAGGGCCATCCCCAGTCTGCCCTCTGATCTAGGTCCCTGTGCCCCTTTCTGCAGGCATAGCCGAGGCCCTGAGCACAGGAGGCGCCTCAAAAACAAGGAAAACAGAGGGTGGGGGAGGAATCCAATGAATGGTGCGGCTTTCCCCCTCCCCTCCACTGTGCTCACTGGCTTCCCTCACTTAAATGCAAGTCTGGAATTAGTTTTTAAATCTGACAATGTGCCTAATGACAGGATATGGTTGGAGATCAAATAACCAACCAAAACAAGGGGTCTGTTTCACCTCAGCCACTCAGCATTTTGCTTTTATCTCCCCTATTTGTTTCCTGATAACTTTCAAAGGAGTTGGCTGATTCTGATCAAATGTGGGGCATGGCTAAAGGGTTTCAAGATACATCTTAAGCTCAATTTGTGGTTCCACCAGCCATCCTGAAACAAAACAGTAGCCAGTAAAAGTTTCTAAATGGGCATATGTGCTGTAATCTTTAGCAGACTTCACCAAAGTTCATACACGAGGAGTGGTTACAGATCTGTGTGATTACACGGAGTGAAGTCTGCAGACCACAGCCCCAAGAAGGGGTCTGAATTCACTGCCTACAATGCCGTCTCACAGCCTCTCCAGAGGCGAGGGTTATCTCCGCTTAGACAAAAGGGAATAAAATCCTTAACACAGGGGGACAAAGTTACATCACTTTGGCCATATCCTGTAAATGATTCGTGAGAGAAACACTTCAACAGATACAGAATCCAGCCCAGGAGAAACAAGCAATGCTCCAATAGCTAAATGTCTGCAGTGGAAACAGGATCTTTCAAGAAGCAATGTGGCCACCAGTTGATAAATCTGGATGTCCACGAAGAAACCATTCAGCCTGACACGTTGAAATGAAGTCTTTATCATGGTGGCGCCAAAGGACAGCTTAGAGGGGTGCTCATCCCTCCAAGTCTCCATCAACTCCCACCAAAACCTCCCTGAAATGAATGAATAATAACTCTGCCTCTATAAACCCTTTAAGTATCATTTTAAATGAGCACAAAGTGTGGTGCTAAGCATTTTCATTAATCACATCTGTTTCCTTCATTTTGTGTTGATCAGTCCTGGACAGCTGATGACATTACTCACATAGGAAGTAAAGAACTGTGTTTTGGTAATATTTCTATAATGACTTTTTTATATCTGTCTTTTCCCTTGCCCTGTTTTTATAAACCTGTAACATACGACTCAGTTAAGGGCCACATGCTTCCTACACAATAGCACTTCCCGAGGAGCCCTCTTCCAGATAGGCAGTCATCCTTAAGTCCTTCTGAAGTAGAAACTGTACAGTCACTGTGGGACCTTGTTCATTTGATTGGATAAATCAAGAAAGTCAGTCAAATAGCACAGATCATTAACAACTCAGAAAGAACTGAAATAGGGAAGTCTTCACACCCAACTCTAAGGCTGGAATAGCAGGTTGATGGGTTTACCATCACCTTCTGGAGCAAGCACCTCCAACACCTCCTATCTGGGGCTGAAAACCCCATGTCCACCCTAGGCTGCTACATCTTAGTTAAGAATGTCCACGCCCACCAGGTCCACTGAGCTGGAATCCTTAGAACCACCCTCATCTCCTCCCTGCCTTCTGAATACAACAACCAATCACTCTGAATCCTATCTCGTAATGGCTCTCAACTCTATTCATTTCTTCCTTTCTGTTGCCTCAGCTGCTGCCAGAGGCCAATGGTCCCCTTAACCGTCATGTTAACTATGGCCTCCTGGCTGGTTTCCCTGACACAAGTCCATTTCTCCCTCTCCCAGGCCTTTATATGTCATCTTCCTTCAACTCAAACCCCACCATCACTTCTGTGCTAAATTTGACTGGCTCACTGTTGCTTACAGATTTAAGTCTATTTTTGGCATGGCATTCCAAGCACTTCACAATATGACACCAACACAGACCCTCCACTTCATCTCCTATTGGACTCCCCACCCTGACTACCACCACCCAACCTTTATGCTCCAAACTTGTGGCACCTCTAATTCTTCTCTGTTCTTTTACACCTTGGGGCTTTTCAATTTGCCCTCTGCCTGGAATGTCCCATGTCCTGATGAATGTTTACTCATCCTTCAAGACCCAGACAAATATCACTTTCTTCTTCACACTTTCCAAATACCCCCATGTCAGAGTAAAGACTTCCTCCTCTGCCTCCCACAGCTTTTTATAACCACTTCCATTTTAGCACTGGCTCAGGATTTTCCATACTGTGATTATTTGTTTGCCTATCTGTCTCTCTCACTGTCTGACTCAATTTGACATTAAAGAAATCAATGATGGGGTGGCTCTGTGCCTGCCCACTGAAATAATTTCATTGCCTGGAGGCTGGGCAAAGCCACAATGTTTGGGGGTGATATTACAGATATTTAATAACTGTACAGTGTGGGCTCAGACCAATCAAATGGGTTCCTGACTGGGCGGGTACATTTCAAGTGAAGACCAACCTTGGCCACAGCTCAGACTGTTCCACGTCTGATTCTGTCTTTAAAAAATGCTAAGCTTTCAAGGTGATTCGGTCAGCTAGGGCCTGAGGCTGTGGGTACTGGTGGTTAAATTCTTCAGGCTCCAAGATATTGCCCTGAGTGTAGGCAGCAGGTTAAAAAAAAAAGTTACTCTCGTTAATTATTTTTAGAAAGATGGCGACAAGATGGACAGTACATAACTGTGAGATGGCTTTGTAGTAATAAGGCCTTCAACACACACACGCACACACACACACACATACACACTGATATTCCTTCCCCCCCCAAAAAAAATTTTTTTTCCATTGTCTTTGTAGTCATAGTATAGCCATACAAAGCGGGCTTTCATTTATGTTTCTCTCTTTCTGAGAAGCCAGGCTGGAAAGTAAAAGATATCTTAATGTTCTCTTTCAAGGCTGCTGCAATTTAGAAACAAAGATTGGTAGGATGCTACAATATCAGCCTTTCTTTAACTCTCCTCCTGCCCTTTCTCTTACCTTCCACTTGCCTTAAACAAGATTTATTTGAAGCAGCTCCTATTTTACTTAGCTACCTGGAAATGTGTTTGAAGTAAGTAGCAGTGGGAAGAAATTCAACTCTGAAGAGAAAGACTGAATTGGGGGTTTTGTGGCCAATGTTCATGGATTTAAGTTTTAATCCAACAGTGCACATTTGAAAGCTGCAGTTCTAGTGTCCTGTTCAAACTTTCCCTGGTGAAATTTAGGAACTTAGAATCATGTGGACTAAGCTGGAAGGAGAAGGCTTGATGCCATGTTCAAGTAGGAAAGTTTTAGGGCTGTGCAGTCCACTACAGAAGCCATTAGTCACACATAGCTATTTATATTTCCATATTAATTAATTAAAGTGAAATCATTCTTTAGTCACACTAGCCACATTTCAAATGCTCGACAGTTAAAGCTAGGGGCTACTCTGTTGAAGAGCATAGATAAAGAACATTTCCGTCGCTCAGAAAATTACATTGGGCTGTGCTACCAGTGATTAGGCTTTATTTGGCTTGGGGGTGGGAGGCAGAGTCTGGCTAGGAAACAGAAAACTCCTCATGGGGGAGAGACAGAAACTCCTGGAACATTTCTCCTTCCTCCTTATTCCCTGCTTTTCCATTTATTTTCCCATCCTTGATTCTCCTCTCCCTCATCTCTGTGGCTGGAAGAATCTGATCAGGATGTACACCAGAATGGCATCTCCTCAAGGACAGGGAGTTGGAGCCCTTCGGCTCACTGTTGTAGTCTTTCCAGCACTGTGGCGCTAAAGGGCAGGTGCTGAGTGGTTGGATGAATGCTCCCAGCAGGGTGGGATGTCACTAACTTCCTCTATGAGGCAGGAAACTAAAACCTCTTCCACTCTCTGCATGGCTGGAGTTGGGTGAGGAAGCTGCTGTTTGGACTGAACAAGCACACCAGGGACCACCAGAGGCCCTCTCAGTCAGTCTCTATCCTCAACTCCCCAAAGCTGGGCAAAATCCTGCCTTCCCTGTGAGACTGGGAGGGGCAGCTTGTCGTAGGAGAAAAAAACTCGACTCCGTGGGTGCGAACACTGGCTCTGTCACTTATGAGCTGGATGGCCCTGTGGGAAGCCATCTCACCTGCTCAGAGCCTCAGCTGCCTGGTCTTTAAAATGAGAATAATAAATAATAGCTCCTACCTCATAGGGATGTTGTTTACAGGTTAAACCACATCATGCACTTGGGGGCAGTTGTGGGCTCCTAACGAATGCTCAATAAATGTTAGCGATTGAAATGCCCCTGCCAAGCCCATCTTACTAAACGATGCAAGACAGTCCAAACCGTTGCCAATGAACCCACAAGAGCAGCAGAGCTGAATGTACCAAATAAAATGAAACATTGAAAATCTGCTCCAGCCATCCAAAGCCCGTATGTTAGGAGGCTTCTGGAAGTGCCAAGGTATTTGAGAGATTTAAAAGCAGAAGGAACTCCTCCATAAATAGGAAACATAAAACTTTTAGAAAAACTGAGGGTGGAAATCCTTTTCTGTCCCTCCAACTGGTCACCTCTGTGGCAGGAAGATAAATCAACCAGGTTGTTTCAGATGGAAATGGGCTCTGAGTGTCTCCCACTGACAGAGGAAGGACTTGACGTAAGCTGAGACTTGAAGGGCCAGACCCTCACGGGTTCTGAAAGCTGACAGGCAGCCCTGGCAAGGACACAGGGCATGCCCAGCCTCTGCGCCTGCAGTACCTACCGGTGGCCTCCGCTGGTTCAACAGAACAGTCTGATTGCTGTGACCACCACAGGCCACAGCCAGGGTGGGAGTCAACTGAGAAGGGAACTGATGAGGAGCAGGGCAGCCTCTGGTGCTGACCCCTCATCTGTGGCAGTCCTTACAGGCGCTTATGTGCCAGCAGACAAGATGCACATCAGAGAGGGCAGGGTCCATCTTGCCTAGAAGCCCCCTGCCCCACGGGAGCAAAAATATCTAATATAGTGAGCAACTGCAGTTTCCAGGGGCTCCAGAAGGAACAGGCCGGCACCCAGTGCTATGTACCAGGGGAAGCCCCAAGTTATGGCTTCCTGCCAGGTATTTAGATTCCTTTACAATTCTGCTGCACCAGAAGCAATTCCACAACTGGGTCATTTTTACTATAAGCAATATTGCCTGGTAACACAGCTGACACTCCACCTTTACCAGGTTTCCAGGGCAACAGAGCTAGGAAGTTAACACAGGGACCGATTTCCACAGGGAAGGGGCAGGGTTCTGTTAACCCCTTATCCACAGTGACGGACTCTTCCATAGAAGGAAGCCTGCCAGTCCCTGCTAACTGGGGAAAAGCAGGACTCCCATCCTGGCATGGGAGCAAAGGATAGCCCTCGGAACTCCTGAGAGGGGTGGGGCTTCCTGGGTCACAAATGTTGAGGACTGGAACAGGGCTGATCCTCTGACGGAAAGGCCACGAGCAACAGGTCCTCAGGACTGCTATAGTACTGGCCTCCACAGGGAGGAAGCTTCATGATTTGCACCCCAGGGCAAACTAGAGGAACCCCAAAGAAAGGAAAGCCAATCTCTGTTAACCAAGCTACTCGCTGACCTAAGTGCAGTTAAGGACTCTTTACTGAGGCAAAGGGGAAAAGCAAAGATATTCCCATCTGAATGCAGAGTTCCAAAGAATAGCAAGGAGAGATAAGAAAGCCTTCCTAAGTGAACAATAAAAAGAAACAGAGGAAAACAACAGAATGGGAAAGACTAGAGATCGTTTCAAGAAAATTAGAGATACCAAGGGAACATTTCATGCAAACACAGGCACAAGAAAGACAGAAATGGTATGGACCTAACAGAAGCAGAAGATATTAAGAAGAGGTGGCAAGAATACACAGAAAAGCTATACAAAAAAGATCTTCATGACTCAGATAACCACAATGGTGTGATCACTCACCTAGAGCCAGACACTTGGAGTGCAAAGTTAAGTCGGCCTTAGGAAGTATCACTGCGAACAAAGCTAGTAGAGGTAATGGAATTCCAGTTGAGCTATTTCAAATTCTGAAAGATGATGCTGTGAAAGTGCTGCACTCAATATGCCAGCAAATTTGGAAAACTCAGCAGTGGCCACAGCACTGGAAAAGGTCATTTTCATTCCAATCCCAAAGAAAGTCAATGCCAAAGAATGTTCCAACTACCACACAATTTGCACTCATTTTACAAACTAGCAAAGTAATGCTCAAGAGTCTCCAAGTGAGGTTTCAACAGTATGTGAACCAAGAACTTCCAGATGTTCAAGCTGGTTTTAGAAAAAGCAGAGGAATCAGAGATCAAATTGCCAACATCTGCTGGAGCATAGAAAAATCAAGAGAATTCCAGAAAAACATCTATTTCTTCATTGACTATGCTAAAGCCTTTGACTGTGTGGATCACAACAAAATGTGGAAAATTCTTCAAGAGATGGGAATACTAGACCACCTTACCTGCCTCCTGAGAAATCTGTATGCAGGTCAAGAAGCAACATTTAGAACTGGACATGGAAGAACAGACTGGTTCCAAATTGGGAAAGGAGTATGTCAAGGCTGTATATTGTCACCCTGCTTATTTAACTTATATGCAGAGCACATCATGTGAAATGCTGGGCTGGATGAAGCACAAGCTGGATTCAAGATTGCTGGGGGAAATATCAATAACCTCAGATACACAGATGATACCATCTTTATGGCAGAAAGCAAAGAGGAACTAAAGAGCCTCTTAATGAAGGTGAAAGAGGAGAGTGAAAAAGTTGGCTTGAAACTCAACATTCAAAAAACGAAGATCGTGGCATCCCATCCCATTGCATCATGGCAAATAAATGGGGAAAGAATGAAAACAGTGACAGACTTTTATTTTCTTGGGCTCCATAATCACTGCAGATGGTGACTGCAGCCATGAAATTAAAAGACGCTTGCTCCTTGGAAGAAAAGCTATGACAAACCTAGACATATTAAAAAGCAGAGATAGTACTTTACCAACAAAGGTCCACAGAGTCAAAGCTACATTTTTTCCCAATAGTCATGTATGGATGTGAGAGTTAGACAATAAAGAAGGCCGAGTGCTGAGTAATTGATGCTTTGGAACTGTGGTGTTGGAGAAGACTCCTGAGAGTCCCTTCGACTGCAAGGAGATTAAACCAGTCAATCCTAAAGGATATCAGTCCTGAATATTCATTGGAAGGACTGATACTGAAGCTCCAATACTTTGACCATCTGATGCGAAGAGCTGACTCATTAGAAAAGACCTGATGCTGGGAAAGATTAAAAGCAGGAGGAGAAGGGGATGATATGGTTGGATGGCATCACTGACTCGATGGACATGAGTTTGAGCAAGCTCCAGAAGATAGTGAAGGACAGGGAAGCCTGGCATGCTGCAGTCCATGGGGTTGCAAAGAGTCGGACACGACTGAGCAACTGAACAACAACCAAATTTCCTGGCTCAGCGTTTGCCTGGAGAACACCCTTTCACCCTCATTGTTTCTGCTGCAGGATGGAGCATACATTTCCAGTTCCTAGTAAGCAAGCTTGTTTCTCTCCCACTCAAGAAAGCATATCAAAATGGGATGAAAGTGATGTTGGCTGTAGCCTTAAATCCACCCTAATTTATATTTAAAAGTAAATCATTCCCAAATGTCTGTCATGAATAACAAAGTCTGAATAACAAAGTTCAGGCTTACAACTTGAGCTTACGAGTGACAGGCGGATGTGTCAGGACCTGCGTCTGAGAATCAGCGCCCCGTCATATTAGCCCAGGGGCAGGGAGACTATGCCCGTGCTACCCTCAAAGCCCCCCGCAAGCTGTGAGCACACGTGCCTTCATCTTTCTGAAGTCCAAGTGGGGAGGATCAGGCATCTCTTGTCCCAACTTGCACTGCTTTTGAGCGTTTTCCTGGGGTAAGGCTACAGTCTGGGATACCCGAGGTGAGCTGGTTCTGGTATTTTCTTCACCAGATTTGGTTATTTATCTAGTGTATGGGGTCTCAAATCCTCAAATCCAAATGTATTTTATATTCTCATATGACCTTAACTCAAAGGATAATCAGGATTATCTGGTGCTTGGCTTAACTCAAGCTTGGAGAAAGCATTCACTCATTCATTCATTCACTCAACAATCAAGTATCCAAGGCTCATGCCAGATGCTGTTAAAAGTGACCTCAAAGGGTCCTCATGGAGTTTCTGGCCTCAAGGAGTTCAAGACCTTGCTAACTCATATACCTGATTACCCTCTCTCGCCAACTCCTCCCCCTCCTTCCGCCCACTGAGAAGTCCCAGAAACTCTTTATCGCTGGAGGCCTGACCTGGCTGCTCTATAAAGGATCACCCTTGCAGGAAGTTGCTTTCTAAACAGCATCTCCTGAAATGTTTCATGGAACCCGAGACTCAAATGTATTAATAGAGCTCTGTGGTCAAATGAACTTGGGAAATGCTTCATGATTGAGTCTCGTTTTTAGAGTCACACTGTGCTTCAGGATATTAAAGACTCTCACCCGTTCTGCAATAAAGAAACTTCGCTTTTTTCTTTTAAATTCATCCAGTTTTCTCAAACCTTGACCACAGAAACATGTGTGTGACCTACTAATCCGACTGAGCGACTGAGCACACGCGCATGACCTGCTGATATCCTAAGGAGCCCACGCAGTGGGGGACACACTTCACTCAGTCAATGCGCCCTTCACTTGTCTCCCAGTCTGGAGATGTGTTTATTAACATGTACATACATAAAATGCCTTACATCATTATCAACTTGACCAATGTCTTTTAACTCTTATTAAAAAGTACTGCTAACATAGTTTATTGTCAGGATGCAAATATTGTCTAAGTGAGATTAAGGTTCCAGAATAGCATGCTGTGGGGGTACAGATAATAAATCATTAAAGCAGCAAATTCATGGCCCTCAAGGAAATGACAGTCTTCTCTGAGAGGTCACTGCAGCTAAGTCACATTCTTTTCCTCTTGGGCCATGGGTCCCAGGGACTTGGGCAAAGAAAGTTCTAGTAGCTATTTAAAATATGTGCCCCCGTCTTACTGCCACTCTAGCTTTGGGTGCCAGTCAGAGTTAGAACTAAAGAGGCTGAATGACTTGGCCATGGTGTGAAGTCACACACATCTTTGAGCACTTATAACTATATTTGATTATGTTCTTTGTTTGAACCATTAATAATTGGAATGGGAATGACTGAATGAATGCCTAACTATATAGCAGGTTTGGCAGGCATTCGTGAGAAGCTGTGGACTCTGGAGAGAGAAGAAAAGAATGCAAATTCCTTTTGTTCTATTTTCTGAGCTCTGAAATATCTTGGAGAGAAGTCTGAAATGGTTACAAGTATCAATTCAATGTCCCCAAACGAAGCCAGCATGTTTTGTCTGAGGCTGTTCTGGCTCTTGGCCGACATACTTCTTGAATCCTGCTCTTCAGAAAGAAGGAAAGCAGTTTATCTTGATTTACACCCCCGAGCCTGAAATCACTGCTGCTCAAAGCCTGAGGAAAAAAAAAAAAAAAAAGCAAGTCTGTATGCGATTGTATGTAAGAATGGAAATGAAATGTTTAATAAGTTTATCATGTTAACAGTAGCTGGGTTGCTGCCAAGTAGCCTTGTGCTCTAAGGGACCCCCTACACAGAGGAGAAACCCCACTTCAAGAAGTGTAAAGAATTTTCTTCTTTGAACTTTTTTCTTTTCCTTAACTGCTGTTCTCAGACAGAGAAGGGGAAAAGTTGAGTGGCTTAGCAAGCAGCCGGAAGCTTTGGCATCCGCGCCAGGACCCCCACACTGCCTGCCACCACGGCCACATGCCTCAACATCTGGTCTCCCCTGGACAGCACGCACACCCCGGTTCTCTAGTGCCGTCCCATGGCTCCTTCCTTCCAGCGAACTTGGCTGCCTCCAGTAGAGCGAACTTCCCTTTCCTTAGCCAGAGGCCTATCTGACCCCGTTTGTGATGAGGTTCAGGAGGCCTCTTCAGTTTCTTCCAAAGGCCAAAGTCTCGCATGAAAGGAAGCTGTGACTGGCCATCCTTTTTCTGTCTCACCAATTCTAAGTATTCAGGGTGCTTTCCTTGGGAAGACTCTCAAAGGATTTCTCAGATTATCTCTTAGTGCACCAAGGAACAGCTTGCAAATCACATAGGTTTGATTCTCTGGTCAGGCTTGTGTGTGTATGCTGTGTGTGTAGTGGGGTAGGGTGGGTGGAGGTGTTCTTTAAGAAGCCTAGCCTGTATTATTTAGAAGGAGTGTTCACTATCTTAGCCAACAGCTCAAAGCTCCTCGGGAGGACTTTGCCTCTGGTCCTGGTTCCTTGCTAGCATGCAGGGCCACGTCTCATTTGCGCTTTAAAGTCCAATTTACAAGAGAACTGATGTTTAAATAACAGCAGTCAAAACTTGATTTGGGTTCTTTAATACACTTCATGACCAAAGACACAGACTTTATGCCTCTGAGCTGAAACCTTCTTGTAGGTAAAAGAGGCTGGCCCCTCTCACGGGTGCTAAACAGACCTGTTGGCTTGGTGCTCTTTCCCCAGGGTAAGAGGATGAGGTCAGTGGAAGTGCCAGCTAACAGCAAACCCTTCTGAAACAAGTACTTAAGTGGAAATGTTCATCCTAGGTGGAAATGTCTCTGTATGTTATCATTTGGGGGCCATGCTCCTTCAGCCACTTAAAAAGGTACATGAGACTGCTGGTAGCCAGGCCAATCTGAAGGAGTTTTTCAAGCGAGATTGTCTAACACAACACAGAAACATCTTTTAAAGCCCCAGACATAATGTCCTCCTTCTCATCTAATAATTATGTAATTTTGAAGATAACTGCTCTTTTCCATCATCAAATCCATTTATCTTGATTTGAGAGGAGTCTTTGCCCACAGCAAACACTCCTGCCATGCCCAGATCTTTTATTATTTTCCTTCTGCGTTTACTCTGTACTTCGATAGGGAACTAATGCTCATTTTCTGACCTGGAATGGGCAGGACTGGTCTTTATGTGCCGCCTTAGAAAGCATCACTACGAACGAAGCTAGTGGAGGTGATGGAATTCCAGTTGAGCTGCTTCAAATCCTGAAAGATGATGCTGTGAAAGTGCTGCACTCAATTTGTCAGCAAGTTTGGAAAACTCAGCAGTGGCCACAGGACTGGAAAAGGTCAGTTTTCATTCCTATCCCAAAGAAAGGAAATGCAAAAGAATGCTCAAACTATCACACAATTGCATTCATCTCACATGCTAGTAAAGTAATGCTCAAAATTCTCCAAGCCAGACTTCAGCAATACGTGAACCGTGAACTCCCTGATGTTCAAGCTGGTTTTAGAAAAGGCAGAGGAACCAGAGATCAAATTGCCAACATCCGCTGGATCATGGAAAAGCAAGAGAGTTCCAGAAAAACATCTATTTCTGCTTTATTGACTATGCCAAAGCCTTTGACTGTGTGGATCACAATAAACTGTGGAAAATTCTGAAAGAGATGGGAATACCAGAGCACCTGACCTGCCTCTTGAGAAACCTGTATGCAGGTCAGGAAGCAACAGTTAGAACTGGACATGGAACAACAGACTGGTTCCAAATAGGAAAAGGAGTGCGTCAAGGCTGTATACTGTCACCCTGCTTATTTAACTTCTATGCAGAGTACATCATGAGAAATGCTGGACTGGAAGAAACACAAGCTGGGATCAAGATTGCCAGGAGAAATATCAGTAACCTCAGATATGCAGATGACACCACCCTTATGGTAGAAAGTGAAGAGGAACTCAAAAGCCTCTTGATGAAAGTGAAAGAGGAGAGTGAAAAAGTTGGCTTAAAGCTCAACATTCAGAAAACAAAGATCATGGCATCCGGTCCCATCACTTCATAGGAAATAGATGGGGAAACAGTATAAACAGTGTCAGACTTTATTTTTCTGGGCTCCAAAATCACTGCAGATGGTGATTGCAGCCATGAAATTAAAAGACGCTTACTCCTTGGAAGGAAAGTTATGACCAACCTACATAGTATATTCAAAAGCAGAGACATTACTTTGCCAACTAAGGTCCATCTAGTCAAGGCTATGGTTTTTCCTGTGGTCATGTATGGATGTGAGAGTTGGACTGTGAAGAAGGCTGAGTGCTGAAGAATTGATGCATTTGAACTGTGGTGTTGGAGAAGACTCTTGAGGGTCCCTTGGACTGCAAGGAGATCCAACCAGTCCATTCTGAAGGAGATCAGCCCTGGGATTTCTTTGGAAGGAATGATGCTAAAGCTGAAACTCCAGTACTTTGGCCACCTCATGCGAAGAGTTGACTCATTGGAAAAGACTCTGATGCTGGGAGAGATTGGGGGCAGGAGGAGAAAGGGATGACCCAGGATGAGATGGCTGGATGGCATCACGGACTTGATGGACATGAGTCTGAGTGAACTCCGGGAGATGGTGATGGACAGGGAGGCCTGGCGTGCTGCGATTCATGGGGTCGCAAAGAGTCGGACACGACTGAGCGACTGAACTGAACTGAACTGAACCCACCTCATGAAAGACAAATGCTCTGCAAAGCCATCTCTCTACGTGACAACCTTCGTGCTTCCCTAGGATTTTTCAAAACATCAACAAGAGATAGGGTGTCCATTGCTTCACCACACCAATCAGATTGGCTGAGTCTTTAAGTTGGGGATTTCCAAGCAGCTTAGAAAACGAACTCCATCCCCTGTCTCTTCTCCATGACCTGCCACCACTACCACCTCCTGCAGTGCCACCACCTCCCATAGTTTTACCACCTTGTAGCTAGTTACACCACCAGCACCCACGATGGCTTCCCAGGTGTTTCCACCAGAATTTCTCATTGACCTACTTTCTCTCTAGTTTCTTTGCACTTTCTTGTACTCTGAAATCAGTCTGACAAATGGCTTGATCTAGAGTCCCTGTGTGTTTATTCCTAGAGGTTTGATCATAGCATTTATTATGATATGACTGGTACCTTTGCCTCAGGGCCCACCATGCCACATGATGTACCAGCTCATAGGCACCCACTCATCTTCTCCTTCATCTTCTTTCGTTTTTTTATCCCCTCTCTCCTCCTATCCCCATTCACTTAATTCAGCCTCTCTAAATGCCACTCCAGGAATAGAGTCTGACAATACCAGACAGCTGAGATCTACTGGAAAAGACTAAAAATAATTGCCTTTTGTTATTAAAGTCAGGATTGGGGCTGCTGTTCCCTCCCAGGAATTTGCAGAGTTTCCTGCAGGGATTCAGAGGTCTGTAGCCCAGTGTTTTTTTTTAGAACACGAAGGGCTGTTTCAATAAACATGCCACTAAATTGACGATGTCGTCGTCTTCAATTAATGTGTATTGTCTCTTGTCCCATTTAGCTCTGACTGTTGCTTTTCCGGAATTTGCCATTGGAATATTTTATACACTGATCTCTTCCTGCTGTTCTCCACACCCTCTTTGATGTGAAAGTTCCTTTTGCGATTCCAATGGGGCCAAGAGCCCTAACTCTCTGCCTCAGTCTCCTTACCCAGTGGGGACCAGTTGTATCATTTATGCTTTCCAGTGCAATTTTTGTAGTCAAGGTCTTGGGAAACCTAACACAAGAGTCACCCTCCTTAGGACTCTGGTATTAATAGGCTGCCTTTTTGCCCATGAGCCTTTATTTCAGTAAAATACTGGGTTGGCCAAAAGGATCATTTGGGCTTTTCTGTTACAGCATATGGAAAACCCTGAATGAACTTTTTGGCCAAGCCAATACACACAGTGTGAACCACATGAGTGTCTCAGTACTGGACGCCCAGACTGGGAAATGTTATACCTCCTGGATTTAAAACATTATTGACATATATATACACTAACATGTATAAAATAGATAACTAGCAGGAAGCTGCTATATAACACAGGGAGCCCAGCCTGGTGCTCTATGATGACCTAGATGGGTGGAACGGGGTTGGAGGGGAGGGAGGCTCAAGAGGGAGGGTGTGTATATATATATATATATATATATATATATATATATAATTATGACTAATTTGCATTGGTGTATGGCAGAGACCACAACATTGTAAAGCAATTATCCTTCAATAAAAAATTTTAAAAAACTTTATCAGCGCTATTAGTTGGGCATGATTTTCTACATCTGGAACACAGGCTATAAGGATTTAGCATGCATTAGAACCAACTGAAGTTTCTTGTTCAAAAGTTACATTCTTGACTCCAGAGGTTTTGATTTTTAGTGGTGGATGTGGTCCAACAAATGGCATTTTACAGGAGCCCCATGTGCTTCTAGGGTCCATGTCTGGACAAACCCCAATCAGGAACAATGACCATGAGGGCTTACATCAGGTAACAACGCCCCACACATCATCTGGTTCGGTTTGACTTTACTGAGCAAAGAACTCACTAGAGTGATCAACCCACCTCTGGTGCATTTGAAAAAGCTGACCGTGACACTGTTGCCTAATAGTCCTCGATTTGACATTAGGAGAAGATATTAACATTGCTATTCACTTCTCAGGTGTGTTTGCTGTTTAACAAGCATTACACAAATGGTAAGGTATCAGCACTGGTTCATGAAACAAGTGTACCACACTAATGTAAGGTGTTCATAGTAGGGGAACCAGTGCAGGGTACATGGGAGCTCTCTGTACCATTTCTCAAATTTTCTGTAAGTCTAAAACTTTTCTATAAATAGGCCATTTTTTGTTGAAAGTGATACATGCCACTGCCAGAATGTCTAAAAATAAAAAATGGAAAATTGCAAATGTTGGCAAGAGTGTAGGGCAACTGGAGCTGTTGCGCACTACTGATGAAATTATAAGATGGCACACCCAGTTTGGAAAACTGCTTGGCAGTATCTACTAAAGCTGAATATTTATATTCCCTTTGATCTTGAACTTCTAGGTATATACCCAACAGAAATATGTCTTAGTTCACCAAAAGATGTGTACACAGCAGCAGTATTCATAACACTCCCAACTGGGTATTAGCAAAATGCCCATCAATCATAAAATGGATAAATCAACCGCAATATGTCCCCAAACTGAAATACTACATAGCAATAAAAACAAATACATTGCAGAAAGAGGACAAGTTGTTGCAGAGGGAAAGAAATCAGACATGAAAGAATTCTTACTGTATGATTTCATTTGTACACAATTCTAAAAACAGTTCAAACACATCCATGCTGGTAAAAGTCAAAATATGAGTTATCCTCAGGGTCAAGGCAGCGGTGAGAGGGCTCCTCTGGGCCTGGTGATGTTCTGTTTGGGGGGATGTTGCATACTTGGGGGCATTCAGTTT
Source organism: Ovis aries (assembly GCF_016772045.2). Lineage (NCBI taxonomy): Eukaryota > Metazoa > Chordata > Mammalia > Artiodactyla > Bovidae > Ovis > Ovis aries. The sequence continues at coordinate 15,823,266 of NC_056080.1, read as the reverse complement.
GGGAAAATTCACTGAGCTGTATAGTTAGGATTTGTGCATTTTTCTGTATGTGTGTGATACTGTTTCACAAAAGCAAACCACATTATCTTTGGGGAAAGAACATATAAAGAATTGGCCTAGTTGAGTTACAAATACACACTCCAGCTACATGGGCTGGGTTCAGGTTCTTGATTTACTACCTAGGAGCTGCATGAAGATGGGGAAGCCATTAAGCCTTTCTTACCTCAATGTCCTCACCTGTAAAGTAAGGATAATAACAGTTATGGGGTTGTGGTGAGGATCCAATGAGCTCAAATTAGTACAACTCTTAGAATAGTGTAAGGCCCAGAGTAAGTACCCTAAGTGTCTGTTAAATAAATAAAACAGTTTACTTGAAGAGGGGTGCACTTTAAAAACAAAATTTTCAATGATCACTACTCTAAAGGAGATTGAAGAAGAAAATCAGAGGGGTGGAACTTATTTCCTAGGCAGAGTTCTTGATTATGAGGGAAAAATATCATCTTGGCACTTGGCCAGTGAATTCTGTTCTTGACTGGGAGTCTGGACTTCCAACAAGCTCCTGGGCGCCAGTCCAGAGCCTTGACAGTGAGCCACACTGGGGACTGCCAGAAACTGCCACAAAAGGGTCCGCCCCAGAGGGCCTGTGGGAATTGCTAGGGAGGGAGAACACGACGCAGTCAAGAGCTACACCAGGCCCTGCGCCAGGCTGGAGGCCCCCGACGCTACCTAAGCCCTTGCCTCTCCTCCAGCTCCCTGCCAGAACCTTCCCTTCCATCACAGGTCTCCTCCCATAAAAAAGCTGCCTGGGACATGGCTGCACTCATAGACAGGAAAAGAAAAGAAAAAGAGAATCAAGCAGGAAGGGCCTAGTCTTCCAGAAATGAGCCTGTGTGCATCCTGGCCCCTCTCTCATTTGAGTCTGTTCTTCCTGGAACAGCCCTAGTGAATGAAGGGCCTGGGGGGCCTCTGGTTCTACAGGCCACCCCTAGAGTCGGCCACAATCAGGTGCCCGCAGTGGGGCTCGCCCTGCTCTGCTCTCCCAGTTACTTTCTGACTCAGCTGGGTCCTCAATCAAAGCACATTTCCCTCTCATCTCATCCTTTGCTTCGGGAAGTTGAACTCACCCTCTGAAGCCTGTGCCTGAACAAAATAACCCAAATGAGAACAATTTTTATCTCCCATTATGAGTGTAAGTGAATCTACTCTAACTTGGCAACTCTCCTGGAATACCCACTCACTGTTAACTAGTTTCTTGCCTGTCCTCTTTTGGGGCTCTTTCTCCAGCTTTCTTCCAAATGCTTGCTGGAGGACAGAACCTCTCCCCCTCCCTGTGCTCCCTTTTGTTTTTCCTTTTTTAGACGCATGGTCTCAAGTTCTTCAAACCACGTGCAGCCGACTTGCTGGTTTCACACAAAACCATTTCCCTTTATGTCTTGGGCACATGGATGTCACAGCCTCCCTTGCATGGCTGTGGGGTCATGTGATAGCTCCGGCCAGAATAGAGGCATGTCCATCAAACTTCCCACCCTATCTTCCATGCTCTTTTTGGCCTCATCTACTGGCTGGATGCAGGAGCTCTGGAGGTAGAGAGGACTAGAAGGTTTCAGCGGATAGTGAAGCCATAAAATGGAAGGAGTTTTGGTCTCTGAATGCCTAGAGGAACGCAGCCCCTCTTCCCTTGGAACATGACATGAACAAGAAATAAGCCTTGATTTGTGTGAAGCCCCAAGACTTGGAGTGGTTGGCACAGCAGCTCACCTATACTGACTACTACACCAAGTTCCAGACACTCAAATTTCTTTCTACCAGTGTGGACACTCTGTCTCTCAGTGGTTCCCTGTAAAAGTCTCTTTGACCTCTCTGTGTGGTAGACCATACCAAGAGGATTAGCATCAAAGTCTGGACCCTCCACCTGTAACCTTGGTTCAGGTTTCAACTTTCTGGTTTTCTGCCTGCTGATTAAAATGTACTTGTTGGAAGTGAACTGAATGTCTCAGAAATGGTGCCCATTATTTCCTTAACTGAGTCTTCAGGCCATATGCTGTGTGTGTCCGTGTGGACATGTTCAGGATATTTGAATTAGTCCCGCTGGCTGCAGTGTAGACAAACAAGAAAAGAGACTGGAAGCTGCCAACTCCCTCCAAGCTGGACAACTTCTCCCAAGCCACCCTTCCCATTCTGAGGCAGAATAATTACAAGCGCATTACAAAGAAAAAGCCGTTCAGCATCTTGGCTTTGCCTGTACCCTGACTTGCATCCATAATGACAAGAAACAGGCAGCTTTGTGGTAAACAGAGGCTGACACATAACTACAGACTGAGGAACTGAGTAGATTTATTATATTTGACTTTGAGTTTGGAGGCTGCCAGATTTCAATGAATAGTGGTGAGTATAGCAAATCTTCAGTGTTGTGTGTGTGTTTTAGAGTGGGGGAGTAGGGGAGTAGGTGAGTACATTATCTGTAATTTAAGCCCAGCTCAGGGCTCTGAACATCCTTCTGTCAGTTCTCAGTTGGTGGGAAATTAGAGCTCTAAGAGCTACATAAAAATCACTTTTCCATTATTAAAGAACCAACACAAGCGACTGTTTGACTCAACATTCACTCCTTGGAATAGATGATGGGTAAATATTTACCCACTGGCACAGCTGTTGAGTAACTGCCCATTAAGAAAGTTAAATGTTAATCACTAATTTCTGAATCGAATCATTTCAACACGATCCTATGACTAATCTTTAAGACCTAAAAGCAAGAAAAAAAGAGTCTACCACCATTGGTTTCTTTCAATCTCGAGCATAAAGGAAAGGCACACTCTTAGGAATTGAACACGTAACTAATACTCACACCCTTAGCACTCCAAGGCAGCTTGATTGCTTTTTCATTGTTCTTCGCCCAAAGAAACCTTGACCTCCAGTTAAGTATTAACAGGAATGGAGAGGGAAGGGTTGGGTAGGAGCTTAACAGGAATATGGGGAACATATGAACTAAGAGGAGAAATAAAACTTGGAAATAGGAACTATCACCTAGAGGTGATGATGTTGGCTGAACTCCACCAAAGGGGACCATGCATGACAAATGCTGTGAGAGTGCAAAACCCTAGGCCATACTTAACCCAGAACATTAAGTTTCAGCTGAGTATGAGCAGGGGATCTCAGCAGCAGATGGCCAACAAAGAGTGGCTGGGGAAAGTCTCCAGACTGGCAGGCTCATGGGAGGGACCCTTGCTTGGTACCCCTCTCCCCCAGGGTCAAAGAGTAAACTTCTAGGTTTACTATCCCCATCCAACAAGTCAGTCTCTCTTTGGATGAGAAGGGCAGAGGCCAAGATAGCTGCAGAAATTCCACACAGACCCCAAGACAGCGGAAGCATAGATGGGAGCTTGCTGGGTATGATGGGTACTGTGGATGCCCCATCTAGATCCCCTTACCTGGGCTGGAATCTCTTTCCCAGCCGCTCTGAGTGTTGGCTACTAACAGAAGCTCACGGTTGATCCCTTCTCTGGAGAATTGGCCTTAGCCAACGGGAGTCAACCTCCAGCCCAGGAGGTTATGCCTGCTTCCCCAGCGGCAGCCCATAGCCAATGACTGACTGGCCCAAGGACACGAAATGTCACCTCTTGCTTCAAGGTGGGATCAATGCTGCAGTGCAATTCCTGCTCCTGTGAGGTCAGGCTGAAGCTGGTCTCCAGCTAAGACCACAAACGTGCTCAGAGCTTTTCCCTTTAGCCTATCCTGCTCTCCTTCCTCCCCTCTTGAGAGCACTCCCTTGATGAAGCACATGCACAAGAATCAATGTCTTAGTTTCTGCTCCTGCTCTGCTTCTTTTTCTGAATCTGGGCAAGGACAGCAGGAAATGCAAGACATCTGGTCCCCTTTCACTGGCTCCAGGTCATCTGAGAACCCGCCTGCAGAGGCTGCCCCTGTGGGCAGGCACAACAGCCTGGTCCCAGAGATGTCCCCAGCAAGCCTGAGAAGTCCACTTTACTCCTTCCAAACAATGACTGCATTCCAAATGGAGGACCAGCCTGGGACTGCAAGACTGGCTGGAACCTCTCTGCTCTCTCCATGGATCCATGAGCTCCTCTCATGTGCCACCCACCTTCCAAGGTATGCCCAAGTGAAGACTCTCTTCCTTCCATTGGATCTTCTTCTGACTCCCCTGCCTCTTAGCAACATATTTGGGTCAGTGGCTCTCCTTCTCACTTCTGTACTGCTATCAGTGGCTTTTGCTGTAATTATGTTTGCACTGCGTGATGCACAGAAAGAATATGGACTTACATAGTACATGAACTTGGGCAAGTTCTTCAGTCTTTCTGAGCATGGATTGCTTCATCTGTAAAATGATATTAATAAGGCCAACCTTATAGAGTGTTGTGAGAATTAAATGATCCAAAAACTCAGGGTTCACTGATACCCTACCTGGTACACAAAAGGCATCCAGTGGTAGACTATTTGGTATATCATAGGTTCTTCTTAGTGAGAATTTTATTTTAAAAGACAAGTAAGATATAAAAAAGAAACTGAAAAATTAAACTCTACTCTTGCCTCAGGTCAGTTCCACCACCCATCTGTCTATACATCTACCCAACCACTCACCCATCCACCCAACCTTCTATCTACCCACCCAGAAAAACCCTTAGACTTCCTTGTGAGTCACATATTAGGAATACAGAAGTAAATTAGATACAGACTCCATGTAAGAAGCTCACAGTTCACTGCTGACAAAGTTGTATGCTGCTTCCCTTGGGAGTCCAGGGACATCTGGATAGAGGAGGAGACAGGAGATTTGGGGCTCAGTTCCACACTGAGAAATCATTTATTTTAGAAGTCTTTCCTGTATATAGGATTTTCGCACTCCCACTCAATGAAACAACTAGGTATCTCTTGGGATTTGATGGGAACTTCTCCCTCATTAAATTCTTGCTGAAACGTAGAGGAAGCTCTGAAATCATCAAGTTCCAAGAACTGGCAACTGCTGGGCCAGTCCTCTCTGTGGAACCTGAGAGCTCCTGTTTTCGTGAAGACTGAAGGAATAACTGTTCCCAAATATGCTTCTTCTCAGTGGGCCCACTGGAATCCAGCGGGGGTCTTAATCCACTTAGAAGATTAATAATAAAAGCAGGGACTACTTGGAGGGAATGCCTACCAAGGCCAGGTAGAGTTCTAGGTAATTGACACACGTTCATTTCTCATGGACCCAGCAACTCTGGGACATGGATGCTGTATCCTCATTTTACAGCCGAGGGAACCAAAGGTCAGTGACTTGCCCAGGGTTACAAACAGAGTAAGCGACATGATTCGAACTCCTGTCCTTTTTCAAAGTCTGTGCTTCTGATAACCTTTGTGCTATGGTGTTTTAATAACTATAGTCTTGTAATAAGTATGTTGGTGTTTTTTTTTTTTTCTGCCACTTACTTGCTAAATGATCTTGATCAGGCTTCTTCTATTTCTTCTCTTTTTCAGGGGAGGGGGGAGCAGTTTCAGTTCTTATGGAAAATTTATAATTTATCCCCCAAGTTGACTGAACTTACCTGTGAAACTCCATGTACTCATCACACATACTCAACAACCATCTAGGGTTCGTCTGTGCCATTCACACCCCTGTCCACTTCGCCCTCCCATCTTGGCAATGCAAAAAAACAAACCTTGTAGATCTGGCTTCATGACCCCTTCCCATGCTGATCCCTGCTCTTTCCCTAGCACTGTGCCCTATTACAGCACTCCAGCCCACTTTATATGATTGTTTATGTGTCATTCTCTTTTTAAAAAGAACTCATCACAATTAATAAATTTGAAAATATTCAGGTTGACTGTAGAGAGCACTTCAAAGCTTAACCTCAGACTTCCAATTGGCAAAGGTCTAAGGTCCCATCACAAGCTACCTTGGTAACTGTTGAGACAAAGTTAGAGTATAATAGAATTCAAAGAACTTTTACCCCAGCAAAAATAAATACATAACCAAGTAGCTGGCTTGCCAGTTGGGCAGTACAAATTGTTCTTTTTCCTTACCTTAATTACCTCTCAATGGAACATTCTAGAATACCCAGGGGATAAGCCCCCACTAATTTTCAGGCTTCTCTAAAAGCCAGTGCCAAAGAAAAGTTAAATATAGAACAATATCCTATAAACAAAGTCCTGAGTCTAAGGACCCAAATGATTCCAACATTATTCCTATTCATGGCTTACAAAAGAAAGTAAAACGAATTGTGTCAATGGCCCCAACACCTCTAGGGAATATTATATTGGAACACAAAAGATGCAGACAATCACTTTCAAGGAATTCATAATATGGTTGAGTGTACAGAATATGCCCAAATGAAAATACAGCGATACACAGAAATACCCTGACAGTTACATACATAGACTTACTGCAGAGTACTATGCACATGTGTACACACACACACACACACACACACACACACACACACACACACAGGCTGACCACCTCATCTCAGATGCACATGGTCACAGTGTCAGTGTGATGTAAATGGAGAGAAACACAAGATGACCCAGGGACAAGGAAGAGTCTGAAGCTTTAGTCTGGGTTTCAAGTTGGTGACCTTAGATAAAGGCAGTCTCAGGGAAAAAGGGCAGTCTGCTGGAGAAAATTCTTAAGATTGGAATGGGTTCCATCCCTGGATCAGCCGGTAATGAGTCATTTCTTTAAGCCACTTAACTTCACTGGGGCTCAGCCTCTTTGGTTCTAAGGCACCTTCCAGCTCTAACCTTGTATGATGCTATCAAGACCCACTTGAGAAACAACCCACAAGGGGAATTTCCCACAGTATGGAGTTCTGGGACACAGAGTGTAATCAAGGCTCACACATTAGTTGGTGTGTCTTGCGCAATTTAAGAAAAAGTTATAACAAAACGCAGCAGTAGCAAGTGACTTGGACACGGCCATGGAGTCAGGGAAGGCGCCACTGTATCTGGCATATACAGAGGGTTCCTCCTTCACAGGAAATCTTATGGCCATGAGGGGGACAGTTGTTTTCCCACCCCTCATGAGGGCTCGAAAGTTCACCTGCAAGTCTGCAGCAGTTTCTAAACATCCTGGTTTACCTAGTTGATCTTGGGTTTAGTTCTGGAAGTACAAAAAATGTTGCGCTGACGCCTCTTGGCCACCAGAGAGCTCCATGCATCCAGTCAGAGGCACCTATTTGATCAGCAAAGCACAGGTTTTTTAAAAAGCAGACTGCCCTTCAGTGCCTGCAGCCTGGAGCACAGGTTCTACAATTTCTTATACCAGCAAAATGCAGTCATCTGCCTTGTCATTAGTAACTCTGGCCTCGTTTCCCTGCCTTTGAGATTATGGGACTTGGTGTATTCAGGAGGCGACAAACATGGGCACCAGGTCCCCACACTGGATCAAGGACTTTCAGGCTGTGGGGCAGGAAAAGCCTGGGCCTTCAGACTTCCTCGTTTTGCAGGTGACTACCAGCACTGATGGCTTTGTGCAATACAGGACTTCTTTTTATAGATTTTACTTGGTGGTAATTTTCTTTTGCTGCTCATATAAATAATATATGCCAATCATGAAAAAGTTGGAAAGTACAAAGTAGTATAATGAAGAAAATAGCAATAATCTATCATTCCATCATTCAAAGAAACTCACTGATATGATATGGACATATTTCCTTCCAATCTTCTTTTAATTTTAGGACGTGTAAGTAATCTTGCAGAGTTAGAGTCAGTGTATTCTGATTCTGGGGGTTAATTTTTCAAACCTGATATTTTCTCTTAATTTTATAAGTGTTTTTCCATGTCATTTACATGTAAAGTGCAAGACAATTTGGAGATTTCAGAGTAACATAGAAGAAAATTAAAACGCCTTGTTTTTTACTGGTACCCAGAGATAATCATTTCCACATTTTGGTGCTTTATCTTCCAGTCACTTTTCTTAACATGATATTTATTTACTTTTACAAAACTGAGACCCTGTTGTATATACTGTTCTAAAGACTTCCCTTTTTATGTTAGTATTATATCATGACCATTTCCCCCATATCATCAAGTATCTTCCAATAACATGATTGTTAATATCTGGGTAATATTAAAATCTATGAATGGAGCTTGATTCATTTAATGACTTTATTGTTAGCCATTTGTGTTGCTTCCAATGCTTTTAATTCCAAATAACATCAGGATGAACAATTTCATGAAACTATACTATGTGTTCATGTCACTGATTGTCTACCAAACATAAATTCTTAGATTTTGAATTACTGGGTCAAAGGATTTGAACATTTTAAACAGACAGGTTCTAATGGCCACAATGTCCCCCAGAAGTGTCATTACCAATTCATCTTCCCATTAGCTGTCCCTGAGAGTCCCTGTCTGACCAGACCCTTACCCACTCCAGGGTCATCAATCTAAAAAATCTTTGCCCTTGTGAAATATACACACTAGCACGTGAAGTTATTTCTCACTGAACATTTAAAACTTTGTGTATCAGCCATTTTTATTTCATGATGAATTACTGAGATCTTAGTAACTATCTAGCACTGTGCTACATGTTTAATAACGACTAAGTCTTCCAAAGAACCAAGCAAGAAAAATACCATAATCTCTATTTTACAGATGAGGAAACTGACACGTAGAGATCTGAAGTGTCTTCTCAAGGTTACACAGTGAATAAATGGCAAAGTCTGGTGTTCAATTCAGATCTGTGATTCCCAATCTCACGCTCTGCCTACAATACCACATTGTCCCCCTGAGAAATGTATTTCTATAGAGGAGGTAAGATTAAAGAAACGTCTCTACTGTTCATGTAAGAAATGGTGTGAGACTGCTTGGTAATATCGTCTTCCTCAAACTCAGAAGGTAGACAAGGAATGAATGAAAGCACTTTGTAGACCTTTTGACAATTACAGAATCCCACTGCCTCATTTTTATAAATGAGGACTCTGAGAACCTGAGGAATTCAATGACTTGCTAGGTATGGAGGTTTCACCAAAAGATGGGGGAAAGAGGACAAGAAAATACAAACAGGACAAGAATCTGACAAGCTCTTTCATGTCTCTGTGTCTCCGCCCATCAGATTTCCTGAGTCAATTTCTCTCCCCATCTACCTGGGGATGCCGCTCAAATGTCAGCCCCTCTGCAAAACCTTCCATCATTTTTCAAGGCAGAATTAACTGTTTCCATACTCAATGGACCTGAGTTTGAACAAACTCTGGGAGATAGTGAAGGACACGGAAGCCTGGCGTGCTGCAGTCCACGGGGTTGCAAAGAGTTAAACATGACTTAGCAACTGAACAAGACACATCTATACTTACTGTATTGTGAGCACTTATTGCATTATGTGGCAGAGATGTCCCATTGCCCAATAAACTTTTAAAATCCCTCCTACAGGGATCACAGGAACTGAGATGATGATGGGAAGTGGTTTCCCAGCCAAAGGGACTTGTAGGCAACACCCCCCCGTCAAACCTTTGCAGGTAGGTGTGGCCAGGTGACTTGTTCTGGCAAATAGCATGTGAGCGAACATAATCTTCTACTTGCTTACTGTTTATGAGCTCTGTCATTTGAGAATATGATATTTGGAGCAAGACAATCATATTGCAACCACGAGACAACAAGCCTACAAAAAGCCCACATGATGAGGATGGCTAAGCAAAAGAATGGGAAGACCCTGGTGTGAATGACACTGTCAAACTACTGAACCAACCCTAGAACCATCTACCTTCAGACACTATATTTTCTAAGATAATTAAATATCTTTATCATTTAAGTCACCATTAGTTGGGTATCCTGTCAAAGCATCTTACTGCTATCTTTGATTATTATAGTTGCCTCTGTCTTTCATTAGATTATTAACTTTAAAGGGCATCCTTTGTGTCTAATTCATCTTTATATCTCTCTTCCTCAGCCAATCACAGACCCTTCAGGGGCTTAGCAAATATTCCCTGAATTGAAACCACCAACGATGTTCAGCTTTGGTAGAAACATAGTGCTGTGCCCAATAATAGCTGATTTCCACTGGCCAAGTCCTGTAAGAACCTATTTACTTAAAACCAGACTCGCCCAACTGTGGCTCCATGAAGCGCTCTGCCATTCCTACAGTCCAGTACAGAATTTCTAGGCGAGGTTTTATTTAATGTTTGTTAATTAGTCAAGTGCTGAGTGCGCCACATGACTCATTTTTACATTATTCGCACAATTGCACAATTAGCATTTTAAAAGGTTTTCTAGGAGGCTGGCCCAAGCAAGTTTATCTTGAAAAATGTCACAAAAAGAAAAGAATAATTAACAAATCAGTTCCCAAGCAGATTCAGTGGACCATTGGCTTCAGCCCAAAAGGCATTGCATACAGGACTCACTTTTAGTACGTGGTCAAGCAAACTGATTTTTGCAGGACTTAAACCTCGTGAGCCCTACCCTCTACCCCCAGAGCAGCAGACCTGCTGAGGAGGGGAAGGCATGCATTGTGCTAGGAGGTATTATGTGGTTTTCATACTGCTCAGTTCAATAATTAGCTCAGGCCCCTGTTCCACTGACTCCAGCTGGACAGTTACCGGTTGGGTAGTCTGTTTTTGAAAGAAGCTAAAGAAGAGCATGAGAGGCATCTCATCTTTATTATAAAGTGAAAAAATTGCATTCTTTAATGAGGATTTACAGTTGTTGCATATAATAATGCATATAGTAATGACTCAGTAAGTTAATATACGTCAATGTACAGTATTTGTATCTTCCCCTAGGAATGCCAGCTTACTAAATCAGCACTGTCTTGGGTATGAGGAAATCCAATCATTAGGTCCTCGCCCTCCCCCCGATGGTTCACTAACAAACCAGTCACTCAAGAAGTTAAGAGAAAAATGGTATTATCATTCCCTGTCCTGTCAACCTCAGAGGTTCAGAAAAGAAACCTCCGATGCCTGTGCAAAGCCTACAGCATAGCGAAGGACTGATCGTGGCCATAGAGCAGTGCGCCTGCGCGTCTCAGTGTTTCAGGCTTTTGTTTATGGGATCTCAGCCCAGCTTCCCAAGTCCTGGTAGACAGGGAGGGTTGATTAGAGGGCAAGGCGTGGATTCTAGTCCTATCAGAGGTCAAGTGACATCAGGGGGCACTCTCAGAACTCAAGTAAATGGCTGTGTTTCTTCATAGAAGGTGGCTGGGGGAGCGTGGCTCAAATAGGGAACCTGATCTCTTTACTGAAAAAGCAACTGACAAGGTATCCTGTCACTCTGTCAACTCCATGTGGGTTTCCAGCCATATTTTCTCTCAGCATCTGTCATCTTACTCTGAAATACTCCTGTGGTGACTCATTTTATCCTGTGCATCAGTAAGTGTTCAGGCAGCTTTTATACCTGTGCTTTGCGGTCTCTTGGTTTCTAAGGCCCTTGAGCGCAGTGGCTCGTCCTCTGGTTTCCTTGTAGCCATTCTCAATGCAGGCACCTGGAGCTCTCCATACTGGGAAGGAAGCCTCCAGGAGAGAATGGACACATAAGTCCACATTCACCCAAAAAGGTGACAGCATGACCCACTGTCACATCTCCCATTCCCCCAAAATAGCACTTCTAGCCTCACTTTCTTAACTAGATGAGACACCTGAGCCCAGAGAGGTTAAGTAACATGGTCCAGGCCACACAAGGTGGAACAAGGCCAGCGAGACAGGCTCTCTGACTCCTTCACCAGACTTTAAAATCAAGTGATCTGATAACAAACACCCTTGGCTTTGGAGAGGGACACAAGCAGGCAAACAACTCTCTCCAGTCTGGTCTTGCCTTTTCTCAGGTGGCGCCCACACAGACATACTTTTACTCTGGCTTTTGTAGTGAAATTGGCACACACACACACACACACTCACAAAAAAATCCCCAAAGCTCATTTTTTCCATGTCATTAAAAAAAAAGAAAACAAAACTAAACCCCCGAATACTTCTCCATTAGCTCATCTAGTATGAGATCTTGGCTCCCTCTTCTTTCCACCTACATTGCTCTGAGCTATTTTGGGGGCCATAAATCCCCCATCATATTCCAGGGAACTGGAGCGTCCTCTGGGTGATGGCACCTACATTAAGGCCCCATGGGGCTTGCAAGGGAAGGAAGAGCCTTATCTGTCAGGTCCCTCCTCAGAGCCAAAGGTGCATTCTAAGTCACTGCCTCTTCCTACTCAAGAAGGCTTGGTGTTTCTTAGAAGCCATGAAGAAAATGGAACCGCACTGGATCCCTCTAGACACAGCCAAATAGAGGCAGGGCTTCTTTCCTTACACAAGCTCTGTCTACGGAGTGAAGATAGAGCTGAGTGAAAATACTGCTCACTAAGGCTGTGCCATACCCTGAAAGGTCTGAATCCAATAAGGATGCAAAATCAACACTGATGTACAGAAAAAGTACATGCTATTGACAACAACAGCTAACATTGGTTTAGTCAGAATATATGTCAAACCATGTACTAAATCCTCGGAACAACTCTGAGATAAGTACTAATACCAGCTCCCTTTTTCAGATGGAGAAACTGAGGCACAGAAAAGTTAGGTATCCTGCCCAAGGACATACAGCTGGAGCAATAAACCATGGTTAATGTTGGGGAACAGTTGAAGAGGGGCGACTTTCCACTTTTGAAAAACTGTATACATCACTTTTTCATTTTTATTATGCATTTTTTTTTTGCCACAAGCAAATAACTATATTACTTTTTAAATTTAAATGATATAACCAAACTGTGGGCTTCCCTGGTGACTCAGCAATAAAGAATCTCCCTGCAATGCAGGAGATAAGGATTCAACCCCTGGGTTGGGAAGATCCCCTGGAGAAGGAAATGGTAACCACTCCAGTATTCTTACCTGGGAAATCCCATGGACAGAGGAGCCTAGTGGGCTACAGTCCGTGGGGTCGCTCAGAGCTGGACACGACTGAGCAGCTAAACAACAGTAGGCAAACTGTAAAGTCAGCCTAATTCAGACCAAATTAAAAAATGGTAAGTCTTTACACTAGTGATGAGCGTAAGACAGAAAATGTTATTTTCCAAAGTATAGTTTTTCATCTTTAAGTGTTGAAGCCAGGCCAACCATGCAGGAAGACTTCCTCGGGCAACTATTTGTTTGCAAAGAGGCATTTGAAAGTAGGGACACTTAAGTGACTGGGAATGCTGAAAATGCTTTCTCATTGGAAGCATTTTAGGCACTCTATCAGCACTCCCAGCAATATCTTTTTCTGGTTCTTGTTGAATCAACCTCCCAGATTCCACTCAAGTAACCTGTAGTCTAACAAGATTTGTTTGTATTACAAAACAGAGCAGTAGAGTTAACACTGATATTAGCGCCAAACTCAACTTTTGCCTGTGGTTCAGTTCAGTCACTCAGTTGTGTCTGACTCTTTGTGACCCCATGGACTGCAGCACTCCAGGCCTCCCTATCCATCACCAACTCCCAGAGCTTGCTCAAACTCATGTCCATCAAGTTGGTGATGCCCTCCAACCGGCTCATCCTCTGTCATCCCCTTCTCCTCCCACCTTCAATCTTTCCTAGCATCAGGGTCTTTTCTAATGAGTCAGCTCTTTGTATCAGGTAGTCAAAATGCTGGAGCTTCAGCTTTAGCATCAGTCCTTCTAATGAATATTCAGGGTTGATTTTCTTTAGGATGGACTGGTTTGATCTCCTTGCAGTCCAAGGGACTCTCAAAAGTCTTCTCCAACACTGCAGTTCGGAAGCATCAATTTGCCTATAGTACCACCTCCTTTTAAAGAACACAACTTTGTGTGGCGGCTGCCTTGTAGACACAACGTGCAGAAGGCAATGAGAGGCACACAGAGGCGTCTGGCAAGAGGAGAAGGAGAAACAGGACACCCAGCTACTCTGCCCAGGAAGCGGAGCCACAGCCACATGGAGCAGCCTGTGGGGCTGTTCTGGGCACCCTCTGCTTTGTCCTCCTGCCTTGAAGCCTGGTTGGGGTGAAAGCTGAAACCCAGAGGAAGTTCAGCAGTGTCAGGATGCAATTACTCCAGAAGGACAGACTTCCTTTGAGTGCCTGATTTTCAAATCGGAGAATCTAGAAAACTCGGCCGCCCCACGTCTCCTCAGTACCCATCATCCCCTCAAAAGGAAAGCTTCCTGTCTTCCTGCACAGACACAAACAGCCTGTCTCAGTGACGGGCTTATCCATGTTGATCAAGGCTGCTTCTGTGCCAACTTCCAGCCCTCTCAGAAAACAAAGAGAGAGAGGAAGAGTTGGGGACATCTGCTCGTTGCCACATCCACAGCCACAACTGGATCAATAACCTCCAGTTTGCAAACAGCCTCAATGAACTTTTGCACGAACATTGTCCTGAAAACTCAATCAGAGTCAACTTACAACTCACTCAATGGCAGAGAATCCTGACTAGAGAGATGATATTTATCCCCAGTCTGGCCTGACAAAGGAAATGGTACAGGGAGTTCTACAATCAATTGGGGGCACCTTTGGCCTGAACATGAAGAGGGATAGGCTGGGGCAGCAGGAAGGCGGATTTCCCCTCATTTCCGTTTGGAGTCCTGTATGTGCTGGGAACTCCTCCCCCAGCTGCCGGTTCAGCTCAAGGCCTGCAAAACGCACGTGTGTAATGCCTCTGCCGGAAATAATTTGTCTGGGTGGCCATGCCTGGTGAACCCTGCCACATTGAATGACTTTGACTCAAAATTAACCGCCCCAGGTCATTCTGTTGAACACAAGATGCCTAGTTTGGAGAGGAAGGGGCGAGGGACAGTTTGTGTAAACACTTGGAGGGCAGGCAGCTCTTTAGAGTCGCAACTGCCCTCGGGGAGAGCTTCTGAATAAAAGAAGGAATGGGTGTGGAGGCATTCCTTGTTGAGCGACAGATCTGTGGCATCTTTTCCACAGCCCTCCTGACACACATCACCATCTGACATAGTTTATTGTCTGCCTCTCTTCCCTGGAATATAAGCTCTACAAGGTCAGGGGCCTTATCTGATTAGCAGCCTATTGTATTAACATCTCCAACACCTAGAATTATGTGGCCGGTATCTAATAAATATATGTTGAATGATACTTATGACTGAATTGGCTATGGGATATCACTGGAGAGTGGCACTCCAAGTGACATGAAGAGAGGGTCTCATGGAATGCTCTACTGCAAAGGCCATGAGACACATGTTCAGATGCGCCCCAGGACAATTCAACCCCGATCCATGACAGGAAGTCCAGCAAGTCAGTCAGTAGGCTGACACGTGGTGCCAGTGGTAGTTAAGGTGGGGGTTTGATGCCCATTTGCTTCTGATCAAGTTGACTCAGCCTCACAGTCACAGGTTCTCCTAACCAGGCAGCCATCGGTAGTGTGCATTCACGCATGGTGTGTGTGTCTGCCTGTGGACACACACTTTTAGAACTTGGGTTCATTATCTTTTTATTGTATAGAAGAGGAAACAAAGGCACACAGAGACTGATTAAGGAGGTAGACCCAGGTCATGCAGCTGGTAAGTTGCAAAGGCAGGATTCACCCCTGAGCACTGAGCTGCACTTACTCAGACCATGGGGCACCACACAGGACACCACGAGGCCTCTCTGTGCAGAGTCTGGCTCTGCCCTGGCTGGCCTGGGGAGAGCGCCATTCTCCTCTGTGTCTGAGGGAAAGCTCAAAAGTCTCTCTCTTCACAAAGTCACCAGCAGAGCAGTCCCTGTCGACCATCCCTGCCCCAATCCTGCCCCCATCAGACATCTCTTCTCACTTCCAGACTTGCATAGCGTCAAGATGGAACATCGCTCTATAATCTCTTTTTTTTTTTTAATCTCCTGTGGTACTTCAGCCTTTCTTGGAAAAGAAATACATCAGTTCTTAGTCATCCTTCCTAAGTAACAGCACAAAGAAAACCACAGAATTTTCTAAACTTTCCTTTTGGCCAGCATTTCAGCTGTACTTCCTACCAAATCTTCTTCCCAGAAACACCCCCAGGCAGGAAAATAAATGACTGACTTGAGTTCTATTTCTTCATCCCATTTCCCTCATCAGTCAGTCAGTTCAGTCACTCAGTTGTGTCTGACTCTTTGCAACCCCATGGACTGCAGCATGCCAGGCCTCCCTGTTCATCATCAACTCTAAAAAGTGGGGACATACTCGAAAAGTCAGGTAATGGGAGAGTAAAGAGGAGGCAAGCGAGGAAACCAAATGAAACCAAGATCTAAACACGAGCCCCTGAAAACCCAAGCAAATTATTGACAGATGCTGGCCTGACAAGCCCAGCTTAGTAGCCCTGTGAAGAAAGGGAGCAGGGGGAGGCGGAGTCCTTGGCAACTTTCAGCAAAGCAAACAACACAACTTCTTGCTCTGCAATTCTGGAGCCCATTTGTTTTTTCTATTTTGGAAGAGAGATTAACATCACTAAATAATAGAAGACCTCCATTCTTGAAAATTTAATGACTGTCCTACATCAAGCAGCTGTCAAATTTATTTGCTTGTTTTCCTGACAAAGTGTTTCATCCTACACATTCACACAGGATCTTGCCTTCATCAGTCTCAAGTCACTAAGCGGGAAACGGGTGGGTTGGGGGGAGGTGAGAGGCAACTCAAAAAAAGCAGGAAATCCCCATTTCCTAATTAACTCCTTAATATCGAAGACTAGATGAGCCTGCCTTCCCCCCAAGCTGTTGCACAGAAATCACACAGTAGAGGATAAGCCAGACCCAGACAATCTCACTTTGTTGGAATTATTAGCCAATTCCAACAAGATTCTATTGTGTCTTTGGCTTGTCTCTCTTCCTTCAGTTCACTTCACAGCTGGTGGTCCCAGTTTCCCAAACGCCCTCCCTCTGAGGTGGTTTCTTTGGCTCCTCCCCACCCAATTCTGCTCCCAGTGTCTCTTTCCACCCCTGGGTGCCTCTCTACTCTCAACCCTTTGGTGAAAGTGGCTGTTCTTACCCCAGCACCAGCCCTCCATCTTCCTCTCCAAACACTGACCTGGGCCAGTTCTCTTTCTATACTTTTCTTCCTCCCTGGGAATAATCCCAGAAATAGGTGCAATCATAAGAAACCTGAGCTCCCTCCTTAACCACCGATGCCTGCTTGTGGGGAGGGATATTAAAACTGCCCCCTGCTCCCTGTCTCCCTGGTAACCGCATCCAAAGTTGCACCTTTGAGACCAGCCCTTTGTTCCAGTATTATGTACGCCTGGCCCCAGGAGGCAGGAGAGGGTGAAACTCAAATTTCTCCACTGTGCACAAGCGTTGTCCCCCTGCCCTTGAAACTAATGATTAAGCTTCATGAGTAATTACAGGGGAATTGGGACTAGGCACACTCTCCTATTTCCTCGGTGCCCTTCCTGCCCTAGGGGGTCTGGGCTCTTGCAAGTTTGGCCACGAATGCTCAACTGGGCTTCAGAGAGGCAGTTCCTGGCATACATGCATCACTAATTGACCATTTCCTTCTTGGTATCTTCTGTTAGTCAAGCTCTCAATTCAGTTCAGTCACTCAGTCATATCCAACTCTTTGTGACCCCATGGACAGCAGCATGCCAGGCTTCCCTGTCCATTATCAACTCCCAGAGCTTGCTCAAACTCATGCCCATTGAGTCAGTGATGCCATCGAACCATCTCATCTTCTGTCGTCCCCTTTTCCTCCTGCCTTCAATCTTTCCCAACATCAGGGTCTTTTCCACTGAGTCAGTTCTTCCAATCAGGTGGCTGAAGTATTGGAACTTCAGCATCAGTCTTTCCAGTGAAGGACTTACCTAAGCTCTATGTTTGAGCAAAGAAGTCAATGTGAGTAAAAAAATTTCATCTGCTGAGAAGAGAGACATTTGTTTCCTGTCCTTTGTGGCTATTAATAATGTTAACTTCTACTTGGAGGCTGATTTGGAAAATAAGGAGAAAGCAGCGGGCTGTTCCAGGGGTGGCGGGTGAGGTGGGCAGCTGGTCCCAGAATCAAGCTCCATCGCCTCCCCTCTGCAGGAGACAGAAAAGTGACTGACAAGCTGAGTTAGAACTGAAACCATTCCCCCACACCTCCCGCTGCCAATGCCCCTTGTTTAATGTGATTTCTTTAGTCCCGAGAGGAGAAGGCAATGGCACGCCACACCAGTACTCTTGCCTGAAAAATCCCATGGACGGAGGAGCCTGGTGGGCTGCAGTTCATGGGGTCGCTAAGAGTCGGACATGACTGAGTGACTTCACTTTCACTTTCATGCATTGGAGAAGGCAATGGCAACCCACTCCAGTGTTCTTGCCTGGAGAATCCCAGGGACGGGGGAGCCTAGTGGGCTGCCGTCTATGGGGTCGCACAGAGTCGGACACGACTGAAGCGACTTAGCAGCAGTAGCAGAAGCTGCTAAGTAGCAGTAGCAGAAGCTTAGCAGCAGTAGCAGAAGCTGCTAAGTAGCAGTAGCAGAAGCTTAGCAGCAGTAGCAGAAGCTGCTAAGTCGCTTCAGTCGTGTCCGACTCTGTGCGACCCCATAGATGGCAGCCCACTAGGCTCCTCCGTCCCTGGGATTCTCCAGGCAAGAACACTGGAGTGGGTTGCCATTTCCTTCTCCAATGCATGAAAGTGAAAGTGAAGTCGCTCAGTCATGCCGACTCTTCGCGACCCCATGGACTGCAGCCTACCAGGCTCCTCCATCCATGGGATTTTCCAGGCAAGAGTACTGGAGTGGGTTGCCATTACCCTAGTAGGTGCTCAATAAAGATTTGCCAAGTGAACGAATGAAAATCAGCAGCCAAAGAAACCTTAGCTTCACAACCTAAAGAGAACTGCATATTCCACATGAGAGTACAGCAGTAAAAACGCTGCGATTTCCCCAACTTTGATCCTGGTGTTCAGACAGTGTGGAGAAGAAAGGGGCAGGAAACGAGCTATAATTGGGTAAATAGTTTTAGGTTCTTGCCCTATTTGGGGTTCCCCAAAAAAGCAGCCCCAAATGGATGATTTAGGAGCATGAGGTGATTCTAGAAAGCCCAGCAAGGGAGGGTGGGGGTGGGGTGAGACAGGGGAAGGAAGGAAGCCGGTGCAAGTCACTGTGGGTGATGGGAGCTTGCTTCTGCAGGGGACCCGCTGAGAGAGCGTGGAGTGCCTCTCAGGGCTGTCCCACTGAGCGGGGAGGAGGAATTTCGAGTATTCCTCCAGCAAATCCCCCCTACTCTTTGGGTGAAGGTTGCTCTGTGTGTGGAGAGGTGTGGAGCATGCTCCCGAGAAAGCCTCGGACAGAAAGGCTGCGGTGGGTGCACCGCAGTCAGAGGCTGGAGGTGGGCAGCAGACTGTCCACTACGCTAGAGGTGAACAAGCCTCCTGATGGGCTTAGGGGTGGGGGCAGGGCGCCGGCCGCATCTGCTACACTTCTTCACTGTCTCCTTCTGAACCCGGTACACCTACACGAAGAGGCATAATTGGTTTTGCTCCGTGCTGGCTGTCACATCAGCCTGCCTCTCATTAGCTTGGTTGCCTGTTGTTTAGATTTTTCCTCTCCTCATCAATAAAAGCAATTGAAGTGTTTCCTTTGGTGGGGGGAAGGGCAAGCAAGAGAATGGAATCCTGCAGTGTTTGAAAGAGATAGGAGAAACAAGGCTGCTTCCAAATCAAAATAGCATCAAGACAAAAAATAGGAAAAAGATTGCCTGCGGAAAGTTCCGCTTTTTTTCTCATTCATTGTTAACACTAAAATAAAGCACGCTATAAATATGAAGCACTGGGATGTTTGCAGAACATCAACCTACTCGCGTTTAAAACATGACACACATTCCTGAGAAGCTAACTGAAAATTGTGTCGTGTACTGAGAATGATTTTTTTTTTCCAGTTTTTACTTGCTTTGGAAATGCAAGACTTCCTGGCCAAAACAATCTGATCAGGGGAAATGTTTCTTGCCTAGAAATGGCAATAAATGTTGAAAAAGCATCTGAATCTCACCATCTCACCAGGCTCACAATCTCTTCAGCTCACCAGCTGAATTAGGTTTCCTGCAACAGAACTTCTGACTGATCTCAGCCACGAGACACACACACCTTGTCCACCAACACACACTCACACATTCACAAATTCCTGCACAGAGTGGGGCCAGGGAGCATCATCTCTGAGCTCCAATGAAGCACTTAAAACCCACTCTCCAACACTGTAGGGGTTGTATCTATGTATCACAACATAGATAAGGCTAACACCTCTTGAACACTTAATAGGTGCCAGGCACCGCTGGAAGCAGGGTCTTTATTTTTAATAGACACAATTTACTCAGGAAATATCTTAGACACATCTAAGATCCAGCTATAACACATTTTTTTTTGCATATCTTTTTATTTATTTATTTATTTTAGTTTTTTATTTTTTAAATTTTAAAATCTTTAATTCTTACATGTGTTCCCAAACATGAACCCCCCCTCCCACCTCCCTCCCCATAACATCTCTCTGGGTCATCCCCATGCACCAGCCCCAAGCATGCTGCATCCTACTTAATACTGGCAGCTGATTTTAGGCTGTATGTTAGGATGCATGCTAGCCTTACTTCTAGTTGCTAACGGCTATTATTAAATATGAAACTGAGCATTTAGACATGTCATAACTCAGTTAATCCACACACCCTATGCAACCAATTACCCCTAGTCCCATCTGACGGAGGGGGTATCTAAGAGAAGTGAAATAACTTGCCCAAGGTCACCCAACCTGTAAGTGGCAGAGCCAGAACTTGAACCTGGCAGTTGGGCTCCAAGTCCACTTCCTTAACTATCAACTCACCCAATGCTGGGGTGCCTGGAAGGCTGGATGGATCCTAGTCCAGGCTAGACCTCTACCCATGTGTAACTGTAACACAGTATGGAATCCTTCTGGGCTTCTGTGTCCGAGAGCATTCTTCATAGTTATTGGGTGTATACAATTCTCTGATCATTTCCAACAGCTGGAAAATGCTAAAAGTCTTTAATAGGAGACACTGAATGTTGGCAAAATTAAAGAGCATCATTAATCCTAGTATCATTTGGTACAGCTGGTGACCTCAACTCTGCATGCCTTTCATCAGCATTTATGAAGTGTTCATTGCATATTTAACAGTGTATACCCTTTCTAGGATAAGAATGGTATCTCATTCATCTTTTTATCTTTCTTGACTAACACAGTAGCACTCGAACTGGCACGCAAACAGGTTTGTTAAATGAATGAATAGCTCAGAATTAAATCAGGGTGTGGAAAAAAACTGGAAAATTCTGAAAGAGATGGGAATACCAGAGCACTTGACCTGCCTCTTGAGAAACCTATATGCAGGTCAGGAAGCAACAGTTAGAACTGGACACGGAACAACAGACTGGTTCTAAATAGGAAAAGGAGTATGTCAAGGCTGTATATTGTCACCCTGCTTATTTAACTTATATGCAGAGTACATCAGGAGAAACGCTGGGCTGGAAAAACAAGCTGGAATCAAGATTGCTGGGAGACATATCAATAACTTCAGATATGCAGATGACACCACCCTTATGGCAGAAAGTGAAGAGGAACTAAAAAGCCTCTTGATGAAAGTGAAAGTGGAGAGTGAAAAACTTGGCTTAAAGCTCAACATTCAGAAAACTAAGATCATGGCATCCAGTCCTATCACTTCATGGGAAATAGATGGGAAACAGTGTCAGACTTTACTTTTTGGGGCTCCAAAATCACTGCAGATGGTGATTGCAGCCATGAAATTTAAAAAAAAAAAACATACTCCTTGGAAAGAAAGTTATGACCAACCTAGACAGCATATTAAAAAGCAGAGACATTACTTTGCCAACAAAGGTCCGTCTATTCAAGGCTACGGTTTTTCCTGTGGTCATGTATGGATGTGAGAGTTGGACTGTGAAGAAAGCTGAGCACTGAAGAATTGATGCTTTTGAACTGTGGTGTTGGAGAAGACTCTTGAGAGTCCCTTGGACTGCAAGGAGATCCAACCAGTCCATTCTAAAGGAGATCAGTCCTGGGTGTCAGTGGAAGGACTGATGCTAAAGCTGAAACTCCAATACTTTGGCCACCTCATGCGAAGAGTTGACTCACTGGAAAAGACCCTGATGCTGGGAAGGATTGGGGGCAGGAGGAGAAGGGGACGGCAGAGATGAGAGGAGATGAGATGGCTGGATGGCATCACCAACTCAATGGACATGAGTTTGGGTGAACTCTGGGAGTTGGTGATGCACAGGGAAGCCTGGTGTGCTGTGATTCATGGGGTTGCAAAGAGTCGGACATAACTGAGTGACTGAATTGAACTGAACAAATATATATATATGTATATATATATATATTCCATTAAATTGCAGAACTATGGTACTGCAAGAGTCCTTAGACATACTCTAATCTCTCTACTCCCACCCTCTTGTACAGATGAGGAAACAGTTTGATGAAGTTGAGAAGGTAGGGGAGGGGAGAGAAGACAGGTTTCTAATTGTACCTGACTTGGTTCCTGCCATTTCTCTATGATGATATTTGAAGGCAACACTCAGCATGTCAACTAATAAACCAGGGGCACCTTCCAAAGTCAAACGTAAGTTCTGAGGTGCTGGCAAATTTTTGGTTACTTAAAAAATGTTTATATCTATATAAATTGAAGTATGGTTGATTTACAAAATCTTGTTAGTTTCAGGTGCACAGAAAAGTGATTTAGTTATACATACACATATATCTATTCTTGTTCAGATCCTTTTCCCTTGTACGCTATTACAAAATATTGAGTAGAGGTCCTTGATGTTTATCTATTTTATATATAGTAGTGTGTATCTGTTAATCCCAAACTCCTAATTTATTCCTCTCCCTATCCCCACCCCTGCTTCAGTAACTATAAGTTTGTTTTCTATGTCTGTAAGTCTATTTCTGTTTTGTAAATAAGCCCTCCAGCATTATTGTTAAGATGCTACACATAAATGAAATCACATATTTGTCTTTGGCCACTTTCTAATAGCATGAAAAATTGAGGTCGAAATTATGTTTCATTCATTCTAGACCAAATTTTGAAACTTAGTTGACTAAGGACATAGAGATGTTAGAATCTAAGTCTGCTTTAAGATAGTCATCATATTTCATTCCCTGATTGAGGCACACAAGAGAAGAGATATTGAACTAATCAAAATGAAGAAGGTTCTATTTAAAATTTAAATAGTGAACTCTCGGTAACCCTAGGAATGCACAATGTGGAGGTTCCAGAATGCTGGCATCTGCAGAGGTCATATTCATTTCCTTGTGTATCTGAACTTTTTCTCAAATTAGGTCCATAAGGATTTCAATGGATCCATCACAATTCCCTAGGCTCCTAGTTATTGTTCATGAATTCTGATTACAGTTCATCGCAACTTATATAGCTACTCATTGAGACACTGGGAAAGTTGATGGGCCCTGGACATCTTGGATTGTGGGCTAAGGGAAGAAATCCTGGCTATACTTAGCAAATCTAAGGGACAGTCAGGTCCATTCCATTTGCTCTTCCTACTGGCAGGGCAATTAGGAGAAGGAAGAAAACCAGAGAAGGATGTCACGTCCAAAATCCCAATCTTGGGCAACTGAGGTCTACCAGATAACCTTTTCATTCTTTCCTTGTTTGTTCTCCTGTCTGTAAGCTGCCATCAGAATGAAAATACTATTTGTTTTTGTTGAAGATTTCCTTCTGCTGAGAGATTCTGGGAATCCATCAAGGCTAGATAGGTGCCCGTCCCTCAGTCTTAAGAAGATGTAAATGGAGCGAATCTGGATGGGGTCCGCCAGGTCGTCTCTCCTGATCACCACTCCCTGTGAAAGGGAAAACAGTTGTGTGTTTATCCTCACTGCTGACAGTGTGCAGATGTGTTTCCTTAATGGCACTTGTGACACGTTTATTTATCCTCTTTGGTGCTTGAAGCCCGTGCTTTTCACATCTTTTCCAGCTGTACAGGGCAAGTCTGTTGGTCACCTCCTATTTTTTTCAGACTGATTCTCTTACCCTGGATTGTTAGTTTTGTTTTTTAAGTAATTTAAACCACACAAGTAGCCCTTGGGAAAAGGGTTATTTAATCAAGGGAAAGTTGTTTGGAACACCACCCATGAGATTTTCCCATAGTTCACCCCTTGGCCGGGACAAAGGTTGGGGGGAGGATAAGCCAAAAAAATGAAATTTGTCTTATATCAATCATTCTGAGAAAAATTCAAGGAATGTCTGGAAGGTGAAAAGAGACTAAAATCTATCCACCTCTCTAATTTTATCGGCGTGTCTCCAGTAACACAAAGGAGAAATTAACTGCCAATGGTGCCAAGCTAAATTCTCAAATGGACACCACATTAGCTTATTGCTTCACAGTCTGTAAGATTATTTGAGGGTGAATAGGTACATGACAGACTAGGGTGTGGGTATAGATCCAACTCGTTAGGTGGCTGAAGACAGTGAGGAAGGAGCATGACAGGGATCTCCAGCTTCTCCTTTGGGAAAGAGGCCTGCACCAGGGTCTGAAGCATGTGATGGCAGGATGAGGACGTGAAGCAAGGTGATCCCCAGCTATAGCCTGTCACATCTCCAGACACACACTGCAAACATTCCAGGTACGCCAGCCATTCATGTACCAATAAATATTGCGTGGACAACTACCAGGAGCCAGGCCCCACTGAGGACATGAGAGCCAACACTCGACCTGATTATGAGCTTGCAGTTTAGTGAGGGAAGTAGAACTACAGCAAGGACGTGACCAAACAAATAAAAATACTTGTCAATTGTGAGAGGACCGAAGGAGGACTAAAAGAAGGTGCTGAGATAGAGAAGGATGGGGAAGGAGGGGTACTGAAGGATGGTCAAGGCGCTAGGAGATCATAGGAGTTAATATTTCCTGACCACTTACTACACAGGTATATATGCGACATGGATGCTCTCACTTAGGGTTTACCCTGTGTGTGAAAGTCGCTCAGTTGTGTACGGCTCTTTGCAACCCCATGGACTATACAGTCCATGGAATTCTCCAGGCCAGAATACTGGAGTGGGTAGCCATTCCCTTCTGCAAGGGATGTTCCCAACCCAGGGATCAAACCCAGGTCTCCCACATTGCAGGCGGATTCTTTAGCAGCTGAGCCACAAGGGAAGCCCAAGAATACTTGAGTGGGTAGCCACTTGAACCAGGGTCTCTTGCATTGCAGGTGGATTCTTTACCAACTGAGATATGAGGGAAACCCAGGGTTTACCCTCAATGGTACTAATACATATGGCAGACCTCCTGGGCTCTCCATGGTACCAGTATGAACATTCCATCCAGCTCATGTGCCAAGGCGAAGGCCCTCTCTGGAACTGCCTTCTACACAGGATGGGGCACCCAGGTGACACTCTGGGACTGTGAGAGCTGAGACATGGGCAGCTCTGTCGGGCATGCCCAGCGGCCTGCCAGTGGTCTTCAGGTGAGCTAGCCGACACACAGGGAGTGTGGGATCCTGTAGCCTTGACATTTGGGGCCACGTGGCACTGAGGCAGAGGGCCAACTCCCATGGGGAGGCCTGACTTATCTGCTGCTTCCAAGGAGAAATACAGGGTGGGGGGAGTGCATCTCCAACTCTATCTGGAAGGACAGCAGGGGAAACAGTGAGGGGAAAGATACTTTAAATAGCTTTATTCACGTTCTGAAAACTATTTGAATCACGTTCTCTCCCTTCTTTTAAGGGGTCGGGTTTTCCTCTCTCCCCCTCCCCTCCGCTCCCTCCCGTTCCCCAGCTTCTCTCCCCCTTTCGCACATGCCTGTGTGTGTGCAACTGGAAACAGCTTCTTTTCTTCCCTGGCTCTCTCCCTGCGACTCAGGGCAGGGTGACACTGAAGGGAGGTGGTAGAAGCTGGGGAGCCCGTCCATTTCCTCCAAGACAAAGGGCAGGGTGGACTCTGCTTGTTTGTTGATTTTTTCCTTCGAAGCTATAGATCACCCTTGAGTAGAGGAGACAGCGTGTAACCCCAGCGCAGTCGGCCAGGGCCACGGCCTGTTTGTCTGTGTGGGGGACTGAGAGGAGGGGGAAGGAAACCAACTGTCTTTCTCATTTAGGTCAGCAGAGAAAACAGAGTGAGTGGGTGGCAGAGGGCTGGGCTTAGCTACCCCCAGAGTGGAGTACTCCCACTGCAGCTTTGCCTTCTGCCCTAGGCAGCAGGGCAGCCCCAGTCTCATCCTTTCAAGCACCCAGCACACAAGTGGTTACTGAGAAACATGGAGAATCAGCCTGTTCTTGGCCCGCATGGGGACATTTCTTTTATGGCTTCTGTAATTATTTTTAAAGTAAATGAATTAACTATAAGCCTCACCCTAGAGGCCAAATCTTCAGTTCAGTGTTAAGTAGAATCAAGATGAGAACTATTATTAGCTTCATATCAGAAAAGGCCATTTTGCTTTCCCATTCTGTGGCTGAGAAAAGGACTTGGCTTGACAGGCAGATAAACAGTAAGAAGAATGTAACTCTGAGAGGTAGATCTTATGCCTGCCCAGTGCCCGGGTGGGCCTGGCAGCCCCTCAAGGAGTCACGGAGCCAAGTGGGGTGAGCAAAAGCCTACTCCACAGGGCACCAAGCCAGCCCACGTCAGGGATGTTCAAGGCATGTCCCACTGAGCCCAAGAAGGAATTCTCAACGTCTCCTCTCCCATAATCACACACTGTGACAGATCAGATAATCAGGTGTGTCAAGTGGCTTTTTAAAGGAATGAAGACCTGGAATTAAAAAAAAAAACAAAAAACAAATGCTAATCATCTCTGAATCTTAGTGTCCTCACTCATCAAGCAGAGCAAGAGACCAAACGCAATGAACTCCAAGCTCTCCCCTAGCTCTCAGCTTCTGTAATTCATTCATTCTTTATTCATTTACTCATTAATCCATCCCATCCATCCATCCACCCACAACTGTACTGAGGAACAACCAGGGGATGTCATGAGCAAAGAGAAAGACAGAACTTCTGACGTAAGTAAAGCCCAGCAGGGGCTGGTATGGAACATTAAAGAAAGAAGTCACAAAAAATTATTGTCGTGAGTGCTAACTACAGCTTTCTTTAGATAATAAAGAAAGGGCTTCCTAAGGCATCTGCTTTAGATCAAAAGTGATATTCAGTGAAAGCATGAAGATGAAAAGTCAATTACTGCCCACTATTTGTGAGGAAATTCTTAGTGTGAACTACCCACTTCCAAAATGTCACAATGGCAAATGGAGGCTGAAGATATTTTCCAGCATGTCGCCATGCCTAGATGTGTCATAGTCAAGTCAAGCATGGTGAAAATGGCTACATGTGTGTGATACATGGCATATATACAGGAGCTGGACACGTGAAGCATCCTCTACGTATACATGCTATGCATGTCATCATTCTATAGTGCAGACATTTGGCCTTTGTAGCTTTTACTCATAAGTTTCTTATGGTCCCCCAATATAGAAAACAAAAGTTTTCCTAAAGAATGTGGCCGAACAGTGCTCACGGGGGAGGCTAGTGTGAGTGCCTGAGACACTCAGCAGATGAGTGATGCCAGCCCACCAGCTGGCAGTCTGGAGGAGCAAGGCTTTGCTGCTCTTTATTTGAAGTCACACTCTTATAGATTGTTAAAAACTGTAATAGTGCCAATACGTGTGTATCAGTTATCAGTGGCTGCATAACAAACCGTCCCAAAACTTAGTGGCTTAAAACAGCAATGGTTCATCATTTTTCATGATTATGTGGATCCACTGGGTAATTCTGCTGGTTTTATCTGGCCTCACTCATGTGGCTGGATTTAGCTAGGGGGTGAGGACTCTGAAGGTCCAATATGTCCGTTTGGTGGTGTTGGCTGCTAGTGGGGTGCCTTAGCTTTCCTCCACATGCCACCCATCCTCCAGTAAATGACACCAGCTTCCATCTAGGGAGGTCTCAGGACAGTGGTCAAGAGGGCCAAGGCAGAAGCTGCAAGACCTCTAAAAAGCTCTAAGCTCTAGAACTTGAACAATGGCACTTCTACCAGATTCTGTTGCTCAAAGCAAGTCACAGGGTCAGTGCAGAGTCAACTGGGTGGAGCATGGTCTCCGCCCCTTAATGGGAATCACTGAAAGGACTTTGTGGCCATACTGAATTCACCACAGAGTAAGAGAGAACTCTGGAGGGGAGTTTTGCAATGTGGTTAGCTTGCGGTATGAGGCTCTGCATGGAAAACACTGGGCTTGCCTGAGAAATGTGCCTGAGAAGAGTCCTGAGCCTAAGCAAACATTTCCACATCCCAGAACTGGAGAATTTTGAAAGGTGTTCAGGACATATCTCTTAAGGCCCTATATTTAGGTTGAACCATACAAAAACTGCTGATATTTGACCACTGGAGCCTCAGAAAGTGGCCATTTCATAGGCTCTCACCAACCCATGCTAAAAAAATCCTATCTGATTTAGAGCTGTTCCGAGAACAAAGTGCCTGCTAAGATGGATCTCCTGGTTGGCTGTGTGGTCACTGGCAATTCTCTCTTGTACAACACATGTGCAATCATTTCATTTAAATGTTTGTGCATGTTTCTGAAGACATATGAGGCACCACTGAACCCCCAAATTGCACAGAGCAGTATAGCCAGTGTTGGATTCTAGGACCCACCAGGCTTATATCTAGGCCAGTGGCTCTCAGTTAGGGGTGGTTTTGGCCCTCAGGGGTTATGGGCAGTGTCTGCAGGTAGTTTTGAATGAAGCAACTCAAGGGAGGTGACACTGACATCAAGAGGTTAGAGGCCAGGGATGCTGGTGAACATCCATCCCAAGACAGTCCACCACAGCAAAGAATCACCCGGCCCTGAATGTCACTAGTGGCAAAGTTAAGAAGTCCTAGGAATTCTACATCTGTAATGTTAATGCACTTCTTTGAGTTTTCTGATTACTTAGATTTTATGTGAATAAGATGCCAAGGGGTGTGTGTATTGAAATGGCCAGATTGTATCAGTTGACAGATGTAGATTATATTAGCTTTAGGAACAAACATAGTAAGAAGATACCGAGTCTGGGAGAACTCAACCTGTTGGAAAAACACAGGTCTGTGCCAAACTCTGGAGCATAAACATAGTGCTGCCCTGCAAATGCGACTGACACCTACACACCGCCTTGCCCTGTCCCCTCCATGGGCACCTCTGCTCTCCCGCCCCATCCCCCCGTCACACACGCTCACCACCCACAGAAACCATACCCAGCCCCCCAGCACCCCCTCCCCCGTCCCTGCTTCTTAGCTTTCCATTCACCCTCTCATCACCCACCAATTCTAGAGAATTACAAAAATTTTCTTGCGTGACTGATCGACCCTGTGAGGCTTTTGTGGTTAAGATATAAAGTTCCTGAAAAAACCTCTCTGAATCTGAAAAGGATTGCAGTGACATCAAAGCTTTTCCCCTCTCAATGTCTTTCATCCTTTGCAGCCTCTGGCACTCTCCCCACCAGCGTCAAGTCAATTAATTGAAAAGTCATTAGAAAGGCCCTCCCTCGGCTGTGAAGGCCTACCTCGTCAGCTGCAGATCTGGGGCTATTGAGAAAGAACAGAAGGGCTCAACGGCTTCCACTGTATCCTGTATCAGCATCTCTCCCTCCTCGGTTCCCTCCACCTCTTTCTGTTCTCAACTAAAGCTGGTCCAATGAGTTATCAGTGAACTGGAGGGAATCCGCTCATACCATCAAACATTTATTGAGTGCCCACTATGTGCCAGTCATTGAAACTAAACCTGACCTAGTGCCCATCCTAAAATATCATCCCATCCTTATTTCCCCATCCAGATGTGGCCTCATAAGATCAGACTCTTTCTCCATCAATTTCTTCTCCCTCGCGGATATCTGACTTGTGGCCTCAGATATGGAATCCCTAGCCACTGCTCTTGCAAAATGCAGGCCACGGTTACCAGGAGAACCTAGCCAGGGCTGAATGGGCACAAACCATGGCTCAAAAGTAGCTGAAGGAGCCTGCCTGGTTGTGGAAGTCACTACCCAGAGTAAAATGCACTGGTTTGCCAGGACCCCAATTTTAGCATTTCCTGACTAAAATTCTAGAAAAAAGGCTTCACTTGTTGATCCACAGGCACAATTTTAAGGATGCAGGCAAGTAAACCCCAAATATGCGGGAACTTAGGATTCTACTGAATGGTGTTAAAATCTAGAATTTCATACTGGCTTCCTTTTATATTTATGTATAACTCTGCTGCTGCTGCTGCTAAGTTGCTTCAGTCGTGTCTGACTCTGTGCAACCCCATAGATGGCAGCCCACCAGGCTCCCCCGTCCCTGGGATTCTCCAGGCAAGAACACTGGAGTGGGTTGCCATTTCCTTCTCCAATGCATGAAAGTGAAAAGTGAAAGTGGAGTTGGTCAGTCATGTCTGACTCCTAGCGACCCCATGGACTGCAGCCAACCAGGCTCCTCCATCCATGGGATTCTCCAGGCAAGAGTAC
This sequence comes from Ovis aries, assembly GCF_016772045.2. Taxonomy (NCBI): domain Eukaryota; kingdom Metazoa; phylum Chordata; class Mammalia; order Artiodactyla; family Bovidae; genus Ovis; species Ovis aries. The sequence goes on along the minus strand of NC_056080.1, from coordinate 15,793,011 downwards.
TGAGTACTGGAGCGGGTTGCCATTGCCCTCTCCTAGGTATAACTCACATGGAACTAAATGCGCAGATTTGAAATGTACAATGTAAGTAATGACAAATGTATGTACATGGAACCCTTACTACTACCCTCTAGCTTTTGAAAATCTCTTTCTTCAAAAAGTTTTTTTTATTTATTATCCCAAATCTTCTTCTGCATCTTACTAAAGGTTTATTAGAAATGTTTACAGAGACCATAACTGTGAGAAAGTCCCCTTCCGCAACAATCTAGGTATATACCCCTATGAGACTGTAGCCGCCACTGTCAGAGGCTCCCCTCCTCTCTACAACCTTTGGACTGTACACCTTGGTGCACTGCAGCTGACTTCCAAAGGCCTCTATCTGCGTCTCTGGGTCTGGATTTTTTTCCCCATAACTGATGAAGGCCACTCTGTCCACAAGTACTGGGACACCAGTAACCCAGAAATGGTGGGGATTCAGCAACCCTAGGAAGTATCTCTTAACAAATGACTATCGGGAGTTGAAGTGTCAATGCCTCAGCTCCCTTACCCCTAAGGTGGGAGCACTCTGAGTGTTCTACACTGCCAGTATCTCCCTTGGGATTCAGTTCCAGTTGCTCACAGTGGTAATTTGCTTAATCACCCTTCCATAGCTTCGATCCCTCCCCCAGTTCCCTTCTCCACTCTGTTACCAGCGTTTCCTTCACCTCTCAAATAAACTACTTGCACTTCAACCCTTGTCTCAGGGTTTACTTCTGGGGAACCCAAACAGAGATGGTCATCCACAATCCATGCATAGTATCTACTATCTATAATAGCTACTGAAGGCAGTAGTAGGGTTTCTCTACCTGTACATACACACATACTAAGGAAAAGGCTGAGAAAAGATAGGAAAGATGAAAGCCAGAAACTTCAGACCCTGGTTCACCTGGATCATGATTCTTTTCCTGGCTAAAAGCTTTGCCCGTGAGCCTGGGCCATTTCTAAAAGTTGGCACCACATAGTAGGCAGCTCTCCAAGTCCTAACCTAGCCCTGCCAAGCCAAACCATGCTTTTAGAAGGCATGATTTGTGTGTGTTTGTGTATAGGTACAGTTGCATGCCTGTGACCCTACCCACTGACTTGAGGAGTCAAGAACAGGGAGTGCAGGAAAATGGACTCCTCTTTGCTCTCCCTCTCTCCAAGGCCCCGCAGTGGAGGAGCTGTCACTTTAATGTACTCTTGATACTTGTGTGCACCCTCCTTCCATTCCCAGACAACAGAGTAGAAACAGCACCTTTGTACCCCTTCCAAGTGGGTAATCTGGCAAAAGTAAAAAGAGAGGTCCACATGGGTTGGTAATGAGGAAACAGCAAGAGAAAGGTTTTTATTTCTGCCTGTTTCATCATCACAGATCCTGTTTCTCACTACACAGCTGAGCAATATGGAGTCAGTGGGAAATTTAAGAGAACTGAGCAAGACAAGGCTCGGGGACCTTATGCCCTGGATAGTCAACCTGGCGGGGCAGAGGGCTGCCCACGGCTTTCATTATAAACTAGGCCTCATTGGACATCCCTCTGCTTCAGTTCATTGCAGAGAGACTAAGCTAGCTATTTTTAAAGACATGGGAATTGTTCTTAAGCAGGACTGGTGGGCAGGCGAGTGCTCTGGGAGAGTGTTCTCAGGATGGTGAAGGCCATCTCATTTAAAGCCCACTGGGAGGCCCTGGGGAGAACATCAGCTTGTGCTGCCCTGTCAGCCTGGCCAAGCCAGCAGAGTGGGCCTCTGCAGTTCAAATTTGAAAGGCTGAAAAAATGTGATCACCTGAAAGACAATAGGAGGCTTTGTTCCAGGAAGAGAGACAATAAGGGAGCATTCAGCCCTCCCAGATCTGTGCTGAGGCCAGTGGAATCTGAAGCCGGAGACTGTTTGAAGTGTGTTTATATGTCTACACAGTGCTGAACCATGTCTTGGAGCTACAGCTTGCCAATGAGAATATTCACGCCACCCTGATAGCATGAGGCTGCTCATCACAGACTGGCAGGATGATTCAAGATGTACATGTCGCCTGGGCTCCCTTACATGGAGAGCTAGGCAGACAGAACCATGGGTTTCCCATGGGCAGCCAAGTATCCATAGGGAGCTTTCTCTTGATTCTCAACTTGGAGCGTTCTTTCTTTGTCTTTGGAAGTCCAAGGTAGGACAATCACTTTTTCTAAAACAGGAAAGTTTAGCAACCATTCCTGAAGATCTCCTTCCAGTCAGCTAGCATGTGGCCCCCCAGACCACCACTACAAATCAGTGTGCAAGTCCATCAAGCTGCCCAAAATAACTCAAATGGATCCTAGAAGCAGATGCCCAGGAGAGGGTACTGGAACATCAATGTCGTGACGCCAATAAGAAGACCAGAAGGGGAGCTTGCTCAGCTTCCTTAAACCAGTGACCTTTACAAAGCAGATTGTATGCAAAGAAAAACACTAGACCACGGATGTATATACATATATTCATCTCCTCTTTTTGTATTTTCTATTTTTACATGTCTTTTAAGATGCAACTGTTTTGAAATATAAGTAAATTGGGTTTTTCTAGCAACTTGGAGTCAAGGATTCAAGGGTAAAGAGTTTATTTGGGAGGGGCATGAGGAAGGAAGGAAGGCAGTCAAGAGAGGCAGCAAGTAACTAGAGCTCACTTCCCCTGGGAGACTGCAGAAGTACAGAGAACCAACACCTCCAAGTACTTCTGGGAGCAAGGGAGCCGGGACATGTATACACCAGTCTCCATTATTAATGGGATGAGGTTCTCCAGGGGTATGTGATTTCCCCTGCACTTCTGGCCTGCCCAGGGAGCCAGCGGAGGGGGTCTTCCACATCTTTAGAGCAAGCTCACAGGCAAAGTGATGGAGAATCTGGCAGTTGGCTATCAGACGGCTTGCCCTAGGTGTTAAGGCTCAGGAAGACAGGCAGGAACTACTACTAAAAGCACTATATTACTACAGTCACCCATGCATATAACTCCTCAGCAACTACTATGGGCTCTATTATTTTTACAGTGACCAGGTTGCAGGGAGGCCACTACGTTAACCATGCTCTGGCTAAAAGTATCTCTCCTCACCTTAGCTTAGAGGCCAGAATCAAGCCTCTGCTTAAAGGTCTCCAGAATTAAATAGTACAACCTCCTTCAGATGCCAAGGCCAATAGCTAGTTCTTGGTCAACCAGCAAGGATGGAGTGTGTCCTAGTGGCGGGCAGGACTCCACCAAGGACATGTCTACCTGGACTTCCATCCACAGTGCTGCGTTGCCTTCATGCCATTAGCTCCCCTCTCCACTCAGCAAAAACCCCAAAGGCCAGCATTCATATGAGCACCTTCACTTGATGGAACAACCCTCCCCAAGTAGCCACAGGGAAAAGAGGTAGATTGGAGCCACTTCTGAGGCTTCTGCTACCCTGGACATGAGGAACTGTTCACCAGTAAGTCAGATTCCCTTTCCCACTCCACATAAAATCGCCAATATTCACCATCTTTTTAACTTACAAAATAGCTGTTTCATGTCACTCAAACTAATACACTGTCATACATGTAAACCGGGGCCTTTTATTAATAGTGATAATGCTAGTCAGATGGCTGTGTGGCTTTTGGAAAATTACTTGACTTCTCTTCATGCACACCATCTACATCATGGAGAAAATGAAAGGATCTGCTTTATGGAGCTAGGCGAGGGTTTAATATGAAGACGTGCATTCAGCCAGGTACATGTGAGGACCCAATAAACATGAGCTGGTACTCTGCTTGTTTCCTTAATCATGACTGTGATGGTTTACCCTGACAATGACCCATTTCTACCCTGAGGTAGACCCTCCCTGAGGGTAGACAGAGGCAGCCTTTGGGGTGTGGCCGTTGGCATGTGTGGCTTTCACTTGGCTTAGGGCTCTTCCTGGAGTCTCCCCCATTGCCTTCCCCAGGATGGTTCCACAGGCTTTAGCCAGAAATCCCAAGGGGATATCCTCATCTCCTCAGATGAGACTTCTAAATCAGCCTCCTCCAGAGCAGACCGAAAAAACTTGAAATTCTAGGAACAACTTTTTCTATAGAGCAAATGCTTCTGTAACTCCCAGCCCCAACCTAGGAAGTATTTTAAAAAAAAAAAGAAAAAGAAATCCGGACTCGATTCTTCTTCATAGTCTAACTCCAAGCCCCTTTAAATGCAATCTGGGACTGAAGGCCAGGTTCAACAGAGTGTGTATTTTATCCAAACCCGTCTGCTCTCCTTTCTTGCCAGCAACACATTTTTTAAAATCTAATCTGTGTTTTCTTTACATGAATCTAGACCAAATGTGATTTCTCCCCTGCATGTGAAAATAAATTATTTCAAATGTAATTTTCTCCTCCAGTTTGTTCCTGCTCCTCCAGAGACCTTTGAAGGGTGTAACTCCAGATGCAAGCTGCCTGCTACTGCCGCACCAGCAGGGACTCCCAGGCCCCTGAGGTCCCCTGGGGGGTGGCTGGGAGGGGGAGCCTGGGGGGTGGCCAGGCTAAGTCCTTAGCACCTCAGATTCCCACCTCACACTCAGGATGGTATCTTAACTGCCCCATAAGTGAGGATTGGGGGAGTGGAAATGAAGTGCTAGGCTCGAAAGGAAAGGTGGCTCTCACACTGAGTTCTGATCCTAACAGAGTTAATCCATGCTAAGGGGGGGGAGGGGTAGAGTGAGGGGAAGAGCACCTCTCTGGGGACACTGCTCCTCAAAGTGCGGCCCGTGGACCAGCTGCCTGGGCATCACCTGGGAGTCTTCAGAAATGTCAGCTCTCAAGCCCCACTCCAGACCCACTGGATCTGAATCTCTGAGGGTGGGACTCAGCCATCTGGGTGCTGCCAAGCTTTCCAGGTGATCCTACGCACGCTCCCATAGGAGACGCCCTGCTTCAGGGGGTTGGCCACACATAGTGGAGACCTGTGACCTTGGAGCTCAAATCTGTCACTGCCATCTTGTGAGGGGACAGATGAACTACTGAATGTTTAAAAATCCAAACCAAGGTCTGAAAGACCACAGCCCACTGCAGCCCCTCCCACTGACTGAGCAGGCCGCAGACAGCCTCTCACCACAGTCCCATGATGCACTCATGGACAGGAAGGGTCTTCTGACTGGAAGAGGATGAACGGCCACTGAGGTTGGAAACATGGGCATGGCCACAGAGCCTGCACATACAGCTGTTCCTACAGTATGCAAACAGCAGCACGTGTCTTCCAGTTGGGCTTCAAACTCTCGTAGACAAAACAACGTCTGAAGAATGAGACAACCCTTCAGCTCACCAGATCCCAGTCAGTGAGAAATGGCTCCTTCTAGAATGGTCCAACCAGGCCGGCTGCACTGCCATTCCTAGTTCTGCATGACAGAGAGCTTCCACAGTCGGGGGGGGTGGTGGTCACCTGGCAGGCACTGCCCTTACTCCATTCACCTGGTCACCCCTGCCCACCATCTTGACCTATGTCCCCCTACAGCTCTGGCTTGTGTCTGGGAATAAGGGACATTTACAAGTTTTCTGAGAAAATGCACTGGAGAAACTCAGTCACAGAGGTTTGGCTTGAGGAACTACACCCTGATACTCCACAGCTGTCTTTCTAGATGGCACAAAAGTCTGAAGCAGCCCAGCAAACATAAGAGCAAGACTCTGGGCTGTACCATGTGCCTGGATCCAAAACATCGCTCAGACAAAACAAAGTGGTTAAGGAGACAAATGGAGAGGCATTGGCCTCAGGGAGCCAACTTAAGGCCCTGGGACAGCTTTCTCTCCCCTAAGCTGGGTGGCAGAGGGCCACAGAGCTCCCATGCAGAATGGCCGTGCTGAAGGACCAATTCCAAGTTCTTCAGGAAGTTGTCCCTGCTACTCTGGGATTTCTTGCCTCTGCCCCCCCCACCAAGGATGGCATAGAGAAGTCCTAGCATGTGGCACTATGCTACTTGCCAAGCGGCTCCTAGACACCAGCCTTCAGTAGCCAGGGCCCCATCTTCTCCTTTCTACTCCCACAGGTCCATGGTGCATGCTTGTTAATGGAGCACGAGGCCTGAGAAATCCACCAGCCTCCAGGCCCCCCAAACAGGAGTTTCCGGGTAGCCACATGGGCCGCCCAGGGCATGAAGCAGGAGGCTGGAAGGCAGAAGGGGGAGGACTCGGAGGAGGCTCAATGTCAGGAAAAGTTGTTTTTTTTCCACTAATAAATCAGATCACTCCAGCTCATTCCTGTTGCTCTTGGCTGGCAGGACTAAAAAATAACTCTGAGTCACCAATGCGACTCATGACAAGTGCTTCCTGTGTGGGATTCAGGCATTTCTCTTCTGTTTTCTTGGCAGAAGGAAGAAAGCAACATGAAGGGGTGGAAGAAAGAAGTGAGGAAAGAGTTAATCTGCTGTGTTACCAGGTTCTTAATCCAAAGCCCATTCATCCTGGCTGTTGATGTGTGATTAAGTCCAGTAATGATACCTCCAAACCACCCGGATAAAAAGCCCACCGGGTTCTTAAGCATCTCCTTGTCAGCTCTCCATACCTCCCCCCAAGAGGGCAGGGCCCCTGCCACGTTCCCCTGTGGAGGAGTCCCGCCTCAGGCCATGTGCAATCCCGTATCCCAAGGGAAAGGCCTTCTAGCTATCTTTCCTGAGCTCTGCAAAGAAGCTTTCTAGGCATATAGTTATTGGCTCTGCCTTCGTACAGGCAGAGGGAGAGAAGGCCCCCTCCACAGATGAGAGCTGATGGGGTGGCTAGTCCAGGACTGGGAAACTTCTCAGCATGTGGGACTGTCAGTGCTAAAATCAGGACAGCCCTGGGACACCTGGAATGTGTTGGCCATCCTAGAGCTGAGGGCTGAGAGGGTTGGTGGAGGCCAGGGAGAAGATCCCGTGTTCTCAGTCCATTTTCTAGAAACAGCACTTCTCGACCACTGATGTACACAAGGATCACCTACTCAAAGGCAGACGCTGATTCAGAGATCCAGGATCACTCCGTATTTGAGGGAGGTCACCCTCCATGGAAGAGCATCTCTCTGCCTTCTCATGCCATATTTCAGCCCAGGAGGACAAGTGCATCCTACTGCCCTGGCACAGCCAATAAAGAATGGGACGCTGCTGGCCACCGTGTCTGCCGAGTGCTCCCGGTCAGGAAGTGGGAAACACTGGTGTGGTAGGCACTGTTGGGCCACAGTTCCCTCTCCAACCCTCTTCCTTGTCACCTTCCATTTCAAAGCCTCGAACTTTGGAAACACTTCTTCCCTAGTCTACAGCTAGAGGTGCCCCTGTGCCCGAGCTCTGGTGGATGAGTCATAAGCAGAAATCTTCTGGCAGCTGGAGATGGAAGACTGGGAAATTTTAGCTTTTGAGATAAAAAGGGGACCGATGTGGCTGACACCCCCTTCCCCACCTTCTTTCTCCCTAGAACACAAATGTGAAGCTTCAAGTCACGGTAGCCATGAGGAAAGGACCAACATGAGGCACAGAGCCTGGCATTGCTGAGCCACTGATGCAATCTCTGCAGCCACTGAGCTCCAGACCTTCGCCTGTGTGAGAACACTAAAACCCTGCTTTGTTTAATTCTCCTCCCTCCATGAAAGCTCAGCTTTTCTATTCCTTTCAGTGGAAAGCATTCCTAACTGATACCACTGGTCTCCCTAAGCCAAGTACTACTCCAGCAGACAGTCAGGGTGGCTGTGCACTCTAGGGAGCATCATTCACGATGCCCTTGGAGTTGTGCAGTGTACCGCCTGCATTACCGTATGAGGCAGTCTTGGAGCAGTCCTTGGTCTTGGGAGTCAGACCTTGGTAGAAACCCAGCTCCATCACTTGCTTTCCTAATCAGCCCTGGTCCAGCTAAGGTACCTCTCTGAGCGTCAGTGTCCTCTCTTTAAAGAGAAATAATAATGCCTCCTCAGGAGGATTCTTGTAAAGATTAAAGATAAGAGTAAAACACCTGGCATGCAGCAGAAACGCTATAAATAGCAGATATTATTACAGAGAACGGCACGCGATGTGAGCTGGCGTCTGTTTAGAGCACCCGCCTGGGATGACTGCAGCAAAGATACGGGTCACCTCCTCCCACAGCTGCAGTGTGTCAGGCCCAGGCTGTGGCTGGGGACATCGGTGGAAGGGTGCAGGGAGGCACGTTCAGAAGTCACCCTTCTCCATTTGATCACCTGCCCCGGAGCATCTAGTGTGTGCTGCCACTTATGGAGACAGCAGGTTCCTCACTGGAGCCCTTGCACCCCCATAGCCAGGAAGCCGTGGATTCCGGCCACGTTCTGGGAAAACCATCTCATCACCAGACCAAGAAGTTCTCATAGCTGACAAACAGGCTATCTTCTTTGTTCCTAGATGTGTGTCCACGGGAGCAAGAGCAGACCAGACAGCTTTGGCCATTTCTGGGTGCAGCAGTGATCAAGAATGTGGATAAAGGAGATGGCCTCCCAGAGATGCAGAAGCCCACTTGTGCTAGTCATCAAGGGCGAGAAAGAGCTGGTTTCTGCAGCTCAGTGGAAGCACTAAGATTTATGACAGCTGGAGTGCCATCCCCAAAGGCAGCCTCGGGTGTGGGTCCATTCATACAGTTTGTTAGATGGTGATCAATGCTATGGAGAAAAATTAACCAAGGAAGGGGAATTCAGGGGGCCTAGAGGATGGGAAGCAAAGACCTCACTGTGAAGGTGAATTCTGAAAGAGATGAGGGTGGGAGCTGTTTGAGTAACTGGTGAGAGAATGTTCCAAGGGAGAGGACCAGCAAGAACGGAAGCCCTGAGGTGGGAGTGTTGGCTGTTTCTGAAATTGCCAGTGCAGGAGAGTTGGGGGGATGTGGAGGCAGAGATGCTGGGGCCCATCACATTGGGCGTGGGGGCTGCCCTGAAGTGAGAAGTTAGGCCCCCCTGAGTGAGACACAGGACTTCTGGATGAGGCCTCTTCTATCAGCCAGGTGCAGAATGGACTAGAAGCAGGCAAAGGCAGAAGCAGGGCGACGGTGAGGCGGCTGTCGCAGTCCTGGGGCCAGAGCTCCAGGGTGCTGGGGTAGACTGTGGGTATCCACCTCTGTCCCTCCGGGGGCCCCACCAGGCTGCATCTGGAGCTCATCACCTCCAGACACAGATGTCCAGTGGCTACCCCGTGGCTAAGTGACAGCAAAAGCCAGGGGCCCCGGGCCACATCCTTCCTTGGACTGTTCACTGCTGCAACACCACAGAATCACCAACTGCCAGCCCGATCTTTAACCAAAATCTTGACAAGCAACCAAACAATAAAACAGTCATCTCCCTGGGATGTGACCTTGAGAGGTAATGCCAAGTGCAAGGAAGGTTTATAATGTTTAAATAGGAAGTGTTAAGCATGTGGTCAGGAAGAAGATGAGCTCGTCCTGTGAAGTGAATTTCTTTGTTTCACAAAGCCAGCTGCCTGGACTGTGTGTGTGTCCATGAATGCACATGCAAGATGCTGAGAGAACTAGAGAAAACAGTGAACTGTCTCTGGTCAGAGTATCAAGAAATTACCTCCTCACCTGTTTCTTTACATAGATTTTCATTCTCTTAAGAAAAACCACAGCCCTATGGTTAGTGGCGCAGATGCCCAGCATTTGAACTCGAGTTGACTGGCAGTAATGAAGTCAACATTTCTTCCAAAGCCTCTGTGGGCTCTATCGCACACCCCTTCCAGACTCAAGGGGTCTCATGCAAGTCCTCTCCTGCAGATCAAACATGTGGCTCAATTTGAACACACTTGTTCCTGAGCTCAGGTTCAAGGGCTTTACAAATTCTGATTTTATCCACTATTCCCCCCCACCACCTCCAAAGTCACCCAGCTGTTCCCCGGGTGTTGATAGTAGCACGCCTGAGGAAATCAGCTTCCATCCAAGGCTCAGAGAGCCCATTTCTGGAGGGACCCTGGCCACAGCTGCCACCCTGGTTTCTCTCGCTTCTGCCCAATGGAACCCAGCTTTCTTGCCATCTGCGTTCTCACACTCAGCACCACTGTAAAGCCATTGAGTGCTGGCTGGAAGACGACACTCCTGTGAGCTGCCAACCTCTAAACACAGACAAGAGGAAGGCTTGAGCTGCTCGGGAGGGGTGACTTTCTCTCTCATCCAGTGGGGTGAGGCCCATGTTTTGACTGTCAATGCGTGTCCGGGATGAAGAGACCAGGGGAAGATTTAGAGGAAAAACTCAGCCCTGCAGGGCAGCAGGGACAAGGCTTGCTGGCTTTCCCAGTTTCCACAAGAGCCTCTAACATAAGTGGCCACCATAGGCCCTACTGGAAAGCAGGCATGGAAGACGGTTGCTTTTCTGATGCTAATGTACAGCCTTTTTTTTCCCTTTAAATGAGGGGCCTGCTCATCTTGAAACCTTTTAAAATAGGTCTCCTCCCCTTTTTCCTCCCGCCCTGTCACCTGCTTCTTTGTTATCGGCCGAAGACTTGTCTCCCCCAAGTGTGTACTCGGAGATGGGAAAATTCATTTAAACAGACGTGTGTCAACCCCACTCTTTAAACAACGGAACAAGTCTGATACACAAAAATGTACTTTAGGAATCAATCTGTAGAGCAGAGTGTGGGGGTTTCTTGAATTGATGTTCACCTTGAAGGTAAAAGGGGCAGCCTTCCCCCAGGGCCTACCGTGGCCCTCTTCCCTCTCATGTCTGCACAGCCTGCTTTCCATTTGGCAATTCAAAGATCCCCTGGGATCGGTTAAGTCCTTAGAGGTCGTTTGGAAGGTCGCGCATGCAGGTACGCATTGCGCATGTGCGTGGTGTGTGTACGTGTGTGGTGTGCAAGCTTGCAGATGTGGCTGTGTGGATATGTCAGGGAGAGTGAGCATGCACGTGTAGGGTCCATGCACACTTGTGCCTGTATGCAGGTGTGGGTGTGTGTGTGCATGTACTACATGTATGTGTGTACACGTGTGTGTCTCTAGATTCCAGTGGAGGTTCAAGTTTGTCCACCTTTTCTCCCATCGTCTCCATGGCAAGAACTCTGACATTTACAGTCCACTACTGCCCCCACCCAGGCTCTGTCCTAGGGGATCTGAGCTCAGGAAATCTTTGTGGAATGACTCTGAGTAACCTGTCAGTGGTGGGGTGAGACACATCAGCACCCCAACGTGCAGAGAAACAAAATCTCATTCAGTGAATCTGTTCCTCCTTCAGGTTTTCTACTTCCCAGTGGCCTCAACCTTCTGCTTACCCAGATTTTCGCCCTGACACTGTCACAGCCAGCCTCTCTTTCACTGGCACCACATGTAAATAAACAAGCCACCAACATATCTGAAGCATCTCTTACCACCTGTGGAAACTGTACAATGGTCCTTGAGTCATCCCCAACCATGCTGACTCTGACTTGGCCTTGCCACTTGCTCTGGTTCAAGAAACAATAGCAAACCTGACTCAAAGAGAGAAAGGCAGAAGGACCTGGAGGCTTGCCCTCTCTTGCTACTGGGGGCCTTTCACCCCTGCCACATGAACCAGCCTGGGCTAAGTCCCTGGAGGATGAGCGATCACGTGGGGGAGGGGGCCCAGCTAACGCAGCTGTTCAGGCTGAGTCCCCAGCCCTGGGAACAAAGCAGCCTAGACCTTTCAGCTTGGACAGGCCAGCCCAGACCTGCCCTGCCCACTGACCCACAGGATCACAGGACAGAGTCTACGTGTGTGGCTATCGGTCACTAAGTTATAGCAAAAGCTAATAGATAACCTCTATTACCTCCCCACAGCTACCACCTCTACACTTGACCTGCTCATTTGCTGACTCAGTTCAAGTCTACAGAAAAGAGAAAACATTAAATCACATTGGGTTCTATATTTAGAAGCTGACTTTACTGAAATGAATCAAGATATAGGAAATCAGGACTGTCTCAGAAATGCTAAGTTAAACAAGTCACCAAAATAACAGCCTAGAAATGACACAATGCCTGGCACAGAGTGCCCTCAATGCAAACTGGCTGGATCCTGAACTAACTGACTCGCCATTTTAAAGACACGAAAACAGAGACTCAAGGAAGTTAATGACTTCCATCAGTCCTAAAACTAACGGCAGGCCTCCTCTGTAAGATAACATTTGTATTTCATAAAAGGGGTGTCTGGATGACTTGTAACTTTCCTGCATCAGAGGGCTACAAGTCATCCAAACATTCAAATCCATAGGATCTCTCTGGTTCTTCCTCACTGGCACACAGTAGGTGCTCAACCAAGGTCAAATGAGGGCATGCATGTGGAAAACTTGCCACACTAAAGGACAAATCTACAGTTCAGAACTGCAGGGCCCTTCCTCTGCCCTCACACAGAGTCACAGAAAATGTACCACCTTCCCAATGTGTCAGAGAAAATGTAGCTGAGTGCTCAGTAACAAATGCCTAAAAGATGCAAATCAAAGGGACTCCTCTGGGCACCAGGGATGAAAGCACAGGCTTCCAAAAGGCCAACGTGCATTGACTGCCCTCATTTAATTTCTACTTCTCTCATTCTGCTCAGTCAAGGTCAGCCTCCCCTTGATTTACCCTCCTGATCAGGAAGGCTGCTTGCTGGGAGAGCAAATTCAGGCAGCAGAATCACTGAAGCTTTCCATGCCAGGCCAAGGACGTGTTCATTGCCACTTGCTCCTCCTCTCTTTTCTCCAATCAGAAGAGCTAACCTCGTTTCCACACACCCCTCCAATGGAGGCAGCCAAGAAGAACCATACTCTGCTCTCAAGCCTGGCTATCAGTGCTTTGCTAGTCTTCCCTTGTTTATATAATGAGTGTGCATGCCTGTGTATGTGTACCCACATGCACGTGATGTGAGCTTCTTGTGGGCAAGAGCTGCCTTATTTATAGCACTATCCCCACTATCAGGCACATGCCTGGCCTACAGTAACCTGTGTTCAGTGAACCAATGAATGAATTAGTGGACAGTACTCGGAAGTCTCTCTGAGTGATTCTTTGAGATCCCACTGTGGTCACACCATGTAACCAAGGCACGAATCATGTGAGCTTGAAACAAAATCCCCAGTGCCAGTTATTAAGTTATTGTCTCTCAGTTCCAAGTCCACCCTTTCTATACGCTGCTCTGTAATACCTGGGCTGAGACTCTGCACACCTTTCTGCTTTCCCAGCTGCTCCCTGCTGGGCCCTGCCAGTAGGGGGAGCTAGAGGGAGGTTGGCAGCTGGAAGAAGAAAGGACTTGTGCCTCTTGGCTTCCCGGTCCCAGGAGCATCCCCTTAGTAACAGCCTTTTTTAGGGTAGTGGCCACTGGTTCCAGAATCAAGCTGTTTTGTTTTGCTTTGTTTTGTGTTGGCAATCCCAGAACCAGTCTCACTGCACCCCTACAAGATAGTAGCACTAGCCAGGCAGCATCTTGTCCTCGGGGTCTGAGTCTCAGCTCTGCTGGGTATCCCCTCCACAGTTCTAAGCTTTGATAACCTCAACCCCTTCCCTTCATTCCCCCAGTCCTGGGGGCGGTCACTGCTTCTTGCACTTCACATCTCTGTATCACTTTTTGCCTTTTCAGTCTTCTAATGTCTGTTTAACCAACAGTTTCTGTTAAAATAACTGGCATGGTTGCTCTTCTCCTGGTTGCATCCTGATTGACATGGGAACCAGGGTGTTTCCAGGGGCAGAAGCACCTTGTGCACTCCTCCCAGGATTTGAAGTCAGGCACAGGCACCTCTATGTAGTCCAGAATAGGACCCTCCAAATTTAGCTCTGACCCAAAAGACAAACAACAAAATTGCCTCATGTCTACAGCCAACAGGACACACACAGCATCTATGAGCCTGACACAGCAGACACCTCAAAAATATTCACTGAACAAATAAATGTACCTGTAGCTGAGATACTGCTATCTGGTCCCCAGGACCTGTTACCTCTTCTTCTCAAAACACAGCTGGACTACATTTCCCAGCCTCCTTTGCAGTTAAGGTGGCCACGTGACCAGATGCAGGCCAATGGAACATATAGATGTGATCTGTGCCACTTTCAGACCTGGCCCATGACCATGGGTGAGACTCCCCTGTCCAATGGTCAGATTTATAGGATAAGGAAGATTGTAGAGCAAAACCACAAGGTAGAGGGGCCTGGTCTCAGACCAAGAGGAGGATCTCCTGTCAAATGTGGAAATAGAAAATGATGAAGTAAAACTGTTAGCTGAGTACCCAATACATGCCTATTGTACTAAGTTGCTGAGATTTGAGCACTGCTGGCAGCAGCAATAAACCCTAACCAATAAAGAGGCCAAGGGCACGAGGTTGATCTCTAGCCTTGGCCCTCCAGCTCTCTGCTTTGGGGCATGAAGGTGGCTAAACAGGAATTTGGGTGATCAGCAGAAGTTCACTGTAACAACTGGAGGAATGGCTCAAAGGACAGAGCCTCCTGACAGCAGGTCCATAGCCGGCAGGAAAGCACATGATTATAAGGAGTCCTTCCATCCAGATAATCGAGTCAGCCGCTTTTGGGGGCCTCATGGAGGTAACTCCACAGAATGATTAACTGAACTGACCGGCTCCAGCATAGTCTGTATCCCTATGACCCTTCAGAGAACAACAGAAGAGCACCTGCTTGAGGTGCCTTTAGACATTGAACTAGGAGGAAAGCGATCGAGCCAGTGATTTTTCACTCAACTACTAAGTCTATTTTATTGTAAATTAATATATCGTAAAGGGGAAAGCAATTAGAAAATCAGAGAGGAAAAAGCACACAGTTATACTACTGCACCATCCAAACAAATCATTGTCAAATGCTGATATATTTCCTTCCAGAATTTTTGCCTGACTTATATTTTTCACATGGTTATGATTATGCACAAATAAAGCCTTGTGGTTAAAAACTGAGCTCAAAATGTCATACTTGAAGCCTATCTTGGCTCCTTCCTAGCTCTACAGCCATAAACAAGTTACTTCACCTTTTTGTGTCTCTGTTTCTTTATCTGTAAAATGGGGACGATTCACATCTCGTTTACCTTGTGACAAGGATTAAATGATGGCATGTCTCAAAGCCCTCAGCACAGTGTCTGCCTGGCTGAGACAAAGTACTTGGGAAATGTCAGCTGTTGCTGTAGGCTATGGACAGGATTATCAATCTTGACTGGGGGAAAAAAAAAGAGTAGTGAGGCTTTCTGATTGAAGAAGTGGTATTTCCTCATGGTAGGCAATTAGGAAAATGGGGCAGGACACCACAAAAATAAAGAAGCCATGATTGCCAGAGGCCCTACAGCTCCACTTCGCTTGCATTTTGTCCCCAGGGAGACCCAAATTCAGGAACTCCCCAAACCCAGGCAGTTGTGAGCTGAAGGAGCCCCTGGTGTTAAAAGAAAAAAGGCGGGATACAGAGAAGAGAGCAAAATCCCAAACTGTGCGGGGAGGCACTGCATTCGAAGATGTAAGGGGAAACTGACAGGACACTGAGGGCAATGTAGCCCCTTATTTTGATAGCAGTGGTATTTGATTTTCACGTCTCATAACTACAAAAGGAAAAAAAATCAAGAACTGCCTGAAGAATATTTCTGAAGCACTCTTATTTTCCTCTCTGCACAAACTCTGTGCAAGAAAAGCAGATGAGAACATGTTTCCCTCCATCAGCTCCATCTGCCTCCCTGGGGATGGGGAACCCTCCCTTCTCTGTGACAGGAACATGCTCTGACTCCTAAGTAGCGCTCCAGTTCAGCAGTAGGATCAGTCTGCAAGCCCTCAGCATTTCTTAGGGACGTCCGTTTTTCTCAGCATTAGCTTCTGCCTTCCTATCTTATCAATGCTTAGGACAACATTAAATGTGAACTCTGCAGCCAAATGCAATAGAAACTACAGTCAGATCAAAGTCACGTGATTCCATGCGGAGCTTGTGGTGTGAGCTAAGATGAAATGCATTGCATCCATCCCTCTAGGCTGCAGAATATCCATTGCAGATAATGATAGTGCTGTCTTGTGGTTTACAATAATACCAATGCCACTCAAAGTAGGGTCCGTGGGCCAGCAGCAGCAGCAGGACCTGGTTAGAAATGCAAACCTGTGCAATCAGAACCTCTGAGGATGGGGCTCAGAGATCTGCATTTTTCACCCACTCTCCTGATGATTCTTAGGCATACTGAAGTTTGAGAAACACCAGTTTATTTATACCACCTTCCCTAGATGGTCAAGCACTCATGACAATATTATTAATAATAATAACAGTAAGATCTAGCATGAAACAAATACTTCCTATGCGCTAGAAACTGTGTTCTTACTCATTACTTCCTTTACTCCTGATAACAATTGGTAAGCTAGGTCCAATTATTATACCCATTCCATAGATACAGAAACTGAGCATTAGAATGGTCATTTAACTTGCTCAGGGTCACCCAACCTGGAAATGATGGATCACAACCCTGAATCAAGGCTGCTTGATGCAAAAGCCCTACACATCTCAACTGCTCTCCTTCTCTCTCTCCTCCCATTCATATCCTCTCTCTTTCTCTCTCTCAACTCAGACTTCCTGGAGGAAAAGTTCCCCAGTGAGTCACCTTGTTGGATTCAGGCACCTGAATAACAGATGCCCATGAGGCTGACCCAGGAAGCCCCAACTGCTAGGAGACAGGAAGCTGTAAGAAAATGGGCCAGCCTTCGACGTTAGTTTTAATGACAACTGGGCAGGTTCAAGCATCCTCAGGCTTCTGTTCTTGTGGAACTGCTTGGCACAGCCGCGGAAGCACGCTTGGCACTGTCCCTGTTCCTGCTGGCATGGGCCAGTGCCAGGAAGGAATGGGCACCAGCATGAGGCTGGGGTGCCAAGTCTTCCCAGAGGGCTGCTTTGCCACAGCAGGTCAGGCAAGTGGCAGAAACATAAAAACTGCTTCTCGCAACTGGGGAGCAGGCGTCCAAGTACAGCAAACCCTGGCAGGCTCTCTGCAGGCAGCTTGCAAAGGCTCTGGCCAACACGCAGGCAAGTGCTGACAGGGGACCAGGCGGAGACCAGTTCATGGCAGGCCCAGCTCTGCGACCACAAGTGAACAAGGCCTGCCCACACCAAGAAGATTCAGTTCTCTTCGTCACATGTCTTTGAAAGGTTTAGATGCCCCTTGTTGTTTAGTTGCTAAGTCATGTCTGACTCTTTGCAACCCCATAGACTGTAGCCCACCAGGCTCTTCTGTCCATGGGATTCTCTGGACAAGAATACTGGAGCGGGTTGCCATTTCCTAGATAGATGCCCCTATAAGGGTGTTTTTTCAGTATCCTCTTCTCATCCTTTCCTATTGAAATTGGCATTATAAGGTACTAGGAAGAGGTTTTTCTTTTTGGCTGCACTGGGAGGCTTGTGGGATCTTAGTTCCCTGACCAGGGATTGAACCTGGGCCCTCGACAGTGATAGCAGTCTTAAGCACTAGACCGCAGGGAAATTCCATGGAAAGGCTTTTTGTGACCCTTGGCATTTCACTCTTAGGTCATGTTCTATCGAGAGCAGACCCCGAGAGAATCCTGAAAGATGATTCATGTGCACAAGGTTTATCAGAGATATGCTCTCAGGAGAGACAGGCAGAAGCAGCAGGAAGAAAAGAGAAGAGCTGAGCAAAGGTGGGTGTCAGGTAGAGCTTCTGCAAGGCTGAGGGGACTCCAGGAGGGGAGTTACAGCTCAGAGCTGTCACAGCTGGGGCAAGGGAGCTGGGCTCTCGTCCTCTTCAGTCTTTGGCTGAGGCCTGTGTGTATGTGTGTGTGTCCATGGGTGCTCCTGTGTGTGTATATGGGCACACACACGTGAGTGTCAATGCAGGCACTTGGTGTGTGCCAGCCTGTGGGCAAAGCAGGTCTGGGAGTCCATGGATGGTTCTCAGAAGATGAGCCAGGGGGCACCTGCCACTGAGAGTTATCACGGCCAGAGTGTTGGCAGGACCCTAAAAGAATTCCAGGGGTCTAGACAGACCCCTACATTCTTTATTGCATACACCTTTCCTCCCACGTTATTAACATGTGATAATGGAATTAGAGAGCAGACTGGTGGTTGTCAGGGGGAGTAGGTTGGGGGAAGGATGGAAAGGGAGGTTGGGGTTAGCACACATAAGCTACTGTAACATGGTCCTACTGTGGAGTACAGGGAAGAAAACTATACTCAGAATCCTATGATAAACCATAATGGAAAAGAATATGAAAAAAGAATATATATATATATATAACAGAGTCACTGTGCTATACAGCAACAATTAACATTGTAAATCAACTATACTTCAATTAAAAAAAAACAAAAAAATATGGTAAGTGTTACCTGTGAGTTACAAATTATTACTATCATGATTAACATTTATTAGTCTCCTTGAGCATGCTTACCGCACTGAGACATGGCCTACCTTGAGACCAAACTGCCTGTCTTCACAATGCCCTCATGAGGAAGATGGAAGACAAATACCGAGTAATCCTTCTCTCGGAGGGAAAGAGAGAGAGACTCTCCAACTAAAAGCATTTTACACATCTCACAGAAAAGCTTTGTGCAGCCACCTGATGTGTTACAGAACCACTGTCACCTTCAAGCCTCACTCTGAAGTCAGATGGTCTGTGTTTGAATCCCAACTCTGCCATTTCACTCCAGGCAAGTCACTTAAACTCTCTGGGCCTCGATGTCCTCATCTATGAAATGGGGATCTTAGCACTGTCCCCTTCAGAGCATTATGGAGAGGGTAACATGAGGTGACTCAAGTGACCCACTGAAGTCAAGTTGCTGGCCCACAGTGAACATTCACTCAGTGGGAACTCTTACAGTTGTGACAATATCTGGGTCAGGAAAATCCCCTGGAGAAGGGAATGACAACCCACTTCGGTATTCTTGCTTGGAGAATTCTGTGGACAGAGAAGCGTGGAGGGCCACAGTCCATGGGGTCACAGAGAGTTGGACATGATTGAATGACTAACATTTGGGGCTTCCCAGGTGGCACTAGTGGTAAAGAATCCAGCTGGCAAGGTAGGAGATGGAGGTTCGATCCCTGGGTTGGTAAGATCCCAAGCAACCTCCAGGAAATGGTAACCCCCCTCCAGTATCCTTGCCTGGAGAATTCATGGGCAGAGGAGCCCAGTGGGGAGGAGGACAGATGAGTCCATGGGGCTGCACAGTCAGACATGACTAAGCACATACGTGTATACACACATACACACAGACTCTTCACAGCCTCTTGGGAAATGCCTGGCATTTTGCCCTAACCAGGATTCAGAGATGTGAAATTAACTTGCAAAGCTCTTCAGAGGGTTATCTGTTTATCAAGAACAAGGATCTCCATTTCTGTCCCCTTTCATCTACCCTCTCTCCACCACCCAAGTCAGCTGCTTGGTAGTTCTGATCTGATCAGTCTCTTTTTCCCTTGGGCCAACATTCCATCTTCTCAAATACAAAGTCACCTGCTGTTATGGCCCGGATGTCATATCTAACTGAGCTAGCCCAGAATGCTTTAGCTTTTATCATTCACAATCAGTTCTGCCATTTTTGGTGACAATCTCTTCAATATAAAGAAGACAGGTCAAGGCACAAATTCACCAAGAAACCTCCTGATGCCCTGAGAATCCGATGTCATGGAATTTTGGACTCAGAGGGAGAGGAGAGGGTGGGATGATTTGGGAGAATGACATTCTAACATGTATACTATCATGTGAATTGAATCGCCAGTCTATGTCTGACGCAGGATGCAGCATGCTTGGGGGCTGGTGCATGGGGATGACCCAGAAAGATGTTATGGGGAGGGAGGTGGGAGGGGGTTCATGTTTGGGAATGCATGTAAGAATTAAAGATTTTAAAATTTAAAAATAAAAACTAAAAAATAAAAAAATTAAAAAAAAAAAAAAACAAAGGCAGTGTGCTATTTTTCACCTGGATGAGATACTGTATCTTCCCTAGGGCTACTGTGGAAGTCACAAGCTAAATCACGCACACCATCGCCCATGCAACCCCTACCCCAATGGTGAATATCTGCCTTCCAGTACAAAGATTGCTTCCTTTGTGAATAAGAAAATAGGGATTCAGAATGAAGTGACTTACCTACAGCAACACCACTAGTACCTGATAAGATTAGGTAGGATGGGCGAGGTCATGCTGCAGTAACAAACTGTCCCCAAATTAAAGGTTTGTTTTGGCCCATGCCATATGTCTAAAGCAAGAAAGCAGGAGCTCTGCTCTGAGTCATTACTCAGGGACTCAGGATGACATAAGTTCCACCATCTCTACATGTGGCTTCCGAGTTTCCTGAGGTAGGTGACAGGGCATGTGGAGGCTTCACACCTGCTCTACTGTACCTCAGGCAGGAAGTGACAAGCCATTGCCACTGAACCCTATTGGCCAGAAGCAGTCGTGTGGCCCTGGCCCACTGAACAGGGCTGAGGAATGTAATCTTCCCTGTACCTAGAAGGAGAGCTGGATACTGGTGAGCGAATAACACTTAGAACATTGCGGGAGGTGGGCTCTGAACTTAAGCGATTCCAGTCAAAGTTGCTTGGGCTCCCAAAGCCCCTGTTCTGTCCTTTGCACAAGGAGAAGCCTCTGTGATTAGACTTTAGGACAGAGTGGGTCTGTCAGTCTGGTCTTCTAGGCACTGCGCTAGGAACTAGAAAAATGCAGGGATGGGAAGAATGTAGTTTACTCTCCATGGGCCTCCATGGTCCTATGCCTTCGATCAGCCATCTGGTTTCATATCCACCATATGCCAGGCTGGACCCAACACACTTGGGATACAACCATCAACCAAACAGAAACAGGTCCTTGCTTTTGTGAAGCTTCTATTCTAGAGAGGCCAAACAGACAAGGAGATGGGTGAGGTGAAACTAGACAAATTCGGCAGCGTACCATGGGGCAGTGAGGATAATGGAGAATAAGGAAGCAGGGGAGGAGGGCCAAGGAGGTGAGAGGTTGTGTCACATTCTAAATGAAGGGGTCAGGCAGGGCAAGCTGAGAGGAGGCAGAACTGTGGGAAATATAGGGAAAAGCCTACAGGTGGGGGGAGCCACAGGGCTTGATAAAGCTTGGCTAAAAGGGGCGTGGGAGACAAGGGCAGCAGCTGGAGGGAGAGTTGCTGGACATTTCACTTGAACATCTAACGTGCTCCCAGAACAGAGACGTGCACACCATGGAGAGCGCAGAAAAGCACTTTTGATCTGTGGGATGTTGAGCCCTCAGAGAAGTGCTTGCCTGGACTCTGGCCTCCCCGCTGGCCAGAGATGACTAGGTGCCCCTTGGCTTAAGTCCTCCTTATTCTGCACACGCTGGGCACCTGTGGTGTTTTGCCCGAGGGCTTTCTCAGAAGTGCCAGGGGCTCCAGGCCTCTGGGGGCAGGAACTGTGGATCAATCACCCCTGCAGGGTACCCTGCTCAGTCTCCTGGGGAGCAGGCTGAGGTCCAGCCTCCCTCCACCCCCCCTACTCCCACCCTCCTGTCCCTGAGTGGCTTCCTGGGATAGCCTCCAGATGGTACCCACTCCTGTCCCATGTCAGGTTCTAGAGGAATCCAGTCAGACACACAGCCCGAGCCCAGGAAAGGCATTTCACTTCCAGAGCCTCATTTTCTTCAACACAATTTATAAGCAGGGTGTGGGACTGGATCAGCCACGGGGCCACCTTCTGCCAGGAACCTCCCCAGAACCCCAGAAGAGGCCACGGCACAAACCCCCTGCAACAGGAGTAGCAGGACAGGTCCATGGACCTGGCCCTTCCCCTCCTCTGTCCTCTTTCTGCGAAGTGGGCAGAGCCCCACCAGCCCTGGGGAGGCTTGTCTCACACAAGATGGGAGGCCCCCCCAGCCACCAGCCAGGCCACGCAGGAGGCCCTCCTGCCGGCGGCCGGCTCTGCAGCACCCCCCGCCCCCCCCCACCCCACCCCACTCCTGTGGCTGTGCAGGGAACAGTTTCCCCTTTGTTTGCCCCTCTGATCCCCATCTGCTCAGCAACTGCCCAAATTCAATTCCGGCGTCGCGTGCCTCCAGCCTCCAGTCCAGCATTGTCTCTTAGGAATCACTCCAATCCCCCCAAACAAAGGCCCTCAAATCTGAATAAACCCTCTGACATCAGCCTGGCGGGGCAGGACGCTGAGCGGGACAGTCCCCATGCCCGCCGCTTTGCAACCCTTGGGCTCTGCTGACCTCTGTCTCACCCCCTCTCCGTGCACTCCCTGTCCCCACCAGGCCAGACACCACATTTCCTGGGGCTTGAGCCCCTGTGCTGAGCCTCCATTTTTTGTGACCCAAAGCCTGCCTTTGCTCAAGGTCAGCTTTGTTCTCTTATAGAAATTAACCTCCACAGGGTCTGATCTGTGACAAGCAGACAGGATCAGGGTAAGACCAGACAGGACCCTGTGGTTACCTTTACCTGGGACAGACTAGGAAGCAAATTTTTTTTCAGAAATTGTTCAGTTTCTACATAATGGACTTCTAACTCATTTTAGTTTCTCCTCCCAAACAAAGAGATTCCATCTTGTTCTACTTTGAGAGGTAGACTTCCCCCGCTTAAATTAGCCTCCAATTAAAATAAATTTATTAATTTTTAAAACTGGTCATCACAGCTATTTCATCGTTCATTATGCTTGGAATCCAACTTAGAGTCCAAGTTCCGCCATCTCCCTGTGAGGCTTCAGCTAGTGTTCAGCTGGTGAGTTTTCTTGATGCCTAACAGAACAAGCAACATGTCTCCCAGAAAGTCCACTTCAAGCTTGATGCCCTGTACCTGCCTGCAACATGGGAGTGAAATGCCTTTTTTCTTCCCCTTTTGGATGGGTCCTTGTTTTGCCTAGACATGACAAGAGTCACTGCTTTGCTTCCTACTGGCAAGCCTTTCCTGTTATTTCCATAGGTTTTATGATTCACATTTCACTTTATCTCTATAATTCGATCATTTTCTAGAAAATCAAGATAAACATTCTGTTAGACTTTCCCTCCTGGAAATACTAAGTTCATTTCACACCAAAGCAGCATGGTAGCATGGTCTTCCAAGGCCTTTCTAGACAGGGAAAAAAATCTTTGCAAAGAAAAGGTCTCAAAGGTCTCATGTAGTGAACAACTTGTTGATTAGTCAATCCAGTCCCCATTTATGGAAAGTTTCCTGCCTGTCAGACAGCGACTAGGTCTGTGGCATAATGAAACCAGTCTTTCCCACTCTGGGACATATTTTTATATTTTCTTCAAGAAACAGTTTTTGTTGGGCTCCTCGAATCCCTTTGTAAGAAATGAAGAGGAAAATGGTGGTGGCCACAAATCACTTCAGCAGTAGAACAATAAATGACTCAGGAATAAACTGCAAATCTGACTCTCAGACAAAGCAAACCTTCTAGAACTTTCTCCTTTTCTCTTTTTCTATACCATGTCTGTGGGTCTCTGACAAGGTGGAGATTACCAAAGAAGCTGTTACCCAAGGACGAGCCTGCTCTGACAGCCAATGTCTTCAGAGCATGTGTATGTCTGCAGGCAAGCTTTGTAAAGTTCCTCACTGACTACAAGGGCAGGAAACCCTGTCAAATGAATAAAGTGGGAAATGAATCAAGGAATTTAAGGAGGCAGAGGGCCTGAGTTAAATGTTCCTTTTTTCACTGTTTTAAGAAGGAGGCAAGTCAGTGTTTATACCTGATATCACAGAATCTACTATAGAGCTTTCACTGAACCCCCGCCTCCAAAACTGAAATATGCCACGGTGGGTGCTGCTCCGTGTCTGAGGGTCCTGGATAAATTAATTGGAGAATGTCAAAACTAGAAAGGACTTCAGAAATGATCTGGAAGCACTTTTCGACCAGGGGTGGCACTGTCTCTTGCAGGCATTTGGCAGGATGCAGGGGGTGACAAAGGGGTTTGTTTCACCAGGACTAGGGGAGGGGCCCCCACAATGGTCTCAGGAGGCATGGCCACAGATGCGAGATGATTTGGGATGCCCAGTTCATTCCACACAAGTCACTGTCCTAGCCAAACCACCTCTTTTATCCCAGCTGAAGCAGCCCATGACCCTCATTCACAGAAGAGGAGAGATCTCAAGAAATGAGGTGAATTGGCCAAGGCCAGAGACGACGCTAAGACTGGGATTGGTAATCCAGGTTTTATATTGTACTGCAGTAAATGAGATCACTACTTATCTCTTATAGGGACACTCTGAAATGTTGCCTTAGGATAGGTTCCCCCTGGGAATCCTAAGACAAAGATTAGCCAACCCTGAGACAAAGATTCAAGTATTGGGAAGTAGCGTACTTGGGAAGCACAGTAGCGCAGTGTGGGAAGTGAGACAGGGAAGGGAAGGCAGCCATAAAAGGGAGGTTAGCAAACAGGTTCCCACCATGGGCATGGGGTTTCCAACTTACTGGGGGACTCAGGGACATTGTAAAACACAGTTCAGAGTTGTCCCATTTGAGAGGTACGAAAGCTGGGGTATTGATCTTCCAGCTTCATTCTTCATTGGCTGAAGGTTGCTCCCAGGAGCATTAATTCCCAGGCACTTATGGCCTGCCCTGTTCTCAGACTGAGAGAAAGTTCTCAGGCTGAAAAATGGAGCTCCTTGGAGTGGGACGCTGTCCATTATGCACCAGAGGAGAGATGTCATGAGCACATGCAAAGACCTAAACTGAACAGTGCGTCCAGTCACGCATCCAGTACATGCATCAGACAGCCTGGGCTTATCGAAACTGCTGAAGATAAGTTTTTAAACACCTGCCTTTATGTGAGCAACAGTTTATCACATTCAATTTTGGATCCTCAAAGCAGATTTGGCCAAGGGTCCTTCATGAAGCCCCAGACACTGGGGCATTGCCATTTATGGGGCCACTAGAGCCGTAACTGCACTTCTTATTTCTCTCTTTGAAGTGGTTGCTAGCTTTCCCAACCCGTCCTTAACTGTCCAAACGGGAGCACAGAATCCAGCAAAAGCCACCAAGGTTTCTAACCATACTGGTTCCTCAGGGTGCGTGTGTGGTGAGCAAAGGTAGCCATGAGGCAGGGGGATGAAAAACATGGCATCACTTTCCAGAAGCCCCAGTGTCCCAGGCACCCCTAGCCACACTGGCCTCCTTGTGACCTTCTTCTTCAGGCAGTATCCAATGTTCTGTCATCAAAATATATAATTTTCAGCTCATGAAATTAAATTGTGGTCCCAATTCTATGAAATCGTTCCAAAGGCCCATCAGCTGCCAGGGCATCATGAGTATGTCCTGGGAAAAGTGTGTTAACTTGGGGGTAGACACACACATACACACACATGCACAGACACACAGACTTTTCAGACAACTGACTCTGAAGCCCTTCGTTCCCTCAGAAGGTGAGAGAAATCATCACCAAAAAGAGAAAATAATAAAATATCACACTAACAGACTCCCTTAATTTGGCTTTGTAATTAATTCTGTTAAGTGCTGACAAGACTTTTGCTTACAGAAAGTGCCTATTAACAGAAAAGAAGGGAAACTGACAGTTCATTGAACAGGTTATTAGACACTTCTGTATCTGTCATTTAGTCTTCAAAACAGCTCTTGGAATAATCATGACTATAAACCACATCATACAGGCCACAGAACATGACTTAGAGAGGCCCTGGGGGCTGCCTGAGGTCACAGAGTCCATAGGACTGTGTCAGGATTCAAAGACCCAAGGCCCTTCCTAGCAGGAGTCGGCACTTGGTGCTCCATACTTGGAAGTGATGCTTCCCTGATGGCTTTCAACATTTTTTTTAACCCATAATTTTAAAAGACAACAAGAAGCTTCACAAAAAGAGCTTGCTGAAAAATACATCAATGACTTAGAGTAATAAACTGTCAAGTCACACAGACTCAGGCACTGGAGAAGATGTCATATAAAGTCACATCAGTGACCTTCACTCTTCCAAGAGCACTGACCCACCCGCATCTCTCTGATGCCCCAGCAGTCCTGTGTGGTGGGCAAGGCAGAGGCCTCCCAGCAATTTAATAGGCTAGGTGATGGGTTTCGTTCACCACAGAAAATTGCACATACGTCTTTGGTAGGCACTGCTCTGCAGGCCTGAAATGGATCATGATGATACATCCAGCTTCTCTACCTATAGGTGCAGTAATAAGTGTGCTCCACAGATCATTTTGTTTATTCCTCTCCATGGCTCTCTGGGTAGATATTATGATTCCCATTTCACGGATGAGGAAAGGGAGACTCAGAGAAGTTCACAAAAGTGTTTGAGTTGGGCACCAGTAAGTGACAGGGTTGGGACTGCTGCTGGGTGAGCAGCTAGTTTGCCTGAGGGCCCCAGTCCCAGCTGCTTCTTTAGTCTGGACCTCTCCCAACCACGCTGACATCTTCCCTGAAGTTATTCAAATCTCCGCCGCCCCCGCAGACATCCCATAGAGATTTCTCATGGGGATGGCTCACGGTCTTGCAAGGGGAGCGCTGACGTGTGCTTCTCATGCCCTTGTCTGCATCATCTCGGAATTCTTCCTTCCAGTTAAACTCTCCAGGGCCTGCCATCTGCTGCCTGGCCCCACAAGGGCAGAAACCACATCACGCAGCTCCGTCTCCTAGGGCTCTAGTCCGATGTCCTGCATATAGTCAGGGCTGAAGAAGAGTCCGTCAATGGCCTGGTTAATTCACAGAGCGATGGCTTCCGCTCATCCTAATTAGAGCCAGAGCAAAGAAACCTTCCTGACCTCGAGGGCCAACTCATGCTACCAATTATGGAGACATTTAGAGCCGAATTCTTGTATGTGTAAGACAATTCTAAAAAGGCAGCTGTTAGAAGTTTGGAGGGGAGTCTGGCTTTTGTTTCTCAGCATCATATTTGAGGAGACCTGCACTCCCCCACCCTCCCTACACCAGGCAGACAGGGCTGTTCCCGCGTGCATGCCACTGCATGGGGTTGCACAGGACCCCAACGGCTTCCACAGCTGCTATTTATTGGGTGCATTGCGGATGCCAGCCTCTGAAGAAACAGTGCTAGGTGCATGCTAAGTCGCTTCAGTCGTGTCCAACTCTGTGTGACCCCATGGACTGTAGCCCGCCAGGCTCCTCTGTCCATGGGATTCTCCAGGCAAGAATACTGGAGTGGGTTGCCATGCCCTCCTCCATGGGATCTTCCCAAACCAGGGATCGAACCCAGGTCTCTTCCATCTCCTGCATGGGTAGGTGGGTTCTTTACCACTAGCGCCACCTGGGAAGCCCCTGAAGATACAGGGACCAACACAAATGAACCAGGTCCTGTTTCCTAGAACGTACAGTCCAGGAGCAGAGATACCCACTGATTTCATCATCACACTCAAAGGGAACCCCTCAGTTGGGGAGGGGTCAAAATAGGCCTCCCTGGGGCAGCTCGGTGAGTCATCTCAAGCACTGCTGAGGCACTGCTTCAGTGAGGGTGAGGTAGGGAGCATCTCGGCTCATGCCAAGGCCCTGTGGCACCTGACAGTAGGGACTGTGGCTGGAGCAGAGAGCAGAGCCGCCGGGTGAGGGCAATAGGGGAGCCAGTGGAGGAGGAGGCAGGGCCCACCTGCAATGCCTTCTGGGCCATGCTCGGCATGGTAGGCTAAGATCCCCATTTCACAGATGAGGACACCGAGGCCCAGAGAAGTTGAGTAACTTGCCTGGAGTGAAGTGGCAGAGCTGGGATTCAAGCCCAGACAGTCTGGCTTCAGAATGCGGCATGAAGGTGACAGTGGATCTGTAACACATCAGGTGGCTGCATAAGGCTTTTCATGAGATGTGCAAAACGCTTTCCTGGACATACATCTCCATCTTTGCCCCCTAGAGGAGAGCTCAGCTGGTGCTAACCAATGGTTAGCCACTGAAAGGGTGAAAGTCGTGGCAGGAAAGGAGAGGGAGTAATGATGGGGAGAGTCTGAAAAGGTCACTGGGCCACGAGGCTGGAAGAGACTGGATGAAGGTAAGCGAGGCCATGAGCAGTGTCCCGTGAGGACACTGGCTGGGGAGACCACAGGGCAGGTGGCCAGGGTGGAGGAGAGATGCTTGGGCGGCGAGATGAATGATCAGGGGATAGACAATGCGGGGGCAGGGAGGGAGGGCCACAGGGAACTTACAATCTAACTGGGAAGTTGGGTTCTCAGGTGACGCTGTGGGACTAGAGTCTAGGGCCACACTTGGAGATCCCTAGACCTGCAGTTAGCCCTTATTTCCCATCTGCTTATAAACCATCCTCAATAACCCAGGCCTCCCTGCCCTGTTCCCTTGATCCCCCTCTTTAGGGAAGCCAGTTTATCCCCCTTAAGTACCTCCCCACGTCCTGCCTGGGAATCCATGTACACGTCATCTTTCCCACTCCCTCTGCTCACCAGTGACAAAAGAGCAAAAGCCAGACCACCCGGAAACCTGGAAACCGGCATGCTCTGTGGCCAGGAGATCAAACCAGTCAATCCTAAAGGAAATCAACTCTGAATATTCATTGGAAGGACTGATGCTGAAAATGAAGCTTCAGTGCTTTGGCCACCTGATGGGAAGAGCTGACTCACTGAAAAAGACCCTGATGCTGGGAAAGATTGAAGGCAGGAAGAAAAGGGGATGACAGAGGATAAGATGGTTGGGTGGCATCACTGACTCAATGGACACGAGTTTAAGAAAGCTCTGGGAGATGGTAAAGGACAGGGGAAGCCTAGCGTGCTGCAGTCCATGGGGTCACAAAGAGTCGGACATGACTGAGCGACTGAACAACTCTAGCCAAACTTCTTCCAGGGAAAGCTCAGCCCAGGGAAAGGTCCCTCACTCAGCAGGGCTGGAAACCTACCCAGCAGATGAGGCTAGCCCACACCATCCACCAGCCTGGCTGGGGAGGAGATAAGAGATTTGAATCCAGACCTACTAGATGTGTTTGCTGAAATTCACTTTCAAGTTTTCCTCAAGCTATTTTTCAATTGTTAGCTCCTGTAGGAGGGGAGTTTTATTAACTCAAGTTTGCAGAGAAAGCATCTTTGCAGAGGAAGCACCTCTGTTCTTCCTTCTCCATGGCCCAGAAATAGAGCGGTCCAATCCCCCTTGGCTGCCACCAAAGCGCCAAAGACGACAAAGCGGCACAGCCATGCAGGGAGTCTGGAAACGGAGTGAAGGGCACAGGCCAACAGGAGACCCAGAGGGGAGAACAAACCAAGCAAACAAACACACAACAGAGGTAAACAGGATGCAGGTGAGTTTCAGCTGACTTCCTGTTCTGTGAAATTCACATGGTCATCTCCCAAGCATGAAATCTCCTCATGAGAACGACACCTACAAGTTCTCTCTTGGGACCAATCGAATCCTGACAAGCTGGCCCCTTTTGTGTTTCATAAGAATCAAATAAATCATTCAAAGACTTCGAGTTGGAGTCTGTGTGGACTCAGGGCAGTGGGGTCTCATTTTGGGTTTCTGCTGCTTATCTGCACTGAGAGTGTAGAGGGAAAGGTTTTTTTCTCCCAGAAAAGCAATGTGTCAGCTCTCTGGGCCAGCTCAGAGACACTAAAGGCACCACAGTGTTAGCCAGACTGGAGCCAACTGAAGCCTGCCTGCTCCGAGCAGGCATCCAGCCACCCACTGTGCCCAGCCCTCCCCATCTCTTCTGACGGCTCTCATGCCGTGCTGTCCTGTGTTTTGGAGACATCCACACATCAACGGCTCACGAGCAATTTTTAGCTCTGTGACACATAATAAAGGCATCCATTTCCAGCTAAATCAGGTCTTCTGTTCAAAGTGTTTTCCCAGAAAATATGGTGTCTTCTAATTAAATAACTCACCGAGCAGCAGGAAGAGAGAGTGTAGAAATTAGAGCAGCATTTCAGCTTACGTAGCACCCTTCCTGACAAGCAGCCCGTAGTACTAATAGTTGACGGGCTTCAGAAAGTCAAGTTGTGTTCTCTTCATGCTTATGTGCTAAGAAAGAAAGAAAAATCGAGAGGGAGCAAGGGCGCAAAGCCCTGCTAGGTCCTCGTTCTCCCAGCAACATCTCGACGTGGCTCTCAAGATTCATCAGTCTACCCCAGGAAGACACTTGCAAGGTGGACAGAAATTACAAATGGCGATTCTACCTCCCATAACTCCCTTCTCTGGAGGGAGTAGACAACAAAACAGCCCACTAGCCACGGACAGAGCCTGGGAGCCTGAGAGCCGGCAAGTCCTAGCCACCAGCGTCTCTCTTGGGTTATAGCCAGGAGCTCCCAACTGGCTCCCCGCCGGGGCCCTGGTCTCTCCATTATGTAGCCTCCAGCTGTTGCCAGGGCACTCCAGCTGGGATGCAGGACTGGCACATTGATCCCCACCCTAAAAGCCACCACTGGCCCCCCTCAGGCTTGGAGCAAACACCCAAGTTCCTGCCCCAGTCTCCCAGGACCAGTGATAGGAGTGCTCCCCAATAGCCCCTTCCCTTCTCCATCATCTCTTGCAGCTCACCCCTCATCTCCCCACTCTGGCCCCACCAGCATCTGTGCTGCTCCTGGAACCTGCCAAGCACATTCCCACCTCAGGGCCTTTGCCCTTGCACGGCTATCTGCTGGAATGCTCTTCCCCAGAGAGCAAGCCACACAGGACTGGCTCCTCTGCCTCCTTCAGGTCTCTGCTCAAATATCGCTTCCCCCGAGATGTCTCTCTGAAGCCCTCCCCACCGCAGTCTATCCTCATGCCCATCACCTGTCTTCGCAGCACTAAGCACAACTTGGCCTCATATCACCCATCATTTTGTGGCTCCTGTATTGTCTGTCTCTGTGGCTGTGTTCACTGCCGCCTCTGCAATGCCTCCCATGGTGCCTGGCACATAGGAGGCATGCCACAGACACTCCTCATTGTTTACTGCAGCAACCCTAGGAGAGGAGAAGATGAGGAAGGAGCCAGGAGGAGACATCCCTGGAGTGTCCATCTTCCAGACAGTACTGCTGCCAAGCTGGTGTCAGGAAAGGCAGGACAGCTCCAGGTCTCGGGTCTGGGTCGACACTGGTCAACCTTTCACCATCCTAGGCCTCCCTCAGCTCAGTCTGCTGTTGGTTACAGTGTACTGTGCTTATGAAGACAGATGGTGGCCCAGGGCTGGCTAACGTTTGCAAATGACAGATCTGGAACATTCCAAGGAGACCATCTATTTATAAATATTTAAGAAATAGGGCATTTCCAGTGTAACATATGCCCATAGGGGTTGCCTTGAAGTGTGGGTGTTTTCACTTATTTTTATTTCTTCCTTTTTTAATTTTTTTTCTTAAAGCCAGCAATCCTACCCTAAAGCCACACAAGTAGCCTTTGAAGAAGGAGTGAGTCAGTCAGCACGCCCAGTGAGAACAGGTTCCTCAGAGCACAGAGATCAGCTGCCATGGAGCTCCCTGTGGGTCAGCCCAGCACAGTTCCCGCCCCGGGCCACCGGAACTGGGACTCTTGCTCCCAATTCCTAGTGCTCACATGACCCAGTTACCCTTATGGACTGAAGAGTCCTTCAGTGGAATGTCCTTTCCTGCCATGGGTCATACTTATTTACAGGGAACCAACACCAGAACCAAGAACAGTTCTCTCCTGGATGGAGGGATGGAGGAGCCACACTGGACGTGGAGGGCAGAGTCAACCCCAGGCGGAAAGCAGAGCTGTAGACAAAAGCCAAAGGAAACCAGAGGCAATGGTGCAACCAGTCAGCAGGCACCCATCAATGTGGGGGTGGGGTGGGGTGGGGACAGGAGGGAGAAGAAAGGAAGAAACCTCGAGATGGAGGAGCAGAGACAGAAGGAAAAGACATATGGATGTAAGGAGGACCGCACAGGCTCCAGACAAGAAGAATTTAAGTTCTAATTCAACTTGCAGATAAGACCCATGGAGAAAGCCTTCCAACACCAAAACTTGCCTGGATATGGGTCCTACAGAAGGTAGATGTGTGTTTGTGAGCAGGCCAAAGGGGCAGAAAAGCCAATTAAGAAGGGAGTGTCTCAGGGCTCAGCAGATAGCTTATCAAACTTACTTGAAGAATTTCAAGCAATAAAAAACTCCAAGTGCCACCCTGAATGCTCCTTTTTTAAACTTGAAGACTTATCAAACTTTCTGTCAACACATGGGAGCCTGAAGTGATTAAAGCAAAAGGGAGCACTCCCTCTATTGTGTCTGCTTTTAATACTCAAGAGAATTTGTCTTCTATACACACACACACACACACACACACACACAGAGGATGTGCTGACGTGAATGGCAAGGGGATTTGAGGACAGAGGACAGGGGTGGGAGAAGAAAGGAAGAAACCTCGAGATGGAGGAGCAGAGAGAGAAGGAAAAGACATGGATGTGAGGAGGACCGCACAGGCTCCAGACAAGAAGAATTCAAGTTCTAATTCAACTTGCAGATAAGACCAGTGGAGAGAGCCTTCCAACACCAAAACTCGCCTGGATATGGGTCTGAGTCTAAGAGGTAAAGTGAAGAAGAGGAAGAAGCACGGTTTCCTCCTCATCCCCTGTCTGGAGTCAAGAGGGCGGGCAATGGACTGCTCCCCCAAGCACTTGCAAGGGACAGACCTGGGGAAGCTGCCCGGCCCTCTCTCTTTCCCACTCAAGAGCCAGATCAGACAGTGGAAAGTGAAGCGCCGCCTTTATCAAGTAACAAAGGAGCCTGCAGAGTGCCCCCAAGGCTTAATAAAGTCTAAGTAACTAGACAAAGAAAAAGTCTAGAGAAAAGAAAAACCTTCACACCTGGGTATGCTCTTTATTATAGACTCCAGCTTAGCCATAACCTGCCAAGCTCTGGCTTTCCGTCAGAAACAAGCCCAACAGGGTGAACTGGTCAATGAAGGCAACACAGATGTCTTTTCAAGCATCGGGCCGCAGGGAAAGAACTTGTCTGGCCCACACTCATTGTTTCTGCAGTGCATTTGATTATCCATTTTACGAATGTATCTGAAGCTTGTTCACCTTTTGACAAGTGAATCCTCAGCTTCGTTGCTAAGTCAGGCTGTACACTCATTCACCAACATTTACAGAGCACTTGCTGCATGCTAGTTCAAAGCACTTTACTTGGATTCACTCATTAAATACAAACCAAAGCTTTCAAAATAACTTCTGTAATTATAAATTATCTGTATCTAATTTTCTTCCTTCTCTATGCGTTTTCTCAAATATAGAAATGTGGATAAAAAGAATAGCCAGGCTCAATTGAGTTGGTCTCTGCGAAGACTGCAAAAATGTCTCCAGTCATCACTCCTGGTATCCCCACCCCTCTGCAAGACCTTGTAGGCCCTCCCAGACAGAGAAGGAGTCTGGGCTTCCTTGGTGGGCCAGTGGTTAAGAATCCGCCTGTCAATGCAGGCGACGTGGGTTCAATCCTTGGTCTGGAAGATCTCACATGCTGTGGAGCAAGTAAGCCTAGGAGCCACAACTGAGCCTGTGCTCTGGAGTCCAAGAGCTGCAACTAACTGAGCCCGCATGCCACAATTACTAAAGCGCTTGTGCCATAAAGCCTGTGCAGCACAACAGAAGTACCCACTGCAACTGGAGAATAGCCCCCACTTGATAAAACTACAGAAAGCCCACAGGCAGCAACAGAGATCCAGCACAGCCACAGATAAATAAATCTTAACAAAAGAGAGGACTCGCTTTGACCAATACACTGCAGCGAAAGTGGCATCCTATCACTTCTAAGCCTGAGTCTAACAGGCCTTCTTGTCATATGCCTTGACCAGTACGTGAGCAAGCCTGGGCAAACGTGCTAAGGGATGGGTGGACACTTCCAGGAGAAACACCACGGATGAGGCCACTCGAGGTTGGTCAGTCCCCAGCCAACCTGCCAGGTCACCATGGCCACACGACAGAGCCCAGCCAAGAGGGGCTGAGCCAGGCCCGGGTGAGAACCACCCAGCTCAAGTGCAGACTAGCATTCATGCTTGTTGTGTTTCACCACTAAGTTGTGGGGTAGTTTGTTCCCCGGCAGAGGTGTACCATGCAGAGCATGGACTCAGTTCTTTTGTCAGCTGACTCTCCGAGAGGGAGTTAGGACTTGCTGTGGGTTTGAAATGGATGGGACCACTAGCTTCCTTTCTCTTTTCTCTCATCTCCAGGTCTGCACACGTGCATATCCCAAGGAACAAAGGCACTCAAGGGGCGGACTGCTCCAGATCACACATCTAGGGACTCACCAGCATTTGTTCATTGGTAGGTTTTATGGAAAACAGCTGCTTTTCCTTCATGTCCACTTACAGCTTTCACTGCCATTCTGAAAACAGTTACCTTAATGGGAACTGTAACAACCGGTGTTCTAACAACACACAGGAGTTGAGCAACCTCCCAAACAGTTCCTTTGTTCCTATGGTGGGCTATATTGAATTATCTGAAAAGGCAAAACTCAAGATCAAGAACCTCATATTCTCGCCCCAGTAAAACAACAGAGGTTCACCCACAGAAATCCCTTCCTCAAATAGCAGTCGATGGCTTGCAGAAACTGGAGCTAAATGAACAGGCTAGAAACTGGTTAATGATTCATTTCAAACCCAATCAATAAAAAACCAAAATACCTAGCAATGCCACTCACTGCTTCAACCCCCCACCCCACAAAAGAGCTCCTACACAAGCATTTTGAAGCATTCCTGGAAGTTCATGTTTTACTTAATTCATCTGCTTCTAATAGCTAGTTTTCCTTTCCAGTCTAAGGATCCTTCTCAGAGTTCAAACAACGTTTCTAATTTCCCGTTTCTCTGGAGCAGGGTTCAGATGGTGAGAAGGTACTATTATAATACTCTCTTTATGATCAAATTTCTGCTGATCAACACTTTGTAAAAGATCCAGGTATAATTTTACCAGCAGATGCCACAAAAATTATTTATCATACATGTGACCAAAATCCCACCTTTTTTGTAGAGCCTTTAAAAAGCTATTTGAATGTATACAGTGATGTATGTCGTCTTTCTCAATAAAACTGGGAAAAAAGGGGTTATTCCAAAGTCATCTAAGATCTAATCAATCAGTCAGTTCAGTTGCTCAGTTGTGTCCAACTCTTTGCAACCCTATGAACCACAGCACACCAGACCCCCCTGTCCATCACCAATTCCTAGAGTTTACCCAAACTCATGTCCATTGAATTGATGATGCCATCCAACCATCTCATCCTCTGTACGTCCCTATCTCCTCCAGCCCTCAATCTTTCCCAGCATTAGGGTCTTTTTCAGTGAGTCAGCTCTTCGCATCAGGTGGCCAAAGTATTGGAGTTTCAGCTTCAGCATCAGTCCTTCCAATGATTACCCAGGACTGATTTCCTTTAGGATGGACTGGTTGGATCTCCTTGCAGTCCAAGGGACTCTCAAGAGTCTCTCCAACACCACAGTTCAAAAGCATCAATTCTTCAGCGTTCAGCTTTCTTTATAGTCCAACTCTCACATCCATATATGACTACTGGAAAAACCATAGCTTTGACTAGATGGACCTTTGTTGACAAACTAATGTCTCTGCTTTTTAATATGCTGTCTAGGTTGGTCATAACTTTCCTTCCAAGGAGTAAGCATCTTTTAATTTCATGGCTGCAATCACCATCTGCAGTGATTTTGGAGCCCCCCAAAATAAAGTCAGCCACT
This sequence comes from Ovis aries, assembly GCF_016772045.2. Lineage (NCBI taxonomy): Eukaryota > Metazoa > Chordata > Mammalia > Artiodactyla > Bovidae > Ovis > Ovis aries. The sequence continues at coordinate 15,757,653 of NC_056080.1, read as the reverse complement.
GTTTCCATTGTTTCTCCATCTATTTGCCATGAAGAGATGGGACCAGATGCCATGATCTTCGTTTTCTGAATGTTGAACTTTAAGATCTAATAAGTATTTCCAAAATGAGTTACTACACATGTCAGAACACACTCAACCAACCAGGACTGCTTTACAGAGTTCAAGGAGGATGTCACGGCCCTTCCTGCCCCATGAGTCAGCTCCACAGTTGGTATGTGGCTCCCTACCCCATCCACAACTATTTTGGATTCACAAGGATAGGAAGGACAATGGACGCAACCATCAGAGTCAACCATTATTCAGGCAACAATCATCAGAGAGCACTAAGACTAGGTGGAGAGAATTTAAAGAGAAATGGGATATTTACAAAGAATCAAAGTATCTTCCTACAAAATGTACTTGTTCATTACAAAGGGGAAATCAGTGACTACACAGCAACCACCGTAACCAAGTGATCAGACCTGACATCACCAGTAAAGGGCAAATGGATGTCTCTGCCTGCTGATATGGCTCCCTGAGAAGGACAAGTCACCTATCTCATTTATACAGCATTCTAGCCAAAGATGCACATTTCTCAACTGAAACACAAGGAAACATCAGAGAGTCATAAATTAAGGGATATTCTATAAAATAACTGGGTAGCAGTCTTGAAAAATGTCAAGGTCATCCAAAACAAAGGAAGACATAGACTGCTCTGGATTAAAAGAAATGACATAACAGGACAATTAATATGTAATATGGGATTCAGAACTAGCTTATAAACTGAGAGAGAAGTGTTATGGCGGACATTATTGGGACATTTTGGAATATGGACTCTGGATTAGACAAAAGTATTATATTTCCTAAATTTGATGACTGTAGTTATGGAAGGGCATATTTCTGTTCTTAGGAAATACAAGGGGAAAGGGATTTTGATGTCAACAGTTTACTTGCAAATGCTTCAGGAAAAAATTTACATATACACATAAATATGTGCATGAGTGCAAACCGGCTATATGTAAAAAGAGAGAGAAAGAGCGAAGAGATTGAACAAATGTGGCAGTGAATCCAGATAAAAGTACCCAGGACTTTTTCATACCGTTCATGTAACTTTCCTATTGGTTTCCTAGAAACAGAAAGTAAAACAAACAGCATCATAAATGAGGAGGTTTGCCGCTGGTAGGCATGGCCAGGCTGGACCCTCAGAGCAGTCAACTGGGGGGCAGGCCCCTTTCCAGCCACCTCCCACAGTGCCTTCCCCCCAAAAGACCCCCTCTCAGCATCTTCTGAGATGGAGCCTTTGTGACCACAGACCCCTGGCACTCTGGGATGATGTGCGTCTTGAAAGTCAGGAAATTGAAATGACTCCAGGCCACAGTTCAATTCTTTTTGAACATTTGCTTCCTGTGGCTTTTCCATGCTGGCACCGGAAAGAGAGACTCTGCTTTTATGGAGGCGCAGGGGCGCCCCTGGAATGTCGGCTGCTGCTCTATCTCGACCGTCTTCTCCATTTTGCGGAAAGACCTGCTTTCGGCAGCTCCCCTGGAGATGCTGTCCCCATTACTGGCTCTGCTCAGTCTCCTCATCTGCTCAGTGAGGATAAGCAACGCTGCTGTGGGGGCTCTGACTCTCCAGGGTGCGGTTGTCCCTGCAAGGACAATCCTTCAAAGGACAGTCACCGTGAGAATTTTCCCTAGATCAGGATCTTCCCTGTCCATTCTTTTCCTAACAAGCCTCAGATCCAGTAAGCCCAGAGATGACCCCTGGCCTCTAGAGTCATATGCCAGTGCAAACCTGACTTCTAGGTGCGACCAGGCAGGCACCAGGGAAAAAGTCCATCATAACTGCACCAACGCGCCACAGCACCTCCCCAAGCACAGCTACTGGAACTTCCATTGCTGGTTCATCACATACCTTTGAAAGGAATTATTCTAGGAGAGGAAAGAGAGATTTGGGGAGAGTGTCATGAGACAGCTCCTCACAGGCTGGCAGCCACTGTCAGAAGGTAGCCTTCTAGGCCTGTCAACCACCACTTCACAAAGAAAGGCTCCCCCTACTCCAGGTAAGGCCATAGCCGGGCCTGAGCAGAGTCCAGTCCGGGTTTCCCAGACAGCAGAACCAGGAGCTTCAGAAGAGCTCACCCAGGCTGGGACAGGCGAGCTCCTGAAACACTGATTACAGACGGCCAGGCCTGGCCCCAGGCTGCTTCTCAGAGGCTTCCAGCTACTACTTGAGCAGATGTGTGTGAGCTGTCCCAGGGGGAATGGTAGGCCTGGCACAGAGCCCTATCCCAGCCCCCAAATAAGTTCCCTCAGAGGCTATGGCACCCAGCAGGCCACACCATCCTCCAACAGCCAAAACTTTCCCAAGTCAGCTCCCTGGGGCCCACATATCTGGCAGCACAGCCTGGTAGCTGGAGGGGTCCCTGCACTTCTCTGAGGCCAAAACCACACACTAACCTGACAGCTTGCTCCAGGCGACTTGGGGGCTGGACAAAGCGAAGATTTGGAAGAAAGACCTTTAAATGCCACGGAGAACAGTGGACTCCATCTTCCGAGTGGCCCAGGACTGGAGGTGGCTACGGCCCAGGACCTGTCGATCTCTGTCCTCCAAGCCAGGGCCTCCATCCATGGCCCCCAGGAATACAGACAAAGGTGTCCTGACTGGACAGAACCCAATTACCAAGCGTGTGGGCAGCTTCCTCTGCCAAACAAACCAAAACACAGTTATGAGGCGACTGTCCAGAGAATTGGAGCCAGACCCTGATTTGCCAAGGTCACTCAGCGAAATGCAGGCCATTTCTTCATTTTCTATTTTGCTTCAGCTATGGTGACCTGGCCTTCAGCTTGACATTTAAAATGAAGCAGTAGCAAATAAAAATACATTTGGTTTTGCAAAATGAATCAATGAAGAAAACTCAGTCAGCACAAGTACCCGCTCTTCCCAAAGAAGCACTTTTAGAAGCCTAAGGTGTCAGACAATAAATATCCGTGTGCCAAGGGATGGGGACAGTGAGTAGAGGACTAAGGTAGAATGTACTAGAGGTTTCTGCAGCGGCAAAACCAGAGAAGAGGGAGAAGCCAGTTCAATCCTGCAAGGTCTCACGGGTCATATGTGACCGGGAGAGGAACCTTGAGGTGGCCCTGTGCAACCTCAGCCACGCTGCCCCTCCCACAAAGCTTTCCAAGGCCAAGCATGCCTATTTCCACCTTGGAGGTGGGTTGGCGGAGCACACAGCACTCCACACTCCCTAGGAAGGGCCAAACTGGGCCTCCACACAGGATGTAACTGACTAGAGAACTCTGTGGCTTTTTAAAAATCCCAAGAGCAAGACTCCCTAGACTATACTGTGCACATGGACCGCCCAGCCCAGGCTCTTGCTGAAATGGAGATTCTGACTCATAGTGTCTGGGGTGGGCTGAAAGCACCCATTTCTCATCATCTCCCAGGTGATACAATGCTGCTGGCTCCACAGACCCCACTTGGAGAAGGGGTCAGGGAGGCACTTGTTCCTTCCAGTGGTCTCTTGCCCATCTTTCAATCCAACTGTCAATTATAAAAGTGGGGTCCTTACTGAGGGTGTCATCTGGGATGGATGCAAATGTGTTTCTGCTTTCCAGTCATTCTTGGGAAAACTTCTGTACAAATTGCTAATTTCCTTCCATCCACCCTCTCCCTCTTTTCCCCTATGACTCCTCTCAACACCGCCTTAAACTTGATGCCCTGCAGCCAGCCCAGCTGGAGGGCCAGGACTCTAGAAGCAATTCCTAAAAGGGGTAAAACAGTGTGGGTCCCACAGTTCTCCTTTCTGTCTAAACAGAATGTGAGCAATCCAGGCTGTGCTCTGAGCCAGCCCCGAATCCCCATAGAGCTGGCTGTCTTGGCAGTCAGCAGAACTATCACAGTCTGTCCTTTCATTATCGGCTCTCAGATCTTCATCATTTGGAGACATTCCTCTTTTCCATGTTTGGGGAGGGGGCAGACAAAAAAATGAAAACATACCTTTCTCACAAAAAGCCCACAGATATCAGAATTTACAGCAATGGCATTTTATTGGTCATCTGGCTTGCTCCTTCGGGGACTCTTGCAAAATTGTTCCCTAGGGCAGATTCAACGGGTGCAGCCAAGTTTTAAATGTCTACAAAGATGAGATTTCCCATAAATTCACAAATGTCAAACGGAACTAACTCTCTGATGTGTGTATCATATGCAAAGAATTAAGAATGATCAGGAAAGACATCCTGGAAACAGAAATGTAAGTCTTGACATTGGCTCGTTAAATTATTCAAAGCTCCAGAACCCAAAATGGGGTGGCGGGGGTGGGAGGAATCTAATCTCAGGAATTGAGACACTAAGAGGCAAGGAACTTGCCAAATCAACATTCAAAGGCTGAACAGTCCTGCAGGCTTATTTTAAAGGAAGCAGGGATGAGAGAGATGCCACAGTGACAAGCTCCCCTCTCCCAAAGGGCAGTCCCCCAGGAGGGTGGTCCCAGCGGGTCATCCATAACAACAAAGACAGAGGACTCAGAGCAAAAGCAAGAGGTCAGAGCTCTTTTAAGCTAGTCGCCACCCAGCCTCTTCCCGGCACTTCCCATATCTTGTGTTTGAAACATTTCAAAGTGAAACCCAGATACATACAGGAATGTCTGGGGACAGCGTGCTCATGCAAGCACTCCTGGGGTCCAAGTCCAGCTGGCCTGGGAGGTCCTGGGAGGAAGGGAGGGAGGTGCGGCCCTGCCTGCTTCCCAAAAGCCTGCTCCTTCATGCGGGAAAGTCAAAGGAGCAGCAGGGCCACAGAAAGACATTTCGAAATTGCTCCTTTTCATTCTTTTTCTCTTTGACCATAAAAGCTTCCCCCAGGGAAGGAAGCAGGCTTCCTTGGTAGCTCAGGTGGTAAAGAATCTGCCTGGAATGCAGGAGACCCTGGTTCGATCCCTGGGTTGGGAAAATCCCCTGGAGAAGGGAATGACTACCCATTTCAGTATTCTGACCTGGAGAATTTCCTGTATAATCCATGAGGTCTCAAAGAGTTGAACACAACTAAGAAACTTTCACTCGACTAGCTAAAGAAGTGCAGTCCCTACCTGGTTCTCCTCTCTGAGGCGTGGAGAAGCCAGGGGAAGCCTAGAGCTGTCTTCATTCCTTTAACCCAGAGCATTTCGAAGGGCAATTATGTTGATGAGCCTCACGGCTTTCACAATGCCCCATGCCTTCTCCAGCCAGCCTCTGAGAACAGCTGGATTCTCCAGGAAGCAAGCTGCAGCCGGATAACAGCCATGCCCACAATAACAAAAAGCACTGCACTCATCACCCAGCAAGTGCTGACCCACGGTACAATGCTTACTGTGTTAGCCACCTCTCATATAATCATCACCACCACAGTCTCCCCAAACCAAGCAGTGGAAAAATAAAGTTACTGGGGCAAAAGCCATACAGCTGTGAAATGGAGACATCAAGTTTGGAACCGAGGTCTCAGCGGGCCCAGAAGTGGGTGCTCTGCACCAGAGGCCTCAGAGTGGAGAGCAAACAGCCATTTTTCAGCAGATGAAAAGATTTTGGAAAGGTCAAAGGTTCGCAGAGGCCAGTCTGACAGGAGTTACTGCTACAATAGGCCTCAGGGGCTCCTGTCAGGTGTTTTCAGAGTGCAAGTGAACTCCAGGAGACCGCCAAGCCAGCTGTGAGCTGACCTTGGATCATGGCTGCTCAGGCACCCCTTGAGTAGACGAGAGTTTGGAATGCTCCGGACTCCAGCATCTTCTGCTGTGGTGATGGATTGTACTGTTGTTCCCACCCTTAGCCCTGCAGGGGGTTGACACATCATCAGCTGTGTGCTCTGTTGAACTCAGAGTTGGCTTGGCCACATGACTTGCTTTTGCCAGGTAAGTATAAGCAGAAATGTGTTACTTCTGAACATAAGCACTGAAAGCAAGCGCACGATAGTCCCTTTCCCTCTCCTCATCTAGCACTTGGATCAGCAGTGTTCTAAACTGATAATGATCCCATCAGCCTCCGTCTGACTGTGAAGGTGATGGAGGACAGAACTGCAGCTGACTCCTGACGGACATTTTTCATGAGCAGGAAATCAACTTTTACTGTTGTAAGCCACTGAGATTTGGGGGTCACTTGTTACCAGGCCTATCCTGACTGATACAATCAGCCACCTTCAGAAGATTCTGATTGCATTTATGCTTTAGAGTGGATGACATACACCAGAGCATTCACTTCTCTATGAACCTCTTCCCAGGAGGAAGGGATGGTGACATCTAATATTACTTCCCCTCCCTAACACCTTAAATCCTTTCTGAGATGAAAAAGGGCTTAATCGAAATTAAAATAAATGGATTTTCTCTCTTATATTATAAATAAGCTGCATTTGAAATTAGATACCTATATGCCCCACTTCTCTCTCCCTGGTCCTCTGATTTTCCACCAAAAAAAAAAGGGAAGGCTCATTTCCAGCACTGACAATCTCAAACCCAGAGATTCTGATCTCAATGGTCTAGAGGTAGGGTATCAGCATTTTAGTATATGTGTTGCTGAAGTGAGCACCTGGGCATCAGCATTTTCAACTATACCCTGGTTTCTCTAATGTGCATCCTGGATTGGAATTTAATCCCACTCCCTTTTCGTATCCCAAAGGCTCAGAGGGATGGAGGGCAAATAGTTAATGGCAGAGTTCAAGACCTTTTGTCCATGATCTTCTCATTAGACTATGTTGTTTCTCAATGATTATGCATGTTTTTCTAAAAGAGCCACTTATTGCCATGAGTTTAATAAACGGAAAGATGACAATACCAATGGCTAGTACTTTTGTTGGCCTGTCTGAATGTTCAAGGGCACCTCTGTGCATTTCATTCATCAGTCAGGGATTGCTGTCTTCTACTAGAAAGATATAGAAAATGCATTTGCTCTTTAAGACTTCAGTAAAACAACTATGTGTATCCTTGGTATTTAAGTGTATTTGTAATTATCACACTCTTATCCTGCAGAGTTGCAGAGAAGGCAATGGCACCCCACTCCAGTACTCTTGCCTGGAAAATCTCATGGATGGAGGAGCCTGGTAGGCTGCAGTCCACGGGGTCACTAAGAGTCGGGACACAACTGAGCAACTTCACTTTCACGTTTCACTTTCATGCATTGGAGAAGGAAATGGCAACCCACTCCAGTGTTCTTGCCTGGAGAATCCCAGGGACGGGGGAGCCTGGTGGGCTGCCATCTATGGGGTTGCACAGAGTCAGACACGACTGAAGCAACTTAGCAGCAGCAGCAGCATCCTGCAGAGTTGTGGTGAGGATTAAATGAGCAAAATAAATGGACGATTTTCAGAACAGCATCTGGCAGGTGTGATTGCTCAGTTGACGTTAGGTATTAGAATTATCCAAACCATGCTGACTTTTCCAGAATTTAAAAAGATCCTAAAGCGTTTTCCAGACTTTTAACAGGTTACAGATGAAAGAGGTTCCACCTTTGAACTAGAGCATACATGAAACATTTTAATGATAAACAGGAATTTGTAAAATATTACTAAGTAGGACTCCAAACATCCTTCTTTGTAGATTATCTGACAAAGCTTATCATTGCGTAACAGGCTTATAATGGAGATACATATTCTTTGGCCTATAACAGAGATGCTATATGAGAATCACTGATTTTCAATTAATTCACGACACAATGGAATACTCCCGATGTTGAAATGACACTGAACACTAACTCCTCTTCAGTGATTTAGAAGGTACTTTTAGATCTTTCAGTAAGCAAGGGTCAACAACAAATGAGGTGTGGATGTCCCCATGTAGGCACTGTCCTAGGTGACAAACAGGGCCAGCTTTCACTTTATCATGCACAGATCAGGTAGGTACTAAAAACTGACTATGTTTGACAAAAAAAATCTACACACACTGACGAAAAATCTCATTTCTGCATCTCCAAGTTTGTGGTATTTGTTTTAACTCTGCAAGAGCCCTTAATTCCTAGGATGGCTTGAGGTGACCTGATTTATGGTTCAACTCCTGGATGCTGGAGGAGGCACCTTTAAGAGTCAGCCGTTACCCCCACCACCCGATTCCACCTATGAGAAGCTGCCAGTCAGTCCAACATGCTCATCCAGAGAACTCTGTCGCTGCTAAACCACCCGGATGTGAAGAAACCAAGGGAAATAACGACAAAGGAAGCAGCTCTATAAGTGCAGCTGACTCCAAAGAAATCCCTGAGGGTCCCAACGAGGGTTTCTCAGTCTTGGCACTACTGACATTCGGAGCCAGATCATGCTTTGTGGTGGGGCTGCCCTGCACGCTGTCGGATGGCCACCTACTAGAAGGCTGCACCACTCCCCTTGGAGTTGTGGCAACCACAGTGTCTCCAGACCCAGCCAGATATCCCCTGGGGGTGCAGCTGGCCCCAGTGGAGACTCACTGGTCTGAACCTTTCAGTTTCAGCTTAGGCGGTACAAAAACATCATGTGGTAGCTGGTAGAAAAGGTATAGCCCTGAGGCCCACTCCCAAGATATTTTTATTCAGGAGGCCTGGGGTGGAGCCCAAGAAGCTGTGTAAATTTCTAACAAGCTCCCTAGGAATTCTGACGTGGGTGGTCTGAAGTCCACACTCTGAAAAACACCGATCTTGCAGCCTGGGTGCACGCCCAGGTCAAAAATCAAGGCTACATAAAGTATGAATCTGAAACCAAAGCAGGACCAGTTAAACAAATAAGCCGTGCAGTATAAAAGTTGCCTGATTGTGCAGAGCTACATGTGGGAGAAACCAGGTGCTGAGATGAAAGAAGCCGTAGACTAGAAAAGAACCCATTGGAAATCTACCATGGGAAATTAAGAATGAGCTGAGCTCATGCTGGAACTTTCTCTCCTGGGAAGCACTGAATGCAGGTGAATAATACATCTACCAAGGTTCTATGTTCATCTTTCTTTTTCGTAATAAAGGAAGGAGCTGATCATGTGCAGAATTCTGCTCTAGCTCATAATATTCTGACATCTGATTTTAGGTTTCAACTGGTTCCGAGAAATTGCAAACAGGCAACCAAGATTTTCAGGACTTGGACAACAGTGTTGGAGTACCCTAGTGAGGTACAAGACAGTTGAGGAGCTGAGGCCATACGGTTTGGGGGCGGAGGTACAGAACCTTCCGTGGTGACATTTTAGCTAGAGACGTCATTTCCTGCATCCAGCCACGGTCTCTGTTGAACTCATCTGAGAGCACTTCTATTCAACACGAGAAAGATCCAATTACAAAATAAAACCACCATAAAGCTGCCATTAATAGGTATCTTACTTCAGGTTTAGACACAAGCTCTGCAGCCAGGAGGCCTATGCAAGTACAGTCGCTCTGCTTTCACACTTGTCTTGAAAACAAATATGTTCCAACATGACATATGTATTAGGGAAAGATTTGAACATCACGCAAATGTTACATTTGCTTATATGCAACTTTGTCTGTAAGAAACAGTACAGGAGTACAAGAAAATGTGCCCAGCTGAATGGAGCCATATTTACAAAGTGCACACACCTGAAACATCTCCTAGCTCCTTCATTTCACCTTAGGAGCCCTGACCATCCACCCTTGGGGTTACAATTGTCCATCCAGTTCCCGATAATCCTCCAACTACCCCTTCACAATAACTCATGGATTGCAATCCGTCTGATGCCCACTTCTGCAGCCACCTGCAGGGCTTTTTCTGGGTAGAGTGCCACTGTGATTGGACCTATGCATTTCTTCACCATATAGCATGTGCAAAAGTGTGCTACCATTTTTATTAGGCTCCCATCTTATTTTTTATGTGCTACTAAGTTTTTGAGTGGTGTGCCCTTGATCTCATTTGTCCTATAAGCCCTGTTGTTTTTATTGCATAATTGTGCACAGCACGGTGCTTTTCTAGGAACTCCTGTCACATTACAGTAGAGAATTTGAGCGGCAAGGCAATGCTGGTAGGAGAACGAGGAAGGGAAACGGTACGGCAAGGCAGCCTGTAAGTGCAGTCATGCACGTTGCTACTGTGGGAGACTGGAGTTGAATACCACTGGGAAACTCTGGGCAACAGCGCAAATGCGGCTCAGATTTTATGCCACCTCAGAGGTGAGGGAGCTGGGGTATTTATACACCAACTCCTCGCCAGTCCCACTTGAGGGCCACTCCTGGGGGTGTTCATTCCAGCCTGTTGAGCCCTCAGGAAGGCAAGAAGATGCACTTACTGACAGACGGAAATCCCCCTTGGAGCACACTGAAGCGGTGAGACCCAAGGGATGTGAGTCATCTCCCAAGGGGCCATAAAGGCAAAAGCAGGGAAAACACTGCAGAAGAAAAGAAGACAAGAAAGAGCATGGAGCTGCACACTGCAAAGCCTCGAACTCCAGGCCAGCATCTCTCCAGCATGCCTGTTCCCAGGAACATGTTAATGTCTGGATTCCCGGGTCTCACTCCCCATCTGTTGAATAGGGCTCTTGAGAAGAAAAGTCCAGGGAGCTTCTTTATGGCCCAACACACGCCCTCCCCACCACCACCCTCCCTCCCCACCACCACCCTCTGAAGATGACTGTCTCATCGACAAGCCGGGGAAACAAGCCACCAGTTTGTCCAGATTCCAACTGGCCCTCAGATTCCATACTGAGCCCCAGGGACAGAAGAGGGACAAGAAATCACTGTGGCAGAAGCCTGAGGGGATGCTCAGCCCCCCGCCCCTCTGTCACTACACCCACTCTCAGACGACAACGAGGTGGCAGGCCAGCTGTGGTCCTTCGTCTCTCTCCTTAATCTTCCAGAGCAGTGAGAGGCTTCTGGAGAGCAAGGGGCCAGGCACGCAGGCCTGCCGTCCAAGGTTACATCCTGCCCACCCACAAGCAAGGTCACATAAGGCCCCAGAATAGCTTCTCTCATCCTTGAGATAACTCGGCTTCAGGAAATTGCTGTACATTTAATCTCCTAGAGCTTAAGGCCAAGGGACTTGCACCTCACTACTGAGCTCAGGCACAGAGCTGGAATTCTACAGACAACCAGCCCATCCACCACCGGGGTCAAGCTCTGGTGCATCAGCTTCAATTCCTTATTTTTCCTTAACCCAAAAGACGGCTCATTTCCAAGTCTGGTCAAGCGAACAAACTCCTCATCTATGAAACAGAATGAAATAACTGGACGGAAAATGTTGCTCTCGAGTTGATAAGTAAAATAAATCTAGGCCATCAGTTAAATTGGCCATCGAAGCCTTATGGCTGCATCCAAAAAGTCCAAAAATAAAATGTCAGAGTAATGAGGTTGGAGTTTATTTTTACATGCAACAGTGTATGAGTCAGAAGGACAGAATCGTCCCTCATGGTGAAGGGGAGATGGAGGGATCAGCCATTCAGGCTCCTTTGGGAAAATCTAAACAGCTTCACCACTCAGTTTATAATCTCACTACTTAAGTACCACCTCGGCTGCTGCTACAGAAAGAGTGTTAACCTTGGCCATGTGTTCGTACTAGGCGTCTTGGAAAGCACTGCTCATTATTGGCAGTTCGTCACATGGAGCCCATCTCCAAGTGACATCTTCTGAACAAATACGCCAACAGGCAAGCAGGAGATGGGAATGCTGTCGACCTGTAAACCTGCCATGAGGAATGAGACTGGAGGCTGCGTAAAAGCCCACATCTAGTACTCCGGGGAAACTATGGTGGGGTTGGCCCTCCACTGGAAAGGCACAACAACCTGGGAAGTTCTAGAAAGGCACCCAGAATTCTGAGGGCAGCTCTTATTGTCCATCTGCTGGCTCTCATTTCCAGAGTCCTCATCTAAAAAAGGAAGCAGTTCCTATGATGTGAGAAAATCACAGGGAAGGTATTTAAAAAGAGAAAAAATAACAGTTGTCACTTGTAGTCAGGAGTAATGTCACCAAGGGTGAACAGCTTCCAGAGACAAACTCTGAGACAGACCCTGGGGGATGGGGTGTACATTTTGGGGACAAGAGCTTTTATGATGCTTGTTTCAGATACAAAGGTGCTGCTGGGCACATGCTGGTAAAAGGTTACCATGCTCGACTGTACTGGGCTGCACGACCACAGACACTGAGACCGTTTACTGCAGCTATTATTATTTAAGTATCATGGCACGATTGCTTTAAAATAACATTCCTTTATTACAAGCAGGTTTTGATTTAAAGAAAGCAGTTTGTGTTCCAATTAAAATAAATAAATAAATTTTAAAAAAGAAAGAAAGCAGTTTGCATAACTGCATGGCACAGTAGAAAGGCCAAAGGAGACCCAGCATGAGCCCTGGATCACCTACCTGCAAGCTGTGTGACCCTGAGCAAGTTCCTTAACCTCTCTGAGTCCCAGCTTCTTCATGTGCAACATGGAAATGCAAGTTATAAAGCTGGCCCTTCCAACCGCAGATGGTTTGTTTGAAGGCCCAAGTGAAAATCCTATGCAGAGATCTTTTATAAAAGTAGCATGCCACACAGATTCGAGTTAGGTCCGACTACTACCTAAAGTTCAGGAATAAAGCAAGATGCCTCCCAATGACACTATTAACCGGAGAGCAGTGATCCCATTTGAACTCCTCCATTGCCACTAGACTTTCAATGTCAATGCTAAAGAGACCGTGTTGTAGGATAGTTTTCCAGGGAGGATTTCAGGGACAGCCCCGAAGTATAGGTGTGGGGAGTAGCATAACCAACTGGAGGTTACATGAAGTTTCTGGGTTGACTTCTATCTCTAACCCTTATTAGCATATAGTTTCTCTATACCAAGCTTCCACACAAAATACTGACAAAAATAATACCACCTTCATATATACCCCCAAAGAAATGAAAGCTGGTAGGCAAACAAGCTGTATACCTGTGTTTGTGCAGCCCTCACCACAGCAGCCAGCAGGGAGAAAGAGCTCAAAGGGACGTGATCGACAAAGTGTGGCCTCTCCATACAATGGAGTCTTGTTCAGCCATCCAAAGGAATGAAGTAGCAACGCAGGCTACAAGGTACAGGAGCCTTGAAAACTCATGCTCCTGTGAAAGAAGCCAGGCACAGAGGGACAAATGTTGTCTGACTCCAATTCTGGGGAAAGTCAAGAACAGGCAAATCCAGAGCATCATGAAGCAGACTGGTGGCTGCCAGGGTTGGGAGAGGGAGACACGGGGCCCAGCTGCTTAATAGGTCTGGGCTTTCCTCCCAAGGTGAGGGAGTTATTTTGGAGCTAGATAGAGGTGGTTGGCTGCATAGCACAGTGAATGTACTAGATACCACTGAATCGTAAACTTTACAAAATAATCATAAAATAAAAGGCTGACTCTTCTGTTATGTACATTTCACCTCGATGAATACAATACAATTCTAAAAATAATACCCCCACCACTCTCAGGCTGCCTATGAGAATTAAGTGAGATGGTATGTGAAAATGCTTAGCACTAGGCCTCGCACAGAGTCAACACTCAACAAATGCTGACCTTTATCACTCCTGCCTCCACCTTTCAGAGAAAGACAGTGAAATGTTTGGCAAAGCGACACGATGAGAGATCAACTAGACACATAGCCAACGTTGTTTTTGGCTCCTAATAAAAAAGGCCTAATCTAACTTGCACTCTAAAGCTAGATGAACACACCCCTTGCCCTCACCTCATGCACCCCCCAGCTCTCCAGCGGTTTTGTCTGAGTCTTGGGCAAGTGTCAGTATGAACATGACCAGGTACCCTGGGTAAGGCAAGGTGAGAGCACGCCAAGTCTCCACTCAAACTCCCCATCAGCAACAGAAAGAGAAGCGCCTCTTTTTTTCCACTCTGAAAGGGAAAGCCCTTTCTGGCAAGAAGCAGGGAAAATCCCCAGGGGTGGAATTTTCCGGAGATTTAAAGACACACCTGGGATGTCTTGCCATTCTTCATTTTTTCACTTTGATCTTCATTATGGTGCGGTGAGGTGTGGTTTTAGGTATTTGCGTGCTTTTTTCCCCAGCTCAAAGCAAAAATCCAGCACAAGTAAAGACGGGGAAAGGTGTGACAGACAAGTTCACAGGAGCGTACAAGTCACAGTAGAAAAGATGTCATCACATAAAGACCCCAGATGTCAAAACAGCAATAAAGCCCTCTCTTCACTCATTTCAGGGCTGTCAGTGACCTATGAGCTAAGTATTCATTTATTACCCAGGAAACATGGCATCTGAAGATGTCACCATTTACAAATGAAAGCACAGATATTTTTGGTACCAGTTTTGTTTACTGGCTATTTAGGGATTGTTTGTTTTAGCAAAAAGTCTTATAAGACTAGCCAATGGGATTGTAGAAACCCAGACACAGGCTGGAGAAAAGAAAACTATAAAAGATAGGATGGAATCTTAAAAGTAGACACTTCAAAATATACTCCATCTTATAAAATTGCTCATCTAACATGTATGGTGTTTTTCTCAGCTTTAAGAGTGTCCAGAAGAAGATCCATCCCAGATTTATTCCCTAGAAAACAGTGAATGTGAACCCCAACCCCAACCCCACCCAGCAGATTCCAAAAGGCACAGCTACATCTAGTTGACAATCCCACTCCAGTACTCTTGCCTGGAAAATCCCATGGACGGAGGAGCCTCATAGGCTCCAGTCCATGGGGTCACGAAGAGTCGGACACAACTGAGCAACCTCACTTTCACTTTTCACTTTCCTGCATTGGAGAAGGAAATGGCAACCCACTCCAGTGTTCTTGCCTGGAGAATCCCAGGGACGGCAGAGCCTGGTGGGCTGCCGTCTATGGGGTCGCACAGAGTCGGACACGACTGCAGCGACTTAGCACAGCAGCAGCAGCAGCAATTTCCAACTAGGACCTCTGCAGGCAAGCTTGGGAAATGTGCAGTAGCTTTGAGCATTCCAGGCCCTCCAGGACAGGACAGGAAGGCTTGCCGGAAGGAGGGAAAACTAGTGAGGCAGAAACTCTTGTAACTCCCTCCCCCTTTCTCTCAAGGAATTACCAACAGTCACAAGGAGAGAAGAGGGAAGATTAAAAAGTCCCCAAAGGTTCTCCAGTGCTATCAGCCAGAGGGCCACCTGCGTTTAATCACATGATATGTGTAACATTCCCATCTTTCTGACAAACACATTTGGGAGAATAAGAGGTGGGGGAGGTGGCCCATGAATGCTGCTTCTAGGACTGAGGGCTTTGGAGATGCAAGGTGACAAAATTCATACGTGATTCTAACTTAAATTTCACACCACATGGTACTTAATTCTCTATTCCCTGGTTCTATTTCAGTGGGATCCACAAAGAGACGATTTGTCTGGAAGTCAGATGAGGAAAAAGAATGCTTGGTGTGAGAATTAAATCGGATAATGTAGAGGGAAGGATCTGAGGCTGAAATGTGAGGTTTGCAGGGTATTAGGGGCAATGGTTGGGAGCAGAAGAGAAAGAGCCTGCATTCAGCCATCTCCCTTCTCAGGTCCTGGTGCCATATTACCCGCATATTCACACAATGTTTCCACCCTCAGCCCTGCTGGAGAGACAATGCAATTTAGTGAAAACAAATGAAATCTCAAGGCAGGAAACCTGGTTTTGATTCACTGTTCCCTCAGTGTTTGGCTCTGGTCACTTTCTCCCTCTGAGCCCCAGCTTCTTTGTACGGAAAATAACACTAATCCCAACATCATTATTCATTATGCAGATTAAATGAGAGAATGGAGTCTAAGGTGTTCTGCAAAGGAAATCACACTAAACATAAGACCTGTCATTTAAAATCAGTACACATTGCTTGTGTCATCTATTTCAGGTGAGCAAAGGTTAAAAGCTTGGTCATACCCAGAGTTGCTACAGGTTGGAAGAAGGAAGGTTCTGCTCCACACAGGAGAGAAGCACCAATGGTCAACCTAATCGGAGGGCAATTTGGCAGTTATCTCTCCAGTTGGAAAACACCTTTTAAACTGGCAATTCCCAGATGTGCTTACAAGAGGAAGCAAAGTTCTGAGCAAAAGAACATACAAAGCAGCAATGTTGGTAGCAAAAGATGGAAAATCTTATGTCTTTCAGTGGGGACTGGTTCAATAAATTACAGAGTTGTAAATACTATGCATCTGATGAAAAGAAGAAGTAGCTCATTTGGATCTTGAAAGATTTCAAAGGTTTGTTATTAAGTTAACCAAAAAGCCAGATAATGAATATCGTGTGTACTATGAGATAGATTGAGAGATTCATGCAAACACACACAGGCAGGTAACTGCATAACACCTTCCTGGAACAATACATGTGAGTGTGTTGTTGGTGTTTATCTTTGGAGAGAAGAACTCAGGAGAGAGGAAGGCTTGCACATTTCATTTTACTTTCTTCCTTTGTTTCTAGTTGGAGGTTTTATTTGTAATCCTGGGCATCTACTTTATTTTTTAATCTCAAATGACACAGCATAAAAGAAAATCAGCAAACCGAGTAAAGAAGCCCCTTTTGGCACGTGGGTGTTGCGAAAATAAAGAAGCAGCCAATGCAAACAGTGAGACATGGCAAGAGGTGGCCCAGGCTCAGGGTTTAGGAAACACTGCTCTCCCAGGAGCCGGGCCTCTGTTCCTGTCCTCAGGAATCCTGAAAGGTAGAGGCTTCCAGAGAGAAACTGGAGTGGAAAGCCAAGGAGAATAAATATGGCAGGAGTCCAAGAATAAATGGGGAGAAAATGAGGGGTAAGAAGAGGGTGAGGAGAAGTCAACAGAGAGGCGCATTCTCAAGCTGACATAGAATGGTTGACGGGAGAGATGCTGGTGGGGGCCGGGGTGCAGCTTCACATCTGAATGTACAGTTTGCACTGAAGTGACTACTCTCACCATCAGGGTGGCTGCAGTGAAGCATACACGTCTTGTTAGCTGAGAATCCCAAGAAGGAGCAGATAGGTAAGCTTTTTCCAGGAGACTCCTATTGTTTCTAATATGGTACCAGCACCAAAGACCTAAATTTTCAAGTCCTTGCAGATTTGTAACTGGAGACACCACTCAAGAATGCATAAGCCATGTGGCCCTGGAGTGTGCCAGAACCCCGGCTCTGGGGGATATTCATAAAATGCTACCCCAAGATTGGATTCCATGGTAAAACAGGGATGGTAAACACTTGAATAATCTAAGTGGAATCATTTTTTCAACTGGGAACATCTAGTTCACATGCACTATGAATTCCCGGAGGGTGAGACATGGTCTGCAGGGCTTCCTCAAGGTCCTGCCTGGGAACCCTTTCTTTTGAGCCTGGTGCTGGACTAGCAAGCCTCGGAATGCACTTTGAGAAGCCAATTCTTTCAGGGGTCATTTCTCCTCCTCAATGTTGAGATTGTAGAACAAGAATGAGAAGTAGGACCTATGCCATAGAACACGGTAGCTGAAAGAACTGTTTCAAAATCCAGACTGGGGCAAAAAGATGAAAGTTGGGCGTTGTGGCTGAAGAAAGCCTGAGAAGCTATTGCTGTCCGAGAATAGAATTTAGGAAGAATACAGCTCATCCCTCAATCCGTTATACCAATAAGGAAATGGGGCCCCAGATAATGCCCCACAGGGAACAGAGCCAGCGGTTCAGAGCTGGGACTCAGGGGACAGAAGGCCTGGGTTCCAACCCCAGCATCCTGCAGCACCTCAGGCAACTTGGTCCACATCTCTTGGCTTCCACTTCCTTATCTGAAGAATGAGGATAATGGTAGTCTCTACTGCAGAGGGTTGAGATAAGGATTAAGTGAGCTGGTATTTGTAAAGCACACGGGCCAGTGCCTGGTGCAGAATAGGTGCCAGATAAGTGTTTCTTTAAGCAAAATGACATTACTGGGCCCTCAGGGTCCCAAACGGAGGCATCTTTATTACAACATTGCCCCTCTCCCCAAACACTCATTTAATAAAGGGAAATCAAAAGGATAATGGGTTGGCCATCATCAAAAAGTCAATGTTAATGGGGAGTTTATAGACGCACCATTGCCAGAGCAAAGCTCCAGAATTCAAATAACACTTCTCCCTCTAGAAACACATTCTATATAATTAAAAAATACATATATGGGCCAGGAAGGCAAGGGATTTGTGCTTTTTTTTTTTTTCTTTCCAGGCTTAAGGTTCTAGAAAGATCAGGTCATTTTCCAAGAGGATGTTCACAGTCAGCACTGGGGACTAGAGGGTGGCAACTGTAGACGGCCGGGAGAGGAAGGGCCAATATGTTGGTGGAACTCAGAGCAAAACAGACGTGTTTCTGGCAGCAAAGTGGGTCCAGTCAGGATCTAAACAGGGCTGCGGTTCCTCCCTCCCCTTGAATTTGTGTTTAGGCAGGTGTATTGGGCCAAACAGGAAGCTCTGGCTCCTTACGTCAGGTTTTTCTCAAGTCATCTGGCATTAGTTGCCTTGCGCTGGCACTGGAGTTTCAGCCTGAATGCTGAAATGCGGATTTGCTAACTGGAGCGTGGAGAAGGTTCCAGAAAGAGAAGGGACAGGAAGGGGG
Source organism: Ovis aries (assembly GCF_016772045.2). Lineage (NCBI taxonomy): Eukaryota > Metazoa > Chordata > Mammalia > Artiodactyla > Bovidae > Ovis > Ovis aries. Next base: position 15,739,290 of record NC_056080.1, on the reverse strand, counting down.
TGGGGAGGAAGGGCCAGTAGGCCGTCTGTCCACTGTCCCCCACTCACCCTCCCCAAGCTCAGAGGGAAAAGCAGGGCAAGGATGACAAACTGCTAGCCTGAGACCTCATTCACCTGCTTGTCCTTGGCAAACGGGCCCCTCCTAAGCTTTGGAAGAGCGCTTTCAAATATTCGGTGGAAGGTCAAATATTTGTCAAGCAACACAGACAGAAAAAGATGGCAGGAACCAGAGAGACAAACAGGATCTTTTTCTCCTGAGCTGACATGGGCATCCATTAAACATGGTACTTAACAGGCTGGCCTATGATATTGAACACTGAGGTTAAAAAGAAAAAAGAATCAACTGACTTACATGAACTCTCCACTAAACAACTGAAAGTGGAGTTTTAAACACCAAAAGTAACCCCATGAGGAAACTGCTTTCTCTCAAGATGCTCCAAGGACACCTAATATTCCCCAGCAGGTTGGCCCAGAGCTATATTTTCCCCACAAGAACAGTGATCATACTTTATGAACCCCAAATCTGTACATTTATTTGGCTGCCCACTGAGGCAGACTATCTGAAACTGTAACTCCAGACATATTCGAGACATATGGCTGCCGTGCCCACACATTCGGGATGGGATGCCTCTGGCCTGTCTTTCCCTGCCGTGGCTGGGTCTCGGGGGAACACTCAAAATACCCTCGCACCATCTACACTCCCATAAACCAGGGAGGCAACAGACTGCCTTGGGAAGCCATCACAGCTGCCACTTGCTGAGCATTTACAATGTGACAGGCACTTTACACACTATGTCATTTAATCCCTCATTCGCCACCCCCAATTTAAGACAGGTATTATATTCCCCACTTTGAGGCAGAATGACAGTGCCTTGGAGCAGTGAGGGGCCCCCGCTAAAGAAGCTTCTACAGCTGATGAGTGGTGGAGCCAAGATCGAGCCCAGCCCCACATGCTGAAGGAGCAGCTGGAGATGTCCACAGAGGCTTAACCCCCCACACTGAGTTTGTATGGAAAACTCCGGACTCCTTTCCCTGCCCTCCCACAGAAAGGGAGCCACAATCTTTGCTATTTCTGTCTAGTGCCGCTTCTTCAAAGTGCAAGTTCTAACCAGGCACCCCAGGAGAAAACGTGGCCACACAGTGCAACAGGCAACAACGGGATGTCAGCTGGGATGTTGTGATGAACCCTTTTCTCTCCCTGCAGAACCCCCAGCAGACAAACAAACAAGACATGATTGGAATCAAGGAAGGCTGAAAACTTGCAAAAGAAAACCTGATCTGGGCCCAGCAAACTTTGGGCACACTTATCTGGGTTGCCCAGGTTTATGGCTTAAGGAAGCAATTGCATCCAAAGCTTTTGGGGCTGCTGTTTGCTTTCCAGGCCTTGAAGCCCTGGCTGGGAACCACCACCTAGCTTGGGAGCCCAGACCAAGAAAGGCAGTGGCCTTCCTCTGCCATCTGCTAGGGGATTAATTTCATCACCACATTCCTGCTTCTCGGGTCACACGTGTGCCTGAGAATGCTTTTCAACATACAAAGTGGCTCCTAGGCATGCTTCAGGTCCCAGACTCAATTCCAGGGTTACGATGGAAAACAGCAAAGCCAGACTCAGATCTGGAGCCAGAAGAAAGATGCATTATTTGGCAGAGTCCTCTCACGATGTGCACAGCAATCGTGCTTACTATTTCCCTACCTACGCGAGGCCTGTCTCCACCCATAGCCCTGCATGGCACTATGTGAGAGCTCGTATCCCCCGGCTGCTGGGAGTGGGGGCTGCTAGCGGCTGACAACTGTCCCCTCCTTGGGACAGCTGCCCTGAGAAGAGCCACCTGGCCTGGGAGGTTAGGCCCTCCCTCTTCATGGGCAGCTCCCAGCCACCGCCAGACTGGGCGCGTGTACACAAGCCCTCTCTAAGATACCAGACCTGCCCCATTCTGCTTCCTGCACATCCTTACCGGCTTCTCCTGAGGTTGCTCTCCTGGTAAACCCTATGCACTAGCATCCCTGTTTAGGCACCTGCTCCAGGATGTGAAGTCAAAAGCAATGTTAAGCAGCAGAGTAAAACTCTGCAAGGAGGTGCCCCAAGATGAGATTCTGGATGCAAATAAGTTGTGCTTTCTAACAGGGCTAAGGTGGGGGTAGGGGTGGAAGGAATACAATGGGAAGGTGAGGATGGAATGGGCAAAGGTAGTCAGTCCTCAAAGTCCCCAGGTTTCTCCCTGCCCAATCTTGGCAGAGAGGCCAATAAAAGAGGTGCCAACTTACCAGGAGATTCCTAGCCAGCCATGGGACCCAGAATGGGCCCCACTGATATTTAAGCCAGAGAAAGTGGCAGTCAGCAGAGAATGCCACCAGACACCACACTGGGACAGATCAGGATCACACACACTCCTTGAAGTCCTAGCCGGGGAGCAATGTAGACTTGCCGCCCCCCGCTTCTTCGTTGGCCCAGCATTTTAAATGTTTGAACTATCGTTGGGTTCTCCCTTGCATACCATGAGGACGTTTACTCTATGAGGGTTAAGGTGGCTAAGTTCCAAGTGGAAAACAATGACAGCCTCTCTGATTTTCACCCATTCAACTTTCCAAATCTTTACAAATCCAGAGAAATGAAGATCGATATGAGCTTTCAGTGTGTGAGCAGGTGAGAAAGCCTCACTGAAGTATCCAGAACATTCCGAGTGAAAGGACATATGAACAGAAAGGTATGTCACTGCTGCCGGGCTGGAGGTAGGCTCTCTCTGATGTTTCTCTGCCACAGTTCTGAGGGAACCACCCTGGCAGTCTGGGCTTGACTCAACATCCCGTTTCTCCAGCTGCTCAGGGGACGATTGCATTGGACCTGTGGCAAGGCAACACGAGAACCATCTGGTCAGTGCCCTTTGTCACTTGACCCCCCCAAACCAGACATCACAGGTAAGCGCCAGACCACACTCTGAAAAGCCTCCTTGACTACACTGACTAGTATGGATGGCAGGAGCCTCTCAACCACAGCATCTTAAGTTGCAAAATAATGTGGTATTTTAGGAGCCCCAAGCTTTGAGTTATGCTTTGTGAGAAGAGCTCCTCCTCTGCAACCTTGGGGCACGGCAAGATTTTATCAACAGGTGAATCAGGTGGAGGCAGGCGTGGGAGGCCATCAAAGGGATAGCTCTCTACCTCCTTGGAGATCTCTGAGGGATCAATACAGTGTCACGGAGGAGGTGACACCACAGGACAGGAAACCTCATACTCTGCTGGTGGCCCCAACACCTGGAGGATGACTTCGTGGAATAACTTGGTAACATATACAAAGCTGAAGAGGAACAAACCCTCGGACCCAGACATTTCATTTCCAGCTAGCTACCCTAAAGCAATGGGTGTCCATGCCGGCTGCACACTGGGATTTTCTGAGGGAGCTTTAAAAATATACAGGTGTGTGCCTGCTTCACACCTCCAGCAATGTGGATGGAGTTGGGCTAGGTGCAGCCTGACCCTGAGACATTTCAAAGTTCCCAGAGAATTCTGATATGGAGAAAAAGTTGAGATTCACTGCTTCGAGTCCTTTTTTCTCCCATGGGCCACAGGGACATTTGACAAGATTGCTTGTGGCAGCACGACTTGCAGGAACAAGAAATTGGAAGTAACCTCAATACTCATACCTGATAGCTCAGTTGGTAAAGAATCTACCTGCAATGTGGGAGACCTGGGTTCGATCCCTGGGTTGGGAAGATCCCCTGGAGAAGGGAAAGGCTACTCACTCTAGTATTCTGGCCTGGAGAGTTCCATGGACTGCATAGTCCATGGGGTTGCAAAGAGTCATACACGACTGAGCAACTTTCACTTCGCTAAATACTCATCCAGAGGAGGGGGCATAAATACATTGCAATGTATTCGTCTCACAGCATTCCTCAGGGCAGTGAAAGATGAAGACAGCATGAAATAACTGGATGGAAAATGTTGCTCTCGAGTTGATAAGTAAAATAAATCTAGAATCATACAGCAACTTACAGAAGGACACACAGTATCATAGGATTTATGCAAATTTGCAAACATGTCAGTAATGCTTTTGAACATATACATATGCAGGTAATAGTATTAAAACGGATGGAGGCAAGGCTTGAAATGCCACAATGAGGATAATAGTTCCCAGTGGGGAAGGAGAGGGCCATCAGGTTAGACAGGGGCCACGGGAGCTTTCGATCCCTACTATAACATTTGCTTTCTTTAAACAAATATAGAGCAAGCCTGGAAGACATGTTAGCTTTGATAGAATTGGATGGTGGGTACATGGCTGTTACGTTATTCTTGGTTTGAAAGCGTGCATAATAAATATTTAAAGCTACAGAACATAAAAACAATCAAGCTGCTAAAATGACTCAACATATACATAAGCCTCCAAATCCATCATAAACTGAACAGTACAGACAGCACAGGTAGTAACTCCTTGAAATAACCGAAACCAAACAAACCCTCGTGGAGACTTTATTCTTGAGGCTTTATTAAATCCTTAGAAAAACTTCATGACACTGGTTGCCTGCTACCAAATGCTGCCGTGTGTGTTTAACACAAAAAGACACCTGTCAAAGGAAATGAACAGGGTACTGCACATTTTGCATGTTCCCATCCACTTAGCGAGCGTTTCTTTTTTGAGACGCTATTGTGTGCCTGGCCCTGAATGAGGTGTAGAGTTTCCCTTTTATCTCTTCCCAATCGTGAACCCAAATGACCATGAGTTTCCCTTCTCATTGCTAAGAATTCACAGAACTGCGCTAGGAACCACAGAAATGATTTTTCTTGTGCCAGGGTTTTCCCATTTTGGTTTAAGGGCATCAGATGTGTCCAATTATGCACACAGAAGGTTGTGAACGAAGGGGGAGACATGTCCTGCAAACAAACTCACCTTTATGAGAGAAATACAAACGGAACAGAGCCCTAGGGGTGGAAGGAGGGGTGGTAAACAGGGAGACAACAAGCCTGCAAAATCCAGCACACCAGGAGAGGATCTGACGAAACCACAAAGGTTGAAATGAATATTTTCATCAGGTGAACCAGGCAGTATCCAGAAGAATGGGTGATGGATGCCAGTCCTTGGGGCCTATCAACTTTGTTGCCAAACCAGTTCTCCGGGCAGGGCATTGGGCAGTGTTCTCTTTGACATCTGCTCACTGATGCAGTCCTCTGTGGGGTCACTGGAGCTCTGGTCTCCATCTCCCACAGTGACAAGAGGTTTCTATCTGGGCCTCAAATGTGTAAATGGACCAATCTAAACCACTTTCTCTCACCTTTGCAAACCCCTTTTTTTTATTTTTGGTGGGTGCGGTGGGGCGGGGGGCAGCCCTGAAGAGTAGTCAGAAGTGGATAGCTGCCAAACCTGCTGGAGAAGGAGGAAGGTCAATGGAGGGGGCGTCCTCAAGAAACCAGGGGAACCGGGGATCCGTGCGGGAGGAAAAGGCTTCCCTGGTGGCTCAGACGATAAAGAATCTGCCTGCAAACCACAAAGCTATTGCTCTGAGGATACACATGCCTAGGTGTAGAGATGCTATGCTGGGCTTATTACCCCTAGATCCATCTGCTCTGCTGGGCAAGCAAGGAAGCCTCACCTCTGCAGGCTGCATCTTCCAGGGCCTATGGCTGCCAGCTAGGTGCAGTCAATGGGAGAGTCTGAGATGAGGCTGGAGGGCAGGAGAAGGGAAGAAGTATGGCTTCCTCTCATTCTCAGCCCACAGCCATGTCTCCTGTGTGGTCCCAACTCCCACCAGGCTGGCTCACCCTTGGTCCAGCCTGTTCAGGAGGCCGCCAGCCCCTAACCTCTGTCCCTCTAGCTTTCAGAATGGTAGCAGGCTTCCTGCCATCACTAAATTCTGACTTCCCTCACCATTCTGTTCGGCATCTCAGCTCTTCCATAGTTAGGGTTACCAATTCCCTGTATTAAATTCTCCCTCTGTAAATACCTTGAATGGTTCCATTATTCTGGTTGAATGCTGAACGGTACACGCACTTGGAGACAGCAGTGTGCCACTGGGTTTGCAACTGGCTTGTATGTTACTCTTGGCTGATGTGGCATTTGGTTTTGAGTCAGAAGACCTAGGCTCATATTCCTGCTCTCACTGCCAAAGGGTGTGACATTGGCCATTTACGTAACCTTTCTAAGGCTTAATTTTCTCATTTTTAAATGGAACTCACACTGTCTACTGGATCAACTGCTGAGAAGTTTAGATGAGATGACGATAGGAAAGGGCCTCTATATCTACAGAATGCTAAAGAAACTTAAGCAAGTATTATTATCCTCTCAGAAATATTGTTGTTGCTAAGTTTTTGGTCTATGGGTAACATTTTTATAAAATGATTCATTTTACAAATATGAAATGTTTGCTCTTTCCTATCCACTCACCTCTAAAGGGCAATTTTTATAAGATATTTTAAAGTGAATATTTCCCTTTCTTTTATAGAAATGTTTACCATGTAAATACACAGCCAGGCCCAGTTAGAAGTAGGATTGCTGAGCTCTGTTGGAACAAGCCCCAGGTAAACACAATGTATCATGTAATGGATGTGTGAGGCAAGCCCAGGGAGTGATGGGGTGGGGGGCGGGCAGTGTGAAACATTCACCTTGGCCATCATTATTCCCTGGAATCATGAAAAAGCTTGAGTTCCACCTTCCTGCATGGCTCAGTTGTAGAAAATCCCTCCAGATTAGAAAAGGGAAAAGCTGCCCCAAACTGTCTAATTACCCTTGAGCTTAACTGACTTGAACTTCCTGATCCATCAGTTCAGTTCAGTTCAGTCACTCAGTCATGTCCGACTCTTTGCGACCCCATGAACCACAGCACACCAGGCCTCCCTGTCCATCACCAGCTCCTGGAGTCCACCCAAACCCATGTCCATCGAGTCGGTGGTGCCATCCAACCCTCTCATCCTCTGTCGCCCGTTCCCCTGATCCATGGTTATGGCTAAAAGTAGACATGATTATCAGGACTCATAACACCCAGGGCGAAAGCAGGTGCCTCTCCATGGGATGTGATTCTCGACGCATGCACATATGCAAAGCTTTCTTTTCTTTTCTTTTCTTTCTTTTTAAAGGTTTTCCCCACCAGTCTTCTGATACCTACATCAGGGGAAAAACAAACTTTTATTCCATGATCAGGAACCCAAAGTTCTTAGGGAATGGAATGCTTTGTGACTGCCGATATGTGGTGTCTTACCCAGGAGCAGGATCTTAGGAGACAAGGTGATTGATGTCCTAGAAGGAGAAGGATGTTGCAGAAAAGGGGAAAAGATGCATACGTGAGGCACTGGGGCACCCGAGCCATACTTCACACTTTACAGGTTTTCTAAGCATTCTCAGTTATCATGATCAACAAGAGGGGGAAGATTACTAATGCAAGTAAAATTATCAGAGCTTTTCAAATTTGTCATTCCCTCATATTTTGGAAAGATAGCCAAGTAGAATTAGCCCAGGAGTTATCTACAACCTTCTCTGTACTCCATACCACAGTTGCTGCCCTGTTGTATCTTTCTGTGATCTGGGAGATATACCTCATTCATCCCACTTTTCAGATGAGAAAATAGAGGTCTACAGAACCAGAAAGTGGGCAAAAGGTGAGTGATGCATCACATTGAGGATGCCTACTCACGGATGAGTGCCCTTATCCATCCCTCCCCCAGGTGGGTGGTGTCTTTGAAATCACAAGCTCTTCCTGGCTGGCATGCTTACTCTTTCCGGTAAAGGGTTCAAATCAGCAGTGACCCTTAAACTGTGATGTGCTTATAACATCACCTGGGAATCTTGTTAAAATGCAGATTCTGTGGCAGGAGGTATGGGGTAGGACCTGAGATTCTGGGTTTCCAGATGTCAATGCTGCGGTCCAGGGACCCCACTTTGAGCAGCAATCTCATATATCCCCATCACATACATTTTTTTTCAGCTATTTACTTATTCAAAATGTCTTGTGATTACTAAGTGCTTACTCTATGCCATGTACCATGCTAGAAGCTGGCAGTGCAGCCATGAACAGACAGACCAAGCCTTCTCTCTCATGTGCTGGAAAGAGACAAAAAAATCCACGTGGAAGTGAACAAAAAAATCATCATAAGGTACAGGCTGGGAAGCACTGGAGAGACAGTGACAGGAACAGGGTTCTCTGAGCCAGTGCTATGGTCCTGGGACTCTGATCCATCAAGATTTAGTGGCCTACCTGCTATATAGAAATCAAAGTATGGGATGAAATGATACAATGTCTGGGATTTGCTTCAGAATAATATGGGAAGGGGAAGTGAGTGAGGTACAGGTGAAACATAACTGGCTGGAGTTGGTAAGAGTTGAAGCTGGGTGATGGTCATCATATTCTACTAATTTTATGTTGGACACTCTCCAATTAAAAAAAAAACAGAATTAAAGAACATTAAGTGAGGGACTTCTCTGGTGGTCAAGTGGTTAAGAATCTGTCTTGCAATGCAGGGGATGCAGGTTCAATCCCTGGCCGGGGAATTAAGATTCCACATGCCACAGAGCAACTAAGCCCACACGTGCACCACAACTAGAGAGTGTCAAAATGAGAGAGAGTCCATGTGTCACAACAGAAAGATCCTGCATGCCACAGCAAACACCCTGCAGCCGGATACATTAATAGATGAACATACTTTTAAAAGGCTCTGCTATGCTAAAAAACAAACAAAAAAGAACATAAGTGGTTTGAACATAATAGCTGCCCTCAAGGAACTTAAAAACTGCCATGCAGCCTGCTTCTATGTCAGGGGTTCTTCACCTAAATTCAAGGGGTCTGGGGACCTGGAGAGAATTTTACATTTTGTTTCATTCATCTCTAACTGAAAGCTCACATTTCTTCCAGTTATGGACGGAGGCAGCAAACCACTGTGATATTACCATGACTCTGTCGCCGAGAGAAACCGCTGGCATTTTCATGTCACAGTCACTGTCCTTTCAGGACTCTCAAAATATCACTTTGATAACCCTTCAATTCGAGCTTGATAATCAGTGGGTTAATAAGAAGCTCATATTTCACTACATCACAAATTCCTATCTTAATATTTTAATAACTGTATTTCTTTAGCCACTGTGTTTAATAACTGTTGGTCTCTTGTAATTCTAGATGCTTCTACATTTTCAATTCTTAGTTGGAGGAGGGGCCAGGCCTCAACAGGCCACCAGAGGGGCCCACTGCGAAAAGAGGGTTAGGAATCCTGCCCCTAGGACAGGACACAGAGGGACCACACACCTGCCCAAGCGGTGCTGTTCCCTCCCCACCGCCCCCTGCACACCCACAGGAGGCCGGTGTTGCCCGCAGCAGTCATAAATCTCCCATCCCTTCCCCCTCCAACAAAATGTAGGTTCTTCAGCCCTTGAGCCCCAGTGTCATTGTGACTGTAGCATTCAGAAAGGGGGGCGAAGGGGGAAGCATCTGGAAGTTTCCAGTGTTTTGGAGATAAGCCTTGACTCTAGTATGAAAGATAATTCAGGCAATGGCTTAAGAAACGCTGGGCAGCAGGCCAAAGAAATGTAACATTTTCTCTGCTTGTTCTTTCTGGATCGTTGGGGCCTTATCTCTGGGAATCTCTGCCTCCAGCGAAGACTCCTGCGTGATGGGTGTCATCGTCAGATTGTGACAGGGCAGAAGTTGGGAGGTGGGATGGAAGGGCTAGGTGAGGTGCCAGGAGAAACAGGTGAGCAGAAATACTCGTACTGGAGTTTTGCTGGCTTGGAGATATTTTCGACCTGGTTGCAACGTGGGTGTATACACTGGCACAACTTCTCCGGCTGATGGGCAGCAAGACCAAGGTTATGTACAGAGCTGCTGATGGGCACTTTATTGGGGGTCGGGAACTTTCAATCCCCTGGAGCTCCCCCAAACTGAGGGCTTTGGATCCTCTCCCATCTTTGGGGTAAAAATGTTGCTTTCTCCTTGGATTTAGGCGACGGAGACTTGTGGCTTAGGGATATCTGTTAACATGCCATAAAGAGGCCCCTTCATTTCCCCTGACTTCTCATGCAGCACTAAAATCACAGCCTTATAACTGGCCTCACCCTTTGGAGCCTGTAACCGGACACCACAGGACAGCCAGGGCTGCCACAGGAGAAAGACAGCCAGGGCGGGGTGCCTGGGGACACTGGGGACGTGCCATGTCATGAGAAAGGGCTCGGAGACCATGAGAACTACCGCACAGCTATTGGGCCATGGCACCCAGCCCATGCCAATGCACCAACCAGGGCGTGATCCCCTGGCTGGAAAATCAAGAAATAAAAGGCCGCCCTGTAGGCTGGGAGCCCTCAATCAGAAGCCTCCCAAGGACCGAAGGCAGGATGAGGGAGAAACAGCCATCAGGTGACCTCAGTCGCTCCTCCGTCTGTGGAGGAGCTCCTGCCAGGAGCCAGGCCTGGGCCGCCATGCTGGCTCAGCTGCTCCCCAGCTGTGTGACTTGGGCAAGTCCCTTAACCTCTCTGACCCTCAGTGTCCTCACCCATAGTAAACGAAGAGAGCAAAACCTCCCCGACCCAGGCTCCCACAAAGGTTAAAGGAGCCAGGATCTGTGCTAGCGTGCAGCTGACCTGGAGGCGCGCCAACATTGGCCAACATGTTTCCGCTGTCTCGAGTGGGAGACCAGGGGTTAAGAGAACAGGCTTTGTGCCTGGACTGCTGGGATGTGAATCCTGGTTCAGCTGCCTCCGACTGTGTGTTCTCCCACAAGTGCATCAGAAATTCTGTGCCTCAACTTTCTTATCTGTAAAGTAGATTTTAAACCTGATGGTGCCTACCCACTGGGGTTGTCAGATGGTTAGATGAGTTTATTCACAGAAAATGCTTAATGTGGTGCCCAGCACAGAATAACAGCCAATAAATGATCACTATTATGAGAGTCTGGATTATTGGTCAGTGATCATTGATCACCCTCATGGTCCCATTGAAGGGAGAGTATATTTTACCACCCATGGCTTTTGGGCTTGCTTGGCCAAAGGGAAGTTGGAAAATCTGATGTGAGCTAAAGCTTAAAATGCCCTGCTTTGAGCTGCAGGGCTGGCCCGCTTGTGCTTCTGTGATGGCCATGACAAGAATGCGCCCTGGTTAGCACACTGGTCCTAGAAGGATGAGAGCCCTGTGAAGCTGACTGGAATCTAATCTGAAAACTAGAGCCAAGCCCAAACGAGATTAGCCAATTTGCAGACCTGCAGCTCAAAGCAAGGTCACCACAGTCGATGTACAAACCTGAAAGCTTGAGAATAATATTCATTGTTCTAAGTGACTGAGTTGAGGGTTATTTTTTATGCAGTCATGGCTGAATGAGAGTTATTATCATTAGTTTTACAAGCCAGCTACAGCTTGGACATTTTGGGGGCTTTAATGGTAAATTTTAAAATGTACTCCATTCCATTTTTGGACAACTCTCATTCTAAAACTCAAACAGGAAGAACTGTTGTCTTTCTGCTCTAGGATATATAAAACAAGCATCTGTTCTTCACTCAGTCGCCATTTACTGAGCACCTACTATGTGCAGATACCACACTAGGTGCTACAGAAACAGATGCTTCAGAGACATCTATATTTAATTCCTGCAGCTAAATCGTCTTTCGCTGCCTAACATGCTAGTTCTTAGAAAGCCAAGTTGTGCCCTGTGATGCCTGAGTCCTGGCCAGGGAGGAATGCTGGCATGCCACGATCACCAGTGGAATCCACCAAAGTCTTTAGCCAGGCATGTGTCTGCTTAGCAGGAAGGCTGTCTGTGTCCAGCATCCTCTCAGCCCTGTAGAAAGTTCTACAGCCTCCAAATTGCCACTGATATTCAGAATCCAAAGTGCTGCCATCTTTTTCCTGGCTAAAACCCAGCTCACACCTGGGATGAGAAAGGCCGTGAGTTGCATCCCTCTCACCCTCAGGCTATCAGCAATCCTGGTCTGTAACAGCCAACTTCTTTCCTGAGGCTCGAGGGAATCACAGAGCAGTCTGTCTGGAGACTCCTGCAATAACTGATGCTGTTTAGAACCTGGCAGGGGCAGGGATCAAGGACCCGGCAGCTCTTTTATCATCCCTTCGATGTAGGCCATCTAAGAGTCTATTATCCAACCTGCGCCAACTGGCAAAACTCCAGGTCAGCACATTTCAGAGTCAGACAGCCCCTCAGAAGCCATTTCACCCGTGCTGCCCTCACTGCCCTCCTGCCTCGGCCCTGGGGATAAAGAAAGGGTTTAGTCTGCAGATTATTCCATTAGGACTCCACTGCGAGCCTGGGAATAATGGGCCTCGGGTACAGCCTGTGTACAACTTTGTAGAAAGCATATTTCTCTTCTTAAGCGAAACGCAGAACACGGTTACATAAAAATAACTGCTGAGTGTTTATTTCTTCTAAACAGTCACTTGGTTTCTGGAAATGTTAAATGGGTGTCCCCTCAAGTCAGAATTAACACACAGAGGGCTAAGATCGGGGACCTCGTAGACCTATCACAGGACAGTTACCTCAAGCATTAAATTGGCCGTAAATCTCCACGTGGACTTCTCGTCACACTTCTTCTGAGGGCAGCTGTCGCTGCCAGTGTGTGCAACATGAGACACTCTCATCATGGAGCTTGAGGCAGCAGGGGGCATCTCCTGCTACTTCCTTGGAAACCACGCTGATGTAACGCCACTGCCTGCCACTCTCAGGACAATGTGGGCTTCGGTATTAATCATGTCATTTTATTCTCTATTTTTGATGCTCTGACACCTTGGGGCCTTGATGACCCTGGAGGGACTGCCCCTTCCAGGGCTAGCTAACTCAACAGTCAACCACTCCCCTGGGAGCCTGTCTCTTTGATGCAAGCTAGCCAGCCCACAGCCCATATGCCCCACTGTCTCCTTTATGGACTCTTGCTCTCTAAGCCATGATCCACCTGCCCAAACCATCCCAGGTCAACAAGACACAGCTCCTATATGCCAGAGCCCACTGACATGATTCTGAGTCGCCAATCCTATGGTGGCTTACTCTCTCTCATCCATTCTTTCTCTTGGAAAATCACAATAAAAGCTCTTGCCCACAGTTTTCCCCTCTCCTTGACCAACCCTGGTACAGTATTTGTCTTTCTCTAACTTATTTCACTAAGTATAATCATCTCTAGGTCCATCCACACTGCTTTAAGTGGCAGAATTTCATTCTTTTTATGGCTCAATAATATTCCATTGTACATTTATACCACATCTGCTTTATCCATTCATCTGTTGATGGACACCTGCATTGCTTCCATACTGTGGCTATTGTAAACAGTGCTGCTGTGAACACTGAGGTGTGTGGTATTTTATTCAAATTAGTGGATTCTGATCCTGGATAACTCTCTGATGATAGTCAACACATCAGCCTTGGATACTGAACTTGAAGTAAACAAAGTGCAAGTTAATTTGACAACTGGGAGTCAAAGGGTGCCTTTGTCAGCTGAGTTACTCAGACAAGGGCATCAGCTGCATGGAGACAACCCTTCCCGGTCCCTTGTCGCCCTGCCTGTCTCCCAGAGGGATGTGTCAGGAAGGATCATTTCAGCTCAACTCTATGGGGCCCTGAGGTAAATGCTCCAGAGTTTGCTCCTTGGTGGTTTCAGACTTTCTGCTTCCAGCTTCAGCAGAAAATCCCAACCTCCTTTCTCCCACGTGACTTTCATACAAATCAAGAACATTCATCACCATGGTCCACCTCTGAGTTGCCCACTCGAAAATTCTGATAGATTCATTGATATAAGCATTATCAGAATTCTTCTAAAATTCCTCACAGTGCTTTTGAGTTCACAGAATGCCTTGTAGTTATTTCCTTTCCCATATAGTGACCTTTTTTTTAATTTTTAAAAAAATGTTGCTGCACAGCACAGCAAGTGGGACCTTGGTTCCCCAACCAGGCATCAAACCCACGTCCCTTGCACTGGAAGTACAGAGTCTTAACCACAGGACCACCAAGGACATCCCAGTAGCATCAACTTTACTTGACATAGTCACGTGCTGAGTACCAGTGATACACTAGTGAATGTTTAACAATGGACTGTCATAGGGGAATAAAAAAGCCCTAACTTGTAGTGTTGCTGATTTCTGTGGTGTAAATACGCACACCTTGGCTGATTTGAAGCTACTGACTTGAAGTCACTAAACGCTAAGTTGGCAGGACATGGGCACAGTTGGTCTCTATGAACCAGGACAAGCTGATTCCAGGACCCAGCACTCAAATATGTTATGAGAAACCTCATCCTTTAATAGTTCTTAGAATACCAAAAACTCACTATGAGTCCATGGTGAATAACAAGTGATTAAGGTATTTGAGACCCAGCTGAGCAGCAAGATCTTGGGAGCTGATAGCATTGTACCTCTTCTGTTCAAAGCCGACTGCTAGGGCAGCAAAAGCAGGGATCAGGCAAAAAAAAACCCGGGCATGTACCACAGTCATTAAAGCTGTACACCGAAGGGACAAAGCTCATTCCACTATGTAGTGGTCAAGAACTTTGTACATGGGAAGTATTCCCCCACAGTTTATTCCTCAAAGTAACTAATTACAAGGCTCACACCTCCAGCTTCCCCAATGCCTCTGAGATGAACATCAGCTTGAGGTAGGCATTTTTGAGCCTCAATGTTGTTTTATTTCCCTTTGATCATATTTATTATTTACTGATGTCATCTTGGCTTCCCTGATAGCTCAGTTGGTAAAGAATCCACCTGCAATGCAGGAGACCCTGGCTCGATTCCTGGGTCAGGAAGATCCGCTGGAGAAAGGATAGGCTACCCACCCCAGTATTCTTGGGCTTCCCTTGTGGCTCAGCTGGTAAACAATCTGCCTGTAATGCTGGAGACCTGGGTTCGATTCCTGGGTTGGGACAATCCCCTGGAGAAGGGAAAGGCCGCCCACTCCAGTATTCTGGCCTGGAGACATCTTATGCTAGATATTTTTCTGTCGACTCTTTCAAAACTTTTCCAGGCTATCAATAAATAAACAAATCCATATAAATGAAAAGAATGAATGAATGATATGCAAACACTTGGTAAACTGCATAACAGCTGTGGTTATGACTAACAGTAGCCCACCCACCACATACCCCTGGTTTCAGGGTCAACCTCAATGGCATTCACCTCCACTCAAATGCCCAAGAGGGTCCTAGATAAGCAAAGAGGGCTAACAGTCTTTATTATCTGGATGGTTATGAAAATAGCAACCATTGATTGTCTACTAAGTGGCAGATATTTGCCCTGTGTTACAGGAGAAAACACTAAGGATATAAGAAAAAATCATAGCCTCTTTCCCTCAGATTTATTGAATGAAAGAAAAAGAACAGAGGCAGGAATAGGAAGAGGGACAAAAGAGAAGCACCCACATAGGTGGGATGCTGGAGACTGGGAGAGTTTGGGAGAACTCAGGGGAACTGAGGACATGGAGAGAAAGAACCTTCCAAGATGCTTAGGTGTGTTTGAAAGATGAAAAGAGGCAGGTTCTGGGGCAAGTACTGAGAACTATTGCTGTGAGTTATAAACTGCATCTTCTTTAACAAGAATTACACTTTATCTTCTAGCTGCCAGATATTTTTTTGTCATGATAGTACACCAAGACTGGACCACGTGGCGCTTCAGTTATACTGGGTATAAAATATATTATCTCCATTACTTAAAATGGTTCATCAAGGTAGGCATTTGTATTTCCATTTTATGGATGGTGAAACAGAGGCTCAGAGAGAATAAGCAACTATTTTAAGACCAAACAAACTTATAAGTGACTGAGCCAAGACACAGTCTCCTACTAGGAAAATAATAACATTGAAAATAATGAGTAGTAAATTCTCTTTTCAGAATATTAAATACAAAAGCAAAACATTATCAGGGAGACATCTGTATGCAAGTGATGAGTGAACTCCATCCATGATTAAAGAGTTTGGGGGGGGGAGATGGCTAGTGTAAGTGCTCCAAAGAGTGAAGAAAAATTCTCAGAGATTCTCCTAGCCCAGGTGTAAAAGAGCTGAACATTGACACCAGCACACTCATTCCCCCTAATGGGGTATATGCCAACCCCAAGAAGTAAGCTGTGGCAGAGACTTTTCATAATATCCCAGTATCTATCTCCTAGCACAAGGCTCTTCAAAATAAAGATGACCTCTGGCACTCTGGTGGTGGGTAGCATTGAATCAAGTTCTGGTGTGCACAGTCTCAGTGGAAGCGGCATGCCCCACTCTCAGAAGGTCTGTCTCTGCAGGGAAGGGACTTTCCCTTTGTCTTTCCACCTTCCAGTCTGGAATGTAGGCATGGTGGTCAGCCATCTTGGCCCACCAGAACAGGGGTATCTCCCTGGGTATGCTAGAGCACCCCAATGGACACACCCTGGGTCTCTGACTACTGTATGAAGAAGAAGTAAACTTCTCTCTTGTCTAAACCACTGTTAGACGGAATCTCTGTTAGAGCAACCCAACCTTCCTTTGAACCTGACAACCCAGTAATTCCACTTCTGGGTGAACATCAAAATAATGGAGGGTGGAAACCTATCAGAAGACAAGAATCTTCACAGTAGCTTCGTTCCTAATGGTCAAAAGCTAGAACCAACCCAAATATCATTCATCAATGGGGAAATGGATAAATCAATTGTGGTATATTCATCTAGTAAAATACTGCAGAGGGGTTCCGGGATAGCTCAGCTGGTAAAGAATCTGCCTGCAATGCAGGAGATCCCAGTTCGACTCCTGGGTCGGAAAGTTCCCCTGGAGAAGGGATAGGCTACCCACTCCAGTATTCTTGGGCTTCCCTGGTGGCTCAGCTGGTAAAGAATATGCCTGCAATGTGGGAGACCTGGGTTTGATCCCTGGGTTGGGAAGATCCCCTGGAGGAAGGCATGGCAACTCACTCTAGTATTCTTGCCTGGAGAATCCCCATGGACAGTGAAGCCTGGCGGGCTGCAGTCCATGGGGTCACAAAGAGTCAGACACAACTGAGCAACTAAGCACAGCAGAGCACAGAATACTGCACAGCAATTAAAAAATAAAGTACTGATTCACACAATAACATGGATGCATTTTATGGACATAATGCTGTAAAATACATGTGGTATGATTCCATTTATGTACGGTCAAGAACAAGCAAAACTAATCTCTGGTGACAGATGTCAGAATAGTTACCGCTGGGTGGGATATATGGACTGGCAGGGGACAAAAGAGAAGCTCCTGGGAGTGCTGACAAGGTTCTTTGTCTAGATTGGTGCAGAAGTTACACGCTTGAACAGCCATGCTTTTAGGTGTTGTTACAATGCATCTGTATAATACTGTAAAATCTGTTTCCTTAAGTCTTCTTTTTTCCATATGTTTTTCTTCTAAACAAGATGGAGCAAATTCCATGTTAAGGAAAAGCATGTGCAGACATACACACACACATGCACGCCCCTCAGAACAAGACAAAGTTCAAAAAACGTGGAAAACATAGTCGACTCACTACAAGTAATTGTGCCAGACACACAATGGAGAAATTAATTTGTGGCTGCATATTGAAAGAAAAAAAATAGATTACTTCCAAAACCCAGAGAACACAAGATATCTCTCAGGAAACTAAGTTTCCATGGAGGCAAGGCCATGAGTCAGGAGGAGAAGAAAAAAGTCATGTCAGGGGCAGCCAAAGTTTGTCTTCTCTTCCTTAAATGTCAATGCCCACTGACCACCAAGTCATCCCCACGGCTTGTTAAAGTAAATGTCACAAAAAGTTATGGACACCACCAGATTCATCAAATGCACTTGAAGAGCTTTCTGGGGGTGGGGTTATTTTTATTAAACAGACAGTTTGCATTGCAGTGAGAGCTTTCTAGCTCACACCAGCCAGAAGGTCATTCTTAACATGGAATGGCTGGCGCATGAGATGTTCTCCTCAGGCTGTGCTCAAAATAGGAAGAATGTGGTGTTTAAACTTTAAGGCAGCTTCCTTGCAATGCATTCACCTGTCTCAGCTGGCACACAGGAATCCACAAGAGTACACAGCAGTGTGTGCTAAGGAGGCCCATCCACTCTGCTCCACAGTGGAGAAGACATATTTAAAATCACATATATCACGAATGCAAAAATCATCATGCATGCTAAAGTCAAGACTTCCAAGTAATTCTGTATTTGAAAACGTGTACCTGCCATGCTATCAAGGTATTAATTCTCTTTTCTCTACCACCAAGAACACTTCAGTGGAAAAGTTTGAGAAGTACTATCTAGAACTGCACAGTCTACTCTGGTACTGAAGTTCAAATTTAAATGAACTAAAATTGCAAATGAAATTAAAATAAAATTAAGGCAAGTTAAAAATCCAGTCTCTTAGTTGTGCTAAGCACATGATCAGTGCTAAGTAGCCAGCCATAAATGGCTGGTGGCTACCATATTAGCACAGATATGGAACATTTCTGAGATCATATAAAGTTCTATTGGACAGTGCTGGACTAGATTACAAAAATCTGGTTAATCTATAGCGGTGCTTCAAGATCCTTCCCCCCTAGGTTGAGAAGAAGAGGGGAAGGTCTGAGGTATCAGATAGACTACTGAAGAAACTAACCTCAATTCCATGGTCAAGTTAACTGAGAGTCTACTAGGTTTTAGGTGTTGGGAGGAAAATTAAAAACAAACAAACAAACAGGTATAGACCTCAGGAAACATCTTCCCAAACCAAGGATTGAACCCAGGTCTCCCGCATGGCAGGTGGATTCTTTTGAGCCACCAGGGAAGCCCAAGAATACTGGAGCAGGTAGCCTACCTGTTCTCCAGGGGATCTTCCCAACCTAGGAATTGAACCAGGGTCTCCTGTACTACAGGCAGATTCTTTACCAGCTGAGCTACCAGGGAAGCCCCATCAGGAAACATACCCATCAATTATTCTAATACAAGAACCTAGTATCAGACCTTTTGGTCAGCATCACCTTCAGAATACTTCTCTCCGCACTACTCAGAGAATAACCCCGAATAGCTTCGCTCCCAAATGAGGCTCATCCATTAGTAAAGCAGATAGAAAAGGAGTATTAACTGGCACAGAATTCATCTTGGGGGTTAGGGTTGGGGTCCTGAGTTGGGTTGGGAAAATCCCTTGGAAGTTACTGGAAGTGAACTGGGAGATTCAGGGCAAAATGGTCAAGAGTAAAGTTACTAAAGATGTGGAAAGTTCTCTTCGTGATACAAAAGATGGATCTTTATTCTCAAGAAAGAAGGATACAGAGGCCTGGAAGAGGCAGCAATGAGAAGGAAAGAAGGAAGCTGAGAAAGAAACACTTCATGGTGTTAAAAGGAACGAGGCCATTACATGGAAG
Source organism: Ovis aries (assembly GCF_016772045.2). Classification (NCBI taxonomy): domain Eukaryota; kingdom Metazoa; phylum Chordata; class Mammalia; order Artiodactyla; family Bovidae; genus Ovis; species Ovis aries. The sequence goes on along the minus strand of NC_056080.1, from coordinate 15,720,055 downwards.
TGCTTTTCCAACTTGCCCACACCTCATCTTGAATCTTGAGCTGGTGTATGCATACCCACTGGCAGACATGGCCGCCATGGTGTACATTCAACATGGGACATCTTTCTGGACCTTCCATTTTACTCCATCATATGAGGTGCGCTGACCCAAAGATATTTTAAGAACAGGGATACTGGCAGCTCAACATGACATTGTTCACCATGGAGGACTGTTTGCCAAAATAGTCATAGTAATTACCCTTTTTAGTTTCCACACCCCATATGAAATTACTTTGCAGCTCCTTCCATCGAGAGATGAGACTATTTCTCCTTCCCATGAATCTAGGCTTTGACTTGTTTAAGCCAACAGAATGCAGCAGAAAATGTGTTATGCCTCATGTGGCCTCAAGAGGTCTGTTCTGACTCTCAACTTTTATTCATGGAGTGAAATGGAAGGTTCTAGAAGATGTGCTTCCTGATGGGCTTCCTTGCTTCCATCCACCCCTCCCCTGTCTCGGTATGTCCTCAGCACAGCCACATAAGCCAGAGCACGTCCCTTCTTTGTTAAAAAGCCTTTCAGTGGCTCTCTGTCTCATTCAAAGTAAATGGCAAAGGACCTACAATCACCCAAAGGTTCTGTGTGACCTGCAGTGTAGCCCCCACCCCATCGCTTCACGCCTCATCCATTCTGCTCCTAGCACACAAGAGCAAAGCCTCCTTGCTTTTCCTTGAACATGCCAGGCACACACTCTTGCTTCACGACCTGTGCATTACTGTTTCCTCTGCTTGGAACTGTTTGCTCCCAGATCTCCACAGAACACATTCCCACCAGATTTTTACTCACATGTCAACTACTCAATGAGGCATCCCCCAACTGCTTGATTTAATATGGCACCCTCAGCAATCCATATCCTCCACCTTTATATTTTTCATAGCATTCTCAGCACCTGACAAGCTATACAATTTACGTATTCTGTCTATGTTGGTCTCCTTAGGATCTAGCTTCCTGATTCAACTGTAAGCTCTCTGTCGGCAGAGATCTGTATGTGCTTTGTTTACTGTTGTATCCTCGACACTAAGGACAGTGACAGGAACATAGGAGCAGCTCAATAAATACTTGTTCAGTGAACGAATGAATAAAACTCAGCTATTGGAGCACATCCTGTCAGTGCTCCATACATAGCCCTCAGACCTTTCAGGTTAGCACCAGTAGATTTTCAAGAGCCAGCGTGCATCTCTGAGCCTGAGGGCCAATTTTCCTGAACCAGTACTGTAAAAGGCCACTCAGACCATGCACAAGGTGGACTGGAAATGCTGGGAAACTAACGCCCCCAGAAGCAGCCTCCAACCAATGACTCAGGAAGTGAAGTGAAAGTCGCTCAGTCCTGTCCGACTCTTTGCAACCCCATAGACTATAGAGTCCATGGAATTCTCCAGGCCAGAATACTGGAATGGGTAGCTGTTCCCTTCTCTAGGGGATCTTCCCAACCCAGGGATCAAACCCAGGTCTCCCGCATTGCAGGAGGATTCTTTACCAGCTGAGCCACCAGGGAAGCCCTGATTCAAGAAGGCAGAGTATAAATACTCCAGCTCGCTTGCCCCATGCAAGAGATAATTCTCCTGCAGGACTAAGCTTGGCAGTACCCCTCCACGGGCTCCCCCCTTCCCTGTGTCATATCCTCTTGATGTACTAGTGTTTCTGAATCCCAAATAAACTACCTAGTGCTTAGTCACTCAGTCGTGTCTGACTCTTTGTGATCCCATGGCCAGGCTCCTCTGTCCTTGGGGATTCTCCAGGCAAGAATGCTAGAGTGGGTTGTCATGCCCTCCTCCAGGGGATCTTCCCGACCCAGGGATCGAATCCAGGTTTCCTGCACTGCAGGCAGATTCTTTACCATCTGAGTCACCAGAGAAGCCTGTACTCATTGTTTCAAGTTTATTTCCGAGAGAACCAAAATCAAGACAGCTGAGAGACCTGACTGACAGCACACTGAATGAACATCTTCGAGTCCCCACTATGTGCCAGACCCACAAACTGAGCCCAACAGAAGATGTCTAATTCCTGCCTGATGAGCAGGGCAGAGGGAGACTTATGACGCTGTTATGAACTATATGACCATCCTCACTACATACCACTTTCTGAGAAAAGAAACAGAAGGATTAAGAAGTTCATTATAGCTTTCCTCAACAGCTATCCCAGAGCCCCAGTGACATGTCTTCAGCCCATCTTGAAAATTAAACAAACAAAGGCTGCCTTGCTTTTCCTTTAGACTAGATGAATCCTTTAGATTCATCATGTGACCTAACCCAGCTAATCTCAAGCATCCTAAAGCTCTGAAAACTGTGGTCCTTCCCTGCCAATCCTCCCACACACACTCCATCCTCCCTTGAGTCATTCCCTCTGGTGGATAAATCAGAGTTCCGAATTCTCTTGTGGTGCTGTAACAAGCTGGCAATGGTCATGACATGTACCAGGGGAGGGCATAGGAGCCCCTAAATTGGAAATAATGAGATTTCTCTCTTAGAGGCAGCATGAAATGAGAGGCAAAGAGCGAGGCTGCTAGAGATAGGAAAGGGGCGAGGAGGGCAGGAGGGGAAATGAGGTAGCTGGGGGCAGCTTTAACCCAGTTCATGCTAACACACTTTTAGAGGTGTGTGGGAGTTAAAAGTGTGTGCATCCCTATATGAGCACAGACACACATGACACGCACAGCTGTTAAATTACAGATAATGAGCTGCAGAAGCAGAAGAGGCCTATGGGAAATGTACCTGTCTAGTGATCACAGACTACTGGGCATTTACAAATACCCAGGGGAAATGCTTAGGAAGAAGCAGGATCATGATGTAAACATAGCCTAGAGGACACAACTGAAAAGAGGAAACAGAACCACCAGATGGATGGACAGATAGACACACAGAGAAAAATCAGTCAAGTTCCCAGGGACCGATCTGGCAGTCAGTGGAGGATGAGACAGCGGTATGCAGACCTCGACCACTGTGGGACTGAGGACACTGGAGGCTGTGGATTCACCCTTCTCTTCTCCCTCTCCATTCCCCTCTCCCTCTCCCAACCCCTCCATCTTTCTGTGTTCTAGACATTAGGGTTCATTCCAGGACAAGAAGGAGAAGAATTTGAGAGGACACATACCTCCTCCTCACTCTCCAGGTCTAGGATGATGGCACTCGAAAGGTTTGGTGTTGCCAAGTCTGGCTGGGGGCTGATGGTTAGAGCAAGACTGAGACATGATGGTGGATGCCGTGGCGGGTTGCCCAGACACCCTGTCCTAGATGCAGGGCTTCTTCCCCCAGCTGCTGGGAGTGCTGGCTGCTGTTTCCTGCTCTGGGAATTGCCGTCTGTGAATGGAGCAGCCTCCCTCGAGGTTCATTCCGTCCCCTCCCCAGGGGCAACCTGCACCCAAAGACTGGTCAACCAGTGGACACAGATGCCCAATTTCCTCACCTCAATTTGGTATGACTCCAAAGGGTCAACTCGCCTCCAGAGCGGATGTCTCCACTGTGTGGCATGGCCATTCCAGTCCTCCCCTGCTGGTCCCCTTACTTCTCTCCAGCCTGTGTTGATCCTGCCAGCTTCCCCAGTCAGTTTCCTGAACACAAACCTCTGTCTCAGAGTCTGGCCAGGAAACTCAGATTCAGATAGTTTCTAGGAGGAAGCCCAGCATCCTGAAACCACCTACCAACTAGATCCTTCACCGAGTTTAAGGCTTAAACAGAACACACCAGAATCTGGTAAAACCTAGCTTTCTCAGCATACAGGGATTTGCATTAGGAAGGAAAGAACAAGTCAAACTTTCAGTTCCATGTGAGGCTGAGGGGCCACCATCGTCCTGAGATTCCAATTCATTTCAATCTTCAGTGGCAAAGCTAGTCTTAACCACCAAACGTGGCACCTAAAGCACTATCCAATGCAAGAGGACAGGCCACATATGTAACTTTACTTTTTCCAGTGGCCAGATTTTTAAAAGTATAAAGAAAAACTGCAACAGAATCAGGTGAAATCAAGCTTAATCATGGATTTTAACTCACTGTCTAAAATACTATCATTTCAAAATGTGATCAATGTAAAAAAAATACTAATGAGGTATTTTGCATTCTCTTTTTCATATTAAGTCTTTGAAATTCCATGTGTTTTTCTTACACCCAAAGGACATCTCAATTTGGGTGATAAATTTTCATCAGAAATATGGATATTTGACCTGTATTTTGATTTCATGAAATAGACAGCTGGAAAAGTAGATTCACAATACCAAAATTGTTCCAAAGATACTAAAACTTTTCCAAAACCTGAATCAAGTGTCAGTCTTTTAATTTACATTAATTAAAATAAAATAACATTTAAAATTTGGCTCTTTAATCACACTGGCCACATTTCAAGTACTCAATAGCTACTAGTGGCCAGTGGTTGCCATATAGGACATTATAGCCTTAGAGTTCTTGACAATTGAACATTCTGGTCAGCAGTAAACTGGTTATTAAGCTGAGAAAAAAAAAATCAGGTTACTCTCCCGATGGGAAGAGTCATCCTCAGTGAACCGACTTGCTTGTATATGTCAAAGAGAAATCTTCCAGTATAAATGGGCTACTGTTCAAGAACACTACACTTATTTCTACATGGGCTCTATAAAAAGAATTCTATCACCACAGATTCTTTCCCACCACTTACTAAGTTGGGTTCTCATTTTCCTTCTGGTATTTGTCAAGATTTTACTGGCACACTCATGCTTCCTTGCCTGGCTTGATATTCTTATATTGTGTGGTAAATAAATCATCTGTGTTTATGCTGAAACTTTTCATTCTCTGCTTATCATTGGAAAACTCGAATCTTCCTTACTTGAGCTTATACTTAATACACATTGTTCTCTGACACCTTTAAAAAAGTAGAACATAACCTGTTCCTCCTGCTACTTACAGCTGGTATCTGGAACTTGAATGCCACTTGCTAAAAGAGAACACTGCCTTAGGATTACACACTGAGGGACTGACTAGTGAAAACAGCTCTGCATAGAGTGGCTACACCATCCCACTGGATCATCGTACCTGGAGTCCAGAGAATCCAGACTGACTCCCACAGGACTCAACAAAGTCCCCTATCCTGGCTCTGTGACTGTCTAGACGCTGGACCCAAATGCCTTTGTACACAGGACCTACAGGGAACACTTCCTATATTCACAGTTGGATGGCACTAGGTGACAACCACTGACCTCTGACCTCTCAACGTATGTTGAAAGCTGTCCTGCCTCACAGACAAGGTGTTACTTGTGTCTGGAATAAAAGGAGGTTCCAGCTGGAAGGAACATTAGGAATCAACTCATCTCTCACTGCGCAACTCAATGGTGGGAGCCTGAAAAGCTGAACTGGGTGAATGTTCATCCTTAGGAGGCAGTATTGGTCTACTTTTTCATTATCCTCAACAGCTCAAATGTATCTGTCTGGTGCCGTGGCTCCCACCCTTGCTCTTCATGTCTCTCTTTCCCCCTTTCACTTTCTGTTTAGTTCTTTCTCGCCCCCAATTTTCCTTCAAGTCAGAGACCACCTCTCCAAGATGCAGAATCCTCACTGTTTTCCCTGATCACATTTCACATAGCAACTAAATGCCTTGATCTTAACACAAGTGGACATGGTGTCAGGGAACTCCTGGGGAAAGTCAAGCCTATCAGATTGCAAACCAAAGCCAGAAGGAGACATGAGAATCTCCGAACAAATTTATGACCACTTCTCCACCGCTTTATAAGGCAGGGTTCCTCAGATGACATTTCTCCTGTGAAACCATTCAGTGGTCTCTGGACTACAACTTTACCCCAGAGGTTAAGGGTTTTAAATAGATATTAGGCTGCCATCAATCCCATCCCTGCTCCCCAAGCACACAACTCCACTCATGAAGATCCATGCACAGGATTCTCCTGGTCCACATAGGTCTATTTGCTACTGGCTTCTGTGCTCACTGGGAGAAACAGGCCTTAGTGCTGCACCTTCTTACCATTTCCTTCTGACTCCACTCGTTTCCTAATTATAAAGATAAGATTTCCTGTCTTATTATTCTAGTATAGTTAGATTTCACGGAGAGCCAGAGAAAAGAGCCTTGAAATGTGGTTTGAACTTTTTCATTCTAGTGTAACCTTCATCTCCCCATAGCTTTAATTACATCAGTAAAATCATATAAGCAACACTGCAATTAATAGAAGACATTTGTAGGAAGGGCATTAGCAAATGATACTATAATAGCAATCATACTCACAGGTTAGAAACCAATCCAAAGGAACTGAGATGCTGTTGAAAAATAGCTTAGTTTAAATGATAACTGGATAATCTGTTCCTTTTTAAAAATCTAAGTGTTGCTCTTTTCCACTCCAGCGGCTCATGTAAAACCAGGAGGCCAGGAAAAGGAAAGGCTTAAACCACGGACTCCCAAACATGGAGGTTCAAGGTGTAACTGAGTCAGCAAGCCTCATCACAGTTGTGGTTGGCTACAGTCTCAGCACTCAAACACTCTTTAAAGTGCGGAGATAAAACAGACATATACAAACCAAAGTAGATAAATAGAGTTGGACAAGAAGAAAGGCATCAAATAAAAGTCTCAACCAAACCAAAAGCTGGTTCTTTGAAAAGCCTAATGAAAAGATAAACCTCTGATGAGAACAATCAAGAAAAAAGAAAGAATGCAAAAATAATATTGGAAACGTAAAAGGATATGGCGCCTAAGAACTTCCCCCACTCAATGTCAGTTCCAGCTACCTTCTTTGGATATCAATTTTCTGAATTTTCAAGCCAGTTTCGTTAATTCATTCAGTATTTATTTGGTGTGCCCAGGATGCACAATGATCAAAAGCCTACCTTGTCTGTCAACTGATATAAAATAAAGCAAATCAATTTATCACATGACAGGTAGCTGAAAAACTTGGAAGGAAAGTGAAGCAGGTCAGGAAGTGGAAAGCGATGAAGAGTTAATTTGATACAGGGAGGTCAGAGAAGGTCTCTGTTAATTTGGTGACTTTGAGCAGAGCCCTGGAGGAAACAAGAAACTAACCCATGAGAATACGTGGGAAAGAGAATTCCAGCTGGGAGGACAGTGAGTGCAAAGGTTCTGAGGCATACTGAGCAGGCCAGTGTGGCTAGAGCGCACTGAGGGGGGTGGGGTACCTGAGTGGGAAGAAGGACAAAATAAGGGCTAGTAATATTAATCGTGCTTATCTCCCAGGTTTTGAGCAATAATCACAGAGGAATGAGCTTGCAGAAGGGCTAAGACAAAGGGTTAGATCCTGCTCTGAAATGGGCTTAGAAAGGGGAAAAAAAAAGAGACTAAGGGGATCGTTTTTATTTGGGCCTGTCTCTATGACACTGTGGCTCCTTGGGCAATAGCTCTACCAGGGAAATAAAAGTTTGGACCAGAAGGGTCAAACACTGTGATCATGATGTATTGTACCGGCTCTTGACAGTCTGTGAGAGATTGTGAAATGGAGTGCATGGGAGCAGAATGTTCTGGTTTGGATCATAAAGGAGAGGAGTCCTGGAGTCAGACTGGTTGGGTTCAGCTCTCTTTTAGATGTCTGTGCTTTGGAATGTCACCGAACTGCTTTGCCCTTTAGTTTCCTCAGCTGTAAAACAGGAAGAAGGACATGGTGCCTTCCTAGGACTGATGGGAGGGCTGAGTGAAGAAACAGTCATAAAGAGCCAGCACCGTCCAGGTGCATTGGCCTTCCCAAGGCCATCATGGAGGCCTGTTTTCCCCTCTCTTAACCAAAAGCATCTGTTTCCAAACTCATTTTTTAAAAACTATAGAACTTGTTCTTAAATATTGTGTAGAATTCTAGCACTGTCTCTGAGCCAGATAAAAGGGGCACTGCTTCAGTTGAAGGCAGAATCAGAAAAACACCAGCCAGGTCTATGTTCTGAGAGGCCCCATCCAGGCCTAAACTCCCATAACTACCATCACCTACAGAAGATGGCAGGGTGGGAAGAGGAACAAAACAAGATTTCTGGCCAAGTAATCCCTCCTGAATGATCCAGAATTTCTTCTTTGGGATATGTATCTATCCAAAAGAAATATAAACACATATTCTCCCAAAGTCATGGACAAGAATGTTCATAGAATCACTATTCAGCATAGTCTTAAACCAGAAAAGACCCAAATGCCCATGGACAACAGGCTGGATAAATAAACGCATTGTGGCCTATTTCCATGATGGAATGCCATATAGTGATATGGATGAATGAGCCCTGCTATATCCACGACAGGCTTGAATCTCACAAACATATGTGGAGCAGAAGAGGCCAGCTACAAAAAGGCACATACTGTATGATTCTATTTATGTGAAGTACAAAAATAAGCAAAATGAATCCATGCTGTTAGAAGTCAGAATAATGATTTTCCTGTGGGCAGGAGGGAACAATGTGCCCCTTCCCCCATCCTGCCCCGTGACTGTTCAATCAATCCAGAAATATTTCTAGTTAAGAAAAAAACTCCTTGTGCGGACTTTGTTTGGTTTTGTTTTCTTTTTTGCTTTTTCTGTTAAAACTAGACTATCTAATTATTGGGTTAAGAGTCAATTAAGCAATTAATCAGTAAAATGGTAATTAATTAGAAATTTTTTAAAGTATGTCTAGGGGAATAACTTTAGGGGAAAAAATTAAGGTTCTAAAAACATGTTCAATTATAATTGGCAAAAGTATCATTTGGGAGAATGGTAAACTAAAAATCCAATGTTAATCACTATGAAAGCTGATATCACCACTCTATGACCCCCCTCTCTCAAGAAAAAGTCCTGAAGTAGCAGGAACCCATATGTCCAACTCTTATTAAAATGCAATGTTATTAAGTTCATTTGTTTAGCTTGAAATGAAACCAAGAGATGAGACGCCATGTTTAACACTGAAAAGAAAGAGTAACAGTTTGCGGAAACTAGAGCTACTCCCTGTAGTAAGTAAAAGTAACATTTCTGTGTCTTCTTTTGAAACTGAAAGGAAAAATGGCAACTTAGATGGGATCATCTTTGTTTCTTAGGAGCATTACGGTAATGTAGGGGACAAGTGAAACTGGGAAACGGCAGAATAGAAAGAGCAGTGGATCAGGAGTGGAGGCGGAGACCCAGGACTGTTTCCATGGTATCTCCACAGCTAAGATGCAGAGGTCTGAAGCCCTCCCAGGCCTTCTAAGCTCTCCTGCCCTAAGACTAGGTGCTGCGTACAGGAGCCAATAGAAAGAAAGCCTTCACTCCACCTGGAGCCACTGGCCACAATCCCTTACCAGTTGGTTCATAGGAACATCTTGGACTTACATGTAACTGCAAACATGACTTCTTCAATAGAAGCCCATGAAAGAATCCTCTGAAGAGGGCATCCTGTTGCTCCCATCATGGGATCAAACACATCAAATGAGCTTCCATCACCTCTAGAGGTACAGTCAATAGGTCCAAGTTGGATGGATGCATGGTCCAGGGCAGTAAGGTCAATGTTTTGGGACTACATCAAAACCCCTTTCAGAGATGATAATTAAGAATGAAGTATTAGGGGTCTGATGCTGGGTAACAACAGATCTCCTGGCACAGGCTCCTTCCCCAGTGATGCAGAGAAACCTTCTGTTCCCCCTTTCCATTTTATTGTTGACAAGATTACAGTAAGATTATTTTTAGACTTTTTTCTTTCCACTAAGAGGTGCCTGGTTACCCCAAATCTAGCCAATTCCTTCCACTCAAACTCTGCCCAATACATAGACATAGTCTTTCCACTGATCCTTCAGCCCTGAATGAAACATCATTATTCAGTGGTTAGTTATATACCAATCCTACCGGGGAAGCTTTATATCATCTAATTCTAACTTGGGCTCTGAAATCCTCTCTAACACCCTAATGTCAAGACATTCCTTAAAATACCTGAGGACAACAAATTGGATTTTTCCAGACTTCCCACATCTGTTTTCCAACTACTTCCATATGGCATCTCAAACTCCCCCTCCCCAGTCTCACCTGCCTGTCCAATCCACTGCAGCTCTCTCGTGGTCAGCGAGGTAAATATGATGCCCGTCAGGACAGGAGGGCAAAACTTTATTTGATTACCCCCATGATAAGCGTATGTGTGCTGTATGTCTTTGGAGGAAGGCACATGCATGCATATACATGTCATTTTACAGCACACGTGTGCACACCCAGTGTCACAGCTAATTCCCATATGCTAGACATTCAAATCCCATTCTATACCGAGGGCAGGCCATACATGAGAGAAGAGACAGGCAAAAGACCAGGTCTCCTGGGGGCCAAAAGGGTGCTGCTGGATAAGTACCTAGCCAGATATCAACTCTACCAGGAAATGTATATAAAGCAGCTTGGGCATGCTGGATGCTACTCATGATAAACTAGCACTGTACACTGAAGAACTTGATGCTTTCAAAATAGACAAGGCAAACAGACCAATGGAAATTTCTGCACACACAGGTCTGTAGAGGTGAAAACAAGAACACATACAAAGGTGTGTTTCCAGAGAATGAAAACGCTCCCTAGATGCCAGCCTCCACTGTGTACGGAGTATGCTTTTCTCCCCCTGGGAGAGCCGATTCTTCTAAGACGCAGACAACCTAGTTCTTGAGCCTCCAGCAATGAATGGCTCCAGCAATCTGAGAAATTAGCCAAAGGGAATTTCATTTTTATTCCCCTCCACAAATTCCAATACAAAGATTAACAATGAACAACCTCAGCCCCATCGAGCCCCACACCGACAAGGGCACAAAGAGCCCTTTCCTTCCATGCTGTTTGCTGCTGTCTTGACCATATACGACACACAGCAAAGAAATTTCAGTGGAGGCCTCCTCCAAAGTGCTACTCTATTCTTTCCATATTTTTGGCTCCAGGGCATTTATGAAGACTTTAATGAGCTGAACAGCCAATTGCATCATTTTGTCACCCTGTAATATGATTGTATTCTCACCAAATCCATCCTAAAGCTCCTGAATCCTGGTCAAACTCTGCACCGCAGTCACCTACAATCCACATTTGTAATCGCTGAAACCACCTTACCTTGAAACGTGGGTCTCCTTTCTCTCCTGGCTCCACTGAAGATGCATGCGTATGTCCATGACTTAACCAGCTGAAGTGATCGCTCTCATGATCCCGCCCACCTTCTGTATCTTTCATCCCAAGAACTGAAGCACTTTGCAGCATTATACCAATGTCCAAATACTGCCAACCAGAGCATTAGACTCTATCTACCTTGAAGAATTGCCCTGAAGGCCAGGTGTAAACCCTCTCAGTGAGGAAGCAACCACCTCTGGAGGCAAAAAGCTGCTTTTGCACAAGTCTTAAATGGTCACTGGGCCACCACCTTGATCCCTGAGAGCCTAGTTGGCCCCACTAGGTACAGTGGACAACAAACTAATAAACTCCCCTGACAAATGCATGGGTTTTGTGAGGACAATTCTTGCTGCATCTCTAGATGCCTTTATTCCTTGTTATTATCAGCTATGTTTCCGAGAATTCCAAGATCCCACCCCCCACCCCCACCACCATAGTAAACTGAGACTATGAAATAAAGTCTGGGTAAGTGAAATTATGCTGCAAATTAGATAAGAGTGTAAACTCCTTGAAGAGTCGAGTATTAGCTTGCCTGTGTACAAGTCGTACAGCCTTAGACATTTAACTTACTTCTTGGAGCTTGGATTTCCTCATCTAGAAAATGGGGATGGAAGCAGTCCTTGATGGAGCAGATAGCTGTAGGAATGAAATGCCACAATATGTTAAAAGTGTTTGGAACGGAGCCAGGCATATCCTAAGTCTTCAATACATGTTAGTAAATAAATATTAGTCTTAGGCCTATAGTTTGGTAGCACATCAACTCAATTTCACTATCTGGTTAACGGGCAAGATGGCACAGTGGGTAAGAGTCCACAGGCTCTGGAGCAAGGCTGCCTGCATGAAAATCTGGGGCCACCTCTTACTAATTTAATTGTGTAGCTTTGGACAAGTTACTTAACTTCTGAGAGTCAAGTTATTCCTCTGAAAATGGGAGAAATGGTAATACCTAGCTCTCAGGGCCACGGTGTGATTGAAACGCCTTAAGATACCTATATAAGGTACTTCTAAGAGTACCTGCAGCTCATACACATTTAGTAGATGTTGGCTAATCTTATTGCCATTTTATGCTCTGACTTGGAGAATGATTATTAAAATGGCTACAGATTCACCCTCTCCATGCATTCACACCCTTGAAATCTGACACTGCAGATCTCCCTTCAAGTGGTGGAGCTGATTTTCCCACTCCTTGAACTGCAGCTGGTCACGTGCCTTGCTTTGACCAATGGACCATTAGCAAACACCATGCAGCAGTGGCTTGCAAAAGTGCTGTGAACTGGGACTTGCCCTCTGTTGCTGCTCTTGAGAGCCCTGTGTCCACCTATAAACAAGCCCAAGCTAGCCTGCTGGAGATACGAGGCCACATGGAAGAGACGCAAGGCATCCGAGCCAAGAGCCATGCCCTAACAGCCTGCCATGAACCACTGACCTGCCTGCTGGCCATAGATACACACATGAGGCCAACAGAGGCCAGCTGAGCCAATCCAGAGAGATGAACTGCCCTTACAATCCACAATATTATGAACCAAATAAGTAGTGCTGTTTTAAGCCATGAAGTTTTGAGGTGGTTTGTTACATAGCACGAGCTACCTAAACCAGGCCTTCTAGAGACTTCAATGCACTTCCATGTATTATTCTTACTTCTGAATTCTTGTCTGCCAAGGTTTAGTAGCCAACCTGAGAACTAGATGCTGTAAGGCATTTTACAATAAACACGCGTGCACACACACATGCGCACACACACACACACACACACACACACACACACACACATTAAGTCCTGTGCCTTGGCTAACCAGTTTTTCTAAAGAGAGCAAAACCCCCTCAAGACATTTCTATTAAAAACAGCTTAAGAGGAAAAGCTTCTTGGTATAATTATAGACACAGATGGGATCTAAAAGTTGGAACATAACAAGCAGAAAACTTTGTGGGTGGAAGGGACATTAAAACACAGGGCGGGTTCTCAACAATTACAAGCTTCCACTCATGAAACTGGGGACTGATTAGGCCAAGGGGCTAGAACTGGCTCCTGGCCACGGCCTCTGAAACGTTTTCCTCAGCTGTTCACACTGACGTCAGCCTCTTCTTGTTGATCTCCTCTACCTGGAGTACCATTTAGGCTTTAGGTCATACACGATCCTATGTGACCCTCGGGGAGCTACGTTACTATGTGCATCTGCATCTGGTCTACCAGGCATGAGTGCTAAGTTCTTGGAAAGTGTTCACAGAAATCTGTCTCCATCCCTCAGAGCACCTAGTGAAGTTCCAGGCACAAATTAGGCAGTCAAGGAAACCTTAACTGATCACACAAAACCAAGTACTGAGGTTTTAGAAACTCGGTGGTCATTCACAGAAAAGAATCATTGTGCTCCAAAGTACTGACAGCACCTCAGTTTCCGCCTCTGTGAATGGTGAGACTGTCGTGAGGAGGAACTGAGATAATGAATAAAAAGCACTGTAACTATACCACCGAATACTACTTGGCAATAAAAAGGAACCAACTTCAGATGCACTACGTTCAGTGAAAGAAGCCAGTCACCAAAGATCACATATTACAGGATCTCATTTATACGAGCTTTCTGGAAAAGGCCAATTCATAGGGAGAGAAAGTAGGTTAGTAGCTGCCTGGGGCTGTGGTGAGATTGGGGATTGACTGTGGCAGGGCAGGAGGGCTGAGAGCCATGTTCCACAGTTAGACCATGATGGTGGCAGCATGACTCTATCAACCTACTATAAAAATCATTGGATGGTACCCTCAAAACAGGTGAATGGTTTGATATATAAATTACACCTCAAGAAAGGTGTTTAAAAATATGCATAGGGTTTAAAGAACAGTGCCTGGCCCAGAATGAGTACCACCTAAATGTTTATCAAATCACAAAAATAAGCCTTATTCTTGGGAAAACCCAGGGAGAGCAGTGCTCACAAGGATGCTGAACCAGCCTAGTCTTTCTAACCCCTTGTTCACCCCACCTCCTCATCTCGAGGAGCTAAACCCAGGGATCCTCTTCCCATGAATCCAGGATGCTGTTAAGTCCACCATATGTGTCTCTGGCTGCTACTGTCCCTCCCACTGCCAAAATGCTACACAGTTTATTAAATGTCTCTTGTTTATGTAGCTCCTGATGCCAAGCTGTGTTTTATTATACTGAGCCAACTGCTCTTAGGCAAGGTTTTGCGGGTGGGGTGGGGGGAGGTGCTGGGAGGAGGGAACCATCACACTAGGAAGGGAGGGAGATTCCTTAAAACCATGACTCCAAAACAGCTGCTGATTACTCACAGAAGCCCACACATCCCTGCCCTTGACAAATGTCAGGCCACAGGGTAGTTTGAATCCTGATCAAAGCCTGGACAACAATACCCTTTGGGCGGAAAGAAGGAAGGAGCTGGGGAGGGATGTGAGTTCAAGAAAGAGAAAAGGGCAAAAGGGATGGGAGAGAAATCCCAGTTTGAAATAGATTTACACCCAGGCTCTGCCACATAGGCAAGAACAGGGAGGGTTTCATTTGTAATATGGCCCTGGAATAGCCAAGAGCCCCAACCATACAATTCTTCTCCGCTTGTGGCTTTAGCATCATGCCCTGAACCATCTGCGTGGAGTTCTCACTCCGCCCTGTTTTATCTCCTGGCCTTCATTATAAACTGGCCCGGCCACTCGGTTCCCATCAGGTCACATGCTCATTGATGCTGGTGGAGTTAATCTTCCCAGCCATTAAAGTACATCTATCCAATTTTTTTTTTGAGAGGGAGAGAAATATGACTCCATCTCCCCACAGTCTCCTCAGACTTGGCAAAACAGATACCTGGAGTCCTGCCCAGACCTAGTAAGGCCAACCTGGTTCCTCCACTCAGTGTCAATATGCATGCAATCATTCAAAGATTATTTATGGAGCACCCACACATGATGGGACCTGGGCTCCCTACCCTAGCAGTGCATCTAAACTTGAACTTGCATTGGGATCACCAGGAGAAATGGGCAAACACAAATTCCTGGGCCCTAACCCCAGAGCTCCTAAGTCAGTAGGAATCAGCATTTCTAACCAGCTCCCAGGTGATGCTAACACCACCAGGGCATGGACCAAACTTTGAGCGGCACTGTTCTAGAGGAGACAATGGTGAGTAACACGTGCAGCTGGCCTTGAGCAGTCATTAATCTATACTGGACACACGGCATGTATGAGCACCAAACAAAATGATGTACCACCATGTAAAACATGGTAAGTCTTAGCCTAAGGAGAGACCCAGAAAGCAAGTGTGGGAAATGCAGAGAAGAGGTTGGGCCAAAGACATATTTGCGCACATTACATACAGGTGCATCTACTTCTAGACACGAGCTCTTCCTGGGTGAAGACCTCATTGTATTCATTTTTCTACTTCTAATACCTAGTACAATGCCTGGTACACATGCTCAATGCAATGTCTCTGGAGCAAATGAGTGAATGAATAGAAGCATCCATCCATAAAATAGTATGTTACAAAATCACAGGTCCTGGTATTTTTCTGCTTTGTCAAAAATCAATGTGTCAACAAGTACTGAAAGAGCACAAGGACTATGCCTAGAACATTCTGTCGTAGATCCCAGAATGAGCATGACATATGTGGTTCCTGCTCTCCTCCAGCTGACATTCTCCACATTTGAGTCCAGAGTTCATTGGAGCCTTTTCTGAGCCCTACCTCTGGCTGGCATGCCATGGTCCTGGGCTTTGAATCCTGGCTTGCTGGACCTGAGTCTTAGGGTAAATTACTTAACCTCTTGGTGCTTCTCTTTCCTCATCCCTAAAATGGGAATAACAGCAGACATCCTGTGAAAGGACCAGAGTGCAGCTGGAGATGCACTGAGAACAGTGCCTGGTCCATAGAAAGTGCTTGTTAAGTGCTCGCTTATTTTTACTATCATGACTATCACCATCGCTATCTTCATCATTATCATCATCAACAAAAGCTGACATTGTCAGAAGCACAAGATGCTATCACCCTATAAAATGCAAAACTCAGAAGTCTGGAGACAAAGAAAACAAGTCTTCTGAGCTTCCAAAACCCAGCCTAAGTCTTATCGTTTCCTTCCTCTCCCCTTACTTTTCCTCCCCCCCCCCCCCCCCCCCCGCAATGTGTTCTCGCAACAGCTTCTGGAAACACCTTACCCATCTAGAAATCAGGGCCATGGCTGTGGTGGCTCGAGTCCAGGCGTGAGTTGGCAGGATTCGGGCAAGTTGGGCCTCTCTAATTCAGCCACACACAGTGTGCTTGACACCCTTTTGGAAACCAGTGACTCCGATGTAAGCCTCCTGCAAGGGGGCAGCTGGTGGGCTTTGGCAAAGCATACAAAGGGCGTGCGTCCTCTCTCCTAGCGACCCAAGGCACCCGGCAGAAGGCCTTCACGTGACTCCCATTCAGGCTTTTGCCTAATTAAAATGGCATTACCACTTGCCCTGGCAGGCTACTGCCACCACCGGCTGCTGCATCCGGTTCTCTCCTCTGGAGCTTTTTCTTCTTGTGTTCAGTATTTTGGTCCCCAACACGGAACTGAAGATGACTGGATTAAGACAGAACTGCTTGGCCCTCTTCCCCTCTACCTCGTCCTGAGATCCCAGGTCTGCAGACGATTATTTGCCATCTCTGTTTAGTTAAACAGAGGTTAGCTCAGAGGCCTGGCCTTCGGCATGTTTCTAAAAACCAACAGGCCAAAGTCTTCTGGGTTAACAAATGGACTTCATTTTATAATTGAGCATAAGGCCTCTCAGGGCTGGGCACTCACATTTTATATGAAGCAAGCCTGCCCACCTCAAAAAGACATGATGTCCATCCTGGTGTCTGGCCAGCTGACAGGATAGGTCACTAAATGGATCTCACATTTTCTCTGCAAATTCTAAATTCCTTCCTCTCAGGAGGGTGCTACTTGCCTGCAAGTATCGCCAGGAAATTCTGTAAGAAACTGTAAGAAACTCAGTTCTTTTTTAATATATATATAAATTTATTTATTTTAATTGGAGGCTGATTACTTTACAAGATTGTATTGGTTTTGCCATACATCAACATGAATCCGCCACGGGTGCACACGTGTTCCCCATCCTGAACCCCCTCCCACCTCCCTCCCCATCCCATCCCTCTGGGTCATCCCAGTGCACCAGCCCCAAGCATCTTGTATCCTGCATCGAACCTGGACAGGCGATTCATTTCACATATGGTATTATACATGAGCAAGTCAGTTCTGTCGGCCCTGGCACAGACTGAGTGCCACCTTGCAGTCTATGGCTCAGGAGCCCTTGAGAAGCCACCTGGTGGTGCTTAGGGAGGAGTTCAACTGCCCCAAGAAGCAAAAGCAGTCAGACTCCAAGGTGAGATCCATGGGACAGAGCAACACTGTTTATACCATTCGGGATGGGAAGTGAAGAGGCAATAAAAGAATAAATGACACCGCAGTAAATCCACTACTACTACAATCTCCCATCCTTTCTGCATGCTGTGGTATTTACTCTTTTATCTATTTGCTCATGTGTTCATCAGAACTTATTCAACACCAAAGAGACTGCACAGGGCATACTGGTTGAGGGTAGACACTTTGTGTTCAAGGAGACCTGCTCAATTTCCAGTTCTACCACTTGACCAGCTGTGTCCCTGGACAAGTCATGTGCCTTCTCTAAGCTTCAGGTGCCTGAGTGCCATGGAGTGTGGTTGTGGGAGCTAAATGACACTATGTATGTAAACCACTCAGCACCGTGCCCCACGCCAGCATTAACTATAGAATACGTGATGGTAATGTGACGATGAAGATGATGAGAGTGAAGAGGAGGAAGAAGATGAAGATGAGGAGGACTGCTCTTGGGTGTCGGGAGCTGCATTGGGCATTACTGACAAAATGGAGGCACGGTCCCAACCTCCTCTCCTCATCCCACCGGCACAGTCCCGGGATGAAGGAGTTACGTCCTGTGATTCTGACTTGTTCTTTCCTTTCTTTGGTTGAGTTGGCAGGAAGGCATGTTAAGGTGCTTATTGTTCTTGAGAGAAGCATGAGAAAACACAAAGCCTTCTGCAGTTGTGCCCAGAAAATAATTTATAAAGTAACCATTGACATTTGTTCAAGGATCTTTACAAAGACTGTTCCAGGATGAACACGTAGGCCACAGCTTGAGGCGATGGAAAGGATTGTTATCTGAGACCTGTTTGTGAGGGAAATGTTTATGACAAAGGAAGTTTGCTGAGCTTATGGTTTAGAAATAATTTAAAATAGCTAGAAGCCTTTTTAGGAGATAGTGAGCTTAGGATACTAGGGGCAAACAGGATTTAAAAAGATAAAAATTAAACTGAGGAATGTGGTATGCAGCCCAGATATAAACATGAGTTACAATGTAATCACAAGTAAACACGATTCTGAGAGAATTACTAAAGCAGGAACTCTGGAGGGCAACAATGAGACAATAAATCTGGGTGAGGGGGAGCTGAAAATGTAAAACCTCTGACCTAATGCTTTTGTCAAAGTGTAAAAGAAGACCTGATGCTTGAAATAAACATGCAGCCCCACACCTTCAGTCAGAGGCTGTATTATTCCCCACTGACACTGCTCATCTCTTCAGGCTGATTCCCTGGCTGCTGGAGCTAGACTCTGACACTTGGGTATTGGGATGAAGCCACCAGTAGCTACTGATCTGGCTAAGGAGTCCTGGGAAACTCCTTTTCCAGCTCTAAGATTCCCAGCCTTTTTTGGATGAAAAACTACATTTGTTCCTTCCCAAGACCTGAGATTCCAGCCCCCAGTTTCTGGGGAAGACAGCCCCCCATATGGGTAGTAGGTAAGGAAATCAAATGGGGGATTCTGCTCATTCTTCACTGTTACCTACAATCCTCTCTCTTCTGGGACCCTCTGAATAGAAGGAAATCCACCCACTCACCAGACCCTCATCCTCAAGCTTAGTGCTCAACCTGGTAAGGGGAGAAACCAACTGGGACCTTGTTGTAATAGAGCATAAAATAAAGGCCTTTCATTGAAATCTGGCAGCTGACCACTAGAAGTATTCCAGGCATAAAACAAACCTCAGGTCTTTAGACTCTTCAATGAACATTCAGTGGAAAGACAATATTAAATCACTGAGAGGCTCTTGTGATGGAGCCCATAGGTGCCTTATGAGATTCCCTTCTGCTCTCACCAAGTTCTGATCTTCTCCATGTGTTTTCATAACCTTTGGTGCTCATGAAAATTCTAAGCAGGGCCTTGATTGAACTCATTTAGCAGATGAGGAAGCTGAAGTGGACAGAGGCAATACAGCACTCCCAAGATCATGCTGCAGTCACTAGAACAGGAAAAGTTAAAACCTCAGGCTCCAAACACCAAACCTGTGTTCCTTTTCCCTAGTGGCTGTCTAGTCAATATTCAGCTGCTGAATGGAGCTTATAGACTCCTCACTAGCAGAATGAGAGGAGGGAATGCCTGTGACTAGACTAGAGGAGGAGTCAGTATCTCTGAGTGTAGATACTGGGGGCGGTTCAGAGTTCATCTGGGATTGGCAATGGCCAGGGACACCAACAAGATGGTGCCCATGCAGAGTTCTCAGTTGCCTCCAGCCCACATATTCTGTGGCCCCTTCTGCCCTGAATCTATCCCTTCATATCATCTACCCCATAGCTTCCTTTATGTGGCTCTGCAATGGCTAAGTACTGCATGGTTTAGTCGCTAAGTCATGTCCGACTCTTTTGCAACACCATGGATGCAGCCTGGCAGGCTCCTCTGTCTGTGGGATTTTACAGACAAGAATACTGGAGTGGGTTGCCATTTCCTTTTCCAGGGGATCTTCCCGACCCAGGGATCGAACCCGGGTCTCCTGTGTCTCCTGCATTGGCAGGTGGATTCTCTACCACTAGCACCACTTGGGAAGCCCTGGATAACCCAGCCTAAATGAGTTCTAATGACATGACTTGACCTACAAATCAACGAAGGTCCAAAGACTCAGACTCAGGCTCCTGAACAAAAACATGCCCAATTTACTTCCTTTTCAACCACAAAAGAGAGGCAACAACTAAAGTCTCAATTCATTCCACTATACAAAGCATATGGGGCCAATTAATGCCAGACAAGAAGACATGCACTCCATGGTGCATGTTCATACACATACCATGGGGCGAGTGCATCGGGGTGGGGGGACTTTAATTAAAGGCTGCCTGCCACTGTCCTCTTGAAGTCATTGTTCCATCTCTTGACAGCTTTGTCCCTAGACTACAAACCACCTGACTCACTCTCCCCAGGACCACTGCAGGATTTCAGCTTCAGGCTTTCCCTCCTTCAGACTAACACACACCAGTGCAGATCCCATGAATTAGAGACCCCAGGGTGAGCAGCAGCCTCCACAGTGAGTACACGCATCAGAGGATCACTTCCTTGAGCAGGGGTTCCTAATTCTTGCTGTGCCACGCCCTCTTCAGCAGGCTGGGGAAGCCCTTTTCAGAATGCTTAATGATGAAAGAAAATACATAGGCTCATGAAGCAAATCAATCATATCAAAATGCAGTTATCCAAATACTCAACAGAAAATTGGTAATAGAGTATTATGTATTCTTGTTTCTCTAACACTTGAAATAACAAGATATAGTGGTGAGTCTAATAAAGTAATGAGCCTATTTTGAGATCTCTCTAGTAGCTGTAACATGATACAGAAATGCCAATGAGTTCTATTAGCAATCAAGTCACAGGTACACTCCTGTGGTTTGTGGCTTTCTTTAGAATTGAAGGAAATGCCAAATTTTAGGTTAAGCGTAGTGAAACTGAAGATGTCATTTCTTCCCAAACTTTCTGAATTCTGTGCACAGACTACTTTTAGCTGGGTCATTTTAGGTTAGGATCAACTCTTGTCCCAGAGAAGGGCTAGCCCTGATGGACTGCTGCAAAAGACATGAATGAGCCATATATACCAATAAGAGGTATGTTAACAATGACTTGTTGTTGTTGGGGAGGGTGGAGGGATAATTTCTAAATACTGAAATAACACTCTGAGCTCCCCTTACAATGAAGAAAAAATGATGTTCTGGGCCATGACATTACAAGCATGGTGAAACCACAGCTAAAGCAATCCCAATGCAAGAGATATCTGCCTGGTAAAATCAAAGTGGCAGGCTTCTGACTTACTCACTTGTTATCCATTATATTGTTTCTCTCAGTATTAAAATAACTTTCTAGATTAGTGATCATGCCTATCATGGCACATCCTTGGATAAACTATCCAACCCACCACAGCCCAGAAAATGTATATGTGTAGGAGGGTGACTTTGATGGCCATTTTTTGTAGCTTATCCCTGCTGCACCTCATATCGTAGTTGACTGGATCAAGAGTTAGCATCAGCTTCAAGAGCAGCCTAACTATTGGCTGGTCAGCAGCCAATGACATGGCTTGATTTTTTAATTTTTTTTTTAGTGATTTAGGTCAAACAGCCTTTCTTCCTCATGCTCTGCTTGACAGTATGAAGTGAGACACAATGTAAGGAGGCAATTCTAAGTGGAAATCAAAATTAAAAGAAAACAAAGAAGCAAGCCAGATTTTGCCTCAGGGTCCTAAGAGGAAAGAACCCAGGAGAATCTGAGCCCAGGGAATGGTGGAGATCTGCACTGGAGACCATGAGCAACAATGATCTGTCTCTAGGGTGACCTCAGATTCATCCTGCCTTCCACTTCCTGTCTCCAAAACAAAATCTATGAATGGAATTCAGAGGGTCCAATGGGGGGGAGGGAATCACATTTTAAATATCACTAACCTGAAAGTGAAACTTAGCATCTCCTTCCCCTTCCTCTGGGAAGCCTTCTAGAACCTCTAAGATTGGTTGAGGTGCCCCCCAAACAAGCTCCCAAGCCCCTTTCACCCCCTCTTAACAACAGAGGGACAATGTTCATTGTAACGCATACCTATCTCTATCTCACTTCAGACCCTAAGTGTTTTTGTGAGCCAGACCCCTGTTGGTCTCCTTTGGATTTCCAGGGTGTGGCAAAGTAGATGTACTATAGTATATACTGTAGTTTCCAATGTTATGGAATCAATCAACAAATGAAGTTTCTACAGGAAGTCATAGGGACATAAAATAACAATTTAATGATGGAAGCTTAGTGACCAAACCACAGCTCTAAAGAGGAAAATAATGGAGCAGATACCAAACCTTACAGGAGAATATTAGCATTAAGGCCTCTCACACAACAGCTGTTAAGGCAATTCAGTTCAAGGAACATTTACTGTGACCTACCACAGGTCACACTCCCTTCCTATAAGGCTTTAACCATTAAATAACATGACAGAGTAAGACATAGCTTAAAACAATACATATGCAATGAGATACATATGGTCCATGATACATCATTTGAGGGGAAACTGTCATTAGCATAGAGTCAGATGACCTATATCCAAATCCTGGCCCCGCCACTTATTAGAAAAAGAAACTTAAGCAAATTGCTAGACAAAGCCTCCATTTCCCTATCTGTAAAATGGGGCTAATGATACTTACCTCACAGAAGAGTTAGGAAGATTAAATGCAACCATTATGTGAAAGCACCTAACTGGTACATAAGAGACATTCATGGGGTTTAGATCTTTTACCTCATATACAAAATAAATTGTACATAGTCAGTAAGGTGGTGGTTGCAGGAATGTCATCTGTGTCATATTACTACTCCTAAATTCACTCTACCCACGACTGTGATGCAACCAAATTTTACTCTATTTGGAGCAGGCCGGAAAGAAGTTTTAGCTCAGCACTCAAAAACAAAACAGAAGTGCAGCTTGAGTCATATATATAATGGTAACTTTTCCAGTAGCCACATTAAAAAAAGTAAAAAGAAACTGGGGAAATTAATAATATACTTTATTTAACCTGATAAATTAAAAACATTATTTCAATATATAATCTATATAAAAATGTATTAATGATGTATTTTACATTCTTTTCCTGATACCAGCTCTTAGCAGCCAGGTGCATATTTTACACGTGGAGTGAACTTCTAGATACATTTCAGGTGCTCAATGCCCATGTGTGGCTGGAAGCTGCCACACCAGATAGCACAGGGCCACCTACCATGGTGTGAGCTATGGGGACCACCACACTGGAAATCAGACTGTCAACATTTTATTTGTACAGTGGATAACAGCTCAGACTCTGGGACCAAACTGGGTTTGGATGTGGTCTTTGTCACTTACCAGCTGTCTGATCCTGGGCAAGTGACTTCAGCTCCCTGTGTCTAACTCCTTCATCTGTAACAGGGCCACAGCCATACCAGCATCCAGAGCTGGCGAAGATGAAATGAACACATGTAAAATGCTTAGAACTGCATCAGGCGTGTAGTAAGCTTTCAATAAATGTAATAGTGTTACTATTACAGCTCCAGCAGCGAGTGGGGAGAGAGTGGTGGAGAAGTGGAAAACCTATAGAGGATTAGAGGTTTGCCACTTCCCTTTTGGTGTCACCCAAACTGATTAGGTGACTCTTGCTGTCCTCTCTTACAGGCCAATGCAAGTGAGAATCCTGGGACACGGCGTCCCAGAGAGAAACAGTCCCTTGGAGAGTGGCGGGACCTCAAGTTTATAATCTAGAGGGAAGCTGAGGAGCTATGGTTCCAATTAGGAAGGCAAAGCTGGCCCCAGTACCATTCCCCACAGCTTGGCAGGAAAAGTCATTTGCAACACACCAGACCATGTCTCCCACTTTCTGTCTTTGTTTCTCTGTTCAAACATTTGCAAATCATTCTGAATTTGGGAGAGGCGGCAGCAGCAACTGTTTTAAAAGGCAAAGCCAGGATCAAATGAAAGCAGACCAATGCACAAGTGGGCAGGGGCATTAGAGGATGGAATACAGATCATGGAAATAAAGAAGAAATTAAGAGTAATAAAATTAGTGCCTGCTGAACATAAGCACCTCTGATTCTTACACATGCAGAGTTATCTGCATCTCTGAACTCCTGATGCTCAGATAGGTCTATGTCTCCTCCCTGGCATTCCTTGGCCAGGTTTCCATGATACAGTTACAGGTCAATTCATTTTTACTTACTTTTTTCTTGAGGTATCACTTACATAAATCTTAGGTGCATGACTCAAAACTTTTTTACATACACCTACAGTGAGGTTCACATCATTCAGGTCAAAATATGGAATACACCCAGCGCTCCAGAAGACTCCATCCCAAGATAACTACTCCTCGGACCTCTTTCTCCAGAGATTAGCTCTGCCCAGTTTTGAACTTCATATAAGTGATATGCCTCTTGTCTGTTTCCTGAGTCCTCAAGCATGTACTTAAGCAAATTATAGCAGAGATGCAGAAGAAAAAGGAGCAATAGAAAGTGACCAAGGACATGAGATTGGTCTCATTTATACAACCTGACACCCAAACAGGGCACCCGCAAAGCAGCCCTCTAGAGCAGGGGTCCCCAACCTCTGGGATCGAAGGCCTGATGATCTGAAGTGGGGCTGAGGTAATAAGAATAGAAATAAAGTGCACAACAAATGTAATGCACTTGAATCATCCCCAAACCATCCACACTCTGGCTAGGTCTACGGAAAAATTCTGTTCCAGAAACTGGTCACTGGTGCCAAAAAGGCTGCATACTGCTGCTCTAGAGGATGACATCCCACACACTCCATTCAGGTCCCCTGACTGCAACGCAACTACCACTCTCCTAGGTTCCCGAGTACTGCACAGGAGGACGTCAGGTCCACAGCCAGCAGGGGCTGAGCTGCAGCTCGACACAATGTTGCTCTATCTGGGGAAAGATAAGGAGGCTTTGCTTCTCCTGGGACCTTCTTTTCAGTCGAGCATGCAAGTTACAAGCTGGAGACAGCCAGCCTGGGGGGTCTAAAGCCAACCTGGCCACTTCCTAGCTGTGTGACCTTAAGTAAGTTTCTTCACTTCTCTGTGCCTTGGTGTGCTCATCTGAAAAAATGGGGATAGCAATAGTACCTGCTTCATCAGACATTACAGGGAATAAATGCCTAGAACAGTGCTTCATACAAATATGCACCTTCAGCTCCCCTCTTATCAGGATATAGATGACACAAAGTCTTCCAATCTTCCTGGAAAGCTCGTGTTTATTAAAGTCAGGAGGCAAAAGGTTCAAGTTAAGGAAGCATAAAACAGGGAGCGAAACCTCATTCATAAAGGAAGCTCTCTGACATAAGCAGGTGTGGGGAATGAAAACATCACACTCCCTAAATGCATGTTGGGTTCACACACGCTGAGGTGATACTATGTGACCTGGACTCCACGAAACTCCCCTAACATACTGGCAGGAGACCAGACTCTGGCCCCAAACCAGAGCGGGTGTTCACCAGAGAAAGGGAGGCGGGTTACTGTCATTCTCATGACAGCAAACACTAAATCGAAAATCCAGTTGTCCCAGAATATCATCTTAGAAATTCCATCCACCTCTAGAACTCCATACAACCTACAAAAGGTCCCAGAGCCCCAGGGCTCAAGAGATGCGGAAGTGACATTAGACAGTATCAAGAGACATTTCGTACCTCTAAAGATTTTTTTTTCTAGACAGCAATGAATTTTCAGAGATTCCATGAACACAGTAAGAACCTTTCCTACTAAACATTTTCTAGTATTATTACAAATCTCCCCTAACATATTTTTTTCAGTCATCTCACCTAGGAGGTGAGCATGGAGCAAAAATATACTGTTATATTTACTTCCCAGGAGGGTCATAAGGAAAAGCAACTCAAAACCCAACCTTAAAGGTCAGTTCAACAAGGGGCAAGGGGCAAGGGTAAGAGGGTCAGGGTGATGGGACAGTGATGGAGTTTAAAGACTCCTAAAAACCCAGGAAGGCCATCTATTTATTGCCTGAAATTTTAAAAGACCTTGCTAGGCAGAAATAGTTATATATCTTTAGGGCACACATAAGTAAGGGCCTCAAAGAATTTCAAATCTAGCAATTTCTTCTTGTTTTATGATTAATGGAGAAAGGACTAAAAAATTCTCACTCTCTCATCCTGTTCCCCAACCGCGTGCGTGCATGCATGTACATGTGTGTGTGACCACAGTTCCAGTTTTACTTCTGACTCAAAATCTTGCTGATACTGTCTATTAGCAAGACATAGATGTGTGAGGCAAACACATCATTTGAAAATGTTGATATGAGCCAAACTGACTTGGACTTTCGCCACAGCATGTGTATAGATACAATGACATTTTATTTCCTTTTCCTCATCATTAATGAGTTTATTGCCTCAAAGTGCTTTAAAGTTCTCCAAAGTAGTTCCATGGTTTATAAACACCCTAATAGCATCCCCAATAAAAACGGCAATGTCCACCTGTCTGTCTGACCCTCAGAAGACTACATAAGAATTAGGGATCTGGTTACCATTTAATCTCTTTTGGTAAAAAGGTAAAAGGTCAACCAAAAGCCCACAGGTGCTAGTTAACATAAGTGAATAACTCCATAAAATTAAAAAGGTGTGCCTTCAAACTGAGAATCCTGTGACCCTAATGTCTAACAAATGCACTTTGACTCTTTGGCAAGCAGGGATGAGAAAATTCCTAATCGCAACCTAAAGGTGAGTTAGTGAAAAATCTTCCCTTCACTCTTCACTTTCTGAAAATAACCAGAGACCAGGACATTAGACACCTAATGCTGGCCTTGATTTCACAATCCCATGGAGACCTTCTCACTTTGACAACTGTGCCCACCCACCTTCTTGCCACTCAGCAGATACCAACTGGCACCCAAAAGATTGAGGCAAACACATCATTAAGACACAAATTAAAGCCTGCTTTCCTTCAAAAGAGTTGGCAATGTGACTTACTAATTACATTTTTAGGACAGTAAAAGCCATTTAAGGCAGCTCATAAACCTCATACCAAAAATTTTTTTTTAACAGATTAAGCCTAATTTTGCTATACAAACAAAAATGACAGAACTATTAAAGAGGATATTAGAGAAGAATATTTGGTGACACAGAAAGATATTCTTGTTCTAATAAGTGAAAAAAATCAGTTTACAAAAAAAATCAGTTATAAAACAATATATAGATTATAAACCCATTTTATTACAATATGTCTAAGGAAAAAACTGGACAATATACACCAAAACATTAAAAGTGATTCTCTTTGGATAAAATACACAGAGATTACTTGTATTATTTCATTTTGTTGATCTTTATTTTTAAAATTTGGTTCATTTTACAGGTCTTAGGCTTCCATACTAAGGAAAAAAAAATTAAGCAGCTACATTTAAGTTTTACTGAAGTCCTAACTCTACCGAGGATCCAAGATCAATATTTGGTTGAAATGCTTCCCTACCATCTCACACACACACACACACACACACACACACACACACACACACACACACACACACACACAGTGAATCTCACAAACACAATACCAAGTGGAAGAAGCCAGACACAAAAGCTTAGAAAGTGAATGATTCATTTACCTAAAACACAAAAACAACACTATGATGTCAGGACTTAGGGCGGGAGTTGCCCTGGGGCTGAGTATTCACAGCATAATTTAGTGTCTTGCAGTGTTTCTAGTTGTACTTAGTGGGGAAGAGCTGGGAGAAATGAATCTCTGCCAACTCGTGTGGGCCGCCCAGGCCAGGAGTTCTGTTTAAAAACACCCGACCTACCCCTTATAAAAGACAGATATGGTGGCCAAATGACATGCCTGCTGGGCCCTCAGGGCGCTGACCTAACACCAGGACCAGCCAACAACACGCACATCCAGAATTTCACAAACACAGTGTGAGTCTCGATTCCAGTGCAGGTACCAGGGAGGCAATGTTTCTCAACTCATTCTCCCCTACACTTGGTTTCCCACTGGCTGGGCGTGTAAAATCACAATGGATAAATGAAACAGGGATGAACACACACACAAATGAAGCTTTTGCTGTTAGGTTGCAAAAAACACAAAGATAGCCAACAAGACAGTTCTGGATGAAAATAATGCCTATGGATTCCTGAACCGTCCTCGGCACCAGTTCCCAACATCCTCACGCTCGGTGTCCAGGAGGCTGGGACAACTTGGCAAACTGCAATCTCCCCTAAACACTGGGGGACCGAGACACAGCCTTAGTGTAGCACTTCCTGGTCCAGGGCCCACTCCAGACCAATGATCTTTGGGTCTCAGAGGGGTGGGATGCACACACTAGCATTTCTAAAACCTTCTGGAGGAATCCACTGGGCAGCTCAGGTTGAGAGCAATGGTTTTAGAGCAGCACATATGGAAACCTTAATGTGCATCCATTGCCGAGGACAAGTCAGACTGAGAACGAACGTGCTGCTGGTGTTCTCGGCCCTGATCCCCACTGGGACCAGTGAGTGACGGTCCAGACCACACCCTGAAGCTACAAGCCAACTTACTGAGTGGGCATTTCAAAAAGGGGTAAGAATGCTCCTCAACAGACTTCTCAAGCCCCTGAGGCCCATACACACACGATGGGATGCCAAGTCTGTGTCCCTTTGGGCTACTGCATAGGTGTGGGCGGTTTCTGCCCTCCTCTGCTTTAGAGAGAGGCCATCAGAAGTGGAGGACCCCAAGTGTCTGGAACATCACATGACAGAAAGGCAGCCAGCCCCCTACCAGCTCCCAACCCATCTATCACTAGAGGCTGCTCAAGAAGTGAGGGCTCCCTGCCGCTGGTGGTTTGCAAGGGCCTTCTCTAGGCTCTCCTATTTGACAAGATATTAGGCACAAGCCAGACCAGAGTCTGCATTAATGAGACCCACATGGGACTGCTTAAGAATAAACACTCACTTAATCCTATGTAGCTGAACAGTCTAACAAATGAATTAGCTGGTGGCATCCACTTAGGATATATGATCCAATTTATACTATGATTTCTTTCTAAGGGCTGAACTGATTTTGACACATATAAAAATGTGGTTTCAATCACCCACAATTGCACCGTTTGAACAAGGGGGAGAGAAAGGCTTTAAAGGGCCCAGACCTGAGGGGCGTCACTAACAAGGTGCAGTGGAGGAGCTGTGCGCTGGCGGGGGCTGAGGAGGGGCCCTCCGAGGCATGAGTACTGCCCCCGAGGAGAAGCCCGGATACTTTCATCTCTGCTGCAGGGTCCACTGATCAAACATGCAGGCGCAGCCTGGAGAAAGAGCGTGGACAGCTCAGGTCCCTGGACAGGGCAGGGGCCTCTGGCTAACTGAAAGGCACTCAAGCTGTGGGGAGGCAGGCAGGTCATCCTATTGACCTGCTGGCCAAGCCAACGATGGTCATCCTAAGAGCAAACAAAATGTCTGACGCAGGATGCAGCATGCTTGGGGCTGGTGCATGGGGATGACCCAGAAAGATGTTATGGGGAGGGAGGTGGGAGGGGGTTCATGTTTGGGAATGCATGTAAGAATTAAAGATTTTAAAATTTAAAAAATAAAAAACTAAAATTAAAAAAAAAAAAAAGTTAAGGGGTTTATATGCCCCTGAGAACTGGAACACTGGCTTCAGCTAATGATGTCAGGAGGGAGAAATGGCAGACGAGGCCACTCACAGATCTTTTCCCTGACTCTTCAGGAGGGTCCTTAGCTTTTTCCCATCCCACTGTCACAATATCCGTAGGAGGCAGGTAATACGATCAGCCCCTTTTGACACAGGAGGGAGCTAAGGCCCAAAGATCCCAGGCAGTTCAACTCCACAAGCCAAGTACGAAATGAATCGCTGTGGCTCAGGCCTGGGCCGCTCCCTGAGGCCTGACTCCTGGGCTGTGTCTGAGGCACCTCACTGCAGCCTTCGGGACAGCCGCCCAGCTGCTGAGATGGGCGTGCGCCTGTGTTCTCTACAAGCAGATCCCACAGCTGTCCACATGAAGGGGCTCCCGATGCCACAACAGCTTGGCTCTGGCTGTCCATCTAAGTGCAGGAAACACAGAAATAACTACTCTCTGTTGTTATGTGCTTGACACTGGGCTAGTAATGTTCATATCTCTTACCCCAATTTTTATAGGAAAAAACCCAAAAAACCAAAAAACAGGTACAGAGAAGTTACGTTAACAGTTTTTCAGTGAAGAACGTCTGGACCTAAATCTGGTGATTATTTTTCCCCTTCTGTAGCTCCACTATAATGATGCTAAATAACGATCTGAACTGTCTGTAGCATATTTCCTTGGAAGAGCGTGAAACATTTATTTATTCTCTCAACACGAATATTCTTTTCCAGTCAAATCAAGTTCCTCAAGGATCCTCAAATAGGCTGCGGCAAAGACTGCCATATATTCCTTCTGTGTTCCCTCTTCTACCCAGGCACTTGGCTGAGACACAGTTCGCAGGCTCCTTTGCCATTAAGCAGAACTGTGTGAGTTCTGACCAAGGGTAAATGGGCAGCAACGACATGCTTCTTTCTCCTTTAGGCCTGGCACATAAAAGCCTTCTGCACAATGCTCCATTCTCTCTTCTCTCAACTGCTGGCTACATTCAGATGCTCTAAATGCAGGACTCCAAGTCCCCAGGGATTGGCAGAGCCACAGAGAGAAGAAGCCCGTGGCCCTGAAGACCTGCACGGAGTAGAGCATTCCCTGACCAACCTACACTGGACTGTAAAAAAAAAAAAAAAAAAAAAGAAAGAAAGAAAGAAAGAAAAGAAAAGCAGTAACACTTTGCTGCGTTGCTATACAGACTTTAGGGCTTGTTTGAGACTTAACCTACTCTAATACACAGATCACACTCATTTCCTATTTCTTGCACTTTTCAAAATCTTCCCTATTGCTTAAGTCAGTGATTTCCCAAGTGTGGTCCCTAAACAGCAGCAGGTGCTGGCTAGCAATACAAATGTGCAGGCCTCATTCCCACCCTACACAATCGGCAATTTGGTTTGGGGAGGCAGGGAGTGGGGGTCCAGGTGATTCTGCTGCACTCTCTAGTTGGATGCCCAGTGGTCTAAGTGGACTGAGATGTACCAGGACGTCTCCAAAGCAATCTCCACGCCTCATCCAGCTCCCCCTTCTCTGACTCCTGAGCCCTCTACTCATTTCTGCCCTTAAAGCACATGCTTGACCACACTGCTTCCCCTGTGCTTCCCCTGCCCCAAATTTCCATGGGCAGAGACCATCTCCCTTACCTATTGGTAAATGCTGGAAGAAAGGGAGAGAGGGGCATACCCATGATACAGAACAGGGCAGGACAGCCCTTGATCATCAAGTCACTGATCATCCCCATTCAACAGATGAAAAATGTTAAGCACCAGAAGACTGGGTGATGTGTCAGGCTGTAATCACAACGGCAGAGAGCAGACACAGTAAGGGGTTCTGTACTCGGTACTAAAGCCAGACTTTCTGAGCTCAAATCTGGGCTTTTATACTAACTGGCTGTGCAGTTTCACCCTGATTATTTAACCTCTCACTGTCTCAGTTTGCTCACCTGTAAAGTTGGGATAAAAGTGGTACCTACCCTCACTAGGCTGTGATGGGGATTTAAAGAGAAACTGTGTTCGGTGCTGAGAACAATGCCTGGTGTACAGAAAATGCTGCACCAGGCTAAGAAGTATATTCTAGGGTGACCTCAGCAAGTCACCTACACTCTGAACCTCAGTTTCCTCATCTATAGAATGGGTTGTTGTAAGGATGAATTGAGATGGTGAATGGTAGGGACTAGTGTGGATGAGGGGCCAGGTCAAGGGCTCAGGGGTTTCCCTCTGCTCCAAATCAGCCTTCTTTGCAACTTGAATTCATGCTTGTGCAATCCTGAGTCAGGGGAGAGAATACACAGGTACACATTTCCAGGAAAATACAGTGCAAGTCAGCCAGCAATCCATTCACGGAGGGCTTGGCCTTCCCAGAAGGGTTCAGGACGGGAACTGACCAGACTCCCCAAACCCCTGCTTCATTCCTAAACAAGCAACAATGAAGGCACCACTGCCGATGACCAGAGAAATCTTTGTCCAACTGTGAAAACTGCCCAGAGCAGTTACAGTGCAAAGGTTAGACACAGCTCTCCTCAGACTTGTTATTAATGGATTCCAAGAAGGAAGGGGGCTGCTTATTTATTACCTCCTTCTAGCTCGCCTCTTCCTGAACTAAGGCGAGAGAGACAGGAAGACAAGGAATTTCCTTCCAAACATTTTTTCATATTTTAAGATGAGAAGCAAATTTACAAGGTCAAGAAAACCCACAATGTCTGCCTCGGGTGAAGAGGCAGGCAAGACAAGCGGGACGTGGAAAATGTCAGCTTGACTCTTTCTCTTATTCATCCTCCAGCTTCCCTCTGACCTGGGGTGGGGGGGTCCATTTTTGTTGAGTTCTTTGACTTAAAAGAAGAATGGGAACACTTAGAAGAGGAATTCACCAAGCTCTCACAAAGCCAAAGATACACGCAGACTTCAACCCAGCAAGCCCACGCCCAGGTTGACTGTGATCCACAGTGAATTTCATTCCACCCGTTACAATGACAAGGCCATTGGGTGTCAAAGTAAGCTGTGTCACATTGCCATTGAAATAAGTTTAAAGAAACACTTAACTCCTCTTACCATGGGAAACATATTCTGATCTTTCCTAATGTGTTTGATTTTATTCCCAATTCAATTCCATTTTTTACCCATGCCAGTTACAACCCATTGGGAAAAACCCTGCCATGAAAAACTGCCACATACCTGCACAAAATGACACGTATTCATCGTGGCATTGTCTAGAAGAGGAAAAACTTGAGACAAGAAGGAAAACTTGAGACGCCTTACGTGTCCATCAAGAGAACAGATAAACAAATGGAGGTACTTTCATGTAATGAATTATATACAGTAATTAAAAATGAATCAAGTAGAGCTCTCAGTAACAGCATGAATAAATCTCCATATGGAATGTTGAGCCTCAAAAGGCAAGTTGCAGAAATATACAAGCAGTATAAACAATATACACAAATTTAAAATCAGGTAAAACAATACTAAATGCTGCTTAGGAATCCATACATATACATTAAAATATAAACACATGCCAGGGAGTTTTAACATAAATTTCAGGGTAGAAGAAGGTGAAGCTTCCAAGGACTCTACGCTATAACTTTATTTGTAATAGTTTATTTCTTCATCTGGATGATGTTTCTTACATCATTCCCTATCATTTTCACATATCTGAAATTTTTATAACTAAAAAATCTGTCAAGGGGATGGCAATCTTGGGACAACTTTGCTTCTTCCTTTTGGATTCAGTGAAATAAAAGTTCTCCAGTTTCAGCCTCAATTCCCATTGGAGGACAGAAGGCAAGCCCAGAACGTAGACCTGTGAGAACATGCCACTGCCTTTCTTCCCAATCAAGCCAAGGCACACCAACTTCGAAGCAAAATGGTTGTAACTGAAGCAAGTTAATGAAATAGTAAGTCCTGTCACCATGGTAAACATACTCTGATCTTTTTTTCTAATGTGTTCAAGTCTATTAGGATTCGACTTCATTTTTTTCCTGTGCCAGTTACAACCCCTTGGTTTGAATTCATGACCCATCAATGGGTCACAACACATTCTGAAAAATCCTGCCCTGAAAAACTAGCACCTAGCTGGGGCTAGGTCCAGGAAAGATGGGGACACCATGCCACAATTCACCAAGGATCTGAGAGATGTGTCAGTGTGGAAGCCGTTACTCCAGGGAACACAGTCCAGAGGAGCCACAGAATCTGAACCATAGAGTCAGTTGTTGATCAGGGCCGTCTCTAACAATGCATATGGTACCCAGTGCCTCACTTCTAACTCTACAGAGATTCTCGACTCTCTCCCATACTGTGTGAATTTGGGCAAATGCTGGTTCAGAATAAATGCTTTGACCTTCTCTGTATATTGCCAAGGAGAATGTTGAACTAAAAGAGGATATTTCTTGATCAAGACTTATTGTGTAAATAGAGTGATTGATTTCTGAGATCTCTGTCCTCACAGCTAGAGTTAGAACCTAACAGATAAACAGAATCACTTGGCTGGAAGGAGTCTTAGAGCAGTGCTCCTCCAATGTTAACTTGCAAGTGAATCCCCTGGAGATCTTGTTAAAGTACAGCTCTGTGTACAGAAGGTCTGAGGCAGCCCAGTGACACTGGGCCGAGAAGCCCTCTGGAAAGATCAAGAGTGATACCCTAAACTGCTGTCTGCTCTAAAGCTGCCAACGTTGAGGGATGGGAAGGACCTGATCCCTCTCTCTGAGTACTTTGCCAGGATGAGAACCTGGCTCTTCAGAACTGTGCTTCAGTACTGATCCATTCATCTACAGCACGTCTCTGCTGCTGGATACACCAAGCCAGCAAACTAGCCATGAAGTTTGTGGCTGCCCCCAACTTAGAGGGCAACCCTGGCCCACAGTCCTCTGAACTCTTGCATCTCAAAGTGGGACCCACACACCAGAAGCATCACCATCACCGGGGAGCTCCATCAATCAGTCAGTCAGTTCAATTGCTCAGTTGTGTCTGACTCTTTGCAACCCCATGAATCACAGCACTCGAAGCCTCCCTGTCCATCACCAACTCCCAGAGTTTACTCAGACTCATGCCCATCGAGTCGGTGATGCCAGGGAGCTCCTTAGATATGCCCAATCTCAGGCCTTCACTCCAGATGTACTGAATCTAAATCTGCATTTTAAGTGAGATCCCAGATGACCCACACGCACATGAAGGTTTCACATGCACTGGCCTAACCAATACACAATCTCGTGTACTAGACAGCAGTCCTCCACGGTGTCACTGCCTTTATCATGGACACAAACTGCTGGCTCTCATTCCCTCTCCCTCTCTCTCTGCCACCCCCACAATGCTCAGATGCAAAACAATGTGTGCATGACTGATCCTCCTTCCAGGGAACACTTACTGGACACATGCTGAGCACTCTCCATGCTTTAGCTAATCCTCACGACACTCTGGGATGTGGGAAGTTTTGCTATTGCTATTTCACAGATGAGGACACTGAGGCTTAGCACGGTTAGGCAACTTTCTCAAGCCTTCCAGCAAGTGCTAATGGCTAACAAGGAAAAAACTGGACTGTCAGTTGCCTCTCCCCAAAAAGTGATCCAAATGCAGCTCAGGGGATTTCCTCGGTCCAGTGGTGAGGTCTCCATGCCCTCACTGCCAAGGGTCCAGATTTGATCCCTGGTCGGGGAATTAAAATCCCATAAGCCTCATGGCTGGGCCAAAAAAAAAAAAAAAAAAAGCACCCACCCCAGGAGCTGATGACTCTGACTCTGACAACGAACCTCCCAGGGAGAGGCCTGAGGGGTTTCATCCTTGTCCCATTTCCCAGGGACGGAAGGGAGGGTGCTTCTGACCCTAAGCCCAAGGGCCTGCCTCCCAGGGAATCGGGCTTCGAGAGAGAGAGCAGAGGACAGCGAGAGGAGAGTTCCAACCTGAAGTCACCCAAAGGAAAAATGCACCAGATGAGAGGTTTGCCTGGTGCTCCTGGACCACAGTGTGTGTGTCTGCATGTCTGTGTGTGTGTGTGTGTGTGTGTGTGTGTGTGTGTGTGTATTGACATAAACTCCCGAAGTGATTGCCTGCTTAGACCTGAGCCAACTATCATCAGATAAAGGAGGAAAGACGGAGGGGAAACTGCATCTGAAGGGTAGATGAAAGCACTGTTTCGATCTCATTTTCCACTCCCTGAAAGGTACATTAGAGACACTGAGTGGAACTTTCTAGGGGTAGGAGTTCTATGGGGCCTCATTCACAAGTGTCAGGAAGAGCCCCAGTAGGATGAGAACGCTCTGCTGATCTCCGGGACTTGCCTGTGGAGCCCTGTCAGGTCACCCTGAAGAAGCTTGGGCTTACATTAACCAGACGAGTGGAGGCAACAAGAGCTTTAGATCCTACTTTAAAAATAAAACCACAGTGTGGTATAACAGCTGGAGACACACAAAAGCATCAGCAAATCCTCCCACCTATACCTGATGTAGACCAAGCTTATGACTCACAGCACTTCTTCTGAGTCAGTGAATATCAAGCCTCAGAATCCTTCTCAACACAGTGCTTCCACAGGCACTATCAAATGATGAAGACAGACACACAGCTTTGAAAGCTTGCCTGCCATTGGTGTTAAGGTAATGAAACTTTTCATGAGACTCAGGA
Source organism: Ovis aries (assembly GCF_016772045.2). Classification (NCBI taxonomy): domain Eukaryota; kingdom Metazoa; phylum Chordata; class Mammalia; order Artiodactyla; family Bovidae; genus Ovis; species Ovis aries. Next base: position 15,684,021 of record NC_056080.1, on the reverse strand, counting down.
GACTAGGTTTCTATTCCTGGGTTTGCAATTAAATAGTTATATGACGAGGACCAGGTCATTGATGTCTCAGCAATTTTTCCCCCCACATGTCAAGTGGGAGAACTGAGAAGTAAGAGACTTTGAGTTGCAGAAAGGGGTTGTTTCTGGCAGATAAGCTAAGTTGACTGTTGGACATCTTGAATGCCAGCAAGTTTTCCTGTCTGCCACACCTCATTCTTGCTGTGTGGCAAGGGCGACCAGGCATTCATTCAGCTGGGTGTCAGGTTCTAACATCTGAGAAAGTCCAAGCCCATACCGTATTACCGGATTGGCTGATCAGCCGCACCAGAAACTGATGGGAGAGCAGGGCTTGATACTTTTAGCCTAAATGTTCCCCTGAAATCTCCTGGCCAAATGGCTTCAATATATCACTGTAATTTAAGACAGTTTCTAGATATTCAGAAGTATTCAGATATAAATCATTTCTGAATCTTTGTTCCCACACCTAGCATCCAGGGTTCTTGGAAAAAATGTGTGCCCAAGAGGGCACTGTGAGAGGGCAGAGCTCAGATATAGAAGAGAGGTGACCTTTTTGCTTTATCTCTGAGGAAAACCAAATAGCCATAGTTTTTCTGTGAGGAAAAGACTAAAAATGGGTCTAAACTTTGCATTCAGTTTTATCTTAAACAAGCCAACCTCTATATTTGGGATGAATCCCCTCAGACCTCACAGACCTCTGAGAGACACAGTTCTGACTGGCTCCATACCTGGCTGCAACATTTTTGTGCCTCCAGTTTGGTAGTTTGAATGATCAAATTATAAGGTTAAGGCTTTATGCTTTCCAAACTGGAGCACAGTTTTGCTAAGGTAATGGGTAAGCAGGTGCATATTTGCCAGCAAGCAGGTACCAGGGACTTCCAAACACATGAGAACGGTGCATCCTGGGAAAGGCATGAGGCCTGAGCAAGCAGGGCTGGAAGGTCTGAGAAGGGGTAGGACTCCATGCTGGCTAGGTACATCCTAACGGGTTCTTTCTAAAGGAACCCTAGTGCAGGCTGCCAGGCTGCTGGACGGCTGGGGCTGCAGTCACACCCCCGCCCCAGGAAACATAGATTCCAGCCAGAGGCGGGCATGGCCTGATGTTGGCTCTTCTCTGTTTAAGAAACCAGAGAGGGAGGCTGGGTTTTAGATATTCCATCCTGCCTCTGGCCCCAAACCACCAAATGCAATCAGCTCATGAGGCCCTGCAGGAGTGGGGGTGGGGGTCTCGGCAACGCTGGAGCTCCACCAGGCTGAGAGCTCTGGGGAGAAGTGAGTCCTCCCTACTACATCCTGGGAAGTAGCTTCTCCTCCACCAAGCATGTTCCCCTCTGCCCTCCACCAACCCCAAACCTCAGTATGGAAACAACTTCATTCTGAAAAGCTTTCAGTGTCTCTCTCTCCTCACACACACACACACACGCATGCGTGCGCGCACGCGCGCACACACACACACACACACACACACACACACACACACACACACGGGGAGGACAGGCGGGCACTCTCCTCCTGGCCTTTCTTTGAAGCTGCTGTTCTAGCAATTCTTGACCTTGGCTGTGCAGCAGACTCACTAGGGAGCTTCTTTTTAAGAAAATGCTTCGACCTACCCCCCAAGATTCAGAGTTAATTGGCCAAATCTACCCCAAGTAGCTCCAAAGTGCAGTCAAGGCAGAGACCTCTGAGCTGTTTCCTCTGCCTGGCACACCCTCACCACACCCCTGTGCTGCCTCCTTTCTGCTGGCTAAGTCTTGGTCCCCCTGCTTTGGGTCTCAGCGTAAATGTCTTTTCCTGGAAGCTTCTCTAGCCCTCCCAGGCCAGCCTAGGTCTCTAGCTATGTGCTCCCATAGCACCCTGACTTCCCCCATACAGTCCTCATACCTGCCTGACATGTGACAGGCACCAGCTCCAAGAAGACAGAGACAGGTTGTGCTACTGTTCACCACCACAGCCCCTGGGCCCAACAGAGGCCTGACCCAGCAGAGATGCTTAACGGGAAACTGAAAAAATGAAGACCCTTGGGACACACTGGGAGCAACTTTTAAATCAAGCATTTTCCAAACCACAGTAGGATACCCTGACCTTCGATAGGGCAACTGAGACGGGAAGTTTCCAGTTTGGTTTTTGCGGCACAGATTGACTAGTTTTTCACCAAACTATCTCCCTTTCTTCTGGGCTCAGTGCTAGACTGCACATCCCAGCCTCCCTACTGGGGCGTGGGGGGAAGTGAGCAATGCGATTCCACACCTAGCCCATCAAAATCACTTCCTTCACTCTCCCCACATTGCTCTCTCTTGTCCCTTGACTGCTGGCTGAATTTGGCAATCCACTGGAGGACTCTGAGGCCCTAAAGGAGGGTGGTGCCACAAGACAGAAGGAGCCTGGGGCCTTGAACGACCACAGGGAGCGCTGCACCTTCCCCCACTCCCTGGCAGCCCATGCTGGATGGTGGTGTGAGGGACAGACATCGACTGGGATAAGTCATTGAGGTTCAAGGGTGTTACAGCAGGTAGCTGACCGTGGGAAGCACACAGCTGACCACTGAACAGTGCCAGGATTAGGGGCATTGACCCTCTCAGTGATCAAAAGTCCACATAGAACTGACACTCGGCCCTTTCTGCCTGCAGTTCCTCTGTATCCAAGGTTCCTCATCTGCAGATTCCACCAAAAAACATTCATGTGAAAGTGCGCTTCAAACTCGTGTTCTTAAAGGATGACTGAATTTAATACATTTTTTTCACCAGTTTACCAAAACTTCAGGGTACATGGAATCCATAAATTCAAAGGTCAAAGTACAGAAAAATCACCTTGACTTACTTGGGACGGCTGTTTTGATGAACAGGCTTCTTTCTGCAAAAGATGTGGGAACTGGTTCAAGATAACTCATTCTCTACCTCCAGCCTGGCCAAGTGTTACTAAATCAAGTGGGGAGGTGTCCTCAGGTGCCACTGGCATCCATCTCCTCTTGACCTGTCACCTGTTCTCTGGAATCCAGGAAGGATCCTGGCTTGAATGGGGGCCATATGTGCCCAATTCTTCACCACTGGTGTTCTCTCTAACCAGCCATGCCCAAGAAGAGAGACCCCGGCTCCCAAGCAGACAACCAGAGCATTCCAACCACGATCTAAAGAAGCAACTGTGATTATTTTCGAAGTCCAGAACCCAATGCAAATAATTCACTGTTTTTCAGACAGAACCAAAGGATTTTCATGTGCTTTTATTTTTTTAAACATAACAGTTGCAGGAGTTCAAAGCAGAATGAAACCTATATATTTTCTAAAATTGCCGAAGTCTAATAAAACTTTAACACCAACCTGCTCTTTGAACTGAACTCACAGTTTTATTTATTATGAGTCTCTGGCACCCACTGTCACTCACCTCTTTAACTTTTACCTTTATCACTTCTTTTAGCAAAAAAGAAAGCAAAGCCACATGCCATGAAATTATTTGAGAGAGATCTTCTCTGTATGCCTATGTTTCTGTGTTTGCATTCAGTTAAAAAAATACCACCCAGAAATTTCATGGTTTAAGACCATCATTTCCAAAAGGGATTAATTATTTACCAAATACTTATTGCCCTCCAAGCAAAGCCTCACAGGAAATACCAAAACGGCTGACCCAGGCTCCACACTCCAACGGCTGACCATCTGGATAAGGAAACTACATTTAAAGCACAATTAACTCCAATAAAGGTTAAACGTGGAAACACCATAAAAGGAGGTAGAGACAAAGTGGTAGCCAAGGAGCAGTGGATGGCTCCCAGATAGGAAAATGTATGCATTCATTCAGTCAACAAATATTTTTTGAGCGGTTGTTATACGCCAGGCACCATGCTTGCTGCTGCCTGCACAGCAGTGAGCCAGCCAGACAAATGCACAGGCGCAGCTTCACAAACGAGGTGGTACCTGAGCTGGGCCAGCAGCCACCAGTGGACGGAACACAGGATAACAACAACAACAAAGACAACTAAGCACTCCCTAAGCCCCTAAGTGTCTTACGTCTGTCAGCCTATTTAACCTACCCAACAACCAGAGGTAGGTATTTTTATCTGCATTTTACAGATGAGGAAATTGGGCTTCAAGAGGTTAAATTACTTGCTCATGGTCACCCAGAGCCGGATTAGCCCCAGGCAGTCCTCTCCATGGCCTTCATTGTTCGACACCACACCCTAAATCATGAATGGTCTGGAATTCTCCCGGGCAGAGAATTTCAAGCCCAGTCTTTGCCATGATCTGAGCCCAGGCGACGACAAGTGGAATGAAGACACAGGAAGGAACATGCGCAAACCTGCTAGTGGCACATGTCAGGGAAAGCATTCCACCCCAAATTCAGGACAGTTCAACAAAGCCCAAGAAAAGGGTGCTATGTGCCCAGAGTGTAAGTGATGAAGGTCTTGCTTTTCTCCGCCAGTGCCATGGAAATTCACACCAGCGGGCCACTGCACAGTGAAACTATGCTACCATATGCGTTCACTCTTTAGTAATGAAAGCCCCTGGGGAGAAGAAGGTCCTGAATGGAAAGCAGAGGTGTTTTTCTAGCCTGACCTGACTGTTTTTTAAAGGTGACTTCTCCTTGGTCCACCATGCACCTCCTCACCACTAGACACACACACAGACATACACTCTCTCTCTCTCTTTTTCTCCTCCCATTCTTATGGAATAGATTCATCACTGGATTCCATCAAACATCTTACTAAACTGTTGAGTTTAAGAAAGAGTGGCCCTCCAGTCGCGACCCAGACACAATGCAAATAACAGGCTGTGAAATGAAGGACCCAATTAAAGGAGACCAGCAACTGCAAGGCTCTAACTTGGGCCACTGTTTGGGGGGAAGACCTAAAAAAGGCATTTGGAGATAAGACAGAGCTAAGGGAGCTGAACAGCTGGTTTGTGTTCCCTGAAGATAGGGGCTGACAGTCCATCAAGCACTCCAGGAGGTTGTGTTGCATAGGCATCCCTCAAGAGAGGTTAAAAATAAAAAACTCCCTAGTTCTGGGCAAGGTCACAGACCCGGGAGGGTTGTCAGTCTCTGGAAAACAAGGTCACGAGGGCCTGAGGAGGATGAGCACAGCCAGGCTGGGCATGGCCAAGATCCAATGACTACCCTGTAACGACTGGCCTGTCCCTTTCCTACCTTCAAGCCTCAATGGACAAAAACAGGTCAAAACTACACAACGTGTTCCTCCAAAAGTCACATGGTGTGACCATACGAGCCAGCAAGTAAGTCTGCTTGTAGACATATACCAAAAAGAAACGAAAATACATGCTCACACAAAACCTTGTACACAAATGATTATAGTAGCATTATTCAAAATGGTCAAAAAGTACAAACAACACAACACGGCAGATGATTGGATAACCGAAATGTGGTGGATCCATGCAATGGAATATTATTCAGCTATAAAAAGGAATGAAATACTGACATATGCTACAACGTGGATGAACTTTGAAAACATCATGCTAAGGCAAAGAAGTCAGACATAAAAGGTCATGTATTAGCATTCTGTGACTCCATCTATGTGAAATGTTCACAACAGGTAAATCCATAGGGACAGAGAGAGAGATTAGTGATTGCCAGGGGCTGGGGGGAGGGGCAAGTGAGGAATGACTTCGAATGGCTACAGGGTTTCTTTTGGGGGTGATGAAAACTGCTTTAACTAGATTGTAGGGGTGACTGCACAACTCTGAATCTAGCACCGAAGTATATGCTTTCAATGAGTGAATTGTATTTCACGCAAAAATATCAGGCAAACCCAAAATAAGGAAAATTCTGTAATGTAACTGGTTCTTCAGAAATGTCCATGTTCTAAAAGGCAGTGTCAGGAAAGGCCCCTCTGTATTAGTTTGGCAACTGTTCTATAAGTTTGAAATGATACAAAAATGCTAAACTATCATATTAAAAAAAAAAGAGAGACCTGGTGGTGACCGCTTCTGATATCTGGGTACACTCCCTTATAGACCTGAGCTTCTCTCATAAGCTCCCCAGCCTTCAACCAAGTTAACCAAACGGGATGGGGGCAGAAGGCAGTGAGTGCTGCTCACTGGGCTGCACTGGCAGGCCTGAAGGGGAAGCGTCTGGGGCCATGGGGCCCCCTAACAGCCCTGGTGAGAAGTCCTGTGTTGCCACCCAGAGAACATTCTCCCCACCAGCACCCAAAATGACCCTACCTTAGGTACCAAAATGAGAGTGCTATGTTACAATCATTAACGCTAATGACTGCCATAATGCTCAGCCATAACCCGACCCCTTGACCACACTGCAGCTCCAGGAGAGCTCTACAGCCTCTAGATCAGGGGTCCCCAACCTCTGGGATCTAATGCCTGATGATCTGAGGTGGAGCTGATGTAACAGTAATAGAAATAAAGTGCACAATAAAAGGAACATGCTTGAATTGTCCTGAAATCATCCCCCCTCCCCACCCCTGGTCTGCGCAAAAACTGTCTTCCATGAAACTCATCCCTGGTAGGGGACTGCTGCTCTAGAGCATTTCTTTTCTGATGCTCGGATCCTGGGTTTGTCTGACTGCCCAGTGTATGCACAGCCCCAGGGCCTTTTTGGCCTAGCTTTCATCCCAATCAAACATTTGCTTATTTTTCTCATCTTAAGTCTTATGATTGGCAGGATACATGCCTAACAGGTGAGGAAAGATTCTGTGCATGCTTGTCTCAGACAGAAAACAGAATGAACATATAAGACTGACCTAAAAAAACCAATCAAGTTCCCCTTCTCCAATTTCTCCAAAAGTCTTACTGGGTTTTGATTCCCAGCAAGGCTCCTCGATGCCTTGGAACTGCCCACAGAAATACTTGATGTTACTGTGGACTAAATCAAACGGAATTAAACATTAACGCACTCAGATAATACTGCAGGTTTGTGATGGTCTGAGCTACAAGACATATGCATGTGCACACACAGAGGAGGTGCAGCTTTTCTCTAGGATACTTCATCATCATCTCTCAAGGAATCTCTCCCCTACTAAGGAAGCTGAAATGCTAGGTTAACAATGGGAGTTTCTTGCCATCCCTCTTCTTTCTGATTCCTATGAAAAACTCTATTTGAGTCCCACAAGTGTTTCCTAACTAGTTACTAAAGGGTGACATTCCCTGTGCACACATGGGTCACCTCTACATCCCCAACTTGGAATGCAAGAGCAGATGAGACAACTGGTAGAAGTTTTGGTCGTGGTGAACTGGGGCTAAATATCTTTTGTTTAAAATACTTCCATGTGCGTGCATGTGCACACACACACACACACACGAACACCTGAATTCAAGGGCAGAAGGCAGATTAAAAGATCTGCATCTAGGAAATTCCAAAAGGGTATCGATATTCTCCAACTGAACATTCTTAAACTGAGGTTCACCTACCACAGGCATCCCCAAAGACTTTCTGGCAGTATATTGGGTATCCAGATCTTCAGCTTCCGTGTGTTTGCCTCCCTAAAGCTGACCTGCCAGATCTGTGGTCTCCTGCTTCTCCTCACCCCTCCTCCAATGCTTCACCTCCCCTCTTCCTAAAGTAATGTATGAAAAATAGTAGTGTTAGTTGCTCAGTCATGTCCAACTCTTTGCAACACTATGCGCTGTAGCCTACCAGGCTTCTCTGTCCATGGAGTTCTCCAGGCAAGTATACTGGAATGGGTTGCCATTCCCTTCTACAGAGGATCTTCGTGACACAGGGATCAAACCTGGGTCTCCCACATTGCAGGCAGATTCTTTACCACCTCTGAGCCATCAGGGAAGCCCAAAGTAATGTATATTGCCCACCTATCCTCAAGCTCACCAGGGTGCATAATCCCAGGGAATAAGGATCTCCTGGCAGCCAAAGGGATAATTTAAGACAGCATCGGTTTAGAGGGGCAATTCCAAGAACAGAGCAAAGGAAGCTTCAATAAAAAATATTGAAGGCTATGGCACTGTATTTTATTCAGGTGACAAATTCACAGAGGAACTTTATGTCTTATATATTTATTTAGCTATGCAGCCACCCATCCATCTCAGAATCAGAACTCAGAAGGGAGATGGGCCAACACCAGCTATTAACACATTCACTTGAGTCAACAAAGAAGTCAGTTCTTTTTACTGACTGAAAGCAAGTCTAGTTGGGCTGACTGGTTTGACAAAAAGAAATGGCTTCTGCAATTAGGGCATATAGCAGAACTTTTTTCATAAATTGAAAGGTTTTGATGAAGACAGGCTTAAAGCACATATATACACATGTATGTCTTTAATATGCACAGAAATCTCCCAGGAATCTTTTTAAAATGCGGTTCTGATTTGGTGGGACTAGGGAAGGCCTCCAGACTCCGCATTTCTAACAAGTTTCCTAGGGCTGCTGATGTTGCTGGTCCAGAAATCACACTCTGAACTGTGAGAATATACAATGTGCTGGGAGATGTACTTTTTGCAATGAATTAAAGTTATTTAAAAATTCAGATATCAAATATAAAATGTACCAGGGGGTGCTGAATTTTTTTAAATATATTTAGGAAATATTCCAATAAGAAAAGTTCAAGCAACCCTGATTTGGGCCACGGTTGGCAGCCTGAGGATAAGAGGCTTGCATCCTGCCTCTGTCATGTGTGCAGAGCTGAGCTCTGCTTTCCCTCTGAAGCCGAGTTCCAGAGGAATTTACTGCTTTGCTATCCCTTCATGCAGCTTATGTTTCTGGTGGCAGACTCCATGGCCCAAACCTTCAGATGTGGGAATCGTGGCTGCAGCCATCGAACGTAAACAGCCTAACTGGGATGGCAGGGTAGGCAACCAACCCTGTAAACAGTCAGCAAAGCAGTCGGGATTCCTGATTCAAGAGTAAATGGCCTCCTGGGCACATATGCACAAAAGATGAAAACTCTAATTCAAAAGGAAACATGCACCCCAGTGTTCAAAGTAGCATTATTCACAATAGCCAAGACACGGAAACAACCTAAGGGCCCATTGACCGATGACTGGATAAAGAAGATGTGCTGCGTCTATACAATGGAATACTACTCAGCCATAAAAAGAATGAAATCATGCCATGTGCAGCAGCATGGATGGACCCAGATATGATCATACTAAGTGAAGTAAGTCAGACAGAGACAAATATTATATGATATCATTTATTTGTGGATGCAAAAAACTATACAAATGAACTTATTTGCAAAACAGAAATAGACTCACAAACATAGGAAACAAATTTATGGTTACCAGAGGGGAAAGGGAATAGGGAGGGATAAGTCAGGAGTTTGGAATTAGCTGATATGCGCTCCTGTATGTAAAATACAGGGACCTAGTGTATAGCACAGGGAATTATATTCAATATCATATAATAAACTATAATGGGAAATAATCTGAAAATATATATAAATATATATTTGTGCGTGTGTAACTGAATCATTTTGCTATACACATGAAACTAACACAATATTGTAAACCAACTATACTTCAAGAAAAAAATTTTTTAAGAGTAAATGGCCTCATTAACAAAATCACAATAAGAGCTGGTATGAATTGGCATGTGTCAATGTGCACATTTGAGCAGAGAAGGCTCATCTCACGGACATGTATTTCTGCAGGTGTTAAAATATGGGCTTACATATCTTGACAAGATTCTAAGCAACACCAAGTTGCCCAAGTCTGCAGTCAGTCCCAACTTACCCATCAGTCACCCTTCTCCTTCCAGACACGCCCCATATGGTGGACTGGATCTGTTCTATATTCTAGTAAGTCTACTCTCAACTCCCCCAGACAAGCCTCTACCATCCCTCTTTTAAAGAAATTTGAAGAGAAAGCTTTATTTAAACATGTGTTCCCAAACCTTCTGGACTAGCAAAAACCTATTTGAGCATATTTCCACTTCAGAGAGATGGAAAATATAAAGAGCTCTGTGGCAAAGCAGAAAGGCCACATAATCCGGGTTCATGGACAGCTGATTAATCTCAAAACTGGAACTTCTTTAAGGGCAGGAAGTAGGCTCTTTTCTGATCAAGAGCAGAGAAGCCACTAATTCCAGACCCTCAGCTCACTACCATGGTAGACCCCTTGTAAAGCTGGCACACTCACGCAGCCTTCCTCCGGGAGGGCTGCTATCTTGAAAGTGCTTTGCCACCTCTAGAGAAAAGGAACTAATTACTGATGTTCGCACCTGGAGGGGCCCCATTCATTCAGGCTGGAGGCAGAAGTTTAGATAGAACTGAAATGACTGGGAACCCAAGATCTGGAGAGAAAATGAGAGCGCTTTGAAGGGTCCTGAGCCTTTAAAAGACGTGCCATCCCCCAGCAGCTAAGCTCTTGCCGAACTGCCAAATGTCAGAGCTAAAAGGAAACTGAGCAATCATCTAATGATTCAAATTATTTTTATTATAGTGAAGAGGAAGCTGAGGACTAGAGAGGTAAAATGACCTGTCATACAGCTTCTTAGTGAAAGGAGCAGAAGCGTCACCCCAGTGATCTTCTGCCATACAGCCCCGCCCTGCCACACTCTGTCTCAGGCTGACTATTGTAGATGAGAGAACAGGGTTAGTCTGCCTGGACACAGCAGGTACACTCAATGAAACCACAGCAAAGGGAATCTCTTCCCTACAAGCTAACCAGTCCCATAACTGAGGCTGAGGGGATATCAAGAGTAAGGATAACTTCCTGTTTGTGCAGACAGACATTCAACAACCAGCGTGGGTGGTGGGTAGCCCTGACTTGCAGCCTTTGCTGATTTCTGTGATATAAACACACCCAGCGTGGCAGATTTCAACCTCCCAGCATGTTGCCACTGAGCACAAGTTGGGGAGAGACATTCTGCAATCAGCTCTCGAAGGCTGGACTAGTGATGCCAGCAAGCACACTACTACAATTTCTAAGAAGTCCAAATGACTTGCGTCACAGGATGGAATGACCTGTTGTATCATGAGGGAAAAAAAAATTCCAGGTTTGTAAGAAAAATTCTAGCAGCATACCCTTCTCACTCATTTAACCCTAAAGCCTCTACTGCCAATGTCCATGGGACTCAGGGAGAATCAAAGTTTTGAAAAAGTCATTTGGTGCATTGTGCCTGTATCTCTGATGACTCCAGGCGGGGTGTTGAGAGGTGGAATCAACATCACGTATATTAACGTCTGGGCAACCAAGCATTCCTTTCCCAGCAGCAGTGGGATCCAGTCTCCAAGGTGAATCATGAGCTCAGACCTCCATCTTTGCCAATGTCAATGGAAGTGCCTGGATTCAGCTTTGGGCAGCCCTCCACAGGTCTCATAAGCAGGGAGGAAAACATGAAAAACCAAATTCCTCCTCAATTTCCTTTCACTGAGAGGAGTTCCAAGGCTGAGGGGAGCAACTCATCAGGCAAAGTTCTTAGCCTGTGCTTTCTGTGTGCCAAACATTGATTGGCTAATGGAGAAAAAAACCTGGTGTATAAACAAAGGTGGCTGATGACATCCGAGGGTCTGGAGCAATTCCTTTACATCGTTCTGACAGCTAACAAATGGAAATAGCTCTCAGGGAGCGTGTTTAAGGAACAGCTGGAATATGTAACGGACATTTTTCTGTGAGTCTGACAGGTTGAGCTCTCTAACGGTTGAGCTACACTCACCGGACACTGATCAGAATGAACTCTGCCATTCCTTGGAAGGTTGCCAAGAGGCCTTTGAAGAGAAGGGAATCTGGGGCCTCAGTTTCAGAAATGGAGGAGAATAAATACCGACAGATCATAAGCAGACCTGATTTAAAGAGAAAGACCTATAAATGCCAGTCTCTCGGCTTTCTCCCTGGTTTCCTGACCCTATGACCCATCCCATGGAAGTGTCACACATGCAACCCTTCCCAGAGGGTCACCTGTGGGGAGATCCTGCTGTGTGTTTCCTAGTGGTCTTTAGTCTTATCTCCCCACACACTCATGATAAAGTCAACAGATGTAAGTTCCTGATAGATACACAAGACATAAGATACTATGCCTTATACAAGGACTCCCTCTAAGCATCATTTAAATGACAAACTCTCACAAGACCCTAAGATAACCTGATTAACCAAAATCTGGTTTGCCTTCAATGTTTCAGGAGCACACTCATTCTCCAAAGCGAGGTGGTTTTCAAAGTCAACAACCAGAGAAACTTCTCAGAAGCATGAGATTGAATTTTAAAGATGCCAAGATTCAAATCAAGTATGCTGGTACTATCATTTGTCTTCTTTCAGGCTCAAAGGAGTTACCATAAACAATAACATGCCTAGAAAAGAGCCTGGGAAAGTCACAAGACCTAAAGAAGCCAGCAGTCCAAGAGAAGGAGACATACTTCTCAACAGAGCAGCCCTGCCTCCAGCCCTGTGACCACAAGGTCCATCCAGATACACAAACCTTACGGCATCAAAGGATGACTTGATCAGCTGCAAGGGGCATGACCAATCAATCCTCCTCACGGTCTGGACGCCGTGTGGAAGCTAGGAAGGAGAAATTGACCTCTTGAAAGACATCATCAGAAGTTATGACAGCCTGGAAGGGCAAGCTGCTGCTACAACAGTGGAAATCCTACTGCCATTGGTAAAAGTGAGGAGGAGAACACTGAGCGTTTTCTTTACACCTTCTCTCTCCCTGGCAGTCTTCTCGCTTTTCATAACTCTAAAACTAACTTCCATTTCGAGAGTTCCAACTCAAGGCCATCTGGCTTGACCTCTTCTAATCCACTTCCTTCCTCCACCCTAAAGGAGATTAAGCTCACCTTGGATAACCACCAGAACTTGATGATTACAAGTCAAAGATCTTCAGAAGGCATGCCAACTGATAAGCCAAATTGGTACCAAGGCATAAAATCAAGCGGTACTGTCTTTGTTCTCTAGTGATCAGTGCCCCATCCTGCCCACCGTGTGGCCCTTTGTGCCATGAGACACACTTAAAAGTCGAGAGAGACACAACTGCTGAAAAAAGAATGAGGAAAACAAGGGCACTCCCAACAGGCACTCTCTGACTTTCCTTAAGACTACTTAGCACTTCCACAAGCCTTTTCATCTTCAAAGCATTTGAGGAACATCAGCTAATTAATCCTCCCAACAGCCCTGCAAGGTGAGGAAGGATTATCTCCATTTCACAGATGGGGAAAAGGAATATTTTGAACACCAGCATAAAACCCAGGGACAGACCAAATTGCCAGAAACTGGGCTGGGCTCCCTCCCGGTGTCTTTGATGCGCATCCAGGCCTGCCACAGTATCTCATCCCCAACCTGAGCGCTGCTGAGGGCTCCAAACCAGGAGGGAGCCGAGCAGATGGAGAGCCAGAGGCAAGATAGACAAGACTCTCATGCTAACACTTTCAAGTCTGTAATTAATTCATGATTTCACCTGACTGTCTGGTTAGAGGAGGTCCTTTTTGAAGGTTAGATGGAGGACGAGAAGGATATGGAAGGAGGAGGAGATAGCTTCTCCACTCACCTCCTGAGCAATGACTGTGATGTTCCTCATTCTACAGCTCCACTCCAGTGGGAATTTTCAACCAACGCTGAAGACAGCGTAAGCACGGAGGGACAGCCACCTTAAATCCTTCCTGGACCCAAGGCAGGTTCTTAAATATGTGAAAAGCCTTCGGCATCGTGCTTGTATTATCCAAGTTTTCTCATATTTTAGGACCAGACTTTTTCTGACCAAACCTCAGTTGCAAAAGCCAGTTGGAACCCTGGTCAAAACCTCATAATTAAATGCAGTATAGGAACTCTATGTCTATCCAGGCTTATTACTCAAGGCAGAATTCCAAACTGTGGCAGTCTCAGAAGTTCTTGAATTTTCAAAAGCTTTAAAAGCTCTTAGAGATTCAGGCTGCCAGTACAGACTTCAGAATTGCCACTTTCAAGTTTGACCATCTGCCCTGTCGGCAGCTACAATCCAAGCTTATCCATTCTAACCCTCATGCTTTCTCTCAAACTACTCTCCACTCTAGAAGTGAACTCTGTGTGCTTTGCACATCCAGGTACACAGCAAATGGAGAACTTGGAGACCACCCTCCCCATTTCTCCAAAACTTCTCATTGGTTCTTCCTATTAGAAGCCCACTTACCCTCTGAGCCATCAGGGAAGCTCCTTAGAAGCCCACAGTATCTAAAAAGGCATATGAACTAAAATGGAGAAAGCAACAGTATGTTGAGGTCAGTGATTTTCAGCTGAGGGAAAAGACCCCAATGCTGGGAAAGATTGAAGGCAGGAGGAGAAGGGGATGACAGAGGATGAGATGGTTGGATGGCATCACTGATTGGATGGACATGAGTTTGAGTAGGCTCCAGGAGTTGGTGATGGACAGGGAGGCCTGGCATGCTGCAGTCCATGGGGTCACCAAGAGTTGGACACGACTGAGCAAATGGGGTGAACGGAGATTATGACCCCAAGGGGCATCTAGCAATGTCTGGAGACATCTTTGGTTGTCAAAGCTGGCATGGGAGGTGGCATGGGCAAGGGGCACCTAGTGGGCGGAAGTCAGGGATGCTGTTGAGTAGCCTACAGTGCACAGGATAGCCCTGACCACAAAGAATGACCCCGCCTCTGATGCCAACAGTGCTGAGGGTGGGAAGCTGGGTTAGATGATGACCATCTCTGCGAAGTGCATGCTGAGCACATTGTAAGTGGGTTTTCAATAAAAACTGACAGCTTGATGGACTGAACCATTAGCTGCCTCTATCCCTGGGACCAACCTCTGTTACCACAATAAGAAAAAGAAATCAGACAAACTCAATGAAGAGCAACGCAAGTAGCAATTCTGCTTTCTTAGAACAGAGGCAGGAATCTTGACTGTTTGGCCTGTGAATGAAAGCTGATGGTTTATCTACTTTAAGTCACCAATGAGATGTTTTATGTCAGGAATCACATCGTATACTTCTTTTATCCCCAGTGATGCTGGATACAAGGTACGTGTGAAAAAAATTTGTTAACTGATGGATGATCATGGACTTCAATTACATCATAGGGAGGGGACAGACAACCAAATACAAAGGAAAAAAGAACATTTTAGCTCTATCTTATTATAGTTTTAAGATAACACACCCAGGGCAATGGTCAAAAATCAGCCATTATATAAAAATACAACACAGCAATACCCCCTCAAAAAAAGAACAGCTCTTCAAATACAACAACATAGATGAGTTACATAGACATAAGATCCATCAGAGGAAGCCCTGACACAAAAGATACATACTGTGTGACTCTATTTTCATGAGGTTCAAAAATAAGCAAAATGAATCTATGATAGTGGTCAGAATAGCAGTTATTATTGCAGGAGGTGGGATATAACTAGTGACTGAAATGGGCATGAGGGAACTTTCTGGAACACTGAAAATGTTCTATATATGGATCCAGTTGGTGATCAGATGTGTGCAAACACACAAAAATTTATCAAGCTGTAGGGAAAACAATGAAAAGCGCAAAGTACAAAAGAGGAAAAACTCAGCCACAGTATAAAGTTTAAAACTAGCTTTTAAACAGGTAGACTTATGTTAACAAGGTTCTTCCCAACGATAAATATCCACGGCTTTCATCCAAATTTCAGCCACAAGAGTTGTCTTCTTTCTTAATTAAAATGCAAATACAGACGATGGCTAGACAACAAGGCAGGAAAAAAAAAAAAAGACTCAGCCAAAAAGAACACACTAACTTATTTCCCATTCAAACAGTGAAATTAAATCCAAGTCTGACAGACCAGGTCTGTCTCCAAGATTCAGGCCAGCATCTCACACACACACACACACACACACACACACACACACACAGAGTGCTGCTTTTGATGTGGCTGCCTGGAGCAGCTCATAACAAGAATACTACTACTTAAAATCTAAGCAATTGCATTTCGTAATTAAGAAACCATCCATGCCCTCTCCCTCCCAAGAAACAAGAAAAAAATCATTAGTTTACTGCTACTGAAAAAAAGATGGTCTTTTTAAAATTAGTAAATTCTCAGCTATGTCCCCTTAAATCCTTAACACCATGTAACACCTGCCTCTATTTTTCTTATTTCCATTTTAAAAGCATACCTTTATAGATCATTGCAAAGATTCTCTACCCGTATGTAAGAAGTCAGAGAGAATAGGAAGAGAATATTCAGTTGCCAAAGCCAGCCTTAGCATTGTCTTTTAAAACAATAGCTATTAAAGAATGCCCAATGTATGTTTATTGATTAGGTCACCATGCATTTGAAGAATGCTTTTCTACTAGTTTAAAGTCTTTATAAAGAATTATTTTATTTATCCTGTCTCCCTACTCAGATTTTGAGCTTCCAGAGGACAGGGACTGTTTTGTAAACTTTGCATTTAAAATACCAAGACATGTGCATGACCATGAGGCCTTCAGCATTTGTCTGGTGAACAACTGATGGATGGGGGGATGAATAGATGGGGAAAGAGGGATGGGTAGATGGGGAGAGGGAAAGATGAAGGAATGGGGGATGGATGTATGGATGCATGCATAGATGGATGGAAAAGCAGGTTGAGGGATGAGAAGATGAGCATCGGGTTAATGGGTGAATGGATAAATGAACAAAGTAATATCAGATGGATTACACACTTCAGCAAATTATTTTTAAGTTCTCAAATCGTTTCCATTAGACATCTACTTACAACATTTCTCAGAGTCATATTTGTAGTAAGTACTTAGTTAACACTTGTCAATGTTAAGAATTAAAATAGAACCTCATTTTCCAAAAGTGAAGCAATGAGTAGATTGTCTACTGAGGCAGAATACAATGGCACAGAGAAATTAAAGAACAGCCACTACTCAGCTATTAGATTTGCTGAACAAAGTCAAGGTTGATAAAATGGAAATTCATAAGGAACCTGAAGAGGGTGAACATAAATTGCTCCCACATTTAGAAGTATTAGGGACAACTTATAGAATTACTTATTCTAACATGTATATAAGCAGAACACTTAAATAATTCAAAACTACAAATGTCTAGGAAAGAAGTATCGTAGACTTCACCTCTAAAAATGACATCAGGGAACAACTTTAACTTTTCATGGCACATGCCTTAAAGCTGGTTGATGGCAGAACCCCAGGCTGAGTGGACAGTGGTCATAACTAATGGTTTCTCACCTTCCAACCCACTATTCTTTATACACTGTATCTAGAGATATTCTTTCTATCACGCATGTGTAGACATGGATCTATAGATGGTTCTTGAAGCCTCAAACCAAGTTTAAGCAACACTATACAAGCAAGGCTATGGTTTTTCCAGTAGTCATGTATGGATGTGAGAGTTGCACTGTGAAGAAAGCTGAGCACTGAAGAATTGATGCTTTTGAACTGTGGTGTTAGAGAAGACTCTTGAGAGTCCCTTGGACTGCAAGGAGATCCAACCAGTCCATTCTGAAGGAGATCAGCCTTGGGATTTCTTTGGAAGGAATGATGCTAAAGCTGGAACTCCAGTACTTTGGCCACCTCATGCGAAGAGCTGACTCACTGGAAAAGACTCTGATGCTTGGAGGGATTGGGGGCAGGAGGAGAAGGGGACGACAGGGGATGAGATGGCTGGATGGCATCACTGACTCGATGGATGCAACTCTGAGTGAACTCCAGGAGTTGGTGATGGACAGGGAGGCCTGGTGCGCTGCGATTTATGGGGTCGCAGAGTCAGACACGACTGAGTGACTGAACTGATACAAGTATACGTGTCAGAGCAAGTACACTGTCTTCGCAGACATTAAAGGCAACAGCTATTGTCTTTTCATGTTTTATACCTGTGTACTGTGTCTACATTTTTGTTCCTACTTCAAGCTAGAAATGATAGCCATCCAAAAGCTTTAAGTGTTGTTATTCTCAGAAATGCACTAGATTTTGAAAGCTCATGTCCAAGTTCGAAGTTCTGCTTAAAAAGGAAGTCTCAACTGACAACTTCAATGCAAATCAAGGATAATACTTCAGATTCCAGTCTGAAAATATTCCTGGTGCTGATGGCGAGTCATCAAGGATTTTCAACAAAAGATCTGCTCATAAGAAGGATCATGCCCTTTAGATATCCAGGCTTCACACTAAAAATAAAACCATGTTTTTACAAGTCTATACCAAAGTTTGCTGCCTTTAAGATATGTTGATCAAAGGAAACGATCTATGTTAAACCATGAAGATGCTAAGATAAAACTGCAACGAAAATATTCATAACAGAATAATCCCATTTCTTCGTGGCCCTATCCACAACACATATACACAAACCGGAAAGAGAGGTCTCTGCTCTGAGAGCCTTCGCTGTGAAGTTTCTGTCTTTCAGCCACCAACCTGAACGTCAGTGTTCTCTTCTATTTGCCCCTTGCTGTTAGAGCTGCTCTTTCCCTCCTTCTTGTTCTCTTACTGACTCTGCCTCCTCCTATTCTTCATTAACCATTCTCTGATTTTCAATCTCTTTCCTTCACTTACTATTAGATGGGCTGGATGAATATCATCACAAAGGTAAGCCCTGGCAAACTGCACTGGGAAGAACCCTTGGCCCATGCCTTTGAGAGAATTTATCATAGGTGGCAAGGCCACGTGGAGATTTAAGGATTAACAAACCCTAAAAGGGTGGAGATGTTTCTTTCTACAAAGTTCGTGTGAATGTGGAAGAAGTTGAGGGAATTTCCAAGCTTCCTTGGTGTTGGGCTGAGGGCAGCCAAGCATGAGGAGAAACAAACTCTAGTGTCCTTGACAGACTGGACTTGAGGACAGGCTCCAGGCAGGCCCAGAAGAGACAAGCACTCCTGAGAGTGAAGGAGGAAATGACCCAGACCAGCCTGGGCCAAACACGGAGAGGCCCAGGGCAGAGCAACCACATGGGGGGCAGCAGGGGCAGACTACTATGGAAAGGAGAAGGGAAGCACTAGTTCCTGGAAGCGGGATGAAGAAATCATCTCTATACCTCAAAACCCCTTTAAAAATGAGCAATAGTGAAAAGACTCCAATAAAAGGAATGAATTCTCTGAACGCACCATTTATGCTTTCTCATAATATTTAGGCATCATTCAGCTCCTTGTCCTTTACCTCTTCTTTTTGTAATGATTTCTTACTGCTTAGTTTTCACAGAAGCTCTCAATGTGCAAGAACAGGAGGCAACTCTCCAAATACTCTGCAGTGAAGTCAACAGGCTTCACGCTTAATACGGAAATGTGAGCAGCCCCACAACAGATAATAACATTGAAGCCCTTGCTCCTGTGGCAAGTCTGCCATTTCCAAACTGCTATGCCCATGCTCTCAGATGGCATGCATGATCCAGACCTTCCTTAATTCCCTAAAATGAGGCATTTGTGAATGTGGGTGCAAAGAAAGGCCATGGCTGACAAAGCAAGAAACTGCAAAATTAAACAAAGGCATGACACTGATGCACAGAATCCACAGTCCCTTATTGCTCATCCAGAGGCACATCACTAGAGTGGTTCATGGAATAATCTGCAGCCCTATTACCAAATATGCAAATACCTTGACCATGCCGTAACTTCTACAAACATATCTTTGATGCCCAATTCTGACTGTTCTGATCAACACAGTGCCAAAAAGAAACAGAAATCATCTCTGGAAAAATTTATCTTTCTCAGATAAGTCAATGTCTGACCATTGCATATGAGAAAACGAACCATGGAGGGCATAAGTAAGTAAACATTGCCAAAAACTTGGATTTTGTACTGCATTTTATTTTAGTTGTGGCAGCTTGAAGTGTTTCATCATAAATATTCGTGGTTGACATGAAAACAAAACTGATTCCAATCTGTTCACCCATTCTCAGGGCATTTGCTCCCAGTTTATCTACCCTCATGTGGTTTATATAATCCCAAAAAGCTGCAGGAAAAAAATAATTTTAATAAATGTCATTGCTGAATATTCACTATTCAAAAGAATAAATTATGTTAATTTAAAAATATTTTATTTTAAAAAATTATGTTGTGTAAACTAGGTACTGTTTATAGCTTCTGTCTTTCTACAAGGCTGACTTGAGTAGTTATTTAAAAAAGAAAAGACTACATGTATCTCAAAGCCTCAAGTATTTATTATATGACCTTTACAGAAAAAGTTTGCTGACCCCTGATATGTAATAACTCAATGAACAGAAAATCTCAATTTGTGTGTTTTTAAAAGAATTTGTGTGTGTGTGTCTTCTGAAGTTCACAAACCCACAAATCTCAGTAAAGAAGCAATGTGTTATCTCCTGTCAATAATGGGTGTCTGTCCAGAAGGCTGATAAAGGGGGTAGATGTAATTTTCTTGCTATTTCTTGAAGGAAACAGCCCCTCTTTCAATGTTCATTTCAAGAAAACTGTGACTTGAAATTAGATAATAGTAGTAACTGCAGTTTCTCTCTCTCTCTCTCTCTCTCTCTCTCTCTCTCTCTCTCTCTCTCTCTCTTTCACACACACACATACACACATACACACACACTTCCACAGTTTCCTCATGGGACCGATTCATTCATTCAATATTTAATGAATACCCACTGGATGCCAGGTACTATGCTGGGCCCCAAGAATACAAAGCAGATGAAGATTTGGCCCACACACTCATCAGGCTATCAATGAACTGCAACAGGCATGTCACAAATAATTATGGACCCACGTGGTAAGTACTGTCCAGAGGAATATCTGTAAAATATGAGACTATTTTGGTAGCAAAATGGGGGGAGCAAGCAGATGCAGAAATTATGGCAGGCTTCAGAGAGGAAGTGACATTTGGCTTGGGGTTTGAAGTCTGAGTAGGAGTTGTTTCCAGTGAAGATGAGAACAAAGGGCATGGAAGCAGGGGAACAGCTGAGGCAGTGAAGTAAAACATACATGGCGGGGCAGGGATGTACAGCGCATGTGCGGCAGGGAGCTCCAGGGCGGTGGTGGAGCCCCAAGGGATGAGCTGGAAAAGTGGGCCAGGGTCAGGCCTATGCCCTGCTAAGGAGTCTCGCCTTTCTCTTTAAAAGTGGGGGCTATAACACTGTTTCTTAAGCAGAGGAATAACAAGGTCTGATTTCTGTCTTAAGGTAACATTGGAGATAGGATGGAGGAAGGATGAGAGGTGGGAGACACACAGTAACACCTTCCCAGATTTATCAGTGTGTCCAGCCACAGGCCCTCCCCAGCACACCCAGGGAAAGGGCCTCCATAAATGCAAGATGTCCTAGTGCCTGGGTGAACCGAAGAGAGAGTTCACACAATGTGTTCATAATGTGCCAATTTTCCTTCACGAGAGGCAAAAAACCCTTCTCCTCCATATTGCTTATGTGTCTAAAACTCCACAGTATCCCCAGCAGAGCCCTACAAATGGCAACAAAAGTAGACAAAAATGCCACAGTTACCAGCTTTTGTGCTCCTGGTCAAAAAAGAATGAAGACTCTGTTTCCAAGCCCAGAAACATCGATTAGTACAATATCCCAATCGCGGCCCAGACATCTCCAACTTGTGGAATGTTTGCTCCACACTTTCCCTTCAGAAATGCCTCCTCATTACAGAATTCTTGCAAAAGTGAAATAATTCCAGCTACTGTTTTTCCCATAAAAGGGACCACTGTGCTTCTGCTACTTTCCCCCAGCATGTTTCTGTAGGTGGTCATTTCAACAATAAAGGAAGTTCAAGGGTTCAAACAGATTTCCACTGTTACAGCCCAAAAATTTGAGGTTTTTTCAAGGAAGTCCCCCCTACCGAGCAATTATGCCTGAATTCAAGGCTGGCTCTTTCTTACCGACTGCTGTGGGGAGAGGAGGGCAGAGGGGACCGGGTGAGGAATGGGGTGGGGGAGGAGAAGATAAGAGACTAAAGAAATCAGAGCACTCAATCAGAAGTAAATGGTTGCAACCAGCCATCCGACACCATGGAGACTCAGGAAGGGGGAGGAGAGAGGAGTCTGGGGGATTGTTTCATTCCTCACTCTTATTCTTGGCTGGTTCTTACTTTGATGAATTGATACACTGAAAGGGGGGAGTCCTACAGGGGCCATATGGGCACTATCGCCTGCCCTAGAGATCATATTCAGAAGGTGCTAGAAGGAGCCAGGTAGAGCTGCAGTGTCTAGCAGGGAAGGTTTGCTTGTTCCCAGTGCAGTCTTGTGATTACCACGCTGCTTAGCCGTCCCCAGCGAGGTCTCCACCCCTGTGTGATGCCCCTTAACCCCAGAACAGGGCAGGCCTGCTCCCAAGATGCCAGCCCCCACCACCTCCCTGCAGTGTTGCCAAGGGCAACAGAGAATTGCTGCTGGGCCAATTTCTTTTCTTTTCTCAATAATCATTTTTAATCAAAGTATAGTTGTGTTAGGTTCAGGTATACAGCAAAGTGACTTAGTTATACATGTACATACAAATATATCTTTTCAGATTCGTTTCCATTATAGATTATTATAAGATATTGAATATCATTCCCTGTGCCTTACACAGTAGATCCTTGCTTTTTATCTCTTTTATATATATTAGTGTGTATATGCTAATCCCAAACTCCTAATTTATCCCTCTTCCCCTCATTCCCTTTGGTAACTGCAGTCTGGGTTCTATGTCTGTGAGTCTATTTCTGTTTTGTAATTAAGTTCATTTGTATCATTTTAGATTCCACATGTAAGTGATATTATATGATATTTGTCTTTCTCTGTCTGGCCTATTTCACTAAGTGTAATAATCTCTAAATCCATCCATGTTGCTGCAAATGGCAATATTTCATTCTTTTTATTGCTGAGAGATAATCTCCATTTTCTTCTGCCTTTCTGCCACCTCATTCTGGGAAGGACCAAGACTAAAGGTGACTCGAGACACATATGACTGAGGGCCCTGTTGCTCCACTCTGAGTCCCTCATCTCTTTCTTCGGGCTCAGTGTGCCTGTGTGCATCTCTTTCTGTGTTGTGCATCTCAAAGTGGAATTCATCATCCTCACCTGCTTCACAGAGTGCATGCGTGAAAACATCATAGGCTAGAAAGTCCTTATCTCCCTTTTTCCCTTCTGCTAAAACTGCTGAGGCCCTAGCCACCCAGCTGCCCACCTCCCAGATCCCAGTGGATCCCGTTCTCAAAAGCTGCTAGGGTACTGTTTTCTTGCTACTGCTGTTGCTGAGCACAGAGCCAGGGACCACTTGGAGCCAACAGACACTGCTAGGAACAGGCACTCTTTTCCACATATTGCCCGATCATTTCACCACCAAGAGAAAATGTTATGACATAAAAGCCCTGACAGCACCCACATTTTCAGAACCAATAGCACAGGAAAGCACAGTGCTGCCAATGATGAGAATGACTGAACTGTCACACTAACATCCGCGAACACACGCTCCCAGGGGAGTTATGGAGGCACCGCTGCACCCTGAGCCACACGGATTCATTCCTGCCCTTCCTCGCCGCAGGTGACTTTCACATCTCTGCTTGCTGCCGCCTTGTGCTAAAGATTAGCTCATTTTACGAGGAAGTGCACTGAGGTGAAGCGAACGTAGGCGCTTTGGCATAGCAGGCCGTGAGGGAAAACAAACTCTCACCTGGACACTGTCTGGGCCAGTTCCCCCTAATAAAACCTGGGAGAGAAAATGCCCAGAAGTAGTAGCCTGGGCCCCAAGTGGTGGTAATATTTTAAAAGGATGGGCCAATGTCATTCAGTGTGGTTTTCCAGGCCTGCGGTGGAGATGTGGGGTGTGTCAAAGGAAATGAGATCAGTTAAAAAAAAAAAAAATTACGAGAATGTTTCCTCAGGCTTGCCCACGTTAAGAAGTGTCTGACTGGATTTCGTTTAGATTTCCTTCAAATGAGCTCCCTCCCATGATGAAGGGGTTATTCTGTTTCCAGATGCCTTTTGAGGGTTTTTTTAATGGGTGCCTCAAAAAAGGCTACATTAACTCTTCTCTATTTATTTTTTAACTCTTCTCTTTGTTTATTTTTTTATTTTGACAATTTGGGTCTGCTTTGTGTTGTTACCTTAGAAAACTCAGATGGCATCTGTTATGGCTGAAGGTGGGAGTGAGGGCAGAATACCCCTTCCTGTAGGGAGGTGATCTCAAGAAAATACTTCAGGAAAATAAAAAGTCATTTCCTAGAAATGAAACATAAATGATATCTGCATTTTCTTATTTGAACTTCTAAATTTATCTTCCCTTGTCATTTCATGGGAATGAAAGTTAAATTCATCCTTTCAACTTAAATTCTTCCTATTTAGGAGAGATCAGTCATTTCTCTGGACAAAAAATATATATATGTTTAGTCCAACAGTTAGAAAGTAAGACTCACTGCCTGAATCTCTTTAGAGACAGAGCTTCTCAAATACAAGGCAGAACCTAATTACAAAAAGCCACAGCTCTTGTCTGACAGCCTATCTCTTGTAAGGAGATGCTCCAGGACGCTGATTCAACACGTATTCAAAGTAGAAAAAGCAATTTTTTTCAATGCTTATCAGCTTTTGTGGTCCAACTTTTGAGACTGTCTATCATTTCAACCTTTCCAGCGTAGAAGGATTAATAAAGAGTGATAGTTCCCCTGAGGACAAACAGGTGAGCAGATAGTACAAAGCAGATTTATCATCCCAATAAATCCACTTCTCAAAACAAACAGCCTTATCATTTAGAAAAGCATTGTCCTCTCCCATTTCTGGGCAAATGACCACATTTTTTTTTTTCTGGGAAGGAAAAAGAGTATTTTGCATAGAGTCTGGAAAGATTGATCAATCTGACCAAACCTGTGGTTTCATTTCAATTAATGCCTCAGTGAAAACTGTATCATGACATCAATAGAGAATGACTCATAACAAAAGCGACTTGGATAGCCCACATTAAAAAAAAGAGTCCATGTGAATAGCACTGCCACCACTAAAGGGTATTAATTAAGCAGCCCCTATGATCATGATGCAATGAACTTGAGAGGAGAAAAGACAACAATGACAACACTGCATAAACTTTAGATGGATAAGGTAGCCACAATCCCAGACAGAATCAGAATATTTATTTAGAAAATGGGGCATGTTTATTTACTGTAAGAGAAAATTATATATACAGGAATTCTTCTAGACTGATCTGAAAAATTCCTCTAAATACTCTCTCTCATTCTTGTGTGTTTGCATTTGAACACACACACACATATTTGGGTGCACATGTATGCGTTAAATATAGGTATTCTCATATTCAACTAGGTGCCATCTATAAATTGTTTTCAATTAGGCTGTAGTTAAAACGCTTCCTAGTTAAAGATTGAGGACTGACAAACTTCGGCCCACGAGCCAAACCAACCCATCATCTGTTTTTATAAATAAAGTTTTATTGGGACACAGTTGTGTTCACACACATACTGCCTACAGCTGCTTTTGAGTTACAGTGACAAAGCTGAGAAGTTGCGACAGACGTTGTAAAGCCTGCAAACTTAAACAATTTACTATGTGAATCTTCACAGAGAAAGTGTCAATCTCTGATGAAGAACAATGTATACCTTCTCACTCACACATAAGTCAGACTGTACTCATTGTTCAGGTTTCATTCAAAAAGCTCTAGACATTTCCCCCCAAATTATTGAAAACTTTTAAGTATTATGACACACTAAGAAATCAGATAAGACAAACTTCTGAAACTTAGTAAAATTACTACCTTCGTTTTGAACCTTAATTCCTTTGGAAATGTTTTTGAGCTATGCTCTTGATAATAATGCTATAACAGATACCTATCACTTTACTATATAATATGTACTATAAATACATTATTTAAGTGTATAAATATAATTGAAATGGAGCTACATAAATGTTACTCAAGCGTGTTTTAAGAGTTTCATACATGCACAGGATTTTGCCATTATATCATATGGACTGACATACACAACTCTGTAACTATGTTAACTATCATTAACTATCACTTCATTCTATCTCACTGCAAAATTCAGGAAGATATATAACAATCAGAGGCTGCTGAACAGCCAACTGAAATCCCCTGGTAGCAAAAAGTATGACACTACATGTAATTCTAATACATCATGAAATACATTTCTCACATACATCTTTTCTGAATATAACAACCACTCACCCTCTACAAGATGAGATTATCCTATTTCTTAAAAAAAAAAGTACTTGTTCTTATCTCTCACGTTCTTTTTTCTCATGCACTGTGTTTAAAAGAGTATTTGAGGCAAATATGAACATGGAGCAAGCAACTGTTGAGGGGGGGTTGCAAAACTGTTACAGAATCTGGTCACGAGTTACTCTATACTATTTGAGTCTATTTCAAGGAATATTTCATATTTCCCTCTATCTCTAAATATAATAAATCTGATTTCATTTCTCACACAGAACCTATTAATTATCCCTAGGTGATGCAAAATTCTCTTTTTTAAAAAATCTAAAGGTAAGGCTCTCACCGTTTGAGGCTAAGGGCTGAGCATAATAACATCATTACCGTCATCCTCTGTCACGCCCATGCCCCGCAGATGACAGAGACAGTGATGGAGTGTGGTAGAGTAGCAATGATTGGGTTATTCTGTATGTAGATGCAGCCTGTCACATTCATGATGTGGATCTAGGGTACATGACCTCATTCCATAGCTAGTCAACCTAGAGCAAATGTAATTTATTGGAGCCAGGAGGCCTCATTATGATCTGGCATTCAACATAGCCCATTCCTCTTACTGAAGCAACTCCTCTTACAAAGAAAAATGATAACCATGTAAGAAATCTGCATTACCAGTCTTCATATTACTGACAAGGTTTCTAAGGTAGTGGAGAGAAAATATATTGCCCAGGGTTTGCCAATCCATTACAGAACATATTAAAATGAGTGCATATTAAAACGATTATGCAAAATGAATAAGGGAAAATCATTCACTTGAAATCTCATCGGAATTTTTGGCTTTGGCGTAACACTTTTATGACACTTAGCCAAAAGCACCATCTCCTGTGAAAAGTTTAAGCTGCTGTTGCTTAATTTAGGATTCCAAAATAGCCTTAATGTCTCGAAAGCCACTTGGAACTATCATTTCTCTTCCTCAGTGGAAGTACCCCACCCACACCACAATGCTTGCTAAGTTTCACACAAAGACGATATGGCAAGCTGGCTCCTTCCAAACGAACCATAACAGGCTCTTTGAAGGACAATTGGAAGATCCAGACCAAGAAGCCGAAGTTTCCTTTGACTAAGTGACAGCAATTTTGGCTTTGGATGTAAAGACTAAATGTAGGAGTGAGGAAGACATGTGAAAGAGAGTGTAAAAATGGGGGAAATGTAAGCTAGCAACATTTATTCACGGGTTTATTTGAGGTTTTTCCAGGAATTTTCCATTATATCACAAAGTAAATTCAACAAAGACAGCCACTCGAAAATCAATGGGAGTGAAGACCTATGTATTGAGGAGGCTAGGGAAGCAGAATGAAGGGTGTCAGAAGGGACACTAATCTCCTTACTCACTGGTTTTCTAAGGTCTGTTTTGTTTTTGTGTGTGTGTGTATGTGTGTTTTTTTTTTTTAACAAAAAAATTGGAGCAGAGAGTTGCTGTCAGAAAGGTCAGTCTAGTCTCCCTTCGATGCTGTTGCTGAAAGTCTGTGCGACCTTTATCTGGGTAGATAACGAACTAGTTATTATCTCCACGGAAGGTCTTGACTCTTTCTATGCTCCCCATCATCAACTCGCCATGCTTAATTCAACCTGTGTTTATGCAGCTCAAATGTAATCCCACCAGTTTCAGCCATCCCCTTCCAGACAGCGATACTCTGCTAACATCACGCTGGTATCACTTTCAGGAAGGATGGAGAAAAAGCTTTATCATTACAAGGAGACCACCCTCAGACATAGCCACTTTTTTTTTTAATGTTTTGGCATGTTTGGGGGTTTTCATTTCTCAGTGGATCTGAGATAAGCCACCTGGAGAGCTTTTAATTGTTTCTTTGAGGCTATTGTTATTTATACTCTATGGACACTTGAAAGGCAACTCTCATGATCTCAATGAAAAATGGTTTCATTCGCTGGATCTCATTCCAGGCACAGAAACACTCAGCTAGGCAAGAAATTCCAGACACAGGAGCTCTTTTGCAAACAGATTTTTTTTTTTTTTACAGAATTTTTAAACTTCTCATTTGTGCCACCAATTCTGCTCAAGTTCTGTCCACATTTACCTAAGCCTCATTATTACCCCCATCATAATAATAAGCAGTACTGTTTGCCAAATACTTTAGCTTTTCCTCCTTTGTTTTATCAACCTCTTTGGGATTGGGTGTGGCCATGTGACTTACTTTAGCCAATCAAGGATAAGCATGAAGGGAAACCTTTAAAAGCCAGTAGGCAAAGTTACTACATTCCCCGTCACAACACACGTCTCAAAATGGAACCTCCATCAGACTGGATCCCAGAACAATTAAAACTAGCAGAGCACCCCTGTTGACACTCCTTACACATGGAGTGGGAAAGGAGAATTAGACATTTGTTACAGTGAGCTCCTGGGACTTGGGGGATGTTTATCATCACAGCATAATCCAGCTTATCCTGACTTTCCTATTTCATTTCCTTTGACTACTGCTGCCCTGTCTCCAAAATAGGAATATCTTTCTGCAACAGACATGCTCAGGAAAATTCCCAAGGATTCAAAAAAATCATAATGAAAAGACAAGGGCATGGTAACATTAGGTTCAATCAACCATAGACTTTCATTAACTGCTCCTACCTGATTCCTTTTAGGCTCCTCATGCATGGTATTAAGGCAATGGCAGCCCACTCCAGTACTCTTGCCTGGAAAATTCCATGGACGGAGGAGCCTGGTAGGCTGCAGTCCATGGGGTCGTGAAGAGTTGAACACTACTGAGTGAATTCACTTTCCCTTTTCACTTTCATGCCTTGGAGAAGGAAATGGCAACCCACTCCAGTGTTCTTGCCTGGAGAATCCCAGCAACAGGGGAGCCTGGTGGGCTGCTGCCTATGGGGTCACACAGAGTCGGACACGACTGAAGCAACTTAGCAGCAGCAGCATGGTATTATGCTTATTTATATCAATAGTGTAGTACTGTGTTTATTAATTATCACCCTTTTCTTGACCAGGAAACTCCAGATGTTATGGTAGGCAACAAGTACACTGTGCTATGGAATGAATGTTTATGTTCCCCCCAAAATTCATACTGTAAAGTCTTAATCCCTCAGGGGCTGTATTTGGAGATGGATCCTCTAAGCAACTAATTCAAGTTAAAACAGGTCATAAGAATGGGGTCCTGATTCAACAGAATTAGGGTCCTTAGGAGAAGCAATACCAGAGAACTCTCTCTCTCTCTCTCTCTCTCTCTCTCTCTCTCTCTCTCTCTCTCTCTCTCTCTCTACCATGTGAAGACACAGTGAGAAAGGGGCCATCTGCAAGCCAGGAGGAGAACTCTCACCAGATACTGAATTGACCAGAACCCTGACCTTGAACTTCCAGCCTCATTACTGTGAGAAATAAATTTCTGTTGTTTAGGCCACCCAGTCAGTAGTGTTTTGTTCTGGCATGCTGATACACATTGGGACTAGTCACATGGGCATACAATGAGATGAGGTGGTGATCACATGAAAGGAATTTCTCTCAGGACTAAGACACTAGGATAAAAAGACCTCATCCTAAGGAAGGACGGATTTGAACAATCCATGACAGATAGCTGTTAGGCACTGGGCATGGAGCTGGGGACATAAAGGCCAATGACATGAACACATTGGCCCTGATGTCAAAGAACTCACAATCTAATGGAAAATATACTGAGTAAACACATTACTTCAATCCCACCAAAACTTGCTGAGCACCTACCACAAGCTATATTAAATATTGTGTTGGGATTTGGACTAGGTAATACATAATTATTAACTCATCACTTTCATAGAAGTATATATGCTGCTCAGTCATGACAAACACTCCATGGCCTTCTCACCACGTGGTACTATTATCTTCAGAACCTTGCCATCTTCTCCCTGAGTTGGTCTCAGACTGACTGACTTACCCTGGAAGATCATGAAAGAAGTCTGACCACTATGGTGCCTTGTAAACAGCTTGTTATTGTTTAGTCGCTAAGTCGTGTCTGATCCTTCCCCAACCCCACTGACTGTAGCCGGCCAGGTTCCTCTGTCCATGGGATTTCCTAGGCAAGAATAGCTGGAGTGGGTTGCCATGTCCTTCTACAGGGGATCTTCCCGACTCAGGGATCGAACCCACATCTCCTGCACTGGCAAGTGGGTTCTTTACCACTGAACCACCAGGGAAGGCCTTGTATTAATAAATAGCAGGGGCTCCCAAAAGATGAACTAGTAACAGCCTCATCTTGAGCTCCACTAGGCAAATGCTTGGCTCACAGAAAAGGTTCTATGATAACATGTCTTCATATACAATTCAAAGCCAGTGGTCACTGTGTAGCACACAGCACAGTATCTGAAATAAGCATACCATTAGACTCCCGTGAAGGGTAAGAGAAGCAGGTTTGACTTCTTACCTGAATCCTGGCAAAACAATGCCTCCAAAAAGCAACATCAGTATTCCTTAGAGAGAGCCTGCTGTCCAGAGCCTTCCCTCAAATCTCTCGGATCAGGCATCACTTTATGCCAGTCTCTCACAAGGGACCTTAGGCCAGATCACAGGAGACCGATAACTTCTCTGTTAGAGAAAAACTGGGTTATCTTCCCTAGGAGATGAAGCACAGATGTCATCCAAATTGGGTTTTTTATTACTATCAGGAAAAGTGAGAAATTGGAGGAAGGCTTCAAAATATGATTTATAGGGATGAGTAGAGAGCAAAATGGGAGAAGGCAATGGTACCCCACTCCAGTACTCTTGCCTGGAAAATCCCATGGATGGAGGAGCCTGGTAGGCTGCAGTCCATGGGGTCGCTGAGTCAGACACGACTGAGCGACTTCCCTTTCACTTTTCACTTTTCACTTTCATGCACTGGAGAAGGAAATGGCAATCCACACCAGTGTTCTTGCCTGGAGAATCCCAGGGATGGGGGAGCCTAGTGGGCTGCCATCTATGGGGTCGCACAGAGTCGGACACAACTGAAGCGACTTAGCAGCAGCAGCAGCTGAGAGCAAAATAAAGGAAAACAGAAAAAAAGTGGAAATAAATAAGTCTCTGATGGCAGAAGACTAAACACCACAATCTCCCCCAACTCTGGATTTACTACATTAATGTTTCAATATGGGAAGAGATTTGCTGAGAGTCTATTAGATGGAGATCATGCTCTGCTCCAGGGAAAACAAGGCAAGGGAGACCATGGCAGAAGACGCAGGTTTCCCAGTGTACCAGAGCCAGTGGGATGGAGGGAGGAGGTTTAGGGACTGATGTCAGACATCCTTTCCTCCAGCCAGATGCCTTCTTTGCACTGTGAAGGTCTGGATGCTGGAAACTCTACTCTGGGTTCTGTGGGTAAGGACCCCATCCTGACCCCTCTGCCCCTTCCGGCATCCTCCCACATTACAGACAACCTGCAGCGTTTCCCTCCTCCTCTGTGCTGGCAACGCCCAGAAACCAGATTATGATAGACCTGGGCAAACTACAGGCTTTGCCTTTAATTAGACAGGATAGCAAGGTTAATGTCGGCTTTCCATCTGAGTGAGGTCGGAAGAGAGTGTCCACGGGTCCAGGGAATATGACACTCATGCTTGCCAGCAAGCGTGCACACGGACAGTTATGCAAACATCCTGGCCCTGGGCATTCTGGGGTTTTATTTTGTTTTAATCAGAAAGAGCCCCATGACACAACCCTCCTAGACCGTGCTATAACTAACTGGGGTGCAACTTGAGAATGGTTTTCACTGTCTCTTGTCTTCTCCACCAACACTTGGGGGAGGCCACAATCCACAAGGCACAGGATCTGAACACAGGAGAGGACCTTTTGGCAGCTCCCAGCAGACCTGCTGCTTATAGACAGGAAAGTGCATGGGCAGTGCTGACAGGGAAGGGTGGCCATCAGACATATTTGCAGCCTTATGAATTGCAAGCTAAGGGGGAATCTTCTGGAATGCAGTCTGCCGATTTGAGCAATGGGGCCTGCGGTGGAAATAGCCAGCATGGAAGAGCAGCCACGTAGGCTTGGGAAAGTCAGCGGAGTGGTGCAAGCCTCGGTTCGCTCATCTGTAAAGCAGACATAATCACCCTTGGCTCTTCTGACCTCACCGTGCTGTGATGAGGGTGAAATGAGATAAGGTGTGGGAAAGTGCTTCGGAAGATTCTGGAGCCACCCACAGTCAAGGAGCTATTATATCCCAGCCCGTCCAGAAGGTGAGTCTTTGGAGGCAATTTGCAAGCTAAATTGCTGGTCACCAGTAGCTCTCACCAAGTGGTTCTCTTGCACCTTCCTATCCGTTTGGAGAATGAGGTGTTGCACCCATAGGGGGCTGGGGTGTAGGGGAGCATGGCCTCTGGGATGCTCTGACCACACAAGGAAGAATGGATACGTCACATGTGTTACATATCTGCTCCCTCCCGGGCAGGAGAGTAAGAGGCAGCTGGGCACATGCATGGGCATGCCACACGCTTCCCCCATGCATCTAGGAGCAACGTGTAGAGAAAGATGACACTATTACCTTCAAAATTAAAGAAGCAGTCCTCACTCCTCCTTTCTGTTATCTCCTCCTTTGTCCCCTCTGAGAAAATAAATTTTGGTATAAAAATCTCTTCCCCTGGAGGACTGGGAAAGGTAGCACCTCACTGTCTGGGGGCCAGATTCTCCGACAACATTGCCCTTCCCTCTACCACTGTCTGGAACACTTCCATGGCACTCAGCCCCCTGGAACCCACTGGGCACTTTCTCTGTGATCTGTCCCTCTTGATGAGTAAATTGAATTGCCTAAGAATCAAGATAGAGCCTAGCATATAATGTTGACTCATTCAACAAATTCAACAATGATTTACTCAGTTCCTACCATGTGCAAGGTAAGCACTGGGATATCAGAGACCAGCTACTTGCTCACCCAGCCTGCTCGCCACTGAATGACATTTCCCAGCATCCCTTGAAATTGTATGCAGTCACATGACTGTGTTCTGGCCAAAGGAATATGGGTAGAAGTACCCAACTTCCGGGCATGACTGTAAAAACACTCCTATATGATCTCCATGTGCCTTCTCCCATTTGCCTGTCAGAGGCAGACTTGAAAAGAGAGAACAGCCCTAGGGGATAAGACAGCTGCCACAAGAAAGGGACCTAGATTTCTGAATAGCCTGTGGAAGACCATCTACTGAACACCCACAATGAAGTATTATCTGGGCAAGAAATAAAACTTGTGTTTTATTTAGTGACTTAAATGTTTGGAGTTCTTTGTTTCAGAAATTAGTCTGCCCTCACTAACGCAGTTGGGAGCATGATGGGGAATGAGACATGGCCCCTGAGCCTATGAAGTTTTTGGTTTGGTGAAAGATCCCAGAAACAAACAGGAAATTACAACGGAGCCAAACAACTGGTGTGGAGAGGGAGACACAGAGTATAGTGGCAGTTGGCTCAGTGAAGGGCTTAGTTAACAAGGCAACTCAGAGAAAGGGGCATGAAGGCCAGGACCAGACGAAGCTGGAGGAGCTATAGAGCTTGGCATGCAAGAGGACTCTGAGCAATCTTAGATCTGGGCCCAGAGCCATGAGTCTAGGGAAATGAATGAAGAAGTGAGGCTGGTGAGAGGTTGGGACCAGTCATGTGGTCCCGAAACCAATTCAGTTAGATGCTACCAGGAAAAGCAGTAAGACACCATGGAAGAATGTCAACTGGGGAGTTATGTGACTGGATTTGTGCCTTGTCAGATGCGCTCTGCAGGAGTGTAGGCAATGGATTAGGAGAGAGGAAGACAGGCAAGCACAAGGACCAACCAGAAATCTCTTCTGTGCGCCAGACCCTTAGGCACTGATGTCAGCCCAGACCCCACCCACAATGACCCCAATCCTCGGCCATCATGATTTGGACAGTTGGCCATCTTCTCTAAGGGCCTAATCTCAGCAGAATCACTTCTCCCTGGCCCCGGTGCTTCCCTTCCTCTCTTCCTAGTCCTCAAGGTCCCAGCAGGACTTTAAGCAGAGCCCACAAAGGAAGAGGCACTCCTATTCCATCTTTCACTCTCCATAAACAAAGCTCATTAAGCACCCACCCCAAGATGACAAGGACAGGATGATGAGGTGGTTTTCACTATGGCCTCAGCAGCCAGACACAACCAAACAGGCTGTCAGAAAGATAGGCAGTGCTTGCCTAGAAGGGCAGGGACAATTGCTACAGAAATGTCACTAAAATAGCTAGACCTGTCCAGGCAGCCCTGAAAACAGAGGCACTTGGAGGAGGAAGGGATCCACTCAGGCCACCTGGTCCCCAAGCAGAGCTCAAGCCCCTCGGCCACAAAGGAGCAGATGTGTCTGGGAGTGAAGGACACTCCAAGGGAGGCAAGAAGAAAAGATCAGGAAGGGCCTGGGGCAGATTTCTATTTAAAGCACAATCTTAAAAGGGGACAGATCCTTATTTTTATTCATCCCATGTCTGAGCACAAAGAAACAGCAATTTATTTCCCACATTCATCTCTGGCTCCCCTCTGAAGGACAACATGGCTCTATCATTCCATCGGCGAGATGCTCAAATGCTCCAGGTTGCCCTGGCTCTTCATTTCCCTCCCTAGGCATTACTAAGGGAAGCAGGCGACAGGCATCACAGGAATGTGCCCTGTAGCAGTACTGTGGACCTGGGACCATTCCACCAAGAACAGAGGGAAGAAACAAAGCTGGGCCTGTCTCAGCAATGGGCCATCCTTGTCCCTGCCCTTGGTCTGCCCATGTGGCAGAGGCTGGCTAGCTGGTTGGCATACCTGTTTCCTTTCTTCTTGGACACACAGGAAGACTGCACACACCAACCTCCCCCACATCACAGCGTGGCCATGGGACCGAGGTCTGGCCACTGGAATGTGAGTGAAAGAGAACTTGCAGGTCCTCAGCTGGGCCTGGATCACAAACTCAATCCTCCACTTTCTCTTTCCCACCTGGCAGCTGAAAGGAGAGGACATCCAAGTTCTCAACAAGGGCACAGAAGGAAGATGGAAAGAACCTAGGTCCCTGAGTCAGCATTTGGGGAAGAAACGATCGCTGAGGATGGTGACCTGACCAGGGTCACATGACTGGTTGAAAGAAACCTTTCTTGTGCTCCACCACCCAAGTTGGGGGCAGCTGGTTGCGGGAGCTGGCCAAGCATAACTCACACAGCTCCTGCCCCTATTCGTTTGAGTGAAGACTCGGAACTGTTAACGTTTCTCTCAAGTTTCCTAACATCCTCTATACCTCACCAAAAAAAAAAAAAAAAAACAACCTTACAATGTTGAAACAAACATTGATTCAGTTATACATATATAATATATATTTTTCTTATTCTTTTCCACTATCAATTATTACAGGATGTTGAATATAGTTCCCTATACAATAGTTTATCTATTTTATATACAGTAGTTTGTATCTGCTAACCGCAAACTCCTAACTTTGCACTACAAAGTGTGATGTCTGCTGTCACTTTTTCACAGATGGCCTTTATCAGGTTGAGGAAGTCCTCTTCTATTCCTAGTGTGTTTAATGTTTTTGCCATGAAAGTGTGCTGAATTTTCTTGAATTCTTTCTCTGCATCTACTTAGATGACTGTGTGCCTGTACCTTCTAATAACAAAGTAAATAAAGAGCACTGAAAAGAAATTCAACATGCAGCCCACTTCCCCATCATATTTCCACTATAGCAATCCATTTACCTTTCTTCCTTCCCTTCCAGACTGTGAGTTACCTGAGGTTAGGGGCCCACTGTAGATGTATTCGTATCCTCAATATCTAGTGATATGTCTAATACATAGGAGTCACTCAATACATGTTTATGGAAATGATGAGAATCAGGGTAAACAAGAGCTGAAAGGCCCTTTCCATGGAAAAGGGCTGTTGATGCAAAGATTGTGACTGGGATTAAGGCAGGGATGTTCTTAAGGTACAGTGTCCCTTCCGATAAGCAGTAAATACCACCTGTCTAAAACACAAAGAATTAAAAAACTCAAGTAGGCAAGAGGCTTCATAGTCTATAGACAGAGTAATGGCTATGGTCTTCTTATAAAGATGGCTTTGGAACTTTTTCTAGTGCCCAAATTAAGGAGACAAATACAATATTAACTCAGTATTCTTGTGGCAGATAGCAAAAAGGGCAATGATTCTTCCCTTCCTATATCCACACCCCTACTACTCTCCAGTGAAGAAGTAGAGTCTCTTTCTCCACCACCTGAGTTTGAGTTGGTCTTGTGATTTCCTTTGACCATCCCTAAGCCCAGGCCTCAAGAGGTTATGCATGTTTCCCTGCTCTGCTGGAATCCTGCTGATGAAGACAGATTCCAAGTTCAGGGACCTCCTTACCTCAGCCAATAGCCAGCCATCCCTCAAATGGAAGGCCATCTTAGACTGGCCTGTTCTAAGGTGACTTGACAGCTAATCTGCAACTCGTCACCAACTGGAGGGAGCTCAGCTAAGACCAGAAGAATGACCCAATTGCCAACTCATAGAATTATGGGCTAAATAAATGGTGGTAGTTTTGAGCCACAAAGTTTGGGGGTTATCTGTTACAAAACAAAAGCTAACTGATACAGAGGTAATGTCTGCCTGAATCAGAAGATCAGGACTATTCCTGGATTGCTAACTAACCAACTTGAGAACCTTGGATAAACCACTCAACCTTTTTGGACTTCAGTGTCGAAAGCAGAGAAACAAGGAAAGATGGTGGACTGGTCCAGTGTTTTGTAAACATCATTAAGTAGACAAGGCCCTTCCTCAGAAGATATTCTATAAGGAACCTCAATATATGAAACAGATGAAAAAGGACCTGCTCTGGTTCTCAAAGAAGCCAAACCTCATCTGTTTAGCTTTTCTCTAACTCCGCCATCTTTTTCCCACCTGCACTCCCTGAAATGGTACCCCAGAAATCCGTGGATCAGGCCTGGAAAGCACTGTGCCATTCAGTTTCTCTAAGGCTTCTTCTGGGCTAATATCCCATGATTTCAAGCCTGGGGGGAGACTTAGTTTTGCACAATCAAGCCAGGTTGGCCCCTCTAGTAGCACTGCCTACACTATGTAGTAAGTACTTGTTTACTTATCTGTCTGCGCTGCCAGACTATGAGCAACTCAACTACACAGACTGCTCTTCCTCCTTTTAGAGTTCCTTCCCTGCTTCCATGCTTGCCACGTGCCCCACAATACAAAGCATCTAGCCAAGAATATCAAGTAAGCAGATCCTTAAATGGATGGGTGGATGGATGGATGAAAGAATAAATGAATGAACAAACGACCACATGAATGGATAATTCATCAGATAATAAATGAATAAGTAAACGAGCACATGAGTAACTGTGACATGTTATTCATAACGTTTCAAAGATAGAATGAATCCAGCCTTCTCCCTTAGCGGAAGGCCATGGCTCCAAATAACATTTTTAGCATTGTCAGATTACTCTAGGCAGAATGTCTGAAACAACAGTAACTAAATTAGTACCTCTTGGAAAGCAACCCCAGTTATTTTCTCAGATTTCCTATCATTAATTCCCTCCAAGGACAGGAAGCATCTCTCCTCAGGCCCAACCTTGAAAATGCCAGCCAGCCTCTTCTCAAACCCAACCCTATGGATCACCCTCCCCCACTTGACAGCTGGCATGCATGCCCAAAGATTTGCTTATGCCCTATATAAACACAACTGTCTGCAGAAATCTCTGCCCCATTTGTCCACTGTTTTCCCAG
Source organism: Ovis aries (assembly GCF_016772045.2). Classification (NCBI taxonomy): domain Eukaryota; kingdom Metazoa; phylum Chordata; class Mammalia; order Artiodactyla; family Bovidae; genus Ovis; species Ovis aries. The sequence continues at coordinate 15,646,438 of NC_056080.1, read as the reverse complement.
AGAAAGCTCACTTCATATGCCACCCACTTTGGCTTGGTGGGGTTCTGGGGTGGGCTCCGCAGATTTCCAGCTGTGTGCTGAGAGCAGGGACTGTTCCTGTCCTCTGTTAAAGCCTCTGCTTCTTGCTCTAAGTTCTTAATGACTACTTTCCATTTAAAATCATCTTTAGCTTTAAAGGAGGTTAAGTTTGACAGGGCTGTAAGCCAAGATAATGTGGCCAGAAAGTAGTCTGATAAATTTAATATCTGTTTCTTTTAAGGTGGGGAATGAACATGACAAAGTGCAACCTGGAACAGAAATAGAAATAAATCCCAGAGAACTAATGCAGTATCACTGGGGTAAAGCAGTAAGTAGGCATGCTTTAAAGAGATGGGAGTACCAGACCACCTTACCTGTCTCCTGAGAAACCTGCATGCAGGTCAAGAAGCAACAGTTCAACAACAGACACAGAACAACAGATTGATTCAAAATTGAGAAAGGAGTACGACAAGAATGTATACTGTCACTTGGTTTGCTTAACTTAGATGCAGAGTATATCATGTGAAATGCTGGGCTGGATGAATCATAAGCTGGAATCAAGACTGCTGGGGGAAATATCAACAACCTTAGATATGCAGATGATACCACTCTAATGGCAGAAAGTAAAGAGGAACTAAAGAGCCTCTTGATGAGGGTGAAAGAGCAGAGTGAAGAAGCTGGCTTGAAACTCAGCATTCAAAAAACTAAGATCATGGCATTCAGTTCCATCACTTCATGGCAAACAGAAGGGGAAAAAGTGGGAACAGACATTATTTTCTTGGGCTCCAAAATCACTGCAGATGGTGACTGCAGCCATGAAATTAAAAGATGCTTGCTCCTTGGAAAGAAAGCTATGACAAACCCAGACAGTATATTAAACAGCAGAGACATCACTTTGCTGACAGGTCCATACAGTCAAAGCTATGGTTTTTCCAGTAGTCATGTACGGATGTGAGAGTTGTACCATAAAGAAGGCTGAGCACCAAAGAATTGATACTTTAGGATTGTGGTGCTGGAGAAGACTCGAGATTCCCTTGGACAGCAAGGAGATAAAAACCAGTCAACCCTAAAGGAAATCAGGGTTGATTCATTGAAAGGTGAAGCTCCAATGAGAAGAGCCAACTCACTGGAAAAGACTCTGATGGTGGGAAAGATGGAGGGCAGGAGGAGAAGGGGATGACAGAGGAAGAGGTGGTGAGATAATATCACCCACTCAATGGATATGAATTTGAGCAAACTCTGGGAGGACAGGGAAGCCTGGTGTGCTGCAGTCCATAGGGGTGCAGAGCATCAGACATGACTTAGCAACTGAACAACAACAAATGGATGCCTGGTGACCTTTTGAGTTTGAAGAGATCTTTGTGACCCCATGGACTATACATTCCATGGAATTCTCCAGGCCAGAATACTGGAGTGGGTAGCCTTTCCCTTCTCCAGGGGGTCTTCCCAACCCAGGGATCAAACTCAGGTCTCCTGCATTGCAGGTGGATTCTTTACTAGCTGAGCCACAAGGGAAGCCCAAGTATACTGGAGTGGGTAGCCTATCCCTTCTCCAGGGGATCTTCCTGACCCAGGAATTGAACTGGGGTCTCCTACACTGCAGGCAGATTCTTTACCAACTGAGCTATCAGGGAATCCCTGATACATACATATTTTATGCAATCAATATTTATATTCCTTAAAAGTTGTTTTTCAATGGAATCATTATGTACTTTTAAAACTTTCGTTAGCCCTTATATTATACTAGTAACATGAAAAAGCAAAAAGGACCTCCTTTCTCAAAAAAAAAAATGATCTAGTATAATCCCACCTGCTGGAGATAACCACTCTACTTTTCTATGTATTCTAGAGCAGTGCTTTTCAAACTATGGCTTGTAGTCCCTTAGGAAATCATGAAATCATCTTAGTGGCTCATGACCAAAAGGAGAAGAGAAGAAAATGGAATTTGAATAAAGTAGAATACAAGAGGGAAAGATAGAATAAGATAGTAAAAAAGAAAAAAACACACATCAGAATGCATTAGAGAAAAATAAATATTGTTGATAAAACTATTGTTCCAGCCACGTGCATCTACTGGGTCACAAATGTAAAATGTGTTTTTCACTGTGGATCATGATAAAACATTTTGTACAAAGTACTGATTTGGTATATATCCTTCCAGACATTTTTTCCCAATATTCCTACATCCTCTTAATAGACATGCAGTAATCTGCATACTATTTAGTGGTAAGTGTTTTTACCTTTGGAATATATCATAAACACAATTTTGAGTTAATAAATATCTATTTGTATTATTTTAATGGCAATAGATTGTTTCACTGTTACAATATGTAGTAATGTTGTTTGCTGTGCCAATATACAGTAATGCTGTTTGTTCAGTCAATTTTCTATTCCTAATCACTTAGTGTATGTCCAGTAACTCTTAATTCTAAGCAACACCAAAGCATCTATACATTCTTTTGTTTAACTTATATACTTATTTTCTCAGGTTAAATTTTGAAACAACATCTCTGGCACACAGCTTTTCGATGTATTAATTTCATACAGGCCAACTGCCTACCAGAAAATTTATACCAGTTCCACACTTCTACCAGCAATGTCCAAAGATTATACCAACTCACACTTCCATCAGCAATGTCTGAACATACCCTTATATCCACCCCATTTTCATTCCCACCCCAAACCTGGTCGTTATCAGTGTTTCATTTTGGCCGATTTGAATAAATTAAAAAATGGCAATTTATTTCAATCTGAGTTGATTAATTATCTGAATTGAGGTCACTCACAGTTAATTTACACCTGCCTTCAAGCAACACTACAGCATACAAATAGGCAATCACTGAACTAGAAGAGAATCCTGTGTATCCAGGAGGTGACTTTTTTGGGTCGACTTCACTTTCACGTTTCACTTTCATGCATTGGAGAAGGAAATGGCAACCCACTCCAGTGTTCTTGCCTGGAGAATCCCAGGGATGGAGGAGCCTGGTGGGCTACCGTCTATGAGGTCGCACAGAGTCAGACACGACTGAAGCGACTTAGCAGCCGCAGCAGCAGTAAAGGCTTTAGTATCGAAAATGATTCCTGCTACAGCCACTGCTTTCACCTTATCCAATCTAAGTTACAACAGAACAACCAATGAGTTATAGCCAGATGTGCAGCCGCTGCCTCTTGTCATCACACATCGGAAACAGGTGGGACTCCTTGACTCAGGAACCCTTCTGTCCAGAGGCACAATCCCAGCCCTTCTGAGCATCCAAGGTCCTACCTGTACACCGTCTGTATGTTTTTGGTTTGTTTCTTGTTTTTTGGTGTGGTTTTTTTTTTTTTTGGCCTCTGTTTCCCCATCATAACCTGGAGGCAGAAGGCTATGGCAGTAGCGATCGGGTGGTAGAGGAAGGAGACACCAGGCCCACACACACAGGAGCTGGGCAGGGTAAATGGAAGACCAAAGCTAACGTCACATGTGGATCCTGGTTGAAGCCTTTTTAAGCAGTGCGCCCTTCCAGCCACCAACAGAGCCTCCATTTCCTCAACTACCAAAAAAAATTCCACATTTGCATCACAGCAATTTGAGGAGCTTGTGAAGTAATGTACCAGCAGAAAGCGGTCACACAACAGATGTTAAGGGAATGTGTGTGTGCCCATGAATTTGCTTGATGTCCACCTGAACACATCTAGAAGAATCCCCTTGATGACAGTCATCTCGGACAAAAATGTAGCCATTTTCTAGAAACTTGGGAGGGGTCAGGCTACAGAAAAAATTCAAAGGTGAAGAATAAGAAACTGTAGCCCTTCATCCTGACTGTGCACCCCATTCCCAAAAGAAGGGTAGCTGGTGAGCAGTGGGTTTAAGCAGGAGGTACCCAGGTCCTCAAGAGTAAATCTGCATTCTTAAAGGCCTCTTATTCTGCATAAAGCACTTCCCATCTGGTAAGTAGAGAAAAGTACATCCCACCCACCTGCCACAACCTTACCTGCCACTTCGTTACAGAGTGCTTGCACCAGGGCTCCAGGGCTTAAAAGCTAAAAACTCAGTTACAGTCTCCTCTACATTTGAAGAAAATCTAGGTTAATGTTCCAAAGCAGTTCCTCATGGAAAAACTCAGCTCACTTATCCTCTAGCTGGGAAAAGGAGTATAGCGAAGTATAGTCAAGTTGAAAACCATGTTCAAATTTATTATAAAAACCCACTTTCAAAGGCCCAGCTGTGTATCACTCAGCATCAGGGTCCCTTGGGGTCATCACACACCTTTACAGCCAAAGGAACCAAAGGCTCCATCAAAACACCCAGCACCTCAGGGGGCTGCCTGGGTCTCCAGGAGGTCCCACATATTCTCAGGAGGCTTGAAGGAGACAGCTCAGACTCAAACAATCAGGCCTGAATTCTCCCATCAGCTCATTTCAAGCCAAAGAGTGAGGAAACATGGGAGGTTGGTGGGATTAGGGGAATTATACTACTCATGGAGTCCAGGACCACCAGTCTTGGCAGTGGAGTCTGGAAAGCTAGCTTGTGTCAGGGGTTTGAAAGAAAGTCTGGTGGGCAGTTTTTAAGAGTTTGCTTGAAGTGAAGTGAAGTGAAACTTGGTCAGCTGTGTCTGACTCTTTGTGACCACATGGACTGTATAGTTCATGGAATTCTCCAGGCCAGAATACTGGAGTGGGTGGCCATTCCCTCCTCCAGGAGATCTTCCCAACCCAGGGATCGAACCCAGGTCTCCCACATTGCAGGCAGATTCTTTCCCAGCTGAGCCACAAGGGAAGGCCCCCCCACCGCCATTTGCTTGAGGGCTTTTCAACCCCCAGAAGCCACAAAGTTCCATCTAGTCCAGGTTGCCACTTTGTGGATCAGAAATCCAAGATCCTGAAAGCAGAGCCACAAGAATAAACCCTGTTTGGGGGACAGAAAGGCTTTCCCCTCTTTGTCTCTTGCCCTTCTGAGGAAATGTTCTGCTTTGCCTGAACTCTGCATAAAATCTTCATGGTCCAGGTAACTCCCACCAGCTCTAAAGCTAATCCCTTCAAGGGATTAGAGGACTCAGGACTCTTCCTCCTCCAGTCCCTCCCCAAGGAAAGGAAGCAATCTGAAAACCCACAAGAATCCTTCTCCTTACAAACGAAGAGCTGAAGCAGCACCAATAAAGATTCCAACATCAAACTCTGATGACACAGATTTTGCCAATAACTTGAAACCTAGCTTTGTGAAGAGGCCTCATCTGAGAATCAAAACGCCCTATAGCTGTGCTTTAATAGAAAGAGAGGCAGAAAAACTGGTCCTTTGGAGCAAATCACATTTCCTTCATTTTAGACATCAAACTTGGCCATTAAGGATCAGTCATCATCTTGACACTCCAGAAAAACAGAACATGACTTTTGCTTAGTCCAGAAGCCAAGAGACAGAAAGGAATGAGAACAGCTACTGTCACAGTCACTGTCACAGCCTTGAAATATCTTACCCGGGAAGAGTTTTGTACAACTACAAGGCAGGGAGTGTTCACTCAAAAGAAATGTGTAGGTACCGTACATTCACCAAAAGATAGGAAACAGAATGTTCCTAGCAGTATTACTCAGAATAGCTCAAAAAGGAGGTTATCCAAACGCCCATCAATAATAGAATGAACAAATAAGCTATGGTATAGCCATACAGAGGAATACTATATAGCAATGAAAATAAATGAACTACACCTATGTAAAACGTAAATAAAATTTTGACCAAAAAAAAAATCCATGTATCAAAAAGCACATACAGGATGACTGCACATTAGAAGTCAAGATAATGGCCAGGGGAGATAATGGCCAGTCAAGATAATGGGGAGGTGTGACAGGAAAGGAAGTTTCAGGATTTCCAGAGGGCTGTGAATGCTGTTTCTCATTCCAGGTTCTAGTTAAAGAGCTGTGTCCAATGTGTAAAAGTTCACTGAGCTGCAAACTTATAACTTGGGCATGTTGCTTTATAAGTAGCTCTTAAAAGTGTTACAAATATACGTATATCATTTTTATGTGTGGGGAGAGACAGAGAATGAATGAATGAATATGAATGCATTCTTTTGGTTCCAGGTAGCAACATTTCTCTAGAAACTATAATTCTGTTAACAAGTTTTTATTTCCGTTTGCTTATTTGAGGAAAGCTGTTACACTGCTCTGGTCCCACACAGAAGCTCTTTATGTCTCTCAGGAAAAAAAAAAAAAGACTGTACAGTTTAAAGTCTCTTTTATTTCATGAAATGATGCCAAATACTTTGGAGTACTTTTGTCATCTGTTCATTTTCAGGAAAACCAGACCTTTTTTCTCCCTGTGCCTACCTCTATGTCAGTTAGGGTCAGTTAACTGCTATAACAAATGTCCCCTAAATCTCACAAGAAGAGTTTACTTCTCCTTCATGTGAAAGCCGATCAGGTGGTGGCAGACAGCCTTCTATGCGGTGACTCTGGGACCCGGGGCTCCTTCTGTCTGATGGCTCTACCATCCCTGAGGGCCTTGGAGTCTTCTGCTAAATCCTCTGCATGCAGCCAGCACAGTGGGGAAGAAATAAACTTCAGAGGGCCGTGCAGGAGCTTTTACAAGCCCATCCCAGAGTAGAGTAATTACCCCTTCCACCTTCCACTGGACACAACTCAGTCACATGGTCCCATCTAACTGCAAGATGAGCTGGGAAATACAGTAGAGCCGTGTTGCCCGGGGGAAAGGGAAAGAGCTGGTGAGCACCCTAGGTATTCTCTGTCACAGTCTGCTCAGGTCAGTCCTCTTCTTTCTTTTGCTAGATGTTCCACGCCTGGTGTCTGACTGCAGGGAGCAGAACACAAAGCCCCGGGCAAGTCATTACAGGACACGATACAGACTGGCCCAGAGAATGAGGGCCTGGGTGTCCACACTCAGCACCACTTCCACAACGGCACACGTCCTCAGCCAGGCCATCAGTGGAAGTCCACTCTCATTTTCACCATGCATCCAGCTGGCTGGAATATTTATGCTGGTTGAGGAGCCATAGAGGCTGACTTCTACCCACTGTTCCATCTATTTCCTTTACCCAAGCCCCCTGATAATGATAAAACAACACAAAAACAGTAGCACTGATGGCACCCAGGTATTCATTAGCCTTACTATGTATTCTGTGTATACGGCACATGCTGCTGGAACTGTCCATGGACTGATGTACTCAATCTTGACTCAAGAAGACTGTTGTGAAGATTCTCTGTGGTTAGTCCTAAAAGTATTCCCATATCACAGATGAGGAAACTAAGACCAAAAAGACTACAAATTTGCCCAAAGCCGCACAGCTGGCAAGTGTCAGAACTGAGAGAACCAGAGGAAAACATGCCCTTTTATGAGAAAGGCAACTGCAGTCAGGAATGCAGCCTGTGATCAGGACAAAGATCCCAACCCTCCGGGTATAAATCCTGAACTCAAGCTTCCTCAAGAGGGACTGACCCAAGCAAGGTGAACAGGCCACAGAAGCAGAGCAGTTTAGAAAGAAAACCAAGTCCATCCTGAGAAGTCAAGGAGGGTTTAGGTTTTGGTGTTTTTGTGTTTTATTTTTTAATTTTCCTTCTCACTCAACGTGCTAAGTCGCTTCAGTCATGTATGACTCTGCGACCCCATGGACTGTAGCCCCCCAGGCTCCTATGTCCAGGCATGCCTGGTTCTCCATGCATGAATACTAGAGTGGGCTGCTATTTCCTTCTCACTCAATAGCTGTTTAAAAACTCAGAACTGACAAATCCATCAAGAAAACCCAAAAGGGCTTCAAAAATTTACCCTGACCAGCCAACACTCTTTTATAGCCTACACCATTCACTGTCTTTACTCAAATGTGTTTGGAAGTGAGTCTCATTTCTCACTATCACCTCTCACCCTATCATGAGGCTTTGATTTGCTGGGTTTAGGCTATGGGGAAAGGGTTAAAATAAAGCCACACAAGCAGCAACCTTATGCAACATATGTTCCTTCGTGCAATTGGATTAGTTTTAATTAGTGAAGGCTCAAACTTTGCCAGATGAGCCCTAGTGGCATCTGATACCTGAGGAGGGTTCCCAAATCTCTTCTCTCACACTGAAGGCATTTAACCCAAGTGAAACGCTCCATAAACTTTCCATGACATCCTTCCCGGTGTCTTTCCTCAGTTTGCCCACTCTCCTCCAACACTGCCCCAAACTTTGAAGCATCCTTCTCTCCTGCTTACAAGGCAGAAAGCCCTATGGCTGTCACATGGAGAAGGATTTCTGTGGTATTTATTCATGCTGCACTCCCCACACCACACACAAAATTCATCTCCAGAATCAAAGTCTTGAGAAACATGCGCCATCTTGCAAATGGAAGAACCTCAGGGGTGAGGAGGGGGCTAGCTGAGGCAGCTGAACTCTGATGTGAAATTCAAATGGAAAACACAGCTATACTCGCATTATTAAAATACAGATCCAGGCTAAAGGAATGGAGTCCAGATGCACACTGGAGAGAAACATAAATATTGATATTATATTCTAATGAGCATTATGTCTCACTGGCTGTCATCCTTCCCCCTAGCTCCTAGTTCTTTCCTCCCTCAGATGTCTAGTAGTGAAAATCAAGAGTAGCTGAACTCCAGAGTACAGCTCCTTTTCCCACACATCTAAATGCACTTCGATGTAATAATAATAAATCATCTTTTTAACAACTTTCTTCATCCTCCAGCCAGGCTTCAAGCATCAGCTGAAAACAGTTGCAAATCGGCATTCTCTGCTACTTAAAAATTTGCCTAAAAGTAACAAGTTCTTTTTTCCCATCTCTTTTTAAATGCTACTTTAGCTCTATCTTAGAAAATTCCTACTTCTAAGTTACCCCTGGGGCCTCTGAGGCCAGATTCTTAGCCTTGTGTCAAATGGAACTCTCCCTAACGCCTGCCACCAAGACATCGTAAAGAGCCAGCACCCTCAGAAAGAAGTGAGGAAACTCCACTATTTTCAATCTGTGTTAGAAATCTTTTTTTGGTGTTCAATCTTGTTTCTTAATTGGGGTACAACTGCCATACATTATATTAGTTTTAGGTATACAACATAATGGTTCATTATTTGCACATATTGTGAAGTGATTGCTCCGGTAAACCTAGCTAACATCCACCACACCTTACATAATTACAATTTTTTTTTTCTAGTGATGAGAACTCTTAAGATTTACTGTCTTAGCAACTTTCAGATATACATCACTATTGATCATAGTCGTCATGCTCTGCATGGCATCCCTGGCACTTACTTAGCTCAGAACTGGAAGTTTGCTCCTTTGCAAATCCTATACGTGGAATCCCCAGTTCTTAGTAGGATCCTACCGGATACTCCACAAGTTTCTGTGGAATCATTATCTTCCATGGATGTATTCACACAACAGCCCTGGCAGGGGCTGGGGTAAGGGCACCAGAGTTAACATGCTGCTTTCTTACCTTAAAGGAGTACTTACTTTATCTGAAGTGAGGGAACAGTTTCTATCTTAACCAGAGTATGGGTTACACAGTGGGTCCATTTATGAAAACTCATCAAGCTACACATATGAGGGCTGAACATTTCACTGGATGGAAACTGTACACTGACTTTTTAAAAAAGACTATCCATTAGGATACCTTTTCCATTTTCCCAAGACAGCAAAATAAGATTAATCAAGACCCAGAAGTGCCTCCTTCTCAACATTCAGAAATGGCTTTGCAAAACACATTAGACATGTGAGATTCTGCTTTTGCTCCTCCTAAAAGGAGCAAGGCATACTGTAGCCTGGTTTCTTTTGGAGCAAGTCTGGCAGAGTAAGAAGGGAGGGGTCTTTCCTCTCATTTTCAGTTTTAGGCCCATCTGTATAAGCTGAGTTGCCTAGCCCTGAACATGAAACAAAAGATGCCAACAGCTCTAAGTTGGATCCAGGTGCTTCTCGTGACTTCCACCAAACCACTACTGCTTCTCACCAGGATGGCCTCCAACTTGGACTGTCTGTTTCTACCTCTGCCTCTCTCAACAGTCTCTTCATGGCCCAGTAGCCAAAATGACGCTTTTAAACTCTAAGTCAATCATGTTACCACTAGGCTCAAAACCCTCCAGCGAGTCCCCATTTCACTCAGCGCAAAAGGCAAAGTCCTCACTCACAACGGCCTACTTGACGATGCCGAGCCGCCTTCCAGCCCCCCTCCCTGGCCTCCTCTCCTGCCACTCGCCTCCTTGCTCGCTCGACCACACGGGCTGTCCCTCCATCACACAAGGCATGCTCTCACCTCAGCGCCATGGCAGGAGCGCTGGTTTCCTCTGCTGAAACGCATCCTCTCTGCTTGCGAATTCATTCATTCCCTCACATGTCCCCAGTGACACACGTCCTTCACTTAAATGTTGTTTCCTTAATGAGGCTCACCTGACCACCCCATCAAAAATGGCAACCTCATTCCAATCCTACGGATGGCCCTCATCCTGCACTAGTAGCTTTTCTGCCCATGCCACTGATCACCTACTAACATGCTTTGTAATCTCCTTAAAAGTGTCAGGTTTGTTGTTTATGGATTGTCTCTCTCCTCTGTAAACACCTTGTAACTTCTTGTTCACTGATGAAACCGAAGGGCCTAAAAGGGTGTCTGGCCGATAATAAATGAGTGAATCCAGATAAGGTCACTGGTCAATTTTTTTTTTTATTCCGATACTTCTCTGCATGACAAAAAGAAGCCACAAAGGACACAGAAATCTTAAGAGCCATCTGAACGCGAAGAGGGATAGAGCATTGCTTGGTCAGCTGTCTCCTTCTCCCTGAGCCAGCAATTCAAAGATTCAGGCACACGTTTATACTTACTTGGAAAAAATGAACACTGGCCTCCCACTCTGCATGATCCAATTATAGTTGCAATAAAATAACAGCCAATAATTAGCAGGGGCTCACAGGGACAGCTCTAAGTGCCTGAACATCTGACTCCTCAGTCCTGTCAACAACTGGATGCAGCAGGCACTGGGTTTATCTCCATCCCATAACAGATGAAGAATGAGAACCCAGGATTTGAACCACGTGATCAGACTTCAGCATCCATTTTCTTAACATGTTCGCTTCCTCTCAACAATGAGATAAACCAGATACCTGACAACCTTGCTCAAACTAAGCCCAAACACACTCCGAACGTCATGAATTCCAAACCTTTCTTGAAGGTACAGAGCACAGGGACATAAGGTTCTCACCAGGTATCCTCCAAGAAAGGCAGGGAAAAGCACTTGAATTCTCTGCTTTTGACAAACCAGGCACTTGGGAGGCAGAGAGATGGACTCTAGGACCCAGAGATTCCCCTTGCTGTCCAACTTTATAGTCATTCGATGGCTACAACACCAAAGCAGATTCCCCCAAATAAACTCTTTATGCATTATACACAAAAACATTTAAATAGCCCCTCTGATGGCTGTAAGTGAGTCCAGTTTGAGCCAGACTAACCTCATTTCCCTTTTGAGTAGGGTTATTAGACTGGGAGATCAAAGGAATGCTACAGACATATGGTATCTTGATTTCAGCAAACCATTTGACAATCACTCATGATGATAGATCTTGTGGGCAACGTGGAGAAATGTGGTTTGAATGGGAAGGTGGGGGGAGCATTCAGGGCTGCTGCAACAATGGTACCCAAGGAACAGTGATTAACAGACATCAACTTGGAGGGATGCTGTTAGTACTGCCTGCCAGTGGGCTCTGGCCTTGAGTCCATCTGAACATTAATTTTATCAAAGATGTGGGTGATGGGCTAGAATCATGTTTATGATGTCTGCAGAGAGCAGACTGCTGTGGGCAGTAGCTGACACATTGAATCAAGATTTTAAACCATCACCACTGATTGGAAATGAAAGAGCAAAGCAAGCAAGATTCAATTTAACAGAGACAATGGGGGAGTCTTGTGAAACTTAAGTTCAAAAATACCAACTACACAAATGGAACAGAGGAAGCTACGGGGAAAAGAACTGTCACCATAAAGGATAGGGGTTTGTTGGGCCATAAGAGCAATCATGCACCAGCAGTGTCCTGCAAATGGTTAAAGCAACAAGGGCTACCCTAGTCCTAGGGGGATATCAGACAGAGAAAGGAACAGGTACACGCCTGCTCTCCACCTGTGGCAGGGGACAACCAGAGTGGAGGGGACAGGAAACTTGGCATCAAGAGTCCTGGTTGAAGGAACTAAAGTTGTTTCACCCGGGATGAAGAAAATTTAGAAGTGACAATAATAGTCACCTCTAGACACTTAATGATGTCCTGGAAAAGAGATGATAAGCAGATTCCATATGGCTCCAGACAACAGATCAGGACTAAAAGGCAGGCACTGCCAAAAGACAGATTTAGTCTCAGTGTAGGTAATGACTGGTTTAGAGTGGTAAGTCTCCAGTAACAAAGTTGGGATGTGGGTGGCCTTTCCTAGGAATCTTGGAGGGCACAGAAAGTCAATGGGCTTCCACTTGGGACATCTTTAAAAAGAGACTCACCTTGGGTAGGCAGTTGGATGTGATGGATGCTAAGGTCTTTCCCAACTCTCAGATCCCAAGACTCTCCAACTCTCATTAACTTCATTTTATTCTTGGTTAACTTTGAGAGTCCCTTGGACAGCAAGGAGATCAAACCAGTCAATTCTAAAGGAAATCAACCCTGAATATTCATTGGAATGCTGAAGCTGATGCTCCAATACTTTGGCCAGCTGATGCAAAGAGCCAACTCATCAGAAAAGTCCCTGATGCTTGGAAAGATTGAGAGCAGGAGGAGAAGGGGACGATACAGGATGAGATGGTTGGATGGCATCACTGACTCGATGGACATGAATTTGAGCAAGCTCCAGGAGTTGGTGATGGACAGGGAAGGCTGGTGTGCTGCAGTCCATGGGGTTGCAAAGAGTCGGACACAACTGAGTAACTGAATGACCACAGCTTTGAAGGACTTAGACGTTTCAGAATTAAGTGATTTTTCATCATATGGATGATCAGGTCTTCAGAGTTCTATTTCAGTACACTCAAACCTTCTCATGTTCTCACGCCTATGTTAGTCATTTACAAAGATGAGCTAGACAGGGTCTCTGCCCTTTGTGGGCTTACAGTTTGCTTAGGAGGGTTCACCGAAACCTTATTCCAAAAAACTGAGACCTTGGAATGGGAGCCTTACATTCAGAAACCATTCTCACCTCATTATCTTCTCTTTTCACTTGCCATCAAGATGTGATTCATGAGGAACTCTTGATGCAAAAAGAACTTTCAGGAAGTTTTGTGACTGAGGGTTTGTTCTGGGGATACTCTTCCCCATGATTGTTTTTAACAGAGTGTCTCACAAACTTGTGGTTCACGGTTTTTATTAGAGTAAAAAGAAATTCAACTGAACTATCGAAACAAATTCCAACTACATTTAAAATTGTCTTTGTTCTAAAATTTCAAAATATTGGGAATTCCCTGGTGGTCCAGTGGTTAGGACTCAGCACTTCCACTGCCATGGGCCTGGGTTCAATCCCTGGTCAGAAAACTAAGATCCTGAAACCCACAAGAGTGGCAAAAAAAAATTCAAAATTAGTGGATCTTTAAGATGTTTGGGCTAACATGGGACAACAGGAAAGATGTCATGCATAATTGGAACTTAAAAGTGATGACGACTATAGACAAGAAGCCCTGAGACTGAAGATGTGTATGAGTGCTTCTGTGGAATTTATACTTTCCTGATGGCATTGTATGGAAAACACTTCCACAAACACAAAGAGAGAAATCTTTACTGTTACCGTCTTAGAAATATCAGCCCAACAGAATTGCAATTATTTCGTAGGTAAAATAGTTTGGTAGTTTTGATTTAAAAGCCCAATCCAGTAAAAGTCTAAAAAGAAATGTGTTGCTGTCACTGGTTATGAGGAAGTTATACCCATGGATTATTAATTTTTAAAAGATTGCTTTCTTCTCAGTTGCTCCACGAGAGGTTTTAAAGCAGGTTTCAGTAGAGCTGTTCAGATTCCATAATGTCTCAGAAAAACTTGCTGAGTAGAGCCAGGAGGAAAAGACACCTAATCACATCGACGAAAACATCGCTCCCACCCCCCGCCACGAAAAAAAAAAAAAAAAACATTAACCAGACTGTAAAGGGGTTTTGTGAGCGGTAGAATGAACTGAATGGGGAGGAAAGGGACCATCCTTCCAAAAGCACGCTGAACCCGTGATGAGCATTGCCATACCAAACCCAAACGAACGATTCACCCCAAGTGTTACTTCTTAGACTACTTCTGGCTTTAGCAGTTTGGGGCTCAGCTGTGGCTGAGATTACGCATTCCAAATAGGGAGCATGTATCTCTTGGGGCCATCACTGGCCCAATTCCACAGGAAGACAAATGGTACTCTCAAAGGCTGGCTGACAGAGCACTGAGGAAATTACAGAGTATGTCTTCATCATTGTAGGCCTGAGTTTGCTTTGTGCCCCTTCTCACCTTCGAAGCACTGAAGACCTCCTCCCACCCCAATAAGAGGTTCAAACTGTGAGCCCACTTAAGGGCGGTAAGTTATATCCAGACCCACCACCGAGCGTCTGGAAGGGTGTGCCCATGTGTTAAATGTAATAATCCTCAGGAAAGTTTAGGGAAAAAGAAAGAGAAGCATGACCTCTACCATGCTCTCGGTCCCAGGTCTTCACCTTCACAGTTCAAAGATTAAACAGACTGCTCTGGCATGGGCTCTCCCAGACCTTATGAGCGCAAGTGCAAGCTCAAGGGCAAGAAGGTTTTATGGGAGTTGACCCCAGGGAGCACCCATAGGTAAGAGATGGGGAAAAGAAGGCAGAGAATACACAGTGTGTCTGGAGACAGGTCACCACGGTGAGCAACTACGGCTCAGTCCTCTGGAACTCTGAAGGATAGTACAGAACATGCCTTGCAGCTCTCTCATCCATGGGGCAAGGAAGCAGGTCCATGGTCCCCCAGTGTCATGTCCATAACTGGTTAGTACTGCTTCAGGGGCATTAACTCACTGGCACTTCTGGATTGCCCTCTGTGCAGGGCCTAGCATGGTCCATCAGGCAGAGAGAAAAAACAGAAAAAAAGAAGCCCTAGGCACAGTCACTGGAGTTAGCAGTAAGCAGCCTTCAGAATGAGAGGTGAGGGCTGAAGGAATCTAGCAGAGCACCCACACAGTCTGATGTCCACAAGGAGAAAAGCTAAGATAAAGGTTAGCACACAGTTCTAGAAAATTCGCAGGTGGAAGGCAGCAGGCAAGGGATCAGGTTTTACTGTACTGAGAAGATGACAACTCCACAGATTAGCAAAGAAAGCACAGAAATGAGCCAGTGAAATGTTCCAAAGAGAAGAGCAGTATGCACATTGGCTTGAAGAACAAGAAAGCCTGGTGACTTAGGGAACAGCCAGTAGAGCTCAGTGTGACTGGACTGGGGTGGAAGGTGGGGAAGGCAGGGAGGGACATGACAAGTGGACAGAAGCATATTGATTTAAACATTGGAACTGCTCTAGATTTGTGCAGCCACTCATGGGAGAAAAGTCTGATGTCTGCAAATATAATTTGTGCACTCAGACCTGGACCCTAATTCTAGGCTCCAGCACTTTCCAGCTGTTACTACCCAGAGTAAGTTTTTAACTCTCAGTAAAGTAGGAAAATAACAGGACAATAACTCTCATAGAGTCATTGTGAAGATTCAATACGATGATTCATACAATGATCTTAGCACAGGGCTTGACATAGAGCAGAACTCAATGAAAGTTAACTAAAAAAATAAAATCAATCTACTCGTTAGATAACAAACATGTCACTGCAGTAAAATGGGTAAATGATGGTCTTTTCAGTATGTGGCAATGGATTAATTGTGCATCCACAGGGAAAAATGCATCTTGCCCCTTCTTCCCACCATGTGTAAATATCAATTCCATGTGAATCATGGATCTAAATGACAAAGTCCAAACAAAAAACTTCTAGAACGTGGAAGAATATCTTCATGACCCTGGGGTTAGTGAAGAATTTAAAAACAAATAAAACCAAGCAAAAAGAACACTAACCATAAAGAAAAGGATCCATAAAGTGGATTACATACAAATAAGAAGTTCTGTTCACCAAGAGGCAACACTACGAGAGTGAGAAGGCACATGACAGAGGGAGGGTAACTGCAATATCTACAGCCCACAAAGACCGTATACCCACAACGCACAGCAACTCCTACAAGAGAAGGAAAAACACACAAAGAACCTTATGGAAAAATGAAGAACAAATGAGGGAAGGAGAATATTCAAGTGGTCAAAAATACATATGAAAAGGTCCTCAATCTCATAAGCTGTCAGTGAAGTGCAAATTAAAACCACAATGAGATTTTTATTAGCTACCCACAGAGTAGCTACAATTAAAAAGACTATACCAGTGTTGGTAAGGACATGGAGCAACTGGAACTTGCATATACTTCTGGGAGTATAAATTGGTACCACCAGTTTAGAAAACTGTTAGGCAGTAGCTACTAAAGCCAAATGTATATATCCCCTTTGGTCTAGCAATTCCACTTTTAGACATATTCCAAACAATTGTGTACATATATGTGTGTGTATGTGTGTGTGTGTGTGTATAATATTCCAAACATAGGCCCACCAGAAAGCATACAGAAAAACATCTGTGGTGACAGCCTTACCCTGGAAATAACCCAAATATTCATCATTAGAACAGACCAGCAAATGGTGGTATATTCACACAATGGAATTTTATTCAGCAATGAGAAGGAACAATCTACTGTATATACAACAACATTGAAGACTCTTACAAATATAATATTGGGTGAGGAACACTAGACACTTAAAGGTATATACTATGTCACTCCACTTACACAAAGTTCAAAAACAGGAAAACCTAATTGATGGAAGAAGTCTGCCCTTGGGGAAGAGGGTAGTGACTGATAAAATGGGCCTTGGGAGGGTGGTTCAAGATACAGTTTCTTCTTGATCTTGGTGATGGTTATATGAGATGCTCACTTTGTGAAAGTTAACCAAGCTATACATTTATGGTCTGTGCCCTTTTCTGTCGATTTCCCCGATGGCTCAGCGGTAAAGAATTTGCTTGCAAAGCAGGAGCCACAGGAGATGAGGGTTCGATCCCTGGGTCGAGAGGATCCTCTGGGGGGCAGCATGGCAACACACTCCAGTATTCTTCCCTGGAGAATCCCATGGACAGAGAAGCCTGGTGGGCTACAGTCCACAGGGTCGCAGAGTTGGACACAACTGAGTGATTTAGTATGAATTTTCAGTTTCAATATAAAAAGTACTTTAAGACTCAGAAACTAAATATAATCAACAGCAACCCAAAAGCCAATGTCATTCAAATGTCTCAGGATGAACAGTTTGGGGTTGAGGCCCATGAAATAATTCCAAAATCTCCAGTTTTAGTGACAGAAAAGCTGGACTCAGTCCATGTTTATGACCGTAAGTCTCAGAAGGCTCTCCATACAGCTAGGGAACCCCTCCATACTTCTTTCCTGCATGCACCTTCCCTTCCTGAGACAGCACTAATGCCTTGTCCTCTCTCCTCACATTACCAACACCCTCTCAACTGATGATCTCTCCAACAAAGTCAAAGAGATGGAACTGGGTAATAACACCCCATCCCACTGCTACCAGTTCACCAGTCCACCTGTCCCTCTGCCCGTATCTGTCATCTTCCCTCCAGTTCCTATGGGCGACGGTGCTCTGATCCCTTTCCCTCTCAGTCACTCAAGGACTTCCATGATTATCCAGTTCCTTCTCCAGCATCATCAATTCTTCCCTCTCCATGGAATCTAAACACGCCTTTTGTGAAAATCTCCCTGGGCTCTGCATTGCCCTCCAGCCACGGCTCCATTCCTCCCCTATCTTCAGAGCAACACTCCTTACAAGAGCTGTCTGTGCTTGTTCTCTCCTCTTTCACTTCTGTTCTCTTCATCCCCTCTTATGTGGCTTTCCTCTCTACCCCTCCATTGAAATGGCACTTAGCAAGGCCACTCATTGCTAACAAGGTACCAGACTCAATGGTCTTACATCAGCACTTGTCTTCCTCTCAGAAGCATTTGACCAAAACAACTCCCCTTCCATTCCTGAGACACCTCCTCCTGGCTTCCATCATACCACTCTCCTGATTTTCCTTCTAGCTTGCTCACTGCTCTTTCTTCTCTACTAAACTTTCGAAGTTGGACTGCCCTAGTCTTGGCCCCCTTTTCTTTACTCTCTACCTGGTCCTGAGCTCCAGGGTTTCACATATCATCTCTGCCCTTACATCTTGCATCTGCATCTCCAGCCTGGACCTCTCTCTTGAGTTCTGAATTCACACATCTAATTGTCTTAGACACAAGCATCTCACGTTAACATAGCACAAACAGAAAAGTATCAGTTCCATTTCCCCCACCCCAACCATAAAAGATCTACTCTTCCATAAACCTTACCCATTTTTGGAAATGGACCTTCTATAAGCTATTTAAGGAAAAAAACCCACTAGGAGTCATCCATAATAATAATAATTATTTTCTGCTCTTATACCCTGTAACCAATCCAATTGGTAATCCATTGGTCAATTCTATTTGCAAAATGAATTTACAATCTGAGCCTTCCTCAGTGTCTACTCAGTCCCAACCATGGTCACCACTTGCACCGTCTAACTGGTCTACCAGCCTCCAGAATTGCCTCCAGAGTGACTTTGCTGAAGTGTGTGTCAGATGATGTCACCCCTGCAAAAACCACCTCAGCTTGTCTCAGGGCAATAGGATGAAGCAGCATGGAGAATGGGGTATGGAGGCACCCAGACACATTCAAGGGGGGAGAAAAGGGAAGTCTGATCACTTTTAGGCTTCCTCTCCCTGTGAAACTCCCTTAGGCTTTGAGCAACGCTAAAGGGAGGTGCATAACATAGCAAAGGCCACTGGTTCTCCACCCACAAACAGCCCCTTTCCCCTTCCCAGGTGACCCCTGCAGACATTCCCAAACACGACACAGACATTTTATTTTAAATATTTATTTACTTGGCTACACGAAGTCTAACTTACGGCATGCAGGATCTTCACATCTAAAAGGTCCTGCATGCCACACCACAGACTTTTGACACCTCTCTGCATGGCCCAGGAGCCTACTGAGCCCACACCTGGGGTGGGTCTCAGGAGCCAGGGAGTTCAGGCTCCAAGTGTTCTCTATCAGTGAGTGCTGGAAGTTGATAGAGAAATACTCCAGCTTCCTCATTCTTCAGCAGAACACTTTCAGGGGTGTGCTGGATTGAATCCCAGTTGCCCACTCCCCCACTCCTTCCCCGTGCTTCATGGGATCCCCTCTCAAAGAAACTCCTTGCAAGGAAATCCGTTTCTCCACCTCTGCACACCGAGAAATCCAAATTAAGACACAATACTATGCTTTTCCTCCCAAAGGTAATGCCTTTATGACATCAAACAGGAACAATGTCATCTTAAATGTATGTGGACAAGAGAAGGGAGGGGTATGGGTACAAAGCATGGAGATCATGTTTTAGAAAAATATAAAAATAATAGGAGATTTTAAGTCTGTCCCTTTTATTATATGAGCCCCATCTTTATTTATTCATGTATAAATACTCATAAACAGTATGAAAGAAAGTGAAAAGTGAAAGTAGGCAGTCATGTCCGACTCTTTGCGACCCCATGGACTGTAGCCCACCTGGCTCCTCTGTTCATGGGATTCTCCAGGCAAGAATACTGGAGTGGGTTGCCATGCCCTTCTCCAGGGGATCTTCCCAACCCAGGGACTGAACCCGGGTCTCCCGCATTGTGGGCAAATTCTTTACCATCCAGGCCACCAGGGAACCGCCTAAACAGAGTATATGTTCATCATATGTTCATCACTTGTAAGCACACACCAAAAAATCCCCTTTTTTTTCATTAACCATTAGTCTGTACACCAAACAGTGTAAAGGATTGTATTAAATTCTGAGTACATAACTACCCCCGCTCTGCCTCTAAAGAAAAAAGGGAGAAAACTCATTCTCTCCAGTGTTGAGTTTCACTTATGAGAAATCTCATTTAAGGGGCAGTGTGCATCACACACACACACACACACACACACACACACACACACACACACACACACACACACACACACACACGGGAATGTATGCACCACTCAACAGTCTGCAAAACTTCCCTCCACTCCTTTTGAAGTAAAATCACCACTCCCCCGACCGCACTCCCTAGATATCAGCGCTGTTGAAAGTGAAGGGCCTGTCCCTGCTGTGTGGTTTGGGGTAAAAAAGGAGGTAGGATTAAAGCGCTCATTTCAAGTCCCAAAAGTAAAATACGACTTGGCCCACGGCAGTCCTAATTCTTTCCAGAACTCATCCCCGGAATTGCCCTTTAAACAACCAGTCATTAACCCAACTCCGGGTCTTTTATAGCTGCGAAAACCGATCGCGCACATCATTTATTCATTACGCTTATTATTATTGTTATTGCAGAAAGCAGCGAATTCCCGGGCCAGGGTTCAAAGGGGTTTTACTTTATTTTATTTTGGGGAAGGAGGGCAGTGCTCGAGCGGGAAAGGTTGGTTAGAAGGCTGGGCCAGTTTGCAGGGCAGAGGTGCCCGGAAGTCCCCGGGGAAGAATGCCGAGAGCGCCCCCGCCCCGCGCGCTCAGCGGCCACCGCGCACCGGCGCAGCTGCTGCAGCAACCGGGGAAGCTTCTTATGTAAGTCGGAGGCGCTGACATCACCTTCGCTGTGAGCGTCGCAGCCGCTGAACTAGGCGCCAAAGGACCAGCATGCTAGCCTAGGGCCCCCGCCCACCGTCCGCTCGGTTCTAAATGACTCTGACACCTCCTGATTTGGCCAACAGTGCGCCAGGGGACCCTCCTGAGCGCAAGAATTACATTTATTGGGAGCCCTGGGATGTCGTAAGAGTGAAGTTAACAGGCAGCAAAGGTGCTCAGGGGTCTTGCACACGCGGGTGAAATTGAATGATAGTACACGTTGGGGTGGGGGGTGGGAGGGGGGCGCGGAACACCTCCAAGATTCTTGGAGGGCAGATGGCATAGTCATTCAGTAGGAAGCCTGTTGTGGTCAGGCCAGGAGAGATGCCCAAAGGTCTCCCCGACCTCCCCAGGGTCCGGGACACTTCTCCCTCCACGCCCCTCCCAGGCCACAAGGCTGGAGCAGAGTGCTTCGGAGTTCACTCTGGGAGGCGTGCGGCGCCGCGCTATGGCACACACCAGCACAGGGCACAAGTCCGGAGCTCAGTGCAGCCCCTGAGGTCACAAGAGGGCCCAAACTGCCACGGCGTAGCAGAAGCCCTAAAAAGGCCAGTTCTCGAGCCCCCCCGCCCCAAGCACGCACTTGGATGGGGGTGGGAAGACTACACAAGGGCTCAGGACAGGCTACTGGAAACCACAGAAGTAGCACCAACCCTCTGCCTCCTGGGGAGGGACGGAGAAATCGAGCCCCAGAAGTCAATGACAGACCCCTCTGCCTCCTCTGTCCCCATAAATGCTCCCTCTCAGTCCACCGCTGCCTTTGAGGTCAGAGAACGCCCCCTTTAACTTTCTCCCCTGGCGTCTGCATCCCTCACCCGAACTCCGGGAGGACTGGGGTGAGTCCCAGGGGAGGGGAGGGATGAGGAAGCAAGAGTAAGGTGTAAACTGCAGCAGGCGCGGCGCCACGGGGCTGAGATTGCGGCGACCGCGGAGGGCGCGAGGGTGCGGCGCCAGAGCGAGCGCTAGGCGGGCGGACCGCGCGGGTACTCACGCACTGCCTCCTGCTTGGGGTCCAGCGTGCCGAGCACGCGCTGCACGCCGCCGAGCTTGCCCTGCAGCGCCCAGACGCGACGGTGGGTGAGCTGGATGTCGCTCTCGAGCTCCTGGAAGAGACTGCACGCGTGCCGGGCCACGTCCGAGAGCTGCCGGAGGACGCGGGCCAGCGCCGCGTTGCTGACCGCGCACAGGTCCAGCATGAGCAACACCGCGGTGGCTGCCGCTGAGGACGCCTCGCCAGCCACGGACGCCGCCTCTAGGACCCCTGCCACGCTCTCCTCACCCGCCGCGGGCGCCTCTCCGTGCGGTGGCGGCGCCTGGTCGGTTGGCGCGGGCAGCGGCGGCCCGGGAGGCGCGGGGGGTGCGCGGGGAGGATCCTCTGGCCCCGGCGCCACGGCCTCGTCCCGTCGGCCGGGCAGCTGCAGGGGCGGCGGCGGCGGCGGCGGTTCTGCGCTGCCTCCGATCGAGTCCTCTGCCGGGTCAGGCGCCGGGCGTCGCTGCCGGCACAGCCACTGCGGCTCCACGATCCGCTTGGCGAAAGGCATCCCGCGCAGCCGGGCCGCGACTTTCTGGTCTCCTCAAAGCGCCCCTGGCGAGTGGGGAAGCGGACGCGCCCACCTGGGTGGAGAGGCGGCTGGAGTCCGGCGAAGGTGCGTTCGGGCAGTCCAGATACGCAGGGGGCTCCTCGCTCACCTGGCTTCCTCCTCTTCCCCGCCCTCCCGCTAGCAAATCAGTCCAGCCGGCCCGTGCACCGTTCCCTGAGTAGGATGACAAGCACGGGGCGCAGAAATCCCGGGGCGCGCCTAGGCTCTCCTCACTTGCTTCCAACCCGGGTCGGCTGGCTCAGCTCCATCATTCCTGCGCTCGCCGCCGCCGCCGCCGCCGCCCCGGCCGCTACCGCCGCCACCGCCTATATAAATGGGCGTGTGTGTATGTGTGTGTGTGTGTGTGTGTGTGTGTGTATGCGCGCGCGAGCACGCGCACGCGCGTGTGTCTGGGTGGGTGGGTGGGTGTGAGTGTGTGCGCGCGCCTCAATTTGAAAGTACCCCGGCACAGGCCTCTCCCCGCGCGCCCGTCGGCCGCCCCGGGGAGCAATTGCGCCCGGGATCTCTCGCCCTCTCTGGGCGGGGAGGTGGTTTCGGAAAGGCGCTTTGAAAACCCGGAGAGAGGAATCTGCCTCCAGCCCAGGCGCAGGAGGCGGCGCGGGGGCGGCGGGGCGGACGCAGGGCAGGGGAGGGGAGCGGGGAGAGGCCGGGGCGAGGGGGCGCAGCGCCCTGTGCGGCCGCTGGGAGTCACTGGTGGCCTCACCTCTCCAGACTTGTTCTGATGCAAAGATACTTCCTCGCTTAGGTGGGGTTAGGATTGAGACTGTCAGCGTGGTGGGGGCGGGGAGTCCTCAAGTTGGGGTTGGGGGTGTAAGCGCAGAAGAAGAAGGGTGGGGTATTGGGGACGCAGCAGCTTTGACGTGTTGGAGCAAGTTGCTTCGCCAAATTCCAGCTCTGAGCACGTCCTTTGCGTTCCTAGCAGGGAAAACTGGGCTGCCCCTCAGAGTGCATCCTGGTGTGGCCAGACTGGCAAAGGTGCTGGCTTATACCCCTTCCTGGGTATTCGTCTGCTGCTGGGCTGGACCAGGACTCTATAGAACATCATGAATGAGACCCAAACAACCCATGAGCAAAACCCCAGAAAACTGCTTGTGGAACTCATTGACACATCAGGTGGGATAAACCAGATTACCTCCCTGTCACCCTACTCTGTTGATCACACACAGGGATGTTAAAGCTCTCCATCACAGAGCTGATGATTCATAGAAGAAAATAAAGTTTCCCCCTCTGGTTAACTGAAAGGTGTAATTTCTAAAAAGGCATGTACAGTATTGCACCAGTCTAAGGCTGGATGCTGTCAGCCTGAAAGCTAAAAAGGAGTTTGAGAAATGTTAATAAAATGCATGCCTTCATCTCTCCAAAAAATACTGTAAAAATATTTTTTTTTTATTTTAAAGCCACAAGCCAGATCTTGGGAATGCAGACTTCATTTCATGTGTCTAAAGAGAACATGGAAAAAATATGTTTTATGGCAACAATAAAGCCCTCCAGACCTGTGGTGCGGTCTCGTCTCCACTCTCCCTGCCTTTAGCAGCAGCCTGCATAAGGCCCCACACTGGGCACTCTGGATGGGCTCACACTTCAATTAAAAGGCTTCAACAGACATCCCTCTCCTACCTCAAAAAATAACATTTTTGTCGAGAGAGTGTCCTTGTTCATAAAAGATCCAGGCTGAGGATGTGGGGGTAAAAGAACATGATGTCTTCAAGGTACACATGGAAGTGGTTCAGTAGCAACAAGAAGAATGATGGTGATAATGTATATGAACAAAGAAGGAAAAAAAGAAAACAGGACAATATGTGCAAAATAGTGAGTCTAGATAAACGGCATATTGGGATTCATGGTACATTTCCTGAAACTTTGAGTTTGTTTCCAAATAAAAAGTGAAAAAAGAATATTCTGGAAAAGCATCTTTTGGGAGTTTGTGTGTGTGTGTGTGTATGTGTGTGTGTGTGTGTGTGTTTTATCTCACAAATCTAAACAGCTTAGAGCTGGCTGTTTTCAAATTCAGCTTGACTTTTTAAATATGTTCACAATTCTGAACATGAGTTCTTCTAGGTAGCCAAGCCACCCGCTCCTCCCTAAACACTGAGGCAGAAAGAATAATGAGGGTATGTAAAAGCATCCAGTTAGGGGGCCTTGCAATGGGCCTGCCCCACATCTCACCGCCCCTCCCCTGGCACTGCCCTAGTCCTAGCCTTCAGGGGCCTGTGCTGCGAGGCCAGCATGACATGACCAGGGTGATGAGCAGGGTGGGGTCTCATTCCTAAGGGGAGCTTTGGATTATCGGGGAATTCCTTCCTTGGCCCTGACCACCAAACAGAGGGGATTGAAGGGGAGGACAGAAAAGTCCCATGGGGAGGGGAAGCTGTCCTCCAGGCCCAGGAGGGGTAGAATTCCAGGAAGTAATTAAGTTCTAGAGCAGGCTAGCTACCTTGTGTCTGCCCCAAAGTGGTCAGCAGAGAGTCAGGACTTCAAAACAATTCAAAGTACAGCTCGGCTGTGTGAAAAGGGAAACTTTTTGTCATCTCCTAGACTCCTGCTCATGTGCTAAATAAAGCCATGTGGACAAAATAAAAAGCTTTGCTTGTGGCTATTGATCTCCTTCATTCTCAGTGCCCCCCCCAAAAAAAAACCTCCTCTGGTAGCCTTCAGGGACCTCTCAAGGTCACTTCAGCATTTTCTTCTTGATAAGTCTGAAGGATAGCTTTCCTTTCAACGTCACCAAAAATAAAACTAATACAAATTAAAATATGCATTCATACCGGTGGGCTGATGTCTTTCTCAGTCCACTGGAAGGTGTGAATAAAGGCACTTTTAGAGAAGTGATTGTTAGGCTTCCCAGACACTGTCTAAATAAAAACTGTGTGCTAGCTTTGCAAGGGCAGCTTCAGACCACCTCGGGCCTCACTGTATCCCTCTCACTTCAAGCTTCACCCCCGCCCCCGTCCCACCCCTCAACCACGGTTTTAGTTTGGTTCCTACTTCACAGAACGGAAACACTGAAATCATGTCATCATGAGGGGGTGCATGAATATTCTTTGTGCCAATGAATTTTCCATACACCGAGGAGCTGACGCTCTTATTCAAATCTCAGATTGCCCCATTTGACTCCAAGTTTTCCCACAAAAATCTCTGATGAAAACAAGATTGACATCTGAAGCCAGACTATTAAATCTACTTATGTGTGTGTTCATCTCTCTGAATCACGATTCCCTCCCCCCATGCCCATGTACACATATTTAGCACCAAGAGCTTGCAGCCAAAAGGGAAAGAAAGGAGGCATTTAAAAATGACCCCACTGCTGAAGTCCCAGCAGTCATTCATGCAGCTCAAAGGCCAGAACAATCCGCACATAAACTTAAATGTTCGGTCAGTATAAACCTTATGCCATTATAAAATGAACGAAGCATACTGTGTCAGCACACCCCCCAGTTACACTCGTGCCTGCGGCATTCCAGGGGGGCGCCGGCTTTGCTGAAGGAAAAGACTGGCATGGAGGGGCCACCCAGCCCCTTGGCCTCTAGCCTGGCTAGCTTCGCACTCCACAGAGCCGTCAGCAAGTGGCCCCTGGAACCTCACAAGCAACCAAGCAGAAATTCCCAAAAAATTCTTCACCGAAAACGTCTGTTCTGTTTCAAACACCCCAGCATAGATGCTGCACTGCCATTATTTATAGTTGAAAAATATTTCTTTTGTCCAAGAAATTCCAGGAGACACATGGGCTTGTTAGAATAACCATGTAATTATAGTGACTGGAGTCTCCCTCCCTCCACTCAGTAGCACCTATTCCTCACAGAATCACTTTCATTCATTCCTGAAAGTCCTGCCACCAAGTAAAAAGATATAAAATTAAAAAAATATTTGCAGTCAGTTTACTGGTCAAAATTATGAGCCTCCCATCTCAAGCCAAGTTACCTAAACCATTTTGCAGTAGGAACATCTATCAATTTACATAAGGAAAATGCAACAACTGAAAAGTAAATGAATGTAGTTTGTCCATAAAATGTAATGTGAAGATATCTTGTAGCGAGGGTGCCTTCCACTTGCCAAAGGTGGAAGCACAGATTTCAGAGTCTGGAGCACGGGCTGGAGAATAAAGGAGAAGCTGCCATTCTTGGGAAACTACTGGAGAGTCATATGGTTCACATTCAGGCAGAACACTTTTTGGAGCTCACGGTTATCCTATACTCAAACTGCACCCACAAATAAAGTTAGGGCACAGAAGAACACCTTGAGGGCGAAAGAAAAGCTGAAGATGAGAGAGCCGTGAAACACATGGGAAGAAGGCAACCGCGCGGCCACAGGGAAGGCTGCAGAAGATATCACTGGCCTCTTTCTCCACATCAGGGCTCCCAGGAATCTTCTCCCCAGTGCTGCTGAGCTCTGAGATTCCCTGGTTCCCGCTCTCCTTTAGCTGTGCTGGGGCACGGGAGGAAGCCAGCAGCCCGTGCTTATACACCATCCCATTGGAACCAGCACGCTTTCTCCCAGGTCTGTGGTTCACAGCATGGACTTTATGTCCAAAGCCTTCTTGAATTAGTTTCTGAGACTCAAAAGTTCAAGTTCTTCTACTTCAAGAGCCTTAAATTTGGTCTTATGTACCCATGTTCCCAGGGCTTACCCGGTGGCTCAGTGGTAAAGAATCCGCCTGGCCAATGCAGGAGACACGGGTTTGATTCCTGGGTCAGGAAGATCCTGGAGAAGGAAAGGGCAACCCACTCCAGTATTCTTGCCTGGGAAATCCCATGGACAGAGGAGCCTGGTGGGCTACAGGCCATGGGGTGGCAAAAGAGACATGACTTAGTGTCTAAACAACAACAACAATCCATGTTCCCAGGAAATACCAGGGGGAAAAGTCATTCAATATCAAAATGTGAATCCACCATACATATAGTCAGGTACCTGACTATTGACAACTATCATGTGTATAATTTCCAGGGCGGTGGTGGAGGGCGGGGGGTGGTGAAACTATATACCACAACAGAGAATTTCCTTTGTTTTCGTTTGTACTTTTCTTCCTCAAAATCTTCATCTAGTTTATGAAGTATGCAGGACAGGTTTTGTGTTTTTTTTGTTTTCCCTGCATTACTGGCAGGGAAACATGGGCAGAAAAAAAAATCATGCTATTAAATGGTTTTCCCAAAATGCCAAAGACAGCAAATCCAAAGACTGTTGCAACCAGCCTTTTTATCTTCCCTGCAAAGAGCTGTTGATTACTCACATTGTTTCCAATAGGAGAGATTTCAACTTCTTTCTTATCTTCAAAAATCCTAGCCTCACATTTTAAAACTGAATATAATTTTAAACATGCTAAATCTGGATCTAGTCAGAACTGCAAATACATCAAAATAACGGACAGAGTTAAAGCAGATGGTGATAGCAAACAACCAGGGAGTTTCATTCACTTATTCGTCCCTCTGGTTATGCAACAAACATTTACCGGAAGCCTTATTTACTGAGTGCAAACATTTATCGGGTGCTCAGGCCTCTCTTTGCTGCCAGGGATATAAAAGGAAAGAAGACACAAACATCGCTCTCCAAGGGTGGAATCTAGTAGGGTAGATAGACACGTAAACAAACAATGGTAGGGCAATGCGGGCAAGCTGTAATAGAGAGAGGAATTAAGTGCTGCCCAGAATCCCAGGGCGATTACCACTGTCTGGGGGGAATCCAGACTGGAGCAGGGATGCTAAAAGCAACTCGGGTTTCAGTGCTGCTTCTTACAGCTTAGAAACAGAAAGATTGAAGCTGAGACCAAGCATCACCACATGGTTAAAAGCAAAACACAGGGGCCCAAACTGAGACCCTCCAACCAGCTGCGAGAGAAGATGAGCTTCTGACTAGTATCATTAAAGGGCATTTGCAACAAATCTTTTTAAAATCCTACAAACCAGTTGGTAGGAGAAAGAATGTGGAAATTATGTTGCTTTTCTTTTGAAAGCTGACTTAAAAAGTTCACTCTTTGGCAGCGCTTGCTTTAGAAAGAGGAAGTGGATTTTTAATATATTTACTATAAAGCTAAGTCTTCGACTGGGTAAAGTGAACCACCATCTCTGGAGCACATGGCCCTAATAAAGCGAAACAGCCATTCCCCAAGGGTTCACAAGCTCCCCGCCGGCACAGCCTTTTTTTTTTTTTTTTTAAACTGTTCAGAGTTTGCTCTCTAAGCACCCATCTGTGAGGAAAACACCCAGCGTTGGCCTTGACCCAGAGGAAGTGCTTTGGACTGTGGTGGTCCTGAAATAAATCAGCTCCAAGAGAGGAACTTGACAGAGTGAAATCTGCGACTTGCATTATCAGTCTGGGATGGAGTCCTTGTGAACGGCGGAGGCAGCAAACTTCAAACTTTATCAAGATCGTTGTGCTCATTAAGGAAGTGAAATTAAGCCAGATTTGAAGGAAAGCACTGGAGTAATTACAGAGTTATGAAGATTTAAAAGCTATGCGCCTGGGCACGCAGAGCGCAACGTGTTTCCTTTGGGTTCAGAGACACCGCAATTACAGGGCTTAAGGGTAGCAGAGCACCGAATTAGAACTCCCCATTAGTTTGATTAATCACTGATGTAAGTGCAGGCACTGCAAATGGCTATGGCTCAGCCTGATTTGTGTTTCTTCCTCGCCTCTCTCTCCCCCTTTCTCCCTCTATTTCCTTTACAAGATGAGGGGGTCAGGGAAGAATACGGACCTTGTATTAATGATGAGACAGTGGGTGCAAGAAAAGTTAAAACTTCCTGAAGCTTAATGATTTCCCTGCATTGGTGCTGGCTTTGCCAAGACTTGTATAATAGTGTGTTCTTTCTGCCTCCCAGGCTGTTACATGGTAATGGTACAGCAGTGACATGTTAGTAAATCTAATAAGAAAACCGGAGAATAAAGTATTTTATGTGGGTGTAGAACAAGTTAACATCCCCATAGAAAGCTCACCAAGATAATAATATATGGTATTGCATTCGACGGGCTATAACAAAAAAACAAACAAGAACCCCCAATATCTAGCCAATTAGCAATAATGGGTGAGAGCCTGGCTCTTTTGAAGGAATTGTTACACCCTTCAGATAAAACTGACTTATAAATCTACTTGCAGAAATGCTGTCTTTCCTGGGAAAACGATGCTGCTGGTGTGAGGTAAGTATTTTGGGGTCAGGATATTTGACTCCGTGCCTCCATGTCAATATAACCAAAGTATGGCCAATTTTTTATGAATGGGGAAGACAAAGGCTCAAAAAGTCAGTGCACTAATTCAAACCTAGCACAACCACTCAGAGGAAGAACGCTGTAAAGGAAAATCCAGAGTTCTTGGCACAAAGGCACTGTACTGGACAGGCCAGCCTTTGAATTGTGCGCTGAGATGACCCTTGATGGGAAAGGTGGTTTTTTCAGCAGGAGACTTTTAAATAAAAAATGTCACTGAAATTTACTTCTGTGGCCCTTTTCATATTTGCATGTGAACTACAGGGCTCCTGGGATCAAATGGGAGACAACTGACCAGCCATGCCTCTTAAATTATTTTTCCGGAGGTGTTTTCTTTCTCCACCTCAATTGGAAAGATCCAGGAATAACAGCCCAGTGAACAAAGTAGACATTTTTATTTCTCATCCTGTCTCAATGGTCTCATAATGGGTTCAATAAGAGTCTGGAAATAATGAAAGCTTCTCCATGGAGAAACACAAGACTCACTATACGAAAACAGCAGCACCTTGGAGTCTCCTATAGTAACGGCAACACCAGAAGAAACATTGCAGCAGTCCGATTTTCCCTCTTAAAAGAAAAAGAATTTTAAAGGTGATCATCGTCCACACTCACTAGGGTACAGACAGAACATCAGGCCACTAAGTGAAAAATAAAACAGTTATACAAGAATTCTGTTGAAAAAAAAAAAAAGTGGTAAGCAAGTGCCTGGGTTACAGGCTCATTTTGATTTGTTTTGAAACATGTCTCAAGTATTTCCTCGGCTTCCCTTGTGGCTCAGCTGATAAAGAATGTGCCTACAATGCGGGAGACCTGGGTTGGATCCCTGGGTTGGATCCCTGGGTTGGGAAGATCCCCTGGAAGAAGGAATGGCTACCCATTCCAGCATTCTGGCTTGGAGAATTACATGGACTGTACAGTCCATGGGGTCGCAAAGAATCGGACACCACTGAGCGACATTCACTTTCAAGCATTTCCCATGGGCTTTGGGAAGAAGCTCAACCCTGGTTGCTATGAAAGTCATAAGAAAATGGATGGGGAAGGAGAAAAAGAGAAAAAAGGATTTGAGAGTTTTAAATCATTTTCCATTTTTCTTTGAATTTTGCCTTTCTTTGCCCTTAGGAGAGACAGTGTCCATTTTTAACCACCCATAGCCTTGCTCAGGTTTGCTACTGTGACAGACACAGTCATCTGCCTCCCCACTAACCCCTTCTCCTTTTCTAACAGCATCTCCTTTGTGTTCTGGGCGGCAGTGGCAGCAGCCAATCTGCTCCCCATCCTAGACACTCTTGCATTCAGGATGGTCCAGATGACGCAGTTCTGGATAAAGACTTCCCTTCTCGTCTTTGGCCCTGGGGAGTAGAGTGGAGACTGAGAGGGAAGGGCTGTCCTGCCACTGTGACGGACGCAAGGATGAAAGCAAAGGCGTAAGCCTCTTGGAGTGTAAATAACGGAGGAGAGTGATGCCCCAGGCCTGGCTTCCCCCACTCCAGATTTCTTGCATTGTGAAAAAAATAACCCTCTATACAAGCCAATTACTACACGTGGTCAGATGTAGCTCTGATTAACAGGAGTCCCAGTTCCTTATAAAAGCATTGCTCCAACATCCAGCACCAGAGCTCTGGATCTTCCTCATTCATTCATTCCACAGATGTCATGCAACAAACAAATACCTACTATGTGTTTGTGACTATTCTGGGAACCAAGGAATCGCCTTTGAATTAAACAAAAGGCATGCCCTCAAGGTGTTTCCCTTCCAGTTAAACAGCATTAAATCATCATTGTCCAATAACAAACAGTTTACATATTCAAAACATGGTACTAGTCCAGTTCTAAGATAAAGAAGTACTACAGATATCATGCAGAACATGACAAATATAATTAACATTGCTGTATGTTATATATGAAAGTTGTCAGAGTAAATCCCAAGAGTTCTCATCACAAGAGGAAGACTGCTTTTCTATTTCTTTAATTTTGTATCTATATGAGATGACAGATGTTCACTAAACTTATTGCGATAATCATTTCATGATGGTTGTAAATCAAATTATGATGCAGTACATCTTAAACATATAAGATTCTGCATGTCAATTATACCTCAATAAAAGTGGAAGGAAAAAAGATGATTCTACTGGGTTCATATACTTAAAATAATAAAAAAGAAATGATGTCTGTAGCCGGTGATGCTGAGTCCCTTGCAGAACGCCTTCACCTGGCTGGAGCACTCAGCTTTACACGGCTGTAGATGTGGGCTGCTCACAGTTGCCACCTGCTCCGGAGGATTTCCTGTGTCCCACTCGAGCTACCCGGGAGGTTACATCCCTCTGGAAGGGCAGGCAGGGCCAACAACTCAGTGGTCCAGGGTGGAATACCCTCTGTGCTGCTATCCACACCCCAGAGCTCTTTGTGGCATCAGGCTGAGGCTGCCTTGTTCTGAATCTACATCTTTGCTCAGCTCCTTCCCCGCTAGCCCTGCTTGCCTCACCCACTAATCCCCGAGAGCTCTCTCTCATGACATCATCTGCACCAAACGTTCCCTTCCTCAGGCTCTGCTGCTGAGAACACCACGTACAACAGGATCTGCCTCCATTTATCTTTCATTGATAAAGAGTATAATTTTTTCATTTCCCCTGCTTGAACAAACCATCTGACCACTTTCTAATTTTAATTAAGGTTCATAGAAATTAGAAGGGCTGACTTATAACTCAGAGCTTATTATCATTCAACTAAATACAGCTAGCTACCATGTTGGTTCTGACCAGTACAACACCCTAATTGTTCTAATAAATTGTTGCTGTTGTTCAGTTGCTAAGGCATGTCTGACTCTTTGTGACCCCATGGACTGCAGCATACCAGGCCCCCAGGCCCCCACCATCTCTAATAACAAGTCATTAATCTTTCACCTTCAACTGATCAGCAGATAAGAAAAGATGCATAAAGCTTCTGAATACTGAAGAAGAATGTCATGAAAAGCATAAAAACAAGAAAAGTTATGAAAATCTCCACTAGATCAGTATTCAGCTGATTTCATATCTTAAGTACACGTTAGTGTGCGGCTGGTACCTCAGAAATTAATGTTAAAAGTATTATGATGATTATACCCATTTTGCATTTGTTGGGAACAAATACTATCCATACTGTGGTTTGTTATAAACAACAGCACCAAAAATTTCATATTTTGTCTTGGTCTGCTCAGGCTTCCATAAGTAAATACTAAAGGCTGGGGGACTTGAACAACAGAAATGTATTTCTCACAGTTCTGGAGGCTGAGAGTCTGAGATAAGGGTGCAAGCATGGTTGGGTTCTGGTGACGAACCTTTTCCTGATCTGTAGGCTGCCTTCTAAGTGTGTCCTCATATGGTGGAGAGAAAAGGGCTATTTGGTCTCTTCTCTTCCTACTGGAGTGGGTAGCCATTCCCTTCTCCAAGGGATCTTCCCGACGCAGGGATGAAGCCCAGGTCTTCTGCATTGCAAGCAGATTCTTTACCATCTGATCCACCAGGGAAGCCCTTCTCTTCCTTTGTTGTTGTTCACTTACTCAGTTGTGTCCAACTCTTTGTGACCCCATGGACTGCACCACACCAGGCCTCCCTGTCCCTCACCATCTCCCGGAGTTAGCCCAAGTTCATGCCTATTGCATCAGTGATGCCATCCAACCATTTCATCCTCTGCCGCCCTCTTCTCCTTTTGCCTTCAGTCTTTCCCAGCATCAGGGTCTTTTCCAATGAGTCAGTTCTTTGCATCAGGTGGCCAAAGTATTGGAGCTTCAGCATCAGTCCTTACAAATGAACAAATGGTTGATTTCCCATCATGGGGGGCTCCACCATCATGACCTCAGGTTAACCATATCACTTCCCAAAGACCTTACCTCCAAGTACCATTGCATATTATTTTTAAAACTCCCCAATGTGTCAATAAAAAGCAAAAAAAATGAAAGAATTATTAACATTGTGTCATGAAAATAGTTTTTGTCTATTTTGATGCTTGAACATAAATTTAAATTTGCACTAAACTTTAATATACATTCAGCCTAAGACCACATAGGAAATAATATGTCAATTTAAAATGAATTTGTTGACATTCTTATATAAACAACTTAAAGGTAAATAAATTGTGTCACCTGTCAAGTAGAAAAATATGAAAATTTATCTTTATAGCTTTTTGAAGTGTTAAAATTGCATTAAGATGAATTTCCTAGTATGAGTTTGAATTATCTGTTAATCCCAAATTAAACACTATTTGCTTAAACTCAGATATTTCATCATTCACTACACACACACAAAAAAATAAAATGACTTTTTAACATTTTAAGGGACTGAAAAGATGGCAGGTCATTTTCAAAGTGGTTAAAGTATCCATGAGATGGAAATACTAAAACAAGTTGATCTCTGGGGTTGCACATGATCTGAATAACTGTGACTGTCCTGTCCTAAGTTGATCTGAGAGCTGTAGCATACCTGGGGCCCTTGATTTATCAGCCATTATATTAGTAGGTACTCAGATAGCAGTCCTTAAGTACTTAAACACAGGACAACTTCCACAACTCATGGAGCCTTCCTCTCTCCGAACCTGTCTTGTCATACTGTAGTTTTTGAAACAAGTACTAATGGACTTACTCAAGGAAAAAAATACACAAGATGTGAGATGAACAAGTCTCTTGACTGGAAAAACTCTGAGCTGAGTTTATGGAATCTCCAGCTTTAGAGATATATTAGAATGTCTCTCATCTCCACATCTGGTGTTTAAACATTCAGATACTTAGAGGGAAGGAAATGAACTAAATGACCCTTTCAATTCCAAGACTACATGTTTCCAACCACTGGTGTTCAATAGTAATCCAAGCTGAGCTACTCCATGCTGCTTTATGTCTTCATTGTTAAAGCCCATGAAATGCGTGCACAGTGTAGACAGAGTCTAGGCCACAAGCACAAAGCACAGATGAAGATAAGCAGAGAGAGCCGTGATCTGAAAGATAAGATGCCCAAAGTGCGTTTCCATTTAGAGAAACTCACTCAGCAACTTTATAATAACTGCTGTGTTTTTTCCCACCCAAAACATGGGATTCTGTCTTATTAAAGCCCTGAAACTCATATGACCTTTGTTCCTTCTTCGTCTCTTTCTCCCACAGATGCCAGCCGAGTGGCTAAAACATAGAACTAATTGACAGGTCTGCCCATGCACTGCCAAAACTCTGCAAAATCCCCCTGAGCGATTTTTTGTAAATAGAGGTTTGGATCTATTTTTTAAAGATAGCATTTTGATTAAACATTATACTGAGTTATAAAACCAAACTTAATACCTTATATGAGTTCTTTATATATCAATGTTGACATCTATTTATTATATATGTTGTAAATAGACAAAAGCAAATTCAAATCTTTGCTATTGAATGGTGGTTTACTTTCCTCTTTCCTCACATTTTAAGAACTCCTGTAATGAGTCTAAAAATGTTGTCACTGTAAGGAGTTCAACTGGTATGAAGTTAGCCCTCCATGCTTAGGGTAGGATGCAAAGGGTGGAGCCTGGGACTCAGAATCAGAATCTCAGAAAACAGCACTCTCTCAGTGACTTCAATGACATTCCTTGGGTAAGCTACTCATCCTTTCTTTTCTTGCTTCTCTTTCAAGTCAAAATTCTCATCGTTACATACAACAGTTCTGAAAATAAGCCTCAACAAAAGAGCTTGGTGATTTGGGGATGAAATGAACCGCCAAATACTGCTATCTCCAGTATGATGTTTTCCAAGGAGGAAATGACTCCTCTAGCCTTTTCTCCATAACTGTCTAAAGTGATTTCCTTGGTAAACATGCCTGGACGTTTGTCCATTTCAAATGAGCAAACAAAAGGATCCTCCCTAACTCTGGGGTTCTCAAGGCAAGAGTGGGACACAACTGAGCAACTGAACTGAACTGGACTAACTCTCTGGAGTTAGTCTTCTGTAGTCTAAGAGGATTATTAGGCAGCAGCTTTCCAGGAGGTAAACAGTGCCAAACACACTCCCACTACTTCTTCCAGTACCTCCACCCACCTTACAAGACCACTTCTCTGTCTTCAGGATACACTTCTGAAAAATGAGTACACACTGCTTCTTACCATGGTGTGATTCCAAGCCAACGTGAGGGTGTGCTCCCCTTCTCCCCCAGCTACCACTATTTCTTCACATGTGAATCCAGGGTTCAATCCATTCAGTAAGGTTTTTGATTCTTCTCAAAAATGTTCTATAAGATGCAGGATGAGAAACAGGGGGTTACCTTGGGTCTACTTCAGGGTTTTATGTGGTTCTCAACCTTGTCTGCACATTGGAATCACCTAGGAAGCTTTGAAAATGATCGCTACCTGGCTTCCTATCACCAACTCCACCAAGAAGGTCTAAATGGTCCAGGGTACAGCCTGGGCATGAGAATTGTTTAAACCCCCTAGATGTTTCTAAGATTCAACCAAGGCTAAGAATCAACTGGAGTTACAAGATTTGACTTAAGTACTGTCACTAATTAGCTCTGTGACCTTGAGCAAAAGAAATATTCATTTATCCAATAGGTATTCCTTTGCAGCTTGTTGTATGCAAGACAGTGCTAGGGACTTTACCTCTACAGCCTCCAAGATAAGTGAATTGGACTCAATAATTTATTTATTCACTCAGCAAGTGAGTACTGAGTGCCTACTATCTGCCAGACACCGGGCAGGGTACCAGAGGTACAGCCGTGAATTCGATGGACAGACTCCCTGCCCTTGTGGAGCTTATAGTTAAGGGAGTGAAAATGAAAGAGCAATATCATAAAAAGGGTGGGAAGATAACAAGAGGGTCTGGCAGTCAACATGAAGGCAGTAGGAGGAGGGGTGGAGAAGGTAGAGAAAGCAGAGAGGCACATGTGGTTCAGTCACTCAGCTGGGTCCGACTCTTTGCGACGCCATGGACTGCACCCCGCCAGGCTCCTCTGCCCGTGGGATTTCTCAGGCAAGAATACTGGAGTGGGTTGCCATTTCCTGATCCTTCCGGCCCAGGGATTGAACCTGGGTCTCCTGCATTGCAGGCAGATTCCTCACCATCTGAGATCTCAGGGAAGCCAATAAGAAAAAGTCAAGGAGATAATATCTCCAGGACTTGGTGATGGACATGATAGAGGGGTGAGAGAGAAAGGGAAGAAGACCAATTCCTAGGTCCCAAGATTGAGGGTCATTCACTTAGGGCAGAATGTGAGAGAAGAACCATAGCCAACCCAGAAGGTTGTAAGGGTCTAAAGCTAAAGCATATGAAACTGGGGCAATGGAAGCAACTGCCATCTCAGACAGAGTTCAGGGCAGAGGCGGGACCCTAGCTGAGAAATGCAATGACTCTCACAAGAGGTCATTTCTGGACCTGGGCTGGGTCTTTATATCGCTAAAGGTGAGGCCACTAAAGAGCCCACAGCCACATGCGGGGGAGTGGGGAGCAGTAGTGAAAGAGAGAAACCAGACCCACATCTACTGCTGGATAACCTGAAGAGTAGACACATGCATGTCTCTCTCCTGGGGGGCAGCTCTGGAGGACCAGTGGACAGAACACCAGCGTTTGACTGACTCACGCTGGGGGAAAGGTCCCGCTTGGAGAAAGGAACATATCCTGGAACAGCTCCAGTGGATAAACATTTCTAAAAGACGGGAGGCGCAGGTGGAAGGATGGTACTCCACAGAGAGGGCAAGGGAGCTAACTGAGGAACGGAGGTCTTCCTCTAGGTGTTTCTACCCTCTCCAAGAAAACTTCAACTTCTCATGTGTTTCTGAGGTTCCAGCCTTTCCTTCACATATGTTTGTTCCCCCTTTGCTGTTCCTCCAACCTTGAGCACAGACTGAGAGCCCCACATAAGGGTGTGCCTGTGCAAGGGAGGAAAGTGAGAGCTGGGACTCCCAATTACTTCCTAAAGCTCCCAGGGATCCTTGCAGAGGGAACAGCAACTTACCATGA
Source organism: Ovis aries (assembly GCF_016772045.2). Taxonomy (NCBI): domain Eukaryota; kingdom Metazoa; phylum Chordata; class Mammalia; order Artiodactyla; family Bovidae; genus Ovis; species Ovis aries. The sequence goes on along the minus strand of NC_056080.1, from coordinate 15,609,004 downwards.
GGAAGGTCCATCTCAGAGTCGGACATCTATCCTTGGGGATGTTTGTAATGCCTCCTGGTGGAGTTGGGAGTAATACACAGAGAAGTGGAGTGATAGGGGTGGACAACTTGAGAGGGGGCTGGGAATCAATCCATCCCTTTCCCATATACCATGGGGAAGCAAGCCTGAAGAGTGAGATGGAAACTTCCATTTGATGTACAGAGGCAGAACACCAGGCACAGTGCCTGGTTCAGAGTTGGCAATCAGCAATTGGCAGCCATGATGATGGTTATGATGATTATGACTATTGAGATTCGGTTGCTATAGATATCCTGTGGCCTTAAATGATCCTAGAATGGTTCACAGAGGAAGAAGCCCCGCAGGCTTAGAACAAGTCGATTATAATGCGGAGGGTTTGAGGACACAGTCAATAACCCAGCTCCAAATCAGTCCTTAGCCTTCCTTTCCAGCAAGTGTATGCTGGCCAACTGATGTTCATGTAGCTCCCACTCAGACCACTGCCTGAGGAGGGCAGAAGACGCTGCAGGAGGTGAGAGAAAAATCAGAGCAAAACAGGGCCAAGAGGTAGGATGGGAATGGAGAAGAGAGGAGGATAGGGCCAGTCAGGGTCCCAACAGGAAACAGACGGGATATTCCAATGAGGATGATTTGCAGAGGGTTCTTTCACAGAGGGCAGGGCCAATGGCAGTGGGTGGGAAAATGCAGGAACTCGGAGCAAGAGGCAGCAGAGCTGTGACTATCCCCAGGCTTACAGGCACGAGGGGAGAGAAGTTACCGGGAGAAGACGGTCACACAGGCTTCCCTAAAAGAAGCAGTGACCTTAGGTCAAGGGACAGTCAGCCCAAAGAGGTGACTGAGCAGAATCAATGTCTGGACCTCACGGTCCTCCCACCTTCTGATCTACTTCCAGAACTCTCAATAATTTAGACCTAGCTGGAAGTCTCTGTACAAGGGAACCATGTTGACATAATCCACAGAGCACCCAGGCCACAAAGCAGGCACCCTACTCCCCCCCCCACCACGCCCCACTTTGGGAAGTTTGCCTTAGGCCACTTTGCTTTTATAAAAGACACACATCCACACCTGTATTCCCTAACCAAAAAAAATCCAAAGAGATTCTCACTTTTACAAGAAAAGGCAAAAGGGGGAAATGGTGCTCAGTGTTTGTTTTGCAAGGAGCAGGTTACAGAGGCAGCAAGCACCCCCAGAGGTGAGAGGGTCGCTGCCACACTCCTCCTTGGGACCTGTGCTCTGCATCTCAGCAGCCAGTCGTCATGCGTTCACCCAGGTCTGGGAATACCTGGGCTTTATCTCAATTTATTGGGTGCATCCCTTAGCAAGATGTGTTTGCGGGTCATTGCTTCCTGAAAGTTTTCGTAGGAACACTACTTTCAGATAGTGGAAAAACTTGTATTGGGTTTTTTGACGTTTGTGTGTATGAGAGTGTATGTAAAGAGAAGACCACAGCCCGTGGGCAGCAGGACAGGCTGAGTTTATCTCAGAAATGATGATGGGTTTATATTCACCATCCAAACTCTCTCTTCACTCTTGGGGTGACAGACAAGCCTCATTTTGAAAACAGCCACATATAGGAATAAGCAGAGAACACCCTGGCAAAGAAGCAGAGTTTTCCTGGGGGAAGGGTGCTAACAGGACCACAGGGAACTAGAAAAGGTACTATCAGGGGGTAAGAAAAGGTGCCAGGGTGGAGGGGGAAAGCAGAAAAGCTCATAAAGGAAAATAAACACTGGGCAGAGAACAGCATGGAGTAGAATGTGGCTGGACAACGTGTAGCTGGGGTCTGTGATTAAGGGCTGCGGCCTGAAATCAGGGAGTGATGTGGGGGGCAGGGGATGGGTTCCCATTGAGATATCACATTTTTCATAGTCCAAGACTTCACTTCCTTCTCTTCCACCTAATGTCCTCCTGGAAGTCCTACAGAGCTTTTGCTAACGCGTGTGGGTATGTGCATGTGTGTGGGTGTGTGTGTATCTGTGTTTTCACTTGTCACTAAATGATCAGCATTCAATGAAACACTTCTATTTTGGGGGCATTACCATCTCTAAAACACGACATAGAAAAGCAGAGGCAGCTAGGGGCTGCATTTAATCTTCTCTAATATCGCAGTGCGAAGGAAACTGGGGAATGAAAACATAGTCATTTAGAAAATGGTTGATGAGTCATTGATTGGCACTGGGTAGAGAAAAAGAGAAGTCATTATTCATTCAGAGTATGCCTGGTCTTTTAAAAATAGGCTCGTCACTCTGCTGGAGGGGGTGTCTGGGCTTTAGAGACGGAGCTGGTGGCAGAGGGCAAGGGCCAGACCGCCCAAGGCTGGGAGGACCAACCCTCCTCCTCTATCTCCCTGCATCTCAGCCGTGGAAAACCCTCCAGCTTTAAGAAACAGAAAGACAGCTTAATGCCGCCTTGTTCCTCCTGTACCTCTTTCTTGAGGCCTTAATAATACTTCTGGGGAAATTTCAGCTTCAGAGGAACCAGGCCAAGTAGAAGAGACGGCGCTTTTTGTGACCATAATTTTGCCAACAGACCCAATCCTCCATTACTCACAGAGTTCCTTTCCCAGGTCCTGGGCTACCCAGGTCTCTCTGTCTCCCTGGTCTTGACATCTTTGCTGTTTATTAGTTCTGTCATCAAATTAGTGGGGGTAGGGAGATTAGATTAGAACATGGTGAGCTATTCACTGGGAAAGGAAAATGAAAGTCCCAGGAAAGCAGAGCTTTGGGGAAATGCTTGGGAATTTTGTTTCTGCGTGTGTGAGAGGAAAACAAAACACAATGAAAATCCTGCCCACTAAAAGGTTTGCCTTTGCCTGATAGTTCTTGGGCCTTAATGTGCAGATCTGGGCAATGGGTGAGGCACGGAACCAAAAAGAACTTGACTGCTTCACAATGAGAAGGGCAAAGAAAAGAATGGATCTAGAAGAGGAGAGAGGACAAAGGCCAGGTCAGACTGAGTTGGAGAGAAAGCAGAGGGACACTGGGAGAGAGATGCTGGGAAAAAGAGGAGCAAATTTTGAGCTGAAAGGAAATGGAGTTTGGGGGAGAAAGATAAGGGAAAAAGATGGCTGTGTGCTACAAATGTGAGTCCTTTACGTTTTGTTGATATGACATGAAAAATTGAAATAGCTTTTTAGTTATTTTGGGTTGCCTGAGTGTTGTTTCTTGCGGATGTAGCACTGAGCTGAGATGGACATCAGGGTGGCCAGGATTTATGCAGATTACAAGTCTAGAGTGTTCCCCCTATGCCACATATGTTATGACATATGCTTAACTTTCTTATATTTTGGCTTCTCATTTGTTTAGTTAGCTGTGCTTGCTCATACTGGGCTAAATTTACCTACCCTAAGTAAAGACAAAAGTCTTATGTTGGATCTAGTTTCAGAAACGGGGCAGATCTGCAAAGGCTCAGTTCATCTCTGCTAGGAATTCTATCTTGAATATTCAGCTGGGTATTCATCCTGAATACCCAGAATCTTCCAACGTTTCAGTCTCTATATCCTTTGAGAAACTGCTCAAGTGCTGGAGGTAAAGGGAGACTCAGTGACTTACAGGCTATTGGGGAATGCTCCCATTTTGTTTGGAGCCTACAAGTATAATTACTTCTCATATAATATTCTTTTAAATATCATTATATGAAAAAATATAATTTTACATATTTTTTCTTTATCAGAAAAAAATTTTAATTGTATGCACTTTGTTTAGTTCCTCAAAATCCAGAAAATGATTTTAGGCATATAAACCCTCCTTTAGTCCCACCAAGATGGAACTCTTCTAGAAAAAAAAAATGTAGAGCAATATACTAAAAGAATTAACCATCTCAATCCAGCAAATACATGAACCGCGAACTTCCAGATGTTCAAGCTGGTTTTAGAAAAGGCAGAGGAACCAGAGATCAAATTGCCAACATTCACTGGATCATGGAAAAAGCAAGAGAGTTCCAGAAAAATATATATTTCTGCTTTGTTGACTATGCCAAAGCCTTTGACTGTGTGGATCACAATAAACTGTGGAAAATCCTTCAATAGATGGGAATACCAGAGCACCTGACCTGCCTCTTGAGAAACCTATATGCAGGTCAGGAAGCAACAGTTAGAACTAGACATGGAACAACAGACTGGTTCCAAATAGGAAAAGGAGTACAATAAGGCTGTATACTGTCACCCTGCTTATTTAACTTCTATGCAGAGTACATCACGAGAAATGCTGGGCTGGAAGAAGCACAAGCTGGAATCAAGACTGCCGGGAGAAATATCAATAGCCTCACATATGCAGATGACACCACCCTTATGGTAGAAAGTGAAGAGGAACTAAAAAGCCTGTCGATGAAAGTGAAAGAGGACAGTGAAAAAGTTGGCTTAAAGCTCAACATTCAGAAAACGAAGATCATGGCATCTGGTCCCATCACTGCATGGGAAATAGATGGGAAACAGTGGAAACAGTGTCAGACTTTATTTTGGGGGCTGCAAAATCACTGCAGATGGTGATTGCAGCCATGAAATTAAAAAAAAAAAAACTTACTCCTTGGAAGGAAAGTTATGACCAACATAGATAGCATATTGAAAAGTAGAGATATTACTTTGCCAACAAAGGTCCGACTACTCAAGGCTGTGGTTTTTCCAGTGGTCATGTATGGATGTGAGAGTTGGACTGTGAAGAAGGCTGAGCACCAAAGAATTGATGCTTTTAAACTATGGTGTTGGAGAAGACTCTTGAGAGGACTGCAAGGAGATCCAACCAGTCCATCCTAAAGGAGATCAGTCCTGGGTGTTCATTGGAAGGACTGATGCTGAAGCTTAAACTCCCAATACTTTGGCCACTTCATGCAAAGAGTTGACTCATTTGAAAAGACTTTGATGCTGGCAGGGATTGGGGGCAGGAGGAAAAGGGACAACAGAGGATGAGATGGTTGGATGGCATCACTGACTGGATGGACATGAGTTTGAGTGAACTCCAGGAGTTGGTGATGGACAGGGAGGCCTGGCATGCTGTGATTCATGGGGTCGCAAAGAGTCGGACACGACTGAGTGACTGAACTGAACTGAACTGAATCCAGCAGAATTTATTCTAGGATTCTAAAGTCTCAAAGACATCTAACAAGTATTTCTTAAGACATAATGCCCATTCTTGATATTAACAATAATCCTTAGCCAACTAAGACTATATGGACACTTCCTTAACAAGATAAAGAATCTCTCTCAATAGCCAATATCATGTCTAATCTTACCAAACAGGCAACACAAGAATTAGAAGCATTTCATTATAGCAAGGAAGAAACAAAGAAGTCCTAATATCACCATTATTATTCACGGTCATTGAACACTGCCCTGTAGGTTCTAGCCACTATGGTAAGACCTTAAACAGTAAAAAGTGGAAAAAACTCATCAACATTCCCAGATAATTTATTTGTTTGCCCTGAGAAACCAAAAGAATCTAATGAAAAACCAATGGGCCAGAATCAAATTCATTAAGGTGGGCCATTTATAAAAAATATATACAAAATTCTATCATTTTTTCTATAAAATAGCCATCTCCAATTAGAAAATATATTGGGAAAAAGAGTGCATTGTTAATAGTAATATATGTTTTTAAAAGCTACTTTCAATGTGCACGATGTGCTCCGCTGCACACTCATCTGTGACTTTACTGAATCTTTACCATATTTCAAGTACTGAACTGTGGCAGAGCTCCCCAACGTATATGTTACAGAGAAAAACCCAGCACATCCAATCTGTGATTTCACAGGTATCTCTGCTTAGGATGAAACGTAAAATCACCTTTTTAAAGTAACTCTATTTCAGTTACTAAGAGGGGGTTGTTAAAGGGGGAAGGAGGGTTGTGCTGAAAAGGGAAATGGGAGAAATGCTGATAGAGGTGGTGAGCAGCCGGGGTTCTATTTGCTGTGCTCCATCCACCGATTCTCCTTAGTCCTCCTCCCGAAAGGCTGGTGGGCTCCCTTGTTTCTAGCTAGGTTCAGCCAATGGGAAGTCCCAGCAGGAGACGGGGGTGGTGGAGAAGAGTGAGGCTGGTGACTGCTTCAGTCTCCTGCTTGCACTCCCGTGGGTGTCGCTGCAGGCTGCCTGAGCCCCAGTCTTGTAGCCTTTTCTAAACACTCCATGTTTGCCTCTCTTGCCTTCTTCAAGCCTGGCATGATCAGAGCTCCCCACAACTGCTAATCCTGGGTCCTTGCACTGTCCCTTAGCTGCTTTCTTTGAACCTTGCCCATGCTTTTGTAACAGATCCTTTTACTAAACCTTCCTCCAAGTTGCCGTCACTGATACAGTGATATAGCACATGGCTCAAGTTTGCGAAGCTGAACTGTGCTATTCAGTCCTAATAACCTTTTAAGATGAGTATCATTCTCCCCATTTGACACAGGAGGAAACTGAACTGTTGCGAGTCTGGAGAGCTAAGGAAGTATCATCAAACTATTAAATGGCTGGATGGTACCCTGCTTTAGAACTTCGCCACACAGCCTCTCAGGTAAAGCCAAGGCTGTATCCCACTTCCAACCCACCACTTTGTCATTCCTTCAAGAAAAATATAATAGTAACTCTGGCCAACTGGGATCTAACTCCTTGAGTTTCTTTTCTTTCAGGCCAAATGCTTTACAAGGCTGGGCTTTGAGGAGTGGTTGCCTATATATCCTTGCACTTAAAATCTCTTCAGTGAGCTGGTAGATTAGGAGTTTGGGGAGGAAAGGAGTCCTATACTAACCTTTAGGCTCCCACAGAACTGACACTGTTGTAGCTGGCTATGTTCAACTTGAAGTGATAGAAAACAAAGCCTAATAAGCCTACATCCACCCAAAAGTGACAGACTTCTGAGCTGACTCCTCCCCTTCTGAGGCCATAAGAGGTCTCACAAAACTTAAGCCAACTAATAGACTCATGTGTTTTCTCCATCTTCCCTTAGATTATAAAGGTTTCATAAATAACATGACACTTCATAAAATCATTTATGCAGCGAGGATGAGGACTTACACGTTACTCTTTAGATGGGGAGAGGAGAATGTTAAAATTTTAAATAATCTGATGAAACTCATTTAACTATTTACTGAAGAAAATCTGAGCTATTAACTTTTATTTTATGCTTCATTTTTGCTTTCTTTCTGGCAGGACAACTGTTCTTATAAATTTGGACACTGAACCTCTTTTTTAAAAAATTACCTTTTCTGCATTTGCTAACAGCGAAATAAATCCAAATCTTCAGATAGACCTTAGAAGGAAGTGTAGCATTATGGATGATAGCTTGTATGGCATCAGCAACTCTGAGACTGACTCCCCACCTGTGTTATCTCAGGGAAGTTTCTTAACTTCTCTGTGTTTTAAGATCCTCGTGTACAATGAGACTAATGATGGTATTTGCTTCATAGAGTTACTGGGAAAAGTACATGAGGCAGTTCATGTGGTGCTTAACATAAACACTCAATAATTGCTACTGATTATTTTGTTTCCAAGGCAACCCGTTCAACATTATGGTAATCCAAGTCTATGCCCCAACCACCGATGCCAAAGAAGCTGAACGGTTCTATGAAAACCTTACAAAACTTTGCAGGACTAACACCAAAAAACATGTCATTTTCCTCATAGGGGACTGGAACACAAAAGGAGGAAGTCAAGAAACACCTGGAGTAACAGGCAAGTTTGGCCTTGGAGTACAAAATGAAACAGGGTAAAGGCTAACAAAGCTTTGCCAAGAGAACACACTGGTCATAGCAAACACCCTTTTTCAACAACACAAAAGATGACTACATGTGGACATCACCAGATGGTCAATACCAAAATCAGATTGATTATATCCTTTGCAGCTGAAGATGGAGAAGCTCTATACAGTCAGCAAAAACAAGACCTGGAGCTGACTGTGGCTCAGATCATCAGCTCCTTATTGCAAAATTCAGGCTTAAATTGAAGAAAGTGGGGAAAACCACTAGGCCATTCAGGTATGACCTAAATCAAATCCCTTATGATTATACAGTGGAAGTGAGAAATAGATTTAAGGGCCTAGATCTGATAGATAGAGTGCCTGATGAACTATGGACAGAGGTTCATAACACTGTACAGGAGGCAGTGACCAAAGAAAAAGAAATGCAAGAAGGCAATGTTGTGGTTGTCTGAGGAGGCCTTACAAATAGCTGAGAGAAGAGAAGCGAAAGGCAAAGGAGAAAGGAAAAGATACCCAACTGAGTTCCAGAGAAGAGCAAGGAGAGATAAGAAACCCTTCTTAAGTGACCAATGCAAAGAAATAGAGGAAAACAATAGAATGGGAAAGACTGAGATCTCGTCAAGAAAATTGGAGATACAAAGGGAACATTTCATTCAAGGATGGCACAACAAAGGACAGAAACAGCAAGAACCTAACAGAAGCAGAAGAGATAAAGAGGTGGCAAGAATACAAAGAACTCTACAAAAAAAGGTCTTAATGACCCAAATAACCATGATGGTGTGGTCACTGACCTAGAGCCAGACATCCTGGAGTGTGAAGTCAAACAGGCCTTAGGAAGCATCGCTATGAACAAAGCTAGTGGAAGTGATGGGATTCCAGCTGAGCTATTTAAAATCCTAAAAGATGATGCTGTTGAAATGCTGCACTCAGTATGCCAGCAAATTTGGAAAACTCAGCAGTGGCCACAGGACTGGAATAGGTCAGTTTTCATTCTAAAGAAAGGCAATGTCAAAGAATGTTCAAACTAGTGTACAGTTGCACTCATTTCACATGCTAGCAAGATAATGCTCAAAATTCTTCAAGCTAGGGTTTAGCAGTACATGAACTGAGAACGTCCAGATATACAAGCTGGATTTAGAAAAGGCAGAGGAATCAGAGACCAAATCGCCAGCATCCATTCAATCATAGAAAAAGCAAGGGAATGCCAGAAAAACATCTACTTCTGCTTCACTGACTATGTTAAAGCCTTTGACTATGTGGATCATAAGAAACTGTGGAAAAATTCTTAAAGAGATGGGAATATCAGATCACCTTACCTGTCTCCTGAGAACCCTGTATGCAGGTGAAGAAGCAACAGTTGGAACTGGACATGGAACAATGGACTAGTTCAAAATTGGGAAAGGAGTATGTAAAAGCTGTATATTGTCACCCTGCTTATTTAACTTATATGCAGAGCACATCAGGCGAAATGCCAGGCTAGATGAATCACAAGCTGGGATCAAGACTGCCAGGAGAAGCATCAACAACCTCAGATATGCAGATGACACCACCCCAAAGGCAGAAAGAGAAGAAGAATTAAAGAGCCTCTTGATGAGGGTGAAGAGGAGAATGGAAAAGCTGGCTTAAAATTCAACATTCAGAAAACTAAGATCATGGCATCTGGTCCCAACACTTCATGGCAAATAGATGGGGAAAAAGTGGAAGCAATGATAGATTTTATTTTCTTGGGCTCCAAAATCACTGCAGACGGTGACCGCAGCCATGAAATTAAAAGACACTTGCTCCTTGGAAGAAAAGCTATGACAAACCTACACAGCATACTCAAAAGCAAAGACATCACTTTGCCAACAAAGGTCTGTATAGTCAAAGCTATGGTTTTTCTAGCAGTCATGCATGAATGTGAGAGTTGGATCATAAAGAAGACTGAGCACCAAAGAATTAATGCTTTCGAACTGTGGTGCTAGAGCAGAGTCTTGAGAGTCCCTTGGACTGTAAGGGGATTAAATCAGTCAATCGTAAAGAAAATCAATCCTCAATATTCATTGAAAGTTCCAATGCTGAGGCTCCAATATTTTGGCCACCTGATGCAAAAAGCTGACTCAGTGGAAAAGACCCTGATGCTGGGAAGCATTGAAAGCAGGAGAAGGGGATGACAGAGGATGAGATGGTTGAATGGCATCACCTACTCAATGGACATAAGTTTGAGCAAACTCCAGGAGATAGTGAAGGACAGGGAAGCCTGGTATGTGGCAGCCCAGGGGGTTGCAAAGAGTCAGACAGGACACAGCAACTAAACAGTAACAATTATTACTATCTTGAAGCTTCTAAAGATGTCTGCATGCAAGTGGATTGTAATTTATAGAGAAAAAGTAGCATAAACTATCATCATACAAGGCAGAACTAATGGATGGTCTGACTGGACTACAGAGTGTCATAGAAATACAGATGATGGAGAAATTCCTTCCAGCCTGGTATTCTAGGGAGGGCTGCATGCTGAAGTGCTATTTGGATTAACCCAGAAGATGGTTGGAATTTTGATAGATTAGAAGGGAAGGAAACAAAGGGGACAAAGGCCCAGAGGAAATGGAGGCAAGCTCATGCCTGGGGAAGAGAGGGGGCAGGAGCTCAGCTGGAGCACAATATGCATCACGGAGGACGGGAGCCTGAGGGCCTGGAAGGCTGGATGGGAGAAGACAAGGCACAAGATAGGATGCAGGTGGGCTGGCCTATGGGCCTGTGAGAAACGGAAGCCAAGCACAAAAGGAGAACTGGGGCTGGAGTCAGTAATTTGGGTCTTCTCCTCCTGACTTTCTGTTCATTGGCCCATGAGACCTCTGGATTCAGTTTCTCCACTTAGGAATGGAGAGCACTGGACATGGCTATCTCTTTGAGACTCTGGTTTCCATTCTTTTGGTCACACATTTACAAGTGCAATCTCTGGATCATATGGTGGCTCTATTTTTAATTTTTGGAGGACCCTCCACCATGTTTTCCATAGTGGTTACATTGTTTTACGTTCCCACTAACAGTGCACACGCATTCCAACTTCTCCACCTCCCCAGCAACATCTGTACTTTCTGGTTTTTAGATAGCAGCTATCCTAATGGGTGTGAGGGGATATCTCACTGTGATTTAGATTTGCAATTGCTCTGATGATTAGTGATGCTGAGCATCTTTTCATATGCTTGTTGGCTGTCTGCATATCATCTTTGGAGAAATGTCTATTCAAGTTCTTCATCCATTTTCTAATTGGGATATTTGATTTGATTTGATTTTTTTTTTTGAGTTGTAGGAGTACTTTATATATTGTGGATATTAACCCCTTATCAAATATATGATTTGCACTGTTTTCTCTTATTCTGCAGGTTGCCTTTTCACTTTGTTGGTTATGTCCTTTGATGAACGACAGTTCTGAAGTTTTATGCTGTCCAGGCTGCCCATTTTTGCTTTTGCTGCCTGTGCTTGTGGTGTTATGTCCAAGGAATCATTGCCAAACCCAATGTCATGAAGCCTTTTCTCTTTGTTTTCTTCCAGGAGTTTTAGCATTTTGTATGTCATCAGCCCATAAACTTCCCGGTTGCACAGGGCTTTGGCTTGCAGTGAGAAGCCCGGGGCACTGGGGACAGCTGCAGCAGGAACATACAGGGTCCAGACACCAGAGCAGTGCAGCAGAGAGGAGGTAGGATATCTCCTTGGGGCACAGGCACCAGCTCCAACATCCAAGGATCAGTTTTACTGTGTAAAAGAGTGAGAGAAACCGCAAGTCTTTACAGCTCTAAGCATCCTCTCATGCATTAACTCAATCTACTTTTACCATGCATCATACGTGATAGAAGACGTGGTTCTAGGAGCCTTGCATGTGTTCTTTTCATCCTCAGGATGCACCAACCAAGCATCTCCTAGGTACCTGTGGGCACTGGGGATTAAAGGTGATCGAGACACACCACTCATGCTCAAGGAATTCACTATCTTGCCAAAGTCACCAGGCTTTGTATTCGTTTCCCTGTTTCTCCTTCTCCCTCTCTTTCTTACACTCTGGCTCTTCTTTCTCTCTGACTAATCTTGCTTAGAGCTCAACATATGTCAGGCTGTCAACATATGGCATATTTTGCAAACAGATAAACAGTGGCACATATGCAACCATATATTCCTGGCACGCAGATGCCCCAGCTTGGCTTCATCAGGCTCAGCAGAAAGCACTTGGTAAGTCTGTCTCAGAAATTCAAGAACGCGAGAGCTGCTCGTGTATCCTCTGACAAGTGGTTAAAAGAAGTTGTTCCTTGTCTTAAGTGTGAAAGTGGGAGAGCTGCCTCCCTGCTCTTTCAGTCCAGAGGCACTCAAGACCAAAGGCTCTGTCCTCACTCTCCACTGTCTGGGATGTTCTGACCAGAGGTCAATTTGCCCATTAAAGATCCTTTTGTTTCTCCACTTGGCAGTGATTCAGTATCTCCTCTGCGGCAGTACATCAGCCCTCTGTGGACGTGGATGGGCTGGACTCTAAGAGTCTCAGGTGTATTTTGTCCATGAAAAATAAGTGGGCAGGAGACTCTGTAGATGTCCCCCCCCCCTGCCACATATCCTTCCACACTCTCATTTCCCTGCACATCAACCCTAATGTCTGGATCTGTATTTCTTTGTCTGAGGGCATTCTCAGCTCATGCGTGCAATAGGCCCTGAACTGCCTCTCCTCCAGCAGCCCTCAACCCACTCCTCATGAGACATGCTGCATGAATACCCCAGTTTTCTCACCCTTCACGGATAAGTCTGAGGCCTTGGCTCCCAGAGCTCCCATGGGGACACTTGCTGGATAGGATACCCTAGTAGGCCTCCTTCTTTTTCCTTCCACTTTCCCACCACTCCCCTACTGGTGTTTCCTGCAGTTACCCCATAAACAAAGTACTTGCACTTGAATCTCTGTGTGAGGGTTTTCTTCGGGGGTACCCCAATTAAGATACTCTGGAACTCAACTCTGGGGAAAAGGGTGTGCAATTATAATACAGGATTGCCTCAAATGTGGACTTCTGATGGTGGCCCAGGAAGCAATCTGCACCAAAGAGAAAAATGCTCCTGGATAGCAGTGGAAGCAGCAGCAGATCCCACACTGCTGGAAATACTCCGCCCAAATCAGAGTGGGTCACTGGGTCTGGGAAGAATTTGTCCCAGCAGCTAAGCAGAACTGCCCAGGCCTGGTCATGAGAAAATGGAAACCAAAGATAGAGTGAGCAAGTTAGCTTCTACCCCCTTTTCTACTCTGGTGCAACCTCTTGCCTCCTGCCTCTCAAGACCAATTTTCTTCCTTTTCCATGTAAAGATTAAAATGTACACATATGATAAGATCAGGGAAAGCTGCAACCCAAGACGAAAATGAACATGGCTGTTGGGGTGTTACAATGGCTCAGTGTATACTAAATCTGAGTTAACATGTAGCTGCTAAAAACTTAGGTTAGACCCATGGAGGCAAAAGTCATTTAACAAAGGTAACTTCAGACATCAAATTTTAAAATCATCTTTATATGATTGTCATCCAAATTTTTCAGCAAAGTCTTAGGGGCAAATTTCATAAGCTGAATATGGGAAGGAAGAAAATAAGAGTCTGAAATGAGAATGGGGCCCAATACATCTTGACCGTTGATCCACCGAGTAAGCTCTAGGCCAGCACTGTCCAACAGAACTTTCTATGATGATGGAATGTTCTAGAGCTACGCTTTCTAATACAGTAGCTGCTAACCCCATGTGGCTATTGAGTACTTGCAATGTGGATAGTGCATTCAGTACGTATTAGAGTTACTTAAATAACTCATCTGTTGCATTATTACATATGCTGTTAATACAGTTTTATAATTGTGATACAATAGCAGAATGGTTATTTCAGTGCCAGCTGTTTCCCTATTCCCTTCTTCTTCTTCTCCCCAGTGAAGCCCTGACTTGAGACCATTTTCCTGTCTTTGACTCAAGTATCCCTTTCAGCAGGGGTCCCCAACCTCCAGGCCATGGACCAGTACCTCTTGTCAGGTCAGTGGCAGCATATGAGATTAGAAATAAAGTACATGATAAATGTAATGTGCTTGAATCATCCTGTAACCATCCCCTCATTCATGATCCAGGAAAAATTGTCTTCTATGAAATTGGTCCCTGGAGCAGAAAAGGCTGGGGACCACTGCCCTACAGGATTGATCTTCTCTCTATTCTTCAGACCTGCTTGCTGTCCACCACCTCCCAGGCTTTGGGATCTATCGGTGGAAAGGATCACGGAGTTTGTTCATCTCCAAACCAAACTCCTCTTTAATCTCTTTCCTATTGACTCAACCAGGGGGTGAGGACACCAGAGAAAATCTGGTGACTTGCTGCAAACCTTACATCATGGACATCATACCCCTTCTTCCCTTCATCCTTAGGCCTGCTCTGAATTTGTGGAGAGACCCTGACAAACTACTCCTCATGGAATAGTGAGGCAGATGCTGTCAGAGGTCTGCGCACATCCCCTTAGGGGCCTTCACCATCTTCATGCCCATCTGTCACTCCCCAACCCCCTCCAGCTGGGACCTGCAACTCTTTGTTGTAGGAAAGTCCTCAGGCTTCAAGAACCTGCTTTGTCTATGCAAGTAGATCCAGAAGTGCCTGGGAATCTACAGTGTAGTGACTTCTGATCCAGTGATTACCAAGGCAGCAAGGTGGGTGGTCTATAACTACTCCAGCTCCCTTGTCCCCTGATTAGGATTTACACTATCCCCAGACCAGGACTGAGTCCGAGTTACCCTCCAGGGATTTCACTTGAAGTATGACTCCTCCTTGCAATTCTTCTCTTTCCAGTTCCATTTCCTTACTGCTTTTTATGAACCTTCATCTCAGAGTCTACTACTGAGGAATCCAATCTAAAAGAACTATTTTCTTACACTCAAAAAGGGATTCCCAGGTGGCACAGTGGTAAAGAATCTGCCGGCCATTGCAGAAGATGCAAGAGACATGAGTTCGATCCCTGGGTCGGGCAGATCCCCTGCAGTAGGAAATGGTAACCCACTCCAGTATTCTTGCCTGGAGAATCCCGTGGACAGAGAAGCCTGGTGGGCTATAGACCATGGGGTCACAAAGAGTTGGACACGACTGAGTGACTAAGCACACACACAATTTTTAAAAAAAGAACTAAAATCCTCTACAGCTTTTCTCCTTGTTTGGTTTTTTGGTGTGTTTGTAATCTTTCTTTTTTTAACCTTGTTTTCCAAGAGACCAGTGGGCAGAAATATTTTCCAATTAAACATTTAAAAATATTTTGAGCCTAGCAGAACAGATCAGTGTTACCTTATACTCTTGAAAATGGTGTTCTCTGTCCAACAGATACATTCTTCAGAGGTCCTTAATGTAAACATTTGAATCATTACCTCAGTGTCAGGCCCTCAAAATATAAAAGGAAAGAGAGGGATGTGTCACAATTCAGCAAATATCTGTCGTGGGTGTACAGCATTTGAGGCATCCATCCCAGATGAGGAGACGACAGCAACAGGGTGCCCCGAGTTGCTCTCATTTCACACAGCTTTGGATGAATCTGCTCATCAGACTGCTGAGCAACATGCTTGGTGACGAGGACTTATTAAAGATGGAATTGGGCTCTTCAAAATCTTTTTTAAAAATTACCAAAGGGCTACTTCATGGCCTAGTTTCTTTATTAAGCAATAATGTATGGAACGTCTTGTTTTCAGTCCTCAGCAGCTGCCAAAACCTGAACATGTCAAATCCAAGTGATCACAACCATCCAGGAGATCTATTAATAGCAAGATAATTTTCAAGTCCACTGTACCGAGCAGTGTTTTGTTTTTTGGTTAGGCATATAATACATTCCATATCATGTCTGCTGAGTTCTGTTTTGAGGTTTCACTTTTAAAAATAAATCAGGCTTGTTTTAAATTAGGGCAACAATAAATCCATCAGTGTTTGGTATTTTGGCTTGGGATACTGTGGGACCACAGCTAATATCTAGGTTTATGGAACCTAAATTAAAACACTCTTTTTATATTCTTGTACTGTGTTTCCTGGTGTTTGTCTGGAATCAGAGAAGTGAAAGAAGGAAAAGAGTTCTCTGGCAAGGAAGCAAATTGTAATAATACAAAGAGGCATATTGTCTCACATGGAATCTGGTCTGCTTGGGGCCATCTCACATGAGGGGAAGAAAGGCACAGGTAGGAAAATACATTTCCCCCCGTTCAAGCCATTTACCAAGGCCTCTGCCTCCGTGTGTGTGTGTTTAAATATCCTTCCCTACTGCAGGGTCATAAAGATATTATAAGGGTTAATTTTTCAACTTGGCTAGGCTATGGTGCCCAGTTATTTGGTCAAATACCAGTCTAGACATTGCTGTGAAGACATTTTACAAATGTGATTTAACATTTATATCAGTAGACTTTGATAAAGAAGGTTACCATCCATAGCATGTAGGGGCCTTATTCCATCAGCTGAAAGCCTTCAGACAAAGGACTGAGCTTCCTCAAGGAAGAAGGAATTTGTTCTCCGAACTGCCTTCAGACTCAAGACTGTTAACAGCAACTCTTGCCAGAATTTCCACCCTGCTAGCCTGCCCTGGGGATTTTAGACTTTCCAGTCCCAGCCCTACAATGTTGTCAGTCAGTTCCTTAAAATGGCTAAATAACTAAATCAATCTCTCTCATATATATATATATATATATATATATATATATATATATATATAAAATATGTATACATGCACACATATACATCAATAAGGTATATATACCAATCTATACATATACACACATCCTATTGGTTCCATTTCTCTGGTGAACTCTAATACAGATATTCTCCTATGTGTTGTTCTAAAAGTTAAGTTTGGCATTTTACAACTAACTTCTTAACCCATCTGGAATTGATTTTGAGGATATATTCCTAATTTATTATTTCTTCAGTCAATTTCATGTGTTTGAGGAAATAAAAAGAGATAAATGTCTGCATTTGCCAGTCCTCTTGGTCGTAATTTTGTGTGTCTTTTTAAAAGCATAAACATCTAGTTCTCACTGCACAAATTCTGATTCAGCAGGTCTGAGTTGGGGCCTAAGCACATATATTTTGTTAATACAGGCAATTTTGAAGTTCTATCTAGAAGAAAATATAGAGTGAATATTTTTAATATCCTCTAGATAGGAAACATCTGAAAATGACATCAGAGACAAAATCCACTAAGAGAAAAAACATGAAATATTTGACCATATTAAATATTTCTAAACTGTATAGAACTATCAGTTATAAGATGAATAAGCTCTAAAGATCTAAGGTATAACATGGTGACTAGTTGACAATACTGAATAGTGTGTAACTGAAATTTGCTGAGAGTAGAACTAAAGTGTTCACACCAAAGATAAGGTAAATATGTGAGGTGATGCACATGTTAATTAACTCAATGGTCAGAATCCTTTCACAATGTATGAAAAAAAGGTGTTAGTCACTCAGTCATGTACAACTCTTTTGCAACCCCACAGACTCTAGCCCACCAGGCTCCTCTGTCTATGGGATTCTCCAGGCAAGAATACTGCAATGGGTTGCCATGTCCTCCTCCAGGGGATCTTCCTGACCCAGGGATTGAACTCAGGTCTCTTACATTGCAGGCAGATTCTCTACTGTCTGAGTCACCAGGAAAGTATATGTATATCACATCATCACTTTGCACACTTTAATTACAATTCTATTTCTCAATTAAACTTCAATCAAGCTGAAAAATTGATACAGAAAAGTGCATCCACAAGATTTTTATTTCATTTTTATTTTATTTTTATTTCTGTACAGCAAATACCACCAAAAGGAAAGTAAAAAAGTAGAAGGACAGACTTGGGAAAATGTACAATACATATCAAAAATTAATATCCCTATATAAACAGCTCTTATAAGTAAATACTATAGGAATAACGAATAGATCAGAATGATTAAGAAACTGAGTTATGGGATCTCCCTGCATGGTTCTGAATCCTGGCTACAGCACTTACAAGATCCTGGTGGACACATTATTGCACCTCTGCCTCTATTTTTGCATCTCTAATATCAGAATAATAATAACTTCATTGGGTGATGATGAATATTAAAATAGGTAATGACTGCTAAGGGTTTAGAATAGTAACACATTGTAAGGCATCAATAAATATTAACTTTCTAATTAAAAGAGGAACCTTCCAAAGAGAAGTGGACAGATGACATAAATGGTTGATTCACTAAAAGCAACAATAATGTATATAAATCAATATCTAAGTGACAAACTTATTCCAAGATATACTTAGCATACAACCACTGGATGCTAAATGAATCTTTCCAAATAAAATAATAAATTGGCTGCCACCAAGAATATAAAAATAATTTAATGACCTTTTAAGTTTTTGAAATAAAACATGAAAACCTATGCCTGATTTAAGCTGTTTAACAGAGTAACAGTATTAATAGCTAACATTTAAACAGCACTTGCTGTATGCCAAGGTATCATGTGTTTTGCATTCTTTTGCAAAGAATACTATTATCATTTCTTTCTTCTGGCTGAGGAAACCGAGGCTCAGAGAGGTCTAATAATTTGTTCAAGGTCATACAGCTAGTAAAATGGCAGATCTGTGGTTGATCCCAAGCAGTCTATTTCCTAAGTCTGTGCCTTTAACTGGCATAAGACAGAAAAAAATTATATATAAATGTGAAAGATCATTTCTTAATTATTTGGTGTCTGAAAGTTACAGCTGTGAGATATCCAGCATGTTCCCTTGTCTCTTGCAGGCTTCCTAACTTCATGCAATTTCATCAAGCATTAAAGCACCAGGGTGGATGTGGTGGTGAAGATGTGCTAGCTGTCAAATGGTTCCATTGTGCTGCTTGCTGTCACTCTCTGAGAGGGATCTGTTGAGGGAGATGGACAACATGAAACCTCTAACTAAAAGCAGGTCTGTCACCTGACAGGAGAAGGCAATGGCACCCCACTCCAGTACTCTTGCCTGGAAAATCCTGCAGATGGAGGAGCCTGGTAGGCTGCAGTCCATGGGGTCGCGAAGAGTCGGACACGACAGAGCAACTTCACTTTCCCTTTTCACTTCCATGCATTGGGGAAGGAAATGGCAACCCACTCCAGTGTTCTTGCCTGGAGAATCCCAGGGACAGGGGAGCCTGGTGGGCTGCCATCTATGGGGTCGCACAGAGTCAGACACGACTGAAGTGACTTAGCAGCAGTCACCTGACAAGGTTCTTATAATTTCTGTTTTCCCTCTTCATCAAGACCACCAACTATAGAAAGTTATTTATAAGGTTGTTTTTCCCAAGGTTGTTCATCCCATTCTATTGTGCAAGAGGCATTTTTATACCCCATTACCAGCACAGCTCTGTATACACTACAAAGAGCAAATGTTCAATAAAAGTATAGATGATGAGGAGGAGGAGGCTCAGGCATATTACCTAGCAAATGCTCAAAAGAGGGGTGATGTGGCTGACTAGTTAAAAGCAGAACTTTAGGGTCAGAGTAGACCTGGGTTCAAATCCTGTCACCACCATTTACAACTTGTGGGTCCTTGGGCCAGTCAGTTAATCTCCTGGTGTCAAATAGAGATAGGAGGGCATCATAAAGATGAAATGATATAATTCTTGTCAAGAATTCAGCCGGAGCTGCTTCTCTCGACCATCATCATCAACAACTCAACTTAATAAAAAGCTTAGAAACTATGACTTCATCACATTCAAAATTATCTATAGACTTCAATGTCATCTGAAGCAAAAACATAGATCTATGTCATGAAAGACAGAAACTGGGAGTTTACAGTTTTTGGTGACAAACCTTTCTTGTGGTCTCAACAGTATAAAGTGAGTACAAGATAGTGGCCTCAGGTGGTCAAAGGTAATCAAGACTGGTAATTCCATCTGGAGTCACCTGATGAAACTTGTCGTTTCCCGAGAGAAATTACCCTCCCTCTGCCCCCAGTGCTGCTGTGACTTAGAGCTGTTATCCTTTCCCAACTCAGCATGGCCACAGTCATCCACTGCCAATGCTTGAGAACAATAGAAAGCTGGCCTGGACCTATCCTGCCTGTTCGTTACTGCCCCACATAACCCTGCTTCTTTTCTTTCAACAGACAGGGTTAATATGTGCAGCCTTAGATTATAATTTGAAGTCCGCAACAGAGTTGTGTTGAAAAAAGCCAAGGGATAGATTTTGTTAAACACAAACCAGTGAAACGAAAGGAAACATCATCGTTTTTGTACCAAATGCAATCTAATGATAAGCTGTATATGTGAGAATCCATCTGTTCCTTGGGTTGTAATTAAATTTCTCCTTGAACAACCATCTTGTATACTTAGGGGAAACTGTTTACATTTCATCATATCTTTGAAAAGGTAATCGATCTCTATCTTAATCAACCTTTCTTACTTGGATCATTTCTTTGAAAGGCTGATGAACATGGTTGCTTTTAAAAATACATCTCAGCAGTGAATTTGACTGGTATCAGAAGTACCATAAATCAGTGCAGTTTTAGAGATAGTTTTGATAATGAATGGCTCTGATGCCCAAAGCACCTTTGGCAGACTGATGCAGCAATGGCTCCCAATTTGTTCAAGTCTCTGTATCCATACCCTTGGGGAGTCTCCTTCTACTTAGACTCTAGACTTGGCTGTGTGATTGTCTGATCCACAGCATAAACACAAATGTGATGCAAGCAAAGATTTGAAAATCACGTGCACACTGGAGCTCTCCCTCTCTTGCTATTCTTAGGACTCTTGTTATAGCTGCAACATGAATAAACCCATCTGGGGCTGTCTGATGAAAGATAAGAAAAATCCATAGCTGGAACTTAAATGGCTGCCTCAGCTAACAGCCTGCCAGCATCCTAGCTGACCCAGTGGCCATCTGTAGACACATAGGAGTGACACCTAGTTGAGACCAGCAGAAAGCTCATCCATTTGAGCCCAGTCCAAATTTCCAGATTACAAAATTGTGGTGGCTATTTTTAAGCCACTAGGCTATGGGGAGGTTTGTTATACAGTGAAAGCTAACTGACTCAGTGGCCCAGTTAGAGCAGAGTTGTTGCACCAGCACTGGGGCAGAGGTTGGACTCCATCTGAATTATTTTGCTTATAAACAGCTGTGAAGGACACGAACCTAGAACAACCAAAAGTGAGCAAACACCAGGTGGTCCATCCATCCACAGATACACAGGTCATCACGGTGATTAGGAAAACTAGAATATACCCTGTCACAGAGGAGAGGCATGGGCTGACCCTTCACTATTCAGTGTTTGGGATCAGTTGAGTAGACACTTGAAATTATGAGGATTTTAGGAACATCGAGAGCCTCCAGTTCAGCACCACCTAAAACTTCATTTGTTTGTATTTTGCGTTTCACGCTTTGCACAAAGCTCCTGAAGCCCTTGGTCAGATCAACTGACTCGTGAAACTGAAACTTGTTCTATGACTTTTTTCCATCTACTTTTCCTAAGTATACGCTCTGTAAAATCTCCCTTAGGAAAAGGGTTCTGTGGTCACATAAATTATTAGATACTCCTGATTCCTCTTGGAATTTCACAATGTACCTTGGTATTCTAAAGTCCTGATTGTTTTCATGTATTCCAGTGCTGAGATGTATATGACCATGGAACTCTTTTTGTGAATAACATATATTAAATCCTCATTAACCAATGCTTTTCAGAGAATGCTTTGAGAAAGTTTTTTTAAAAAACTTTCTTACAGTGAGATACGGCATACATATGGAAAAGTACATGAAGCACAACACACAGCACAATGAATTACTGTAGACCAAACACTCCTCCAGCTACCACCCTCATCAACAAGCAGACCACTGCCAACACCTCCACTAGACCCTTGTGCACTCCTAATCCATCAGGGTTTCCTCCTTTCTCTCGCGAGAGAACCATGGCCCTGACTTTATGGTAATAGCTTCCTTGCCGTGTTCAATGTTTTGCCGCCTAGTATATATACCTAAACTGGAGACTTGTTTTGTGTGTTTTTGAACGCTATATAAATGGAATTATATGCTACATATTGGAGGGGAAGGTGGTGTAAGTATCTTCAACTTTAACAGATAATGTCAAAGTCTTTGCCAAATTGAGGGAAAGGGTACCCACAGACATGCCTACCACCAGGGTACAAGAGTTCCAGTTGCTCTCTAGCAGATGTTTTCATTTCTGGCATCTACTCAACGGACAGGGGAGCTTTGAATTTGCATTTCTCTGTTTAGTAAGGAGGTTGAGCACATTTCATTATGTTTACTGGTCATTTGTATATCTTCTTTTGTGCTGCTCATGTTCAAGCTTTCTGCTCATTTCTCAATGGGGTTTCTACTTCTCTCTTAATGGATAGGAGTTCTTTATCTATTCTAGGTAAAAGTCTTATTGGGTACAGGAGCTGCAAAGGTATTCTCTTGCTCTTTGGCTTGTTTTTTCTCTTTCTTAATGGGGTCTACTGTTGAACAAAAGTTCTTCATTTAAACATAATCACATCTATCAGTTGTTTTCCTTTTATGCTTAGTTCTTAGTGTGACACCTGTAATAATATCTGTCTCTGGGTCCAGTGGTATTCCAAGGAGCTGGACTTGAAATAGACTACTACTGGTAGTAGTCAAAGCCAAAAACTGCAGATTGGAGAAGAAAAGGGTGGGAATGGGGAGGGCAGAATGCCAGAGGAGAAATGATAGGGGTTATCAAGAAGCCAACAGGGGCCCTTCAGGTGGATAGAGGGTATGACTGCAAGTGGACTGAATGTCGCTTTCACCAGACAGCTCCTTATGCATGGAAAGGATGTTGGCAGTGTCTCAGAATGAACAGAGAATCAGTTAAGAAGATGTGTGGGAAGCGTAATGTACATATCAACATCTCCAAAGGGAATTGTGCTGAGAGAATTACCACTCTGGCTGGACCCACGAATGCCATCTTTAAAGCCTTTGCCACCATCATGGATGAACTGGAAGAGGACATCAGCACAGCTGCCAGCAAACCCCGGCCACCCTGAACCTAGTGGTCCCTGCTAGTGATGTGGCTCTCTCACTCAGAAAGGTGGTTTCGAGATCAACAAAATATGACAAGGGAGTACAGGGGTTCAGGACCAGGTGGCAGGGAATCTGCCTCCCTACTCGAGTGACCAGGCCATTATAATCTCTGATGTAAGCCATCACTGAGTGTATCTGATAAGCCCTTCTGTTAATGTTGGAGTCACCCTGACTCCAAAGGCCATCCAGCTCCCTGGTCATCTTTGCAGTGATCAGGACACATAAGACACAGGCAATGATGGCATGGGCTTTCCTCATCCCTACTCCACTGCCCATCCACGTGCCTCAACCCTGGAGGCCTATAGAATTCAAGGATGCTACTTCACAACCACATTTGACCAAGCTTCCCCTGTTGGCAATGTGAAAATCTTGTTTTCCTCTGAGGCACGGCAACCCTGGATTCAGTGACATTGAATCCACTCTCCAGAGATGTATCTACTGAGACTACTCATGGACTCATCATTTCAAGCATTTTCATTGACCTCTTATGGGTACCACCATACAAGGGGTAACCATTCTCTTCTCCAGGGGATCTTCCCAACCCAGGGATAGAATTCAGTCTCCTGGACTGCAGGCAGATTCTTTACCATCTGAGCCACCAGGGAAGCCCAGTACCACCACACAATGGGGCATTAGGGTGCCCAAATCAGTAAGAGTCATCAGACACGGGGCATAGTTCATCATTGCAAACTCAAAGGAAGGACCTACCGTTAGGCCAGTGGCCATCATTGGATCTGCTGCCAGCATTAGCCTGGTTCCGTATCTAGTTGTCCAACTGTCCTCAGAAATAGGTGGCACAGGGAGCTGCTAAGACAATGCAGATCTGTCTATAATCCTCTCTGGCTGTTCACCACTCTTGATCCATCTGTGTTGTTTCTGAACAGTCAGCATTTCCAGGTTTTAAATAGTCTGTAAGTTTCCATTTCTTTACACTTTACCATCCACTTGTGACTTTTAAATTATTCTAATTCCTTTCTCCATTCAGCTGTTAGAGCTGAGTTCCATATTTAGTTTTATAAGCTTCTCCCTGTTTTGTTTTATTTGGGGGTTTTATGGTCGCGAATTTCTTCTTGTTTGTCACAGACCCAGAAGAGTAGAATATTAATACAATGCAGCTTAGTCTATGAGGTCAGAAATTTCTCAGAAACTAATTAAAAGATGTACTGGAAAAATTGTTAGCCAGATAAGGTTTTCCTCATGGTTGTCTTTGCTACTGTTTTGTAATCACAGGAAGCTTGAAATCTTGATAGATCCTTGCTCTGGGTATCTTTTTGCTTTATCCACCCGTGACAAAAGCTACAAGGACAAGAACATCACATTCTCTTGGTAGTGACTGTGGAGCAGCCTTTTGGAAGTCAAAGAACTGCCATTTATTCGTTTGCTCCTACCTGCTAAGCATTGTACTGAGCTGTGGGCATACATCACGTAGTTGATTCTCTCC
Source organism: Ovis aries (assembly GCF_016772045.2). Lineage (NCBI taxonomy): Eukaryota > Metazoa > Chordata > Mammalia > Artiodactyla > Bovidae > Ovis > Ovis aries. The sequence continues at coordinate 15,584,865 of NC_056080.1, read as the reverse complement.
CCAGTTCTGGAGGGAAGTATTACTAGCCCTCTTTAATAAGCGGGGAAATGAAGATTCACTGAGGCAAAATACCTTGAGCAAGGTCACACAGGTCAGCCAGCCAGTCAATGGCAAAGGCTGGATTTGAACTCCAGATTGAATTTCACCCAAGTTCATGGCTTTCCCACTGCAATGTGCTACCCTCTGGTCAGAGCAGGGGACTTGCCTAACTGGTTCTGTGAAATGGGAGAATAAAGTGGCACCTTTGCTGCAGGATAAATGATGAGGAAAAATCTTTCTATTTACTGTCTTGGTGTGGCTTACCCTAGAAGTGGGACCTAAGAGAGGAATGTGAGGAAACTATTTCTTTGTGTGGTGATTCCAGGAAACAGTAGTAGAGGAAGTGAGATAGGAAGGTACAGCAACCAAGAAAGGGAAGATTATCAAACCCTGGGGGTCGCTGGAGCACAGTCCTGCTGGGGAACTTCCAGAGGTTGCCTTGTACCCTAGAGTTAGCAGAATTCACCATGGCTCCAGAGCAGGGCTGAGGCAGCTGGTTTTTTTTTATCCACCAACTCCCACCCATCATTAGATGAGGGCAGCCATGGAGGGATTAGTGCTCTGGCATTTGGGTTCCCCCTGAGGACGTCCTGTTGGCCAAGCCTTGCAGGTGTTTGTAGTAAAGAGCCTTTGGTGTAGAGGTGAACACCCAGGGGATGTGGCAGAAAACCAATACTGTCTCCTCCACCCTCTGCTAATAAAACCCAACGCCAAAGACAAAGAAAAGCTCTGGTAAAGAAGAGAAGGCTATAGAAAAGTTTTAAATCCCTCCAAAGGCCTGTGCAATGTAATATTCCTGAGACATTCACAGTGGCACCTTCCAATCTAATTTGCCACACTCAGGAAGTGACACCCACCACACTACAGTTTAATAATTTAGCTATTATTCCAGAGCGATCCTATTAACAGTCCATTCATTTTCTCCCCAGCGGTTCAGCCATTGAAATTCACCCACTGCGTCTTGTGACTATTAGTGATACTCTGGGAAGTATTATTCAGGAGCATGTACCGAAAAAGATTTGACAAAGATTTCACATGCAACCTGATACGAAAGACATGATTTCCACATTGGACTGGGGAATGGGCTGGGCTGGGTTGAGTCTCAGACACCCTCTTATAGCTGGAGTTTTTCCAGCTCCCTTTCCCATTCACAAAATGGGGGGAGGGGTGGCCAGTCCAGGCGATGTTTAGAGATTTTAAAGACTGACTAAATAAAGGGGCTTTTTAATGCTAATTAACCCACTTAATCCCTTTCAGAGACTAGCATTTTCAATAGCTTTAAAATAGACGAAAAATGTAATAAATGGGGAGGGAGGGAGGAGCTGACTATTGAAGAAGGCGACAACTGATGTTAACTTGCACTGACTATGAAGGACTCTGATGCTGGGTAGGTTCAGAAAGCGCAAACACCTTAAAGAAAACCAGTACAATACTGAAAAAATTGTCAGTTTCTGCCTCAATTTCTTGTTCAGCAATGTACAACCCATGTCCTGCCTTGGCCAAAGTTGCTACAATTTAGTTCATGTGCCCTTGTGAAAGTATTTGTAACCCAAGGAATACAAGTAAAATTAGGCCGAAGTAAAATTAGTTATCAAAGCAGACACTCTTTTTAATCACCCCCCCCCACTACACACACACACACACACACACACCCCTTCACACACATACCTTTCTGAAGACAACATTTTCTTTCTTCAAGATGAAATCATTTCTAAGGTGTTCTGATGCTTGGTCTGTACTTCCGCCTCAGGACTTTTTGTTATTGGGGTCAGCTAAATTGCTTCCTGATCCTAGCACTAGTGATGGAATCAGGCTGACCAGGGTTAGGGTTCAGGTTGTGTCACTTAACTGGTCTTAGGTTTTTTAACTTGTAAAATGGAGCCAATACTGGTGTATTTCTTATCAGCTGTAGGAAAAATTCTGCTCCAAAGGAAAACAATACAGTCTCCATAGCAGGGAGGTCAAGTAACCTTTTCTGTAAAGGGCTAGAGAGTAAATATTTAAAGTTTTGTGGACTACCTGGTCACTGCTGCGACTACTCAGTTCTGCCATTGGAGCATGAAAGCAACCTCAGGAAATGAGCAAATGAATACATGTGGCTGTGTTCCTATAAAACTTTATTTACAACAGCAGGCAGTGGGCTGCATTGGCCTATGGGAGCAGTCTCCAGCACAGGTGTCTAGGTTTTACCATTCTAGCTTTTTGCTGCCACTGAGCCATTTTACAACTCTGTATTTGCAAAATCATTCTTGTCTATAGACATGCAAATTCTGTCCTTTAGAGGTTCAATTTGATGTGCCTCCAGCCCTGTGGAAAAGATCAAATTTGCCAGTATTTGCATATTCATTTCAATATTCCTGATCTATAAATGTGTCTGCTCTTGAACTGGTTGTACCATCCTACCAATTCCTTCATTAATGAGGAAAATATTTAATACTGTTAAAGAAAAAGTTATTCTGACATGTGTTAAACTGATATGGAAGACTGTATCATCACTATTGCAATAGGTGTCCAGACTATTATAACAGGGCAGAGAAATCAGGCTCAACATGGAATACTAGCAAACACAGATGTGGATTCATAGCCAATGATCAGAGTGGAGTCAGTGGGTATAAAATTATCAATACCAACAGGAAACATCAAGCATACAAGGATTCTTGGTGAAGGCAGTTCAGGGTAATGAGATATCAAGGACAGAAGTTGAGGAATTTGGTCAGATATCAAGGGTGATCAGATGTCAGGAATGGGGTGATTCTCACTAACCTGATTTAGCAGGATTCTTGCTAAAACTGGGCTAGGCAGGCCAAAGACAAGGCCCAAAGAGATGAAGCCTAATCAAAAGGAGACCTCAGAGGAGCCTATTTCAAGTTTGGTCAAAGAGTTTCTGTCATGGTAAAGAAAAAATGTCATGACACTTCTTAAAGACAGTAAGGCAGATTTATCCAGGGGGATTACAACAGTGAGGTTTTGTACAGGGAGAGAGATCAGACTCATCTCTGAAACCAGGACAAGTGAAGATTTATAGCCAAAGGTGGGGTGGGGGTGAGAGAGGGGGTCAGTAGATGGAAAACTACTAAGAGGAAACTGAGGGCTGAGGGAGATTCTGGCTAAGTGGACTTGACAGGATTCTTGCTGAGACAGGTCTTGGTGGTAAGATATCAAGGGTGAGGGGATGAGAAATGTGATCAGATACAAGAGCAGTGGGATTCAAATGGAGGATTGTGGCTGAACTCAGTGAGATTCTCAAATAAAGAGACCAAGGACAGCGCCCGAAGCTAGGGCCTTGAGGATTTAGAGGAGCCTGACTGGAGTTAGGTTGAGGAGAGAGTCTTTGTCAGTCAACATGTGTTCATTTTATATGTGTATGAAAGTCACGGATGAAGCTTTTTTGAAAATTCACCTTAAATTCAGCCAATATTTTTGAAGGAATTAACACAGTAACTGGCACATGGCAAACACTTAATAAAGTTGTTCTTGAGTTGTTATTGCTGGTTTGTTGTTATGATTAGATGAATGAGAATGCCAACAAGAAACAGAACTCAGCCCAAATGGTTCAAATGAAGAAATTCCAGTGAAGGGACTACTTTGTGGGAAGGTTAAGGGAACCAACAAGAGATGTCAAAGGCCAGAGACTATGACAAGGAGCCATTACCAGGTGCTGAAGGGACAAGGGGAGGAAATGGTGTCACTGGATTGCAGTGAGAGCTGGGACCATGGGCAAGGGGCCACTGGTCAGGATCTGTGGTCACAGAGGGACGCAATTCTTGCCAGAGATGGGGTGCTGAAACAGGGAAGGAGCAGGGAAGAAACATTTCAGTCTCTCTCTCCTCTTGCCTTCTGATCTCCTGCTGGGCCCACTCCTTGGCTGAACTCAATCAGAAGGCAGCTGCCAGGGAACCTGGGTGATATAGTCTGCCTCCTGGGGCACAGAGGTAGGCAGACAAGGATGTAGGATGCATCTCGGGGTGGGGGGGGGTGAAGAATACCCAGCACCATCATTACTATTATTTTCTTTTTTGTTGTTGTTTTTTGTTTGTTTGTTTGTTTTTTGTCTCAGTTTCCCTGTTGTTGTTGTTTTTTTTTGGTTTTTTTTGTTTTTTTTCTTATAATGCTCAAAACCCACAGAATGTACACCAAGAATGAAACCTAATATAAACTATGGATTGTGAGTGATATGGATATATCAGTGTAAGTTTCTTAATTTTAACAAATGCCCCACTCTTGGGTGAGGGGGTGCTGCTGACAGTGGAAGCAAGAGTGCTCCTTGGAGGATACTTCGTGCAGAGGGGATCCAAAGTTCAAGGGCAGAGCAGAGGGCTATTAGGGTGCCAAGTTCAGAACCTCTCCAGCGATCTTCAGAACCTCTGCCTGAAAGACCACCTCTCTCGCTTCTACCCCTGGCTACTCTTTCTCTTTGTGCGTGTGTCAATTTAAAGGTTACTTCCCCCAGAGATGCCTTTCCTGACTCTCAATACAAATTAGGTTTCTCCCATTATTCTTGACCCTTTGTCTCATTTTTCCTTCAGAGAGCTTTTCACCAGGTAGGATTGCTTAGATATTTGCCAATCAGTTTATTGCTTGAGTTCCTCGCTACAGACTATAAGGTTCATGAGAACTGAAACACCACCTACCACTAATAACCCGGTGTTTAGAAGAGGCCCTGACACGGAGGTGATAATCAATAAATGTGTGTCTAATAAGTGAATGTATGAATAAATCAATTAAGTCACTGAAATTAAATGAATGAAAACTAGTTGCACTTTCTAACCTCACATAACAGCTTTCTCTACTTCCAGCCAGCCTATGGATATCAAGATGCCAGCGGGGTAGGAAAGGACAGGGGAATCAGGACAGATTTTAAAGATGGTTATAAGGACCTGGGCTTGGCTTCTGAGTCAAATGGGAAAGCACTGGAGGGGCTTGGATTATCTTCTGCCCCTCCTTCCACTTCACTGAGCACTCTCTCCCATCCCTAGAAGAGGTTCAACAGTAGGGACTCATAGTAGGCATTCAATCAATTCGTTGAATAAATGCATGAATGAATAAAAACATGATTTCTGTCCCTAAAGAACTTATGAGTGTTGTAATAAGATACAATTCATATTCACGGAATTATTGGAGAATTCCAGGGATGGGAGAGGGTACAAGACACATGCCAGACTGCAACCAGATATTTGGTGGGAGAAACTCAGGAATCACATTTCTATATTTTGAATTGGTTCATTGTCTGTCTTGTCTCCACTGTTTCAATTAGAAACAGTTTTAGAGCAGAGCCCAAGTTTATGACTGATTCAGATCCCTGGGGCCCTAGCACAGAGCCCAGTGTCATGAGGTGTGCCAAAAATACTCTTCTGGTTCTCATGCTGCGTCAGCAGGCTGGACTAATTTTTAGGGCAGTGCATGTCACATGCCAGCCCTCTAGACAGACCTTGGGGGATCCCTCTTGGGGAGTCACCCAACGTAGTTCCCTTCATGCTGTACAGCTAAGAGACAGCTCTGAGGGGTCTGGTTTTTTACTGCATTGTCCTAACTCTCCTGTCCTGAGGTAAGAGCAAGGGTTGTCGCTCTGGAGTCACTGGCTTTTATTTCTGTGCAAAGACTAGGCGTGGTGCTCCAGGGTTGCAGGAAAAGCACTGGACACTTACTGTCTGTGTGTCTACAGATGCATCATTTCATTTCTCTGGGCCTCAGTGTTTCTCATTTATAAAATTAGAGGGTGGAGAGGGGATAAGAGAATTCCTAAGATCCCTTCCTGCTCTCCAAGGATTCTAATTCCTGATTTGACATGAGAAAGTGATTCCTTAAATGGCTGTAATCCATCTTCCAACTTCCAGAATGCTCCTAAGCCATGTATGTGCTGTATCTCTGGACCATTTCCAGAGATTTCAGATTTTGCTCATCTTAGAGACGCTCTTATTTCTAAAATGCCAGACCCTGATCTGTTTAGTAACTGGAGCTTATTTTTATTTTTTGGCATTGAGTTTCTGACATCTGGAACAACTTCCTGTCAGATCCCAGAAGGTTCCCTCCCAGAGTGTCTTCAACAGCAGCAAACAATTTACACCCACCCAGGACCCATCATGCCTAAGATGTCTTGGGGGCATCTTACTGCAATTAGGAGAAAATGAAACCAGGAGCTCAGACTGATGAAAACTGAGGTTGGAAACTAGTACTGAAATAGAAATCATTAGTGTAGTTAAAATGTAGCTGAAAGTGCCAATTCCTTTGAGGCAGCATGTTTGGGAGAGCAAGCAAAGAATGCCAAGTCATTGTGCCTGTAGTTCTGTGGACAGGACAAACTCAAGAACAACATTAAGCTTCTACTTGTTGGTTAATCGGCCAGAGATTCTGATGAGCTGATAAAACAGGAGAAGCCACTGAAACCTGGGCAGTGCCCTTAAACATCATTCTCTTCGAGCTCCAGTAATTGACTATTTTAGGTTGCATGTAATCAGGCGCAGACTCCTGAAAGGACGGAAGTGTGGTAGTTTGCATAGGAAGTGATCCTAGAAAAGTACCTGTAGACGAATGGGGAAGTAAGATAGGGAAGGGAAGAAAGCCAATAAAGGGAGGATTATTGAGCAGGGTACCACTGTGGGTGCTAAAGCTCAGTCCTGCTGGGGAACTCTGGGAAACTGCAGAACACATCTTGGAGTGTGTCACCTGAGGGGCATGAAAACTGGGGTATTTACCCTCAACTCCAATCTGTCATGGGCTGAGGGCTATCCCTGGAGGCATCGTTGGCCTCCCCCTGGAAGTAGCACAGAGAACCTTAACAGGAAGAGCTGTGAAGTAGGTATGAAGCTTGAAGCAGGATGCCTTCAGAATGGCAACTGCTGAGCGGATGTGAGTGGGGCCCTGAGAGCACCTGCCACCTTAACCCTGACCATAGTTCACACTGCTGGGTAGTCAATGTGCACAATGAGCCAGGTGTGGGGGGAAAGCATAGCATCCTGGAGATGAGTACACCTTACTGATCTCTAGTCTCTCCCCCTCATTTTCCAGATAAGAAAATAAAGGTTTAGAACAGCACTGTCCAATAAAAATGTAATGCAAGCCACCTATGTAATTTTTTAAAATGCTAGTAGCACGTTTCAATGGCACCCCACTCCAGTACTCTTGCCTGGAAAATCCCGTGGATGGAGGAGCCTGGTGGGCTGCAGTCCTTGGGGTCGCTAGGAGTCAGACACAACTGAGCGACTTCACTTTCACTTTGCATTTTCATGCATTGGAGAAGGAAATGGCAACCCACTCCTGTGTTCTTGCCTGGAGAATCCCAGGGACGGGGGAACCTGGTGGGCTGCCGTCTATGGGGTCGCACAGAGTCGAACACGACTGAAGTGACTTAGCAGCAGCACGTTTCAAAAGTAAAATGAACAGGTGAAATTGACTTTACTAGCATACTTTATTCAACGCAATATGCTCAAACTATTAGAGTTTTAACATAATCAACATAACAGTGATTACTGAGATATTTTGCATTTTAGATACTATAGCTTTGAAAATTTCCACTTACTGCACATCCCAATTCAGACTGGTCACACTTCAAGTGCTCAGGACCCAGCTGTGGCTAGTGCCTACCATACTGAACAGCACAAACTGAAACATTTCCATCATTGCAGAAAGTTCTCTTGGACACTGCTGGTCTAGTGTCATCTGCTCCAATTTAGAGTGCTCATGGATAGGAGACGTAGTTGACAAGAAGCCAGAAAAGAACCCTAGGATCTGTAGTTAGGCTGGAACCCTGTGCTTGAAATCTCCCCAAAAATAAAAGGAAGGAAGGAAGTTCTGATGGCCCCTCAAGCTGGTGAAAGCCAAGATTAAGTTGGCTGGTTGCATAGCCTCCTAGATACAAGAAGATCCTGAGGTCCTTCTCCCCTGGAGAAGGAAAAGGCAACCCACTGCAGTACTCTTGCCTGGAGAATCCCATGGACAGAGGAGCCTGGTGGGCTACAGTCCATGGGGTAGCATGAGTTGTACATGACTGTGTGACTAAACTACCACCACCACCTGAAGTCCAGCTCAGGGAGACCTCTGGAGGGAAAGGTCAGGTCTCTCTTGTTCATCACCATGTCCCCAGCCCAGGACCTGGCCCACAGGAGGCCCCTGAGAGCTCTAGTGAATGGTGATGAGCAGCATCCTTGGGGCGCTGTCACAGACCATCAGTAGGTGGGGGCTGGGGAGGAGCTATGAGGTGATCAGCGTCACCATTTTGGGGGTCACTGGGTGACATGGTCATGAGCACAGTGGTGAAGGGATTGTTGGATGAAGGAACCTAAAAGAGAATCAAGCCTCTGTCCATTCACTGATCCTTTCATAACCACCATGTAATATGCCATCCCACAAAGAGAGGAACAGAGGCACAGAGCAGTTAAGAGAATCTTCCAGCGAGACCACTGTGTTTGCCTGGCATGAACTGCTTTGACATTGGGCCCTACACACATACTTAACAAGAGGCACTTTGCCTGGGGTTTTATTCCCACAATAAATCTTGTCACTTTCTGCTCCCAAGACTGGCTCCACTCCTCTGTACTACACTAACAGCTTCCTTTCCCAGCAGCTGCAGCAGTAAACGGTGCACGCAATGTCGAAGCTAAGGTTTCAAGGTGAAGCCTTTGGAAGCGACTTCTCTATAATCTCATTTACGGCCGTGCCATATTTCATGCTGCAACTCCCTAACGCAGTGGGTGGCTCTCCGTGTCTTCTGGCAAAAGGGAGACTGACTGTAATCCCACCCTGCAACCCGCACACAGCCCTCCCAGTGGAATCTGGAAGTGAAAGTGCCTCCCGGGTTTTGAAAGGAGAGGTTATCTTCTCTTCGTGCTCCTATGGGGCTACTTGCTACCCAGCCAGTCAAGAGAAGAAATGTGGGAGATGTGGCTGCTCCAGGAAGGCACCTCTAATTCATTCTGCACACTGAGAGGCGCCTCCCCGAGAACTCCTACTGAGCTGACTGTCAAGCCTCTGTCTTCTGTTGGCCACAAGACAACCATTCCTCTTGAGTAGCAACGAGTGAAGGCTTTGCAAAGCCCTGCAAATCGGTTGACTGATCTACCAAATGACTGGCAAGCTCCATCTTTGGTGTATTCAAATCACATAATTGGCTTTGCAATATAACAAGGCAAGCTGTACAGTTCCCTTAGCTGTACAGCATGAAGGGAACTACGTTGGGTGACTCCCCAAGAGGGATCCCTCAAGGTCTGTATTGTATATTTGCAAGGCTTGCCTTGAATATAACAGACCAGGAGGAGGCACTCCCTCCTTCAGCCCTGCTTTTCTCATATTTCTTAGGGCACTTACTGCACTTCTCACCCTACACTGGGTCACTGAGCTTTGGGTCACTGCTCTCCAACTGTGAGATCAAGACCAAGTTTCCAGCATTTTGTATCCTCAGCACTTAGCATACTGCCTGGCATGTAGTAGGCACTCAATAAAGGCTTCCTTTTCTGTGTAGGAAAAAAAGGTAAGAAGTACACATACAGAATGTAACCATGGTTATTTAAAGTTGGTGGGATTGTGGTTTGCTTTACTCCTTTGGCAGGGGGGCCTTCTATATTTTAAAAAATATTTTTCCCTACAATAGCCATGTTATATTTGAGTAACAATGCTGTGCTGTGCTATGCTTAGTCGCCCAGTCATGTCCAACTCTTTGCAACCCCATGGACTGCAGCCCACGAGGCTCCTCTGTCCATGGGATTCTCCAGGCAAGAGTACTACAGTGGGTTGCCATGCCCTCCTCCAGGGCATCTTCCCAACTGAGGGATTGAACCCAGGTCTCCTGCATTGCAGATGGATTCTTTACTGTCTGAGCCACCAGGGAAGCCCAAGAATACTGGAGTGGGTAGCCTATCCCGACTCCAGGGTATCTTCCTGACCCAGGAATTGAACCAGAGTCTCCTGCATTGCAGGTGGATTCTTTACCATCGTGCCACCAGGTAATCCCTAAGTAACAATATGATTCTGTAAAAATTAATAAATGTATGCCCTATAAGATGATGAATGGATGGGTAGATGGATAGGTATATTTGATACATTTAGGCAGTTTCCATTTTCCCTGATTTTCAGTGTCTGGGTCTGGGGCTGAGCCTGCTCCCTATTTCCTACCAAATGGTTTTGAAGCTCTATTCCTCCCATTCAATCTTACATTTTCCTGAATACCCCATCCAGGAAGGAAAAATGATCCCCAGTTCACCATGCCAGCACTCAGCAAACTTTTGTTACAAAGGTGTAGGTAATAAATATATCTCAGTCTTTGGGGGGTGGTACAGTCTCTGTTCACAATTTCTCAACTCTACTGCCATAGCATGAACACAGCCATAGACAACACGTAAGTGAATGAGCATGGCTGTGTTCCAATAAAACTTTATTTACAAAAATGCAGCAGGCCAGGTTTGGCTGAACAGCTGCTTGTTGCCAGTCTCTGGTCTGTGACTTTGCCAATGGTGCTTCTCTTCCTGGAAAGGCCCCTCTCCTGCTCCCCTATTTAAATTCTGTCCATCTTCTATCTTTCAGCTGCAACATTACTACTTATCATCTACTGTCTTAGCCTGCTGTTACTGTGCTAAAATTATACGTATTCTCCCTGGTGGCTCAGATGGTAAAGAATCTACCTGCAACACAGGAGACATGAGTTTGATCCCTGGGTTGGGAAGACCCCCTAGAGAAGGGCATGGCAACCCACTCCAGTATTCTTGCCTGGAGAATTCCATGGATAGAGGAGCCTGGCAGGCTACAGTCCATGGAGTTGCAGAGTTGGACACGACTGAGCAACTAAGCACAGTAAGTGCTAGACAAATATTGAACCATTGGCTAAGAAGTGCTCTACTTCAGGGGGGATTTTTAAAAAGTGTATGTTTTGGAATCATGCTTGGAAAGCAGTGGAATAGGGGAATGTAAATATTCCTAATAATAGACTACATGGCTTCAGTCTTATAATGATGTGGGCAGCCTAGTAATTCCCATCCTAGAAGAAAAAGCCACACCAAATGACCTAACGGCAGAGCAACAAGAAGAAGCCAGGTACTACGACTCAATGTCTCATTCCTTAAGAAGTGTCCTCACTTGATTTCTAAGATCTAAAACACACACAAAGAAAGTGAATCTTCTGTTAAGGAATTTAAGACCCAAGTGCAAAGGCGTTTTTAGGAGCTTTGGCTAAGCTGGGGATGATAAATCAAGCCCCACCACTGGAGATGTGGTCTCCCTTTTAAATGAGCCGCCATATAACAATCTGTGCAGAACTCTGGCTTCAGCTTTTCCGTTTCACTTTTTCTGCTCCGTTGAGCACTGAGCCTGTGCTCTTGGCTCGGGAAGATGGGCTAAGGTTTATGCTTAAGATCACGTGGCAGTCCCAGCGGCTCTCAGCAAATGTGACCGAGTGATCCATAAATGGTCCTTGTCTGGTGGCAAAACACTTGGCTCCCTCTGCCTAAAAAGGAAATACTGAAGAAAATGTGCATTATGGTCACCGTGCTGCCGAGAGGACAATTTCCTGGCCTGCAGACCACTTGCTGACAGAGCAGAGCCAGGGAGAGGGGAGATGCCAAGCCTGCTGATTCACACTCAGGGCTTTTCTGAGTGTCTGACAGCCCCATACTCGCAGCAGTGGTGGTGGCTCTGTTTGTGAGCATACACCATCTGGCCCCAGAGCCCTGCAACTAACGGAAGGAGATCTACATGAACAGAGCTTTGACGTGGGCCAGAGTTTTCAAACTCGCCTCCTAAGGCTCCCTGTGAATTAGAGATTTAAAGACGTCCCCTTTCTTTCCCCTTCGGTCATTCCAACCACACCACAGCTTTTCAAACAGACCTAGTGTGTTCATTCATCCACATAGTCACTCACTCACTCAGTCCACGTGTCAGCCTATACTGCTGGTGCTGCTGCTGCTAAGTCGCTTCAGTTGTGTCCAACTCTGTGCGACCCCATAGACAGCAGCCCACCAGGCTCCCCTGTCCCTGGGATTCTCCAAGCAGGAACACTGGAGTGGGTTGCCATTTCCTTCTCTAATAGTCTATACTGAGCACCTCACAAATGCCAATGCTTCAGCTGCAGCAATGCAAAAGTCACACATGGTCCCCATCCTCCCCGAAATTATAGGTCAGTAGACAAGACAGACGTTCAACATTTATGATTCTGTGTGAGGAAGGTTATGTGAGAGCCAGTATAGTGTGCTATGGGTAGGATAACTGTAATTGCCATCTGAACCTGGATGCTTCTGAGAGTAAGAGGAGGTGCTATAAATAACTACTCCAGAACAGCAGGAGAAGCTAGGACTATCCTGGGCTAGCTGGGTCATATGGGTCCTCTAAGCTTTGGCCATGCAGCCAGGGACCTCAGTTGACAGGCTCCCTCCTTCCCTCCCTTTGTGACTCTCTTCCTACTCACCCCCATTGTCATCTTGCTGTTGCTCCTTTACAGCGGAGCAGAGTGAGGTGGTCTAAGTGATGGAGTCCACTGAGGTCAGTGCTTTAAATCCTGCACTCAGCAGCACTGCCAGGCACTGAGCTGTCATCACCTCCTCCTACTCCAGGTTACCTTGAAAAGAACCTTCACCACACAGAGACTCTAAATCCTGACTCCTGCCTTTGATTCCAGCTCCCTCCCCATATTTCAACAATGTGGCTGGGCCTCTGCCCGGGGCTGCCCTGTGATTTTATACTCTTTAGCAATACAAGGAGCAGGCTGGCTTTGTTGTTCTGGAAGCTTCTTCTTCAGGGAGGATGGGGAACCTAAAAGCCCAAAGCTCATTGATCTGGCAGTCACCTAGAGCGTGTACCAAAGCATAAATACCTCACCAACAAGCTATCATTTTGTTACACCTGTAAGCCTGACCTGTGGAAGATATCTCTTCATTATTAAGGGTGGACCTGCAAAACCAGGGGGCTTCCCTGGTAGCTCAGCTGGTAAAGAATCTGCCTGCAATGGAATCTGGTTCAATTCCTGGGTTGGAAAGATCCACTGGAGAGGAGATAGGCTAACCACTCCAGTATTCTTGGGCTTTCCTGGTGACTCAGACAATAGAGAATCTGCCTGCAATGCAGGAGACCTGGGGTCAATCCCTGGGTTGGAAAGATCCCCTGGAGAAGGGAATGGCTACCTACTCCAGTATTCTGGCCTGGAGAATTCCATGGACTGTACAGTCCATGCGGTCGCAAAGAGTTGGACACAAATGAACAACTTTCACTTTTGCAAAACCATACCATTAATGCCAGCCTTGGGGCACGTAGCAGATGCTAGTGAGGCTCAGTCCCACAGTCCCAAGGCCCACCTCTGAGTTCACCTACAGCCACACAAATACTTCCCAGCAGGCTTGTAGCTTCTTACCACAAACATATATAAACCCTCTGCCTGAGTCTTCACCTACCCATCCTCAAGCTTGCTCAACCCACAAAAGGCAATCCTCAATGACAGTGGGACAGAAGGCAATGGATGAGGTAGCCAGGCTCCAAGATGGCCCCAGTGAACCTTGCCTCCTGCTATTCATGCCCTTGTGTAGTTACCTCCCACAATGAGTACGGCTAACTAGCGTGAGCAATGTAATACAGCAGAAATGATGCTGTGTGTCTTCTAAAGCTAAATCATAAAAGGCATTTCTGCTTCCATCTTGCTGTCTTCTGGATCTCTCTGGGGGAAACTGGCAGCCATGTCATGAGGACACTCTCGTAGCCTTATGCAGAAGGCCACATGGTGAGGACCTGAGGCCTCCGGCCAACAGCCAGCACTGGTTATCAGTTAGGTTACCGAGCCATCGTGGAAGTGGATCCTCAGCCCCAATTAAGCCTTCAGGTAACTGCATCTGATATCTTATGAGAGACCCCATGCCAGACCACCCAGCTAAGCCAACCTCAAATTCCTGACCCTCAAAACAGTAAGAGATAATAAACGTCCATTGTTGCCTTGGACTGCTAAGTTTAGGGTAACTAGTGACAAAGTGTTGGACACTAATATGGTGGATGAATATCCCAGCTTGTGCAGAAGCACAGGCCACGTGGCTCCTCAGGCAGTCCTCAGTGGGACTGAGCCCTGGTTGTTCACAGTGCTGATCTTCTCACTGCATGCTTTGAACTATTTTGTTATTGTTTCCCCTCTGTGTCTCATTCTCCCTGCTCCCTCAATTCTGCTTCCTGTGATCATCTCCCAACTAAACTACCTGCCCCATGTCCTTGTTTCAGTGTGTGCTTTAATGGAACCCCAAACAATATAGGGCATCTTCTTCCTATTCATGGATCAACTTTTCAAAGGAAGACTACCTTTTGTGAATATTTTTATGTCTGTAGAAAACAACTATTCTAAGTCTTGATCAAAAACAGTGCTAACATATATTTTATGATTCTATGTATATGACATGTCCATAACAGGCAAATCTACCGAGACAGAAAGTAGATTAGTGATTGCCTTGGACTGAGGGAGGGAATGGGGACTGACTGCAATGGACCCAAAGTGACAGAAATATACGGGGTAATAGAAATATCCTAAAACTGGATCATAGCAATGGCTGTAAGTCTCTCTATATTTCCCAAACATCAAAGTATTCATTTTAAACAGGTAACTTTTATGGTATACAAATTATGCCTCAATAAATATGAAAATTGATTTTCATAGCTGAAACAAGTATAGAAAAGAGAAACACAGAAATAAGCACAACAGGAAAATCATGAAGCAAAGGATTCCTATTGCCAGTCACTTCCCTAGTGGCTCATATGGTAAAGAATCTGCCTGCAATGTGGGAGACCTGGGTTTGATTCCTGGGTCAGAAAGATCCCCTGGAGAAGGGAACGGCTACCCACTCCAGTATTCTTGCGTGGAGAATCCCATGGACAGAGGAGCCTGGCGGGCTACAGTCCATGGGGCTGCAAAGAGCTGGACACGACTGAGCGCCTCACCATTTCATTTCCTTTTAGAGCCATGAGAACCAGGTTTACTACAGTCTCTTCCAAAATAAAACCAACATATTTGATACAAGACAAGGAGTAATGAAGCCAAACTATGCCTCTTCAAATACATAAAACTAATATGAAAGACAGAATCTCATGAAGGCTTTATCTAACCAAAGAAGACTCTCCCACAAAAGCCACATCTGTGGTTTTAGTAACCAATATTCACGTCTGACATATAAGAACACTCCTAGGGAGCTTGTGGAGAAGGAAATGGCAACCCTGTGGGAGAACGATGGAAGACACACACGGGCACACACAGACATGTACCAGTGACTTGGTTGTATTAGTTAGCCTTTGCTACAGAACAAACCACCTTAAAACTTAGTGGCTTAAAACAACAACCATTTATACAGACAATGATTCTGAGGTTTGTCCAGGCAGTTCTTTTGGTCTGGGCTGCGTTTTCTCACTTGCCTACAGCCAACTGGCTAACCTGAAGGCTGGGTGATCTCGGACGGCCACAGGCACGTGTCTAGAATTGGGAAGTTATTGGCTAGGGCCACGGGGGAAACCACAGGTCTCTCACCATTGGGCAGGCCAACTTGGGTCTCAGGGTCCCAGGATCCACAAGAGAGCAAGCCCCAGAGCACAGGCATGTCTAAACCCTCAGCTTATATCATGTTTGCTAATTTTCCACTGGTCAGAGCAGGTCACATAACCAGACTAGACTAAGGGGAAAAAGAAATAGATTCCACCTCTGGATGCAAAGAGCTGCCATGCCAGGGGCAGGGGAAGCACTGGGGTGGTAGCATTCATACACTCTCCCACATCTGTTTGTTTTTGTTTTGTTTTTAAATTTTCTTCTCATTTAAGATCTGCTGGTTGTCACTCTTCTCACTTGCTGGAGAATGTGTTTTACTCAACAGCTGTTCTAGCAGCTAGAGAATATCATTTATTTTGAGATGAGCCATTTTGCCCTGAGATAAATTAAACTCTAGCTCTTTCTCTTGAAGAGAAAATTCTCTGTTGCCCTAATCAGCTATTGACTAAGCAGCTACTGACTGCTATGGAGATGCCCCCCCGGAGTCTGATTTCAAGCCAAATCCAGGACGACATGCCAAGCAACCTGCTGACAGGGTGGATTTGGCTCCCAGGTCACAGTGGGCCTGAAGGAAAGAAAAACAGCAGTGTCCAAGTCCTGCAAGAAGGGAAGAGGTAAGAAGAAAGTGGGAAGAGAGGAAGCTCTCAGTTAATAGAACTGGCTCTGGTGTCACCCTGGAGCAACACCCAGGCACACAGCACTTGGCACTTCAGGAGGAATTCGTAGCCCAGAGACCTTAGCGGCATCTTTTTAAGGGTTGATTCAACTGCATCTGGGGTTAAGTTTGACTAATCACAGGGAAGATGCTGTGTTCAATTACATACTGTCATAGGCAGCCAACACTGTTGGGGTCTGCGAGGGAGGAGGGCAGAGAAAAGACTGTTGGGGAACAGAGGTGGGGAAGGGCACATCTGGCTTGGGAGGATTTTCCAGGGAAAGAGAGAGATTTGAGAGGAGTTTCAGCTCCCCGCTGTGAGACAAACATGCGGGGGAAGGAACAGGGCCCTTCAGCTCACTCCTCTCCTGCTTTTACTCAGCTCCTGAAACATAGTTTAACTTGGGATCAGCCGACTGCTCAAGAACTAGCAAATAACCCTCTTGTGCAAAGCTCATTTGTGAGCGCGCCCACAGGGCAGGGACAGGGCAGGCCAGAGTAGAGAAAATTCTCACTGAGACCTCAAGAATGTCTTTCTTCCCTCAAAGCATGGGTGCAGCAGTTCCCCAAGTAGCCCATGGGGAGTTGCAGGCCTTGCTCTTGGGATGAAGGTTGCCAGATGCCCATTACAACTCAACTGTCCCCTTCTTTCTGGGCACAGAGCTTGACTACATTTCTGTCTCCTTTGACATAAGGCTTGATCATGTCGACTGAATTCTGGCCAGTAGGATGTGAAAGGAAGCAATGCCACTTCCAGAACTGGGATCTAAGACAGCAGACATGTCTCCTCCATGTTATCTTTCTTCCTCCCACCACCTGGAAGCCACCACAACCTAGCTTCAATCAAACAGCTAACATCAATATCCCCAGGGGATCCCAGAGCTACACAGTAAAAGGAATTCGGGTTTCTGACTAACTGGGCGCAGAGCTGCTTCACTATCTGAACCAGGCCCCTCTGAATTGCTACCTGAAAGACAAATAGACCTCTCGGCTCTGTGGACTACTGCACTGTTAAGTCTCTTTGTGACAACAACTTAGGCTTTTGCCTTAACTAATACTTTCATTCATTTAACCTCAATGTTTTAGGGCCCCTATGGGAGATTCTCCTCTGGTCTCAAGGTCACCATGAGGCCAAAGGGAAATACTCATGAATTAAAAAATCAAAATATATATAGAACTCTGAAAAGACTGTAGAATGACGGCTGTTTTCCCTGAAATTTTCACAGGAGCTTAGAGGGCAGTATATGTGCTTACGATGTACCGACCTTGCACATGACTCAGCCAAACTGCTTCAAAACAACTTTTTTTCTCCTCAAAGTTTATTCCCTGGCAACTATCATCTTCTGCGTGTATGTACCTCATTCTTTCTCTTGCTCTTATGCTACGTACATACACACATACACATACCCCTCCTCCTCCTTCTCCTCTTGGGTTTGCCTCCCCCTTCTACTCTTTCTCTTCTTCTGCAGCCTCCCTCTTCTTCTAGTCTCAGCTCTCTTGTACCCCCTTCCCCATCTGTATTCCTACAGGGTATCCAGGTCACAGAAAACAAAAGACCATCCTTAGTGTCCCCTGTTATTATGAGGCAGGAAAATCAGGGAAACAGAAACAATTTTCATGTTTTTGAAGTCAGGAGGAATAGAAATAATTTAATATTTGTCTCTGTCCTGCCTAGGAAAACAAGTTCCAATGGAGCAGCTACTAAGTACTCACGAGCTAGAACCACCTGGAAGGAAGAGCAACAAACAAGGAAACCAAAGTTCAGAAAATTACTTTGCTGGAACTTATTAATGAAGAACCAAGAATGGACCCTGGTCTGTCAACCACTTGGGCTCAACCTCTAGCCCTCTGCTCCCTCCTGCCCCAATCCCTGCTCTCAAACTTGGAAGGAAGTACATGAGGCCCCTCGACAGAATGTGTACTGGAGCTTTAGCCACCAGATCCACCAGAGAGGGAGGAAGGCAGGCCAGATGCAGGGCTGGGGAAATGGAGCCAGCCATAGAGGCGGCCAGAGCAAAGGCTTCACACCCACCCTACCAGCCAACAATTTCACTCCTAGATATTTACTCAAGAGAAATGACAATACATGCCTGTAAGAACCCTTGTACATGAATATTCATGGTTGCTTATTCATTGTAGATGAAAACAGGAAATAATGCAAATATCCAGTGTGATGGGAACTGGTAAATAAATCACAGTATAGTCACACAAAGGAATATGATCCAGTAATACAAAGGAATGAGCTGGCCATATCACTGTTCCAAAGGCCAGCTATTACAAGATGGCATGGAACAAAGTAAGACAAATATGGTAGTCAGTTTTCAAGATGGCTCTCAATGAACGTGCCACCTAGTATTACACTGTACATAGTTCCCTCCTACACCATACCAGACTAGAGTTGTTCTGTGCACACAACAGGATACTGCACGAATGATGGTATGTCACTTCTGAGATTAGGTTATAAAAATCTATGACTTCCAGTAGGCCTGTCACTTGACTGGGGAGAAGCTGTGCTATGAGCAGCCTGAAGAAGAGTACCAAATATCAAAGAACTGAATCCTCCTACCAAGAGTCATGTGAGTAAGCTTGGAAGCAAATCCTCATGAGAGACACACACGAGACACCCTGAGTTCAAACCACTAGCTGCTCAATTCCTGACCTCCAGAAAATGTGTTGAGCAAGAAATTTTTTTTTTACATCTACTTTTTAAAAAGGAATGAACTGCTGATATATACAACAACATGGATGATCTCAAAAGCATTATAGTGAGTGAAAAAAAGGCAAGACAGAAAAGAGTATGGACTGTATGACTTCATTTGTGTGAAGTTCTAGACGTAAGACAAATATATGAGAGAAATCCCAGCAGAGATTGCCTCTGCTGGAGGGTGGGGACTGACTGAAAAGGGGCACAAAGGAACATTCCAGAGTGAGTGAAATGCACTATATCTTGATTTGTGAGGTTAGGGTTGCCTGTATACATTTGTCAAAGCTCACTGAATAGTGCAGTGAAGAATTGTGTATTTCACTACATGTAAATTACACCTCAAACACACACACTGAGTGCACACACACACACACAAATGGCATTAGAAGAAAAAAGATTATTACAAAGGAAATAGATACATTAAACTTGTAGCTTTTGTTTCTTGCCACATGATGATACAAGGTAGATTTTTTCCCAAACTCATTCTTTACTTATACCTCTTGGCTTCCTCTAGCCTTCACCTCCATTCCATATTGGATAACTGTAGCAAAAGCTCTCCCCCATCCATGAAAACCACCATGCCAAATCTGCTGGGTGCAAATGTACAGCTTCACCTGAGACACACTGAAATGGGCATCCTAGGCTCAACCTTGGGTTGCATGCTTCCAGGTCAGGCTATGAATGAAAAAGACAAGAGCAGGGAGATGATAGGAGGCTCTTTACCAACTCTTAGAGTTCCCCTGGAGAAGGAAATGGCTACCCACTCCAGTATTCTTGCCTGGAGAATTTCATGAACAGAAGAGCCAGGTGGGCTACAGTTCATGGGGCTGCAAAAAGTTCGACAGGACTGAGTGACTAACACTTTCACCTTTTTTTTTTTTTCAGAGCTCCATCCCATTGGAGAACTCTGGAAGAGAGGATGGGATGATCCCACCCAAATTATGAGGAAGCTGGGGCATTTATATGCCAACTCCCATGGGTCAGTGGTTGAAGGCTGATCATGGTGGTGTTAATTCTCCAGAAACTCTATTCTACTGTGTGGGTAGGCAGGGTGGGATCTGGCAGACAGAGAAAGCCTTCAAGCAAAGAAAGGCATAAGTTGGCAGCTGCAATTCAGATCAATATGGACAGAAATGGTAAGACATCAAGGGCTTAGACTTCCCTGGTGGCTCACATGGTAAAGCGTCTGCCTACAATGTGGGAGACCTGGGTTCAATCCCTGGATTGGGAAGATCTCCTGGAGAAGGAAATGGCACCCCACTCTAGTATTCTTGCCTGGAAAATCCCATGGATGGAGGAGCCTGGTAGGCTACAGCCCATGCGGTCCCAAAGAGTCGGACACGACTAAGCAACTTCACAAGGGCTATGGGTGGGGCATTATAACTGTCTGCTATAAGATCTAAACATAGAGGGTCGATATTGTTCCCTGATTGAGTCTGGGGTCTTAATCCAGGTCCCTATACTGGTTAGCTTTTGCTGTGTAACAAACCACCCCAAACCAAGATGGCTCAAAACAATAAATATTTTGTTTAGCTCACAATTCTGTAGATTGACAAGGAAATTTCTATCTGCGTCAGCTCAGCTGATCTCTGCTTGGCCCTCTCATATGTCTGTGGATTTGAGTTAAATGAATGGTTGCTTTAAGCCACTCATTTGGTTGCAGATGGTCACAAAAGCTAACTGACACATGGGCTAAAGGAGCACAATTAGATCACGTGGTCACGTAAAGCCACACGAGAAGCGCCCATTTAACTGAGTCTTAAAAGATGCCAGGAAGATGGGGATGCCAGAAGGGGGCAGAGTGGTCAAGACACAGAGGACAGCAAGTGCAAAGGCTGTGGCAGGAAAGGACTCTGTTTGGAGGGAATTGAAGGAAGATGAAGAAATGCCGCTAGGAGTGGACAGAGAGAGAGAAGATTAAGACACTTGGGGAAAACCTATTCCTACTCTGACTCATGAGAGGAAAGTAGCCATAAAAATATGCTCCTTAAGGGGGACACATGTACCCCCATGGCTGATTCATGTTAATATATGGCAAAAGTCACTATTGTAAAGCAATTAGCCTCCAATTAAAATAAATAATTTTTAAAAATAAAAATATGTTCCTGATTAATATCTATCATTAATAGAGCCTTATTCGAAAATACATCCTGAGTACATAGCCTTTTTATTTAATAGCCTTTTTAATTAATAGAGGATATGTTAATAAATGACTCATTGGAAAAGACCTTGATGCTGGGAAAGATTGAGGGCAGGAGGAGAGGGAGACAGAGGATGAGACGGTTGGATGGCATCACTGACTCAATGCACATGGGTTTGAGCAAACTCTGGGAGTTGGTGATGGACAGGGAAGCCCAGTGTGCTGCAGTCCGTGGGGTCACAGAGTCAGACATGACTTAGCAAGTGAACAACAACGCTAATAAAATTATTCCCATTTTTCTCCAGTCTTCTCCTGCTCTTCCCAGCCGCCCCCCTCTTCTCCCCAGGCTCACATAGCTACAGGAGGAGGGAGATGGGGTGGAAGCAGATGGAATATTCCTGTAAGTGGAGACAAAATGAGAACTAAACAAAAGAACTCAGCTTCCCTGGTGACTCAGTAGTAAAGAATCTGCCTGCCAATGCAGGACACATGAGTTCAATCCCTGATCTGGTAAGATCCCACATGCCAAGGAGGAGCACCTAAGCTCAGGCACCATAATCACTGAGCCCTCGAGCCGCAGCTACTGAATCTCCTGCATTACAGCCTGTGCTCAGCAACAAGAGAAGCCACTGCAAAAAAATTAATAATAATAAAATAAAATAAAAAAGAGAAGCCACTGCAATGAGAAGCCCACACACTGCAACTAGAGAGCGGCCCTTGCTAGCCACAACTAGAGAAAAGCTTGTGCGGCAACAAAGACCCAGCATAGCCAAAAATAAATAAGGAAAAAAAAAAAGAGTTCACAGAACAAGCCATTAGTGGGAGGAGGCCACTCAGCAAGTTGGCAATGTGGCCTGCTGGATTCTGGGAAACTCGCTTTCAACTTTGCCACCCTGAAAATGTCCAGCTCTTCTCTGAGTGTTGGTCTTCTCAGAAAATAGCCCAGGTGAAGCCTAAGGCCCTTCTAGCTCTGGTGAAATGAGGTTTTAGGGGACCCAGGAGTTTCATGGGGTTGTGTGTGGGTGAGCAGATGAGTAAGTAGAAATTAATTAATCTCAGATGCTGGAAAAGTATGAAAATAGAAAGGGAGTGAGAGACCTTGGAGGCTTAAGAAGAGAACAGGAGGTGGAATGCGTTCACTAGGTCATCTTGAATTGCACCAGATTTCAGGTCAACAATAAACTAGCCCTCTGATTTCAAACATCTCGTGCTTGGGCACAAATGTGTTTGAAAAAGAGAACAGATGTGGAGGTAGACCAGAACTGAAACCCTCGTCTCAACAGACAATTGAATTCAGCAGGCAAATTCTCAAAAAAAGATTTGTTTAGTTTTGTTTTCATAAATGAAGGAAGCAAACTATACCGTATCTGACATGGAAGCAGGCTTCCAGGACAAAAAATGGGCAAATGTGGAAAGAAAACTAAAAAAATTTACCATGCCTGAGGCACTAGTTGAGAGACAAAGGATAGAAACCTGCTTCTGCTATTAAGGGACTATGTAAGATGGAGAAAATCACATCACCTTTCTGGGCTCCAGTTTCCTTTCATGAGGATGTAAGTGGATCGCAGATGGCAAAAACAGCACACGTGATACCAACAGCTCTGTCCAGGCCAGCGAGATGCATCAATCATCAGTCAGCACGATCTTCCCTGCAACATCTAGACGTGTTCTCTGAGTCCCTCGCAACACAGCCCTTCCAGTGACCACTACCAAATTAACAGAATTGACTCTCAAAATGAAACCTATCCACTTTTCTGAACTAGACTACTGGTTCCCAGAGTTTGGGCTGCAGACTCCTGGGAGTCCGTGAGGTTACTGAAAAACGTCTGATGTTAAGTCGTACTCTCACCAAACTTTGTCTCTAGAATCAGTGAAGTGCTATTTTATCATTGTCTTCATTCCCAAAAGAGAACAGGAACATCTAGCCAAGGGCATTTCAAACTCCTCTTCTGTTCTGGAACTTTCTATTCTGAGGCTGAATTTCTCTCTCTCCCCTACCCAGTTCCCTCAGACTTCATTCTTCAAACACTAACATGGTTTCTATTGGTCAGGAAGGAATATCCCAACCTTGGTTGACAGGGGAAAGAACCAGACAGCAGACAACAGCAGGTGAATGACAACAATCATCACTGCTTTGTCCTTGAGATGAGCCATGATCAACTTGAGGGTCATCTGCCCAAACTGCCTCTCATATTTCAAGTCATCTGGCCAGGGTCTTTCTTTCCATATCATCTCTTAGACTTTCCTAAAGGTTTAATAGCATCCCAGATGCAAGCTTAGTTTCTCCTTCAACATTTGGGATGGAAAGCTAAGACCCAAGGCAGTACGGAGAATAGGCTTGGGCACCACCACTAACTAGGTGAATGATCTTCAATAGCTTTTTTCGTCTCTTTGAGCCTCAGTCCTCTCATCTATAAAGTGGGAGAGTTGTGGTGATAAGACAATGCATGTGAATTGCCTAGTACAGTACAGAGTCTGCCCCCTAGTAGGTATTCAACAAATGATATTCATAATGATGATAGATGTTTCCTGGACACTTCCTATGATGTCAGGTATTCTGTTAAGCATGTTAACAAACAACCTGTTTAACCAAATGTATTTCCTTTTGGTGACAGGTCACAAAACTAGCAAAGCTTCTGTATCTCAACTTTTGGATTCCAGGTATTGGCTAATATAACATGACAGAAACTATACTGTGTGAGTTCTGAGCCTGGGACCTGAGAGATGGTGCAGCCTTCTGCTGCTGCTCTTGGGACTCAGCCCAGCTGCTGTGTAAACAGACCTGGCTTGGTCTACTGGAGAGTGAGGGACAAATGAAGCAAAGCCATGCTTTCCCAGCTAGAGTCATCCTAGCCCAACTAGCCCCGAGCCAACACAGCTGCTGACCTCATGCATATGAGTCAGCTGAGCAGGCAAGCCTGACTGAAATCAGCAGACCTGCCTAGCGGATCCCAGGACACATTGCTGCCCCACAGAATTATGAACTAAATAAAGGATGGTGGTTTTCAACCACTATGCTTTTGTGATGACTTGTAATACAAGCCATTTTCTTCTTGACTACACAATTAGACAACATTTCCCACGCTCCTTTGCTCCTAGATTGGTCATGTGACTAGTTCACCCCAATGAAATGTGAGAAGAAAGTGGCATGTGTCACTTTCATGCCAAAGCAGATTAGAAGCTGGTGTGCCTTCTTGCTTCTTCTTCCTTTGTCAACTGAATGGATGCACAGGCTCCAGCAAAGGGTATCAACACCTTAGGGGATGCGGAGCCACAATATGGAAAGAACCTGGGTTCCTGAATCACCACATGGAGGAGAGCCACCCACCATATGAAAATATCATATCCATCTGGACTTCACACAATCAATTAATAAACTTCAGTTGTGTAAAGCCACTGAAGTATGGGAAGGTGTCCGTTATGGTAGTTAGCATTATCTTAAATAGCACAGGGATTATATATTTAAATTATCCCCATTTGCCAATAGAGAAACTGAGTAAAGAGAAAGTAAGCTAGTACAAATCTGAATATGAAACTAGGCTGTCTGATTCACAGCAACTCCACATATTAGCTACCTGAGGTACTTGTCACAGTCAATCTTATTAAGAGCCCTTGAGGCCCTCATTAATGAGTTCCTGTGTAGAGACGCAATACTACTAGACTTTACCGTTTCTTGCTCTTCCCTCATTCCCAAAACTTCATAGACTTTGAGGTCTGCGTGAAGGGAGAAATTCATACTGATGTCCCTGTCTCTTCAGATGCTAGCTGCCCCATCTGTCATAGTTAGAGAGAATGGCCTAATAACTCTGCAGCTACAGAACCTCTCACTTATGAGGGAGCTGGCTGCAAGCGCAGCTTTCTTCAGAGCTCCGCCTCTGCCACAAGGGGCGCATTCCTGTGCATTTCAGCACTCTCCCTGCTTCCAATGCCTCTCCTTTCACTTACACCACAACCTCTCTCCACATTTCAAGGATGAGGGCAGTGGAAGGGAGAATGAAACGTTCATTCCCTTTGGTTTCATTCAACAGTTGCTCCCTGAGCACCTACTATGTGCCATGTATTGTGCTGAGCCCTGGCAATGCAATGAAAATAAAACCCGGTAGAATCCCTCCCCTCCCCAAGCTTATAGCTAATGGGAAAAGGCAAAACAGTACATGGGCCGCTGATCAAGGTGTGAGTCTGCTTAGTTCTCTGTGAATATCCAGGACAGATGAATGATGGTGTATACAGTGATTCTTTTGCCAACATCTAGGGCAGCAATTCTTCATGTTAGCCTGAATGAGAATCATCCAGATAGGCTTTAGTTTAAAAAGCACACCATAGGGCCTGACCCTCAGAGATTTTGATCTGGAACATCAGGAGTATGGACTCAGGAAATCTGCACCCTTAACAAACTCACTGGGAGGTTCCAATTCACATTGTCCTTTGAGAAACTCTAGTCTGTAGCAGGGGTAGGGTTTTCTTAGAACATTGTAGATGTGGTCCTGGGACTCATGGGCAGATGTAGGCCAGGCCTTTGAAGCCAAAGGCTGGGGGCATCAAGTAGCACCGTAATGGTACCCATAGCTGCTAGCAAGTCAGCACCGTAGAAGACCCAGAAGAACAGAGAACAAAGATTGGTTAAACCCATCAAGTCCCCATGGAAAGATGGAGAGCAAGGGCACTGAGGTGATAAATAACACGCTGAATGTGAGTATGCAGAAGCCTTTCAGGGAAGCCGCTTGTGGGAATACATTAAAATAGTATAACAAACAATGGCACTTTCTGGGAAACTCAGATTTTTCTTACCTTAAATCAAATCTTCAGGGAAGAATTCATATGCCAAACAGCAGCACTGAACTGTTGCAAGAAGAGGCACCCACAGCTGGATCCTTAGCCAAGGCCCAGCTCTGGGAGCAGATCACCGCCCTTTAATAAGAGACTTGGTTCCTAATGATACAACAAGGACAAGTGGGTAGAAATCACAGGCAAGAAGTTTAGTACGCTGTGAACAAGAATTTTCAAATAATGTAACAATGGAACCGTTTGCCTTTTGAGGCAGCAAACTGTTTTTGAAGAATTCAAGTCAAGCCTAGATGCACTGCTCTAAATCTATCAAGTTCTCTTTGTATCTAGAAATACAAAAAAACAAACAAACAAGATTAAGTCACTGTCCCTTGTCTTAATGGAATCATAGTCTAGTGGCACAAAGAAAGTATGGCCCGTGACTATAATACGGTACAATGAGGCCATGACTCAACTGTCCCTGGAGACCGCAAGAGTGCAGGAGAAGAGGTTTGGACTCAGATAGAAAGGTTGGGGAAGGCTTCCTAAAGCCAGTGTCATGAGATGTGAATGCTAAGACACTCAGAGAAGGAGAAGGAATGGCATTCAGAGCTGGAAAGGCAGGCGCAGATTAGATCAGGAGGAATTCTTGGGCTAAGGAGAGAGGTTATCTTGATAATGGTGAGGAGCCACTGAAGGTTGACCCTAGGTGGCATCTGGAATGAAAGTCACCCAGTTGTGTCTAACTCTTTGCAGCCCCTTGGACTATGGAATTTCCCAGGCCAGAATACTGGAGTGGGTAGCCATTCCCTTTTCCAGGAGATCTTCCTCAGGGATCGAACCCAGGTCTCTCATGTTGCAGGAGGATTCTTTACCAGCTGAGCTGTTAGGGAAGCCCAAGTATACTGGAGTGGGTAGCCTATCACTTCTCCAGGGGATCCTTGCAACCCAGGAATCAAACCAGGGTCTCCTGCACTGAAGGCAGATTCTTTACCAGCTGAGCTACCAGGGTGACTTCTGGACCCATTTTCAATTTAAAAAAAATTTCTTCAAGTCTAGAAAACTATTTGCTTCTTTTCAATTACTTTGTAGATTGGTAATATGTATGTAAAATCAATGCAATTTTAGTCACAATTCAGCATTTCTAGAATCCTGTGATGTGAATGAGGTGGTATTATAAATCAGGAGAGATTCTTAATAAATAATATTGGCCCTTTTTACCTCTTAGCACTCAGCTCATCCACCTGCGCTCCTCTTTCTTTCCTGTTTCCCTCTAGTTAGTTCCGAGATCAGCTGTCACCATGGGTTTTAGAGACTCAAAAAGCACCACCAGCCTCCAGGTGTTAAGCAACTACTTGGTGGAGGAGTAAAGGAAGCTTTGGGCAAGTATGGCCCTGCTAGTATGGAAGACACCACGGGAAGTGGGGCTACAGTGAGTGAAGACTGATGACACTCATCTCTTGGGATCTGATGAGGAGGAAAGTGAAGAAGCCAAGAAGCTAAGGGAAGAACGCCTCACACAGTATGAGTCAAAGAAAGCCAAAAGACCAGCACTTGTTGCCAAGTCTTCCATCTTATTAGATGTGAAACCTTGGGATGATGAGACAGATAATGGCAAAACTAGAGGGGTGTGTCTGAAGTATGCAAGCAGATGGCTTGTTCTGGGGCTCTTCTAGACTAGTCTCAGTGGGCTATGGAATTTTAGAACTTCCAGTACAGTGTGTAGTTGAAGACAATAAGCTTGGAGCAGAAGTGCTGGAGGAGCAAATCACTGCTTTTGAGGAGTATCTGCAGCCATGGACGGGGCTGATTTCAACAAGATCTAAAGTCCATCATGGATTCGTGCCTCTAAATATAGTGGTGGTGGTGGTGGTTTAATCACTCAGTCGTGTCCAGCTCTTTGCAACCCCATGGATGGTAGCCCACCAGGCTCCTCTGTCCATTGAATTTTCGAGGCAAGAATACTGGACTAGGTTGCCATTTTGTTCTCGAGGGGATCATCCCAACCCCAGGGATCGAATCCACATCTGTGTCTCCTGCATTGCAGGCGGATTCTTTACCACTGAGATACCAGGGAAGCCTACACACACACACACACACACACACACACACACACACACACACACACACACACACAAGAAACCTTTCCCTACACCCAGATTGTAGAGAAATTCACTTATATTTTCTTCCAGTACGAGCGTGGCTCATTTGAACTTTTAATATACATCTCACTCTATCTTACAAGCATAAATTCCAAATGGATCAGGGATCCAAATGTTAAAACAAAAAAGCCGCACTCATACTGGAAGAAAATATAAGTGAATCTGCTACAATCTGGGTGTAGGGAAAGGTTTCTTAACTATGCCTCAAAATCTAGAGGCAGTAAAAGAAAAGTTTGACAGGTTTGATTACTTAAAAACAAAATTTTGCATGCCCCAAAACATTATAAACAAAGTCAAAGCACAACTGACAAATGGAGAGAAAAATTCTTAAACAAATCATAGGAAAAAACAGTACTATTCCTAATATACAAATAACTCTTGAAAATGGGGGGCACAAAGGGCTGGGGGAGGGATGTGTTGAGGAGTTTGTGCTTAATGGTTATAGAGTTTCTATTTGGGATGATAGAAAAATTCTGGAAATAGACATTGGGGATAGTTGCACAACAGTATGCATGTACTTAATGCCAATGAAATGTACACTTAAAATGGATAAAATGCAAGAGTTACGGCCTATATACGTATGTCTATATATACTATGCACGTGTAAGCGCTCAGTCATATTCGACTCTGCAACACCATACACAGTAGCCTACCAGGCTCCTCTGTCCATGGGATCTCCCAGGCAAGAATACTGGAGTATTTGCCACTTCCTCATCCAGGGGATCTTCCCGACCCAGGGATCAAACCCATGTCTCCTGCTTCTCCTGCACTGGTAGGCGGGTTCTTTACCACTAAGCTACCTGGGAAGTCCCTATATATACTGTACACACACACATATATAACCACTATAAACATTGTTTAAATCACTGAAAAAAAAAAAGAAAAAGGACAAAAAATATCTAATGGAAAAATCAGAAAAATATTCGGACAAGTAGTTCACAAAGAAATGATAAAAATGGCCCTTAAATGTAAGAAAAATGTTGAAACTCATTCATAATTAGAGAAATACAAAATACAGCAATATTAAGAAATGCTCTCTAAACTATCAGATTGGTAAAAGTTTATTATGTTGACAAGACTGTGAGAAAAGTGGCATTCTCCTACATTATTGGTGGGAACGCAAACTGGTACAATCCTTCTGCAGGAAAGTTTAGCACTATGCGCAGAATTACATATGCAAGTTTGCTTTTGATCCAGCAATCTCTCTTCTGCAAAAAACATCCCAAAATACAAGAATACATATGTATAAGATTATTTGTAATTACAAAATATTGGAAACTACCTTAATGTTGATGCATGGGAGACTGACTGAATAAATAAATGAGGCACTGACACAATGGAGCACTATTTGCAGGTGCAAAAAAAATAATGAGGGAGATATCTATAAACTGATTTGGAATGAATTGCAAGATGTAATGGTAAGTGAGAAGAAAAAAGCACAGTACAAAATAGTACCCATAGTAAGCTCCCCTCTGTGCGAGAAAGAAGAGGAAGAAGAAGATACACATGGGGACTTTCTTGGTGACTCAGTGGTTGGGACTTGGTGCTTCCAATGCAGGGGGAATGGGTTTGGTCCCTGGTCAGGGAACTAGGAGCCCTCATGCTGCATGATCAAAGAATAATTAATTAAAAACTCAAACTAGAAAACATGGGATACTTTTTTAAAAATAAAATACACCTGTTCAACTGTGCAGAAGAAATGGAGAAAAGATAAACTAGAAACTGAGGATGCTGGGTAACTATAGGGGATAAGAGGGAACAGAGTGGGGAAAATGGGGGACTGGGAACAGCCTAGCAGAGATGAGAGGGAAGTGACATTTTTATGAGCATACATCTTTGTTTAGTTCTGGCTTTTAGAACTTTGTTAATGCTTTGATTACCATAAAAAAATGATTAAAACCAGGATGTGAAAAGAGCTCAAGATGGTATGCAATTGGCAACAAATAAGTGTAAGTTGTTACAAGTGAACAATATAACCACACTGAAGGGAAAATAACTAACCTAAGTAAAATTTTAAACAGAAGTTTGATTATATACCTTACAGTTAAAGACATAAAGAACTGTATATTATTCTCTAGTTAGTAAATTGTTTCTCATGGAGGTTTAGTTTAGCACTTCCAAAACTACTTTATGTGTGTATTAGGACTAAGCAAGTACATAAATTTATCATGGATAATGAGAAACAGATTTCTCACTGTTGGAGAAAGGAATTACAAACAAGAAAAAGAGGAAAGCTAGGGTGAACTCCGTAATGATGGACTGGAGGAAATATCAATAGGAGCACATGGTTTTTTAAACACATGTACATAATGAGATGAAGAGAAATAAATCAGGTATGTGTTATAGGTGTGAGCATGCATGCGTATGTTGTCTCCTCCCATTTACTGAGGGGAAAGTAATGACACCCCAGTAGCAGGAAGCATACCTATCCCAACATCTTGGTTTCTAAATACCATTCTTCAATAAAAAGAACCAGAGTTCCCTAGAAAAATGGCTATTTCAGAGCTAGGATAGGGAACATATAAGTTAAACCTGGCATATCTTATGATGCCAGAAAGTAAGGAAGTGCTCAGGAAATGATGAGGTGTGCTGAAAGGACATGGAACCAACTCAACGGAGCTTCCAAGGGTCAAATCTGGGACAATCTGACCAACAAAATAATCACAGCAATAGATTATAACCCATAGGAAAAATATCTATACTGATATTTTTTTATATATTTATAATACATAAATAAGTAAAATATCAGCTCCTCCTTGCAGTAGAGCTCCAATCAATAAATGTAGAAGAAATGTTGGAAGCTGAGAAACACTACTTGGCAAAGACCACAGTTATTCTTGTTGCAGGTAAGAATCATTGATGGGTGCTAGTATGGACTGTGTTCCCTCAAAATTCACATGTTGAAGCCCTGACTCCAATGTGTCTATATTCGGAGACAGGGCCTTTAAGGAGGTAATTGAGGGTAAATGAAGTCAGAAGAATGGCAACCTATTCCAGTAAGCCTGATATCCTTACAAGAAGAGAAAGAGGCATGGGGGATGCACAGACACAGAGAAAAGACCACGTGAGGACACAGTGAGCCATGTACAAGCTAAAGAGAGAGGCCTCAAGAGAAGCCAATCCGGCCAACACCTTGATCTTGAACTTCCAGCCTCAAGGACTACGAGGAAATTAATTTCTGTTGTTTAAGCCACTCAGTCTATGGTATCTTGTTACGGTAGCCCTAGCAGACTAACATGGATGATAAAATTAGTGTGTACAAGTCATCAGGAGAAGATATTCACATCATCTCATTGTCTTTCCTCACAAGACACGTTTTTTAACTACAAGGGTTGAAACAGTAACTTTATATTAGATGACCCTGTAGATCCCACCTTAACTAAGTGATCAAGGTTAACATCACTATTAATAAGACACTGACATCATGAATCCCTGAGACAACAGACACAACATCATTGCTGTTGAATTGTTGCCTCAAATGCAAACCTCAATTTTAAAAAAATGAAAAAATATTAGACAAATTCAAATTGAAGGGCACTGTACAAAATAATTGACTAAAACTCTTCAAAAGTATAAAAGTTATGAAAGACAAGCAAAAACTGAGGAGCTGTCACAAACTGCAGGAGACTAAAGAGACAAGACAACTAAATGTGATGTAGGACCTTGGACTGGATCCCAGACCAGAAAGAGACATCAGTAGGAAAACTGGCAAAATCTAGATAAATCCCATAGACGAATTAATAGCATTTTATCAATTAATATTATTTTATCACACCATTTTTGCAATTTCTCTGTAAATCTAAAATTATTTCAATGAAATTTTTAAAAGACCCAATGTTGAGTTAAAAAGAGTTCAGAATGTTACACTGAGTTTCTTTACATATTCTTCTAAAATACACACACACTTCCCAGGTGGTGCCAGTGGTAAAGAGCCCACCTGCCAACTCAGGAGACCTAAGAGATGCAGGTTCAATCCCTGGGTTGGGAAGATCCCCTGGAAGAGGGCATGGCAACCCACTCCAGTGTTCTTGCCTGAAGAATTCCATGGACAGAGAAGCCTGGCAGGCTACAGTCTGTGGGGTTGCAAAGAGCTGGACACAACTGACTCTGATGCTGGGAGGCATTGGGGGCAGGAGGAGAAGGGGACGACAGAGGATGAGATGGCTGGATGGCATCACTGACTCGATGGACGCGAGTCTGAGTGAACTCTGGGAGTTGGTGATGGACAGGGAGGCCTGGTGTGCTGCGATTCATGGGGTCGCAAAGAGTCAGACACGACTGAGTGACTGAACTGAACTGAACTGAAGTGACTTAGCACGCACACACATAAACAATGAAAAACGTTATTCATAGATAGACACATATGTACCAAAAAACATACAAACCTGAGCTTGACAGTGGTTTGGTTCTCAGTGTTGGCTGCACAGTGGAATCAACTCAAGAGCTTTAAAAGCTACTGATGCAGGCTATCTTAGAAGAAAGAAAGCTACAGTCCTTTCTTTGGCCACCTAGCACTCCCTAGTTTTAAGAAAGAAAACTAAGACCTATTCACATCTACACTAAACAGGGGTTTCAAAATACACACAAAAACATGCTTACGAGTCTGGAAAATCATACTGAAGTAGCAAATAAAAATCACTCTGACTTGGAAAAAAACTGATGCTTGAGTTCTTCCCTTCTTTCTCTCCCCTCTTTTTGATCTTCTCTGTCTTGTCTGAGATCCAAGTACAAGGGATTTCTAAAAGATTCTCAGGTGATCCTGACTGTGTATCCTGGGTTAAGAACCACTGGGCCTGAAGGAGACTAAAGAAATCAGTGTTGGCTGCCACTGCAGAGGGAGGGAAAAGCATGGAATCAGCAGGAGAAAACCAACTTTACTTAAAATCTGAAGGAAAAATTACTAAATGTTAGGATGTATAATTCTGGAAGATGAGACCACAAGTATTTGTCACATTATCCTCGTTTGTCTCAATTTCTTTAAATTTATAACATTTTTCAAAAAATAAAAACAAGCTTATTTGCCAGTCCATAGGAGTATCATTTTGACGAATGTAAGATATAATCAAAAAACATTGTTAGTTTCATTTTATAGAGACAAAGAAACAAAGAAATAAAGAAACATGGGCTTCAGATTTGCAGCTATTAAAGGCTCACTGAAGTCCCATCAGTAATTTTGACATCTTCTCCAGACCTCTTCCGAGAAGGCAATGGCACCTCACTCCAGTACTCTTGCCTGGAAAATCCCATGGACGGAGGAGCCTGGTAGGCCGCAGTCCATGGGGTCACGAAAGAGTCGGACATGACTGAGCGACTTCCCTTTCACTTTTCACTTTCATGCATTGGAGAAGGAAGTGGCAACACACTCCAGTGTTCTTGCCTGCAGAATCCCAGGGATGGGGGAGCCTGGTGGGCTGCCGTCTATGGGGTCGCACAGAGTTGGACACGACTGAAGCGACTTAGCAGCAGCAGAAGCAGCAGCAGCAGCAGCAGCAGCCAGACCTCTTGTCCACAGCTGAAACACTTGCTCTAGGGATTCACCCTTAATAAATTTCTGGTCAGTGCTATAATTTGGTGGCTCAGTAAATTAGAAGAACAAGTGGTTAGATGGGAACAATGACAGTGATGTTGTTTATAAACAGAAATTAATCTTAAAAGATAAGCATTTGCAATTTCTAAGTAATTCTGAACAGGCTAGTATTCAGCCTGTTTGCAATAGCTTTGGCTGGAGTGGTTGTTCTCAGCCTGAATGGCTGGCTGCGGTGCTGCACAACTGATAAATATTTTGAACTTCCACCTGAGTCTTGTTAATCTGTTTGTGCTGATCTGTTTGCCCTTTTTCATCTTGCTCTGCAGTGGGTCCAGTAGCCCATCTCAATAAGAATGCCACTTTGCAGCCAGAAAACAGAGGAAGGCTGGTGACTCTCAGAGGGGATCAAGTCCATGATCATCAGGAGGCTTTGTCTAACCAAGCATAGAGAAGGTACTCCAGCAAAAAAGAGTCTCAGGTGATGTAAGGAAAGCTATTGTGGGGGAAAATTATATTCAGTGTTGGAAAAGGGGGGAAATGAATGCTGAACAAAAGAGAAAATGTGAGTTTCAGTCCCATTTCCACACAGTGGCTATGACATGTTCTATTTTTATTCCTCCTCTTGTGGTCATCCATCTCCCCTTTTCCTTCCTTTCTTAAAGACTTCAGTCAACAAACATTTATTTATCCAAAACGAAGTCTAAATGTTTCTGGAAATAATTTGGCTTCTCTGACATTATCAACAACTGCCTTGCCACTCAGTAGGAGAAAATCTCTCCTCCATAATTAATGGGACAAAGGAAACTTCATGAAATGGTTGTTTTCTAAATTATAATGTCTTTATCTGGTCCTGTGTGCTCAGTAGGATAATACTGCACAAAACTTAGATGATCACATATTCATTAAGCTGACAGCCTCCTCTGCACCCCATTTTACCTGTTCAACGCCTCTATCATCATGCCGAGTGCTGGTTAATTTCTGATCCATCTGTCTTTCCACCAAACCGTGGGTCTCTCAAAGGCAAGAATCTTGTCTTATTATTTGCATATCCACAGTGACTAGACCTCAGTGAACACTCAAATTAGCATATCCACCTGTTGCTGGCTTCCCTCTAGAGAAAATTCTCTGCCTTTTTCTAGGTCAATGCAGTAGAGGCCACGGTGTGCCTCTCCAGTCCAGTCCTCCCTTCAGGACCGTAGTGCTCCTTCCATCCCCAGCTCCCTGACTGGAGTGCTGGGCGCCCAGCATTCCCTACTTAATGGAAGAGAGCTGCCTCAGCAACGCTGTACCCCTTCATGAGGGTCCATGTAGACAGATGAAGACTTGGGCCCTCATCCTCACCCCCAGACAACTCTGCAAAGGTCCTCCCTGCTCCAGCATCAACAGAGGCCTATGTGGCCACAGCATTGAAGCTCAAATTCTCCCTGGCCTCATTCCACTGCTTTCTCTTCTCTCCCAGGTGCTAATCCTAACAGCGCCCCTAATACACTCAGCAGACTGATCTCTCCATCAGAGTCTGCTTCCTGGGGAGCAGGCCAGGCAATGCTTTCCAACCGCTGCTAGAGACGTGTGCTTCTCACACCCAAGCCATACAACATGGATGCCTGTTGGAGACCAGATCTACATCTGAGCTGAGTCTTCACTAAAGACACCAGAGCATAAGGAGACAGGGCCACCATCTCACTCACAAGACACCCCTCTGTTCCCCAGTGCCACTTCTGCCCACTCATCTAGAAACGTCTTCACATCCCTACTCAGACACCCTGTTAGGATCACAATCCAAATAGACGAAAATTCCCTCTTTGGGCCAAAATAACTGTAAACTGAACACTGTGTAGTTAAAACTGAATCCCTCTACAGGAAGCGCCTGCTTCCAATATCTTTTCACAGCTGAGACACTCCAAGCTCTAATCCCAGCTTCATACAGCAAAACCCTCAGCTCGGCAGAGGTGTCCCTGGCACAGACCAGCTGCTGCTCGGGTTTTCCACCACTTGGCACTCCTCTCAGCTGGGGATGGCTTTGCAATTCCTGTGAAGGAGATGGCCCCCACTGCCTGTGGGCAGAGCTCGGCTAGTCTAGCCCCGAGCCCACCAGAGATGAGAATCACTGAGAGGACTAAGACGATGGGAACTATCAGGCATAGGTGTGACCTGACTGGCTTTCAGTTCATAGCTAGGGCAGCTAAGTCCTGACACTTCTACTCTGACCTGTCTGCCAGCTTGTCACCTCAGATGCGGCAGTAAACACCCAACACCAGTCATGCAAACGGCTGGGTATCACTGCGCAAATGTCTCTTTGTTAGTCATGTAGGCCTTTTCATCTATTTCCCCCTCTGTCTGTGGAACATTCTCTCATGCCCACAAAAAAAGAAAGCCTTCTCAGGAGACACTACCATTCCTTTTTAAACCATCCCCTTCTCAAGCAATACAATTTTTCCTTTGTATTTGATAGAATCAAAATCAGATGCTTTGACATCAGGATATCATAAACTGTACTCTTGGTGTTTCATCGTAATAGCAGGTTTGGGACTAAAGCCAAACAGTGGCAATTTCCCCCTTTCAAAGAAAAACTGCTTTCAAGAATTAAACAAAATTCTCCTTCTTTATACCATCTTCAACAGACCCTTCCCCAAACCATGGTACATTATTTGAGGAAGAAGATCATTTTGTAGAATATCTTGAATATTTCCATGTTTTAAATCAATGCATTTGATGTCTTCAGCAAAAATAAA
Organism: Ovis aries; assembly: GCF_016772045.2. Lineage (NCBI taxonomy): Eukaryota > Metazoa > Chordata > Mammalia > Artiodactyla > Bovidae > Ovis > Ovis aries. Next base: position 15,548,664 of record NC_056080.1, on the reverse strand, counting down.
TAAAGTGGAGGCTTTAGCAAATCATTTTAGAGTCACAGGCCAGGTAAAAATGAAGGTGAAATTTGGTCTAAAAGAGGAATTAAAAAAAAAAAAAACAACCAAGTAGAGGTGGAAGAGACTGTCCTGTCTTGCTCCACAAGCAGGGAGAATCAATCTAGAATAGAGATTTGATGGACTTTAATCTTATCCCTGGCATCTGGGCACCTTATGGCACCCAAACATTTTTATCAGGCAATGTTTGCAAAGAACTAGAGAAGCAACAGCAATTCAGAAAAAAAAAAAAAATATTTGGTTTCAGGATGGAAACAAGTAATCAAGAAGTCAGGGGGTGTATTATTATGCAACAAGAAGCAATGGGTTTATAAGTAAGCGGTGAAAGAAATGACTTAGTAAACAAACCTTTTTTCCCTCTAAGAAGAAAAGAAGAAGATCTAGAGACCATTTCAGGACTTTTTAGGAGGTAAAACTTGAGGTTTGATCTTCTCTGAAGATCCAAAAGAGTGGGTAGCCCTTTTGAAGCCACCATAAACGCTGACCATACAACTGCTTTAGATTTACTCTGGGACTATGAACTGGGATAATTTTCTCAGATGGAGGTTTTGTCATGGCAGCTAGGCCACCAGGACAAAGTGATTGTTCCTTCTGCTTCCTGTACTTCAAGTTGGTTTATTGCAACCCCTGTGCAATGAGTATCCCCACCAATCATCCTCATCTAATGGAGAGAATGGTGGCAGCGACGGTGACGCTGATGATGGAGATGAGAGTGATGAGGGTGATGGTGGCAGGCATGGGATGCTGGTGGAAATGGGAGTGGTGATGGTACTGACGATGATGATCGAGCAGAGGAGATGATGCTGGAAGATGACAGTGACAATGTGGTAGAGACAGTGGTGATGCTGATGTGGCAAGAGCGGTGACAGTAACGGTATTTAACAGTACAGGTGAGAGCAGTGCTGGTGACGATGGTGGTGATGTTGATGGAGATTAGCATGATAATGGTAACAGTGATGATGGCGGTGGTAGTGAAAGCAGTCACTTAACAATGGCAGCATGGCGATGTGGTAAAATATAGGGGCAAGGCTAGTCTCTTGCAGAGATTATGTCTCTGTTCCAAAGGCTGCAAGATCCTATAATTCATTTCTGAACTTCCTTACTGAGTTCAAAAAGTATTCATTCAGCATCCACTCTGTTCTGGGCTCTGTTCAAGGCACTGGTGATACAGCAGTAAACAAAACCAATGAGACTGTACTCTTAAAGAGTCTATTTCAGCCAACAAGACAGACCGTAAACTAAAAAGATAAATAAAATGTCATGTGTAGGGTGACAATAAGTCCTCAACAGAAAAAGCACAAGACTGGAGGGTGAGGAGGGCAAGCAGGGCTGGGGTGTGTGTGTGTGTGTGTGTGTGTGTGTGTGTGTGTGAGAGAGAGAGAGAGAGAGAGAGAGAGAGTGAAAGTCTGGATGATTGTTGAGCAAATTCTCTCTCTTCCCACTCCCACTGTGGGCAGAGTCTATTTCCCTAACTCCTTAATGATGGACTTGGTCATGTGATTTCCTTTGACCAATAGAATATTCCTGGAGTGTGAAACAAGCTAAGATCATGCATTGGCTCTTGGACCCTGGTGACAGATCAGGAGAAGAGCATGCCCTTGGGGAACCACTGCCCCTTCCTTCTGGGCCTCAACACAAGCACACAAACAGCAGACCTGAACCCCACCCTCTCCCCTACAGCAGAGCTGACAAGCCCATCCTAGAGCAACCAAGGCTCAGTCCAACCCAGGAGCATGGAAATAAGTGCTTGCTGTAAGCCACTGAGTTTGGGGGTCATTCCTAATTCTGGTAAGAGCTGACAACACAGAGGAGTCACAATTTCAAATAAGGTGATCAGGGGAGCCCTTGCTGGGGAGATGGCATCTGAGAAAGGATCTGAATGAGGTGAAGCAACAAATAATGCTGGGAACTAGTGAAAGATGGTTCCAGGCAGAAGGAACAGCAAGTGCAATGGAAGCTCAGAGGTGGAAACAGGGAGAGCAAGTTCAAGGAGGCCAATGTCTCTAGAACAAAGTCCCAGAGGGAAGGCCACAGGAGAGGAGGCTGGAGAGGTGACAGGAGTCGGGGGCAGACTGTACAGGGCCTGGTAGGTCAGAATAAAACTAATGGGAAGCCATCAGAGGGTTTTGACAAGAAGGGTAACTCAGTTTCACTTGATTTTGAGAGGCCTGCTCTGGTTTGAGAGACGGTGAACAGTCAGCTCTTGGGAGGCAAGAGTGGAAGACAGGCACTGAGGGCCCAAGAGAGATGGCCAGGGAGACACCCAGAGGAGGCATGGAGCAGGGGGGCTGCAGTGGTGATTTATTGTCTCGGACCATCTTTGATGGAATGGCCCAGGCTCTTCATCCTCCCATACCAGGAGCCGAGGAAGCCAAGGCCATTAGGCTTGAGCTCAGGGGTAGTTACTGGGAACAGAACTGAGATGAAAGGCTCCACGCGCACATCGCCAATCTGTTGCTTAGCACAGGGCGCGTCGCTACTCCATCCCTCTATTGTCTGCGGGGGTCTCAGCAATTCAGAAATGGAGGGTCTTTTCAGAACAGCTCAGGCAGATGCAAATACAGCCTGACAACCCAGCCACCATCTCTTGTGTGCGTGGATCCTTCTCACTTGTCCCAGTTGGCAACATGCCTTTTATTCCAAGCATCAGATGAAGAGCTTGCCTGCATCTTGGGAGCTCAGGCTGCTCTTAATCTTTCCTGGTGGCACCTAAAGGGCTGATATGCCTACATTCTCAGCCTCCTTGTTTAGAGGCTCCATGTGAAATGAATTTGTCTGGCTCGGGCACTCCAATCACCCTCCACTTCCCCTCTGTTACCACATCATCCTGAACCAACTGCTTCTCTACTTGGCCTTGGACTTCTGTGCAGTGGTCAAGAAGGCAGACTTAATCCAGCACTTTTCAAACTCTGTGGGAGATGTTACTCTTTTCTTCAAGTTTCATCCCATTTTATGGGAAGGCAGATAAGCATGTTTGTGTGTGCGTGTGTGTGCGTGTGTGTGTAGGTGTGTGAGATGATATTGCACAGAATATTGATTTCACTGTTATCAAATAAGATTTGATTATTATTATCTGAATATGATCATCTAACTCTGTGCTCCCTGTCTTTTTCTTTCCTTGGCTCAAGTTCAAATATTCAATATGTTTTAGAAGAGAATCTTTTCCAAGTCAAAAATGGCATAAGATAAACGCATCTCTCTGCAAGAATATTTTAAAAGATAAGCAAATTAAACCAAACTGGCCTCAGTCCTCTTTTATTCTGTCAAGTGACCTCTAAGAAAAAAAGGAAAAAAATTGTGGAAAAGGTATCAGAGCAGCTAAATACTTTGTTTCCTATTAATGAATCATCAGGTTTGGAGAAATACTTTGTTCTGACCTTTTGAAGCCATGGGTGTGAGTCCATTTGGCTGGATTCAGTGTCAACCTCAGAGCCTTTGGCTGCAGGCTACCATGACAACAAGCTCCACCTCCATGGAGGAGGAGGTTCTCAAAAAGACAAAAACTCCAGACAGATGTGTTCTTTGGCTTTTGAGAAAGAAAGCTCACTCTATCAGAGACCTCAGTAGACACTCGAGGGAGGGGCACAAGACTACCTTCTAGCATCATAGCAGGCTGGGACTGGAGAGCAACTCTGGGTGCATCAGTTGAGCCCACCCCATTATACAGATGAGGAAACTGAGGCCCAGTGTTGGAAGTCCCCAAGTCTTGTCCCCAGTACAGTCCTTGGGAGGTGGAGTGAAGTTCCTAATGCAGTTCAGTCACAAATATAAACAGCTGACCAGAGGTATAGAAGAGTTGCCAGTGGAGAAATTACATTGCATTATATAAACGGTCACTGAAGGGTGTCAAATCTGTCTGTGTTCATGATGAGGGAGGATTGGATAAAATGTTGAAGCTGGGCCACTGCCCTGTTTGGATTCTCTTCAACGACTGTATTTGAAAACAAACCAAAAGTATAAAACTGGCTGAAAAAGAAAAAGGAGTTGGGTGGTTCCCATCAGCTGCTGGTGGTCTACGAGCACTAACCAAGAGCCCGTCACTGCCTTGCTGCCTACACAGCCTGGCTTCCCAGAAGAGGCTGTGGATCTCCTAACCTCAGACTTCCCTACATGCCCTCCAACTGTATTTCTCTAGTCACTGAGCCTGTAATTAACTACTGTCATTGTAACTGACCCTGAGATTTTCATTCACCCATTCTCATTACTGAGCAAAACAGGTCTCAGGGAGAGACAAATTCAATGATTCACCCAAGGTCACATATCTTATAAGAAACAGAAGCAAATGTCTGGGACTAGAAATCCAGTGCTTTCTCCACCAACTATGCCACTCATCAAAAAAACATTACAGATTGCTAACTGGATGGCACAGTTTAATGCCAGAAATTATTAACGAGTAGAAACGCCACATAAATGCAAAGGTAAGGACAATCTGTTAGTGAGACAAGAGGAAAATAATTGCAAAAGCTAGGATAGAGACCAAACCATCAACAAAAGGATAAAATAAGTAACTACTGTTTGATTATCCGGACAGGAAGTCAACACAAAGAGGAAACGGAGGAATGCTAGCATCAATGGCTGTTAGATCATGAATCTAAGATAGTAAAGCAGAGGCAAATGCCGAGATCAATGCAGAATTTTTAAGAGAAATACTTCATTTATGAAAGGCAAAACTAAATAAAATGCATAAGTTTGAGACAGGCCTCTTTCAGGAAAAAAATTACAATCCTCCATGTGACTGCATGCAAGAGAAAAAAACTCAGATTATCTTAAGCAAAAGGAAGGAATTAATTAGCAGGCTATCAAGGGCTAACAGAATCAACGAGAAGCTGGAGGAGAAGGCTTGGAACAACCAGCAGGATCCTAGGCTGCTGCTGAGGTAACAGAAACTATAGCTGAAGCCCAAGCGCAGGCAGCACAGTACTTTCTTTGTTTCCGCTGCCACTGCTCTGTACCTGATCCTGAAGTTTTCCTGCATCTTTGTGCCCTTGTTGAGGATTCAGTATCTCAGGTCTGAGGCTGAAGCAAAGGCTCCAATCCTTTGGCCACCTGATGCAAAGAGCCAACTCACTGGAAAAGATCCTGACGCTGGGAAAGATTGAGGGCAAGAGAAGGGGGTGACAGAGGATGAGATGGTCAGATGGCATCACCAACTCAATGGACATGAGGTTGAGCAAACTCCGTCTGGGAGATAGTGAAGGACAGGGAGTCCTGGCATGCTGTAGTCCATGGGGTCCCAAAGAGTCGGACATGACTTAACAAGTGAAGAACAACAACGTCCCAGGAGCAAGTGTCTAACCATCTATTTAAACCTTAGAGAACCAGGGGTAAGACAGAGGAGGAGCTGTCCCCTTTGCCTTCTATAATCAGACCATCAGCAGGAGGCTTAGATAGCTACTGCCCTTCTACTAAAACTATGCCCAGTGGGGATACATTAGTTGGGCAATACTCACTGCTATCACAAGCCTCAAAGTTGAATGGCTTAACACAACAGCAGTGTATTCTCCAGGCATGTAACTGTCCAACACACACATTCCTGGTTTGGCAGTCAACCTTCCCAGGATTATTCACAACCCAGGCTAATGAGTCCTGATGCATGTCCAGCAGTAGACAGGGAAAATTTCTTCCCCGACCACGAGATACAGACCTTCCTTTAGGTCTGACTGGGCAAGCTTACGGTATATCAGCTTCTGGACCAGTAAGAACTAGTAAGAGAATGCCAGATACCAAACGACTGTGACTAATCGGGATCTGTCCCTGGAGCTGGGGATAGTGTTCCTTGTCCATAATCACATGGAGGCAATACTTGGGCAAAATTGGGGTTCTGTAGTCTAAGAACTGGGGAAGCAGGGCAAATGGATACCCAGTGGTAACTCAACAGTATCCACTAAAGACGGACAAAGCTTTACTTGGTAAGAAAGGCCATTCCACTTTGGGGCAGTGCTTGTCACTCTTGTCTCTCATTTATGTACATGTTCCAGTTTGACAAAAATTCCTCTTACAGGGTCATGACTTCCCTGGTGGCTCAGATGGTAAAGCATCTGCCTACAATGTGGGAGACCTGGGTTCAATCCCTGGGTCGGGAAGATCTCCTGGAGAAGGAAATGGCAACCCACTCCAGTATTCTTGCCTGGAGAATCCCATGGACTGAGGAGCCTGATAGGCTATAGTCAATGGGGTCACAAAGAGTTGGACATGACTGAGCGACTTCACTTTCCAGGAAAGAACAGCAAAGCAACATCCTCCTTTGTTTTCCCTACAATCCCTTTATTAATAAAGACAAAGACTAGGTATCAAACTAAAGAACAGCTAAACCCCCATATCTCAATGCCTTTATATACAATAAAGGTTTATCTCTCACTCGCATAAAGTCCTAACTGACAGGTAGCTCTCTCCTCCAAGTACTGGTGACTGACGCATGTTCCTTCCAACTTGTGGCTCTGCCATACTCTACAGTCCAAAAGTCACCCTTTCTATCAGTGCCAAGCTAGAAGGGGACAGGACTTAAAGGATTGCATGTGGGCAGCATTTATAGGCCAGGAAACAGAGCATCTCACATTCCGTTAGCTAGGACTCAGTCCCATGGCCACACCTAACTGCAAAGGAGGCTGGGAACAGGAACCCAAGGATTTCTTCCCCAGATATTTAACCACTGGGCACTTGATTCCCACCCAAGCACTGCCAGATTTTATCTTAATGGGCTGCTGCTAGGATGGCCTCCCAGTCCTGAAAATACTAGATTTCCTCATCTGAACCTAGGGGCAGGGCTCCTCATTCTGCCTGCTGCTTGTACTACTCCCCTCCCTTGTAGGAAGGTCTCTGTGAGCTTTCAATAACTAAGACCCACCTAGAGAAGAGCAATTTCTGAGTGCAATCAAATTTGTCTAAGTCAAGCAAGGGTGCTGACCCATTTCAAGGATATCAAGGGCCCGAGGGAGTTACTAATTAATACCTCCAGTGAAAATCATGTTAACATTGTCACTTTCTATATCCTTTTTGCCACTGTGGGTTTTTTTCTTTTCTGAATTTACAAGTAGATCTCTAGATCCTCTGTCAGCTCACTCTTCTGTGTCTTAAGTGCCACGCGAAAAAGAGAAAAAACTGTATGTCTGCTTCTGCTCTGCAATGCTGGGAATTTTGAAAATGAACTTGAAGTCTATGTTGCTTTCATCGCTTTTTGAGGCTTTGTGGGCCAGAACATTTGCTCTGTGTATCTATTTCCAACTCATAATGCAAGATATGTAATTAGTGGTGCCTCCGCCCCCTCCCTGGCAAGCTCAATCAGGCAGAGCCCATCCAAATGTACTGCACAGAATCCTCTTCCACAGCAAACCAGGGCAGATGTTTCTTCTTCCAAAGAATCATTTTCCAACAATTCTCCAGCCAAAGAATCATCACTGGGATGTCATGAAATGTATCTGCTCTGGAGGAGCTCACATTAATTAACAGGGTTATTAAATACTGGACAAAGGGTTGTATGTGGCTAGAATTCTGTTACATAAAGCTTCAAAGGAGACAGTACCATCAGTTCAGTTCAGTCGCTCTGTTGTATCTGACTCTTTGCGACCCCACGGGCTGCAGCTTGCTCAAACTCATGTCCATTGAGTCGGTGACGCCATCCAAGCATCTCATCTTCTGTCATCCCCTTCTCCTCCCTCTTTCAATCTTTCCCAGCATCAGGGTCTTTTCAAACGAGTCAGTTTTTCACATCAGGGGCCAAAGTATTGGAGTTTCAGCTTCAGCATCAGTCCTTCCAATGAATGTTCAGGATTGATTTCCTTTAGGATGGACTGGTTGGATCTGCTTGCAGTCTAAGGGACTCTCAAGAGTCTTCTCCAACATCACACTTCAAAAGCATCAATTCTTTGGCGCTCAGCTTTCTTTATGGTCCAACTCTCACATCCATACATGACCACTGGAAAAACCATAGCCTTGACTAGACGGACGTTTGTCGGCAAAGTAATGTCTCTGCTTTTTAATATGCTATCTAGGTTTGTCATAGTTTTTCTTCCAAGCAGCAAGCGTCTTTTAATTTCATGGTTGCAGTCACCATCTGAAGTGATTCTGGAGCCCAAGAAGATAAAGTCTGTCACTGTTTCCATTTTTTCCCCATCTATATAGGCACAAAAATATTTCTTTAAAAAGCCCTTTCAAAAAGCCAGTGTGCAGTTGAACCTCATGCTGTCACAATTTTTTTAGACCTGGAAGGAACCTACAGATTCACCCTTACATTCAATGATTTACTAAGCATTAGCTGGGTGCCAGGCACTAGAATGGGTGAGACAGATGGAAATGAGTCCCTGGTTAGAGAAACTTCCAGATCAGTAGGGAAAAAAGATTCAAATCAACAATTTGGTAGTATAACAGAAGTGATTAATGTAAAATTCAGCTGAAAGATATTAGACCTGGATGAGGTCTCACAGATTATCAAATCCAGTCAGCCTTTCAGAACCAATACCCCCTTTTCATATAAAAACAAAACTCTAGGCTACCCTTCAGGAAACTACAACACTATCCCCCACTCCCAGAAGATATGAATATTTTAGGAATATGGAGCTGGCTGGCTTCTGTGGATCTTACTCAGATCAGATTAGTTCCTACTTTGCTTTTTGGGTAGTTTTATTAAAAAAAAAAACCCACAATCTTAATGTTTTCTAAACACTTAAAGGCTATTTAAAAACTCCTCCCTCCGCTCCTCCTCACATCCGCCACCCTAGTTAAACTCATCCCATCCAAGAGCTCCATTTCAAAGATGAAGACATTGAAGTCCAGAGATATGAAAAGCAAGGCTCAGGGAACCTGGTGCCTCCAATATGGTGTGGGAGGATAAAAGAAATGGCAGGACTGGTTTAAAGAACAACATAGCCTTTGCTTCTCAATATGTGATCTATGGATCGGCAGCATCAACATCATCTGGGAGCTTGTTAAGATTACAGAATCTCAGCCTCCACCCAAAACCTACAGAATCAGAATCTGCATTTTAACAAGACTCCAGGTAATTTGTATCTCCACTAAAATCTGAGAAGTACTGCTGTAGCAGTCACTGTGGATGACCTCATGCCGTATCTTATTTGCCCACCTGAATTCATCAGCAGATATGATAGACAGTTTCCAACAGGTAAGCAGCTGCAATTGCTGGCATCTTAACTCCTTTCAAGTCTAGTGGAGTTGATGCCACAGGGTAAACCCACAACCAGTGAGGAACTGAAGCCAGCAGATAAATGCCCCATTCTCCCCATCAACAAACCAGAGTTGATGAACCCCCAGCTGGTATGGTTTGTCCAATTCTGTGAACATCTTAACAAAAAGAATTCCAAATAATCCTGAAGGATTCTGTCTCAAGCTGACTGGAGGATCTTATCAAGATCTACTTTGTTCAGGTGATTGTTTGGTTTTTCCCTGGCTCCTTGCCATCTCTCCACCTCCTAGTCATCTCCCATGATTTAGGATTACCCCAGGCCTGGGAAAGTAGCACCCAGTAATTTCTTGCAAACAGACTCTACCTGCTTCTCTCATACAGGTTGCCCATGTTGCTTTGGGAATTCATCCAACAATCTCTACCTTTCAAAGCCTTGAATCAGACACCAATCTGACTGAGGCTGGAATTTCAGGGCACTGCTTTCTTTCTTTAGATTGGGTTTTAATCATAGGCTTGCCCTTCTCAAGTCACACTGACCATCGTCCCTTGGGGTCTCTTATTTACTTATTTTACTTACTCTTTCTAAGAGGCATGCCTTCCATGGATGATGACTGTTGATATTCTGCCACCTAGTGGAGGAATCGGAACTGCAGCGATGGAGCCTACATGCTGAAGAGATGAATAATTTAACCACCACCATGATCCTACTGAACGTGTATCATGTAGCTGCTGCTAAGTTGCTTCAGTCGTGTCCGACCCTGTGTGACCCCATAGACGGCAGCTCACCAGGCTCCCCTGTCCCTGGGATTCTCCAGGCAAGAACACTGGAGTGGGTTGCCATTTCCTTCTACAGTGCATGAAAGTGAAAGGTGAAAGTGAAGTCGCTCAGTCGTGTCCGACTCTTAGTGACCCCATGGACTGCAGCCTACCAGGCTCCTCCATCCATACGATTTTCCAGGCAAGAGTACTGGAGTGGTATTATGTAGAGACCACTCTATATAGAGGAGCTCATTTAATACTCATAACAACCCCACGATGGAGATGTTTTCCTAAATTCATAGGCTTAAGAAAATTAAGGAATGTGGTGATAGTGATAGAGGGAAAGGACAAAAAACAATTAAAGAGCTCATTAATGAATGGGTTACAGCTCTAGGCAACTGAACCTCAACTCTGATGGGGATCCTTTGATAAACCACGTGAAACACACGTTAGAATCATCCCACCTGGGGATAGAGAGGCGGCAGCATTTATACTGACTCCCATTTCTCATTGGTTGAGGGGTCCTCAGGACTGTTAACTCATCCACAGATCTGGGTTGTACCTACCTGTGGCTGAGCAGACCTCAGTGGTGTCAGAGACTGCTCACAGCAAAGAAATGAAGATTCAGGCTCTTGAGGTGGGAAGCTGCCAGCATGCTGGAAACAGAATGTGGTAGAGTAAGATTCTGGTCCAGGCATGTCACACTCCAAAGTCCATCTTTTATCCTGTCCATCTATACTGTCTCAATAGCTCAACCACATATAAAGTGTATCACTCGGCAAGTTCTTCCATGTAGTCAGCACTGCGAGGCAACAGTTGGCAGAGCTCAAGTTCTCCTATCAGTTCTGGGTCAGACTGAATTTGAAGCCAGGGTCCACATCTTCTATGGACCGCCCCCACCCCCGCCAATCACTGTGGATGATTATAGCTTTGAAATGCTTCATGTCATCATGCTCATAAACAGGTACACTGCGTGAGCTGTTTAAGCTTTAGCCTGGCAAGGCCTAAGAGCTGGAAATCCCAAAGCAACTAGTGGCCACCTAGGGCAGGTTGTGGACATGGGGTGCCACAGCCCCACAGCTCTTGGTTTTATCCAGGCCCTCCCACCTTTGCATTTTCTTGTTCAACAGCACCAAGATACAAATAGTTATCAGGGAAAGAGCTTTCACCAAACAGACCCAGATTTCACTCTGAGCTCTGCCACTGACCAGCTGAAGGAACTTGAGAAGGTCACTTGACTGGCCTGAGTCTGTGACTTCATTCGTCAGTGGGAGCTGATACTACATACTACCCATAGGATTGCTAGAGTGACTGAATAAAATAATGTGCATAAAGCAGAGCAGGAGCCCAGGCTTCAGGTGCCACTAGTTTATTCAGGAGGTGCAGACAAGAAGGGCGGGGAAGCAGGACCAAAGCCGGGAAGGGAGGGCAGCCACAGCAGGGTGCATTGCTAAGCTGGCTGCCGCTGTGGGCAGTGGGAACCTCATTTTGCAGAAACACTATGAGTATGAGGCCCTCAGCTCAGAATCACCCCAAACAAAGAGTGAGGGAACTGCTCTATTTGTGGACCAGTTCCTGCGAGTCATTCATTGAGAACCACTCCCTGGGTGCACAGCTGTGGGGGCTGGAGGCGGCAGGAACGAGCCCCTCCAGCCTGGAGATGTGGATGCCGGCAGGTGGAAGCGGGCCGGAGTGCCCCAACAGCACCCTGGACCATGAGCAAGGTGTTAACAGCATCCACTCTCAGCTGCCAGCCTGTGCCACTTGGTAGGTCAGCCCCACTTTCTTGCTGCCGTGCCAACCCATCCCCCATCAAAGACTCTTCCACCATTCTGCCGAATACAATGTGTGAGGCACTTGCCATTTTTCTCTATCATCGTGTTCTGCTGTAATCCCGGCGCATTGTTCTTTAAATATTCGTGCCTGGGAAATCCCATGGACTGAGGAGCCTGGCGGGCTATAGCCTAGGGAGTCACAGGGAGTCAGACGTGACTGAGCAGACGCACAGAGCTGGTGTACAGTGTTGTGTTAGCGTCAGTCAGTTCAGCCGCTCAGTCGTGTCCGACTCTTTGTGACCCCATGAACCGCAGCATGTCAGGCCTCCCTGTCCATCACCAACTGCCAGAGTCTACCCAAACCCATGTCCATTGAGCGTGTTAGTGTCAAGTGTACCGCAAAGTGATTCAGTCATACATAAACAAATATCCACTCTTTTCCAGGCTCTTTTCCCATATAGGCCATTACAGAATATTAGGTAGAGCTCCCTGGACTATACAGGTCCTTGTATCTATTTTATATACTCATGCGTCACTCTTCATCTCTTTTCCGCACTACAGTCCTCTCCCCTCCCCTCTCTCACCCTCTTCCTCACCTCTCTTCCTCAGTTCCCTCATGTTGCAGTCATTACTCTTTGTTTCCCCACTCTCTGGCGACCATCAGCTTCCAATTGTTCAGGAGTTGGTCTTTGTGCTATTTCAGAAGTCTCTTCTCCTATGACTTACATTAGCAAAACCATTTCTCTCTCTCTTGCTCCATGAAAAGGGAGGTTACCATGCAAAATGAGTGTTAAAGAAAAGAGCACTGAGGCAGACACTGTGGATTGCTCAGCCAATGGCTATTCCATCCCCTTCTTCTTATCAGGAACTTACTGATTTTCTTTTTTTTTTAACTTTCAGAAAAAGGCATATTCCTCAGAGAGGTCAAGATCAAGGGAGAAGTACTTTTGGGTCTAAGCCAATCAGGGGCTAGCCTTTCCCTTGCAAGTGACTGATTTAGACATTACCTGGGTAGGCAACGCTGGCCAAGGAGACCTGGGAATGCCCAGGGCAAGGTAGGCCTTGCTCATGAAAAGGGATCTTTTTTTCTGCTTCCGGACATTGTCACCTGCACGAAACATCTTGGAACCATGAAGAAAATACAACAGAATATGAAAGAAATGAACTAGGGTCACTGTGTTGTTGAGCTGTTTCCACCAACCCTAGAGCCAACCTATCAGATTGCTTAAGTCCAATATGATATGATAAAGTCTTTATGCTTTAGAACTTTGTTAAAAAAGTACTTATGAGAGAATGATTTTAATTCACAAATGTTCTTAATGGCCCATATATTTCACTGGGCTTGGCCACATTCTCCAGCATAGTGTCATTATGCATGTAATGTCTGTAAGAATGAGCCTGAAGAGACACAGGAGCACATCTAAATGAGCCCATCTGGCCTTTAATTAATACAACTCCTAAAAACTCATGTGGAAACTGAATTTTTTCTATGTTGAAGAGCAAGCGAACTAAATTAGATGGAAGTGTTCTGGATAAACCTGAGGTCATGATAGCTTATGAATCACTTTCAACAATAAGACTTCCTTTAAATAAGCAAGCCCACGGCAAATCCTTTTGGGTTCAGAGGAATTTTATTATAAAAGTATATATTCTCCCTGTGATGAGTGATTCCTTAAATTGGAATTTGGCTTCAGGGAATCCGTGAATCCCATGAAATTAGAAGCCACATTCTATGTGTAAATGTGAATTTCTCTGAAAAAATAACTAAGCTTTCATTAGATTTTGAAAGGAATTTATAATTGCTCTCCTACCTACACACACACACACACACACACACACACACACACACACACACACACATATGACTTAAGAGCCACTGCTAATGTAGGTGTTTTCAAAGCCTGGATTTTCTTACAGAGGCATACTCTTGCATTTGAAGGCAATCTGACAGAGGGCTAGTGTATTATTTTGAGGAACCAATGTTCATATCCAATTTGTAAATTCTCAGATGTCACACCAGATGGCCTTATTTTCATGAGGGCTCTTAGGCCCTATGGGGAAAAAAATATGTGGAGATTTTGGAACTAGTTGCCATGCCCTGTATTCCCAGGAGACATGGTTAACTATTGGAGCAATGACCCTCAATTTTTTCCTCTATATGTCTCTATATCAATCTAGCCCTTATATTTCCCATACTAACTCTGAACTTGGCCACATGACTTGCTTTGGCCAAGGGAACAACAGCAATTGTGATAGAAGCAGAGACTTGAAAAATACTCAAATATTGGTGATTTCTCTCTTTTTTACTGTTACTAGAGTCCCTGCCGCCACCTCCATATGAAAAAGCCTGGGTTAGCCTGATGCATAAGAAACATACAATCCAGTCACCTCCATTATCTGTACAGTCAATCAACCCTCAGAAGCAGAACACTCATCTGGGTGGCAGCTGACTGCAGGCACATGAGTGAGTCCTGTCAAGACAGCAGTAGGACCACCCCACTGAGTCCAGCCCAAACTACCAACCCTATAAACTGAGTAAATAGCTTATTGTTGTAAGCCACTAAAATCCCTGGTGGCTCAGATGGTTAAAAAAAAAATCTACCTGCACTGTGGGAAACCTGGGTTCCATCCCCGGGTTGGAAAGATCTCCTGGAGAAGGGAACAGCAACCCACTTTAGTATTCTTGCCTGGAGAATCTCATGGACAGAGGAGTCTGGCAGATTACAGTCCATGGGATTGCAAAGAGTTGGACATAACTGAGTGACTATAGTTTCACTTTTTTCACAAGTTTGGGGATAGTTTGTTATGCGAACGCTAACTGATACAGGAGGGAAGACAATGGCTGTTTTTCCCCTGGCACCAACATCCTTTGTGGTCGTATATGGTGGAGACAGCAGGAAAGAAGACCACAGCTGCTGTAAAATCATGTTCCAGACCATGGGAAGGGTCTGCGACAGCCCCAGAAGTGGTGGTCAGCAAGCAGGCTGAGGAGGAGCGGCGGCCAGTGAGCAGAGGGGAAATAGGAGCCCTATGCTAGGTCCTTGCTGCCCCTGGCCTCACTAGAGTGGTCTGCACCCCAGAATAACTACTGGGCCCCTCCCTTCAGCCACTCTATCTCTCACCAAAGGAAGGTCTGGTAGGGGCAGCTAGAAAGTGGTTTTCAAGGGTTATTCAGGCCCCTTTTATAAAATGAGAATTAGAAGAGATTAAGTAGGAAAAAGGAACATCAGGAATTGAGTGTCAGAGATGGAGAAAGGGAATCAAAGAACAAAGGAGAAAAAATGATAAGAAAAAAAAAAACAGGAGAGAAAGAAGATGTGAAATGTTACCCAGATTTGATTATAAAGAGTATGAAGGAAAACATATGATTATTATTTTCAGGTGCCTGCACTCCCAGGAGCCATTTAACCTTCCCAACTGTCCTGGAGGAATTGAGGCTCACACAGGTCATGGAAGGTGCCCTAAAATTACACTGCCCCAAAGTGGCAGGACCATGACCAAGGCAGTCCTTAGCCCACAAAGAAAAGCAGCCTTGATGTGGATAATAATAACAGACTACACTTCCAGGTGCTTACTACGTGCCACACACAGATGAAGTGCTTTACACAGCTCGCCCATTTGGTGCTCGGAGCGGCCAGGCACCAGGATAACCATCCTGCCCACTTCACTGATGAGGACACAAATGTAAAGAGAGGTGAAGCAGCTCACCCAAGATCACAGAGCTGGGAAGTGGTGAGGCCAGGATGTGAGTCTGGCTGCAGAGTCTGTGCCTGCAGCAACTACACCACCACACCTGTCAGTGTGCTCCCGGAGACCACGCCCACCGCGGGTGCCACCGCTCTCAGGGTTCTTAAGTGGCCGAGGGCTAGGCTCACAGTACTGCGACAGGCCTCAGAGGAGGACTGGTCACAATGTAAAGATCTGGGAAGGCAGGAACATCGCGAGGAGATCAAGTAGAGCCTCCCTCACGTTAGAGAAAAAGGCCTGGCTGCCGTGTGCTCCACAGCCAAGCTACAGCCAAGCATTCCTCTGGGATACACTTGTATGACTGCCCAGTGCACTGAACTTCATGGGAAAGAATCAGGAATGGGTCCTTCTCATTCTTGATGTCTAGGCCTTTGGAAGCTGGAAAGAGACTTTGCTGGGAGCTGTCTGAAGAAACAGTGAGGGGTGGTGAGGGGGAGATGAGAGCACAGAGAGGATACTAGTGAGACAGGCAGAGACACGTGGAGGGGAGGGGGGCCAGAAAAGAAGAGGCTGCTTCCCCGGGGTGGTTTTGCGTTGTTGACTGCATACCTCTTACATTGAAGTCCCCTGGGAGCCACAGGTGCATCCCAGCTGCACCCAAGAGAGTCTGATTCAGAACTAGATTCCCTAGCAGTCTCCTGTCTAGATCTTAGATGATAATCCCAGGAAAAGAAAGAGTGGAAGATTCCACAGAATAAAACGTAAGTCAGAAATCTGTTTCGCTTTTGAAGTTCCTCTTAAAGAAAAGCAATCACCTTTGTCTCCGCATCTCCACTAGCCCTTCCTCTTTTCTGAGTTTCTTCTTGGTCACCAACATGCATTTAAGGCACTTCAAGGCGAGACACACCAGAAATCAGTTTAGCGGGAAGACTCATTTTAAAAAGCTAAATGAAAAGAAGAAAAGGCTTTGATTATGGTGGCAGTGCTCATTTTTGTGATATGAATCCAACTGAAATAAGGAGACAGTGGCTTTGGCAACCTGGGGGATCTTTTGTGTGTTTTTTGAGGGAAATTTCTGGATCTCTGGGCTTCGAGGAGTTTCGGCATCAAACCATCTGCCCCCTTTCCACACAGAACAGAAGAAAGGCAGTGTGCAGGCCCTGATTCTCTGCTCTTTGGTTTGAAATGTTTCCAGGGAAAGCACGAACACTCCCAAGAACCCTAAGGTATGTATTTAAATTTCTGAGATGGAAGTTAAAGGTAAGGAAAGAACACAAGGTTTCCAAAGGGAAAATTCCAGAAGAAGTAACCATGGAAACTGTTCCAAGGTCTTCAGAGTAGTGTCACATCGAGCCGAGAGACAGCCAGCCCCATTAGTGGGAAACGAAACCCTAAAGCAGACAAGCTAAGCAAAGGACTGAAATGAATCGAAAATGATTGAAACAATTTTTAATAACCAGGAAGCAATGAAAATCATGGGCTTCTATGCATGAGTGATACAAGCATCCATATGCTTTTTGTAGCCCTTCATCCTGAGGTTGTATTGCAATCACATGCATACCTCTACGCTTTCCAAGTGGACCAGCACCAGATTTCAAGACTTTATTTATTCTCATACATGTATTCATTAGTTTACTCTTTCGATCAACAGCTGTTATAAGCTATTAGATGGCTCCACCGAGGCATCCATTCGGCACTTATTCAGTACCTACTATGTGCCAAATATTCTACTGCATATGAGATGTGATTGTAAACAAGACAGATATAGCACCTGTCTTCACAGAGTTTGCCATCTAGCTTATGTTGTGCTCAGTCATATGAAGGATTCAGAGAAGAAAGAAGTTTGCTAAAGAAGTTTGGGGAAGCCACAATTTCATTATGAGGAAGGAAAAACACAGGATCAGTAAGAATTAAATACTTACACAAGCACTAGATCAGAATTCCAGGCAAGAACACAAGCAGTGTCATGGGCAATATATTTCCATTTTCCCCTTTTATCCCTGCCCAAGCTCACCTCCAAGCTTGTCTCCAGTTATTTAATACATTGTGAAGTTTCTTTGTGAGGGGAATCCTTAATGAGGTGAATGTCTTGAAGCAAATCTACCCAAAGCCTGTCTACACTGCAGTCATCCCTTAACCTGTATCTCCAGAGACAACTTTGGGTGTAGGTAAATTTCCAAATCTACTGATGGAGGGATAGGGTGAGAAGAAATACATCTTTGAGACCTGCTACTTCAAGGGCATCATAAATAACCAGTCCACTGTGAATTATGTTCCTGAACCAGCTCTCAGCCTTTAGGAACTCCCAGTGGTGTCTTTGCTCTCACTTCTGGAGCTGGACCAGTACTAGACAATCCTGCCGAATTCAAAACAAAATGACAGGTTTCTGCCTGCTAGAAGACCAGGAAAATGTGTGGGTCTTATAAGAAGTGAAAAAGTGGAATATGATCATCAACCTTGACTAGGGATCTCACACTGATGTCCGTGTGAAAATGGGGCAGAGTCAGGCCTCGGGGCTGGGGGTTGGGGGGAGATAACCCCGCCCCCTTCCTCTCACTGGCATTGGGCATGCCCCTCCCATTTTGAATGACACAGATGACTAATTCACCACTTGGGAAGACCTCTGCATATTCCAAGAAAGTGACTCCTGGCTTATAGAAGTGAGGCTTGTTTGAATCTTTGGCTATGTAACTCCCAAGATGGACTGATGGGGAAAAAACTATATGATAGGTTGTGGTGGTGCTTAGTCATGTCCAGCTCTATGTGACCCCATGGACTGTAATCCTCCAGGCTCCTCTGTCCATGGGATTCTCCAGGCAAGAATACTGGAGCGGGTTGCCATGCCCTCCTCCAGGGGGTCTTCTGGACCCAGGTGAGGGGAAGACTATCACTCTCACCACAGACTGTGCTCCCTTTCTCCTTTGTTTCTAGTTTACTTATCACTGGCAGAGAAACAACCTGGCAGACAAAGCAAAACCATGATCCTGGGCTACTGTGGGCTAACTGTGAAGAAAGTGGGGTTGGAGAGCAAGTCTCAAGAGGCTCGGCAGCGCTGACTGATGGACTCTTTTCAGGCAAAAGTGTGGCAGTCTTGCTGAAGAGAGAATGCCGACTCTGGTTCATTTCAATTTCCTTCCATTTCTCCATGAATCAAAATCATTTTCACTTCATTGAGTTTTGATGGTAATCCGGTGATGAGCTACTCATTTGTCAGAATTTTCTAATTAGCACAGAAAGGAAAGGAATGTTCAACATGGTGTGTCTCATTTGCTTTCCTCTAAGGCAGAGGTCATAAATTTATGCAGTTGGCTACCTTCTCTGTGGTTTTTTGGTTTAATTTCACTTGGTAGAGGGAAGAAAAAAAAATGAGGTCTCCAGATCTGACCCAGGCTCACAAATTTATACTGGGCCTAATTCTTACCACTCTAAAAGGAAATATGTGCTCAAAATAATAAGCACATATTAGTTTACTGTTCTGTGAGTCAGTGATCTGGCCCGAGATCATTGGACAGTTCTGGTGGTATCATCTAGACTTAGGAATACAGCTGCTGTTGGCTAATGGACTGGCTGGAATCTGGTCATCTATGGTGGACTCATTCACATGTCTGGTGGTTGATGCTGGCACTTAGTTGGGACCATGTGGGTAACCGATCCATACATCTTTGGCCAGCCAGCCCCAGCTTACTCATATGATAGAGTTCTCAGGGATCCCAGGAGCATCAGGAGAGGATGACCTCAGTGCGGAAGTACTTCTCAAGTTTCTGCTTCCACCATGTTTTCTAATACCCCACTACTTAAAGCAAGTCACAAGGTCAAGATCAGATTCAAGGGGTGGAAAAACAGACTCCATACCTGGATAGAACTGTTGCCAAGTCACACTGCAAAGTGAGGGGGGGGGTGCGTGTAGGAGAAGACAGACTTGTTGTGGCCACTTGTGCAGATAATCTCCTAGAGCCCTGTTGCTGTTTGAGACAGCAGCCCATGCAAGGACTCCTTTGCATCTGGCTGGCAGTGTAACAGGCTTGGTTGGACTCCACGTTTCATGTTTTTCCTCTGGTAAAATGAAATGGTTTGGAGGAGACAAAGGAAAAGATGTGAAGTGTTTAAGTTGCCAGAGGGTATTGTTTCAATTACATTTTCATATCTTTACAAGAACAAAATCACGCACATATGTATATCTTATATGTATGTATATACACAGATAAATTATGTATATACACATACATACTGTGTTCTTTTGATAAGGACACATGCTAGTACAGAGTCTGGGCACCTCTTTTTTTTGTATGTGAAAGCAGTGTTGATAATGTCTATCAAATAAATAAATGCTCCCAACCTTGACTTATTCATTTGATAGAAAGTTTTTACATCAATCTGTAAGCTGATCTATATAATCCCCATAAAATACACACATACTCAAACACAAACTCATTATATTTTCAAGCTAAGTAATTATTTAGAAGTGATAAGATTTTCTTTTCACTTTCTTACATTTATGAAAACATATGTTGATCCAGTCTATTATTTTGTGTAAGGTGCATATGCCAAAGATGACAAAAATGATGGTGGTATGAGTGGAAGAGGGGGCCTACCTGGTGGCTCAGCAGTAAAGAACCTGCCTGCCAATGCAGGAGACATGAGTTTAATCCCTGGGTGGGGAAGATCCCCTGGAGAAGAGAATGGCTACCCACTCCAGTAGTCTTGCCTGGGAAATCCCATGGACAGAGGAGCCTATCCATGAGGTCATAAGAGAGTCAGAGAGTCAGACATGACTTAGCTGCTAAGCATGTACACGCATATCACACATCAGCCAGGGTTTGGTCAGGGAATCAGAAACCACTCTAGGTATTCTGAGAAGAAAAAGATTTAATGCATAAAATTAAATATTTACAAAACCATTGGAAAGGCTCAAGAAATGATGGTAGGGAAAAGTTGTCCCTCAGTTCAGTTCAGTTCAGTCACTCAGTCGTGTCCAACTCTGCGACCCCATGAATCGCAGCACGCCAGGCCTCCCTGTCCATCACCATTTCCCGGAGTTCACTCAGACTCACGTCCATCGAGTCTGTGATGCCATCCAGCCATCTCATCCTCTGTCGTCCCCTTCTCCTCCTGCCCACAATCCCTCCCAGCATCACAGTCTTTTCCAATGAGTCAACTCTTTGCATGAGGTGGCCAAAGTACTGGAGTTTCAGCTTTAGCCTCATTCCTTCTGAAGAAATCCCAGGGCTGATATCCTTCAGAACGGACTGGTTGGATCTCCTTGCAGTCCAAGGGACTCTCAAGAGTCTTCTCCAACACCACAGTTCAAAAGCATCAATTATTCGGTGCTCAGCCTTCTTCACAGTCCAACTCTCATATCCATACGTGACTACTAGAAAAACCATAGCCTTGACTAGACGGATCTTAGTCATCAAAGTAATGTCTCTGCTTTTGAATATGCTATCTAGGTTGGTCATAACTTTTCTTCCAAGGAGTAAGCGTCTTTTAATTTCATGGCTGCAGTCACCATCTGCAGTGATTCTGGAGCCCAAAAAGATAAAGTCTGATGCTGTTTCCACTGTTTCCCCACCTATTTCCCATGAAGTGATGGGACCGGATGCCATGATCTTCGTTTTCTGAATGTTGAGCTTTAAGCCAACTTTTTCACTCTCCTCTTTCACTTTCATCAAGAGGCTTTTTAGTTCCTCTTCACTTTCTGCCACAAGGGTGGTGTTATCTGCATATTTGAGGTTATTGATATTTCTACCGACAATCTTGATTCCAGCTTGTGCTTCTTCCAGCCCAGCGTTTCTCATGATGTACTCTGCATAGAAGTTAAATAACAGGGTGACAATATACAGCCTTGATGTACTCCTTTTCCTATTTGGAACCAGTCTGTTGTTCCATGTCCAGTTCTAACTGTTGCTTCCTGACCTGCATACAGATTTCTCAAGAGGCAGGTCAGGTGGTCTGATATGCCCATCTCTTTCAGAATTTTCCACAGTTTATTGTGATCCACACAGTCAAAGGCTATGGCATAGTCAATAAAGCAGAAATAGATATTTTTCTGAACTCTCTTGCTTTTCAATGATCCAGCGGATGTTGGCAATTTGATCTCTGTTTCCTCTGCCTTTTCTAAAACCAGCTTGAACATCAGGGAGTTCACGGTTCACGTATTGCTGAAGCCTGGCTTGGAGAATTTTAAGCATTACTTTACTAGCCTGTGAGATGAGTGCAATTGTGCAGTAGTTCGAGCAGTCTTTGGCATTGCCTTTCTTTGGGATTGGAGTGAAAACTGACCTTTTCCAGTCCTGTGGCCACTGCTGAGTTTTCCAAATTTGCTGGCATATTGAGTGCAGCACTTTCACAGCATCATCTTTCAGGATTTGAAATAGCTCAACTGGAATTCCATCACCTCCACTAGCTTTGTTTGTAGTGATGCTTTCTAAGGCCCACTTGACTTTACATTCCAGGATGTCTGGCTCTAGCTGAGTGATCACACCATCATGATTATCTGGGTCATGAAGATCTTTTTTGTACAGTTCTTCTGTGTATTCTTGCCACCTCTTCTTAATATCTTCTGCTTCTGTTAGGTGCATACAATTTCTGTCCTTTATCGAGCCCATCTTTGCATGAAATATTCCCTTGGTATCTCTAATTTTCTTGAAGAGATCTCTAGTCTTTCCCATTCTGTTCTTTTCCTCTATTTCTTTGCATTGATCGCTGAAGAAGGCTTTCTTATCTCTTCTTGCTATTCTTTGGAACTCTGCATTCAGATGCTTTTATCTTTCCTTTTCTCCTTTGCTTTTCACTCTCTTCTTTTCACAGCTATTTGGAAGGCCTCCCCAGACAGCCATTTTGCTTTTTTGCATTTCTTTTCCATGGGGATGGTCTTGATCCCTGTCTCCTATACAATGTCATGAACCTCATTCCATAGTTCATCAGGCACTCTATCTATCAGATCTAGGCCCTTAAATCTATTTCTCACTCCCACTGTATAATCATAAGGGATTTGATTTAGGTCATACCTGAATGGTCTAGCGGTTTTCCTACTTTCTTCAATTTGAGTCTGAATTTGGTAATAAGGAGTTCATGATCTGAGCCACAGTCAGCTCCCAGTCTTGTTTTTGTTGACTGTATAGAGCTTCTCCATCCTTGGCTGCAAAGAATATAATCAGTCTGATTTTGGTGTTGACCATCTGGTGATGTCCATGTGTAGAGTCTTCTCTTGTGTTGTTGGAAGAGGGTGTTTGCTATGACCAGTGCATTTTGTTGGCAGAACTCTATTAGTCTTTGCCCTGCTTCATTCCGCATTCCAAGGCCAAATTTTCCTGTTACTCCAGGTGTTTCTTGACTTCCTACTTTTGCATTCCAGTTCCCTATAATGAAAAGGACATCTTTTTTGGGTGTTAGTTCTAAAAGGTCTTGTAGGTCTTCATACTGGTTGGGGCATAGACTTGGATTACCGTGATATTGAATGGTTTGCCTTGGAGACGAACAGAGATCATTCTGTCGTTTTTGAGATTGCATCCAAGTACTGCATTTCGGACTCTCTTGTTGACCATGATGGCTACTCCATTTCTTCTGAGGGATTCCTGCCCGCAGTAGTAGATATAATGGTCACCTGAGTTAAATTCACCCATTCCAGTCCATTTTAGTTTGCTGATTCCTAGAATGTCGACATTCACTCTTGCCATCTCTTGTTTGACCGCTTCCAATTTGCCTTGATTCATGGACCTGACATTCCAGGTTCCTATGCAATATTGCTCTTTACAGCATCGGACCTTGCTTCTATCACCAGTCACATCCACAGCTGGGTATTGTTTTTGCCTTGGCTCCATCCCTTCATTCTTTCTAGAGTTATTTCTCCACTGATCTCCAGTAGCATATTGGGCACCTACTGACCTGGGGAGTTCCTCTTTCAGTATCCTATCATTTTTTTCTTTTCATACTGTTCATGGGGTTCTCAAGGCAAGAATACTGAAGTGGTTTGCTATTCCCTTCTCCAGTGGACCACATTCTGTCAGATCTCTCCACTATGACCCGTGCATCTTGGGTTGCCCCACAGGCATGGCTTGGTTTCATTGAGTTAGACAAGGCTGTGGTCCTAGTGTGATTAGATTGACTAGTTTTCTGTGAGTATGGTTTCAGTGTGTCTGCCCTAGCTTCCAAGAAATCAGAAACTGACAAAAATTGTAGAAAGCTCCCATTCATGGAGATCAACACTGAAATGGGTAATCTACAAAAGAATGTCTAGAAGCTGCTGGAAAACCTCACATCTATTGTCTCGAAAAGCACACACAACTTCTGTTGCCATTCTAATAAATTTTGCTTCTCTTCTGCTTTTCAAATCTTGAAAACTTCCCTATCATTGGAGGGCTTTATTATGAAAGCTGGCTGGCAAGATTTCTAGAAGATATAGCTACTAGTCTTGGTGCCCTTCAGTAGAGGGGAGAGCACATAAAGAAATGAGGTTGAATACTTGTCAAAATAAAGCCATTTAGCACAGACCCCCCAGTCTTAACCTTATAGCATGCAGTATTCTTAAGACTGTGATCCCATATTGTAACAAAATGCAGTCAATCTATACATACTAGTTTTGTGCTCTTTTTTTCTATCCCAACTTTACTGATGTAGCCATATAACTCTCAAAACCCATAAATTGATCATTTTCATAGTAATAATATATTTCTTTTATTTAATATATGTAAGTACCTTTGAGTTCATAATTACACAAGTGGATTTCTAATATTTTCCACTGCTATACAAAGTTGCGAAGATCTACTTTCCCTCTTTTTGAGTTAACTTCTTAAGTGTCATTCTCCCAAAGAATTAACAGGTCAAAGTACATAATCAGTTCCTTAAAAGATACCGTCTTGTTAAAGCTAATGTAGAATAGTAAATTGTACTAATAAACATTACACAGAATAATCTTACACCATATGGCATTATTCAATCTGTTACTAGCTTTTATTTTCCTCTGAGTATACAAGGGATTAAAAAGTATAGGTTCACACCAAGACATCTGGCTTCAAAACAGTTTAAGTCACAAAGGGGTGGGTGGGTGGGTGCGTGGGTGTGTGTCCTGAGTCTGACAATCCCACTCACAACTTTTGGCTAATCCCTCCTGATGACTCCTATCCTTCCATCATTTCTCTAGTGTAACCCTGTGTTGAACTCTCTAGTTCAGAATGGGAAGTGTCCCTGGATGTTATAGGCCGTATCTCAGGGGTTCTGAGAGGCCTCTGGGGTCAGCCTGCACTCCAGAACTGCTGTTTGCCTGAAAGTGGGCCAGCCCTGCCTGCTCCAGGACTTCTGGGGAGAGGGGTTAGGTCACCACCACACCTCAACTTTGACATGGAGCTCTCTCCTTCAACTCTTGACATCTTTAACCACTCCCTTTGATTGCCCTCTCCCAGCCCCACAGAAGGTCAAGACTGTGACCAGGACTCAAAGTTATTATGCTCGAAGGCCACCTCCTCTAAGAGGTCCCTCTGATATCCCAAATAAAAGACATCTCACTGCAGAACTGCCGTGAGACTTCATCTGTACTAGTTTTTGTACAACTTTTATTTTTTCTCAATTGTGAAGTGATCCATGCTTATTGTAGAAGAGTTGAGGAATATGGAAAAGATTAAAGAGGAGATAATCACTGTCAATATGTTCCTGTTATCCCTTTAGCCTTTTCCATGATTCTTTTAAAGCATAATTGAGAGCATACTATGGATATAGATTTTTTAATCTAACATTTTATCATGAGCATATTTTCATGTTAATTTTTTGATATCTCACTTCAACAGGAACATAAATTCTATTGTACATATGTACTGTAATTAATTCTCAGTTGTTCCATATTTGGGTAGTTTCCAGTTTCATACTATTATACATAATGCTGTGATAAACATCCTTAATAATAAATCTTTGTCTACATGTCTATTTTCTTAAGATGGGTTTCTAGAAGTGGGGGTATTATTAAGAGTTAAACAACACTTTAATTTGAGAATTAGACAAAATTAAGGATCCTTTTCCCAGAATAACGTACTCAAACACAGACCCACACTTATGCATACACTTCATAGAAATTTACCTGAAGCTCACGTGTGGATTTACTGGGGGGTCCAAGAATCCCTAGGTTAAATATATTTCAATCACTAGGTCAAGAGATGTGACAAAATTCAAAGATAATGATAAATAGTCCTAATTTTTTAGAGCACTTAGAAACATCTGTCCCACTTTTACAGTACAGATAGTACTTTACACCTTCTATAATTATTATTCATGTCTTACCACCTTGTTAGACAGCAAGCTCTCTGAGAAAAAGGGTCATGGCTGATTTGTCTCTGAATTTTCCACAGGACTGAGAAAAGTGCCTAACCCACAATGGATGTTCAGCAAAGGGCCATTGAATCAATAACTCAAAGTCAACACGGAAAAGAAAGTTCCAAATATGATCATCTGGAAAGAGATTTGGAGTATGCTTCACACGCATGACAAACGAACGGTACTAAGAGATGGTCGCCGGAGCCGCCAGCAAGCCTGGTAAGCAGAACGGGGCATGTCACTTTACAGAGCCAAAGGGGACAGTGCTGCAAACGGATCTTCCGATTCCAGTGCAAGTGCCCAATGCTCCATTTCCGCAGCGTGGAGGGTGGCTATTGCCTGTCTCTATGATATTGAGGACTCTGCACCAGCAACTGGCCTTCAGTTCCTTGCTAGCGAAGTATTTCTAAGAACCACAATGACTATTAACTCCAGGATTAAGATTATATTCAAGTCATATTACCAACCTCCGTTAACTGCTCACAGAGTGCACATTTTTCAAGCAATGTGGAAGTGACCAGACGCATCACTGGCAGACATGCTTAACATCACAGCATCCACCGCTCCGCGCCCCCCGACCCCCGCCATCCTCTGTGAGAAGACATTCACTCTAATTTGGTTTGGGTTGGCAATGGGCCCAGGCCTAAAGGGTGACTATGATAAATGAGAAAACGATTGTGATCATTCCATCCCCCCTTTGCAGGTACTGCTTTACCTCACATAACGACTGCTCAGTCTTCAGTCAGACTTTCTGCTATCATGGCTCTTGAAAAGTTGCACCACTTTGTGAACAATGACTCCCTTTTTCCCCCAACAGATTGACCTTTTCCATCCCAAAATACACTAAACAAATATGCTGTAAGACGTGATATGACATCATTGCAGTCTCAGCCTGAGTCCCGCTCACCAGTTTTACTCGACATATATTTACTTGTCAGAGCATATCATATGGAATGAATTTGGATTGAGCATCATGTTTGAATGAGCCCAGAATGTTCTGTTTTGCATATGGAAGCCAAGCGCAAGGGATGAAGAGGTGTCAGCTCCATCTCTTTTAGTCCTTACGCATGTGCAATTTCCCAAGCTTCAAACCACTCTCGTGTTTATTTTTTTATTTTGTCTAAAGATTATTTCTAGGCTGTTACTTCATACTGAAGTGCACTTAAGAACAAAATAACCAAGAACTCGCTCTCTAAAGCTGGAAAGCTGGAGAAACAAGTGGTGGAGACAAAAGAATTCACCTTCCAAAGAATGACTCACACACTCTCTCCACCACCATTCCTGTCAAAAGTCTAGTCTTTCTACATTATATTTTGTGTACAAACAGCAGTTATTTACTTTCCCATTCTTCTTCATTTCTTATGAAAACTTGATTTCACTTTCACTTGATATATTTTCTTATCTGTGAAAATTTTCTGGGTATCTTTGATTGAGACAGACTAAGTTGTCATTTCTTCCCACAGAAATTAATGACTTAAAAAAAAAAAAACGAATAGCTTGTGACTCAGTGGCGGGGCTTTCTAGACTGAATGAAAATCATAAAGTGAGAGGCTGGGGTACTTCTCAGCCCACCCTGCAGCTAAGGATGGCAATGAGAGTCAGTTCCAGTCAAAGAGGGAAAGCCTCTTAGGGGCAGAGGGGGGAGTTTCTGAGGAAGATTCTTCTCCCCCTTCCAAGAACATGTTTCTCCTATTCTGGTCTTCCTACCTTGAATGTTAAGGTATTTTAAACACTGATTGGAATAGAGCTAGGGCAGCCTTCTCGTCGGGGAGAAAAGCATCAGAAGAATCATACCATGTCAAACCAGCACCCTGACCTGAGAAGAAACAATCCTAGAGCCATCCACCAGACACAGTTATGTGTGAAGCTAGCTTAAGCTTTGAGTCTACACCACAACAAAGTGAAACAACATAAAATTGACTAGGAGTTTTATCTTTATAAAATATTTTGGCCAACCCTCTGAGTTCCTTAGCCCAGCTGCTTATCTTCTAAATTTCTTTGCTTACTCAGTTTAGGGATCATCTCAGGGTCCCCCCAAAAGCCCCATTCCTCTCACAGTATTATGCAAAGTCACTGAACTCTCGACACCTCCACTGGATGGACAGCCATTTCCACACATCACCGTTCTATGTTTTATTGTAAAATGGGCCAAACTCCACTGGCAAAGACAGTGAACTATCCACCCTTGACTTGTGCCTCACTTTGCAGACTCTCTGACGGGAGGGAGGAGACATTCCATTCTTTATTGCTGTGGATTATGCCACCACTTTAGAAGGCAGATCTGGATACAGTCAATTTGGATTTTAAATAATGCTTTTTCTCAGTTTCAAAAATATTGTCATAGTGTGTTTGAAAGAGCACAGAACTGGAATTTGGAAAACCTACATTTCAATCCAACCAAGCCTGACTATTTACAAGCATCTCAGGATGCCAATATCTTCATATGGAAAAACATGGGGGAGGGGAGAATGTACTAAAAAGTATCTATGGTCCCATCCTACTTGAGCACTTTCTAGATGAGCTATGTGGGGCCTGAGAAGCCAGCTGATGCAAAATGTAACTTACCATGTGTGATCAACCTCTTTTCTATTTTTAGTTCTGAGGCTTGATTTATCATGGTTAATTGTATAGTTGATATTTTGTTTCGATGCTCTATTTCCTTTCCTGGATTCCAAAGTTATACTGATCTCAGTACACTGACATCGCAGGCAGAAGGGGAAAATGAAAGGTTATGAAACAAAATCAAGTGATCAGACAGACTTACATATGTGTTGGTGGTTGCGGGGTGATGGGTATACAGAACTAGCTGTTCATTGCAGCTCTATTTGTAACAGCAACAGAGTGGAAACTAAATGTAAATATCCATCACTAGAAGTCTGGTTTACCAAATTATGACACATTCCTAATACTGAATACTGCTGCTGCTGCTGCTAAGTCGCTTCAGTCGTATCCAACTCTGTGCGACCCCATAGACGGCAGCCCACCAGGCTCCCCTGTCCCTGGGATTCTCCAGGCAAGAACGCTGGAGTGGGTTGCCATTTCCTTCTCCAGTGCATGAAAGTGAAAAGTGAACGTGAAGTCGCTCAGTCGTGTCCGACTCTTAGCAACCCCATGGACTGCAGCCTACCAGGCTCCTCTGTCCATGGGATTTTCCAGGCAAGAGTACTGGAGTGGGGTGCCATTGCCTTCTCCGAATATTGAATACTAGGCAACCATTATAAAGAGCAAGGCAGGGACTTCCCTGGCAGTCCAGCAGTCAAGACTCCACACTTCAACTGCAAAGGACACCAGTTCGATCTGTGGTCAGGGAACTAAGATTCCCATGTGCCACCTAGTGCAGCCAAAAAGTCAAAAAAAAAAAAAAAAAAAAGAATGGGGCATATTTTCATGTACTGATATGAAAAGTACTCCTAGATAGGTAGATCAAAAGATCAATAGAGAGAGAGAGAGAGAGTGTGTGTGTGTTATGGTCCTCAAAAATGTATACACTGTGCTGGCATGATGGAAAAAAATACATATGTTTGCTTGACCATGCACAGACTATCTCTGGAGGGATATATCAAAAATGCTAACAGTGACTGCCTTCTGGGATAGGAGATAAGGATTTGAGGGATGAAGATATGAGGGAAACTTACTCGTTATTGCTTATTTTTGGCATCTTTAAAATTTGTGCTATGTACATGCCTTATCTATTAAATAAATTCAGTTTTTAAGCATTAAAAAATCTTGTACGGAGCAGTACAGAGGTTAATGAGGTATGGGTATTATTGGCGGGCTTCAAACGCCCATATGCTTTCCCTCCTATGCTGGTAACAGTCCTCCACATCTTACATCTAGGCCTAGAGAACACCCCATGACCCACAGTTGAGATGGTCAGTGCCATCCTACTTTGTAACCCTGTTTGCGTCCTGTCCTCCCAGAAGACCTTGGGTACTGGCTTTGAGCTCATAAGAGCCGGTGCCCCCTCCTTGGGACCAGCAGCCATCACTGGGTGGTTGCTACTTAGCATCTCTGCCCTTTCCTGGCCACAGTGGGAGGCGGCCCTGGGTTCTTGGTGGAAAGCACATGGGTGCTAGAGTCGGACAGCCTTGGACTGGATCACAAGATCCGCTTTCAGAGACACGTGTTCCTTCTGTCCCCAAGCCTCCAGCTCATCTGTATGAGGCATTGTGAGACGTGAACCACATCAGAAAGGCACAGTGGGGGCGGGATAAACATGCATTCCTCTTCTCCCTCTCTCTTCACTTGCTTCACTGGTGCCCACTCATCACCACCCTCCTCAGTTTGCAGAGCAATTCCCCAGTTGCTGTTCCCTAAACAGTTTTTCTAGAACAATGGTTTTTAACCAGAGGCCACTTGATAGTGTTTGGAGACATTTTGTTGTCACAACTGGAGGAGGGGGCACAACTGGCATCTTGTGAGTAGAGACAAGGATGCTGCTCAACATCATCTTATGCAAAAAACAACTAAGTATTATCTGGTCCAAAGTGCCAGTAGTTCTGAGGATGAGAAACTCTGATTTAAAGATGTTTGTAAAGCTCCAGGTGGTTGTTCAAATTGGAAGGGCACTGTATTTAAGAAAACTATTTGATTTTAGAGCAGCCTATCACTAAATTCACTAAGGAAATTTTCAGCAGTTACCATCTTTGCCCTGTGTCCAAGAACATGAGTCTATCTTTAAGTAAAGGAGAATGGAAAATTGGTGGTGGTTGGGGGTAGGGGGAATCATTACATCTTTTATTCCAAGAACTTGAGAAAACTTTCCTATGCCCTTTTAGACATGAATTGAGATAGCTTTGTATCACTGATCCACTGCTGTCCAGCAAACCACCTGGAATGTAGTGACATATAACAACAACCAGTATTTAGTTTATGTTCTTCTGGACAGTTCTCTGATCTGGGCCAGACTCAGCTGATCTCAGTTAGACCAGATCAGAAAGACCATCCAGGAGGGTTCACTCCAAATTGCTGACCTGCAGAATCAGGTGATTATGCTGACTGCTACATTTTGGAATTGTTTGTTACACAGCAGAAGCTAACTGACAGAACAAGCATTCCGTTTGGGGCTTCTGGCAGTAGTGCTGCTATGAACATTCTAGTACATAACTCATTCACATGTGCATACAGTTCTGTTGAGGGTAGGAATGAAAATGTTGTTGGATCTGCTTCATTCTTAAAGTACCACATTAGTCACACATATATATGCATGAACAGAGCTTCATTTTCTTTTCATAACTTCTCTTTGCTGCCTTCAGTTGCAGCAACTACCCTGAGCCCATTTTTCAAAAATTAAAGGTAATTGGCAGGAAGGAGTTCACGATGATTTTTCATAGCCAGGCAGAGAGTGCAAACTTCTGGTGCCCTGCCTCCTGTCCCTCCCACAGTGAAAACATCTTCTTCCATTAAAGCAAACAAACAAACTTTTCATCTTGTCTAAACAAAGAACCGTTCCCAAACATTTTTGCACATAAGAAGGAAATGACCAAGAGCACACAATAAGAAAATAATCTCTCAGGCATGTGAGAACATAAGAGCCATTGTGGTTTTTTAAAAAGCACACTTCAATGAGTAGGACAGAAGTTTTGTTTGATTATGACTCAGGACCTTGAGGCAGTAAATGGGAAAGAACTGCCAATTCCTGTGGGGAAGATGAATACATGTCAGGAAGAAATGTCTGGGTTGTGCATGTAATCAATCATCAAACATTTCTTAAGCGCCAACTGTGCATAGAGTCCTGCACTTCCTGTAAGTCCTTTGGACCCTGAGGAAGAGGAGGGGGCCATGAGCTCCGCCTGTGGTCACAGGTGCCGGGACACTGAAGCTCCAGACAAGAAACTGGTCCCACCCAGTCCAGGTTTCTGTGATTTCAACCTGGTTCAGCTTTTTCTGCTAGTATAATTCAGTTTCTTATTTCCAAAAGAAAAAAATACATGGGCATAAGCAGTCCCATACTTCTGAAGAATTTACTAGATAATGTCATTAAACCCAAGAGACATTTTTCTGTTCTCCTCTGACTTGACTTCACACTATGGACCACTCACTACTTTTCACAACTTTCACTTCTCTTGGCTTCAGTGATGAAGACCCTCCTGGTCTTCTTCCTTCTTTTCTGGGCTCTCTGCCTCCTGGGGAGGTTGGTCCTCTTAATAAGCTGTTAGATTTTGGAGTTCCTCAGTCCTGGGCCCTTGACTGTCTCTTGTTCCCACTCTCCCAAAAAAGTCTCATCCCCACCCATGCCTTATACATGTGTATGATGATGCCCACACATTTCTTTTACACTCTAGACCTCTACCAGTGGCCTATTTGACACCTTCTCATGGGCACTCAAGGGTACCCCAAACCAAGCACTTCCAAATCAAACTCCTAAGAGTCCAAATAAACTCGTCCTTGTGGGTGCACTATTCCTATCTCAGTGAGCAGCACATCGTTCATCCAGGGATACAGGACTGAAACCAGTTAGGTATTCCTGGTATCCTTTACATCTCCCTCCCACTGAAGCCTCATGACCACACATCACCCCATCCTGTTGAATCCCCTCATATATCTCACTTCTAACTTTCCATGTCTATTTGCAGCTACCACAAACTTTCAGCATTGCTTGCCTTAATAACTAGCCCCTCCAGTCATTCTCCACACATTTACAATGTATGGTATCCCATATATATTTTAATTAATCTTTAAAACAATCCTAGGAGGTAGACTCATCATTTTATATAAGGAAACTGATGCCCACAGGAATGAAGTGAATCACCCAATGAACCACCATACCTAAGACACAAATCTGGATCTCAAACCCAGCCCTTGTGCCTCTAAATGCCCCATGAGTGCCCCACACCATGTTTTGTTTTGTTTTGTTTTGTTTTGTTTGCAGATTTATCAAGTTTCTTCACTTCAGTGTTGAACATGCTACTGGTGAGTATGGCTCATCTCCATGAATCAGCTCTTAAATAAACTAGCTAAAGCCATCCCACATTAAGGGCACTGTGTGTCATTTTGTAATGTCCCAGTTCTGTTTTTTATAGACTCCAAACAACTGCTTGGATTGATGCCTTGGAAGAACAGAGAGTATGAAGGAGATGAAGGAACTGGACATAATTCCAGAATATGACTATGGGAGAGTGTGGCTAAAGAGGGGAGAAACGAAATCACTGCAGGAGGAAAGAAAGTACAGACAGGCAGACTATTAGGAAGGTCACTGACATGATATGAAAGTCCCCAAGAATCAGGACTGGAGTAGCATCAGCAAGAGTGACAGTGAGGAGGATGTAAAATCATAGTGGAAAGAAGGAAGTGAATGAGGGTTGGCGGATGACTGTAACAAGGAGAGGTGGGTGGTACATTCACAGATGGAGACAGAAGAGACATTAGTGAGGAAGAAGAGAAAATGGTCTGGGAATTAAGAAACAAATAGCAAGGAAGGGTGCCCACCCCACTGTCCAGTCCAGAGATATGAGGAACATGGGAGAGAAAACAGCTACCACTGAGAAGATGGCATGAAAAGCTGTGTTCTCAAGACAAAGTCAGGTTTCATGGAGAGCAAGATAAAGGAAATATTCACAGTCGACATTTAGGACAAAAGCAGTTTTACTGACCAAGACTTCCAGATGGCACAGTAGAAAAGTTCAAGGAGTTGGGGAAAGGTGGTCAAAAAGCTCAGGAAGCCAGGTGTGTGAGCTAGTATACAAGGAATTCCAATAAGTCCTGCCTTCTGGCATGCTCATCAAGAGGTGGAGAGTCTGTTTCTTCTCCATGTGAATTGCTGTCACTTGACCAAAGGGTACTGCTTTCCTTGGGCTACACCCTCTGGGACTCAGCTACTGTGCTGTGAGCAGTCCCAGCTAGATGGAGATGATACACAGAGGGAAACCAAGAAACTCTTGTCAACCACCCACTGGAGCTTTCTGCCAAAAGCCTGTGTCAACTGCCAGCCACCTGAGATGACTGCTGCCCCAGTTAACATCATCAGCAGAAGTGAGACGAGAAGAAAGGGAGAAGGGCACAACTGTTAACAGAATGACATAGCTACTGAGAAAAATGAGATATGACAAAAACTGGTTATGTCTCAAACTCCTAATTTACCTCCTCATACAGCCTGCTATTCCATTTGGTAACCAGAAGTGTGTTTTCTATGTCTGTGAGTCTATTCCTGCTTTGTCAATAAGTTCACTTGTATCATTTTTTTTAAGATTCCACAAAGATAGCATAGATAACTATATTCAATATCTTGTAATAGCCTATAATGGAAAAGAATCTGAAAAAGTATACATACATATACACATATACATGTATATATGTAACTGAATCACTTTGCTGTACACTTGAAGCTAATATAATATTGTAAATAAATTATACCTCAATCAAAAAAGTGAGCATAATTGAAAAAATTGATTAGAACCTCCTAGGCCCAAGATGGTGGAAGATTAGACTTCCTGTAGACCTTGAGCCTCATCATATGCTCATTACAATGCATCAGCATGTTAATGACACACCCCACAGGTACCATGACAGTTCAAGGGTGGCCATAAAAGGCCAAAAAGTGGGCAGTGGCCTTATTTTAAGAGACCCCACCTTCCCCATGCCCCATTCCCAAAATAGTTGGAATAGTCCTCCCTTGTGTTAACCTATGAAATTACCAGCTCATAAACACTAACCATCCCATACCTCGGGGGCCTCTCATGCTGTCCAAGACTGATTGCCCTCTGTCTATGGAGTGTGTATTTCCCTGAATAAATCTATTTTCACTCTACTTTGGCTCCCTCTTGAATTATTTTCTGTGTGAAGCCAAGAACTCTCAGTTGGCAGCCTGGATGAGACCTGGAATACAACCATTCTCTCGCTCCCCCTTCTCCTGCAACAGAAGAACCATCTGGCTTGGCTCAATAACCCATTAAACTCTGTGCAATTTTTTTAAAAAAGAGACTGATATTTGAGGAAAACAGGAGAATGGGAAAGACTAGACATCTCTTCAAGACAATTGGAGATATCAAGGGAACATTTCATGCAAGGATGTGCATGATAAAGGACAGAAACAATAAGGACCTAACAAAAGCAGAAGAGATTAAGAAGAGGTGGCAAGAATACACAGAAGAACTACACAAAAAAGGTCTTAATAACTCAGATAACCATGATGGTGTGATCACTCACCTAGAGCCAGACATCCTGGAGTGTGAAATCAAGTGGGCCTTAGGAAGCATTACTGCAAACAAAGCTAGTGTAGGTGACAGGATTCCAGCTGAGCTACTTAAAATCCTAAAAGATGATGTTAAAGTGCTGCACTCAGTATGTCAGCAAATTTGGAAAACTCACCAGTGGCCACAGGACTGGAATAGATCAGTTTTCATTCTAACCCCAAAGAAGGGCAATGTCAAAAATGTTCAAACTACCATACAATTGTGCTCATTTCATATGCTACCAAGGTTAGGCTCAAAATCCTTCAAGCTAGGCTTCAGTAGTACGTGAATTGAGAACTTCCAGATGTACAAACTGGGTTTCAAAGAGGCAGAGGAACCAGAAATCAAATTGCCAACATCCATTGGATCATGGAGAAAGCAAGGAAATTCCAGAAAAAAACATCTACTTCTGCTTCATTGACTATGCTAAAGCCTTTCACTGTGTGGATCATAACAAACTGTGGAAAATTCTTAGAGACGCGAATACCAGACCACCTTACATGCCTCCTGCAAAACCTGTATACAGGTCAACAAACAACATTTAGAACTGGGCATGGAACAACTGACTGGTTCAAAATTGGAAAAGGAACAAGACAAGGCTGCATATTGTCACCCTGCTTATTTAACTTCTATGCAGAGTATGTCATGCAAAATGCTGGGCTAGATGAATCACACACTGGAATCAAGACTGCTGGGAGAAATATCAACAACCTCAGATAAGCACATGATACCACCCTAACACCGGAAACTGAAGAGGAACTAAACAGCTTCTTGATGAGGGTGAAAGAAAAGAGTGAAACAGCTGGCTTAAAACTCAACATTCAAAAAACTAAGATCACGGCATCTAGTCCAATCACTTCATGACAAATAGAAGGGGGAAAAGTGGAAGCAGTGGCAGGTTTTATCTTCTTGGGCTCCAAAATCACTGTGGATGGTGACTGCAGCCACGAAATTAAAAGACACTTGTTCCTTGGAAGGAAAGCTATGACAAACCTAGACAGTGTATTCAAAAGCAGAAACATCACTTTTCTGACAAAGGTCTGTATATTCAAAGCTATGTTTTTTTCAACTAGTCATGTACAGATGTGAGAGCTGGACTCTAAAGAAGGCTGAGCATCAAAGAACTGATGGTTTTGAACTGTGGTGCTAAAGAAGACTCTTCAGAGTCCCTTGGACGGCTAGGAGATCAATCCTAAAGGAAAGCAACCCTGAATACTCATTGGAAAGATTGATGTTGAAGCTGAACATACAATACTTTGGCCACCTGAGGCAAAGAGTCGACTGACTGGAAACCCTGAAGCTGGGAAAGTTTGAAGGCAAAAGGAGAAGGGAGTAACAGAGGAAGAGTTGGTTAGATAGCATCACCTACTCAATGGACATGAATTTGAGCAAACTTCAGGAGATACTGGAGGACAGAGGAGTCTGGCATGAAGTCCATGAGGTCTCAAAGAGTAGAACTCAACTTAGTGACTAAACAACAAATCTTAAGCCATTCAATTTTTGAGTGGTTTGGGTATAAGCTCAGTCATGTCCAACTCTTTGCGATCCCATGGACTGTAGCCCTCCATGCTCCTCTGTCCATGGGATTCTCCAGGCAAGAATACTACAGTGGGTTGCCATTTCCTTCTCCAGGGACTGCCCTGACCCAGGGATTGAACCCACGTCTTCTGCATTGGCAGGCGGATTCTTTACCACTGCAACACCTGGGAACCCCGGTGTGTGTATAGCAGATGGCTGAATCAGGGATACACAAAGTCATCTGGGGTCTAGGGTAAGTAAGTGAGGGATGACTAGGGTACCTTGAGTTTCCTTTGTGATTCACGTCATCCAGGGCAAAGGCTTAATGAGCTAAACTTTTTTTTTTTTTTCTGAGCAACTAACTGGAAGAATGGAACTGCCTTGGGAAATGTGTCTTTGCCTAGAGCTTCTACGCTGAGTCACAGTACAATAATGACTTATTTTCTGCCTCAGAACACAAACTCTGCACACAGGTTAAGACACAGAGTTTCCACCCCAAATCAGAAGAAGAGGTCTCCAGATGAACTGGTTTCAGGCTGGATCTTAGAAATTGTTTCTATTTTGGACATATCTTCATCTAAAATCATCACCCAGATCCCCGATAATTAGGACTCTGCTTCACCCTTCATGTATGATTTCCCCTCCCCCTGGAAGGAGACTCTCTGAGTGGTTCTCAGGTTAATAGGAAAGGAGCTTGCAAATGAACTGAGTAACCATGACAACAAAGAAGGGAAGGAAACAAACCAATTATGCCTATGCAAATTCCTTCCTGAACTGGCAAGGTGAGAGAATAGGGCCATTGCAGTAATGCCTAGTGGCTGAACGAGTTAGGGCCAGAAGCAGTTGTGGGGGCAGCTGTGGTAAGGGAGGAAGCTAAGCCTTCACCAGTCACTGCTACATGTTCATATTCACAATGACAGTACGTTTGTGGATGTATTTGTATATGCACGTGTATGTGTGTGTGTTTATTGAGCACCTATATACCAAAGACTTTGGAGAAGGCCGTGGCACCCCACTCCAGTACTCTTGCCTGGAAAATGCCATGGACGGAGGAGCCTGGTAGCCTGCAGTCCATGGGGTCGAGAAGAGTCGGACATGACTGAGCGACTTCCCTTTCACTTTTCACTTTCATGCATTGGAGAAAGAAATGGCAACCCACTCCAGTGTTCTTGCCTGGAGAATCCCAGGGACGGGGGAGCCTGGTGGGCTGCCATCTATGGGGTCGCACAGAGTCGGACATGACTGAAGTGACTTAGCAGCATACCAAAGACTTTAAGATAAAGCACACTGTATTTCACTTAATTTTCTTCAATTCAGGCCTTTCTGGACTTAAGCCCCCAACTCATCAACTCCAGTTGGCATGGGACAGAACAGAGGACTCCAGATGTAATGTGCATGTGAATCGCCTAGGCATCTGGTTAAACTGCAGAGTCTGATTCAGTAGGTCTGGGGTGTCCAAGAATCTGCATTTCTAACATGCTCCTTCAAGAATCACATCTCGAGAAGTGAAGGTGGAAGGATTGAGTGTGGGTTCTGCATCCAGACCAGCTGGGTTCAAACCCTGGCTCTGTATATCCCCAGTGTGACTTTTGACAAGCTAACTGGCCTTCCTGCACTTCCTTATTTGTAAAATGGGAATGGTAAAAAAAAAAAAATGGCAAAGGATAGTGTCCAAGAATTCCTGGGTGACCTAAATCAGTTTATGTATTTAAGATGTTTAATCAGTGACTCACAAGCTGGAATCAAGATTGCCAGGAGAAATATCAACAACCTCAGATATGCAGATTATACCACTCTATTGGCAGAAAGCAAAGAGGAACTAAAGAGCCTCTTGATGAGAGTGAAAGAGGAGAGAGAAAAAGCTGGCTTAAAACTCAACATTCAAACGAAAACTAAGAATGGAACCCAGTCCCGTCACTTCATGGCAAATAGATGAGGAAAAAGTGGAAACAGTGACAGATAAGATCTTATTTTCTTGGGCTCCAAAATCACTGTGGATGGTGACTGCAGCCATGAAGTTACAAGATGCTTGCTCCTTGGAAGAAAAGCCATGACAAACCTAGATAAGATATTAAAAAGCAGAGACATCACTTTGCTGACAAAGGTCCAATAGTCATGTACGGATGTGAGAGTTGGACCACAAAGAAGGCTGGGTGCAGAAGAATTGATGCTTTCAAACTGTGGTGCTGGAGAAGACTCTTGAGAGTCCCTTGGACTCCTACAAGGAGTTCAAACCAGGCAATCCTAAAGGAAATCAACCTTGAATATTCACTGGAAAGACTGATGCTGAAGCTCCAACAGTTTGACCACCTGATATAAAGAGCTGACTCACTGGGAAAGACCCTGATGCTGGGAAAGACTAAAGGCAGAAGGAGAATGGGGTGGCAGAGGATGAGATGATTAGCAAGCATCACTGACTCAATGGTCGTGAATCTTAGCAAACTCCAAGAGTTAGTGAAGGACAGGGAAGCCTAGCATGCTGCAGTTCATGGGGTCACAAAGAGTCAGACATGACTTAGTGACTGAACAATGACAACATGTAGTATACACTCAATAAATATTAGTTACTGTAAACTTCTTATGACTTACTAATAAAACAGTTTATGCATACTGGGAATAATGTACTATGTCTTTTACCTTGATCATAGATGTTACTTTTCACACCTTTGTGAGAAAATTGGCCCCATTTTACAAAGAAAATGTGAGATCAAGGAGCTAGTTGGAAGCTGAATTTGAAGGCAAGCTGCCTGACTCCAGAACCCACATCTATGCAATGAGTATCATGAGAGAAGAAACTATAACTATTCATGACCATATCCTCAGGGAGCTAACACAAAAATATTTGTTGAATGAATTATCTAATAGGTATTTTGCCCTGAATTTAGAAATAAGTAAACTAAAGTTCAAAAGAATTTTAAAACATGCCCAATTACACCACAAATGGGAGAGATGGGATTGAAACCCAGATCCTCAACCTATAAAGGCAGCGGACTATTCTTATCGCAGAAGTAATCTTGACTTTACCACTGGGAGAGATGAAAGTGGGTAAAGAAAACTGACCAAAGAGCAAGTATTTGAAAATACTCAACTGGAGCTGCTTGGCTTGTTTTGAGGATAACAGACCAATGCATTTGCTCACATGGAACTTCTTAGCCAAAGATTCTCCCCTCTGCTGAAGCCTCTAGGGCTACTGGGATCATGAGCCCATGCTTCCTTACCCTTACAGCTAAAGGGTTAATGGAAGCTTCTTTAATGGTCTTATATAATATTTAGAGGGTGTCTTAGTTTGGGTTCCCCCCAAGAATTCAGTACACATAGTCCATTTGAGAGGTTTAATGAAAAGAAAGAGGAGAGTGGATAAGTGATTCAGAAAAGAGAAGGCATCCAATAAGGAGTACATGATTAAGTCTTCTATCCACAATAGGTAATTGGCAATGAATCCCATGAAGAAGCCTGGGAAATGGTACAAAACACAAGTTTCAAATTTATCCCACATGAGGAGAAAGGTTGCTGAGGTACTTCTAACAACAACCAAGATTCGCTGTTTGAAGGCTGCTCTCAGGGGTACTTCAAGCCTGCCACACGTAAGAGCATGGTGACACCCACTGTTCCAGAAAAGGCCATGTGGCAAAGAGATGCAGATGCTGCCAAATGTAAACCAATGGGAACACTGCACCATGGCAGAGTTCAAGGGTTATGGACAGGAAATCCACAGAGTCTGCTAAGAAGCAACTGTTTCTGATTCCTATGACAGCAGCTCACCGAGAGGGGAAACAAATGGGGGAGGAAAGGACCTACCTGTCCAAATGCGGTTCTTGGGGAAAGAAAGGGGCTATACGTCCTGTACATTATAGGCTAGGCCTCATACAGTCATTTCAAAAATGGGGGATGCAGGAGACAAAGGACCACACCTATTGGGTAGAGTGTTGATAAGCGGCCCACGTCTGTACCTCTCAACCCTGACTTCATTTAAACACATTCTTAAACTTGGCTGCAGATAAGGAAATAAGAGGACCTGTACTTGAGGGCTGGGGAGATGGTAAGAGAAGGTTCAGAGGAGGCATCCTGTGTTATTAGATTTGTTCTTAATCCTGGAAGGAAAAAAATATATTTGTTTTCAGAAATATCAGCGTTCTCCAGAATCAGTGAGGTCATGGAAACCCTAATCTCTGCCATGTGCTCTCACAGCCAGTTATGCTAATTAAACCTGGGGGCTCCGGTGAACCCAGTGAAGTCAGGCCCAAGTCAGCAGGCTGAAGGGGGATGGGAAAGCACATGGAGACAGTATTAGTCATTTTTGCATTCAAAGCTTAGGTATGAGGCCAATTTGCCCCCGCCCTTCCTTTCATTTTCCTGACACCTGGGCCATGGAAGCCACTCAGAGTCCACCCAGAATGTGGAGTAGCAAACAGCAAGGTATGCCATTGCCATTAACCTGATTTGCCATCACCAGTGATGGGGGGGAGGGGAGGGAATCCTTCTAGAAGGGCATTAAAACTGGATTTGGGATCTAGAGTACTTCAAATGTTGTTGCTATTTTCACTCAGTTTCTCTTTTATTTTTTTTTATTTTTGGGCACATGTGGCCACACGTGCCACACAATATGTGGGATCTTAGCTCCCCAGAGACGGATCCAACCTCCAACCCCTGCATTGGGAGTGTGGGGTCTTAACCACTGGACCTCCAGGGAAGTCCCTCAACTCAATTTCTTCAACAAAGGGGCATGGATGCTACTGGAGAATTATGAGCACATGGGCCTGAGGAAGCCACAGCAGCCATTCCCCAGCCTGTGGAGCTCTGCTTCTAAAGTGAAGTGAAAGCGTTAGTCATCCAGTTGTGTCCCACTTTTTGTGACCCCACAGACGGTAGCCCCACCAGGTTCCTCTGTCCATCGAATTCTCCAGGCAAGAACACTGGAGTGGGTAGCCATTCCCTTCTCCAAGGGATCTTCCCGACCCAGGGGTCGCACTAGGGTCTCCTGCATTGCAGAGTAAAGGTGGATTCTTTACTGTATGAGCCACTAGGGAAGCCACTTCTAAAGGGAGAGGTAAAATATTCAATATGCTTTTGAATCACCACACAGTATTTATTCCAAAGACATCTAAGAGCCCAGAGAAGGCAGATTTGTTCTGTGTATCTCTGCAATCCTGTCTCTTTCTTTCTGTCTCCTTCTCCTTCCTACCATTCCTGGTTCTTCATACACCAAATGCCTTTGAGGCACAGAGTGTGTCTGTGTGTATTTGCATAACAGCAGTCTTCTATATAAAAATGAATCCTGAATAGACTGCTGCATTATATATATGTGTGGGTATACATGTGCATACATGGATTTATTTTTTCAAGAACTAATGCCTCAATGTTTCTTTTCCTTGAGAAAAATTACCAACTACCAGGTCCTCAAATTCCACATAGAGCTTTGTAATAAGAGAGAAAATATATGCTAAAAGCCACAAAGACATGAAATAGAGTGAAGACTCATATTTTTGTTTCAAATAGCCCTGAATTTCCAAAGACTTCACAAGTAGAAGGCAATCTTGAAATGGCTTTGTTCCCCTCTACAGTAGGTGAATAATCTTTTGGACACTGGCCAGTGATTAAGTAACCAAGATTCATTTTCTCCCTGAAGCATAAAGAAGTTATGGACGCAGAATTGCTCCAGGACTGTGGGAAACACAGCTTTGCAAACACTGTCCTGAGTTCGGCTCTAGACACTGCTACTCACTGGAGCAACCTCTTAGAATCAGCTTCCTTATCTAGAAAATGGGGGCAATTCACACCTAGACCACAGAGTTACTGTGAACATTAGCCATATGTTATGGGGAGCACCCGGCACAAAGCAAGTGTCAAGAACTGTAAAGGGCCTAAGAGTCCAGCCTGCTTGCAAACTACCAAGCTAGCCTGCCACGGTTTTATGGATAGAAGACACAGACTCCTGGGTCAGAGATAGACAGTTTCTTACAGCAATAATAGTAGCCAGATTATCAGCATTTTCCCATCAGTTTCCCAAGTCTCACAGTGGCGTATGAAGAGGACCAGGTGACACCTGTATACACAGGCAGGTTTCATTATAGGAGAGTAACAGGGGCAGGCTGGGGTGGGGAATGATGGATCGAGGGAATGTATGAGGGAGTGGGCCCTGAAGACGTAGTTGTTGTTTTAGTCATTCAATTGCGTCCAACTCTATGTGATCAGATGGACTGTAGCCTGTGAGGCCCTTCTGCCCGTGAGATTCTCCAGGCAAGAATACTGGAGTGGGTTGCCATTTCTCCCTCCAGGGGATCTTCCCAACCAAGGGATCAAATCCCAGATGATACAGAGGAACACTCATTTTGGAAGAAGATGAAAAGGCAAAGAATGTGGAATAAGGCCACAGTAAAATGAGGGGATGAAGAAGAAATGGGTTGAAGGGTGTCTAATAGTTTCTATTCTTGTACTGAGAAAAGGAATAGACATGTGAGGCAGATGATATTCTCCAACCAATGGTCTTAACATGTTGATGTATGGCAAAACCAATACAACACTGTAATTAACCTCCAATTAAAATAAATACATTTATATTAAAAAAATATTTCCATCTGCTTTTCCAGAAACTTGCCACTCCCCCATCCAGAGGTGGACTCTATTTTTCCTCCTCTTGAAACTGGTTAGGATTTTGTAACTGCCTCAACAAATAGAATGCAGTAGAAGTGATGTGTGACTTCTGAGACTGGATTAGAAAAGCCACCGTATCTTCCAGCCATTTCTCTCTTTCTTGGGATAGTCATCCTTGAGACTGAACCACCATATTGTGAGGAAGCCCAAGCTACCCAGAGAAGTCATGTGTAGATGTTCTGGCTAATAACCTCAGTGAAGGTCCCGGACACATTAGTAAACAAGTCTACAGAGGATTCTAGCACCTGGCTGTCAGGTCACCATCACCCTCTGAGGTTTCACCATATAACAGAGATCAACCAATCCTGCTGTACCCTGTCCAAATTCCTGACCCACAGAACCCACAGAATGCATGAGCATAATATGTGGTTGTTTCATGTCACTGAGTTTGGGGTAATTTATTACACAGCAATAGATGACTATAACAACCAGGCTGGGGAGCAGGAAAGCCTTCCTAAAGAGAGCTGGGGAAAACTGAGCTGGTGTCTTTTAGGGAGAAATGAAAAGCTTTCAGTGGAGAGAAGCCTACCTGGGGAATGTGAAGCACAAATGTGTAGGGACCATAGGTTCAGTATGCCGCCATTCCTGAGCCCAGCTCACACTCCAGAAGCAGTGGGTGGTTGCATCACTCAGGCAGAGTACAAGAAGGGCCCTGACTCCTCAGAGTCTCCGGCTCATTATTCCAGCAGCATCTCTAACCTTTGTTGCAGACTCACGGCCACGCCTTCTCCTTCTGGCAATCTGCATTTTTCCTCCTTACTTCTTGTTTTAGCAGCACTAACCAGCCAGGAAATTGAGGAGTAGCTCTCAAACTGAAACACTCTTCATTCCCATGCATTTGCCACAACTCTGATACCCATGCTTCTTTGAATAAATTACACTTATAAAAAAAAAAGTACCAGTTTTGGGACTTGCCTGAAGTGATTAAGATTCTGCACTTTCACTACAGGGGGGCGTGGGTTCAATCCCTGGCCAGGGAACTAAGATCCCACATGCTGCATGGCATGGCCACAAAAAAAAAAAAAAAGTGTACCAGATTGAACACTGGAAACTGAGATGTACAGAAACATAAATTTACTTTTGGTTCTTGAGCACCTACCTCCATTGATGGTGCTAATTATAGACATCTCAGTTTCTTCTAGCTTTCTTTGGTTTTTTGGGATAGTTATTTAGTTTTCCAAAATTCTGCCTCCTTATCAAAGATTCCTCCTTCTCTTGTTTTCTAATATGGTGACTAGGTACATTTTCATGGTTGGGAGAAGGTAGCCTGGTCCTCCTGCTGTTCTCGAGGTGGAAGGTGGCTTGGCTTACCTGATTGCTTGGCATCCTGCCCTGGTCTCCACTGAGGGGTGGCTGGTCTTTTAGATACTGTGCTGGCAACCCCTGCTGCTGATGGCAGCTCCTGCCATTGCCTCTGCTGGAAGGTCCCCCAATTCTGCAGGGCCCCCGCAGGCCTTCACAAGTACCTCTGCCTTCCCAGTGCTTCCGTGCCCGAGTCAGGCACCCAGGACCTGCCTCCTGCCTTCCAGAGAACACAAGTCTGTGAGGCTGACATCACCTTACTTCTTCTGTGTCCAGAAGATGAAAGCCAATGTTGTCGCAGGTTCCTGAGATACTCATAGTAATTCAGGATGTGCCTGGTGAGGTGGTCACTTACCCCGATGCTTTCAGGTTCTCCCAAGCCCAAGTGGGTGCTTCTACCATGCCTTTCTGTGGCCCGCATGTCTGGTATGGAGGGTGGGAAGGGTGGGCACTTGCTTCTTCTAGCGTCACCTCCCTGAACTGGAAGGGTGTTCCCTTTCTCACGTGTAGGGGCCCCCCTTCCTTACACTGGGTCTTCATCCTTCCTACACTATGACTTTACCATGGTCAACCCTCTAAGCTTTGGTTTCTATTTTATGAGAGCCCAACTTTGGGAATCCTGAGAAAAGCCTTTGCTTTCCCT
This sequence comes from Ovis aries, assembly GCF_016772045.2. NCBI lineage: Eukaryota > Metazoa > Chordata > Mammalia > Artiodactyla > Bovidae > Ovis > Ovis aries. The sequence goes on along the minus strand of NC_056080.1, from coordinate 15,503,673 downwards.
TGTTCGTCTGCCTTTCAAGATTATTGTTTCAGGAAGGGCTTTTAAAAGTCTAGATGAAATGTTAAGCTAAGCAATGATTCATGTGTCCTCTGTCATACCCACTTCTTCCCAGGACACTAAGCCTTCATCTCCTGGCATGATCTTCACGACAGAAAAACAGCAAGTGATTCTTTTTTTTTCCTCTCCCTTTTTAAAATAAAACATACCTACAAACATAGAAAACACATTTTTATAGTATTTTAAAATATTCTCCTACTATCTATTAATAAGCTAAGTGGAAAAGTAACATCACGAGAAATCGAGGCATACTGGCTTCTATTTTAAATTATATCTACTCTAAAAATGAAAATTGGTTTGCCAATAATTAAAATACTAAGCTATTTTTATCACATTTTGTATAATTCCAAATTTAAGTTAATTGTCATTATCCATGGGGGAATTTTGAAGCCAGAGGGAGAAATCTTTAAATATCACCTCAAATACACCAGGTACAACATTTGAAAAGTATCTTCTCAGGACAGAGCAGTGAGATGATTACTTTAGAAGACAACATTCTCATCATTAATGATCATCTCAGGCCTCAAACACCCACCAGAAGTCACATTTGGGTTAATTACAATCTGATTTCCAATGTGTACATGCTGCTATGCTTCCAGGCTGAATTTTTTCTTAACCTGAAAACACATATTTCAGAAAAGAGGAGTTTTGTGTGTGGATGAGACTAGAGTGTACAGGAGGTTCTGCTGGGCTATTTGAACAGAACCAGGGAAGGTCTCCATCCCTGACTATCTTCCCCAGCCAGGTGCCAAGGTGACGATATTTCACCATTAGAGAAGTATTCCTTTAACTTCAGAATTACCCAAATCAGCAATTCTCTTTAAAAATTTTCTTAGGAGTTTTCAGTTCAGTTCAGTAGCTCAGTCGTGTCTGACTCTTTTCGACCCCATAGACCTTAGCACGCCAGGCCTCCCTGTCCATCACCAGCTCCTGGAGTTTATTCAAATTCATGTCCATTGAGTCAGTGATGCCTTCCAAGCATCTCATCCTCTGTTGTCCCCTTCTCCTCCTGCCCTCAATCTTTCCCAGCATCAGGGTCTTTTCAAACGAATCAACTCTTCGCATTAGGTGGCCAAAGGATTGGACTTTCAGCTAAAACATCAGTCCTTCCGATGAATATTCAGGACTGATTTCCTTTAGCATGGACTAGTTGGATCTCCTTGCAGTCCACGGGACTCTCAAGAGTCTTCTCCAACACCACAGTTCAAAAGTATCAATTCTTCAGCGCTCAGCTTTCTTCACAGTCCAACGCTCACATCCATACACGACCACTGGAAAAACCATAGCCTTGACTAGATGGACCTTTTTTGGTAAAGTAATGTCTCTGCTTTTGAATATGCTGTCTAGGTTGGTCATAACTTTTCTTCCCAGGAGCAAGCGTCTTTTAATTTCATGGCTGCAGTCACCATCTGCAGTGATTTTGGAGCCCAAAAAAATAAAGTCAGCCACTGTTTCCATTGTTTCTCTACCTATTTGCCATGAAGTGATGGGACTAGATGCCATAATCTTTGTTTTCTGAATGTTGAGCTTTAAGCCAACTTTTTCACTCTCCTCTTTCACTTTCATCAAGAGGCTCTTTAATTCTTCTTCACTGTCTGCCATAAGGGTGGTGTCATCTGCATATCTGAGGTTACTGATATTTCTCCCGGGAGTCTTGATTCCAACTTGTGCTTCCTCCAGCCCAGCGTTTTTCATGATGTACTCTGCATAGAAGTTAAATAAGCAGGGTGTCAATATACAGCCTTGATGTACCCCTTTTCCTATTTGGAACCAGTCTGTTGTTCCATGTCCAGTTCTAACTGTTGCTTCCCAACCTGCATACAGATTTCTCAAGAGGCAGGTCAGGTGGTCTGGTCTTCCCATCTCTTTCAGAATTTTCCACAGTTTATTGCGATCAAATGTTTAAAGAGCACTATATACCATCTTATGGCAGAAAGTGAAGAGGAACTAAAAACCCTCTTGATGAAAGTGAAAGAGAAGAGTGAAAAGGTTGGCTTAAAGCTCAACATTCAGAAAACTAAGATCATGGCATCTGGTCCCATCACTTCATGGGAAATAGATGGGGAAACAGTGGAAACAGTGTCAGATTTTATTTTGGGGGACTCCAAAATCACTGCAGATGGTGATTGCAGCCATGAAATTAGAAGACGCTTACTCCTTGGAAGGAAAGTTATGACCAACCTAGACAGCATATTCAAAAGCAGAGACATTACTTTGTCAACAAAGGTCCGTCTAGTCAAGGCTATGGTTTTTCCAGGGGTCATATATGGATGTGAGAGTTGGACTGTGAAGAAAGCTGAGCACTGAAGAATTGATGCTTTTGAACTGTGATGTTGGAGAAGACTCCTGAGAGTCCCTTGGACTGCAAGGAGATCCAACCAGTCCATTCTAAAGGAGATCAGTCCTGGGTGTTCATTGGAAGGACTGATGGTACAGGTGAAACTCCAATACTTTGTGTACCTGATGTGAATAACTGACTCATTGGAAAAGACCCTGATGCTGGGAGGGAGCAGGAGGAGAAGGGGATGACAGAGGATGAGATTGGATGGCATCGCCAACTCGATGGACATGAGTTTGAGTAAGCTCCGGGAGTTGGTGATGGACAGGGAGGCCTCGTGTCCTGTGATTCATGGAGTCGCAGAATCAGATATGACTGAGTGACTGAACTGAACTGAATATACAATTCACTATACTAGGGTGCAAAGAGGAGTTGGGATGAAGGGTGGGCAGAGATGAGAGAGAAGCAACAAACAAATTGATCAGTTAAGTCACCAATACCTTAGTGTGACTATTTTGCCAGCAGTTTTCCTTCCTTTGAGAATTAGGCTCAATGAGAACCTTGGGTATCTGAAGAGAGACCACAAAGAAGAAAGAAATAGAAAACAGAAGTTAGGGAGAGTAGAGAAGCTGCTAGAAACTATTATATTCCCTTAAGTTATCATTTCTGCCTCTCTCACACATTTTAATAATTTCTCCTCAGGACTTATCCTGCAATCTATACATAGATTTAATGAGGTAGTGTATTTCCTCTTTTTTCTTAAGTTATTAAATTGAGCTTGACATTAAATAATACTTATAATCCATGGCATCTAATACTTAGAGATCAGTAGTATTTTAATTGAAATTTTAATGGAGATAATTATAGATTTACATGAAGTCATAAGAGATAATGCAAAGATATCCTGTGAACACTTTATCCAGTTTCCACCAATGGTAACACTGTATAAAGCTATAGTATAATATCACAACCAGGACATTAACATTGATACAATCCACAAATCTTAATTGGATTCCCCCAGTTTACTAGTACTTCTGTGTGTCTGCTTAATTCTATGCAACTTAATCACATTTGTAGGTTCATGAATTCACCACCACAGTCAAGATACCACAATATACAAACAGCTCATACAACTCAATATCAAACAAACAACCCAATAAAAATGGGGCAGAAGACCTAAATAGCCATTTCTCCAAAGAAGATACACCATATGGCCAACAGATACAAGAGAAGATGCTCAACATCACTAATCATTAGAGAAATCCAAATCAAAACTACAATGAGGTACCACCTCACACCAGTCAGAATGGCCACAGTCAAAAACTCTACAAGCAATAAATGCTGGAGAGGGCATGGAGAAAAGAGATCCCTCCTACACTGTTGGTGCATCCAGTATGAAAGTTCCTTAAAAAACTAAAAATAGAATTACTATATGATCCAGCAATTCCCCACCTAGGCATATATGCAGAAGAGATTAAAACACTAATTCGAAAAGAAACATGCACCCCAATGTTCATTCCAGCACTAATAGCCAAGACGTGGAAACAACCTAAATGTCCATCAACAGATGAATGGATAAAGCTGTGGTCCATATACACAATTAGTCATAAAAAGAATGAATGAATGGCACCTGCAGCAACATGGATAGACCTAGATAATCATACTAAGTGAAATAAGTCAGAGAAAGACAAGTATTATACAATATCACTCACATGTGAACTCTAAGAAATAATGCAAATGAACTTATTTACAAAACAGAAACAGACTCTCATAGAGAATAAACCTATAGTTACCAATGGGGAAGGGATAAATTAGGAACATGAAATTAACAAATACATACTACTATATATAAAATAAACAACAAAGATTTGCTGTATAGCACAGGGAACTATATTCAGTATCTTGTAATAAACTATGATGGAGAAGAATCTGAAAAAGAATATGTATATATGTATGTGTGTATATATAAATATTGGTATATATATAACTGAATCACTTTGTTGAACACCTGAAACTAAGATAATAATATAAAACAACTATACTTCAATAAAAAAAAACCCACAAAATTCCTTCCTGATACCCTTTTATAACCACACTCACATCTCTCTCACCTCCCAACCCCATCCTGAACCCCTGGCAACTGCTAATCTGTTTTCCATTTTTAAAATGTTGTCATTTCCACAATGCTATATAAATGGAGTCATACATTATATAATCTTTTATGGTTTTTCTCTCTTGGCACAATCCTCCGCAGATTTCTCTAAGTTTTGAGTGTATCGGTAGTTTCTTCCTCTCCAGCGCTGCGTGGTTTTCCATGGGACAGATGTAGCATGGTTTAACCATTCACCTGGTGAAGGACGTCTGAACTGTTTCCAGTATGGGGCTGTTAGATTAGTAATATTTATTGAGCACCTACTACATACGTTGTAACTCACTGGAAAAGACCCTGATGCTGGGAATGACTAAAGGCCGGAGGAGAAGGGGACAACAGAGGATGAGACGGTTGGATGGCATCACTGACTCAATGGACATGAGTTTGGGTAGGCTCTGGGAGTTCGTGATGGACAGGGAAGCCTGGCATACTATAACCCCATAGGCCATGGGGTTGCAAAGAGACAAGACTGAGTGACTGAACTGAACTACATATGTTAGGTACTTTCATATATGTTGTCCCAACTAACCTTTACTCCCCCAAAACCTTGTGAAATAAATATTGGTATCTGCCTTTATAATATATATTATGAAACTGAGGCTCCATGATGCCAATTGAGATGCCAAGTAACATCATCAGAATTCATAGTCAGGTCTATAAGTGCCAAGCACATGAGTGCTATTTGCCAGTTGATTTGATGGCTCTTCCCTTGGGCTAGCTTGGGTATCAGGGCTGGGGCTAGCCATAATGAGCTCAGAGTGAGAGCACTTAGGGCTATTTATGCAACCCCAGGTTTCTTCATTATTTTCCCACCATAAATCAGGATGGGCCTGGGGAACTGGGCAGTGAAATGCCTGGTATCTCACCTGCTCAATGGATTTCTGTTTTAGAGCAGCCTGTCTGTGCTCAGAGGGTCATCAACAAACCAAATAGCAAGATGAAGGTGAGATTTGGTTTCCCCCATCTTGATCAAGAATCAACTGTTTATTGTGCTCTTTTCCCACTTTCTCTGCCAATTGACAAAAGTATCAGGGGAGTGGTAGTTAAGCTGACACACTGTTATTCTGAAAACAAATGACTGGAAATGCCACGCCAGCTCAGATAGTTCCAGAAAAAGCTTCAGAGCAGTCCATCTGCCCAGGGGAGGGACACACTGTGCCTGTCATAACTCAAGCAAGTCTCCTGGAGGCATGAGTATGCCTGTCAATAATAAGTCAGCTCTCTGATGGAAGAGCCTTTGGGAAAAAAGGCACATGGATGTTACCCCTTTTGGACTTCAATACTGGGGCAGTTCCTCAATCCTCTCTCCTATGTAAAGTGCTTCTCCCATCAGCCCATCACATACAATTGCCATGCCCACTACATACCCCTGAAAACAATCAGAAGTTCTGAAATTACGGGAACAATTCCAATTAGAATTTGTGACAACAGTCAGGGGTGTGTGTATGTTTAAAGGGGGGATGTGAAAAACACAGTAAGAAATGACCAGACATTCACCAGAATGGTTAAAACTAAAAACACTGGCAATATCAAGTGCTGGCAAGGGGTAAGCATCCAGGAGCTCTCAAACACTGCTGATAGGAACACAAAACAGGACAACTGCTTTGAAAAACTGTTTGGCAATGTCTACCAAAGGCTTTCCTTGTGGTTCAGCTGGTGAAGAATCCGCCTGCTATGCGGGAGACCTGGGTTTGATCCCTGGGTTGGGAAGATCCCTTGGAGAAGGGAAAGGCTACCCACTCCAGTATTCTGGCCTTGAGAATTCCATGGACTGTATAGTCCATGGTGTCACAAAGAGTCGGACATGACTTGAGTGACTTTTGCTTTCACTAAAACTACAATATGCATCTCTTAGAACCTAGCAGTTGACTCCTAGGCATATATTCAAGTGAAATGAATGCGAATGTCCGCCAAAAGACATGCACGAGAATGTTCACAGCAGACTTATTCATAATAGCCAGATGTCCAGCAATGGGACAATGAATAAACAAGTATTGAATATTTGTGCAATAGAAAACTAAAGAGCAGAAAACAATCACTGATATTTACAACCTGGATGAACTTTACAGAGGCTGAACTCAAGACTACATACTGTGTGATATCATTTACATGAAGTTCAAAATGCACTACGGCAACAGAAGTCAGAAAAATGGTTACTTCCGGAGGGAATAGGAGATGGTAATTGACTGAAAAGGAGCATGAGAAGCCATCTAGGGTGCCTCATCTTGATCTAGGGGGTGGTTGCTTGAGTATATACTTTGGTAAAAATTCATCAAGCAAAAGACAAGATTCGTACACTTCATACCTTTCACTATATAAACAATATTGCCAAAAGTTTAGCCGTTAAAAAATGCAAGGGAGAGTTGCTCCCCATTCACTTCAAGGGAATCTGGACCAGGCCGCCCTTCTTTCCTGCCTTCCTCCACCTCATCTTTGGATCTGGTGGACAGATGTGTGACAGAGCCAGCTGACTGCTCCACCCAATGGATTATTTGGGGAATCCAAATTGATACAATATTAAGCATAATTAGTGGGAGAGTAGATGAAAGATTGGCACAGCAGTTGGAGGCAGGATAAGCACCTCATGCTAAAATGCCTCCAGAGACTTTTCCTGTCTCCCATGAACAAAAGGGTGACTCACATTGAGGCGGAGATGGAGGAATTATTTGAGCACGGATGATTTCCGCTCCCTTGGAAACTTGAGTTGGGGACACACACACAAACACCGAGGGATCTACTTCTGACAGGCACTGATTCCAGAAGGATTTAAATACTCAAAATGAGAGATAGTGATTTAAGAAAAATCAGCAGGGTGTGTTAACCTCACACAATGTATGCATTTATTGTTTTTATTTATTTAACTGACATGCAGTAAAATTTACTCTTCATAGTACATAGTTGTATAAGTTTGAACAAATGCATACGGTTATTTAACCACCACTACTATTAAGACACAGAACGGTTCTCTCACACCAAAAATTCCCTCGAGGTGCCCCTTTGTAATCAACCACTTGTTCCACTCACCACCAACAATGCTCATCCCTTCTCTAGCCCTATGGTCCCTAGTTTTACCTTTTCAGCAACATCACATAATGGAATCATACACTATGGGGTCCTCTGGGTTTGACTTCTTTCACTTAGCATAAGGCCTCTGAGAATCAGCCATGTTGTTGTGTGGATCAATAGTTCATTACGTTTTACTGCTGAATATTATTCCTAGGGATAGAAGGAACACAGTTTAACCACCTACTAAAGACATATGGGTTACTCTTAGGTTTTGGTAATTATGAAATAAAGCTGCTACAAACATTCACATATAGGTTTGGGGGGGAGCACATGTTTTAGATTCTTAGGCAAATACCTAGAAGTGGGATTGCTGATAAGTGCAGGTTTGACTTGATAAGACACCAACAGTTTTCCAAAGTGCGTGTACTGCTTTCTAACTTGAAATGCATGAGAGTTCCACTTGTTCTACATCCTCGCCAACATTTAATATTTTCACTTTCAAAAAATGTCAGCCACTGTAACAAGTATGTAGCAGCACATTCGGTTTTAACTTGCATTTCCCTAATAACAAATGAAGGTAAGCATTTTTCCATGTGCTTATTTGCTGTCCACATATCTTCTTTGAAGGGCTTCCAGCTAACCTTTTCACCTTACCTTCTTTGATAATGGGTCTGTTCCACTCATTTGCTCATTTTTTAAATGAGATGTTTATTTGCAATAATGATGCATTTAGGGAATTCTTTCTATATTCTGGATACCAGGGCTTGGTCAGAAGTATGATTTGTAAATTTTTTCCCCCAGTCTATAGCTTGTCTCTTCATTCTCTTCAGTTCAGTTCAGTCACTCAGTTGTGTCCGACTCTTTGCAACCCCATGGACTACAGCACACCAGGCCTCCCTGTCCATTACCAACTCTTGGAGTTTACTCAGACTCATGTCCATTGAGTCAGTGATGCCATCCAACTATCTCATCCTGTGTCATCCCCTTCTCCTCCCGCCTTCTGTCTTTCCCAGCATCGGGGTCTTTTCCAATGAGTCAGTTCTTCGCATCAGCTGACCAAAGTATTGGACTTTCAGCTTCAGCATCAGTCCTTCGAATGAATATTCAGGACTGATTTCCTTTAGGATGGACTGGTTGGATCCAGTCCATTCATTCTCTTAAGAGTACCTTTTAAAGAGCAGAAGTTTTAAATTTTGGTAATGTCTAATTTATCAATTTTTTTCTTTTATGGATCAACATTTTCATGTCATATCTAAGAACTCCTTGGGTCACAAAGCTTTCCTCTTATGTTTTCCTAGAAACATATTAGCTTTATTTTTACGTTTTTAAAATTGTATATATGATTCATTTTGAGTTAATTTTGGTATAAGTTCTGAAGTTAGATTGAGGTTCATCTTTTCACATATAGATGTCCAATTGTTCTAGTACCATTTATTGAAAAAACTATCTTTTCTCTATTGACTTGCCTCTGCAACCGAGATGAAAATCAACTGACTATATTTGAGTTAGTTAATCTATAGACTGTTTTATTCCACTGTTCTATGTTTCTATTCTTTCACCAATACCACACTGTCTTAATTAATGCAGCTCTATAGTAAGTCTTGAAATTATAGAGTGAGTCCATTGACTTTGTTCTTTTTCAAAATTGCTTTGGTTAACCCAGTCCATGTGCTCTTCCATGTAAATTTTAGAATCAGTTTAACAACATCTATCCCCCAAAATCTCCTGGGATTTTTATTAGAACTGCATTGAATCAATAGATCCATTTATGGAGGATTGACATCTAAATCCCATTGAATTTCCCAATCCATGACCATGCTATCTCTTCCCATATATTTAGACCTCCTTTGACTTACTTCTTCAGTGCATTATAGCTTTCAGCATTGAGATCCTATGTGTACTTTGTTATACTTACACTTAAACGGTTTATATTTTTGTTGCTGTTGTAAATAGCACTGTTTTTAAATTCTGAATTCCAATTGTTTATTGTTAATACAAACAATTATTGTATATTTGCCTTGTATCCTGTGACCTTGCTAAACTTACTTAATTAGCTCTAGGAGCTTTTTGGGTAGATTCTCTGGGACTTTTCTATATAGACAATGTTATTGTAAACAAAAACAAGTTTATTTTTTTCCTTTCCAATTTAGAGGCATTTTACATATATATGCCTTTTAAGGTCAATCCCATGGCTGCTTAAAATATTTCCCTTCCCAAAGCCAAACTTTGCAGTTCTTAAGATGTTGCCTCTCTCATATACTCCACACTAATAACTAAAGCTGGGGACCACTAAAGTATAGTAGTCTGAATAGGCTAGGTTTTGCTGTAGTAATGAATAGCCCTGATACCTCAACAACAAACATCTCTTACAACAAAAACGTGTACAATCTTGCTCATAGTATATATCCATTCTTGGCTGACAGCAGTACTATACCCTCCATGGCCTCTCAGGGGCCCAGGCAGATAGACCAGCCACTGTTTTAAATGTTACCTGTGACTATGCCAAAGCAAAGGAGAATTCCAGAAATTTTTTCACAGAAGATTCATTGGTCAGTGCAGAAGTATCACATGCATTCCACGCACAAAGCACTGACCAGAACAAGACACATGATGCCACTCCACCAGAAGCAGGCTAGAAAATGCTATTCTACCACATAACTGGAAGTGGAGAGCCAGAAGTATTTGGTGAAGAGTGCTAATGACTACTGAGGCATAAACACACACACACACACACACACACACACACAGATAACACATAAAAATCATTCTAATGCAATACAGGAAGTGGTGTGCCCCTTGAGACAAGTACAGAGGAAGTGCACATGGAGTTAAGATAAGGTTTCTCTTCTATGAGCTCCGGAGAGACTCCAGGTGAGGTTCCAGGCAACAGGAATCTTTAAAACTAAGCCTTGAAAGATGTTACAGATCAGATGCTCAATATGTTTACACTTCATGAAAGTAAAAGTCGCTCAGTCGTGTCCAAACCTTTGTGACCCCATAGTCCATGGAATTCTCCAGGGCAGAATACTGGAGTGGGTAGCCTACCCCTTCTCCAGGGGAACTTCCTGACCCAGGAATCGAATCAGGGTCTCCTGCATTGCAGGAAGATTCTTTACTAGCTGGGCCACCAGGGAAGCCTCCTTTGGATAAGTCACTTTAACGTCTCTGTGCCTCAGTTTCCTCATCCATAAAATGAGGCAACTAACAGTGCTTGATTCATAGGGTGTTGAGAAGATTAAATGAGGTTATATTTGTAAAACCCTAGAGTATTGTCTGGTATATAAGCACTATAAATGGTAACTGTATTCACATGCACACAAACACACACACATGTCTTTCACCAATTTTAACCCCATGAGATTTTTTAATGTAGACACTAGAGAACTAATTACCTATTTTTTCTTATCTGTAGCGAAATTTACCCCTGGTTCCAGTGAGCAAGGCTTGCAAACTGACAAAGTCCCACATTCCCTGCCCCCACTGACCAGGGAGCACCAAGCAGGGCTCTTCCTCCCACTCAAAACCAGCAACTCAGACCAGACTGCTCAGCTCTAAGTCAGTATTTTCCCTTCCCTGTCCAGAGCTAGACCACCTCAGCCTTCTCTAGATTTTTCTCTCTGACTGTAGAGACTTAATCTCTGTCTAGAAAAGTCCTTCCACCAAGCTGTGTGGAAATAAACCTTCCTTTATCACCTGCCTGGGGCTACTGTGGGTGCCATGCAGGAGCAGAGCCCTGCAGGACAGCAAGAGATCTGGCCCAAGACACTTTTTCAGGAAAAGGACACAGCCGGCACTTAGAGACCTCCACATCTCCCTGAAGATGAGCAACTAAAGAACTATTTCTAGTGTAAACAGGAAAATAATAAATCTCATAAGTAGAATGACAATGAAAATTTTCATGGCTTAGCGCATTTGTGCAAGTAAAGCTCTTTCGGGTGTATTCCGATGTTTGACTCTCAGAATAACTCTGTCAGGATTGCAGTCACTCTCGCCTCACAAACAATGAAACACAGACTCAGAAAGGTGAAGAGATTTGCCCATGACATGGCCGCTGGTAGTAACAGAGGAGAAGCTTGAACTCAGAGATCCTTCTCACAGTTACCTCTAACACCCTGTTTTCCAAGATATGGAAGGCACACTGCCAGCAGCGTGCCAAATGATTTCATGCTTGATATACTGATTAGCAGAATGTAAATCCGGAACAAACTCGAGCTTTGAAGCTTCCCTTTTCAATCCATTTTATTTGTTTAAAACAGTAGGCAATTTCAAGAAAACCTTAAGCAATCAACGGTACAGATGGCACACAGACGTGGCAAAAATTGTGAAGATGATCCTGAAAGGGCTGCAGGCTGAAAACCCTGCTATAAGGTGAGTAGTGAGAACAATGACTTCAGAAGCAGTGTGCTAGGCCGGGCTCTGTCACTAAAGAGCTCTGTGACCTTGTGCTAGCCATGACCTCTCTGAATGTCGGCCCCATCCTGTGTAGAATGAGAGGGTTGCTGCAGTCATTTCTGGAGCCTCTCCAGCAGGAGTTGTCTAGGTAGAAGCTGGGTGTTACATCCAGAAATGTGCTGGGCTGGCCATCTTTGGCCCCCTTCTTCTGCAGTCCTTTTTTGTTGCCTGAAATAAAGCCAACAAGAGACAGCCAGACCCAGGGCCACTCCTCCATGGGAGATGCTCAGAAACTTCCAAAGAGGGCCCGGGTGGCAGGCTGAACTCTCAAACCTCCTCCCCTCATCAGCTGTGCACCTTGGGCCCTGCAGCCAGCCTAGGAGGAGAGACCATGACAGAAGGGAGAGGGGAAGGAAGAGCTTTTTCCATAGAGCCATCCTCCAACAAGAAAGGAGCAAAAGGGAAGCCTTGTAAGGATTCCAGCTGGGAGGGGATTGAGGGCAGCAAGAGGAATGGAATTCATAACAGGCCCACTCTGAATGGGACCAGGGTCAATGGGAAAGTTTCTTGGAAGATTCCCATTTGAAGGTTCTTAAAGGCACTTGTGGGTGGGTGGGTGGCAGCTCTCCTACCATTGAACCAATCAGTACCCAGAACAAGAAGGTACCCGGGGTGGGGGGGTGGTCACCATCAGCTCATGAAATTATGAGGAAACCCAGGGCCACCCTGACCTGCCCTGTGACCTTGGGCAAGAGCTGTGTCTCTCTGTGCCTCAGTTTCCCCATCTGTGACATAGACATAGTATGCTGAGGATTAAGTAAAATAATACATGTAAAGCCTACCACATGGTCAGAATGAATATTACTATTTATGTTTACCATTGAAAACCTGAGATGGGGGCAGCCTAGATGGTGTTCCCAGCTTGGATTTAGACAAACATGGGCTGACATCGTGGCTTAGCTACTACTTTGTGGTAAAACTTTAGACTGCAATTTCTACTGATAAAATGGTGATGCTAACAGTACCCCCTTCAAGAGAGGCCAGTTGTCAAATTCAACTGTGTGATCTCACAAAGCACTCAGAAGAATGCCTGCGTGTTTGAATTACTCAATAAATTATGGTTGTGATAGAGATGGAGCCATGCACCCGAAATCCTCTCTCAAAGACAACCCATGGCCCCAACTATGAGGAATACAGCCAGCAGGCTGGGCACTATCAGTGCCTTTGGGGCCTGGGTGTCCCTAGTAAGTTCTCTGAAGGCAGAACCTTTTGCTTTTTGGTGTCCACAGGATGCGCAGCACAGCAAGTATACAAGGTCAGCTCTAAATACTTACAGATGGGCTAACTCATTCAATGACTTACTTCTGAAACTTGGGGTGTACTTCAGTGGCACCAGCTGTTTTTTGGCCATGATAAATAGCTTGCGGGATCTTAGTTCCCACAGCAGGGATTGAACCCAGGCCCTCAGCAGTTCAAGTGTGGAGTCCCAACCACTGGACTTACTGACAAGTCCCCAGTGGCATCTACTTTTAAATCTTCCAGGTGAGAGGAGAGGAAACTCCAAGGAGCCTAATTCCAAATCCTCAGCAGGGATGAGGCTGCCCTTGCTTGCCAACTCAGCAGGTTTCTTTTCTTTATTTTCTGATATGGCTACCGAGCAGGGGCCTTGGAGAATGCAACTGAGTTCTCATCAAAATCCCTCCCCTCCTCCCTGAGCCTGGCTGCCAGAGAGGACACTCGCTCCTCTGACCTCGTTTCCCGGCAAGGCTGCCTGTGAAAGTGCAATCTTGGCAGAGGTGCCCTTTCAAGAAGATTTTTATCTTGCAGAACTTGACAGATTTTCGGCTCCACTCTTTCTTTTGAAATTTCTCATATTACCCCCTCTCCTCTTGCCATTCCGGCTTGGGTAATTTTTCTCTAAAGTGCCAGTTTCTCAGTTGGTGGTTACATTCCGGAGAGGGTTAATGTGAAAGGCAGAATGGCCACATCTTGAATAACTTAAACCAAAGGGAAGACTGAATATGAGATTGACCAGTAGCTAGCACAGTCCTGGGCTTTTGAGCAGTACTTTCCAAACACTGTGGGGCAGGGTCAGCCCCAGTTACAATGAATTGCAATCTGGTAGTGGTGGGTTGGGGGCGGTTGGTCACATGGAATAAAGGCCAAAATACTTGGCAGCGCCCTTGATCAAGAGGTGGTCCCTTCCTGCACCCCTTGAATCTGGGCTGGACTTGTGACTTGTTTCATCAATGGAATGCAATAGAAGTTAACACTGTGTTGATGCCTGGCTGAGACGTGGAGAAGCCTTGAAACTCCCACTCTACAGCTCCTGGAACACTGCAACCATCACGTGCACAAGCCTGTGCTAATCTGCTGGAGGGCAAGAGAGCACTTGGAGACAAAGGCCCAGTGCCCTCCTTCCCAATGAAGGCTCTTATAAACCAGCCAGGCCTTGCTGACCCAGCAGCTGACAGTGGAAGCATGGGAGGCCTGGCCTAGATCAAACAAGTCTGGCCCAAGCAGAAGAATGATCCAGCTGAGCTTAGACCAGATTGGCAGCCTACTAAGTTTTGAGCAATTAAAGAAGTGATGATTTATATCACTGAGTTTTGGGGTAGATTGTTTCATAACAAAATAGCTAAAGCAGGGGACAGAAAGCCAGGAAGCAAAAAAATTTCTAGAAGACCAAGATAATACAAATTGTGACATGAATAAAGGAAGCAAACAGGGTCATGTAATGGAGGAATGTGTGTGACAAATTTGGAAAGTGCAGTCAAGGGAAGACATCTCTAAAGAGGTGACATTTTTCCTGAGACCCCAATGACCAGGACAGAGCAAGCAAGGTGAAGACTTAAGGGCACAAAAGGAAACAAATGGGAACTAATCAAAATTACAAGCTTTTGCACAGCAAAGGAAACCATAAACAAAATGAAAAGACAATCTACAGGATGCGAGAAAATACCTGCAAATGATGCAACTGGCAAGGGCTTAATTTCCAAAATACACAAACAGCTCACACCACTCAACAAAAAAATAAACAACCCTATCCAAAAATGGACAGAAGACCTAACAGACATTCCTTCCAAGAAGACCTACAGATGACCAACAGGCACATGAAAAGATGCTCACCATCACTAATTACTAGCGAAATGCAAATCGAAATTACAATGAGGTGCCATTTCACACTATCAGAATGGCCATCATCAAAAAGTCTACAAATAACAAATGTTGGCGAGTGTGTGGAGAAAAGGAAACACTCCTACACTGTGGGTGGGAATGTAAGTTGGTACAGCCGCTATGGAGAACAGTATGGATGTTCCCCAGAAAACTGAAAATAGAGTTACTATTTAATCCAGCAGTCCCACTCCTGGGTATATATCCAGACAAAACTGTAATTCAAAAACTTACATGCACTCATATATTCATTGCAGCACTATTTACAATAGCCAAGACATGGAAACAACCTAAATACCCATTGACAAGTGACTGGAAAAAGAAGATGTGTTACACAGAAACAATGAACTACTACTCAGTCATAAAAAAGAATGAAATGGTGCCACTTGCAGCAACATGGATGCAACTAGAGAGTATCATGCTAAGTCAAGTCAGAAAGAGAGAGACAAATATCATATGATATCACTTAGATGGGGAATCTAAAATGTAACACAAGTGAATTTATCTATGAAACCAAAACAGAATCACAGACACAAGAGACAGGTGGTTGCCAATGGGGAAGAGGTTGGGAGAGGGATGGAATAGGAGGTTGGAGCTAGCAGATGTAAGCTTTTATATGTAGAATGGATAAATAACAAGGTCCTACTATATAGCATGGAGAACTATATTCAATATCCTACAATACCTGGTACAGCCACTATGGACAACAATATGAAGTTTCCTTAAAAAACTAAAAATAGAGCTACCATATGATCCAGCAGTGCCACCCCTGGGCATATATATAGAGAAAACCATAATTTGAACAGATGCATGCACCTCAATGTTCATTGCGGCACTGTTTACAATAGCTAAGACACAGAAGCAACCGAAAATAAGCATCCATCAACAGAGGAGTGGATAAAGAAGATGTGGTACATATATACAATGAAATATTACTCAGGCATAAAAAGAATGAAATAATGCCATTTGCGGCAACATGGGTGGATCCAGAGATTATCATACTTAGTAAAGTAAGTTAGAGAAAGACAATATTATATGATATTGCTTATACATGGAATCTAAAAAAGATACAAATGAATTTATCTATAAGACAGAGATAGAATTACAGATGTAGAAAACAAACTGATGGTTACCAGCGGGTAAAAGTGCAAGGGATAAATTGGAAGATTGGGACTGATACACACAAACTATATAAAACAGATAACTAATAAGGACCTTCTATATGGCATAGGAAACTCTACTCAATACTCTGTAATGGCCAATATGGGAAAAAACTCTAAAAAGCAACATTGTAAATCAGCTATACCTCAATTAAAATTTTTTTTTAAATCTTGTGATAAATCATAATGGAAAATAAAAAGTTATATATATATATATATATACACACAGACATATACATAAATATATATATATATATACATATACACTTCCACAGGTACAAGCTGAATTTAGAAAAGGCAGAAGAACCAAAGATCAAATTGTCAACATCCGTTGGATCATAGAAAAAGCAAAGGAATTCCAGAAAAACATCTACTGCTTCATTGACTATACTAAAGCCTTTGACTGTGTGGATCATAACAAACTGTGGAAAATTCTTAGAGATGGGAATACCAGACTACCTTACCCGTTTCCTGAGAAACCTATATGCAGGTCAAGAAGCAACAGTTAGAACTGGACATGGAACAACAGACTGGTTCCAAGTTGGGAAAGAGTACATCAAGGCTGTATATTGTCAGCATGCTTATTTAACTTCTATGCAGAGTACATTGTGTGAAATGCTGGGCTGGATGAATGACAAGCTGGAATCAAGATGGCCTGGAGAAATATCAACAACCCCCGATATGCAGATATACCACTCTAATGGCAGAAAGCAAAGAGGAACTAAAGAGCCTCTTGAAGGTGAAAGACGAGAGTGAAATAGCTGGCTTTGGCTTAAAACTCAACATTCAAAAAACTAAGAATACAGTATCTGGTCCCATCACTTCATGGCAAATAGATGGGGAAAAAGTGGAAACAGTGACAGACATTATTTTCTGGGATTCCAAAATCACAGATGGTGACTGCAGCCATGAAATTAAAAGGTGCTTGCTCCTTGGAAGGAAAGCTATGACAAACCTAGATTGCATATTAAAAAGCAGAGATGTCACTTTGCTGACAAAGTCCGTGTAGTCAAAGCTATGGTTTCTCCAGTAGACATGTACAGATGTGAGTTGGACCATAAAGAAGGCTGAGTGCCAAAGAATTGATGCTTTGGAATGTGCTGGAGAAGACTCTTGAGAGTCCCTTGGGCAGCAAGGAGATCAAACCAGTCAATCCTAAAGGAAATCAACCCTGAATATTGATTGGAAAGACTGATGCTGAAGCTCCAATAGCTTGGCCAGCTGATGCAAAGAGCCGACTTACTGGAAAAGACCTTGATGCTGGGAAAGACTGAGGGAAGGAGGAGAAGGGGGTGACAAAGAATGAGATGGTTGGAGGACATCATCAACTCCATGGACATGAGTTTGAGCAACCTCAGGGAGACAGTGAAGGACAGGGAAGTCTGGAGTGCTGCAGTCCATTTGGTCACAAAGAGTTGGACACAACTTACTGACTGAGCAACAATAACAATGTACAACTGAATAACTGTCCTGCACAGTAGTAATCATCACGTTAGAAATCAACTATACTTCTATTGCTTTAAATGTACAAAAATTTCCCTGCCCCCCCCCCCAAACAAAAAGAGCTGAGGGCAGAGGAAGCTGCCAGCACAGCCTCGAAGGTGTGTTTTCAAGAAAGAGAACCAGGGCCAGTGTGCCTGAAGTCTGGAAAGAGAATGACAACAGGGCCAGGGGGAGTCAAAGAAGTCGGCAAAGAACAGCAAAATGCCATGGGAGGGTTTTAACAGAAGACAGATGCCATCTGAGTCCCATCTTTGAAAGGTCACTCCGGCCACAGTGTGGGTGTGGAGGATGGCTCATAACGTGCCAAGAGTGGAAGGCTACCGCAAATCCCAGGTGAGCAAAGATGCTGGCTTAGACTAGGTAATTATCAGCGGCAGTCAGGAGAAGGAGTCAGATTCTGGAACTATTTTGGAGGGAAAGCATCCTTACAGCGCATATGCTGGCTTGAAACCAAAGTTTGTTATTTGGGCTGTATGTCTAATAAAGTTTAGGTCATTGGTATTGCTTTTACTCTCCATATGCTTATCCCACAAATTTTATTCAGAAGTTTTTAATAAGTCCTGAATTTACTTGCATTTTATACCAGTTTTTATGGTTAATTATTAATAGGCACATGAGGTTTTCCCTATACTTAAAAGTGGATGAAACATAAATCCAACACCTGGTTGTATATATTAACAGAATGGAGAATTTGTTCATAATTCTTATATTCACAATTTGGTGAAGAAAGTTAAAGTTTTTCTATTCAGAAATCATTTTGAACATTTAAACCAGTATCCCCATTATCATCTCCCAAGATAAACATTAGCTTATAAATCATTTCCTTAAAATGTTAGTTTTCTTAGAAATTAATTTGGAAACATATGTTTGACAATTATTGATAAACAGTAGAGTTCGGTGATTAAAATCATGGACTCTGGAGCCAGTCTGCTGGGTCCAAGTTCTAACTCTTATTACTTAAGTGATCTTTGGCAAGTTTTTAAGAATAAGGTAATAACAGTGTTTCCCAAATGGTGGTGTTGTGATTATTAAATTATCTCACACACAGAAAGTGCTTAGAATAGGCTCTGGTACACAATAGGGGACTTTAGGATGCCAATCACTGGGCTACATGTCTTTGCTGGTGTGACTATTTGAAAGGTGGAGAACTGCATTTCATTTAAAAGTTACCCCCCCCCAGAAAATCATATTTCAGGTTTTTCCCTAATCCAGTGTTTCCTTCCTAATTTTCTCTATGAATTCTGACTACATGCTGTCATCTCATGCCTGGTTCTCACTCTCACTGTCCACTTGGCCAACACCAGCCTTGAGTTCTCAACTGTGGATTGCATAGGTAAGGACAACCACATCAACAGCACACTGCATGATGACTATGCCAGACATGGCATGGCTGTGGAAAAGTTGCCTCTTCAAAAGAGGCGGTCAGAAAGCTAGTCCTGAGGTTGCACTTAAGAGAGCGACTGGGATTGAGGTCATCTTACAGACTTACTCAGTCAAATAGTGCCTGGGATGGGAGGACCTGGCCAGCTGGGAATCCTCAAGCATCTCTATCTCTATGTGGTCTCTCCCTGTGGCTTCTCCAATGTGATGGCCACAGGGTAGATTTCTTATATGGTAGCTCAGGATGCCACCAGTACCTCGAGATGGGGAGAGGGCAGGGGAGGCAGGGGGGAGAGAGAGAGAGCCTGAGAGAGCACACATGTGCCAGGCAGATGCTGTATTGACTTTTATGACCCAGCTTTGGAAGTCACAGGCTAGTCACAACTAATATTGTAGTCTACTAGTTGAGGCTGTCAGACAGGTCCACTGGATGTTCAAGGTGAAGCAACACACACTCCACCTTTGGAGGAGGGACTGAGAAGGTCCTGGGAAAACATGTGGGACTGGAACTATTATGGCCATTTGGGGAAAATATGCTCTGGCACAGATGACAAGAGCCAGTCGACTGAAGCACCACCTGTGTGGCCCAGGAGATGATGTCCACCAGGAACAGAAAGTCACAAGTCCACCTGAGCTGCTTTAATTTGTAGCTTTACACAAATGGCCCTGCTTTCATCAGGTTAAGAGAAAGAGTGATTACAGCTGAAAGAGAAGGAATAAAGTTGTATTTATTGAGCACCTATTATGAATTACCTATTGGGGCTTCCCTGGTGGCTCACTGGTAAAGAATTCGCCTGCCAGTGCTGGAGACACGGGTTTGATCCCTGGGTTGGGAAGATCCCCTGGGGAAGGAAATGGCAACCCACTCCAATATTCTTCCCTGGGAAATCCCATGGACAGAGGAGCCTGGTGATCACATGGGATCACAAAGAGTTGGGCACGATTTGGCGAATGAGCATACACACACACATATTTTGCCCTGGATGCTCACACAAAGCTGACTGTGGGTCAATAACGATTCTTCAGGAAGGCAATTTGCAGAAGATTCAGCAGGGCAGAGAGCTGGGCTGGCTGGTGCAGCCAGCTGCCAGATCAGCTGGGGCTGGCCAACTGTCAGTTTGGGTACTTTGATTCTCCCCGACCTGGTCTCTGGTTATATGATGGAAGCAAGTCCCATTGTGCAGGCACTTTTGAAGTGTCTTCTTATGTCATGATTGCTATCATCCTCTGGCCCCAACTAAGTCACATGATCAGACAAGTTCCACAAATGTTGCAGGAGTGGGGACACAGGGAAGGGAAAATTTTGTGGTCATTTTTCTGCAGCTTTACTGCAGCCTGAGAAGTCAAATTTTGTTCACCAGACCCACAATCATCTCTCACAGAAGTGGGACATGGTAAGAGAAGGGCCATGCTGAGACTCCTTATGCTTTACCTGAGGAGAGCCTGGGAGGACCAAGAACATCTCCAGAACAGTTCGGCACACTACAGCAGCCCCATGTGGTCCACAGACACAGAGAGACATCCAGGGGTCACCTCTAGCCTGGAATGACAGCAGCATATTGTGACACAAAGAAAAATTATGAGTAAGAGAAGAGTGAGGGGGAAACACAGCAGTAACAAGGCCATGAAAGGTAGAGAAAGAGTGAATTTTGGTGTGTTACTGAGAGACAGTATGGTTAAGAATGGTTCTGCAGCCAGACTACACGGATAACAATTAGGATGTGATAATGCATGTAAAACACTTGTTCCCAGCACCTCATCAAGGGCCAATGAATCATCACGGTCACCATCATCTGCGTGGAGGTTTCAGAGGGGAAGTGATAGGACAGAGGATTTTGATGAAGTTTTGTAAAATTTCACTTGCCCCCAATTCCCTTTTGACATATCCTGGAGAAAGACAGAACAAAAGCCTGAAGTATTCATTTCTTTTGTGCCTGCCAGACTGTGTTTCTTCAAGTGGGATGTCAGCCAAGACTAGAGATGTAGAGCTGGGCTTCCACTGGGATTACTCACAGAAAACGATGTTCTCATTTCATCCTCACAATCACTCTGTAAGGTAGGTGTTATTCTTCCTTTATAGCCTAGGAAACAGAAGCCCAGGAAGGTCAGCTGGATGGCTCTTGGTTACTCAGTAAGTGGCAGATCCAGGATTCAACACTAGATATGTCAGAGTTCAAGTTCCATGCCCTTCCTTCCTGTCTTAAAGTTAATAGTAGGCTTTTTTTCTTTATTGCATTACTTTTATCTCAAAGACAATATGAGTTCACTGTAATAAAAAGATGTAGTATAAGTATTTTTACCCTAAGACCCTCTTCTCCTCAGTATCACCCATCATGACCATGGTCCCTGGCTGCCCCACCCCACTGTGCTGAAGTAATCAATGTTATCAACATAATGTGTATCTTTCTCCACTCCTATAAACATACGGACGCATGTATAGAGGGCATTAACTGTTTTTACTAACTTTTACAAAACTTCAATTTTATGATAAATTAATCTGCAAATGGCTTCTCTTCACAATACAGCACAAAGCAATCTTGAGAAAGAAAAATGGAGTTGGAAGAGTCAAGCTCCATGACTTAAGACTATACTACAAAGCTGCAGTAATCAAAATCATATGGTACTGGCACAAAGACAGAAAATAGATCAATGGAACAGGCTAGAAAGCCCAGAGATACAACCACACACCTGTGGTCAACTAATCTACAACAAAGGAGGCAAGCATATACATGGAAAAAAGACTGTCTCTTCAATAAGTGGTGCTGGAAAAACTGAACAGCTACATGCAAAAGAATAAATCAGAACATTAACACCATATAACAACAACAAAAATACTCAAAATAGGTTAAAGACCTAAATGTAAGGCTGGATGTTATAAAACTCTTAGGAAAAAACACAGACCATGCTTTGGCATAAATCATAGCAAAATCTTTTTTGTTTCAACTCCTAGAGTAATGAAAAATTTAAAAAATAAACAAATGGGACTTAATTAAACTTAAAATATTTTACATAGGAAAAGAAATCATAGATAAAATGAAAAGACAACATATAGAATGGGAGAAAACATTTGCAAATGATACGGCTGACAAAGGATTAATCTTCAAAACATACAAATAGCTCACGCAGCTCAATATTAAAAAACAAACAACCCAATCAAAAAATGGGTAGAGGACCTAAATAGACATTTTTCCAAAGAAGACATGTCCTCAGATGCTCAGCTGTGTCCGACTCCGTGACCCATGGACTGTAGCCTGCCAGGCTCCTCTGTTCATGGAATTCTCCAGGCAAGAGTGGTGGAGTGGGTAACCATTACCTTCTCCAGGGGATCTTCCCAACCCAGGATGGAACCTGGGTCTCCTGCACTGCAGGAAGATTTTTTATGGATGGTCAGAAAGCATATGAAAAGATGCTCGATATAATTACTTACTTAGAGAAATGTAAATCAAAAGTAAAAGAGGTATCACCTCACACTGGTCAGAATGGCCATCATAAACAATTATACAAACAATAAATGCTAGAGAGGGTGTGAAGAAAAGGGAATCTTCCTACACTGTTGGTGGGAATGTAAATCAGTACAACCATTATGAAGAACATTATGGAGTTTCCAAAAACACTAAAAACAGAACCACCATATGATCCAGCAACTGGGCATATATCCAGAGGAAACTGTAATTCAAAAATATACATGGACCCCAATGTTCACTGCAGCATTATTTACAACAGCTAACACATGGAAGCAACCTAAACGTCCAATGACAGAGCAAATGAAGAAGATGTGCTAGATAAATACTATGGAATATTCAGTTCAGTTGCTCAGTCGTGTCCGACTATCTGAGACCCCATGAACCACAGCATACCAGGCCTCCCTGTCCATCACCAACTCCCGGAGTTCACCCAAACCCATGTCCATTGAGTTGGTGATGCCATCCAACCATCTCATCCTCTGTCGTCCCCTTCTCCTGCCCTCAATCTTTCCCAGCATCAGGGTCTTTTCAAACGAGTCAGTTCTTCACACCAGGTGGCCAAAGTATTGGAGTTTCAGCTTCAACATCAGTCCTTCCAATGAACACCCACGACTGATCTCCTTTAGGATGGACTGGTTGGATCTCCTTGCAGTCCAAGGAACTCTCAAGAGTCTTCTCCAACACCACAGTTCAAAAGCATCAATTCTTTGTGCTCAGCTTTCTTTATAGTCCAACTCTCACATCCATACATGACCACTGGAAAAACCATAGCCTTGACTAGATGGACCTTTGTTGACAAAGTAATGTCTCTGCTTTTGAATATGCTGTCTAGGTTGGTCATAACTTTCCTTTCAAGAAGTAAGCATCTTTTAATTTCATGGCTGCATTCACCATCTGCAGTGATTTTGGAGTCCAGAAAAATAAAGTCAGCCACTGTTTCCACTGTTTCTCCATCTATTTGCCATGAAGTGATGGGACCAGATGCCATGATCTTCGTTTTCTGAATGTTGAGCTTTAAGCCAACTTTTTCACTCTCCTCATTCACTTTCATCAAGAGGCTCTTTAGTTCTTCTTCACTTTCTACCATATGGAATATTACTCAGCCATAAAAAAACTAAATAATGTTATTTGCAGCAACAGGGATGAACCTAGAGATTATAATACTGAGTGAAGTCAGATAGAGAAAAACAAATATCATGATATCACTTATATGTGGAATCTAAAAGAAAGGTACTTATTTACAAAACAGAAATAGAGTCACAGATGTAGAAAACAAACTTACGGTTACCAGCAGTTGAGTGGGGATGGATAAATTGGGAGACTGGGATTGACATATACAGACCACTATATATAAAGTAGATAACTCGTAAGAACCTACTGTAGAGCACAGGAACTCTACTCAACATTTTGTAATGACTTATATGGGAAAAGACTAAAACAGAGTGGATATATGTACACATATAACTGCTGTACACCTGAAACTAACACAACATTGTAAATCAACTATAGTTTAATACAATTAAAAAAAACAATAAATCACAAACATCCTTCTAAGGCAATTAATAGAGATCTAATTAATTTTTTGTAAGAACTGCACAGCCCACACTCTGTCAACAGGATATACAATTCATGCAACCATTTTCCTGTTGACTGGTGTTCTGGCTTCCAGGCTTTTTTCCCCCTATAGCCTAGACACAAATAAATCTTTATAGATCGACTTATATACCATTGATTGTGTATGTATAGAATATATTCTGAAATGTAGGTTTTTGGGGGTCCCAAATGTTGCAGTTATTTATTACTGTACAGCAAGCCATACCAAAATTTAGCGGCTTAAAAAATAATAATAATTACCTTTTGACCTCAAACCATCTTCAAGGAGGAATCAGTAGGGATAGAATCAGTAGGGAAGGAATAAAGAATCAAGAAGGAATCAGTAGGGATGGAGCACCTCTGTTCTCAGTGGGATTAGCTGGGTCAGTTCAACTAGGAGATGGAAGATCCACCTTCAAGATGGCTCATTCACAGGGTTAGTAAGCGGTTGTCAGCCATTGATTAGGAACTCAGTCAGGACTGTAGGTCGGGGGCCTTAACTCCTTTCCACTTGGGCCATCACACCATAGGCTGCTTGGGCTTCCTCACAGCATGGTGGCTGGCTTATAAGCATAAGTATCTCAAAAAAACTAGGCAGAAATTACATTATCTTTCTATAATCTAACCTCAGAAGTCATGCAGTATCAGTTATACCACATTCTATTTGTGGAAATAGCCACAAATCCACCCAGATCAAAGTGGAGGGGAATTAGACTCTACCTTCTGATTTTCTGATGGGGAGGGCAAGGTTTTGGTAGAGAATGTTGGCTGGAAGATACTGTTGCAGCCATCCCATCTTTCAAAAATATAGTCCTACCAAAGATCACATTGCTAATAAGTAATGGAACTAAGACTTAAATCTTGGTCTGTTTTTCATTTCATAATGTGATGTGTTTTAGTGACATTTGCATGGTTGAATTTGGGATATGCAATCGAGTCAAGGAAAAACTGAATGCTGGGGTCAAGTGCGAACTAAACCTTATGGAAATAACCTACCAGGATTACCCAATGACTTAAAAAGCCCCTTTCTGCCTATAGCATAACATGGTTGAGGACAAGGTGGCTAAGGACCAACAGGGACTTCTGAATGGTCTCGGCAACCAAGCCCCATCCAGAGGATGTCAGTCTAGCACAGCTGCTCCCATTCATCATTTATCACTTGTCCCAGAAGGGAGTTTTCATTCAGCCTCAACACATTCATACTACTATAAGCAAAAAAGTAAAATAACTCAGTTCTGCTTTTTGTTTTTCTTCGTTTTTACATTTTTGTTTGGACAGAGTGGAGAAGTTCAAACAGGAGATGAAAGGAACAAAAGATCAGCTGGAGCAGGAAAGCTACTTAGCCCATGAATGGACATGGTTACATGGTCAAAGCCCAAGAGGTGTAAGTGTGTTCTTGTGCAGAGTGAGGCCATGAGTGCATTTCAGAATACTAAATTGTCTTTAAAAATTGTCCTTTATTTCTTCCACTTATTAACAGATGCC
The DNA here is from genome assembly GCF_016772045.2 of Ovis aries. Classification (NCBI taxonomy): domain Eukaryota; kingdom Metazoa; phylum Chordata; class Mammalia; order Artiodactyla; family Bovidae; genus Ovis; species Ovis aries. The sequence continues at coordinate 15,478,029 of NC_056080.1, read as the reverse complement.
TCATTTATTTATCCCAAACACAAGCCACAGCCTTCATCTATTTGGGGGCAAGCATTTAACTATGCTATGAACGATTTGTCTCAAATAACAATCCCCACTCCCACCTTTCATTCTCCTACCCCACCCCCAATAGCTTGGATGCTAACCCCATAATGCAGTCCCAAACCTCAGTTCCTTCTTCACTCAGGAGGATTAGGCTTGTGGAACTTAGACCAGACTCTAACAGCAGACACATTCTTGGCCAAGGTTTATGGCAACAGCTCCCCTACTCCTGATATCCTTTCAGAGTCTTGTGAGCTGTAAATAGGACACTACTCGATTCTAGGATGCCCTCTAGTTGTTTCCCAAATTCATGGGCTTGGTAGCACAGGTAGAATATTAGCAATCCCAAAATGTATTAGATTGCTAGCACTGTGAGGAAGAAACTGTCACAGGACTCTCTCTTAGCCTCTATGGCGTTCTGCCAATCTTTTTCTTTTTTAATTAAAAAAAATTTACAATTTTAAAGGTTACTTTCCATTTACAGTTGTAACAAAATATTAGCTACATTCCTGCACACCCAATAGTTTGTACCCACGACTCCCCCACCTCCATAATGCTCCTCCCCTACTCTGCCCACTGATAACCACTAGTTTGTTATTTAAATCTGTGAGTCCGTTTCTCTTTTGTTATATTCACTAGCTCATTATATTTTTTAGATTCCACATGTAAGTGATAGCATATAGTATTTGTCCTTCTCTAACTTATTGCACTTGGCATAATGCCTTCCCAGTCCACGTATGTTGCTGCAGATGGCAAAATTTCCATCTCTTCTATGATTGATTAATATTTCATTGTGCTATGTCACTTCAGTCATGTCTGACTCTTTGCGACCCCATGGACTGTAGCCCACCAGGCTCCTCTGTCCACGAGATTCTCCAGGCAATACTGGAATGGGTTATTTCCTCCTCCAATATTTCATTGTGTGTGTGTGTGTGTATGTATATAAAACAAATGCTGGAGAGGGTGTGGAGAAAGAGAAACCCTCCTACACTATTGGTGGGAATGTAATTTAGTGTAGCTACTATGGAAGCAGTTTGGAGGTTTCTCAGAAAGCTAAAAATAGAATTTCTATATGATCCAGCACTCCCACTCCTGGGCACATATCTAGACAAAACTATAATTCAAAAAGATACATGCACCCCAATGTGCATAGCAGCACTATTCACAATTGCCAAGACATGGAAGCAAGCTAAATATGCACTGACAGACAAATGGACAAAGAAGATATAGTGCGTGTGTCTGTGTGTGTATATATACACACACAATGGAATACTACTCACACATAAAAAAGAACAAAATAATGTCATGGATGCAACTAGAGATTATCACATTAAGTGAGAACAACAAATACCACATGATATCACTTACATGTGGAATCTAAAACATGGCACAAATGAACCTATCTAAGAACCAGAAACAGACTCACAGACATAGAGAACAGATTTCTTGTTGCCGAGGGGGACGGGGAGGAATGGAATAGGAGTGTGCGGGTAGTAGATGCAAACTATTACATATAGAATGAATAAACAACAAGGTCCTACTGTATATCGCAGGGAGTTATATCCAACATCCTGGGACAAATCATAGTGGAAAAGAATATAAAAAAGAATGCATATATGTGTATAACTAAGTCACTTTGCTATACAGTGGAAATTAACACATTGTAAATCAACTATACTTCAACTAAAAAAATTTTTTAAAGAAAAAATAAAAGGAATCCTAACTGGAAAAAAAAGTAAAAGAAAATCCTAAAGATGCTACCAGAAAACTACTAGAGATATCAATGAATTTGGTAAAGCTGCAGGATATAAAATTAATATATAGATATATGTTGCATTTGTATACACAGACAATGAACTAGCAAAAGAGAAGTTAAAGAAGTAATTTCATTTACCACTGCATGAAAAAGAATCAAATACCTAGGAATAAGCCTACCAAAGGAGGCAAAGGAGCTGTACTCAGAAAACAAAGACACAGATGAAACAAATTGAAGATGACACATACAGATGGAAAGATACACCATGTTCTTCAAAGAATCGGTATTGTCAAAACAACTATACTACCCAAGGCAATCTACAGTCAATGCAATCCCTATCAAACTACCAATGACATTTTTCATAGACTATAACAAATAATTTAAAAATATGTATGGAAATACAAAATATCCCAAACAACCGAAACAATCTTGACAAAGAAGAAATCACAGTCCCTGTCCCTGACTTTTCAGACAATACTACAAAGTTACAATCATCACAAAAACAGAAATATAGAGCCTAGAAATAAATCTGTGCACTGTGGTCAGTTAATCTACAACAAAGATGGCAAGAATATATACTGGAGAAAAAACAGTCTCTTCAATAAGCTGTGCTGGGAAAAGTGGACAGCTTCATGTAGAAGAGTGAAATCAGAACATTTTTTAATACCTATACAAAAATAAACTAAAAATGGACTTACAATCTAAATGTTAGACGGGATACTACAAACTCCTAGAGAAAAATACAGGCTGAACACTCTGACATAAATAGCAGCAATATTTTTTTTGATCCATTTCCTAAAGCAAAGGAAATAACAGCAGAAACAAACAATTGGGGCCAAATTAAACTTACAACCTTTTGCATAGCAAAGGAAACCATCAACAAGATGAAAAGACAACCTCCTGAATGGGAGAAAATATTGTCTTGCAATCTTTGATGTTTCTTGGCTGGTAGATGCATTACCCTGATTTCCTATTTGGGTTCATATGGTTGTTCTCCCTGTGTGTGTGCATGTGTCTGTGTCCAGAGCCAGTCATATAAGAATAGCACCCACCATAATGACCTTATCCTAATTTGATCATCTCCAAATAAGATCACATTCACAGGTACTGGGGTGAGGACTTCCACATCTTTGGGGGAGACATAATTCAACACACAACAGATGTCTATGTACTAATCCCTGCTGCTAAGTCACTTCAGTCGTGTCCAACTCTGTGCGACCCCATAGACGGCAGCCCACCAGGCTCCCCCGTCCCCGGGATTCTCCAGGCAAGAACACTGGAGTGGGTTGCCATTTCCTTCTCCAATGCATGAAAGTGAAAAGTGAAAGTTAAGTCACTCAGTCGTGTCTGACTCTTCGCGACCCCATGGACTACAGCCTACCAGGCTCCTCCGTCCATGGGATTTTCCAGGCAAGAGTACTGGAGTAGGGTGCCATTGTACTAATCCCTGGAACCCATGAACCCAGTTCAGTTCAGTCGCTCAGTTGTGTCTGACTCTTTGCGACCCCATGAATTGTAGCACACCAGGCCCCCCTGTCCATCACCAACTCCTGGAGTTCACTCAGAGTCACGTCCATCGAGTCAGTGATGCCGTCCAGCCATCTCATCCTCTGTCGTCCCCTTCTCCTCCTGCCCCCAATCCCTCCCAGCATCAGAGTCTTTCCAATGAGTCAACTCTTCGCATGAGGTGGCCAAAATACTGGAGTTTCAGCTTTAGCATCATTCCCTCGAAAGAAATCCCAGGGCTGATCTCCTTCAGAATGGACTGGTTGGATCTCCTTGCAGTCCAAGGGACTCTCTAGAGTCTTCTCCAGCACCACAGTTCAAAAGCATCAATTCTTCAGCTACTTTATGGCAAAAGGAACTTTGAAGATGTGACTAAGCTTACACAAGGGACTTTGAGATGGGGAGATTATCCTGGGTTACCTAAGTGAGCCCAATAGAATCACATAAGTCCTTAAAAGTAGAAAATCTTTTCCAATTGTGGAGAGACAGATATGTGAGGATGGAAGAATGATTAGAGAGATGTGATGCTGAAAGTGATAGAAGAGGTCCAGAAGCCAAGGAATGCTGTAGCCTCTAGAAGCTAAATTTTTTTTTTAATTGAAGAAACTGATTTCTTCCTAGAGCTTTCAGAAAAGAATGCAGCCCTGCCAACACCTTGATTTTAGCCCAGGAGACTTATGTCAGACTTCTGACCTATAGAACTGTAAGATACCAAAATTGTCTTGTTCAAGTCACCAAGTTTGTGGTCATTTTTAAGGCAGCAAGAGAAAATTGGTCTTAGGTCATGTTCCCCAGAAGTAGAACCTGAGTAGAGGATTTTGCGCAAGTGATTTTGATGGGAAGGAGCAGGAGAGGAGGGAAGCTAACTAAGGATGTGGTTTCTACTGGAGACCAGCTTCAGCCTGATCCCATGAGGCGCTCTGGATCATAACTAGCACCACCAAGTAGGTCAAATTTCCACAAGGTTTTTCTACCCCCATGCCAGTCCATGACTGATCGAGGTTGTGGAGGTTTGGGGTAGAGGTTTAAGTAAGGGAGGGGCAGAGCTTGCAGAGACAAGAGCAGCTAGGAGTTATCAACCAAAACTCCCAGTGGCTGGGAAATGGGGTTCCTACCAATAACCTTGGGCAAAGTAGTCAAACTTGGTGATCTTCAGCTATCTCACGCATAGACCACCAGGACATTTGTTTTGCACAATTTTAGGGTACATTTTGCCTGTACCTTCTCAAGGACATGACCTCACCCTGGCAGTCCAAGGCCTCTGTCTCCCAGGAGATGGGGTGGAGCCAGGTAAGAGATTGAGATTTTCCTATAGAGTGAATGTGGCAAGAAAGACGAAAGTAGCATTTGGCTTTTGACATCAAAATTGAAATATGCAGCAGGCAAGGGGCTTGCATGCCAAGAGATTATCTTCAGAAAGAATTTTCCAGAATCCTTTGTCTCCTTTTGAGTCACTCAGCAAATGAACTTCAATGACTCCACTCCTGAGTATTTTCTTGGTGGAAAAGGGGAGACCTTTGTCTCCCATTAAGGCATAGCTGAAGATAGGAAGAAGGAAATACGACAGATGGGAAACAAAAGCCCACTCCTTTCCCAGACCAAGAATTTGTGAAAAGTAGGAGACTCTAACGGAGAAGGCAATTGCAACCCACGCCAGTACTCTTGCCTGGAGAATCCCATGGATGGAGGAGCCTGGTGGGCTGCAGTCCATGGGGTCGCTAAGAGTCAGACACAACTGAGTGACTTCACTTTCACTTTTCACTTTCCACTTTCATGCACTGGAGAAGGAAATGGCAACCCACTCCAGTGTTCTTGGCTGGAGAATCCCAGGGACGGGGGAGCCTGGTGGGCTGCCGTCTATGGGGTCGCACACGACTGACGCGGCTTAGCAGCAGCAGCAGCAGGAGACTCTGAGGTGAGGAAACAGTCATAGGAGTAACTCCTGAGCACACCTTTCCAAACTAAGACAAACCTCAGTCACTTTTTTTTTTCCGGCCACACTGCACAGCTAATACAACCAAGGATGGAACCCACACCCTTGGCAATGAAAGTGTGGAGTCTTAACCACTGGACCACTGGGGAATTCCCAAACCTCAGTCACCTCAAAGTCAACTGGGAGGTAATGGCATCGAGAATAGGGGTCTCTGGTCTTCCCAAGCTGCCTTCAGTCCCTGAAGGGTATGGCACCTAGGTTTAGAACCAGAGGACCCACCACAAGCCCACCTTGGCAGGACAAATTCACCTTGCAGGGGGCTGAACAGAGGCCTCCGCAGGTACTTCAGGGATGCCTGGTCATCCTGGGAGGGCCACAGGCCTTGACTACACCCAAAGAATGGTCTGAACCCAAGTTGCACCAGCAAAAACAACATCTATCTCATGTCCAGAAGAGGCTGAGGAACCTGCCTAAGTCTCTCTTCTCCTAGAGGTGGGAAAGTGCCCTGAGAGACAAAGTTTTCATCAAATCAAAGTCTGAACATCTCCTTCAAGGCCCATGTATATTATCACAACTGATGGTGCTAAAACCAGAATGGACATTTCATTTACTTTTTGCCCACCAACAAGCAAGTAGGGCCCTAGCAGACTCACTGAGGATCAAATAATGACTTTTGGCACACCCTCTGTGCAGGTGTTGAATTCTATCATGTGCATCAGGAGGAGGGTGAGCCAAATGATCTTCCATGTTACTTCCTAACGTTAACATTCTGTGACTGTATCCTGACATAGCAGGAGGCCACCGGAGCCGAGGAGAATTGGAGAAGTGGACTGTACTGCCTCTCTGGGGCTTGGAGGCAGCCCTTGGGCCAGCCCCTCACCCTTGCTTCTGGGGCAGAGCTGAAGGCCCCCACTTCCCCACTGCAGCCTCAGGCCTGGGCCCTCTAGCTTGTCCTTCTTCATCAGGGACTTTGCACTTTTCAGGGCTCATTAGTGTCTCTGTCATCCAAGAGAGGGCAAACTACAGGAAGCCAGCCTCCTGTGGTGGCTCTCAGGAAAGGCTTGGTGGAGGGAAGGTGAGGAACCCTGCTGAAGTTACCACAAGGTTCAGAGATGGTTGGGGGTTCCAGCGGCTCACCCAATGTCAACCAAACTCGACATTCTCAGAACACACTACAACAGTTCTGCCCCCCACGACCACGGACTCATCTGCTTTTTCTTTCACTTCAACTGTTTTTCAAGTGCATGGTTTCTCCTTCAAGCCCCACTCAAATTCCACCTCATCAAGAAAGCAACGTCAGGAGGATGCTTCCCTCCCCCACGCTACATTTTGCCCTGGCTGCTAATACAGAATTATTAAGTCACTTTGGAGAGTTTCTGCCTCCACTGTTAGAGAAAACTTACCCCAATTCAGGTACTGCATCTCCAGGGCCTTGGACCTTGCAGACACTCAACAAAAGTTTCCGGAATGAACGAGAGCCAGGAAGGCGTGTCCCCTGAAGCAGCTCGTCAGCACCACCTGGAGCTTGTCGGACCTGCAGCAGCGCCGGCCCCGCCCCACCCGCAGGTGATTCCTATCCACATTAATGCTTGCACCCCAGCACACGGCGCACGCACGCTCAGACTCGCTGCCTGCAAGGTGTGCAAGTGAAAGTTGCTGAGTCGTGTCCAACTCTTTGCGACCCCATGGACTATAGTGTCCATGGAATTCTCCAGGCCAGAATACTGAAGTGGGTAGCCTGTTCCCTTCTCCAGGGGATCTTCCAACCCAGGGATGGAACCTAGGTCTCCCTCATTGCAGGCGGATTCTTTACCAGCTGAGCCACAGTGAAGCCCAGCAAGGTATGCAAACTTCTTCCTAAATGGCCTAACGGTAAATACTTTCAGCTTTGTGGGTCAGGTATGGTCTGTGTGACAACTACTGAGTACTCTCAGTATGGAGTGAAAACAGCCATCAGTTCAGTTCAGTCGCTCAGTAGTGTCTGACTCTTTGTGACCCCACGGACTGCAGGAAGCCAGGCCTCCCTGTCGATCACAAACTTCTGGAGTTTACTCAAACTCATGTCCATTGAGTTGGTGATGCCTTCCAACCATCTCACCCATCTCATCCAGCATCAAGGTCTTTTCCAATGAGTCAGCTCTTCACATCAGGTGGCCAAAGTATTGGAGTTTCAGCTTCAACATTAGTCCTTCCAATGAATATTCAGGACTGATTTCCTTTAGCATGGACTGGTTGGATCTCCTTGCAGTCCAAGGGACTCTCAAGAGTTTTCTCTAATACCACAGTTCAAAAGCATCGATTTTTGGCACTCAGCTTTCTTTATAGTCCAACTCTCACATCCATACATGACTACTGGAAAAACTATTGCTTTGACTAGACATATCTTTGTTGGCAAAGTGATGTCTCTGCTTTTTAATATGCTAAGTTGGTCATAACCTTCCTTCCAAGGAGTAAGCATCTTTCAATTGCATGGCTGTAGTCACCATCTGCAGTGATTCTGGAGCCCAAACCAGGTGTAAATGAGTGAGCAGGGCTGTGTTTCAATACAGCTTTATTTACAAGAACAGATGGCCGGCAGGATATGGCCTGCAAGCCATAATTTGCCAAGCCATGGTTTACCAAAAGGTAAGGTGAATGCGTTCATGGAAACAATACTATTTTATCCCAATCTCCCCTCCCACCCATGCTTCCACACTGAGCTTCTCAAAGGGGAGAAATTCCCAATAACTCTTAAAATGAGCAGCTTGACTTCTTAGCAGCTAAGAGCTCTTGTAAAATAACCCTTGTTTTTCACGGAGCCATTCGCAATTTGGAAGTTTCTTTTTGTGTGAAATTTTTGAGAGGAGAGATGCTTCAGAACTCTCTTTTATTTACTTTTTTAAAAAGTAAAAGCATCAATAAAATGTATATGTACAAAAGAATTATGAAACATATGTAGAGTCCACAGAATAGCAATGTACCAAGGTACCATCACATGGCCTAAGAATCTCAACTTTATCATCCAACAGAAGTCCCTGCACCCCCTATGTCCACCTATAATTGAACTATCCTCTCCACCCCAACCAGAGTAAGTTACCCTTAATTGTGTATTAATCTCCTTCTTGCTTTGCTTTCTATTTTATCATCTGCACAGTTATTCTTAAACAATTTTTTCATTTCCCCTTTGTGGGACTTCATGCAAATATAATCATTCTGTATGACTCCCTCTGGAACTTATTTTTTCCCAGCAACATCTAATTTTTGAGATTCAACCATGTTGGTATAGATTGTTGTGGTTTCCCCATTTTCACTGTTGTAGAGTATGCCATCATATGTACTACACTATCACAACATCCATTCTGTTGTTGACAGACATGGGTTTGTTTTTCACCGACCCCCTGCCCAGTTTGGAGCTATTATGCTTCCACAAGGCATTCTTCCACACACCTCCTAGCATATGTGTGCAAGAGTTTCTCTAGGGCATACCTTGTGGAACGGAATGGCTGCTTTGTAGAGTGTACACATGGGCAGGTCTACTTGGTAACACTAAAGTCTAAATTCAGCCATTCTCCAACAAACAGTAGGTGAGGCTTCCTATTGTTCCACATCCTTATCTCATGGATTTATTGATTCCAATTCCTTTTGTTTCCTTTTCAGTCAGGGTTCTAGCTTCATGACCTTAGCTTTTTCCTTGGTTAACTCTTCAGTTTTCTCACAGTTTGCTCATTCAGCACCTACCCTACATCCAGACATTGAGTTGGGGGCTACACCTTGGATAAATTTAAGACGTGGGCTCTGCCCTCAAGAAGCTCAGCCTGATTAAGACAAACATGTAACACTTGCCATATAATCCAGCAATCCCACTTCTGGGTATATACCTAGACAAAACTATAATTCAAAAAGATACATACACCCGTATGTTCATAGGAGCACTATTCACAACAGCCAAGACATGGAAAAAACCTAAATGTCCACCAACAGATGAATGAACAAAGAAGAGGTAGTACATATATATACAACAGAATACTACTCAGCCATGAAAATCAACAGAATAAGGCCATTTGAAGGAACATGGATGGAACTAGAGATGATCATACCACATAAGGTAAGTCAGACAGAGAAAGACAAATATATCACTTATATGTTGGATCTAAAATATGACATAAATGAACCTACCTACCTATGAAACACAAACAGAATCACAGACAAAGAAAAGACTTGTGGCAACCAAGAGGGAGGAGGAGGTTGGGGAGGGATAGACTGGGGACTTGGGGTTAGCAAATGCAAACTATTATACAGAGGATGGATACACAACAAGGTCTTCTTGTTTAGCACAGGGAACTATATTCACTATCCTGTGATAAACCATAATGGAAAAGACTATTTTTTTAAATGTATATATATATGTGTGTGTGTGTATGTGTGTGTGTGTGTAAGTGAATCACTTATAGAATGATTAGAAATTAACACAAGTAGAGCAAAAATTAACACCACAGTGTAAATCAACCACAATTTTAAAAGACACAGGCACATAAACAAATCATTGTAAAATGATGTGGTTCACACAACAGAAATGCTTGCAAGGCATTATGGGAGTTCTGAGGAGGGGCACTATAGGGTTTGGATCCAAAAGGCCAGTGGCTCTGCAGATGGGGTTGAATAGAGACGAGTGCCATTCAACGAGATGATGCTTGGACATCATCAACGTGGATTACTGATGCATATGCGCACACACATGCACACACACAGATTCCCACCCCTAGAGTGCCAGCTCAGCTTAAAACAGATTGTGAAGTGTCAGATCTGAGATTCCAGTCCCTCTCCCACAGTGAAAGGAATGTGACTTACATTGAAGTTTCTTTTGAAAATGCTTCTAAATTTCTAATGGCCTAGCACCACATGCCAGGCCACCACCCTGGTCTGCATTCAATTTATCTAGTGGCAACCACTGCCCCACACCTACCACAAAGCACCTCCCTGACCCAGGCCAAACTCACTCTGTGCTCTTAGGACAAAGCTGCTATTAAGGGCTGCTCCACAAGGGAAAAGCAGCCACCACATGGGCCCAAAGTCAGTGACATCAGTCATCCCCTGAGAGCCATTCCCCATTTTGGCACATGGTGCCTGATGGGCTTTCCCACCCAACCACCAGCACCTGTGTCTCATTTGGTGGGTTGCTCTGATCATCAACCATGAGCTGCCCAGGGACAGTGGGTTGGTGACATACTGATGGGTATAGGGTGTAAACACTTCTTGTCCCTTAATGCAGACACAAACTCCAGAGCATCATTGCAGGCTTGAGTCAGGCACCCCTGTGTGCTTTGCCAACTGCCTTGCCCTCAATGGGCTCCTGCCCCTCTCCAGCTCCACCTCCCACTCCCCTCCTGGTCTTTAAATATAGTGCTGTTTCATGAAGCCTCAGGCCAGAGTTTGCTTTCAGGGAACCCAATCCTAAGACAACAGGTGAGTATGACTAGGAGTGGCTGCTGTTCCTACTGGCTTGATTTCGGGGAGGAGCAGGGTGAGCTGACTGCTTAAAGCCTCTGGCCTTTGTTCCCACTACCTGGTGCCACGGCCCGGCTTCCCTCACCGAACCTGTTTCTCCCCAATCTTGACAAAGTACAGTAAGCTCACCAAACTTTCTGGGCCAAGATCTTTTCAGTTCAAATGTTGATAGGTCTCCCAGAAGCCATCGGAAGGAGCTTCCTCAGTCAAGTTTGTGTGGGCGAGCCCCAGTGGTTCCGCAAAGTGACAAGGAGATGGCACAAAGGTTTGAGTCCTGATCACTCATCTCCGGGAGAGCGCTTCTCCGGGGAGGGGAGCGCTTCTCTGGGGGAGGGGAGACAACCAAAGAATTCTCAGTCCACAGGAGCCTTTGCTTGTTCTGAAGGAAATTCTGTTAAGAGGCGTCCTTGACCACAGAGGATCATGAACGCACTAAGGGAACATTTCTAGTCTGAATGGAGTGCCTCTAAATCATGTTTCTTGGCACCATAGATCCTGCTGACTCGGGATGTCAGAACTGGCAGGTGTGAAAAATCCCTGCCGTCCATCACTGCAAAACTCATCTTCCCCCTGGGGTCCAAAGCCAGCAGAGCTGAGGAAAAAGAAAACAAGGCAAGGAGGAGACCCTGCAGGAAAGCCAGCCAGGGCTTTCAGATTCAGAGACGCCAACATTCATCATCATTAGGTAAATGAAGAGTTAAGCCAAGGGTCGGCACCCTCCATCACTGGCTCCCTCCTTGGAGGGTGGGCAGAAGGCGGGCCAGTAGCTCGTGAGAAGCCCATGGGCTGTGGCTCCAGTGCCTCCTGAAGACTTAGCAAAGCCATGGCTAGGAACCCCTGGGGCTCCTGCCTTGATCTATGCATCCTGGGTAGAAACTCGGTAGAAGGTCCTTGTCAACCAGAGAAAAGCAGACTTGAAGCACAAGATGGGGTTCTGGAGAGGGTGTGGAGAGTCAACAGGGAGAGGACTCAGGGAGGAAGAGACGCCAGGGGCATGTAGGGCTATGGCCAGGTCTGCCATGTGCTCACTAACTCCCTTTCCTGTCTTCACTGGCACACAGTGAGATCCATTTCCCAGACTCCCTTGCTTTGTGTGTGTGTGTGTGTGTTAGTCGCTCAGTTCTGTCCGACTCTTTGCGACCCCATGGATTGTAGCCCACCAGGCTCCTCTGTCCATGGAATTCTCCAGGCAAGAATGTTAGGCACTGACAAGTGATTGAGCTCTGGCTAACGGGATTTGGACAGAACTGTGGTCTACTTGTCCTCACCTGAGCCCCAGAACCTCCCCCGGGAGCCCCCGTGCTTCCCTCCCCTGCCTGCCTTCCAGGGAAAGAAGATCTAGCTAGCAACAGCGAAGCCCTTAGGAGGGCAGAGATGCAGGTAGATGGAATCTGGGTCCCTGCACGACCATGTGGAGCTGAACCTCCATCCCCACACCGCCAGCTGGGCTTTGTGTGAGCCAGAAACCAAGGTCGACTGTTAAGGGCTTGACATTAACGGGTTTCTCTGTTTTAGCAGCTGACGTTACCTCAATTAATTGACCACGGAAGTTGAACCATGATGAAAGCAACCTTTGATATTTCACCATTGGGCCAAGGACAGGCCCCCCAGACAATAATCCTGAGAAGCAAACAAAGCAACAAAAAAAACTAGCTACTTGGATCCAAAAGTCTCCTTGCCAGTCTGAGGAGCCGTGAACAAAGACGAAGTGCTATGCAGGCTGACAAGCCAACATGTGATCTAGTTTGGTCACTGGCTAGTTGTGTGACCTCGAAAGGACACTTCACCTCTAAGGCACAGTTTTCTCACCTGTAAGCTACAGAGAACCCCATCTCATTTCTGTGGTTGTTGTAACACTCAGATATGTCATCAAGGAGATGAATATATCTAGTGTCCACCCAGTTGAACCCCTTAAATAGGAGTTTTTCATTCTCTTGTCTTTCTCTGGAAACTTCTCCACACTACCATTTTCCCCCATAATCACTGGTGGTGTCTGACCTCGGTGAAATCACTGAAACACATACCTCATGCAATTTATCAGGTGCAGGAGAAAGACAGGACCTGGTGCTGGCCTGCTGTGTCATGCTAGAGCAACTGGACCAAGGCTTTCGTTCCACTGATGGATCACGTTCATTTCGAGCATCGTTTGGCAGCTCAGAGAAATTCATCCCCAGCCCTCACAGAGAGTTGGAAGGCTGGCCTGGCCCCAAGGACACCTCCGCAAATCTGCTACCCAGCTCCAGTGGCGGGCAGCCAGGCGTCTGGTCCCTCGGCCTCAGTCGTGCAGCTGTGACTGACAGGCAGCAGGGAGCTGAAGATCTGCTCTGGCTTCTAGAAAAACAGCAGCAGCAGCAGGCTCCACTGGAAAGCAGCCCTGCCAGCACGTCTGATGCTGACGCCCCACTGCCCGGGGACCCACACCGGAGGGTAAAACAGCAGGTAATTGATGGCTTTCCAAACTAACTTAGCTGACTGAGTTGACTCTGAAGTTTAAGACAGACGTTTGATTCCGGCCTGATCCTTACAGGCTATTTCCTGACAGCTTGGAGCAGAGAGCAGGAGCTGACTGTTGCTTCTTTGGGGGCAGACACAAACAATCCCTTGAGAGTGGGGGTGGGTCTAGTCGTGGGTCTCAGCCCTGGTTGCAGAGTGGAATCACCTGGGAGTTTTAAAAACACCTGCTGTTCAGAATACAACCCAGGCCAATGACATCAGTATTTCCGGGGCTGGGACCCAGGCATCAGGGGTTGGAACTGGGGGAGGTGGATGTTAAAGGTCTCCAGGTGATTCCACTTTGCAGCCAAGGGCAAGAATCACTGGGCTACAGCCTCCTAGTTCTCACCAGGCATTAGTTCCCTTGATGTTGGCCCCATTTGACAGAGCAGAGAATAAACTCAGACAGGATAAATCATTTGCTTAAAGTCATGTGCTTGGTAAGCAAAGGAGCCGACATACAACCCAGTTCAGTTCAGTTCAGTCGCTCAGTCGTGTTCGACTCTGCGACCCCATGAATTGCAGCACGCCAGGCCTTCCTGTCCATCACCAACTCCCGGAGTCCACCCAAACCCATGTCCATTGAGTCGGTGATGCCATGCAGCCATCTCATCCCCTGTCGTCCCCTTCTCCTCCTGCCCTCAATCTTTACCAGCATCAGAGTTTTTTCCAATGAGTCAGCTCTTCACATCAGGTGGCCAAAGTATTGGAGTTTCAGCTTCAACATCAGTCCTTCCAATGAACACCCAGGACTGATCTCCTTTAGGATGGACTGGTTGGGTCTCCTTGCAATCCAAGGGACTCTCAAGAGTCTTCTCCAACACCACACTTCAAAAGCATCAATTCTTCGGTGCTCAGCTTTCTTTCTAGTCCAACTCTCACATCCATACATGACTACTGGAAAAACCATGGCCTTGACTAGACGGACCTTTGTTGGCAAAGTAATGTCTCTGCTTTTGAATATGCTGTCTAGGTTGGTCAAAACTTTCCTTCCAAGGAGTAAGCGTCTTTTCATTTCATGGCTGCAGTCACCATCTGCAGTGATTTTGGATCTGAAAAATAAAGTCAGCCACTGTTTCCACTGTTTCCCCATCTATTTGCCATGAAGTGATGGGACTGGATGCCATGATCTTCGTTTTCTGAATGTTGAGCTTTAAGCCAACTTTTTCACTCTCCTCTTTCACTTTCATCAAGAGGCTCTTTAGTTCTTCTTCACTTTCTGCCATAAGGGTGGTGTCATCTGCATATCTGAGGTTATTGATATTTCTCCCAGCAGTCTTGATTCCAGCTTGTGCTTCCTCCAGCCCAGCGTTTCTCATGATGTACTCTGCATAGAAGTTAAATAAGCAGGGTGACAATATACAGCCTTGACATATTCCTTTTCCTATTTGGAACCAGTCTGTTGTTCCATGTCTAGTTCTAACTGTTGCTTCCTGACCTGCATATAGGTTTCTCAAGAGGCAGGTAAGGTGGTCTGGTATTCCCATCTCTCTCAGAATTTTCCACAGTTTATTGTGATCCACACAGTCAAAGGCTTTGGCATAGTCAATAAAGCATAAATAGATATTTTTGTGGAACTCTCTTGCTTTTTTGATGATCCAGCAGATGTTGGCAATTTGATCACTGGTTCCTCTGCCTTTTCTAAAACCAGCTTGAACATCTGGAAGTTCACAGTTTATGTATTGCTGAAGTCTGGCTTGGAGAACTTTGAGCATTACTTTACTAGCATGTCAGATGAGTGCAATTGTGCGGTAGTTTGAGCATTCTTTGGCATTGCCTTTCTTTGGGATTGGAACGAAAACTGACCTTTTCCAGTCCTGTTGCAACTGCTGAGTTTTCCAAATTTGCTGGTATATTGAGTGCAGCACTTTCACAGCATCATCTTTCAGGATTTGAAATAGCTCAACTGGAATTCCATCACCTCCACTAGCTTTGTTTGTAGTGATCCTTTCTAAGGCCCAGTTGACTTCACATTCCAGGATGTCTGGCTCTAGGTGAGTGATCACACCATCATAATTATCTGGGTCATGAAGATCTTTCTTGTATAATCTGGGCCTTTGGGCATTTAATTCAGTCATCTTTCTCTTCACCCTTCTAGCCTCATCTTCCTCTTCTATAAAATGATAATATCATTAATATGCTACCTCACAGGGTTGTTGTGAGGATGAAAACAACTCAATTTTCTTTCTTTATTTTACTTTATATCTACATATGGTCGTCTACTGTGCCCAGCACTACTCTAGCACTTCAAGAATACAAATTTAGCTGAGTTCATTAAAATAGCCCCCTGTACCTTCTTATACCCCTGCAGGGAATTGCTCTGGGGAACAATTTGGCAGCCCCAGATATCACCTTTAAAATGTGTGAACTTTTTGACCAAGCCAAGTCTCATAAGTCATGCAAAGGAAATAATTAAAGATGTCTTTGAAAAAATTTAACACAAGGGTGATCACTGTAGTTCTTATAATGACAAAATGGAAATGCTAATGTTTGAATATAATGGATTTGTTAAATAAATGATAACACATCAAAAAAACTGAACTAGCATGGCTCAGTTTTAAATGGTGTATAGCACACCCTTTCATGTTATCTGACTCTGATTCCATGGGAGCTATTTTACAACTCTTGAAATATTATAACTGATAGCAATGTGAAACACTTCTTGCTTAGAGACACACAAATCCTGCCCTGTCCTATCCCACGGAGGTTCAAATGACTGCCCTCCCCAACTAGGGAAGAGGCTGGTTTTGCCTCCATTCACACATTTATGCCAATATTCTTGATCTATAAATGTTTGTTCTTTGGATTTTCTTTTGAACTGGTTTTACCATCTTCTAGTTTCCTCACTGATTAATTACTTAAATAAAATCGTTAACAAGGATAAATAAAATAAAATTTGAAAATTTTAGAATAAAATACAAAGCGTATAGCAAACAGATTTCTAGGGTGGTTTCATGTTCATACCCTGCATAATCCCCTCCTCTTGAGTGTGGGTAGGACCTGAAACTTCTAACCAATAGAATAGGACAAAGATGTATGGTTAGATTTTCGTAGTGATAGAGATGTAGATGTGGATACAGATATAGGTAGAACACTGATCTTGCCAGGACACACTACAGAGATGCTCTTGCTGGCCTGGAAGAAACAACCATCATACTATGAGCTGCCAAAGGAGAGAGCCATGTAATGGGGAACTACGGTTGGCCTCTAAGTCCTAAGGGCAGCCCCTAGCCAAGAGCCAGGAAGAAGCTGGGCCCTCAGACACACAGCCTCAAGAGGTGAATTCTGCTACCAGCCTGAATGAGTTCGGATGTGTTCTCCCCTTATCAGGCCTCTAGATGAGCATGCAGCCTGGCCTATGCCATGCATGTAACCTTGTGAGACCCCAAGCAGAGGCTCAAGCTAAACCAGGCCTGGACTCTTGACCCATGGAAACTGTGAGATAATAAATAAGCCACTCAGTATGTAATAATTTCTTACACTGAAATAGAAAGTAATAGAGGTGTCATGGAAGAATATTCTCTTACATGAAAAACATTTACAAAATTTTACTAAATTATAAAGCAATATGATCTAACACCCTCCCCCCCCCCAAATACAGAATTTGGAAAGTGAATACAGTAGAACTTGGGGACTTTTATTTCCTTCTTTTCAATTCTGTTTCTTATAAAATTACTTGCATTACTAATATAACACTAGAAAACATTGAAAATAAAAACACTGACTAGTATATTCAAGTGTTAATGGTGGTTATGTCAGGGTGGTAAAATTGTGGTTGAATTCTATGTTCTAGAATTCTAGAAAGCTATTATAATTTTTCTGCTTTGAAAAGCTAACACTTCTTGGTGTAATTAAACAAAATAAATAACTCCCAATTATTTTTTTAATTATTGAAAAAAAAATCCCACCATCATTGCTCCCAGATTGAATTAACAGGGGGAGACTAGCCACACAGAGTCCGTCTGTCATGCATAGACATACAGAATAACCTAGAGCTTTCAGCACAAATTCTAGTACCATGTGACCTGGATTCCAAGGTGGACTACCCAATTGTTGTATTTTATGAAGTTGGGCAAATTATTTAGCCTAATCTATAAAATGAGAGAATAATAATATCAACCTTATAAAGTAAGGATATCATGGATATTCTGTAAGACAGTGTATATAATTTATTTTTAAATGAGCCTAGTATACAATAGATGTTTAATCAGTGTTAGTGTTTACCATCATCATCATTATTATTAACCAACCAGCCATTGTAGGGGTAGCAGTATATTTCAGTCCTTGTCTTGTTCTTAGATTCAGTTTTCAAGATCAGTTCAGTTCAGTCGCTCAGTCGTGTCTGACTCTTTGTGACCCCATGAATCGCAGCACTCCAGGCCTCCCTGTCCATCACCAACTCCCGCAGTTCACTCAGACTCACGTCCATCGAGTCAGTGATGCCATTCAGCCAAGCAATCTCATCCTGGGTCGTCCCCTTCTCCTCCTGCCCCCAATCTCTCCCAGCATCAGAGTCTTTTCCAATGAGTCAACTCTTCGCATGAGGTGGCCAAACTACTGGAGTTTCAGCTTTAGCATCATTCTTTCCAAAGAAATCCCAGGGTTGATCTCCTTCAGAATGGACTGGTTGGATCTCCTTGCAGTCCAAGGGACTCTCAAGAGTCTTCTCCAACACCAGAGTTCAAAAGCATCAATTCTTCGGCACTCAGCTTTCTTCATAGTCCAACTCTCACATCCATACATGACTACTGGAAAAACCATAGCCTTGACTAGATGGACCTTAGTTGGCAAAGTAATGTCTCTGCTTTTGAATATACTATCTAGGTTGCTCATAACTTTTCTTCTAAGGAGTAAGCGTCTTTTAATTTCATGTCTGCAGTCACCATCTGCAGTGATTTTGGAGCCCAAAAAATAAAGTCTGACACTGTTTCCACTGTTTCCCCATCTATTTCCCATGAAGTGATGGGACTAGATGCCATGATCTTCGTTTTCTGAATGTTGAGCTTTAAGCCAACTTTTTCACTCTCCTCTTTCACTTTCAGCAAGAGGCTTTTTAGTTCCTCTTCACTCTCTGCCATAAGGGTGGTGTCATCTGCATATCTGAGGTTATTGATATTTCTCCCAGCAATCTTGATTCCAGCTTGTGTTTCTTCCAGTCCAGCGTTTCTCATGATGTACTCTGCATAGAAGTTAAATAAGCAGGGTGACAATATACAGCCTTGACGTACTCCTTTTCCTATTTGGAACCAGTCTGTTGTTCCATGTCCAGTTCTAACTGTTGCTTCCTGACCTGCATACAGATTTTTCAAGAGGCAGGTCAGGTGGTCTGTATTCCCATCTCTTGAAGAACTTTTCCACGGTTTATTGTGATCCACACAGTCAAAGGCTTTGGCATAGTCAATAAAGCAGAAATAGATGTTTTTCTGGAACTCTGTTGCTTTTTCCATGGTCCAGATAGATACAAAAAAAACACATAGGAATTATAATGATAGCATATTAATACAGATATTAAAAGGAATATCCCATCCCTTGAAAGACCTAAAGTGGATCCTATAGGTTGCTCTGGGTTCCTGAAGGCATATTTTGCCCACTTCAATGGTAGAAATAGGTTCTTATATATAATTACCATTATGCTTGCTGGGTGACATGAAGTGGTTGGAACTGACCCTTTAAGAATCTGAGTCATGCTGGTTTGAGGTTGGTTGTATGCTACACTAAACTGCTTAGCTATGGTGTGAGATGAGCCAGCTCTAGGTCAAAGCTCTCTCTCAACATTCCAGGGGCCTCTGGGCACTGGCTGGGAGATAGAAGCATTCCAAGGCCACCATGAAGCACAGCTGAAGAGCTACAGCTAACCTTGGGATAATGTCAAAATCTGGGCTTGGTTGGGGCGGGCCAGGCCAAGGAGACTTGACAAACAGACTGAAGCAGGGGAGTAGCCAACATCAGGGGATCTACAGATCAGGTATCTAGTTGTGTGGCCACAGGCAATAGGCAAATGGCAAGCCAGCCAGGCAGATGGAGTCAGGGATGTCCTACCAAGTTTTCATTGCCTGGGACAGACCTGGCCTTGGGAGTCTGGCAGAGAGGGGTGGGCAGAGGCTAGGCCAAGCACTGACAGGGCAAGTGAGCCGAGCTACTGGAAGCAGTGCTACAGCTATGACATGCTCAGGATGGCATGTGGCCCCAAGGAGCAATTTTAAGGGATGGATCTCCCTCAGAAGCATGTGGCTCCAGAACACTTTCAGGGACAGGCATGGAACTACTCCCAGGATGAACAGGGTATAAAATGAAATCCATCTAAATCTTCCTCAAGAACATTCCTAAAGGATCCTCACGAGGACCTGTGCCCACTCTCACAAAGAACTAAGCAGCAGAATGGTGCATTCCATCTTGCTTAGATCAGAGGCTCGGTCACAATTATGAGGAAGATGCCACATATCCTCAGACTCAAAGGAGAAATAGAACCTATCTGGTGGGCCAAGCTTCATCACCATCACCATCATCATCCTTAAAAAACAAACAAACAAACAACAAAACCTTCTGATGTATTTATTTTTGAAAAACTGGCCTTTACAGACTCTGATCCTGAAATACCAAGGTGGAAAACAATTTAGATATATATATTTTTTCCTATGTATGTGGGAATTTCCACAGTTTAACAAGTTTCCTCCCCGGAAGGAAGGTGTCTAACACCAAAGGACTGTCTACTTCAGTGCTATCCTTTCTGCTCTCATGGCCAAGGCCACATCCAGGTCATAGTCTCCTTAGACCTAGAGCACTACAGAAGCCCCTTTACCCTGCATTTGGCTGCTAAACCCAGCAACACCCACATCACTGCTTTGAGGGTTCCAATACCTCCACTCGAAAGCTTGCAGTGGTGCCTACATTAGTCTGGGTGAGTAACGCCAGATGCTGTAAGAAACAACTAAATCTCAATGATCTAAAAGCTTAACATGATAAAGTAAAATAGAACATGATAAAAGTCTATTTCTTGCTCATGCAAAGCCCACTCTGCTGAATGATTCTCCTCTATGGGGGAACTCAGGAATCCAGGTTGTATCCATCTTGAGGTTCTACCATCCTGTGTGTTCAAATCTGACCTGATTTCACCAGCTACCAGACAGGACAGAGAGAGAGTATGGAGGATCCCATATTTAATACCTAGGTATCTCAACCTGTAACAAACACCCCTAATGCTCACATCCCACGGGAGAGAACTGGTCATATGAAAAGAGAGCTGGGAAAACAGTCCCTGGCTTGGCAGTCTGTTCCTTGCCTGTTGCAACTCAATACTGTGCAACAGGGGACCCAAATGTTTGGTCATAAATCAACCATCTATTCCACAGTATCTCTCTGCCCAATGAATTGCTTTCAAACTCTTTAGGGTGGCATTCAATTTAGCCCCAATTTTAGTCATGAAGACCATCTTTTAGCCAATCAGGATGACCAAGTTTCACCCCAAACATGTTGGTTAGCTTTTTTGATCAAATTGCCAACATCCGCTGGATCATCGAAAAAGCAAGAGAGTTCCAGAAAAACATCTATTTCTGCTTTATTGACTATGCCAAAGCCTTTGACTGTGTGGATCACCACAAACTGTGGAAAATTCTGAAAGAGATGGGAATACAGACCACCTGACCTGCCTCTTGAAAAATCTGTATGCAGGTCAGGAAGCAACAGTTAGAACTGGACATGGAACAACAGACTGGTTCCAAATAGGAAAAGGAGTACGTCAAGGCTGTATATTGTCACCCTGCTTATTTAACTTCTATGCAGAGTACATCATGAGAAACGCTGGACTGGAAGAAACACAAGCTGGAATCAAGATTGCTGGGAGAAATATCAATAACCTCAGATATGCAGATGACACCACCCTTATGGCAGAGAAAGGAACTAAAAAGCCTCTTGATGAAAGTGAAAGAGGAGAGTGAAAAAGTTGGCTTAAAGCTCAACATTCAGAAAATGAAGATCATGGCATCCAGTCCCATCACTTCATGGGAAATAGATGGGAAACAGTGGAAACAGTGTCAGACTTTATCTTTTTGGGCTCCAAAATCACTGCAGATGGTGACTGCAGACATGAAATTAAAAGATGCTTACTCCTTGGAAGAAAAGTTATGACCAACCTAGACAGTATATTCAAAAGCAGAGTCATTACTTTGCCGACTAAGGTCCATCTAGTCAAGGCTATGGTTTTTCCAATAGTCATGTATGGATGTGAGAGTTGGACTGTGAAGAAGGCTGAGCGCCGAAGAATTGATGCTTTTGAACTGTGGTGTTGGAGAAGACTCTTGAGAGTCCCTTGGACTGCAAGGAGATCCAACCAGTCCATTCTGAAGGAGATCAACCCTGGGATTTCTTTGGAAAGAATGATGCTAAAGCTGAAACTCCAGTACTTTGGCCACCTCATGCCAAAGAGTTGACTCATTGGAAAAGACTATGATGCTGGGAGGGATTGGGGGCAGGAGGAGAAGGGGACGACAGAGGATGAGATGGCTGGATGGCATCACGGACTCGATGGACGTGAATCTGAGTGAACTCCGGGAGTTGGTGATGGACAGGAAGGCCTGGCATGCTGCGATTCATGGGGTCGCAAAGAGTCGGACACGACTGAGCGACTGAACTGAACTGAACTTTGTTGCAAAGCAAACCATTTAAACCTTAGTGGCTTAAACAACCACCATTTATTTAGCTCACAATTCCTCATATTGACCATTTCAGTCAAGCTCAGCTCAGATTCTTCTGGTTCAGCAATGTTTACTCATGTATCTGTGGTCAGTTGCCAGGTTGGCTAGGACTTTCTGTTTAAAGGGTTCCTCAGCTGAGCTGGCCTGCCTTTGCTTCCTGTGGTCTTGCATCCTCCAGTAGCCTAGTCCAGGCTTGTAGACACAGAGGGCTTAGAAGAATGAGAGAAGACTGGGCAGAGCCACCCAAGGCCCATGATCCCAATTCACTAATTTCTACAGCACTTTACTTGAAAAGCCAGAATTAGAGTACAGATCCAAAGAGTAGAGAATAGATTCAACCTCTTGATAGAAGGAGCTTCAAAGTGACTCCACCAGATAAATGTGTTATTGTCCATGTGCCATCTACCTAAAACCTCCCCCTCCTCTTTGTCTCTGCCTGTGGACCATTCCCGGAGAAGGCAATGGCAACCCACTCCAGTACTCTTGCCTGGAAAATCTCATGGACAGAGGAGCCTGCTAGGGTGCAGTCCATGGGGTCGCTAGGAGTCAGACATGACTGAGCGACTTCACTTTCACTTTTCACTTTCATGCATTGGAGAAGGAAATGGCAACACACTCCAGTGTTCTTCCCTGGAGAATACCAGGGAAGGGGGCGCCTGGTGGGCTGCTGTCTCTGGGGTCGCACAGAGTTGGACACGACTGAAGCGACTTAGCAGCAGCAGCAGCAGCAGTGGACCATTCCAGCTCAAATGCCTCTTATTTCATAGTGACTTATGCCTGAGTTTAGGTTCTCCCCAAAACAGAGTCTGAGACAAGGGTTTGTGTGAAAATACTGAGTGAAGAAGTATGGGGAGAAGAGAAATGCAGGAAAAGTCAATATAAGGATGCTTTGGTAAGATCACCACTACGGGTATAAGAGCTGGTTCCATAGGGATCTGCTCAGCTACAGAATGCCTCTCAGAACTGTCCACCCTTCAGAGAAGTGGAGGTGGAGCCTTTATTCACAAGTTCTCATTTTTATTGGTGGAAGATGACCCTAGGGAGCAATATCTTCCCTGCACTTTCAGGCTGCTCTTGCATGTGGACCAAGTCAACTCCATAGCATGAAAGACCAGAGGCAGAAAGATATTTGTGCAGGCTTGAAGTGGGATGCTGTCAGCTGGGATCCTGAGCTTGCCTAAATGATCCATTACAGCTGTGTCTGCAATCAGAGAACCAGGAATGTTTGGCGAGGTACCAAAGAGGTTAGGTATAATTTCTCTGATGTCTGCTAGGAAGGAAATGCTCCCTTCTCAGGAATCCTATGCTCTCATCATTCTATAGCACCAATTACACACTATTTCTAATTTCAGACATTCATATATGTATATAATCTCCCTTGCTAGAGTACAAGCTCCCGGAGGACAGTGGCCACATTGGACGGAACTCTGTAGACTCCTATGTTGGCCCCTAGCACAAAGCCCTATGGGTTTTGTTGGCTGAGGAAGGGAAGAAACTCCTAGATCCAAGACATTGTCATCTTTCACTCAAACACTCCTTCAACAAGTAACTGAGAGTACCTGCCACGTGCAGTGCTAGAGGGGGTGTAAAAAACAAACAAAAACCAGCAGAAGACCCACTGTCCCCAATCTTGAAAAATTTTTAATTGGGTATATAAACCACACACACATCATAAAGTCTAAAAGTAAGCATGTCTAAGGTAGTGCCATGGACATAATCTAGGGGAATGATGGTTATGCAGAGAAGACTCAATGGAGGGGGTTTATTGGTCTGCAGGTCACAATGAAGGCTGAGCTGAAGAAGGAGATGATGCAATAAAAGAAGGCACC
Organism: Ovis aries; assembly: GCF_016772045.2. Classification (NCBI taxonomy): domain Eukaryota; kingdom Metazoa; phylum Chordata; class Mammalia; order Artiodactyla; family Bovidae; genus Ovis; species Ovis aries. The sequence continues at coordinate 15,454,296 of NC_056080.1, read as the reverse complement.
ATCTTCACCGAAAGGTTCCATATCTTTACAATGTCCTTCTGACCATAAAAATAATACATGCTCATTATAGAAGAGCCAAAAAGAACAAGGAATAGAGCTAGCACTCCTTCATAATCCTACACCCAAAGGTATCCACTGAAAACATTTTGACATAATTCCTTCTCGCCTTCCTCCTAAACATTTATGTTACATGACTGAAGTCACTCCTGGTTTATTTAGCATAAGAGCCAGAAGAGACACAGAAAAATGAGCCCAACTTCTTCACTATATAAATGAGAAACAGGCAGCCCAAAGAAATCAAGGGACATAGGAAGGCCCTAGAATTGAGACCAGAATGGAGGTCCCCCACTCCTAACCCAGTGCTCTTTCTTCACATCACTGCCTCTATTTACCTCTTCTTCCTCCCCACAGAACCATAAGTACAGATACAAAACTTATGTTTGGGGCTTCAGACTTTCCAAATCAGTATGTGCTCTTAAAATCGTCCCTCTCCATGTGCAAACATTGGTCTGGAGAGAGATCATGGCTGCCAACAGAGTCACCGTGAGAGGTTAAAAGGCAGCAGCATACATGAGAAATCTCCCTGCATGCAGCAGGGGCCCCCAAAGCAAGGCTGGGTGAACGTGTGACTGGGGTATGGGGAGACTCCGTCTTCTTCCTGGTGTGTTTGGGGATGGGCTCCCAGAGTTCTGCTGCCTGTGCCCCAAGACAAAATAACCAGCTTCTCAGCCAAGAAGGTGGCTCAGTCAGGTCCCCTCTATGTCTGGGTGGCTTCATTTTTCTATAAACTTTATGGTGCTTTGTGGGGCCCTAAATGGGAAACCTTAAAGATGGGTTAGCTTTGCGGTGGGAAACTAAGATGGAGCCTGGCGGAAGAGATGAGGGCACAGCCTAAGTTGTTTGTTAAAACTTTTGATTGGCTCTCTTGATTTCCGTGCACGTGGACAGCGCGTGATCACCATAGACTCTTGTTACAATGAAGCGCATGACGACTTGACCTTTAACGTGATTGGTGCAACTATGGTATATTAAGATTTGACCTTTAACATGATTGGTCCAACCCTCATAAAACCCCCTTGCTTGCCTATATAAGCCAAGAGTTTGTGGCAATAAAGCGGAACTGCTTAGACGGAACTCCTGTCGCGTCTGATTGTTTCTCGCTGGCCGAGGGGCTGGGTTGGTGGACAGCAGGCTCACCTCTCCTCAGGAGCCTGAGGGAAGTTCCACTGCCTCTCTCTTTCTGCGGAGCACCCCCCACAGAAACTGGCTCCCAACGTGGGGCGCGAAGCAGACAGATGGAGGTGGTGTCACCGTGCGGCTCTGAAAGAGGAGCGACGAAGGACCCTACGCTGGTCACAGCGCGGAGCTCCCCTTTAGAGGAGTATAGCCTGAGGTAATTCGGATTTCAAGGTGAGTCCCCCTCTGCTTTGAGGGAAGCGGCAAAAAACTCTCCTGACTTATTTTCTTTCTTTTCTTCTTTTCTGATTTGTCCTTAACTCCTTTTTTGAGAGTTTCAGTGAACAGGCGAATGGTTGTGGAGGCAATTGATAAGTCCTGGCTAGGGCCACTCTCTGGCGGACTTTGAAGGCCCTGCAACAAGTAAGCCTCAGTAACGAGAGCCCGACCGGGTGAAACTCTCCTTTAATCATTCTTAACTGAGGACGTGGCTTAGAATCTTCCCTGTGGGCACGGGTCAGGCACTTAAAGGCCATTAGGGCGCCTGCCACTTGAAGACTCCTGTGACAGGATAACGGGGGTCACAGAACGGGCTAGAAACCTCTAGGGTGCCCGCCCCAGCAAGAAAACTTCCGTGCAATGACGCAGGCACATAAACAGTTTCAAAAGCATACCACATGCCCAACTTTCTGGCCGCCACCACTCCCGGTAGGATTTTTGGTGGTGGTTCTCAGTGACTTTTCTTTCTATTCTGTCTGGGCAGCATGGGAAATAATATCGGGAAATCTGATGAGCCCGCACTCAGGGCACTGAGATATATGCTCATAAGCAGGGGACTTGAGATTTCTGACACCCAGGCCATTAAGGTCTGGGGGACCATTGTACAGTTAGCCCCCTAGGTTGCTTCGGCCAATCTGTTTTCTTGGGACACTTGGGATTGAGTACAAACCCTTGCTAGGCAGCAAGAGGCTCAAAATGGTGAGGAGCCCCCCTTAGGGTTCTGTCTGACCATTTCAGCCCTCAAGCTCTGCTTTCCATGGAGCGAGGAGCATGTCACCGATACGAGTACCCCCAATTCAAAATCAGAAAAACAATGGGAAAAGTTAGATGAGGAACGAGTCATGTCCGACCAAAATATAGCAAGAGAGACTGTAGGGGATAAAGACTCTAGAGCGAATAGTGGGCCATGGGAGCCTTTTGGGGATGATAAAGGGGTGGAAGAGAATAGAGACCCCTCTGATGCCCCGAGACCGGGAGCCCAGGGGAGAGATCTGTGCCCCTCCCTGCCTCCCCTCTTTGAGGTAGTTTCGGGAGCACCTTGGGTGGGAAAGACAATGAGGTCACCTTGGAAAGGGAGAACCTATCCCCGGGACCCTTGGGGATCCTCACTTCCCTTTATTGGCCCGACTCAAGCCTTTCCTGTAAATGTTAACCCAGGGGTGCTCCGCAGTGCTTTGCAAAGAATGACTAAAAGGGCTACAGATGTTGCAAGCTCCTCTAAGCAGATGGTCATGCCTATAAAAATCTCAGGGAAATTATACCTTAGCCTTTTGAGTCAATGAGCTAAAACCCAACAGAACATTCTGGGCTCATTTCTTATTTTCCCCCAGAACAGCAGGCTGTAGAAACAAAAGCAATTCCTGGGGAGTAGCCTGTGGTCACTGGAGTCACAGGGAAGACCAAGCTCTCTGTGTCTCAGCCACTGTGATTCTCTCTCTTCTGGCAACACAAACGCTTGGGTAGCAGAGGAGAAATCCATTCACGGACCCTTTGTGGGTGACAAAGTAACACCTCCCCTACCTTTCTTCCCAACAGCCACTTCCAAGTCCTCCACGGCCATTATCACCCATGCCAGGGGTGAGAAGCAGAGCAGCAACATAGAGTTTGGGAAGCATTTAACCTTCCCCCTGTGCTGGAAGCTGGTACAGGATTAGAAAACAATATGTGTACAATCAGGAAGGCTTAAAGGAATTTCAGAACTAGAACACTAGATGAAGTCACAGCTTGCTTGCTTGCTGTCTTTCAGTGAATGCAAAAACATCTCTTTTGGAGTGGATATATGTATACATAACTGATTCACTTTGCTATACAGCAGAAACAAACACAACATTGTAAGTCAACTATAGCTCGATAAATTTTTTTAATAAAAATGTTTTAATTAAAATTAATGAAGCAGAGATGGATGAAACTGGAGCCGATTATACAGAGTGAAGTAAGCCAGAAAGAAAAACACCAATACAGTATACTAACACATATATATGGAATTTAGGAAGATGGCAATGACGACCCTGTATGCAAGACAGGGAAAGAGACACAGATGTGTATAACGGACCTTTGGACTCAGAGGGAGAGGGAGAGGGTGGGATGATTTGGGAGAATGACATTCTAACATGTATACTATCATGTGAATTGAATCGCCAGTCTATGTCTGACGCAGGATGCAGCATGCTTGGGGCTGGTGCATGGGGATGACCCAGAAAGATGTTATGGGGAGGGAGGTGGGAGGGGGGTTCATGTTTGGGAATGCATGTAAGAATTAAAGATTTTAAAATTTAAAAAATAAAAAACTAAAATTAAAAAAAAATAAAATTAATGAAGCATATGGGGGAAAAAAGAACATCTCTTTTGCTCATGTACACCTCAGTGTCTAAACACACTTTTGTAAGAAGGGATTAGGTTACTTGCATACAGCAACATGTTGTTTCTCTTTGAGAATAAGAACAGGGCATATCCTCTCTCCATGAAGAACAAGTTTGCTCTCCAGTTTGCTCTCTTTCCTCCCTCGACCCAAGCTCACCTCCCTCCATACCATCCCCCACAAACATGGAGGTCAATGAGTAATGAGTAACCTTCTCCCTAGGATCACGTTTCAACATGAGGCCAGGGCATTACTAACGGCAGACTCCAAGGAACGTCCCAAAGCATACTCTTCTTTGAAAACACATTCCACTCTTCTCTCAGACAATTCACAAGGGTGCAGACTGGGTCACAACCAGAATCCCTACAGATGAGGGTACGAGAGAGTGACATCCCTTGAAACAGAATTGGGAGGTAAAGTCACATGAAAATGTTGGGTTCACTTTAAACGCCCAAGGGGAGAACAAGATTTCAAGCAAATAGGTACTTCATCTCTGAGCCCATCCCAAGAGAGGCAAGCAGGATCCAATCTGGTTCCGTTGGTGGCAGTGGGCAAAGGTCCATGTTCCCTTAGTTTCTCCCAGCTGGTTTGTCCATCCTTCACTTAAATGTGGAGAGATTGTTTTTAAAAGTCATTGCCAAAGGCTTCTCTCCCAGTCTGACTCACCGGATCTGTCCTCAGGTAGAGTAAAGCAGGGCTGTCTAGTAAGTGTGGTGGTCAGAAGCTGAAGAAGTTCCATCTGATGTCTTCTATTCTCTCTATGAAAATGATGACAAATTCATCTGCTCCAAATTCAGTGCAGGTCTCTGTGTGTATGTGTGTGCGTGTGTGTGCGCGCGTGCACGTGTGTGCACGTGTGTGTGTGTTGGTGGAGGGCAGTGTTGAAAATGGAGAAGGCTGAAAATAACTCTGGAAGAAATTGGGAGAAGGATCTAAGGACATAGAAAATGACTGCATATCAATTTTGAGGCCCCAGTTAACTTGGACAATCTAACTTTGTATGTGCCATTGTTTTATTTTTTTCCATGGGCACAGGTACAGACTGAATGAGCCTGAGCCCCAGACTGACTCAGAGTGTGGTTTTGTCAGGCAAGTGCAATTATAGCACAATGAGGTCAGAGTTGAGGACATTTTCAAGAGGGTGAAGAGCAGCTGGAGGGAAAAATCAGAAAAAAAGTGGACCCGGAGCACACACCAGGCAAGATACAGCGTCCATTCCTACCAAGTGGAGAGAAAAGCCTCAGAATTCAGGGGGCATCAAGTAGAGTACTCAGAAGCGCTTTGACTCAAGAGTGGGAAATAATGAGCCTTAAAGTAAATGCTGCCTACTCCTGCCTACCAAATCTTAAAAGCAAGACCAGAATCAAACTGTTTCTAAGTAATTCAACCACACCCCAGAAAAAGGGAAAGCAATTTAGAGGAACTCAAAAAAAATATCCAACACTCAATAAGATAAAATTCACAATGTCTGGAATCCAAATTTTAAAAATACCAGGAAAGCAAAGAAGCAGGAAAAGCAATCAATTGAAACTAAGAATGACACAAATGATTGAATTAGTAGATACAATCATTAAAACAGTTATTATAACTGTATTACATGTATTCTAGGAGCTAGAGGAAAGAGCAAAAGTTAATCAGACAGAAAGGGTAAAAATATAGGTAAATCATAGTTCTTTAAAGCATATGTGAAGGTTGAAAGCAAAATACATAACACTGGTGGTGATCTCAACATATGTAAATGTAATACATAAAACTACAACATAAAGAGGAGAAATGGATCTATATAGTAGTAACTCTGTGGATAACAATAAACTGGAAAATTCTGAAAGAGATGAGAATACCAGACCACCTGACCTGCCGCTTGAAAAATCTGTATTCAGGTCAGGAAGCAACAGTTAGAACTGGACATGGAACAACAGACTGGTTCCAAATAGGAAAAGGAGTACGTCAAGGCTGTATATTGTCACTCTGCTTATTTAACTTCTATGCAGAGTACATCATGAGAAATGCTGGACTGGAAGAAACACAAGCTGGAATCAAGATTGCCAGGAGAAATGTCAATAACCTCAGATATGCAGATGACACCACCCTTATGGCAGAAAGTGAAGAGGAACTAAAAGCCTCTTGATGAAAGTGGAAGAGGAGAGTGAAAAAATTGGCTTAAAGCTCAACATTCAGAAAACGAAGATCATGGCATCTAGTCCCATCACTTCATGGGAAATAGATGGGGAAAGAGTATCAGACTTTATCTTTTTGGGCTCCAAAATCACTGCAGATGGTGACTGCAGCCATGAAATTAAAAGACGCTTACTCCTTGGAAGAAAAGTTATAAGCAACCTAGATAGGATATTCAAAAGCAGAGACGTTACTTTGCCGACTAAGGTCCGTCTAGTCAAGGCTATGGTTTTTCCAGTAGTCATGTATGGATGTGAGAGTTGGACTGTGAGGAAGGCTGAGTGCTGAAGAATTGATGCTTTTGAACTGTGGTGTTGGAGAAGACTCTTGAGAGTCCCTTGGACTGCAAGGAGACCCAACCAGTCCATTCTGAAGGAGATCAGCCCTGGGATTTCTTTGGAAGGAATGATGGTAAAGCTGAAACTCCAGTACTTTGGCCACCTCATGCGAAGAGTTGACTCATTGGAAAAGACTATGATGCTGGGAGGGATTGGGGGCAGGAGGAGAAGGGGACGACAGAGGATGAGAAGGCAGGATGGCATCACTGACTCGATGGACGTGAATCTGAGTGAACTCCGGGAGTTGGTGATGGACAGGGAGGCCTGGTGTGCTGCGATTCATGGGGTAGCAAAGAGTCGGACATGACTGAGTGACTGAACTGAAGGTAGCTACAATTTCACTGAAATAGGAAAACACTGATTCTAAATAAACTATGGAAGTTATACATTTTGCAATCCCTAAAGCAACTACTAAAAGATAGTATACTGTTTAGAACATACCACATGACTGATGAAGGAAATCCTATGTCTACTGCAAAAAATCCTCCAATTTAAAAAATCTTCCCTAAGTTGTATTGTAATTTTCCTTTTTCTATTCATCTATTTCTTCTGTTGAATTTCTTTAGCTGTATCTTTTAATTTCTAAGATATCTTTTTTGTTTCATTTTCATGAGGATGATTGTTTTTTTTTCTCATGTCTTTACTATTTCCTACATTATTTGCACTTAATGGCAAATAGATGAAGTGCCAAGCACTTCATGGCAAATAGTGAAAACAGTGACAGACTGTATTTTCTTAGGCTCCAAAATCACTGCAGATGGTGACTGCAGCCATGAAATGAAAAGACTCTTGCTCCTGGGAAGGAAAGTTATGACCAAACTAGATAGCATATTAAAAAGCAGAGACATTAGTTTGCCAACAAAGGTCTGTCTAGTCAAGGTTATGGTTTTTCCAATAGGCATGTATGGATGTGAGAGCTGGACTGTAAAGAAAGCTCAGCACCGAAGAATTGATGCTTTTGAACTGTGGTGTTGGAGAAGACTCTTGAGAGTCCCTTGGACTGCAAGAAGATCCAACCAGTCCATTCTAAAGGAGATCAGTCCTGGGTGTTCATTGGAAGGACTGATGCTGAAGCTGAAATTCCAATACCTTGGCCACCTGATGCAAAGAACTGACTCATCTGAAAAGACTCTGATGCTGGGAAAGATTGAAGACAGGAGGAGAAGGGGATGATGGAGGTTGAGATGGTTGGATGGCATCACCGACTCAATGGACGTGAGTTTGAGTAAACTCATGGAGTTGGCAATGGACAGGGAGGCCTGGCATGCTGCAGTCCATGGGGTCGCAAAAAGTCAGATACAACTGAGCAACTGAACTGAACTTTCTGTTGTATTCATTTGTTTTGGATTGTGTCTTCCACTCTGAAGGCTTTCCAGAAAGTTGAAAAGGTCATCCATTCTTACTAAGAATTCTTATCAAGGTACTAAAAAGCCAGCTTCATAGTTCTTTATGTATGGGCTGGGTTTTTCTTTATGTATGGGCTGGGTTTATCAGTTGTCCGCTTTCAGGCAGAGAGCTGGCCTTTTATCTTGGAGTTTCCTAAGTCTCAGAGTGGAGCCAGGTGGCACTAGTAGTAAAGAACCGGTCTGCTAATGCAGGAAGCATAAGAGACTTGGGTTCGATCCCTGGGTTGGGAAGATCCCCTGGAGGAGGAAATGGCAACCCACTCTAGTATTCTTGCCTGGAGAATACCATGCATAGAGGAGCCTGGTGGGGTACAGTCTATACAATCACAAAGAGTCGGACATGACTGAAGCGACTTAGCATGTATGCATACTGCAACAAAAAAGCTAAAAAGCAATCATAAAACCACCATCACCACAAATATTGCTCCAGGACACGAGGTCAACAAACTATGGCCCATAAGCCAAATTTTTGTAAATGAGATTTTATTAGAAAACAGCCATGCTCATTCATTTATGTACCGTATATGCCAGTTTCTCATGCTACAATGGCAGAGTTGAGTAGTTCCAACAGAGACCACATGGCCTTCAAAGCCAAACATATTTACAAACCAGCCTTCTATAGAAAAAGTTTGTTGACTCCTGTTCAAGTACCATACAGCCTCATCCAAACAAAAGCCCCATGACCTGTCTCTCAACGCTTGTTAAGGGAGGGCTTCAAGCAGGGACCACTGTGAATGCTGCTTCAGAGGAACAAAACTCTACAACTGTGTGTGCTATGAGAAGCATGACATCCACCTCATTTCCATTTAGCAAATCTCTTAGGAAGGCATCTTTGAGGCAAAACCTGGGACACATATGGAATCCAAGCTGTAAGAGAAACTGGGAAATGACTTAAGCTTTCAAATCCCTACCATGTAGTAAGGTGTGCTATAGAGGGTTGGAATGGGAGTGGGCTGATTTGTAGCATCTGTCAAACTGTTGATCTTGGTGGTCATTCAAAGTAAGATATCCACAATCAAGCCAACAGGATGGAGACCAAGAGAAGGTTTAAAATGGAGAAGAAAAGGCACATTATTTCAATTATTTAAACTTTATTGAGATATAACTCACATACCATAAATTTCACCCTTTTAAAAAAGCGTGGACAATTTAGTGATTTTTACTATTTCACAAAGTTCTACAACCATCACTATCTAATTCCAGAATATTTTATCACCCCGCAGAGAAACTCCATACCCAATAACAGTCACTCCCTATTTACCTCTCCTTCCAACTGCTGCTCTACATTCTGCCTCTACAGATTTACCTACTGTATACCTTTCATATAAAGGTACTGTATTCCTTTCATATAAAGAGACTCATGCAATACGTGTCATATATCACTTATCATACTAAGTAAAGTCAGAGAGAAAGACAAATACCATATGATCTTACTTATATGTCGAATCTAAAATAAGCCAGAAATGAACTTACCTATGAAACAGAAACAGACTCACAGACATAGAGAACAGACTTGCGGTTGCCAAGAGGGAGGGGGAGGGAAAGGGAAAGACTGGAAGTGTGGGATTGGCAGATGGAAACTATTATGTATAAGATGGATAAACAACAAGGTCCTACTGCATAGAATGGGGAACTGTATTCAACATCCTATAATAAACCATAGAGGCTCCCCTGGTGGCTCCGATGGTAAAGAATCTACCTGCAATGCGGGAGACCTGGGTTTAATCCCTGGGTTGGGAAGATCCCCTGAAGGAGGGCATGGCTACCTACTCCAGTGTTCTTGCTTCGAGAATCCCCATGCACAGAGGTGCCTGGCAGGCTACAGTCAATGGGGTTACAGAGAGTCGGACATGACTGAACAACTAAGCACACACAAAATAAATCATAATGGAAAAGACTATGAAAATGAATACATATTTTACATATATAACTCAATCACTTTGCTGTAAACCAGAAACTAACACAACAATGTAAATAAGCTATACTTCAATTTTAAAATGTGGCATTTTTGTGTCTGACTTCTTTCACTTAGCATAATGTTGCAAGGTTTATCCATGTTGTAGCCTATTTGTCAATACTTCATCGTTTCTATGAATATGTATGTACACACAATATCTTATCTGTTCTTCCATTGATGGATATTTGGGATGGTTCCACTTTTTGGCTAATATAAATAATACTGTTATGGACATTTTTGTACAAGTTTTTGCATGAACATATATTTTCAGTTTTCTTGGTTATATGTATAGAAATGGAATTTCTAGGTCACTTAGTAACTCTGTTTAACTTTTGAGGAAATGCCCAATTGTTTTCCAAAGGAGCTGCACCATTATACAATGTTAACAGCATTGTATGAGGGTTCCAATTTCTCCACATTACTGTAAAGCTTATTTTCTGTTTTTTCTATTACCAACTTAGCATGTATGAAGCAGTATCTCAATATGGTTTTGACTTGTATTTCCCTAAGGACTAATAGTGTCAAACATTTTCTCATGTTTGTTGGCCATTTGTATATCTTATTTAGAGAAAAATCTGTTCAAAAACTTCAGCCATTAAAAAATTTGGGGTTATTTGGTTTGAGCTGTAAGAGCTCTTTACATATTCTGGATACTGGCCCATTATCAGATAAATGACTTGTAGATATTTTGTCCAATTTTGTGAGTTGTCTTTTCACTTTCTTGATAGTGTCCATTGAAGTACAGAAGTTTTTAGTTTGATAAAGTCTAATTTATCTATTTTTTTCTTTTTCTTTTCACTATTATTGCTAGGAAACTGTTGACTAATTCAAAGATATGAAGTTTAATATATATACTTTCTTCTAAGAGTTTTAGCTTTTGCATTTAGGCTTTTGGTCCATTTTTAGGTTAAATTTTGCATATGATGTGAGGTAATGGCCCAGTTTCATTTTTTTGCATATGTGTATCTAGTAGCCCCATCACCGTTTATTGGAAAGACTATTCATATCTTATCAGATTGTCTTGGCATCCCTGTAGAAAATCAATGGCTTATAAATGTGAGCGTTTGTTTTTGGAATCTCAGTTCTACTCCATTGTTCCATGTGTCTACTCTCATGCTAGTACAATACCATCTTGATTACTGTTGTTTTGAAGTCAGTTTGAAATTGGAAAGTGTGAGTCCTCCAACTTTTTCTTTCTCAACATTGTTTTAGCTGTTCTGGGCTTGAGTTTCCACGTGAATTTAGGAAAAGCTTGTCAATTTTAGCAAACAAAAAAAGCAGCTAAGATTTTTATAGGGGTTGTGCTGAATCTATAGATCAATATTGTAATCATAACAACATTAAGTCTTTCAATTCATGAACATGAGATGTCCTTCCATTTATTTAAGTCTTCTTTAACTTCTTTCAATGATGTTTTGTAGTTTTTAGAGTACAAGTCTTACACATCTTTTGTTCAGTTTATTCCTAACATTTTATTCTATTTCTTTTGTAAATGGAATAATTTTATTCTATTTTTGGATTCCTCATTGCTAGTGCATAGAAATACAATTGATTTTTTAATACTGATTTTGTGTCCTGCGAATTTTCTGACCTGTTGTTTAGTCCTAATTGTGTGTGTGTGTGTGTGTGTGTGTGAATTCCTCTGGATTTTCTATATATAAGATCATGTCATCTGCAAAGAAAGATAGTTTTACTTCTTCCTTTCCAATCTGGATACCTTTTCTTCTACTTGCCAGACTGCTCTAACAGTAGCATCCAGTTAAATACTGAATAGAAGTAGCAAGAAGTGGACATGTTCATCTTATTTCTGTTCTTAGGGAGAAACTTTCAATCACAAGCATGATGTTAGCTGTGGGCTTTATGTAGATGCCCTGTATCAATTTAAGAAAATTCCCTTCTAGTCCTACTTTGTTGAGTATTTTTATCATGAAAAGATCTTGAGTTCTGCCAAATGCTTTCTCTGTGTCTACTGAGGTTATCATAGGGTTCTTGTTCTTTATTAATCTGATCTATTACATTGATTGATTTTCATATATTGAAATAATCTTGTGTACATGGGATAAATACCACTTGATCATAGTGTTAAATCTTTTTAACATTTGGATTTGGTTTCCCAGTGTTTTGGTGGGTGTTTATGCATCTATAATCATAATGAATATTGGTCTATAGTTTTCTTATAATATCTTTGTCTGGTTTTGGTATGAGGGTAATACTGGCCACATGGAATGAGTTGATAAATATTTTCTCCTCTCTATTTTTTGGAAGAGTTTGTGATGGGTTGGTGTTAATTCTTCCCTAAACACAATAGAATTCACAAGGGAAGTCATCTGGTCATGGAATTTACTTTGTAGGAAGTTTTTTAATTACTGATTCAATGTCTTTACTTGTATTTAGATTTTCTATTTCTGCTTGAGACAGTTTCAGTACTTGTATCTTTCTGGAAATTTACCCATGTCACCTAGGTTATCTAATTTGCTGCCATATAATTGTTCATATTACTCCCTTCTAATCCTTGTTATTTTCATAAGGTCAGTAGTAATGTACCCACATTTATTACACACTTTAGTAATTTGAGTCTTCTCTTTTTTTCTTCCTCAATCTAGGGAACAGTTGGTAAATTTTGTTGATTATTGCAAAGACCTAGCTTTTGGTTTCATTTCTCTATTGTTTTTCTGTTTCATTAAATTTCACTCTAATCTTTTGTCACTTCCTCCCTTCTGCTTACTTTGTGTTTAGCTAGCTCTTCTTTTCCTAATTTCTTAAGGTAGAAAGTTAGGTTATTTTTTGAGATCATTTTTTTTAAAAAATATAGGCATTTATACCTATAAATTGCTCTGTAAGCACTGCTTGAGCTGCATCCCAGTTTTACCTATTTCTTCCATTTCACCTTTTGTTTCATCTATTTTGGGAGTCTGGTGTTACATACACATATATTTATACTTGTTCTATCTTCCTGATAAATTGATCCTTTTGTCATTATAAAATATCCTACCTTGTATCCAGTACCAATGACTGTCTAAAAGTGTATTTTCTGTATTAGTATAGATACTCTAGTTCTTTTTGGTTACATGTTCATGTTATTTTTTTTAACTTTTAACCAATTTGTGTCTTTGAATTTAAAGTGTGTGTCTTGAAATAAAAGCAAAAATAAACAAATGAGACCTAATTAAACTTAAAAGCTTTTGTGGAGTAAAGGAAACCATAAACAAAACAAAAAGACAACCTACTGAATGGGAGAAAATATTTGCAAAAGATATGATCTATAAGGGGTTAATACCAAAAATATATAAGCAGCTCATACAACCCAATGTCAAACAAACAAACAACACAATTAAAAAATGGGAAGAAGACTTGAATAGACATTTTTCAGAAGACATACAGATGGCTAACAGGCACATGAAAAGATGCTCATCATTATTAATCAGAAGAGAAATGCAAATTAAAACAACAACAAGATATCACATCTGTCAGAATGGCTATCGACAAAAAGACCACAAATTATAAATGTTGGCAAGGATGTGGAGAAGAGAACCCGTGCACACTGTTGGTGGGAATGTAAATTAGTGTATCCACATTGGAAAACAGTATGGAGATTTCGCAAAAACTAAAAATAAAACTACCATGTGATCCAGCAGTTCCAATCCTGAGTATTTAACCCCCCAAAACAAAAACACTAATTTGAAAAGATACATGCATCCCAATGTTTACAGCAGCATTATTTACAATAGCCAAGATACAGAAGCAACATAAGTGTCCAACAAGAGATAAATGAATAAAGATGATGTGGCATATATATATATATATATATATATATATAATGGAATACTACTCAGCAATAAGAAAGAATGAAACTTTGCCATTTATGGAGACTTGGAAGGCATTATGCTAAGTGAAATAAGTCAAACAGAGAAATACAAATACTATGTAATATCACTTATATATGGAATCTAAAAAACAAACTAGTGAATTTAACAACAAAGAGGCAGACTCATAGACATAGAGAATAAACTACTGGTTACCAATGGGGAGAGGGAAGTGGGTATGGACAAGATAGGCACAGGAAATTAGGAGGTTGAAACTACTATGATATAAGATAAAGAAGCTACAAGGATATATTGTACAGCACAGGGAATAGACCAATATTTTATAATAACTTATAAATGAAATTTATCCTCTAAAAATCATGGACCACTACATTGTACACCTGAGACTTAACTAATACTATAAATCAACTATACCTCAATAAAAAAGAAAAAATATTTATGTGAAATGGAAAACCAAGCTTTGAACAGTGATAAGGTGATAAATGGCAATACCAGGTGTTAATCAATTGAAAGTTAATTCAGATAAATGTGACACACACACAAATGTATTCTGCTCTATTCAAAGTCCTGTTGTCTCTACCAATTAGCTTGCACAAGTTGCTAAAATTGGGAAAAGCAGGGATAGTAATTGTAGAAGCAGTAAAATTATTATTAGGTATACTAATAATATTGTTTAATGAAAATAACTTTCAAAAAGATAAAGTATGCTTGTTGTAGACAGACTATCATGGATTATTTTTCAAATATCCATTCTGGCAATCTCTGCTTTTTTATTGTTTAATCCGTTTATATCTAATAATACAGGACCTATATCTACCATTTTGCTATTTGTTTTCTATATGAATTATGGGGCTTTTGTTCACATATTCCTCCATTATGGTCTTCTCTTGTGTTAAATAGATATGTTTATTAGACTATTTTAATTATCTTTTTATTTCTTTTATTATATTTTTGAGTTATTTTCTTAGTGATTGCCCTGAGGATTATAATTAACACCTTAACTTATAACAGTCTAGTTTGGATTAATACCAACTTGATCTCACTGGTATACAAAAACTCTGCTACTATATAGCTCCCTGGATTGCTGTAAGCTTATGGGTAATTCCACAGTTATGAAAAAGTTGATCTTGATCACTAGGCCAGTGTTCTTATTGTTTTTATAGAGGAGAGAATTTTTGGATGTTCTTGCTCAACACCCCAATGACATTATTCTCAGGCAGTTCACTTTTAAAGGGTGCCTACAATCTTGGGAAGGAGTGAGATGATGTAGCTAAAGGTGTGGAAGAAAAGATGGCTGTGGAAGAAAAGATTGCTTCACCATATATATATAGCTGTGGAGGATTATATTTTGTTTCCAAAACATAAATAAATGACTGAATAATAAATGAGGATGAAAAAATTAAATATTCCTTACAGAAGAATTTCAATTAACCTATGTAGAAAGAGTGAGGGAACACCACACTCTTAGAACACCACAGCAATAACTGCTGCAGGCAAAATTCATAGATGTGTACACATATGTCCATTTCATCAAATTATGCTGCTACTGCCACTGCTAAGTCGCTTCAGTCATGTCCAACTCTGTGCAACCCCATAGATGGCAGCCTACCAGGCTCCCCCGTCCCTGGGATTCTCCAGGCAAGAACACTGGAGTGGGTTGCCATTTCCTTCTCCAATGCATGAAAGTGGAAAGCGAAAGTGAAGTCGCTCAGTCATGTCCGACTCTTAGCAACCCCATGGACTGCAGCCTACCAGGCTCCTCTGCCCATGTGATTTTCCAGGCAAGAGTACTGGATGGGGTGCCATTGCCTTCTCCATCATCAAATTATACACTTTATATATCTACAGTTCTTATATGGCAATTATACCTTAATACCACTGGAAAATGTATTAATCTAATGCATTTTATTCTCCAATGAAAAGTCAATTTGTTGCTTGACTCAAGTAGAGAAGGCAACCTTCTGTAGGCAGAGGAACTGTTCTAATACCTATAATTCAGGTATCCCTTATGCCTTCACCATGACCACTTCTCTCTGGCTATTGAAGCCTAGTTTGCCTGCTCATATGTCTGGCCAGAAGTGCCAGCATATTAATGGCCCCAGAGGAACTTCCTTCAACCAGTTGGCTCAACCCATCTCTGCAGGGAACTGATTGGTGTATAAATAACCCAGCTTCCTCATCCTCTGGGTACAGTAACTGAAATAAGTGTTCCACACCATTTTCCAGAGTTCTACAACAAGATTATGCTCTCCAGTTGCCTACAGAAGTACCTGACTTGATAATGTATCCTTTATTGGTTGCCATCCCATAATTGTTTCATTTCCTCACTTCCCTATTGGTGTTTCCTTTACCTCTAAATAAACTACTTGCACTTGAATCTTTGTCTCAGGGCTGGCTTCTGGGGGAAACCAAACTAAGACAAATATTTAATGGGCACTTTTAGTGAATAATGAGCATCTCTTAGAAAAAATAGCTAAGGAACATACTTCTCTTGAATAGAAAAGCTACCAAGAACTTCAAGAGCCAAAAATTTGGTTGGCATTTCCCTGTTGCATGTAGGGTGCATGCGCAGAGGCGTCCTGAGCCAGTGCAGTGAGGACTGGGTTGCTTCTGAACATCCTGTTCACTGGTACACCAAGGACTAGAATAACTGCACCAGGCAAAAAGCTCTCACCAATAACAGAACTGAAATACATTAACATGAGTGATTTAATGATCACCTCAACATGTCTGATCACTGGATATCATGGAGTGATATCATGATGGCTTCTCCCAAGAACGTGCCAAAACATACTCAGATGATGGCACAAGTCCTAAAAGATACGGGTATCATAGATATGAGCCAAGAGTTATAAATCAGATGTTGGAGTTTGCCTTCTGATACATAATCATGATTCTAGATGATGCAAAGTTTCATTCAGGTAATGCTAAGAATGCTACTGTTTGTGCAGATGATGTGAAACTGGCAATCCAGTATCATGCTGACCAGTCTTTTACTTCTCAAGAGATTTTCTATTAGATACTACAAAGCAAAAAAAATAAAACCCTTTGGTCACATACTGTATGATTCTATTTATCTGAAATGTCGAGGATAGGCGGATCCACAGAGACAGAAAGCAGCTAAGTGGTTGCTTGGGATTGGGGTGGGGGAATGGGCCATGACTACTCAGTTAAACCCCATTTAATGTGTGGGGTTTCCTTTCAGTGTGATGAAAATGTTCTGTAACTAGATAAAGGTGGTAGTTATATAACACTGTGAGTGTACTGCCACTGAATTCTTCACTTTAAAATGGTGAATTTTATGTTATATGAACTTTATTTCAATTTTTTAATCTAGAAAAAATAGACACATGACAGAAAGCAGCTTTTCCCACCTTGTTGTTAAGAACAAAGTGGTTGGGACTGCTAAAGCCACCCTGTGGTCAGGAAGAAACAAGTCTGAGGAATAACAACCTTCTAGAGATGGCAGAGCAAAAAGATGGAAGGAACCCGGGTTCTGGATGAGATGTCAAGACACAATTGATATGCCACAAAACCACTCTTGCTCAGGACTTTTCATTTTTGTAAGATAATAAATTCCCCTATTAAGACATCCTAGGGATGGGATGTTCACCAAATGTTTTATTTTTTTCCCTTTTATTTATATGTGCTGCCTGGAAGCTGGCAGGGTTCTGTAAATGTCCCTGAATGATTTCCAGATACTCCCATAATCATTTTCAGGCACCTCAGCTTTTAAAAACACTTCTATTTACCTGCAGAAACCAGACATGTGCCATTGCTGTTGCTGTAAGTCAAGCCTGTGAACCTAACCACTTACAGAATCTGACCGTTCCAGCCCTCCCAGAATCAGATGCCAAGGTAGGGCAGCACACGGGCGCATCACACCCAGATCCTATCTGCAGTCCACTGGCACCTGAGATTCCCCCGTCAGCAGAAGGCTGACCTTCCCCAGAAGAGACCCCTCTTTCTAGTCCCATTCTCACGTCAGTTAATTTCAGTGTTTCCACATATGTATGGATGCCACGTCCCAGCCTCACCACTAGATACGTATACACATGCACATGTTCACAGCGCCTGAAACCATGCTCCTGGAGAAGCAGTTTTTACCTGAAAAATCACTCCGAAATCGCAATGCCACAACTCTCTCAGTGTAGTTCCACCTCACCTTCTCCCAGCCCTCATAAAAAGACCACGTTGGGTGGAAGTAGAAAAGAGACAGGGAGGCAGCTTGTCACTTCTTGCCCCTGCCCTGCACTGAATCCACGAAAGGTAACACTCCTCCAGGATACTGGAGCTAAGATTGTTGGGGGGGTCCCACGTCAGCAGCCACATCTGCCATCAACAGGAGTCACAGCACGGTCTCCTTTGTATTCTCCAAGACATTTTTATACGAAGAACTCAACTGATGTCTATTGACTTGAGTTCTGTGTATCACAGTTGTCACAAATCCCAAGGTGACCTATGTGATGCTGTATAGCTGACAAAAAGCTTCTACATGTATCATGTTATTTAATTGGGGCTACAGTGCTCAGTGGAAAAGAATCCACCTGCTAATGAAGGAGTTGTGGGAGATACAGGTTCAATCTCTGAGTCAGGAAGATTCCCTAGAGGAGGAAATGGCAGCCCATTCCAGTATTCTTGCTTGGGAAATCCCAAGGACACAGGAGCCTGGTGGGCTCCAGTCCATGTGGTCACAAAAGAGTTGGACACGACTTAGCAGCTGATCAACAACAACAGTTCCTCAAGGTGGGTCTTCTCATTTTCATTTTAAGACAGGAAGCCAGGAGAAGTGAATGTCACACAGTCACAGCCTAAAAGTGATCCTCAAACCTCCAGCCAGCCTTTCTGATCCCAGACCTCTTGCCTTTTCTCTTTCTGTTCTCTATTTTGGACATCTAGGCCCAGAAGCCAGTACTTGGCCCTAGAGTTCCCCTCTGAAAAACTTCTGAGTCTTCAGGGACTCCTAACTCCCACCTCCATGGTACAGGCTATCTGAGGCTTGCTTTTCTAAAGTCATTGTTACAGTATCTATAACTGTGCTAAGAAATGCTGCTTTCATGGCCAGGCTCATGGAGTAAATAATAACCTTGCAGGACTGATGCAGATAAGAACAGAATCTCCTCTAGAAACCCACTAGAAGAACCCATTGTACCTGTATTACTTTTTAAAAACTTTTCAAGATAGCTTCATATAAACCGTGAGTGTTGAGACAGGTCAGAAACAGCTTTTTATCTCTTGGCCTCTCCCCCATCCCTTCCTACCCCCAACTCAAAAATTCTTGGTAGAATAAGGACTTTGAATTAGTTTTCTATCACTGCTGTAACAATTTACCACAAATTTAGTGTTTTGAAACAACACAAATTTATAATATTCCACTTTTGGAGGTCAGATTCTGTGTACAGCAAGGCTCAAGTGAGTCTTCTGCTTAGAGTTTCACAAAAACAAAATCAAGGTGTTGGCAGGGCTGTATTCCTTTCTGGAGGCTCTGGGGATGAATCTACTTCCACGCACATTCAAGGTGTTGGCAGAATCAGTTTCTTGTGACTACAGGGCTGATGTCCTCATTTCCTTGCTGGTTGTCAGCCACAAACCTCTTTCAACTTCTTTGGCCACTTGTATTCCTTATCACACTGCCCTTTCGACCTGCAAGTCCTCATGCTTCACGTCTTTCTGTCTTCCTCTTCTGCACTTAAGGGCTTATGTGACCATGTTAGGCCTGTTGGATGATCCCTCTATTTAAAAGTCAGCTGATTAGCAAGTGTAATTACATGTGCAAAGTCCCTTTTGCAATGTAAAAGAACTACAGGGTTAATATCAGATGACTAAGACCCTGTGGTCCAAAATTCTGCTTATGACACTCTACCGTCTGGTGGCCCCCATGACTTGCATCTATTCTACATGCATCCATTTCCAATCAGCCTCCAAGTCCAGATTCCTTCTAAGCTTCTTTATGGTATTCAGGCTTTCTCTAAAGTGATTTAGGATTTCTCTGTAATTGTCCTTAATCCTTCTGAGTCCCCACCAGAAGTCTTTTAATATCCATATTTCTACTAACAGTCTGTGAACTGTGGTGTTGGAAAAGACTCTTGAGAGTCCCTGGGACAGCAAGGAGATCCAACCAGTCCATCCTAAAGGAAATCAGTTCTGATTATTCACTGGAAGGACTTATGCTGAAGCTGAAACTCCAATACTTTAGCCACCTGATGCAAAGAACTGACTCATTTGAAAAGACGTGATGCTGGTAAAGATTGACAGAGGGAGAAGGGGACGACAGAGGATGAGATGTTTGGATGGCATCACCGACCTGATGGACATGAGTTTGAGTAAGCTCCAGGAGTTGGTGATGGACAGAGAAGCCTGACGTGCTGCAGTCCATGGGGTCGCAAAGAGTGGACATGGCAGCAACTGAACTGAACTGAACTAACAGTCTGGTCAAGGAAAGCTAGGCTTTTCTCTATCATGTTGCCATGTCCTAGGTAAGTTACTTTACTTCTCAGGATTAAAAAATCTGTCTGCATAATCTAGTTTTAAATTTTAGGAGAGAGAATACCTCACAGAATGACTGTAATCATCTTCCTGCTGGCTTTGGATTTCAGCCATTACCAGGCTTCACAAGAAGAATGTCATCAATGACCCAGTTGTCACATTTTGGCCCATTCAAGGGGGGAGCAGTTTGGCCAACCTGTTTGCCTAACTTGAAACCAGCAGTGGGTTTTTGGGCTCTGAGATGATCTCTGAGATAGGGGCTCCTGTGTCTTCTACTTCCCAACACTGGACACAATGTCAAGGCCTGACAACTACCAACTGTCAATTTTTAATTTAACAAACACATGTCTAATGCTTACTAGGCAGTATTCTAAGTACTTTTATTTACATTAACATACAGGCACTATTATTGGTAACTTATGGATGAGGAAGTGAGGCACAGAGAAGCAAGTGACTTGCCTAAGATCACATAGGTATTAAGAGACAGAACCAGACATGAAAAAATGTTCAACATCACTCATTTTTGGAGAAATGCAAATCAAAACTACAATGAGTTATCACCTCACACCAGTCAGAATGGCCACCAATAAAAACTCTATAAATAACAAATGCTGGAGTGGGTATGGAGAAAAGGGAGCCCTACATACACCGTGATGGGAATGTAAGTTGGTGTAGCCATTGTGGAAACAGTATGGAGGCTCCTCAGAAAACTAAAAACAGAATAACCATCTGATCTAGCAATCCTACTCCTGGGCATATATCCAGACAAATCGGCAATTCCAAAAGATAGATACATTCCTATATTCATAGCAGCACTATTCACAATAGCCAAGACATGGAAACAACCTAAATGCCCATCAACAGAGGAATGGATAAAGAAGATGTGGTATAGACACACACACACACACACACACACACACACAATGGAAAACTACTGAGCTATAAAAAGAATGAAATAATGCCATTTGCAGTAACATGGATGAACCTAGAGATAATCATATTAAGTGAAGTAAGTCAGAAAGATAAAGACAAATATTATATGATGTCACTTATATGTGGAATCTAAAATATGACACAAGTGAACCAATCTGTGAAACAGATTCACAGATATAGAGAACTGACTGGTGGTTGCCAAGGGGGAGGGGCTTGGGGGAGGGATGGACTGGGAGGCTGAGATTACCAAATGTAAGCTTTTATATATAGAAGAGATAAATAACAAGGTCCTACTGTATGCATAGATAACTATATTCAATATTCTATGATAAATAATGGAATTTTTTTAAGAAAAGAGAGAGAGATGGGGCCAGGATTTGAATCCAGGAAGTTGAACTCCAGATCTCATGCTTTAAATCACTATGCTATGCAGCCAGAGTGCCATCCTTCAGGTTACCTCTTCTTATTCATTCTAACAGTGTGGTCAGAAGAGGTGACAAAAGAAAATTATGCTCCTACCCAATTCCACTGCCTCCAACTGGACCATCAGAGAATTAAGGAAGAATGGTGCCTGGGAGAAGTATAAAAGGAGGAGGCTGAAACCAGAGTTAGAGAAGGTTGAAAGTAAGGAAGTTGGACATTAGTGAGCTAAACATGTTGTAAGTTTAAGCTCTGTTTCTCCATATCTTCTGTCATTGCAGCTTGAAGCTGACTTCCAGGAATGCTGAGAAATTTCAGAGTCAGAGAGCAGACAGAAAAATGGATCAGCTGTGGATTTCACAGAGCCTAGCAGGCTGAGAGTCCCTTGGACTGCAAGGAGATCCTACCAGTCCATTTTGAAGGAGATCAACCCTGGGTGTTCTTTGGGAGGAATGATGCTAAAGCTGAAACTCCAGTACTTTGGCCACCTCATGCGAAGAGTTGACTCATTGGAAAAGACTCTGATGCTGGGAGGGGTTGGGGGTGGGAGGAGAAGGGGACGATAGAGGATGAGATGGCTGGATGGCATCACTGACTCAATGGACATGAGTTTGAGTGAACTCCGGGAGTTGGTGATGGACAGGGAGGCCTGGCGTGCTGCAGTTCATGGGGTCACAAAGAGTCGGACACGACTGAGTGACTGAACTGAACTGAGTGGGCTGAACACACAGTGGAAGCCAATTAAAAATTCTTGCTCACACTTATGATTACCAAAGGGGAAGGGGAGGGAGGGATAAAGTAGGAGTTCGAGAATAACAGATACATATTACTATATATAAAATAAACACCAAGGACCTACTATATAGCACAGGGAACTATGCTCATTATCTTGTAATCACCTATCATGGAAGAGAATCTAAAACAGAATACATATACATGTGTGTATATATATATACACACATGCATATGTGTTTGAATCACTTTGCTGTATACCAGAAACACATTGTAATCCAACTATATTTCAATTTTCAAAAGTTTGATCAAGTCATATTTTAAATATTTTTAAAAATTATTGTGTCTATCAGAGAGAGGGAAGTGCTACTTAGAAGCTAAATTCATTATCAGCCATTCTGCCATGGAAGGAAAAAATTCTTATTAATGAGGAATATCTGTACATTGTTTCTTTCCCTTACAGAGGCTGGCAAGGAAAGAATGAGAAAATGTGGAGATGTGAATGCTCGTCTCACTCTTCTATGCTGCTAAAGGTGAGGTTGCAAACTGGCCATGCTGGGGTCTGAGTTGGCTCAGAGACATGTTTTGTTTGGCCTGCAGAATGTTAGCCTGCACAGTGGGGGTTTTTTTCCCCTCAGTGCTTTAAATTGGAAATAGTGGCCAACATATTTTCAAAAATAGGCAGGAATCCTTTGACAGATGTATTGTAAATAACTTCTACTGTTCTGCAGCATGCCAAAACTCTCTTATGAATTTTGATAAACAGTTCTTAATTTCAATGAAATCCAATGTATCAATCTTTTCCTTTATGGTGACTGCTTTGTATGGCCTGTTAAAAAACACTTTTTATGAAATTCATGAAGTTATTATCCTGTGCTCTCTTCTAGCAGCTTTATTGTTTTACCTTTCACATTTAGACCTAGGACCCATATTGAAATAATTTGGGGACGTGGTAGGGATCCAGCTTCATTTTTTGCCATGTGGATATCCAATTGCTCCAGTGTCATTTATTGAAAAGGCTATTTCCCCAATGCCCTCCCCCCTGGATTATGATAGTGTCTTTATTGTAAATCAAGGGATCATGGATGTGTGGATGTTTCTAGCCTCTCTATTCGGTACCATGGATCTATTCATCTAATATTTACAAAAATGCCACATTCTCAATTACTGTGACTTTCAAGTAAGTCTTGAAATCTAGTAGTGTAAGTCTTCCAATCTGCTCTGCTTCAAGATTATCTTGGTTATTCACTGGGATGGACACTTAAAATTGGTACATGTATGTATGTATCGATGCTAACCCTCAATTTAAAATAACAAAAAGGGACTTTCCGGGGGTTAAGGGAGATGAGATATTGAACCTCTCTCAAGGACTCAGAAATCAGGAGCCTGTATGGTGGCAATAGTCTAGAGCTGCCTTTCTAGATACAATGTACAAGCTCCAATCTGTCACAAGCCCCACCTACTACTCCCCATCACCAAGGCAGATAGGCCAGCGCTCTCTCTGCTCTTACTCTGGACTCACTTCATTCATTTACCTTGTTGCTTGGACTCTGGACGTATGGGAACAAACAGACTAGTTTAGTAGAACTAGCTCTGGCCATGTGAAGAGGTGTTCCTGGCAGTGTTGATAAGGCTGCAGGGCTCTGGATAACTGAGGGAGGGTGCTCTAGAGCAGGGCTCTCGTTATGGGCACTGCTGACACATGGGGCCAGATCATTCTTAGTGATGGGGGCTGTCCTGGACACATCCCTGGATCCCACTAGATGCTCTCCCAAGCTGCAACAACCAAAAGCGTTTCTAGACATTACCAAATGTTCCCTGTGGACAGAGGCAGAATCACACCCAATTGAGAACTGCTGGCCTAGACCCACAACAGAAACAGGAGGTAGGAAGAGAGATGTATAGGAGATAAGGGACCTGAGTTAGGAACATGGGCAGGACCCTTACAGTTCCCACCTACTAACTTTCCCTCAGCTAGCAGAACAAGAGATCTCCAAAAAGGGAGAGGACAACTCTGACAGAGCAAGAGTAGATGGTGCTGGGGGAAGCTGTGAGCAGGACAGTAGCTTCACAAACTCCAAGAGGCATCTTCTGCGTAAACCACAAGAATGATGTCCTCTAGTGTTGTATGATGTGTGGCCCTAGATATAAACTATTTCAAAGCTCTCATCCTTCTAAAGAGTCTATAAATTCTGTCCTTTTCCCATTCTACCCCATCCTTCATACACACACACACACACACACACACAAAGGCCTCATGTTTGTAGGAAGGGGGGCTGAGGGGGAGGAACTAAATGGTTCTTCCATCAAACTAATTCCTAGGAAGTATATTAAAGCCAGGAGTGACTAGGATAAAAACATCAATTCCTCTACCATTACCTCTGGTTCTCAGATTCTCCAGAAAGATCAAGATGCAGACTCTCACCACACATGGATGGAGGTTCAAGCCAATTTTATTTGCATTTCAAAGGTCCTGCATCACAAGTCTCTGTATCTGTCTTTCATTTGCTTTGCTTTCCCTTTATTTCATTCCCCAAGCATTATCTTTCTTCCCCTTGGCTTTCCTTCAGCCTCATAGCTTTGATGAAGTCTAATGCGGAGGTGGAGGAGACCTGTGCCCTATTCTGCAGTGAGATACCGAGGACAGGAGTGGTTCACACAGGTACAAAATTAAAAGCATTCTCGTTAGGAAATTTCAAAACATTAATACAACTGACTAAAAGTCAGTCTGCTTTTATTATCAGCGTGCATCAGCACTCCAAAGTTGTTCAGACATTTGTCTATAATAAAATACCCCTCCTCCCACCCCAAAATTCTCTTGGCTATGTTCTAAATGGTTACTGTGGTTATTTTTAATATGTATATGTTTATATATCATAAGCATAAGCAAGATCAGCAGATAACATATTTTACATATATACATAAACATACAATATTTATGTCCTCTGCTGATGTAGCTTTTGCTTATGATGCTATAGGATACTCACAGGTGAATCTTGGAAATAATACAGTGTCTGTGCCAATTCCTTTTTTTCTGTCAAATCTATTAAGAGGATTTCAGGGCAAATAAATGAAGGTATACCTGGGTTACAATCTTATTCTCAAAGATACTTTTTATTCAGCATTTCAAAGAAAATGCAGAGAGGGAAAAACCACCCCAATACCTGCAAACACTTATGCTGGCACTTACAGAACACCTCGTATTTATAAAACAATATGGCAGGGCTCTCTGAAGTTGCAGCTTGCCACGAAGATGCTGTACTTGGAGCATGTCTCTCCCAGACTCAGGGGTTTTTTAGAATTGTTAAATAAACTCAACTGAGAACTCTTATTCAAAAGGAACTGGATATTTCAGCTTCATTTCCAAACTCTTCATTTCTATACTCTAATAAGCCTTCTTGCTAAAGAAAAGGGGGGCTTGCACCTCTGTCACCTTGGGCCCCTGATATCTCCCCTCCAAAAGAAAGAGTTGAGACTAGATAAAGGTTCACATGATCAGGTAGGACTCCTGCCTACCAGGGTTTAGACCCTTGTGTTCTAAGCTTTGATTCTTTGTCCAAGCAGACACCCAAAGTGTAACAAATTCATGTCAGTGTATGGCAAAACCAATACAGTATTGTAAAGTAAAATAAAGTAAAAATAAAAATAAAAAAAAATAAACTAGCAGGCTTGGTTCATACCAGAAACACTTGTTTACAATCTTCCAGTGAGGCATTTCCTTTCCAGGAGGTAGGGGAAAACATTGGGAGAATATAAACCACTCCTCAAATACCAGTGAAGTGACTTAGACTCACTGTGCTTAGATCTCAAAAGGGGCTGCAATCGCAGGGTTCTGTTTTATGTCTTCTCAGGACATACAAGGCCTTCTCTTCCAGCCTTGTGCCCCCTTCCTCCCCTCCACTCACTCCCTCCAGGGGAGAATCTTTCATAATTCCCAGAAGACAGCCTGCTCTTTTCCTGCCTTGCCTTAGCACACACAGCTCCCTCTGCCTGGAACACCCTCTTCTTCATGGTTAACACCTGTCCCTCTTTCAAGACTCTTCCATGATGCCTTCGTGGATCACCTGTCTGAATTAAATCCTCATGTATGTTCTAGCTTCCCAGATGGTTCAGTAGTAAAGACTCTGCCTGCTAATGCAGAAGATGCAAGAGATGAGGGTTGGATCCTTGGGTTGGGAAGATCCTCTGGAAAAGGAAATGGCAACCCACTCCAGTATTCTTGCCTGGGAAATCCCATGGACAGAGGGGCCTGTTGGGCTACAGTTCATGGGGTGACAAAGAGTTGGCCAGGACTTAGCAACTGAGCATGCAGGCCTACACGTTCTCAGAGCCACCTGGCTTTGTGCCGTCTGACAGATGCTGTGCTCACCACAACTTTTTCCTCCTGTGCTCACAGCTATGCTACTTGTCCCACTCACCCTTGCAGTTAAGTCTTGTCATATAACCGAGTTCCAGGAAATGAAATATGCGTATAAGTGATGTGTGAAGAGAAATTGTATCCTCTCTACAGTTCTCTTTCTTCCACACACTGGCTACAAAGAGAAAACTCTCGAGCACAAGAGAAAGATGGAAGCACACATAGAAGGGATCTGGGTCCCTACTGAACAACAAAGAAAATGACACAACTATGACTTATACATTGAGTGAAAAATAAACTTTCATTGTGTCAAGTCACTGAACTCTCAGGGTTCTTTGTTACAGACAGCAGTGACCCATCCCTAATACAGTAAGTCCCCTACATATGAATGAGTTCCATTCTAAGAGCACATTTATAGTTGAATTTGTTCATAAATCCAACAAAATTAGTGTAGGTACCCAACTAACACAATCAGCTATATAGCACTCTACTATAATAGCTTTATAATACTTTTCATGTACATAAGACATAGAAAACAAAAAAAATAAGAAAACATTTTTAAATCTCATAGTGCCGTACCTTGAAAAGCACAGCAGTACAGTACAACAGCTGGCATACAGGGGCTGGCATCAAGTAAACAGGAAAGAAGAGTTCCTGACTGCAGGAGGGAGAGGAGGTGGGAGATGGCAGAGCTGAGGGATTGTCAGCAACAGGAGACAGAGGGTAAGGTGCAATGTCACTGACACCTGACATTGTTAGCACAGGTTCTTGTTTGTTGGATTCAGTTCTATCTACCCTCTTGAGAAAACGATCCGGTGATGTCTGAGTAGTAGCTCTTTTCTTCTCTTCATAGATGACATGGTAGCACTGGACTGCATTCTGAACTGATGCTACAACCTTCATGGACTGTTCTAGGTATGGGTCCTGTGCCTCAAAAACTAACAGCATCTCCTCAAATAAAGAAAATCCCCTGCCGTTTCCTAGTTGTGAATCTCTTCAGTTCTTCAGTTATTTCTTCTTCCTCTTGTCTCTCTTCATCCTTTCCTGGGCACGTTTGCATCTTTGAAAGTTTTCAACTTGAAGGTTCATATGTAGGGGACTTGCTGTACATCATATCACCTACCTCACACTGCCGTGCAAGTCATCTGGTCTCTGCGAGCTCCTTGAGGGAAGGGATTCTGTCCCATAGGTCTCATCTCAAGCTCCTAACATAGTGTTTGATACACAACAGGGCCAGAATAAATATCTGTGGAAGGAAGGTGAGGACAGGGAACTGATTCATGAATGGACACTGTAGCACAGCAGCAAGTCAGCCCTGGAAACATTTTTATCCTTTGCTCAGAATTAGTTGAGTCAGTTGAGTTAGTTTTGCCTCTCTGCACCAGTGTGCTTGATTGTAAAATGTAGTTAGTGAGATCACTAGTTTGACTTTAGTGAGCAATCACTATCCCCAGGAGGGCCTGTTAACAGGAAAATTGCCAAGCCCACTCCCAGGGTTCCTAATTCAATTGGTCTGGGGTGGGTCCCAAGATTTTGCATTTCAAGTAAGTTCCCCAATGATGCTGATAGTGCTGGTCTGCAGACCAGACTTGGGAACCACTTGCCTAGATGACATGAGATCCCTGGGAACGGTCAGGGCCTGGTAGTCTCCAGTGGCCAAGCTTATCAGCCAAGTCATGGATGATTTTTCCAGAGTTAGTTTGGCATTTGGAACTACAGACTGGAAATATCCTGTGTGAGGCTAATTTGCATTCACAATACGGAATACAACCCCCACCTGATAGGAGACCGGTGCCTCCTAAAATTATTCAAGTCTTAAAGATAAGAAACTGCAACTAGGGTGCCAGATTACTTGGTTGGGATTTCAGGCCAGCCCTTCCTGATTCCTCCCCTTCACTCGCAATCTAGGCAAGGACATTATGTTGGAAACATTTCTGAACACACAGAACACCAACAAGATGAAGCAAACAACCTGACCGCACATTAAGCCAAGTTATCAGTTTGGTGGATCTTTAAAATGCACTGTGAGTTAGCCACAATACCCCAGGAATGCGGAGTGTTTATCGAGCTTAAGGACCCAGCTCAGATCAGGAGGTGAAAATAACCAGATCTCAGACTTTGACTGAATAGGGAAGGCTGTCAACTCCTTTTCACGTCACTTGCATTACATGCACAAGACCAAACACACACAATATACTGACTGACACCAAGACTACACCAGAGTCAACTTCATTATCTGACATTTATTGTCACATAGCACCCCAGTTTCACAGCATGTACATTTTACAAAGTTGGAGACTCTCAACCTACTATGTTCTCCACAGACTTTCCAACAAGTGTGAAAGAGAGGCAGTAAGGTTAGCTTGAGTTGACAAATCACAATCCAAATGTAGGACACCCTGTATTTATTTATGTTTAAGACTAATATACATAGAGTTTCCAATGTTTAGCACATGAATGAGACTCTGGCTGAGTAAAAGACGAACACAACTTGTTAGCACATTATCATGAAAAGACAGAAGGCATCAAATATATAATTTTGCTGTTCCTCATTTAACTGTTCAATGTACCTGTAGTGAAAAAATATACATTTTTACTTTTGAGGTTAAAATAGACCATCAGCTAATTATCTCTCCGGGCCCACAGCTACAAAGACTAAAATGGCTCTTCCCACCTCTGGCTCACTTGAACACTGGATTTGTGCTGAAGACAAAAAGAATGGCAGTGCTAAAGCAAAGGGTATAACCAGCTCCCAGGGAGGTTACTGCCAAAGTCCTCACCCAAGTTGACTCAAAATAAAAACCAATTCAACTCAGTTGACCTAATCTCCATACAAGGGGGCACCTGCATCACCAGTTCCCTTCCCAAGGCAGGGCTCTCTGAAGGAGCTTTAGGATCCAATCCTGATGTCCAACATAGTGCTTTATGACCAAATTGGGACCAGAAGTTTCCCTACTGCCATCCTCAAATTCCAGTTCCAACCTGCTAAGTTCCATTGTCTTCTAGTCTTCAGAATCATAAACCACTTTGTCCAATCTCCCACAATCATGAACTTGACTTAGAGCAAGACAGGAGAACCCACAAAACACAAACATTCTTCAACTACTGAGAGCAGAGCACCACTTCCGTCACTAGAATAAGTCCTGTCGAAAACCTGAAATGCTTTTTGAAAAGGTCCCTCTACCATCATGTATGTTAATTAACATAGAAAACAATGAGACAAGCCTCAAGTGTGCACTTGGGATGTCTCGCCCACACTCACAGTCTGGCTGTTTCAGGAAATGCTTGGTAAGGCAATCTCTGAAAACCTATTCTGGAGAAGGAAGCAGCGCGCAGATTTGGCTTACACTGCTTTGCATGTCTGGCCCTCTTGGTCTGCTGTTCTTAGAGCTGCTCTCGGGAGGGTCGCAAAACCAGCTGCATCTCTCACTGCAAACAACAAAGTAGGGAGGCTCATAGAGTAAGACTCATAAACTGCTGTTGATGACTGATCTGCAGGTATTGGTGGGCAGCCTTCCTTAGCCTGGGCTGAAGGGGAAGCAAGATATGCCTCCAACTCAGGATTCCAAAAGCCCGCATCCCCCCAACTTCTTACTAGGAATCTGAACCACACTGGGTCATGATGCAAAATACTATAACAAAGCACCCATAACTAAAGTGTAAATTCAAGTGATTCTTCGAAATCAGTTTCAAAGAGTACACCTGAAACAGAGTCAACAACTTGGAAAGAGAAGCCAAAGTTACTAGAATGTTCTCTTTAACTAGAGGAGAAAAAGACTTCTCAACTGAGATTTCATTTTGTTCACATTCACACTGCTCAAACCACAACCTACTGAGTCCTACTTGTCAGTAATATGGGAAGATTTGGTTGCTAGGATATTTGTAATTCTTTTCTTAATATTTTAAAAATCAAATCCCATTACTGATATCTTGTCAGGAGGTGTGATTTTAGCTTGTGCTGAACAAATGTTCTTACCTCTAAGGTGTTATACTAAAATTGAGATCTTTCCAACTACTATGTTTGTAAATGTCTGTCTTAATTGCAAGAAAAAAACATCCATTCCAGATTATTTTCTTATTGATCTTCTATTAATAAGCACAGATCTATCATTACCATGGTTATAAGCTCATCTAAGAAATGGACAAATATCGTTTAGAAACAGACTAGAATTAAATCACATGTGAAGAGAGGAATGCTTTAATATTAGTTCAGACATTACTAGGGAATCAAAGAAAAATTCATGTTTCTGATTACTCACCCTAAACTATGCTGAAATGGAATATTTGCAACCCAAGTAACCCATGCTATATTGAAGAAAACTATAACTTACTACATATTGAGTTCATTTCAATCACAGTAGTCTATTTTAAAAACAAACTCCCATAAGGAATACAGGAATGGAATTCATTCAAAGCAACAGCTGTCAAAAGTTCTGCCAAGAAACCCAGGGTAATTTACTACATCATGAAAGGTGAGGTGTTCAGAAGAACAAATAGTTCAATCCTATTCTTTCAGATTTTATTTTTTGCTTCAATCCAAGAGAAATATCTAGATCTCAAATTCACTAAAACATGTTTCCATATTTTAAAACTAATTAAGTAAATAAAACATGGTAAATAGAAGAAACCCTTCTAATCTATTTTTAGTACTGCTAGTAGCCAGAGGACTCAACTTAGAATCCATAAAATCCAACTCTGTTGATAGCTCCCTCCTTCTATGGATTCTTGGACTAGGAACTGTGGTTTCTTAGGGCCTTGGTTTCCCCAAAGCAGCTGCAGGATATGGGAACAGGTCCTCTCATCTCCGACATCCTACTGTGCAATGAGAAGAAAATGGGCACAGCTCCCAGCTAAGTGGCCTCCTCTCCTAACCAGATCCAAAGTATTTCTCTAATATTTATAAAGCAGTCAGATACCTCCAACTAAGGCAAATGTCTGCCTTGATTATGACATACTCCTCCATTCTAGAAATCTGCCTTTTGGGTTTGCTTCATGGCTGCTGGATAGGGAGGTGGCCAAAGCAATAAGTGATAAACCAGAGATGCTGAGGTACCCAGTAAATTGGTAATATACTGTGCATTCATCCTTGGAACTATGAGATTCCTATGGAGGAAGACTGATTAACAATAAGGTTATTAAACCCTCATGGATGGGGGGTAACATCAACATTCTGCCCACAGATTTCTGCCCAACAAGCAGGTCTTAGTCTTGAGTAGTTTTACAAAAGAGGTATAATGGTGATAACAATAACCCAGTCTTCCTATAAATCACATAAAAGGCTCACAGAAACATTATCAGGAGTTATAATCCTAAATTAAAAATACACATCCTAAGAAAACAGAGAAACAAAGGATAAGCACTAGCTAGGTAATAATGATGTTGTATGTGTATTCAATTGGTTTTAAAAAAAATCTACTTCTAGGCAACTAAGAGACTGTGGTCACTATTAAATCCAGTCAGGAAGGTGGGGTATAGATAGTATTGTTGTGGGCTTTAATGCAATGTCTATCTTAAAATATTGCTGAGACTATGCAACACATGAGCCTTTGACTGTCCAGTGCAAGTTTTTTCCTTTAATGAAAAGCAAGCCAACTAAACAAAACCCCAAACTCCTAATTTGGCTCACTCTGGTTTTGGCTTGATGAGGGAAAAACATGTTGATATTTTAAAAATGTAGAACATAGACTAACATTCTTTAGTTTATATGTCTGCTTAATGGATATGAAGTGCTATCTGGAGTATGTGCGTATGTCCTGGAAGATTATGAGATAAAGTGCATATGCTAGACTTTCCTGGATTGAGTGGAACAAAAGGCAAATATGATGTGAAACGTCTGCGATGTGGACACTGTTGATAAAACGTGTTGCAGCCCCCAGTTCTCAGAACATGTGAAAAGAGGTTACCTAAAAAATGTTCACTCACCCATTCATATTTTAGAAAAGGTTTAAACTGACCCTGAAACCCTCCCACAGGGACAAAGAAGGCAGCCAAAACGGAAGGAAAGGGGACTAGAGAAAGAGTTCAAGTCTTAGGATTTTCAAAATCCAAGCAATTCTGAATCCTTTAATATATACAGAACAGAATCAACAATTTTGTTTTTCTTTGGAAAAAAATCATCTGTTTGAGCATTTCTCTTCTGCCATTAAACTACTGATAAAGCTTGCCAATGGAGTAAGGAAGCATTAAATAAATGCCTACTTCTTCTCAGAGCAGTCAACTCTCTTGAAATTAAAGGCTTAGTCCTGCAAACTGCAGAGCTCTGCTAAACCACTTCAGAAAGGACCCTAGCACACTTCACACAATAGCTTAAGAACTGGTAAACTAGCAAAATGCACAAGAGATGGCAAATTTGCCATCAGTATCTTGAAGTGCTGTTAAAGCTAGAGAGCCCAGATACCTGGGAGAGCCAGTCAATTCCCACTGTCAACTTGAGCCTGCAGGACAAGCAGGGGCCACGTAGATTTCTATCGAATACTGGCTTCTGTGATTGGAGCTTACTGTTTTATGTTTTACATCACTTACACTGGAGTCGGTTGGGCGCCTCTGAACTGCACATAAACCAATCCCTCCTCAAGGGTCACTTCACAGAGAACAAAATAATCATATATCAAGTGTAAGGATCAGCTTTCTTTCATTATTTCTTCATACTCAATACACTTGTGATCTGGGTTAAAATAACAAAGACAAAAATAAATACCAAAGACTGTTGGATTACTGGTAATAATCACTGCCCCTTCTTCCTTAGTTTGAATACCTGGGTTCAAACAACAAATATTCATCAGTCCAAACAGTTCATCAGCCTTTCACATTCGATGAGTGGTTTCCAAATTCATGCATTTACAGATATATTAACCCATGCAGGATAGAAGTAGAGATCTGGCAACTAGTTACTTAATTTGATTGGGCAAGGCAGTTAGGGCAGATTGCTCTTGTCCAAAAACCTGCATGAACGGGCTGAGTTATTTGTGTTGACAGCGTAGCTGGGCCAAGTTAAACAGATCATGGACAAAACTACTACTTCACAGAGGTGTAAGACTGAATAAGTCTTTGCTATTCCATAGAAAACAACAGTCATGTACTATTCATAGCTAGATATAATATCAAGATGGCACTAGAGAAGCAGTTTTTGGCATACGTATAGTGGTGGAGGGTACAGTGCCAGTCTAAAGCTAATGATTTTGTTTACTTCTAGTTTTTGTTTTTATCATCATCATGCCAAAGACTATCTAGTTGGAATAACAATTATTCAGGAAACCAACCTACTATATATGATATACATATGAAAATAAAACAAGCATCCTGAAGGTACTGGGTTACAAGGTCTTGTACAAATCATAAACTCTTTAAATAAATAATGCTCTAAATTGTTTTTATTTGCTAGAAGATTGGTTTTCAATAAGGAGCAACATCTAACACCTTGAGGAAATACTTAAGAATGGGAGATATAAATTCCACTGATAATTACAATTTTAAGTGTGACAATCAGTTGTATTTTTTCCACCACAGTAAAAACGTACG
Source organism: Ovis aries (assembly GCF_016772045.2). Classification (NCBI taxonomy): domain Eukaryota; kingdom Metazoa; phylum Chordata; class Mammalia; order Artiodactyla; family Bovidae; genus Ovis; species Ovis aries. Next base: position 15,420,336 of record NC_056080.1, on the reverse strand, counting down.
CGTGAAGCACAAGAGAAAAGGTGATATTGATTATATTCCGCTGCTCAGAGCTTTTGACAGTCTCAGATATCTATGACATGTAGTTGCGTTGAAACATTCAAAGGAAAGATCTTGGCAGAAAAGGTCACCCACTGTTACTTGAATCTTGGCGGGGAGGGTCACAATACAGTGACTGGACGAAGCTGTTCCAATTGGTTTTCCAATGCAATCCGTTCTTGATGAACCTCCTGAGTTGTACAAAAGAAAGAGAAGAGAGGGGTCATTTCTTGGGTTCATCCCCACTTCATCTGATATTAAAAAGAAACTTATGACTGGACCCACAAGCATTCAGGTGCCATATAACTCAAGGAGGAGTAGACTGGGAGGCATTGTATTTGAAGCCGGTGACAGGACATAGGAGGCTTCAGTAGTCTCTCAAATTCCTTTCTTGATGATGAAATGAAACTAATTGATCAACCCTCCCTCCTCCCCACACCTATATCTCACACTCAGTTTTTAACAGGATCAGTGGCTGGCACAGAATGATGTTAAAAATAAAAAGACTGATTGAAAGGGAGCAGAAAAGCAAAAGCAGACTCCTAATACTGAGACTACATTTCTAGTTTCAATCTCTTGTTTCTAATCCAGCACCATACTAGATCAGAACCAAGGGATAAGAAAGGACACTGGTTGTCCTTACACTAAAGTGTCATCCAGGATCCTGCATCTGTGGTTGAAGGTGTGTCTTCTCAGCTAAAGTTAGAAAAGAGGATCTGCAGTCTGCTACTTGGGAACTCAAACTCTGAGCCCTAAAACAGACCTAATGACAAGGAGAGAGGGGGACACGTAAAGGCATTCTGAAGTAGAATCAGTCAAGGTGGGAAAGAAGTCTATATAAAGGCTCAATTCTGAGACATCCCAGAAGAACAAACATGATGAAAATCATTATGGAACTCAACAAGAGTTTATTTACTTACCCTCCTTCCTACCATCCAACAGTCTCTGAATATCTATCTACTAAGGGCCCAGTTCTCACATGCTAGTAAGGTGATGCTTAAAATTCTCCAAGCCAGGCTTCAGCAATACGTGAACTGTGAACTTCCAGATGTTCAAGCTGCTTTTAGAAAAGGCAGAGGAACCAGAGATCAAATTGCCAACATCCACTGGATCATGGAAAAGCAAGAGAGTTCCAGAAAAACATCTATTTCTGCTTCATTGAGTATGCCAAAGCCTTTGACTGTGTGGATCACCACAAACTGTGGAAAATTCTGAAAGAGATGGGCATACCAGACCACCTGACCTGCCTCTTGAGAAATCTGTATGCAGGTCAGGAAGCAACAGTGAGAACTAGACATGGAACAACAGACTGGTTCCAAATAGGAAAAGGAGTGCATCAAGGCTGTATATTGTCACCCTGCTTATTTAACTTCTATGCAGAGTACATCATGAGAAATGCTGGGCTGGATGAAGCACAAGCTGGAATCAAGATTGCCAGGAGAAATATCAATAACCTCAAGTATGCAGATGACACCACCCTTATGGCAGAGAGTAAAGAGGAACTAAAAAGCCTCTTGATGAAAGTGAAAGTGGAAAGTGAAAAAATTGGCTTAAAGCTCAACATTCAGACAACTAAGATCATGGCATCTGGTTCCATCACTTCATGGCAAATAGATGGGGAAACAGTGGAAACAGTGTCAGACGTTATTTTTGGGGGCTCCAAAATCACTGCAGATGGTGATTGCAGCCATGAAATTAAAAGACACTTACTCCTTGGAAGGAAGATTATGACCAACCTAGATAGCATATTAAAAAGCAGAGACATTCCTTTGCCAACAAAGGTCTGTCTAGTCAAGGCTATGGTTTTTTCAGTGGTCATGTATGGATGTGACAGTTGGACTAGAAAGAAAGCTGAGCACCGAAGAATTGATGCTTTTGAAGTGTGGTGTTGGAGAAGACTCTTGAGAGTCCCTTGGACTGCAAGGAGATCCACCCAATCCATCCTAAAGGAGATCAGTCGTGGGTGTTCATTGGAAGGACTGATGCTGAAGCTGAAACTCCAATACTTTGGCCACCTGATGCGAAGAGCTGACTCATTTGCAAAGACCCTGATGCTAGGAAAGATTGAGGGCAGGAGGAGAAGGGGACAACAGAGGATGAGATGGCTGGATGGCATCACTGACACGATGGACATGAGTCTGAGTGAACTCAGGGAGTTGGTGATGGACAGGGAGGCCTGGCGTGCTACGGTTCACGGGATCGCAGAGTCAGACCCGACTGAACAACTGAACTGAACTGAACTGAACTGAACTGAAGGGCCTGGTTCTGCTCTGGTTGTGATGATACCACCAAGGAACAAAATAGTTCAAACCAATGCCCTCAGAGGGCTTATACTCAAATGGCTGGAGAAAGATAAGAAAGTTTAAAAAAAAACCAAATACTTTCAGAAGGATTTCAGAAGGAAATTATATGCTGTAATAGAGAGTAATGGTGGATCTGGGAGAAAGGCGCAGAGCGTGGTCAGGGAAGGCTTCTCAGAGCTGATGCTACTGAGAAGAGACTTAAATGAAGTGAGAGGTGAGCCACGTGAAGATACAGGTGAACGATATTCAATGAGACAAAATGACAACAACTAAGGCTGCAAAGGAGAGAATAAGCTTGGTGCCTTTGATGAACCACAAGGCCTGTGTGACCAAAAGCAGAGGGGACAATGAAGACCTTGGCAGGAACTAAAGTCAGAGAGTTAGGCAGGACCCGGCAGACAGAGTAAGGAGTGTGGATGCCATTCAAAGTGAAGGGGCACAGCGATGAGAGCTTTGAATCAGGAAAGGCATGTGGCCTAATTTCAAATTCAGAATTCTCACTCTGTCTTTTGTGTAGACAATGGATTGTAGCAGGACAAGAGTCAGAGCAGAGAGCATTTGGGAGGTTACTGCATGAAACCAGGTGAGAAATGAAAATGGCTTAGATTAAGGCAGTAGCCATAGAGAGAAGGAGGTGGATTTTGGACATACTTGAAATCTAGAACTAATAAGACATGTTGATAAAGCTGATGTAGGAAAGAAGGAAGAGGATTTGGAATTGAGGAATAGGGTGGTTGGTAGTGTGGGATTAATTGAGAACAAGAAGATTGGATGAGAAATGGACATTTCAAGGAGACAGTTGGGAATGAAGCATCTGAGATGTGTATATTAGGAGAAAAGTAGAATAAGCAGTTGTAAATGCATGTCTAGAGCTTAGAAGAAAGAGAAGAGGGGCTTTAGACATAAATTTGTGAGGTTGGATGGCCTTCAAAGCAATAGGATTAGGTAGCATCACCCAGCAAAATAATAAAGATGGTGGTGCCAAGTAAAGCTGGAACTGAACCTATGTACCAAACTCATTCCCTACTGGAACGCTAAACCAATTTTTTTAAATTAGGGGTGGGGTGGGGGTCATAGACACACAAGGACAGGGAAGACAACAGGGAAGAGGTGATAGCAATAAAACTGGTAAGCTGGAAGACAAACTAATGAATGCTGAATGAATTAGCTAATCCAAGAAAAACAAGTGTGTGGATTCTCCCAGTTGCTGAATATGTCTCTTCCAATGATGCTTGAGGGAACTGGACAGAATAACCATAAGGTGGATTTGGGGATAAACTGGACCCAATGTGAGATGTACCTGAGCTTCAGCTCTACTGATCACGTGATCTCCAGAAGCTCCTACTCTCACTGGTGAAACATAGGGACATTTTGGGTCTTCAGTTTAGAGCCTGTGTTTAGTAATCCTCCCCAAATCTGATGAGTCCCTTTTCCCAAGTGCACAGTCACACTGGTAAATGGGCACAAGGCTCTTTGGGAAAGTCTGAGAGAAAGACTAACAATATAAACTTTTGGCTGCAGAGTGGGGTCCTTCTTGCAGGTAACTAAGATGCCCCTTTATTCAAGGCTTCTGTATGTGTAAACTCAGTCTGGGAACTGACTGAGAGGCCTATGACTAGAGCTCCATTTGATGAGTCTTCAGATTTCTGTTAGCTAGACCTTAAACTTTTTCACGTCTTCAGATCAAGTAAATAAAATTGCACTGCAAGCTAAGGATGGAGATAAAACAAGAACCAGTCTGATTTTACATAGAAGAATCCCTAAAAGACTCAAACTGGCAGTCTCAGATATCTATGAAAGTGAAAGTGAAGGAAAGAGGACTGTCCTCAAGAAGTGTTCCTTGAAAGTCTGATTCAGAAGTAATCAGATTCCCAAATTCTTCTTGCCACTAGGGTAGAACACTGAAGATTTATTCCTTTGAAAGGCAAAACAGATGATCTCTGGAATACCAACACACAGATACAGTTAACAACAAAAACTAGACTGGAAATAGAGGGGTTAAATGAACACCCTGAATGCTGAGAACCAGAGTCCTCTGCTCCACTGGACCATGTCTTCCTTACATGCAAGAGACCAGAAGAGTCTCTTCTTTGAGGACTCCAGTCAGATCAAGAAGAAAAAGCCCAACGACACTGTCTTTGGGAGTTGCCCAGCTCTACAGCTCAGTCAAATTGGGGGAGAATGAAGCTCAAAGATGACAAGTCCCACAACAGGTATGGACCTTCAATCTGCATTCTCATCCTCCTCCTAAATATAAGCAGAGAAGGACCATCAGCTATTGAAGGAAAGTATCAGCTATTGAAGGAAAGTATGTAATGAGAAGTATATACAACAAAATAAAAAAGTATTGAGGAAGAAGAAAAACTACAATTAATAGAAGATATGACAACCATAAAACAAGAATAGGATGCCATCAAAAAGAAACAAGCAGAGAACGAAAAAAATGAACTCTTGGTTATTAAACATAGGAGATTTAGAGCTTAAAAATAAGTAAGTCTCCACACACAGACCAAAAAAAGAAACTAGAAGAGAAAAATTAGAAAACCAAACTAAGAAGTTCAGTGTCAGAAAAATATCAGGAAGGGAGAACAGGGAAAATGGGGGGGGTCAATAAAAATCAAGAAAACTCCCAGAACTGAAGAATATGGGTTTCCAAATTTAAAAGGCCTATGAAGTATAGAGACCAGTGAATAATAGTGACCTATCTTGAGAAATCTGTATGCAGGTCAGGAAGCAACAGTTAGAACTGGACATGGAACAACAGACTGGTTCCAAATAGGAAAAGGAGTGCATCAAGGCTGTATATTGTCACCCTGCTTATTTAACTTCTATGCAGAGTACATCATGAGAAATGCTGGGCTGGAGGAAGCACAAGCTAGAATCAAGATGCCGGGAGAAATATCAATAACCTCAGATATGCAGATGACACCACCCTTATGGCAGAAAGTGAAGAGGAACTAAAAAGCCTCTTGATGAAAGTGAAAGAGGAGAGTGAAAAAGCTGGCTTAAAGCTCAACATTCAGAAAACAAAGATCATGGCATCCAGTCCTATCACTTCATGGGAAATAGATGGGGAAACAGTGGGAACAGTGTCAGACTTTATTTTTAGGGGCTCCAAAATCACTGCAGATGCTGACTGCAGCCATGAAATTAAAAGATGTTTACTCCTTGGAAGAAAAGTTATGGCCAACCTAGACAGCATATTCAAAAGCAGAGACATTACTTTGCCAACTAAGGTCCGCCTAGTTAAGGCTATGGTTTTTCCAGTGGTCATGTATGGATGTGAGAGTTGGACTGTGAAGAAGGCTGAGCGCCAAGAATTGATGCTTCTGAACTGTGGTGTTGGAGAAGACTCTTGAGAGTCCCTTGGACTGCAAGGAGATCCAACCAGTCCATTCTGAAGGAGATGAGCCCTGGGATTTCTTTGGAAGGAATGATGCTAAAGCTGACACTCCAGTACTTTGGCCACCTCATGTGAAGAGTTGACTCATTGGAAAAGACTCTGATGCTGGGAGGGGTTGGGGGCAGGAGGAGAAGGGGACGACCCAGGATGAGATGGCTGGACGGCATCACTGACTCGATGGACGTGAGTCTGAGTGAACTCCGGGAGTTGGTGATGGACAGGGAGGCCTGGTGTGCTGCGATTCATGGGGTCGCAAAGAGTCGGACACGACTGAGCGACTGAACTGAACTGATGCCAAAAGAAGAAGTGGGGGTAGAAGGGAAGCGAAAGCAAAATGCAAAACAAAAACAAAGTCATATACAAAGATTCATAAAACAGAATGACGTTTGACATTTTTCAAAATTTTATTTATCATATGGTAAAATTGACTTTTTCCCTTTCAGTGTATAGTTCTACAAATGTCAACACATATAGATTTGTGTAACTGCCACCACAAAGGGTATATTACAGTTTCAGTAACCAAAAAGCTCCCTGGTACTACTCACTGACATATAAACCTTTACCACATGCATAATAACCCTTGACAACCAGTGGTCTGCTTTCCAGCACTATACTTTTGCCTTTTCAAGAATGCAAAATAAAAGGAATCATGTAGTACCTAACCTTTTGACACTGGCTTGTCTCATTGAACATAATTGAGTTTCATTCAAATTACTGTGTCTATCACTCCTTCTGCTCACTGAATACTCTTTCATTGTACTCAGTTTATCCATTCATCTTTTGAAGGATATTGGTGTTGTTTCCAAGTTTCAGCTATCATGTAAAATTGCTATTAACGTTTATGTACTGCTGGGTCACAGGGTTAAGTGTATATATAACTTCATAAGAAACTGACAAATGATTTTTCACAGTGGGGTACCATTTGGTATTCTCACCATCAATTCATGAGGGTTCCAGGTGACAGCACTTGATGCTGTCATGACTTTCTGTTTTAGCAATTCTATCACTGTGTGTGGTGGTCTGTGATCATGGTTTCAATCTGCATTTGCCTAGTCTTTGGAATCTTTGGAATCAAGATTTGCCTAATCTTGGGAATCAAGATTGCCGGGAGAAATATCAATAACCTCAGATATGCAGATGACACCACCCTTATGGCAGAAAGTGAAGAGGAGCTAAAAAGCCTCTTGATGAAAGTGAAAGAGGAGAGTGAAAAAGTTGGCTTAAAGCTCGACATTCAGAAAACGAAGATCATGGCATCCGGTCCCATCACTTCATGGCAGATAGATTGGGAAACAGTGGCAGGCTTTATTTTTCTGGGCTCCAAAATCACTGCAGATGGTGACTGCAGCCATGAAATTAAAAGATGCTTACTCCTTGGAAGAAAAGTTATGACCAACCTAGATAGCATATTAAAAAGCAGAGACATTACTTTGCCAACAAAGGTCTGTCTAGTCAAGGCTATGGTTTTTCCTGTAGTCATGTATGGATGTGAGAGTTGGACTGTGAAGAAGGCTGAGTGCCAAAGAATTGATGCTTTTGAACTGTGGTGTTGGAGAAGACTCTTGAGAGTCCCTTGGACTGCAAGGAGATCCAACCAGTCCATTCTGAAGGAGATGAGCCCTGGGATTTCTTTGGAAGGAATGATGCTAAAGCTGAAGCTCCAGTACTTTGGCCACCTCACGTGAAGAGTTGACTCACTGGAAAAGACTCCGATGCTGGGAGGGATTGGGGGCAGGAGGAGAAGGGGATGACCAAGGATGAGATGGCTGGATGGCATCACGGACTCGATGGACGTGAGTCTGAGTGAACTCCAGGAGTTGGTGATGGACAGGGAGGCCTGGCATGCTGCAATTCATGGGGTCGCAAAGAGTCGGACACGACTGAGCGAATGAACTGAACTGAATCTTTGGAAGGAATGATGCTAAAGCTGAAACTCCAGTACTTTGGCCACCTCATGTGAAGAGTTGACTCATCGGAAAAGACTCTGGTGCTGGGAGGGATTGGAGGCAGGAGGAGAAGGGGATGACAGAGGATGAGATGGCTGGATGGCATCACTGACTCGATGGACATGGGTCTGAGTGAACTCCGGGAGTTGGTGATGGACAGGGAGGCCTGGCATGCTGCGATTCATGGGGTCGCAAAGAGTCGGACACGACTGAGCGACTGAACTGAACTGAATGGCCAACAATGCTGAATATCTTTGCACATGTTTATTTGCCATCTTTATATCCTCTTTGGTGAAGTATCTGTTCAAATCCTTTGCCCATTTTTAAATTGGGTTGGTTGAGCTTTGAGAATTCTTATTACTGAGTTTTGAGAGTTCTTTATATAATTTGGACAGAAGTCCTTTGTCAAAATACATGGGTTGCAAATATTTTCTTCCAGTCTATAGCTTGTCTCTTAATTCTCTTGACAGTATTTTTGACAGAGTAAAAGTTTTAAATCTTGATAAAGTCCAATTTATTGACTTTTTCTGTGTTTGTGCTTCTGGCATTGTTTCTAACCTTGGGTCACAAAAATTTTTCCTATGTTTTTTTTCAAAAAACAGGTATAAAGGTTTTATACCTTTATGTTTTACATTTGTTTCTATGACCCATTTCAAGTTAATCTTTGTATCAGAAGTGAGATTTTTGGTCAAAGCTCATGTTTTTACAGATGGATGACCAATTGTTACAAAACAATTTGTTGAAAAGACTATCCTTTCCTCAATAAACTGATTTTGTATATTTGTCAAAGATCAAATGCTTATTCTATTCACATGGTCTACTTCAGGACTTCTGATTCTGCTCCACTGATTCATCATTAATCCCATACTGTCTTGATTACGGAAGCTTGATACTGAAAGTGATTCCTCCATCTTTGTTCTTTTTCAAATTTGTTTTAGCTATTCTAGTTCCTTGGCCTTTACATATAAATTATAGGATTTGCTGGTCTATGTCTACAAAACATCCTACTGGGGTTTTGATTGGCTGCAAGGATTCTATAGATCACTCTAGAGGAAAATAGTATTACTACTATGCTGAGTCTTCCAATCCACAAGCTACGTATGTCTTTCCCTTTATTTAGGTCTTCTTAGATTTCTTTTAGCAGCATTTTTCACATTTCAATATACAGATGAATTTATACTTAAGTAGTTCATTTAGGAGAGGAATACTCTTCTAAATGATAGTTATTGTGGATACTATGGTTTTTCAAATCTCTGTGACAAGTTGTTTATTACTTGTATATAGAAATATGATTGCTTTCTGTGTGAATTTATATTCTGTGACCTTCATAAACTCAGTTAGGAAATGAAATTTTAAGAAACAATTTGCAAATACTTACACACTCAGAACCACTAAGAGGTTTTCTAAAATCTCAACAATTAGAGAATAGTGAAAAATTTATACTACTTGATTTCAAGAGTTACAGAAATCAAGACCATGTAGTACCAGTATAAAGATCAACAAACAGGTTAACAGAATGGAGTAAGAATTCATAAATAAATCACACTTACATGGTTATTAGATTTTTGAGAACAGCATCAGAATAATCCAAGAAGGAAAAGAAACTTTTCTACAAATGATACTAGATTAATGAAATACTGATATGGGAAAAAATGAACCTTGACCCTAATCTTATAGCATACATAAAACTTAATTCAAAATGGATCATAGATACTGGTGCAGTCACTATGGAAAACACTATGGAAGTTCATTTAAAAACTTAAAACTACCAGGAGTGATGTCAGTAGGATGGCTGAATAAGACATTCCTTGTCCATGTCCCCCTGTCAATGACAATTTGGCATCCATTCACAAAGTGCCTTTGTGGGAGTTATGGGATCCAGCACCATATATGAAAGGACCCAGGAGGTGTCTCATCTAGCCATGCATCTGGTAACAGGCACACAGATCTCAGTTTTGGCTCTGGACCCAGTAGGGTCCAAGAAACAGCTCTAGTCCCTCTCAGCCACAGTCCAGGAAACTCTGGGAAACACTGTTTTAGACAATCACCAGAGGTGAAAGAACTTTTGTGGAAGTCCAAGTTTCAAGCAGAATGGTATAGAAAAATAACACAAGTCTGGATGCACTGGGAGGGTAAGAACTGTTTGACTACTCACATCACCTTACCCCAAGGCAGCACAGTTTATGCCTAGAAAAGATCCTGGCCCATGATTTCTCCCAGGAAAGTGCATACCTGAGCAACCAGGTTCCCCAGTACTAAATTGTGAACTGCATGACTAGAGTAGGGAGGGGGAAGAGGCTGGGAGAATGGCAGATAGGACTCTCAAAAGGGATTAAAGGAACATGGATCCTACTAAATGTCTCATGGGGCACCATCAAGAAGCCCACCCATAAGCCTGACTATAAGTTGGGCATCCTCCAACTACCCATGAGGCATTTCAGCACTCCATGGGCCTTATACACACCATCAACCTGTGGCCAGTTCCTTGGTCACATTCCTGATGGTGAGTGAACACATGCAGAAAGACTTGCTGGCCCAAATCTGTAGGCCATGAGAGACCACAAATTTGAGCTGCAGTGCCATCTTCAGGAAAATAAAAGGGAGGCTGTCAGTACCTGGCCTTGTGTTTTGCAGGATGAGAACAAGGCATACAAGATTAAGAACTGTGTCATAAGAAGGAACAATAAGTGCTGAGCTGTGCATCCACAGAAGATCTGAGAAACTGTCAGAATCTCTAACACGGCTGATTGAAAGTAGTTTGGGAAGAAGTAACTGCTACTTCAAATGTGAAGATAACAACACAAAACTTCAAGGAAACATGTCGCCACCAAAGAATTACAATAATCTTCCAGTACCCATCCCAAAGATATGGAGATATAGGACTTACTCAATAAAGAATTTAAACGGCTATTTTAAGGAAACTCAATGTGCTGCAAGAAAACACAGAAAGACAAGTCAATTAAATCAGGAAAACTATACTACATGAATAAAACAAGAAGTTTAACAAAATGATAGAAATCATAAAATAGAGCCACAAGAAATTCTGGAGCTGAATAATAAAATGAATGAATTAAAAATATAATAGAGAACATCAACATCAGAATGGATCAAGCAGAATAAAGAATCTAAGATAGACAGTTTCAAGGGTTTTGAAACTATCCAGCCAGAGGAGAACAAAGAAAACAAATTTAAAAGAATGAAGAAAGGTACATGATCTATGTGATGTCATCAAAGGAAATAATTTGTGAATTATTAGAGTTCCTGAAGTTATGAGACAGAGAGCTTATTTGAAGAAATAATGGCTGAGAACTTTCTGAATATGGAGAGAGATATGGATATCCAAGTTCATGAAGCTCAAAGGTCATCAAACAAACTCCACTGAAGATTTCCTCTTTAAGATTTATTATAATAAACTTGTCAAAACTCAAAGAGAAAAATCTTAAAAGAAGCAAGAGAAAAGAAGCTTATAACTTAAAAGGGACTTCTTAAAAGGCTATCAGTGGATTTCTTAGCACCCTTTGAGAGAGTGAGATGATAATACAAAGTGCTCATAGAAAAAAAAAAAATTCCCAAACAAGAATACTCTATTCAACAAAGTTATCCTTCAGAAATGAAGGAGGGATAAAAGATTTCCCCACACAAACAAAGCCAAGGGAGTTGATCACCACCAGATCTGCCTCACAAGAAATGTAGAAAGAAGTTCTTCAAGCTGAAATGAAAGGATTCTAATTGGTAATATGAAAACATACAATATACTGGGGTAAACGTAAGTATATAGTCAAATTCAGAATACTCTAATAGTGTAATATGGCAGTGTGTTAACCACTTAAATTTAGTATAAATGCTAAAGGAAAAGAGTATTAAAAATAACCATAGCTAAAATAACTTGTTAATGAATATAAAATATGAAAAGTAAATTATGAATTAAAAAACAAAGTGAAAGTCATTCAGTCGTGTCTGACTCTTTGTGGACTGTATAGTCCATGGAATCTTCCAGGCCAGCATACTGGAGTGGGTAGCCTTTCCCTTCTCCAGGGGATCTTCCCAACCCAGGGACCGAACCCAGGTCTCTCGGATTCTTTACCAGCTGAGCCACGAGGGAAGCTCTTTTTTTGTTTTTGGTTTTTTTTGCTTTTGTTCAAAAACAAAAGGGGGAGTAAAAGGGTAGAGTTGTTGCTGCTGCTGCTGCTGCTAAGTCACTTCAGTCGTGTCTGTGCAACGCCATAGACAGCAGCCCACTAGGCTCGCCCGTCCCCGGGATTCTCTAGTGAAGAACACTGGAGTGGGTTGCCATTTCCTTCTCCAGTGCATGAAAGTGAAAAGTAAAAGTGAAGTCGCTCAGTCATGTCCAACTCTTAGCGACCCCATGGACTGTAGCCCACCAGGCTCCTCCGTCCATGGGATTTTCCAGGCAAGAGTACTGGAGTGGGTTCCCACTGCCTTCTCTGAGAGTTGTTATATGCAATCAAAGTTATCAGCATATAATAGACTGATGTTTTATGTAAGCTTCATGATAACAACAAAGCAAACACAAAAACCTACAATAGATTCACAAAAGTTAAAGAGAAGACAATCAAAGCATACTATTGCAGAAAATCATCAATTCACAAAGGCAGGCAGTAGGAGAGGGAGAAATGAACAAGAAAACTATAAAACAGTCAGAAAACAGTTAACAGGGTATTAGTAAATCCTTACCTATTAATATTTACTTCAAATGTAAATGAATTAAGTTCTCCAATCCAAAGACATAGAGCAGATCAATGGATTGAAAAGAAAGAAGGGACCAAACTACATGCTGCCTATAAGAGACTCACTTTAGTTTATGGTCACACATAGGAAAAAATGAAGGGATGAAAAAGATATTCCATGCAAGTAGATATCAAAAGACAAGAGGAGTAGTTATTCTTTTACCAGATAAAACAGGCTATAGTTCAAAAACCATATCAAGAGACAAGGCATGTCATTATATAATGTTAAAGGGATTAACTCATAAAGAAAATATGTCATAAATATATATGCAGGCAACATCAGAGCACCTAAATATATCAAGTAAATATTAGAATCGAATCGCCAGTCTATGTCCAATGCAGGATACAGCATGCTTGGGGCTGGTGCACGGGGATGACCCAGAGAGATGTTATGGGGAGGGAGGTGGGAGGGGGGTTCATGTTTGGGAATGCATGTACACCCGTGGTGGATTCATGTCAATGTATGGCAAAACCAATACAGTATTGTAAAGTAAAATAAAGTAAAAATAAAAATTTAATAAAAAATTCGAAAGATGAAATAGACAACAGCATAGTAATAATGAGGGACATCAATAGCTCACTTACAACAGTGGGTATATCATCCAGACAAAAATGTAACAAGGAAATGTTGGTCTTGAACTATACCAAATGAACCTAACGACATACAGAACATTTGATCCACTAGAATCAGAATACATATTCTCAAGCACACATGAAATACTCTTGAGGATATATCATATGATAGGTTACAAGATAAGTCTTAGCAGATTTAAGAACATCAAAGTCATACCAAATACATTTTCCAACTACAAGGTTATTAAACTAGGAATCAGTAACAAGAGGAAAACTAGAAAATTCAGAAATACATAGAGATTAAACAAAGCACTTCTAAACAACTGATGAGTCAAAGAAGACATCAAAAGGGAAATCAAAAAACTATCCTGAAACAAATAAAAATGGAAACACAGCATTCTAAAACAAATGGCCAACAGGTACACAAAACATGTTCAGCATCACTAATCATCAGGGAAATGCAAATCAATACCAAAATGAGATATCACCTCACACCTGTTAAAATGGCTATTATCAAAAAGATAAGGGATAAGTGTTGGCAAGGATGTGGAGAACAGGGAACGCTTGTGCAGTGTTGGTCAGAAGGCAGACTGATCCAGCAACTACACAAAATGGTATGGAGGTTTCTTAAAATTAAAAAAAGAACCATCGTAAGATCTAGTAATCCCACTTTTGGATATATCCAAAGGAAAAGAAATCAGGATCTCAAAGGAATATGTGTATTCCCATGTTCACTGTATTATGTACAATAGCTGAGATACGAAAACAAGTTTCGCTCTACAGACAAATGGATAAAGATGTGGTACATACATGCAATCGAATATTATTCAGCCAAAAGAAAGAAGGAAATGCTGCCATTTGTGACACTGATGGACCTTGTGGGCCCTATGCTAAGTGAAATAAGTCAGACAGAGAAAGGCAAATACCATATGATATCACTTTTATGTATAATCTAAAAAGGCCAACTTCATAGAGACAGAGTAGAATGGTGGTTGCCATGGGCTGGGAGGCGGGTGCAGGAAATGGGGAGATGTTGAGCAAGGGTACAAACTTGCTGAAAAAGAGTTCACATGCTGCAAGTAAAGATCCCACATGCCACAACGAAGAACGAGTGAAGCCAAATAGAGAAAGAAGAAACTAATGGTTACCAGTGGGAAGAGGAAAAGGTAAAGGGCTACAAGTATATATTATGCAACACAGAAAGTCATAGCTAATATTTTATAATGACTATAAATGAAGCATAACCATTAAAAGTTGTGTAAGTCCCTATATTGTACACCTATAACATATAATATTGTATAGCAACTATACTTCAATAATAATGAGGGCAAGAGGAAATTTTTACAGGGGATGGGCAATTTATGGCATAAATTGTGACAGATTCATGGATGTATAATTACTTCCAAACTCATCACATCACATACATTAAATACAGACAGCTTTATAATAAGTGTTTAGTATATAATAAATAATAAAGTAGTTTAAAAACACAAATGTATCACAGATCTAAATGTAAAAGTTATAACAATAAACCATTTAGAAGAACACATAGGAGAATATGTTCATAATTTAGATGTAGGCAAAGTTTCCTTATATAATAGGAAGAAAGTTAATAACTATAAGTGAAAAAATGATAAATCAGACTTTATCAAAATTAAAAACTTCTATTCATGAAAAGATAGTTAAGAAAATTAATAGGCAAAATAAAGACTGGAAGAAAACATTCATAAAATATATATCTCAACAAAGGACTGGCAACAGAAAATATAAAAAGCATCTACCTACAACTCTACAAAAAAGACTGAAAATGATTTTTAAATGGCCAAACATTTGGAAAAAAACACTTCACAAAATAAAATATATGAAAAATAAATAATCACATAGAAAAGTGCTAAGGAGATGTAAAATAAAAACTACATCACCACAAGACTAGATAAAAATTAAAACAATAATACCAAGTGTTGGTGAAGATGAGGAACAACCAGGACTTTCACATAGTAGTGGTGGGAATGCTAAATGCTACAACCACTTTGGGAAAAGCTCTAGTCGTTTCTATTCAAACTAATCACACACAATCACCATATTACCTACTAATCCTAAATCCTAAAAATTTATCCAAGAGAAATGAGAAAATATTCCCATATAAAGAGTTATTTAAAAATGCAGTTTTATTCAAAATAGCAAAAACTAGAATTTCCAGGTGTCCATTAATAGAATTAATAACCAAACTATAGCATATTCACTCTGGAGAAGGCAATGGCACCCCACTCCAGTACTCTTGCCTGGAAAATCTCATGGACAGAGGAGCCTGGTAGGCTACAGTCCATGGGGTCGCTGAGAGTTGGACACGACTCAGTGACTTCACTTTCACTTTTCACTTTCATGCATTGGAGAAGGAAATGGCAACCCACTCCAGTGTTCTTGCCTGGAGAATCCCAGGGATGGCGGAGCCTGGTGGGGTGCTGTTTATGGGGTCACACAGAGTCAGACACAACTGAAGCAACTTAGCAGCAGCAGCAGCATATTCACTCAGTAGAATACCACTCAGCAATAAAACAGAACAGACTACTGAGACATACAATGATGAAAATGAATCTCAAAAACAATGCTATGTGAAAGAAGCTTTCCACAAAAGTACATGTCAGAGGACACTGTTTACATAAAGTCATAGAAGAGGCAACAATATGGCATAAGAAGTTTAGAAGAGGGGTTAAGTGTGGCAGAAATTAACTGGGAAGGAGTATGAAGGAGCTTTCCAGGGAGATGGTAATGTCCTCTATCTTGATATATTAGTATACACACTTACAAAGGGTCAGCAAGTGTACACCTAAGATGTGTGCACTCATTGTATATAAAATGTACAACATAAGGAAAGTTTGTAAAAATATTTAACTCTAGTTAATGATACGCACGTTAAAATATTCAGGGGACACACACAGATGTCTTGAAAACATGTTAAAAATAAGACAGACTGAAGGATAGATAAGAGGGATAAAAAAGGACAGATATGTGATAAAACAAGTGTTAGCGAGATGTGAATGGGAAAACCAACATTGTGTAACTTTCTTGCATGCTTGAAAATGTTCATAATAAAATATTAGGGGAGTTCCTTGGTGGCCTACAGTTAGGATTCCAGCTTTTCATTGCCATGACCTGGGTTCAATCCCTGGTTGTAGAACTGAGATCCCACAAGCTGTGTGGTACAGCCAAAAAAAAAAAAGGGGGGGGGGGCGAAGGCAGGGAGTAATGAAAGAGAAAATAAAAAATGAAGAGACAGTACAGACTCATAAAAAAGAATCATCAGTGAAGGAGACAGACACGGAAAGTATGACATCCTGAAATCCAGTTAGAAATGACATTTCAGAGGAAGGAATCGCCAATGGTCTATGGCACAGGTTCTGAAAATCCAAAGAGTATTTAAACAGGCCCACTGAATGTGGCTGTAAGAGGGGTGTGAGTAAAGGAGAGTAAAAGCCACAGCAAAGTCAAGGGAGAGAACACTATTGGTGAGGAAACAGAGACAGTAAATAACAACTCTTAGGAAGCTTGGCTGAAGGAGACTAGAGGCCGGGCAGCAGCTGGAGAGGATGTGGGCGCTGATGCGCTGGACAACACTAGAGCACGTGTCTGTGTGGGCGGCAATGACCCAGCAGAAAATCAAGGGATGTCAGGGCTGCCCTGAAAACATGTGCTTAACTCAACTCCCAGTACCTGTAAATGTGAACTCATATAGAATAAGGTCTTTGCAGATATAATCTAGTTAAAACATGAGACTGTGCTAGATTAGGGTGGGCCCCAGCCCAATGACCAGTCTATCCCTATAAGAAAAGGGAAGGATAAAAAGAGGAATTGGACACAGATACACAGAGACCAGAAAAATCTTTATGACAGACAGTGGAGGCAGAAACTGAAGTGATGCATCTACCAGCCAAGGACTGCCAAGGACTGCCAGCCACCAGCAGAAACTGGGAAGAAGACAGGAAGAATTCTCCCCTAGAGCCTCAGAGAGAGCATAGCTCTGCACACACTGTGATTCAGAAGCTGCCATAGCTGGCAGAGAGTAAGTTGTTGTTCTTTTAGGCCACTAAGTTTGTAGCACTTTGTTAGGGCAGCCCTGGGAAACTAATAATACAGGGGAGAATAATGGTGAATAGAAGCAGGCGATAAGAACAGAAGGGATGTCCTTGAGGTGATGTGGAACCATTTTCAAGATACCAAAGGAGGGGATAGCCTTTGTGAGGATCAGGGCCACTCTCTTCCATTGAAATGAGTATAGCATCATTCATAGAGGACCTCGACAAATTAGGGGTTTACCCAGAAGCTTTGGACAATAAAGAATGCTTCAAAGAGCTTTGTAATAGCTTCTCTGTCTCTTTAACTAGCACACGATATGTAGCTTGCATATTAAAGCTTCAAGTCTTCCTCTAACAAGAACCAACCCATGAAACAAATACAGCAACTCTCTGCCTTCCAAAAGGAGTCTGAGAACAAAGAGCAAGTCTTACCAACACGAATAGAACCAGATGCTCAGCCAATGTTTGTCAAAACAAAACACAACAACCAGACACAAGGCCTGGTTATCCAAATTCAGGAAGCTCTTTACCTTGAGCTGCTGCTGGAGCTCACTGTTCAGACGGGCCAGCACGGCATTTGCCTCTTTATTTTTGCGGATAGCAGTTTGAATAGCCTTCTTCTGTTTGGAAGACTGCCTACAAAAAAGTACAGACAGTTCAGTGACACAGAACGTAGAGGTCCAGATCCCTGTGGGTCAGAACTCTCTGATTCACAAGAAGTGCTAAACTAACAAGGGGCTAACATCACAGAGCTCCAAAAATAAAATCATATATTCATAGGCAGGCAGGCACATACTAAAGGAAATAAGTTTCTTGGGATGAATTATTTAAACATGAAGCAGTTTCCATTTTACAACTTGAAGAAAAGCTGTGAATTAGGCCTTTTCAAACATGTTTTGTTCCATTTATCCAAAGGCATTTAATAAGCATTTCTTCCTGACAAACGACATTAAGTGGAATACCCTTTTTGTGCAATCATTAATGGCATTTCAAAGACCTGCAGGTGGCCCTGTGGGCAAGTCTGAAGGCAAAGAATAGAAAAACATTCTCTTCAGTAAAAATCCTACATTAACTTAGTCAACTCTCTTTTATTTCTTTATTATTAGGCATGAATGCCTAAGTATGTTTGTGTGTGAGTGTGTGTGTGCAAGTGCATACACCAACATACATCTGTGGCACTTGAGAAAAACACAAAATTGTTTTAATACCAGTCTTTCCAAAGTAAGTCAACAGTAAATTCACAGAACAGGTTTAACTAAGGTGACCACACAAGCCCCACCTGGCCCATTACAGTCTTTGCTTACACTGCCTGACTGGCCCTAATTTTTCTTAGCAACTACTTTCCCCCTCAAAACCGTCAACGTGGTTGTAGAACCTACAGCCTTATATCCCACAGCAAGAAATACTGAATCCTCAGAGCAAAAGGACCACCTAAGTTCCCCCAGAGAAACAAACATGTTTGTGATCCCTGGGAGCCAGAGCAACTAAACTAGAAAGCATTGTGGCCCCTGGAGAGAGCTGGTGGCGGTACACTGAGAATGTATACTATACTAGCTGCTCTATTCACTTGTATAAGGCATACTCCCTATCCAACAAGTTTAAACATTAGTTTTTTACCCATAAATAGGCAAGGAAGAAGCTCCAAAATATACAGATTGGATTCTGGTTTCAGGACAAGACAGAGAAGATGCATTTCTCTCTATTCCTCCCACTAAATACAGTAAAACACTGGACATAATATACAGAATAATATAAGATGACTCTGCAAAGTAGAGTGAAGAAGGCAAACCAGCTAGGGAACTTGGTACCCAAGGAAAGAATAGCCATGAACTACCTGGGTTTTCTTTTTCACTTCATATGTATCTCATAAATGGCAATGAGAGCAGACAATAAAAAGCCTCCCCAAATTTCTGCTCTCTCTAGCCAAAGGACTGGGAAAGGAGCAGCCCAGCAAGACAGAAATTAGATATAATATTCCTCCTGAATACAGATGTAAAATCTTTAATAAAATATTATCAAACAGAATTCAGCAATATAAAAAAGAATTATAAATCATGACCAAGAGAAGTTTATTCCAGGGAAGCAAGACTGATTCAATACTCAAAAACAATCAATATAATTCATTACTTTAACAGGTGAAAAAGAGAATCACAAGATCAGATAAACTAATATAGATTTTTATAATTTTATTTATAAAGACTCATTGAAATTCTTAGATATACCACAACATATATAGAACTTACATGCTGAAAATATACAACACAAATAAAAGAAATAAATTGGATCTAAGTAAATGGAGAAATATATGATCATTGATTGAAAAACTCAATACAGTAAAGATGTCAGTTCTTCCCAGATTGACATAAAGGTTTAACATAATTCCCATGGAAATCCCAGCAAGATCTTTGCAGCTCAAGACAAAAGTATTCTAAAATTAAATGGAAAGTCAAAGGAATTGGAATAGCTAAACAATTTTGAAAAATACGAAGTGGGAAAAACAGAAGACTTATTATATAGCTATAGTATCAAGTGGTAAAGTAATAAAGATAGCAATCAAGACTGTGTGGTATTGGCAGAGTGAAAGACACATAGATCATTAGAACAGAATAAAGAACCCAGAAAGAGATTCACACTAGTACAGATTATTTATTTTTGACAGACGAGGAAAAGCAAGTCAATGGAAAAAGAACAGCCTTTTCAATGAAAGTGCTGAAGCAATTCAATATCCATAGTCAAAAAATGAATCTGGACCCAAATCTCAAACTTCATATAAAAATTAACACAAAATGGATCACCAACCTAAATGTAAAGTATAATATTATAAAATTTTTAGAAGAAAATGTAAGAGAAAATCATCAGGACCTAGAGCTTGGTGAACAGATTTTAGAGGTGAAAAGAAAAGCACAATCCATAGAAGGAAAAAAAATCAGTAAGTTGAGACTTCATCAAAAATTTTAAACTTTTGCTCTACAAAAGACTCTTTTAAGAGAATGAAAAGATAACCCACAGATAACCCATTTGCAAACCACAGATGTAACAACTGATCTGTATTTAGAATATACGAAGAACTCTCAAAACTCAATGTTAAAAAACAATTCAATTAGAAAATGGGCAAACGTGATGAAGAGACATGTAACCAACGAGGACACGTGATGGCAAATACATGAAAAGATGCCCTAGCTATTAGGGAAATGCAAATTAACACCACCGTGGATAGTGCTACACACCTATTAGAACAGCTAAATTTAAAAACTAGTGACAGTAGCAAATGCTAGTGAGGATGTGGAGACACTGAACCACATACACTGGTGGTGGGAAGATAAAATGGTACAGTCATTTTGGGAAACAACTTGGCAGTTTCTTTAAAAACTAAATATACATTTAGCACACAACCCAACAATCACACTCCTAGACATTTATTACAGAGAAATGAAAACATATGTATACACAAGAACCTGTACACAGATGCTCACAACAGCTTTGTTTGTAATACTCGATAACTAGACACAAACAAAAGGTTTCTGAATAGGTGAATGGCTAAACAGACTGTGATACATACATAGTGTAGAATATTTCTTAGCAGTATTGATTTATACAACTTAGACAGATGTCAAGGGCATTATGCTGAGTGAAAACAAGCAAAGCTCAAAAGGTCACATGCTGTGTGATTCTATGTGTATAACATTCTGAAAATGACAAAATTATACAGACAGGAAACTGATCAGTGGTTACCACAGGTAAAGAGTAGAAAAGAGGATGAGGTGGGGTGACTCCTGTATCTTGATTACAGTGGTAGTTACAAGACATACAAACGTGATAAAATTGCATAGAACTATACATATATACTGTCCCAACATCAATTTCCTGTTTTTTATATTTTACTATGCTAGATAAAATGTAACCATTTAGAGAAGCTACATGAAAGATACATAAGACTTCTTTGTACTATTTTTTAATCTTCTATGAATCCATAATTACTATAAAATAAAAAGTTTTATGAAAATACATCTTGATCAGAGCTGGATGCCTCTACTTAAACAACTACCACGTTAAGTGTGCTAGTTTATAACACTTTGCCCTTCCCTGGGAATTGTCTCCATCCCCTTCCCCTCCTCTGTAGGGATAGGCCCTAGGCAGACAGTCCTATTTGTTCTATGAAACACTCAGCTCTGTTTCACACTTGAACAGATGCTAGCCTGTGCTAAGCTTACCAGAATCTCTCTCCCAGGGATGTGGGTTCCAGTTAAGAGTTTGGTTTAGCCTGGGCCCTGCACAGTGAGAATGTAATATCTGGAGCCGAAGGTAGTTGAGAAGATTTCACAGATAAAAATGTCAGAAAATAGAGATGAATCAGGAGGAAGGCCAATAGAAATATGGTCCTCTCCCCCAATCCATCCATGTCCCTGGGTTCAATGAGTCACCCCTGTATTCTTATAATAATGAACACAGTTTTGCTACCTCAAGTTGCTCTTTATGTTTTGTCACCAAATGAGCCCTGCATAATGCAAACACAGGATCCAGCTTCAAAAACCTCTCAAGAGTTCAGTAAAGTCATCCAACTTGCCTCACCATTTAAGACCTGCTTCTAGAGTCTGTCTAGGTTCTCCTAACCTTGTTTCTCACTGTTCCAGGCTGGGCTGTAACTGGCCTGGTTTCCAAGGAGGAAAATAAGGGAGAAACAGTGAGGTGTTTCTTTTACCTGCTGCTGTTGTTCATCAGGCAATCTCTCAGTTTAGAACTGTACACTGCGAGACTTGTACATTGAAGGTTATGTGGCAGACTGTCCTCCAATCACATTCTTGTGCCTTCCTGTTTTCAGTAGCATCTCCTCCTCAATTTGAGCTAGGCACACGGCCATACAATTAGAAACTAGCCGCATTTCTGTGTCTTCTTTGCAAGTAGGTGAGGCCATATGGCTAAGTCTAGGTGAAAGGTATCCAAGAGAAATGATGATGTCCTTAAAAGTAACTTATTTTCTCTCCATTTGTTCCTTTCCCCTTTCTGGGACCTGGAACATGAACATGTTAGAGGTGAGCCACCTCCAAACCCTATGGATAAAGGCAACCTTCACAGGATCTGAAACAAGATGACAGAAGGGACCCGGGTTCCGGACAGGTATGCTTCTGGACCACTCACCAACTCAGACTTCTACATAAGAAAAAAGTCAGTTTCTTTGTTATTTGAGTGACTGTTACCTCATTTTTTTCAATCAGCTGAACCACTGTTTGAAGGAATATAAACTGGGATCTCTAGATAAGAAAAATCTTCTTAGCCTTCACCCTGGACCCTGCTTTCTCCTATGGAATTCTGAGTACAGCTTCTAAGAAGTGAGTTTTTATTGCCTTTTCTCTTCTTGGAAATGGTAGGTTTCCATTAGAGATGCCAATCATCAATCCCACAGATATTCATTCCACTGTTGACAAACATGAAGAGAGAAGAGAAACAGAATCCCAACCACACTGAGAACTTGATGCAGGCAAGCAGACTCTGCCACACAAGCTCCCTGGAATGCCCTGGGGTGCCACAGGATACTTCCTGGGGTTCCAGAGAAGAGCTTAGGCCACAGAAGCTGGCACAGGTTTGGTCACAGTATTGCCACACAACACCCTCTAGTTCTAAACTGTTCAAGCAATTCTATTTTCCCAAAATCCATCCTTAGCAGATACATAAAATACAGGAAAAAACAATCAAGCCAAATTATTTCTAAGAAAACCCCACTTCTGTCCTTATAGGCAGTTCATTAATGACTACACAATCTAAGAGCTGTTTATTACTTATAACCTGGACTCAGCAGCTCACTTGGAGAGAATATTTTATTAGTTCCTCTCTCCTATATGGAGTAGACAATGATGGTATCTGAAGCAGAATTTGTTTCTTATTAATAGGTCAGTTCTAATGTTAATTTCCCCAAAAGCTGATGACCATTTTGCAACTTGCTTTGTGACTCTTCTCAATTTTCCCAAAGATGGTATATAATAACAACCACTCTAAATGCACTGGAGAGAGATTAACTTACTACAAACCTTAGATGTTTAACGGCATCAGAGCTTAATTCTCTCCCAGAACCCTAACCAATAAAGGGCTATACAGACTAACCATTATGTGTCTGGCTGTCCTCTCTCCAGGTCTTAGAAAATTATGAGTGTTAAGTTGCTCCTTATCACTCTCAAATGAACTGGTCTGGGACCTGAAATAAGTCTCATATAGCTCCCTTATGGCAAAGTTTAGATACATGACATTTATAGCACTATTTGTGTTGCTGGTGGGTGCTAGCCTCTCTCACCCTGACCCCGTGAGCTCACCTAACTAGTGAAAGAATATCATGGTGAGGGATGGTGACTGAACAAGCAGATAAAACAAACGCCACTTTTCAACAAATGCTGCTGGGACAACTGGAAATCCATATGCAAAAGAATGAAACTGGACCCCTTCATCACACTGTACAGAAAAATGAATTCAAAATAGACCATAGGGGTCAATATAAGAGCTAAAACTATAAAGCTTGTAGATGCAAACACAGGAACTAATCATGAACTTGATATGGGCAATGGTTTCTTAGATATGAAAGCAAAAGCACAAGGGACAAAAGAAAAACATTAGATAAATTAAACTTGATCAAACTTAAAAATATTGTGCTTCAAATAGTGTCATTATGAAAGGAAAAAGACAATGCACAGAACAGGGGAAAATATTTGCAAATCATATATATGACAAGGGATTTATATCCAGAGTATATAAAGATCTCATTATTCAAAAATAGAAAGATAAGTAATCCAAGGATAAATGGGCAAAAAATATAAGCAGACATTTTCCCAAAGAAGTTATGCACATGGCCAATAAGCACATGTAAAGATGCTCAACATCACTGTTCATTAACAAAATAAAAATCAAAACCATGAGACACCATTTCACACCCACTAAGATGGCTATGATAAAAACCCTAAAAATCAAATAACAAGTGTTGGTAAGGAAGAGGAAAATCTGGAACCTCATACTTTACTGGTAGGATTGTAAAGTGCAATAGACACTGCCACTCTGGAAAACAGTGTGGAAGGTCCTCAAACTGTTAAACATAAAGCTACCATCAGTCCAGTCCAGTAGGAGTTGCTCAGTCATGCTTGACTCTTTGCAACCCCAGGGACTGCAGCCCACCAGGCTCCTCTGTCCATGGAATTCTCCAGGTAAGAATACTGGAGTAGGTTGCCATTTTCTTCTCCAGGGGATCTTCCCGACGCAGGGATCGAACCCAGGGCTCCTGCACTGCAGGTAAATTCTTTACCATCTGAGACACCAGGGAAGCCCAAAGTTACCAAATGACCCAGCAATGACCCAGCAATTTGATTCCTAGGTATAAATACTCAAGGCAAATGGAAATATCAGTCCACACAAAAATCTGCACATTAATATTCACAGCATCATTATTCTCATTAGCTGCAAAGTGGAAACAACCCAAATGTCCATCAGCTGATGAATGGGTAAATAAAATGTGGTATATCCATATAATGGAACATTAATCAGCAGTTTTAAAAAATTAAGTTCTGACTTATTATACAACATGGATGAACCTTAAAAACATGATACTAAGTAAAAGAAGACAGTCACAAAAGGCCATATGCTATATGATTCCATTTAAATGAAATAGCCAGAATAGGCAAATCTATAAAGACAGAAAGTATTAATAGATAATGGTTGCCTGGAATGTGGGAGTGGAAAGTGACTGCTAATGGGCACAGAATCTCTTTTTAGGGGCAATGAAAATGTTCTACAATTAGACTGTTATGATGAGTGTACAACTATATAAATATACTAAAAACCACCAAAGTGTACATTTACCAGAGTGAATTGGATGCTACATGAAACACATCTAAATAAGGTTGCCTTTTTAAAAAAGATGAAAAAAAAAAAAAGACAAAGATTTCTGCTTGAACTCCACCAGTGGCCCTCCCATCTACTTTGGAGGATGTCATAGCCACCACTCAGTTGTCACATAGCCAGCAATGATGTAAAGTACAGATTACAGTGAAAAGTTGGGGAGAACATCAAAGAAAGTTTACACGTCTGTATCTCTAAGATCCATCCTCTAGACTGGAGGGTGGCTGGAAGATGGCCAAAGCTCTCAGGGACCATTAAGGACAAAATATACTTCCTTGATGCACTAATACCACTAGGGAACTGTCCATTTGGGGAAAAAAACAAACAAACAAAAGCTATCACCTAAAGAAGAGTGCTGCACAGATTCAGAATGAGGATTGACTTCATCAGCAAGCTGCACCCACAGAACCTGTTACTTTTCTTCCCATAACAGTGTAAGTAGGAGAAACCCTGCAGCAGACCATGAGACCTGTAAGGAGCGGTGTTATGACACATCCCAAGCATCTGTGTTAGTGACTAGTCAGGCTCACTTGAAGTCACACATAGCAGCAGGTTTCTGCCTTCAATTTCTGCCCTCACTCAATTTCACTGAGGCAAGTGATGGTTCTTAAAGTCAAAGCCTTCTGGAGAAGGATGGCTTGTCCAGACGATGGTTTTTTTGGTCCCTGGCCATGTCCACAGGTGTCCCTACCCTCTATTCAGCTACAGAAAGATATCTTAAAGGCTCTGCATGTGACCATTCTGTGCTGAGATGCTTAACAACAGAATCTCTTCAGGGGAATGAAAAGGAATCACATACTGCATCTACTCAAAGTCGTGTCTGAGGGTCTTGAAGCTGGTCACATGCATCAGGGGGACATGAGATAAGACAGGTAAAGAGGGGAACTGTCATTTATAGTACTGTCTTCTTCCCAGGAAAACACAGGCCAAAACAAGCAAGAAGGGTGGGAAGGAAAGGAAGAGGAGAGAGGAGGGGAAGGAAATCAAACCAATCTGAAATACACCCCAGCCTGTGATTCACACGCCCCTTGAGAGGTTATCTTATCGCTTAGAAATCCTCTTTCTACATGACTGGGAGACTGTAATACTATCACAGAAATGAGTAAGGCAAGACTATAACCATTAAAATCACACCAGTCCAAGGGGCTGAGTGTAAACATAAGTTTATATTTACATATGTATATGCAGATTTAAAATGAAAGTTCTGTTCATCTGTGTCTCTTTTACTGTCTCGCATACAGGGTTATCATTACCATCTTTCTAAATTCCATATATATGTGTTAGTATACTATATTGGTGTTTTTCTTTCTGGCTTACTTTACTCTGTATAATCGGCTCCAGTTTCATCCACCTCATTAGAACTGATTCAAATGTATTTTCTTTAATGGCTGAGTAATACTCCATTGTGAATATGTACCACAGCTTTCTTGTCCATTCATCTGCTGATGGACATCTAGGTTGCTTCCATGTCCCTGGCTATTATAAGCAGTGCTGCGATGAACATTGGGGTATATGTGTCTCTTTCAATTCTGGTTTCCTCGGTGTGTATGCCCAGCAGTGGGATTGCTGGGTCATAAGGCAGTTCAATTTCCAGTTTTTTAAGGAATCGCCACACTGTTCTCCATAGTGGCTGTACTAGTTTGCATTCCCACCAACAGTGTAAGAGGGTTCCCTTTTCTCCACACCCTCTCCAGCATTTATTGCTTGTAGACTTTTGGATCACAGCCATTCTGACTGGTGTGAAATGGTATCTCATTGTGGTCTTGATTTGCATTTCTCTGATAATGAGTGATGTTGAGCATCTTTTCATGTGTTTGTTAGCCATCTGTATGTCTTCTTTGGAGAAATGTCTATTTAGTTCTTTGGACCAATACAGTATACTAACACATATATATGGAATTTAGAAAGATGGTAATGATAACCCTGTATGCGAGACAGTAAAAGAGACATAGATGTATAGAACAGACTTTTAGACTCTGTGGGAGAGGGAGAGGGTGGGATGATTTGGGAGAAGGGCATTGAAACATGTAAGAAACAAATCGCCAGTCTAGGTTTGATACAGGATATAGGATGCTTGGGGCTGGTGCACTGGGATGACCCAGTGAGATGATATGGGGAGAGAGGTGGGAGGGGGGTTCAGGATTGGGAACTCATGTACACCCGTGGCGGATTCATGTCAATGTATGGCAAAACCCATACAGTATTGTAAAGTAAAATAAAAATAAATTAATAAATAAATAAATTTTTTAAAAAAGACAGTTCTGACTATGTGCTCATTTATCTGTTCTACTTACTTTTGGACTGCTGGATGGGTTTTCACAGTTGCTACAGGAGCTGGCCCGCTTACAATGGTAGAAGGCTCTTGATTTTCTGTAGCTTGATTTTCAGGTCGGAATTTCCTACGGATGGGCTTTGATGGGGGCTGAGAATATGCTATCTCCTGTAGATTAAAAAAAAAAAAGTTAAACAAGTAAATGCCACTCATCTTGTCAATGCCCTTATGTTCCTTCTGGCCTGTCCCCACGGTCAGTCATGTACTCTATTCAAACTCCACATCCAAGGACATGTGGCTGATTTGTGGCTTGGCAAGACCTGGAGGGACCATCAGATTCCAGGGGCCTTTCCTTCTTCTTTTTTTTTTCCCCATGTTTGCAGCCTATTACCTTTTTGTTACCTAGAAGGACACAGGAATCAGTTGCCCTCTTTACCTCCTCTCCTTTCTTTTTTAAATGCTGTGTGCATCTCACATCATGAGGCCTTTCCTTACCAAAGACAAAATTCTCTCTTGCCTTACTTTGGGGCTTTGGGGAATATGTTCTAAATAAGTTCTAAGTTTTAAAGTTTGTAGAGGTCTTCATCACAAACTCCTCCTTCTCCTACCCCCAGCTCCTACATCAAGCCAAGCTGGTGAGCCACTGTGTCTTCTGGAAGGAGGCCGCTGGCTTGCTTTCTTGGAGGCCCTACCCCATCTGTCCTCCCAAGCATAGGCACATGCTCTGTGATGGGAGGAGGGCCTGAGAAAATGGGGCAGAAGAGAGGAGGGGGAGAAGCTGAATGGAGAGCATGGTGAGTGAGTGAGCAAATGCACTGGGACTCAGTGACACAGTGAGCAAGGGTAAACTGTGGCACAAAGACTAGAAAGGGGAGACCACCCAGGCCCCCTAGGCACTCCTCGAGGTTTAGTAGGGTGCAGGGCTCTGCTAAGGGCCCTCCCCATTGCTCCTCTTGGTCTTGCCAAAAGCAAGGCCATCATATTTAGATTAGAGGTTGAAGATGGAAGTACAAACTGTCAGAGACATCAAGGTGGAGCCCAGGAATCATTAGGACCCTAATCTTCACAAAGAACCCAGATTCAAGGAAATCTGGATCATAAACATTCATGTCAGGGCATGAAAACTTTAAAACAGTCTATGGGTTAATAGAGGCACGCAGCCTAGGGGAGGGGTCACAAGGCCATCACAGTAATGCCTTCATGCCGGCCTTACCTTCTTTGTTGGACTACTTTCTGCAGCTTGAGAGGGGGCCCTGTTCAACTGGGGATGTACCTCGGCCTCAGATGCTTGTTCAGACTGTAGCAAAACATCACAGAAAGGAAAAAAAAAGCAAAAACATATCCACCTAAATATGTAGTAAAGAGAGCTTAGGAAAATAGTTACTAACGGGAGACAGCCAAGGATGGTCAAGTCTGGCAATCCTTGAGAAAACTTTCTCTAGACTCTGCTATTCCCTCCCATCTCTCCTCCCAGAACTGTTCAATCTTAGGAAAAGGAGTAAGAGGAATGTCTTCTATAATTGGATGTATGTATTGCTAAAAACTAATGCTCTGAAAGTGCAAACTAAAAATAACAAGGCACAGTGGAAAAGTAGGGGAAAGAAACTACAATTTCAACTCAAGCACTAAGAAAAACAATAATTATAATAAAAAGCACTGACATCTTTTATATCTAATTTCTGATAAAGAAACACTAGTAGATATGACTATTTACCTTTAAAAAAAAAAAGGAGAAGGGTAAGCATAATGGAGGGAGAAAACAGAAGGATTCTGGCTGCTGAGGGATACGGAGTCTGTGAATAAAAACACAAAGACTGGGGAGGAATGGCCCCAAAGGCCTGTAAGACAGTGGGGCCACACAGCCCGGTGGCAGAGCCCAGGGAGCAGGGACACCCTGTGCAGCTCCCTCTCTCCCAGGCTTGCTACATTTTGCACTGCTGGAGTCCTTGGTTTTCAGCAGCTATTAGCCAGTGATGCAAAATGTTAACATGTGAACCAATAGGACCTCCACATTATTAGTCCTCTATAAACTCACAAGCTAATCTGCATCACAGAAACACATTGCAGGACACAAGCTGTGGCCTGAGCACACCCACTTCATCGCTAACTGGGCCCTCTCCAAGCTCTAGTGGTGGCTCGCTTCTTCCTTCCTCTGACCCTACTCCTCTCCACCTCTCCTGCCATCTGCCCTCAGCACATCCCAGCTGCCTCTAGTCTTCAGAGACCAATGTCCAGCTCGGCACTCTTGTCTCCATTTGTATAGCTCCTGTCCCTAGCATCTGATCAGCCACAGCGTCCTACTTGGAATCATTCTCTCTTCCTGTTATGGCTCGTCTTATCCCTCAGATATGGGGTTTGGGGTTCTCCTGCTCCATTTTCCCATCACTGTTGACTCTTTCCCATAGTAAGGCCATCTGCTCCTACACTTCCACTGCCTGCCCTGGATCCTTGGTGTCCAACGCACTCCCACTCCCTGCCTCTTCAAAACCCATGATGCAGGCACTCAACATGCCTGATTTCTAGTTCCAAGTTTTTCTTATAGCTTTCTCCTTTCGATGAAGGCTAACTGTATTATTACCATTGCTGTTACTGTTATTAATAAATGTATACTATGAACCACCAAAACCTTGCTATGTGTCACCTGTTGCTCTGGATGTTTTGCATGGATTATTGCATTCATCATCACAGCCCTAGGAAGCAGAGGGGAAATTAAGGATCTAAAAGGCAAGGAATTCACCCAAGATCATACAAATAGCAGAGTGTGAAGCCAGGCTTCAGGTCCCAAAACTGGGCTGTGACCACTATGCTATATAGCTTCCAGCACTCTTGGGCCTGAGTGTTATTCACTCAAGAAATATTTATCCAACAGCCATGACAAGCAGGGCGTGTACTAGAACCAGTGCTCAAGGATGAATAAGCCCCAGACCTTGCCAACGAGGAGCTTGAAGTCTAGTGGAAAGGCAGATAAATGAGTGGGCAAACAGGCTTCAGGGGAATAAGGACTCTGCCAAGGACATGTGGAGCCTATAGGAACAGCTGGCCTTGTGGGTGATCAAGACTCAGGCAGAGGTGACATTCCAGCTGCAAGCTGGGTGAACGGCCAGATGTGGCCAACTAGAATGGCCCTGAACAGAGTCTCTTGATGAAAGTGAAAGAGGAGAGTGAAAAAGCTGGCTTAAAACTCAACATTCAAAATACTAAAATCATGGCATCTGATCCCATCACTTCATGGCAAACAGATGGGGAAACAATGGAAACAGTGACAGACTTTATTTTCTTGGGCTCCAAAATCACTTGCACTTCAGATGCACTCAAAATGCACTTCAGATGGTGAGTGCAGACATGAAATTAAAAGACGCTTGTTCCTTGGAAGAAAAGCTATGACCAACCTAGACAGCATATTAAAAAGCAGAGACATTACTTTGCCAACAAAGGTCCATCTAGTCAAAAATATGGTTTTTCCAGCAGTCATGTATGGATGTGAGAGTTGGACCATAAAGAAACCAAAGAATTGATGTTTTTGTACTGTGGTGTTGGAGAAGACTCTTGAGAGTCCCTTGAACTACAAGGATATTAAACCAGTCAATCCTAAAGGAAATCAGTCCTGAATATTCATTGGAAGGACTGATGCTGAAGCTCCAATACTCTGGGCACCTGATGCAAAGAGCTGACTCACTGGAAAAGACCCTGATGATGGGAAAGATTGAAGACAGAAGGAGAAGGGGATGACAGAGGATGAGATGGTTGGACGGCATCACCAACTTGATGGACATGAGTTTAAGTAAGCTCCGGGAGTTGGTGATGGACAGGGAAGCCTGAAGTGATGCAGTCCATGGGGTTGCAAAGAGTCAGATAAGGCTGACTGACTGAACTGCACTGATCCCTCCCATCAAGAAGCTTACAGAAGCCTCTTAGGTTCATCCACCAGAGGGCAGACAGAAAAAGCAAGAAGAACCACAATCCCACAGCAGCTAAAACCAAAACATTACAGAAAGTTAATCAAGATGAAAAAGCAGAGAGTTATGTTCCAGTTGAAGGGGTAATATAAAACCCCAGAAAAACAACTAAATGAAGGGGAGATAAGCAACCTTTCAGAAAAAAAGAATTCAGAATAATGATAGTAAAGATGATCCAGGATCTAAGAAACAGAATGGAGAAGATGCAAGAAATGTTAACCAAGACCTATAAGAACTAAAGAACAAAAAATGATGGACAATACACTAGAAGGAATCAATAGCAGAATAACTGAGGCAGAAGAACAGATAAGTGAGCTGGAAGACACAATGGTAGAAATCACTGCCCCAGAACAGAATATGGAAAAAAGGATGCAAAGAAATGAAGACAGCCTAAGAGACCTCTGGGACAACATTAAATGCACCAACATTCACATAATAGGGGTCCCAGAAGGAGAAGAGAGAGAGAGAGGACTTGAGAAAATATTTGAAGACATGACAGCTGAAAACTTTCCTAACGTGGGAAAAGTCAACCAAGTCCAGGAAGCACAGAGAGTCCCAGGCAGGATAAACCCAAGGAGGAACACACTGAGACACATAGTAATCAAAATGATGAAAATTAAAGATAAAGATAAAATATTAAAAGCAACAAGGGAAAACTGACAAATATTAATAACATACAAGGGAACTCCCATAGGTTATCAGCTGATTGCTCAACAGAAATTCTGCAAGCCAGAAGGGAATGGCATGATATATTTAAAGTGATGAAAGGGAAGAACCTACAACCAAGAAAACACTACTCAGCAAGACTCTCCTTCAGATTTGATTGAGAAATCAAAAGCTTTCCAGACAAGCAAAAGTTAAGAGAATTCAGCACTATCAAACCAGCTTTACAACAAATGCTAAATGAACGTCTCTAGGCAGGACACACAAGACAAGGAAAAGACCTACACAAAATAAACCCAGATACAGGATGCTTGGGGCTGGTGCACTGGGATGACCCAGAGGGATGGTATGGGGAGGGAAGTGGGAGGGGGAATACATGTACACCTGTGGTGGATTCATAGTGAAGTATGGCAAAACCAATACAATATCATAAAGTAATTAGCCTCCAATTAAAATAAATAAATTTAAATTTTTTAAAAAATAAAATGTTAATAGGATCATATATTCATAATTACCTTATATGTAAATAGATTACATATAAATGCACCAACCAAAAGACATAGACTGGCTGGGTGGATGAAAACATGTACATGCATGCACTTTCACTTACATCACTCCATTTGACCCCCAAAATTGTGTGTAATTATTTTATATTGTTTAGGTTAACCATGTTCCCATTATGGCTTGTAATTATAATTATCTCTTATTTTTCACCTGGCTATTAATTGTGAAAACTGATAAACATCTTTTACTATTGTGATTATGTAGCTATTACTGACTTAATACCATTATACCATGATTGGTCAACAGAAAAAATAACAGAATTCTATATCAGCAAAACCACCATTTAATAGAAAAATCTGTAATCACTTTTTAAAATTCAGATGTATATCAGAAATATCTTGGAACTTTTTGAAAAACACAAATGCCCAAGTATCACTTTTTTCCTCCAAGCTCCAGATATGTTTCGAATCAGCAGCTATGTTTAAAAACAACTGGACTATATGATTATCTTTCACTTTTATCTAGTTTGTTTCACTTTTTCTATTTCATATTCGCTGCTCCCATTTCATTCAGTTTATGTTTTCCAATTTATCCATCTCTTCTTTTCTTGATATTCTTTCTCAAGCTTTTATCAAGTGTAGGTAGAAAAGCTTTACAAAACGTGAATTTTTGCCCACCTAAAAATTTTATGACATTCTGATTCTACTTGTTTGACAGTATGAATAGAATGCTAGATTTCTAATTTAAAATAATAGATATGCAACAATCAACAAAGGCTTATTGTATAATGGGAACTATAGTCAATATCTTATAATAACCTATAATGGAATATAATCTCAAAAATAATATATGTGTCTATGTATAACTGAATCACCTTGCTGTGCATCTGAAACACTGTAAGTCAACTATACTTCAAGAAAATTTATATATTAAGAAAAAAGAAAAATATATTTTCATTCTGCTTTTGCAACAACAACAAAAAAAGTTGGACAGGTCACATGGACTTGGATGGTGCTGCCCCTTAGGATGTTGAGAACTACTGAGGAGCCTTGATGGGACAACATGGGCTCTGCTCAGCTGGCTCCCCAGAAAGGGATATAGGCCCAGGGAGGCTAAGCATTTGGATTCTCCACCAGAAGAAGGGATCATTCACTTATTCAATTAGACAGATAATTATTTTATATATCTGATGTGCTACTTTCCAAGAATCCTCATCTCGAGCTCTACTTTTAGGCAACCTGACCTGACACCAGGCAATGTGCTCCTGGAAGAGGGGAGTTAAAGCATTCTAGTATGTTTCTCCTTGGGCTCTCTCTTGAATAAACTTTTCTGGGAGAAGCCAGGTGCCATGTCCTGAAGCACTCAGACAGCCTTGTGGAGAGCCCCACATAAGAAGGAAGTGAGGCCTCTTGCCAACAGCCATATGAATGTGCCATCTTAGAAGTGAATCCTTCAGGCCCTGTCAAGCCTTCCAGACGACTTCTGTCACAGCTGACATCTTGACTATGGCCTAATGAGGGACCCTGCACCAGAATCACCCAGATTAGTTTCTCCTGAATCTTGAACTCATAGAAACTTTGAGATATAAATGTTCATTATTTTAGGTCTCTTAAAAAACATTCCAGTATGCCTGGGACTTGGGGTCTAGTAGAGTGGAACAAGTGTGAACAGTGGAAAAAAATGGGCAAGTTGAAGCTGGAGAAGGACAGTGGAGTAGATGACACGTGGTCTTATGGATTGTCCTGGCTTGTTTTATCAGCCACTCAGCGCCATTCCCCATGACTAAGCTCTTCTGAGCACTGAAAGGGATCAGAGCCTGGAAACTACATTTATACAATCTCCTGTCAACACAGTTCCTTGCTGCCACTGAGGGTCACTCACATGAAATCAAAGAAATAAGAAAAAACAAGCCATATTACTGCTCCTCTGACAGCGATGGGAAGAAAAGCATAGGCTTCAGGAGTCAGAGTATCTTGCCATGGACTCAGGCATTTCCCTGCAAATCATGACTCTGGTGCTGCAGACAGCCTGAGCATTTCTAGCTGTTTCCTTCAGTTCTTAGAATAGCTACGCTTCCTAAAAATTGTGGTAAACCTGATAGCATTGGCCTTCACCCACCTTCACTCCTCTAGCACATCTAATTCTTTTTGTAAGTACCTAATTCTATGCATGAAATCTCTTCCAGTGTGAAATACCTAGAGTGGTTTCTGTTTTCCTGACTACACCTTGGTTGGTACATCCATGTTGAGGATTTAAAGCTTATCCTGGGTGTCACAGAGGTCAACAAGGGATTTTAGGTAGGGAAGTAATCTGACAAGATTTGGTGTTTTAGAAGGATTATTCTGAATCTGCTGAGTGAAACAGATTGGAAGAGACCCATAATGGGGGGAGGGAACTCAGTTAGAAGGCTAAAGAAGGAAACAAGACAAAAGACAATGGTCATTCAAACCAGTCTGGTGAGAGTGGAGACAGACAACTTTGAGAGCTATTTGGACTGGAGACCGGATACCTCCTTGGAGATTGGTGGAGTGTGGGAAGTGAAAGGAAAGAACAGTGACACATGGACTCCTGGCTTCCATCTTAGACAATGGGCAAATGGTTGTGAGAGGAAACAGTTTAAAGTAACAGCAAAGAAACATGGCCACACAATAGCTGAAAAAAAACTAAGCAGATTCATCACAAAGCAGTGCTAGAATCACCCATCCGATCCAGGTTCCAAGGGAACACCAGTTCCACGAATTTCTTAGAGAAAAGATTAGCAAACTTTTTCTGTAAAGAGCCAATAGTAAATATTTTCAGTTGTCCAGGTCATTCGGTCTCTGGGTCTCCAGGTCTCTGCTGCCAACCTGCAACTCTGCCGCTGAGTGCACAACCAGGTATAGAAAATACAAGGAATGGGTGTGGCTGTGTCCCAATAAACTTTATTTACAGAACAGGTGGCAGGATAGATTTGGTGTGTGGGTCACAGTTTGCTAGTCCCTGACCTGGAGGGGAAAAGATCCTACACATAAGGTCAGGAAACACTGCACAGTCTCTCTCCCTCTTAGAAATCCAGAGAACACACAGCATACCACATGCTTTGAAGTCCTGTGAGGTAAAGGAAGCCACTGTCTTTGTTTAACCCAGCAGTTCCCCAGACTTATCTGGCTTCAACTCCTTATTCTCATATAATTCACATTACCACCCAGCAAAACTAATGTCCTGTGTAACACACTTGGGGAAACACTGATCTACAGACAGGGTTTTAGAGGAACAAAGGAGAACCATTACACCTGATTTGAAAGGCAGACACCATTCAAGCCAAACATACATCCATCCCCTTCTCGTTCTGGCCAAGAGTGTGAGGCAGGGTGAGGACACTGCTGCAGGGCCAGAAAGGGCTCCCTTTCTGCCTCCCTCTTTCTCTGCAGTAGCAGCTGTTATTGCTGCTGCCAACTACTTCTCTGCATGAATTTATTTACTAGGCTCCTTTAAAACCTCCTGGACACAAACACAATAAAAATCATTCCTTATGGTAGTTAAAACAGATTAATAGAACATGGATAAATTATGGATTTTTTTTCTTAAAGTAGCTTAAAACAAAATAACTCAGGTTCCAGTTGCAGATGAGCTCACAAAGGCCCCATGGTGCCCATCTGAGACCAGTTGCTCATCACATCCCCTCACCTGGGCCACTGTAGAAACTTCAGTGGGTTTTTTCCCAGCCTTTGGTTTTTCCCTGGTCCAATCCATCCTGCATACCATTGAGGAACTCATCTTGCAAACCACCTTTTCATCAAAACATATTTTTTCAAAGCCCCTCGATGGGTCCCTAAGGCCTAGGCACACAACACACTCCTTTAGCTGGTTAAAGCTCTTCCAGTGTCTGGCTCCAATCTTCCTCTGCATCATAATTGCACTAGTTTGCCCATCTGGAACCCACTCCAGGCACATAACTATTATCTAAATCTTCAAACATATCAGAAGGTTCTCAACTCCATTCTGTTCTAGACCTTCTAACCCAGTAGAAGAGCTGTACAGGAGAATTTTTATACATTACAGACTTTTAGATACCATCCCAGACTTCTCTAATTAGGATCTCCTAGGTCTGGAGCATTACAACTTGTATTTTAATAAGCTCCCTGGGTGATTTTTATGTAGCCTTCCCAGACCAACTAGGGACCACTGATGGCCCAAACTCTTCAGTTAAGAAATGAGAAACCCAAGTCTCCAAGGTCCTAGTCTGGAAAAGGCCACAGGCGCACCAGTAAAACC
The DNA here is from genome assembly GCF_016772045.2 of Ovis aries. Taxonomy (NCBI): domain Eukaryota; kingdom Metazoa; phylum Chordata; class Mammalia; order Artiodactyla; family Bovidae; genus Ovis; species Ovis aries. The sequence continues at coordinate 15,383,733 of NC_056080.1, read as the reverse complement.
TAAGTAGGTTTCTTAATTGTTTTCTTCTCCCTTTACCATGGAGGGAATAGGTGGTATATGCAATATGGTTTCACAAATAAATATATATTTGAAGTTGGGAAAAAATTTTAGCAAGAAGGCTTTTGTTTAAAAGTCAGATTTGCAACCAAAAAAAATTCAAATCTCATTAAAAAAAAAAGTAGTCTAGTTGCAAAACCAATTGCTACCATGTGAATAACTGATGACTTTTAAAAAGTTGTAATATTCATGCAACTGACAGATTAGAAAAAGAAACTCAAGTTTCATTCCTCCCAAGAATCCAGGCAGATCCCAAGATGGAATCACAAAGGCTGAGGCTAATTTCTAGACAGATGAGCAAACAATCTTGCTACAGCCTCTCAGGGATCTCTAGCATCTTATTGATATCCTCAGTGTCATTCAACCTGACTCCCATCTCTGCTGGGTAAGGACACACCAGAAAACCATGTGGTCAAACCCAGGCATAGAAGTTGCAGAACCAATGGCCAGCAGCACAGTGGCCACAACAAATTCCATCATTTCAGTCACTCTCAGAGAGAGAATCCAGAGGACTGAGTTCTCTGTAAGAACAATTTCTAAAATCCATGATCCAAGTCACTTGTGAGAGATAGCTAGAAGGCTGCATCTTATTTCACTCTTGCTTCCCTGGTACTGAAGCTGAAGGTCAGCGAACAGCAGGTCCTCTGATCAATGTGTGCAATGAGCCAGTAATGAATCCAACACTATTTCATATTCCAGTGCACAAGTCAAAACTGTCATCCCATGTTAACTGGCACCACAGAGCAGAGCAGGTACAGGGCACAGACTGTGGAGTCACATCCAGGCTTGGTATTTGCTTGGTACATAACCTGGACACCGGCTTAACCTCTCTGAGCCACAGCTTCATCACCTGCAAAAGGGGATAATCCACCTAACTTCTAGTGTTGTGAAGATTAAAGGAAACATCTGTCTTTGAAGGACAGGGAGGCCTGGCGTACTGCAGTCCATGAGGTCGCAAAGAGTCGACACAACTGAGCAACTGAACAACAACAACAGGGTGCTAAGCACAAGAACAGAGTAGCTTTTCACTAATGGCAGCTGCTATCCTGATCAGGAAGAAAATTATCATTGGTTTCCCAGGCACAGGATCTACTTCTGTAAGTAGAAGTTAACATAAGGAACTTTCCCCCTCTTGCCAAAAGATGAAAACCTTGAGCAGGAGAGTGCACCTCAAAGGCCTACCTTCACTTGATGTTTTACCACACTTATAATGTTGAATTCCTTTCCCACTTCCATTGCTCTGTATTAATGATGGAGGGTTTCAATAACACTTTTTCTAACTGCTGATAGCTCATACGTAGACTGTGATAAAGGTCCCCTTTGGGGCTGACATGGCCCTTGCTGCATGAGCCAGGTCCATCAGAGAAAGGTGACTTCAGAAAAAAATTCAATTAGAAATAGCTGGCTAGAGAGGTAGCTATAAAAATTACGTAAGAGTTAGGAATCAGCCATAAAATAAACTCAGTATTGATGAGGATGTAGAAGTGAAATGAGAATACTGTTGATGGAGTATAAATCAGTACACTTTATAAAACCATTTGGCAGCATCCACTAAAGCCAAACATATGATTACCGCATGACCCAGAAATTCTACTCCTAGGGATAGACCCAAGGGAAATGAAAATACACATCTACTCAAAAACTCGTACATGAACATCCACAGCAGCATTATTTATAACTGCCAAAATTTGAAAACCACCCAAATATCCATCAGCAGTAGAAAACAGTGATATATTTGTACACACAATGAAATACTACACAGTGTTGATCTACAACTGCATACAACAATCTGGATGGACCACACAAACAGCATGTAAGGAGAGGCCAGACACAAGAGTATATACACTTGTGGTTCCACTTACATAAGGCAGCAAACAAGTAAAACTCATCTATGCTGTTAGGAGTCAGAACAGTGGGAACCTCAATAATAAGAATTGGAACTGAAAAATAGCATAAGAGGGACTTTCTGGGTGCCGGTAATATTCTGCTCCTTGATATAAGTGCCAATAACACATGTGTTGAGCTTGTGAAAATTCATTGAGATGCACACTCAATGTGTACCTACTGATACATATTATACTTGAATAAGAAGTTAAAAAATAAATCCAGTAAAGCCAATTTCCTGTAATGTCCTTAAAGTGCCACCTAGTGGCACAAGTTAAATGAAAACAAGGAGGAAGATTCATTTCTAGTCAAAAACATGGCCTCGTTTCTAACATTTTGGGACCAGGCTGGAACAGTCCCTAGATTTAAAAACAAACAAACAAACTCCACACACACACACAAAAAAAAACCCTATCCCCTGGCACAGAGAATCCTGACACAAAGATTCAGTGGTAAAGTAAAGCTGTCTACAACAGAGCAGGCTGGTACCAATGAGCCAGTGATGACATACAGCCCTTCCACTGTGCCTGCAATCAGCCACGGTGGAAATATTTACAACACGGATGTCGGCAATGGCTACAAATAGTAGCTTTTTCCTTCATCGGAGAGATTTACCAGCACACCAGTAAGGGATACCTACAGAAATTGCTGAGCAGAGCAGTGTATTCAGGAGACAGGAAGAAAGAACTCGTTCATCCTATTTTCCCAGGACAGGCTTCTTTCCCTCTTCCTCACCTTGAAGGCAAGGCCTTAGTCAATTTCTTCTAATCATGGTTGAGAAACAGAGTTGGGAAGGTCCACTCACAGTAAGCCTTTGAAGCTGTCAGATGAATAAAGGATATTTGCTCAAGGTTCTGCTAGCGAAGTCTGAAAGAGTATCTTGGTCAGATAAAGGTCCTCCAGGTAAAGCTGCAAACTACAGACATAGGCATCGCAATCCTCATGTTAGGAGATGATGGGTTAAAAGCTTATGGGGGACTGTCTTTATGCTGGTTCTTTTCCTTATCATTTCCACTATTTAAGGTAACAGATGAAAATGTGGATTTCACCTACAGATTGTAGTTTGTTGACCCCTGATGTAGGCCAGCCATGAAAAATCACAGATGTGGGAAAGAAAATGATTCTAACACAACTCAGTCTGGTACTCATTCTGGGCTTGTGATCACAAAGTTCTGGCTGTCCTGAGTCTGTAATTCTGTTTGCCAGCTAGACTCCACCTCTGCTTCGCTGGGCCTGTACTGATAATTATAACAGCTCACTGTCGTGAGAGCTGACCATATGCCAGGCACCATCCTAAGTCCTTTAGAGATCTTGACCATCACAACCTATGAGAGTACACACTACTACTATACTCACTTCACAGACAGTGAAACAGACATAGAGAGGCTAAGTAAACTTGTCCAAAGACACACAGCCAGTAAGAGGCAGAGAGAGGATTTCTACCCCGAGTCCATGTTCTTAACTATTCTGTCAGGCTTCCTCCCTAGGCCTGCCCTCTGGGTGTTCTTCACCGTCCACTCCTAATGACAGACACCACAGCACAGGGGGCACCCTCCCATCCTGTTCTGCTTCTGAGCTTGCTTCTCCCCTGGCACTTAGGGGTGTTTCCTGGTTTCTGTCACTGTGTGGTGGGGGATAGGGGTCAGAGAAGAGAAATAAGAATTCCATTGTTCAGGATCCTAGAAATCAGGCATAGCTGCCTCCCAGGGCAAACACTGGGCTATCTTGTTAGTTATACAAACCATGGTGTCCAGCTATCACCTACAACCCTTGACCATAGAACATGAGGAAATGGGCTTAGATGAGACACACAAAAAATGATAGAGTTATATAGATGCACCATGAGAGACCATGGGCTGGAGGGCATTAGGCATAACTGCTTTAAGATGATGGGTGAGAATGAAGGAGCTGAAGGAGAAGGACCACATCACAACCTTTGTGTTCCTATAGTTCTCAGCCAAGTGTGGGCCTCTCATAATCACCTTTCATTAACACCTGATGAACTGAGTAGATGAACTTAAGGAATCTTTCAGAGGAGTGATGCTAGCATAGTAAGCTTTACACAGTAACATCACAAACAAAATATAATAAGGAGAAGGAAAACAAGCTACTAGTGATGGGATGAAGCTAATTTATTAAGAGGTTTCAGAATATAAAAGGTATCCGTGATAATGTGTTGACTCTGTTGTTAAGAAGAGAGAGGTTAAGAAAATAACTCTGAGACATGGTTGCACAGTAGAGCACAGTAGGAGGAGGTGGCACTCAGAGTCTAGATAGTCTGGGTCAGAATGGCAGCTTCAGGCCTTACTTGCTCTGGGCAAATTTCTGAAGTTCTTTGTGCCTTAGTTTGCTTATCTGCAAACTGAGGACAGCAACACAACCTACTATACATGGTTGCTAGGATTAAATGAGTTAATGTTTATAAAGCACTTAGAAGAGCATCTGGCACGTAAGCACTATACGTACTTGATAAATTAATAAAGTAAATAATCACAAAGCCTCAATGGTTTGTGTACTTTTAAAATCAATTTTGAAATGCATAAACAATAATTATTTATGATGTTAAACTTCTGCCTCTTTTTTTCCCCTCTTTGAAAGCAGGATATGAAATACACTTGGCTTTCTGCTATACCAAATATGGCCCAGTGACCAAAATGTGAAAGCTCTTTTGGCAAAGATGAACATAAGTCTGCACTGGGGAAGGCACTTTAAAAATAAACATTTTAGCTTAATGTTAGGAAATACTTCATATTTATAAAATGGCACAGAGACTGAAAATCCATATTAACTTGTGCTTAGCAGATCTATAGTTACTTTTTATGATGTGCAATGAATAATTTTTTCTTTCTCTTTCTCTAAAGGTTTATCATTAAATTTCAAGCACCTCCCCAGAAATCTTTCCCAGTTTTCCTCTTCTACGAAAGCTAGCACTGTCACTTACTAGCTATGAGGCTCTAAGTACCTCACTTCTACTTTCTGAACTTCAACTTTCTGTTCCATAAAATGCTATGCAATGATAGATGACAGCACAAGCAAAAAAGTGTTAAAATAAAGACTGAGACCCACTCAGCAGCAAGATAAAGATCCTTGTGGGGCCAACAAATTGGTAGGCAAGGCTAAGGGTTCAGAAGTAGGTGGAGGGAGTGGAGTGCTCCAATACAGCAAAGTAAGGGGTTTAAATGCCCCACATGAGGCAGGGGGCCCATAATAAGAAGCCAGAGACTAAGGTGACACTTCACTACCTGTAAACCTACAAAGCTGGGAAGAAGTCTGTGAAGGTGTTCAGGGCTGCCTACTTAGGAAAGGAAGCAGAAGCAGATACAACACTGTAGCCCAGTCTTGGGATCGGCCACCATCTGGTATCATCTGCATGATCCCTGACATCTGTACTGGAAGGAAGTGCTGGACCTCAAGAAGAAGAACTAGCCCTAGACTAGAGGCCCATGGGTGCAGGGCTGTGGGGTATGGTTGGCAGAGACACCACTGAACTGCTAGAAATGGAGGAGCTCGGAGAAATGAGAATGAAACTGAAACTCCAATTTCAAATAAAACTGTTAAGCAAATTTCAAAAAAAATATGAAAGGAAAAAACACAGCTCTAAGAATTTACTTCTGACAAAAATGAAGACAGAACAAGTTGAAAATAAGTAACTTTAAAATAATTTTATTTAGAACCCACAAAGTTAAAAGTAGGGAATACATCCAAAAAGGAACTGAGAACTATGAAACAGAAATTGGGAAAAGCAAAACAAGAACAGACTGACATAAAAAAGAATGGACTATAAAACCTGGAATCATATACAGTTACTTAAAAAGAATTATAAGTTTGGAAGTCAAAGATTTCATTCACAGCCAACCCAGAGAGATCATGACATAAAAAGATGAAGAGCCATAACTAGAAATAAAAGATGTGTTGACAGACACAGAAACATACCTAATGAGTTTCAGAAGAAAATAGAAGAAATAAGTAAGGAATAAGAACCTGCAAAGACATGACTGAGAGTGCTCTAAAATTAAAGACATGATTTTCCAGATGGAAAGTACACACCAATCATCATCTAGAATAAATAAGTTTAAATCTATACCTAGACATATTACAGTGAAGTTGCAACAGAACACTGAAAATAAAATTTTAAAAGCCACCAAAGAAAAAGATATTCACTCCAAAGGAATGCAACATAGATTCACAGAATACTCAGCAGCAACAAAAGTAAATGCCAGACAAGAAGGTAATACATTCAAAATGCTGAGGGAAAATAACCTTCAACCTAGAATTCTACATGCAGCAAAATAACCACATCAGAGAAAGGGCAATAAGAGTCTACTATTCAGAGAACATAGATGGATTTAAAAAAATATTAGATGATGTATTTCAATAAAGGGTTTCTTTGAGCCTCAAAACTGCTAGAGTTATCATAATTTTATGATTATGCAATATTATATGCTTCATCACAAGTTCTGAGAGCATGGTTTCTTAAAAGTAGCTTCCAAAAGCCATTTTATTCTGATAGAGCTTTGACTTTATTTTGCTTCTCATAACACTTTTTTCCTTTCTCTTGATCAATCTTTATTGAAAGAGCAAATCTTTGTAAGAAAAACTGCTTAATTTCCCCACCAAAACAGCTGTTTAAACTCCTACCAATTACTTAGGAGTCTACTTCCAAATGGTAAACAGTAAACACATGACATTTATGATTGAAACATATAGAAACATTCAAGGATACTCAGATTCATATACCTACTGCTCACACAGAGTCTCCTCAAAATAGAAAATGCACTTACATAAACAAGTTATTATAAGATGAAATCAGTTCAATTCAGTCGCTCAATCGTGTCTGACTCTGCAACCCCATGAACCGCAGCACGCCAGGCCTCCCTGTCCATCACTAACTCCTGGAGTTCACTCAAACTCACGTCCATCGAGGCGGTGATGCCATCCAGTCATCTCATCCTCTGCCGTCCCCTTCTCCTCCTGCCCCCAATCCCTCCCAGCATCAGAGTCTTTTCCAATGAGTCAACTCTTCGCATGAAGTGGCCAAAGTATTGGAGTTTCAGCTTTAGCATCAGTCCTTCCAATGAACACGCAGGACTGATCTCCTTTAGGATGGACTGGTTGGATCTCCTTGCAGTCCAAGGGACTCTCAAGAGTCTTCTCCAACACCACAGTTCAAAAGCATCAATTCTTCGGTGCTCAGCTTTCTTCACACTCCAACTCTCACATCCATACATGACCACAGGAAAAACCATAGCCTTGACTAGACGGACCTTTGTCGGCAAAGTAATGTCTCTGCTTTTGAATAGGCTGTCTAGGTTGGTCATAACCTTCCTTCCAAGGAGTAAGCATCTTTTAATTTCATGGCTGCAATCACCATCTGCAGTGATTTTGGAGCCCCCAAAATAAAGTCTGACACTGTTTCCACTGTTTCCCCATCTATTTGCCATGAAGTGATGGGACCGGATGCCATGATCTTTGTTTTCTGAATGTTGAGCTTTAAGCCAACTTTTTCACTCTCCTCTTTCACTTTCATCAAGAGGCTTTTAGTTCCTCTTCACTTTCTGCCATAAGGGTGGTGTCATCTGCATATCTGAGGTTATTGATATTTCTCCCAGCAATCTGGATTCCAGCTTGTGCTTCCTCCAGCCCAGCATTTCTCATGATGTACTCTGCATAGAAGTTAAATAAGCAGGGTGACAATATACAGCCTTGATGTACTCCTTTTCCTATTTGGAACCAGTCTGTTGTTCCATGTCCAGTTCTAACTGTTGCTTCCTGACCTGCATGCAGGTTTCTTAAGAGGCAGGTAAGGTGGTCTGGTATTCCCATCACTTTCAGAATTTTCCACAGTTTGTGGTGATCCACACAGTCAAAGGCTTTGGCATAGTCAATAAAGCAGAAATAGATGTTTTTCTGGAACTCTCTTGCTTTTTTGATGATCCAGTGGATGTCTGCAACTTGATCTCTGGTTCCTCTGCCTTTTCTAAAACCAGCTTGAACATCTGGAACCTCATGGTTCACGTATTGTTGAAGCCTGGCTTGGAGAATTTTGAGCATTACTTTACTAAGATGAGATAGCTAAATTATAAATTAATTACTTAAGTGACCCTTTTAGACTAATAAAAAGAATTAGTGGAAATTCACTGAGGAATTAACTTCAATGGCCCAATGAGAAGACAACATTGGCCAGCAACAATGGGAAAGGAATTCAAACTCTGACCACAGCATAATGGCCAACACCTTCAGGATCACTTTCAGAGATAAGAACACCTTATTATCAAAGTCTACTAAATACTTTTATGTGGTACAATCAATTTTCTGTATTCAGATATTTCTACTATTCTCCATGTAGTCATTCTCAGTTCAGTTCAGTTCAGTTGCTCAGTCATGTCTGACTCTCTGCAACCCCATGAATCGCAGCACGCCAGGCCTCCCTGTCCATCACCAACTCCCAGAGTTTACCCAAACTCACGTCCATCGAGTGGGTGATGCCATCCAGCCATCTCATCCTCTGTCGTCCCCTTCTCCTCCTGCCTCCAATCCCTCCCAGCATCAGAGTCTTTCCCAATGAGTCAACTCTTCGCATGAGGTGGCCAAAGTACTGGAGTTTCAGCTTTAGCATCATTCCTTCCAAAGAATGGCTGTCTTATATTCTATTAGGTGGATATACATACAATACTCTTAACCAGACCCTTCTTCTCGAACATCTGTGTTGTCTGTACTGTTTTAATTTTTATTTAATACTAAAATAAATGTCATACAGAATTTTTTCTTTCTTTTGAACTAGTTCTCGGGGAAAATTCTAATGGCATTTGTTGAAAGATGGCACACTTTGAGTGGTCTTTTTTAAATTTATTTATTTTAATTGGAGGCTAATTACTTAATGATAACCCTGTATGAGTGGTCCTTTTAAAGGAGGGAATTATAATTAATCTTTCCTCTTCTATTCCAATCTCAATATACTGTCATTCCCGCTTCTCCTTGAACTTCTCACTACAGCCATTTCCTTTGCTTTTTGAAATTCTCATGCAGAGTCAACTGTTTGAAAATACTACTTTTCAAATTTCTTTAATAAGTCCTTATAAGAGGACTTTAAGAACTCTCAAAATTCTATCTAAACAACAACTGCTTCTTCATGGTATACCAACCTAGGATTACAATTAACTTTCTGAGTAAACTATGAAACAATTCTACAACTAGGTATCATAGAGTAAAATGTACTGGCAAAGTCAGCACAAGAAAAAAGGTCTTACACAAAGCAGAATAATCTACTTGAATCTTCAGCCTTGATAAATTCAAAACAGTGTGATCTATAATGAGAGATACATTTATCATAACCTATTTTAATTTAAAATACAGCCTTTTATTTTAACTAGAGGACAACACAAGATTAATTATATTCTTGGTCAGTAAAGCTAAAGGTTTACCCATTTTGCTGATCTCAGAAACCCAACTTATGATTTCAATGACTTCTCGCTTGTTTTCCTATTCTCTATTTATCTCCATTCTTTATTATGTCTTTCCTTCTGCTAGCTTTGGGTTCAGTTAGTTTCTATTCTTTTTTTACAATATTATGTTAGTTTAAGGTGTACAGCATAGTGACTCAGCATTTTTATAAACTATACTCCATTTAAGGTTATTACAAAATAATGGCTATAATTTCCTGTGCCATGTCTAATCCTAACCCTTGTTGCTAATCTATTTTACACATAGTAGTTTATACCTATTAATCCCATATGCCTATCTTGTACCTCTTTACTTCCCTCTCCCTGTGGTATCCACTAGTTTTCTTTAACTGTGAGTCTATTTCTGTTTTACTATATACATTCGTTTGCTTTGCAGATCCCACACATAAGTGATAAAACAGTATTTGTCTGACTTATTTCACTAAGCATAATATTCTCTTATGTCCACTCACATTGCTATAAATGGTACAATTTTATTCTTTTTTATGGCTGAGTAATATTCCTGTGTGTGTATGCATGTATGTATGTATGTATATATGTGTATGTATATATACTCACACCACTTCTTTAACCATTACTCTGCTGATGGATACTTAGGTTGCTTTTGTATCTTCTAAATAATGCTGCTGTGAACATTAGAGTGCATGTATCTTTTTGAATTCGTTTTTTCTTTTTTTCAGATGTATACTCAAAAGTAGAATTGCTGGATTATAGAGTAGTTCTATTTTTACTTTTTTGAGAAAAAAACCTCCATACTATTTTTCAAAGTAACTGCACCAATTTACACTTCTATTGACAATGTACTAGAGTTGCCCTTCCTCCACATCCTCGTCAACATTTTCTATTTGTGGTCATTTTGATGACAGCCATTCTGACAGGTGTGAGGTGATGTTTCATCATGGTTTTGACTGCATTTCTCCAATAATCAGCAGCACTGACCACCTCTTCATGTGCCTGTTGACCATCTGCCTATCTTCTTTGGAAAAATGTCTATTCAAGTTTTCTACCCATCTTCTAATAAGGTTGCTTTTATTAAAATATCAAGTTGTATGGGTATTTATCCTGGATATCAGTCCCTTGTTGGTCATATAATTTACAAATTATTTTTTCCCATTCATTAGGTTGTCTTTTTGTTTTGCTGATTATTCCCTTTGCTATGCAAAAGCTTTTAACTTTAACTTGGTCCCTTTTGTATATTTTTGCTTTTATTTCTTTTGTCTTAGGAAACAGATTCAAAAATATATTGCTCTTAGTTATGTCAAGGACTATTCTAGTTTTATGGTTTCAGTTCTTATAGGTAGATCATGAAACCATTTAAAGCTTATTTTCGTATATGGTGTGAGAAAATGTTCTAATTTCATTCTTTTACATGTAGTTATCCAGTTTTTACAACACTATTTACTGAAGAGACTATCTTTTCTCCATTGTATATTCTTGCCTCCTTTGTCATAGATTAACTGACCATACATGCATAAGTTCTGGGCTCTCTGTTCTATTGATCTATGTGTCTGTTTCTGTGCCAATACCATGCTATTCTGATTACTGTGGCTTTGCACTCCGGGTGCATGAGTTTATATGAGCAAAACTTCCAACTTTATTCTTTTTTCCCTCAAGATTGCTTTAACAATTCGAGGTCTTCCGTGGTTCCATGTGAATTTCAGGATTATTTATTCTAGTTCTATGAAAAATATCATGGGAATTCTGATAGGAATTGCATTAAATCTATAGATTGCTTTGGGCAGTATAGATATTTTAACAATATTAATTCTAACACTATATGAATATGGGATATTTTTCCAATTCATTGTATCATCTTCAATTTCTTTCATCAATGTTTTATAGTTTTCAGAGTATAAGTCTTTCACCTTAAGTTTATTCCTACGCATTTTGTTCTTTTTGATGCAATTTTTTTACTTTCACTTTCCAATAGTTCATTATTAATAAATAGAAAACAAATAGATTTCTGTATATTAATCTCGTATTCTGCAAGTTCACTGAATTCATTAATTAGTTCTAATAGTTTTGAGGTGGAGACTTTAGGGTTTTCTATGTATACTATCAGGTCATCTGCAAATAGTTTTACTTCTTCCCTTCCAATTTGGATGCTTTTTATTTCTTTTTCTTCTCTGATTGCTGTTGTCAGGACTTCCAATACTATGTTAAACAGAAGTGACAAGAGTGGGTTTCCTTGTCTTGTTTCTTATCTTTAGAGGAAATCCTTTTAGCTTTCCACCACTAAGGATGATGCTAACTGTGGGTTTGTCATAAAGAGCCTTTAGTACGTTGAGATATAGTCTCTCTACACCAACTTTGATGATAGTTTTTTCAATCATGAATTGATACTGAATTTTGTCAAAGGCTTTTTGTACATCTATTTAGATGATTATGTGATCATGATCCTTCCTTTTGTTAAGATGGTGTATATCACATTGATTTGTGAATACTAAAACATCTTTGCATCCTAGAATACACCCCAGTCGATCATGGTGTATGATTCTTTTTATATATTGCTAGATTGAGTTTAGTAATATTTTATTGAAATTTTTGCATCTACATTCATCAAAGATGTTGCTCTGTGGCTTTTTTTGGCAATGTCTTTCTCTGGTTTTGGTAAAATGGTGGCCTTGTAGAATGAATTTAGGAGTGTTCTGTCCTCTTAAAATTTTTGGAATAGTTTGAAGATAACTAGTAGCCCTCTTACATTTGGAAGAATTTCCCTTTGAAGCTGCTGATCCAGGACTTTCGTTTGCTAGGAGGTTTTGTTTTTTAATTATAAACTCAATTTCACTATTAGTGATAGGCCTGTTCAAATTTTCCTTCCTGATTCAGTTTTGGCAAGTTTTATGTTTCTAGAAACTTGTCCATTTCTTCTAGGATGCCCAATTCATTGGCACGTAACTATCTGTAGCATTCTCTTACTATTTTTTCAATCTCTGTGAAACTGGTTGTTATTTCTCCTCTTTCATATCTTATGTTGTTCATTTGGGTTCTCTCTCTTTTTGATGAGCCTGGCTAAAGGCTTATAATTTTGTTTACCTTTTTAAAGAACAACTCTTGGTTTCCTATTTTCTAATGTGGGGTATGTTATTTTTTTGGTCTATTTATTTCCCCTCTGATCTTTATGATTTCCTTCCTTCTGCTGACTGGAATATGTTTGGTCTTTTTCTAACTCCTTTAGATTGTTTAGGTCTTAAGGAAGGCATGTATCCCTATAACTTTCCTTATGGAACTGCTTTTGCTGCATCCCACAGATTTTAGAAAGTTGTGTTTCTATTTTTACTTGTCTTGAGGTACTTTCTTTTTTACTCTTTGATCTTGTCATTGACCTATTGGTTTTTTACTAGCATGTTGTTTACTCTCCATGTGTTTTGCTTGTCTTGTTTTTTTTTCTGTAATTGATTTCCCTTTCATACCACTGTGGTTGGAAAAAATGCTTTACATAATTTGTATCCTCTTAAAATTGTTGAGACTTCCTTTGTGGCCTAGTTTGTGGTCTATCCTGGAGAACATTCCATGTGCACTTGAAAAGAATGTATATTCTGCTCTTTTTAGATGAAATGTCCTAATATTTATTAAGTCCATTGGTCTATTGTGTCATTTAAGACCACTGTTACCTTACTAATTTTTTGCATGATCTATCCTTTGATGTATGTGGGGGTGTAAGGTCTCATACTATTATTGTATTATTGGCAATTTCTCTGTGGATATCTGGTAATATTTCCTTTACATATTTAGGTGCTCCTGTATCGTGTACATATATATTAACAAGTGTAATATCCTTTCTTGTACTGATTCCTTTGTCTTATAATGCCCTTCTTTGGTTTCTGTTATAGCCTTCGTTTTAAAGTCTATTTTGTCTGATATGAGTGTAAATGCTCCTGCTTTCTTGTCATTTTCATTTACATGAAATATCTTGTTCCATCCTCTCACTTTCAGTGTGTGTGTGTGTGTGTGTGTGTGTGTCTTTAGCTCTACAGTGAGTGTCCTGTAGAAAGTATATTTTGTTAACTGTTTGGGGTGTTTTTTTAAGACTTTTAAGTTCCTTTCTTCTTTTTTTGTTCTCTTGTGATCTGATGACTATCTTCAGCATTATGTTTGGATTCCTTTTTCCATTTTGTGTGTACATCTAATATTGATTTTTGGTTTGTGGTTACCATGAAGTTTTTATATAGCAATATAAAAAATAAGCTATAAATATCATACGAATAATATATACATGATTGTTTTAAATTGCTGATCTCTTAATTTAACAACCCTGCATTTGTACTGTCCTCCCCTCATGATTAATGTTTTTTCATACCCTAATTTACATCTAGTTGTTTTGTGTATCCGTTAAGATCCATTGTTTCCTGTAAGGATATGTCATCTAATTTCCACATTACTGAATCTTCCAGTTTTACTTTTTATTGAATTCTAGTTTCATTCCACTGTGGTCAAAGAAGATACTCTATATGATTTCAGTTTTTTAAAATGTGTTGAGACTTGTTTTGTGGCCTAACATACTGTCTATCCTAGGGAATGTCACATGTGCACTTGAGGGAAAACGTATAGGCTATTGTTGAGTAGAGGGTTCTATAGATGTCTATTGGGCCTCTACTTCCTCATTTGTATTCTGCCTAGTTGTCAATCCATTGATGAAAGTGATGTATTAAAGTCTCTATTATTGTAGAATTGGTTATTATTCCCTTCAGTTCTGTTGGTTCTGCTTCATATATTTTGAGGCTCTGTTGTTACGTGTGTATAGGTTTATAATTTTTAACATATTAATGCACTGATTCTTTTATCAATACATAATGTCATTCTATGCCTCCTGTAACAATTTTTGTCTTCAAGTTTATTTTGGTCTGATATTAGCATATATATGCCAGCTCTCTTTTGGTTACTATTTGTATGTTATATCTTTTTCTATCCTTTCACTTTCAATCTGTTTGTATCAATGGATCTAAAGTGAAGTCTACTGTAGACAGCACATATTTGAATAATTTTTAAATCAATTCTGTCTCTGCCTTTTAATTGGAGATTTTAATCTATATAATTTAAAGCAATTAGTAAAAGGAAATATTTACTTCTTCCATTTGCTGTTTGTTTTCTATGTCTTATATCTGTTTTGTTCTCAACCCTCTTTTTTTAGGTTTTTCCTTAGTAGTTACCCTTGGAATTATAGTTAACATATTAACATTATAACAAGTTTGAATTAATACCAACTTAGGATCAATAGTACACATACCTCTGGTCCTGTATAGCTCTGCTGCCACCCTCTATTACTATTCTCACAACCAACATTTTTATACATGTGTGCCCATTAACACAGATTTTAAATTATTTACTAGCTTTTGTATTTACCTATGTAACTACCTTTACCTTTCTTAATTTCTTTTTATAGCCTCAAGGTACTGTTTAATATCCTTTTATTTCAGCCTGGAGAACATTGTTTAGCATTTTTTATAGGGCAAGTCTACTAATGACAAATTCTTTGAGTTTTCTTACCTGGGAATGTTTCAGTCCCCAGTGACACCATCTGGGAGGGTGTAACATGCCTCCCCAAGCTATCTGAGGCCATCAGTCACAGTTAAGAGACTAGATTCCCCCTTAGTCTCTGCTGAGGCCATCTCTGCTGGCTAAGAAAGCACCACTCTGGGATGTCTACTGCTACTGCATAAGGGGCAAGATACCTGCCCAGTAGGTCTCTGCTGACATTGGAGGGAGAAGTAACCATGGTGTTTGACTGGGGTAGAGTTAAGTATTGTCAAAAAAAAAGTTTATAACCAGCTTAGCTACCTCTTTCCCAGTCCTCCGGCTAGATAGTACATTTTCTTTCTGTTTGCATCTGTCAGTGGTTCTGGGTCTCAGGCTTTTCCTGTGCCCAGTCCAGGATATGTGAAAGATTTTTTTTAAACTCAGGGAACTCACTACTATGCTGTTCCTCAAGTCCTGAGGCCCTAGCTGGCTTGCTTTCCTCTTTACATCTTTTAAAATCCTCTTTCTGCCATATTATGCCTAGAGTTTTTAGTTGTACTTAGAGAGAAGCGGGAGGGAAGCAGGGAAAGATTAGTCCAAGCCATCTTGTACTCAGTTATGTTTTCTGATGTTTCATCTATATTTTCAACAAAATTTTCTTTGGACAGAGGAATACAACATAAAATCTGACACCTTAAGAACTAAGAGGATCTATCTAGACTAATCTTCTCATTTCCTAGAAGAGATACTAGGTCTGTCAGTCGAATTTGCTTACTTCCCACAAAGCCATAGAGCTACACAATAGCAGGGCTAAGGATAAGACCACAGACAGACACACTTGTATAATGTTGTATAGCTTTCATTATGTTCTTTCATCATTGCAAATAAAGATAAATCCTGGGCCTAGATCTTCTTTCTGTAATCACTAAAACACTCACTAACATATTGTGATTTTCAGCTAATCCTCAGCATGCACTGTAGGACAGAACAGAGTAATAATTTGGAAGAAAAATGCCTTCAAATAATTACTGAGTTTCCAATACATAAATACATAAAAGACTACCTCTTGGCATATACTAAATTTATATTTTGATGAGTAAAAATCAGGATGTTGTATATACCTTGGAAAGCTTACAAACATGATTCATCTACATAACCAATATATTGAGGTGATGTGGTAACTAATGTATATTACATTAGATCAGCTGAATATATTATAAAAGATCTCATGATATGTGATATATGCCTTCTGAGTTTTAATTTGATAAAGAATAAAGGCACAAAGTTTTAGAAGCTGTGACATTTCTATATTGTTTACACACAGTTTCTTGCTGTTTTCCTATAGATATTTGAAAGCTACCAATGATATATTTCATTTTACTCTCCTAAAAATGTATTTAACATGCATTTTAAACGGATTCAGTATGCATGCTATACTTTAATCAAATTTACATTCTAAAAACATACTACAGGACACTTTAAGACACTTACATAATCAGTAGTAATGTCAAAAAAGAGAGAGAGATCTAAAACCCTTAATGTCTCCCAGGAGAACTTACTATTTTGTATTATCAGCTATATATTAACTTGTGAAAAGCATACTTGAAATGATATGATATTAATTTATAAAAACAATATATTTTTTTTTAAAAAGCATGGAGTATCAAATATTTAAGAACTTCAGGGCCTACAAACTGCCATTTGAGTTTAAATGAACTTCAGTCTTTCCTTCCAAATGAAATAAAGAGAGTATTTTATATCAAGTTGTATCTAAGAAATTTGGCTTTGAAGTAAAGTATCATGCCCAACATATTCCCAGTGGGTTCAATATTGCCTTAGAGACCTGATCCTAGCAAGATGACAAAGTTAGATGACAAATTAGCTGAATGGACTATGATTTCTTTTCAAGGCCATCTGTGTTGAACGCTACTTCTTCACAACAGTACACACATGACCAGAGGCACACAGCAACTAGTTCTTCCAGCAAGACCTTCCCATCATACCCTCTGACCCTGCTAAAATCAATCATCATTTGAAGCCCGAGACCCCTAGGCCATTCACTGTGATTGGGATTCCTGTCCCCACAGGGTCTGGATGTATCCTAGCTGGACTTCATGCCTCCAATCCCCCCAACTTGAGAAAGCCTCCCACCATGCCCTTTAAGAAGTCAGGGCAGAGCACTGACAAATCCCCTATATTCTCAACTTCTTTGAACATTCCTTCCTCTCACCTTAGTTCAGTGCTTCTCAATCCTGACTGCACTTTCAGAATCACCTGGGGAACTTCTACAAACTCCCAGTGCTCAGGCCTCACCCCACACCATAGGTTCTGAGGATGGGGCCCAGGCCTCAGTAGATTGAACTCCTCCCCCGTCTAAGATGATGGCAATGTCTGCAAAGATAAGCTCCACTGGACTGTGTTATACCCTGTGCTGTGCCCTCAGGGGCTGCTCCCCAGATAGAACTCTAGGGTCAGGAGGTCCCTCTCTCATAGCTCTGGCACCACCAGGTCTCAATTGAGCAGGCCAGCTGCTCTTTACTGCCACATTCAAACACGAAATCTCTCTCACCTAAAATCTACTACTTTCCAAATTGTGGGCAGTTCCACCAACACACAGGAACTTCTCTTAAGCCTGTTTCTTTGCATTTGCTTTTTCTCTATAGTAATGCTCTGAATTCTTCAGCCATTGAAAAGAAAAGTTCTCTTGTTTCTGTAAAACTCAATTTAACTGGTAACCTCAGCACTTCCATGAAGCCCTCCTGGTTTCTCAGAGCTTAGAAGTACTGCTAAAAGGCTTCTTCCATAGTGATTCATCCCACAGTGCTATTGTAGTGCTCACCTCATTGCTTGCAAAGAGCACTTGCCATTAAAAGGTAAGAAATTAGTGATATAAGTAGGAAAATTCAGAGCACATGAGTCTAGATGGAGCCCCAATTCATCAAATGTGGTGCTAATATAAAACTGAAAAGATTATCCTTTGGACAAAAAAAAAATCTTCTCTTTATTAAACATAATTACACTGAAGCTGTGGTTCTATCACAATTACCATAAGAAATCTGGCATGAGAAGTCCAGGTTCAATGCATGATACAGGATGCTTGGGCTGGTGTACTGGGATGACCCAGAGGGATGGTATGGGGAGGGAGGTGGGAGGGGGTTCAGGAAGGGGAACACGTGTGCACCCGTGGCGGATTCATGTTGATGTATGGCAAAACCAATACAATATTGTAAAGTAATTAGCCTCCAATTAAAATAAATAAATTTAAAAAAAATCTGGCATGAGATCAACACTATTAAAGAGATTTGGCTATTGAAGTACCATACAGGCCCTGAACAGAAAACAGACCTACAAGACAAGTACCATTGATTGATTTGCAGATATTGAAGAATCCTTGCATCCCTGGGATAAAGCCCACTTGGTCATGGTATATGATCTTTTTAATGTGTTGTTGGATTCTGATTGCTAGAATTTTGTTGAGGATTTTTGCATCTATGTTCATCAGTGATATTGGCCTGTAGTTTTCTTTTTTTGTAGCATCTTTGTCAGGTTTTGGTATTAGGGTGATGGTGGCCTCATAGAATGAGTTTGGAAGTTGACCTTCCTCTGCAATTTTCTGGAAGAGTTTGAGTAGGATAGGTGTTAGCTCTTCTCGAAATTTTTGGTAGAATTCAGCTGTGAAGCCGTCTGGACCTGGGCTTTTGTTTGCTGGAAGATTTCTGATTACAGTTTCAATTTCTGTGCTTGTGATGGGTCTGTTAAGATTTTCTATTTCTTCCTGGTTCAGTTTTGGAAAGTTGTACTTTTCTAAGAATTTGTCCATTTCTTCCACGTTGTCCATTTTATTGGCACATAATTGCTGATAGTAGTCTCTTATGATCCTTTGTATTTCTGTGTTGTCTGTTGTGATCGCTCCATTTTCATTTCTAATTTTATTGATTTGATTTTTCTCTCTTTGTTTCTTGATGAGTCTGGCTAATGGTTTGTCAATTTTATTTATCCTTTCAAAGAACCAGCTTTTGGCTTTGTTGATTTTTGCTATGGTCTCTTTTGTTTATTTTGCATTTATTTCTGCCCTAATTTTTAAGATTTCTTTCCTTCTACTAACTCTGGGGTTCTCCATTTCTTCCTTTTCTAGTTGCTTTAGGTGTAGAGTTAGGTTATTTATTTGACTTTTTCTTGTTTCTTGAGGTATGCCTGTATTGCTATGAACTTTCCTCTTAGCACTGCTTTTATAGTGTCCCACAGGTTTTGGGTTGTTGTGTTTTCATTTTCATTAGTTTTTATGCATATTTTGATTTCTTCTGTAATTTGTTGGTTATTCAGAAGCGTGTTATTCAGCCTCCATATGCTGGAATTTTTAATAGTTTTTCTCCTGTAATTGAGATCTAATCTTAATGCATTATGATCAGAAAAGATGCTTGGAATGATTTCGATTTTTTTTAATTTATCAAGGTTACATTTATGGCCCAGGATGTGATCTATCCTGGAGAAGGTTCCGTGAGCACTTGAGAAAAAGGTGAAATTCATTGTTTTGGGGTGAAATGTCCTATAGATATCAATTAGGTCTAACTGGTCTATTGTATCATCTAAAGTTTGCATTTCTTTGTTAATTTTCTGTTTAGTTGATCTGTCCATAGATGTGAGTGGGGTATTAAAGTCTCCCACTATTATTGTGTTATTGTTAATTTCCCCTTTCATACTTGTTAGCATTTGTCTTACATATTGCGGTGCTCCTATATTGGGTGCATATATAATTGTTATATCTTCTTCTTGGATTGATCCTTTGATCATTATGTAGTGGCCTTCTTTGTCTCTTTTCACAGCCTTTGTTTTAAAGTCTATTTTATCGGATATGAGTATTGCCACTCCTGCTTTCTTTTGGTCTCTATTTGCGTGGAATATCTTTTTCCAGCCCTTCACTTTCAGTCTGTATGTGTCCCTTGGTATTGTAAAGTAAAATAAAGTAAAAATAAAAATTTTAAAAAAATTAAAAAAATAAAACAAACAAACAAAAAAGACAAGTACGAACCCTGTTGATGGCATTTTACGCACTTTTTATGCATACAAACAATGAACGAATAAATTTAACTAACTCTCTTTTTAATACTGCTCCATATAGAACTTGTGATTGCTTCTTTACCATTTACACTATGAATCAGTCTTTAAAAAAAAAAAAGTGTTACCTCTGGCTTCTAGCCTGAGCCAAAATACCATACCCTGCTCTCTGGCCTGTCCACAGGAAAACATGGAACCAAAACATTTGATTCTTTATATACTACTTGGCCCTTCTTGATCTTACCTATGGTGCTCAGATGGTAAAGCATCTGCCTACAATGCAGGAGACACAGGTTTGATCCCTGGGTCAGGAAGACCCTTTGGAGAAGGAAATGGCAAACCACTCCAGTACTCTTGCCTGGAAAATCCCATGGACGGAGGAGCGTGGTAGGCTACAGTCCATGGGGTCACAAAGAGTTGGACATGACTTAGCGACTTCACTTTCGGTTTTCCATATAGTATAAGAAATAAGATTGGTTTCTTTGAATTTATTCATTCTCCTAACTCTAGGGCCCCATCTGGATAACTTAATCCAGATGTTTATATCATGGTGATGTCTGGCCTAAACATGGGTCAGCTACACTGCATTTTATGCTAAAAACCTACACCTCATATCTCTCACTTGATAAAAGTAGAGATGGACTTTTGGTATACATAGGAATGATCTATCTAAGGTCTTATCTATCTATATATCTTTTTGCACATATCTGCAATATACAAACTCTCTTATATACTTAAAACCTGATAGTACATCACTGATTGGCCAAATCGTTTTTTAAACAGCGTACTTTTTGGAGAAATAAAATGTTTTCTCATTTATTATAGTCTAGTCTTGGCCATTTATCAAGTTAAATAATATGAAAATGTTAAATCAAAAAATAATTCAAAAATTTTTAAACTTAATCTCTTTTCAAATCTACTAATAAATATAATTATTTTAATTATATCAGGCTTCTTGGTTTCTCCCCCAAGAACTACAGTTTTAAGCCCCATAGAAGAAGTCTCTGTAGTTAAGTATATATATATATTTTTTCCAAAGTAAGCTTGATTGTCCATACACACCAAGAAAACATTTTTTTTTATTTTACCAGAGAAAAAGAATAACTCCAAGTATTTAAGTTCTCTGTAATAAAATTTGTTGTGAAGTGGTAAAAATAACCTCATGAGAGAATAAAAAGGAAAAATTAAGAAAACACAGCAAACAAAAAAACACCACAATCCCAAGCTAATGTGTGATAAACTCTTGTTTTCATTCTCAATCTCTTCCAAGGAAAGCTATTGGCATAAGATATAAAAATTTAACTTTAATCACATAATACAGAGATGAGGTGACAGATTAAAGATGTCTGGAAATGTTCTTACCAACACCTTAAGGCTGGTGTATAATAATGTGTCCTAACCACTAAGTCCTTAGGATATTAACAGGTATTTCATAAATAAAGGGATGAATGGTCACACATGCTAGAAAACTGCCAGCTTTAACAAAATTGACCAGGTTTCTTTACTGCGGAACTTCAAAGCCTTTAATGGGCTTGTGCGCACTGTGAATCTCCCAGAGCAGGTACCGAGGCAGCAAATTCATCTTACCACAGAGCTCTATTACTATCTCCCAGGAGGCTACTTTATCAAAAGTAGTTTGGGAAAGATTGAAACATACAGGTGCCCCATACAGGTGGTTAGGTGATTTACTCCTAGAGCCAATATTAGGAATTCGACATGGCACAAAAACAATGCACCATCATGTACCAATCACCCAAGAATCCCTCTAGTGTCCCACATACAGTGGGTGAGGGGAGCATGGGGGAGGGAAGTGGTGAAGGGTTTTTCCTGCCTGCTTTTCTTACACACCTGTTTCTGGAGTCTGAAATCTCCATACTTAGGCAGCTGAGCTGGAGGCTTGGGCTGAGCGCTGGGTTCAGTGTTTACAATGTGATGGGAAATCTGGCAGACAAAGAAGCAGTCTCCTTCATTAACAGTGACTTGAGCATTCCCAGACCCCCATCAGCTCCTCAGTCACCAAGCCCCAGAGCAAGCAGGAAACCTACACTGAGCAGCTCAGATAAGAACTGCTGATAATGCAGCACAGTTCACAACCAGGAAGTAACTACTGTCACTTGCGCAGCAGGAGAAACATAAGGAGGTTGGTCACAAAAGCCTTTTCAGACAAGTCTTTCATGCATTCATCCAGGTGACTCCCAAGCCCCACTCGGAAACCAGTAGCTGGTAGATAAGCACCTCCGGAATGTCCACTAATTCTATTGTGACAGTTTTACTGTTGGTCCAAATCAGGAGTCAGCTCATCTAGGTCCTTCTAGGGTATGTGGTGAAAGTCTCAATTGCCAGTGCAGCGGATCCCTGTCTTCCCATGCACACAGATACTTTGACTGCAACTACAGGAAAGGGGAGAGACCTTCAGAAAACGGACCTTAGCTCTACTGTTTACCAACTATGTCACCATGGGTGACTTGCTAAACCCCTGTATGGTTCAATTTCCTCATCTGCTTTTCTAAAAGGTTAATAGAAGGGGGCGGCAGAGGATGAGATTGATGGCATAACCAACTCAATGGATGTGAATCTGAGCAAATTCTAGAAGATAGTGAAGGACAGGAGAGCCTGGCACACTGCAGTCCATGGGGTTACAAAGAGTCAGACACGACTTTGCAACTGAACAATAACAACAAAATATCTGTACCTATATCATAGGATTTTTGTGAAGATTAACTACTATATTGAAAGCACTTAAGGGGCTTCCAAGGAGGTCCAGTGGTTAAGACTCTGTGCTTCCAATGCAGGGGGCCTGGGCTCGATCCCTGGTTGGGGAAACAAGATACCACATCCTGCACAACATGGCCAAAAAAAAAAAAGAAAACCGAGAAAGAACATAGCACAAATTCGTGCTGTATTGTAGATGCTCAATAAACACAGTAATTTAAATCCCACGCTCCAGCAGCCCAGGACTGTGGCCGCGGTCCTGTGTTCCTGCTGGGACGTCAAGCACAACTTCCTGCTGGGAAGGTAAGTTTGCTGGGAAGTCGAGTCCAAAGAATAGCAAGGAGAGGTAAGAAAGGCTTCCTCAGTGATCAATGCAAAGAAAGAGAGGAAAACAATAGAATGGGAAAGACTAGAGAGCTCTTCAAGAAAATTAGAGACATCAAGGGAACATTTCATGCAAAGATGGGCACAATAAAGGACAGAAGTGGTCGGGACCTAACAGAAGCAGATATTAAGAAGAGGTGGCAAGAATACACAGGAGAACTATACAAAAAAAGATCTTCATGACCCAGATAACCAGGATGGTGTGATCACTCACCTAGAGGGAGACATCCTGGAACGCGAAGTCAAGTGGGCCTTAGGAAGTATCACTACGAACAAAGCTGGTGGAGCTGATGGAATTCTAGTTGAGCTATTTCAAATCCTGAAAGATGATGCTGTGAAAGTGCTGCACTCAATATGCCAGCAAAATTGGAAAACTCAGCAGTGGCCACAGGACTGGAAAAGGTCAGTTTTCATCCCAATGCCAAAGAAAGGCAATGCCAAAGAATGCTCAAACTACCACACAATTGCACTCATCTCACATGTTAGCAAAGCGATGCTCAAAATTCTCCAAGCCAGGCTTCAACAGTTCATGAACCGTGAACTTCCAGATGTTCAAGCTGGATATAGAAAAGGCAGAGGAACCAGAGATCAAATTGCCAACATCTGTTGGATCATCAAAAAAAGCAAGAGAGTTCCAGAAAAACATCTATTTCTGCTTTATTGACTATGCCAAAGCCTTTGACTGTGTGGATCACCACAAACTGTGGAAAATTCTGAAAGAGATGGGAATACCAGACCACCTTACCTGCCTCCTGAAAAATCTGTATGCAGGTCAGGAAGCAACAGTTAGAAATGGACATGGAACAACAGACTGGTTCCAAATAGGGAAAGGAGTACATCAAGGCTGTATATTGTCACCCTGCTTATTTAACTTATATGCAGAGTACATCATGAGAAATGCTGGGCTGGAGGAAGCACAAGCTGGAATCAAGATTGCTCGGAGAAATATCAATAACCTCAGATATGCAGATGACACCACCCTTATGGCAGAAAGTGAAGAAGAACTAAAGAGCCTCTTGATGAAAGTGAAAGAGGAGAGTGAAAAAGTTAGCTTAAAACTCAACATTAAAAAAACTAAGATCATAGCATCCAGTCCCATCACTTCATGCAAATAGATGGGGAAACAATGGAAACAGTGACAGACTTTATTTTCTTGGGCTCCAAAATCACTGCAGATGGTAACTGAAGCCATGAAATTAAAAGACGCTTACTCCTTGGAAGAACAGCTATAACCAACCTAGACAGCATATTGAAAAGCAGAGACATTACTTTGCCAACAAAGGTCTGTCTAATCAAAGCTATGGTTTGTCCACTAGTCTTCTATGGATGTGAGGGTTGGACTATAAAGCTGAGCACTGAAGAACTGATGCTTTTGAACTGTGGTGTTGGAGAAGACTCTTAAGAGTCCCTTCTAAAGGAGATCAGTCCTGGGTGTTCTTTGGAAGGAATGATGCTAAAGCTGAAACTCCATTACTTTGGCCACCTGATGCAAAGAACTGATTCATTTGAAAAGACCCTGATGTTGGGAAAAATTGAAGGCAGGAGGAGAAGATGAGAGCAGAGGATGAGATGGTTGGATGGTATCACCAATTCAATGGACATGAGTTTGAGCAAGCTCCGGGATTTGGTGATGGACAGGGAGGCCTGGCGTGCTACAGTCCATGGGGTTGCAAAGAGTCAGACATGACTGAGTGACTAAACTGAATAATTTAAATAAGTAGAAATCATAGCCAAAGAAGGACAAGGATGGAACTAAAGCCTTTGGTAGTAATGCACACATGTTCAGTCATGTCCAACTCTTTGTGACCCTGTGGACTATATCCCATCAGGATCCTCTGTCTGTGGGATTTTCCAGACAAGAATACCTGAGTGGGTTGCCATTTCCTACTCCAGGGGATCTTCACAACCTAGGGGTCAAACTGGCGTCTCTTGTGTATCCTGCATTGGCAGGCAGACTCTTTACCACTGTGCCACCTGGGAAGCCCCTGAACTAAAGCTTAGCAGGAGATAAATAGTGGAAATTCAATAAACACTTGTTGGTTAACCAGTCTCTCATAAAGCTAATGCTGGACTATTGGAAAAATAAGTTCTCACTTGTTTATATGTGGGTCAGGAGGAATAAGGCTTTTAATTACCCTAAAAACTGAAGGAAGAAGCCAATGTCTCATGGTATTTGCATCTTAAGGTTGAGTGGACACTAAAGACCATCTAATTCTCTAAGAGAAGGACAAATCAATGTTACAAGTGGTTTCAGTCACTCAGCGAGTCCTGAGATGCACCATATGGAATGGTATGCTCTGAACTATCCAGAGCAATGAGGTAAAAAATGAGACTGTGCACAGAGACATTTGTCAACATTTTCTGCCAAAAGTTGTTAGAGGGTCCTTAAAGATAGTTTCTTCAGCAGCAATTAATGAAAGGAAGGATCTGTAGCACCCTTTACCACACTCTGTGGATTTGCTGCTTGCTTCTCACTTTCAACTCTACAAAAAGTGATGAATAAAGACATAGTAGCACATGTCAAAAAGGCAGAATTCATTCACAAGTGAAACAGATTCAGGTGACATACTCTTCCACTCCTGCTAGATCAGCTCACTGTCCCAAAGGAAAATACCATCCTAAAAAAAAAACACTGTGAACCCAAACCACAGCACTAAACCCATGCTGATGACCATTTATTTTTAGTTTATGCAGAAAACCGCTCCTAAAACACCAAGGAAAATATAGGCACTCAATGTACACATACTTCACAGAATATACATGTTCGCTAGCCACAATCAGAGAGGCACCCCTTCTGCTCCTCTTTGTGTGAAAAACCACATGCAACCCTCCATAGCCAAGACTGAACTGTTTCACACATTTGCTTAAGGAGACTATCTCTTCCATCTGAGGCTGGGGGCTGGCTGGATAGGAAGAAATTCAGCCATGCTCTGCTCTCCCAGTCCAGTCCAGACATCATGTTGGAAACCTGACTGGCCAGTTCGGTGGTGATCAACCCATGCAAAGGAAGCATAGTGGGAGGACAACTCCCTACGGAAAGACAGTATACAAAAATCAATGTTGTCTCCTACCTGTGATGGACAAGGTCTTGGAGGGAGTGCAGGTGGTGGAGGTAACAATCCTGACTTTGAAGCTGAAAAGAAAAACACACACTGTTAAGGACCACCGGTGAGGGGGCGGAGGGAAGCCCTCTTTCACTTGTAAAACAGGAAGAGCTATTGCATTTAACTTGTTTAAACTTTTAATATTTGTGGGCTAAATTTAAAAAAAAAAAAGACCACATGCTATTCCAATCCCTTTTTCACTTCCATCCTATTCAAAGTCCAAATATTTATATAGGCTGTTGTAATTAAGATAATGTAAAACAGTAAGGAAATGACACCCTTTGATCAAAAAGGCCAGGATGTAGAACAGGATGGACAGTCAATCCCTCATTATTCTGATATTAATTATTTAGTTTCATATACTCTAGGCCCTTTGGCTCCTCGCCTGTTTCTCACAAGCTCTCAGCCATTACACTGCTCATTAGCTTGAGTTGGGAGCCAGAACCCTAATAAGGCACCGCTGCTGCCCTGTAAGTCAGTGGGTCTGACAGCAGTAGGGGAGGCTGAAAATGATGGACAAAAATGATATTTAGGGATTCTTCAAAGATCTCAATTTCTGATAATAAAACCTGTTTCTAAAGTAACCTGGCCCCATTTGAAGCATATTCTGAAAGAAAGTTTCATTCTAACTTTAAAAAAAAAATTATGAGATATAGAGAAAACTGGAGTTAAGCCAAGAATGTCTGAGTTGTAAATTAACAATGAAAACAAACATCTGCTATTGAATTATAAATAAGGCTCATGATCACATGTAAGAAATGAGTTTATTATCACACACTGGTCAAGTAAAACCACATTCTTTACAAACTTCTTTGAAAAGTGTACTGTGCTCTATATAACTATAGGCAGTTTACTTCCAAATCTGTAATATGTGTGTTAATATTTGGACAACTTTCTATGCCTTAAAAATAAATCACAGCAATGTGCCAAGAACATAAAAGTTTTTGCAAATCACTTTTGATTTGATCCAGCTAGATCAGATAAGCTAGAATATGGAGTTCAGGGCTTTCCACAAAGGTAACTCAGAGTAATTTCATAGAGATTTTCCTCCTGAGCCAGTGCATGAATACAGTACAACCAAGTTTGCCCATCAACAATTTCTCTCAATCTGTCTTTCATTAAAATTTATTAAACACATCAGTAAGTCAAAACTCCAAAAAGGGTGAGACCATGAAGAGCCTTCAGAAACAAACCATGTAGCAATAGAAAATGACAAATGTCTCAGGAATTATCTACCTCAGGGCCCCCACTCTATGGGTCCTCAGAGTCTGGGTCTTTAAAGTAACCAGTTATTTTAAAAAATAAAACAAAAATAAACACAAAATCTATGCTTGCCTTTAAAGGAAAGGCCTTTCACCAGAATGAAGTTTATATTAAACCAACCCTTCATTAACAAAACAGGACTAAGAAATGATCAGACATTTAATTAAATGAGATCTGATTCCAGTCAAGATGGAGTAATGGAAGCCAGATTTACCCTCCTTTTTGAAAAAGCCAAAAACAAATATATAAATGTTTTTTATATAAAATAAACAGTTTCTTTGACACTAGGAAATCAGGCAACAAAAGACAGTGATTCCTGAGAGACAGGAAACAAACCAGGTGAGTCATGTGATTCACTGTCCCTGCTGACAGCCCTGCAAGTTACTGGAAAAAAGAATCTGCCTCTAGATACATGTCTGATTAATTTCATGTTTATTAATTTTTCAAAAACAAATGCCCTATTTTTATAAATGATATTAAGGCATGTTTCCGAATATACTTTTGGATAAAATTATATCATAAATATTAACAAATATAAACAAGAGTCCCTATAGTCAAAGCTATGGTTTTTCTAGTAGTCACGTAGGGATATGAGAGCTGGACCATAAAGAAGGCTGAGCTCCAAAGAATTGATGCTTTCAAACTGTGGTTCTGAAGAAGACTCTTAAGTGTTCCTTGCACAAGGAGATCAAACCAGTCAATCCTAAAGGAAATCAACCCTGACTATTTACTGGAAGGACTGATGCTGAAGCCGAAGCTCCGATACTTTGGCTATCTGTTGCAAAGTGCCGACTCTTTAGAAAAATCACTGATGCTGGGAAAGACTGAAAGCAAAAAGAGAAGGGGACGGCAGAGGATGAGATGGTTATATAACATCACCAACTCAAAGGACATGAGTTAGAGCAAACTCAGGGAGATTGTGAAGGACAGGGAGTCTGGAGTGCTACAGTCCATGGGGTTGTAAAGAGTCAGACATGATTTAGTGACTGAACAACAGCAACATGATCTCAAGGATAACATATACAGTATTTCACTGCGAAGCATGGCATTTGCTGCATGTTTGTTTTCAGTTCAGTTCAGTCACACAGTCGTGTCCAACTCTTTGCGACCCATGAACTGCGGCACGCCAGGCCTCCTTGTCCATCACCAACTCCCAGAGTCCACCCAAACTCATGTCCATCAAGTCAGTGATGCCATCCAACCATCTCATACTCTGTTGTCCTCTTCTCCTCCTGCCCTCAATCTTTCCCAGCATCAGGGTCTTTGCAAATGAGTCAGCTCTTCGCATCAGGTGGCCAAAGTATTGGAGTTTTATCTTCAACATCAGTCCTTCCAATGAATACCCAGGACTGATCTCCTTAGGATGGACTGGTTGGATCTCCTTGCAGTCCAAGGGACTCTCAAGAGTCTTCTCCAATACCACACTTCAAAAGCATCAATTCTTTGGTGCTCAGCTTTCTTCACAGCCAACTCTCACACACATACACGACCACTGGAAAAAAACACAGACTTGACTAGATGGACCTTTGTTGACAAAGTGATGTCTCTGCTTTTGAATATGCTGTCTAGGTTGGCCATAAATTTCCTTCCAAGGAGAAAGCGTCTTTTAATTTCATGGCTGCAATCACCATCTGCAGTGATTTTGGAGCCCCCCCCAAAATAAAGTCTGACACTGTTTCCACTGTTTTCCCATCTATTTGCCATGAAATGATGGGACCAGATGCCATGATCTTAGTTTTCTGAATGTTGAGCTTTAAGTCAACTTTTTCACTCTCTTCTTTCACTTTCATCAAGAGGATCTTTAATTCTTCACTTTCTGCCATAAGGGTGGTATCATCTGCATGTCTGAGGTTATTGATATTTCTCCCAGCAATCTTGATTCCAGCTTGTGCTTCATCCAGCCCAGCATTTCTCATGATGTACTCTGCATAGAAGTTAAATAAGCAGGGTGACAGTATAGAGCCTTGACGTACTCCTTTTTCCTATTTGGAACCAGTCTGTTGTTCCATGTCCCGTTCTAACTGTTGCTTCCTGACCTGCAAACAGGTTTCTCAAGAGGCAGGTCAGGTGGTCTGGTATTCCCATCTCTTTCAGAGTTTTCCACAGTCTGTGATGATCCACACAGTCAAAGGCTTTGGCATAGTCAATAAAGCAGAAATAGACGTTTTTGTGGAGCTCTCTTGCTTTTTGATGATCCAACAGATGTTGGCAATTTGATCTCTGGTTCCTCTGCCTTTTCTAAAACCAGCTTGAACATCTGGAAGTTCATGGTTCACGTATCACTGAACCCTGGCTTGGAGAATTTTAAGCATCACTTTACTAGTGTGTGAGATGAGCGCAATTGTGTGGTAGTTTGAGCATTCTTTGGCATTTCCTTTCTTTGGCATTGGAATGAAAACTGACCTTTTCAAGCCCTGTGGCCACTGCTGAGTTTTCCAAATTTGCTGGCATATTGAGTGCTGCACTTTCACAGCATCATCTTTCAGGATTTGAAATAGCTCAACTAGAATTCCATCAGCTCCACCAGCTTTGTTCGTAGTGATACTTCCTAAGGCCCACTTGACTTTGCATTCCAGGTTGTCTGGCTCTAGGTGAGTGATCACACCATCGTGATTATCTGGGTTGTGAAGATCTTTGTATAGTTCTTCTGTGTATTCTTGCCACCTCTTCTTAATATCTTTTGCTTCTGTTAGGTCCCGACCACTTCTGTCCTTTACAGAGCCCATCTTTGCATGAAATGTTCCCTTGGTATTTCTAATTTTCTTGAAGAGATCTCTAAGCTTTCCCATTCTATTGTTTTCCTCTATTTCTTTGCATTGATCGCTGAGGAAGGCTCTCTTCTCTCTCCTTGCTATTCTTTGGAACTCTGCACTCAAATGGGTATATCTTTCCTTTTGTCCTTTGCTTTTCATTTCCCTTGTTTTCACAGCTCTTTGTGAGGCCTCCTCAGACAGCCATTTTGCTTTTTTGCATTCCCTTAATACATTACAAAAATTCCCATCTATTTTGAGACTTTTTAGGATAATTCATTACTGAATATTGAACCAAATCCACATTTCCATCTGTTGAGATGATGCTACGATTTTCCTTATGATTTGTTAATATGATAAATTATACTATGAATGTCTTAAGACACTCATACACCCCTAGGATAATCCCAACTTTGTCAGGTTTTTCTATCTCCTAGGCTGAGTTGGCTAATATTTGTTAAGGATTTCTGTAACTATATTTATGAGTTAGACTAACAAGTGAATTTCCTTTCTCATATGGTCCTCTGGTGTGTTTGATTTGGCTCGAGAATGATCCCTTTGTCTATACTCTGGAATAGGGTGTATGAGATCAAAAATTGTTGCTGTTGTTGAATATCAGTTAAAACATGACATCAGAACCATCTGGGCCTCAGTTTTCCTTAAAACAAGATTTTTAATGATTTTACTTCTTTAAATCTTACAGGATTATTCAGACTTTCTAATTCTTAAAGTCATTTTTGATAAATGATATTTTTTAGACAGTTACTCATTTTGCCTAATAAATTTTCACCTTTATTGCCATAAAGGTGTTCAAAACCCCCTTATCATCTTAATCTCTGCAAAGGAAATCTTTTTCCATTCCTATATACTGTTTGTGTCATCACTATGGTTTTCCTTCATCAATCTCACCTGACATTTGTCCAGTTTATTTCTCTTTTCAAAAAGCCAACTTTGAACTTTTTGTCTCTGAATTATATGCTTGCTTTCTGTTCAATTTGTGTCTGCTCATCTCCTTCCATTTACTGTCTTTGGGCTTATCCTATTGTTCTTTTTCTAGCTTAAACTGGTTGCTTGGCTCATTATTTTTCAGCTTTTCTTCTAACATAAGCATCTAGCATTTTAACTTTCTTCCAAGTATCTCTTTAATATACTCCCATAGGTTTTGATATGTGATACCATTCAGTTTTTATATTTCCCCAATTTCCATTACAATTTCTTTTATAATAGTAACTTCTTTCTGAAGTTCATCCTTTAGAATTTCCTTTGTTGAGTGTCTATTAGTAGGAAGTTTAGTCAACTTAACTAAAAACTATTTTGCCCTCATTCTTGAAAGATGATTTCACTGAGTACAGAATTCTAGATTGACAGCTATTTTCCCCCAAAAAACATTGAAAATAACATTTCCCTGTCTTCTGGCCTCCATTATTGCTGTTGAGAAGTCAGATGTCAATGGAATCACTGTTTTTCAGTAGGTAGGCTGTCTTCTGTCTGGTTGCTTTTAAGATCTACTGTTTTTGGTATTCTGCAGTACCAAACGTACTTTATACCTGCCCATGTATTTCTTCATTTTGCTTTTCTTTCATAAGTTGCTAAGCACTGTCAGAATTTCTGAACTATGTGGCATCCCAGTAACTTTGGGAAATAGTAAATGATTTTTCAGTCTTTGTACTACTTTCTTTCACCTCTCCTTCTGAAGCTCTTTTTCTAACTGTGTGGTATTCTGGATAATTTTCTAAAACCTGCTGTCCAATTAACCAGTTCCCTCTTCAACTCTTCAACTGTACTTAATGATCTAATAAGCCAGTCTTTGATTTTATTTAAATTACTATATTTTTCATTTCTAGGAGTTCTATTTGGTCTTTTTTTCAAAAAGCCTTTTTCATTCTTATAATTGATTTGCTACTTACTCATTTTCTTCATTTCTTTTTCTTTAAATATACCAAACATATTACTTAGTCTATGTCTGATAAATCCAAAAACTAAGGGATTGGTATTTTCCACTGTTTTGTTGCTTCTGCTGGCTCCCTCCTCATTGTGTTCCATTTGTTTGAGTGCTTGGCAACCTTTAACTCTGAATACATATTCCTTGGAAAATTACCTATAGGAATACTTCAGGGCCTGAGAGGAAAATGGGTTCCTCCTCTATTACTCCTGCTAGAAACCTAAAGGCACTATCAACCCAGGCCACTTTGGACTGAAATCTTGGCTTGATAATGTGTAGGATTCCTTATTTCTGCTGTCCTAATATTGTGTTCAATGTCCTATAAATATGACCTTTGTATAAAGATAGTAGTTTAAATATTTGCAATTAATCTCACTCTTACCTCATCAACAGAATAGTGACAAGAACTGTTTATATTTTTTGTTTAAATTGTTTACATTTGTAATTGGGAAAAAGGATAGATGACTGATAGCTAAATGAGCAGTAGAGAAGGCAGCCAGTAACCAACCTGGACCATAGAAGCCCCCAGTTCTCAAGAACTAGTGACACCAAACTCTTCAAGAAGTAGGGGTAAAATGAGGAAAGTAGTAAAAAGTAAACAAAGTTAACTGATAGTGGATCCTATTTCCCACCCTTCAGAAGAAAGGTGTATCTCAACAAGACCCTTGACAATCTCGTTCCAGCTACACCTCATGCCGCTTTGGGCTTCAGGATCCCTGCTCTTGTGGTCCCTTCTGCCTGTTAGTCATCATGATCTGCCTTTAATTCACCTGGATAGCTCAGAATACAAATATTTGCTTGAACTAACATTAGAAAGAACTATACAATTATGTTCCATTGCCATATTTTTAAAAACTGACTGAAAGAGTTTAGGAGCAGTTAGATCATGAGATTTTTCTCATACATTATGCACAGTTTCATCCTGTCTCTCACTCCAGAGAAAGGCCAGAAGTATTTTCTTCTCCGAGGAGGACCCAAGGCCCAGGGGCCATACTGACAACAGTAAATGTAGTACTCCGGATGTTGAGACACTTCCAGCCCTCTCCCTGCTTGCTTCCAGACTATTGCACCCAGAGACTAGAAGATAGTGCTCTGGGGAATTGGACCAGCCAGGATGGAAGATCTAGGTGTCAACATCAAGAGAAACCAACAAGATGGTCTAGCCAGAATCATTCTACCATGAAGCCCACACATGGCAATTCCCAACCATTTACTCATGTATTCCATCAGCTTTTTAGACCCCATTCTTTAATATAAGCAGATGATAAATTACTGCCAGATATCTGCCCCAAATTTTCTAACCTAAGTTAGAACAATAAAAATAGAAAACAACTGACCTCAATGAAACAGATTAGCTCTACATGAGAAAAAAATTTAATGTTATTAACACCATCAGAATGATCATTCAGTTTACTCCAGAAATACTGAAACATTTACTGTGTGCCAGGTACTGTTTAAGGTGCTGGAAATATATCAGTAGAAAAAAAAAAAAAAAAACAGAAAAAAAGCTCTATCTTCATGAAGCTTATATACCACTGAGAAGACAGATAATGACGTAAGAGTGAGGGATAAAAGTTTTAATATAGTCAAAGCATCAAAAAGAGAAAAAATGCTATGTGTAAAGATAAAATAATGGGATGCTACTGAAAATAGAATATTCAAAAAATTAAAAACAGCACTTGAAATTTAAAACATGACAGCAGAAAGAAAAAAGTTTAACAGAAATATTCAAAGATAATCTAAGGAAATCGTAAAGAAAGCAGGTTAATATCCAAAGAAAAGTTCCACCAAAAGAAATGGAGATATAGTAATAAATCAATTAACTAGTTCAAGAAAATTTGCTGGAAATGAAGAATATGAGTTTCTAAATTAAAAACATCCACTGGGTACTCAGGGATGGTGGAAGAAAACAGACCCATGGTAAGGTACATCAACATGAAATTTCAAAGAACTGTAGTTAGAAGATTCTACAATTTCCAAGCGCAGGGCAGAAAAGGAGGGCAGGCTATATACAAAGGATCAAGTGTCCAAATAGTTTTAGATTTCTTATTATACCACTGGAACCTAGAATTCATTGGAGCACTACCATCAAAATTCTGAAGAAATAAGATTTCTAATCAATGATTATTTACCCAAACTAGCAGCCTGCATGATGGTTCAATCTGAGATATTTTTAGACATCCAGTGTCTCAAATTGAGCACCACATACCCTTTCCAGGAAAGTTACTCAATGATACATGTTTGTGTGCTAAGTCACTTCATTTGTGTCCAACTCTCTGCAATCTCATGTACTGTAGCCCACCAGGCTCCTATGTTCATGGGATTCTCCAGCCAAGAATACTGGAGTGGGTTGCCATGCCCTCCTCCAGGGAATTTTCCCAACCCAGGGATCAAACCTACGTCTCTTACATCTCCTGCATTCGGAAGTGGGTTCTTTACCACTAAACAAGAGAATAAACCAAGAAAGACTAAGACATAACAGGATAAAGGAGATCCAACATGGGAGAAATAGGAAGGGAATCCTTGGATGACAGTGCAGGAGGATACCATGATGAAAACTAAATACCAGGCATAGAATACAATCATTTAAGGTTTCTTCACTAAGATGAAACTGATAACTGATATTTCAGAATAAGAGTAACCTTAGAAAACTGAGAGAGTCTACAGTTGATTCATGGGAAAGTACACTAGAAACAAGATGAGTTTTTACTCCAAAGCAAACAAAAACCTGTGCAGCAGGAAAAGTGAAAACTTTCCTCTATGACTCATATAGCCACAAAAGTAATATAAATACAATATTAATCTAACCAAAATGATAATAAAAGTATACTGGGAGGGTAGAAGAGGGGAAAGGTGATAGTAGAGAGAAGACAGTAGATGATGACTAAAACTGAAAAGTCAATTAGAGGTTATACAGTATTTTATTTTGAAATATGAAGGAAATACCAAAATAATTAACATTAAAACTCTGTAGCAGAGTGCCTTCTCCCAAATCTTGAGGTAAATCAGTGGCCTCTGAGGAACTTCCCAGATCTCACTATGTCCCCCCAGTTCAGCATGGAGCCCTGGCCTTCTCTTCCATTATATCAGGATATCAGCTGTGATTGATTACTCCCTTTTCCAGGTTTTCCGCTCTCTTTCCAAAAGTTATGTCCACTCACCTTCAATCAAGAGAAGGGAAAACTAAGAATTCCCACTTATTCTACTTGGCTTAAGATTTGGACCATCAGTAAGAAATCTCAAGATTTACCTACTCACACACATGGCTCCTGGAAGGAAGCAGGCAGAGCTGAGTGTTCCCCAAGCCTCAGCTTTTCCCTTAGCTGCTATTCTTCCCCCCCCCGAAATGGCATTTCTTCCTGTTTATGAGTCTGTGTTCATTTCCTTTAATGGCAGGAGACACAAATCTAGCTTCATTCTACCAATTTTATGTCTAATTCATCTGTTGGTCTTCCAAAGCACCTAAGCATACTATCTTGTGTTTAGTAAGTATACAGTGGGTGAATTGAATTTAGTGAAAAATCTCTTATAATATCTTCAGTCCATTCACGACCTTAAATTGTTGTTGTTGTTCAGTGGCTTAGTCATGTCCAACTCTTTGCAACCCCATGAACTGCAGCACGCCAGGCTTTCCTGTTCTTCACCATCTCCTGGAGCTAGCTTAAACTCATGTCCATTGAGTTAATGATGCCATCCAACCATCTCATCCTCTGTAGCCTCCTTCTCCTCATGCCTTCAATCTTTCCCAGCATCAGGGTCTTTTCCAATGAGTTGGCTCTCGCATCAGGTGGCCTAAGTATTGGAGCTTCAGCTTCAGCATCAGTCCTTCCAATGAATAGTCAGGGTTGATTTCTTTTACGATTGACCGGTTTGATAGATAACCTTGCTGTCCAAAGGAGTCTCAAGAGTTTTCTCCAGCACCACCACTTAAAAGCATCAATTCTTTGGCACTCAGCCTGTTTTTGTATGGTCTAGCTCTCACATCCATACATGACTACTGGAAAAACCATAGCTTTTACTATATGGACTTCTGTCAGCAAAATGATGTCTCTGCTTTTTAAATATGCTGTTTAGGTTTTTCATAGGTTTTCTTCCAAGGATTATCTTGGAAGAAGACACTTTTAATTTAATCACAAAATTAAAAGACCTCAAATTAGATTCAAATATTTTATCCAGCATGCTCCAATCAATTTTTTTAAAAAGTACACCTTCATGCAAATTGAAACTGAAAACATACTTTGGCTGAATAATCTCTTGTACACATGCAAAAGATGACAACATACCTGTTAATAGTACTGCCTGCTTTCCCAGAAAGGAAGAGAAGGGGAGAAGGCAGGGGAGGAGAAAACATTTTCTGCATACATTAAAGGCTATCATACC
Organism: Ovis aries; assembly: GCF_016772045.2. Classification (NCBI taxonomy): domain Eukaryota; kingdom Metazoa; phylum Chordata; class Mammalia; order Artiodactyla; family Bovidae; genus Ovis; species Ovis aries. The sequence goes on along the minus strand of NC_056080.1, from coordinate 15,347,285 downwards.
TATAAATCAATTACAGGTTTATTCTTAAAGTTTCATAGTTAATAAGGTGGGGCATCAGATATCAGTAAGGCTTTGTCAAATAAGTGTCCACTGACAGATGAAAGGATAAAGAAGAAGTGGTACACACACACACACACACACACACACACACACAGAGTGGAATAGTACTCAGCCATAAAAAAGAATGAAATAATGTCATCTGCAGCAAAATGGATGAACTGTGAAGGTACTATGCTTAGCGAAATCAGAAAAAGGCAAGTACTGTATGTTTTCACTTGTATATGGAATCTAAAAAAATGAAACACATGAACAGATGTAACAAAACAGAAACACAATCATAGATACAGAGAACAAATTACTGGTTACCAGTGGAGAGAGGGCTAGATGGAAGGGCATGATAGGGGTAGGCAATTAAGAGATACAGACTACTAGGTATCAAATAGATGACACAAGGATGTAATATACAGCACAAGGAATAACCAATATTTTTGATAACTTTAAGTGGAGTATAACCTACAAAAATATCAAATCACTGTGTTGTACACCTGAAAGTAATATAACATTGTAAATCAACTATACTTGAATTTAACATTTTCTATAAGTATAATCAGGGAAAAACTAATAAATACTCACATCTTGAAAAATAAATTAAAAACTTTATAAAAGAACCTACCATTTAATCACAAATTCAGAAAACACAGTAATAATTTCCAGTGTTTATTAAATTTATTGAAAGATGTGCATTTTCTGACACTGATCTGCTGAATCTGTTTCTTAGAACTGAGATTCTAAAACACTAACCTCTAAAATTTTTTATCCTCTTACTTCATTATGCTTAGAAATTTCCCAACACAATATTATTCATATTTATTACTGTCTATTTACTAACTTCCTTCAGATTTTTACAAAGCCCCAAATCAATGACTAAATGAAAACATGTTCCAGCTTACTGAGTGGAAATAAAGCAGCAGATGTAGCAATTGAAAGCTTCAAGGAACAGAAAGCCAATTCTTCAGGGGAATAAAACTTGGAATAACCTCAGCTGTGGAAAAGGGCTCCCATCCCCCCAGACTAGGAATATTTTATGAAGAAAATAAAAGCTTTCAAATGCCAAAGAAAAAAAAAAAACCTTAAAGGATGGAAAATGTTGAAAGAAGCCTGCCAGTGGGACCTACACTTTTAAGTATCAATCAAATAGAGTTGGCCATATGCAAAGCTTCAAGGATTTCGTCAGTGAGCACCATTCCTCTTCTTGGCAAGTTCATAAAAATGGCTATTTCTTTGTAAAAAAAAAAAATTGTTCTTTCTTGCTCTCCTTTCTAATCATGAAAACATGTGTAAGCCTCTGTCTGCCCCCTGATCACCCAGTTACACACAGTGATGGATTCATGTCATATACACCTATATATATAATAAAGTATGTGCCAGGAGTACCTTTCCAACAATATTTGTGCCCTGATCCCCTGATAATGCCTGACTCACCTTAAAAAATAAAAGGGCATTAAACTCTCTGTTAAGTAGAATAAAATTTTTCACCAGTTAAAATTAATGGACTTAACTTGGAACTATTCAAGAAAATATTAATGACTGTATTTGGGAAAGTAATTAGATCAAATTCCATTCTTTCACTTTACAGATAAGAAATTTTAAGCCTGGGACAGTAAAATTACATCATCAAGGTCACAAGGCTACTGTGATGCAGCAATCAGTATCATATTTTGAACCTATAGGACATGTAGTGGTAAAGAGCAAAAGAGGGCACTGACATGGGAAATAAGCAGCTCCAAAGAGGTTATTCTCCATCCAGAGAAAAAGTATGTCAGAAAGCTGCAGAGAAAGACTACTGGAACTAAAGGATGTTTCTGTATATGCTGCTGCTGCTGCTGCTGCTGCTAAGTCGCTTCAGTCGTGTCCGACTCTGTGCAACCCCACAGACGACAGCCCACCAGGCTTCCCTGTCCCTGGGATCCTCCAGGCAAGAACACTGGAGTGGGTTGCCATTTCCTTCTCCAATGCATGAAAAGTGAAAAGTGAAAGTGAAGTTGCTTAGTCGTATCCGACTTTTCGCGACCCCATGGACTGCAGCCTACAAGGCTCCTCCAATCCATGGGATTTTCCAGGCAAGAGTACTGGAGTGGGGTGCCATTGCCTTCTCCGTCTGTATATGCTACACACCACAAACTCACTTAAGTGAGATGCTAAACGCTACCTAAAAACATGTCATTATAGCAAATATTTGGACTTCATTATAGCAAATATTTGGTCTTCTTAGTCATGTGAACACCTCTTCACAAGCCTACATATAATTCCTCTGCTTTGGAAAATATTCAATGTAGTATTGACATACAGATCAATGAAACAGAATTGAGGGTCCAGAAATAAACCTTTATATTTATAGACAAATGATTTTCAACCAAGATACCAAGGCAATTCAATAGGGAAAGGAGAGTATTTTTTCAACAAACAGTACTGGGACAAGTGGATATCTACATATAAAATGAAGAACTTAGACTCTTACCTCACACTATATACAAAAATTAAATCAAAATGGATTAGAGATGTGACTGTAAGAGCTAAAATTATAACACCCTTAGAAGCAAACAGAAGACCTACAAGACCTTGAGTTGGGAAAAGATTTCTTAGCTTTGACACCACTTTAAAAGACACCATTTAAAAAATGAAAGGCACAGATTAGGGGAAAATGTTTGAAAACCACATATCTGAAAATACAATGAACTCCAGAATATACAACTCAACAATAAAAAAGACAAACATCCAATTTAAAAGTGAGCAAATGATTTGAGTAGATATTTCACCAAAGAAGATATAGGCATCACTAATAAGCACATGAAAAGACACTCAATTAGTCATCAGGGAAATGCAAGTAAAAATCACAAAGAAATACTACACTGTACCACAGCTGTAACAAAAAATAATAAGTGCTGGTGAATATATTAAGAAATAGTAAGCACTGCTGATGGGAATGTAAGATGGTACATGTACTTTAGAAACCAGTTGGCAATGTCTTTAAACGTTAAATAAAGGGACTTCCCTAGTGGTCCAGTGGTTAAGACTCTGCACTTCCAACGTAGGGGGCGTGGCTTCAAACCCTGTTCTGAGAACTAGTATCCCACATGCCATTCACAGCAGCAAAAAAAAAAAAAGTTACATCAGCAATTCCACTCCTAGGTATCTTGACAAGAGAAATGAAAACATATCATCACACAAAGATTTTCATGCATTCAGATCCTGACATCATTACTCATAATAGGCCAAAAGAAAAACCAACTCAGATGTCCAATGAACTGAAGAATGGATAGACAATTACTGTTCAGCCATACAATGGATTACTATCCATAAATAAAAAGAAATTAAATACAGATACATGTTACAACGTGTATGAACCTCAAAAACATTATACAAAGTAAAGAAGCCAGACACAAAAGATACCACATTGTATGATTCTATTTATTATGAAATGTCCAGAAAGGGAAAATCTATAGAAACAGAAAGTAGATTAGTATTTGTCTGGGGCTGGGCACTGGGATTAACTGTAAGGCATTAAAGGATATTATTGGGATATTGAAAATGTTCTAAAACTGGAATATGGTGACAACCGCAAAATTTAATAAATTTACTAGAAATCATTGAGCAGTTCACTTAAGATGGATGAATTTTATGGTCTAGAAATCATACCTCAATGGTTGCTTTCTTTAAATTGAAGTAAAGCTGATTTATAAGGTTGTGTTAGTTTCTGGTGTACAGCAAAATGATTCATATATATATATATATATATATATACACTTACAAGATATTAAATATAGTTCCCTGTACTACACAGTAGGATCGTGCTGTTTATTCAATATTTTTTAAAGCTACTCATGGGGAAAAAATAAAACTAATCATATGGGAATACAGGGGAACACGATGGGCCATAGTTAATAATTGTTGAAGCTACTGGTTCAGTATCCCATACCTTTTCTCACATATATACGGCTTTTTATAATAACTTATTTTTAATAATTAAAAAATAGATATATTCCTAACATCTCCAAGTATTTATGAAGGCAAAACTTCCTTTCCTATCATGTGGAAGGAAACACAAGAAAATTATACTATTTAGTTTCTTGCATATAAAGGGCACCAAATTTATTCTCTAGTATACTTTTAAACTTTAGGTATTAGTGTTATTACCTATAGAAAAATAGCAAAGTATGCCCCCCAAATGAAATTCACACAAATTGCTTTTTCTGATACCAAATTTGCTGCAGCAAAGATCTGAACAAAGATTTCCCACCTTCAAAGGATTCTAAAATTTTTTTAATATTTTATTAAAGAAATTTTAATCTCTATTTTTTTAAAAATGTCTTAGGCTAGGCTGTGAGCAGCATGCAGGATCCTGTGTCCCCAACTAGGGATCAGACCTGTGCTCCCTGTATTGGGAGTACACAAACCACCAGGGAAGTCCTATCTTTAAAGGATTCTGATGGACAACAAGTAGTTACATTCTCTGGATCTCTGTCTCCTCACATGGAACATGTCAGAGTTGGCCAAAATGATGAACTCAAGTTCTCTCTCTTCTCCTTTAGCACTGATATTCTAACATTCTAGAATTTATTTGACAGTGTTTACCAATAACTCCTTCTTCCTGCACCCCAGGATATGTGTATGACAAGGGTTAATTAAGTCTCAAATGGAGACACAGATGGAGTTAAATGACAAATACACCTAAGATTTAACTTCAGTGAAAGTCAAGTTTCATTTCTCATATGAGAATTTATGTAAGTGCATTTTTCCTAATCCTTTTACTAGTAAACTCCTTAAATCACCAGTTGTGTGCATGTGTGTGTGCATGCCTGAGTGGGCATGTGTGTTGGAAGGAAGGAAAGTAGGCAGGAAGGCAGGCATGTAGCCTAGAAAAAGATTCCATCAGAACTCTTTTCCATCAAGAATTTTTAAAATAAGACTTTATAGTCAAACTAAATTTTACTCTTAAACATTTCAAGATGATCACAACTACTTCACATCAAAGTTTCCTAATCACTCCACAACCATTTGCAATCTGCGTTAACTCTACCATGCCAACGGAAGGCTCTAAGACTTCCTGGGGAAACAGTTTACAAACTCTTTCTCCACTAGTCTCCATTTTCTTTGGCCAGTCAGCAGATGTTAGCCTTCCAGTCTCCACTTTATTCTGAAATACACTTCTCCTTGGGCATGCCAGGCCATGGTATTGTGTCCTTTAGTTTTTACATAGAAGGTCCTGAAGGATTTGGGGGAGGGAGGTGACATCATAGTTGTGCTCAAAACAATCCTACTGTTCTATGAAGTAAAGAATGAAACAAGCATATCAGACTGGAGATTATTTTAGAAGACTCCCAGGCAATAAAAACTGAACCAAGGCAGATATCAAAAAAGGATCAACAAATTGGAGTCAAAGAATTTGACTCCAAAAATCAGATCCACCCTTCAATGGTTAGCTTAATTGTATGGTTGGTACGCCCCCCAGCAACACATCCACAGATCATTCCAGTTAGAAACCATCCAGACTAGCACGATTCTCACATGAAACTGTAATACTAATTGACAGATGTGGGGCCTTATCCATATTCCTCTTGGGCGTCTCTATGGTACCAACCACATAGTTAAGTGCTAAGTAAGTACTGGTTAAATGAATAAGACACTTTTCCTGGTCACCAGGAATGAAGTCTATTTCAGTTTTCATATACTTCTATAAACTCAAAATTCATATAAGGAATTTAGTAATGCATTGAGAATTAAATTGTTGTACAGTACTCTTCAGTTTAAAGCTTTAATAAAGGTGATAAGCAAAATGTTCAACAATTGGAAAATGGTTAAATAAGCCATGGTTGGGACTTCCTTGGCAGTCCAGTGGTTAAGACTCTGCTTCCACTGCAGGGGGCATAGGTTCAATCCTTTGTTGGGGAACTAAGATCCCACATCCCACGCAGCGTGGTCAATAAATAAGTAAGCAACCAAGCAAGCCGTAGTCCAAGTTAACAGAGGTAAAAGAAATAAAAGAGAGTATCAACATTTTGTAACTACTAATTAAGCCAAGGATCTAAGCAGTGGTTTGCTAGAAACAGCTCATACTAGCTTGGGAGAACCAACTGAGCAGATCTGTCCCAACCTCACATCCAGTGACACATTAGTAAGACCGAAATTGGCCATGGCAGGAATGTTAACACCATGAAAATTAACAATGGCTAGTTGTTAAATATTCATTATCATATCACTAGATACACACGATGGTGATCAATACTTGATAAAAAACCACTGTTGGAAAGGTTGTTGGGATCTTTATCATAAGGTACGAATCAGGCTAATACTACATGAACCCACTGATCAATCAACCATGACAAAAACAGAGGCATCAGACATTAAAAACCTATTAATGTGACGCAGTAGGAAGTACACAGCATCACTAAGAAGTCTTGCCAAAAACAGAATCTGATTCTAATTAAGTCTAGACCTATCCACTTGTTTATAGGACATACAGGAGACAGAAGAGGAGAGAACAAGCCAAATACAGAATGTGGAAATGTCTACAGAATGGATGATTTTCTAATGAATAGCAAGGGAGGGGCTGAAGAAAGACTCTATTAATAAAAGACGCAAAACAAGTGCAATGTGCATGCTGCCCTTGCTTGGATCATGAGTGGAACAAGCTGCTATAAAAAGACATACTTGAAACAATTCAGGGAATCTGAACACTGGCTAGATATTAAGGAATTATTACTAAATTTCTTACATATGATAAAAGCTTAGTCATTGGTTTAAATGCCTTATCTGTTAGAGATACAGCTCTGGGAGTTGGTGATGGGACAGGGAAGCCTGGCATGCTACAGTCCATGGGGTCGCAAAGAGTCGGACACGACTGAGTGACTGGACTGAACTGAACTGATGTATGAAACTATTACACCACCTGAGATTTGCTTCAAAATAACCTGGGGGTGGGGGTTCTCTACTTTTACACACATTTAAAAATTTTCCATAATACAGTTTTTAACAGAGTAGCCAGAGTACAGAACATGTATAAAAGAATGACAAAATTACCAGTCCTGACATGGATGTATCTTCAAGAAATAACATAGTAAGCAAAAGCATGGGGGAAACATGCACAATGTGATGCCAATTATTTTAAATACAAAAAACATGAAAATGATGTCATAGGTACACATGTACATTAATAAATGCACCAGAAAATGCCAGAGAAATACATTCGCAGGGGAGGACACTAGGTTTGGTGGGGATGAAGTTAAGGGGGCACATCAGTAATGTGTGAATTTTACATACAAAAATGTATTTTTCTATTACTTAAACATGTTTTTCAAGCATTTTAAAAACAAAGGTTATACTAACATCTCCCACCACATCTTTCAGACACTCTGGTCCCGTTCCTCCCCTCGTTAAAGCACTTAGCCAGCAGGGATGCCTGTAAAACTGGAAAGTGGAACTAAAAGAGAAAGTACCCAATGGCAGGACCAGCTGCACCTTCACCTCGGCAAGCCTTTGTAAACCTCCAGCTTTTTGTCTTCTACAGATACAAATCATACACTGGTACTAGAGAAACTTTCACATAGCTTATTGGAAAAGAAGCTCAGCTCAGTCCAGTTCAGTTGCTCAGTCATGTCCAACTCTTTGCGACTCCATGAATCGCAGCACGCCAGGCCTCCCTGTCCATCACCAACTCCCTGAGTTCACTCAGACTCGCGTCCATCGTGTCAGTGATGCCATCCAGCCATCTCATCCTCTCTTGTCGCCTCTTCCTCCTGCCCCCAATCCCTCCCTGCATCAGAGTCTTTTCCAATGAGTCAAGTCTTCTCATGAGGTGGCCAAAGTACTGGAGATTCAGCTTCAGCATCATTTCAAACCGCTACAAATGGAGAAAGGAACCAGGAAAAGAAAAAAAAAAAAAGCCAAAGACAGTACACTACAACCACAGCTTCGAAAGGCTGAAGTTGGCATGAGTCTGGATGAACATGCTGAACACCGGCACAGATAAACTTCAATCACCTGAACTGTGTTTTAACCTTCAAAAATATTCATCAAGCCCAACAGCCCATTCACATCTATTTCTCTATGTTTAAATGAACTTCTAGACTTCATAGCTCATGACAAAGTGACACTATACTGCAGCCAACACCTTTCATCTATCAACTACTGAGAAGTGCAATGGGAAATTTTAATGTTCTATCGCTGAGTTGTGAGTGTGTTACTTCTCACAGTAGATCCCTCCACAAACAAGAGCAGGCCTGAAAGCAAGGACTGAGGTCTAGGAAACTGGAAGGCATTCCCTGGCCCTTCAAAGACAAATGACTGCAGTGGCAGCCAATTGCCCAGGTCTGGAGATGAATTCCAGTCCTCAGCTGGTTAGTGAAGCAGGGTGAGGCCTGTGACCAGCAGGAATAATAGCATTCTGCCTTCTACCCTCTCTAAGAACTCAGTCTGCAGCAGAGGCAGCTGAAGAGAGAGAGAGACATGCCTAGTAAACATCTGGTTAAGTAGACAACTTCGGAGAGGCAAGTAGGGTAGAGAGAAGAGAAATACTTGCCCCTTCTTGAGGCAACAGAGTTTAGGCTCCAGCATTGGACTGTACAAGTTTAAGCCTAGCTCCACCATAAACTACCTCCATAACCTTGGCCAAATTAACTTCTGCACTTCAGTTTCTGCATCTCTACAATAAGGATCAAATAGCATGTACCTCATTAGGATTGTTGTGAGAATAAGAGATAATGCATATAAAGTGGTTTAAATATATCCTTTGTACAAAGTAAGCCTCAACACGTGTACACCATGGTGGATTCATGTTGATGTATGACAAAACCAATACAATATTGTAAAGTAATTAGCCTCCAATTAAAATAAATAAATTTATATTAAAATTAAAAAAAAAAAGCAAAGTAAGCCTCAAATTCTTAACAGCCATTCTCATTCTGCTATCTAGTAGTAATGGAGTTAGTGTTAATGGAGTAGAGAATCCACCCCCCCCCCCAAAAAAAAAAAACCAAACCTGTTGCAAATAGGGAAACCTTGCATAGGACAGAATGGATACAGCATACTGATGGGTAAAGAATTTACTATTCAACAAATGGGACTAAATCAATTAGTTTCACATATGACAGAAGACTGGATACTTTCAATAATGATTCTTTCCCAAACATGAAGAACGCATGTAAGAATTAAAGATATTAAAATTTAAAAAATAAAAAGCTAAAAATTAATAAATAAAAATAAAACCTCAGACAAAAAAAAAATAATGATTCTTTCAAAGTTGTTGTTGCTGTCACTCATTTGGGTCTGACCCTCTTGCAACCCCATGGACTGTAGCTCGCCAGGCTCCTCTGTCTGTAGGGTTTCTCAGAGAAGAATATTGGAATGGGTTGCCATTTCCTTTCCCAGGGGATCTTCTTGACCCAGGGATCAAACCCGCATCTCCTGCATTGGCATTGCTATTTAGATAGCAATACTTTACCGCTGAGCCCCCAGGGAAGCTGGTGTTTCCTAAACATTCATAGGGATTTCCTCTTCGATTTGTGGACAGATACAAGATTAGATAAGCAGTTAGAAGTCCAATAATGAGTATGTTCCCTACCTCATTAATCTAAGTTAAGGACAGTACATGCCCAGACAACTAATAGACAAATTCAACAAAGTTTCAATATAAAAGATCAGTATACCAAAAAAATTATATTTCTATACACCAACAATGAAGACTGCAAAAATGAAATTAAATAATTTCCTTTAGGATAAAATCTTAAAATAAATAAAATACAGTCATTCCTCAGTATCCCTGTGGGACTGAATCCACAACCCTCTGTGGATACAAAAATCCAAGGATGCTCCATCCATGGGATTTTCCAGGCCAAGAGTGCTGCAGTGGATTGCCATTTCCTTCTCCAGGGGATCTTCCCGACCCAGGAATTGAACCTGGGTCTCCTGCATTGCAGGCAGATGCTTTACCGTCTGAGCCACCAGGGAAGCTTAAAATGATGTAGAACTTGCATATAACCTATGCACATCCTCACATATATTTTAAATTAACTCTAGATTACTTATAATATCTACTACAATGTAAATGACATGTCAAACTTTGTTGTATAGGACTTTCTGTATTATTTTCTCTAATACTTTCAGTCCACAATTGGTTGAATCAGTAGATGCACAAACTGAGGATACAGAGGGCTAAGAATTTGAAGAAGTGAAATTTGTATGCTGAAAATCACAAAACATTGTTGAATGAAACTAAATACTCATATAAATGGAAACACATCCATTACAACTAGAAGACTGTTAAAATGAAAAATATCAAGTTGTACTATATATATATATATATATATACACACACTTTTAATATATATTTAAACAAATTTTATTTGTCAATTAACCTCAATGAAGTTGGGGGGTGGAAATATGAAGATAGTAATATTAACCAAACTTACCTACAGATTCAATACATTTCCCAACAAAATCCCAGCTACAGAAATTAACAAACTGATTCTAAATTTCATATGAAAATCCAAGGGACCCAGAATAACCAGAACAATCTTGAAAAAGAAGAATAAAGTGGGTAGTTACATACTTTCCAAATTCAAAACATTACAATTCTGGAATAATCAATATAGTATGGTACTGGCATAAGGAAAGACATACAGATCAATGGAATAGAATTAAGAGTCAAGAAATAAACCCTTATATTATGGTCACTGATTTTCAAAAAGATACCAGGAAAACTAACCTAGGAGTTAATCATTTTGTCAACAAATGGTGCTGGGACAACTGAATAGTCATATGCAAAAAAAATAATTTGGACCCCTATATACAAAAACCACCTCAAATGGATCAGAGACCTAATGCAAGAGCTAAAAATATAAAAAACTTCAAGAAAACAGGAGTAAATTTTTGTGACCTTGAGTTAGGTATTGTTTCTTAGATATGACACCAAAAGCACAAATGAGAAAAGAAAAATAGATAAAGTGGACTTCATCAAAATTAAGAACTTTTGTACTTCAAAGAACATCATCAAAAAGGGTGAAAGGACAACCCACAAAATGAGGGAAAATATTTGTTAATCATGTATCTGAAAAGGGACTTACATCCAGAATAAATTTAAAAAAAAACCCTTACAACTCAATAACAAAAAAAGACAACCCAATTTTAAAAATGACAGATTCTGAATAGACATTTCTCCAGAGATGATATAAATATAGCCAAAAAGCACATGAAAAGATATTTGACATCATTAGTCATTAGAAAATGTAAATGAAAACCATAAAAAGATATCACTTCATACCTACTAGGATGGCTAAAAAATAAAGGACAAACAATATGAAAGGTTTCAAGGATATGAAGGAATTATAATCCTCATACATAGCTTATGGGATGGTAAAATAGTACAGCTGCTTTGGAAAATAGCTCAGTAGTTTCTCAAAATGTTTGACAAAGAATTAACATAGAACTCAGAAATTCTACTCACATAGATGCCCAAGAAAAAGAAAAATACATGTTTATACAAAAACTTGTAGATGAATGTTTATACCTATATTCTTCATAATAGATAAAAAGTAGAAACAACTGAAATGTCTACTAACTGTTTTGGATAAATAAAATGTGCCATACCCATACAACAATGTAATATTATTCACCCATAAAATTATTAAAGCACTGATTCATTCTGTTACATGGATAAACCTTGTAAACATGATGCTAAGAGAAAGAAGCTTGTCACAAAAGACCATATATTGTATGATTCCATTAATATGAAATGTCCAGAACAGGCAAATTCATAGACACAGAAAGTAGGTAGTGCTTCCCCACAGCCAGGGGGAGAGAAGAGGTGGGTGGAGAATGATTGCTAATAGGTATGGGGTTTCACTGGGGGTGGTGAAAATGCCCTGTGGCTGTACGACACTATGAATATACTAAAAAGTCATTGAATTGTACAAATTTAAAGGGTCAATTCTATAGAATGTGGACTATATCTCAATAAAGCTGTCATTTTAAAAAAAGAAATTGTCCAGACTACCAAACTGAACCTTTGACTGGCTATGTACTGAGGACCCAAAAGTCTGGGCATGGGGCAGGAATCCCATAATTCTACTAGATTTTAAAAAGTAACAAGTAGTTCTTCCAGTTCAAGATGGCAGAATGGGAAGACACGAACTCATCTGCTCCTGAGAGAACACCAAAATCCCAACTAGTTGTTGAACAACCATCAAGAGAACACTGGAACACACCAAAAAAAATACCCCACGTCCAAAGACAAAGAAGAAGCCACAACGAGATGGTAGGAGAGGTAGAAACCGATAAAATCAAACCCCATACCTGCCATGTGGGTGACCCACAAACTGAAGAACAATAATACCAAAAAAGTTTTTCCACTGTTGTGAAGGTTCTGAGCCTCACATCAGGCTTCCCAGCCTGGGAATCCAGCAAAGGGACTGGGAATCCCCTGGGAATCTCACTTTGAAGGCCAGCAGGATCTGATTACAGGACTTTCACAGGACTGGGGAAAACAGAGACTCCACTCTTGGAAGGCACAAACAAAATTGTGTACACACCAAGACCCAGAGAAAAGGAGCAATGACCTCACAGGAGACTGAACCAGAGGTGTGGGTTGGCAGTGGCTTGCTGTGGGAATGGGAGGTTACTGGCAGCGACAGTTGGCTTAAGTCCTCTTAGAAGTTGCCATGAACCCTACAATAGCAGCCACATAGCCCAGGGCTGGGTCACCTCAGGCCAAACAACTGACAGGGAGTGCAACCAGACCCATCAGCAGATAATTGGATTAAAGTCTTAGGGAGCACTAACCCTGCCCACCAGCAAGACCCAGTTTTTCCCAGTCCCTCTCATTAGGAAGCTTACACAAGTCTCTTAGCCTCATCCACCAGAGGACAGACAGAAGCAAGAAGAACCACAGTGGCTGAAACAAAAACCCCAATGTAATAATTCATCAGAATGAAAAAGAAGAAGGTTATGTCCCAGATGAAGGAACAAGATAAAACCTCAGAAAAACAATTAAATGAAGTGGAGATAGGCATGCATGTGTGCTAAGTCGCTTTAGTCATGTCCAACTCTTTGCAACGCTATGGACTGTAGCCTGGCAGGCTCCTCTGTCCATGGAATTCTCCAGGCAAGAATACTGGAGTTGGCAGTCATTGGTTTCTCCAAGAGATCTTCCTAACCCTGGGATTGAACCCGGGTCTCCTGCATTGCAGGTGGATTCTTTACCATCTGAGCCACCAAGGAAGCTCTGAAGATAGGCAACCTTCCAGAAAAAGAATTCAGAATAATGATAGTGAAGACGATCCAGGATCTTGGGGAAAGAACGGAAAAGATGCAAGAAATGTTTACCAAAGATCTATAAGAACTAAAGAACAAACAAAGATGAACAGTACACTAAAAGGAATCAATAGCAGAATAACTAAGGCAAAAGAATGGATAGGTGAGCTGGAGGACAGAATGATGGAAATCACTGCCACAGAACAGAATACAGAAAAAAAGAATGAAAAGAAATGAAGTCAGCCTAAGAGACCTCTGGAACAACATTAAATACATGAACATTCGCATTATAGGGGTCCCAGAGGAGAACAGAAAGAGAGAGAAAAGACCCGAGAAAATATCTGAAGAATAGCTGAAAACTTCCCTAACTTGGAAAAAGAAATAATCAACCAAGTCCAGGAAGCACAGAATCCCAGGCAAGATAAATCCACGGAAGAACACATTGAGACACATAGTAATCAAAATGACAAAAATTAAAAACAAAGAAAAATATTGAAAGCAACAAAGGAAATACAACAAGTATTAATAACATATAAGGGAAATCCCATGAGGTTATCAGCTGATTGCTCAACAGAAATTCTACAAGCCAGAAGGCAATAGCATGATATATTTAAAGTGATGAAAGGGAAGAACCTACAACCAAGAATACACTACCCAGCAAGACTCTCCTTCAGGTTTGATGGAGAAACCAAAAGCTTTCCAGACAAGCAAAAGGTAAGAGAATTCAGCACCACCAAACCAGCTTTACAACAAATGCTAAATGAACTTCTTTAGGAAGGACACACAAAAGAAGGAAAAGATCTTTACAAAGTAAACCCAAAACAATTAAGAAAATGGTAATAGAATCATACATATCAATAATTATGCTAACTGTAAACAGATTAAATGCATCAACCAAAAGACATAGACTGGCTGGGCAGATGAAAACATGTGCATGTATGCATTTCCACTTACCACATCACTCTACTTAACTCTCCAAATTATATATAATTATTTTATATAGTTAGGTTAATTGTGTTTCCATTACAGCTTGCAATTATCTTTTTTAATCTGGTTATTGATTGTGAAAATTGATAAACATCTTTTACTATAATGATTATGTAACTTTTATTTGCTTAATAGCATCGCATCATGAATGATTAACAGAAAATAATACAATTCTATATCACTAAAACTACCATTTAATAGAAACACTTATAATCACTTTTTAAAATTCAGATGCATATCAGAATTAACTTGGAATGTTTTGAAAAATACAAATGCCAGGTATTGCTTTTTTTCTCCAAAGCTGCAGATGTGTTTCCAATGAGCAGCCATGTTTAAAAACAACTGGACTATATGATGATCTGTTACTTTTATCTAACTTGTTTCATTTTTTCTATTTTGTACTCAGTGTTCCCACTTCATTTAGTTTATGTTTTCCAATTTCTCCATCTCTTTTTGTTGCTGTTGTTGTTCTTTCTCAAGCCTTTATCAAGTGTGGTAGAAAAGCTTTTGAATACATACAAACAGTATGTATAATATATATATTTTAGCAACTTTATGAATTTTTGCCTAGCTAAAAAATTTATGACATTTTGATTTACTATGAATGGAATGCTAGATTTCTAATTTATATTCACTCAAAATTTTGACAGTTTCAGGTATTCTAGCATCTAGTATTACTGCTAAACATCTAGAAAATTTATCTCAAAATAAAAATTTAATGAGCCTTGAAACTTCTAATCCAATTCCAAGGATATAAAGAAATACTGTTGTTAAAAAAAAACAGGAAATTAACATGTGATACAGTAATAAGCAAAGTTCAAATTCACAAAACTTTATGCTAGTGTCCATTATTTGTTTTCATACCTTATTCAAGACTCCACATTGTTTTTAACTGTATTGAGCAGGTTCAGCTGCATGCAACAAACTCTGGTGAATTCTCTTTTCATTTTTATTCTTTATAAGTATTTCCTAATTTTCCTTATTATGGCTTCTTAGATACACCCATCAGAAACATCTGTCTTCTTGGATATATTAAAAAACGGACATTTAATTTCCAAATACATGGGATTTTTTAAAGTATCTTTTACATTAACTTCTCATTTTGACATTAATTTCTCATTTAAATGCTTTCTTCTCTGTAATAACTCTCTGCGTTTTTGCAGTCTTTTAACTTTCCTGAGGCCTTCTATGGCTAAGTCAAAGGTTTCTCTTGGTAAATGTCAAACTGCACTTGAAAATACGTGGATTATTTTCATGTATCTTTTAACATTGATTTCTAGCTTAATTTCAAGTGATAAGAGAACAGATTCCACATGAATTCAATACTTTTAGACGATAAAATTTTTGCACCTTGTTTCATGTTCCTGGACATGCTCCAGTATCTCCCAGTTTATAGTCTATGGGAACTTGAATTTGTATCCTGTTCTGTGAAAACTATATAAATCTTAATTATGTTGAACTGGTTCATAGTGCTTTTCAGGCCTACTATGGCGTCACTGACTACTCAATGGACATGAGTTTGAGCAAACTCCAGGAGACAGTGAAGGACAGGGAAGGCTGGCATGCATCCATGGGGTCACAAAGAGTCAGTCGGACATGACTTAGTGACTGAACAACATATCCTTCTATTTGTCCGTATCTTCATACTATTAAAAATCTTGATTTATCCACTTAAAAATAATTATAATGTATGAAAGTGCAAGTGTTAGTCACTCAGTCATGTCCAACTCTTTGTGATCCCATGGGTTATAGCCCACCAGGCTCCTCTGTCCATGGGATTCTCCAGGCAATAATACTGGAGTGGGTTGCCATTCTCTTCTCCACGGGATCTTCCTGACCCAGAAATCGAACCCAGTTCTCCTGCATTGTAAGCAATTCTTTACCATCTGGGAAAGGGAAGCCCATGATTGTAATATATACTGGAAATATATGTGACCTTGGGGCTTCCCTGATAGCTCAGTTGATAAAGAATCTGCCTGCAATGCAGGAGACCCCAGTTCGATTCCTAGGTCAAGAAGATCCGCTGGAGAATGGATAGGCTACCCACTCCAGTATTCTTGGGCTTCCCTTGTGGCTCAGCTGGTAAAGAATCTGCCTGCAATGCGGAAGACCTGGGTTCAATCCCTGGGTTGGGAAGATCCCCTGGAGAAGGGAAAGGCTACCCACTCCAGTATTCTGGCCTGGAGAATTCCATGGACTGTATAGTCCATGGTAATTTCTTAACAATGGAATGAACTTTTATTATCAGTATGTCTAAAGCAGAGAGAGGACATTAGCTACCCATGGGCAGATACCAACCTTGGTTTTTGATGGCCAAGGTAATGGTTTTAACATGTGGCTCTCAATGTCCTCGACCATACAGGATGTGGTGGAAAGAGCTGTCCACCAACACTTGATCTCCTCTCTTAAAATAAGCAGTGTGGCACTGGGAAGTTATGGCCCTGCCAGGGACTTCATTTTGCACTGCCTGGCGGCTAACACTATCTAAGAGACTAAGTTTTCCACTTAGATTTGTGTGGACATGATGAAGGCTCCTGGTTTGAAGCTCTAAAAGGATAGCTACATCTCCCTCCACAATTCCTGCTGCTCCTGTCAGTGGAGGTTCAGTGGCTGAAACAGTGCTATATGTGGCACTGAAGCAGCTGGCTGTCACTATGGCAACCTCAAGATGCAAACCCAAGACTTTGGAGGAGGTAGGGCAGTGTCAAGAGTGGGAGGAGGGGCCTTTTCACCCCTCACAGTCACAAAAGAAACCCTTTCGTGAGGGGGGTAAAAACCTTATGAAAACAACTGTTTCAGTGAGGAAAAGGAAGTTAAAATCTAGAAAGTATTATCCTCACTGTGCTGATTTTTCTTATAGGAATTTCAGTAATATTATATGTTATATGGAAGAAAGCGAAGAGGAGCTAAAGAGCCTCTTGATGAAGGTAAAACAGGAGAGTGAAAAAACTGGCTTAAAATTCAACATTCAAGAAACTAAGTTCATGGCATCTAGTCCCATCACTTCATGCAAATAGATGGGGAAACAGTGGAAACAGGGAGAGACTTCATTTTCTTGGGCTCCAAAATCACTGCAGATGGTGGCTGCAGCCAAGAAATTAAAAGACGCTTGCTCCTTGGAAGAAAAGCTATGATCAACCTAGACAACATATTTAAAAAGCAGAGACATTACTTTGCTGACAAAGGTTGGTATAGTTAAAGCTATGGTTTTTCCAGTAGTCATGTATGGATGTGAGAGTTGAACCATAAAGAAGGCTGAGCACCAAAGAATTGATGCTTTTGAACTGTGGTGTTGGAGAAGACTTTTGAGAGTCCCTTGGACTGCAAGGAGATCCAACCAGTATATCCTAGAGGAGATCAGTCCTGGGTGTTCATTGGAAGGACTGATGCTGAGGCTGATGCTCCAATACTTTGGGCATCTGATGCAAAGAGCTGACTCATTAGAAAACACCCTGATGCTGGGAAAGATTGAAGGCAAGAGGAGAAGGGGACAACAGAGCATGATATGGTTGGATAGCATCATCGACTCAATGGACATGAGTTTGAGCAAGCTCTTGGAGATGGTGAAGGACAGGGAAGTCTGACATTCTGCAGTCCATGGGGTTGCAGAGTTGGACACAACTGAGCAACTGAACAACAACGACATATGTTTCATGGCTCTAAGTATAGAGCTATAATATCTAAACCTCACTGAGGAAGTCCAGGGTTTGACTGCCTCTAGATTTTGTACACTTGCATCATCACTTCCTTAGATCTTCTTGTACATTTTTTTTCTAACAGAGCAGCTGCATGGGACAGCAAAAGGGTGGATCCAAGGCCTGGAACAGCTGTGACAAAGATGAGTTCCCTTTTCCACACAGTGACCCTATTATGTCAATTTCTTCCTATGAAAACACACATTTTTGGTATAATGCCAGCACATATCTATCTGGAACTCTATGATAGCCAGAATCCTATAAATCACATATTCACATCCTCTTCATAGACACCAAATTAAAGCCAACTGTCACCTGCGGCCAGAGTTGAGCTCATTCATTTCTATAAACTCCCAATCTAAATCAGTCCTTCATTATTTTCTATATCATGTTACCTATCATCATAAATTTGAAGGCATTAATACGACCCACTTCCAAGTTATTCCTTCCTTCCCAAGAATCCTAAACCGAGTCTGCAGACTCTCCTCCCCTTGGTCTCTACAGGCTCTTACCCTATTTGCTTCACCCTCTGTATAAACATCATCACTCCTATACAACAACCATCTCACCTTTTCCTTCATTTCCTGCTCTCATGCTTGCTTCTTTGCATCTTTTCTCCATCCTCTTTCTTCTCCACACTATGACTACACTCTAGGCTACTCTGACTCAGCAACTTATCCTCATTCACTGTGTTTTTCATAGCCCTGTGATTCTCATTTTTAAAAACACTGGCTTCATTTTATCTGTCCCTTTCAACTCAAGTTTACATCTTATTTCATTGCACACTCAGTTCAGTTCAGTTCAGTTGCTCAGTCGTGTCCAACTCTTTGTGACCCCATGGACTACAGCATCCCAGGCCTCCCTGTCCATTGCCAACTCCTGGAGTTTACTCAAACTCATGTCCATTGAGTTGGTGATGCCATCCAACCATCTCATCCTCTGTCATCCCCTTCTCCTCCCTCCTTCAGTCTTTCCCAACATCAGAGTCTTTTCCAATGAGTCAGTTCTTCACATCAGGTACCCAAAGTATTGGAGTGTCAGCCTCAACATCAGTCCTTCCAATGAATATCCAGGACTGATTTCCTTTAGGATGGACTGGTTGGATCTCCTTGCAGTCCAAGGGACTCTCAGGAGTCTTCTCCAACACCACAGTTCAAAAGCATCAGTTCTTTGACACTCAGCTTTCTTTATAGTCTAACTCTCACATCCATACATGACCACTGGAAAAACGATAGCCTTGACTAGACAGACCTTTGTTGGCAAAGTAATGTCTCTGCTTTCTAATATGCTGTCTAGGCTGGTCATAACTTTTCTTCCAAGGAGCAAGCATCTTTTAATTTCATGGCTGCAGTGACCATCTGCAGTGATTTTGGAGCCCAAGAAAATAAAGTCTATCACTATTTCCCTATCTGTTTGCCATGAAGTGATGGGACCAGATGCCATGATCTTAGTCTTCTGAATGTTGAGCTTTAAGCCAACCTTTTCACTCTCCTCTCTCACTTTCATCAGGAGGCTCTTTACTTCTTCACTTTCTGCCAAGAGGGTGGTATCATCTGCATATCTGAGGTTATTGATATTTCTCCCAACAACCTTGATTCCAGCTTGTGCTTCCTCCAGCCCAGCATTTCTCATGATGTAGTCTACATATAAGTTAAATAAGCAGGGTGACAATATACAGCCTTGATGTACTCCTTTTCCTATTTGGAACCAGCCTGTTTTCCATGTCCAGTTCTAACTGTTGCTTCCTGACCTGCAGATTTCTCAAAGGTACACTATCTTCCCCTATTTTCTTTACTTTTTCTTATTCTTCTATTGTTATAAATAGCATGGCCTAGGTAGAGTCTGTCTTAAGTGATAAAGTTAGCCAAAAGATGGGGTACTGGGGACTGGGAGGATATGGACCCCACGAAGGAGCAAATTAGCTTAGCTTCCCCAGGGTCATCTTCACATTCCCAAGTGTCTGAGATAAGACAGACTCAGAATCTCATAGGGAAAATGAAGAGGAGACAAGTGGTCACTGTGATTAGGAACAGAGCAGGAACACCTGAAGCTAAGTGTGCCTCCACATAGCAATTCACAAAAGAATACATATTAATGCCTGATAATGATATGAAAAGATGTTTGGCTTCACTAGGAATCAAGGAAATGCAGACATTTGCCCATTAACAGGTAACGATTAAAAAGATGAACATTAGCCAGTGCTAGTGAGGGTGTGAGGACACATTCTCAGACAATGTTACAGGTGGGGTAAGTTGATAGGTACAAGTTTCTGACAGCATGGTTTGGCAATGTGTATTTATACTTCAAAGGTATATGGCTTTTGAGTCAGCATCTCCGATTTCAGCCAAAGAAAGTAAGTACACAAGGAAACAAAGATATAGCTACCAAGTCATGAATAACCTCTGCCATGTTTATGACATGAGGGTAGCGAGAGGATGGGGGGAGCCTGGGAAAGAGAGGCCCACACCTGTGAAGGGGTGAGGGGAGTAGATAAACTAGAAGGGGAGGGGAGGAGAGAGGAGCAGGAGTAAACACTGAGGTGAAAGGGAAAGGCTCACAAAGGACCCCATGAGAAACGAGTGAGGAGAGTACACACGAGGGGGGTGTGAGGAAGAGACAAGGAGGAGGCAAAGGGGTAGGGGCAGACCGGGAGAGAGAAACCTCCATGGGGTGCATCCACTGCCACTGTCATACATCCGCACCACACAGGCACAAAGAAACAAAAGTTGAAAGAGGGTTGATGAGGAAGCTCAGGATACATGACAGCAAATGCCGTGTGACCAAGCTTAGCTAGAGTGACACATAAAGACAAATGCAGCAGAGGGTGACTGTAAGGGAACCGCGGTTCTCACTAAGGGCGCTATGGTAACTGGTTTAGACTCTATCCTGTGTTTTCCTAGACTGTCAGAAATTTTAATAAGTAATTTCTAGCAGTAGGGAATACACTAAAATTCCACAGAATTGAGACAGACCTTTGTTCTTTCCTGTGAGAATTAGCACACATGCAAACAAATTAAGTAGGTGCAATGGTGTCCCCTGCTTGTCATACTACAGAAATGATCCTCATGTGATCAATTTAAACTGCCCATTAAAATTTCATTTGTGTAAACTGTACTAGAAAGATAATGGAATTAATGTACAAATACAGATGTCACCCATCTAACTGTTCTTTGGCATTTATCAAACCAAAATGCTTTTCCCTTGAAGTTGTATCAGCATCAGAGATGTAAAGAGAAGCTGTGTAAACTCTCAGGAGCAGGCATTTGATATAGGCGCGGGGCAAGCACAACAGGGAAGCAGGGCAGTGGGCCCAGAGAAGCTGTTAGTGAACAGGTGACTGCCACAGGCCACCAAGGCTCGGTCCTTCTGCAAGCTATCCCAGGCACTGTGGAGAATGAGTCACACAACTGTCCCACCGGGGGCAGGGAGTCAGGGACCTTCCTCAGACCCTCTCTCCCCATTGGTCTTCAGTAGGAGTGAGAGTCTAGGGACTGAACATGGCACTACTTGGATGACGTCTATTATTTCATCAACATCCCATTAATTCTCTGGAGGGTTGGCCCTGTTTCCCAGATTAGGAATCTGAGATACAGGAAAGATTAAGCCACTTGCTAAAAATCAAATAGTTGATAAGTAGCTGGGCTAGACTCCAAATTCAGTGTTCTCTCTCCCACTCTAGGGCGCCACATCATAAAGGCCATGGCCCGTCCATTCTCCAGCACAGCTGGCACTCCTCATGAGGAAAGACATAGCCTGAGGGAGGGGGCATGTTTCCAGCCTCTCTCCTCTCAAGGAAAATGTATGGAGATAGCTTCCCAGATTGTTTTAATAATCCTGCATCCACAGAAAAATCTTCTAGGTCTTCATCCACCAGAGCCATGTGAAATTTTTATAGCATCATCATCTGTGCCTACTCCCACCCCAAATACCAGTTACTATGAAATTATGCCAGAATTTGGATCAAAGTATGGGGGAAAATTCAAGACAAATTTTTATCTGATGAACTCATGGCAGAGAATCAAATTTCATAGACAGTTCCAGATTCTAGTATATTAAAAAACAATCTGTAACTTTTATGTGAGGAGAGTACTTTATTAGAACAAATAAAACATGCTGAGCTCTGTCAGGACATAGCAATCATGCTAATGTGTGAGCCAAGGAGAGTCTTTTCTTGCTTTAGTCAAATGGATAACCACCTGCAAATCACGAGCATCTGAGGTTGATTTAAAATGCACATAGATATAGAAAAAAGTTCCAGGAAATTACTGCATTTATAGCTTGCCTGCAGTAGTCAATGGAAAGGCCCTTGTGGCTCCCAAAATAACACTCTGGATAGCCCTGTATGCTAGCACCTTCGCTCCCTCCAAGGTATGGCTCCCATTTGTGCTTCCACAGTCTCCCCGGGAGGACAGCCCCTTTTCACAGGGTGCCAGGGGAGCGAACACAACCGCAACGCCCCTGTCACAGCTGTACAGCAGCTGACTTGAGCAAGTCCCATCCCCAGAAGCTCCAGAGCAGCCAACCTGAAGAAGCCCTTGCCTTAGACACCTACACCAAACACCTAATCATCGGTCACTTAGAAAGCAAAGCCCCCCTTAGCATTAACACTTGGAGGACACAGGATCTTCACCAAAAGGATAAAATGCAGAAAATTCTGGCCAGGCAATAATCACCGAGACCTTTCACAGAACAGCATAAGCATCTGAGGAAACAAGAGATGGCAATCCTGGACACAAATTACCATGATGATGCAAAGAACAAGACCCTGGCCAAACATTCAGTGGGCTGTCTGGGGATGAAGGATTTTCATCCTCTGGGTACAGAATTCTGTAATTCCTGGTCCATCGTGAATGTGGGCAAGGCTCCAGACACACAGGATCTATGTGCCTAGAAGGGCCTTCCTACCTAAGGACACCCCAGCCCCGTGAAGGCTAGTTGGGCCTGGTCTGCTTATTCTCTGGACCCATAGAGACCTCTGTGGCGACACCCATCCACTAACTCCAACAGGAAAGGGAAGGGCTGGCGTGCAGAAGGGCACTTCACCTGGCACACTGGGCTGGAAGACTTTATTCAGATCCAAGGAGGAGGCTCTGGAATGGGTTTTCTGTGGCCGCGGTGGCGGGGTGGGAGGGTCCTCGCCCCTTTTCATGGCCTCTTCTATGGAGGTGCTAGAGTAAGATCTGCAGCAAAATAAGGGAAGGTCAGAAGGGAAACAGCAAAGCTTTACTATCTGAAATTGGGCTGAAACGGAAAATACCCACAAAAGTCTAAGTGACTGCCAAGGCCTGTGGAGCTCCTAGAGAAGCCATGTCCCTGCTGCCCCCTCAATGCCACACCAGCTGCAACAAGCACCCAACCCCACCCCCTTAGACCTAAACTTACCCAAGAGGAAACACTTTCTGTAAATTCAAATCCATTTCAATTGGAATTGTTAATAACAATAACATGTCAATGCATCTGGTTAGGTACATCCATATTTTAATAGAAGGGCTTCATGGTATTAACTGACCACAGAACCTGACTCCTATTTACATGTAAATGTGATAACAGGCACATATGGAACTGGGACAGATAAGCTGAGAAGCAGAATCAAATGTTCAACGGAATACGCCACAAATGAAATTCAGGAAAGGAAAACATACATCAATCAGATTGAGGGGCCTTGGGTGTCTTATCATGAGAAACACAGGTCTGGGCAAAATTTCAAAGCAAAAGCATCCTCTTAACCTTTTCTGTCACTCAATCTATAACAAGGCAGGAACTAGGCAATTTCTGATATTATAATTCCAATTAATGGCATTTAATGAGAAAGGAACTGGGTAAATTAGCAACTTACATACGTTTCATTCAAACTCCAATTTCAGTTTCTAAATTCCATTTTTTAAATGCTTTGACACTGTCTATGAGCCAGGGAAGAAACCTTTGGACAGGAGCAGGTAGACTATTTATTAGAGTCCTGCTTATTTTCTAAATTAATTCAACTAAGTACATTAGTCTATTGCTGAGGACTATGTTGATGAGTTCCCAATATGGCTTTCTAAGAAGTGCATATATACATCTTATGTCTATTCTATTCAGCTTCTGAGCTAACTTCATGCCAAAGAAGAAAATGACCTTTGAGTCAGAGATGTGTCCTAGAGACAAATTAGCCTCAGGAAATTGCCTTGATATTTAGCTATTACAGTAGCACTCAGGAAATTAGAATCTATTCATTACTTTTAAGCAACTTCAGTTCTTGGTAAAGCTAGTTTTGACATAGCAAGTTCTTATTTTCCTGAGTAACTTCCTCAAGGTTTCTATGTGGTAGTCCAGAGTTTTGCTTATCATGCAATGTTGCAATCTTTAATAAAGCCACCATAATGACTTATGTTATGCTTTTGCAGTGATCCTTGTAACACAACTTGCAAGACATGCAAGCCAAAGGCAGGCAAGAACTAACAGGAAGAGTGCTCTGATTCTTTCAAGCAGAATAAAAAAATCCACAGAAAACGGCAACAAAGTTTTCAAATGGGAACTCCTGATTAAAAAAGGAAATTAGCGACTCTAGCTAGAAAGAACTTTCTATGCCAGATATAGCTCTAGTGACATTTTTTACTCAAGAAAGAAAACATAATGTGGTATGTATAAATCGTGTGCAGGTATATACACACATATACATATACCTGAGCACACAATCTCATACCATGTATCTTATTTCATTTTATTTCTGTGTATTTATATTTTTATACAGAAAGGTAAATGAATATTCAATAAGTGATACTATAAAACTATAAATACAGCCAATTAAAATATAAATGTGCAGGGACTCAATAAAATAATGAATGTAGTAGTATTAGAAGGGTGATTTCCCTTCTCCTTACATTTCTAAAAAGTTTTGTTATTTCAAAGAGGAGGATTCAAATAATTTGATTCTCATGGTCTCAGTAAAGACCCAGTTGGATGTAGTGAAAATAACAACATCCAAATTAAACCAAGAGGACAATCCCTAAAAGAATCATATATAAAATTTAGGCAGAAATATTAATAATAGAATGTGTGATTGAGATTTTGTCATTTCACTTGCTTTGAGAGACAGAGAGGAAGCTAGCAGAATTAAAAAAAAAAACTATGAGGGTTGATTTCTGACATTTAGAGAAGTATTTGTCTACTATGAAGGCAGACAAATGTTACTATTCCTACATCCTAGAGCCAGCACAGAGTAATTTGTAAAAGACCCATTCATCCTTTAAAACCAGGATGAGAAAATGTGGTGGCCATAGAGAGAAATAGAGACTATACCTTTTTTTCCTACCAAAAATTACTGTACCAGTTGTTTTAACAAATATGAACATAGATATCTGTACCTTCTATAAACAAGGAAACAAAACTCTAACTTGGAAAATCCAGATATAAAAAATAAACTAAGGTGTAATTCTTTGACTTACAAGGAGACCAGAGTTCCTTAAATGGCAGTATTTCAAGCATACAAAATATGATCATATTTAAATTCACCTTCTCAGGAACATATCTAGTAGCCAAAGGAGGGAAAAAAGTCATTGAGAGCCAAAGCAAAACTTGGAAAATACACAAGCAGCATCCCATCTCCCACTGCAGTCTACTGGTGAACAATCATCTCAAAACTGTGTCCCCTCCTTGAGGTCCTAGGAGTTCTACCAGCATCTCTGTATTCCTCCTCACTCCTCCCATCTACTATCTGATGGCTCTCCCTTTGCTCCTAGCCTCTCCTGACTCAGCGATTATGAAGCTGAGAAGAGCCTCTAACAGGATGAAACAGTCCACAAACACTGCTTACCTGCAGTTTTGAGCCTTACTGACATTGCCAGAGCATTTTCATTCCCTACTCTAGATTTTATACCCAGACTTCTTATTTTTTGGTGTTCACCTTGTCATGACAGGAAATTTCAGTGTTAGTTACCTTTTAACCATATTTCCCTCTTTCCAAAGGTACTTCCCCACTATTCGTTATCATCCTGCAGCAACTGGGTCACGTCACACAGCCCCCTTCTTCACGTCAGCTTGCCAAAGAGCTGCAGCCCCTCTTCTGGCACCAGTAAACACAGAAACTAAGAGCCTCTCCAGCAGCACTGTGGGCTCCAGTCAGACCCCTAGAGACGAGTGAACTCACCTACAGCCTAAGTGTCAAACTGAAGGGAAAGGGGATCGTGGGTTAGGTTTTTCGTTGGGAGATTTACTTCTAGTCAGGGAGAGGGCACAAAGGGCATTAAAGCAGAAATTTAAACAAACACTACCTGGATCTTGGTCTTGCTTTGAGACTGTTGGAATCCTTAGGAGTGGCTGAAACAAAGATTATTTGCTGTTTGCTTGGGTTTCATGTCTGCAGTTAAACAGGTTTATAAGCAGCACCTGGGCTAGTACAGAACACATCAACAGTAAACGTGAGGTACAAACATCCCTATGGAAAACTTGACCACTTCCACATTTTTGTGATTTCATAATTTTATTTCTAAAGCTAAAGGCACAATTAACAGGAAAGAAAAAGCAACATATTTTTCCTTTTATCAGACCACTAGCCACAAAGCCATTCTTAAATCGAAGCTGGCTAATGAAGAAATTCCAGTCTAAAAAGACAACTCCCTCAAAAGGTTATCTATTTATATAATGATGGGTTCAGACTTGAGGGTTTCTTGGTCTATCATGATAGTCAAGTATTAAATAATAACAGATTTTGAACCAGTCTTCCCTGAAGGCTATGAAGAAATTTATCAGGCTATATATTTTTAAGGTTTTCTTAAAATACACCACCAGGACAGCATGACCACAAGAAATCAAAGCTCCCACAATTAGGCTGAAATGAACTATGCAGTTTTTCCCATAAGAAAATATTTTTGTGTCTCAAATTATACAGAGAGTATTATGGAATATATTTTGTCAACCAGACAACTTTTTCTTCACCAATTTAAATCATAAACTAGCTTGCTCACTACCAACACATATGAAGCCTACTTTCCCATCATAACTTGTTGGGAATAATGAGAAAGAAAATGTTTCACTGCAGGATGTCATCCTCTTTTACATTACTCCAAAGATAAAAACCTTCCTTGGTGGGAAGCATGCTGGATTTCTGACGATCATTAAGTGAAAGTGTTAGTCACTCAGTCGTATCTGACTCTTTGTGACCCCATGGACCATAGCCCACCAGACTCCTTTGTCTATGGGATTCTCCAGGCAGGAATATTGGAGTGGGTACCCATTTCCTCCTCCAGGAGATCTTCCCAATCCAGATATTGAACCCATGTCAACTGCACTGCAGGCAGATTCTTTACCACTGAGCTACCAGAGAGCCCTTAAACTCCTTAGGTTAGATACGCAGGACAGAAATGGGGAACTGAGATGCTACTAAGGTACAAAACAAACTAGGAACACACGTTCCCTTCACTATGGTCAGCTGCAGAAGACACGCATTTCTCCTGACCAAAGCACCCTGGCTTCTTGGAGTGAGAATACAGCCACCTTTTGATTATAAACCACCGGAAGGCTGCCAGAGCCCCGAGAAACAGGAGGCCGAGCAGTGTGAACCTGCCTTGCTGGGTCTCATGCACCCACAGTGGTACCTGCCCAAGGACAGGCAACCACCTCCCCTCCTCCAGGCCCCTGGGCAGCAAAGGATAGTGGCCCAAGAGAAACTCTCTTCTAGCCCAGCAAGCTGTCCAGGAGCTGGGCAGACAGTGGGACTCCATTCACCATGGCTGGCTCTGATCCGCTTCTCTCAGGCCCCACTGTTTCCCAAAAATGTGTGAGCCAGAGAAGTCTGCTGCTGCTGCTAAGTCGCTTCAGTCGTGTCCGACTCTTAGTGACCCCATGGACTGCAGCCTACCTGGCTCCCCCGTCCATGGGATTTTCCAGGCAACAGTACTGGAGTGGGTTGCCACTGCCTTCTCCGTCAGAGAAGTGTAGGTCATGTTAAAAGACTATTCCCCAAACCAGACCATGATAACTTGTCAATTCCTTTGTCCACTGCCACTATCTGTCTTTATGCTGGGGTGTGGATGGGTGTGGAAGGAGCAGGAATCCTGTTGGTGATAGACAGGCAGACAGATGGGATGAGGGGGGTGGCTGAGGGTTAGAGACTAGGCCAACTCCTCCTGGCTGTGACATTCACTAGCTGTGATTTCTCTGAACCTCAGCCTCCTCACCTACAGAATAAAGAGAATAAAAATGAGGCCCCTTTCTCACATGGAGAGATAAGAAGGTGAAAGCACTTTAAAAACTAAATGTGTTCTAGAATTGCAAAATATTACTCTTGTACAGTGTCCTTAATTTTTTAAGCTTAGAAATTTGGTTTCAAAATTTAGTTTCTTCTAAGACAGCAAAGGAGATACAGGTGGGTACAGGGAATAGAAGGAGAGAAGTGCTCTGCTGCTTAAGACCATCAGGGTGGCAACTGTGAAAAATACCAACAGGAGGCTGAAGGCTACAGTTTGAGGACACGCAGGTCCGACACCCTTGGCATGATGCGGAGACACACAGAAAAACATGGCCGTGGTGCAGAGTGGCCTGGTGAATTAGGCTGGAATGTGGCATTAGCTAAGAAATCCATCAGATTCTACTACTATACACACACTCAGCAATTAAAAGGGTAAGAGCCTATGAGAAAAATTATGTACCAAGGAATACCCCACTCCCTGATGATTCAGTCCCATCCCACCTAGAAGCCACAAAATTCTCTTCACTGCCATTACTATTATCATGGTTATCACCACCCTCTGCGGAAGGAAGGGCAGAAGTGGGAAATGAGATCCCAGACAGGGCTGGTGAGTCCCAACAGGTTCCAGATCAGAAAAAGCTGGAGAACACGATTCTATTTAAGTCTTCCATCAGCTTCCAAGCCCCTGAAAGTCGGACTCAGCATTTGGAGCATGTGAACATCTGCAAAAATGGTGAGGGCAGGTTGTGTCAGAATCCAGGCAGAAGACCATGGGCAAATCATAGCTTCTCACTGAGCTGGGCAGAGAGAAGAAGAGTGAGAATTTCCTAGAACACACCAGGCACATCACCTTTCCAGGAGACAGAAACAGGACAGGAAGGCAAGCCTAAAGTTTAATTCTCCAGAAAACAGCAACTCAACCAAGGTGAACTGCTAACTTGGTATGAAAAGCCTCCAGAATTAGAAACCACCACCTTGAAACTCCTGTCTTTCACTAAGAATCCAAACGTTCCCTGGGTATTAAATAAGCTTTCAGATAAGGTATTCCCTGAAAGCTCCAGGAAGGGCAGCAAAGAACAAATCAGAAACCACATAGTATGCTCCCAGGCAGAATGTGAAACAAATTCAGATATACTTTACATACTGTGGCACATATACCCTGATAGGCTCTGACTGGTGATGTATGCCATGCCCTATTAAATGTTGAAAATGACATCTAAAACTCCTGCCCCAGAGAACATGGGGCATGCTCATGGAAATAAACAGGAAGAGTTATAAGCCAAAAAGGTTGCTGGAGAAGCACAATTTAACTCTCCAAATTTAAAGAGATTTTATTAATACCATAACATGAAGTTTACAAAAACTGGGATGTATCCACTTCATTTCCAAAAATTAGAGTTGGAAGGAACCTACGTCAGATGATTGTCCTACGCAAATAGAGCATTTCCCCCATGATGAAGGAACTTGAATCAGTTCCAAAAACCAAAACACAGCTTGAAAATTCCTACCATTTTTGGAGTCACAGTTAATTTACAATCTTAATTTCCTATTTCTTAACATTGCTTTTGAGAGATAGTGGTTCCCCAAATAGGCTGAACATTAGAATCCTCCAGGGGGTTGCCTGAAAATACAGATTCTTAGGCCTCATCACTGTAATCAATCATATATTCTCCTTCATATTCATTCTCTCTTCCTCCATCTCCCTCTTCCTCTCTCCCTTGCTCCCCATTCCTTTTTCTATCTCTATCCCTCTTTCTTTTAAACCCTAAATGAACTTGGTATTTCAGAAATACACTACTAAGCCTCGATAAATATTGATTCCTTTGTTCTAACTTTAACAACTAAAGCCTGGATGATACCTAGCTAACTGAAACAAACATGATTTAATTATTAAATATTAAAAGAGAAAACAATAAACGAGAAATGAGCAACTTCTTTCGTGTCCCTATAACCAGAGCTACAAACATCCCTAGCTAGTATGTTCTAAACTAGGTTCATCTTGGTTCAATGACAGCTCCATTGAAAAAGCTGAGGACACAGGCCCAGCCATCTCCAATGTCCACAGACACAGCCCTGACTCTCCAAAAACCTGGGCAAACACAACTTTTATTTTTCTCCACGGAATCTACTCCATGTATAAGCACATTTACCTGTTTTCCTGGTGGTGAAGTATAATAAAAATATTTGAGATTTTTATTTTGGAAATGGAAAGTTTCACCTATGAGCCTCCCGTTGATCCACTCCATCAGCTCCTTACTCTACAGGGAAACCACAATGGCTTACTAAAATCTCAAATTAAAGCCTTCTCAACTTTACACTTAGTGACAATGAGACCCTCAATTCAAACAGAGAGATTCTTTCAGTGAAAACTATATTTAGAACTTACAAAGGAATCACCCTCTTCTCATACCTGAGAAGAGTGAAGGAGTAAAAAAGAAACCAAAAGGTTTCCTTAGAATAAAACACACAACAAATATTTGGAAAGAAATATATACATATATATTAAAAAATCACAAATGTGTCAGTCTTCTCACTGAAACTACAGGGCTGTTTTTTTTGTTTTGTTTTGTTTTAGAAATAATTACATTTAAAATATATTAAATTGGTTTTCTCCTACCTGAATCCTCAGACATGTCCTTTGGTAAGGCTTCGTCAGTAGCACTCTTCAAAGCTAGCAGTGTTTTGTTTTTAAAGAAAAAGAGAAAGAAAAGAAGAGGAAAGAAAAAAAATTATATCTAAAGCATGTTACATTAAAACAAAGAATTCCAAGTTATCACTTATGAAAACAGTGTTCTATATACCTATAAGTTGCTATAGCACTTACTAAAACAATAAAAGCCTCCTATGATAACGGGCTCTACTCCTACAGAGAATACAGACATATTTTCAATGTTCCAGAGAGAGTGCCACCAGTGGCTTGGGAGAGTATTGCCAGGAAATATCAAAATTCCCCATTTTTTCCCAAGCAAAGACATCAGGATCTCTCTGGGAGTGAGAGCCAGGCTTCAAAATTTTAAGAGCTCGCCAGCTTCCCTGGTGGCTCAGAGGATAAAGCGTCTGCCTGCAATGCAGAAGACCCAGGTTCAATCCCTGGGTTGGGAAGATCCCCTGGAGAAGGAAATGGCAACCCACTCCAGTATTCTAGCCTGGAGAATCCCATGGACAGAGGAGCCTGGCGGGCTACACTCCACAGGATCACAAAGAGTCAGACACGACTGAGCGACTTCACATACACACAGGTTATTCCAATGGGCATTTAAGGCTAAGATCCACTAGTAAAGAGAGTTATCAAAGTACTTGCTGCTACAGACAATGTCCGGGTCTGCCTGCCCCTCCTAATCAAACACTGAAATAGACAGCATGCAATTGTTGTAATTGTTTCCCTGTTGGCTCAGTCAGTGAAGAATCCGCCTACAATGCAGGAGATCTGGATTTGGGATTTGATCCCTGGGTTGGGAAGATCCCCTGGAGAAGGAAATGGCAATTCACTCCAGTATTCTTGCCTAGGAAATCCCATGGACAGAGGAGCCTGGTGGGCTACAGTCCAATAGAAGGGATACTGGCTTCAGAATTAGAAAATCTTAGTTTTTACCACTGCTCTTTTTCTCACTGAATAAATGATTCATACTGCCTGAACTTGAGTTTACTCATCTATATATTTTAGGTGATAAAATATACCAGCCACCATTCAATTTTGTGAGGACTGAATAATGCAGTGCATGAGGAAGGACTCAATCAATCATAAACCACTGTAATAGAAGCATGGGAGGAAGTAGGGTGTTCTTCCTTCTCTTCTAGACAGTGCCAAGCCAAGTCATCCCTGTGCTTGATGCTAGCTATAACAAGCAACACTGTGCTGCAATGCTCTCACCCACCCACTAAGGTAAGGAAATTGTTGCTGGGCTCCACGTCACAGCCCAACACCCGCAAAGTCACAGAGAATAAAGCCTAGGCACAGAAACTCTCTCTCCAGAAGGTAACTTCCTCAACGGTTAGATCTGTGTGCAAATGTACATTTATATTGATATTCTGGGATCACACCTACCAACACAAGATGTTATGTTCTCAAACCATTCAGCTTCCAGTCATTTCCTAATTAGTACGGCCAGATTCCAATATGAGGTGTCAGAGTAGCCTGAGGATCAGCTGTGAGTACAGGGTCGTAAATGAAGGGCTTTGGACACTCAAGCTCATTACTGCTTTATGAACTATAGTTCAGTGACAACTGAACAACTTGATCCATCCAAATGTGTTCATATACTGAGAACAGTCCTCATACACTCTAGAAACCAGCCATTCCAAGAGAAGTAGATTTTTAAAATGCACAGAAAATGTTCCCAAAGGGAAAAAACTCTTTCTTTTCATACCTTGTTTGTCATCACCAGTCACATCTTGGGTAGGGACAGGAAAGTCGGCCATGTCTTTAATAGACAGCTTCTTGGAAAGAAAAGTAAATTAACAATATGGGTTGGAATGAAAAAGAAGTGATGTGCATATATGATGAAAATGTTTTTAAAAGCTGTATATTTTGCCAATATTTCTGTCTTCCATAAATCTTGACATTTAATATTACTTTTTCTAGGTTTCTAGTGAGGTATAAGTTAATTTGCATTGAAAAATTTTCTATACACAGAGGAAGAACATAATGATTTAGGCTGAGGTCTATGTATAGAACATACATTGTATCTGAATCTGGTGTGAGCTTCAGCCAGAGTTGTAGAGCATTTGCCCATGACTTCAGTCAAGAACAAACCTATGCTCTAGCTATTTTCTCACAAGCAGCAAGAGTTTCTGACAAGTAGTCCCATCATGTGGATATTTGCCAGAATCTCTTATGCAGAGGGTGCTCAACCCTGATTCAAATAGCCTCCCTATCATGAAATAAGAGAATTTTATTGGTGTGCAGAAGAAAACTTTCTGCTAACTCATTTAAGAGAGACATTTCCACTTATACTAAGATGAATACCCAAATTAATCATGTGCTGATTAGTTTAAAATTCTGTGTAAAACCTATTTACTATAATTTCTTATAAACTCTCAATTAGCATGGACTCTGTCCTCTGATAAGATTAAAGGATAATATATTCATATTTGGTATATATATAAACAAATTCTAGAAAAATATATAAAAACTGAAGGGTGACTGGGTAGATGGGGATAGGGATAAGAGGAAGACTTGTCACTATAAGCCTTTTGGTATTCTTTTTATTTTAAATATATTCAAAGAATCAAATAAAGGAAAATTTTAAAACTTAAAAGTAGGGTAAATTCCTGGAGTTATCTGGTGCTCCCAAAAGTTAATTGGTTTACCTCTCAGAATCAGAACAGCCCAAGAGACATAAGAATACTTCTGTTTTCAAACTGTTTCAAAGAACGGAGTTACAATACTACCTGGTGGTAATCTGATCTAGGGTTTAAGAAGGCTCAGACAAGTCATTCTTGGCATCACAATGAAGCCTCCAGACCTAATTTAGAACACAGAATGTATCTCAACCGTGCCCTTCTTTCATTTTCTTGTCCCAACGGGATTATAAACCAGATCCTTAACGAAATAAAATAATTTAGGAGTAGAAAAAAACAGATAAAAAGAAATCCAAAAGAACACCACTTAAAGAAATTTTAAAAATCTAAATAAATGGAAAGACATTCTGTGTTCATGGGTCAAAAGATTTAATACTGTTAAAATGGTGATACTCCCAAAATTCCTCTACAGAATTGAAGCAATCCTTCTTAATTTTTTTGCAGAATTTTACCAGCTGGCCCTAAATTTCATATAAAAATGCAAGGGACCCAAAATAGCAAAAATATTCTTGAAAAAGAACAACTTACCAAAAACTCACAGGAATCAAGACAGTATAGTACTCACATAAGACATATAGATCAATGGAACTGAATTGAGAATCCATAAATAAACCCTTACATTTGTGGTCAACTGCTTTTCAACAACAGTACAAAACAATTGAGTAGGGGGGAAATTGTCTATTCAATAAATGATGCTGAGACAACTTGATATCCATATACAAAAAGAATGAAGTTGAACCTCTTCTTCACAATCTATATAAAAATTAACTTAAAATGGATCACAAACCTCAATGTAAGACCTAAAACTATAAAACCCTTAGAAGAAAACATAGGAATAAATCTTCATGATTTTGTATTAGGCAACGGTTTCTTAGACATGATACCAAAAGCACAAGTAAAAAAATTTAAAAATCAGATAAATTCTACTTCATCAAAATAAAAAAATATGTGTGCTACAAAGGATACTATCAAGAAAGAGGAGAAAAACAAAGAAAAATACTTGCAAATTATGTATCTAATAAGAAACTTACATCCAGAATATATAAAGAACACTTAAAACTCAATAAAAAAAAACTCAATAATAAACAACCCAGTTTATAAATGGACAAGAGATAGGAATACACATTTCACCAAAGAAGACACACAAATGGCTAATAAGCACACAAAAAGATGTTTAATATCAGTAGTCATTAGGAAATTCAAATAAAAATCACAGTGAGATACTACTTTATTCCCATTAAGTAAGGAAAGTCACTCAGTCATGTCCCACTCTTTGCAACCCCATGGACTGTAGCCTACCAGGCTCCTCCCTCCATGGGATTCTCCAGGCAAGAGTACTGGAGTGGGTTGCCATTTCCTTCTCCAGGGGATCTTCCCAACCCAGGGATCGAACCCGGGTCTCCCGCATTCCAGGCAGACACTTTAACCTCTAAGCCACCAGGGAAGCCCAAAATGGAAAATCAGGGAAGGGATTTATTCCCATTAGGATGGCTAAAATCAAAGAGAGATAGTAATCAAAGTTAACAAGGATATGGGGAAATTGGACCCCTCATACACTGCTGGTAGAAAAATGTAAAATGGTATAGCTGCTTTGGAAAGTAGTTTGCTAGTTCCTCAAAAAGTATAACAAGGTATAATGTGATTCAATCAATTCACTCCTCAGTTTATACCCAAGAGAAGTGAAAACATGTGTGCACACAAAAACTTGTACATGGATATTCATAGCAGCATTTTTTCTAACAGCCCCAAAGTAGAAACAACCCAAATTTCCATCAGCTAAAAAACGGATAAACAAAATGTGTTCTATCCATACAATGGGACAGTATTCATCAATGAAAAGGAATAAAGCACTGATACATGTTACACTGCGAATGAACTTTAAAATATTATGCAAAGTGATCTCATCACAAGAAAAAAATATTTTCCCCTAATTCTTTAATGGTGTCTCTATCTGAGATGATGGATATTCACTAAAGTTATTGTGATAATCATTTCAAAATGTGTGTAAGTCAAATCATTTGGCCATACACCTTAAACTTATCCAGTTGTATACATCAACTATGGAAGCAGTGACAGATTTTATTTTGGGGGGCTCCAAAATCACTGTGGATGGGGACTACAGCAATGAAATTCAAAGACACTTGTTCCTTGGAAGGAAAGCCATGAGAAACCTAGAGAGCATATTAAAAACCAGAGACATCACTTTGCTGACAAAGGTCCATATGGTCAAAGCTATGCTTTTTCCAGTAGCCATGGATGGATATGAGAGTTGGACCATAAAGAAGGCTGAGTGCTAAAGAATTGATGCTTTCGAATTGTGGTGCTGGAGAAGACTCTTGAGAGTCCCTTGGACAGCAAGGATACCCAACCAGTCACTCCTAAAGGAAATCAACCCTGAATATTCATTGGAAGGGCTGAAGCTCAAATACTTTGGCCACCTGATGCAAAGAGCTGACTCATTAGAAAAGACCCTGATGCTGGGAAAGATTGAAGGCAAAAGGAGAAGAGGGTGGCAGAAGATGAGATGGTTAGATAGCATCATCGACTCAATGGACATGAATCTGAGCAAACTCTGGGAGACAGTGGAGGACAGAAGAGCCTGACATGCTGCAGTCCATGGGGTCACAAACAGTTGGACATGACTTAGAGACTGAACAACAACAAATACATCAACTGTATCTCAGTAAAACTGGAAAATCAAAAAACAAACATTATACTAAATGAAAGAAGCCTGTCACAAAAGACCACATGTTATATGTTTCCATTTATATGAAATGTCCAGAATAGGCAAATTCTAGAGACAGAAAATAGCTTAGTGATTACTAGAGGCTGGGGCAAGAGGAGAACAGTAGATGACTCCTAATGGGTACAGGTTTTCTCTCTAGAGTGATGAAGATGTTCTAAAATTAGACTATAGTGACAGCTGCACAACTGTCAATATGCTCAAAACCACTGAATTGTATACCTTAGCTGAATGTGGTATGTGAATCATATCTCAATAAGCCTGTTTACAAAAAAAGCAACTCAGTAACCTAAGAAACATGGCTAAAGACACATATACTTGAAACTGTAATCTTTAATTCTTGATGGAAATAAGTATATGGTACAGCTCTGCTGTCTTCTGAAAAAGATGTACTGCTGAGCAAACTTCTCAAGACCTGAATCAGCTATAGCTCCATTCACAACAAACACCTGACTGGAGTCACCCCTCACAGGGCTGCTGGTACCAAGTTCTATTTAAACTCCAAGCATGAGGACTTCCCTGGTGTTCTAGTGATTAGGACTCTAAGCTTTCACTGCCAGGGGCCTGGGTTCAATCCCTAGTCAGGGAACTAAGATCCCACAAGACATGTAGCACAGCCAAAAATAAAATAAACTTTAAGCATGCATTCCTGTGTTTAAAATATCTCCATTTCCAGATTTGACAACCATCTGTATATTTGGTCCTTTCCTTTTAGACAGATAACGAGTATACCAGTAGTCATGTATGGATGTGAGAGTTGGACTATAAAGAAAGCTGAGCGCTGAAGAATTGATGCTTTTGAACTGTGGTGTTGGACAAGACTCTTGAGAGTCCCTTGGGCTGCAAGGAGATCCAACCAGCCCATCCTAAAGGGAACCAGTCCTGAGTGTTCATCGCAAGGACTGATGTTGAAGGTGAGACTCCAATACTTTGGCCACCTAATGCGAAGAGCTGACTCATTTGAAAAGACCCTGATGCTGGGAAAGATTGGGGGCAGGAGGAGAAGGGGACGACAGAGGATGAGATGGTTGGACGGCATCACTGACTCAATGGACATGAGTTTGGGTAAACTCCGGGAGTTGGTTGATGGACAGGGAGGCCTAGCATGCTGCAGTCCATGGGGTCGCAAAGAGTCAGACACGACTGAGTGACTGAATTGAACTGAAGTGAGTACGTGGGGAAAAGCAACATGAGTCAGTA
This sequence comes from Ovis aries, assembly GCF_016772045.2. Classification (NCBI taxonomy): domain Eukaryota; kingdom Metazoa; phylum Chordata; class Mammalia; order Artiodactyla; family Bovidae; genus Ovis; species Ovis aries. The sequence goes on along the minus strand of NC_056080.1, from coordinate 15,309,892 downwards.
ACTAATTTCTCAAAAAAAAAAAAAACAGCATTATTTGTCTCTGTTGGAAAGGCAAAGACTATCTGATACCATGGCAAGATGGGACAAAATGTTTAACCAGAAAGAATATGAATTAAAGACTTTTGTTTTTAGTAAATCACCTAACAACAACATAATTTTACACAAGCAGGGCTACCCATAGCAAAAAAAAAATTTATTTAAAAATAAAACAAAAAATCAAAAACCAGGGCAACTGCATAAGAGTTGTAGTGTCCTGGCCTGACAGACAAACTTCTACGGACACTGCCAGCAACCCAGAATACACTGGGGGCTATGAAAAGTGGCTGACAATCATGTCTGCTTCACCATCATGCACATTCTACAAAAAGAAATTGAAAAAGCCAAAAGTCTTTGAATGCACATCTATCACACCACCTGAAATCACTTTATCTCTTTCCCCAGAGGAGAAATCTGCTAAGCAAAGGAGCACAGAGGCTACAACTCAAAAAAAGAGTAGCAGAGAGGCTGAGAGAGATGTTATCAGAGAGAATGATGCAGAAGCAGGCTGGACTGGCTCAGAGAGGATGGCATCCACAACAAACACTACAGGCACCAGAGCCTCACGGGGGAAGGATAAATAATCACACACCATCACAAGAAATTTTGTAAATGGCCCTGTATCTTGCCTTTGATTTCTATCATCTTGCAATGTCAGAGCATGGTAACAGAAGCCTATGAACAAACCTCCATTTATGAAATACTTCCAGACTTTTCTCAGGGTGGGAACAAGAGATATAATAAGTTGTCATCACAGCAATTATAATGGTGGTGATGGTGATGATAGTGCTGATATTAACAATAACCATAAGGACCCCTAAGCACACATCTAAGCCCATCAATGGCCCATCGTTAAAGAATTCTTCAGGTTTCTCTTGAGGATCATCCCAATTAGGCAGCTTTGAATGTGATTTGGGGCCCTCATATACAGTTCTCAAGCTTCCTCTCAAAACTGTTCTAATTCATTATACCTGGTTAATACTCAGCTGCTAAAAATACAGCTTTACAATGTTTACTTCAGAATTAAAGTTTGGTTAAAGTAAATAACCTGTCTTCCATTTTTGGGGGCTTAGTTTGGCAATACCTAAATTTCACCTCTAAAAGGTCAAGAGGTTACTTTGCTTTTTTCTCCAAATCTAGTTTTAGGGAGAAAAGAAAAAAAAAGATAATTACAGATATATCTGGTGTCTAAATCTGAAATGCTGAGCTTCAAAGTACTAAGTATGAAGAGAAAACATTATGAAAGCAGATTTTCCAGAGTTTGTAAAGAACATCAGCTAACGGATTTAAGTGTACACACATCCTTACTTACTAACATATGATGATTTTTTACCTCCATCCGATTCAAGTCACGGGGTTGTTGGTTTGCTGGTACTGACTCAGAATAAGAATCAAATAATGCACACTCCCACTTGGGCTTAGGAAAGGCTAAAAAGAAACAAAAAGAATACATAAGAATATATACTTTAGTCATAGTGATCATTGTTTCCTTGCAGCTTTTCTGTGCTTCATAAATAGAACAACAAAATCAGCCAGCTCCTATACTAGAGATGGCACTCATCACACTGAGGTAGTACTTCATGTTTTTACATATAAAAGCTGGTACTTCTACCATGCCTACTCTACACACAATAAAACTAAGCAACAGTGAAGTGAAGCACCTCAGTCAATGTCAAAGAGCCAGTAAATGAAGAACAGGAACTTGAACTGCTAGCAGTCCTGCTGGAGAGTCCATGCTGTCAGCATTTCATGTTATATTAAGAACACAGGAGTCATTTTCCACCTTAACCATCAGTATTACAATACTTTCGTTTTAACTATGATACTAGCAACATATTTAAATGGCAGTAACTATATGCAGAGTACATCATGAGAAATGCTGGGCTGGAAGAAACACAAGCTGGAATCAAGATTTCTGGGAGAAATATCAATAACCTCAGATATGCAGATGACACCACCCTTATGGCAGAAAGTGAAGAGGAACTAAAAGCCTCTTGATGAAAGTGAAAGAGGAGAGTGAAAAAGTTGGCTTAAAGCTCAAGATTCAGAAAATGAAGATCATGGCATCTGGTCCCATCACATCATGGCAAATAGATGGGGAAACAGTGTCAAACTTTATTTTGGGGGGCTCCCAAATCACTGCAGATGGTGACTGCAGCCATGAAATTAAAAGACGCTTACTCCTTGGAAGGAAAGTTATGACAAACCTAGACAGTATATTCAAAAGCAGAGACATTACTTTGCCAACAAAGGTCTATCTAGTGAAGGCTATGGTTTTTCCAGTGGTCATGTATGGATGTAAGAGTTGGACTGTGAAGAAAGCTGAGTGTCGAGTGCTTTTGACTGTGGTGTTGGAGAAGACTCTTGAGAGTCCTTTGGACTTCAAGGAGATCCAACCAGTCCATTCTGAAGGAGATCAGTCCTGGGTGTTCTTTGGAAGGAATGATGCTAAAGCTGAAGCTCCAATACTTTGGCCACCTCATACAAAGAGTTGACTCATTGGAAAAGACTCTGATGCCGGGAGGGATTGGGGACAGGAGGAGAAGGGGATGACAGAGGATGAGATGGTTGGATGGCATCACTGACTCAATGGACATGAGTTTGGGTAAACTCCGGCAGTTGGTGATGGACAGGGAGGCCTGGCGTGCTGCGATTCATGGGGTCGCAAAGAGTCGGACATGACTGAGTGACTGAACTGACTGAACTGAACTGAACTATGGTGATAGTTTGCATACCATAAACATTAACTGAGGAAATACTGCATTTTAGCTATTACTATTGGAAGTAAATAGACAAGATCTTACAATGCTATGTGCTGAAGAAAATTTTATGAAATACTCATTTCTTTTGATTAGCAGGAATAACAAAAGTAAGAGCACAAGTTCTTACTGATTTATAACAATGAAATAAGAATCACATTATGGGTGTATTCCAACATAGTAAGTTCAGAGACAACAGTTGTTTGCTGGGTAGATGAGTAGATCAGCATAAGAAAAATCATGCTACCTGGTAAGCTAACACTGAACACTCACACTATTTCTTAGAAGCAGATTCTGTTTCACCACTTTTGTCACAAAGTAAGTAAAAAAGAAATGTCTCAACAGCTAAGGAAATTGTCAATATTCCAAAGAGGAAAAGCAGACTGAGGTAGATAGTAAACAGAAGCTACAAATCCAGTTTGTCAAGACCAGCCATTAAGAAATCAGAATTTTAATGGCATGTTTTTAAAAATATTGTTAATCAAATGTTAAGACATGGACTGGTGTTGTTTTGAATCCTTTCTCACCCTCCCATCACCACCAGGGTTTGAAATGCCAACTTCCCTCTTGGTAAAGCAGTGGCCACCAAGAAAGAGCTGCCACACACAGCTGAGCACAAGCACCTTAGATTGTTCCTCTGCTTCCTCTGGTCTGCATTTCACTGATAGCAGGTGGGACAAACCTTGAGCCCCAGTGATTTTTCTGACTATACCAAGTCATCTCACCCTTTCCTTGGTGTAAAAAAACAAACAAACAACAACAAAAAAAAAACCCTCAGTAAAACACGTTTCCAAGTTTGAAGTTTGTACTGTCCCTCAAGCCAGCCCCAAGAGGAGTTTTAACCAAGATAAGATTTATCTTTGTAGCTGACCAATCAGTGACCCGGCTACAATTATACACTGATGCCTTATCAAGAAGGAGTTGAGCTGCGTAGAAAGCTAACACTTTCAAAAACTACCAAGGCCATCCATTCACTGCCAAATCTCTCTCCTGCAAGTCCCCATGTCTCCTCCTCCACTGTCACTTCCCAGTGTCAGCCTCCCATGGCTGTGATCCACCCTGCCATGATCTGCTCTTCAGTTTCCACCCTTCATCCTCAAAACCTGCTCTCAGTTCAGCAACCAGCATGACCGTTTCAAACAGCAAATCTGACTGTGTCCCTTCCCTGCTTCAAACACATCATCATTGTCCATGATCTGTTCCCCAGCTTCCTCTATAGCCGTATCTTCAGGGCCTGGCTCTCTGCAATCCAGCCACCATAACCTGAAATTCACATGACTCCCCTGCTCCAAACTCCCTATCAGAGAGGGACACTGCAGCATAGCTGCTGTCCCCTGTGCCCAGAGCCCACTCTTCTCCCTTCTTCACCTGCAGTGCCCTTAGCTTACCCTTCACATTTAAGTGCAAACATTTAAGGAAGTCCTCCCTAAAGTCATCCATTCTCCAACTGTCTCCAAGCCCTATGATGGTAAGAACTCTCTTTTATATAGCATGCTGACCACAGAGAATAACACAGTGCCTCTGACATAGGACATAACCAGTAGGTACTTTTAACAAATTATAGGCTAAAAATCTATACCCAAATCCACCCAGTCACCTAGACATAAAAATATCCAAAAGCCCATGAGTAAGCCACCAAATAATCCAAAGTCTCCTTCCAATTCTGCCTGTTAATTTTCACTGTTGGCAGACAGCAGGGAATGAGATGCAACAATTCTTGTTTTGTTACTTTATTGAAAATAAGCTTACATATTTATGAATGCACAATGGTATCAACCAAATTTACACTCTTCACCAATGTTATTGAAGACTGGATTAATTTGTTTTAAAGACCAAATAGAGATCAATTTGAAAATTTTTGAAACAAGAGCTAAGTTTTTTAAAAATTTAAATTTGGTCTCATAAAAATGAACCCTCAAAATGAATAGGACCAGTCACATTTTTCAAAGTCTAAAAGCATAGAGAAGACCTCAATAGTTCTGGCCATTTTCTTGAATCAAATACAAAAATAAACAAGGGTGATAAACCATTTAAAAGTTAACTACTAAACCCTTCAGTTCAGTTGCTCAGTCGTGTCCGACTTTTTGCAACCCCACGAATTGCAACACGCCAGGCCTCCCTGTCCATCACCAACTCCCGGAGTTCACTCAAACTCATGTCCATCGAGTCGGTGATGCCATCCAGCCATCTCATCCTCTGTCGTCCCCTTCTCCTCCTGCCCCCAATTCCTCCCAGCATCAGAGTCTTTTCCAATGAGTCAACTCTTCGCATGAGGTGGCCAAAGTACTGGAGTTTCAGCTTTAGCATCATTCCTTCCAAAGAAATCCCAGGGCTGATCTCCTTCAGAATGGACTGGCTGGATCTCCTTGCAGTCCAAGGGACTCTCAAGAGTCTTGTCCAACACCACACTTCAAAAGCATCAATTCTTCAGCGCTCAGCCTTCTTCACAGTCCAACTCTCACATCCATACATGACCACTGGAAAAACCATAGCCTTGACTAGACTCTTAGGATTTACCTAAAATATATTTACTATCACTATGTTTGATGGGGTTTTATGAGGTCTCTCATGATTTTTGCTAGGACTATATAATTATTATTTAAGATTAATACCACAAACTGGAAATGATGGGTAATTTTTATTTAATTGAAGGGTATGTGATAGATTCTTCCATTTTTTCTATATAAATGCATGCTCCATAAAAGGTCACAAACAAATTGGTGTGTGGCGGAGGGGTTCAAACAAGGAGTCATGACACTTGGCCTAGGTTCCATGGCCACATAACATAAAAACAAGGAAACCACATTCATCAAAACCCCAAAATGGAAGATGGTGGAGGAATAGGACAGGGAGACCACTTTCTTCCCCACAAATTCATCAAAAGAGCATTTGAACACTGAGCAAATTCCACAAAACAACTTCTGAACGCTGGCAGAGGACACCAGGCACCCAGAAAGGCAGCCCATTGTCTTTGAAAGGAGGTAGGACAAAATATAAAAGACAAAAAGAGACACAAAAGAGTTAGGGATGGAGACCCATCTCGGGGAGGGAGCCGTAAAAGAGGTTTCCAAACACCAGGAAACCCTCTCACCGGCGGGTCTGTGGGGAGTTTTGGAATCTCAGAGGCAACATAACTGGGAGGAAAAAATAAATATAAACCCACAGATTACACACCTAACTGCAACTCTCAGTGAAGTAGCCTAGACGCTTGCGTCTGCCACCAGCAAGCAGGGGCTGAACAGGCAGGCACGGGCTGCAGTGCTTAGGGTAAGGACTGGACCTGAATGCTCTGAGGGCAATCTGAGGGAACTAACATGAGATAGCAACCCAAACTGTGGGAGAGCCAGAGAGAGAGAAGAAAAAAAAAAAGAGGAAAGAGAGAGAGAGAGAGAGAGAGAACTTTCCCAGAAAAAGTTCTAACCTAAGGCACTGCCGGCCCGCTCACAAAACAAAGAACTGAGCAAATACCAGAGGAGAGCTAGCCAGTAGTGGACTGGCCCATCCCCCATCAGAGGCAGGGAAGCAGGTAGATGCCAGCCAGAGCTGGAAGGGGCAAACTCAGCCCCAGAGACAGCATCCTCTATCAAACTGCGAGCAGGCTCCCAGTTGCTAACCAAGTCTACCTGGGATCCTGGACGGTTGACATCCACCAGGAGGGTCGCAGCCAGAGATCAGCTCCCCAGAGGAGACACATGGCACACCTGAGACAGCGCTCCAGCTGCGCACTGGGAAACTGAGTGGCCAGGACCTGGGAGGTGATAAGATGCACCGCCCCACCTGGGGAGAGTGCACTCGCCAAGCACCTGGTCACCTGAGCTGCTCAGACCTGGGAAGGGCACAAAATGCAGGCCCAACCGAGTCTGTGCCTTTGTGGAGTACCCGAGTACCTGAACCTGAGCAGCTTAGACCTGGAAAGTGCACACAACCCAGGGCCTGCCTTAGATAGTTCGCCTGCAGAGCAACCTGGAGCCTCAGCAGTGTAGACCAGGAAAGCACACATGCTGTGAGCAGGGGCAAACACAGTGTGGCCCAAGCACTGTGAGCATTCCTCACACATGCCAGTGATATTTGTTTGCAGTGTTCCTCCCTCCCCACAGCACAACTGAACAAGTGAGCCTAAATAAATGACCACCTTCGCTCCCTTGTGTCAGGGCAGAAGTGAGATACTGAAGAGACTTGCAAACAGAGGAAGCCAAAAAAAACAAAGAAAAGGAATCCGCTTTGGAAGTGACAGGTGTAACAGATTAAAACCCTGTAGTTAGCATTGGCTACACTGGAAGGGATCTATAGACCTTGAGAAGAAGTAAGCTGGAGCAAGGAACTATCTGAAACTGAACTGACCACACACCGCCCTCAACAGCTCCAGAGAAATTCTTAGATATATTTTACTATTATCATTTTTTAATTTTCCTAATTTTTTTTAGTTTTAAGTTCTTTATTATTCCTTTCATTTTCATTTTTAAAACCTACTATTACCTTGCCAAAAAAAGACTATTTTTAAAGCAAATTTCATATTTTCTAATAACTTTTGCAATTTTTTTTAATACTGTATTTTTCAGAGTCTACCCTCTACTCTAGATTTTTAATCTTTGCTTTTTGGTATTTGTTATCAATTCTGTACCTTTAAGAATCCAATCTTCAGTAACCATTTTTACTCAGGAGTGTGATTACTGGCCTGATTGCTCTCTCCCCTTTTGACTCTCCTTTTTCTCCCCCAGGTCACCTCTGTCTCCTCCCTCCCTCTTCTCTTCTCTACCCAACTCTGTGAATCTCTTTGGGTATTCTGGGCTGTGAAGAACACTTAGGGAACTGATCACAGGTTAGATTGATCTCTCTCCTTTTGACTCCCCCTCCTCTCTTCCTGGTCACCTCTATCTCCTTCCTCCCTCTTCTCTTCTCTGTGGAACTCCATGAACCTCTCTGAGTGTTCCAGACTGCGGAGTGCAAATAGGGCATTGATTACTGGCTAAACTGCTCTCTCCCCTTTTGATTCAACCTCTTCTCCTCCTGGTCACCTCTATCTCCCTCCTCCTTCTTCTATCAAGAAGAAGACAAAAAGAAAGGCCATCAGAAAATACTCGAGGAGATAATAGTTGAAAACTTTCTTAAAATGTGGAAGGAAATAGCCACACAAGTCTGAGAAACCCAGAGAGTCCCAAACAGGATAAACCCAAGGTGAAACACCCCAAGACACATATTAATCAAATTAATGAAGATCAAACACAAAGAACAAATATTAAAAGCAGCAAGGGAAAAACAACAAATAACTCACAAGGGTATCCCCATAAGGATAACAGCTGATCTTTCAATAGAAACTCTTCAAGCCAGAAGGGAATGGCCCGACATAAAGTGATGAAAGAGAAAAACCTACAACTCAGATTACTGTACCCAGCAAGGCTCTCATTCAAATATGAAGGAGAAATCAAAAGCTTTACAGACAAGCAAAAGCTCAGAGAATTCAGCACCACCAAACCAGCTCTTCAACAAATGCTAAAGGATCTTCTCTAGATAGGAAACACAGAAAAGGTGTATAAACTCACATCCAAAACAACAAAGTAAATGGCAATGGGATCATACTTATCAATAATAAGCTTAAATGTAAATGGGTTGAATGCCCCAACCAAAAGACAAAGACTAGCTGAATGGATACAAAAACAAGACCCCTATATAGGCTGTCTATAAGAGACCCACCTCAAACTTAGGGACACATACAGACTGAAAGTGAAGGGCTGGAAAAAGATATTTCATGCAAATGCAGACCAAAAGAAAGCAGGAGTAGCAATACTCATATCAAATAAAATAGATTTTTATATAAAGGCCATGAAAGGAGACATAGAAGGATACTACATAATGATCAAAGGATCAATCCAAGAAGAAGATATAACAATTATAAATATATATACACCCAACATAGGAGCACCACAGTATGTAAGGCAAATGCTAACAAGTATGAAAGGGGAAATTAACAGTAACACAATAATAGTGGGAGATTTTAATACCCCACTCATACCTATGCATAGATCAACTAAACAGAAAATTAGTAAGGAAACACAAACTTTAAATGATACAATGGACCAGTTAGACCTGATTGATATCTACAGGACATTTCACCCCAAAACAATGAATTTCACCTTTTTCTCAAGTGCACACAGAACCTTCTCCAGGATATATCACATCCTGGACCATAAATCTAGCCTTGGTAAATTCAAAAAAACTGAAATCTCAAGCATCTTTTCTGATCACAATGTGGTAAGATTAGATGTCAACTACAGGGAAAAAAACTATTAAAAATATAAACATAGAGGCTAAACAACACACTTCTGAATAACCAACAAATCACAGAAGAAATCAAAAAAGAAATCAAAATATGCATACAAATGAATGAAAATGAAGACACAACAACCCCAAACCTATGGGATTCAGTAAAAGCAGTGCTAAGGGCAAGATTCATAGCAGTACAAGCCTACCTCAATAAACAGGAGAGAAATCAAATAAATAACCTAACTTTACACCTAACGCAACTAGAAAAAGAAAAAATGAAACACCCCAAGGGTTAGTAGAAGGAAAGAAATCATAAAAATTAGGGCAGAAATAAATGCAAAAGAAACAAAGGAGACCATAGCCAAAATCAACAAAGCTAAAAGCTGGTTCTTTGAGAAGATAAATAAACTAAACAAACCATTAGCCAGACTCATCAAGAAAAAAAGGGAGAAGAATCAAATCAACAAAATTAGAAATGAAAATGCAGAAATCACAACAGACAACACAGAAATACAAAGGATCATAAGAGACTACTACCAACAACTATATGCCAATAAAATGGACAACTTGGAAGAAATGGACAAATTCTTAGAAAAGTATAACTTTCCAAAACTGAACCAGGAAGAAATAGAAAATCCTAACATATCTATCACAAGCACAGAAATCGAAACTGTAATCAGATATCTTCTAAAAAACAAAAGCCTAGGACCAGATGGCTTCACAGCTGAATTCTACCAAAAATTTAGCAAAGAGCTCTTCCAGAAAACTGCAGAGGAAGGTCAACTTTCAAACTCATTCTATGAGGCCACCATAACCCTAACACCAAAACCAGACAGTTCAGTACAGTTCAGTTCAGTTCCGTCACTCAGTCATGTCCTACTCTTTGCAACTCCATGAACCACAGCATGCCAGGTCTCCCTGTCCGTCACCAACTTCCGGAGTCCACCCAAACCCATGCCCATAGAGTCAATGATGCCATCCAACCATATCATCCTCTGTCATCCCCTTCTCCTCCTGCCCTCAATCTTTCCCAGCATCAGGGTCTTTTCCAATGAGTCAGCTCTTCGCATCAGGTTTGCCAAAGTACTGGAGTTTCAGCCTCAACATCAGTCCTTCCAAAGAATACCCAGGACTGATCTCCTTTAGGATGGACTGGTTGGATTTCCTTGCAGTCCAAGGGACTCTGAAGAGTCTTCTCCAACACCACAGTTCAAAAGCATCAATTCTTCAACACTCAGCTTTCTTTATAAAAACCAGACAAAGGTGCCACAAGAAAAGAAAACTACAGGCCAATATCACTGATGAACATAGGTCCAAAAATCCTTAACAGAATTCTAGCAAACAGAATCCAACAACATATTAAAAAGATCATATATCATGACCAAATGGGCTTTATCCCAGGGATGCAAGGATTCGTCAATATTCGCAAAGCAATCAATGTGATACACATTAACAAATTGAAAGATAAAAACCATATGATTATCTCAATAGATGCAGAGAAAGCCTTTGACAAAATTCAACATTCATTTATGATTAAAAAAAAAAAACCCTCCAGAAAGCAGGCATAGAAGGAACATACCTCAACAGAATAAAAGCCATATATGACAAACCCACAGCAAACATTATCCCCAATGGTGAAAAACTGAAAGCATTTCCCCTAACGTCAGGAACAGGACAAGGATGCCCACTCTCATCACTACTATTTAACATAGTTTTGGAAGTTTTAGCCACAGCAGTCAGAGAAGGAAAAAAATAAATAAAAGGAATCCAGATAGGAAAAGAAGAAGTAAAACTCTTACTATTTGCAGATGACATGATCCTCTACATAGAAAACCCTAAAGACTCCACCAGAAAATTACTAGAGCTGATCAATGAGTATAGTAAAGTTGCAGGATATAAAATTAACACACAGAAATCCCTTGCATTTCTATACACCAACAATGAGAAAACAGAAAGAGAAATTAAGGAAATAATTCCATTCACCATTGCAATGAAAAGAATAAAATACTTAGGAATAAATCTACCTAAAGAAACAAAAGACCTATACATAGAAAACTGTAAAACACTGATGAAAGAAATCAAACATGACACAAATAGATGCAGAAATATACCATGTTCATGGATCAGAGGAATCAATATAATGAAAATGAGTATACTACCCAAAGCAATCTATAGATTCAATGCAGTCCCTATCAAGCTACCAACAGTTTTTTTCAGAGAACTAGAACGAATAATTTCACAATTTGTATGGAAATACAAAAAACCTCGAAGAGCCAAAGCAATCTTGAGAAAGAAGAATGGAACTGGAGGAATCAACCTGCCCAACTTCAGGCTATACTACAAAGCATCAGTCATCAAGACAGTGTGGTACTGGCACAAAGACAGAAATGTAGATCAATGGAACAAAATAGAAAGCCCAGAGATAAATCCACACACCTATGGATACCTTATCTTTGACAAAGAAGGCAAGAATATATAATGGAGAAAAGACAATCTATTTAACAAGTGGTACTGGGAAAACTGGTCAACCACTTGTAAAAGAATGAAACCAGAACACTTTCTAACACCATACACGAAAATAAACTCAAAATGGACTAAAGATATAAATGTAAGACCAGAAACTATAAAACTCCTAGAGGAAAACATAGGCAAAACACTCTCTGACATAAATCATAGCAGCATCTTCTATGACCCAACTCCCAGACTAATGGAAATAAAAACAAAAATAAATAAATGGGACCTAATTAAACTTAAAAGCTTCTGCACAACGAAGGAAACTATAAACAAGGTGAAAAGACAGCCTTCAGAATGGGAGAAAATAATAGCAAATGAAGCAACTGACAAAGAATTAAGCTCAAAAATATACAAGTAACTCCTGCAGCTCAATTCCAGAAAAATAAACAACCCAATCAAAAAATGGGCCAAAGAACTAAATAGGCATTTCTCCAAAGAAGACATACAGATGGCTAACAAACACATGAAAAGATGCTCAACATCACTCATTATCAGAGAAATGCAAATCAAAACCACAATGAGGTATCATCTCACGCCAGTCAGAATGGCTGCTATCAATAAGTCTATAAACAATAAATGCTGGAGAGGGTGTGGAGAAAAGGGAACCCTCTTACACTGTTGGTGGGAATGCAAACTAGTACAGCCACTATGGAGAATAGTGTGCAGATTCCTTAAGAAACTGGAAATAGAACTGCCATAAGACCCAGCAATCCCACTGCTAGGAATACACACCAAGGAAACCAGAATTGAAAGGGACATGTGTACCCCAATGTTAATTGCAGCACTGTTTACAATAGCCAGGACATGGAAGCAACCTAGATGTCCATCAGCAGATGAGTGGATAAGAAAGCTGCGGTACATATACACAATGGAATATTACTCAGCTATTAAAAAGAATGCATTTGAATCAGTTCTAATGAGGTGGATGAAACTAGAGCCTATTATACAGAGCAAAGTAAGTCAGAAAGAAAAACACCAATACAGTGTATTAACACATATATATGGAATTTCAAAAGATGGTAACAATGACCATATATGCGAGACAGCAAAAGAAACACAGATGTAAAGAACAGACTTTTGGACTCTGTGGGAGAAGGTGAGGGTGGGATGATTTGAGAGAACAACATTGAAACATGTATATTATCATATGTGAAATAGATTGCCAGTCCAGGTTCAATTCATGAGACAGGGTGCTCAGGGCTGGTGCACTGGGATGACCCTGAGGGATGGGATGGGGAGGGAGGTGGGAGGGAGGGTCAGGATGGGGAACACATGTACACCCATGGCTGATTCATATGAATGTATGGCAAAAACCACCACAATATTATAAAGTAATTAGCCTCCAATTAAAATAAAGAAAAAAAACCAAAATGGAATGAGAGAGGGGAGAGTGAGACAGAGAAAGGGACATAGAGAGAGACACTGAAGAGGAAATACAGCAGTGTATCATGCTGCTCACTTGCAAACTAGTTCCTAGGGACTCCTGACAGTCTCCCCAAGCCTGAAAGGAAAGGGAGCAGGCTGGAGTTACAGTCCGCTGGTGTCAGAAAGCAGCTGCTATAAGCAAAGTCCAAGTTCTGAAATATGTAGTTGCATTTGCTCTGTGAACTCTCCCCTTCATACGTTTTCTGAGGACCTCTGGGCATGATCCTGTGGGTCATGCTTCCTCCAATTTTTCTACCTGTCCCTGGCACCAGACACTCTTCCCTTTGGTTGAGCCTCCACCCATTAGTACCTACCACAGAATGACAGACTTTTTATTAATATTTAAGAGTCAGTGATCTCAAGACTGACTTAGATAAGCAACTGGTCACTTTGAATCTCATGCCTTTACGAGGAGGGGACAAGACAAGATAATCTAAGACCTCTTCCAGATCTAACCACAAAATTTATGCTCTATTAATGACTAATCACATTTTCTTTAGACACTGGTTCCCTCTTGCCAATAATCATCAATGACTAAGCTATCATGTTTTAGAGATCCTCCCTAAAAAGTGAGAATTGCTATTGAAACCACCAGCTGTTTCTGGACAGCTGTTTCTTTCAAAGGAAGCTATACTTCTGTGAGTAATAGAATTCACATCAGAAATCAGCCCACTGCCTTTGAATGGTCAAAAGACACTACTAATTTTTTCAATCTTCCAAAGAAGTTAATACAAATGTTGGACTCACTGTAACTCTTTCCTCTCCAGAGAATTGGGGATTGCTGTTAATTAATGAAAAAGACAAAGAGATTCTATTCCAACTTTCTGGCATGCTAGAATGTTCTGTATCTTTCATCTGATTGCAGTTATATGGGTGGATACATATGAAAAACTTAAGTGTACCTTTAAGATTACAGCCTTTCATACATTTTACCGTGTGGAATTTTTAAACTTTTTCATTAGGTACAAGAATCCTAGTCCATTCCATTACCTAAGGTCACTTGGGGACACCAGAATTGGCCTAAAGATGCCAAGTCAGCACTGGCTCTAAAGGTAGATCTTCCTCTTCATGTTTTTATCAGCTGGGGGTTCAGGAGTTGCCTGGTCCACAATTTTTATGAAAGATGCAAAGAGCTGACTTATTTGAAAAAACTCTGATGCTTGGAAAGATTGAGGGCAGGAGGAGAAGGGGACAACAGAGGATGAGATAGTTGGATGGCATCACCAACTCAATGGATATGAGTCTGAGTGGGCTCCGGGAGTTGGTATTGGACAGGGAGGCCTGGCATGCTGCAGCTCATGAGGTCATAAAGAGTTGGACATGACTGAGCGACTGGACTGAACTGAAGTGACCTTGGTTTAAGTCCATCCAGACAGTACTCACACTCACCCAGATCATCCCTATGACTCACATGATAAGTTGTGAGTCTAATATCAGTTAAAGACAGTAACTATAGATACAAAGAACTCCTCAAAGTATGTGGACATCATCTTAAAAAACAAAAGTTTCTTATAAGGTCAGGATGGGAAACACCTAAGGTTTGGGATTTATGACCAGGCCTTACCTGCTTGCAGGTACTCTGGCTGCAGAGTTGGAGGCAGGCCCTCAGGCAGTGGGTAGCCGTTCTTTCGGGCCACAATGAGGTGAAATGCAGCACAGAACTCTGGCAGGGTCAGGGCTCCATCGCAGTCGGCATCACTCAGTTCCCTAAATATAGCAGATATCATGAGCGCCTAACATGGGGCTCAGAGGGAAAGTTGCTCAGCCTCAAACATGCAAACACAACTCCTAGGCTCCCTGGTGGCGGCCCTGCAGGATCCCCCAAACTCATATAAAATCTCAGGAGGCCACACAGAGGATGAACAATCAATACCACTAGCATAAGTAGCACTTTATAAATAAAAATTTAAAGTCTTCAAGTTGTCCAGTAGATCTGTTTTTCTAAGGGAATGCACAATCAAAAAACTATGGGATGAAAAGGAATAGGATGCCCACAATTTCACAGTTAGCTGACACTCATTCAATAAATGCCTGGTGTGAAGTGCCCAAGCCTGGCACCTAAAATAGTTGGAGGAAGGGCTTGCCCTGCCCTTTCACCTGGCCCTGCCCTTTCACCAGTGTCCTGGCCATTACTCAATTACCCAAACTCAGATACAAGTACTTCATTTTTCAGCTTTAAGGAAAAACCTTGAACTTTTCAAGTCACACAAATGTTGTATCAAAAATTTGCTTGAAAATTCTCTCCGGGAAAAATACAAATAAGCTCAGTAAATACTTGTTGAATTATGTTTTCAGATAAAAATAGCAACTAGGGTAGGCTGGAACTGGATGAGATGAAAGTAAGAAAGGCAGAGGCTTGAAAAGGCTTATCTTTGCTTCAGTCATTGTTTTCCACTGAAAAGCAGAGACCGACTTGCCAAAACAACTAAGACCCCATAAGCTCAACCAGTCTCTTAGGCATACAGAGACAAATATGCCTGTGTTAGGACAAGCAGAGAGAGAAGGCATATTTTTTCTACTTGAAAGAAAAACCATGGAAGGTAAGCTCTGGAACTTTCCTTTGGAACCTCACACCCACCTCTCCTTGGAATATTCAGAAAATACCAGCCCCCCAGCGTAAGGAACCAGGGAATTTTTTTTAAATGATAGGTGGAGAGAAGCCCACAAACCTTCTGTGGATACATCTCAACAAAAAGATAGGAACCCTCATGCCGATAATGTTAAGACTGGGAATTCTGCCGAAACAGACTGTATTCTTTACAAAATGATAACTTCTTTTTTCCCAAGCTTTAAAGCCTAATAATGTTTGCCATTTTTTCTTTAATGTTAGAATATATTGCTAAAGAACCGAAAGCCAGATCAGGATCCCAGATACGGTAGCATTTACAAGTGTCAATGGAATAGTTTTTCAATATGATGCACAAAACATGACAAGCAATTTTAAATCCTACTATAATTTTTTATAAATCCTCATTTTAAAAGTTTTACATAAATATTCCAGTACTTTAATTATATATTTATAGCAGCATGGCCTCCCACTCAGTCTCGAGGAAGAACAGCCGACACACAGCCAGGAGCTTATAGAGGCACCAAACGCTTTCATAAAAGCAAACAGAGCCATCTGGACCAGGCTGTGAAGCCCTTCTGGAGCCAGGGATGCAGCTGGCACGGCAGCAAGGTACAGAGTGCACCATAGCTGCAAGTCTGAGCCAGGGTCCAGCTGATAAACACAAGCCAAATTTATGAAACTCAGAGGCAGCAAGAATAGTCAAATTTAACTTAATTCCAAAATATCTGTGGACCTTCTGTTCACCTGGCCTCATAAAATATTATAAAGAATAGCTTTTCAAGGTTTTCTAGTTATGTGCAGCACATGAAGTAGAAAAATCTGAAAATACACAAGATGGAAATTCTCATATGCTCACACAACTGCTTATATTGAAAAGGCATCTAGGTGAGGATACGAATCAGGAAATTACTTTTTAAATAGGCAAAATAGTGAATAATACATTCTGGACACTATTCATTGCACTTTTCATATAATAACTTAATCTTCACAGCAACAATAATTTAAGTTCTATTATTAGGTTGTTTTTAAAAAATTCAAAACATTATTGCTTTAAAATGCAAAAGTAGAAGCTAAGGGATAGCTATGGATAACAGTATGAAACTACAAGGCATTAATTGTACTTACCATATATAGGAGAGTTCTGGAATGGAAAGTTTTGATTTGGTGAAGAAGTTTTTGGCAACAGAACCTGTCAAGAGCCATTGTTTAAATAAATCATTAATTACTTACCTAGAACAGCTTTTTTATTTATGTATAGATGAATTACCAGTTTTTTCATTCAGCCATCCCTACCATATAACAACCACAAACATAACAATTATTCATCAAAGCAACTACAAATCATGTGGCTAAAAGCAACATACAAACAGCTTTTAAAAGAATATGTAAATCAGGATAGGCAAAAGAAGTAGTGACATAATACTTATTATCACATGAAAAGTATATTATGTTCAGGTTCCTTCTTCATTTTTCTGAAAATCTGCAAAATTTACTAAAAATTTAAAAGATACAAATATCAAAATTTTCAAAATAAAATCTGTCCAGCATTTTAAATGAAAGGGTATGTGAAAGCAATACACAATCATGGTAGGAAACAAAGCAAAAAGAAGAAAATGAATACCACTAACCTCATCACACTACAGATAAGACAGGCATCATGGGAAAGTGTTTCAGTGAGATTTTAGATCTCTTGGTGGCTCTTCAAGAATTGTATCCAGGAACTATACAATGACGACCCTGTATGCAAGACAGGAAAGAGACACAGATGTGTATAGCGGACTTTTGGACTCAGAGGGATGATTTGGGAGAATGACATTCTAACATGTATACTATCATGTGAACTGAATCGCCAGTCTATGTCTGACGCAGGATGCAGCATGCTTGGGGCTGGGGAATGCATGTAAGAATTAAAGATTTTAAAATTTAAAAAATAAAAAACTAAAATTACAAAAATAAAAAAAAAAAAAGAAAAGAAAAAGAAAAAAAAAAAAAGAATTGTATCCAGGAACTATTACTACTTCCTTTATTCATTGGAAATTCAATAATATCAATGGAAATGATTCCATTCTGCATCTTACATAGCTGCATGCTCCAGCTGCACTTAAAATGTTTAGTCTCAATCCTTATTGAGATTGAAATTTTTATGCTTTCTGCTCTCAAAACAGTTTCACAATTCTAACACAAAAATTAGTCAAGTCAAAGCCCTAAATGCTATTCTTAACTGATAAAGTCAAATGTCTTTCCTTAGTGATTGTAAGTCTTCTAATTGGCCTTAAAACAAAGGATTATAATGGACACTAAAGCAGACTTATTTTCCATTGATATATAAAGGATCAAAGACAAGTACCCTATAAACGAATGAGCTTCCTCCCCCAGAGCACCCTGGAAATAATGGTGACATAGGACTGTTGGCCATCCATATAGCCAACTTGTCAAACATTTGTCAGAAATGTCTTGAGGGAAATCCCTCATGGTACACTGGGCAAGAATCCACATCATGGGTTCAATCTCTGGTTTGGGAAGATTCCACATGCTGCAGAGGAACTAAGCCCTTGTGCCACAACTACTAAATGCTTGCTCTAGAGTCCATGAGCCACAACTACTGAGCCCACATGCTGTAACTACTGAAGCGCACACACCCTAGAGCTTGTGCTCTGCAACGAGAAACGACCACAATTAGAATCCCTGCTCACTGCCAACTAGAGAAAGTCCACGAAGAGCAACAAAAACACGGCACAGCCATAAATAAATATTTTTTAAAAAGTGTTGAAAGCATATTTGTCAGCTATTTTATAGATATAAAGGCATTCTCTCATTTCATTCTTCTTTTTCCTCGCTGATTACCTTTCTTCAAAGCACAATACACTCAAACCCACAGCTAGAGATCTGGCCTGGCTTGGCCTTCACACAGTAGAGAGAGTAATGGTCGTCCCACCCACAGGGAAGCTGACAGCTAACAAGTACAGAGAGAGGACACTTGAGAAAGCCCAAGTGCTCCCTCCTTTGGTGTGGACAGATGCTCAAACCAGGAGCTGGAACCCACACCCCAGCCTCCTCCCAAGCAATGAAGAAACCCCAAACCAGCCTCCTTTTCATCTTCTCTCCAGTCATTTTCATATCTATTTGAGACGAACATGTGAGAGAAGAGGTAGAAGGGAGACTTAAAAGCTGTTGGCATTCAAATATTAAAACCATGAATCCAGACTTTTTCTTATAAAAGGGTCTCTCAGCCCAGTAAACTACAGCTACACACAGCATTTCCCTTAGAAGAAATGGAGTAGCCCTCATAGTCGAAAAAAAGAGTCCAAAATGCAGTACTTGGATGCAATCTCAAAAACAACAGAATAATCTCTGTTTCCAAGGCAAACCATTCAATATCACAGTAATCCAAGCCTATGCCCCAACCAGTAATGCTCAAGAAGCTGAAGTTGAATGGTTCTATGAAGACCTACAAGACCTTTTAGAACTAACACCTAAAAAAGATGTCCTTTTCATTATAGGGGACCGGAATGAAAAGGAGGAAGTCAAGAGACACCTGGAGCAACAGGCAAATTTGGCCTTGGAGTACAAAACTAAGCAGGTCAAAGGCTAACAGAGTTTTACCAAGAGAACACACTGGTTATAGCAAGTGCCCTCTTTCAACAACAAAAGAGAAGACTCTACAAATGGACATCACCAGATGGTAAACAGCAAAATCAGACTGATTATATTCTTTGCAGCCAAAGATGGAGAAACTCTACACAGTCAGCAAAAGCAAGATCAGGAGCTGACTATGGCTCAGATCATGAACTCATTACAAAATTCAGACTTAAATTGAAGAAAGTAGGGAAAACCACTAGACCATTCAGGTATGACCTAAATCAAATCCCTTATGATTATACAGTAGAAATGACAAATAGATTCAAGGGATTAGATCTGATACAGTGCCTGAAGAACTATGGATGGAGGTTCATGACACTGAAGACAGGACGCAGTGATCAAGACCATCCACAGGAAAAAGAAAAGCAAAATGGCAAAATGGTTGTCTAAGGAGGCCTTACAAATAGCTGAGAAAAGAAGAGAAGCTAAAGGCAAAGGAGAAAAGGAAAGATATACCCATTTGAATGCAGAGTTCCAAAGAATAACAAGGAGAGATAAGAAAGCGTTCCTCAGTGATCAATGCAAAGAAAGGAAAACAATAGAACGGGAAAGACTAGAGATCTCTTCAAGAAAATTAGAGATACCAAGGGAACATTTCATGCAAAGATGGGCACAATAAAGGACGGAAACAGTAAGGACCTAACAGAAGGAGAAGATATTAAGAACAGGTGGCAAGAATACACAGAAGAACTATACAAAAAAGACCCTAATGACCCAGATAACCATGATGGTGTGGTCACTCACCTAGAGTGAGACATCCTGGAGTGAGAAGTCAAGTGGGCCTTAAGAAGCATCACTACAAACAAAGCTAGTGGAGGCGATGGAATTCCAGTTGAGCTATTTCAAATCCTAAAAGATGATGCTATGAAAGTGCTACACTCAATATGCCAGGAAATTTGGAAAACTCAGCAGTGGCCACAGGACTGGAAAAGGTCAGTTTTCATTCCAATCCCAAAGAAAGGCAATGCCAAAGAATGTGCAAAGTACCACACAATTGCACTCACATGCCAGCAAAGTAATGCTCAAAATCCTCCAGGCTTCAACAGTACATGAACCGTGAACTTCCAGATGTTCAAGCTGGATTTAGAAAAGGCAGAGGAACCAGAGATCAAATTGCCAACATCTGCTGGATCACTGACTGTGTGGATCACAACACACTGTGGAAAATTCTTCAAGAGACGGGAATACCAGACCACCTGATCTGCCTCCTGAGAAATCTGTATGCAGGTCAAGAAGCAACAGAACTGGACATGGAACAACAGACTGGTTCCAAATCGGGAAAGGAGTACGTTAAGGCTGTATACTGTCATCCTGCTTATGTAACTTATATGCAGAGTAAATCATGCAAAATGCCAGGCTGGATGAAGCGCAAGCTGTAATCAAGACTGCCAGGAGACATATCAATAATCTCAGATATGCAGATGACACCACCCTTATGGCAGAAAGCAAAGTACTAAAGAGCCTCCTGATGAAAGTGAGAGAGAAGAATTTAAAAGTTAGCTTAAAACTCAACATTCAAAAAACTAAGATCATGGCATCCAGTCCCATCACTTCATGGCAAATAGATGGGGAAACAATGGAAACAGTGGCAGATTTTATTTTCTTGGGCTCCAAAATTACTGCAGATGGTGACTGCAGCCATAAAATTAAAAGACGCTTGCTCCTTGGAAGAAAAGTTATGACCAACCAAGACAGCATATTAAAAAGCAGAGACATTACTTTGCCAACAAAGTTCCGTCTAGTCAAAGCTATGGTTTTCCCAGTAGTCATGTATGGATGTGAGAATTGGACTATTAAGAAAGCTGAGCACCGAAGAATTGATGCTTTTGAACTATGGTGTTGGAGAAGACTCTTGAAAATCCCTTGGACAGCAAGGGGATCCAACCAGCCAATCTTAAGGGAAATCAGTCCTGAATATTCTTTGGAAAGACTGATGCTGAAGCTGAAACTCCAATACTTTGGGCACCTGACGTGAAGAGCTGACTCATTTGAAAAGACCCTGATGCTGGGAAAGATTGAAGGCGGGAGGAGAAGGGGATGACTGAGATGGGTGGACAGCATTACTGACTTGATGGACATGAGTTTGAGTAAGCTCCAGGAGTTGGTTATGGACAGGGAAGCCTGGCACGCTGCAGTCCATGGGGTCGCAAAGAGTTGGACATGACTGAGTGACTGAACTGAAGTGACATACAACATTGATCCATCAGTGACCAAATTTTAACACATCCAATATACAGAGACATTTGAAAAAAAAAAAAAACAAAGACCAGTAACCCATTATAAGCTTCACAGGTGGTTCAAAGGTAAGGAACCCACTTGCCAATGCAGGAGACACAGGAGACCCAGGTTGGATCCCTGGGTTAGGAAGATCCCTTGAAGGAGGGAACAGCAACCCACTGCAGTATTCTTGCCTGGAAAATTCCATGAACAGAGGAGCCTGGAGGGCTACAGTTCATGGGGTCACAAAGAGTCGGACATGACTGAGCGACTAGCATTTCATTTCATTTCCCAGAATTAAGATCCCACATGAAAGAAAGAGAAAAAGGGAGAGAGAAAGGGAAGGAGGGAGAGAAGAAGGAAGGAAGAAAACTATGATATAAGGAATTGTCTGGCAGTCCAGTGGTTAAGATTCTGTGCTTTCACTGCTGGAGGCCCAGGTTCAACCTCTGTTTTGGGAACTAAGATCCCACAAGCCAAAAATAATAATAATAAAACTGTAATATATATTCCATATATATTCCTGCTTAGAAGCAAATAAACTCTTACATTTTCATGACCTTGAATTAAGCACTGATTTTTTTAGATATGATTGTTGTGCAAGCAACAAAAGAAAAAATAATCTGGACATCAAAATTAAACTTTTTTGCTTTGCAAGACACCATCAGAAAAATAAAAGGACAAGCCACAGACTAGGGAAAAAATATTTTCAAATCATATGTCTAGAGAATTTGTATCTAGAATACATAGAGAACTCTTACCACTCAACAATTTTTTTAAATGGCAAAGGAGGGACTTCCCTGGTGGTCCAGTGGTTAAGAGTCTATGCTTCCACAGTGAGGAACACAGATTTGTCCCCTGGCTGGGGAATGAAGACATCATATGCTGCGAGGTATGGCCAAAAACTAAGAAAAATTTTAAATACAGAAAAGGATTTGAATAGGCATTTCTCCAAAGAAGATATACAAATGGCCAATAAGAGCATAAAAAGATGGTCAATGTCATTCTTCATGTACAAAGAGACATCACTTCACATTCACTAAGGTGGATTCAACCAAAGATAGTAACAAGTGTTGGCAAGGATGTGGAGTTATTAGAACCCTTAGACACTGCTGGTGGCAATGCAAAGTGGTGCAGTCACTTTGGAAAATAGTCTGACTGGTTCTCAAAAGGTTAAGTATAGAATTATCATATAAGCCAGATATTCTACTCTTAGGTATATATCCAAGAGAGACAAAAACATACATCTATACAAAAACATGTACACAAATGTTCAGAGCAGCATGATTCCTGATAGCCAAAGAGAAAACAACCCGAAAGTCAATCAAATGATGAAAAGATAAATAAAATATGGTCTGTCCATACAATGGAATGATAATGGAGTGAAGTTCTGGTATATACCACAGCATGGATGAACCTTAAAAACATGCTACGTAAAAGAGGTCACACACCAAAAAACACATATTACACAATTTCATTTATATGAACAGCCCAGAACTGGCAACTCTATAGACAGAGAAAGTAGTTTAAAATGGTAACTTAAGGCTAAGGGATGGGTGGTAGGGAAAGCAGGAATGGGAAATAAATACTAGTAAGTAGGTGGTTTGGGGGGAAGTGTTCTAAATCTATTGTTCTTCAGTTGTTAAGTCATATCTGATTCTTTACTACCCCATGGACTGCAGCATGTCAGACTCCTCTATCCTCCACTATCTCCCAGAGTTCTACATCTAGATTGTGACTATACTAAAAACATTGAATAGTACACTTTAAATAGATGAATCTTACAGTATGTAGACTTAAAGTGTTTTTTAAAGGGGGCCATTAATTGGTTGCAATGTATGAAGCTCTCCTGCCCTTGATCAAACGAAAATTTTGAAAACGCAGTTGCGAGACAATCAGGGAAATCTGAGCAAGACTTGATATTAAGCAATTTGTGGGTTATTTTGTGTTTTTTTTTTTAATGTGCCAATGAGTTGTGGTTATGTTTTTAATAGTGGTCTTATCTTTACAGATACATCCTGAAATATTTTCAAATGAAATGGTCTGGAAATTGCTTCAAAACCATCAAGGCTCAGAGAGGCTATAGATAAAAACAAATTGTGAGAGCTGAGTGGTAAGTATATAGAGGTTTGTTATACTAGCCACTAGAGTTGTGTTTGCATTTGAAACTCTGTGAGATATAAAGGTTTAAAAGAAAATAAAAACATTCCTAACAAGTACCTATTTTCATTTGGCTAAATATCTGTATATACATTGCGAAGAAACTCATTTAAGCAGTGTATAAAATGAACATGTGGTCAATACATGAAATCTGGGTTTCTGGGTTTTCTTTTAAAATCATTTTGTCAACATTAATTTGTTGTATCTACAACATTCTGCCTTCAAATAAAGCCACTACTACCAATCAGACAATGATATCTGTGTTTATACAGGTATATTCCAACTACACACTGCATGTCCAGAGAGAAAATTAATTTTAGTCCACACTGCAATGTGTCAGGTAACAACTATCAAGGACATACTGTCATTCTTCACAATTAAAGTATAAAAACAAAGTTTTATGAATTTTTCTTCCAGACTCTACTATTTCAGCTTGTTTACTCTTCAGCCAGGTGAAATATAGGCACGTAGGAACAAAATCAATTCCTCTCAGCTTGAATTTTGCATGAGAACGCAACAGGAATATATATTTCTGAAGATACTACAGAAGAACTGATATATGGACATAAAAATGCTGGCCAATTTTCCAACCAATTTTTTTCCTCTCAGAAAAACCAGAGAAAGACTGGAGTCAAAGAAAATGAGCATGAACTTGAACTCTAAGGTGTATATAGCATAAGGAGAACTGTGACAGCAACTCATTGGGAGGCTACACTATGTCCTTGCTCTAATACCAACATAATGAGTAAGCAATTAAAAGTGTCACCTTGGTGTAACACTCATTTCCAGAACTGCTCCAGCTAATAAGGCACAGGATCTGGACCAGGACGCTTCATATTCCCATTAAACTCCTTTGAGATGGAAACATAAACTTCCAAATACCGTTGCCAAGTATTTTTCTACATGGATTATAGTTGGTAAGAAATTCAACCTCAGAGAAAAACAAACTGAAATCATAGAAGGTTTTTGTACTCATTTTGAATGGACTATTTCTCAAGATGGGCACTGTTATTTATGTGAGACAGTAAGCTGGGACCTGTGTTCTCACCCACCACACTTCATTACCTGAAATGAAGGAACTCGGATCAGGCTGAAGGGACCGGAACTGGTTGACATAGTACTCGCGCTGCTCTTCCGTTATCCTCCAGGGTTCGTCTGGGTAACTAGTGCTGTTATCCTGCAGTTCTCTCTCCACTGAAAAGGACTTTAAAAAGAAATCAATAAGCAAATGCTCACAGAATCTGTCTTTTGTGAAATGAAGTAGAAATATTAAATCCCAATAAAAGTTACCGAGGATTATACTTATTTTTTCCTCAAGGGAATAAATGTGAACACCTCGTGACTAGAGTTTAATGTGAACATAAACTTCTGAAGGGCAGACATGATGCTTTATACCTTTTTGTGTGTGTTCCCCAAGTTGCTAACAGGACTAAACATGAAATATTGAACACTCGGGTAAGTGACAAAAGATTTACCAATGTGATGAAGGGGGGAAAGTACAAGCATTCCTTTCTTCAAATATTCGCAACAGTTTGATCCTTTCAAATTAGCTAAGCAGATCGTAAAATAATCTAGATTCTTTTTAAGTCATTTTTTAAAAAATCTAAAACAGTTATAACTACGTCATCTTTTTTTCTGAATCATTTCCAGTGTATAAATATGGGAATCAAATGCTCAGAATCAAGTCCCATGTCCCCAGGTCCCACTTGAGTGGCAAGTCAGAATCATCAAACCTCTCATTCCACATTTGTGAACTGAGGGTTCTACTTAGTAACAGAGTGGAGTGCAGAGATGGGCTGTCATGGTACCGCAACAAACATAACAAGGGGTGCATCTGACCTGCCACTAGGGGGCATGCAAGCCAAAGTTGAGAATTTAAGGATACAGAACCAGTGTAGTAGTGCAGGAGAGCAAGCTCTGCGAGGGAACCGGAAAAGAAGCAAAAATGGTGATCCTGGAAAGAGCAGCCCAGAGCTTTGTTCCATCCCTCCCGTCTACTCTGAGGTTAAGGTGCTTCTTGCAAACGCCACCTTCATGGAACAAGGAGGGTAAGCCTTTAAGACAAAAGGAGACTAGGAAAGAAGTATTGCTACTAATGAGCCATCAGGTTGCCTGCTTTTTGAACGCACTATCAAGGAACTAATCATTAGGAAGGTATTCTAGTCACTAGCACCAGAAAAAAACAGTAGATCATCTCTGTCCCCTGCCCCAAATTCCCCAACACACACACACCCCATTTTGGAAGTAATTCTTCCCAGGAACACTTGACTTTCCTCTAATGCCATTCAGAGAAGAAACAAGTCTATAAAAGCTTGAGTTGTAATATAACCTTGAGATGCCATCTTTGAAGTTTTCATACTAGATGAGTTTCCACTAAATGTAAGTCAGACCATTTTTAAATGCCCTGGAAGTCATTATCCATTAATTAATGCCTTAAATTCAAAGAGTGTTTTGAAACTCACAAAGTATTTCACCCTCTATCTCACCTGAGTACCTCAAACTTTTGAGAAGTAGCCACAGGAGTTAGTAGTATCATTTTCCCAGATGAAAACTGAGGCTCAGAGAGTTTAAGGGACATGCCCATAGACTTCATAGAACTCCTGGAGTCAGCAGATAAATGCAGTTTTTTTAATCTGTTGCCAAAATTTCCATGCTAGGTGTTGGCTGCTACATTCCTTGGTACTAACATGGAAGCTTCTACTCCCCTAGAATGCATTCCCCTTCATGCCTGGAACCAAAGCTGCCATACCCAGTCGTTGTTAGCATCAGCCCATGCTTGTTCTTTTCCCAATCCCATGACCATCTGCTCACTCTATTTCCTCTCTCATATTACCTGACTCCTGAGTGGCATCAGTAGTCTCTTGTTCTTAGTCGCTCAGTCATGTCCGACTCTTTGAGATCCCATGCACTGTACCCCATCAGGCTCCTCTGTCCATGGGGACTCTCCAGGCAAGAATACTGGAGTAGATTTCCATGCCCCTCCTCCAAGGATCTTCCCAACCCAGGGACTGAGCCCAGGTCTCCCACATTGCAGGTGGATTCTTTACTGTTTGAGCCACCAGGGAAGCCCAAGAATACTGGAGTGGGTAGCCTCTCCCTTCTCCAGGGCATCTTCCTGACCCAGGAATCGAACCAGGGTCTCCTGCATGGCAGGTGGATTCTTTACCAGCTCAGCTACCAGGGAAGTCTAACCTGACAGTAGAAATCAGGAATAAAAAGGAGAAAGTGATTGATTTTCTCTGCTTAAACGCTTACAGTATGACCTGTTACTCAATAAAACAAATTCACCTCCTCCACCTTGCTTTTAAGACCCTTATAATCCAGCCTCCTCCTTGGTCATATAGCAGGCTTCTGACAGCCCATATGGTCTCTCCTCATGGGTCAGATTTGTGCCTTCTCCCCAAAACACTCTTTCTGTGATCCCAGTGTGCACAAATCCTACCCATTCACAAGCTCCATGGCCCTGAAGGGCTCTCTGATGTACCTGTCACATCCATAGGCACTGCAGAGGTGCTGCCTGCTCCCTAACCCCCCAGCTCTGCTACAAAGATGGGTCTGGTACCACATGTGCACCACATGGCCCAACTCATGCCTGATCTCCTCCACCTCAATCCAGGTAAGGGTGGGTGGGCGCACAGGATGCTCTGGTGTAGAAAGCTCTTCTCTAGAGAGAACAAGCTGGGCCAGATGCTCATTCTTGGGGATATAGATAAAACTGGAAAGATAAACCAGCAGAGAAAGCAGACCCTGAGCAGATGTACAGCAGAGCTGCGGTGTCAAGCTGGGGCCAGCTGGGACTTAAAGTCATGAGAGAGCCAGAACCAAGCACAAGCAGAACCTGTGAGGTACAGAAGTACTAGAAAGAGTCCAGGGGTTGTTGGGAGCCAAAAGGTAAATGGACACTAAAGTCAACTCAACTAGGGCAAAGCCTGTTAATAGAGGAATAAATATGAATAACCAAGAGCTCCCATTACTGGGGACCACTGAGCCACTCCTTGTCTCTCATTTTTTGGATTCCCATGAGAATCCCAACCCCTTTCTCCTTCTCAAGAAAACTTAAGCTGACAAGAAGAGCACCTACTCCTTAAAACCAAAAGTGCCTTCCAACAACAAGGGAGGACATGTGAACACTGGGCAACCTGTACATGGTGTGGCCCTTCTACCAGCTTGCACAAAACACATTCACTGACCCCAATCTCTTTCCCTTTGCTTCTCACTGCATGTTTTTAACTGATTGGACAAACTCAAGTGATTTGAGCATCTTACAATGTGAATCCCAAGTATCATACAGTTTTTGAACATTTAAAGTTGTTAAATATGTTCCTTCAGGTTTCAATCTGGAGGGCAAGAGTTGTATCATCTAAGGCTTAATTCCACATACAATCCCTAGCAGGCACAGCACAGACACTACAAAGCCAGGTGAAGGGCCACTTATTGACAGGCTCTAATAACTTCAGGGTTATATCTTATATTGAAAGAGATGCAGAAACACTACTCTAAGCTGTGCTTAATGAAAGAAAGCCTGTAAATCCATTTCATCTTTTAAAGCTTGAGATCTATCAACAGACCTCCCTTTCAGTCTCATGGTCTGATCTCTATGGAGAGGTCTCAAGTTCCTCATCCATTAAGTGAGCAATTTCAGAGACAGGTAAAGGCATATGGAAGGGGCAGATCACATGCCACATATCTGAAGCCAAAATATTCCAAAACAAAGCTGATCTATTCCCTGGTGGCTCGGGCGGCAAAGAGTCTGCCTGCAATGTGGGAGACCCAAGTTCGATCCCTGGGTCGGGAAGATCCCCTGGAAAAGGGAATGGCAATCCACTCCAGAATGCCTGCCTGAAGAATCCCATGGACAGAGGAGCCTGTTGCGCTACAGTCCATGAGGTTACAAAGAGTCAGACACGACTGAGCGACTAACACTTCACTTTCACTTTGGGTTCATTTGGAGGAGATGGTTCCCTGTATCTGGTCCCGGTGGTGAGATGGCAAACCTGGGTTCTGCTGCATTGCAGGCAGATTCTTTACCATCTGAGCCAACCTCAATGAACCCAAAAGCAAGCTCCTCCATCCATGGGATTCTCCAGGCAAGAATACTGGAATGGGTTGCCAAAAGGCAACCATAATAATCAAAGATCTGAAAAGTCAGTCACCTAAGAGAAAATGTCTACTTGCAAAGACTAGAGGCACTGAGAAATGGAGATGGGGGAGCAGGGAGCCTTGGGCCTCTGAAGAGAAGCCAGAACCAGGAGGAGCTCCACCTCCACGTGTGCCCAAGAAGCACCCCCAGTTTCACCCTACCTCTAGTGGTCTGGTTGACTGGGTGGAGATCTTTGGTACTTGGTGCCAATTTTGAGCTCTGGCAGTATTCTCAAGAAAATATAAAAAGAGAGAGAGAGAGAATCTTCCACATCTGTGTGCTTAAGCCACATACATATGGTTCATTATACAGTTTCTCTAGACACAGGAGAATTAGATTTGCTTATATTTAAAACATTCAAACCCTCGGTTTTGTTTCAAGTGAAATCCAAATATCTCACACTGCAAGTTGTTATCTCTGGGGAAAACAGGCTGTTTATAATGAAAGAGACTTCAAAAGACTCATTAAAAAAGTAATACTATTAATAAAATCCCAAAAGGCAACATCTACCCCTAAAGTATCTTAAAATCAAACATAGTTAAAAAATATGAATTGCAAGAAGGCATGTTGGGGAGAACTTAAGAAGGGAGTGTATGTTTTTTCAACTACAGAACATTTCTGTTTAGCATATAATTCTATCCTGGAGGCCTCCTATAAATGCTGCCTTAGAGTCTAGCCATTTCACCTGAGGGTGCAATGATGATCGTAGAACAAAGTCCTTTTGGTGCTTAGCAAACAACAAACCATCTGGGGGAGCAAAAACTCCTAGCAAGCCCACAGTGTCTATGTGAGGACACCTCCCCTGTTAACAATCTTTTGGAAATAAGAATGCCATAGAACAACCACAGATCAAAGCATGATTTCATGAACAAAGGTGTGAGAGGACTCAACCACCCTAAAGGGAAAGACTGGCTCACAGGCTGTAAGACTGGACTATAGCCTACATGACCATTAAACTGCCTAAAGAAAGATCATAGGAACTGATCCATCATGGGACAGAGAAAAAAGAAGAGTCAGAGAAGCAAATGATAGCTGTGCTTCTATGTGGGATTATGCTGGCTGTCCTTTGATCATTCACGCCCTACCTGCCTGGTGTATGGGTCTCACTGAGTGGTTGCCCAGCCAGGAATGACATTTTCCAGCCTTTCTTGCAGTTAGCCACAGACATGTGACTAAGTTCAAACCAATACAGGGGGAGTGCAAGTGACCTGCACCAATGCCCAGCAGGGCTAGCACCCCTTGGTTCTCCTCTGTGCTTCCCCCATTGGCCCACTGAGAAGGGGATAGCAAGGCCACAGGACACAAGGAGTGCTGGCACCTGAATCACTATGTGGAGGAAAGCTGTCTGCCAACCTGTGAGATGAGTGAGAAACAATCTATTGTGGGAAGTCATTAACACGCAGGTCATTTGTTATAGCAGCTATTACTCTAACCAACCTACTCTTGAAGCGAGGCCCAAAGGAAAGGCAGAGCTGCCTAGCACCAATGGCACAGCCACTCCTGCACCAAAGATGAAGCACGAAGCCATCCTCTTTTTGTAATATGACCACCTAACCACAGCTTTCTAACTGGATTGCTCATGCAGACTATCTATAGGAACAGCATGCAGATGCATCTTTACAGCCATCTTTCTGTGCTTGAAAGATATGACTTTCTATGCTTGAAAGATATGACTCTATCTTTCATGAGTTTGCAGGAGACTCTAAGGGAGTTAGTACAGAGTAAAGAAAAAAAGAGGGCTATGGTAAAACTGAGAAAAATTGTTAAATGAAGAAAGGAGCTAGAGGAGTAGACAGAGCTCAGTGATTTTGTCTTTCACATCCAACCATTCTGTATCATACTCTGTCTATATAGTCTTGTCCTGTTTCCCACCTCACTCTCATTCTAACATAAGGCCCATGATGACAGGAAATTGTTTCTATTCTGATAACAGTTATAT
This sequence comes from Ovis aries, assembly GCF_016772045.2. Lineage (NCBI taxonomy): Eukaryota > Metazoa > Chordata > Mammalia > Artiodactyla > Bovidae > Ovis > Ovis aries. Next base: position 15,279,233 of record NC_056080.1, on the reverse strand, counting down.
CCCCAGCGCCTAGAAAAGTGCCTATCAAGCAGTAAACATTCAAAAGATGTCTGGCAAATGACCGGAAAAACTGTCAGTTCTAACTCACAGACAGAACAGTTAACCTGAGTTCTCCTATAATGACTGGAGCTGAACTTTAAATGCACTTACCAACAATCGTCACTCAGCAGTGTAAAGGCTGGACTCGCCTATGAAATCAGAGAGGGTAAAAAACTTTTTTTTTTAACTTTTTAGTTTGAAATAATTATAGATTCACTGGAAGTTGCAATAAATAATTTCTGGTTTTGCCTACAGTGAAGTTAATCACAATTAAATCCTAACAGAGCAATTTAACTTTATCAGTTTCTTCATGGAAATAAATCTACAAAGATGCCTTTAATCACATATTACCAAACTTACTTAAGGATCTAATCTCAACAGCTTAGAAGCCTGAAGGCCAAACTATAGGAATCTCTTGAGTTTAATGAGCAACGCACAGTTGCTGCTTATTAAGATAAACTAAAAATTTTTTAATGATCACCACAGACATCGAAGAATGTTACCTAACACATATTCATGATTTTGCCAAGTGTCAGACATTGTGAGCACCTAATATACTGGATCTGTTTTCATCTTCACAACAACCCTGCAAAGTAGGCCCCATGAGCTTCATTTTGGAGAACAGGAAACTGAGGATTAGGGAAGGGAAGTGACATACCAAGACCACACACCCAGTAAATGGTAGAGTCAGAATATGAGCAGAGTCCAGAACAGGTACTCTCACTCAGCAAGCTCTGGGGTTCTTCCTATCTTAAACATCCATCCATCCATCCTTTAACGATGTACCATTTCCTTTTAAGAATTAACCGCACAGCAATGCCTATATTATTGCTATTAATTCTGCAGATATAAGATCTCAGTTGAGGATCTGACTCAACTGAGGATGTGAATATCCTATACTTACACCTCCCTCCCCATTATCTAGTTTAGTTGCAGATTCTGGCCAGTGAACTATTAAATTATACAGAGCACCATCTTATTTCTTACATAACTTTTGCTTATAGCATCTGGTATGTTTTCATATCAGGAAAAAAATGACCATGTCTGTCAGCCTCAGGGCATGCTGGCATGGTAGCTAACCCTTAGAGGTTACTTACTATTTCCCAATGGATGAGTCAAGGACAAAATGTTACAGGCAATCTACCCTGCAAGCAAGACTGCTGGGAGGGCTGAAAGGGTGCAGACTAGTGAAGAGTCCAGAAGAGTAAGGCGGGGGAGAGAAGCACTCAGTCAGTAGCACCTCCTGTTGGGATAGGTGATAAGGGGCATGACACCACCTGCCCCACTGAAGTCTGGGGATACTGATGCACTTAGGGGTGAAATGGTGCTGCTGTAAGGAGCCTTTCTTGTTCACACCACACTATCTACTAAGACCAAAGGGGCCTAGGAATCAAATACCACACTCCTTTGCAGCTTTACAAAGTACTCTCTGACACCAGGAGTTCAACTGGGTGTTTTCAGCTACATCTAAGAGGCTAATTCAGAGGCACCCTGACTATCAATCAGTGGGGGCCCCAGCTACTACCACAAAACTTCTGAACACCATAAACCTTTAATGAAATGCTCACAGAGATGGGGTAGAAAAGCAACACTGACCCCACAAGTAAAATGTGCTTATTTGCTTTCATGTAACTAACCTGTCTAACCACATGGATGCTGGAATCCTCATAGGTACCAGCCTACCATTTTGATATTTCTCACTGCCTCTAAGCATGGATTCTGAAATACCTTAAGGTGGCAACCCAATTAGTCATGCTATTTACTGAATCAACATCTTTATGGGAAGGATGTCCCATAAACATCCTTCAATCTCTATCCCAAGCACCCTCTTCTTATGTCCTGGAGCCACCTTTCTTTCAGTGATCCAGTATCTCCTTAATATTCTCATCCTGTAATACATGTTTGCCTTTCATGTAGTAGTGTCTCAGTGAAGAAATTAGGTGACTACAATCACTTGAATCATTAAGCAGTGTGGGTACATTGGGAGCACCCAAGGAATACCATAAGAGACAGCTACAAAAGATGTAGGCTGAGAAAAGTAAATTTCAGTATCATTCAGTAAAATGTTTTAAAAATAAGGGATAGAAAATTTCAAAACGAATTATAAGCAGATGGAAATAAGTAGGAAAAGGAGGCTGGATGCTGTGAAATACAGGACCTCTTTGTGGTAATAACAGTGACCACTGGGGTATCTGTGGGTTCTAGGTAGAGTCAGGGAAGTAGAACACACACATCAACCATCTACCCCTTAGGAGATGATCAAACTCCAGCTAGGGTTTGAAATTAAATGGGGAATGAATGTGGTAAAACAAGATGTCAAACTAAGAATAAATCACATGCATTCCTATAAAATTTATCAAACTAGTTTTTCCAGTTATACACAAAGGCAAACAAACATATACCCTCTCCCTCCCTCCCTCCTTTCCCCTCCTCCTTCCATTTAGTCAGAGGAAGAGAATTTGGCTGTTTCAGCAACACATTGTATTGATATTTACCATCCCTAAAACAGATTTTCCCAGCCCTAATCTCTACCCATAAAGAATCTGCCTGCAATGAGGGAGACCCGGGTTTGATCCCTGGAGTGGGAAGATCCCCTGGAGAAGGAAATGGCAACCCACTCCAGTATTCTTGCCTGGAGAATCCCATGGACAGAGGAGCCTGAGTGGACTACAGTCCATGGGATTGCAAAGAGTTAGAAACGACTAAGTGACTAACACTTTCACTTTCTCTCTCTACCCATAAACTAATTCAACTTTGCTGTCAAGAAGGTAGAAACAACAAATCAGTGCCAGCAGGCCTGGGGTGCTCCAGAACCAAAAAGACGTGGAGTTCCTAACCTCCTCCAAGTGCATCGGGGACCCAGGACCTCCTCTCAACCATACAAGAGAAATGCTAAAAAAAACTACACCAGTATTTCATTTTTTACTTATCATACTGACCAAGATTCCTAAGTTTCTTAGTACACTGCATTTGCATGGATATGAGAAAAGACACACTCTCATACATTGTTAGTAAGTGTATAAATGTGCACAGTCTCTAATTTGAAAATCTCTACCAAAAACTAACAATGTACAGCCATCTCACCCAGTTATTCCATTTCTAAGAACTGATCCTACATATATACAGTAAGTTTTGAGAATCTGCCCCTAGAAGACTATTAAGTTCATCCCTTCAGAAAGGAAAAAAAAAATCACAGCACGTATGTTTACAGTTTAAAAATTGAGTAAAAGATATTTTTAGTGGGATCTAGTTGGAAGGATATTTTATTTCTCAGACCAGTCTCCCTAAAGCCAGGTTAAGGTATACTGCATGTATTACATATATAAGAATAGCTGTATGTGCTTATATATACATAAAACATTCCCAAAATGATACAAAACAAATGGACTACCTTGGCTACCTCATGGATGGAAAACCGAGAAATACAGGATGCCCATTCCTCCAGGTGAGGCTCACAGATAAATGGGTGAACAAGCAATGAACTGCTTTTTAAGAATGAAAAAAAAAGGGAACCCGACATGTACAAGAAACATTCGAAAGTTCTAATACTTCATGCTATCAATGGGGAAAAAGCATAGATAAACTGAGACAAAGGAGAAAACCAAGAAGGCAAGAGTGAGGCTGAAGAGGGCATTTTAAGAAGGTGGTCATTGTTAAATGCTGCCAAGGGATCAATAAGACACAGACTTAACACAAGGTAGTTTCTGGCAACCATGGCAAAGACAGAAGCAGTGGTGTATGGTGGGAGCAGGAAGGTCAATTCCAAACCCTACACCAGCAAAATCATAAATGACTATGCGATCTAGATGGTTAAGATCACTTGTGAAAAGTAGACCACAAAGGGGCTTCCCTGGTGATCCAGCAGTGAAGATTCTGTACTTCTAATGCAGAGAGAGTGGGTTTGATCCCTGGTTGGGGAAACAGGATCCCGCATGCCACATGGCCAAAGGAAATTAAAATTAAAATACCACAAAATGATCTATCAACACACTACAACAGAGAAGGAGGAAATAAGATTTATCATTTCTTTACAAACACTGTCAACTATTCACCAACATAGGTTGTGTGCTCAGTATCTGAAATTTCATGGGGAAAAATATCCAACATCTGAATGAAAAAATAAAAACATCTGGGCACTGAATCCACATAAGCACCTCTGAAACGCCAAGCCCACAAAATGCAACAGTGCCGACCCAGAGTCCCTGAAAGCCTCCCCCAGTTCCCAGAGGCCATGTCCCTTCCAACGAAGACATGAAGGACTTAAATACAAGGCCACAGAGGAAGCTACAAGAGAGTGAGGCTGTCATGGGCACAGCAACGTGGGGAATGAGTGACTCCGGCACAGTCTAGCACCATGACCAATCCCTATTAATCGTCTACCACCAAAATCCTTCACATCACATCCTCTCATCTACATGGCTAATTCTGGTTGGCATCTGTTTTCTGTGATGTGCAGTCCAGCCAAATCAAGTTGACAGGCATAAGAAGGAAACCTAAGAACTGAAGAAAAACACATCAGCCATGAAAACCACAGACTGCTGTCCCAAAAAAGCCCTTCTTCTCTTAAACTGAAGGCAATGCTCCAAACAGGAGGAGGGACCTCCACTGACACCAAACAAACATTAAGGGAATCAGACAGTTGCAGAGAATTACAATGGACTATTAAATCCATTCCAACTAATTCACGTTACAGAAAAGAGAAGGAACTTGCCTCAGGTCACGCAGCATATGGCTAGACCTGGGCAAGAACCTGTCTGACTTTTGTGCATGATCCCATAAGTCCTCTTAATGGCCAATGGCTGCCAAATACTTCTATTCAGTCCCGACTGTCCCCAGGCTCTGGCCACATATATCCTACCATCTCCTTGACACTGCCTTTTGGCTGTCTCAAAAGCTCAAATCTCAACACTGATCTTATGATCTTGCCTCAATACTCCCAACACTGGTTTTTCATTCAGGGCTTCTCAGATTAACAGATGACATCACCATCCATCCACTTCCTCAGACAAAGACCAGAGAGTGGTGTCCAGTGTTTGAACTCTAGCCCAACTGCTTCCTAGCTGTGACCTTAAGCAAGCTAAATGAAGTCTTTATACCTCAGGTTCTGTCATCTGAAAAATGGGATAATGATAGAAATTACCTTATAAGATAGTTCTAAGCACAGCAAGAGAGGTGAATAAAATGCAAAGCTCATAGTAAATGTCTCTGTTTGTGGAGCTCCCTCTCTCCTCTTGCCTGCTTTCCCCCAGCCCCACTCCCTCACCTGGACAATAAGGATCAGCCCTTCCCCTTTCAACTCAAATTTGATTTCCCACTGGAAGACTTCCTTGATCAACCCCTGCCTGCTAAGGCTGGGTCCTAACTTCCCACCTCCATTTTTCATCCTCAAAGCACAGTATAATTTCTGCTCACCACATATCATAATTATATATTTGCTTTGTGATGGTCTGATCAATAGCCACCTCCTCCAGTAGTCTGTAAGCTCTAGGAGGGCAGGGAATGGGAGTGTTATATCTCATTTTGTACTCTCAACATGGTACCTGGCACTTAACAGGTGTTTAGTAAATATTAGTTGCTTCAAGTACTCAAGAAATAGAGGAACATATTTAATAGAATGGGAAAGACTAGAGATCTTTTCAAGAAAATCAGACATATCAAGGGAATATTTCATGCAAAGATGGGCACAATAAAGAAAAGAAAAGGCAAGGACCTAACAGAAGCACAAGAGATTAATAATAGGTGGCAAGAATACACAGAAGAACTGTACAAAAAAGGTCTTAATGATCCAGATAACCACGATGGTGTGATCACTCATCTAGAGCCAGACATCTGGGAATGCAAAGTCAAGTGGGCCTTAGGAAGCATCACTATGAACAAAATTAGTGGAGGTGATGGAATTCCACCTGAGCTATTTCAAATCCTAAAAGACGATGCTGTGAAAGTGCTGCACTCAATATGTCATCTAATTTGGAAAACTGAGCAGTGGCCACAGGCCTGGAAAACGTCAGTTTTCATTCCAACCCCAAAGAAGGGCAATGGCAAAGAATGTTAAAACTACCATACAATTGCACTCATCTCACATGCTAGCAAGGTAATGCTCAAAATCCTTCAAGCTAGGCTTTAACAGTATGTGAACCAAAGACTTTCAGATGTAAAAGCTGGATTTAGAAAAGGCAGATTGATCTTTGATTGAAGATCAAATTGCCAACATCCAATGGAGATAGAAAAAGCAAGAGAATTTCAGAAAAACATTTACTTCTGCTTCACTGACTATGTTAAAGCCTTTGACTGTGTGGATCACAACAAACTGTGGAAAATTCTTCAAGAGATGGGAATGCCAGACCACCTGACCTGCCTCCTGAGAAATCTGTATGCAGGTCAAGAACTGGACATGGAACAACAGACTGGTTCCAAATTGTTAAAGGAGTCCATCAAGACTGTACATTATCACCCTGCTTATTTAATGTATATGCAGAGTACATCATGGGAAATGCTAGTCTGGATGAATCACAAGCTGGAATCAAGATTGCTGGGAGAAATATCAACAACCTCAACTATGCAGATGATACCACCCTAATGACAGAGAGCAAAGAGGACTAAACAGCCTCTAGATGAAGGTGAAAGAGGAAAGTGAAAAAGCTGGCTTAAAACTCAACATTCAAAAAATGAAGATCATGGCATCCAGTCTCATCACTTCATGGCAAATAGATGGGGAAACAATGGAAACAGTGGCAGATTTTATTTTCCTGGGCTCCAAAATCACTGCAGACAGTGACTGCAGCCATGAAATTAAAAAATGCTTAGAAGGAAATCTATGACAAACCTACACAGTGTATTACAAAGCAGAGATATCACTTTGCTGACAAAGGTCCGTATAGTCAAAGCTATGGTTTTTTCCAGTAATCATGTATGGATGCGAGAGTTGGACCATAAAGAAGGCTAAGCACTGAAGAATTGATGCTTTCAAACTGTGGTGCTGGAGAAGACTCTTGAGAGTCCCTTGGAGAGCAAGGAGATCAAACCAGTCAATCCTAAAGGAAATCAGTCCTGAATATTCATTGGAAGGACTGGTGCTGAAGCTCAAATACTTTGGCCACCTGATGCATAGAGCCAACTCACTGGAAACAACTCTGATGCTCAGAAAGATTGAGGGCAGGAGGAGAAGGGGGCGACAAAGGATAAGATGGATGGATAGTATCACTGACTCAATGGACATGAGTCTGAGAAAACTTTGGGAGACACTGAAGGACAGGGAAGTCTGGCATGCTGCAGTTTATAAGGTTGCAAAGATTCAGACATGATTTAGAAACTGAACAACAATAAGTTTTTTAAAGTGCTCAGGAAGCATGTTTACCAGCAGAAAAATGGGCCTAGAGATTAGAAGAGAAGGCTTGGGACACCAATCTAAAGGAGAGCCCAAGGCTATCGCCTGCCAGGTGGCTACACAGAAAGGGCCTGGTGAGCCCCATCTGACCATAGTGAAGCTCAGGATTTACTGCTTGTTTGACCATCATTCTAACAGTTCAGGATGTGGTCTCCACAGCACTAGAATCAGCATTAGACTCTGCAGAAACAAGGACAGCCATACCTTGTAGATTTTTTTAGATGAATCCCAGTCCCTCTGATACCTTTCTTAATGTAACTATCACTCCACAGTAGGTGTGATTCTCATGTTTAAAAACTCTTATTTCTGTACCACAAGACCTCCAAATGCAGCCAACTACTCCATCTGGGTGCTCAGCTGAAGAAAAAACTGTCTGTTCCAACTTAGGGGTAAAACTAGCTCTACTGGGCTTAGGAGAGAATGGCATCTTGGCTCCCCAGTGTGGTACCAATAAGGGATTTTTCAGGAATATTTTTTACTATACCTAATGTTTATTTATACAGCAACTCTAGAACCTAGTCTCCTTGTAACCTGGTACTCTAACGAATACAGTAAAGTATTTCAAAGAACAGGTTTTGATACTGGGCAAGTCTGGTCAAATTCTGGCTCTGCCACTTACTAGTTATAAATGAAACTTTAGACCCATGACCTGACCTCTCTCAGTCAGTTACCTCATCTGTAGTTGGATATGATAGTTGGAGGAAGCGTTACACACAAATACACAGCATAAAGCTGAATTATCTACCATCTTTAAGAAAATTCTTTGTACACAAGAGTTCTACCTCAGAAATTCTGTATCATGCCTACCATATCATGGCTACCGATCTCCAGAGGCTATAAAGTGGACACCTCAACCTCCCTTAGCCTTATTTATTCTCTTCTAGAATACCAGCCCACTTCATTATGGGACTATCTAAGATCACCCTCTATTGTGAGGAGGTCTCCCTATGCATAACTGATGTTTCTTCCTCAGTTGGACAATTGAAATGTTATACAAACCACCCTACTTCTTCCTGTCTTTAGAGTCAAACAGCCAACTCAGTTTTCCCATGGTTTCTCTCACACTGATGCACTCACCCTTTTTTGGGAATATGACTCCACCAGCATAGGACTCAGAGGTACTACACAACATAACAGTTGCAGACATGGGGTGAAAAAACAGCTCTTTATCCAAAGGAAACAATGGAGAAAAGGAAAGTAAAATTTTCTAAGTTGTGGTGTAACAAGGAGAAACTGAGATATCACTTGTGCTTCAACCATATTTCTTTTGTATCAACTACAAATAGGAAACTGTAGTTGCTGCCAAGTAACTGTTCTCCAAACAGCAGTGGACTAGGCACTGACAGAAAATACAGGAGAATCACCTCTGCCTTCCAAAGCTGGTAATTTAAGGAGGCACAAAACAAATGGGCAATAGCAAAGTATGCACTGAATATGTAATAGTAAAGAATAAGGCAGAGATTAAAAAAAAGTCTGTTTTAGACAAAGTAAAGGCCTCCTGAAGGAGATGCCTAATGATTAAGCAGATGAAGGTGGAAGGGCATTTTAGACCAAAAATCAAAAACCAGGCCAGAGTAGTCTAGAGACACAGAAAAGGGAAGAAACAGACAGAGTAAAAAGATTTAGAAAATATACAAGCAACAGAACAAGAAATACAATATCTGCATTAGGGGATAACTTTATATCCTCCTTAAAAGAGGGAGGGGATTCAAAAAGTCACACCCCTGAAGTCTCCCACTGGCATAAGCCAACAGAGGCATCACTTACCCGGATAAGGGAAGCCTGATGCCGAGGGGGTTTGGCTCCTGGGCCTCCTGATGAGGGTCCCTCAGGCGGGACAAGGGGCTGTCTAGCTTCATAAGGAGCTGAAACGGCAGGAGGGAAAGTCAGCATGGTTCACAAAGATTCCACCCACAATTTATGAATTCACATTCAAACTGCTATAGTGTCTGTTCTTCGGGGAAGAATTAGTAATTAGTTTATATACAAAGGGTCACCTAAGACAAACAAGGGCTTCCCTCATAACTCAGTAAGTAAAGAATCTGCCTGCGATGCAGGAGACCCTGGTTCAATTCCTGGGTCAGGAAGATCTGCAGGAGAAGGGATAGGCTACCCACTCCAGTATTCCTGGGCTTCCCTTGTGGCTCAGCTGGTAAAGAATCCGCCAGCAATGTGGGAGACCTGGGTTCGATCCCTGGGTTGGGAAAATTACCTGGAGAAGGGAAAGGCTACCCATTCCAGTATTCTGGCCTGGAGAATTCCATGGACTAAGTTCAAGGGGTCGCAAAGAGTCAGATACAACTGAGTGACTTTCACTTTCACTTTCTTCCACTTAAGACAACAAACCTTGGTGCCCCTGGGTACAATTTAACTGAACCATCTAAAGATAGTCAACCAAGTCATAATAAAGCAGGGAGATATTTACATCAATTTAAGATTAGCAATAAATTGGAAAGGTGGAATGGTGTAAACCTAAACTTGGATAGAAAATAATGAGCGTAGTTAGAAAAGTGCCATGTTTTAAGAGTTCAACTTCTAAATATAAGGTAAATTCTATATATACCCCACTATTTAGAATGCTTCCACTCATCATACATACTCCCAAGGAGCAAGAAAGTGAGCATGAATTTTGAACATTAATAATCAACATTATCATTTTGCTTATTTTTGAAAAATAAATGCCACTATCTTCTTTTCCTTATGGAAAGAATATAAAACCAAATAGAGAAAAATACAAAAAGGAATAAATTCATTTTACATTTATTACTTTATCATTCAATAACCAAACTAAAAATAATTTTGCTACCTTTAAGAAAAGTTTTTAAGTCACAAAAATGAATGCATATTTTTCATTCCTTTTATTTCCAGAACACTTAATAACAACTTTTCCAATATTATACAAAAACGGTTAAACGGAACCAGGCAGTATTCAGCTCCAACAGAAAGGGGAAATTATCACTCAAGATGAAACCATTTCTGATCTCTGCAGGTTAACAGTTCAGGTTTTTGGAAGTATATAAATAAGTAAAAGGTTTTCTTTCTATAGCTTCCTTATACATCAAATTAGGTAGAGACAGAAGAGCAGCCTGTTGTGGCATCACCTTTAGCAGAGTTCGAACTTTTTAAAATAAAGAAGGTATAACAACAGCACATCAAGAACAACAAATGACTCTTGGGCTCACATCTGCTCTTTGTATTTCCTCCAAGGAAATGGAATACATTATTATACAATTATTATTAACACAATATTATAACATTAAATTACATTAAAACATCAAAATCACTGCCTGGAAAAACATGAAGTGGATTTTCTGATGCTGCTAAGAATAGATGAAAAACATAAAACCTGCAAAAGAAACATACATAGAGAACTCATAGTCCAAATCTTAAAAAATAAGTCTCAGATGGTAGGCAGGTGTTGTCCTCAAAGAAGGATTTTTAAGATCATTCCATTTTGAAGGATCATCAAATTTAACTCCTACTGAAAGATCTGAACCACAGCAAACTGTACCATGGCTGGGATACCAACGGTCATAAGCTGATCCCCTGCCTCCCCTTAGAGGGAGGGAACTTCTACTGCTCAGGAAGGACACATGTAGGGGGCGGCTGACTGGCCCATGGCTCCAATCCCTCACCAACAATGGCCTTCTTTCCCTTTAAAGAGACAGACATATCTTATCAATAAGGCTTAAATGAACACTGAGTCACATGGTGGGTCATTTTTCGAGAGGCCTGGCCTCAACGGCAGATTTTCTCTTCATACTCCTGCGGGAAGCATGGGTTGGTCACACCTGCCTATGACTGGAAAAATGAGTGTCTAAAGCCTTCTGGTCACAAATCTTAGACACATGCTCCTATCAGTTGGTACCAGAGCTGATATTCAGGCCACTATTGCTCTGACTCCTGTCTCATTCCTCAACTGAAACTGAACTCAGGAGGTAAAAGATAGGTATACTACTCATTGTCTCTACTCTTTCCCTCCAAAATAAAACCTGAAACATGCAACTCAATATAGAACAAATAATTCTTAGATCCCCTTATAAGAGGTTGAACAAGGAACGAGAAGTACCACCTTTCTCCAAGGGGAAGATTATAAAATGAACCTTAAAAGATTTCATCATTCTGAGATTCAGAGTCAAACTAGAACAGAGATCGCAACTAACTGCCAAATAAAGACTCTCCATCTGCAGTCATCCAATGAATGATATCTAGAAGGTGACTTTCAAGAACACTTGAGCTTCAAAAACATAATGAGTACCATATTCTAGAAACACAAAAGAAAATACAAGGGAACATCTTAGCACCTACAATGTGCCAGGAATTCTGCTAGGAATAGACATTTATATAATATTACTCATTTCATCCACAGAGCAAAATTCTAAGGCAGACTTTATTTCATTTCACAGATAAGGGAAATTGAGCCTCAGAAAAACAAAATACCCATAGTAATACAGGCTGGAAATGGAAAGAAATGAGAAATGTAGGCCTACCAAGTCTACCTTTAGGCCCAGGAGACTGACATCATAGCCCATGCTCTTAAGTGAGAAGATACCTAGAACTGATACATAAGAATAAGATGCGTAAGAAAAAGTAGAACAGACATTGATTTTAAAATAAGACTTTAGACACCAGAAGAAGCAGGTTTAAAGAGTCAAAAGTAGTTACCTCTGCATAGAAGAAATATATCTCAGCATAGCAATGAATAGCCCATATATGACAAACGCACAGCTAACATTAAACTTAATGGTAAAAAGCTGAAAGCATTTCCTCTAAGATCAGGAACAAGACAAGGATGTCCGCTCTCACCACTTTCATTCAATGTACTTTTGGAAGCCCTGGCCGTAGCAATCAGATAAGAAAAAGAAATAAAAGGAATCCAAAAGGAATCCAAATTGGAAAGGAAGAAGTAAAACTGCCACTGTTTGCAGATGATGTGATACTACAAACAGAAAATTCTAAAGATGGCACCAGAAAACTATTAGAACACATCAGTTAATTTGACAAAGTAGCAAGATTCAAAACTAATAGGCAGAAATCTGCTGCATGTCTATACACTAACAATGAAGTATCAGAAAGAGAAATTAAGGAAACAACCCCACTCACCATCACATCAGAAAACAATAAAATACCTAGGAATAAACCTACCTATGGAAGCAAAAGACCTGTACTCAGAAAACTATAAGACACTAATGAAAGAAACTGAAGATGATACAAATGGAAATATATACCATGTATATGCTGTTAAAATGACCATACTACCCAAGGCAATCTAGAAACTGAATGTAATCCCTATCAAATTATCAATGGATTTTTCACAGAACTAGAACAAAAAAAAATTAAACTTATATGAAAACAAAAAAGATCCCAAACAGCCAAAAACAATAATGAGAAAATTAGAATGGAGCTGGTGTAATCAAACTTCCTCACTTCAGACTATACTACAAAGCTACAGTCATCAAAACAGTATGGCACTGGCACAAAGACAGACACACAGATCAATGGAACACGATAGAAAACCCAGAAATAAACCCATGCACTTATGGTCAATTAATCTACAACAAAGGAGGCAAGAATATACAATGAAGAAAAGATACTCTATTCAATAAGTGATCCTGGAGAAAGCAGACAGGTACATGTAAAAGAATGAAATTACAGTATTCTCTAATACCATATACAAAAAAAAACTTAAAATGGATTCAAGGCCAAAATTTAAGACCAGATACTGTAAAACTTTCAGGAGAAAATATAGGCAGGACACTCTGACATAAATCACAGCAATATTTTTTTGGATCCATCTCCTACAGTAGTGGAAACAAAAAGAAAAATTTAAAAATAAGATCTGGGACTTTCCTGGAGGTCCAGTGGCTAGGACTCTGTGCTCCCAGTGCAGGGGGGCCAGGTTAAATCCCTGGTCAGGGAACTAGGTCCCACATGCATGCTGCAATTAAGACTCAATGAAGACAAGAAACAATTTTTTTAAAGGGCTTATTTTTTAAAATCGGATCTAATTAAACTCAGTTTTTATACAAGAAATGAAACAATAACATATATGTACTACTAAATACAAAATAGATAAACAAGGACCTACTGTATAGCACAGGGAACTATATTCATTATCTTATGATAACCTATAATGGAAAAGAATCTCAAAAAGGACACATACACATATATATATATATATATATATATATCACTTTGCTGAACACTGAAACATTGTAAATCAACTGTACTTTTAAAAGTAAATTTAAAAGCAAGAAAGGTAGTTGCCTCTGGAAACCAGAACCAGGTTGAGTCGGAAGGAGAAGTATTATTGTGATTTAAACATGGTTTTTAAAAATACAGATAGCAACTTCTGCCTCTGAGGGTTGTGGTAAATAGAAAACAGTGCACACAAAGAACTCGGAACAATGCATGGCACTTGAGTCTCACCCAGTGAGCATCAGCTATAGCCACATCCAGCAAAGGTGAGCAGGCGCCCAGGAGAGAGGCAGAGGGGGGGGCTCTGAATCACAGACTGTCCAAAGATGCTGAGCCTGATTTAAAATGCAGACATATGCCCCATTAGCCAGAAATCATGGCAGAATCCTGGACAGAAAAGCAACCCTAGAAAAATGGATTCCTAGAAAATTTTCCTAGCAGCAAAACTCATTTCGGAAAATGCATAAATTCAAGTTTAGGGATCATAATGTAGGAGAAAAACCAGGAAGGGGTAACAGAAACTTAGAAAACAACGTTTCAAGAATAAAAGAGTGCTCACAAGAAAATGTCACTTCACATGTAACAGAATATCTAAGATTAAAAACACTGAAGAAAGAAACCAGAGTACCAACTGCTGGCAAGAACACTGAACTCTTATATATTGCCTACGGGAGTATGCAGTCAGTTGGTGAAACTCTTTAGTAGTTTCTTATACCTACCCTAAGGTGCATCAATTCCACTCCCAGGTGCTAGAGAAATGACATATGTCACAAAAAGACTCATACACAAGTGTTCACAGCATCCTTATTCATAACAGCCAAATGCTGGAAATAACCTAAATATTCATCAACAGAAGAATGGATCATCACTCCACGATACAGTCATACAGCGGAACAACACTGAGTAATATATTAACAGGAACAAACTGCTGAGACACGTAACATGAAGAATCTCAACCACTGTGCTGAGGAAAAGACACCCAAGAGTACGGTCATTCACTATGATTCCATTTATATGAGTTTCTAGAAGAAGCAAAACTAATCTATGGTGATAAAAATCAGTACTGTGTTTTCATGGGGGAGGCAGGGAGCACGGAGAAAGTGACTGGAAAGGGGCATCTCTAAAGTGGCAGAAATATTGGTTTTAATGTCAGGCAGACTTTTTATTGAAGTATACAGTTGATTTACAATATACTTTTAGCATAGTGATTACAGTATTTTTATAGATTATATTCCATTTAAAGTTATTTTAAAATAATTGCTGTATCTCCCTGTGCTGCCTAATATACCCTTGCAGCTTATGTATTTTATACATAGTAGTTTGTACCTCTTAAATGAACCTTTTTTTTTTTTTTTTGGCTGCACTGGGTCTTCATTGCTTCTGCATGAGCTACTCTCTTCATTGCAGTGCTCAGGCTCAGTAGTTGTGGCGTGCAGGCTCTAGAGCTTGGGCTCAGTAGTTGTGGTACCTGGGTTTAGTTCCTCCATGGCATATGGAATCTTTCTGGACCAAGGATCAAACTCATATTCCCTGCATTGGCAGTGGATTTTTATTTACTGTGCCACCAGGGAAGTCCAAGTAGTTTGTACATATTAATCCCCTACTCCCTCCACTTTCAACTACTAGGTTTGTTTTCCATATCTGTGAGTAGGTTTCTGTTTTATTAAATTTATTCACCTATTTTATTTTTTGTATTCTACACATAAGTGATAGCATTGTTCTTTCTCTGCCTTATTTCACTAAGGATAATACCCTTTAGATCCATCCATGTTGTTACAAATGGTAAAATTTCATTCTTTTTTATGACTCAATATTCCATTGTGTATATGTATGTACGTGTATCTTCTTTCTTCATTCATCTGTTGATAGACACTTAGGTTGCTCTTGTATCTTGGCTATTGTAAATAATACTGCTCAGAACACTGGGGTGCATGTAGTTTTTCAAATTTGTGCCTTTATTTTTTTCAGATATATACTCAGCAGTAGAACTGCTGGATCATATGGTAAGAAAATACTTTATCCATGATAAAAGTGGTAGATACATGGGTATATCCATTTGTTAAAACTCAAATTGAAGATTTTAAATGTGTGCATTTTATCACATGTAAATTTTAGCTCACTTTTTAAAAAAAGGCTAAGAAAGAATGAAAGCATGGACAATCTTGACACACGCTGCTAAAAGTCAACAACAAAGAAGAGAAGTGGGTTGTTTCTTTGACACTAGGGGAATGAAAGCCCAATTTGAATGGAATGAGGAGAACATGGAGTATGAAGGAGAGAAAGCTGGTACAGACAGGTTTTTTTAAGGAATAACAACCAAAAAAAGACAGGGTAGAACCTGGTGACTCAGTAGAACAAAAATGACTCACCTTTGAATTAAAAACCAAAAACTAGACACCATGCTAGGCATCGGACTCCAACTTCCAAAACTAGATGAAATTAAGAAAAAAAATCCACTTCTAAAAACAGGGAAATGTGGCAGGAGAGACTATAAGAGGAAAATGAAGAATTCTCAATCCCATTTCATTTTCGGACACCAATGGCACACTCAAGTTCTAGGGGAGTGATTTTTCATTCCTATTCCCTTACACTCATGTTCTCGCTTATCCTCACAACAGCCCTATAGGATGCTATTACTCTGTTTCAAAAGAAACGAGGAAAATCATGGTTCAGAGTAGTAAGTAGCTTGCCCAAAGTCACATAGCTAGTCACATAAACCCTCATCTTCTGATTCCAATCAAAAGATTTTCCCAGGACTTCCCTGGTGACACAGTGGATAGGAATCTGCCTGCTAATGCAGGGGATATGTGTTTGATCCCTGGTCCAGGAAGATTCCACATGCCATAGGGCAACTAAGCCCATCAGCCACAACTACTGAGCCTGAGAGCTGCAACTACTGAAGCTCATGTGCCTAGACCCTGTACTCCACAAGAGAAGCCACCACAATGCGAAGCCCAAGTACCACAACAAAGAGTAGTTCCCGCTTGCTGCAACTAGAGAAAGTCTGTGCAAAGCAACAAAGACCCAGCACAGCCAAAAATAAAAAAGAAAGAAAAATTAAAGAAAAAAAGATTTTCTCATTATGCCATACCTGCTTCTTTCAGCAAGATTATAGCCTCTCTTTAGTTCAGTCTAGCACACTTTTATCTGTGTCCCTCTAGAAGTCATCACTATTTTCAATGCAGCAAAAACCTGCAGAAACTGGGTCATTTTCAGTTACAGCTCACAGAATAAAAAGAGTGGGGGGTTACAGATATCCAATTCTAGAATACCTATAAAGGTCATATCTTCAGCTAGGAGCCTGAACTCCACAAGGACAAGATGCTGCAGTGAATTTGTGGAGCTTTAAGCACTGCAGCCTAGGCAGCCAACTGTATAAGTCATTCTCAGAACCAACTAACATATTTTACCACTAACATAGCCAACATAACACAAATGTGAGCAAGCAAGCAAGGGCACAATTGGGTACTTCACACACCTCAACACAACGCTTCCCCTGGCATTTCTCTTATTATTTTTATTCTCAAGCACAAGAGCTAAATATTTTCACTTATGTGCTCAGTCTTTAAAGGTTGAATCAATTCTTCTGCAGAATTCTATTTTTTAAGTAGTTTCATGAGAGCAGGTATCATATAAATATGTTTGGTATGTTTGCAGAAAGGAGTAAGAATTCCAAAACAATACAAATTCTTCATGTGTGATGTTCCTGTGTAATGAAATTTGTAAATGAAGGATTAAATCATCTAAATCATTATCTACAAGTCTAAAGATAAACTAGTTTGTAGGACAGAAAACAAGGCATTACTAATATAGATTTCATTTTGTGTTTTTTTTTAAACCTTGCTTGAGAGTATAAAATTAAATTGAGTCTGGTTTACAGAGCCGGAGATAAGTCAGGAGACTCAGAAACTGGTCACATTGCTGACTGATAGAGCAAAGTGTCTCTAAGACACTGCCTGGGACAGCTGGCCTCTTACCTGAATGCATCTGCTCCGTGCTGCTCCGCAGTTTGCTGTAGCCATGGCTCAAGGGCACCCTCTGGTAATGAGGCGGGGAAGAAGGAGGGGAGGCAAGAGGTGACATCGAGGGAGACTGCGTTTCCTGCTTCAAAGAACCAGAGTAGAGTTCAGAGGGAATCACTCAAGAAGCCTGGTGCTCTGAGCTGCAATTATGAAGTATAATGACTGCTTTAACAAATGAAGATGCTTTCTCAAAAACGCAGCTTGGTTAAAAAGCACTGTCTGAGGATTCAAAAGTCTCCCAGAGAACAGTCTCACCAGAACTCAGTTACCTAAATTACTAAAACAAGCCTGACACACTTCCAGTTACTCCAATAATACTATCCTTGGGAAAACAAAAGACAACTGATCACATGAAATAACATTCAAACTCTACAATTTTGATCTCTTTGTGAATAGATTCAATTTTCATTCATTAATAAAAGCTCTTATTCCCTGGATCTACACTTATCAAGTTTTCCAACAATGTGGATATTTTTTAAATATTTTAAATGGTAATGCTAAATATTCTTGGAGCTGACTAGTCAAAGTAAAATGTCAACTTTTTTTATACTGAGAAATTCCAAAACAATTCATTATGGGTAAACTCCAACTAGCCTACTCCTAAACACTAGGATGGCACCTTAATAAAGTACAAATCTCAATTTGAATGTGAACTTTATGTAGGACCACAGGCGAGACAAGCTACTATTACTTGGCTTTTTACTATTACTCGGCTACTGGGTTTCCTCTCTTTTTTTAATGCTACTAATAGACTGGTAACAAGGAAACCATACTTTTTATCAGCATAGAGACTATATATGTGTTCTTAGTAAAAAATAATAATAATAATAGTAATTCAATCTGAGATATCAATCAAGTACTCTTTTTCAAGTAAAAGAAAAGAATATTTGCTTTGAATTATAAGTTCACAACCACAGACTGGGTGGGCCTAGCATAAATCCAGACTGAAGTGAAAGGATGTGTCCTCAGTGACACAGCCAGGGGATGAGCCTGAAAAATTCCCAGAGCATCAATCATCCTGGGATAGTGGGCCCTCATTCCTCTCCAAATGCTGGTGGGAAAACATGCCAAAGAGTACTGGCTGAAGATTCTGATATAGGCATACCTCATTTCATTGCACTTCACAGCTACTACTTTTTTTGAAAAACAAAGTTTATGGCAACCCTGCATCAAGCAAGTCTACCAGCACCGCTTTTCCAATAGTATTTGCTCACTTCATGTCTCTGTGTCACATTCTGACAATTCTTAACAATATTTCAAACATTTTCATTATTATCATATTTTTATGGCAATGTATAATCAGTGAGGTTTAATGTTACTACTACTTGCTAAGATGGTAAGTTAGCAGTTTTTAGCAATAAAGCATTTTTTAAAATAAGATATAAACATTACAGTTTTTTAGCCACAATGCTATTGCACATTTAGTAGACCATGCTCCTCTGTCCATGGGATTTTCCAGGCAAGAGTACTGGAGTGGGGTGCCATTTCCTTCTCCAGAAGATCTTCCTGATCCAGGGATTGAACCCAGGTCTCCCACATTGTAAGCAAGACGCTTTACCATCTGAGCCACCAGGGAAGTCCTTAGTAAACTACAGTATAGTGTAAGTCTAACTTTTGTAAGCACTGCTGCTGCTGCTAAGTCACTTCAGTCATGTCCGACTCTGTGCGACCCCATAGATGGTAGCCCACCAGGCTCCCCCGTCCCTGGGATTCTCCAGGCAAGAATACGGGAGTGGGTTGCCATTTCCTCCTCCATTTGTAAGCACTAGGAAACCAAAAACTTGTGTGACTACTGCCGTGGTCTGAAACTGAACCTGCACTGTCGCCAAAGTATGCCTGTACTCCTTTTTATATAAATCTCTGAAGAACTAGTTTAAAATGTATGAGAATTAGGACATTATACAACAGAACATGCTATATGTCACTTAAATATGACATTTCTGCAACAATACTTCAAATATCCAGCATTATTAGGGTGAACCATATACATTCATTTTCCAACTTAATCCTTTAATAGTCACTGCATTTGAAAAATATTTTTATTGGTCTTTCTAAAACATGACAAATTTCTTTTCCATATAGAAGGTACTACATTGAATATGATTTGACTTTTCTGCATAATTCAGTATCTTCACTGCAAGTACCTTGATGCCCTGAGTGCTCACTAATGTGTAAGTCTATTTTACCTCTTATTGACAGACTCACTCATCTGGAATTTTACACTTTTCTCTCTACTCATTACTATCTGACTATTGTAATTAGTGGTCTAATTTTAAAAGCCTGTACACCCATTCTTGTTCCTGACCTGTACATGTAAAGGCAGCATTTCCCAAGATGGCCCTCCAAATATGCCCCCCAAGAAGGGATTCCCTGGTGAAATAAGTTTAGTACATGCCAATCTCCAGGTCTCTTTATTGCAGGACTTGTCAGGGCCTTTACTGTGCTAATATGCACCGTGAATGTCTAAGACAAGAGTATTTAGCCTTTCCCCCAAGAATAAGGCATGAAACAGCATTCTCCAACCACATTTAACCAGAGAAACCAGATATTTTAGAAGAAAGCACTTATTAAAAACTCCTAGAGGTTACATTTCAAAGAACCCATTTGGAAATGGTGGTTAGATAAATCAAATAAGTGTGTTAAAGCAGTAGCCTTACTTGAGACACAATTCTACATTAAAGTAGGCTCTAAATGGCCCATAGATGGCTCTTGGTAATTGCTATGCATCAGCCTCTCCTTCTAGCTACAAGGAAACTTTATAGGCACACTCCAAGCCTATAATTGTATCCCAGATGGTGCAATTCAAGGAACTGGAAGTTTGACAGCAGCTATGAGGCACTGCTCTGTGAGGGTTCATGGTCAGAAGCAAACAGACTTGCCTGACCAGACTATTTACCTGTTTATCCTCATCGTCGATTCTTTTGAAGGTATTTTTTTCTGTGATTAAATACGGAATCTGAACTTTAGTTCCATGCAGCTCAGCCGTGTTCCCAAACCGGATTTCAGCATCAGTCTTTGACATCATAAAGCGAGGCAGCGGCAGTTCTTTAAGAGCAGAATCAAAGAAGCTCAAGTGAGACTTTATTTGAAAACTGAAAAAAGGGGAACTCAATGGCCAAAAGATGAGTCACTTTTGAGGAAAAATTCCAGAGCACTAAATATAGATTAAATCTGATTTCAACACAATAAAGACTCCTATAATAATGTCATGATAGAAAAATGCTACAGTTTAAGCAAGGTATCTTGGCTCAACATTTTTAAACGCTGTCCAATCATTCTAGAACAAATTCAGGTTTTGGACAGATCTCCCATTTCAGCCTTTAGTTTGGCACCAAGAAAAGGGATGTGACATTGTAGAAATCAGTATAAAGCAACAACAGTAGCAGGGAAAACTTATATAGTATTTATTATATGCCAGAGATTATATTAAGATCTGCAAATATTAACTTATTTAATCCTCACAACTCGCTACAGTAAGATGATCATTATCCTTCTTTTACAGATGTGGACTCAGACCAGAAGGAGCTAAGATGACACAGTGTATCTGTGGCAGAGCTGGCTCTTCACAAGTCAGTGCTGCTGCCCTATAGAAAGGCCCCTCATTCCCAGGGCAGACTTACTGGATACAACACGTTCTCATCCTATGTTATTGCTCAAGGAATTTTCACACACAATCTCCAGTTGTCTTTTTGTAATGGAATAAGGAAAATGGCATCAAGTTAGAGCAATCAATCCAACATTCAGTCAAATTCTACTGTCAAAACCATTAGCCACACTCAATATCACAAAGAGCTGAAATGCAACAGTCTGGTGTATTTACTTACCTTTCAAATTTCTGACAAAACTATTCTGAAAACAGAAATGATACTTTGGCACACTTCAAGTTCTCAGCACAGCAAATCGCACACAATAACACAGCACAAAGAACACCAAAAATGGGTACAATATTCTGGATTAGGCATAATGATTTGCATCTGGATTCATTGTTTAGGATAATATTCATCAGTGTGCCTTTGCCTTCCCTTAGCTTGCTCTTCCAAAAACACAGCTGCACTTCCAATGATTACTGCTGTGTTACAGCCAGAAAACATCTTAGCAACAGCAAGCAGTATCTCAGCTCCCCAGGCAAAGAAGGCCCCTGGTTCTCTAATATCCACATCATGTTTATTTTTAGTTGCTATGTCCACATTCAATTCAAAGAAGTAGGCAATATGACAAATCCCTGCGTGATCAATCAGCCAAGAGCCCGAGAGACATGAATAGAATAACCAATCTGGAAAATTAAACCAAGACTTTCCCCTAAAGAGACAATGGTCACCATTTTTAATATTTTATTATTTCCTAACCTTGGCAGCTCTTCAGCACTCAAGGCAGGACTGGACTTCAAAAGAAAGAAGGCAAGAGAAAAGAAAGTCTAGATTCTCAGTAAATCAAATATGAGCTAATCCTACGATTCTCTTCTCAGAAAGGTATTTATTACAGCTCAGTCTGCAAAAAGGATCTTAAAAAATTGAACAAGATCACATAAAATAACTTGTACTCTAATCTGCCCACAAGAGAATGACGCTACTTACAAGCCCTATCTGAAAAAAGAAGAAAAAAAAAAAAAAGGAAAAGTTCAGCATTTGTAAGCTCCCTGACCAGTGTTTCACTGCTATTTAACATATAACTCCAGGAACAATGGAACACAAACCGGGTTGGTGAATATCAACTATTACACTAAGGCCCCCAGCTGTCCTTTAGGACACTGTCATATCACAAATTCTCCTTCCCTGGCTATGGCATTTCTCCAGAATTGTTCACCTGGGAAAGAATCTCCCTCCCTCAGACAGCAAAAGACAAAATACAGCTGAATTTCTCTCATACTTTCTTTGTTTACAAGGCTTTAAACAACTTTTACTTAACAGAATTGTAACCATATATAATGATATTCCTATTATTGAAAACTAATAAAGATGCTATTTTTCTTAAGGTGGTGTAAGATTTTTTTTATGCTACAAGGTTTTTAAAAGTGAAAAGCAAAACTAGTTTGTCAACGTTCAGTCTAAATGTTGCTTCATAGTCATATGTACAACAAATTTAATAGCAACACTTTATTAGAAAGTTAATCAATAAAGTACCTACTATCCAGTGATATATGTCAAGTAATCACAGGAGAAGATCTATCTGCAATAATTGGTTAGAATCTTTTCTCCCAAACTGAATTAAATTAGCACACAGGAAACAAATTAAGAGTTCAAATAAAATACTGACAGGGGCCAAGGACACAATGAGCACAGCAATCATTTGTCTCATAATGGTGTCTTAGGTTGTATTCTTTGAACACAGAAATGCTTTGTATATTAAATAGAAATGACTATTTTTCCCTTCCACAAAGAAAATTATGTCTCTGCTTTTTTAAACATGTGATCCTCTAAGGGAAAAATCCTTTGTTTTCCCATGTTTGATGGAGTCATGAATATTAGAAATACATCAATCTCCTCAATTCATTATAAAAAACATAAGCAGCATAAATGCAGTAATAAAAGATTAATTACAAAGAGGCAGCTGCTGTGCACTGTCCTCAAAAGACCCTGATGCTGGGAAAGATTGAAGGTGGGAGGAGAAAGGAACAACAGAGGATGAGATAGTTGGATGGCATCACCGACTCAATGGACATGAGTTTGGGTAAACTCCGGGAGTTGGTGATGGAGAAGGAGGCCTGGCATGCTGCAGTCCATGGGGTCACAGAGTTGGACATGACTGAGTGACTGAACTGAACTGAGAAATATAATCGCAGTCACATGTATCATTGTAAATTGTATAGTAGCTACATTAACAACAACAAAAAATGTTAAGTGAAGAAGCCAGTGAAAAAATACAAATACTGCATGGTTTCACTTACATGACGGATCAATCGTCAAACTCAAGGAAACACAAGGTAGAACGGTGGATGCCAGAGGCTGAAGGGAAGGGAACCGGGGAGCTGTTTAATGGGGGTGGAGTTTCCACCTTGCAATGTAGGCAGATTGGTTGCATAACAATGTGGATATACTTAACACTACTGAACTGTATACTTAAAAATGGTTAAGATGATTTTATATTATGTATGTTCTGTCACACCTAAAATTTTTCAACTTAAAAAAAAGCAAAAAAAGAGGTAAAATTAATTTAGTAATTTTAATCCAATGTTATCAATGACAGCATGTAAACAAGATAAAAATTAATGTAACAGTTTACATTCTCTTTTCAGACTAATGCTTTAAACCCCATGTGTACTTACCTGTACCACAGACCTCAATTCAGATACACCACATTTCAGGCACTCAGGAGCTGCAGTAGTATGGCTACTGGCTGCCCTACTGGAAAAGCAGTTTGGCTGATGGTTGCTATGAAGCAATATGGACCACTATGGCCAGAGATCTAGATTTTACTAAGAAATACTATAATGTTAAAAATCAACAAATAATTGATTTATTCTTAAATTATGTATGGAGTATTTTGTATGGAGGGATGATGATGATGTACACAGAGCTTAAGAATTTGAAGACTTTTAAAAATTTATTTATTTTTGGCCATGCTGGGTCTTCATTGCTGCAGGCTTTTCTCTAGTTGCATCAAGGGTTTCTCATTGCAGTGGATTCTCTTGTTGCAGAGCACAGATTCTAGGGAGCACAGGCTTCAGCAGTTGTGGCTCCCAGACTCTAGAGCACAGGCTCAATAGTTGTGGTGCATAGGCTTAGTTGCTCGACAGCATGTGGGATCTTCCCAGGGCACGGATCAATTCTGTGTCTCCTGCATTGGCAGGCAGATTCTTTGCCACTGAGCTACCAGGAAGCCTCATTTGAAGACTTTTAACAAATGTATATATAACCTCATAACAAATACCCAAACTGCTTTCTAGTTAATCACCTCCCCTTCTCCCACTGAGCAATGTACTCTAATTTCTAAATCCACAGATTACCTTTGCCACTATAGAACTTCACATAATGGAATCATACAATATTAATCTTTGTGCCTAGCTTTTCTGGTAACATCTTGTGATAATCATCCAATGTACAACATAATCATCTAAAGACATAGTTCATTCTTTTTCACTGCTATGGAGTAATCCACTTTTATGAATATACTAAAATTTTTTAAACCTAGTCTCTGTGATGAACATTTGGGTTGTTTTCAGTTTGGAGTCATTATAAACATAGTTACTGTGCACAGTCTTATAAATTACTTTTGAGAGACATGAATTCATCAGTCTTGAGATATAACTATGAGCCACATTCAACCTGCTGTCTATTTCCATATAGCTCATGAGTACTATATAGTAGTAGTATAAGTATAAACTATGTACAAAATAAGCTACAAGCATGTATTATACAACACAAGGAACATAGCCAATATTTTATAAGTATAAATGGAGTATAATCTTTAAAACCTATGTGTGAATCACTATATCATACACCTGTAACTTATATAATACTATACATCAAAGTATACTTCAGTTTTTAAAAATAGTATTTTCATTAAAAAACAATAGGTTTTACATTTTTGAATGCTTGGAAAACATCAAAAGAAAAATAATTCATGATGTAAAAATTATGAAATACAAATTTCAATATCCATAAATAAAGTTTTACTGGAACACAGCCATGCTCTTTTGTTTACACATTCTGCTTTCCCAGTTCAAGAGCAGAGCTGGATATTTGCAATAAAAGCCATATAGCTCACAAAGCCTAAAATATACACTACCTACCCCTTTACAGGAAAAGTTTGCTGACACCTGTCTTATACAATACAGTGCTTAAAATAAAACATAGTCTTACTAAACCAAAAAAGTTTCATTTAATGGAAAAACATTTTACGTTACTTGAGCTTTTAATTTAAATTTTAAGTAATTTAAATTGTTGATTTAATTAAAATTCAATTTCTCACTGGCACTAGACACATTTTAAATGCTCCATAGCCAGTTTCACAGGACTAGTGACTACCATATGAGACAGCACAGTTTAGATGCCTGGCCAAAGGATTACCCAATTTTATGCTCACAAAAACACTACAAACCAGCTACTACTGGACATCTGCTCCAGTATGAAAAACACTGACAGTGTATTAAAAAGCAGAAACATAACTTTGCTGACAAAGGTTTGTATAGTCAAAGCTATGGTTTTTCCAATAGCTGTGTACGGATGTGAGAACTGGACCATAAAGAAGGCTGAGCATCAAAGAACTGATGCTTTCGAATATGGTTTTTCCAATAGCCATGTATGGATGTGAGAATTGGACCATAAAGAAGGCTGAGCATCAAAGAACTGATGCTTTTGAATATGGTTTTTCCAATAGCCATCTATGGATGTGAGAATTGGACCATAAAGAAGGCTGAGCATTAACAAAATGATGCTTTCGAATTGTGGTGTTAGAGAAGATTCTCGAGAGTCCCTTGGACTGCAAGGAGATCAAACTAGTCTGTCCTAAAGGAAATCAACCCTGAATATTCACTGGAAAGAATGAGGCTAAAGCTGAAGCTCCAATACTTTGGTCACCTGATGCAAAGAGCCAACTCACTGGAAAAAGACTTTGATGTTGGGAAAGATTGAGGGCAGGAGGACAAGTAGGCAGCAGAGGATGACATGGTTAGATAGCATCACTGACTCAATGGACATGAATTTGAACAAACTACAAGAGATAATGAAGGATAGGGGAGCCTGCCATGCTCTAGTGACTGAAGGAACTCTCGAGTAGTTCAAGGGTCAGTTGTAATTGTTATCCTTTATAATCCTACAACTTTGTACACATTTAAAACATGACTCCAAAATAGAGACACAGATTTACAGAACAAACATATGGATACCAAGGGGGAAATGGGGATGGGATGAAATGTGAGATTGGTATTGACATACATATCCTACTATGTATAATGTCTATGCCCCAACCAGTAATGCTGAAGAAACTAAATTAAACGGTTCTATGAAGACCTACAAGACCTTCTAGAACTAAAACCCAAAAAAGATGTCCTTTTCATTATAGGGGACTGGAATGCAAGAGTAGGAGGTCAAGAAATACCTGGAGTAACAGGCAAATTTGGCTTTGGAGTACAGAATGAAGCAGGGCAAAGACTAACAGAGTTTTGCCAAGAAAACACACTGGTCATAGAAAACACCCTCTTCCAACAACACAAGAGAAGACTCTACACATGGACATCACCGACTCACACATGACCAATACTGAAATCAGACTGATTATATTCTTTGCAGCCAAAGATGAAGAAGTTCTATACAGTCAGCAAAAATAAGACCAGGAGCTGACTGTGGCACAGATCATGAACTCCTTATTGCCAAATTCAGACGTGATTGAAGAAAGTAGGAGAAACCACTAGAACATTCAGTTCAGTTCAGTTCAGTCACTTAGTCATGTCCTACTCTTTGTGACCCCATGAATCGCAGCATGCCAGGCCTCCCTGTCCATCACCAACTCCCGGAGTTCACTCAGATTCACATCCATCGAGGCAGTGATGCCATCCAGCCATCTCATCCTCTGTCGTCCCCTTCTCCTCCTGCTCCCAATCCCTCCCAGCATCACAGTCTTTTCCAATGAGTCAAGTCTTCGCATGAGGTGGCCAAAGTACTGGAGTTTTACCTTTAGCATCATTCCTTCCAAAGAATTCCCAGGGCTGATCTCCTTCAGAATGGACTGGCTGGATCTCCTTGCAGTCCAAGGGACTCTCAGCAGTCTTCTCCAACACCACAGTCAAAAGCATCAATTCTTCGGCACTTGGCTTTCTTCACAGTCCAACTCTCATATCCATACATGACCACTAGAAAAACCATAGCCTTGACTAGATGGGCCTTTGTTGGAAAAGTAATGTCTCTGCTTTTCAATATGCTATCTAGGTTGGTCATAACTTTTCTTCCAAGGAGTAAGCGTCTTTTAATTTCATGGCTGCAGTCACGATCTGCAGTGATTTTGGAGCCCCAAAAAATAAAGTCTGACACTGTTTCCATTGTTTCACCATCTATTTGCCATGCAGTGATGGGACCAGATGCCATGATCATAGTTTTCTTAATGTTGAGCTTTAAGCCAACTTTTTCACTCTCCACTTTGACTTTCATCAAGAGGCTTTTTAGTTCCTTCACTTTCTGCCATAAGGGTGGTGTCATCTGCATATCTGAGGTTATTGATATTTCTCCCGGCAATCTTGATTCCACCTTGTGTTTCTCCCAGCCCAGCGTTTCTCATGATGTACTCTGCATAGAAGTTAAATAAGCAGGGTGACAATATACAGCCTTGACGTGCTCCTGTTCCTATTTGGAACCAGTCAGTTGTTTCATGTCCAGTTCTAACTGTTGCTTCCTGACCTGCATACAGGTTTCTCAAGAGGCAGGTCAGGTGGTCTGGTATTCCCATCTCTTTCAGAATTTTCCACAGTTTATTGCGATCCACACAGTCAAAGGCTTTGGCATAGTCAATAAAGCAGAAATAGATGGTTTCCTGGAACTCTCTTGCTTTTTCGATGATCCAGCGAATGCTGGCAATTTGATCTCTGGTTTCTCTGACTTTTCTAAAACTAGCTTGAACATCTGTAAATTCATGGTTCATGTATTGCTAAAGCCTGGCTTGAAGAATTTTGAGCATTACTTTACTAACATGTGAGATGAGTACAATTGTGCAGTAGTTTGAGCATTCTTTGGCATTGCCTTTCTTTGGGATTGGAGTGAAAACTGACCTTTTCCAGGACTGTGGCCACTGCTGAGTTTTCCAAATTTGCTGGCATATTGAGTGCAGCACTTTCACAGCATCATCTTTCAGGATTTGAAAAAGCATTCAGGTATGACCTAAATCAAATCTCTTACAATTATATAGTGGAAGTGACATATAGATTCAAGGGATTAGATCTGATAGACAGAGTGCCTGAAGAACTATGGATTGAGATTCGTGACACTGTACAGGAGGCAGGGACCAAGATCATCCCCAAGGAAAAGAAAAGTAAAAAGGTAAAATGGTTGTCTGAGGAGGCCTTACAAAGAGCTGTGAATAGAAAAGAAGCCAAAGGCAAAGGAGAAAAGGAACCATTTGAATGCAGAGTTCCAAAGAATACCAAAGAGAGATAAGACAGACTTTCTCAGCAATCAAGCCAAACAAATAGAGATAAACAATAGAAAGGGAAAATCTAGAGATCTCTTCAAGAAAATTAGAGATACCAACAGAACATTTCATGCAAAGATGGGCACAATGAAGAACAGCAATAGTATGGACCTAACAGAAGCAGAAGACATTAAGAAGAGGTGGCAAGAATACACAGAAGAACTATACAAAAAAGATCTTCATGACCCAGATAATCACGATAGTGTAATCACCAACTTAGAGCCAGACATCCTGGAATGCGAAGTAAAGTGGGCCTTAGGAAGCATCACTAAAAACAAGGAGGTGATGGAATTCCAGTTGAGCTATTTCAAATATTAAAAGATGATGCTGTCAAAGTGCTGCACTCAATATGCCAACAAATTTGGAAAACTCAGCAGTAGCCACAGGACTGGAAAAGGTCAGTTTTCATTCCAATCCCAAAGAAAGGCAATGCCAAAGAATGCTCAAACTACCACATAATTGCACTCATCTCACACACTAGTAAAGTAATGGTCAAAATTCTCCAAGCCAGGCTTCAACAGTACGTGAACCATGAACTTCCAGAGGTTCAGGCTGGGTTTGGAAAAGGCAGAGGAACCAGAGATCAAATTGCCAATATCCACTGGATCATAAGAAAAAAGCAACAGAGTTTCAGAAAATCATCTATTTCTGCTTTATTGAATATGCCAAAGCCTTTGACTGTGTGGAGCACAATAAACTGTGGAAAATTCTGAAAGAGATAGGAATACTAGACCACCTGACTTGCCTCTTGAGAAATCTGTACACAGGTCAGAAAGCAACAGTTAGAACTGGACGTGGAACAACAGACTGGTTCCAAATAGGGAAAGGAGTACACCAAGGCTGTATATTGTCACCCTGCTTATTTAACTTCTATGCAGAGTACATCATGAGAAATGCTGGACTGGATGAAACACAAGCAGGAATCAAGACTGCCAGGAGAAATATCAATAACCTTAGATATGCAGATGACACCACTTTTATGATCGAAAGTGAAGAAGAACTAAAGAATCTTTAGATGAAAGTGAAAGAGGAGAGTGAAAAAGTTGGCTTAAAGCTCAACATTAAGAAAACTATGATCATGGCATCTGGTCCCATAACTTCATGCAAATAGATGGGGAAACAATGGAAACAGGGACAGACTTTTTGGACGGGCTCCAAAACCACTGCAGATGGTGAGTGCAGCCATGAAATTAAAAGACACTTACTCCTTAGAAGAGACGTTATGACCAACCTAGACAGCATATTCAAAAGCAGAGACATTACTTTGCCAACAAAGGTCCATCTAATCAAAGCTATGGTTTTTCCAGTAGTCATGTATGAATGTGAGAGTTGGACTATAAAGAAAGCTGAGCACTGAAGAATTGATTCTTTTGAACCGTGGTGTTGGAGAAGACTGCTGAGAGTCCCTTGGACAGCAAGGAGATCCAGCCAGTCCATTCTAAAGGAAATCAGTCCTGAATGTTCATTGGAAGGACTGATGCTGAAGCTGAAACTCCAATACTTTAGCCACCTGATGCGAAGAGCTGACTCACTGGAAAAGACCCTGATGCTGGGAAAGACTGAAGGCAGGAGAAGAAGGGGACGACAGAGGATGAGATAGTTGGATGGCATCACCAACTCAAGGGACATGAGTTTAAGTAAACTCTGGGAGTTGGCGATGGACAGGGAGGCCTGGCATGCTGCAGTCCATAGGGTCACAGAGTGTCAGACACAACTGAGCGACTGAACGCAACTGAACTGAACTATGTTAAAATAGATAACTAATGAGAGCCTAATCTATAGCACAGGGAACTCTCTCAGTGCTCTGTGGTGACCTAAATGGGAAGGAAATCTAAAAAACTGGATATATGTATGTGTGCTTAGTCGCTCGTCGTGTCCAACTCTTTGTGATCCATGGACTGCAGTCCACCAGGCTTCTCCGTGCGTGGGGATTCTCCAGGCACAAATACCAGAGTGGGTAGCCTTTCCCTTCTCCAGGGGATCGTCCCAAACCAGGGATCAAACCCAGGTCTCCCACATTGCAGGCAGATTCTTCACCATCTGAGCCACCAGGATATACGTATATATATATGACTAATTCACCTTCCTGCACAGCAAAAACTAACACAACATTATAAAGCAACTATATTCCAATAATTTTTTTAAATTGCTCCAAGAAGGGGTTCACAGGTTTCACACTGTCAAAGGGGCCATGGCACGATAAAGTTTCAAAACACTACTCTAGACCCTGCTACACCTTCCCTCAGTCCTCACACTTCCTATTGGCCTGTCTTTGGAAAGCAGGAAGGTTTGCTCCCAGCACAAATGTTCACACATGGTTTCCTCCTCAGGAACTCTCTGCCAGCCTTGAACTTCACCCCAGTACCACCTTTTGCCCTCCTAAGTTAGCTTTCCCAACAGCATTACCCCAGCTCCCACTAGGGTGAGGCTAGAGAAAAGCCTGGGGCTAGCACTTGAGGTACTCCCTCTCAGGGCCCTGGAAAGTCAGAGTCAGCACTTGCAGGGTCCAGGGAGCTAGAACCCCTAAAGTTATACATCCCCTACAGTTATACACCCTGGGTGCCTCTTGCCTCTCTCCAGTTTGGGCCCTAATGTGACCAAATCTGTACTCAGAGCTTAAGCAAAGCTCTTGAAGATACTCCACTTGACTGTCTTTAGAAGTCACTCTCAACCCTGGCTCCACAGAAGAATCACCTGGGGTGCTCTGAAAATCCTTGTGCTAAAGCCACATATCTGCAGGTAGTCCCAGGTTCCTGTAGTTTTTATTTTGCATTTAAAGTTATCCAGATGATTCTCAAGTGCATACAAGGTTGGGAACCAATGCCTAAGAGAGATGACTTCTGTAAGCATCCCTCAGAAGTTCCTGGTGAACGTGAATTCCAAATGTTTGTGTTAAAAAGAGTGACAGATGATTAAGACACTCCCCATGCCCAGGCATTTGGGTCTTCATGTATTCATTCAACAAACATGCCCTGAGCACCAACAAGGCCCCTCAGTACAGGGGTTACCAGAGGCTCCTCCCTTCCCCCTAGATGTGCAGACTGCTGAGGAAGATAGCCAAAAAATTACTCAAACCTGTAAAGGAGTACTTACAAACCCTAACAAAAGAGCTATGAAGGAGCAGGCAGTGAGAGAATTAAGCAAGGAGGGGACTGTCACATTATCCAGCACTAATAGGCCCATCCAAGGATTACCTAATTCCCTAGGGATGAATGCTTTTAAGTTACTATTTACTCTTGATGAAGCATTTTACAATTCTGAAAGGGTGATATTAACTTGTGGAAAATTTGCTGGATAACAAACACTTCTTTTCTGATAGCAGTGCAAATGAATTTTATCTTACAAAAGAGTATAATAACCCAGTTACAGTTTTATTTTTATGTAGGGCATTAATCAATTTTGTACGTAATTTAGCAAGCTTATTCCAGCATTCTTTCTTTCCGTGACTATAAATACTTCTGACTTTCCTACATTTTCTTGAACCAGCTCTACTATACGCTGGTTCCTTTGTTAATGAATTAATTTGACAGGACATACTTTAGATAGGGTGTCAGGGACAGCCTTGGAACCCTAAAGGGTGAGGAGGAGATGCAGCCCTGGAAGGAGAGGATGGAGAACAGACCACTAGCAACCCAAGATCTTGACATAACATGCTCTTTCCTGCAGTAGGAAAGAGGTGGCCCAGAAATGGATACACAACCAGTAAGGCTGGGGGACAGATTACAAGAAAGAAAAGATATTTGAAATGAGGAGGGGTAGTAGGCAGAGACTAGATTATGTAAGGCCTTACAGATAACTGTAGGGACTTCGAACTTTGTGCTATGTACAATAAGCAAACACAGGGAGAGTTTCAAGGAGCTATATAAAATAATCTATTTTGAAAAAGCTACTTTTAGTGCTACGTGGGGAAAGAGACCGGAGTAGAAAAGAGAAAAGTCCAAGAAACTAATGACAAAACCATTGTGGCACTCACGAAAGTGGCTGCAGGTGGCCTCATTTAGCAGAGGTAGAAAGATGCAGGAAACAAGCAATGAGACTGGCAGAACTTTTTAAAAAATTAATTATTTTAATTGGAGGATAATTACTTTACATATCGTGATGGTTTTTGCCATACACTGACATGAAACAGCCACAGGTGCACATGTGTGCCCCCATCGTGAACCCCCCTCCCGAACCCCCCTCCCACCTCCCTCCCCACTCCATCCCTCCAGGTTGCCCCAGAGCACAGGCTTTGGATGTCCTGCTTCACTCATTGAACTTGCACTGGTCATCTATTTTACATATGGTAATACACATTTCAATGCTATTCTCTCAATCATCCCACTTCCTGGATCAGAAAGTTGTGGTACATTTTCTGCCAATGGACATCTAGGTTGCTTCCATGTCCTAGCCATTGTAAACAGTGCCACAATGAACACTGAGGTACATGTGTCTCTTTCAATTCTGGTTTCCTCGGTGTGTATGCCCAGCAGTGGGATTGCTGGGTTGTATGCCAGTTCTATTTCCAGTTTTTCAGGAATCTCCACACTGTTCTCCATAGTGGCTGTGCCAGTTTGCATTCCCACCAACAGTGTAAGAGGGTTCCCTTTTCTCCACACTCTCTCCAGCATTTACTGTCTGTAGACTTCTTGATGACGGCCATTCTGACCAGCATGAGATGATACCTTATTGTGGTTTTGATTTGCATTTCTCTAATAATGAGTGATGTTGAGCATTTTTTCATGTGTTTATTAGCCATCTGTATGTCTTCTTTGGAGAAATGTCTGTTTAGTTCTTTGGCCCATTTTTGCTTGGGTTGTTTGGGGGTTTTTTTTGGGTATTGAGCTGCATGAGCTGCTTGTATATTTTGGAGATTAATTATTTGTCAGTTGTTTTATTTACTATTATTTTCTCCCATTCTGAAGGCTGCCTTTTCACCTTGCTTATAGTTTTCTTCCTTGTGCAAAAGCTTTTAAGCTTAATTAGGTCCCATTTGTTTATTTTTGTTTTTACTTCCATTACTCTGGGAGGTGGGTCATAGAGGATCCTGCTGTGATCTATGTCAGAGAGTGGTTTGTCTAAGTTTTCCTCTAAGAGTTTTATAATTTCTGGTTTTACATTTAGATCTTTAATCCATTTTTTAGTTTATTTTTGTGTATGGTGTTAGAAAGCGTTCTAGTTCCATTCTTTTACATGTGCCTAACCACTTTTCCCCAGGACCACTTGTTAAAGAGACTGTCTTTTCTCCATTGTATATTTTTGCCTTCTTTGTCAAAGATAAGGTGTCCATAGGTGTGTGGATTTATCTCTGGGCTTTCTATTTTCTTTCATCGATCTACATTTCTGTCTTTGTGCCAGTACCATACTGTCTTGATGACTGTAGCTTTGTAGTATAGTCTGAAGTCAGGAAGGTTGATTCCTCCAGGTCCATTCTTCTTTCTCAAGATTGCTTTGGCTATTCGAGTTTTTTTTGTATTTCCATACAAATTGTGAAATTATTTGTTCTAGTTCTTTGAAAAAAACTGTTGGTAGCTTGATAGGGACTGCATTGAATCTATAGATTGCTTTGGGTAGTATACTCATTTCACTATATTGATCCTTCTGATCCATGAACGTGGTATATTTCTGCATCTATCTCTGTATTCTTTGATTTCTTTCATCAGTGTTTTATAGTTTTCTATGTATTAGGTCTTTTTTTTCTTTAGGTAAATTTATTTATAAGTATTTTATTCTTTTTGTTGCAATGGTGAATGGGATTGTTTCCTTAGTTTCTCTGTTTTTTCATTGCTAGTGTATAGGAATGCAAGGGATTTCTGTGTATTAATTTTTATCCTGCAACTTTACTATATTCATGGATTAGCTCTAGTAATTTTCTGGTGGTATCTTTAGGGTTCTCTATGTAGAAGATCATGTCATCTACAGTGAGAGTTTTAATTTGGATTCCTTTTATTTCTTTTTATTCTCTGATTGCTGTGGCTAGGACTTCCAAAACTATGTTGAATAGTAGTGGTGAGAGTAGGCACCCTTGTCTTATTCCTGATTTTAGTGGAAATACTTTCAATTTTTCGCTATTGAGGATAATGTTTGCTGTGGGTTTGTCAGATATGGCTTTTATTACGTTGAGGTATGTTCCTTCTAGGCCTGCTTTCTACAGAGTTTTTATCATAAATGGGTGTTGAATTTTGTCAAAGGCTTTCTCTGTATCTAATGAGATAATCAGGTGGTTTTTATCTATCAATTTGATAATATGGTATATCATATTGATTGATGTGTGAATACTGAAGAATCCTTGCATCCCTGGAATAAAGCCCACTTCGTCATGATGTATGATCCTTTTAATATGTTGTTGGATTCTGTTTGCTAGAATTTTGTTGAGAATTTTTGCACCTATGTTTATCAGTGATATTGCCCTGTAGTTTTCTTCTTTTGTGGTATCTTTGTCTGGTTTTGGTATCGGGGTGATGGTAGCCTCATAGAATGAGTTTGGGAGTTTGCCTTCCTCTGCAATTTTCTGGAAGAGTTTGAATAGGATAGGTGTTAGCTCTTCTCTAAATTTTTCATAGAATTCACCCATATTGGCAGGACTTCTGATGGATTATATTGTGAGGGAGGGAAAGGAGGAAATCAAGAACGTCTTCTAAGTTCCTGGCTTAAGCAACTGCATATGGTAGAGGTATTTAGCAAAATGGGAAAGACTAGGGGTTAAAGGCACACATACACACAGGCACATGCCACTCAATGACTCTTACAGAAGAAGGACTGAAAGGACCCACAACTCCCTGTGTGATAGGTCTTTCAGATTAGGCTCTCAGAGGGCATTCTCTTTCACCTTCAAGGTGTGTGTCATCAAACACTAAGCTAATCGATTTCAAGCAAAAAATTGGAAAATGCTAAATAGCAGCTCAAAGTTTGGCCCAGTCTTGCACTCATCCTTACTCAACATGCGCTGATTGCAAGTAACTTATTTAAAAAACCTTTAAATGAAGGAATAAAATCCAGAATTGTGTGGATCACAATAAACTGTGGAAAATTCTGAAAGAGATGGGAATACAGACCACCTGACCTGCCTCTTGAGAAACCTATATGCAGGTCAGGAAGCAACAGTTAGAACTGGACATGGAACAACAGACTAGTTCCAAATAGGAAAAGGAGTACATCAAGGCAGTATACTGTCACCCTGCTTATTTAACTTCTATGCAGAGTACATCATGAGAAATGCTGGGCTGGAAGAAGCACAAGCTGGAATCAAGATTGCCAGGAGAAATATCAATAACCTCAGATATGCAGATGACACCACCCTTATGGCAGAAAGTGAAGATGAACTAAAAAGCCTCTTGATGAAAATGAAAGAGGAGAGTGAAAAAGTTGGCTTAAAGCTCAACATTCAGAAAACGAAGATCATGGCATCTGGTCCCATCACTTCATGGCAAATAGATGGGAAAACAGTGGAAACAGTGTCAGACTTTATTTTGGGGGGCTCCAAAATCACTGCAGATGGTGACTGCAGCCATAAAATTAAAAGATGCTTACTCCTTGGAAGGAAAGTTATGTCCAACCTAGATAGCATATTGAAAAGCAGAGACATTACTTTTCCAACAAAGGCCCATCTAGTCAAGGCTATGGTTTTTCCTGTGGTCATGTATGGATGTGAGAGTTGGACTGTGAAGAAAGCCAAGTGCCGAAGAATTGATGCTTTTGAACTGTGGTGTTGGAGAAGACTCTTGAGAGTCCCTTGGACTGCAAAAAGATCCAACCAGTCCATTCTGAAGGAGATCAGCCCTGGATGTTCTTTGGAAAGAATGATGCTAAAGCTGAAACTCCAGTACTTTGGCCACCTCATGCGAAGAGCTGACTCATTGGAAAAGACTGTGATGCTGGGAGGGATTGGGGGCAGGAGGAGAAGGGGACAACAGAGGATGAGATGGCTGGATGGCATCACCGACTCAATGGACGTGAGTTTGAGTGAACTCCGGGAGATGGTGATGGACAGGGAGACCTGACATGCTGCGATTCATGGGGTTACAAAGAGTCGGATACAACTGAGTGACTGAACTGAACTGAACTGAACTGAATACTTAAACCCTCAGTGGTAAAAAGCAGCATCAGGATTTGTAAAATGGAGAAAGCCTCATATTTGGGAAAAGGGTTAAACCCTTATACAAGTGATAATTTAGACAATCCACCCCTTACACCCCCTCCCCCATCCCCAGGAAATTAAGCTATAGATCTAAGCACAGATCAGGTAAAAGATTTCAGTCTAACCAAATACAAGCAACAAAGGTGTCAGAAGTTTATTCTTTTATACGACAAAGAAGCTCTGAACTCTTCCAGAAGATGACGTTGGGAGATACTATAATAAAGATTAATGATCATTTATAATGGAATGAAAACTTTCAGTGCCTACCACAAATCAAAATTCAGTGAGCTATAACTCTGAACAGCAAACACTGACCAACAGACACCAAACCAGCCACTGAAATTACACTCCATCAAGAAATCTATTTCAAGGAACCAAATTATATAATACTGAGGGATGCTTTGGGGGTCAGGTTTTTTTTTTTTTTTCCTGTTCAGGAAACATTCCAGATTTACAGATTAGAATCAGGACCTTACTAAACAGAAAAAATCATCCAGAAGAGGCTACTATGCATAACAATAAAAAGCCTGGGAAATGGAGGCTGAGATCCTGGCTGGAGCTGGTTAGAACCTAACATCCTTAGGCAAGTTGCTTAATTCCCCTACACTTCCATTTTCACATCTGTAAAATGTGGATAATAACAGCACCAGGATAGAGACTTTCAGAGTTCACCCACATCCAGTCTCCTCTACTTGCAGGCACATGAGGGAACTACATCCCCCAAAGCCTGCTCTGCATGTCAGTAGAACCATGTGCCAAGTTCTGGCCAATACACTGTGAGCAGCAGTAACCTGAGTCACATCCAGGCCAAAGCATTTAACTGGTAGGCTGAGAAACTATTCCTCTGTTGTGGCAATTACAGGAACAGGTGCTGTGTTGGAGGTGCCACAGGATAAAGCTGCCAGGATCACAGAGCCAACACATGGAGGGCAGCTGCCCTGGAGGGTCACCCTGACCCACTGCAAAGCAGTATGCAAGCCTTTGTTCCATTAAGGCACTGACATTTCAGCGGTACTTGTTATCACAGCTTATTCTAAGCAATTCAAATTGACACAATTATCTAGTTTAGGTAAATGTCATGAGGACTAAATGATATAGTGTCTGGCACACACTAAGCCTTTAATAAAGATTAGCAGGATGATTGCAGCTTCCTGATGGTTAGTGTAAAAAAGCTTTGTTTTCTATAGTCAATTTACCAGAATCTTCTCTGCTATTTGGAGCTACAAGGTTACCATGGACTAACCATAAATCCTGAGCCCACACAAAGATCCACCAGGGACTTCACAGAACAGATAGGAATAGTTGGGTGATTTTTATCTCAAAATGAGGAAAAAGGCAAAGTTCCTGCATAGCTGTGTAGACACAGGAAAGTAATTCATATCACAGTGAACTAACAAAAGACCTCAGCACATCCACTGAATAATCATGTTCTTTAAACAGCTTGGTAAAAACCAGTACTGAAGCAGGGCAAATGATGCTAAGAGCTTGGGGCTTTGCTTTTGGTTTAAGTCATGAAAAGTGCTCAAGTATGTGGTGGGTTTGGGGCAGGAATAGCAAGATAAGAAAATGATAAATAAAAACTCTGAGAAGATAAATTCATTACGAAAAATAGCCCCCAAGTACTTAATAGGGCTTTGGGAATTGAGAGATTAAAAGATAATCATACTTGACATGCCTGGCAAGAACAGAAGAGAGAGAGAAGGGGCAGTGCCACTCAAACTCTCCTCGTTACTCAGTTCCTTGTCCCTCATAGAACCTTAAACAATAGATTCCTCAAGTGGAAAATTAAACAGAGTCTTAACTATTTTGCCACAGGTTCTAGAACCCTTGTCCCAATCTTTCTCAGCTAAAGAACAAAATCTGTTTTTAATGGCAAGTCAGATAAAAGACTCGCTCAGGTCACTCTCTGAATTTTTTCTCATTAAAAAAAAGAAAACTAAGACACCTGGTAAGTCTTATTTTATAGAAGAGATGGAAGAAGACACAAAAAATTCCACAAACGCTTACAGAACAGGCCTTAAACCCAGGTCTCTTTTTTATGACAAAAATGGTTCTCGTTAAAAAAAAAAAAAAAAAAAAACTGTCATGGATGACAGAATGTATAAATGGGAGATACTTACCACATTTAATACTCTCTATCCGCACAGGGAGGCCAGACTGTGCCGCAGCAATTAATTTCAGGGCAACGTAAAACTGTGTCAGACCAAAATAACCAACCCGCTTGGCACCACACAATTCTGTGATCTGGAAACAGACAAGAGAAGGGATGCTGAAAATTCCATTTCATAATGGGAAAATGAGACAAGATAGATTATGAAATCTCAAGGATTTCACGGGGTAAATAATCAAAAAGTCCCTGGAGAGCCTATGTGTATACGCTGGTGGGATTCTTCATCCTCTAGCTTGCAGGGAGGTTTTCAATTTGGGTAATTCAATTCTACCCACGCATGATGTTTCAGAACTAGGTGATTATTCCTCCTCTTTCAAAGATAAAAATAAAAGTGGCAAAGGATGGCTGTTAATCTTCTTACAAAAGAGTGGCTTTTTCAGGGGGTGGACTGTAATGTACAGAGTCTAGAAAGTCACGAAGGTGAAAAGAGAACAGTTTAGTCATCACCATTATTTGTGGATTATCCCAGTTGATCGAAATTAAAAGTGAGTTCATTATTTTTTTAAAGTTCTCAAGCAAACTGATTTCCTAAGCATCAAAATTACATCTTGAGTGCACACCTCAAGGAAACAAAAAAAAGTACTACATACACAAATATTATTATCAAAATATTGCAATCTTTATCACTTGTAGACCTTAAACTAACATGATATGTCCTACTGGTAGTTTAAAATAACAAAGTAAACATACAATGACTTCTTTAAAGTTATTTCTAAGTAAAAGATACTCCAAAATTCAAATAATACTAAGTGGGGATAAAGAACTAAGAAGTACCCTCCCTTCCTATGTCCCAGAGGAAAATATTACATATTTCTTCTAGAAATGTTCTCTGCATATATGTAGTACACACCTGTGTTTTTCCTGTTGTTTAATCAAACTTTATACAAATAGACTATCACATACTATTTTAGGACTTGTTTTTCATTTAGTATTATCCCTTGACTATTCTTCTCTATCAGCACAATTAAAATTACCACGTTGCTTTAACAACTGCATAATATTCTGCTATAAAGATATACTGTGCATTTTTTATTATTATTAGTTGGTTCCTTATGGATGGAATTTTAGATTTCCAATAATTACTTTTAGATTTAGATTTCCAATAATTA
Source organism: Ovis aries (assembly GCF_016772045.2). Taxonomy (NCBI): domain Eukaryota; kingdom Metazoa; phylum Chordata; class Mammalia; order Artiodactyla; family Bovidae; genus Ovis; species Ovis aries. Next base: position 15,239,080 of record NC_056080.1, on the reverse strand, counting down.
CAGGAAAAATAATTATTCCAATAATTTCCAAAATATCACAAATGCTTTCAGAACAAACTATAAGCAGCCACTAAGTAATCTTAAGAAAATTACAATAAAAATTCAACTAGGATGTAAGCAAAAAATAGCAGCATAAGGGTCACCAAAAATGCTCTCCTCCATCAGAACAATGAGAAACTAACTAAAATGGACAGAACTCTGGAAATTGACCAAAAGTTTGCAGCTTTGGGCGGGGGCGGGGTTGGGTGCAGTGATGTTATTCAAGAAAAACAGCCTAATCTCAGGAAGAATGGTGAGTTTTGTGGCATTTTAACTGGCCTTACTTCCATTCTCTTTCACTCCTACTCTGGGCATTTTCACTGTATTGCAGACATCCCCAGCCTGCAGTCATAGTAAGACTGCCAGCCGTTGAAAGGACAGAGCTGGGCTTCTTGGTTGTGAAGACTACTGTTTATCATCAAACTGGGTTATCTTGCGACCATTATTTCTTCAAATATTTTTCTGTCCCTCTCTCTTTCTCCTTCTGGTACTTCCAGTAGGCTACTGTCTACTGCTCCACTAGGAGCTACAGTTAGAGGGGTAAGTCCTATCTTCTCAGCTATACTCACCAAGAAGAGTCCTCCACTGCATGGAACTGATGGGGGTTGGGAAAGGATGAGGTCATGGCCCAAAGGCTGCTGGCTCACTGTTCTTACTAAGATTTAGTAGATTTTCTTGAATAAATGTTTCTACATTTGCTGTATGTCTTCAGGCCAATTTCCAGAGACTTTAAATGATTGTCCTTTATAATTTTTACAGTTGAGAGGTTATTTCACTGGGAGGAAGATCTGCTGAGTTTTTCACACTGCCATTCCAAAACTCTCAACCCTCTCAGATTGATTCTTGAGTGGAGAAGCAATAGAATGTTATGGTATAAAGAACAGTTCTTGGAGTAAATGACTTAGGTGTGAATCCCTGCCTTAGCACCAATCGGCTGCCTGTATAACCTAAGGCAAGTTACTTACCTTTTGTGCCTCAGTCTTCCCTTAAGTGTAAACAGGTACTCACCTCATGTAAGTTAAAGTAGCAGTGCCAACAATAGTGTCCATTCAATAAACATGCGATCATCTAATTTTTCGGCCCACTTGTTTATTTTGTTGCCATTCTAGCTGCATATTAGAATAACTTCAGTAGATTTTGAAAATAAAAAGGGACCTAGTCTCCACTTCCAAAGATTCTGCTTTAATTACTCAGTAGTGCAGCCCAGGCATGGGTATTTTTGTAACGCTCTCAAGGTAATTCTAAAGTGCAGCCAAAGCTGAGAATCACTGCTCTTTGGTAATCTCATTCTTTCCCAGGCGTCAATGACCATACAGAAATGCTAATGATCACCAAATCACTCTCTCCAAACCTAACAACTCGGATACTTCATGCAGTTTTCCAAAACCCTACTGGACATCTCTACGTGGATACCCTAAGCCATCTCAGACATAATATAAATAAGCCGTACTCATTTGCCCCTCCTCACATAACCTTGAACCTGCTGATCTTCCAGCAACCCTCGCCTCAGCTGTTGGCATCAACCATACCATACCTTAAATCAGAAACTTATTTTCAATGTTAATCACATCCAGTCGATTCTATAACAGAACCATCTACCAAATCAAGCCTATCTTCTCATTTGCAACACCTTAATTCCTTCCTAATGTCTCACTTGGCCATCATGACAGATTTTAATTTTTGGCAAAATTCACACAAATTAGCATAAAGCAGGGACAGGTTTCTTTTTTTTCTTCTTTAACTTTATTCCAATAGTTGGTGTTCTTCTCTCAACAAAAAAGTCAGGCACTAAGATCCCACAGGCCAAGTGGTGCAGCCAAAAAATATTTATAAAAAGTAAAAAAATAAATTACATCACAATAAGCCATCTATCTGCGTGTGACTAACTCTCCACTAGGCTAAGCTCTATGAAATAGGAAGATGTGTCTTGCTCATTAGTTTCTTTGCCCAGCACATTCTTTATGCTTAATAAACAGTGGTTGAACAGTTTGCTTGAACCAGTCTCCCCTCAGCAGATTTTCCAATTCCAGTTCATCCTCCATAGTGCCTACATATCTGCCTTTTAAAAGCTGACAATACTGTTCTCAGGCTGAAAGACATCTCAGCCTGGATCCTCACCACCCTCAGGACAAAACTCTTATCTTCATAGCATAGCACTAAAGTTCCTTCACAACCTGGCCCTGAGCAGCTTCTCTAGTTTCACCTCTTGACACACACACACACACACGTGGTCACAATTCTATAGCTGCATTCATCTTCTCTTGCTTTCCTAAAAACATCTTGCCCTTTTACACTTCTGTGCCTAGTGCACACAGTACACAAGATGGGGAACTAAATAGCCTTGAAGTCAAGGTTGGTCAGGCTGAAATCTAGTTTCCTCAAATATAAAATAGATACTGTCACTCCCATAAGAGTATGAGGGAAAAAATAAATAATGTACTAAATGAACCTACTATAATGCTTTGTTGTTGTTTAGTCACTAGGTCATGTCCAACTCTCTTGGGACCCCATAGACTGCAGCTTACCAGGCTCCTCAATCCATGGGATTTCCCAGGCAAGAATACTGGAGTGGGTTGCCATTTGCTTCTCCAGGGGATCTTCCCAAACCAGGGATCAAACCTGCCTCTCTTGCATGGCAAGTGAATTCTTTACCACTGAGGCACCAGGGAAGCCTGATATAATGCTTAGCAATGTTCAATAATTGTTGAGTTCCATCCTGGACCTGGAACATTCTCCCTCCCTACTAGATTAAACTCAAATGTTACAGGCTCTATAGCTTCTTCCCAAGTCCCCAGGTATAGTCTATTTTCCCAGTATACACTCTGATTATTCAAATATCTATAAATGTCTATTACATGATATATTATTATCTTGCATACGTTCCAAAACAAATGAGGGGAAAGGAGTAAGTGAAGACTATGGGTGAAACAAGTATTATCAAGAGTTGCAGATGACTGAAGCTGGGTGATAGATTCGTGAAGATTCATTCTCCTACTGTGTATTTCTTTAAGTTTATTTATTTTATTTTTTTTAGCTGTGCTTGATCTTCACTGATGCACATGGGCTTTCTCTAGTTGCAGTGAGTGGGGGCTACTGTCTAGTTGTGGCACATGGGTTTCTTATTGAGATGGCTTTTCTTGTTGCAGAGCTCAGGCTCTAGGAGTGTGGACTTCAGTAGCTGAAGCACATGAGCTCAGTAGTTTTGGCACGTGAGCTCAGTAGTTGTGTGGCATGGGCTTAGTTGCTGTGAGGCATGTAGGATCTTCCCAGACCAGGGATTTAACCTGTGCCCCCTGCATTGGCAGGTGGATTCTTTCTTTTTTTTATTATTTTTTAAATATAAATTTATTTATTTTAATTGGAGGTTAATTACTTTACAATATTGTATTGGTTTTGCCATACATCAACATGAATCCGCCACAGGTATACACGTGTTTCTCAACCACTGGATCACCAGGGAAGTCCCTCCTACTGCATATTTTGTAGACATTTGAAATTCTCCATTTTCAAGCATTTTAATGTCTATTTCAACACTTATCACATATTATAATTATCTGTTTATCTTTCCCTCCCATTAAAATTTTTCTCTCCTAGGGCAAGGGCTAACTTCTACCAAGCTCCTAGTGCAACGATAGACACCCAGGATACAGTCCAAAAAATGCTCAATCAAGTGAATGAAGCAAAGCTTACAAATAAAATGTAATTGAGTTTTACAATACATTCCTTATTGTGAATAAATAAATTACACACCTTCAGATACAAGCTTGCCTATACATGGAAAAAACCAACATCATCAATACAGCTGTCTTGTAAAATAATTCCTAATATTGATAAATTATGATCCTTGGTATGGAAACAATTTAACAACCATAGTTCAGTCAGTGTTAATTTATTATCAAGGTAACCTTCAGTTAGTCCTTTACCATATCTACCACATGGAACTAGAAAAGTTCTTAACTAAAGGTCATTGAAATTTCTGCTAAAACATTCACTATGGTACTTTCAGACTAACACCCAAATCTCACATTAGTAAACTGCCTCATTTACCTTGGAATCTGCCCTTAGCTGCCATATACCAGTAGAAGCACTACTTTGTAGCCATCGTAGAAGATACACACATAAATGAGGTAAGCCCATACATAGGTCACCTTTCTTTCTCTTTGTCTGAAAGACATGCCAAGAACTCTCTGAAATATTCAAGCAGCAAAGAAGATAAATTATAGGCCTTTGGAACTTATATATGGAGCCTCATAAACCTGAGACTTCTCATTCCAAAAAGTAGGTTAATTCTGTTTTTTTCTTTATTGAGGTTCAAAATGTTCTAATTCTAAATTCTCCACGGAAAAGCTCTAAATTGTGGGTAGAAATGTTTTAATGCAATCTAAAGAAAAAATGGCAGTACCTTACCCCAGATACTCAATTAACAGGGGATATTTTATATAACTGCTCCTTCAAACAGTCCCAGTTGCCAAATTTTTCTCAAAATAAAGAAAAAATGGAAAGATTCCACTCCTCTTCTTTAGTCTAAATTCCAAAACTGCAACCCTCTCAGCTGGACCCATCTTAAGTTACACATTGTGGACATTTCTAATGCAGAACAAGAATCTATGGACTCATGTTTGTTTTCTCAGGTGGACGGCAAAAGATGAAAAAAACAGAAATGGATGAAATCAACTTCCTCACAGCGTACATATGCACACTCAACTGTTGGAGTGCTGGATATGCATCAGAAAAACTCATCGGCCATTTGGGAGGAACCTGGACAAAGTTCTGGAAGAAGATGGAAGGCCACTAAAATAGCTTCCCTCCTACCTAATTCTGAAAGATTAAGTGGCTATGCTGAGTAATCAGTCCACGCCGGCTTGCCTGAAATAATACTTTCTTTCCAAGCTGAAATGTAATAAGTTTTCAAAACTGTTCAAAGGTTTGAATAAGCTTCTCTCTTTCAAGTATTTTTAAAGACTTCCTTAGAGAGATTTAAAAATCCAAAGTCCTGGTGGGAGGGGTTGAAAGAATGCTCCGAGAACACTAGTGGACCCCTATTTTCTATTCTCTCTCCACCACAGCTGGCCAAGTTCAGGGTCTCTGCTCACACATCTACTACTTCAAGTCGTGTCCCCAGACTTCTGCAACCTCACACACCATCCTCCACATTCCCTCCATATCTTATTGAAACAAGACTACTCCCAACTCAAACAGGCTTCTGGAGTTCCTCATGCCCTTTCCTATAAAACCCAGAGCACAGTTTTGAGGTCCTCTCATCTGGCCCAAACTACCTTTCCAACAAGCCCACCCATGTCTGTCTCCTCCCCACTCTGTATCCAAAACTTCAGCCACCCCAGATGCTAACAGGTCTCTCAATACAGGACAGCCAGGCAGGCCTCTGGGCACCTGCCATGTCTCCCACCTGGAAGCTGGATGCCTCCCACCCACCAGACTCTTTCTTCAAATCACCTCAAGACCAACCTTACCTTTGGAACCATACTAAATTCCACATGGAATGTTTTCTTCACTCTCATTGTCCTCACTACTTTTCTATCATATCACTAGCCTTGTAACACAGCAAAATCAGTATTCTGGTCATTGTCTTCACTGTACTCCATCTCTTTCCTCTACCCCACAAGTGCCCAGCACAAGGTAAAAAGTGTATCTTTTATCACAGGTATCCCCCAGGACTCATACTTTAGGGTTCTCACTACATATTCAGCTGCTCAATAAATGTTTGTTGAATTAATTAGTTTTCATAGCACATAGTAGCAGAATGCTCTTCTTTCTCTTATCTTGTAATTACTTTTACAAGTGGCTGCTAAATGAGCTTTAGTCATCTTAACACTAGAGAGCCTGAAGAGCTCCTGCAGGAATATAACAGCATATTAGCTGCTCTGTCCCCTTCCTGCATAGCTAGAACAGACTGGTCAGGCTCAGAGCATGAGAAGCAGCCTGCACTGCACTCTGCCCTGGTCCTTGGCCTCTACCCCTTGTCCTCAATCTCACAGCCAAGGACACCTCAGCAATGCTCCAGCCACTCAGAGCCCTCAAGATGCACTGTAAGCTTCTACCTCCAGCCTCCTTCTGCTTAGCATACCTCCAGAAGATGACAGCCCACACACTGGCACCCTCAAAACAGACATAAAGAGAATTTAAAGCACAAGCTTGTAAGTTGTACCTGAGCCTCTCAGAAAATAGCTGAAGAGTCAGGTTCACTATCCTGGATTTTCCTTTCCTATTCATGTATATATTCTAAATATCAAAAGGGACTTTCAATCCAGAGGGACCTGGGTGAGCCACCGAAGAAAATATGAATCCCCATGTCTGATCACCCAACATGAGGTGCCACAGCACATGCCTAAGCCAAACCCTCACCCCATTAAAGAGAGGACAGACATTCAATGCTCAGGTGTGACTTCAGACACGGAAGCCTACTAATACCTAAAAGTACTTATTAAAGTGTCCTGGGCACCATCCCACTGAAAACGCTGCACTCAGTGCCAAGTCAGGAAGTGAGCTGCACTGAACAAAACAACTCACTCTTTTCTCTCTCTTATCCTCCCCCAACTTACTTTTGCTCCCTTCCTCCTTTATCCTCCCTCTCAGACCTCTAAATAGTTTATTGCATGCTTAGTCGCCAAGTCATGTCCAACTCTTTGAGATCTCACGACCTGCAGCCCACCAGGCTCCTCTGTCCATGGGATTTTCCAGGCAAGAAAACTGGAGTGGGTTGCCATTTCCTCCTCCAGGGGATCTTCCCGACCCAAGGATTGAACCCATGTCTCCTGTGTCTCCTGTACTGGCAGGTGGATTCTTTACCACTGAGCCACCTCTCAAAACAGGACTATCTCCTATACCATCACCACATCTGAGGAAGTCAACAGTATAATCACACTGTATGGTCCATACTCTCATGTTCTCAACTGTCTTAAAAATGGTCCACAGAACAATTTCCTTTCTCCCATCCAGGACTTAATGTTCATGCATTACATTTTTATCTTATGTTTCCATGGTCTTTCCCCAATCTAGAACAATCTCACCCTGTTCTTCAAGACACTGAATCTTTTCAAGAGCTCAGGCCAGTTGTCCTGCAGAATATCCCACATTTTGAGTTTCTGTCTCCTTGGGATAACATTCAAGTCAAACTTTTCTGGCAAGGACACCACACGGTGACGTCATGGTATAGAAAGAGGTATACATCAGTGAGGGGTACATAATTTCAGAACATCCCACCACTAATTGCTAAGCTTGGCCACTTGGTTAAGATGGTGACTGCTAGATCTCTCCACTGGAAAAACATGTTTTCACATAATACATTGAGAACTTTTGAAAATTCTATTCCCTGACAAACTGACTTTTGACTCTGCTCAATACTAATTCCAAGTAAGTTTAGCTAAATGACATCAGCATCTACAGAACTAGAATCTTAACAAAAAAAAAATAACAAAGATAGGAAGATATTTATTCCACAGCTGTCATTACCTCCAGTTTATGCACAAATAAATGCCACAACTCAGAAAGTTAACTGACGTGTTCAAGGTCACAAGTTCAGAGCCAGCACGCAAACCTCTATGTGCCTGGGTCCAAATGCAAAGGCTTTTCCATTACATCAGGGGTTGGAAAATTGATGTTCATAGGCCAGATCTGGCCCACTGCCTAGTCTTATATGGTTTTTACAGATGAACATTTGCAGTCAATTTGATGGTAGGGAACACTAAACTTTGAATCCTATGAGACAAAATGTTATCTCCAAAATAAGAATTCCATGCTTCTTACTAGTAGATCTGTATTACTCTCCTGAAAAAAAATAAAAAACCTGTATTCAATTATTATATTTTTAATTTTGTCAATAAAAGCTCTGAGGAAATTTGTTTTCTCTCTTGTTATATGAGTACCTATACAGTACCCTCAATTTTGTCTCTTGACCCTCAAAGCCTAATATTTACTACCAGACCCTTCAGAGAAAGGGTTACCAGTCCCTGATGAGACACTGCCTCCCGGAGTTATACATGACATCCTGTGGATACACTCAAAGACATGTAGCAAGGTATTTTCCTAAAATAATTAGTGGCACTAAGTAAATACCAACTTAAACAGTGAACACTTCTACTAGAGGAAAAGAACACACTTGTATCCCCCCATTTTCCACCCATTTATATACATTTGTTTAAAATTTTCAGAAGCTTTTGAACTAGGGCTTCCTACATTACTATAAACTTCCACAGCAACCAACTGGAGCGTATTTCAGATACAAGCAAAATCTATGCAATAATTCACATACTAAAAATAGGATTTTGCTTTTGCCTGCCTTACTGAGATGGTATAATTGACAAAATTGTCATATATGTAAAATGACCAATGTGATGATCTGATGTACATATAGACTGTGAAAGGATTTCCACTATCGAGTTAATTTATACATTCATCACCTCTCATATTTACCTTTTGTGTATGTGTGAGAACACTTAAGTTTTACTCTCTAAACAAATTTTAATTATACAATACCATTATCAGCTACAGTCACCATATTATAGGGCTTCCCTGATAGCTTGGTTGGTAAGAATCCGCCTGCAATGCAGGAGACTCCGGTTCGATTCCTGGGTTGGGAAGATCCACTGGAGAAGAAATAGGCTTCCCACTCCAGTATTCCTGGGCTTCCCCTTGTGGCTCAACTGGTAAAGAATCCACCTGCAATGCGTAAGACCTGGGTTCAATCCCTGGGTTGGGAAGATCCACTGGAGAAGGGAAAAGCTACCCACTCTAGTATTCTGGTCTAGAAAATTCCACTGACTGTGTAGTCCATCGGGTCACAAAGAGTTGGACACAACTGAGTGACTTTCACTTCACCATATTATATATTATACAGCAGATCCTCAGATCTCATTCATCTTAGAGCTGAAAATTTATACCCTTTCAATAACAACTCCCACTATTTCCCCCACCCTACCATCCTTGGCAACCATCATTCCATTTTCTGTTTCTATAAGTTCAACATTTGTCTTCTTTTTTCAGATTCCATATATAAGTGATATCATGCAGTATTTGTCTTATTTCACTTATTTGCTTTTTAGTTTTAAAAAGAAAAGGTGTTATAACTCTTCATAACCATTCTTTGAAGACATCCTTATGCATTTGTGAGCACATAATAATCTAAGATCTCCCAACATATAAGCTACTCCCAAGTTGCAAACCATTTTTTGGAAATTAGATTATCTTTTAGATTCCCCCAAGATGCCATTTAATTTGGGACCAGAGCCTATAATAAATTATAGACCAAATCCAGTCAAGATAATTAATTGATAGATGAATGAATGAATGACAGAGGTTATGACCCCAGATCTGGTTTGTCAGCATTCTTGGCCCAAGGCCAAAACTCACCCAAGTAGTGGGGAAAACCCAGCCTGTGACCCTGACTCAGATGGGACCTGAACAGGGAAAAGACTCTAGGCAAAAAAAACAGGAACCTGTATACTGTCAATGGAAGAACAGAACAGTGTAACATCCAGAGACCATTTAGCAACATCCATAAAAATTACAATTAAAAAATTATAATCAAACCTTGGATCTAGCAATTCTACCTCTAGGAATTTTAGGAATTCACATTGCACTTTACACAAGCAAAATGACATTATCTACAAGGTTATTAAATATGCATCATCTAAGATACAGATTTGAAAACACCCAGAGGTCCATCATTTGAAATATTAGCTTAATCAATCATGGTTCATCCACAGAGAAATTCTAGGCAGCTCTGGTAGACATGTGTCATATCTGTGATTACCCCATAATCTCTCAGAAAGCCTTTCTCTACTGAGAACTTCTCACATTACAAATCTCAGCCCCCAGTTTGAAAGCTGAGAATCAAATTGCTACGTCCTTTGCAGCTAAACTGCAAACATGTGACCAGGTCTCAAATGATGGGAATATCCACACAAGACTTTGCTTGAGAAGTGAGAAATGTAAGGGAAGAGACTGCTCAGAGCTTCTACTTTTGCAGGGGAAGCTGCCTTCTTGGTTCAGGATGATGGTGGAAGCAACTGCAGTTCAGTCTGATCCCTGCTACTTGCTACTCAGTACAGGCAGGAGCATAGGTGGCGCCCACCTAATACTAGAACTATATATGGTGTGGTCATTGTTTCTGGCAAGTTAGATGCCCCCTGTCTTGTAATACTCCAAACAATTCCATGAGTTACCTAAAAATTCTAATCCCTTTTTGGCTTAATCATCTAGAGTGGATTCAGTTGTTAGCCACAAAAACCACCAACTAAAAAAGAATGAGGAAGCTCTTTGTGCAATGACATGGAAAGATCATCAGGTTAAACTGCTGAAAAGAAAAAAGCAAGACGCACAACAGGGCATAGCAAGTACCATTTTTTTTAAAGGAGTTGAATCTAGATGCATCAACTTCTACATTCATATGCTATTCTGGAAATGGAAGCTAACAAGTTTGGCTGCAGCTGTTTCCAGAGAAGTGAATGGTCAGCTAGGGCACAGGGGTAGGGAAGAGTTAATTGAATTTCATTTTGTACCTTTTGAATTTTGAATCATGTGAACGTATGGTCTACTTTTTAAAAATGATTTTAGAAAAGTTGTAAAGGGTAAGAGACAAAGCCTAACCCCATGTCAGCAAGAACTATTATGGATGTACCCCCAAAACCACTCCCCTGCCACCCTCTAAGGGCAGTTTCCAAATGAAGTGCCCAGCTGAACAAAGCTGCAACAGTCCTTTCTCACCCAGTCCAGATGTTACACACACAAAGTGCCCTTTCCTCTAAGTTGCCAAGCACAGAGCAAGGCAGCAGCTTGCTTTATCATTTTTTTTATCTCTATGTTATTTCCTCTCTGATCTTTATTATTCCCTTCCTTCTGACTTTAGGTTTTGCTTGCTCTTCCTTTTCTTTTAGGGGGTAAGGTTAGCTTGTTTGAGATTTTTCTTGCTTTTTTTGAGGAAGATCTATTTACTTATGAAGTTCCCCACAGGACTGCTTTTGCTGTATCCCACAGATTTTGTAGTTGTGTTTTCATTGTCATTTGTGTCAGCATATTTTTTTAATAGCAACTTGCTTTATAAGAATGAGCTATCTTTGTCAAAGGTAGGGGCTATCTAGCTGGGTGACCGTGCAGAAGGCACCTGACCTCTTTAGTCTCATCTATTAGAATGAAGCAGTCAGACTACACAGAACACAAACCTTTTGCTAGATCCAAAAATTCTATGAAAAGGAACTGTATGGGTAAAAGCTAAAACTATGGTTTGAACCTCCCCCTCTGGCACTTACCACTTCTACTTATATTATGGTTCTCAGTATACCTGCTACATCTCCCTAAAACAAGGCTGTAAATCTCTTGAGGGCAAGTCCTGGATTAAAAAAAAAAATCCCTGCATTCCCCAAAGCACACATCCCATTGCTTTCACGTCAGGAAGAGTCATGGAATAAATTAAATATACCGACTTTGACTTAACTCTTCACTCACTAGTAGAACCACTATGCATGTTGCTTTCTATCTCTGAATTGTGACATATGTGAATATATCAACCTATTCCCCAAAGAAAGTTTGTTTTGTTTTGTTTTTACATTTTAAAGGATAGCAAGAACCTGAGGTGAGCTCGGGTAAGTCATGTTATAATCACCTAATTTCAAGCAAGCAAAGGCAAAGAGAAATGCAGTTGAGCCTTGAACACTGGTTTTAACTGCACAGGTCCACTTATAATGCAGATGTTTTTTCAATAGTACATGAGCTGCAATTGGCTGAATCTGCAGATGCAGAGGACTCGCATATATGGAGGGCAGACTCCAAGTTACACATGGATTTTCAACTCTGGAGGATCAGCACCCCTAACCCCCTGTGCTTTTCAAGGATGAACTACACAACATATCCTCCCAGAGCTTTGAATTTACTCCCTTTGGCAGGGGTTGGGATGGCAGGAGAAGGAATATCTTTGTATTAAAAGACAAAAATATGCTAAGGAGTCAAATATGATATTAATATGGTTCTTAGAGACAATAATTCAAATAAATTCAAAACTTGGACTAGTTACTTTGGTTTTTGAACAATGGATTGACATATATAGGTTTGACAGAGTTAATTCTACAGATATTTTTTTATCATGCACCTAGATCATCTTTTAGAATAAGGAAGGATTACAGGTAGTGATGGCATTTGATGATAATGACTTCTTACTATGACTTTTCTTCTCTAGGGCTTCTTTGGCAAGCCAGCGCCACAGCTCTGGAAGCTGCCCAAGCCAGCTGCACACATGCAGGCACGCACTTCAGGGTCAGGAGTTCCTGGAGGTTGGCACCTGCCCAGGAAGAAAACCAGGATCTAACAGCTCAAGGCAGAGGAGAGGGGAAGAGTGTGCCAGGGGTGAACCACCAAGGTACAGAAGAAGCATTCCCCCAACCACAAGAAGACCGTCACTGTGATGGAGGAGAAAATGAGAATCTCCAATAAGAACTAATGTTCACTGATGGTCGACTGTGTGCCAGACACTCTCTCAAATGCCAGGAATTGATGAGATGAAGGAAACTTACACATACACAGAAGCAGTCTTAACACTAGAACTGAATTAAAAGGCAATTACAGCTCAGATTATAAAAGGAAATTTGTCTGAGGATTCTGGCCCAGGTTTCTAGGCTCTGTATATCACAGTATTTCATACAGCTGGAAGCAGCAAAATCTCAGGTGAACTCATGTGCTGCCAGGATTATACAAAGCTTTTACTGGTTCTGGCAACTGAGACTTACCTCAGAAGCCAAAGGATTCGCTTTTCAACTTGTTTATTGACATTTTTAGTGCTTTTCATAAATAAAGGTTGAGCTTCTTTGGTATTTTTATAAGTTTGCTGATTTCAGTCCATTCTATATTTTATATCTTTTATTTCACACACACTTGTGCACATACACACACATTTCTTTTTTTAAAGAAACTAGTGCCTAAGAGAGAGAGACAAAGGAAGAAACTAGTGCCTTAGCTAGAGGAAATGGAGAAGACAATGGCACCCCACTCCAGTACTCTTGCCTGGAAAATCCTATGGATGGAGGAGCCTGGTGGGCTGCAGTCCACGGGGTCACTAAGAGATGGACACGACTGAGCGACTTCACTTTCACTTTTCATTTTCATGCATTGGAGAAGGAAATGGCAACCCGCTCCAGTGTTCTTGCCTGGAGAATCCCAGGGACAGGGAAGCCTTGTGGGCTGCCATCTATGGGGGTCACACAGAGTCAGACACAACTGAAGCGACTTAGCAGCAGCAGCAACAGCCAGCAGCAGCAGCAGCAGCAGCTAGAGGAACAGAGCATACCAGGACATCTCTTCTAAGTGGAGCATCCATTCTTTATACACAGATCCTTGAAATGCTTCACAGAATGAATGAACGCAAGTTCCGTCTCAGATCATACCAGAGTTTTCAGTCTCCAGTATGAACCTGGACGGACTGGAACCCTCCAGCAGAGTGAAACATACCAGGAACAGCAGCTTTTGGTAGGGTAGGCAACCTGACTTCATTAACTGGATTTCTGTGCCAAGTTCCTAGTGAAGACCCTATCCAACTGTTAAAAGAGCAAAGGACCTGCTCACCTCCCCTGCCACACTGGCAGCCTCCCTCTGAGGAGGCTGACCCCCCAACCAAAGCAGGCCAGTGCAGGGCACTGAAGCTGGAGACAGCCCCTCCCTGTTCAGGTCAGTTCTCTTCCCCCAAGCAGAGCCTCGGGACAACCAGCACCCTGAGTCCCCTGCAACATCATGGCAAATGCAGGTGACTTTAAGGGGCTTCAGCCCAACCAGGGGTAACCTAACTCCAAGCCCATCATGCTATTGTTCCTATTGTAACCTAGTGGCTACATTCTATTGACCAAACTCACCTCCTTTCATGACCATATAAATCCCCTTTCTATGCCTCAGCTACACACATCCATTCTCTTCCCTCTCTAGCCTGACAGACATCCATCACTGAAAGCTGGGCCTTGCTCTCACTTATCTGTTCTTGTCCTGCAACTCATCCCCAGATGCCCGCTGACACTTCCCTGATTCCCAAACCTTCCTTGCTCTTAGATCACCTGCCACTGAGCTGTGTTTGCCTGAAAGGACATCCCTAGGACCCAGGTGGATATCCTAGCTCCTCCCCTGAATCACCTATAGACACTAATTCATCAGCCCAGATAGACTCTGCGTTGCCTGACCTGATACATCCACCCATCTCCCCTTAACTGACACCCCCACCACAATGGATGAGTTGAGACCTAGGTCCTGATTTTTCCCAAGACATTCTATCCATCACAAGCCGTGCTTAGAGATTTGACAACTTAGAGACACAGAAAGAAGAGTCCCTGCTCTCAAAGGGTTTATAATCTGTTATAGACTGAATGTCTGTGACCCCCTCAATTTCATGTTAAAACCCTACCTCCCCAGTGTGATAGTATTAGGAGATGGGGCCTTTGAAAGGTGATTAGGGATGTGAGGAGGTCCGGAAGGTAAAGCTCTCATGAATGGAATCTGTACTCATAGAATCAGAAGAGAGCTCGCTTCCTCCACGATGTGAAAACACAGACAGAAGTTGGCAGTCTGCAACCCAGAAGAGGGCCATCACCAGTCATGTTAGCACCCAGTCATGTTAGCACCCTTATCTCAGACTTCCAGCCCTTAGAAATGTGAGAAGTAAATTTCTGTTGTTTATAAGCCACTCACTTTGTGTTATTTTGTTACAGCAGCCTGAGCTAAGACACAATGTGATTGAGGTGTATCTAAGAAGTTTGAGGAAAAAGGATGAACATTTCTCAAACAGCTACTACCCATCCTCCAGGCAGAATCCTTTTCTCTTTTATGTTTCATTTCTAACACTGAAACTAATCCTACATGAATGGTTTTGCAGATAGGTACTTCAGAGTTTAGAAACATTATTAGAGAAATTCTGGAAAATAAGAAACCATCTGAATTAAAAAATTCTGCCTCTCAACAATTTCTATTACAGATGTCACATGAACGAAATTCACTGAGCAAATAGTCAACCCCTTATATTCACTAAGATACCACCCATTCAGTCCTCTTAGATGGCACTCTATGGCAGTGAATGGCATCTCTTTGGGCGCACCAACTCAAAGATACACACTATCTGTAGCTTGGCAGCCACAGATAATACAAATTGGGCCCCACAATTCCCTGGCCTTCCAATTCATCATGGACACACATTTGTAAGAGAAGGAGCAAGTATAAAGGGTTCAGCCTCAAAACTGACTATATTTTCTCAATAGACCCAAGAAACAAACCACAAACTGGCTCCATCCTAACTATGTTGTAACCAGCTGAGACAACCAGAGTATAGAACAGAAACTGACCAACATTTGCCACTTCTCTTTTGGCTGCCCAGCATCAGAAACTTTTCACCTGTCTTCAGTCAAATAGGCTAAAAATGTCAGACTTTCATGATTTCTTCTCAATCAGGGTATGGGCATAGCAACTAAGCTTGGCCAGACACAACACACAGGCATTTTAACCAGTAATGAGTGATGTGAAGTAGCAGGAAGACTAGATCATTGTTTTCTGGAAACAACAGTAACCTCAGTGATCCTAGGGGCAGCAAGGTGCCTAGCACCACACCCAACGACCAGTGCAGGCAATGTGTTTTGTGGCTGGAGGCATCCAATATTTAGTAGCTACGGTTGAAGCATCCTAACCAGACCAATTCTATGCTGAGATATGCCTCTAGTTCTGGCAGTGTTGCCCCTTAGCTGTGCATTAAGACTTTTATTCAGCTTTTCAAGAAGAAAGACTGAGCTATCCAATATCCTGCCAATAAACTCCTTTTTCTGTCTAAATTACCCCCTGATGGCTCAGTAGGTAAAGAGTCCACCTGCAATGCAGGAGACAAAGGTTCAATGCCTTGGTCAGGAAGATTCCCTTGAGAAGGAAATGACAACCCACTCCAGTATGCTTGGTTGGGAAATCCCATGGACAGAGGAGTCTGATGGGCTATAGTCCATGAGGTTGCAAGAGCCAGATATGACTTGTGACTAAACCACCAATTTCTGTTACTAATGGGATAGTGTTACTAAGAATCCTGGATGTTACAGAGGACAGGACAAAGGCAAGCCTTAATTGGACCAGAGCATTGACTGTATCAATGATTCACTGCTGCGTAACAAACTACCCCAAAACTTTAGTGCCTTAAAACAATATTTATTTAGTTCATAACTGTGTGAGTCAGCAATGTGGGCTGAGCTAAGCTGGGCAATACTACTACTGATCTAGGCCAGACTCTGCTGAACTCAGGGGGGTACTCACTTATGCTTCTATAGTCAGCCTTGGGTTGACTGGCGCCTTCATTCTCCTCCATATAGCCTCTCATCCTCCAGCAGGTGAGCCTGGGCCTTTTTACATGATGACAGAATTCTCAAAGGAGCAAGCATTGAAGCTGAAATGCTTCTTCAGTTCTAGGTTCAAAACCTACCCAAGTCTCTTCCACTGCATACGATGGTCAAACCAAGTCATAAAACTGGCCAAGATCCTAAGGATGGAGACACAGGCTCTACATCCTGTACTTAGCTCCACAGTTGCTAAGTATGGGGGGAGTTTTGCAATCTACCATACCTGTTTCAAGAATAGCACCATGGGGAAGCTGTCACAGTAGAGATAACCCTAGGGATTCCCATTTATGAGAACTGCTTATATCTAGAATCTGTGCCTACAACTATCTCCTTTAACCACCACCAATGTCAGCCACTGATTCAACAACACACAATAAACACACAGTGCTGAATCTGCCAACTCTGCAGCCTGTGAACAGTTTTGTACAGGGCAGGGCCCTTGGATCTTTTTTACTATAGGGCATGCTGAAGATTATAGACTGAATAATGCGGCATCAGACAACGAGATCTCTGGCTCTGGGCGTTGGTTTTTTTTAACTTCAGCCTTCCTCTTAGGCAAAACTCAACATCAACATTTTCTGCATATGAACAAATGGGTAGTTTGAGCACTTCAGGCAGAGGACTAGTTAATATGCCTAACTTACAGAAAAACTTATCATAACTTGCAGGGAATCTCAAAAAGCTCTGCTCTGAATTTGTTTATTAGGATCTTGAAGAGATTTAACTATATCCTCTTCCAAGAGTCACTCAAATTGGCAGACCCCACAAACTGAAATTAGATGTTTCCCTGACAATTGCTGAAATGAGAAAGGGAGGGCTCCTGCAAGAAGTTTCCATGGAAACCACCCAGTCCTTGCATCTACCATTTACCTTAGACTTTGGCTGGCATTCAAGCACATCAAATCAGCAATAAAAATGTAAGGAAGATGGAAGGGCTTTGGAGTAATAAAAAATATCAATGCTTGGTACAGTGAGATTTTCCAGGAAAAAAAGAAAGCATAATCAGTCCAAACATCTCAGGACTCAGATTAAGAAGCCTATGCATACTCAACCCACACCTCCTCCCGCTTTTTTCTGGCCATACCACACAGCTTGCAGGATCTTATCTCCCCGACCTGGGATCAAACCTGGGCCCTTAGCAGTGAAAGCACAGAGTCCTAACCACTGGACCACCAGGGAAGTCCTCAACCCATTTTTCAATTCAGTTCAGTTGCTCAGTCCTGTCCGACTCTTTGTGATCCCATGGACTGTAGCACACCAGTAATCTCCCGGAGTTTACTCAAACTCATGTCCATTGAGTCAATGATGCCATCCAACCACCTCATTCTCTGTTGTCCCCTTCTCCTCCCACCTTCAATCTTTCCCAGCATCAGGGTCTTTTCAAATGAGTCCCATTTTTAAATACTCCAAAAGAAGTTTAGAAACAATAGTGTCTGGTTTCCCTAGTGTTGCTATGACAAAATACCACAAACTGGGAGGCTTAAAACAACAGAAACGTATTGCCTTACAGTTCTGGAGCCTGTAAGTACAAAATCAAGCATTAGCAGGGTTCGTTTCTTCCAAGGGTTCTGAGGAAATATCTGTTCCATGCCTCTCTTCTAACCTCTGCAACTCCAGGAGTTCCTTGGTTTGTAAACACATAACTCCAATCTTCATCTTCACATGGCATTTTTCTTGGGTGAGTTAGGAGTCCACCCTTCTCCAGGAAAATCTCATCTTAACTTGATTGCATCTGCAAAGAGCTACTTCCAAATAAGGTCACACACATGCCAAGGTACCAGAGGTTAGGACTTCAACATATCTTTTTATGGGGATACAATTCAACCCATAAAACATAGCTCCTATATAAAGTATTTTATTTTACCTATTCACTGTTTGTTAAGGCAAACTGATAGCTCCATTTAATGTATAGCTTAATCAAAACAGAAGGTTTGTACTTGGTCACACAGCCACACTTAGCTACAATGAAATCTGAGCAGTGCAACCTTTACTCTGGATAGCTATGTGCCCAGCTCAAAAATGGAGCTACAAAAAGAGAAGCTACTACAAAAGAGAAGATAGGAATCAGGGAACAATAAGAAATCTCTATCACATAGGGAAAGAGAAAAATCACTCAGGAAAACAAGTCAGTGCCTAGACACTCTGGTTCTTAGGCGAGAACCCACTGCAGGAACAAGATCATAAAACTTAATGGTGCTTGGAAATGACCTTGGAACTGAAATGAAAAAACTAGTTTGTGTCTAACAGAAAACCAGAGGCAAAAGGCACTCAAAGGGCAAACACTGAATAGAATTTCAAATTAGCAGCACTTGAGGAAAAAAGTCAATCATACACCTACATACAGAGATGGACCTCTCCATTGCTCCACTTCAGAACAAAACTAGACCAGGGCCTTAGAACACCACCAAATATAAAGGTACTATTAATACATTATTTAGTATTATGATTCTTCTGACTCATACTTTTTTTTAATTTATTTTTAATTGGAGGCTTCTCTCATAGCTCAGTTGGTAAAGAATCTGCCTGCAGTGCAAGAAACCCCAGTTCGATTCCTGGGTCGGGAAGATCCGCTGGAGAAGGTAAAGGCTACCCACTCCAGTATTCTTGGGCTTCCCTTGTGGCTCAGCTGGTAAAGAATCCACCTGCAATGTGGGGGACCTGGGTTCGATCTCTGGGTTGGGAAGATCCCCTGGAGAAGGGAAAGGCTACCCACTTCAGTATTCTGGCCTCGAGAATTCCATGGACTGCATAGTCCATGGGGTCACAAAGAGTCGGATACGACTGAGCGACTTTCACTTTAATTGGAGGATAATTGCTTTACAATGTTGTGTTGGCCTCTGCCATACAACATGTATCAGCTGTACGTATACATATGTCCCCTCCCTCTTGAACCTCCCCCCACCCTATTTCACTCCACTTGGTTGTCACAGAGTACCACATTGAGCTCCCTGTGTTATGCAGCAACTTGCCACTGACTATATAACTCTGATTCTTTTCTTCCTTGCTTTTTTTAAAATTAAACTTTGTATTTTGAGGTAATTATAGATTCATATGCAGTTGTAAGAAATGATACAGAGAGACCCTGTGTAACCTTTACCTACTTCCCCACAATAGTAATGTCTTACAAAACTATAGTGAAAGAACACAACCAGGATACTGACTTTGACACAATCAAGATACAGAACATTACCATCATCACAAAGACCTTCAAGCTACTCTTTTACAGCCAATCATTTCCTTCGCACTCCTGCCCCCTCAATCCCTGAGAACCACTAATCTGTTGTTCATGTCTATAATTTTGTCATTTAAAATAAGTTACGTAAATGGAATCACACAGTATGTACCATTCAGAACTGGCTTTGTTCACTTAGCATAAGTCTCTGGAGATCCATCTAAGATTTGTGTACATCAGTAGTTCATTCCTTTGTACTGCTGAGTAGTATTCCATGGTATGAATGTACCAGTTTGTTTAGCCATTCACCCAATGAAGGGAATCTGTATCATTTTTAGTTAAGGGCTATTAGAAATAAATCTGCTATAAACATTTGTGTACATGTTTTTGTCTGAACATAAATCTTCGTTTATCTGGGATAAATGCTCAGGAGTATAATTATTGGGTTACATATGGTAGTTGCATATTTAGTGTTTTTAAGAAACTATCCAAAAAAAAAAAAAGAAACTATCAAACTATTTTCCAGAGGGGCTATATCATTGTACACTCCCATCAGCAAGGTATGAACACCCCATTTCCCTGCAGCATTTGGTGATGTCATCATTTTGTATTCCATCGACTCAGGTATGTAGTAATATCCCATTTGGCTTTAATTTGCATTTTTCCAGTGGTTCATAACACTGAACATCTTTTCCTGTGCTTATCTGTCATGTTATACATCCTATTCAATGAAATATCTCTTTATGTCTTTTGCCCATTTTTTCCCATTTTCAATTGGATTGTTTGATTCTTTTAATGTTGAGTTTTGAGAATTTTTTATATACTGTAGATAGTCCTTTGATATATATGTGCTTTGTAAATATTTTCTCCCATTGTGCAGCTTGTCTCTTAACAAGATCTTTATCAATGTAAAATGAATTTGATGTGTGAAATTCATTTTAATGAAATGAATCAATGTTATCATTTTTTTTTTCTTTCATGAATCATACTATCCATGTCAAGTCGCCTAGTCCTAGGTCCTGAAGATTTTCCAGTATTCTGAAAAAATTATAGCTTTAAATTCTACATTTAACTTTGTGGTCAATTTGATTTATTTTTTATATAAGGTATGATATTTAGATCAATGTATTTTTGTTTCTGGTTTTTGTTTTTGCCTATTTATGTTCAACTGATCCAGCACCATTTGTTTCCTCCTCTAATTGCTTTCACACTTTTTGTCAAAAATCAATTGGGCAGGGCTTCCCTGGTGGCTCAGTGATATAGAATCTGCCTGCCAGTGCAGGAGACAAAGGTCCAATCCCTGATCTGGGGCGATCCCACATGCCACAGAGCAACCGAGTCCATGCGCCACAGCCACTGAGCCCGTGCTCTGGAGCCCACATGCCGCAACTCCTGAAGCCCCAGGGCCTACAGCCCCTGCTCCACAACAAGGGAAGTCACAGCAATGAGAAGCCCACACACCACAACTAGAGAGTAGCCCCTACTTGCCATGACGAGAGAAAAGCCCACGCACGCAGCAATGAAGACC
Organism: Ovis aries; assembly: GCF_016772045.2. Taxonomy (NCBI): domain Eukaryota; kingdom Metazoa; phylum Chordata; class Mammalia; order Artiodactyla; family Bovidae; genus Ovis; species Ovis aries. The sequence goes on along the minus strand of NC_056080.1, from coordinate 15,217,992 downwards.
TAGCACATCCAAATATAAATAGTCAATTGGGCATATTCATGTGGGTCTATTTTTAGGTTCTTTATTCTGTTCACTGATCTACGTATCTGTCTCGCCACCAACACCACACAGTCTTGATTACTATAGTTATATAAGTCTTGAAATCAGCCAGACTAATTCCTTCTACTTTATTCTTCTTTTTCAAAATTGTTTTAGCTATTTTAGCTCCTTTGCCATTCCATGTAAATTTTAAAATACCTATATCTATATCTACAAAAACCTGCTGGGATTTTTATAAGAATTATATAAATCAATTTGGGGAGAACTGACATCTTTACTATATTGAGTCTTCTAATCCATGAACATGGCATGTCTCTCCATTTATTTAGATCTCTGATTTCTATCATCAGTACTGTGTATTTTTCAGGATACAAGTTCTGTGTTTGCTTTATTAGATTTATACTTTTTAAACAACGTAACTGTTATTGTAATTGTAATGCTAGTATATAGAAATACAATTGATTTTTTTATATGTTCATTGTGCAACCTTGCTGAATCCACTTATTAGGTCTAGAATTTATTTTGTAGATTCCTTGGGACTTATACATAGACAATAACATCATCTGCAAATAGGGGCAGTTTTATTTCTTCCTTTCTGATCATATGCTTTTTATTTCTTTCTCTTGCCTAACTGTACTGGCTAAAACTTCTAGGGCAATGTTGGAAAACAGAGATGGGAAGAGACATCCTTGTCTTGAAAATGTACCCAAAATAACCTCAGAGATATAACAAAAAATGAAGAAAAATAAAGTAGTAAATATACTGATGCATCTAAATTAGTAGTCGGCAAACAAAGACCTACAAGCCAAATCTGGTCAACTTTGCTTTTGTAAATAAATTTTATTGGAACACAGACATGCACAATCATTTACATATTACCTATGACTTTTTTGGCACTACAACAGTGGGGTTGAGTACTTTTAACAGAGACTATATGGCCCACAGAGGCTAAAATATTACCATCTGACTCTACAGAAAGAAATTGCTGAACTGTGATCTAAATAAACAATGCCTCTATAAAATAATCTCTTATAGAGTTTAACATATAACACTAAAGAATGTAAGACCTGAAACCATAAAACTCCTAGAATAAAACACAGGCAGTACGCTCTGTGACTTGAATATTAGCAATATCTTTTTGGATATGTCTCCTCAGGCAACAGAAACAAAAGCAAAAATAGACAAATGGGACTACATAAAATGAAAAAGCTTCTGCACAGCAAAGGAAATCATCCACAAAATGAAAAGACAAGTTACTGAATGGGAGAAGATATATCTTACATCAGATAAGGGGTTTATATCCAATATATATAAATATATGCACCCCTATGTGATCAAAACAGCATTATTTACAATAGCCAAGATATGGAAACAACCTAAGTGTTCATCAACAGATGAACAGATAAAAATGTGGTGTGTGTGTATATGTATATATATATGTGTGTGTGTGTGTGTGTGTATATATATATGCAATAGAATACTACTCAGCCATAAAAAATAATGAAATTTTGCCATTTGCAACAACATGGATAGACATTGAGAGTATTATGCTAAGCGAAATAAGTCAGATGAGAAAGACAAATACCAGATGATTTCACTCATGTGAAAATATATTTTAATAAAGAAATACATAAATGAACAAACCAAATAAAAATAAATACACAAATACAGAGAACAGAGTAGTGGCTATCACAGGGGAAGGGGGGATTAAATGAGTAAAAGAGATCAACTATATCGTGATGGATGGTAACTAAGCTTTTGGTGTGAGCACTGCTATACTGTGTATATCATTAGAAATAGAATACTGTACACATGAACCTTTTATGTTACAAACCACAGTTATCTCAATTTAAATAAATATATACACACACACATGTACAGGGCTTCCCTGGTGATCCAGTGGTTAAGAATCTGGGGAGGGCTTCCCTTATGGCTCAGCTGGTAAAGAATCTGCCTGCAATGCAGGAGACCTGGGTTCGATCCCTGGGTTGGGAAGGTACCCTGAAGAAGAGAAAGGCTACCCACCTCAGTATTCTGGCCTGGAGAATTCCATGGACTGTATAGTCCATGGGGTCACAAAGAGTTGGACATGACTGAGCAACTTTCAGAGAAGGCAACGGCACCCCACTCCAGTACTCTTGCCTGGAAAATCCCATGGACAGAGGAGCCTGGTAGGCTGCAGTCCATGGGGTCGTGAAGAGTCGGACCCGACTGAGCAACTTCATTTTCACTTTTCACTTTCATGCATTGGAGATGGAAATGGCAACCCACTCCAGTGTTCTTGCCTGGAGGATACCAGGGACGGGGGAGCCTGGTGGGCTGCTGTCTCTGGGGTCGCACAGAGTCGGACACGACTGAAGTGACTTAGCAGAGCAACTTTCACTTGCAATACAGGAGACATGGGTTCAATCCCTGATCCGGGAAGATCCCACATGCCTCACAGAGCAACGAAGCCTGTGCACCACAACCACTGAGCCTGAGACAGCTGCAACTACTGAGCCCATGTGCCCTAACTACTGAAGCCTGTGGCCCTAGAGCCTGTGCCCCACAAGAGAAGCCACGGGAATAAGAAGCCCTCACACCACAACTAGAGAGTAGTTCCCACTCACTGCAACTAGAGAGAGCCTATGTGCAGCAACCAAGACCCAGCACAATCAAAACTAAATAAATTTAAAAATTTTAAATATACATATGGTAGCTCAGCTGGTAAAGAATTCACCTGCAATGCAGGAGAAAGTGAAAGTGAAGTCACTCAGTCATGTCCGACTCTTTGTGATCCCATGGACTGCAGCCTCCCAGGCTCCTCCATCCATGGGATTCTCCAGGCAAGAATACTGGAGTGGGTTGCCTTTTCCTTCTCCAGGGGATCTTCCCGACCCAGGGATCGAACCCAGGTCTCCTGCACTACAGGCAGACGCTTTAACCTCTGAGCCACCAGGGAAGCCCTGATACAGGAGATCCCAGTTCAATTCCTGGGAAGATCCCCTGGAGAAGGGATAGGCTACCCACTCCAGTATTCTTGGTCTTCCCTGCTGGCTCAGATGGTAAAGAATCCTCCAGCAATGTAAGAGACTTGGGTTCAACCCCTGGGTTGCGAAGATCCCCTGGAGGAGGGTAAAGTATCCCCTGGTATGGCAACCCACTCCAGTATTCTTGCCTGGAGAATCCCCATGGACAGAGGACCCTGGTGGGCTACAGTACATGGAGTCACAAAGAGTTGGATGTGACTGGGCAAGTAAGCACAGCACAGCACATATAATACTAAAAGGTAAAAAATAAGTTGGGAGATAGGATAAGTGAAGTCAAAGAGGCTTGAATTGTCCAGGAAGAAGATAAAGACAACATTAATAACATCCTGTAAACATATCCTCTTAGGGGGCTTTCTGCACTGTTCAATGGTAAAGAATCTACCTGCAATGCAAGAGATAATGGGTTTGATCCCTGGGTCAGGAAGATCCCCTGGAGGAGAAAATGGCAACCCACTCTAGTATTTTTGCCTGGAAAATCCTATGGAAAGAGGAGCTTCAGGGGCTACAGTCCAAGGGTTGCAAAGAGTCAGAAACAACTGAGCAACTGAGCACACAAACACATCCTCTTAAGTTAAAAAGGTAGAAAAACCTCCATGGAGTCTCATTTTATTGTTTTTCAGGAATATTAAAGCAGAATCACTTAACTGCTAACATCACTGAATAGCAAGATATTATGTGTCTGTAATAAATCTCTTCAAAATATCCACAAGGGGGGATTCACTAGTGTCTAACCATCCATCCCCATGCTATTCACTGCGAGGATGACCAGACCAACCATTCTGGTTTGCCTGAGACTGAGGGGTTCCAAATTGGGAAAGGAGTACATCAAAGCTGTATAGTGTCACCCTGCTTATTTAACTTATATACAGAATAAATCATGTGAAATGCCAGGCTGGATGAAGCACAAGCTGGAATCAAGAGTGTGGGGAGAAATACCAATAACCTCAGACACAAAGATGACACCACCCTTATGGCAGAAAGTTAAGAGGAACTAAAGAGCCTCTTGATGAAAGTAAAAGAGGAGAGTGAAAAAGGTGGCTTAAAACTCAACATATAAAAACCTAAGATCAAACAAAAAATAAATAAAAACCCAAGATCATGGCATCTAGTCCCATCACTCCATAGCAAATAGATGGGGAAACATTGGAAACAGTGACAGACTTTATTTTCTTGTGCTCCAAATCACTGCAGATAGTGAGTGTAGCCGTGAAATTCAAAGGCGCTTGCTCCCTGGAAGAAAAGCTATGACCAACCTAGACAGCATATTAAAAAGCAGAGTTATTATTTTGCCAACAAAGTTCCGTCTAGTCAAAGCTATGGTTTTTCCAGTAGTCATGTATGGATGTGAGAGGTGGACTATAAAGAAAGCTGAGCGCAGAAGAATTGATGCTTTTGAACTGTGGTGTTGGAGAAGACTCTTGAGGGTCCCTTGGACTGCAAGGAGATCCAACCAGTCCATCCTAAAGGAAATCAGTCCTGAATATTCATTGGAAAGACTGATGCTGAAGCTAAAACTCCAAAACTGTGGCCACTTGATGTGAAGAACTGGCTCATTGGAAAAGACCCTGATGCTGAGGAAGACTGAAGGCAGGAGGAGAAGACAACAACAGAGGATGAGATGGTTGGATGGTATCACCGACTCAATGGACATGAGTTTGAGTGAACTCCGGGAGTTGGTGATGGAGAGGGAGGCCTGGCGTGCTGCAGTCCATGGGGTTGCAAAAAGTCAGACACGACTGAGCGACTGGACTGAACTGAACTGAACTGAACTGAGGGGTTCCCAGGATGTAGGATTTTCAGTACGAAAACTGAACGTCCAACTTGGTAACCCTACTTCCAGCTCCAATGGTCCACACAAGTGAAATGGACTGAGCGTGGCAGAACCAGTCCTTCTCTTTTCCATTCACCTCCAGCATCCTAGTGAGCAGGTAACCAAGTACATACCACGTCCCCTACCGGTGTTACAACTGCTTCCCAAATGATGCCTGAGAGCACACAGACTCCTTGGCTCCTTAAAGGTGCAGTGTGTCAAAAAGGTAACTGAAAGAGAAGAACTCATGGATATCTTCTCAAGCTCTGTCTTCTCACTTTCTAGATATCACTGTCCTACTAAACGATACCAATATGTAGTACAGAAACAAAAGTGTATTTTAATCTAAGAGAACTGGGAAACTTCCAAAGAGCACTGACCTGAAAAATCTTGACAGAGCAGAGGAAATTGATTTTCTACCAAAGCCATGCAGAGGATTAGACTCAGATTTAGGCCAATAAAAGATTTACATTCCATCCAAGTCCCAATATAACATGATGCACAGATGAAAACATGCTCGTGAAATGACATAGCTGACACACATTAGAAAGTCTAAAGTAAAAACCAGCTCATAAGAATGCTAGTCCCAAAGGCAAAAACACAACATATAAGCTACATAAAATGTCTATAATGAATCACAGCAGAATCAGTTTTTCAAATAGATTTTCATCATTAATTTTTATTCTCATTCTGGCCCCTTTTCAAAATGACCGCCCACAAAATCTCAGGATCACAAAATAGCATCTGTCATGCATTTATAACAATCAGAAAATTCTTAAAATTACTGACACCTCCAGCTTTCCAACTTTCATATATTAGACTACTTCACTCCTCTGCTACCACTTATGCAGATAATTTTTTTCTTATAACCTCTAATAATTATGGTAAGGTTCCCAGAACTACACTTAGAGCCAGTAGAGGTATTGGGGACGAGTCTAACATTGACTGACCTGGGTACCCACACTGAACCGTGTACAATGAAAATGCAGGTATGCCCATCAGGTGGCCACCTGTTCTGGCTACAGTGAAAATTAAAATTAAAGCTGCTTCTCACAACACTCTTCACTTTTTCAAGTGTTCTTCAAATACAGATCTTTCTTTCAATCTTCCTATATTGCATAGGGTATCAACAGATAAAGTAAAGAAAAGCTAGCCCTGTATAAATGAAGCATAATATTGGGACAGCAGGAGTCAAGAACTAAAGTAAGGGAGCCAGCCTCCATGTAGAATTGGTCACATTCAACGGAACCCAATTTTGAAAGAAAAAGGAAAATACTTAAAGGAAGCAAGAAGCTCTAAGCCAATGCAATTAACAGTGGTTAAAAACAATGGGTTGATTCCTGAGGTGGAAATGTTTTTTATTTCATGGTCATACAATTAAATACAGTAAATCCATATAGCTCTGTACCCAGTCAAGGCCCTTTCTTAATTTTCAAAGCTCAAACCAAGTATAATAAAAGTACAGATAACTGGTTCAGGAAGAGTACCCATTAATATCCTCAAGTTTCAGGGAAACCTATTTTAACCTTTAAGACATCTAGAAAAACTCAGTTCTGAATCTGTTTAAACAAATCTTCTTTCCAGGAGCCACCTGAATTGATGGGCACCATGTATTAACTGAGGGATCCCTGGGTTGGGAAGATTCCCCTGGAGAAGGAACTGGCTACCCACTCCAGTACTCTTGCCTGGAGAATCCCATGGACAGAGGACCCTGGTGGGCTACAGTCCATGGAGTTGCAAAGAGTCGGACAGGACTGAAGCGACTGAGTATGCACATATATTAACTGGAAGGGGATGCTTCCCAGGAATAGCTGGATGAAGAAAGGAAGGGCTCCTCTAAGAAACCTTCATGAAAACCACCCAGTCTTTGTATCTATCATTTATCTTATACTTGGGCTATCAATTTCAGCACATCAAATCAGCAATAAGAACATCAGGATGTTAGAAGGGCTTTGGAAAATGAAGAATTCCCAGTTTAGTAGAGGGTGATTTTCCAGTAAAGAAAAGAAAGCACCAGCAGTTCAAACTTCTCAGGACTCAAGAGACCTCTGCTATTTCAGCCTACTAAAATACAAGTCCCGCAAATGAAATATTTGCAACACAGCTTTTATATTAAGTATTTTTGTCCATTCACCAATCTTTATAAAAGCAAATTTATATTTTCATTTACATTGTGAATGGTTTGGGTATTTTAAAATATGAAACTCTGATTTGGACATTTGGAATATGAAAAGGAAATACAATTTATAATTTTGCAACTATGGGATATAAGGATCCTACATGGCAACCAGCCTCCAAGATGGTACCAATGATCTCCACCTACTAGTATTCATAATGCCCTTGTAACACCTTTTTCCACATTGTAGAACAGAGTTGTCTGTGTGACCAAGTGAAGTGATGATATGTGACTTCTGAGACAAGGACATAAAAGATACAGTAACTTCTCTCTTGCTGGCTCTCTCAGATTCCTCACACTGGGGGAGGCTAGCTGCCATGTCCTGAAGACCCTCAAGCAGCCCTAAGGAGAGGCCCATGTGATGAGGAAATGAGGCCTCGTGCCAACAGCCATGTGAGTGAATCATCATAGAAGCAGATGCTCCATCTAATCAAGCCTTCAGATGACAGCAGCCCTAGATGACATCTTGACTTAAACCTCAAGAGAGATCCTGAACAAGAACCACTCAGCTTAGCTTCTCTTGGATTACTTATTATCAGAAACTATATGAGATAATAAATGTCTGCTGTTTCAAAGGACTACGATTTGAGATAACTTGTTACACAGCAAGAGCTAACTAATACAACACATAACTGTTATCACTTGGGTTTCCCTTGCCTTTCTTTATGTTCAAATCAATGCTAAAGAGGTAGTATGGAAAGAACAGGATTCTACAGGCAAACATATTTGGGTCAAATTATAGCCCCACCACCGACAACCCTGTATATTCTTCACCAAATTACATAATTCCAGTGCCTCATTTTCATCTAAAACAAAAAGATGAGTATATCAATTTCACAGATTATTTGTAAAAAATCAAAGTACAGTTGCTCCTTTAACAACATGGGTTTCAACTGTGCAGGTCCATTTATGCATGGACTTTTATTCAATAGTAAATACTAAAGTACTGATGATCTGTGGTTGGATGAATCCGTGGATGTGGAACTGTGTATCTTGATACAAAGAAACTACAGATTCAGAGGATTTCATATGTGATTATCCATGATGTGGAGGGTCAACACCATGAACCTCCATACTGTTCAAGGGTCCACTGTCTGTATAAAAAGCATGGGCCTTTTAGAACTAACACCCCAAAAATATGTCCTTTTCATTACAGAGGACTGGAATGCAAAAGCAGGAACTCAAGAAACACCTGGAATAACAGGCAAATTGGCCTTGGAATACGGAATAAAGCAGGGCAAAGGCTAATAGAGTTTTTCCAAGAGAACGCACTGGTCATAGCAAACACCCTCTTCCAACAACACAAGAGAAGACTCTACACATGGATATCACCAGATGGTCAACAACGAAATCAGATTAATTATATTCTTTGCAGCCAAAGATGGAGAAGCTCTATACAGTCAGCAAAAACAAGACCAGGAGCTGACTGTGGCTCAGATCATGAACTCATTACTGCCAAATTCAGACTTAAATTGAAGAAAGTTGGGAAAACCACTAGACCATTCAGGTATGACCTAAATCAAATCCCTTACGATTATACAGTGGAAGTGAGAAATAGATTTAAGGGAATAGATCTGATAGAGTGCCTGATGAATTATGGATGGAGGTTCGTGACATTGTACAGGAGACAGGGATCAAGACCATCCTCGTGGAAAAGAAATGCGAAAAAGCAAAATGGCTGTCTGGGAAGGCCTTACAAATAGCTGTGAAAAGAAGAGAAGAGAAAAGCCAAGGGAGAAAAGGAAAGATATAAGTATCTGAATGCAGAGTTCCAAAGAATAGCAAGAAGAGATAAGAAAACCTTCCTCAGCAATCAATGCAAAGAAATAGAGGAAAAGAACAGAATGGGAAAGACTAGAGATCTCTTCAAGAAAATTAGAGATACCAAGGGAACATTTCATACAAAGGTGGGCTCAATAAAGGACAGAAATGGTATGGACCGAAAAAAAGCAAAAGATATTAAGAAGAGGTGCTAAGAGTACAGAGAAGAACTGTACAAAAAAGATCTTCAAGACCAAGATAATCACGATGGTATGATCCCTCACCTAGAGCCAGACATCCTGGAATGTGAAGTCAAGTGGGCCTTAGGAAGTATCACTACAAACAAAGCTAGTGGAGGTGATGGAATTCCAGTGGAGCTAGTTAAAATCCTGAAAGATGATGTTGTGAAAGTGCTGCACTCAATATGCCAACAAATTTGGAAAACTCAGCAGTGGCTACAGGACTGGATAAGGTCAGTTTTCATTCCAATCCCAAAGAAAGGCAATGCCAAAGAATGCTCAAACTACCACACAATTGCACTCATCTCACACGCTAGAAAAGTAATGCTCAACATTCTCCAAGCCAGGCTTCAGCAATACGTGAACCGTGAACTTCCAGATGTTCAAGCTGGTTTTAGAAAAGGCAGAGGAACCAGAGATCAAATTGCCAAGATCCGCTGGATCATGGAAAAAGCAAGAGAGTTCCAGAAAAACATCTATTTCTGCTTTATTGACTTTGCCAAAGCCTTTGACTGTGTGGATCACAATAAACTGTGGAAAATTCTGAAAGAGATGGGAATACTAGACCACCTGACCTGCCTCTTGAGAAACCTGTATGCAGGTCAGGAAGCAACAGTTAGAACTGGACATGGAACAACAGACTGGTTCCAAATAGGAAAAGGAGTACATCAAGGCTGTATATAGTCATCCTGCTTATTTAATTTCTATGCAGAGTACATCATGAGAAACGCTGGGCTGGAAGAAGCACAAGCTAGAACCAAGATTGCCAGGAGAACTATCAATAACCTCAGATATGCAGATGACACCACCCTTACGGCAGAAAGTGAAGAGGAACTAAAAAGCCCTGTGATGAAAGTGAAAGAGGAGAGTGAAAAGGTTGGCTTAAAGCTCAACATTCAGAAAACAAAGATATGGCATCTGGTCCCATCACTTCATGGGAAATAGATGGGGAAACAGTGGAAACAGTGTCAGACTTTATTTTGGGGGGCTCCCAAATCACTGCAGATGGTGATTGCAGCCATGAAATTAAAGACGCTTGCTGCTTGGAAGGAAAGTTATGACCAATCTAGGTAGCATATTGAAAAGCAGAGACATTACTTTTCCAACAAAGGTCCGTCTAGTCAAGGCTATGGTTTTTCTAGTGGTCATGTATGGATGTGAGAGTTGGACTGTGAAGAAAGCTGAGCACTGAAGAATTGATGCTTTTGAACTGTGGTGTTGGAGAAGACTCTTGAGAGTCCCTTGGACTGCAAGGAGATCCAACCAGTCCATTCTGAAGGAGATCAGCCCTGGATGTTCTTTGGAAGGAATGATGCTAAAGCTAAAACTCCAGTACTTTGGTCACCTCATGTGAAGAGTTGACTCATTGGAAAAGACTGTGATGCTGGGAGGGATTGGGGGCAGGAGGAGAAGGGGACGACAGAGGATGAGATGGCTGGATGGCATCACCGACTCAATGGACGTGAGTTTGTGTGGACTCCGGGAACTGGTGATGGACAGGGAGGCCTGGCATGCTGCGATTCATGGGGTCACAAAGAGTCGGACATGACTGAGAGACTGAACTGAACTGAAACAAGCATTTAATGTTAGTTCCCTCGCTATTTTAAAGGGTAAATGATTCTACTAAAACTGAGACAACTGATGAACAAAACTTCAATTAAACTGAACTACTGAACCCTAGGAAAGTTGGGAAAAAACTCCCTTTCCCATGGATCCAAGGGAAGACTTTAAAGCCATCCCCAGGGCCTGCCACATAATTGCAGAAACAAGGGGGCCACCCTATGTGCTGTTTTTATAAAATAGCTTTAATATTTTTTCAACATCCCTGCATTAATCCGGGTAAACTAGGTTACATAAAAGCAGGGGTTCTCAACTTCAGCACCACTGACATCATGGGACCAGATCATTCTTTGTTGTGGGAGCTATCCTGTGCATTCAAAGATGTCTAGCAGCATCTACCCACTACATGCCAGTAGCACCTTCCCCAGTTGTGACAACAGACCACTGTCTGCAGACATTGCCACATGTCTCAGTGTGGGGAGTACAAAAACACATCTTATCTGAGGACTGGTGTGCTAAAGTATCAAATAATCACCAAATCTTAAAGGTTTAAACTGACTTTTTTTTTTCCTTGCTCATGCTACAAAGTCTATTCAGTTCTGGGGCTCTCTCTGCCCAACAGTATTGTCATCTTGTGTTTGTATAGAACCTCACCAGTTATCATGGCAGAAGGTAAAAGAGACATGGCAAACTACATACTTCTGCCTAGAAAAAGACACACATCACTGCCCCTCACAGTTGTTGTTCAGTCGCTAAGTCATGTCTGACTTTGTGACCCCATGGACTGCAGCATACAAGGCTTCCTTGTCCTTTACTATCTCCCAGAGTTTGCTCAAACTCATGTCCATCGAGTCGGTGATGCCATGCAACCATCTCATCCCGTCATCCCCTTCTCCTCCTCCCTTTAATCTTTCCCATCATCAGGGTCCCTTCCAATGAGTAAGCTCTTTGCATCAAGGGGCCAAAGTATTGGCGTTTCAGCTTCAACATCAGTCCTTCCAATGAATATTCAGGACTGATTTCCTTTACAATAGGACTGGCTGGATCTCCTTGCAGTCCAAGGGACTCTCAAGAGTCTTCTCCAACACCACAGTTCAAAAGCATCAATTCTTCAGTGCTCAGCTTTCTTTATGGTCCAACTCTCACATCCATACATGACCACTGGAAAAACCATAGCTGACTATACCAACTTTTGTTGGCAAAGTAATGTCTCTGCTTTTTAATACACTATCTAGGTTGGTCATAGCTTTTCTTCCAAGGAGCAAACGTCTTTAATTTCATGGCTCCAGTTACCATCTGCAGTGACTTTGGAGCCAAAAAAAAAAATAAAGTCTGTCACCGTTTCCATTGTTTCCCCATCTATTTGCCGTGAAGTGATGGGACCAGATGCCATGATCTTAGTTTTCTGAATGTTGAGCTTTAAGCCAATTTTTTCACTCTCTTCTTTCACTTTCATCAAGAGGCTCTTTAGTTCTTCTTCACCTTCTGCCACAAGGGTGGCATCATCTGCGTATCTAAGGTTATTGATATTTCTCCCGGTAATCTTGATTCCAGCTTGGGCTTCATCCAGTCTGGCATTTTGCATCATGTACTCTACATATAAGTTAAATAAGCAGGGTGACAGTATACAGCCTTGATGTACTTCTTTCCCGATTTGGAACCAGTCTGTTGTTCCATTTCCAGTTCTAACTTGCTTCTTGACCTGCATACAGATTTCTCAGGAAGCAAGTAAAGTGGTCTGGTATTCCCATCTCTTGAAGAATTTTCCACAGTTTGTTCTGATCCACACAGTCAAAGGCTTCAGCGTAGTCAATGAAGCAGAAGTAGATGTTTTCCTGGAACTCTCTCACTTTTTCTATGATCCAACAGCCCCTCACAGGCTACTGGCCGAAGCAAACCCATGGCCAAAGATGATATAAAGAAAGGGACACTGAACATCTGTAAGCAATTATGCAGTCTATCAGTCCCTAAAACATCCTGAGGTAACTAAGATCTTATACAAGGAGAAAGGTATTCACAGCTAACTTGACAAAACTCACCACAGTCTACGAAGAGTCAACCCAAATGTACCCAACATGCACATAAATCAACATTCTCTCCATTTTGACACTGGTTTTCAAACTGTGCTCTATGGAAGTGACAATTTCTAAAAGTGCTTCAGATATTCTGTAACACTTAACTCATTTTTTATTTTTTAAAAATAAATGTGATACTACTTCTACGTATATAACCAAGAGAATTTAAAACAAATGCCCATATAAAAACCTATACATGAATATTCATAGTGGCATTATACATAAAAGCCAAAAAGTGGAAACAATTCAAATATTCAATAGAACAAACTGTGGTATATATCCATAAGGTGGAATATTACTTTGCCAAAACAATGAATGAAATACTGATACATGCTATAGCCTTAAAAACATTTAGTGGATGAACCTTAAAAACATTCAGTGAAGTCAAAGAAGCCAGACACAAAAGACCACATACTGTATGATCCCATTTATATGAAATGTCTACAGTGGACAAATCTATAGGGACAGAAAGTAGATTACTGGGTGCCCAGGGCTAGGATGGAAGACTGCTAGAAGGGATGGGGTTTCTAACTGAGAGTAATGAAAATGATCTAAATTTTATTGTGGTCCTGGTAGCACAATCCTGTGCATAAAGTAAAAACTACTAAAGTGTACACTTTAAATTAGTGACTTGTATAGTATGTGACTCATATGTAATAAAACTATTACCCAAAAAAAGTCTGCCAGAGGACTTCCCTAGTGGTCCAGTGGTTGAGAGTCTGCCCGCCAATGCAGGGGACACAGGTTCGATTTCTGGTCCAGCAAGATTCCACATGCAGAGGGGCAACTAAGCTCACATGCCACAACTACTGAAACTCTTGCATCTAGAACCTGTGCTCCACAACAAGAGAAGCCACCACAATGCCAGGCTGGATGAATCACAGGCTGGAATCAAGATTGCCGGGAGAAATATCAACAACCTCACATATACAGATGACACGATGAGAAGCCTGCACACTGCAACTAGAGAGTAGCCCCTGTTCACCACAACTAGAGAAAGCCTGCAAGCATCAACGAAGACCCAGTGCAGCCAAAAATAAGAAATAAATAAATAAAATTTTTAAGAGTTAATCACACTGTGAACTTCATTTAAAATAAAGTTTGCCAGAATAGAAATATGCTTGACTTTTTGCTTTTTCATTGTTGTTATCTCTTTTTTCCAGATCTCTATAAAATAAACATGATTACAATTTTTGCCAACAGATGGGGATAATCATAGTTCCCAGGTACAGAGCTTGGCCACACTTTGAAAACCTGCTTCCCTATAGGGAGAAGGAGAAAATGTAATCTGGAAACAGATGGTGGACAACTCAGATACACAAACCTGATGGAGAATAAAAACGAATTTGAAATTTCACTCACAAAATTTTGTTGCTTTTATAAGGCAGTCCCCATCACACAGTCCACAAGAAACTGAACTGCAAACTTTTCTCCCCTCCCATGGGTCTAACAGTGTTCTACTGTAATGCAGCCATCAAAGACCAGAAAACCTTTTCTTCTTAAACTTCTGTCCAAGATAATAACTTATTCCCTGAAGACAACTTCTCAAATGGAAGTCAAAGGTGACTGCAAAGTACTTTGCAGGGCCTGCACATGAGCCAACAGAAAACAATTTGCTTTTAACCTTTCATTTGTTTGAAAAGATGTTTGATGAAAAGTGCTTAGGAAGCAGCTCTCTTAAATTCTGGTCAGAAGATAAATATGATAACTCCAGTAATCTGCACTCTATTAGAAAAGAAGTTCTTCATTTTTTTGTGCCATGGACCCTTTAGCAGTCTGGTGAAACTTTTTGGATCTATTTTAGAAGTGATGCTTTTAAATACAAAAATAAAACAGGATTACAATGGAAGCCAATTATATTAAGATATTTATTGAAATACTATAGAAATGAGTAATATAGCAATATATATACTCTTTTATTATGGCATTAAGTATCATGAAGTACCAAAAACTCTAAAACCTGCCAAAATTTTGAAGTCATGACCAGCAAAAATTTTATTTCAAGGTATCTGCAACAGCTATAATGCAATATGAAACTGGTTTATTGATGACAAAGTTACAGGTGGTCATGTACAGGTTAATTTGTACAAAGTTACAGGTAATTTGTACCTGTACAAAGTTACAGGTAATTTGTTACCTGAATTAATTAATTAATTGAAATACTAAATATCCATTGTTACTCAAAATGAAAAGTTACTTTTTTATCCATTCAAGGTCAGGGTCCCTTTGAATTCTATCTGCAGATTCCTTGAGATCTGAGAACCTGCGCAAAGAAAGCATGCTTTAAAACAAGCATAATAACCTAAGATGTGAATTCTTCCCATACAGGTGCAAATGTTAATATGTCTGCAAACATCATTTAGAATGTTTTCCTTATAAAAGACACAGAAACAAAGGCTGTGGTTTTTGTCTTTTTTTTTTAATACTGCCAATGCCTTGTACCCAGCACACAAGAAAGTGAACATTAATAAATAAATAAATAGTATCATCTGAGATAAAAGAAGCCAGCCAAGTTCACTTTTATTCTGGACATTCTCTCAACATAAATCCTATTGTTAGACTTGGCTAACTGCCTAGAATTTTATCTGGACTAACCCTTAACCATAGGAAAGATGGCAAATTTTATTCTACCCCCAGAATTTATCCTCCACCTACCTTCTACACTCCGTAAGACTGTTCTCAGATTTCTTAATCAATATTGAAACAAGTAAAATCTCCTGTGGCTATGAATTTTGGCAGTCTTAATGGTATCCATGGAAACGTCCTAATTGAAAACATTCAGTTCCCATTGGATCATCTTATCCCATGGAGCATTTAAGAGAATTCATTTAAATCCTCCCACATATTTGACACCCTGTAAAGAATCTGGCAGTGCTAAGTACATAGATGATATGGGGGAAAACCTGTAATCGGTACATCCAAAATAATTCTAGAGAATGGCTTATGGACACTCAAAACCCTGACTATGATGTGCTTGCAACACTTGGTAAATTTAGCATTTTGTCTGCAATATAAACAGCACTCTGAAGCTTATCAACAATTTCCTTTTCACTGCATTAAAAAAGGACCATTTATTAATTTATGCCATAGAAAGTAAGAAGTCAGCAACTGGGAGCCCCCTGGCTTTCTCACCTTTCCTCATAATTTTGCCTCACGTGTTACTTATTAAATGGTACAAAATTTCTAGTTAGCATCAACACGGCTGTTCCTCCCTTAAAGATCCAGGGCTACAAATAATAAACACAGCATCATAAAAAAATCCAGCTCGCCTATTTCTCTCTTGTCTAAGGCACATCTGTTTTGTGTTATCAATCGGTACTAGTGTGAAGAGGGTAGAAAATCAGACGCAGCCAGTAAGAAAAGCCACTTTATCTTTTTATACACCTCATCTTTATATATATATATACCTCATCTTCTTTATGTGTAAAATGGTGGTGAGGATGCAGTGACCATGTCGGCCCCAAAACTGAGAGAACTGCGACTGAACCCAGGCCTTATCCTCGCCCACCCTATGCCCCAGTGGTGCTGCTGCTGCTCCTCATGCTCCAGTGCTCACTCAGCAGGAGTGACTCAAGAAAAAAAGGAAGCATGAGGGCACAGAGAGAGCATGGATACCAGCCAAGGCTGACAGAGTTTCAATAACCTGGGATTAGAAAAGCTGTACAAATATATTTATTATCAAGATGGTTCAACTTGTCATTATTATCAGCTTACTTTTATTGAGTAAAAGGTTCTGTGCTCACGCCAGATGGCCAGGAGAACATTAGGAAATTTTTTCTGAAGGACAGTGCTCAGTAATCCAAAACAAGCCAAAAGCAGAATCTCCTGCTATTTGGATAAAACCCAGCATCCATGGAAAGAGCAGAGGCAATGAAGTGTTTCTACCCTGATTGGGTTATGACAAAATAAAAGTATAACCATCACAACCCCAATACCAAATCTGTTTGCCAATATTTAACTGAATTGAAAAATCAAGGCTTTCATTTAATCACCACCTATAAGAGGCACAAGCAGGTCTTCCCTGGTGGTTCACTGCTTAAGAATCCACCTGCCAATGGGTTCAATCCCTGGTCTGAGAAGATCCCACATGTCACAGGGCAACTAAACCCATGTGCCACAACTACTGAGACTATGCACCCTAGAGCTCGTGCTCCACAAGGAAGCCACGACAATGAGAATCCTGTGCACTGCAAACAGAGAAAGCCCACACGCAGCGACAAAGATCCAGTGCAGCCGTACATAAATAAATAAATGCATGCATAAATCCTCAAAGAAAAAAAAACACAAGTATCCAGGGCCCACTATGATGTGAAAAGCCTAAGTTATGTTGTATTTCATCCTCAGACAATGAAATACCGCAGCAAAAGAGATAGGGCACAGACACCAATAGGACATTCCTAAGAGTAAAGAGCAGAAGAGATTAAAAAGAGGTGGCAAGACTACACAGAAGAACTGTACAAAAACGATCTTCATGACCCAGATAATCACAATGGTGTGATCACTCACCTAGAGCCAGACATCCTGGAATGTGAAGTCAAGTGGGCCTTAGGAAGTATCACTACGAACAAAGCTAGTGGAGGTGATGGAATTCCAGTGGAGCTATTTCAAATCCTGAAAGATGATGCTGTGAAAGTGCTACACTCAATATGCCAGCAAATTTGGAAAACTCAGCAGTGGCCACAGGACTGGACAGGTCAGTTTTCATTCCAATCCCAAAGAAAGGCAATGCCAAAGAATGCTCAAACTACCACACAATTGCACTCAGCTCACACATTAGTAAAGTAATACTCAACATTCTCCAAGCCAGGCTTCAGCAATATGTGAACTGTGAACTTCCAGATGTTCAAGCTGGTTTTAGAATAGGCAGAGGAACCAGAGATCAAATTGCCAACATCTGCTGGATCATCGAAAAAGCAAGAGAGTTCCAGAAAAACATCTACTTCTGCTTTATTGACTATGCCAAAGACTTTGACTGTGTGGATCACAATAAACTGTGGAAAATTCTGAAAGAGATGAGAATACCAGACCACCTGACCTGCCTCTTGAGAAACCTGTATGCAGGTCAGGAAGCAACAGTTAGAACTGGACAAGGAACAACAGACTGGTTCCAAATAGGAAAAGGAGTGCGTCAAAGCTGTATGTTGTCACCCTGATTATTTAACTTCTATGCAGAGTACATCATGAGAAATGCTGGGCTGGAAGAAGCACAAGCTGGAATCAAGACTGCCAGGAGAAATATCAATAACCTCAGATATGCAAATAACACCACCCTTATGGCAGAAAGTAAAGAAGAACTAAAAAGCCTCTTGATGAAAGTGAAAGAGGAGAGTGAAAAAATTGGCTTAAAGCTCAACATTCAGAAAACGAAGATCATGGCATCTGGTCCCATCACTTCATGGGAAATAGATGGGGAAACAGTGGCTGACTTTATTTTGGGGGGCTCGAAAATCACTGCAGATGGTGATTGCAGCCATGAAATTAAAAGACGCTTACTCCTTGGAAGGAAAGTTATGACCAACCTAGACAGCATATTAAAAAGCAGAGACATTACTTTGTCAACAAAGGTCCGTCAAGTCAAGGCTATGTGGTCATGTACGGATGTGAGAGTTGGACTCTAAAGAAAGCTGAGCACCAAAAAATTGATGTTTTTGAACTGTGGTGTTGGAGAAGATGCTTGAGAGTCTCTTGGACTGCAAGGAGATCCAACCAGTCCATCCTAAAGGAGATCAGTCCTGGTGTTCATTGGAAGGACTGATGTTGAAGCTGAAACTCCAATATTTTGGCCACCTGACGTGAAGAACTACCTCATTTGAAAAGACTCTGATGTTGGGAAAGACTGAAGGCAGGAGGAGACAGGGCCGACAGAGGATGAGATGGTTGGAGGGCATCACTGACTCAATGCACATGAGTTTGGGTAAACTCCGGGAGTTGGTGATGGACAGAGAAGCCTGGCGTGCTGCAGTTCATGGGGTCCCAAAGAGTCAGACACGACTGAGCGACTGAACTGAACTGAAGAGTAAAGAGGCCATCTTGAGAGCAGACCCTCCAGTTCCAAGTGCCCAAACAATACAATTTAAGATCAGAAATGATCTGGTCAGCTGACACCTTCCAAAATCCCCAACCACCAACAAAACTGTGAGAATGGTTATCACTATAAACCATGAAGTTCTGGGGTGGGTTTTTAGGTGGCAATACAGAACCAAAACAGACACTCTTCGTTTCTTGCATGAGTTCTGGTACCATCAGAGAAGTAACAGTGACGTCACCTGACCATTCATCCAGATTAGTAGAAAGTGAACAAGACTCCTTGTAGCTGGCTCGGGAGCCCAGAGTCACTTACCTTCAATCCTCAGGCAAAAGTTCATTTCAGCAGGAAACGGGTCACCTGACTTCTGGCCAATTCACCTCAACAGTGAGGAACTAGCCCATTTAAGTGAAGGTCTCCCAGGAGCAGGAAACCTGGAGTAGCACCCTAGAGTAACTGCTGCCTCTTCCAATGAATGACCTCTCACCTCTAGGAATCTTCTCTGTGTGAACCTCCAGAGAAATCCTATCCATGGTTTGGCAGGCACCTAACTAATTATGGGTTACACAGCCTATCAAGTTGCTAATCTCTCAAGAGCAGGACACTCATAGGCTAGCCCTGGAGTCTCTTGTCCATCTAAAGCCCAGCTGAAGTAAGGAATCTGCTAAGTCTCAAGTTCTTGTCAAATTTGCCAAAGAAATGAAACAGACACCCAACACCATACAGGAAAGGACTAGGTGGCTCACCTGGGCAATTTTATTGTTTGAATATTTTCAAATCTATACTTTTGTCAGCTTCAGCAAGCCAGGCCATTTGGCTGTTCTACCTATATCCTATGCTGCTATTAAAAGTAGTTCTATAAATATTCCTAATAAGGTTAGAAGAATGATTGGGGGTAGGTGAGCCCTCAAAGAACACTAATGACTCCTCACTAAAAATGAGGAGTCCTTTCTACTCTGAAAAGTGTTGCACAGTTTTGTCTCCAAAGACCCTTTGGAGAGAAGTTAATTTTGTTATGTTCACTTTACAGACAAGGGCATAGGGACACACAAAGAGCACAGTGGTAAAAAGTTTTTTATGAACCCTGGGTCTCTAACACTGCTAGAATTTATACTTAAATTGAAATATATATCAAGGCATGTACAAAAGCACAGATGATGAGAATGACTACATCCAACTGGTAAACAGCCAAGATGGAAAACAAAGGAGAAAATATAAACTCTGGTCTGCCACCTTAGAGGAGTAATTTCACCTCATTGTGCCTTTACCCCATCTAAAACACCCAACCCCAGAGGTACAGATTATCAAACTAATGACTATTTCCATTAACTTTCACAACAGAACTGCTTCCCTTACCAGGTTTTAGAGCTACTATATAGTAACTCAGGGCAAAATTCAGAAATTGCCCTACATTAAATTTTTATCATAGTTCTGACACAGGAGTAAAAAGTCAAGTGATCTTCTCCCAGATAACATAGGAAGTTGGTGTTTATTCTAAAACACCATTATTATGGTATATAAAATGATGTTACCAGGAGCTGAGGGTAGAGGGGCAGTGAAGAGTTATTGCTTAATGTACTCAGCAATAACTGAGTACTCAGTTTCTGTTTGGGATGAAGAAAAAGTTCTAGAAATGGACAGAGGTGACAGTTACACAACTTTGAAAATGTACTTCATGTACTAAAATGTAATCTTAAAATGGTTAAAACAATATATTTTGTGTATATTTTACTACGATACAAAAATTTTAAGGGAAAAAATGCTTGTATGAGGAACTTCAACAGTAGAGAATGGTTAAATCATATATTAACATTTTAAAGGTAGAAAATGACTCAAGCAAAAAAGTTAAAACAGTTTGGAGGACAGATGAGCCTGGTGGGCTACAGTCCATAGTGTCACAAAGAGTCAGACGTGACTGAAGCAATTGAGCATGCACGCATGCACACATCAATCTGAATGATTTTGAAAGCCTTTTCTATCATAATTTTTCAATCTAAACACTGGATTTAGTCAGTGTAAGAGGCTTCATTGTATTGATCACTCTAATACTTTATACCTAAAAACACTTCAGACTGAAGATGATACTTAAATGATTAAAATTTAAATCACCAATGAAGGGCAACGAGACATCTTATGCCCCCATGCATTACCTGAGAAGAGCACGTCACTGACGCAGTAACTAGACAAAAATGCATGATCTTCATATAAATGAGAGAAGCCACCAACCAAACCCAAATGTGGTACATTCTACAAGACAGAGCCATGAAATATCATTGCTCAGAATGTCAATGTCACAAGACAAAGCTTACAGGACTATTTCAGATCAAAGGAGACTAAGGAGCCATGATAAATTCAACTTGTGATCCTGGGTTGGATTCTGTATCAGGAAAGAACAAAAAGATTCCTACAAATAACATTTGGGGACAAGTGATGAAACTGGAATATAGGCTTAAGACAAAGTACTGTATCAGAATTAAATTTCCCAAATATGATTAACTTATCTCTCCTTGCTATTCTCTGGAACTCTGCATTCAATTGCATTTATCTTTCCCTTTTTCCTTTGCCTTTCGCATCTCTTATTTTCTCAGCTATTTGTAATGCCTCCTCAGATAACCATCTTGCCTTATTGCATTTCTTTTTCTTGGGGATGGTTTTGGTCACCGCCTACTACAAAATGTTGTGAACCTCCATCCATAGTTCTTTAGGCACTCTGTCTAGCAGATCTAATCCTTTGAATCTTTTCCTCACCTCCACTGTATAAACATAAGGGGTTTGACTTAGGTCATACCTGAATGCCTTAGTGGTTTTCCCAACTTTCTTCAATTTAATTCTGAATTTTGCAATAAGGAGTTCATGATCTGAGCCACATGTAATAAGACATATTAATATTAGGAAACTCATGATACAATGCATCATCATCGAAAGGATAGAAAGGATGCATCATCATTTTTTCAGTAACCTTGCCAGAAATGTATGATCTTATTCAAAAAGATTAAAGGACATTCTGCAAAATAACTGATCAGTACTCTTCAAAAGTGTCATGAAAGTTAAGATTAAGAAACTGTTACAGACTAGATGAGACTAAGGAGAAATAACAAGTCAATTTAACATGGGATCCTGGATAGTAAGTATCCTGGAATAGAAACAGACCACCAGTGGAAAAACTGATGAAATTTGAATTAAGGTCTGTAGTTTGATTAATAATATTGTAGCAATGTTAATTTCCTTCTCTTCATAATTGTACTATGATTATATAAAATGTTAACATTAAACAAGCAGGGAGATAAATAGAACTCTGTACTATTTTTTGCAACTTTTCTAAAAGTCATTTTCTGTAAACACATCTCTTGGGTGACTGAATATTCCTACTGGATTGAACATACATGTTAACCTCTACTCTCACTCAAAATGCCACTACAATAATAATAAAAGGCTTTTTAAAAAAGAAAAAAGAATTAAACTTACAAGCCCAAGAGAAAGGGAAAGAAGAATAAAATCGTAGTGGCTAGAAAACAGATGGACATACAGTAACTGCAGGAAGTGGAAACCAAAAAGGTCAATTCATAGAACAAACTCTGGGAAAGGACCCAACTCCCTCTGAGGTGGTAGAGCTCAAAGCAGAATATAACACTATTTCCAACCTAAGACACCAATACTTCAGGTAGCACTAATAAAACGCAGCCAAATAAGATATAAAACTTTACCACTTAGCATTTGTCTTAGACTTATTAAAGGAGCTCTTTTAATTTAGATTTTTCATTTATCACTCACATATTCATAAAAAGGAAAATAAGCAAAATTATTTGTTCAAGGTTTCCCTAAAACTTCCTCGCATTCAGAATAAGACTTTTGTCAATCTTTTTGACTAAGAATGGTCAATGTCCCTACTTTTCCTCTGTGCCGTCAATAACATTCAGTGATGCAGTATTTCTTAAAAGAATCCAGAAAAAGAAACTGGAACCATTAGTACTCAGCTCTGAAATTATGTAAAGTGAGACTATTTTTTACTCCTGCTTCAAGTTTGCTGCTAAACACTATGGAAGCAGCCAACTTACCACCTTTCTCACTGTCCTCATCACTATCTCCTACACATTCAGTTCCTAAGAGTTAACAGTGCTCTACTCCAGACTCCAGTATCCTTTCCCAAGCCAATGCCCAGTCTGCAAGCTTTGATGCAAGTTAAGATGCCACCAACTGTGAAATGTCCTAAGTTTAACTGATGAGGGAAAGGGGAACATGTGCCTCAAAAATAAATAAAACAAATCAATGAAGTGTGGTACTGGTGTAATGATAGAAATTCAGATCAATGGAATAGAATGGACAATCCAAACAAAAGCACTTATCTTTATGGTCAATCAATTTTGGACAAAGATTCCAAAACCATTCCATGGAAAAGAAGGATCCAAGGACAACTTTACAACAAATGATACTAGGACAACTGGAGAGCCATATACAAAACAGTGACACTGAACCTCTACCTCCTATATATATATATATAGGAGAAGGAAATGGCAACCCACTCTAGTACTCATGCCTGGAAAATTCCATGGATATACATATCTAAATAAAAGAGTTAAAACTGCAAAATTTTTAGAAGAAAACATAGAGATAAATGTGTATGGCAAAACCAATACAATATTGTAAAGTAATTAGCCTCCAATTAAAATAAATAAATTTAAAATTTAAAAAAATATTTATGACTTTGGTTTGGGCAATGGTTTCTTAACTAAAATACCAAAAACAGAAGTAACAAAAGCAAAAAGTAAACTAATCAAAAACTTTAAATTGTATGCTTCAAAGAATAACATCAAGAAAATAAAAAGACAACCCACAGAATTTGAGATGCTTGGGGCTGGTGCACGGGGATGATCCAGAGAGATGATATGCAGTTGGAGGTGGGAGGGGGGTTCAGGAATGGGAACTCATGTACACTCATGGAGGATTCATGTCAATGTATGGCAAAACCAACATAGTATTGTAAAGTAAGATTAAAAAATAAAATAATAATAATAATAATAAAATAAGTTTCCTGGTTAAACACCCAAATGAAAAAAACCAGAAATGTTTAGGAAGTCACTTACCTGAGAGGAGACTTGTATCTAGAATATATAAAGAACTCAGTATCTTATAAAAACAAATGATCCAATTTAAAAATGGGCAAAGGACTTAAATAGACATTTCTCTAAAGAAGATATATAGATGGCCAATAAGCTCATGATATCATCAACATCATCAGTCATTAGCAGAATACAAGTTAAAACTACAACAAAATCCCATTTCTCATCTACTAGGATGGTTATAATCAAAAAGGCAGACAATAACAAAGGTTAGCAAGGATGTAGAGAAACTGAAATCCTCATATATTGCTGGTGGGAATGTAAAATGGCATAGCACTTTGGGAAAGAGTTTAGCAGTTTCTCAAAAGATTGAACATAGAGTTACTGTGTGACCTAGCAATTCCACTCCTAGGTAATTAACCAAGAGAAATGAAAACATGTATCTACACAAAAACATGTACCAAAATGCTCATAACAGTATTATTCATAATAGTCAAACAGTAGAAATAACCTAAATGTCCATCAATTGATGAATGGATAAATAAAATGTGGCATGTCCATAAAAAAGAATATTACTGGGCCATAAAAAGTACTGGTACATACTACAACATGAACACTGAAAACGGTGGCCTCGGTATACTGGGACTGGGGATGACTGCTAGTGGTTACAGGGTTTCTTTTGCGGGTGGTACAAATATTTTAGAAATGGTGTGAAGAAAAGGGAACCCTCCTAAACTGTTGGTGGGAATGTAAATTGGTGTAGCCACTATGGAGAACAGTATGGTGGTTTCCTTGAAAAACTAAAAACAGAGTTACCATATCATCCAACAATCCTACTCCTATGCATATATCCAGAAAAGGTGAAAACTCTATTTGAAAAGATACATGCACCCCAATGCTCACTGCAGCACTATTTACAATAGCCAACACAAGAAAGCAAGCTAAATGTCTATCAAAAGAGGAATGAATAAAGAAGATGTGGTACATATATACAATGGAATATTACTCATAAAAAGAATGAAATAATGGTATTTGCAGCAACATGGATGGACCTAGAGACTGTCATACTAAATGAAGTCAGACAAATACCACATGACATCACTTATACGTGGAATCTAAAAAATTTATACATATGAACTTATTTACAAAATAGGAGCAGGCTCAAAGACATAGAAAACAAACTTATGGCTACCAAAGGGGAAAGGGGATAGGGAAAGATAAATGAGGACTTTGGAGTTAACAGATATACACTACTATATATAAAATAGATAGGGAATTCCTTGGCAGTCCAGTGGTTAGGACTTCATGCTTCACTGTTGAGGGCATGGGTTTAATCTCTGGTTGAGGAACTAAGATCCCATAAGCTGTGCAGTGAGACAAAAAATAAAATAAAATATATAGATGAATAATAAGTATTTACTGTATAGCACAGGAAACTATATTCAGTAACATGTAATAACCTATAATGGAAAAAAATGTGAAAAAGTACACATATATACATACAGGTACACACACACATACATATATAAAATAACTGAATTACTTTGCTATATACCTGAAACACAATATTGCAAATCAACTATTCTTCAAAAACAAAGAAAAAATTCTCAAATTAGACACTGCATATACTAAAAACTAAATTTTATACTTGAAATGGGTAACTTGTATGGGATGCAAATTATATCTCAATAAAGCTGTTATTTAAAAAGTGGGGAAACAAGAGAAAAAGGAGAAAACATAGTTTTTAACTAACTGCACAAATGTCCCAAAGTTGATTATGTTGAGTATATTAAATTCAACAGGATGAATGTAGAAGATGTAATCTTGATCATATAGAGGATTTACTAAACTAAAATAGCACAATTAGCACAGGTGATTTACTTAGGATTATTAAAGTATCAAATGTTTATATGCTGGCTGAAAGCCCAAAAGTAGAAAGCAATATAGTTGGAAGTAAATAGAGCAGGGGGAGTTACAATTACTGACCTAGTGAGGAAAACATATTAACTAATAAAATGATAAAATTCATTAGGCTCCCAGATTTGGGAAGGGTTATGAATATCTGTTATGATAAAAAACCAATATGGGTGTAGAAAGAGAGTTGAAACTGAATATATTTGAGATATGCCATAGCACATGAAAGTCAGCTTGTAAAAGCAGTAAAAAGTGGAAGAGAGGAACGTATAATACATACCAAAAGAGAAACTATACATAAACCCAATCTGCTTTTAGTATTCAGTACAATCTCCCATTCTAGATGTAGGAGAATATACAATAGGTGTTGCAAACTTCAGTAAATACTCTAGGTCCTATGGGCTATACAGTCTCTGTTACAACTACTCAGCCCTCCAGTCTAGGGTAGATAGGCCATGGACGATACGTACACATCAAAGTGTGGCTGTGTGCTAAGGAAACTGTTTACAGAAACTGAAATTTGAGTTTCATATAATTTGCAAGTGTCATGAAATATTCTTTTTACTTCTTCCCAACCCTTTAAAAAGTTACAAACCATTCTTAGCTCATAAGTCATACTAAAAAATATAGGTGACAGGACAGACTTGGCCCACAGGCTGTGTTTGGCCATCCCCTGGCAGAAAAATGCTTTCAGTTATCAGAAACACATCAACACACACTGGTGAGCAAGAAGGAGCAATCAGGTCTTACATGGCACAGTACTTACTCACCAGAAACCAAAAAGCATACTAATAAGTATGCTGCATCTGGACAATAGTGACAAAAAACTTTCAGAATGTTTATGGGAATTAAGTGAGTTAACACACACACAAAAAAGTTCTACGAGTAGTACTGGGTACCCAGCAAGCCACTTAACAACTATTTTTGATATTATCAGCAAAAAGATATTCATACTGACTCCAAGAGAAAATATTCAACACAAGGGGATAATGAGTCCATTTCTGCAGTAGTAAAATGTATATCAGAATTTCAGCATTAACTTTCAAGTCTAAAGCTCCAAGCCATAGTATTTCTTAAGAGAGTCTAAAATTCTCAAAACTAGAGTAAAGTTTATTTCAGCACTAGAAACCTGCTATTTACGTGCAAGACAAATTTCTAGAAATAAGGTGAGAGGATGACAAATGTTTGAGAGTTACCACTCTACTAAATTGCCCAAAGGATTTTTTAAAATAAAGATCAATTGTAGGGTCAAGAATTCTTCCTTGGCTACACATGAGATCAAAGCTAAAATGAGCAGTGGAAACTCATGTTCATCAAAAATCTGTTCCATTTAAGAACCTGCAAGAAATGAGTTTTTGATCAACAGCTCAGAGCTCATCTAGTCCACCTGATCACTTGCTACTGCTGGGTTTATAAGAACACGGCACTTAGGAAGAACCATTTGTTGAAGAATGAGAGAATTATACTACTTGCTCCGGACTCATTCCTGTGTTGCACACCCTCTAGCACCAACAGAAAGAGAAGCCATTTCCTTTTCACCATGAGAGATGGCTTCAATCATCATACTTACCTGACCTGCAAAGGAAGACTTATAACTCAGAATTAAACAGAGCACCACCACCTGCCCTTTACAGATAAAATCACATTTTGAGACAGTAAAACAAATCAATGCTCATTTCTATTTCACAATCGTAAACAATGGAATGCTGACAAAGCACCCTGCTAAACATTCACCAAACCACCTGTCACCAACATCACCCTTGAACACAAAGGGCTATTTTTATGTAGTACACTACTGAGATAGATAATATCCCATTGCCATGGCAACAAGTTTTCCAGAAGATATGCTAGCCCATAAAGAATGCAAATGAGAACGAAGCTATTTCTTTGCATTTGAGTTTACTATGCAATATATGAGGAGGATTCTAGGTTTTTACGAGCCCTGGTTTGCTCAACAGGGCCTTGTTAAGTTTGAGCAATGTACACACACACACACACGCACGCACATGCACACGCACGCACACATGCACACACCCATGCACACGCACATGCACGCGCACACACACATGCGCGCGCACACACACAGACACACACACACAGCTATTTGGGGATGAAGAAGAATCCCTACAGGAATCCTATCCTTTAGAAAAAAGAAAAAAGCTAATGTAACATAAGGTCATATGCCTAAACGTTATAATACACTTTCTACTCCCCTGAATTACCTCAACTCCAGTCCCAGGGTGCCCTTTCCCACCATGTACAGCCAGTGCTCACAGAAACTCCCAGAAGGTCGCTCCATGGCTATATGTTTCCCAGTGCCCTGAACAAGAAAAAACACTGCAATCCTTGGAAATGACTGCCCCACTGTGATCAAAAAGCTCCCATATGTACACCCCCTATAGCCTCAAGGCCTCCCGCGACAAGTGGGAAAAAGCCCTCTCAGCCCTCCTAGAGGGCAGGGCTGCAGGACCACAGGCCCACCGAACACAGGTGGTCTCTCTCACCTCAAACCAGCCATGTCCCTTTCTTCTAAGGATCCAGAGTGTGGGTTTCAGCCCAGATTGCACCCTGAGCTGGCCCTCCATCTGTCACCCAGAGTCACCCCCAGCCCGTTGGCCCACACTCTATCCAAGAGGCAGGCCTCTGTGAGCTTCTACATGCAGGCTCCCATGCTTCCAGCCTCCAGAATGGCAGCCAGCAGGGGACGGAGCCGGCCACATTTATCCCTCAGCCCCCACCCCCTCACTGCCAAGGACATTCACGGCCTTCCAGACTACTGTTCATATAGGCAAAGCACCCTTCACAGCTCCAGCAGCAACAGAGGCCAACTGCCATGGTGGCTGCTCCACGCCTCAGCGTTCCTGCTCTCAGTAAACCCCCTGGGCATGCTGTGCCTGAAGGCTGCTGACAACCCCAATTTCTGGTGGCTTCCTTGGCCTCAAAGTTGAACTGGCTTGGCCCTTAGACAGTCCCATGTTCTGCTTCACCCTACCACAGAAACACCTCAGAAATGGTCCAAACCATCCTCAGACATGCACCAAGAGAATCACCCCTTCAAGCAATAACTCCCACACTTACACAGAACTGTCATGGAAACAATAGCCACTGGGAGGTCATCAGGAAACACCCTTTCCTTTTTAGTTTGTCTCTAACAAAAACAATTCCATAACATGACACTGTAAATCAGCTATATTTCAATACAATAAAATGTTTTAATAATTTAAAAGTAAAAACAAAGACTGATAATTCTCTGGTGGTCCAGTGGTTAGGACTCCATGATCTCACTGCCAAAGGCCTGGGTTCAATCCCTAGTCAAGGAACTAAGATCCCACAAGATGCACAGCGTGGCAAATAAATAAATAAATAAAAACAAAGACTGAATTCCAACTCAAATAAATTAATAAGAAGTCACTTATTTGCATGACCCTGGGCAAGTTACTAAACCTCTGCACCTCTGTTTTGTTTTCTTCAAACTGGGGATATCAATCTTGTGGTTTGGAGTTAAATGGCATGAGCCTCTACAAGTTATGTGCGTGTGTGCTCAGTCATGCCCAACTCTCTGTGACCCCATGGACTGTAACCCACCAGGCTTCTCTGTCCATAGGACTTCCGAGGCAAGAATACTAGAGCGGGTTGCCATTTCCTTCCCCAGGAGATCTTCCCGACCCAGGGATACAACCCATGTCTCCTGCATTGGCAGGAGGATTCTTTACTACTGTGTCACCTGGGACATCCTCTACAAGTTATAGGACACGGTAAAATACATGGTGATCAGTCAATACATGGAAGCTGCTACCATGATCGTATATATGCAGACACCATGTATCTACAACCAGAGTAGATTCTGCCCCCTGGCAATGTCTGCAAACATTTTTGGTTGTAACAACTGGGAAAGGGATAGATGCTAGCATCCAGTAAGCAGAGCCCAGGAATGCTGCTAGACATCCTACAATACATAGGACAGTGTCACTGCAAAGGATGACCTGGCCCCATCAGTGGTGCTGAGATGAGAAACTCTGATCTAGAACAAACAATAAATTAAAAGAAGCTAAAACATCCATGTGCTAAATTTCATGCACTTCACTTCCATTGCCATCTCTCAGTAACAGGATGATAAAATTACCAGACTGCAGAGCGTATGCAAACGATAGGAGTCCAAACATTTTAAAATAATTTTAAAGAGATCCTAAAGAAAAAACAAACTCAAATGGCTAGTACACCAAACATCTTCGTATAATCATCTGTTTTTCACAAGGCTGATCCTGAACTAAGCAACAAACAAAGAGATCATTCTATCAAATATGTTCTTTTGAAGGCATCAGGGGCAAACATTACACATTTAAGACAACCTGCTTTAAAAAAAAAACAATTCTTAATTGCTGGCATTTATGGGATTTACTTCAATTAGTCAGGAAATTAACACAGGTAAAACACTTAATTATCCCCAGGAGGCTGAACAAAGATATTTTTCTGTAAACCAAGGGCAAAGTGTTACAAGTGAATTAAGTCAAAGCAAACATTTACTACTAACCTAATATTAATGGCCTCTCTTGGTCCTGAATTAGATTATTAGGATAGTTGAATTTCTCCAATCTGTAAAAATCACTTTTTCCTACAAGTCCATGTTCCAGCCAGCCTCTGAATTAGACATAATAAGAGGTAAATAAAACAGGCCAAACAGCCATGCTCCAGAGAGGTTCTCTGGAGTGAAGCAAGACTGAGAGGACCAGACAGACAGGTCAAGAGCAGAGAAGGTTCAAAGCTGGGACTGCAGCAGTGACTTGAGAGTGAGGTCCTAGAGGAAGCAGCTGAGCATCCATTCACTCTGGGCTTCCTTCCCCCTTACAGGACAGTTGGGGCACTAGAGGTGGGGGTGGACCACAAGGGCCTGATGGAATCTCATTCCTGACCTAGAATCGGCAGCAGTGTTGCTACCATTCTGACTTTGGAAACAATGAGCAACGAAGAACTGGAATTTCTAGACACCTCCTAATTCTTTTGCACAGGGCTTCTTAACTGTTTTTGTGCTTCGACCCCTGTGGGCAGCCTCACGGACCTCTTCTCAAAATAAACTTAAATGCATAAAAGTAAACACTTAAAATACACATGATTATTGGGAAACCCCTGATGGTTCAGTGATCAGGACTTGGCACTCTCACTGACAGGGCCTGGATTTGATCTTTGGTTGAGGAATTAAGATCCCACAAGCTGAGGGGCATGGCCAAAATAAAATAAAATACACAGGATTATAGGCAAAATACACCGAACTACAGCTACCAAAATATTAAAAAACAAGTTTGTAGTGGAAGTACATGTATTTTTTAACACAGTGATAAGATCAGCCAGCTGACTGTTTATCATCACTGAAATACCTGAAACAATTGTAATATGATTTTAAAAATTCTATTTCTATCAAAAAGACAATTCAAAAAATTCCTAGAGACAAATGAAAAAGAAAGCACAACAGTCCAAAACTTATGGGACACAGCAAAAGCAGTTCTAAGAGGGAAGTCCCACACCCTAGGAAACAGCTCAGTTCTGAGCAACCCAGCATGACTACCTTATGGTCAGGGTCCCCTTCTTGTGACTTCTCGCTCCTTACACGGTGGGAAGGACTAGGGATCTCTCTGGAGCCTTTTTTATACAGCCCTAATCCCATTCATGAGGGCTCCACCTTGATGGCCTAAGCACTTTTCAAAGGCCCCAGACATGTACCAAAGCAAAGAATGATATAAATACAAAATACTAGACACTTTGCCTTCAGGAAACAGGAAGTGTGAAAATACCTGCTAAGGAACCAAACCCTCTTTTAAAAGTTACCAATAATTGCCAAAACAACTATAGGGAATTCCCTGGTTGTCCAGTGGTTAGGACTCAAAGCTTCCACTGCCAGGGGCCCAGGTTTGATCCCTGGCTGGCACAGCCTAAAAAATAAAAGATTCAAGACTTCCTCAAAACCAATTTTCTATATTCTTAAAGTAAGGCTGTTATGAGTATGACAGTAAGACAATGTTCAAATTCATCTTGTATTTCTAGCCTTCACTTTGTTACTTCTTCAATCTCCCTATTGGTTTCCTCAACTTTACATTAAAGACTAGCTCGATGATATGAAACCATCATTCACTCTTGCCATTTAACCGTAAGTCATCAGTATTAAACCCATATATGACCACTCCCAGGTGTCCTCAAAGATAAATTCTATGAATCATACGATGTCTGAGACTTGCTTCAGGTTAAAAGAGGGGGCAAAAAACAAAAGTAGGAATGCAGATGGAATGGAATCGATCATGTATTGATGGTTGTTGAGCAAGGGTGGCAAGTGCAGAGGAGTTTAATGTAGTAGTCTGTTTGCCTGAGAGTTTCCATTTTTAAAAAAATGAGAGAAAAGCAAGCCTATGAAAGTCTAATCCATTAACTCAAAGGTCCTCGAACACTCTCAAGAATATAAGTGTGCTTTTTGATATCTATGAAGGCATTTTAATGTTTGTACATGTTTAGAACAGTCCCCTAATCATGAGACACTCTATATAAACCAAGAAAAATGCCACCTACTTTCCATAGGCATAAAGGCCTCATAAAATAATGAGTCACTGCACGAGTAAGTAATGAAGATTTTTTAAAAGGAAGCATAAATGAACTGCAGCTACATGTGTCAACAAGGACAAACCTCAGAAAAAACAATGAGAGGAAAAGCAAGTTTTGGAAGGTTACACAGAGTACTATATTCCTTTTAAGTTAAAAAGCCATACAAAACAATTTATCATTTTAGTGACACGTATGTGTGTGTATGTGTGTGTATATACACACATGTACGTATGTACACACTACATATACACACACACACACACACAAACATGTAATGAAAGTACAAAAACTTTTCTAATCATGCACACCAAATTCAGGACAGTAGTAACCTCTGGGGTGAGGAGGAAGGAGAATGGGACCAGAGAAGGGGTCACAGGAAACTTCCACATTAATTAGGCTGTTTTACATTTTATGCTGAGTAGGGGGTACACGGAGAAGGCAATGGCACCCCACTCCAGTGTTCTTGCCTGGAGAATCACAGGGGCGGCGGAGCCTGGTGGGCTGCCATCTCTGGGGTCGCACAGAGTTGGACACGACTGAAGTGACTTAGCAGCAGCAGGGGGTACACAGTTATTGTTGGGTAATGCTCTAGTTTTACACATCAGAAAAGTTTTTTATAAGAGTTAACAACTTACTATTATGCAAATATCCTCCTTTTAACCAAACAATGGTTTGGCTCTGGAACTTCCTTAACCTGTGGGCATTCATTCTTATACAAAAAAGAACACTTTATCTGAAACAGCACAGAGTCTAGGTTACTGTTTTAGCTTGCTGGTCTCTATCTCCCTAAAGCATATGTAACAAAGGGATATGATATAAAGATGTAACAAAGGGATATGGTATAAAGATGTAAAAATAGAAAATTGTTTTATTTGCATTAAAAATAGCTCTAATAATCTAGAAACTGGAAAAAGTTCACAGAAATTTTGTCTTTTGTCTAGTTTTTTTAAATGATTAAACAGTTGCTTCAAAGAATTTCAAGAAAACCTTTAAATATGGCTTCTTCCCAAAGGTGAGTCTATATACAGGAATTTTTTAGATATCCTCTACTTCTCATAGCTTTCTTTTACTTCTTTACTTCAATTAAAGCCACTCAAACAATCAGACATTACTTCCAAGCTTTTTTCCCATTCAATGATTTCCCCTGATAATACAGAATCAACAGTATTTTACAACTATTTCCTTTAGAGCCTAAGAGTTAACTGGCAAGTCAATGAAAGACAAACACCATATGCACGATCTCAATCTTATGTGGGATACAAAAACAAACAAACAAACAACTGGAACTCATAAAGAGAACAGTTTGGTGGTTGCCAGAGACGGCAGTGGGTGAAATGGGTAAAGGTGGTCAAAAGGCATAAACTTCCAGTGATATAATAAGTAAGTCCTGGGGGTGTCAGGTACAGCATGGTGACTATATTTGATAATGTACTGTATATTTGAAAGCTGTTGGGTGTAAATTATTAAAGTTTTCATCACAAGAAAAATATTTTTGTAACTGTGTGCTGATGGATATCAGTGATCATTCAACAAAACATACAAATATTGAATCATTGTCTTATATACCTGAAACTAGTATATCATATTTCAATTATATCTCAATAAAAAATACATTATCTCAAAGCAAGGAGTTAACCATTATAACAATGAAAACTCATTATGATGACTACTTGAAATATGCACAACATTCCTAAAGACTAAGACATCATCCAAAAGGATAAATATTATAACGGAGTCTATGTTGTTCAGTCGCCCAGTTGTGTCCGACTCTTTGCAACCCCGTGGACTGCAGCACGCCAGGCCTCTCTGTCCACGCCCCTCACCTCCCAAAGTTTGCCCAAGTTTATGTCCAGTGAACCAGTGATGCCATCCAGCCAACTCATCCTCTGACGCCCTCTTCTCCTTCTGCCCTCAGAATATATGTATACAGTTTGTTAATTCATTACATCAAACAGAAAACTTGCCAGTTTCAGGTGGCTATTTATGTTCCAGCTGCTATATTTTCTTACTCAAATTCTGAAAATTAAAGACATTTGCACTGCAGGAATTCCCTGATGGTCCAGTGGTTAGGACTCCAGGCTTTCACTGCCAAGGGCCCAGGTTTGATCCCTGGTCGTCAGGGATCTAATATCCCACAAGCCTCTTGGCCAAAATAAATAATATAAACCATCTGCATTGGAATGTAAGCTCCATGAGGACAGGGAGGCTGTGTTTGATTCACATGAGCCTGTCTCCATGAGGACAGGCTGTGTTTGATTCACAGCTGAAACCTTAGCACCTAGAATAGTGCCCGACGCTCAAAAGAAACTAAAATACTTCAAATACACATCCAATCCAAGTCTATGCATTCTAGTAAAATGCTGGCCTTTCAATACAAATTAAATACGTCATAACCTGAAAAACCAATCACTCTAACACTTGTAATTCTTTGTTCTGAAGTATTTAAAACTATTTACCTGTTTCTTATTCATATTTACTTTTTGTAATTTAAAATTTTACTCTAACATTTTTCTACCCCATACTAGAAACCTGTTTTAAAATAAATCAGCACCTCTTATAAAAAGACCAAAAGGCCTTTTAAAGTGGGCTATTATGACACATTAAAATATAATTCAAAACAGAAAATGAGCTTTTCTGTTCTTCACTTTGCCGACAGAGGTCCATATAGTCAAAGCTATGGTCTTTTCAAGTAGTCATATACAGATGTGAGAGGTGGACCATAAAGAAGGCTAAACACCAGAGAACTGATGCTTTCAAATTGTGGTGCTGGAGAAGACTCTAGAGAGTCCCTTGGACAGGAAGGAGATCAAACTAGTCAATCCTAAGGCAAATCAACCCTGAATACTCAGTGAAAGGACTGATGCTGAAGCTCCAATACTTTGGCCACCTGATGCAAACAACTGACTCACTGGAAAAGACCCTGATGCTGGGAAACACTGAAGGCAAAAGGAGAAGAGGGCGGCAGAGGATGAGATGGTTGGATGGCATCACTGATGCAATAGACATGAACTTGGGCAAGCTCTGGGGAGATGGTGAGGGACAGGGAGGCCTGGCATGCTATAGTCCAGGGGGTTGCAAAGAGTCAGACACAACTTAGCAACTGAACAACAACATCATGACACACTAAAATACAATTCAAGATGGAAAACGAGCATATGGAAAGATCCTAAGCATCATATGTCATTAGGGAATTGCAAATTACATCAAAAGATACCACTACATACCTTCTAGAATGGTGAAACTCAACACTGACAACACCACACGCTGATGATGATGTAGAGCAAGAGGACCTCTCATTCATTCCTGGGGGAACTCTAAACAGTACAGCCACTTTGGAAGAGAGTTTGACAGTTTCTTACAAAACTAACACTCCTACCATGTGAGCCAACAATCACGCTCATTGGTATTTACCCTAAGGGGTTGAAAACTTAAGTGCACACAGATGCTTATAGCAACTTTATCTATAACTGCCAAAGCTTGAAACTAACCAAGATGTCCTCCAGTATGTGAATGGATAAACTGTGGTACATCCAGACAATAGAAAATTATTTAACACAAATAAGAAATGAGCCAACAAGCTATGAAAAGACACAGAGGAATCTTAAATGCATATTACTAAATGAAACAAGACAATCTCGAACTTCATGACATTCTGGAAAAAGGCAAAACTTTGGAGACAGTAAAAAGATCAGTAATTGCCATGGGTTGGGTGTAACAGCAAGGGATGAATAAGTAGGGCACAAAGGATTTTTAGGGCAGTGAAACTACTCAGTATGATGCTACTCATACTACTCAGTATGATCCTACAATGGTGGATACGTGTCATTACACATTTGTCCAAAACCAAAGAATGTACATCACCAAGAATGAAACATAATGTAAACTACAGACTTTGGGTGATCATGATATGCCAATGCAGGTTCATCAATTATAAAAAATGTATCACTCTGGTGAGGGTATTGATAATGGGGGGGCTGGATATGTGTGGAGCCAGAGTGTATATGGGAACTCTGTGTACCTTAACCTCAAATTCGCTGTGAACCTAAAACTGTTCTGAAAAGATAAAGTCTGTTAAAATATATATATATATACGTATATATGTATATATACACACACATGTATTTCAACTGAAAAAAAATCCCTAAGATAACTCACTTACATAACAAAGTAACAGGTGTAGTGATTTATTTTTATTTCAAGGAGGAGACAAAATAAGGCATTTTTATAGAACATGTACTTCAGGTAAGATTTTCAATCTTCCTGGAACATTATGGTAATCTTAGTTGTATGCCTATTAAAAAGAAAAAAACAATCCATTACCATAGAAACTAACAGGGCTAGTTAGTGCCTCCACAAATGGGGCAGTTATACCTGTTGGACCACTTAATTAAACTTACAAGTTCCTGTTTAACAGGGAAAGGCTAAAAACATCTATATCTGTTCTAAAGACTGATACACTTATGGAGTAGTGAAAGTCAAGATAAATTGAGTGCTCATGCACGTACACACACCCAGACACACCACACCACACACAACCAACGTGGTTAGTAAAAATTAGATGGCTGCTGGCTTTGTTTGAATCTCTTCTGATTACATTACTCTGTCCAGGATGCCTTCGATGTTCATTTTCACCTGTGCAAAGAATACTGGATTACTGCATTGTGTTAGGTTGGGCTTCCCAGTGGCTCAGGGTAAAGAACCTGCCTGCCAATACAGGAGACACTGGAGACAGAGAAGCCTGGTGGGCTACAGTCCATGGGGTCACAAAGAGTCAGACACGACTGAGCACACAGGT
This sequence comes from Ovis aries, assembly GCF_016772045.2. Lineage (NCBI taxonomy): Eukaryota > Metazoa > Chordata > Mammalia > Artiodactyla > Bovidae > Ovis > Ovis aries. The sequence goes on along the minus strand of NC_056080.1, from coordinate 15,180,927 downwards.
TAATGGGGAAGGAAGTCTTTTGTTTTGCTGCGCTGCATAAGGGAGCTCTAAAGCTCGTTGAGATTTATCACAAGCAATATTCTAGGGATGTCCCCTCTTGCCAGCATCTTTTGCAAGAAGAAGGTTTCAACTAGACATCAAAAATACAATCTCATTCATACAAAGGCACCGTGCCTTGAGTTCTTTTTAAACCTTAAACACCCTGGGTTCTAACACCAGGAAAGGCCCCTCCCCAACTCCTTAGAAGAAGTCAATCAACATAATTCAGATTTAATATGCCTACCCATCTCTTATCACACTCCATGCATTACTGACAACAAAATAAGCCTTTTAACAGAGGCCCAGCTGTCACTTACTTGCTGTGCGGCCTGTCACTTATTCCTCTTTCAGTTGAGAAGCAGCAATAGCATTTAATAAATTATGCTTGGGAGTATTCTGAGGACCTCATGTAATAGCCATGGTTCATGTTTTAAAATATTGACTTTTCTTCTACCTGGTCAAGTTCAACTGCTCAAGAGCAGAAGTCAAACTGTCTCCAGAGCAAAGACTTCTTAAGAGACAAACAGCCGTGTTAAGGTCTGTGGATACTAATTATATTTTCAGAAATCTTGAATTCTGAAAAGTGAGAGATTACAGAGTGGCTAAAATTATGCTCAAACAGACAGACATACGCATGCTCCAGCAGTATAAAATGCTCTTAAATGATTTTTTTAATCTACAAACAATGATATTGCAAGTGAACCATAAAACCCTCAGTACCCCTTTGGAACTGGATTTTAAAATATCACTCCCCACTCTAAATATACAATTGATGTTAACTTTCAAACTGCCTCCAGCTTTTTCTTTCTTTCTATTTTTTTATTGAAGGATAACTGCTTTACAGAATTTTGTTGTTTTCTGTCAAACCTGACTCCAGCTTTTAAGAAAAACTTCATTTCAGATTTGGGGCCTGGTATTAAGAATCTTATCACAACGAAGTAACAGCAAAACACAGACAAAGATGCTTATTGCTCCACGGAAAGCACAAAAGGAAAACTGATCTACTGTGCATCCTCCTCCTCCTCCTTTTCCAGGTATGGAGCAGCCAAAAGGAGGCAGCTATGACACACATTACTTGGCAATTCTATTTCAAGTCCAAATAATGGTAAGATGGGAAACTACAACTGTCCCTCACGGTGAATGTCTGGGAACCACGTCCAGTCCTAAATAGGAAGCTTAGCTCTGCCTTGACAGATGTCCTCTTGCAGCCCTGTGTCCCGGTTCTGCAATTTGTCATTAAGCTGTTCAGTTTAATGCTAATATGCAGAAATACGTTAGTACGCAGATGTACAGTAAATTCGTGTACATTACAAGTAGTATATAAAGCGGACAACATTCAGTCGTCGGCCGCCGGCCACACACACACACACCCTTCAAGTTCAAATCCTGCAAGGCATCCAAGCGCCCACTCACCCAGGAGAGGGAAGTGCAGGAGCGGCAAGCAGAGGTTACTCCAGACAGCAGCCAAAACAAACACTAGTTACAGAAGAAGGCAAACTTTGGGTCTGGGAGGCTGCAGAGACCCCAGAAACGGCCGGGGAGAGGAGGGAGTGTCCGTCTGTCTCAGCGGAGGAAGATGGGAGCGCACCCAGCACCGCTGAGCTGTGGAGGAGGCTGGTGTCCCCTGGGGAACAAGGGCGTCGCCGCCATTCTAGGCTGCGAAGCCACTCTCCGCGACCTGGCCGAGGCCTCCGGGTGCCTGTCGGCGGCCCTGTCGCCCCACCCCGCCCCCTTGTCCCTGCAGAAACGGTCCCCACAGACTCACAAGGGCAAGGGTGCGGGGACCTACCTGGTGCAGCGTCTCGGCTGGCAGCTGCGACGCTCGGAACAGGTCGGCGACCGGGCCAGCGGCTGCAGTGGTCGCGCCAGGGGCAGCCCTGGCGGCCTCAGGGGGGCCGGGACCCGGGCCCCCGCCTGAGGCGCCGGCGCAGCGCGCGAAGAGCTCAGAGTAGCACTGCTGCTCGCCCTCGCTCAGCAGCAGCGGCGGTCCAGAGCCGCAGAGCCCGCCCGCCGCCGCCTCCATGGAGCCTGAAAGGGGGGCAGGCGGAGCACCGTCCCCGGCTAAGGCGCCGCCGCCTTCACCACAGCCTCCGCTGCTCCGGCCTCGGCCTCGGCCGCCGCCGCCACCGCCCCCACGCCCCGCAGCTGCCGCGCGACCGCTTCCTCCCGGCGCGCGCCAGCCCCGCCCCCGGACTTGAATGTTGTGCCTCCGCCGCACGGCACATGGAGACAGGCGCGGCACGAACCTATCACGGCCTTGGATCGCACCATGGCCCCGCCCCCGCCCCGCCCCGCCCCACCGCGCTGGGCCAGGTAACTAACTCGGAGCGCAGCCTGCTCGGCGAATGGTCACCTGCGCCGCCCGCGCTGCAGAATCCAAAGGGCCAGAGCCACAGTCATTCCGCGTCCACTCTGCGCGAGAGAGGCGTCTTTGGCTCTTCCCACCTGGAGAATGGCGCTTTTCAGGGGGTGGGAAAGGCTGTGGCGATTTCTCCCTAGAACGCTGGAGCAAGTGTAGTGCTTACGTCACGCTGTGCCCTTCCCAGAAATGGACTAGGCACGGGATATGGACGAGGCATGGGTAATTAGGCTTCGCTTTTTCCATGACAGTCCTGAAAATCTGGAGGGCAGGAACAGGGTCCCAGTGACTCCTGTAAAGTTCAAGGTGTTCAAGGTGGCCACAGGGTTAAGCCACTTTCTCAGGCAAGACTCAAAACCTGGGGTTGAGCCTTAAAAAGGAATAAAATCGGTTAGTGTTCAATGCTTGAGTAATAGGAGTGAAAAAGGCCCTGAGAAGAATTTGCCCATGTATATGCATTAAGCCTGGCTGGGAAACACTAACCCAAGGGGAAAAAAATCAGTCCATGGTTTAGAGATATACCTTCCACCCGAAACAGTGCTTTAAAAGAAATATTAAAAACAAAACGGAGACTTCCCCAGTAGTCCAGTGGTTAAGATTCCAAGCTCCCAATGCAGTGGGTGAAAGGCCTGGGTTCCATCCCTGGTCTGGGAACTGGATCTCACATGCCACAACTAAGACCCAGCATAGCCAAATTAAAAAAAAAAAAAAGTCAGGCAATAGCACTAATGATAACAAATATGCTTTGGTATTTTGTTCAACTAAGATAAGGACCAAGCAAAGGAAGAGAGGAAAAGAAAAAAACATAAAGTCACAGGAATGGGCAAAGATAAAAAGAGAAACATAAGAAGAAAAAAATTATGTTAATTCATAAATGATGCCCAGAGTAATATTTCCTTTTTGGAATCTGGAAAAATGAAATAGAAAATGAGGATCCCCAAAATTACTCAGATTTCCTTATACCATTGTTTGCTTCAGACTTGCCAGGAGTGAGTTAAGACATAAGTAGGTTTGGAGAAGAGTACCAAAACGATAGGTAACTTAGGAGGAACAAAGACTGACTTAATTCAGGAATTTTCACTTCAAAAATCTCACCACCATTGTATTTTCCACAACTATAAAACCTTCTCAAGAAAACTGGAAGCCAAGAGATCATGTTTATTCTCTTCTCATTTTTCCCTTTATGGTCAGGCTTCCCTGAGAATGGCCCACCATTCTAACAAAGGTGAGAAAGGGACGTATTCTCCATGATAAATATCAAACCCCAATTTTCCCTGTGACTCCTGTAAAAAGAAATGTGAGATATAATAATCCCTAACACAAGCTGGAATCAAGATTGCCGGGAGAAATATCAATTACCTCAGACATGCAGATGACACCACCCTTATGGCAGAAAGTGAAGACGAACTAAAAAGCCTCTTGATGAAAGTGAAAGAGGAGAGTGAAAAAGTTGGCTTAAAGCTCAATATTCAGAAAACAAAGATCATGGCATCTGGGCCCATCACTTCATGGGAAATAGATGGGAAACAGTAGAAACAGTGTCAGACTTTATTTTTGGGGCTCCAAAATCACTGCAGATGGTGACTGCAGCCATGAAATTAAAAGACACTTACTCCTTGGAAGAAAAGTTATGAGCAACCTAGATAGCATATTCAAAAGCAGAGACATTACTTTGCCGACTAAGGTCCATCTAGTCAAGGCTATGGTTTTCCTGTGGTCATGTATGGATGTGAGAGTTGGACTGTGAAGAAGGCTGAGTGCCGAAGAATTGATGCTTTTGAACTGTGGTGTTGGAGAAGACTCTTGAGAGTCCCTTGGACTGCTAGGAGATCCAACCAGTCCATTCTGAAGGAGATCAGCCCTGGAATTTCTTTGGAAGGAATGATGCTAAAGCTGAAGCTCCAGTACTTTGGCCACCTCATGTGAAGAGTGGACTCATTGCAAAAGACTCTGATGCTGGGAGGGATTGGGGGCAGGAGCAGAAGGGGACTACCGAGGATGAGATGGCTGGATGGCATCATGGACTCGATGGACGTGAGTCTGAGTGAACTCCGGGAGTTGGTGATGGACAGGGAGGCCTGGCATACTGCGATTCATGGGGTCGCAAAGAGTCGGACATGACTGAGCGACTGAACTGAACTGAACATTACTATACTTCAAGCTACATTATCTATTTAAGCCTGGAAGTACCTCTCTGAGGTAGACTGCTTTCCCATTTTTATCCCCATTTTGCAGATGAGAAAATGGATGCAGAGACGGTATGATTTGCCCAACTGCATACTAGATTCCCAGCTGACCTTCCTTACTCAACTCAGTTTAAGAAATTTGACAGGTATTTATTAAGCACTGCTATGGTTTTTCTAGTAGTCATGTATGGATGTGAGATTTGGACCATTAAGAAAGCTTAATGGAAGCTTTGAAGCTTCCATTTCAAAGATCTCTTTGGAAAAAAAAAAAGATCTCTTTGGCGCATGGAAGAGTTGATGCTTTTAATTGTGGTGTTGGAGAAGACTCTTGAGAGTCCCTTGGGCTGCAAGGAGATCAAACCAGTAAATCCTGAAGGAAACCAGTTCTGAATATTCATTGGAAGGCTCGATGCTGAAGCTGAAGCTCCAAAACTGTGGCCACCTGATGTGAAAAACTGACTCACTGGAAAAGACCCTGATGCTGGGAAAGATTGAAGGCAGGAAGAGAAGGGGACGCCAGAAGATGAGATAGTTGGATGGCATCATCAACTCAATGGACATGAGTTTGAGCAAGCTCTGGGAGATGATGAAGCACAGGGAAGCCTGGCGGGATGCAGTCCACGGGGTTGCAAAGAGTTGGACACAACTGAGCAATTGAACTGACTGACTAACTATTAAGCACTGCAGTGATGGGGAAGAGAACTCATATCTGTGCCTATCAATCAATCAATCAACACTTATGGGTAGAATAAGAAGTATTGACTGTATTCTTGCTGGAGTACTTTGAGAGATTTAAAAAAGATATACAAGACCTGTTGCTTTCAAGGATTCTGCCGCCTCACTGAAAAAGATAAAACTAACACAACAAATAAAAACAAACAATAAAAGACAATATATAATTAAGTTATAAACTCTGTCCATTTCAGTTCAGTTGCTCAGTCGTGTCAAACTCTGCAACCCCATGGACTGCAGCACACCAGGCTTGCCTGTCTATCATCAACTCCCTGTTGTCCCCTTCTCCTCCCACCCTCAATCTTTCCCAGAATCAGGGTCTTTTCCAATGAGTCAGTCTTCACAGCAGGTGGCCAAAGTATTGGAGTTTCAGCTTCAGCATCAGTCCTTCCAATGAACACCCAGGACTGATCTCCTTTAGGATGGACTGCTGGATCTCCTTGCTGTCCAAGGGACTCTCAAGAGTCTTCTCCAAACCCACAGTTCAAAAGCATCAATTCTTTGGCACTCAGCTTTCTTTAGAGTCCAACTCTCACATCCATACACGACTACTGGAAAAACCATAGCTTTGATTAGACCGACCTTTGTTGGCAAAGTAATGTCTCTGCTTTTTAATAGGCTGTCTATGCTGGTCATAACTTTTCTTCCATGGAACAAGAGTCTTTTAATTTCATGGGTGCACTCATCATCTGTAGTGATTTTGGAGCCAAGAAAAATAAAGTCTGTCACTGTTTCCATTGTTTCTGCATCTATTTGCCATGAAGTGATGGGACCAGATGCCATGAACTTAGTTTTCTGAATGTTGAGTTTTCAGCCAACTTTTTCACTCTCCTCTTTTACTTTCATCAAGAAACTCTTTAGTTCTTCACTTTCTTTACTTTCTGCCATAAGAGTGGTGTCATCTGCATATTTAAGGTTATTGATATCTCTCCTGGCAATCTTGATACCTGCTTGTGGTTCATCCAGTCCAGCATTTCCCATGACATATTCTGCATATAAGTTAAATAAGCAGGATGACAATATACAGCTTTGACATACTCCTTTCTCGATTTGGAACCAGTCTATTGTTCCATGTCCAGTTCTAACTGTTGCTTCTTGACCTGCATACAGATTTCTCAGAAGGCAGGTCAGGTAGTCTGGTATTCCCATCTCTTTCAGAATTTTCCACAGTTTGTTGTGATCCACACAGTCAAAGGCTTTGGCATAGTCAATAAAGCAGAAGTAGATGTTTTTCTGGAACTCTCTTGCTTTTTTGATGATCCAGCGGATCTTGGCAATTTGATCTCTGGTTCCTCTGCCTTTTCTAAATCCAGCTTGAATATCTGGAAGTTCACGGTTCACATACTGTTGAAGCCTGGCTTGGAGAATTTTGAGCATTTCTCTGCTAGTGTGTGAGATGTGTGCAATTGTGCAGTAGTTTGAGCATTCTTTGGCTTTGCCTTTCTTAGGGATTGGAATGAAAAATGAACTTGTCCAGTCCTGTGGCCATTGCTGAGTTTTCCAGATTTGCTGGCATATTGAGTGCAGCACTTTCACAGCATCATCTTTTAGGATTTGAAATAGCTCCATTGGAATTCCATCACCTCCACTAGCTTTGTTCGTAATGATGCTTCCTAAGGCCCACTTGACTTCGCATTCTAGGAGGTCTCGTTCTAGGCGAGTGATCACACCATCGTGGTTATCTGGGTCATGAAGATCTTTTTTGTATAGCTCTGTGTATTCTTGCCACCTCTTCTTAATATCTTTTGCTAAACTGGGTACCCCTGTGCTAAGTGCTGTGGGAGTTTAGAGAAGAGAGAAACATCTATGAGCCAGAGCTCAGCCAGGAAGTCTTGAGAAGGGTGCTTGGGATGGTTGTTGATTAATGGGTGGGGCTGGGTAGGTGAAAGGTCAGGACTGGGTGGGAGGAACCCTAGTGACTGGTGCCAAGTAAGTGAGGAGTGAGGGACACAGGCTGGGGCAGGAGGGATGGGCAGCCTCTGATGCGCTGCAACCAGACTCCATGAAGGATGAGAGGCACAGCCAGAAGTGACCTAACAGCAGCAACATTTTAACCCAGCACAAAGGAAGAAAAAAATGGCATTTTTTAAATGTTTTAATATCTAAGGAATGCCAAGTACTGTTCATTATTTCTACAAGTTTTTTTGAATAGAATAAATAGTTACCAAACTTCAAATGAACACAGAAAATGTAGAAACTAGAAACATTTACATCCCTTTAGGGCTGATGCTAAACAAGAATATTTTAGAAGAGAATTTCTTTATCCTTTTGGCAGTTCTAAGCTTACACACTGGTTTTGGCTCCATCAATGGCCAGAAAAGTCAGAATGATACTCTATTCATGAATAGCCAAGAGATAGTCTTTAAGTTATGTAATTTTTTTTTTTCCTTTCAATCCAGCATCAATGCCTTTCATGAAGATGACAGCTTAAACTCAGAACAAGGCTCTGGTTACCTACAGGGAAAGTGTGAAAAGCTAAAGTTACTCAGTCGTGTCCTCTTTGCTATCCCATGGACTATACAGTCCATGGAATTCTCTAGGCCAGAATACTGGAGTGGGGAGCCTTCCCCTTCTCCAGGGGATCTTCCCAACCCAGGGATCGCACCCAGGTCTCCTGCATTGCAGGTGGATTCTTTCCCAGCTGAGCCACAAGGGAAAGGGTTTTCTAAGGAAGGGTTTTCTAAAGCAGGGGTTGGAAAGGTAGAACCAGTTACCTGGTTTGGTATGGCTCATAAGCTAAAAATGGATTTTACTTTTGTTTTGATGCTTGAAAAAAATCAGTGCTTTCTGGGCACTGACTAACATTTCAGGACATGAAAATTATATGGAATTCACATTTTAGTGTCTGTAAGGAAAGTTTGATTGGAACACAGCCGCCCATTCATTTATGTGTTTATGATTGTTTTTGCACTACAATGGCAGAGTTGTGATGTCACCTAAAATATTTACTCTCTGGCCCTTTACAGAAAAATATTTGCTGGCTTCTGTTAAGTCTATGAAGACCTAATATTTACTTATTGTTGTTGTTTAGTCCCTGTTGTTGTTGCTGTAGTTGCTCAGTTGTGTCCGACTCTTTGCGACCTCATGGACTGTAGCCCACCAGGTCCTCTGTCCATGAGATTTCCCAGGCAAGAATACTGGAGTGTCGGGACATGCAAAAAAAAAAAAAAATAGAATACTGGAGTGGGTTGCCATTTCCTTCTTCAGGAGATCTTCTCGACCCAGGGATCAAACCTACATCTCCTGCATTGAAGGCAGATTCTGTACTGCTGAGCCACGATGGAAGCCCAATATTTACTTATACCTACAGATGGCATGCTTCCCTTGTGGCTCAGCTGGTAAAGAATCTGCCTGCAATGTGGGAGACCTGGGTTCAATCCCTGGGTTGGGAAGATCCCCTGGAGAAGGGAAAGCCTACCCACTCCAGTATTCTGGCCTGAAGGATTCCATGACCTCTATAGACCATGGGGTCGCAAAGAGTCAGACACAACTGAGTGACTTTCACTTTCACAGGTGGCGCAAGTGGTAAAGAACCCACCTGCCAATGCAGGAGACATAAGAGAAGTGGGTTCAGTCCCTGGTTGGGAAGATCCCCTGGAGGAAGGTATTCTTGTCTGGAGAATCCCGTGGACAGAGGAACCTGGTGGGCTACAGTCCATGGGGTTGCAAAGAGTTGGACATGACTAAAGTGACTTAGCACACAAGCACAGCCAATTTACGGGTCACCTGGGAAGAGGTGGTAGGGAGTATTCTATTTGGCTTCTCTGAGCTTCAGAATTTTCTTGAGTTATATTGAGATACTTTAGATTATATCTCAAAGATGGATGAACGTTAAAAAATACTTATTGAAGGATTGACCAATGTAAACACTAAGTAATCACTTGTTTGGCTAATTTGTTTAACTTCTTTTTTTCTAGAAGTAAAGAAAGGTATATCTTTAACAGTGTGAGAGAGAATCCTATTCCCCTGGCCACATTTTATCATGAGAAAATTTCCTCTCTACTTACTCCCCAGGAGGGAATATTGATGAAGTAACATTGGTGCTCCTTCCACCTCCTCTCATTTACTTTTTTATCAAGGAAGAAGTAATAGAAGGGAGAAGAAATGGATCATTCCCAGTTCCAACAGTGTGCCCATTTCTGTCTCTATCTGTGTGTATCTCTCTCTCTTTCTTGCTACTGCTCTGACTCTGGCTCTCTCAAGCTCTCTCTCAACCTCTCTCCACCACCACCACCTCTTAATAGTGCTGCCCTCAGAGCAGATGCCACTCTACCCTGATTCCATATGTCAAGCACACCTAGTTTGGAGCCACCTGCTGTTCTCACTTGAAAGATTTGATGGGAGATAAACAACTAAGTCCCACTGTACAGCACAGGAAACTATATTCAATATCCCATGATAAGCCATAATGGAAAAGAATATGAAAAATAATGTGTATATATATATGTGTAACTGAGTCATTTTGTTGTACAGCAGAAATTAACACAACATTGTAAGTCAACTATACTTCCTTTTAAAAAAGAAAGACTTGATGGGAAAAGATAGCAATTTCCTTGCAGCTTGCTATGTGAGGGTCTGTTTTATAGACACTCTGAGGTAGGGAAGGAAGCAGGTAGGGAGAGTAAGAAGAAGCCTGATTGTGGCCACAAACACAATCTGAATCTCCAATCCAACTCCAGCAACAATGAAGCTGATGTGGGCCATGTGGACCTCACCTAATTCTTTCTGCACTCCCAGAGAAAGACAGGGTTGAAGTACTTGGACCCCTCTATGCCCTACAAAGCACTAATGATGATGGAATCTTACAAGTTACTACAGCCCATAAAACCAGTTTTGAATATCAGTGAAATATCCTGTATGCACTCGTCTCTGTGTGTGTGTGTGTGTGTGTACGTGTGTGTGTGTGTGAGTACTGTGCCCTCTTTCTTCCTATATCAGCTCCATCCTGTGAAAGAAAAACTTGACACACTGAGAAGGTGGCTCTTCTCAAGCAACCAACAAATTGTTCTCAGCAGCCATGCTAGCCTCTCATGTAAGGTATCAGACAGTTCACCTCTCTTGATGGATTAAGCTTTTGGGAGCCCTGGGAATGGCCAAGTCGCTGAGCAGAAATGCTAAAAAAAAAAAAAAGAAAAACAAAACCCTGTGCACTGTAAAGTCCAACAGCTTTGTCACACAAACTGGACCCAACAGTTAGCACTCCTCGTTAACAATAGCAAGCTGTCTAACCTTGGGAAAGCAGCTTCCGGCTTTGTTTCCCTGAACAAGATTTTAGATAATTATCCTAGCCATATATTTTCATTGTGCTTTTTAAAATTACCCATAAAACCCAAATAGACTGTTGTAGCTTTTTTCTATGTTTAAAGGAATAAGAAAAAAAAATCTTACTTTAGTTTTTCAGAACTTTAGTCATCACAGATTTGAGCAAGGGTTATTATTGATAATAAATTGATAGAATTCTGGAAATCAAATTTTGAAAAGCTATTTGTGTTTCTTAAAAATGGAGGATTCACTAAAGGAGTCAGGGTAGGCTAACTACTGAAACAACCTGGAAAATCTCAGTGGGTTAACATAATCATGTTTTGTTTCTTGCTCATGTCACAGTCCAGCAAGAGTCAGTGAAGGCAAGGTGATTCTCTTCATGTTCATCAGGGACACTATCAGTAACTCCTCCATCCCCTGGGACCTCAAAGTCGGTCACTAGATGCTCTGCATCTGGGAGAAATAAAAAGAAAGGGAAAAGGGGCCCAGCAGAGCTGGAGCAAGAGAGAAAACATGGAAGGCTGCTTGCCAAGAGGGCTTAAAAGGCCAGGGCCAGAGGTGGCACAAATCCCTTCTCCCTGCTGTCTACTGGTTAGAGCTAAGTCACATGGCTACACTAAGGTGCAAGGGAGTCTGGGAAATGTAGTCAAGCTGTGTACTTGGAAGGTGAAAGGGTTTGGATAACATCTAGGCAGACTCAATCATGTAAAAATGTCAGACGTATTGTAGAAACTGTTGCTTTACTGCTAAGATTCCTCTCACCAGGCAACGCACCAGTGAGTGTTGTCCTGTGATGGCTCACAGCTGCTCCCTTCTTTGGAGCCTTGTCCTCAATCAACCTGGAGCTGCTTCAGGTCAGTTACACATCCACACCCCTTATCGAGCAGCCAACCACCAATGGCTGACTGACAGGAAGTAGAAAAGGTCAGCCCCTTGCCTCAGGGGAGACCAGCTTTGTGGTACAAACCATACTCCAAAGAGCCCTGTGGGATCAAGTAAGTCTCCAACTGAGATTGCTTTCTTGCTTAGTGCCTTCTCTAGCCCCATTTTGATACCTTCACTCTCCTTCTGCCTCTGTGAAGCACTTATATAAGAATCCTCATCTCAGTCTCTGTTCCCAGAGAACCCAACCTGAGTCAGAATTTTACATCAGAGACTAATACTACTCACATCCTTCCATCCTAAGTTGCTTCAGTCATGTCCAACTCTTTGCAACTTCATGGATCATAGCCCACCACGTTCCTCTGTCCATGGGATTCTCAAGGCAAGAATACTGGAGTGGGTTGTCATTTCCATCTCAAAATACTACCCACATCTCATAGAAAAATCATGGGCAAGTAACTGTAACTATCTAAGTGCTATCAGTAGAATATATATAGTCCTATACTCCATAACAGCTTCTTCAGGTGGTTCAGTGGCAAACAATCTGCCTGCCAAGCAGAAGACACCGATTCAATCCCTAGGTCAGGAAGATCCACTGGAGAAGGAAATGGCAATCCACTCAAGTATTCTTTCCTGGAGAATTCCATGGACAGAGGAGCCTGGCGGGCTACAGTCCATGGGGTCACAAAAGAGTCAGACACAAGTTAGTGACTAAACAACAACATCCTCAATAAACAAAGACTGCTTTCCCAGCACTACAAACAGAATATTTTTATGGTAAATATTGATTGTGGCCTCATTCTTCATTTTTGTTTCCTGCCCTTTCTGCTTTAACCAAGTTGATGTGGCCACTGGGGCATCTAGGATCTGAGTCTCAGTTTTGCAAGGACACAAATGTGTTTATCACATCTTTGGAGGTATCACAGCCCACAGGAGAATGCAGGCACATAAATCACGATTACAGTTAACTGATTTATGTCCATAGTGATATCTCGTCTGTGAACCATGTTCCAGGTGCACAAGTTCTCTCTGAAGATAGATAAATTTTAAAAAACAAAACAAAACTGCTTCTCAAATATAAGCCATAGGAACAAGAGAATTAAATAAGGACAGTGAACCTAAAATACCCTTTTTCACAGTCAAGGATGTTTCCAAGTGGTGTTTTGAAAACTAGGAATACAACTTAATCATCTTGTGCCCAATTAATGATTGATTTAAATCAAGAGAGGAATCAGAATTACCTGGAAAGTTCTAGAAACCACCTGGGAAGTCCTATAATTTTAAATCTTCTAGGGGGGATTTAAACTGTTAAAGCAATTGTTTAAGCTGAGTGGTGGGCGGGAGAGCTGGGGGAGATTATATCAATCTAATTTTTTTTTTTTTTTGGCCATGCCTATGGGATCTTAAGTTCCCTGACCGGGGATGGAACCCATGGCCCCTGCACAGTCTTAATCACTGGACCACCAGGGAAATCCTGCCAATTGATTTAAAAATAAATAAATAAATAAATAAAACAATAACAACAACAAAGCTATTCTTTCTGGAGCCAGATCTTCCCCAGCAAAGCCTCAAGAGACGTGTGATTCTTTAGGAAACCACTATCACAACCCTGGAGAAGGAAATGGCTACCTACTCCAGTATTCTTGCCTGAAGAATTTCATGGACAGAGGAGCCTGGTGGGTTCATGGGTCCATAAGGTCATAAACAGTTGGACATGACTGAGCGACTAACACTTTCACTTTTCACTGTCATTACAGCTCTAGGGATTATTCTTATCAATTGGCTTAAAATATATGTGTATGAGAGCCAAGTGTATGAGAGTTCATCAAAGACATAGCATGACCCACTAGGATGGCTATAATCAAAAAGAGAGACAAGAACAAGTGTTGGTGAGGGTGCAAAGAAACTGGAACACTCCTCATACACTGCTGGTGGGAATGTAAAACGAAGCAGCAAGTTTTGAAAGCAGTCTGGCAGTTCCTCAAAAAAATTAAACTTAGAGTCAGGAAATGACCCAGCAATTCCACTCTTGAGTACAGACCCAAAAGAAATAAAGACACACATCCATATCAAACTTGTACACAAATGTTCATAAGAGCATGATTCATTCAATCCATAAAGTAGAAATAGCCCAAATATTTACCAACTGATGTATGCAGAAACAAAGACATAAAGTATACTGACACACTCTGCAACCTGGATGAACCTGGAAAGCATTATGCTAAATGAAAAACAAGTGAAAGTGTTAGTCGCTCAGTTGTGTTGGACTACTTGTGACTCCATGGACTGTAGCCCACCAGGCTCCTCTGTCCAGAATTCTCCAGGCAAGAATACTGGAGTAGGCAGCCATTCCATTCTCCAGCGGATCTTCCCGACTCAGGGATCAAACCCGGGTCTCCAGTATTGCAGGCGGATTCTTTACTGTCTGAGACACCAGAGTAGAAGCCAGACACAGAAGCCACATACTATATGATTCTATTTACATAAAATGTCTAGAATAGCAAATCTGGAGAGACAGGAGTGGTTGCCTAGGGCTAGGTAGGGAGAAAAGAGAAATGGGGAGTGACTACAGGTTTCTTTTTGAGGTGATGAAAATGTTCTGAAATTAGTAGTGATGTCTGCACAACCTTGTGAATGTAGTTAAAACCACTGAATTATACACTTTAAAAGGGTGAGTTCTATGGCATATGAATTATGTCTCAATAAAAAAAAACATGCTATGTATTTAAATACATAGCATGTTACTCCCACCTGCCTATTATTTCCTTGCAGAGGCAAACGAAGAACAGTGTGTATTGGGGAAGATAACAAAGTATCCTCGCCTCTGCATAAGTCATGCTTGGAATGTAACCCCCAGCCTCTTCCCATCCATGCTGACCCAAACAGGCGACACTTCACACTGGGTGTTGCCACTCTTTCACCACTTCATTACATTGTATAAATGCCAGGATCATTGTGGACTATGTCAATTAAAAGCAAACATACAGAGTCAGCAGTGAGAACAGTGAATTGAACTGTCCCAAATGGTACCCTTTCTAAATCTTGCCTCTCCCTGCCTCTTACCCTGGTTTAGAGTCCCCAGCACAAGTCTTCAGTGGAGAAAAGCAGTTTAATAACCCAGTCATGTGTCACGTGACACAGTGGGTATGTTTTGGATATGTTTCTAAAACTATATAGACCAGATTTTCATAAGGATAAGTGAAATTTGAACAAATTTAGAACAGGCTTTAAAATAACTCTTATTGGACTTCCCTGGCAGTCCAGTGGTTGAGACTTCACGCTTCCAATGCAGGAGCACAGGTTCAATCCCCAGTGGGAGCAGCTCCTTATGCCATGAAGTTTGTCATGCCATGCAGCATGGCCAAACAAATAAATAAAGCTTATTATGAGTAATCTTATTAAATTACTTCTACTTCTTTGTTGAGTCATCCTTCATTTTCATATATCTAGTTTATTTAAAGTACAGGAGACATTAAGTTTCTGTGTTATAGACACATTTATACATAAGCGATTATTTATATCTCTAATTCATTAGAGAAGAGCTTCCTGAACCCAGAAAATGGCTAAGTACATGTCTGAAGTAGTAAAGAATTTAAAACTTTCATTTTGTTGACTTTCAAAACCACACATCTAAAATGTATTTCAGTTCAGTTCAGTTGCTCAGTCACATCCGACTCTTTGCTACCCCATGAATCACCGCACGCCAGGGCTCCCTGTCCGTCACCAACTCCCGGAGTTTACTCAAACTCATGTCCATCGAGTCGGTGATACCATCCAGCCATCTCATCCTCTGTTGTCCCCTTCTCCTCCTGCCCCCAATCTCTCCCAGCATCACGGTCTTTTCCGATGAGTCAACTCTTCGCCTTTGTTGGCAAAGTAATGTCTCTGCTTTTGAATATACTATCCAGGTTGGTCATAACTTTCCTTCCAAGGAGTAAGTGTCTTTTAATTTCATGGCTGCACTCACCATCTGCAGTGATTTTGGAGCCCCGAAAAATAAAGTCTGACACTGTTTCCACTGTATCCCCATCTATTTCCCATGAAGTGATGGGACCAGATGCTATGATCTTAGTTTTCTGAATGTTGAACTTTAAGCCAACTTTTTCACTCTCCTCTTTCACTTTCATCAAGAGGCTTTTTAGTTCCTCTTCACTTTCTTAGTAAAGTTAATTCTAAGTGGGTTTTGTTGTTTTCTTTTTTCATGTTTTAACTAAGTAAAAATTCTTTCTCAGATTAATTTATATAAAAATGAGACAGTATAAATATTTAAAATAATAACTAAATTTTAAAAATAGTACAGGCATATTATCGAGATATTGTAGGTTTGTTTCCAGGCCACCATAATAAAGCAAATGTTACAAAAAATATTGCAAAAGCAAGTACATGAATTATTTGGTTTTCTAGTACATACAAATGTTATGTTTAAACTATACTATAGTCTATTAATTGTGTAATAGCTGTACATACCTGAATTTTAGAAACTGCATTGCTGGCAGTTCCCTGGTTGTCCAGTGGTTGGGACTTGGTGCTTTCACTGCCATGGCCCTGGGCTTGATCCCTGATCAGGAAGCTGAGATCCTGCAAGCTTTGTGACCAAAAAAAAAAAAAAACCGAACAAACAAAACTGTATTGCCAAAAAATGTTAACCATCATTTTAGCCTTCATTGAGTCACAGTAACATCAAAGATGACTCATCACAAATCACCATAAAAATATAATAATAACAATGAAAAAATTTAAAATATCTCCAGAATTACCAAAATGTTACACAGAGATATGAAAAAAGCAAAACAATAAAAAACAAAAAAGGGTACTTCCCTGGTTGTCCAGTGGTTAAGATTTCACACTCCCAATGCAGAAGGTACCAGTTCAACCCCTGACTGGGGAACTAAGATCCCACTTGCCACACAGTACAGCCAAACAAAAAAAACATCAAAACAAACAAAAAACACCAAATAAACAAACAAAAACCCAATACTGTATTGTATACTTGAAAGTTGCTAAGAGAGTACATCTTAAAAGTCCCAACCAGTGGGCTGCTGATGGTTTGGTAAATCATACTGTTGATGCTAATAGTTTTCTCTCCTATTTCCAAAGCATTCTTGTCCCAAACAACCTCTTTGGTCACCCTCTAACAAGCATCCTCCAAGAAGTGCCGGTTGAGCAGAGTCATCACATCACTGGTGGTGCCTGGAGTCCACGAAAGATATCTACACACAGTTCAAGAGTCAGAGGAAAAATAAAACAATTGTGTTTATATACATTTAATAAATCTGAATTTAAGTAAAATATGATTTTCAAAGAAGTTTCGATTATCATTACAACCCTAAAATTCATGCAACTGATATCAATCAGCTAACATCCATTTGCTAAGGGTGCATTTGATCTTCGTCATAATGATTTTTATGTCACTTGCACATTCTTACTTTTATTTGTCCAATTTGCATGTTTCCCTGTAACAGTAGTACTTCATCTTATTCCCAATTTGGAAAAATGGACCAGCAATCTATTGAAACATAAAAGGAGTTAAGAAAAAGTTATCTAAATACTGAAATGCAGAATAATTTTGTAAATGCAAATAGTGCATAAGAAATTGTCAATATAGAGCTGACTCTCTATTGCTGGGGTAAGAGTATTTGTAAATGTTATGAGCATAAAAAGAAGAACAGGAATAAGAAATAGAATAATTAAATGAAAATTAGGTTTTGTTCCTAGATCCGTGTACTTTACCTGTTTTTAAACTGTCAAATAGTGGCAGGAGGTCACTGGAGCCTTGAATATTTTTCATAAACAGTGCACAATGACCTCTTTGGTAAACTAACTGAGATTTTCCAGAATAAGCTAAAAATTGTGCTTTCCAGGATGCTAAAGGTTCAAGTTGTTTTACTGCCAAGAAGTTTGTAAAAGCACTCAACAATGTTAATGGAAATGTTATGCTAGGAAGCAAAAAGGAATGGCCTGTTGGCAAAATTCTCTCTTCAAATGATGGTGTTGTGTATCCCCTAATATCAATGGCATTCTGTATCAACAAGCACTTATGATGATGTTTATGTGAATAGATTTTTCTCATTACAGCTGCAATAAACTTTCTCTTGGCCTATCTAACACAGAATAGTAAAAAGTGCTCAGTGTTTTCTTTTGTTTATCTCTGAATGTCCATGTTACAAAAGGTATTTTTCATTTAGGTAAAATTTACTGTGAGAGCTAGTGCTAAGGTAGCACCAGAAAGCGAGCAGCAATGCAGGGCCTTGCTAGGTGTGTCAGATTGGTGGCAAGTGACAGAAAAATAACTGAAAGTGCCTTAAAGGAATTCCCTGGCCAGTCCAGTGGTTGGGACTCAGTGCTTTCACTGCCAAGAGTGCAGGTTCCATCCCTGATCAGGGACTAAGATCCCACACGCTATGTGATGCAGCCAAAACTGGGGAAAAAAGAAAAAGGGGCCTTAAGCCAGAGAGCATTTAATGGCCCACACAACTTAATTCAGGCACTAAAGTGGTATTATCACAAGCTGTTTTGTCTCCATCTCTTCATTCTGCTCTGTTAGCTTTATTCTCAGACTCCACAGAGTGTCTCAAGTCATTACTTTGCCAATAGCCCCAACTAACGTCAACTTGAATCTCACTAAGTCTGAGTTACGGTCCCATCCATGAATCCGTTTCTTTGGTCAAAAGAATGCAATGCTTTTATTGGCCACAATGAATGACTATCCATCCCTGGAACTAGGGATGAATTAGGCTCCAAAGCACAGAGTCTGAGATTCAGAAGGGCTGGTCTTCCAAAGGAAAATCAGGGAATTATACCACAAAAAAGTTGAATAGATGATGGGGAGGGAGGTAATAATAGAACCCAATCATAGTGTGTGAATAAAATGACAGTTTTTTCATGCTGCTTTATTCACTCAGGACAGTCAGATATCAGCAACGTGCCTCTTGATTCAGTGTGGAAGTAATCTGATTAAATTGTTTTTTTCAGTGTGCTCTGAAAAGTGATAAATGGCATGTATAAGATGACTTTTCCATACAGGGGTGCATTAACTAACCAGAAAAAGATGCTCATATAAGCATGAAATGGATAATGTCAGTAAATAACATTTTTGCATATTCCAGTTCTTGCTGCTTTCCAAAGCACAATTCAGTGATGCATTTAATACATTCAATAATCTGAACTTATCACTCAAGATCCAAACCATTGTGATTTCTAATGTTCAACATAAGATACTGGACTTTTTAAAGATCAGACTAAGGAACAAATAGTTGAATCACCAGGACTTTCTCCCTCTCTCCAACTTTGATGAGTTTCTTCATTTGATGGAGAAATTGTTGCTGTATTTTGGAGTATATTTTAGAATCACACAGGACTTCCCTGGTGGTCCAGTGATTAAGAACCTACCTGCCAATGTAGAGGACACAGGTTCAATTCCTGGTCTGGGAAGATTCCACATACTGAGGAGCAACTAAGCCCGAGCACCACAACTACTGAGCCCACATGCCTAGAACCCCTGCTCTACAACAAGAGAAGCCACTGAAACGAGAAGCCTGCACATCACAATACAGAGTGGCCCCCACCTGCTGCAAGTAGAGAAAGCCTGCACACAGCAAGGAATGCCCAGCACAGCCAAAAATAAATAAATAAAGAGAATTGCATACATTTCCAGTTAAACAAGGCAAACTGACCTCATACATATATCTTGGGTCTCTTTTGAAACCCCATCACAAATAATGAAAGGCAATTTTTGAAGGCACAAACTCGAAAAGAAACAGATAGCCCTATAGAAATTGACAGCAGACAAGATATGACAACAAAATTTTGAGAGCAAGAAAGTGGATGGTCAAGTGGCATATGACATAATGATAGGGACAGAATAAAGGGACAAGTTAGGTGATTAAATAGTTAATCCCACTAGGAGATTGTAAAGTAGAAAAAAAAATACGAGAGATCCCTGTAAGTTAATGATTACTCAAGAAAGCAGGTTTGCTTAACCACAAAACCGAGTAGGCTTCCTTAGCAATAAAACCATGTAACAGAAGCCCAAGATATGTCCCAAAACAATAAAACAATGATGACATGAGACCCACATCCAGCCCAGTGAGCTCAATGAATTAATGATCCCTAGGACATGCTCTCTGCACATATGAAAATCAATAATTTGTGGGCCTAGTTTAACCATGTAGAGATAAGAAAACTCCTCTGCACAACCTGGAGGAAGAGCTGATGATGGAAGCATGACATCTACTCAAGAAAGACAGTCTTCTTCCTTATCTGTCAGAGGGCAGACAGAATGAAAACCAGTGTCACAGAAAGCTTGTCAAACTGATCACATGGACCACAGCCTTGTCTAACTCAATGAAACTATGAGCCATGCCCTGTTCAGTTCAGTCCCTGAGTCGTGTCTGACTCTGTGACCCCATGGACTGCAGCACACCAGGGTCCCTGTTCATCACCAACTCCTGGAACTTGCTCAAAGTCATGTACATCGAGGCGGTGATGCCATCCAACCATCTCATTCTCTGCTGTCCCCTTCTCCTCAAGCCTTCGGACCTTTCCCAGCAGCTGGGTCTTCTCCACTGAGTCAGTTCTTCGCATCAGGTGGCCAAAGTAGGTAGCCAAATGTTGAGTTTTAAGCCAATTTTTGACTCTCCTCTTTCACTTTCATCAAGAGGCTCTTTAGTTCTTTGCTTTCTGCCGTAAGGGTGGTGTCATCTGCATATCTGAGGTTATTGATGTTTCTCCCGGTAATCTTGATCGCAGCCTGTGCTTCATCCAGCATGGCATTTTGCATGATGTAGTCTGCATAAAAGTTAAATAAGCAGGGTGACAATATGCAGCCCCGAGATTCTCCTTTCCCGCTTTGGAACCAGTCTGTTGTTCCATGTCCAGTTCTAACCATTGCTTCTTGACCTACATACAGATTTCTCTGGGGGCACGTCAGGTTGATTGGTCAGTAAGATTGATTGGTCTTTGGTCAGTAAAGTTCTCATAATCGTGAATGGGTTTTTGGGAGATGTTTCTGGTGCTGGGAAAGATGGAAGACAGGAGGAGACAGGGACGACTTTGGGTAAAAAGATTAGCTAGCGTCACCGACTCAGTGGACATGAGTTTGAGCATGCCTGGGGAGTTAGTGACGGATAGGAAAGCCAGTCGGACAGAACTGCACAAATGAACTGGACGATTTTCACGACCCAGCGACAGATCCGGGCCCTCCTATTTTGGCAGTCACTTTTTTTTTTTTTAATATGGTGATTTGAGTCACCCTGATGGCCTAGACAGAAAGAGTCCATTTACAAAGCGGGAGACCCAGATTCGCTCCCGGGGAAGCATCTCCTGGAGAAGGGAATGGCTACCCACTACAGTATTCTTGCCTGGAGAATTCCATGGACAGAGGAGCCTGGAGGGCTACAGTCCATGGGGTCGCAAATAGTCTGAGCATGACTGAGTGGGTTCGGCACTCTATTTCATTCCACATTATAGTGAACCTTCTCTTTGTCAAATGCAGCGCCCCTATATCATTATCTTAGGCCATCAAGAAAAGCCTTATTCAAACGAAATCAGACCCAGAGTGTCCAGGAGGAGAAAACATGGAGTCAGGGGCCTGGGACCAAGGGACTGGAAGCTGGCTTCAGGGGAGCTGGGGCGGGGGAGAGGCGTGAATCTCAGGGGCGGGGCCTCAGGCCTCATTTGCATAACCAGCATGCACTGCGCACATGTAGTTTCTATTTATTATTTCCATTATCATAATTTTATTTAAAGCGTAGTATTTCGAAGAATGAGCCTTCGTCCACTTCCGTGAAAAGATCTGCAAACTCTTGACCCGGACAGACCCTTGACGGTCCTCATCCTCACTGTATTAGAAGTGACCGTTATATAATCAGTATGTTCACAGACTCCTTCGTGTATTTAGCCTTAACCTTACCCTTGCTTCTACCCGGCATGAGTTCTTGGTGTTTTACCGAGAATTCGGCCGGGTAGGTTAAGTAAGAGTAACGGGAGCTCTCCTAATATTTGGAGAGCTTGTCTTAAACAAGACTAATACGGTTGTGTAAAAAATAGAATTTAAAAAGTGAGTTCGTTATTCTACACCTGCAGCAGATAGAATTTTTATGTGTGTTTGTCTAGGGAAACCGTATTCTTAATTTTTAGTCAGTAACATTTTCCTAATGCTGAACGGGTTTTCCTCGAGATTTTTTGTTCTTTGATTCTGGGAAAGATGGAAGACAGGAGGAGAAAGGGACGACGCTGACTCATTGTAGAGCACTCACTTTCTCTGTGGACATGTGTTTGAACAAGCCCCAAGAGAGCTGTTTGGAGATGACTGAACGAAGGAACTGGACAATTTTTATGACTCAGGGATGAAACCAGCTCCTCCTATATTGGTAGACAGCTTTTTTTTTTTTTTTTTTTTTTAGTGATTAGAGTCACCCTGGGGGCTTAAACAGTGAAGACTGCTTACAATGTGGGAGACGGAGGCTCACTCCTGGGGAAGAATCTCCTGGAGAAGGGGATGGCTACCCACTGCAGTATTCTTGCCTGGAGAATTCCATGGACAGAGGAGCCTGGAGGGCTACAGTCCATGGGGTCGCAAATAGTTGGCACGACTGTGCACTCAGGGCACTCTGTTTCATTTGACATTATAGTGAACCTTCTCTGTGTCAAATGCAGCACTCCCGTATCATTTTCTTAAGCCATCGAGAAAATCCTTTATTTGAAAGGAATCAGACGGAGAGCGTCGAGGAGAAGACATGGAGTCAGGGGCTTGGCATCAAGGGACTGGAAGCAGGCTTTGCGGGAGCTGGCGTGGGAAAGGTGCGAATCTCGGGGGTAGGGACTCAGCGTTTATTTGCATAACCAGAATGAACTACATGCGATATGTTCAATTTATTATTTGAATTTATCGTAGATTTCCTTTAAACACAATATTTCAAAGAATGAGCCTTCGTCCACTAATGTGAAGAGATCTGCTACAACCCCTTCACCGGGACTTACCCTTTTTTTGCTTCTCATCCTCAGTGTATTAGGTGTAAGCTTCCCCTCATCAGTACGTGCCCAGGCATGGTCCGGTATCCGTCCTCCATTTCTTCCTGCTGCTTGAGCTTAAACTGTAGTGTTGCCTGCAGACTAAGTCAAGTAGGACCAAGAAAGAAGTTTTACATTAGCCAACAGTTTTTGGAGGTCTTATGAGCTTAAACAAGACCGATATTCTTGTGTAGAAAAGTAGAATTTGGAAAATAAGTGATTTCGGGCGATTTGCTTAGATTCTTGAAGCTTTCTGTGTTTATCATTTCAGATTGCGGGTTTGGTCTTTGGTGAGTTGAAAGTGACAGTCACTTGGTCGTGTCCGACTTTTTGTGACTCCATGTACTATGCAGTCCATGGAATTTTCCAGGCCAGACTACTGGAGTGGTTAGCCTTCCCCTTGTCCTGGGATCTTCCCAACCCAGGGATGGAGCCCAGGTCTCCCGCATTGTAGGCGAAGTCTTTTCCAGCTGAGACACAAGGGAAGCCCAATATCCATAAAACCACAATGGGGTTTGTCAAGTGAAGACAGGATGGCCGATTGGGTATGGCTGAGCAAATAAACTAGCCAGATTTTTCGCTCCCCATGGACGGAACCCGGGCCTCGGATATTGGCAGATAGGTTTTTTTTTTTTTTTTTTTCCTTCTTTTGCTGATTAGAGTTTCCCTGGTGACTTAGAGAGCCTGCTTTCAATGCAGTAGACCCGGGCTCAGTTCCTGGGGAAGGCTCTCCTGGAGAAGGGAATGGTCTGGCTCTGGTCAGACACGACTGAGTGACTTTCAGAGAGAGAGCCACCTGGGAAAAGGAGAATTCTTTCTGCGTGATCCCACGTTTCTGTCGCAGGTGTAGTTGTCTTTTGGGCTGTGCTTTGTTTTCTGTAGTGTCAGTCATTCAGTTCTGTGGGACTGTTAGCCACCCTATGGACTATAACCTGCCAGGCTCCTCTGTCCGTGGAATTCTCCAGGTCAGAATACTGCAGTGAGTTTCCATTCCCTTCTCCAGGGACTCTTCCCGACCCAGAGATCAAACCCGAGTCTCCTGCATTGCAGGCGAATTGTTTACCATGTGAGCCACCATTGTTTTTTTCTAATCCACAGTTATTACTACTGGATTTAGTGGTAGTCCACTTTCATATTTGCATTATTCATATAGGTTTGTTTTCTTGTTTCATAAACTTATGGAGGTACTTAGTAAACCTATGGAGGTAGATGTGTTCGTTCTGTTCTCACCCTTCCCACCCCAGGATGTAATATTTGTAAAAACCCATAGAAGGTCTCAGGCTTTACTGGTAGCACAGCTGGTAAAGAATCCACCTTCCATGCAGGACACCTGGGTTCGATTCCTGGATCGGGAAGATCCCGTGGAGAAGAGAACGGCCACCCACTCCAGTATTCTGGCCTGGAGAATTCCATGCAGTGAATAGTTCATGGGAGTCACTTTAGACTCCCTATGAGAATTGCTGATCAATGTGTATATTTAACTTTTCATTTATGTAATGCCAATTTTTGCTTTTTCTACAAAGACTGTACCGGTGCACACTCAACAGGACTGTATCAACATTTCGCTGTTTCACATGCCCAGCACTCTTGTTGTTTTCAGGCTTTTAGAATTTTTGAGCGCCTGGGACGTGTGCAATCCATCATTTAAAGTATTTGCATATAATTTCACTGTATGGAGGAGCCATCACTTGTTCAAATCAAAATTCTGGTGTAGGCCGTGTAGATAGTTTCCAATTTTTCTATTTTATACTCAAAGCAGTGGTTGTCCAATTACTTCCTCAAGACAAATTCCAAGAGTGAAAATGCTGGACTAAATGTTCCACACATTGAAATTTTTGATCCATATTACCCACCTGTCACCTGGAAAGATTTTACAATTTTACATTCTTATCTGCAGTATTTGCATATCTTTTACTCCCAAATGCGTTTCAAAACCAACTTTAAAAATATACATATATGCTTTGTATATGCTTAATATTTTCATTTGTTTTTTAAAAATAAATTTATTTATTTTTAAAATTTATTTTTTAACTGAAGGATAATTGCTTTCAGAATTTAATTTTAAAGGCCAAGTGACACAAGGCCCTCAGAAGAGCAAAAGCCAGAAATGCTTTTTCCTATCCCAGTTCCCACTTCCCAGAAACAACCATTTAAAATCGTTAGCAGTTTCATCTGTTTGCTTCTATAACTCATAATATGCTTATACTGCTCTTTCTTCGTTTTGTTCTAAACTGTAGCAGACAGGCTAGATGCCCACTCTGATATCAAATTTTCCTCAACCTTCAGAGATAGCTTAGAATTCCTGAACCTTTCCAGGGTTCTGAAGCATTAAAGTGTCCTTGTCCCCACTTGGCTGCTGTTACCTGCTCTCCTGTTTTGTCAATAACAACATATCTTTTCTTTTGATTCCTTTACTGTCATTTAGTGGGGTTTTGTGGACAGAGAAGAGAAAAATGGATATATTTAATCTGCCATATTCAACCTGAAATCTGAAGATACTGTAGATTTTATTATCATTATTATTATTATTATTATTTGGCCATGCTATAGGGTTTGGGAGACCTTAGTACCCTGTTCAGGGATTGAGCCTCTGCTCCTGCAGTGGAGTCCCAACTACTGAACCGGGAATTCCCGTTACTTTTAGAAAATTTTTTAAAACTCTGAAAACAATTAGAGTAGTATCTATGTTAGAAAGGCCTCTCTGAAAATCGGTTAACACTTGGGACAGGGATGGACCTTAAGAAACATGGAATCAGCTGAGCGCCCCCTACTGGAATATCTTGCCCAAAGAAGTCTGACTTTCCCTGGGGCCTCTCTGTTCAGGGCCCAATGCTTCACAATCGTGGTGGTCCACCAAAGGAGTCAGGGAGATTCTAAAAATCCTATGCCCCGGACTCCACCCTGGGCCAATTAAATTTTTCTCTGTGTGTGTGGGGATTGGGCATCAGCATTTTTAAAGCTCTTAAGTGGTTCTGGAGTGCAGAGTCACTGTTCTCGGCTAAGCAGCTCACTGGTTTAGCCCATTTATAACAGCATGGTAATATTTGGACCGGAATCCGTCCCGTGTCCTTGTTATGCAGTTACTTCTGTGTGTTGACTAGATTCTGGATAGTGTCTATTTTCATGCTTTAATTTCATAAGCATGTCTTCTGTTAATCTGAGTGACAAAGCCCACAGTGGCATAACGTAGCACTTTTGTGCCACACTCATTTGGCAGAGGCACAGGATTTAGCTCAGTCCTCACATCACATTTCTATTCTGCAGTAAGTCGCCGTGACAGAGTGAAAACTGTCCAGTGAAGTGGCCCTTTTGCTGCATGTGGATTTTTGCATTGCTGGAGTGCAGTAATGGTGGAGAATAGTATGGTCTTAATGACTATTATTGTGATTGTAACGTGGATACTTGAGTCGTAGTCACCAAAACCCTCCATAATTATGAATTGATCCAATGTCTATATGGGGTTGCAAAGAGTGGGACATGACAGAGCACTGCCAGACGCACTATATTAGCGCCCCCCACCCACCCCCAGCCCCTCCGCAAAGCATTATTGAGAACAGGCTTAATTCTTAGAGGGGCTGGTTAGTCTTGTTGCGTTTTAGCTTTAGCCTGCAAAACGTATAGTCATTGCTCATCATGGTTATCAGAAAAGAACAAGATGGGTCAATATTTATCATCACGACTGGATGAGGGGAAAATCCTACAACAGATTTAGAGTAAAGGACCATGTGGAGGGAATTCTCTGGTGGTTAGGGTTCCATGCTTTCGTTGCCAAGAGAGCAGGTTCAGTCCCTGCTGGGGGACTAAGACCCTTTAAGCTGAGTGAAGCACCTCCCATGCAAAAGAAATAGTGACTGGGTTGCAGTGAACTTTTATAAATGAAGGACAGGTTACTGAATTTGAGATGTCTACAGTGAAAGTAAAATGTGTTCTTAAAACTCAAGACTATCTCAGGGCAGTTGCAATTCTAACAACAGGAGCTGACAGGGTCCTCTATATCAGAAGAGAAGTTTTCATTTTCAGGGAAAATGGTAACATTTAAACCTTAAAGAAATCAGGATGCACTGAATAAATGCTATAAAATATTGTAGTTTAACAACTGAAATCATAAATGGCTTTATCTAAACAAATCCCTCAGTGTGAAGATCACATAATCAAAGTGATTTGTGAGAAATGCATAACTGCATGAAGTTAAAGCTTCATGAATATACATGTCATCTGCCATGACTTTCTAGTCTTCCAAGCATCTTTGGGGACGCTGTAACATGCATTTTGTCATTTTATTTTCTTCTTATCAACATAGTTGGATACTTTCATAAACTATTCATTCATTAAAATAGTCTTCTTCCAATGAAAATAATTGATTATATTAACTATATCAAAATTTCTACCACATATTTTTTAAAACTCAAAAATAATTTGTTAAAATTGAATCCACCTGATTTCAGGGTTGAAAAATGTGTATCTTTACTTGAAATGGTAAGAAAATCTACCAGAAAGAGCAACCGACCAAATAATTCACAGTATAGAAGCACATGCAGAGTCCTATTTTTTAATGCCTAAAGCAGTCAAGAAGGCAAGTAAAAAGTTGCAGGTTGGATATAATCTTAAGTTTTCTTTCGGTAAATTTAAAAAATATTTTGTGAATCCTATTCATAATATTATTTTTTAATGCTCAAAATTGTAAAAAATATGAAACACTTTTTCGAATTTGTGTGTCATCCTTGCACAGGGGCCGTGCTAATCTCTGTATCATTCGAGTTTTAGTATATGTGCTATTGAAGCTTCTAGCACTGTAACCAGAGAAGGCAATGGCACCCCACTCCGGTACTCTTGCCTGGAAAATCCCATGGACGGGGGGCCTGGTGGGTTGCAGTCCATGGGGTCGCGAAGAGTCAGACATGACTGAGCGACTTCACTTTCACTTTCCACTTTCATGCATTGGAGAAGGAAATGGCAACCCACTCCAGTGTTCTTGCCTGGAGAATCCCAGGGACGAGGGAGCCTGGTGGGCTGCCATCTATGTGGTCGCAAAGAGTCGGATACGACTGAGGCAACTTAGCAGCAGCAGCAGCAGCACCGCAACATTATTTTGAATGTGCAAAACCACAATGGGGCACATTATAACCCACAATGGTTATAATGGGGCATCTGAAAGTACAATGAGTACAAATACCTGCTTTCTCTCCTAAAAGATAAGCTTTTTAAATTTTCAGATATGACACATTGAGTCTTGTCACTTGGTGTAAGTTGGCACTTGTGCGTATAGGAGACTCTGCCACTGTGCCGAGTGCATGGTAGCAGCACACAACCTCCTGAGATTGGTGAGGTCAGCTGAGGATTGGACTTACTTGCCATCAACTGCTGTAATCGCAAAATAGATGGATATTGTTAATTCTTGTGTGATATTGTCTCTGTGCACCTAAAATAGGCTCTAAAGACGTAGTATGGTTCGATGCTCTATTTACCTTTTAAATGATTTTTGTTATTTAGGTTTATGTGCATAAACACATCATCCAGCCTTCACAGCCTTCAGGGTGGGCACATCAGCCCTTAGATGCCACCCAAGAATCTCAGAGAAAGCTCATGAACATGCAATGTGATTCTCAGAAAGCCTTGCCTCTGTGCTTGGTAGAGTGCACACTCTGAAATGTGCTGTGAGAAATATCTGATTTAGCAGGATTATTCATTGTCCCCCTGGGAATTTGGATCCTCTTAATTTGGGCCTGTGGCAAAGGGAGTGGGCAACGGGTGACAACTGGAGGCACTTGCAACTAGAAAGTCAGCGTCAGCTGAGGATGCTACAGGAAGAGTAAAAAGCACCAGAAAGTTCTGTTGCCCTGAGCGCATCAGTATATTTGTGTGGCGCCATCAAATCCTGCATGCTCGCTCAGTCATGTCCAACTCTGCGACCCCACAGACTATAGCCCACCAGGCTCCTCCGTCCATGGGATTTCCCAGGCAAGAACACTGGAGTGGGTTGCCGGTTCCTTCTCTCAGCTCGTGAGGTCCATTCTAATCCCCGGGGGTCTTGGTACCATGCAAGACCCTGAGCCAGCAGGTCTGGGGGTGTGGCCTGAGACCCTGTATATCTAACCCCTTAATTCTGCTTCCTTTTATGAAGCTCCTTTTCGTGAAGCTCATGTATTTTGATGCACAGTATAACTTGTTGGCTGACCCCCAAGCACATAACAAATACTGAAAATTTTCCCATCAAACAGATTAAAATTATTTTGCCCTTTAAAAGAATAATATTTCAGGGAATTCCCTGATGACCTAGTGGTTACGATTCTGGGCTTTCACTGCTGTGGCCCCAAGTTCAATCGCTGGTCAGGGAAGTGAGATCCTAAAAGCCCCACAGTGCAGCCAGAAAAAGAAAAAAAAAAGAATAACACTTCAGTTACCTGTGTAATTTACAAAATCAGAATATTTCACCCACAGATGGATCCATAAAACTGTAACCTAACTATTTTTATGCTGTGTATAGGAGCTCCAGTGGTGCAATCAGTTAGTGTACTAATATGCTCTGCATAAAATCTTATTTTATCCTTTTATTTTCACAGGGTAACGTACAATTAAGCATTAAGACTGTCATGTAAAACTAATAGCAACAACTGTAACATTTCTATTTTCATTTTAGGTTTTTAATTTTTTAAGATATTATTTATTTATTTATTTATGACTGCACTGGATCTTTGTTGCCGCACAGGTTTTTAAAAAATTTATTAGTTTTAATTGGAGGGTAATTACAATATTGTGGTGGTTTCTGCCATACATCAACATGAATGGGCCATAGGTATACATGTGTCCCCCTAATCCTGAACCCCCCCTCCCTCCCCACCTCATCCCCCTAGGTTGTCCCAGAGCACCTGCTTTGGATGCCCTTCTTCATACATCAAACTCCCACTGGCTACCTGTTTTACATATGGTAATGTATCTGTCTCAGTGCTGTTCTTTCAAATCATTCCACCCTCTCCTTCTCCCACTGAGTCCAAAAGTCTGTTCTTTCCTTTTGTGTCTCGTTTGCTGCCCTGTACGTAGGATCCAGGTGGCGCTAGTGGTAAAGAATCTGCCTGCCACGGCAGGAGACATAGGAAATACAGGTATGATCCCTGGGTCAGGAAGCTCTCCTGGAGGAGGGAATGACGATCCACTCCAGTATTCTTGCCTGGAGAACCCCATGGACAGAGGAGCCTGGTGGGCTACAGTCCCTAGGGTCACACAGAGACGGATACGACTGAAGCTACTTAGCGTGCATGCTCCTTTGCTGCCCTGCACATCGGATCGTAGGTACCATCTTTCTAGAGTCCATCAGTTCAGTTCAGTTCAGTCGCTCAGTCATGTCCGACTCTGCAACCCTATGAACCGCAGCACGCCAGGCCTCCCTGTCCATCACCAACTCCCGGAGTTCACTCAAACTCATGTCCATCGAGTCAGTGATGCCATCCAGCCATCTCATCCTCTGTCGTCCCCTTCTCCTCCTGCCCCCAATCCCTCCCAGCATCACAGTCTTTTCCAATGAGTCAACTCTTCGTATGAGGTGGCCAAAGTACTGGAGTTTCAGCTTTAGCATCAGTCCTTCCAATGAACACCCAGGACTGATCTCCTTCAGAATGGACTGGTTGGATCGCCTTGTTGTCCAAGGGACTCTCAAGAGTCTTCTCCAACACCACAATTCAAAAGCATCAATTCTTCAGCGCTCAGCTTTCTTCACAGTCCAACTCTCACATCCATACATGACCACGGGAAAAGCCATAGCCCTGACTAGATGGACCTTTGTTGGCAAAGTAATGTCTCTGCTTTTTAATATGCTATCCAGGTTGGTCATAACTTTCCTTCCAAGGAGTAAGTGTCTTTTAATTTCATGGCTGCACTCACCATCTGCAGTGATTTTGGAGCCCCCAAAAATAAAGTCTGATACTGTTTCCACTGTTTCCCCATCTATTTCCCATGAAGTCCATATATATACGTTAATATATGGTATTTGTGTTTCTTTCCTACTTCACTCTGTATAATAGGCTCTGAGTTCACCCACCTCATTAGAACTGACTCAAATACTCCTTTTTATAAATGAGTAATATTCCATTGTGCATATGTACCACAGCTTCCTTATCCATTCCTCTGCCCATGGACATCTAGGTTGCTTCCATGTCCTAGCTATTGTAAACAGTGGTGCAGTGAACACTGGGGTACATGTGTCTTTTTCAATTCTGTTTTCCTTAGGGTATATGCCCAGTAGGGATTCCTGGGTTGTTCAGTTCAGTTCAGTTGCTCAGTCGTGTCTGACACTTTGTGACCCCATGAATCACAGTGCACCAGGCCTCCCTGTCCATCACCAACTCCCGGAGTCTACCCAAACCCATGTCCATCAAGTCGGTGATGCCCTCCAACCATCTCATCCTCTGTCATCCCCTTCTCCTCCTGCCCCCAATCCTTCCCAGCATTAGGGTCTTTTCCAATGAATCAACTCTTCGTATGAGGTGGCCAAAGTATTGGAGTTTCAGCTTCAACATCAGTCCTTCCAATGAACACCCAGGACTGATCTCCTTTAGGATGGACTGGTTGGATCTCCTTGCAGTCCAAGGGACTCTCAGGAGTCTTCTTCAACACCACAGTTCAAAAGCATCGATCCTTCACTGCTCAGCTTTCTTCACAGTCCAACTCTCACATCCATATATGACCACAGGAAAAACCATAGCCTTGACTAGATGGACCTTTGTTGGCAAAGTAATGTCTCTGCTTTTTAATATGCTATCCAGGTTGGCCATAACTTTCCTTCCAAGGAGTAAGTGTCTTTTAATTTCATGGCTGCAATCACCATCTGCAGTGATTTTGGAGCCCCCCAAAATAAAGTCTGACACTATTTCCACTGTTTTCCCATCTATTCCCATGAAGTCATGGGACCAGAAGCACAAGCTGGAATCAAGATTGCTGGGAGAAATATCAATGACCTCAGATATGCAATCGACACCACCCTTATGGCAGAAAGTGAAGAGGAACTAAAAGCCTCTTGATGAAAGTGAAGGAGGAGAGTGAAAAAGTTGGCTTAAAGCTCAACATTCAGAAAACTAAGATCATGGCATCTGGTCCTGGGTTGTATGGTAGTTTTATTCCTAGTTTTCTAAGGAATCTCCATAGTGGTTGTATCAGTCTGCATTAACCTTCTTCACACCCTATCCAGCATTCATTGTTAGTAGACTTTTTGATGATGGCCATTCTGACTGGTGTGAGATGATACCTCATGGTGGCTTTGAGTTGCATTTCTCTAATAATGAGCAATGTTGAGCATCTTTTCATGTGTTTCTTAGCCATGTGTAGGTCTTCCCTTGGAGAAATGTCTGTTTAGGTCTTCTGCCCAGTGTTTGATTGGGTTGTTCATTTTTCTGCTATGGAGCTGCATGAACTGCTTGTGTATTTTGGAGATTGTCAGTTGTTTTGTTTGCTGTTGTTTCCTCCCATTCTGAGGGCTGTCCTCTCACTTGCTTAGTTTCCTTCGTTGTGCAAAAAGCTTTCAAGTTCAGCCAGTTCCCATCTGTTCACCTTGTTTTTACTTCCGTTACTCTGGGAAGTGGATCATAGAGGATCTTGCTGTGACTTATGTCGGAGCGTGCCCTGCGCGGGCTTTCTTTAAGTGCGATGAGCGGGGCTACTCTGCGCCTCTTGTTGCAGAGCATGGGCTCCAGGACGTGGGCTCAGTAGTTGCGGCACAGGGGCTTAGTTGGTCCACAGCATGTGGGGTCTTCCTGGATCAGGGATCGAACCCGTCTCCTGCATTGGCAGGTGGATTCTTTGCCATTGAGCCACCATGGAAGCCCCAGGTTTTTAACTTTCTCTGAAACCTTTCCTTTTTTATGTTTATTCAACATTCGTCAATGAGAATTTTAGTGCATATACTAAGAGCCAACTACTGTCATATTCTGAGCTGCTTATATCTAGGATTTTTAACTACTTAAAAACATTTAACATTTGTTTGCCTACAGCAAACTCTATATTCTCAAATTTTTTCCTTTCAACAGGATTGCCTCAAAAGTTGCCAGATACCACCTCTGAGTAATCAGCAATTGCAGACCCACAAGTGGAAGTCTCTTGATAATGGTGTCAGTGGTTTCATCAAATACAACCCAAGTGATTCTAGCTGAGGAAGTCTGGCTTCTTTGCGGGAGAACATCCCAAACTACAAACATAAACACCTAATTCTCATTGACTATATCTGCCAGAGGACTATAGCCTATAATTTTTATAGACTGGATGCCATGATCTTTGTTTTCTGAATGTTGCACTTTAAGCCAAATTTTTCACTCTCCTCTTTCACTTTCATCAAGGGGCTCTTTAGTTCTTCACTTTCTGCATGAGGGTGGTGTCATCTGCATATCTGAGGTTATTGATATTTCTCCCGGCAATCTTGATTCCAGCTTGTGTTTCTTCCAGTCCAGCGTTTCTCATGATGTACTCTGCATATAAGTTAAATAATCAGGGTGACAATATACAGCCTTGACACACTCCTTTTCCTATCTGGGTCCAGTCTGTTGTTCCATGTCCAGTTCTAACTGTTGCTTCCTGACCTGCATACAAACTTCTCAAGAGGCAGGTCAGGTGGTCTGTATTCCCATCTCTCTCAGAATTTTCCACAGTTTATTGTGATCCACACAGTCAAAGGCTTTGGCATAGTCAATAAAGCAGAAATAGATGTTTTTGTGGAACTCTCTTGCTTTTTCGATGGTCCAGCAGATGTTGGCAATTTGATCTCTGGTTCCTCTGCCTTTTCTAAAACTAGCTTTAAAAGTTGGTTTAAAACTCAAAATTCAGAAAACGAAGATCATGGCATTTGGTCCCATCACTTTATGGCAAATAGATGGGGAAACAACAGAAACAGTGACAGACTTTACTTTCTTGTGCTCCAAAATCACTGAGGACAGTGACTTCAGCCATGAAATTAAAAGACACTTGCTCCTTGGAAGAAAAGCTATGACCAACCTATTCAGCATATTAAAAAGCAGAGATATTACTTTGCCAACAAAGGTCCGTCTAGTCAAAGCTACAGTTTTTCCAATAGTCATGTATGGATGTGAGAGTTGGACTATAAAGAAAGCTGAGTGCTGAAGAATTGATGCTTTTGAACTGTTGTTGGAGAAGACTCTTGAAAATTCCTTGGACAGCAAGTAGATCCAACCAGCCCATCCTAAAGGAAGTTAGTCCTGAATAGTCATTGGAAGGACTGATGCTGAAGCTGAGGCTCCAATACTTTGACCACCTGAAAAATAACTGACTCATTTGAAAAGACCCTGTTGCTGGGACAAATGGAAGGTGGGAGGAGATGGGGATGACAGAGGATGAGATGATTGGATGGCATCACTGACTCAATAGACATGTGTTTGCATAGATTCCAGGAATTGGTGATGGACAGGGAGGCCTGGCCTGCTGCAGTCCATGGGGTCGCAAAGAATCAGACTCAACTGAACAACTGAACTAAACTGAACTGATAGTTGGTTAACTAAGTCAGATGACCTGGGGTATACAGGGCTATACCTAATGATAGTTATTGACTTTAATTCTTACTTATGATCTTACTAATAGTTGCTGCTGCTGCTAAGTCGTTTCAGTCGTGTCCGACTCTGTGTGACCCCATAGATGGCAGCCCACCAGCACCCCCTCCCTCCCTCCCCCGCCCCGTCCCTGGGATTCTCCAGGCAAGAACACTGGAGTGGGTTGCCATTTCCTCCTCCAATGCATGAAAGTGAAAAGCGAAAGTGAAGTCGCTCAGTCATGTCCGATTCTTAGCGACCTCATGGACTGTAGCCTACCAGGCTCCTCCATCCATGGGATTTTCTGCTAGCTATATTATTTTCTATGTCGCTTGTTTCAGAAGATTATTTCTTATGTTACCAAATGTGTAACTGAGCCTGTGATAAAATGCTGATATGCAATTCCATAGGAGATCAATGATTGTAATAATGTAACTCTAGATATGGGAAGAAGCAACAAGAGGGAATATTTTCCTGGAGCAAGAAGCTAGTAAGACAGGTATGGTCCAGAGACTTTTGCTATTCGCAAGGCCTGGTCTAGTAACAGCACATTGAGTGGCCTATCAATGGAATCTTTGCTATACCTGGGAATAAGCCTTCCCAGCACCACAGGTCACAATGGCCATGAAATGCCCACAAAGTATGGTCAAATATGTGGCTATGAAGGGGCCCTGCTGACTGGAAACTGGCATTTGTTAGCTGCCTCTACGAAGATTAAATGATGACCATTGCAAGATGCTGACCTTCAACACCCCCTGAAAGGAGTTCAAGGGTGGAGATCAGAAATAAGGCACTCCGTGCTCTGGGAAAAACCCAGAACAGGCATTCAGATAGTCAGATGTTCTCAGGTAAAGATTTTTATGAGCCCAAATTCTTGCATCTTCTCATCCTTACAGAAACACTAACATCATGAACCAATGTCTGGTCCTGATTATCCTGGCTAGTCCCTCAGCAGCTTTTCTACTATTAATCTTTGGGCCATGTACCTCTAAGTTTCTTGTTAAGTTTGCTTTTTCTGCTGCTGCTGCTGCTAAGTCTCTTCAGTCATGTCCGACTCTGTGCGACCCCATAGACGGCAGCCCACCAGGCTCTGCCATCCCTGGGATTCTCCAGGCAAGAATGCTGGAGTGGGTTGCCATTTCCTTTTCCAATGCATAAAAGTGAAAAGTGAAAGGGAAGTAGTTCAGTCATGTCTGACTCTTCGTGACCCCATGGACTGCAGCCTACCAGGCTCCTCCGTCCATGGGATTTTTAGAATACAACAAATCTCCAAGTGGTAGTATGACAAGAATATCCCCTGACCAACATCCAGAGAATGCTGAAACAAGCTGCCTTATCATTCCATGGACTCTTTTCTCCCTCCATAAATGCACCCTGACAGAGAGCAGACAAAGGAAACCCAGAGCCCAACGATGCCCCTGTACAGCCTGAAGAAGCCAGATTGGTCATCACCCCTTTTCCCTTGAGACTGGGTTCCCAAGTACCTGAGAAGGGAAATAGGTAGATAGTCAGACATGAGCAGGATATCAAAAGGGGCCAAAGAAAAGTGAAAGTCACTCAGTTATGTCCAACCCTTTGCAACCCCATGGACTATACAGTCCATGTAATTCTCCAGGCCAGAATACTGGAGTGGGTATCCTTCCTTTCCCTTCTCCAGGGGTTCTTCCCAACAGCCCTAAAAATAGAGGAGGGAGGAATGTGGTGTCCCAAGGATGAAAGAACGGGGTGTGGGGGGAAGACAACAAGGAGGGCCTTGGAAAGCAGGAATGGAAAAAAACAGATGCTTATTGTCCTTCCCACTCCCCCTCCATGTTTTAGCTATTAACGAATTTCAGGTCCTCCTGAGCAGTATAACCTGTCCTGCCCTCTTACCCCATAGGGAGAAGGTATTTGCCTTTCTCTTCCCCCACCCAGTATATGTGCCTCATCCAATCAGCAAATGGCCCACAAGACCCCTATCCTGCTCCATGTACCCTTCGTATAAAAATGGACCAAGGATCCCCGTTCAACATCGGTTCTCTCTTAAGCTGGCCTGCTGTTCTAATAGCATCTCCCACTGTTAATAAACTTTATTCTCCTCTCATGCTGCCTCATGTCTGGAAATTCTTTTCCAACCTGTGCACAGACCATGACAGGAAAGACTGGGGGCATGAGGAGAAGGGGACAACAGAGGATGAGATGGTTGGATGGCATCATTGTGTGAAATGAAAATATTTCCTGCCATATTAACAAACAAGAAATGTCACAGCCATCAGCAATTTCTGGCCTCCCAAAGTGAATGAGGGCTCCCAAAACAGTGATCGAGCTTGCATCTTCCCGTACACAGAATGCTACATTCTTTAACTTGATACCTGATCTTTGATGTTCAGACTGCTTGCTCCCTTTGTTGCTAATTTGTATATAGCCTAACTTCTTCTCTTGCCTCCTTAAAGCAGTTTTCTCAGAGCTACTGAGATGCTGTCTCTGGGCTGAGAGTCCTAAACATTCCCACCAAATAAAATAACTATATTTTCAGGTTGTGACTATATTTTTAGTTGAGTGGACATGGGTTTGAGCAAACTCCAGGAGACAATGAAGGACAGGAAAGCCTGATGTGCTGTAATCTATTGGGTTCCAAAGAGTCGGGACACAACAGAGCAATGAACAACAATTTGAGGTGCTGTCTCCTGCACTGCCTCAAACAAAACTTAATTTGCAGTTCTCATTTTGCCTCAAATAAAACTTAACTCACAACTCTCTTGTATTTTTTTAAGTCAACAGGGCGTAGAGAAATTGGGGAATATTTATGAGATGTTTTGACAGTTCTGGTTTATGTCTGGTCTGTTGTTCTGGGGGCTTGATGAGGATTAAGGATTAGAACTTGGTGTGATATGATAAGTGTAGTTTACGCTGCTGCTGCTAAGTCACTTCAGTCGTGTCCAACTCTGTGCGACCCCATAGACAGCAGCCCACCAGGCTCCCCGGCCCCTGGGATTCTCCAGGCAAGAACACTGGAATGGGTTGCCATTGCCTTCTCCAACGCATGAAAGTGAAGTCACTCAGTCGTATCCGACTCTTCATGACCCCATGGACTGCAGCCCATGAGGCTCCTCCATCCATGGGATTTTCCAGGCAAGAGTACTGGAGTGGGGTGCCATTGCCTTCTCCATAGTTTAGGCTAGATGGACACAATGAAGTGCTTCCCCCAAGTCTTAGAAAACAAAGAGTTGTTTGATGCTATCTATCGACATGTTGGTTAGTCTGAGTGAACAGAACAATAAAGGTATTCACATTTTTATCTTTCTAGGCAAGAGTTCGTGGGAGAGTTAAGTCATCCTGATAAAGACATCCAAATAGTAAAGGCATGTTAATATAAGTAGTAAACTGTATAGGAATAAGGGTTTCATTGTGAACCACAACCTCTGAATTGGGTTTCAGAGCCTATTTTGGTGATTAAAAGCTAGAGTTTGTCTTTGCATTCCTGCTGTAATAACCTTTAGGATCTTCTAGACAATAGATGCCTCTGGCTTAATGTGGCGAGGTTCAATTTTATAAAGTACCACCTTGAAAGTACATATCTCTAGCTTTTATCTTCCTACATAAATATGTTCAAGTCTCTCAAATTTTATAAACAAATCTCTCCAGGTAACCTGGGGATGCCTGGGCATTCAACAGTTTCTGTGATTCCCACTGTGCTTGGCATCTCATCTTAGATGCCTCCTGCTAGCCGACTGGGAGGGTTCTTGACATCACTGCATTGCAGCAGCTCTGGGAATAGCACCTGTGCATGGCAAATGTATACCAACTGCTTGGAGAACTGCATTAATAAAGTAGACAAGGAGGACGAAAAAGCAAGCAAGCAAACAAAGGCAGTAAATCTCCACACTTTTTGAAATGCAGTCCCAGAGTCTCTCTGTTTCCTTTGCTCTTGGCTATCTGTCCTGTTTCCTCCACTCCATTTTTTTTCTTAAAATTTTGGATGACATCATAACTACTACTCAGGTGGTCACGTCTTAGTCCTTATCTTGATTGATCTTCCTGCTCCTCTAGAACTAAGAAAGAATTATCAGAAAGGATGAAAGACGATCAGGAAAGCATAGAGTCATGGAAGTCTACAGAGGAATTTTAAGGAGGATGTGATCAACACTGTCAAACATTGCAGAGAAATAGGACCAGAAAAATCACCCCATGTTTTCTGGCAGGTACAGGGTAGTTTGTTTGGAGAGAAACTTCCTTCAATACTTGCCCAGTGTTTTCCTTCTGTATCAGTTTCTACTAATCAACCATGATTTGGATCTACTGCCAATGTAAGCAGATGACTATTCTCAAATTAAGGATGGTGGCTACTCCTGTTGATTTATTACTAAATGCAAGGAGTTGTTAACCTAAAACAATAAAACAGCCAGTTATTTTACTAGCAAGATAGGTTTATTTGGCATCAGGAAAGAACTGCAGTCTGGGACATATAAATATGGTAAACCACATGCAAGTCTGGTAAAGCAAAGAAGAAAAAACTCTTTTATAAGGAGAAGGGAAAATTGGGAGGAGCTGTTGTTAAAAAAATAATTTAAAAAGTCCAATAAAGGAAACTGAGAGCTTGAAGTATAGTGGATTTTCATTGGCTGAGCTGTGACAGTTTATCTTTGGCTGAGATGTTGCCAGGCAAGAAGAAAGTCTTTCTTCCCCCTGCACTTGGTAGGACTGTCATTTCTTGCTGGAGATGCAAAATATGTGTCTTCCTGTTGGGATCTGTATTGATATTGACTGATACGTGCATGAGAGTTCCCTCTTCTGGCCTCCTGACTCCATTTAACTGAGGCTTTTGCTTAATTTTCACAAAGTCTATGCTAACTGGAACCTTCAAGCTGTATTTGAGGGATGTTCTTGTTTTGTCTTTTTCTCCCACTCTTCGCTTTCTATTGATAAAGGAAATTTGAATTGAGACCCACGTAATCATGTTGTAGCCATGTGTTCTGGGAAACAAACTCACTCAGAAGGAC
The DNA here is from genome assembly GCF_016772045.2 of Ovis aries. NCBI lineage: Eukaryota > Metazoa > Chordata > Mammalia > Artiodactyla > Bovidae > Ovis > Ovis aries. The sequence continues at coordinate 15,141,959 of NC_056080.1, read as the reverse complement.
AATGCGGATAGTGGAGTACAGTTTATTACACCGGCAGGCCCAAGGCAGAGTCTCCTCTTAGCCAAGGACCCCGAACAACTTTTGTGAAAACCTTATATACCTTAAGTGTACTGCTCAAGCACACATCCCCAGATTCCTTAAACCTAGCCTGGAAAGTGTTAAAGGGAGATACAATCAGGTTACAGCCATGATTCATAATCAGAAGGTCAGCTGGTTATACACTGTAGCCTACACCAATGGGTGCCATAAAGATTACAAAAGTGATTGACTACATAGGGGATTATTACATTCTTTTTGGTGACAGGAAAATCTTGGTATGGAATCTGGTGTTTATCAGTCTCGGAGGCCAGTTCGGCCATATGTATGTTATCCCCATGGCTACCAGGCACATATCCAAAGCTCACTGAAAGTGCAAGATGGAATTTCCTTCTTTTTCAAGATGGAGTCAGCTTGGCCTGTTCCTTTCCTCCCTCAATGGAGGCTGCTCCAATGGCCCAACTCACATCACAAATTTCAACCTAAGTCAGCCTGCACTTGAGGAAAGCACTTCACTGTCTAGGAAACCTAATATACACTAACCACAATCCTCCAGCTCAGATTTAGCTAGTTCATCTTACCTTAGAAAACAGGATGTGGTAACCTTACTAGGAAATCCCTGAGTGCCTAGCCAGCCATGTCCTGTTTCTGCATTGCTGCCTCTACTGCTATCTAAAATTTGATCTTGCCCAAATCCTTTGGGAAGTGTGCTCCACTGCTTATGAGGTGCTGTACTCCCCTGATCCATGGATCGTTTTCCCTTAAATAAAGGACATCAAACTTGTCACTAAATTTATTATTTTTGTCACTGACACTGTACAGCAATATGTCATGTATAGAATTTGTCAAAGCTCCCACAAAGACCACTAGAGCCACCCCTTGGTCAGATAAAGCAGGTTTATTAAACTTGCCAAGTAAGCAAGAGCCCCAAGTTCACAAAGTCTCAGTAGTGACTTAAAAGAAGGAAGTTAGAGAAGCTACAAACATATACAGTGTAGAGCTTTGGGGCTGGGCTCAGATGGTTCTAAGGCTGGTTTAGGCAGGGAATGAACATGTGTCAGAATTTGTAAAACACACAGGTGGCTGAACCTTGGAACACATGGATCTGAATTGGCTGATGTTAAAACAATTTGAGTTTAAGCAGGGTCTGTTGCAAGTTTGTGGTTTGCCTTTCTGGGACACAGTTATGTTATCCATTATAGGAAATCATGCTATAAACAGTGTTCCAATATATTAAAAGGGAACGTAACCATTGTTTTGCCTATTCCAAAGTTTTGTATATATTTTTTCTTAATAAAAGTAAGACTTTGCATTAGCGGTCTGGGAGCAACATGATATGGTACATAGATGACAACTGTAGATCTAAGTTAGTGCCATTGGGAATACAGTGCTGGGTTGAGAAAGATTTTGACACCATGCCTGGGGTCTTAAAGAAAAAAAAATCCTACAAACTATTACAACATTCTTTTAGGATTCTGTAGAATTAGAATGGTCTGTAGAAACTGGAAAGCTAAAAACTACATTTTCTAGATTCACCTGAAGCTAGAATTTCAGATGTGCTTTGGGTTCTGCCAGTCAGATGCCTTCAAGCCAAAAGGACATGAAGCATCTCTGTGCTGGCATGGATTGTGGCCCCAGACTCTGAGCTTCCCTGGTTGTGTCCTTCTGCAGCATGATGAGCCAAACCAAGAAAGTGAAAGTGAAAGTGAAGTCACTCAGTCGTGTCTGACTCTTTGCAGCCCCGTGGACTGTAGCCCACCAGGCTCCTCCATCCATGGGATTCTACAGGCAAGAGTACTGGAGTAGGTTGCCATTTCCTTCTCCAGGGGATCTTCCCAACCCAGGGATCGAACCCAGGTCTCCTGCATTGCAGGCAGACATTTTAACCTCTGAGCCACCAGGGAAGCTGAGCCAGACCAAACCAAGCCAAACCAAGACCCTGCCATCAAATCCCCTTTGTTATTTGTCAGTCCTATTTGGGCTTCACTTGTAGCCAAGACTTCTGAGTGATATATCTAATAGCACACAGATTTTTCTATTCAATTTCAGGTCCTCACAAAACCCATCCACAACCCCCAGATTAAAGAGTCCTATAGTGTAAGAATTTTATCAATTTACTCTGAGTGTATCTACACAAGACTGAAAATCTAGTAGAAAGTTTATGCAATCTCTAGCCACACAGCTACAGATGTGTGATTATAAATAATTCTTTGGGGAGTTTCAAAAAAAAATTAATCTTTTCCTCTTCCACTGATTCACCAAAGTACCTAAAAACCATTCCTAAGAGTACGTTGCTCAGTGTTACACTGTAACATCTTCTTTTTTTTTGTTTTAATAGGTACTATGCCCCTACTACAGTGGACACTATACTACATGAAGGCAATAAACATGATTCATGTTCTCATGGAGATTTAAGTCAAGTTGGGGAGAAAAACAAGTAAGCAGGGGGTTCTCTTATTTAAATGTCCCTGATGTACCATTTGGGGGTTTCTCTGATGGCCAAGTGGTAAAGAATCCGCCTGCAATGCAGGAGACACAGGAGACATGGGTTCGATTCCTGGGTCAGGAAGATCCCCTGGAGGAGAAAATGACAACCCACTCCAGTATTCTTGCCTCGGAGATCCCATGGACAGAGGAGACTGGTGGGCTACAGTCTGTAGGGTCACAAAGAGTCAGACACAACTGAGCACATGATGGATGGATAGATGTACCATTATCATTCATTACACTAAATAGGAAATTTATCCACATAATATTCAGTCTATTTGGCATTATCTACAAAAGTTAAACATATGTCATCCCATGACTCAACAATCCCACTGGTAGATATACAGCCAAGAAAAATGGTACATAGGGCTACCAAAAGGCTTATACAAGAATATTTATTTATATACTAGTAAATTTTATTTATTTTTAAAAATTAATTTATTTATTTTAATTGGAGGCTAATTACTTTACAATATTGTAGTGGGTTTTGCCATATATTCACATGAATCTGCCATGGGTGTACATGTGTTCCCCCTTCCCACCTCCCTCCCCATCCCATCCCTCATGGTCATCCCAGTGCACCAGCCCTGAGCACCCTGTCTCATCCATTGAACATCAACTGGTGATCTATTTCACATATGATAATATACATGTTTCAATGCTATTCTCTCAAATCACCCACCCTCGCCTTCTCCCACACAGTCCAAAAGTCTATTCTTTACATCTGTGTCTCTTTTGCTGTCTCACATAAAGGGTCATCATTACCATCTTTCTAAATTGTGTTAATATACTGTATTGGTGTTTTTCTTTCTGGCTTACTTCACTCTGTATAATCGGCTCCAGTTTCATCCACCTCATTAGAACTGATTCAAATGTATTCTTTTTAATGGCTGAGTAATACTCCATTGTGTATATGTACCACAGCTTTCTTATCCATTCATCTGCTGATGGACATCTAGGTTGCTTCCATGTCCTGGTTATTGTAAACAGTGTTGCGATGAACATTGGGGTACATGCGACTATTTCAATTCTGGTTTCCTTGGTGTGTATGCCCAGCAGTGGGATTGCTGGGTCGTATGGCAGTTCTATTTCCAGTTTTTTAAGGAATCTCCAGACTGTTCTCCATAGTGGCTGTACTAGTTTGCATTCCCATCAACAGTGTAAGAGGGTTCCTTTCTCTCCTCACCCTCTCCAGCATTTATTGTTTGTAGACTTTTGATAGCAGCCATTCTGCGTGAGATGGTACCTCATTGGGGTTTTGATTTGCATTTCTCTGATAATGAGTGATGTTGAGCATCTCTTCATGTGTTTGTTAGCCATCTGTAGAAAAGCTTATACAAGGATATTTAAAACAGCTCTATTCATAAGTGCCAAAAACTGGAAACAACCCAAATGTCCATTAACAATATAACGGATAAACAAAGTATGGTGTATTCATACAAATGGAAAACTATACAGCAAAAAAAAAAAAAAAAAAGAACAAAGAACAAATTCCTGCTAACTCCAACTGATGGAGGAGATAGATAGGCTCCAGTTCAGTTCAGTTCAGTTGCTCAGTCATGTCCGACTCTTTGTGAGGCCATGAATCCCAGCACACCAGGCCTCCCTGTCCATCACCAACTCCTGGAGTTCACTCAGACTCACGTCCATCGAGTCAGTGATGCCATCCAGCCATCTCATCCTCTGTCGTCCCCTTCTCCTCCTGCGCCCAATCCCTCCCAGCATCAGAGTCTTTTCCAATGAGTCAGCTCTTCGCATGAGGTGGCCAAAGTACTGGAGTTTCAGCTTTAGCATCATTCCTTCCAAAGAACACCCAGGGCTGATCTTCTTTAGAATGGATTGGTTGGATCTCCTTGCAGTCCAAGGGACTCTCAAGAGTCTCCTCCAACACCACAGTTCAAAAGCATCAAGTCTTCGGCGCTCAGCCTTCTTCACAGTCCAACTCTCACATCCATACATGACTACTGGAAAAACCATAGCCTTGACTAGACGGACCTTAGTTGGCAAAGTAATGTCTCTGCTTTTGAATATGCTGTCTAGGTTGGTCATAACTTTGCTTCCAAGGAGCGTCTTTTAATTTCATGGCTGCAGTCATCATCTGCAGTGATTTTGGAGCCCAAAAAAATAAAGTCTGACACTGTTTCCACTGTTTCCCCATCTATTTCCCATGAAGTGATGGGACCAGATGCCATGATCTTCATTTTCTGAATGTTGAGCTTTAAGCCAACTTTTTCACTCTCCTCTTTCACTTTCATCAAGAGGCTTTTAGTTCCTCTTCACTTTCTGCCATAAGGGTGGTATCATCTGCATATCTGAGGTTATTAATATTTCTCCCGGCAATCTTGATTCCAGCTTGTGCTTCTTCCAGTCCAGCGTTTCTCATGATGCACTCTGCATATAAATTAAATAAGTAGGGTATACAGCCTTGACGCACTCCTTTTCCTATTTGGAACCACTCTGTTGTTCCATGTCCAGTTCTAACTGTTGCTTCCTGACCTGCATACAGATTTCTCAAGGGGCAGGTCAGGTGGTCTGGTATTCCCATCTCTCTCAGAATTTTCCACAGTTTATTGTGATCCACACAGTCAAATACTTTGGCATAGTCAATAAAGCAGAAATAGATGTTTTTCTGGAACTCTCTTGCTTTTTCCATGATCCAGCGGATGTTGTCAATTTGATCTCTGGTTCCTCTGCCTTTTCTAAAACCAGCTTGAACATCAGGAAGTTCACGGTTCACATATTGTTGAAGCCTGGCTTGGAGAATGTTGAGCATTACTTTACTAGCGTGTGAGATTAGTACAATTGTTCGGTAGTTTGAGCATTCTTTGGCATTGCCTTTCTTTGGGATTAGAATGAAAACTGACCTTTTCCAGTCCTGTGGCCACTGCTGAGTTTTCCAGATTTGCTGGCATATTGAGGGCAGCACTTTCACAGCATCATCTTTCAGGATTTGAAATAGCTCTACTGGAATTCCATCACCTCCACTAGCTTTGTTCGTAGTGATGCTTTCTAAGGCCTACTTGACTTCACACTCCAGGATGTCTGGCTCTAGATGAGTGATCACACCATCGTGATTATCTGGGTCATGAAGATCTTTTTTGTACAGTTCTTCTGTGTATTCTTGCCACCTCTTCTTAATATCTTCTGCTTCTGTTAGGTCCAGACCATTTCTGTCCTTTATTGTGCCCATCTTTGCATGAAATGGTCCCTTGGTACCTCTAATTTTCTTGAAGAGATCTCTAGTCTTTCCCACTCTATTGTTTTCCTCTATTTCTTTGCACTGATCGCTGAAGAAGGCTTTCTTATCTCTTCTTGCTATTCTTTGAAACTCTGCATTCAGATGCTTATATCTTTCCTTTTCTCCTTTGCTTTTCACCTCTCTTCTTTTCATGGCTATTTGTAACGCCTCCCCAGACAGCCATTTTGCTTTTTTGCATTTCTTTTCCATGGGGATGGTCTTGATCCCTGTCTGCTGTACAATGTCACGAACCTCAGTCCATAGTTCATCAGGCACTCTATCTATCAGATCTAGGCCCTTAAATCTATTTCTCACTTCCACTGTATAATCATAAGGGATTTGATTTAGGTCATACCTGAATGGTCTAGCGGTTTCCCCTACTTTCTTCAATTTAAGTCTGAATTTGTCAATAAGGAGTTCATGATCTGAGCCACAGTCAGCTCCTGGTCTTGTTTTTGCTGACTGTATAGAGCTTCTCCATCTTTGGCTGCAAATAATAGAAACAATCTGATTTCGGTGTTGACCATCTGGTGATGTCCATGTGTAGAGTCTTCTCTTGTGTTGTTGGAAGAGGGTGTTTGCTATGACCAGTACATTTTCTTGGCAGAACTCTATTAGTCTTTGCCCTGCTTCATTCCACATTCCAAGGCCAAATTTGCCTGTTACTCCAGGTGTTTCTTGACTTCCTACTTTTGCATTCCAGTCCCCTATAATGAAAAGGACATCTTTTTGGGGTGTTAGTTCTACAAGGTCTTGTAGGTCTTCACAGAACCGTTAAACTTCAGCTTCTTCAGCATTACTGGTTGGGGCATAGACTTGGATTACTGTGATATTGAATGGTTTGTCTTGGAAACAAACAGAGATCATTCTGTCATTTTTGAGATTGCATCCAAGTACTGCATTTCGGACTCTTTTTTTGACCATGATGGCTACTCCCTTTCTTCTGAGGGATTCGGCTCCAGGTTAGATATTTACATCTGGCCTCCTATTTGCATTTCTTGGGGCACAAAGAAGTGGGCTTCAGGCTGGATATTTACAACTGTTAGCATTTCCTGAGACAAGAGATAGATGGGCTCCAATTAAGGCATTTACAGTCAGCCTCCTGTTTGACCTCTGAAATGGAAGAAACAATGGAAACAGGGTAAATAGCCAGTGTTTGTTTCTTGTAAACACCTTAAGGTAATAGTCATGGTGATAGTCAAGACAATAGTCATGGCAAGGACAAAGAGGGGCAAAATCCTGTTTGAGTAAAGGATTAAGGGATCTCCACTCCCCCTTCTCTTGGGACAAAGGAGACACTACACACACACAGAAAGGCTCCTTGTGGGTCAAAAGTTAAGGGATAACTCCAGGCCATAATGAGTCTTGTTCCTTCCAGAAGCCTTCACTTCCATCTTGACTGAGGGATGTGTGTGCACCCAGGGGAAGGTCCCAGGGTAGGTCAGGTGTGGAAAAAGAAACAGATAATTGACCTGAAGGAAGAAAAAGACCTGGAAAAACTGCCTTATATAAATGACTTAGCTGCCTCTTTACTGTGCTCCTCACAAGGCGGGGACACCCACACCCTTTCTCTACAGATGTGCATCTCTGCCTTGCTCCTGCTTAACTACAGACCATTTCTCTATGTGCTCTCCCACTTGTTGTTATATTGTGTCTTTAATAACAAACGTGATACCTGCACTTACAGTTTCTACCTCTGTGATAAATGCATTTTTCACTGAAGGCAAAGATCCAGGGAAAATTAGCTTCTCGTCTCTAGTTCTTGCTGTTCTAGTGGCTAAGATTCCTGGTTCTCATCCAAGCTATGTTGTGCTGTGCTAAGTCGCTCTGTTGTATCCAACTGTGTGCAACCCCATGGACTGTAGCCCACCAGGCTCCTCTGTCCATGGGGATTCTCTAGGCAAGAATATTAGAGTGGGTTGCCATTTCCTACTCCAGGTAATCATCAGGACCCAGGGATCAAATCCAGGTCTCCCACATTGCAGGCAGATTCTTTACCATCTGAGCCACCAGGGAAGCCCAGGCTACCAAGGTTCAATGCCTGGGCAGGGAATTAAGATCTTACTTCACGCCACCACTCACTGCTGCCTTGCTGAGATCACAACCACATGGATGAAGCTCACAGATAATATGATAAGTGAAAGATACCAGACACTGAAGAAAAATTTTAAAAGTTTTTTTTTAAGTCCTGCCATTTGGAGAGGCTTTGGACTCTGGAGCTGGAAGGGGGTTCTATAATGAGAGAGACTTCTTAAGGACACTACCTCTGGTCCTGCGATATGGTAATGCTGAGAGATTTGGAAGTGCTGCTGCTCATGTTTGGCTCCATATGCAGACTTAACTGTGACCTAGATGTATCCCATTAACAAGAGTCATTCATCTGTCAGCTTAGCCTTGGTGACTGAGGCCAAACACATAAAGGATGAGTTAAGACAAACACTGGTTGATTTCAGCTTGTTTCACCAGCTCTCTTATCAGGAGATTTTTGAGTATTAAACAGTAATCTAATTTAAGTAATTACATTGCTTCAATTTGGTAGTTAGAAAAGCCAAACACACCATTGTACTGTATTTTTTTAAAAATTAGAGAAGTAAGACTCAAAAGAGACACCATTTTTTTTCCATATATATTGTGCCTTACCAACAAGCACTTGTAGTCAAAGGATCAAGGAAAAGCTAAGACAGGAAATAAAAATAAAAATTGAGGCAAGAAGGATAATCTTTACTGAAATATCAAAGTGAGACTGGAATTAAGCTACAGGATTATTAGGATCAAATAGGTAATCAATCCATTTAGAGGAACCAAGTTACAGCTGCAGTGTGGTCCTAGAAGGACTTAGCCTGAAGGAGAATCTTTTGCAATGTAGGTTATTTGAGCAGACATTTTTTTGGATGAGATGGGAGGGAAAGTGGCTCTTACTTTTTAAATTGAAGTATAGTTGATATTAGTCACTCAGTTGTGTCCAACTCTTTGCAACCCCATGGACTGTCACCTGCCAAAGTCCTCTGTCTATGGAATTCTCCAGGCAAGAATACTGGAATGGGTAGCCATTTCCTTCTCCCTGGGATCTTCCAGACCCAGTGATCGAAACCTCATCTCAGATGGTGGATTCTTTATCATTTGAGCTACCAGGGGACCCCTAATAGCAGAAATAGAAGAAGGACTAAAGAGCCTCTTGATGAAGGTGACAGAGGAGAGTGAAAAAGCTGGCTTAAAACTCAACATTCAAAAAACTAAGATCATGGCATACAGTTCCATCACTTCATGACAAACAGAAGGGGGAAAAGTGGAAACAGTGACAGATTTTATTTTATCGGGCTCCAAAATCACTGTGGACAGTGACTGCAGCCATGAAATTAAAAGACACTTGCTCCTTGGAAGAAAAGCTATGACAAACCTAGATATCATATTAAAAAGCAGAGACATCACTTTGCTGACAAAGGTGCATATAGCCAAAGCTATGCTTTTTCCAGTAGTCATATACAGATATGAGAGCTGGACCATAAAGAAGGTTGAGCACTGAAGAATTGATATTTTCGAATTATGGTGCTGGAGAAGACTCTTGAGAGTCCCCTGCACAGCAAGGAGATCAAATCAGTCAATACTAAAGGAAATCAACCCTGAATATTCATTGGAAAGACTGACGCTGAAGCTGAAGCTCCAATACTTTGGCCACCTGATGGGAAGAGCTGACTCATTGGAAAAGACTCTGATGCTGGGAATGATTGAGGGCAGGAGAAGGGAACAACAGAGAATGAGACAGTTGGATAACATCACTGACTCAATGGACATGAGTTTGAGCAAACTCAGAGATAGTGAGGGACAGGTAAGCCTGGTGTGCTGCAATCCATGAAGGCACAAAGAATCAGAACATGACTTAGCACCTGAGCAACAATAACTGAAATAAAATAAAACATATCAATCTTAAGTATACAGTTCAATGGTCTTGATAAGTACATACACATGCACCCACCATCCAAATCAAGACATAGACTATATCCTTCATGCCAGAAAGTCTCCTTGTGCCTCTTTCTAGTCAACATCCATTCAGTCCAATCCCTTCCAACCACTTTCTAATTTTTATTCCTCTAGGTTAGTTTTGCTTGGTTTAGAATTTCATTTTTTTTTTAAATTTTTCTTTTCTTTTATTTTATTTTATTTTTTTAAATTTTAAAATCTTTAGGAATTCAACAGAATGATTTATTTTACTGAACATTTCTTTTTTTTTTTTTTTTTCCATGCTGCACAACTTTCACGATCTTATTTCCTTAACCAGGGATTGATCCTGGGCTGGCAGTGAAAGCACCAAGTCCTAACCATTGGACTGCCAGGGAATTCCCCTCATTCAACATGTTTTTGAGATTCATCCATATTGTTGCATATGTCCAGTTTATTTTCTTTTTATTACTCAAGAGTATTCTATTGTAGAAATACACTGTTAGTTGATAATCTACTCTACTGCTGGTGGATATTTGAGTTGCTTCCAGTTTGTGGCTCTATAAATAAATTTGCTGTGAACATTTTGGTACAAATTTGAGAAAATACATTAGAGTGGGATTCTTGAGTATTAGAGTAGACGGATTTTTAACTTTATAAGGAATTGACAAAAAGTTCTCCAAAGTTGTCGTATCACTGGACACTCCCACCAGCAGTTCAATAAAATTCCAGTTGCTCCACATCCTTCCCAATAGTTGATGCTGTCAGTCTTTTTTATTTTAAACACTCTATTGATATCTCAGTTGGGTCGTAATTCCATTTCTGTGATGACTAATGATGTTGAGCACCTTTTCATGTGATTGTTGTACCTTCCTACATCTTCTTTTGTGAAGTATCTGTTTTTAATACCTTTGACCTGCCATTTTATAACCTGCTTTATTCTCCTTAAATAATAAGCAGTTATCTAGTTTGCTGCCTGAAAGAGTTCTGTGATGGAACAGATCAATTCAAGCAGTAGATATAGCCAAAATAGCTTTTTACACTGGTCCAATGTCACAGTTAAAAAGCAAATAGCCTTGCTCAAATAATAAACCTGTATGACTTCCCCAAAGTAAAATGCCAACTCTAGTACTTTATTTTCAATTCTGGGGTTTATGTATGTACTCCAAATAAACAGTTTCACCATAAGCATGAAAACTGGAGGCTATGGTCTATTATAGATAAATTGTGTTTTTAAAAACTTATCTGTTGCTTTTAAATGAACTCTGGCTAGGGGAACACTGAAAATCATAAGGATTTCTATACCCAAAGAATGAGGTTGAGGCTATATATATATATAAAAAATCAATGAGTTTTAAAAGGCTTTAGAATGGTTAGCATGAAATAAACAGTAGGGTCTCATTAAGGGATGAACAGAAAATTTTAGTTTCACCCACTATAAAGTGTTTCAATAAAAATCAAAATCTTACAGTGAAGAGGAAAAGTTAAAATTTTACATAACCTCCTGCTCATTCTGCCTCTGTAACTCAGCTTGCCCCTTGCAAAGTCTGGATCGTGTAGGTCACGTAGTCTCAGAAAATGGGGACTTAAAATACTAGGTACTGGAGCTTATCTCACTCGCCCTTGTCCTGCTCTTTACAATTGCCCAGCCCCTGCAAACCTGCTTAATCGTGCCTGTCCATGTAAAGGTCAGACATCCCCCTCCCAATCTTGACTGCTGTTCCCACATGCGTGAAAACCCTTAGTTTAAACCAGCCTATTAGCTAGTGTTGCTCACTATAGTAGGTCTATAAAAACTCTGTAACCCCTTTGTTCAGGACTCAGAGCTTAGAGTGTTAACCCTCTGGGCCTGCCGGTGTAATAAACCTGAGTTCTCCAACTCTCCAAGTGTGGTGCTTGGTTTCTCAATTAATGATTTCTGCAACAACAGAATGGAAGACTTGGATTTCAAGGCTGTATATTGTCACCAGTTTACACCAATTCATCTAATGTCACTGTTAGATATCACTAGAAACATTATATTTATCTTAAGGGCTAATCAGTTTGAATGTTTAATTATTCTGTATTTGCCAATGAGGGCTTCAAGGTGGCTCAGTGGTAAAGAATCCACATGCAATACAGCTGACTCAAGAAATGCAGGTTTGACTCCTGGGTCAGGAAGGTCCCCTGGAGAAGGAAATGGCAACCCACTACAATATTCTTGCCTAGGAAATCCCATGGATGGAGGAACCTGGTGGCCTACAGTCCATGGGGTAGCAAAAGAGATGGACATGACTTAGCAACTAAACAACATTTACCAATGAAGACTGATTAATTTAATGTGCTGTAAGGAACTTAATATTACCAAATGTAATCATAAATGTGATGGTAGGATGTGGTACTATGCTGTTCAGTTGCTCAGTCCTGTCTGACTCTTTGCAACCCCATGGACTGTAGCACACCAGACTTCCCTGTCCTTCACCATCTCCCAGACTCCACTCAAACTCCTATTCATTGAGTCAGTGATGCCATCCAACCATCTCATCCTCTGTCATTCCCTTCTCCTTCTGCTTTCAGTCTTTCCCAGCACTGGGGTCTTTTCCAATGAATCAGCTCTTCCCATCAAATAGCCAACGTACTGGAACTTCAGCTTCAGCATCAGTCCTTCCAATGAATATTCCGGGTTGATTTCCTTTAGGATTGATTGATTTGATCTCCGTCCCTGCTGTCCAAGGGACTCTCAAGAGTCTTCTTCAGCATCACAGTTTGAAGGCATCAATTCTTCGGCATTTAGCCTTTTTTATTGTCCAGCTCTCACATTCATACATGACTACTGGAAAAACCATTGCTTTGACTATACAGACCTCTGTAGGCAACAAAATGTCTCTGCTTTTTAATACACTGTCTAGGTCGGTCATAGTTTTTCTTCCAAGGAGCAAGTGTCTTTTAATTTCAAGGCTGCAGTCACCATTCACAGTGATTTTAGAGCCCAAGAAAATAAAATCTGTTACTGTTTCCATTGTTTCCCCATCTATTTGCCATGAAGTAATGGGACCAGATGCCATGATCTTAGTTTTTTTAATGTTAAGTTTTAAGCTAGCTTTTTCACTCTCCTCTTTCACCTTCATCAAGAGGCTTTTTAGTTCCCCTTCGCTTTCTGCCATTGGGGTGGTGTCATCTGCATATCTGAGGTTGTTGATATTTCTCCCGGCAATCTTGATCCCAGTTTGTGTTTCATCCAGCCTGGCATTTCACATGATGTACTCTGCATACAAGTTAAATAAGCAGAGAGATAATATACAGCCTTGACGTCCTCCTTTCCCAATTTGGAACCGGTCCATTGTTCCATGTCCAGTTCTAAATGTTGCTCCTTGACCTACATATGTGTTTCACAGGAGGTAGGTAAGGTAGTCGGGTATTCCCATCTCTTGAAGAATTTTCCACAGTTTGTTGTGATCTCCACAGTGAAGGCTTTAGCATAGTCAATGAAGCAGAAGTAGATGTTTTTCTGGAATTCTCTAGCTTTTTCTATGATCCAGTGGATGTTGGCAATTTGATCTCTGGTTCCTCTGCCTTTTCTAAATCCAGCTTGTACATCTGGAAGTTCTCAGTTCACATACTGTTTGAAGTCTAGCTTGAAAGATTTTGATCATTACTTTACTAGCATGTGAAGTGAATGCAATTGTGCATTAGTTTGAATATTTTTTGGCATTGCCCTTCTTTGGAATGGGAATGAAAACTGACCTTTTCCAGTCCTGTGACCACTGCTGAGTTTTCCAAATTGCTGGCATATTGAGTAGAGTACTTTAACAGCATCATCTTTTAGGATTTGAAATAGCTCAGCCGGATTTCCATCACCTCCACTAGCTTTGTTCATAGTGATGTTTCCTAAGGCCCACTTGACTTCGCATTCCAGGATGTCTGGCTCTAGGGGAGTGATCAACTATACTCCAATATAGAACATAAAATATTAGTTAATAATAATAATGTGTCAATAAATCAATATTCTATAACAAACTACATGGGAAAAGACTATCAAAAAGAACAAATATATGTATATGTGTAACTGAATCACTTAGCTGTACACCTGAAACAAACACATCATTGTAAATCAACTATACTGTCTTTTTGTGCATGCTCAGTCTTGTCTGACTCTTTGCAACCCCATGGACTGTAGCCCGTCAGGCTCAAATCAACTATACTCCAATATAAAACATAAAATATTAATTAATTAATGTGTCAATAAATTTCTCTGTTACAAAAGGCAGTTATAAAAGTCCACCTCAGGAGTTCCCTGGTGGTCTAGTGATTAGGATTCAGTGCTTTCACTCCCGTGGCCCAGGTTCAGTCCCTGGTTAGGTAACTGGGATCCTGCAAGCTGCGTGGCGGAAAAAAAAAAAAACCAACCCTACATGTGTATGGGATCATGGAAAACATTAGGGTAGTTCTAGAAGTTAAAAATAAACCAAAAACAACATAAAAAACACAACTTCCTACCAAAAGATTGCATTACTTTATCTCCTTGGTTCAATTTAAATGACTTTTTAAAAAAGTTCTTCAATGTTCTTTGGGATAGGGAAGTTAGTTACTGAATCTTCTAGTTTATTTTAATGGCTGTCACCAATGAAAATGTTAGCCTTACAAAGCCAACTGCAAGCTGAAATGCAAAAAGAAATGAGAATAAAACAATTTAGAGTGTTAAAAATAAAAATTATAACTAGCAATAGTATCATCCTCTTTCTTGGGCTTTTCATTTCCATTCTTTCAGGGACACAAGTATGAAAAATATTACAGGCTGTTAAAATCTTTTGGGATGATTGATTTTCTGAATTTAAGTGTTGTAACTCCTAGTGGGTACCCACTCTAAAGGAAATTGACAAAGTTTTAATTTTTCCACCAAAGTAATTATTTTTACATTTAATATGCCACACCAAGCTGAATTTTATTAGGGCTACAAAGCTGTACATTTCTGCTTTAAATATAAGTAATAGCAGATTTTTCCCCACAAAGTTTGCTATAAAACTTTCAGAATTTTCAAATAATTCACTGAAATAAAACTTCTATCCCATGAGAAAAATGCAGATATATATATATATATATATATATGAAAAATGCTTAATTTTACTAGTAATTAATCATTACATGAGAAAACTGGGCAAGTAGTAAATATATATGTAAAAAAAAGCCTGATTTTATGAGATATTTTAATTTTTTTTCTTTTTGCACCATTTTACCAACCTCTGTTTCTTCCAGCCTCTAGCCCCTGACAACCACTTGTCTACTGTTTCTATGAGTTTGACTTATTTTTAGATCCACATATGTGACACTGCAGTATTTGTGTATCCATGTCCTGCTTATTTCATTAGCATAGTGCTCTCAATATTCATCTGTTTAGTCACAAATAACATAATTTCTTCTTTCCCATGACTGAATACTATTCCATTGTGTATACATACCACATCTTCTTTATTCGTTCACTCGTCAGAAATGTAGGTTGTATCCACATCTTGGCTACTGTGAATAATGTGGCAATGAACATGGGAGTGTAGATATCTCTTTGATGACCTGTTTTCAGTTTCTTTGGATATACACCCAGGAGTAGGATTGCTGGATCAAATGGTAGTTCTATTTTTTATTTCTTTTTTAAAAAATATTTATTAAAAAAAAATTTATTTATTTGACTGTGTTGGGTCTTAGTTGTGGCCTAACAGATCTTTAGCTGCAGTATGTGGACTCTTAGTTGTGGTTGGTATTTGGGATCTAGTTCCTCAATCAGGGACTGATGCTGGGCCCCATACATTGGAAGCTCAGAGACTTAACCGCTGGGAATTCCCTATTTTAAATTTCATGAGGAACTGCCATATTGTTTTCCATAGTGGTTGCACCTATTTACATTCCCATTAACAGTGTATGAGGGTTCCCTTTTCTCCACATCCTCACAAGCACTTGTTCTCTTGGTGTTTTTTTTTTTTTTGGACAGCCATTCTAACAGATGCAAGGTGACATCTCATGGTGGTTTTGGTTTGCATTACCCTGATGATTAATGATGCTGAGCACCTTTCCATCTGCCTGTATGTCTTCTAAAAATGTACATTAAAATAATTCAAACATTCACCATCCAATAACTGTCAGCTAAGAGACTCTAGAGATAAACATAAGAAAGATACAGTCAAAATTAACAAATGGGACCTAATTAAACTTAAAAGCTTTTGCACAACGAAGGAAACTATAAGCAAGGTGAAAAGTCAGCCTTCAGAATGGGAGAAAATAATAGCAAATAAAGCAACTGACAAAAAATTAATCTCAAAAATATACAAACAACTCCTGCAGCTCAATTCCAGAAAAATAAGCGACCCAATCAAAAAATGGGCCAAAGAACTAAACAGACATTTCTCCAAAGAAGACATACAGATGGCTAACAAACACATGAAAAGATGCTCAACATCACTCATTATCAGAGAAATGTAAATCAAAACCACAATGAGGTACCATCTCATGACAGTCAGGATGGCTGCTATCAAAAAATCTACAAACAATAAATGCTGGAGAGGGTGAGGAGAGAAAGGAACCCTCTTACACTGTTGGTGGGAATGCAAACTAGTACAGCCACTATGGAGAACAGTCTGGAGATTCCTTAAAAAACTGCAAATGGAACTGCCATATGACCCAGCAATCCCACTACTGGGCATACACACCAAGGAAACCACAATTGAAAGAGGCACATGTACCCCAATGTTCATCACAGCACTGTTTATAATAGCCAGGACATGGAAGCAACCTAGATGTCCACCAGCAGATGAATGGATAAGAAAGCTGTGGTACATATACACAATGGAATATTACTCAGCTATTATTAAAAAGAATGCATTTGAATCAGTTCTAATGGGGTGGATGAAACTGGAGCCTATTATACAGAGTGAAGTAAGTCAGAAAGAATAACACCAATACAGTATATTAACGCATATATATGGAATTTAGAAAGATGATAATGATGACCCTGTATGCAAGACAGCAAAAGAGATGCAGATATAAAGAACAGACTTTTGGACTCTGTGGGAGAAGGCGAGGGTGGGATGATCTGAGAAAATAGCACTGAAACATGTATATTATCATATGTGAAATACAGCGCCAGCCCAGGTTTGATGGATGAGACAGGGTGCTCAGGGCTGGTGCACTGGGATGACCGTGAGGGATGGGATGGGGAGGGAGGTGGGAGGGAGGGTCAGGATGGGGAACACATGTGCACCCGTGGCAGATTCATGTGAATGTATGGCAAAACCCACTACAATATTGTAAAGTAATTAGCCTCCAATTAAAATTTTTTAAAAAAGAAAGATAGTCTCTATAAAATAGATAACCAACAAGGAGCTACTGTATAGCACAGGGAACTGTACTCAATACTTTGTACTAATCTATAAGAGTTATATATATTCTTTCTCAGATTC
The DNA here is from genome assembly GCF_016772045.2 of Ovis aries. Taxonomy (NCBI): domain Eukaryota; kingdom Metazoa; phylum Chordata; class Mammalia; order Artiodactyla; family Bovidae; genus Ovis; species Ovis aries. Next base: position 15,124,838 of record NC_056080.1, on the reverse strand, counting down.
TTCACATTCAGAATATATATATATACATGTATATAAACGTACACATATATATAAACACACAGACACACATATACATATTAGTATAACTGAATCACCATGCTGTATATGTGAAACTAACCCAACATTATAAATCAACTATACCCCAATACAAAAAAAAAAAAAAAAAAAGGAAAGGAAAGAAAGATATAGTCTCCACATTTGAGTATCTTAAGAGTCTACAAAAAGGGAAACAGGTTCCAGAAGAAGGACTGTTCAGTTCTATTCGTGGGGTGGGCTTCTCTAAGACAGTACACCTTGTTGTCTTGAAAGATGTTAAAATGTCCACTGAACTTGCCAGACTCGATTACTGAGTTATTGATGCCAGCCTATGACTGTCTTTGAAATACTGCAAAAGGAAGAAATCAAGATCCTAACAAACACCTTTGTTTCTCATCACCAACTCCTGACTGTGAGCCTTCATTTTATATAATCCCTAGACTCCTTGTGGAGGAGGTCACAGTTCTTGAGGCATGAGCCTACAGTGTTCCCCTCTCCACTGGCTGAGAATTAAAGCCAACTTTCTGTTTCCTCCAAGCTCTGTCTCCATATTTTTTATTCAGCTAAGTGGGCAGAGAAAGCCAAGATTTTGGCCAGTAACACTATCTCCTGATTTTCCATCTTTTTAAAAAATTGGATCAAAGAGCAAGAATATCTTGCTCAATACATATGATCAACTTTTTTTTTTTTCGTTGTGCTGCATGGCCTGTGGGATCTCAGTTCCCTGCCCAGGGGAAATTCCAGGGCTAGATGTTTTCTTAAAGTAACTTTCTTCATATAATTCACACAATGGCTGCTTCTAAATTCTATATAGGAAAGTATCTGGAAGTAGTTATCTGTTTGAATCTGTGTTTGCACAGCAATTTACAAATACTAAGATGTCAGTTGTCCAAATCTAAGAATGGGTCAAGATTGCCAGGAGAAATATCAACAACCTCAGATATGCAGATGACACCACTCTAATGGCAGAGTGAAGGGTAACTAAAGAGCTTCCTGATGAAGGTGAAAGAGGAGAGTGAAAAAGCTGGCTTAAAACTCAACATTCAAAAAACTAAGATCATGGCATCCATCCCACCATTTCATGGCAAATAGGAGGGGAAAAAGTAGAAGCAATGGCAGATTTTATTTTCTCAGACTCCAAAATCACTGCAGACAGTGACTGCAGCCATGAAATTTAAAAATGCTTGCTCCTTGTAAGGAAAGCTATGACAAACCTAGACAGTGTATTAAAAAGCAGAGACATCACTTTGCTGACAAAGGTGTATGTAGTAAAAGCTATGCTTTTTCCAGTAGTCATGTACAGGTGTGAGAGTTGGACCATAAAGCTGAGCACTGAAGAACTGATGCTTTCGAATTGTAATGCTGAAGACTCTTGAGAGTCCCTTGGACTGCAAGGATATCAAACCAGTCAACCCTAAAGGAAATCAGCCCTGAATATTCATTGGAAGGTCTGATGGTGAAGCTGAAGCTCCTGTACTTTGGCCACCTGATGGAAAGAGTTGACTCATTGGAAAATACCCCGATGCTGGGAAAGATTGAAGGCAAAAGGAGAATAGGGCAGCAGAGGATGAGATGGTTAGATAGCATCACTGACTCAGTTCAGTCACTCAGTCGTGTCTGACTCTTCGTGACCCCATGAACCCCAGCACGCCAGGCCTCCCTGTCCATCACCAACTCCCAGATCTTACTCAAACTCATGCCCACTGAGTCAGTGATGCCATCCAACCATCTCATCCTCTGTCATCCCTCTCTCCTCCCACCTTCAATCTTTCCCAGCATTAGAGTCTTCTTCAGTGAGTCAACTCTTCGCATCAGGTGGCCAAAGTATTGGATTTTCAGCTTCAGCATCAGTCCTTCCAATGCATATTCAGGACTGATTTCCCTTAGGATGGACTGATTGGATCTCCTTGCAGTCCAAGGGACTCTCAAAAGTCTTCTCCAACACCACAGTTCAAAAGCATCAATTCTTTGATGCTCAGCTTTCTTTATAGTCCAACTCTCACATCCATACATGACCACTGGAAAAACCATAGCCTTGACTAGACAGACCTTTGTTGGCAGAGTAATGTCTCTGTTTTTTAATATGCTGTCTATGTTGGTCATAACTTTTCTTCCAAGGAAGAAGTGTCTTTTACTATCATGGCTGCAATCACCATCTGCAGTGATTTTGGAGCCCAAAAAAATAAAGCCTGCCACTGTTTCCACTGTTTATCCATCTATTTCCCATGAAGTGATGGGACCGGATGCCATGATCTTTGTTTTCTGAATGTTGAGCTTTAAGCCAACTTTTTCATTCTCCTCTTTCACTTTCATCAAAAGACTCTAGTTCTTCTTCACTTTCTGCCATGAGGGTGGTGTCATCTGCATATCTGAGGTTACTGATATTTCTCCCAGCAATCTTGATTCTAGCTTGTGCTTCATTGACTCAATGGACATAAATCTGAGTAAACTCCAGGAGATAGTAAAGGACAGGGAAGCCTGGCGTGCTGCAGTCTGTGGGGTCACAACGAGTGCACAGGACTTAGTGACTAAACAACAACAAAGAATTGTTCACATGAAGATTGCTGGCTGGAGGCCTAAACATCCCTCAAACTACTCCTTAGGATTATCAAGGAAAAATAAGAGCTGGACAGTAAAGAGATTAAAAAGAAGGAGGAAGAGAAGAAGAAAAAGAAAAAAGTAAAAAGATTTTATTCAAGGCTACTACAATAGAGAAAAGAGATCTCAGTATAGAATGAGGTTAATTCTGAATACAGCATGGGCAAGTGGGAATCTACAGCCAAGGAGCATTCTGGGAGCCAGTGGATAGAAAATGACTAAAAACAAACAGCAAGGGGGTTAGGGAAATTGTAGCTACACTCACCTAACAGGATTCTTTGCTGAAGACAAGTCTGGGTAATCAGGCATTACCTGAGGGACAGAAGAGGATGCAGAACCAGTCAGAGATCAAAGGGGACCAGATATGGAGGATGAGGAAAGTGAAGCGTTAGTCAATCAGTCGTGTCCAGCTCTTTGTGATCCCATGGACTGTAGCCACCAGGATCCTCTCTGTCCATGGAATTCTCCAGGCAAGAACACTGGAGTGGGTTACCATTCCCTTCTCTAGGGGATCTTCTCCACCCAGGGATTGATCCCCAGAGTCCCACATTGCAGGCAGATTCTTAAGAGTCTAAGCCATGAGGGAAGTCTGGAGGCTGTAGGGTTCTGGTTAAATTAATAAAGCAAGGTTTCTGCTAAACCTGGAAGTACACAGATGGGCCTAGGAGAGGTTCAGGAGCTTGACATCAGTTTGGTCAAGCAAAGAATCTTCACCACAATCAACAGAAATTCACATAATATTGTTCCAATTCAAAGATGATTATTCAGAGCCTTGGAGATTTTAAGTAACTTGCTCTAGAGTCTCATGGATACACAAATGTCAGAGACTGAAAACAAATATCTGGGCCCAGTGAATGGGATTCCTCAGTTCATAGAACAAAAATCAAAAGAAGTAGCAAGAAGGATACTACGTCATTAGTCATTACAGGAGCTTTCTTGTAAATCTCAAATATAACCACTTCTCACATCTCTACCACTGCCACCCTAGTCCAAACCACAGAGCAACTCAGCATAAAGACCACAGTGCCTTGACCTCACCCAAGCTCCTCCACAGTCCACGTTCCACATGTCTCCCAAATATTTTAGCAGTCTTCATGCTCCTTTGATTCATTTGGTAGACAAGAAAATAATTCTGGTCAGCCTCCTCTCATAACCCTTTAGTCCAGGTCCACTGCCCTCCCCCCCACCCCCCAGCACACAAGGGAAAGAAGAACAGAAAGTACCTGAGCTGACCTGTTTCCCTCCTGTAGACTCTGGGTCTTGCCCATACCTGGATGGGCAAGGCAGCCTGACATTGTCTCAATCACCTTAGATAGTCTCCTTCACTCTCCTTGTTCAATTCCCAGTCTGCCACTTGGAGGAGAAAAAAGCTTTCATTTCAGTTTTCATCCCATCTTGAGTATCTGCTATGGAAGAGGTGCCATGCTGTTTCCTAGGGACAGGATAGTGAACCAGACACATATGGTCCCAGTATTTTGGAGCTTACATTCTAAGCAGGGATACTGACAAACCAAGTCAATAAATAAATACAGAGAAAGTTCACCAGCCTGATAAGCTCTAGGAAGAACATGGGGTGTTAGATTAGAGAACAGTAGGGAGGGAGCCAACTTAGATTAGGTGGTTGGCAAAAGTCTCTCTGGGAAAATGACATTTAAGCTAAGACTGAAGGGAGGGTGAGGTTGGGGTGTAAAGAGGCAGAAAGGAACAATAAGTTCAAAGGCTCTGAGACTGAACAAACAACTGGCAAGTTCAGTAAACTGAAAAAGACCAGAATGTTCTTGCTGCACAGTGAACATGAAATTTCTTGAGAGATAATCAGGAGACCAATTAGATAAGGCCTTAGAGACAATGAGGTGGCTTCCCAGGTGGCTCAGACTGTAAAGAATCCGCCTGCAATGCAAGAGACGTGGATTCAATCCCTGGGTTGGGAAGATTCCCTGGAGAAGGGAATGGCAACCCACTCCAGTATTCTTGCCTGGAGAATTCCATGGACAGAGGAGCCTGGTGGGCTGCAATCCATGGGGCTGCAAAGAGTCAGACACGACTGGGTGACTAACACACTTTACAGACTATGGTAAGGAGTCTGGATTTTATTCCAGGTATTAATATAATGGGAAGGTACTGAAGAGTTAAGTAGGGAAGAGAAATGATCAAATATTTCTTAATATTTTGTGGGAAATGGATTTGAATGGTTAAGGGTAACAGTGGAAGACCAGGCTCTGGCTCTGGTCAGGTGAGAGATAATGCTGGCTGGGACTGGGCTGGTGGCAGTGAGGAAGGAAAGAACTAGAGAGATCTAAAAATATAATGTGGAGGAAGAATCAAATAAAATTGCTGTTTTAAAAAATCCACTTTTTTCAAATAGCAATAGACTCATTTATTTTGTTAATAAAAATTAAATTTTCTTAGATACAAATGGCAATATATATATATATATATATATATATATATATATATATATATATGTAAGAGTATTCTGGAGAAGGCAATGGCACCCCACTCCAGTACTCTTGCCTGGAAAATCCCATGGACAGAGGAGCCTGGTAGGCTGCAGTCCATGGGGTCGCTAGGAGTCGGACACAACTGAGTGACTTCACTTTCACCTTTCACTTTCATGCATTGGGGAAGGAAATGGCATTCCACTCCAGTGTTCTTGCCTGGAGAATCCCAGGGATGGGGGAGCCTGGTGGGCTGCCATCTCTGGGGCCACACAGAGTCGGACACTACTGAAGTGACTTAGCAGCAGCAGCAGCAAAGAGTATTCTAGGATTTTTAAAAAACAGAAAGAAACTCACAGACTTAGACAACGAACTTATGGTTGCAGGTGGGTAAGAGACCATTAGGGACCTTGGTATGGACATGTACACACTGCTATATTTAAAATGATAATCAATAAAGACCTACTGTATAGCACGTGGAACTCTGCTCAGTGTTATGTGGCAGTCTGAATGGGAGGGGAGTTTGGGGGAGAATGGACACATGTATATGTATGGCTGAGTCCCTTCACTGTTCATCTGAAACTGTCACAACATTGTTAACCAGCTCTACTCCAATATAAAATAAAGTTTTTTTTAAATAAAAAGAGTATTCTAGGACTTCCCTGGTGGTGCAGTGGATAAGAAACTGCCTGCCAGTGCAGGGGACATGGGTCTGATCCCTGATCAGGAAAGACATGCCTCATGCCACATGCCTCAGAGCAACTAAGTCCATGCAACACAACTACTGAGCCCTTGTTTTAGAGCCCTCAAGTCACAACTACTGAGCTTGTGTGTTGCTACTACTGAAGCCCACATGCCTCGAGTCTGTGCTCCACAACAAGTGAAGCCACAGCAATGAGAAGTCTGTGCACTGCAATGAAAAGTAGTCTCTGCTCACAGCAACTAGAGAAAGCCTGTGCAAAGAAACCAAAGTCCAGCATAGCCAAAAATAAAAAAGTGAGAGTATTCTAGACAGATAAAGAATCTGCCTGCAATGCAGGAGACACAGGAGACATGGGTTCGATCCCTGGGTCGGGAAGATCCCCTAGAGAAGGAAATGGCCACCCACTCCAGTATTCTTGCCTGCAAAACCCCACAGACAGAGGAGCCTGACGGGCAACAGTTCAAAGTGTCACAAAGTTGGACACGGCTGAGCAACTAAGCATGCACCTTCTAGAAAGAAAAGTCATATTTGCCATTTGTGATTTAAGTTTTTCTGAAGGTACTTAGATGAATTATTATATTTAAAAAACATTTGAACCTTTGTATGTATAAGTGCCACCAGATTTGGGAAAACATCATTTTAATTCACCTGAAATGGAAAAGAAAAAAGTTATATTCTGGCACTTAAAAGTGGATGGCTGTTGAGTCACAAATTATTTAAGCATTTAAAAACATTTTGAAAAAGAAATTGCTGATGGAGTAGATGGAGAAGGCAGAATCAAGAATGGTGCCAAAAGTTTCTAGTGCCAAAGTTTCTGGTTGGTATTGGCTGTTCCTTTAGTTTTTTTTTTTTTTAAATATAATCTGCTTTATTAACATATTGTTCATCATTTTCTAAAGTCTGAACATCAATAAAACAAGCTCTGATTTGTAGTGTTTATCAGTCTCCCTGGTGTAAATACACATCTCAAGATTTTTTATTTTTGTTTTGGATTTAGACCATTTTTAAAGCCTTTATTGAATTTCTTACAATATTGCTTCTATTTTATGCTTTTGGGTTTTTTTTTTTTTTTTTGCCACAGGTATGTGGAATCTTAGCTCTCTGACCAGGGATCGAACCTACACTCCCTATATTGGAAGGTGAAGTCTTAACCACTGGACCGCCAGGAAAGTTGGTATTGGCTTTGAATGAGATAAGGACAATTGAACAAGGTAAGAGGTAAAGTTGTACAAAGGGATTAAAAGTTCAGTTCTGGACATGTTAAGTTGGAGATGGGCTTAGTCGTCTTGACTCTGGATAAGGCAAACCCAAAATGGTCTTGATGAAAACAAATGTGTCTTAAACTGACACAACAAATTAATAACAAAGGGAAATGTGTGTAAGACTTTGCAAAAATTAAAGCATCCAGAACGGCTGTGTTTCTCAGAGATTTTATTTATCTAAAACTTGCAACTAATGACACTACGATGTAGGTACACGATTTTTGCTCTCTTATAGATGGGTAACAGAGAAGGCAATGGCCCCCCACTCCAGTACTCTTGCCTGGAAAATCCCATGGACAGAGGAGCCTGGTAGGCTGCAGTCCATGGGGTCGCTAAGTCGGACACGACTGAGCAACTTCACTTTCACTTTTCACTTTCATGCATTGGAGAAGGAAATGGCAACCCACTCCAGTGTTCTTGCCTGGAGAGTCCCAGGGATGGAGGAGCCTGGTGGGCTGCCGTCTATCTATGGGGTCGCACAGAGTCGGACACGACTGAAGCGACTCAGCAGCAGCCGCAGCAGCAGCAGCAGCAGATGGGTAAACAAAAGGAATGGTGTTTTTCTTTCTGGGGATGACCCAGAGGGATGGTACGGGGAGGGAGGCGGGAGGGGGGTTCAGGATGGGGAACACGTGTATACCCGTGGCAGATTCATGTTGATGTATGGCAAAACCAATACAATATTGTAAAGTAGTTAACCTCCAATTAAAATAAATAAATTTATATTTTTAAAAAAGGAATGGAAACTTAACTCATCCAAACTATACAGCTAATTAGGGTAGGAGTTATTACGGTATAAATTGTAATAACTTATGATAAAGATAGGAGAAGATTACCTTATTTACTCTATGGCCTTATGTCAGAGAGTACTTTTCCCCAGCTCCAAACCTGACCTGTACGAATTCTGGCTGATGATGCCGGAGAATTGCAACTCTGCAAACCACTTCTCTACCAGTAGGGGGAGCTAGCGAAACTGTAAATGAACAAGGAGGAGGAAACTCCCTCTCCCTCTCCCTCTCTGTTCTCTACATCTTGGTAGCAGCAGCTCCTTTACACTGCAGCAGCTGAACCCAGCTGGCAGTTTTTCCAACATTTGCAGAAGAACCAGCTTCATCATCACTGCATCTCAACCCCCGACTAGCAGCCTCAGTTGGAGATGCCCCTCTTTCCTGAGGTCTGGGTCCCAGTTCCCTCCTCTCAGTTTCTAAGTTTAAGTAATTTTAACTTCTTTATTTTGTTCAGCCATGACATCTCAGAGTTCTTTTTGTCTTTTCACAGATAACAATTCTTTATATGACATTATTTTAAAAACTCATAATCTATTACAACCTTTTATTTTTGCAGTGAATACAGAGTTACAGAATGTCCTATTAACAGTGACTTTCCTAGGCTTGCTTAAAGCTAAAGAGATAATTACAATTTTTCAAGAATATTCTTTGTATAAAAACTGTCCTTTGCCTAGAAGAAAGACTAGAGAGCTCTTCAATTGATATCATACAACTCAGTTTGGATTTCATACACAGAGAGAACCCTCTTCCAGGTGAACTTTTCTTTTCCCTCCAGAACTTATTTATTTTGGATAACTGAACTTTGTACCCTTTGACCAAAACCTCCCATTTTCCCCTCCCTTTGCCCCTGGTAACCACCATTTTACTCTCTGCTTCTATGTTTTTGACTATTCCACATCCCACATATGATTGAAATCATGAAATATCTGTCTTCTGTTTTAATAACTAGTGTGGCTTTTTGTCTCCTAACTGTTCCCAGTTGATACAGGACTGAAAAATAAATATTACCAGTCAATGTCACTTATGAATACAGATGTTAAATTCTAAATAATATTTTAGTAAACTTAGAAACAAAACTGTTAGAGGCATAGTCTGCAGCCACAGAATGGATCAGCAAAGAGAAGCAGGTCGAATAACTAAACCATTCCTTTTTTTTTTTTAACAGTCTCAGTTTATTCATAAACCATTCCTTGAATACTATATTCTCATGGAGCACAGCCTATACATGCAAGACTCAGTCAGGAATAGGCCACAAGACTGGAAGAAGACATTTGCAAATCACATAAGGAATTTGTATCTAGAACACATAAATAACACAGCTCAATAATAGGAAGCCAAATAACCCAATTTAAAAATTGGCAGATTTGAATAGACCTCACCAAAGGAGATAACTGAATGGCCAATAGGCACATGAAAAGATGCTCAACATCATGAGGGAATTCAGACTGAAACTGAAGAACGTATGGAAAACCACTAGGCCATTCAGTTATGACCTAAATCCCTTATGACTATACAGTGGAAGTGACAAATACAGGAAAGGGATCAGATCTGATAGAGTGCCTGAAGAACTATGGACAGAGGTTTATTACATTGTACAGGAGACAGTGACCAAAACCATCCCCAAGAAAAAGAAATGCAAGAAGGCAAAATATTTGTCTGAGGAGGACTTACAAATAGCTGAGAAAGGAAGAAAAGTGAAAGGCAAAGGAGAAAAGGAAAGATATACCCATCTAAATGCAAAAAGCGTTAGTTGCTTAGCAGTGTCTTCCTCTTCGTGACCCTACGGACTGTAGCACATTAGGTTCCTCCGTCCATGGGATTCTCCAGGCAAGAGTACTGGAGTGGGTTGCCATTTCCTTCTCCAGGGGATCTCCCCAACCCAGGGGTTGAATCTGGGTCTCCCACATTCTAGGCAGATTCTTTACCATCTGAGCCACCAGGGAATAGCAAGGAGACATAAGAAAGCCTTCTTAAGTGAACAATGCAAAAAAAAAAAAATAGAGGAAAACAATAGAATGGGAAAGACTAGAGATCACTTCAAGAAGATTAGAGATACCAAGGAAATATTTTATGCAAAGATGGGCTCAATAAAGGATAGAAACAGTGTGAACCTAACAGAAATAGAAGAGATTAAGAAGAGTTGGCAACAATACACAGAACAACTGTACAAAAAAAGGTCTTAGTGATCCAAATAAACACAATGGTGTGATCACTCACCTAGAGCCAGACATCCTAGAGTGTGAAGTCAAGTGAGCCTTAGGAAGCACTACTACAAACAAAGCTAGTGGAGGTGATGGAATTCCAGCTGAGCTATTTCAAATCCTGAGGGATGATGCTGTTAATGTGTTGCACTCAATATGCCAGCAAATTTGGAAAACTCAGCGGTGGCCATAGGAATGGAAAAGCTCAGTTTTAATTCCAGTTCCAAAGAAGGGCAATGCCAAAGAATGTTCAAACTACTGCACAATTGCACTCATTTCACATGCTAGCAAAGTAATGCTCAAAATTCTTCAAGCTGGGATTCAATAGTATGTAAACTAAGAACTTCCAGATGTACAAGCTGGGTTTAGAAAAGGTAGAAGAATCAGAGATCAAATTGCCAACATCCACTGGATCATAGAAAAAGCAAGGGAATTTCAGAAAAAACATCTACTTATGCTTTATTAACTATGCTAAAGCCTTTGACTGTGTGGATCACAACAAACTATGGAAAATTATTAGAGCGATGGGACTACCAGACTACCTTACTTGCCTCCTGAGAAACCTGTATGCAGGTCAAGAAACAACAGTTAGAACTTGACATGGAGCAATGGACTAGTTCCAAACTGGGAAAAGAGTACGTCAAGGCTGTATATTGTTACCCTGCTAATTTAACTTGAATGCAGAGTACATTATGAAAAATGTCAGGCTGGATGAAGCACAAGCTGGGATCAAGATTGCCAGGAGAAATATCAACAAGCTCAGATATGCAGATGACACTGCCCTAATGGCAGAAACCAAAGAGGAACTAAAGAGCCTGTTGATGAAGGTGAAAGAGGAGAGGGAAAAAGCTAGCTTAAAACTCAACATTCAAAAAACTACGATCATGGCATCTGGTCTCATCACTCTGGCAAATAGATATGGAAACAAGGGAAGCAGTGAGAGACTTTATTTCACTGGGCTCCAAAATCACTGCAGATGGTGACTGCAGCCATGAAATTAAAAGATGCTTGCCCCTTGGAAGAAAAACTATGACCAACCTAGACAGTGTATTAAAAAGCAGAGACATTACTTTGCCAACAAAGGTTGGTATATTAAAGTTATGGTTTTGGCAGTAGTCATGTAGGGATGTGAGAGTTGGACCATAAAGGAAGCTGAGCATTGAAGAATTGATGCTTTTGGACTGTGGTGTTGGAGAAGACTCTTGAGAGTCCCTTGGACAGCAAGGAGATCCAACCAGTCCATCCTAAAGGAGATCAGTCCTGAATATTCATTGGAAGGACTGATGCTGAAGCTGAAACTCCAATACTTTGGCCACCTGATGCGAAGAACTGACTCAGTGGAGAAGACCCTGATGCTGGGAAAGATTGAAGGCAGGAGGAGAAGGAGACGACTGAGGATGAGATGGTTGGATGGCATCACTGCCTTGACGTACATGAGCTTGAGCAAGTTACAGGAGTTGGTGATGGACAGGGGAGCAGGGCGTGCTGCAGTCCATGGGGTGGCAAATAGTCAGACATGACTGAGCAACTAAACTGAACTGAACAAATGTCCACCAACTGATGAATGGAGAGACAAAATGCAGCCTTCTGACGTACAGGTCACTGAAGAAAGCTGGATAAATGATTGATTCTTTCCCTTTATTTACCAGCCTTAAAAAATATCATTTGATTGTCTAACATTTACCAAAGATGACCAATGAAGTTTTGTCAGTTTTTTTTCAAGTAATTGTAATAAGCTTATTGATTGATGAATATTTGATGTTTTGCTTCTATTCTTAATAGTTTCAAATTGATACATATTCATGTAAAATACAGAAGAAAAAAGTCATCCCAATCATTTGCCTGTATATGTATGTATGCATGTGTCAGTCATTCAGAACCGTATGAACCTCTGTTGACATTTTGGTTTGTTTCCTTCTGGCCTTATTTCTATGCATATAGTTTTATCAGATAAGAATGTCGGAGATTCCAAATATCTCAGCATTTCTTCAGCACAAGTGTGAACACTGACATTGCTAGTGAGCAGTAGGGAAAGAGCTAAAAGCCAATCTCTGGCCTTCTGAGAGCTTAATGTAGTGGTCCTATTCGCTTAACTTGACAGTTAAGATATGTTAGCGTGGCACAGTAATTTTCCCGTGAATTCCAGGAGTCTGCAGTCTAACAAGCAGAAAGTACAAATATGAATAACTATAACTCGAGGTAAAAATATTAAGTGGTATGAAAGGAAAATTCTATGGGAGAGATGATTTCTACTGATCCTCTTGCCTTCCTGGGGTATTGCTCTGTGGCTTCTCTTAATATGTTACTATGATTATCTAAAAACAAAAAGAAGGACTCTAAATCAGTTCTTGGCCATACATTAGAATCATCTGGGGGTACTTTTAACGATCTCAGGCTGCACCACAGACCAGTCATGTCCAAATTTGGGAGGAGAGACTCAAGTATCAGCATTTTAAAAAAAATTCCCCAGAGAATTCCAATATGCAGTGAAGGTTGAAAATTGCCAAATGACTACTGTATTCAAAACTCTGTGCCAAATTCTATGCAGTACTATAAAATCCATTAAATATATGTATGTATATGGAAGCATTTCACTTTTTTACAACATGCTGTTCTTATGTCAAGTCATTTTCCTTGTACATTTGTGTCCATTCAAGTAATTAAACATAAAGGGGTTAGCCATTTGAACTCATAACTAATTGTACCTTATTAATTGCCCACTCTAACAGTACTAGTGAACTTAAGATGCAAATCAGAACTGCAAGTTCAAAGTCATGACAAAGTTAATGATTCATCCTCCTCTCTGTTGTTGCAGAAAGATGAGTTTGATAACCCTCGTGTTTATTCTGGAAGCAAAGGAAATGCCTACTGTAAAGAATGACCCCAATTTCCATTCTAGACTTAATCCAGAAGTCTAGAGTTGTAGCTGCCTTTTTCTAAAATTGAAGTATAGTTGACTTACAATATTGTGTTACTTTCAAATGTACAGCAAAGTAATTCAGTTATATTTTTTCTGATAATTTTCCATGATAGGTTATTATAGGATATTAAATATAGTTTCCTGTGCTATACAGTAGGTCCTTGTTATTTATTCTATATAGAGTATATATTCTATATAATGTATATCTGTGAATCCCAAACTCCTACTTTATCCCTCCCACACCCACTTTGGTAACCATAAGTTTGTTTTCTATGTCTGAGTCTTCTGTTTCATAAATAAGTTCCCTTGTATCATTTTTTTTTAGATTCCACATATAAGAGGTAACAAGTAATGTCTGTCTTTCTCTCCCAGACTTACTTCCCTTAGTTTGATAATATTTAGTTCCATTCATGGCGCTGCAAATGGTAATATTTCATTATTTCTTATGTCTGCAATTGCCTTTAAAACTTTTTATTGTGAAATAATTTCAAACTTACCCAAAAGTTGCAAAAACAGTATAAAGAAACCCCTCATGCAATTTCATCAATTGTTACCATTCTACCACCTTGGCTTTATCATACAATGAATAGATAGATAATAGATAGATATGTAGAGAGATATAGGTGGATAGTTTTTATGCTTACAAGAGTAAGCATAACATTATCATGTTTCTTAATCCCATTTGGAGTGTATTTCCCCTTAGAATAACCCTTAGAATAACAACATTCTCTTACAAACCACAGATCAACCACAAGAACAAGGGAATCTAGAGTTTATAATCAAAGTTTCCCCACTGTCTAAATCATGTCCTTCAGTTCAGTAGCTCAGTTGTATCTAACTATTTCCACCCCATGGACTGCAGCACACCAGGCCTCCCTGTCCATGACCAACTCCTGGAGCTAGCTCAAACTCATGTCCATCGAGTTGGTGATGTCATCCAACCATCTCATTCTCTGTCATCTCCTCCTCCTGCCTTCAGTCTTTCCCAGCATCAGAGTCTTTTCAAATGAGTCAGTTCTTCACATCAGGGGGCCAAAGGATTGGAGTTTCAGCTTCAGCATTAGTCCTTCCAATGAATATTCAGGACTGATTTCCTTTAGGATGGACTGGTTTGATCTCCTTGCTGTCCAAGGGACTCTCAAGAGTCTTCGCCAACACCACAGTCCACAAGCATCAATTATTCTGTGCTCAGCTTCCTTTATGGTCCAACTCTCACATCCCTACATAACTACTGGAAAAACCATAGCTTTGACTAGATGGACCGTTGCTGGCAAAGTAATGCCTCTGCTTTTTAATAGGCTGTCTAGGTTGGTCATAACTTTTCTTTCAAGGAGCAAGTGTCTTTTAATTTCATGGCTGCACTCACCATCTTCAGTGATTTAGGAGCCCCTCAAAATAAAGGCTCTCACTGTTTCCATTGTTTCCCTATCTGTTTGCTGTGAAGTGATAGGACTGGATGCCGTGATCTTAGTTTTCTGAATGTTGAGCTTTAAGCCAACTTTTTCACTCTCCTCTTTCACGTTCATCAAGAAGCTCTTTAGTTCTTCTTTGCTTTCTACCATAAAGACGGTATCACCTGCATATCTGAGGTTCTTGATATTTTTCTTGGCTTTCTTGACTCCAGCTTGTGCTTCATCCAGCCTGGCATTTTGCATGATGTACTCTGCATTCAAGTTAAATAAGCAGAATGATGATATACAGCCTTGAAATACTCCTTTCCCAATTTGGAATCAGACTGTTGTTCCATGTCGAGTTCTAACTGTTGCTTCTTGACTTGCATACAGATTTCTCAGGATGCAGGTCAGGTGGTCTGGTATTCCCATCTCTTGAAGAATTTTCCACAGTTTGTTGAGATCCACACAGTCAAAGGCTTTGGCATAGTCAATAAAGCAGAAATAGATGTTTTTCTGAAACTCTCTTGCTTTTTAGATGATCCAACAGATGTTGGCAATTTGATCTCTGGTTCCTCTGCCTTTTCTAAATCTAGCTTGAACATCTGGAAGTTCATGCTTCATGTACTGTTGAAGCCTGGCTTGGAGAATTTTGAGCATTTCTTTGCTAGTGTGATAGTGAGAGCAACTCTGCGGTAGTTTGAACATTCTTTGGCATTGCCTTTCTTTGGTATTGGAATGAAAACTGACCTTTTCCAGTCCTGTGGCCACTGCTGAGTTTTCCAAATTTGCTGGCATATTGTGCAGGCTTTCACAGCATCATCTTTTAGGATTTGAAATAACTCAACTGGAATTCCACCTCCACTAGCTGTGTTCGTAATGATGCTTCCTAAGGCCCACTTGACTTTGCATTCCAGGATATCGGTCTCTAGGTGAGTGATCACACCATCACGGTTATCTGGGTCATGAAAATCTTTTTTGTACAGTTCTTCTGTGTATTCTTGCCATCTCTTCTTAATCTCTTCTGCTTCTGTTAGGTCCATACCATTTCTGTCCTTTATTGTGCCCATCTTTGCATGAAATGTTTCCTTGGTATCTCTAATTTTCTTGAAGAGATCTCTAGTCTTTCTGATTCTATTGTTTTCTTCTATTTCTATGCATTGATCATTGAAGAAGACTTTCTTATCTCTCCTTGCTATCTTATCTTATCCTTCTCCATCAGAAGGCAGACAGAATGAAAACCACAATCACAGAAAATTAACCCATCTGATCCCATGGACCACAGCCTTTTCTAACTTAATGAAACTATGAGCCATACCGCATAGGGCCACCCAAGATGGACACGTCATGGTGGAGAGGTCTGACAAAATGTGGTCCACTGGAGAAGGGAATGGCAAATCACTTCAGTATTCTTGCCTTGAGAACCCCATGAACTGTATGAAAAGGCAAAAAGATAGGACACTGAAAGATGAACTCCCCAGGTCAGTAGGTGCCCAATATGCTATTGGAGATCAGTAAAGAAATAACTCCAGAAAGAATGAAGAGACAGAGCCAAAGCAAAAACAATACCGAGTTGTAGATGTGACTGGTAATGGAAGTAAAGTCCAATGCTGTAAAGAGCAATATTGCTTAGGAACCTGGAATGTTAGGTCCATGAATTCAGGCAAATTGAAAGTGGTCAAACAGGAGATGGCGAAAGTGAACATTGACATTTTAGGAATCAGTGATTTAAAATGGACTGGAATGGGTGAATTTAACTCAGATGACCATTTTTATCTACTACTGTGGGCAAGATCCCTTAGAAGAAATGGGAGGAGCCATCATAGTCAACAAAAGAGTCTGAAATGCAATTCAGTTCAGTTCAGTTCAGTCGCTCAGCCGTGTCCAACTCTTTGAGACCCCATGAATCGAAGCATGCCAGGCCTCCCTGTCCATCACCATTTCCCAGAGTTCACTCAAACTCACGTCCATCAAGTTGGTGATGTCATCCAGCCATCTCATCCTCTGTCATCCCCTTCTCTTCCTGCCCCCAATCCCTCCCAGCATCACAGTCTTTTTCAATGAGTCAACTCTTCTCATGAGGTGGCCAAAGTACTGGAGTGTCAGCTTTAGCATCATTCCCTCCAAAGAACACCCAGGGCTGATCTTCTTTAGAATGGACTCGTTGGATCTCCTTGCAGTCCAAGGGACTCTCAAGAGTCTTCTCCAACACCACAGTTCAAAGGCATCAATTCTTCGGCGCTCAGCCTTCTTCACAGTCCTACTCTCACATCCATACATGACTACTGGAAAAACCATAGCCTTGACTAGACAGACCTTTGTTGGCAAAGTAATGTCTCTGCTTCTGAATATGCTATCTAGGTTGGACATAACTTTTCTTCCAAGGAGTAAGTGTCTTTTAATTTCATGGCTGCAGTCACCATCTGCAGTGATTTGGGAGCCCCAAAAATAAAGTCTGACACTGTTTCCACTGTTTCCCCGTCTGTTTCCCATGAAGTGATGGGACCCGGTGCCATGATCTTAGTTTTCTGAATGTTGAGCTTTAAGCCAACTTTTTCACTCTCCTCTTTCACTTTCATCAAGAGGCTTTTTAGTTCCTCTTCACTTTCTGCCATAAGGGTGGTGTCATCTGCATTTCTGAGGTTATTGATATTTCTCCCGGCAATCTTGATTCCAGCTTGTGCTTCTTCCAGCCCAGCGTTTCTCATGATGTACTCTGCATAGAAGTTCAATAAGCAGGGTGACAGTATACAGCCTTGAGGTACCCTTTTCCTATTTGGAATCAGTCTGTTGTTCCATGTCCAGTTTTAACTGTTGCTTCCTGACCTACATACAGACTTCTGAAGAGGCAGGTCAGGTGGTCTGGTATTCCCATCTCTTTCAGAATTTTCCACAATTTATTGTGATCCACACAGTCAAAGGCTTTGGCATAGTCAATAAAGCAGAAATAGATGTTTTTCTGGAACTCTTTTGCTTTTTCCATGTTCCAGCGGATGCTGGCAATTTGATCTCTGGTTCCTCTGCCTTTTCTAAAACCAGCTTGAACATCTGGAAGCTCACAGTTCACATATTGCTGAAGCCTGGCTTGGAGAATGTTGAGCATTACTTTACTAGCGTGTGAGATGAGTGCAGTTGTTTGGTAGTTTGAGCATTCTTTGGCATTGCCTTTCTTTGGGATTAGAATGAAAACTGACCTTTTCCAGTCCTGTGGCCACTGCTGAGTTTTCCAGATTTGCTGGCATATTGAGTGTAGCACTTTCACAGCATCATCTTTCAGGATTTGAAATGGCTCCACTGGAATTCCATCACCTCCACTAGCTTTGTTTGTAGTGATGCTTTCTAAGGCCCACTTGACTTCACATTCCAGGATGTCTGGCTCTAGATGAGTGATCACACCATCATGATTATCTTCATCATGAAGATATTTTTGGTACAGTTCTTCTGTGTATTCTTGCCATCTCTTCTTAATATCTTCTACTTCTGTTAGGTCCATACCATTTCTGTCCTTTATTGTGCCCATCTTTGCATGAAATGGTCCCTTGGTACCTCTAATTTTCTTGAAGAGATCTCTAGTCTTTCCCATTCTGTTGTTTTCGTCTATTTCTTTGCATTGATCGCTGAAGAAGGCTTTCTTATCTCTTCTTGCTATTCTTTGGAACTCTGCATTCAGATGCTTATATCTTTCCTTTTCTCCTTTGCTTTTCGCCTCTCTTCTTTTCATGGCTATTTGTAAGGCCTCCCCAGACAGCCATTTTGCTTTTTTGCATTTCTTTTCCATGGGGATGGTCTTGATCACTGCCTCCTGTAAAATGCCACGAACCTCAGTCCATAGTTCATCAGGCACTCTATCTATCAGATCTAGGCCCTTAAATCTATTTCTTACTTCCACTGTATAATCATAAGGGATTTGATTTAGGTCATACCTGAATGGTCTAGTGGTTTTCCCTACTTTCTTCAATTTAAATCTGAATTTGGCAATAAGGAGCTCATGATCTGAGCCACAGTCAGCTCCTGGTCTTGTTTTTGCTGACTGTATAGAGCTTCTCCATATTTGGCTGCAGAGAATATAATCAATCTGATTTTAGTGTTGACCATCTGGTGATGTGAAATGCAATACTTGGGTGCAATCTCAAAAATGACAGAATGATATCTATCCATTTCCAAAGCAAACCATTCAGTATCACAGTAATCCAAGTCTATGCCCCAACTAGTAATGGTGAAGAAGCTGAAGTTGAATGGTTCTATGAAGACCTATAAGACCTTCTAGAACTAATACCCAAAACAGATGTCCTTTTCATCATAGGGAACTGGAATGCAAAAGTAGGAAGTCAAGAGATACTTGGAGTACCAGGCAAATTTGGCCTTGGAGTACAAAATGAAGCAGGTCAAAGGCTAACAGAGTTTTGCCAAGAGAACACACTGGTCATAGCAAACACCCTCTTCCAACAACACAAGAGATCCCTCTACACGTGGACATCATCAGATAGTCAATACCAAAATCATATTGATTATATTCTTTCCTACCACAGATGGAGAAGCTCTATACAGTCAGCAAAAACAAGACTGGGAGCTGACTGTGGCTCAGATCATGAACTCCTTATTGCCAAATTCAGACTTAAATTGAAGAAAATAGGGAGAAAGAAAGAAAGAAAGAAAATAGGGAGAAAGAAAGAAAGAAAGAAAACCACTAGACCATTCAGGTATGACCTAAATCAAATCCCTTACGATTATACAGTGGAAGTGACAAATATATTCAAGGTATTAGATCTGACAGAAAGAGTGACTGAAGAACTATGGACGGAGGTTCGCGACATTTTACAGGAGGCAGTGATCAAGACCATCCCCAAGAAAAAGAAATGCAAAAAGGCAAAATGTTTGTCTGAGGAGGCCTTACAAATAGCTGAAAAAAGAAAAGACTTGAAAAGCAAAGGAGAAAAAGAAAGATACACCCATTTGAATGCAGAGTTCCAAAGAATAGCAAGGAGAGATAAGAAAACCTTCCTGAGTGATCAATGCAAAGAAATAGAGGGGCCTTGTTCAGTAAATCTTTAATCCAATTTTCTGTTGATGGGCGGGGCTGTGTTCCCTCCTTTTTGTCTGACCTGAGACCAAACTATGGTGGAGGGAATGAAGATAGTGGTGACCTCCTTCAAAAGGTCCTCTGCATGCATGCGCTGCTGCACTCAGTGCCCTGACCCTGCAGCAATACACCGCCAACCCACGCCTCCACCAGACACTCCTGGACACTCACAGGCAAGTCTGAGTTAGTCTCTTGTTGGGTCCCTGCTCCTTTCTCCCGGGTCCTGGTGTGCACAGGGTTTTGTTTGTTCCCTCTAAAAGTCTGTTTCCCCAGTCCTGTGTAAGTTCTGCAAACAAAGGGACAATAATGTCCTTTCTAGCACTCTTTTCTGCTCCAGGACCCAATTCCAGAGCATTATGCATGACCTTTAGTTTCATGTCTCTCCCATCTCCTCTCATCTGAAATAGTTCCATGGCCTTCTTTGCTTTTCTTGCCATTGACAGTTGTGAAGAGTACCGGCCACTTGTATTATGGAAGGTCCCTCAGTCTGGGCTTGTGTCCAGTTTTCTCAGGATCAGATTGAGTCTTGTGCTTTTGTTTGTTTGCTTGTTTGTTGGCCATGGTGTTTGGCTTGTGGGATCTCAGTTCCTGGACCAGGGGTTGAATTCAGGTGATGCAGTGAAAGCCCAGAATCCCAACCACCAGATCATCAGAAAACTCCCTGAGTTCCAAGGTTTCAGAGTAGGATATCAAATAAGAGCTCCTGTCTCACCGTCAAGGTACCACAGAAAGAGGATCATGAAGTCGGCTTATTTCATCACTGGTGAGGTTAACTTTGATCACTTGGTGTCTGCCAGTTTCGTCCACTGTCAAATTACTAATTTTCCCCTTGCAATGTCATTATGAGAGACCTGCAGGGCAGGTATTAAGATGAGGTGAGCAAGGCACTTAGGGCACAAAATGTTGACAAATATTTAAAGATAAAGTCATGTCAATAAGATACTAAAAGGCTCATTTTTATATTTGTTTTAGATGTTTTAAATAGTTGCAATGGCTTAAAAAATGATTTAAAATGTTGCTTGTAATACAGTTTTGCCTGCTAAATTCTCCACATTTTGTAACCTGTTTTATTTCTTCGGGTGTAAAGCGTTTTTGCTTAGTATTGTGATATTGTATATGTTTTGTCCCAGTTGTATAGTAATGTTTCAGTCCATCATCCAGCTTTGGCTGCTGAAATCATACAGCTGTGAAGACTTGCCTTTGTTTCTGTTAGACTGCTTTTCAGTTCCGTATTGAGTATCTTAAGTACTGTAGAAAAGATGTCACTTCTTCCTTTAAGGCTGTTTTGTAATATACATAAGGACTGGAATTGTGTTTTTAAAGAAAAGCATTCAAGTATGACAATAATACTATCTGTGTTTTCACCATTCAAAGTGCTGTTTAGTAGTTGAAACTTAAACTATTTAATGTCATTTAATAAAGTGACCAAAATGTGTTGTGCTCTTTATTGCATTTTCACAGCTTTGAAAATCTGTGCACATAATGTTTCATAGAAAATGTATAGCTTTTTATGTGCTATTTAATGGTGATTCTTTTGCACATTTAGTTATTTAATATTGGGAGGTCAAGGAGTTTGTTTTTTGAATCTGTTATATACTAAATTCTGTAAAAGGAGATCTCAAACCTCAAAAATAATTTACATACCAGGAAAAAAAAATGTTGAGAAACTCACTCTTAAGAGGGAGTGCAAGTGCAGGTCTAGCCCCTGATAGGAAGATCTATTATCCCTTTTCTACAGTGAAAGCAAGGAGTCCTAAGCACTAGATTGGGAATTTCCTGACTGCCCCTTTTAAAAAATACCTAGTTACATAAGCAATTCCTCTGCCATCTCTTGGGGGGTTCAGGAGGCAACTCTACAAACTTAACGTTATGATATAAAATTTGAAAAATAAAACTGAAATAAAATTCTGCCATCAAATTTAGTCTCAATGAGAAAAGGAATCCAGGTGGATGGGGTTAAAACAGCAAAAGCAAAGCAAGTGGGAAACAGGATGTTGAGAAAAATCACTGGTGCGAGGAGCAGAGCATAAGGATCCTGGGCTGCGCCTGTCCCCGGGTTGGACCCTTGAGTCCATCCTAACAGAAATACCTGTTGTGCCTTCAAAATTCCAAGGGCCATCATATGAATCCTCTGCTCTGGGAGTGAAAGGTCAATTGCTCAGCAGGCTCGGTAGGAGCTGCTCCCACTCATCTCTCTGACCTTATCTCCCACCTCCCGCCACAGCTCAGCAGTTCTGCTAGAACAAAGTCGTCTGGCCTCAGGGACTTTGTGCTAGTTTCCTGGCACAGGACATTATGTCCCAAATCTCCATATCCCTCCTGCAGATTTCTGCTCAACCTGGTCACTGAGGCCTTCTCTGAGAACCATCAAAGTTATTGCCCACTCACCCCTACTCCCTGCCTCCCTCCTCTGCTTCACATTTCTTCAGAGCACTTAGGACCACATACTTACAAACATGTTTCTTTGTTTTATCTATTTCACCCCTGCTGGAATAGAGAGTTTAGGCAGGATAGGCATTTTTGTGAGTTTTGCTCACTTCTGGATCCCCAGTGTCTAGAACATGCCTAGTACATAAGAGCTCACCAAATGTGTGTGAGTGTGTCTGTGTGTGTGTCAGCGATAGGAAAAGAGAAACAGAGAGAGGTAACGTTGAGAGGTAAGTTGGAACAGATAACATTGAGAGGGAAGTTGGAACTGATGCTCTTGCCTCTGATAGGATGGGCTTATCGTGAAGCTGATAAAGCTTAAGGAAAGGTCCTAACATATTTACACAGCCATATGCTGAAATTTGTAAAAGTAAAATGCTTAAACTTCAGTTAGTTCAAAATAGCATCTCTCTCCACTCTGGCACCCCCACTCTCACACTTTCTGTAGTGGCTTTGTCCTGCATCAGCTTAGCTAAGCTGGAACCACATTCTCTTCTCCACATGCTTCCAGGTTAGGCATAGAGACATTTTGTGGCAGGCAGATGTGAACCAGAAATCAGATTTTTGAAGCTCCAAAGGTTAGTTCAGGGTGCCAGGCACTGTGACAGCTTGCACTCAAGTCACTGATCGGATCTCCACTTAGATGGCACTAGGTAACACTCTGCCACTAAACCTTCTTCCACATAGCCTGTCCCACTGACCTACAGCAACTTTGGGCTCAACAGCAGACACAGGGACAGCAGTCCACACGATAATCAGACCCTATTATGAGTCCCTCACTCTATGTCACTCATGGCAGTTCTGCTTCTTTGATGACCCCTGACTATTACACTTCCCATGGGGCTCAGTGACACTGAAGTGGTCAAAGGAACTCCAGTGAGGGACTCCAGCTGAAGGAAAATTGAGTTGGGCACATATTTTACTGGGATTCAGAGACTTATACTCACAATGGCTTACAATCACTTCCTTGAATGGTTGGGTCATTTATAGCCACCCTAAATATGAATGGCTCCCAGGAACACACCGATGGTCTGCTGCCAGAAGGCATATGGTAATATGATCATGTCTTAGGGCACCTGGCATCAGAAGCATGTGGGCTGTGGACAAGAAATGAGGTTTAAAATGTATAAAGCCAGAAGCAAATCTGTGGGAAGTTCTTTCAATCATATTATGCAATTTTTTCCCCAGACTTTGTGATATTTCTGGCATTTGTGAGCTTTTTAACAATCTTACTTTGTTATCATTTCTTTTCTCATTCCAAAGAATTGTTCACTTTTATACCCAATGTTGTATTATTAAGTCTGTATTACAGTTGCATGTATTGGGTTAGCCAAAAAAGTTTGTTCAAGTTTTATGGAAAAACTCAAATGAACTTTTTGGCTAACCCAATAAATTGAAGAAATTAGGACACACCCTCTCACTACACACAAAAAGAAATGCAAATGGTTAAGTTAAAGACTTAAACGTAAGACACCATAAAACTCCTAGAATAGATCATAGGTAAAGCATTCTCTAATATAAATCATACCAATGTTTTCTTAGGTCAGCCTCCTAAGGCAATAGAAATAAAAACAAAAATAAACAAATGGAACCTAATCAAACTTTCAAGCTTTTGCACAGCAAAATAAACCATTTAAAAATGAAAATACAACCTACAGAATGGGAGAAAATATTTGCAAATGATATGACAGACAAGAGCTTAATTTTCAAAATATACCAATAGTTCATATAACTCAACAACAAAACAAACAACTCAATGAAAAATAGGCAGAAGACCTAAATAGATATTTCTCTAAATAAATACAAATGGCCAATAGACACATGAAAAGATGTCAATATCACAAATTATTAGAGAAATGCAAATCAAAACTACAATGAGGTACCACCTCACACTGTTCTGAATGGTCATCATTAAAAACTCTACAAATAACATCAACATGAATTAGCCATAGATGTACATATGTCAATGCTTCCCTGGTGGCTCAGATGGTAAAGAATCTACCTGCAATGCAGGAGACCTGAGTTTGATCCCTGGGTTGGGAAGATCCCCTGGAGAAAGAAATAGCAACCCACTCCAGTATTCCTACCTGGGATATCATATGTCCCCACCTTTTTGAACCTCACTCCCACTTCTCACCCTTTCCTACCCTTCTAGGTTGTATCTCCTTCAATTAAAAATAAATAAATTAAAAAAAAACTCTACAAATAACAAATGCTGGAGAGGATATGGAGAAAAGGGAACCTTTCTCCACCATTGGTATGAATGTAGGTTGGTACAGCCACTGTGGAAAACATTGTGGAGGTTCCTCAGAAAACTAAAAATAGAATTACCATATAATCCAGCAATACCATTCCTGGGCATATATCCAGACAAAACAATAATACAAAATGATTAGTTTGGTGCAAACTAATTGCGGGGTTTCCCTGGTAGCTCAGATGGTAAAACCATCTGCCTACAATGCGGGAGACCCAGGTTTGATCCCTGGGTCGAGAAGATCCCCTGGAGAAGGAAATGGCAACCCACTCCAGAACTCTTGCCTGGAAAATCCCATGGACCAAGGAGCCTGGGGGGCTACAGTCCATGGGGTCGCAAAGAGTCAGACAGAACTGAGCAACTTCACTTCACTTCACTTCAAACTAATTGTGGTTTTCCATTGTTGAACTTGGCTATTTGATATTGGAATACATTCTCAAATAGATATGGTTAGTTATACATCATTTTAATGCACATTTCTTACTCTATGTTTTTGCTAATGACTTATTGTTGTTTTCTTAGTTGCTCAGTCATGTCCAACTCTTTGCAACCCCATGAACTGTAGCCCACCAGTTCCTCAGTCCATAGGGTTTTTCCAGGCAAGAATACTGGAGTGGGTTGCTATGTCCTTCTCCTAGGGATCTCCTGACCCAGGGATCAAACCTGTGTTTCCTGCATTGGCAGGCAGACTCTTACCACTGAGCCACCAGGTAAGCCCAGTGACTTTTTACTTGCTGTTTATTTTATATTTATTTTAGACTAGGGAAAATGATGTTAGACAAAATGCAAATTTAAGCAGTTTTCTTAGCCAAGTTCAAAATGGGTCATAAAGCAGCAGAGACAACTTGCAACATCGACAAAGCATTTGACCCAGGAACTGCTAATGAACATACAGTGCAGCAGTGGTTCAGGAAGCTTTGCAAAGGAAACAAGAGCCATTGGAAGTTAACAACGGCCAACTGAGAGGACTATCAAATCTGACCCTCTTATAATTATTAACACACAAGAAGTTGCCAAAGAACTCAAAGTCAACCATTCTATGGTCATTCGACATTTGAAGCAAATTGGAAAGGTGAAAAAGCTCCATAAGTGGATGCCTCATGAGCTCACACACACACACACACACACACACACAAATCATTGTTTTGAAGTATCATCAAATCATTGTTTTGAAGTGTCATCTTCTCTTATTCTTTGCAACAATGAACCATTTCTCGATTGGATTGTGACGTGCGACGAAGAGTGGACTATATACAACAACTGGCGATGACCAGCTCAGTGGTTGGACCAAGAAGAAGCTCCAAAGCACTTTCCAAGGCCAAACTTGCACCAAAAAAGATCATGGTCACTGTTTGGTGGTCTGCTGCCCATCTGATCAACTACAGCCTTCTGAATCCAGGAGAAACCATTACATCTGAAAAGTATACTCAGCAAATCAAAGAGATGCACTGAAAACTGCAATGCCTGCAGCTAGCACTGGTCAACAGAATGGGTCCAATTCTTCTCCACAACACCACCTAACCACACATGGCATAACCAACACTTCAAAAATTGAACAAATTGAGGTACAAAGTTTTGTCTCATCCACCATATTCACCTGACCTTTCACCAAACGACTACGACTTCTTCAAGCATCTCAACAATTTTTTTGCAGGGAAAGTGCTTCCACAATCAGTAGGAAGCAGAAAATGGCTTTTCAAGAGTTCCTTGAATCCCAAGGCACAGATTTTTACACTACAGGAATAAACAAACTTATTTCTCACTTGCAAAAATGTGTTGATTGCAATGGTTTCTA
The DNA here is from genome assembly GCF_016772045.2 of Ovis aries. NCBI lineage: Eukaryota > Metazoa > Chordata > Mammalia > Artiodactyla > Bovidae > Ovis > Ovis aries. The sequence goes on along the minus strand of NC_056080.1, from coordinate 15,098,945 downwards.
TTTTGATTCATAAAGATGTGCTTGAGCCTAGTTATAATGATTTAAAATTCATGGTCCAAAACCTCAATTACCTTTTCATCAACCATATGAATATGCACACCTATATTCATAGCAGAACTATCCACAGTAGCCAAGATATGGAAACAACCTAAATATCCATTGGCAGATGAACAGATAAAAAAGATATGGTACATATATACAATGGAATACTACTCAGCCATCAAAAAGAATGAAATAATGCCATTTGCAGCAACACAGATGCAACTAGAGAGTATCATGCTAAGTCAGAAAGACAAAGACAAATACCATATGACATCATTTATACATGGAATCTAAAACATGACACAAATGAACTTACCTATGAAACAGAAACAGACTCACAGACACAGAAAACAGACTTGCAGTTGCCAAGGGGGAGGCATTTGGGGGATAGATAGAGTGAGAGGCTAGGGTTAGCACATGTAAGCTATTATACATGGAATGGATAAACAACAAGGTCCTACATTATAGCACAAAGAACTATATTCAGTATCCTATGATAAACCATAATGGAAAAGAATATTTAAAAAAAAGAATGTATGTGTGTGTGTGTGTGTGTGTATAACTGAGTCACTTTGCTGCACACCTGAAAGTAACATGACATTGTAAATCAACTATACTTCAGTAAAAAGAAAAGTTTGTTCTGTTGTTCTTAAAGAGGGACTCCAAACTGCACAGGCCTTAGGACCCATGAGACCTGGACCATCCCCTCCCTCTAAATATGAAGCTGATGAAATTGGCTTTTATCCTGAAAGCAATCAGGAACCACCACAGGATTGTGGTAGAGGACCTGTACCAATAATCAGACATGTACCAACTGGTGGTGCACTTGGAGCAGGGTCACATTGGCTTGTGAGAGCTAACTTAAATTTTCAGAAATTTCACAAAGTGGTTGAAATCATAATGGCAGCTTAAAATCATCCACTGTGGTAGTATTTACAACTATATAAATTGGCATATGCTACAAAACAGGCCTTCCTCTATCCCCACCCCCAGGGGACCCAATTTTAAACTTATACTGCTGGTATCAAGGGACTTCTTGGTCATAAATCCTCATGAGAAAATATGACCATAATTAATCTACTCTCAGGTGTAGCTGAGATACAGATTAGATGAAGAGTAATAAAGGTTAAGGAGGGAAAACTCTCTCAAGACAAACAAAACTGTACCTACCCATCCACCTTCAACCTTGCTTAAGATAAACCCTGCTGATCTTCAGTTCTATGGGAGAAGGGTTGGGGTTCACAAAAGTGGAGATTTTTGAGTTTGTGTGTTGCATGCCATGCCTCAGTTATGCCTCAGCCAAGCACTGATTATGACAAATGCTATTTAATATTTTAAATTGGATTTAGAATCACATAGAAGGTCATTGCTTTTGCTTCTGGGGGGATTTCAAAGTGTATATTTAAATAAATATAAAGATAAAGATAAATATTTTCATTGATAGCCTAAAATTACACAGACTATATTTCATCTAAAGTATCATGAATTTAAGACATTTTATATGTATAACTAAGGAAAAATGCTGCCAACTGTGAAGTGCCACTGTCAGTCAATTATGTTAAAATGTGAGTAAGTGTGAGTCTCAGAATCCATGAAATATGAAATAGCCATTGGAGATTTCCTACGCTAAAAGCATTATTTAAGAAATGAGGAAATTTAAATAAGGCCCTACTGCATAGCACAGGGAACTATATTCAATATCCTAAGATAAACCAATAATGGAAAAGAATATAAAAAGAATATGTGTATATACATATATGAGTCATTTTGCTGTACAGCAGAAATTAACACAATATTGTAAATCAACTATATTTCAACTCAGTAAACAAATAATAACAGAAATGAAGACATTCTAGCTCTGGAAGGGCAAACTATCTACTTAAGGTCATAGGCTTGCTGCTGCTGCTGCTAAGTCGCTTCAGTTGTGTCCAACTCTGTGCAACCCCACAGACAGCAGCCCACCAGGCTTAGTTACTGACAAAAGTGGAAATGGAATCCAGTTACTTCCTGCCTAGATCAAAGCTCACAGTGATAATTTCATACATCAGAGACAACACTAAAGGTTAGTCTTCCAACTCTAGGAACATGATGTGCAAAAATGTATGAATCATCCTCAGATAAATCAGAAAATGCCAGGCACAGTAGCTGGCCAATGGCAGGAACATCACTGTTAGTGTCCTTTACCTCTTAAGTTATTATTGTTAGATTCAAAGTTGTTTAAATGCCAACATAGTAAAGCCATTCAGAAAAACCAATATTCCTATAGAGTCTAGTCTGCTAGACTTGCATGGTCCAACATGGCAGCCACTAGTCACATGTGGTTATTTAAATTTATAATTAAACTAAATAAAGTAAAATTAAAAACTCATTTCCTCAGTCATAGTAGCCACATTTGAAGTGTTCAATATCCACAGGTGGCTAGTGGCTGATCCACTGGACACCACAGTCACAGGACACTAACATCACAGCAGAAAATTCTGTGGGACAGTGATGGTCTACACTCATAACAAGAGTACTATATTGCTCATGATTTTCTGGTTTGAGAGCTTTTTTTTCCTCAACCCAAGTAAGGCTCTTCCCAAAACGTTTTACAAAAACTTAACTTGATTTATGTATTTGTGCGCCCTCCTGTGGCTAGAGATGGAAACTAGTCTGCTTTAACTGAGGTGAAGCTGCATATTTATAAAAGGGATAGTTTAGAAATCTTTAGTAATCTCTAACACAATACTGGGGCTTCCCAGATAGTGCCAGTGATAAAGAATGCACTTGCCAATGCAGGAGACACAGGAGACTCGGGTTCGATCATTGGCTCAGGAAGATCCTTTGGAGGAGAATATAACACCCCATTCTGACATTCTTGCCTGGAAAATTCCATGGGCAAAGAAGCCTGGCTGACTACAGTCCATGGGGCCGCAAAGAGTCAATCTGAGCACAATACAATATTGTAAATCAACTATAATTTTTTAAAAAATTCAAAGAAGTCTTTAGTAATCTGAGCACTAGCAAGAAATGTTACACAAAACAGTACATACATTTTGAATTCACTAGAGACTAAGGAAAATCTACTACATTTGAGAAGGTCTGAGCCTCAGCTTGAGAAACCTATATGCAGGTCAGGAAGCAACAGTTAGAACTGGACATGGAACAACAGACTGGTTCCAAATAGGAAAAGGAGTACGTCAAGGCTGTATATTGTCACCCTGCTTAGTTTACTTATATGCAGTGTACATCATGAGAAACGCTGGACTGGAAGAAGCACAAGCTGGAATCAAGATTGCCAGGAGAAATATCAATAACCTCAGATACGCAGATGACACCACCCTTATGGCAGAAAGTGAAGAGGAACTAAAAAGCCTCTTGATGAAAGTGAAAGAGGAGAATGAAAAAGTTGGCTTAAAGCTCAACATTCAGAAAACGAAGATCATGGCATCTGGTCCCATCACTTCATGGGAAATAGATGGGGAAACAGTGGAAACAGTGTCAGAATTTCTTTTGGGGGGCTCCAAAATCACTGCAGATGGTGACTGCAGCCATGAAATTAAAAGATACTTGCTCCTTGGAAGGAAATTTATGACCAACCTAGACAGCATATTCAAAAGCAGAGACATTACTTTGCCAACTAAGGTCTGTCTAGTCAAGGCTATGGTTTTTCCTGTGGTCATGTATGGATGTGAGAGTTGGACTGTGAAGAAAGCTGAGCGCTGAAGAATTGATGCTTTTGAACTGTGGTGTTGGAGAAGACTCTTGAGAGTCCCTTGGACTGCAAGGAGATCCAACCAGTCCATTCTAAAGGAGATCACTCCTGGGTGTTCTTTGGAAGGAATGATGCTAAAGCTGAAACTCAGTACTTTGGCCACCTCATGCGAAGAGTTGACTCACTGGAAAAGACTCTGATGCTGGGAGGGATTGGGGGCAGGAGGAGAAGGGGACGACAGAGGATGAGATGGCTGGATGGCATCACTGACTCAATGCACATGAGTTTGGGTGAACTCTGGGAGTTGGTGATGGACAGGGAGGCCTGGCGTGCTGCAATTCATAGGGTCGCAAAGAGTCGGACACAACTGAGCGACTGAACTGAACTGAACTGGCAGTCCAGTGGTTAGGACTCGGTGCTTCCATTGCCAGAGGTCGGGTTCAATCCCTGGATGGGGAATTAAGGTCCCCCAAGCTGCATGGTGCAATAAAAAAAAAGTTATTGATAAAAAATACTAACCATCTTTTAAGCCTTCACTGACTCATAAACTTTTTGTAATAGTAACATCAAAAACCACTAATCACAGATCACCATAACAAATATAATAATAATAACAAGAAGCCTTAATATATTGTCAGAATTACCAAAATGTGACACACAAAGTGAGCAAATGTGGTTGGAAAAATGATGTCAATAGATTTACTCGAGGCAAGGTTGTCCAAACCTTTCATTTGTAAAAAAAAAAAAAAAAAAGGACACCTGTGAAGCACAATAAAGTGAAGTTCAATAAAATGCTGCTGCTGCTGCTGCTAAGTCACTGCAGTCGTGTCCGACTCTGTGCGACCCCATAGTCGGCAGCCCACCAGGCTTCCTCGTCCCTGGGATTCTCCAGGCAAGAACACTGGAGTGGGTTGCCATTTTCTTCTCCAATTCATGAAAGTGAAAAGTGAAAGTGAAGTCGCTCGGTCGTGTCTGACTCTTAGCGACCCCATGGACTGCAGCCCACCAGGCTCCTCCATCCATGGGATTTTCCACTGAAGTGGGGTGCCATTGCCTTCTCCGTCAATAAAAATGAGGTATGTTTATAGTTTGGGGGAAGAAAAACCCAAACAGAAGACCAAAGCACTAGCTGAAAAACTATAAATAGAATAATAGCAAACAATTCAATAGTACATTAACAGAATCATTCACCATGACCAAATAGGATTTAGTGCACGAATGTAAAGACTTCTGTTTTTCAGATTATTTTATTAAAAAATAAATAAAATCTTGCAGGTTAAAAAATCAGAAAATATAGATAAGTATAAAGAAAATAAAGATTACCCAGAATTTTGTCACCCAAAGAGAATCACTAGCACATACAGCTAACTAGAAGATTGCATACGCTACACATTGTGGTAATGCTCCTTCCCACACTCATTTACACAGCTTTAAATGACATGAAATAAGCAACGTACATGGCCAAAAAGCAGCTGCCTCCAGGGGATCAGGCAGAGTTTCTGGGTCCCTACACCACATGGAGCAGGCTCAGTTGCAACCACTGGATTGAACCCAGTGCTGAGTACAACGCTGGGCAGCCACCCTTTCAGTTTAACACCTATGTGTACAGTATGCTGGGTGCTTTGTCTCTGAGATTAAGTGCCAAATCACATCCCTCCTAGTGCAGCTGCAACTCATCAATCAAGGGTTTCACAATGAATACTTTTGAAAAGCAGGTACAAGCTGACCCACTAACATTCCACATTTATCTTAGTAAACTACTTTCAAGGGAGCAAATACATATAGTGTTGCTTTTATTTTAAATATATATATCTTCATTAAGATAGAATTCACACACTGTACAATTCGCCCATTTGAAGCATACAAATGACTAGGTTTTCGTGTATTTATGTTTGTGCAACTATTGCCACAATCTAATTTTAAAACATTTTCATTCTCCCTAAAAGAAACCTGAATTCATTAGCAGTCACTCCCCATTTCCCCCCAAACCTCCCAGCCCTAGGCAATCACTAATCTACCTTGTGTCACTATTCGTACGTTTCATTTAAATGGACTCCTACAACATATGGCATTTTATGCCTGGTTTCTTTCACTTATATATTTTCAATGTCTATCCATGGTGTAGGATATATCTGTACTTCATTTCTTTTTACTGCCAAATAATATTCCATTTTAATAGATATATTACATTTTACATAGCCATTCATCAGTTGATGGACATTTGGGTTGTTTCTACTTTTTGACTACTATGAATAATGCTGCAATGAACATTCATGTACAACTTTGTGTACATCTGTGTTTACATTTCTCTTGGGTACATGTCTATGAGTGCTTATTGGTGACAGAGTTTAGGACATGCGCTACCCCAGTTTATTATTCTTAGCTCATATCCTTTTTATCTTATTACATTTTCCCACAACTCTCTGCTCTTCATAAAACTTAGCATAAACACATTCATGTTTAACCACTTCTTCAGGTCTTCATTTCCCTATCAAAGCTCCTGTGTCACATAAAACTTGTATTAAATAAATCTGTAAGCTTTTTTCTTGTTAATCAATCTTTTGTTACAGGGGCCCCAGCTGAGAACTTAGAATGGTAGAAGAAAAATTATCTTTCTCTCCCCTCCCCTATCTTGGCTATTTGTATATCTTCATTGGAAAAAATATCTATTCGGATTCTTTGCCCATTTTAAAATTGGGCTATCTTTTATTATTGAGTTGTAAGAGTTCTTTATGCATTTTGGATACATTCTCTTACCAGACACGTGGTTTCCAAAAATTTTCTCCCATTCTGTGGGTTGTCTTTTTACTTTCTTGATGTATCATTAGCACCATCAGTTCAGTTTGGTTCAGTTGCTCAGTCGTGTCTGACTCTTTGCGATCCCATGAACTGCAGCATGCCAGGACTCCCTGTCCATCACCAACTCCTGGAGTCTACCCAAACCCATGTCCGTTGAGTCGGTGATGCCATCCAATACCATCTCATCCTCTGCCGTCCCCTTTTCCTCCTGCCTTCAATCTTTCCCAGCATCAGGGTCTTTTCAAATGAGTTAGCTCTTCGTGTCAGGTGGCCAAAGTACTGGAGTTTGAGCTTCAACATCAGTCCTTCCAATGAACACCCAGGACTGATCTCCTTTAGGATGGACTAGTTGGATCTCCTTGCAGTCCAAGGGACTCTCAAGAGTCTTCTCCAGCAACACAGTTCAAAAGCATCAATTCTTCAGCACTCAGCTTTCTTTGTAATCCAACTCTCACATCCATACATGACTACTGGAAAAACCATAGGCTTGACTAGATGAACCTTTGTTGACAAAGTAATGTCATGTATGCTTTTGAATATGCTATCTAGGTTGGTCATAAATTTCCTTCCAAGGAGTAAGCGTCTTTTAATTTCATGGCTGCACTCACCATCTGCAGTGATTTTGGAGCCCCCAAAAATAAAGTCTGACACTGTATCCACTGTTTCCCCAACTATTTGCCATGAAGTGATGGGACCAGATGCCATGATCTTCATTTTCTGAATGTTGAGCTTTAAGCCAACTTTTTCATTCTCCTCTTTCACTTTCATCAAGAGGCTCTTTAGTTCCTCTTCACTTTCTGCCATAAGGGTGGTGTCATCTGCATATCTGAGGTTATCGATATTTCTCCCAGCGATCTTGATTCCAGCTTGTGCTTCCTCCAGCCCAGCATGTCTCTTGATGTACACTGCATATAAGTTAAATAAGCAGGGTGACAATATACAGCCTTGAGGTACTCTTTTTCCTATTTGGAACCAGTCTGTTGTTCCATGTTCCGTTCTAACTGTTGCTTCCTGATCTGCATACAGGTTTCTCAAGAGACATGTCAGATGGTCTGGTATTCCCATCTCCTTCGGAATTTTCCACAGTTTATTGTGATCCACACAGTCAAAGGCTTTGGCATAATCAATAAAGCAGAAATAGATGTTTTTCTGAAACTCTCTTGCTTTTTCACGATCCAGCGGATGTTGGCAATTTGATTCACAGCATAGAAGTTTTAAATTTTTATGAAATCCAGTTTATCTTTTTTTGGGGAGGAGTCATTTGTTCTAGAAATCATTGCCTAACTCATGGTCTCAAGATTGTTGTTGTTTAGTCACTAAGTCCTGTCTGAATCTTTTGCAACCTCATGGACTGTAGCCCACCAGGCTCCCCTGCTCATGGGATTTCCAAGGCAAGAATATTGGAGTGGGTCGCCATGCCCTTCTCTAGGGGATCTTCCCAATTCAGAGATCAAACCCATGTCTCCTGCATTTGCAGATGGATTCTTTACCACTGAGCCACCAGGAAAGCCCTCTCAAAGATTAACTCTTATCTTTTCTTCTGAGAGTTCTACAGTATGAGTCCTTCAAGTTTGTTCAAAACTATTTTGGCTTTTCTAGGCCCCCTGATCTTCCATATGCACTTGAGGGCCAGCTTATCAATTTCTGAAAAGTTAGCTAGGATTGTGATAAGGATTGCACTGAATCTATAGATCACTCACACTGTTTTGTAACCTGCTTTTTTTTTTATCCCAATTAAGTATACTGTGGACATCTTTCCATTTCAATACTTCCAGTGCCATGATTTTTTATTCTTATGTAATAACTCAATAAACACTTATTAAACAAATACAAGACACAAGGTGGTCTGGTTACCAAGATGAATCAGGCACATATCATATCTGAAAAAGGAGCTTTCTACCTAGGAAGGGAAATAAGACATGAACAAAAATAACTGGGCTTCCCTGGTAGCTCAGTGGTAAAGAATCCACCTGCCAATGTAGGAGACGTGGGTTCGATCCTGGGTCGGGAAGATCCCCTGGAGAAGGAAATGGCAACCCACTCCAGTATTCTTGCCTGGGCAATCCCATGGACAGGGGAGCCTGGCGGGCTACAGTTCATGCGGTCGCAAAAGAGTTGGACACGACTTAGTGACTAAATAACAACAATAATAAATAACTGTATTCCAAGTATGAGAAAGAGCTAGATTAAATGCTACCAAAAAGAAAAAAGATTTTTTACAGATATGAGGAAGGAGGTAAAGCTTCCATGAATATATAGACATTTAGCTAAAACTAGGGTTTCTTACCCTTTAGCACTATTGCTGGTTGGGGATCATTCTTTGCTGTGGAGGCTGTACTGTGCACGATGGGATGTTTAACAGCATCCCTGGCCTCTACCCACTAGACACAAAGAGCACTCCCTTCCCCCAGCGTGACAACCTAAAATGTCTCTGGCATTGCCAAATGTCCCCTGAGAGGCAAAATCACCCCTGATTGAGAGCCACTGAGCTAGAACTTAAATCATCATTGTTAATGGCTGTGTAGTACACTGCATAGATCATCCAGAAGTTATGTAGCCAAGACGCTGTAACTGCACATTCCTGTTGTGCCTAATTTTCCACTATTTTTTCCTTTTAAGTAGTACTTTTATTTAATGTTACTTTGGGCTTCCCAGGTGGTGCTAGTGGTAAAGAATCTACCTGCCAATGCAGGAGACACAAGAGACTTGGGTTCGATCCCTGAGTCGGGAAGATTCCTTGGCGTAGGAGATGGCAATCCACTCCAGCATTCTTGCCTGGAGAATTCCATGGACAGAGGAGTATGGCGGGCTACAGTCCATGGGGGTGTAAAGAGCCAGCCATGACTGAGCATACACATACATGTTATGTTATTTATTTATTTATTGCTATGCCATGCTGCATGTGTAAAGAACCCACCTGCCAATGCAGGAGAGGTAAGAGACATGGCCTCGCTCCCTGGTTGCGGAAAATCCCCTGATGGAGGGCATGGCAACCCACTCCAGTATTCTTGATTGAAGCCTGGGGGGCTACAGTCCATGGGGCTGCAAAGAGGCGGACACAACAAAGCAACTCAGGACGCACACACATGCTGCATGGGAGATCTCAGTTCCTTGACCAGGGATTGAACCCATGCCCCCTGCACTGGGAGTGTGGAGTCTAAGCCACTGGACCACCAGAGAAGTCCCTCCACTAGGTTTTATAAAACATAACTTTTAGAAGTATGACCTGACATTGGCTCCTTAGGATAAGTAGCTAACATCACGCTAGATTTCTTTTTTACTATAAAAGTTATACATGTTAAAATTAGTCTTTCAAAGGCAACCCTCAGAATGGGAAAAAATAATAGCAAATGAAACAACTGACAAAGGATTAATTTTCAAAATATACAAGCAGCTCATACAAGTCAATACAAGAAAAACAAACATCCCAATCAAAAAGTGGGGAAAAGACCTAAACAGACATTTTTCCAAAGAAGACATACAGATGGCTAACAAAAACATGAAAAGATGCTCAACATCACTCATTATTAGAGAAATGCAAATCAAAACTACAATGAAATATCACCTCACACCGGTCAGAATGGCCATCATCAAAAAGTCTACAAACAATAAATGCTGGACAGGGTGTGAAGAAAAGGGAATGTCCTTGCACTGTTGGTGGGAATGTAAATTGATACAGCCACTATGGAAGATGGTACGGAGATTTCTTAAAAAAAAAAAAAAACTAGGAATAAAACCACCATATGACCCAGCAATCCCACTCCTAGGCGTATACCCTGAGGAAACCAAAATTGAAAAAGACACATGTACCCTAATGTTCACTGCAGCACTACTTACAGTAGCTAGAACATGGAAGCAACCTAGATGCCCACTGACAGATGAATGGATAAAGAAGCTGTGGTGCATACATACAATGGAATATTCAGTTCAGTTCAGTTCAGTCGCTCAGTCGTGTCCGACTCTTTGCAACCCCATGGATCGCAGCACGCCAGGCCTCCCTGTCCATCACCAACTCCCTGAGTTCACTCAGACTCATGTCCATCAAGTCCGTGATGCCATCCAGCCATCTCATCCTGGGTCATCCCTTTCTCCTCCTGCCCCCAATCTCTCCCAGCATCAGAGTCTTTTCCAATGAGTCAACTCTTCGCATGAGGTGGCCAAAGTACTGGAGTTTCAGCTTTAGCATCAGTCCTTCCAAAGAAATCCCAGGGCTGATACTCAGCCATAAAAAGGAACACATTTGTGTCAGTGCTAATGAGGTGGATGAACATAGAACCTATTATACAGAGTGAAGTAAATCAGAAAGAGAAAGATAAACAGTGTATACTGATGCATATATATAGAATCTAGAAAGATGGTACCAATGAATTTATTTGCAGGGCAGCAAAGGAGAAACAGACATAGAGAACAGAGTTATGGACATGGTGTGGGGGGAGGAGAGGGTGAGATGTATGGAGAGAGTAACATGGAAACATACATTACCATATGTAAAATAGATAGCCAATGGGAATTTGCTGTATGACTCAGGGAACTCAAACAGGGGCTCTATATCAACCTAGAAGGGTAGGATGGAAAGGGAGATGGGAGCGAGGTTCAAGAGGGAGGGGATATATGTATACCTATGTCTGATTCATGTTGAGGTTTAACAGAACAAAATTCTGTAAATCAATTATCCTTCAATTAAAAAACAAATTTTAAAAATTAGTCTTTCAAACAATTTGAAAAAGTAAAATTAGAAGTCTTGCTCAATCTCACTCTCCAGAAATAGTCTGTGGTATGTCAATTTAAAATCGTTATATGTATTCAGAAGTGAAGTGACAAAAGCCTTCTTTTAAGGCATTTTTATCATCACATGAGATACTCTGGTCTATTCACTACAAATTTCATCTGGAGTTCTCCAAGCCACAGTTTTTAAAATACAGGTCTTGGCCCATACATGAAACCAACATAAAGGATCATGATTAACATTTTTAAAAAATGAAAGAGAACAAAATAGATCAGATCAGATCAGAGTATATTACACACAGTGAGGAGAGGTACTACTTTGTAAGAATTTTGTTTCAGTATCATAGAAAGATAGATGATAGATTGAAAGATGACAGATAATGTAAAATGCAGATGTTGCTGTGGATTGCAGCCAATAAAAAATTTAAAGCCATTGCTTTAAGCAAGATATATAGATACACACACATACATACATATAAAACATTCTTTTATATATCATCCCTTTATATATTATATAAATATATATAAAACATTCCTTTTTATAATGGGAATGAAGTGGTAGGTGATGCAAGCCTATTTTTTCTTGACAAAAAATAACAACAAATATAATGTAAGCAAGAATACTTAATGTTAACAATTACTTCCCAGAAAAAGAACACTGAATTCCATACTGGATAATGATTCATGTAAATTTAAAGTCAGAGCTCCATCAATTCAAATTCCTCTGACTTCTTAGGAATTAAATGATTCAGTAAGAATCATCCACAATGCTTCTATATGTTTACAGTTCAAACAGTACTGTGGTATACATTAAGATGGTTGCTGATAATAGATAACCAAGAAGGATCTAATGTATAGCACATGGAATTATACTCAGTATCTTGTAATAACATAATGGAAAAGAATCTGAAAAAGAATATATATGTATACCTGAATCACTCTGCTGTACATTTGAAACTAACACATTGTAAATCAACTATATTTCAATAAAAAATTTAAAAATATATAATAAAAAATTTTTAAGATGGTTGCTAGTTTTTCCATTTAGTTTTTTTTGTAACTTTATTCACTCATTTGATTCATTTAACAACATTATCAAACATTTATGACTACCTGCAGGGAACAGGGGACATGGTGGCTCATATAAATGTCATACCTCTCTTGAGCAAGAAGGAGTTAGAGGGGTCATTTATATGGCCCTGGTGCTCATGAATGTCTTTATTTCATACCAGGAAAACACAATGAGGTTCATATGGTCAACTGACTTTACATTATTACATAAATCTTCATGTTCATTTAAGACTAAACTATTGTGGTCGCAGAGTCAGACACGACTGAACACAGCACACACACACACACACACACACACACACACACACACATTGTGATGGTTGGGCATCCCTAGGGGCTCAGTGCAAAAGAATCTGCCTGCAACTCAGGAGACGTGGGTTCTATCCCTGGGTAGGGAAGAACCCCTAGAGAAGGAAATGGCAACCCATCCAGTATTCTTTTGTTGGAAATTCCAAGGACAGAGGAGCCTGGTGGACTACAGTCCGTGAGTTCACACAGAGCTGGGCATGACTTAGCAACTAAACAATAACATTGTAATATCTAGCTACAACACCTGGTTAATGAAGGATTGCACTGAAATTATCAATACAACACAACTAAGTTTCTCCCAAAAGTTAGAACATTTACTGCAACTTGCAATGATCTATCATATTTTCAAGGTCACTGAAGTCAAGATTGCTGGGAGAAATATCAATAACCTCAGACATGCAGATGACACCACCCTTATGGCAGAAAGTGAAGAGGAACTAAAGAGCCTCTTGATGAAAGTGAAAGTGGAGAGTGAAAAAGGTGGCTTAAAGCTCAACATTCAGAAAACTAAGATCATGGCATCCGGTCCCATCACTTCATGGGAAATAGATGGGGAAACAATGGAAACAGTGTCAGACTTTATTTTGGGGGGCTCCAAAATCACTGCAGATGGTGAGTGCAGCCATGAAATTAAAAGACGCTTACTCCTTGGAAGAAAAGTTATGACCAACCTAGATAGCATATTCAAAAGCAGAGACATTACTTTGCCAACTAAGGTCCATCTAGTCAAGGCTATGGTTTTTCCTGTGGTCATGTATGGATGTGAGAGTTGGACTGTGAAGAAGGCTGAGCGCTGAAGAATTGATGCTTTGAACTGTGGTGTTGGAGAAGACTTTTGAGAGTCCCTTGGACTGCAAGGAGATCCAACCAGTCCATTCTGAAGGAGATCAGCCCTGGGATTTCTTTGGAAGGAATGATGCTAAAGCTGAAACTCCAGTACTTTGGCCACCTCATGCGAAGAGTTGACTCATTGGAAAAGACTCTGATGCTGGGAGGGATTGGGGGCAGGAAGAGAAGGGGACGACAGAGGATGAGATGGCTGGATGGCATCACTGACTCGATGGACGTGAGTCTGAGTGAACTCCAGGAGTTGGTAATGGACAGGGAGGCCTGGCATGCTGCGATTCATGGAGTCGCAAAGAGTCGGACACAACTGAGCGACTGAACTGAACTGAATTGAACTGAAGCCAAACCATGGCAGATAGATGGGGAAACAGTGGAAACAGTGTCAGACTTTATTTTGGGGGGCTCCAAAATCACTGCAGATGGTGAGTGCAGCCATGAAATCAAAAGACACTTACTCCTTGGAAGGAAAGTTATGACCAACCTAGACAGCATATTCAAAAGCAGAGACATTACTTTGTCAACAAAGGTTCATCTAGTCAAGGCTATGGTTTTTCCAATGGTCATGTATGGATGTGAGAGTTGGACTATAAAGAAAGCTGAGCACTGAAGAATTGATGCTTTTGAACTGTGGTGTTGGAGAAGACTCTTGAGAGTCCCGTGGACTGCAAGGAGATCCAACTAGTCCATCCTAAAGGAGATCAGTCCTGGGTGTTCATTGGAAGGACTGATGTTGAAGCTGAAACTCCAATATTTTGGCCACCTGATGCAAAGAGCTGACTCATTTCCCTGATGTTGGGAAAGATTGAAGGCAGGAGGAGAAGGGGACGACAGAGGATGAGATGGTTGGATGGCATCACCGACTCAATGGACATGGGTTTGGGTAGACTCTGGGAGTTGGTGATGGACAGGGAGGCCTGGCATGCTGCAGTACATGGGGTTGCAAAGAGTCGGACACGACTGAGCGACTGAACTGAAGTCAAAACTGTAGGTGAATGCACAAAACGGCTTTCAAAATAACAGGGACAGGAAACATTTCAGAAACATGGAAAGTTTTCTTTAAAAGATCACCAAGAAGACTTGATGAAAAAAACTTCTCAATCTTCTGTGTGAGTCTGTTCTTTGCCACAACACCCACAGCCAAGTGAAGTCAGCTCAGCTGATCTATCAGTGCAATCATTGAAAGCCATGTGGCAGGGGTAGATACAAATCACAAAGTAAACATCTGGTGAAATGAAAGGGGTAAACATTCATCTCTAAGTACAGAATTTCATTCTGACATCTAGTCCACCTCCTCATTTCCAAGATGAGGAAACAGAGGCTTGAAAAAGATAAGATTTTCTTTAATTAATAGACTTTTCTTGAGCAGCTTTAGGTTGAGAGAACAATTGACTGGAAAGTACAGAGAGTTCCCATATAGTTCCTCATCCCACCAATCCCATTTCCCATGTTCATTCAGACATGTTAATCTTTATTAATTTTACACATGTTAATTGTACATCATGTGGTACATTCATTATAATTTATGAGCCAATATAGGTATATTACTGTCATTAAAGCTCATAGTTTACATCAGGGTTCACTCTTTGGGTTGTATATTTTATGGCTTTGACAAACACATAATAACAAGTATCCATCATTATGGAATCATACAAAATAGTTTCACTGCCCTAAAAATCTATTCATCCCTTTCTCCTTCCTCTTGAACCCTTGGGACACTTTTTACTGTCTCCATAGATTTTAGCCATTCTAATAAGTGTGTAGTAGTATCTCGTTGTTTTAACTTGCAATTCTGTAATGATATATGATATTGAGCATGTTTTCATGTGCTTATTTCTCATTGGTATATCTTTTTGGTGAGATGTCTATTCAGAACATTTGCCCACTTTTAAATTGGGTCATTTTCTTACTGTTGCATTTTAAGAGTTCTTTATATATTTTGGATATCAGTCTTCTATTAAATATACCTTTTGAAGATATTTTCTTCTAGTCTGTGGCTTGTCTTTTAATTTCCTTAACAGAAGTTTTTTTTTTTGCTTGCTTGTTTTTGCAGAGCACAAGGATGTGAGTAGTCTTGGGATGTGTCCCTTTTTGCCCTGAGATCGTTCTGTACATGATTGTGCCTCTGAGGGTGTTGAACATCTCAGTATAAGGTCCTGGAGTGACACCCCACAGTGTATGGCAGACAGCAGGAAGGACATGGTAGGAATCCTAACTCAAAGCAGAAGTTTTTAATTTAAAAAAAATTATTTATTATTATTATTATTTTTTTTTTGGCTGTGCCTTGAGGCATGTGGCATACTAATTAACCAACCAGGGATCAAACCTGCACTGGAAGCTCGGATTCTTAACCACTGTCAGAGAATCCAGAAGTTTTAAATTTTAATGAAGTCCAACTTATCCTGCTTTTGGTGCTATATCTAAGAAAGTGAAAGTTGCTCAGTTGTGTCCAAATCTTTGCAACCCCATGGACTACTCCAGGCCAGAATACTGGAGAGGGTAGCCTTTCCCTTCTCCAGGGGATCTTCCCAACCCAGGGATCGAACCCAGGTCTCCCACATTGCAAGCAGATTCTTTACCAGCTGAGCCATAAGGCAAGCCCAAGAATACTGGAGTGGGTAGCCTACCCCTTCTCCAGGGAATCTTTCTGACCCAGGAATTGAACTGGGGTCTCTTGCACTGCAGGTGGATTCTTTACCAACTGAGCTATGAGGGAAGCCCCAGAAGTCATCACCAAATCCAAAGTCACCTAGATAACCTATGTTATCTTCTAGGGGGTTATTTTTTACTGTTTAACAGGTATGCTGTGTTTAGTCATTCAGTCGTGTACAACTCTTTGCGACCCCATAGACTGTAGCCTGCCAGGCTCCTCTTGTCCATAGGGATTCTCCAGGCAAGAATACTGAAGCGGGCTGTCATGCCCTCCTCCAGGGGATGTTCCCAACCCAGGGACTGAACCCAGGTTTCCCACATTGCAGGCAGATTCTTAACTGTCTGAGCCACCAGGGAAGCCCGTTTAACAGGTATAATTGCCAAATAAAATTGTAAGATAAAGTGTAAAATGTGATGACTTGATACATGTATATATTGTAAAAGGATTTTCCCCATCGAGTTAACACATCCATCATCTACATTTATTTATTTACATTTTTGCATGTGTGAGAACATTTAAGTTCTACTCTCTTAGCAATTTAAATTATATAATACAGTAATATCGACTATATAGTTACCACACTATACATTAGATCCTCAGTCAGACCTTATTCACCCTACAACTGAAAATTTGCACCCATTTACCAGGTTCTCCCTCTCTCTCCCACCATCCATCCACCGGCAATTACTTTTCTTCTCTGTTTCTATGAGCGTGACTTTTTTTTTTTTCTTTTTGATTACCCATATAAACGATACCGTGTAGCATTTGTCTTTCTTTCTCTGGCTTATTCCACTTAGAATGATGCCCTCCACATTCATTCATGATGTTATAAATGACAGGATTTACTTCTCTCTTTCTGGCCACCCTGCTGCTGCTGCTGCTGCTAAGTTGCTTCAGTCGTGTCCGACTCTGTGCGACCCCATAGACGGCAGCGCACCAGGCTCCGCTGTCCCTGGGATTCTCCAGGCAAGAACACTGGAGTGGGTTGCCATTTCCTTCTCCAATGCATGAAAGTGAAAAGTAAAAGTGA
This sequence comes from Ovis aries, assembly GCF_016772045.2. NCBI lineage: Eukaryota > Metazoa > Chordata > Mammalia > Artiodactyla > Bovidae > Ovis > Ovis aries. Next base: position 15,081,779 of record NC_056080.1, on the reverse strand, counting down.
AGTCGCTCAGTCGTTTCTGACTCTTAGCGACCCCGTGGACTGCAGCCCACCAGGCTCCTCCGTCCATGGGATTTTCCAGGCAAGAGCACTGGAGTGGGGTGCCATTGCTCGGATGATCCGATCAGAGAACTTAGTTCCCGTGGCCCCTGAAGTGGAAGTATGGAGCCCTAACCTCTGGACCACTACAGAATTCCCAGGATTTCCTTCTTTTTTAAAGGCTGAATAATATTCCATTGTACATACATACCACATCTTCTTTAACCCTTCAGTCATTGACTAACTCTTAGGTTGTTTCTATACGTTGGTTACTGTGAATAGTGCTGCAGTGAACATGGGGGTGCAAATATCTCTTCAACTTCATGATCTAGGGACTTCTCTAGTGGTCCAGTGGTAGGCACTATGTGCTTTCACTGCTGAGGGCCAGAGTTCAATCCCTGGTCAGGGAACTAGGATCCCACAAGCTGTGGAGTGCAGCCAAAAAAAAAAAAAACAAAAAACGATTTGGTTTCTTTTGGAATATAAACCTAGAAGTGGGATTACTGAATCATATGGAAGTTCTCTTTTTACTTTTTTAGGTATCTCCATACTGTTTTCCATAGTGGCTGTACCAGTTTACATTCCCACCACCAGCAGACAAGGATTCCCTTTCTCCACATCCTCACCAGCATTTGTTATCTCATCTTTTTGATGATAAACATTCTGACAGGTGTGAAGTGATATCTCAGAACAGCTTGGATTTGCATTTCCCCAATGATTACAGATGTTGAGCTCCTTTTCATCTATCTGTTGGCCATTTGTTTTCTGGGAAAATGTCTATTCCGGTCCTTTGCCTGTTTTAAAAATCTTCTAGGGATTTTAATTTCGCATTTAGGTCTATTATCTACTTTGAGTTAATATTCGCAAAAGATGTATGATCTGCATCTCAATTTGATCTTTTACACGTGACTACCCTGTTCTTCTCACAGCATTTGTTGAACAGACTATCCTTTGTCCATTGAATTGCCCTTGCTTCTCTGTCAAAGAAAAGGTAAGACATTTTCAATAACACACCCAGGTTGTCTTTTTGTGTCAGTTTTTTCTGCTATAAGCCAACTACATCTGCATTTAACGGAACAGCAATGGAGTTAAGGATCTAGTGTTTATTAATATAATCTGCTGCTGCTGCTAAGTCGCTTCAGTTGTGTCCAACTCTGTGTGACCCCATAGACTAAAGCCCACCAGGCTCCCCCGTCCCTGGGATTCTCCAGGCAAGAGTACTGGAGTGGGGTGCCATTGCCTTCTCCGAATGGGTTTGATAATATTAGATTGATAATAATCATAGGGTTATCATGAGACAAATTAGATAATAAATGTAAAATAACTGGCACATACTAACTGCTCAATAAATGTTATTATTACAGGGGCTATTATTATTACAGTATTCTAAATTTAACCTGCTTCCTGTCTCAGGGACTCACCATCAAAATACATCAGACAAGAAAATACACATATTTTTCTTCATTCTCTAGATTTTTTTCTAATTTTTATAAAATCATGTACCATTTAGGTTTGTTGGTTCTTTTTTCAAAACCACATTCTCTGTCAACTCATCTACAGTGACAGAAAGCAGATCAGTGCTTTTTCTCTGGCCAGAGATAGAGGAAGGAACACAGGGAAACTTTTGGGGACAATTAAAATGTTCTGGTTTTTTATTGTGGCAGTGCTTTCATGGGTGTTTACATCTGTCAAAACGATGAATTATATACTTTAAGTGGGTGCAGTTTATGGTACATACACTGTATCTTAATAAAGCTGAAGCACATAACTCATTATGAGACAAGTCAGGAAATGTAAATGCTATCTGGACACTGATATCAAATAATTTTACAAGTTTTTTTGCATGTAAGAATGCAATGCAGTTATTTTGAATTTTTTGAAAAAGAAGCCCTTAGAATCTTCATACACTGCTGATGAGAATGTAAATTGGTGCCGCCACTATGGAAAACAGTGTGATTACTCCCAATATTAAGAATAGAACTACAGTATGATCCAGATATTCCAGTGTTTTTTTTTTTTGTTTTTTTTTTGCCACACCACTCGGCTTGTAGGATCTCAGTTTCCCAACCAGGGATTGAACCAGGGTCTAGCAGTGAAATCCTGGAATCCTGGCCACTAGGCCATTAGGGAACTCCCCCGGCTATTCCACTTCTGACTATTTATGCAAATAATATAAAAACACTAATTCAAAAAGATACATGCACCCCTATGTTTATCTCAGTATTATTTACAATAGTTAAGTGCCCATCAGTGGATGAATGGATAAAGAAGATATGACCCATACACATACACACACACAGGAATACTAATGAGTCACAAAAAGATGAAATCTTGCCATCTGCAACAACATGGATGGACCTTGAAGGTATAATGCTGAGTGAAATTAGTAAGACTGAGAAAGAAAAATACCACATGATTTCACACATATGTGGAAGAAAACACACACACACACACACAAATAAATGGACAAACCAAACCAAAACAAACACACAAAGAACAGTGTAGTGGTTACCAGAGGGGAAGGGAGGAAGGGCAAAATGAGTAAAGGGGGTCAACTGTATGGTGATCGATAGAAACTAAATTTTCGGTGGTGAGCACACTGTAGGGTGTAGAGAAGTGAAAATATAATGCTCTACACCTGAAACATACATTCTAAACCAATGTTAACCTCAATGTGAAAAAATAGTAAGGAGCCACTGTATTTTAGAGATGCATATAGAAATATTTATAGGTGAAATCATATGAGATGTGATACGTGCATCAAAATAAATGAGGGATGTCAGGACTGGGTGGGGATGAAACACATTTGACCATGAGCTGATCATTATTGAAGGTAGGTGGTGTCTACAGGATATTCATTCCACTATTCTCTTTTGTGTATGCTTGAAATTGTAACTTAAAATTTGAAAAACCCCACACATGGCAGGAATTATTATCTTTACTTCAACTAGTAAGGTGAACAAGACTGAAAGTATCCCTAAGGTTTTCTTTATTGTTTCTGCATGCCTTTTTTTTTTTTTTAGTTTAGAACAGAAAAAAGTTATTGCACAGCCATGCAAGGATATGGGCAGCTCATGCTTTACAAACCTCAAAACTTGGACTTCCCTCGTGGCCCAGTGGTAAAAATTCACCTGTAAATGCAGGGGACACGGGTTTGATATATCCTTGGTCTGGGAAGATTCCACATGCCACGGAGCAACCAAGCCCACGCGCCACAACTACTGAGCCCATGCATCGAGAGCCCTCAAGCCACAACAAGAGAAGCACCGCAATGACAAGCCCAAACGCCACTAGAGAGGAGCCGCTGCTCACGCCAACTAGAGAAAAGTCTGCACAGCAATGAGCACCGAGCACAGCCAAAAATAAATAAATAAATAAATTCCAAAAAACTCCCCTGAAGCTTTCAGCAGAGTCCTTTTCTAGGATAGGGGAGGGAGGGGCAAACGTCTTGGTGTCAAGACCTGTTCTTGAGGTCAGGTAACAAAGTTCCTGCAAACCGCCATCAAACAAGTATTATTCTCTGTTCTGACAAGAAGGGGCAAGGTTCCAAGGCTCAACGTTCACCCTCAGTGCTCCAAGTCCTGGCTGAGAGGAGCAGGTCCCTGCGCCGGCTGGTCACCCTACCCCAAAGCGTTCACCCAGCACCCAGGCTGGGTCCTTCCAACCAGTGCCAGGCCTGGCTGAGGAGACAGATCTCAGCTGGCAGCACCCTCAGGGCTGGGTCCCCAGATCTCGCTTAGCCATCCTCGCTGAGGGAGCCAGGCGCCCAACACCCAGCCAGCCCTCAGACTCCTCAGGTAGCCGAAATCGGGGGGCAGTCAGGACCCACAGTCTGTGACTCATGCAGATGGCTGCTGCCATTAGGTTGCAGAAACAGGAGAAGGTCACTGCCACCTCAAGGCCTGGGCCCAGCCAATGGGCGGCCTTGGCCAGGGCTCTGGAGCCCTCCAGGGCACAGCCCCCAGCCTGTCCCCTGGGCTGCCGGTACCCCCAGCTCACCCACCGGCTGGTGGACAGGTGAGCTAACTGCCCCCTCAGAGGGCCGGGATCCGCCTCTTGCCTCAGTCTCCACCTGCAGAACGCCACTCCTCGACCGTTGGCCCACCAATGGTCATTCGGAGGGGCCCAGTGCAGTGCTGACCAATGGCTGAGCAGGACCACTACTGGTTGCTCATGACAGTTGCTCACTTGGGGGGCAGGGCTGAGTGACCCTTAGTGGTCTTATGGTAACCACGGCCTGGCAACGGGGCCTGCACACCATCTTTAACTTTCATTTGTAAGTAAAAATGTTGAGGTAATTGTGGATTCACATGCAGTGTAAGAAATATTATAGGTACAGCCATCATACACTGTGCCCAGTTTCCTCCAAAGGTTAACAGCTTGCAAAATTATAGTTGTTGTTCAGTCACTCAGTCGTCTCTGACCCTTTGTAACCCCATGCACTGTAGCACACCAGGCTCCTTTGTCCTGGACTATCTCCCAGAGTTTGCTCAAATTCATGTCCATTGAGTTGGTGATGCCATCCAACCATCTCATCCTCTGCTGCCCCCTTCTCCTTTTGCCTTCAATCTTTCCCAGCCTCAGGGTCTTTTCCAATAAGTCAGCTCTTCTCATCAAGTGGCCGAAGTACTGGAGCTTCAGCATCAGCCTCAGTCCTTCCAATGAATATTCAAGGTTGATTTTCTTTAGGATTAACTAGTTGGATCTCCTTGCTGTCCAAGGGACTCTCAAGAGTCTTCTCCAGCACCACAGTTCAAAAGCATCAATTCTTTATCCAGACTGGTATTTCACATGATGTGCTCTGCATATAAGTTAAATAAGCAGGGTGACAATATACAACCTTGACGCACTCCTTTCCAAACTTTGAACCAGTCCGTTGTTCCATGTCCAATTCTAACTGTTGCTTCTTGACCTGCATACAGGTTTCTCAGGAGACAGGTAAGGTGGTCTGGTACTCACATCTCTTGAAGAATTCTCCAATTTGTTGTGATCCACACAATCAAAGGCTTTAGCATAGTCAATGAAGCAGATGTTTTTCTGAAATTCTCCTCCTTTCTCTATGACCCAATGGATGTTGACAATTTGGTCTCTGGTTCCTCTACCTTTTCTAAATCCACCTTGTACATCTTGAAGTTCTCGGTTCACATACTATTGAAGCCTAGCTTGAAGGATTTTGAGCATTACTTTGCTAGTGTGTGAAATGAGTGCAATTGTGCAGTAGTTTGAGCATTCTTTGGCATTGCCTTTCTTTGGGATTGGAATAAAAACTGACCTTTTCCATTTCTGTGGCCACTGCTGAGTTTTCCAGATATGCTGGCATACTGAGTGCAACACTTTAAAAGCATCATCTTTTTGGATTTGAAATAGCTCAGCTGGAATTCCATCACCTCCACTAACTTTCTTCGTAACCTCAGTTTTACCTGTATTCATTTTTGTGTTTTGTGTGTCTTTGTGTATTAAGTGCTACACAATTTTATTTCTGTGTAGATTCATGTATCCATCACCACTGTCAAGATACTGAACAATTCCAATGCCACAAGCACAAGGATTCCTCCCTCATGTTGCTGTTTTATAACCACACTCACATTCCTTAAACCTTACCCCTAATCCCTAAAGTCTGGCCACTACTAATCTCTCCTGGATTTCTAAGGTTTTGTCATTTCGAAAATGTTATATGAGTGGAATGATAAGGCATGTAACCTTTGGGGATTGGCTTGTTTTGCTCAACATAATTCCGTATAGATTCACTCAAGTTGTGTATCAATTGTCCCTTTCTTTTTATCGCTGAGTAGGATTCCATGGTATGGATTGTAGAATGGCTTGTTTAACTATTCACCAGCAGAAGGACATCTGGGCTGATTTCAGTTCTTGGCTCTTATAAATAAAGCTGCTATGAACATTCACAGATGCATTTTTCATCTAACATTTTGTTTTGCTAGCAGTATAATAATTTCTCTTATTCATTAATCTTAGACTATTGGTAATTTTCCAAACTTTCCAAGTAAAATCTGTTGGGTTAATTGCTTTATACATTTTAAGCATGTGTTATTTCCCTTAAGTGAGATTATAAAGTATTTTCTAAGTGGTATTATGAATTTCTCTGACTTTTCTTCTAACATACTTTGAAAAGCAAGTCTCAATACAAAGTTGTAAACGACCTTACAATTATAGACCTCTTGATGACTACAACAGCTTTACATTAGTGCTGGTTTCCTCTTTACAAGAATTAAATGAAGCAATCTTGCTGTAACTTCTGTACCTCATAAATATGTATTAGGAGACAAATTTTCCAACTGATACATTTATATGCCATCACTAAGGGTCAGAGAACATGTTACAGGTTTGAAATTTGTGCCCTTGGGTCTTTAGGCATAAAGTACAATAATGATGTAATTTACATTCAGCCACAGATACACTGAAAATTGCCAAATACCAGGCTATTCTATTTTCAAAAACCACCACTGATCCTTTTAAAGGCAAAGTATGCTTTTGTTGTGGTTATTTACCTGCCTGAGCTCTAAGCTGACCCTTTTAACTCTGCTGTGATACCAGGGCTGGGGCTCTGCAAACTGCTTTTCCAAACTCCCAAGCCAGTTTCCTTCCCATTAGGTTCTGTCAGTGGAAGTTCTGATGGAGGACTGGAAGGAGGGACAATGGACCCATGGTTGCCAGCTTCCATCAACAGCCCCCTCTCCCCCAACCTCATGCAGGGCTCCAGCCTCCAGCTTCTTTCAGCCTTCCCAACATCACCATACCACGGCCCAACAGAGGTACCAGTGCTCACCAGCCACACCTTCTTAGGGGTCTGAGCAGGGGCTGCAGGAGTGCACCCACCAAAGGTCCACGCACCGGCCTGTGCAGGGCCTCTCTTCCAAGCTCTGAGGTCTTGGTAATCCCACTTCTTTCCTTTCATTCTCCAAGCCCGAGGCGTGGGAGCTGCTTCTTGCAGTTACTAATATCAGCCCTAGGGGTACAAGAAGCAGTGACAAAAATTCAAGTTGCCTTGTTATCTTTTCTTCCAGCTGTGTATCCAGTTCTCTGTATTGAATCTGCTCTGTTGGAAACACTTTGTATGCCTTTCTGTTTTCCTGTAGCTTTCACAGAATTGCAAATACACATTTGCTAAGTTTTCAGTAACTTATCTCTTTCCTTTCCAACTGCAAGGGTCATAATCCTTATTCAGTAGAATGCATAGTTAAATTCAGGCCTTGGAGGGGGAAGGGGTTAGGTGAACATCAGACATTCTTTGGTTGTAAGCAACAGATGGACTCAGGCTAACTTCAGCGAAAAGGGAATATATGGTAGGGCCTGAGGAGATGACAGAATAAAAGAGCTATTCTAGACATCTCAGAAGCAGGAACCAGTGGCCAGCAGTTTGGGGTGCTTCACCAGCAACAGTCTAGGGAATCCACATTCCAGAAAGGGTGTGGTTGATTGGCCCCTGGGGGTTAAGTACCCCCAGGGTACTTTGGCTTTGGCTGTTGGAAAGCAGGGTATCCTAATGGACAGTCCTACCAAACTGTAAGAAGTCTGGAGAAGGAAGTGGAGCTCACTCTGGAGGAGGAAGAATGGACAATGGCCAGCAATTACCGAGTCCAGCGAACTTCAGAGGAGGTCTTCAGCTGTAAACTAAAATGTATTATATACTAAAACTTTGAATAAAAGAACATGCTAGGGGTAGAATGCTCAGAGAAAGTTTTCTAAAAGGAGGTTCTATGTGAGAAGACTTCTCATCTCTGCTATGGATTGGGTAAAGGTCAGGAGGAATTTCCTATTCAATATTTTTCATTTGAGAAGTATTTATTTACTTCGCCCTGGTGATTCCAAGTCTAAGCCCCAGGGATTCTGGTCTAGGTCATTTCCTTGACTCACTGTCACCAATGCACAGCTCGACTGGCTTCACCTTAAAGGCTAACACAGCAGGGTAAACTGGCCTTTCAGAAATCTAGCGGGATACTCCACAAGGGTTAAATATTAACTAATTTATAAGTATAAAATAATTACTTCACTCTACCTAATATCACAATAGTAAATGCAAACAAAGTACAAGTTCAAACAAGCAAAGTGTGCTTTCAATTTTATAATAATTTTCCTCCAACCCCCTCTCACACAATTGCATTAAATATTTTAAGAGAGATTACTTAGAATTGTATCACACTAAAGCAATTCTGTCCATTTGTCTCCATCACTCATCTACTATTTCTTTTGATATTTTTTATAAAATATGTGGGATTTATTCTGTTTATAATACTAACGTCTGTCCATTGAAGAAAACTTTTAAATAGAGCAACATATGAAGAACAAAACAACCATCATGCATAATATCAGCAACCAAGAGACAATGACTATTAGTGTTTTCGTGTATTTTCTTCCACTCCTAATGATTTGGATAAAAACAATTTGACCAGAAACAAAAATTGGTATTCTTTATGTACTTCTTTTACTTGTGTAATTTTCAGATTTTTCTGTAATGAGTTTTCCTTTCTTAATAAGAAAACAAACAATAAAGGGATGTATGAAAGAGCAGGAGAGTTGTGTGTTGCTCATTCCAGGTATCTCCAGTTCCCATAACACTGCTTGGCACACAGTAAGAACTGCAACATCTTTTTGAATGGCTACGATTTTTTGCCAAAAACTAGCGAGAAGGAGTTGCTAATGAACAGATTCATCCACAGCTACGTCAGGATATTATTTCCCTCTCTCATTCCTTTTGGTTAACAGTTCACTTTATCACATACAATCATTTTTGCTGTCTTAATAGAAGACCAAGTAAATACAAATTCCAACTCCAACATTCACTATGTGACCTTGGCACTGTTTACCTGAGCTTCCTCGTCTGGTAAGCTCTGGTTCAGTTGCTGGGGGTACACCAAAACAAAGATCCTGCCATTGATCTGCATTCTAGTGTAGGAGAAAAAGCCTATGGACAAACATTTGTTGGGTGGTAATAAGTGCTCTGAAAAAAAAGGAAGGGGCCAGAAAGTGATTACCTGTAGAGGCATATGAGGGTGTGTTGCTGTTTTATAAGGGGCTGCTACTGCTGCTAAGTCACTTCAGTCGTGTCTGACTCTGTGCGACCATAGACGGCAGCCCAAAGCCAGATAAAAAACAGACTTGCGGTTGCCATGTGGGAAGAAGGAGGGGAAGGAAGGATTGGGAATTTGGGATTAGCAGATGCAAACTATTATATATAGGATGGATAAATAACAACGTCCTAGGGTATAGCACAGGGAACTATATTCAACATCCCATGATAAACTATAATGGAAAAGAATATGAAAAAGAATATATATATATATATATATATATATATATATGTATAACATCACCTTGCTGCACAACAGAAATTAATACAACATTGTAAATCAACTATACTTCAATAAAATTTTTAAAAATTCATAAAGGGCAGTCAGGAACTGGCTACAGGTTTCAAAAAATATACTAGTGACCAGTCTCAAACCACAACTTGTGACTCATCCCAATCGCGAAAGCAATGTAGGGAGTCATTTGAGTATTTTAAAAAATGAAATGAAGTACCAGAGTGCACTGCACATATTAAAGGCTAGCACTGTGTGGTATAACTTGTTTTGGTTTATATACAAGTGTACTAATCTGTAAAACACAGCTGGCATGGAGAAACCGGTGGTTAACACTATAGCAATTTTGAGGTAAGCAGTGTTAGAAAAAGGTACCTAAACAGAGCATCTCCCGGTTAAGATAGTCCACACCTTGTGAGTGCACTAGCTTCAGTCCTGTCCGAATCTTTGCGACCCTACGGACTGTAGCCCGCTAGGCTCCTCTGTCTATGGGATTCTCCAGGCAAGAATACAGGAATGGGTTGCCATGTGCCATTTTCTCCTCCAGAGGATCTTCCCTATTTGATTAGTAGACTTAGCTAAGTGCAAGAGAGACAAAAAGACAACCACAGAGAAAGTAAGAGAAAAGATTAGGACCAGAGCTAAGTAGGTGGGATGAAAGGCAAAAAAACATTCACTTTATCCTCTGAGCCACTAGAAACTCTAAAAAAAAAAAATTACAGTTTGCAATTCAAGGGAGAAAAACTGGTATCACATTTTTGAGGCAAAAAAGTACCTAGCCAGAAAAAAGACCAAAAAATTCTGGAGAAATAAAACTGGCAGATTCAATTTAACAACAACAAAATCCAGAACTAACAGAGTATGCTGTACCAGATACTTTTGAATTAAGTGTATGATAGCACCCAAATATTTTCACAAACTCCCAAAATAATCTGTTCTGTATTTCCTACTCAGACACTTAGTGAGGTGGACAGCATAAAGATTTTAAAATCATCATCTGGAAAGATTTCTTTCAACTCTTTAAACATTAATAGGTTTTAGAAATCATGCCTACCCATCAGAAAATAAGTAAAATATATTAATGGGAGACTGGAAAACAGCTGCCAAGCCTTCAATTATTCTAGAACAAGGTGGGCAAACTACAGTCCTCCATCTAAATCTAACCTGCCACCAAGTTTTTGTAGGGCCCAGGAGCTCAAAATTTTTTTTCCATTTTCAAGCGGTTGAAAATAATCAAAAGAACATTTTGTGACTCGTGAAAGTTATATGAAGTTCACATTTCAGTGCCTATTAAGTTTTATTGGAATACAGCCAGGTTCACCCATCTTGTCTAGGGCTGCTTTCTCGCTGTAACACTGACGAGTACTTGCCCCCAAAGACTGAAATATTTACTATCTGGCCCCTTTTAGAAAAAAAAAAAACATTTACCAACCAGTGTTTTAGAACAAGAGGGCTGTGTTTAAACACCCTTCCAACCCTCTTCCCTCTCCAGCGCTCCTCCCTTCCCCAGCTTCAGTCACTAACATTCCTGGGCCTGACATGAAAGGGAGAGCGTTATAATAATGAATTGTATCATATCGGAAACCAGAGACACCAGACAGTAAATTTCTATATAAGGTAATACGAGTGGTTCTGCCACGGAATGCCTGGGTTTATTTCCCGATCAGAAAAGTGGGCATCAGAGCAGCAACTGCCCGATTTCTTTTGAGAATCTCCACCGTCGCTTGCAAGAAGGCACTTGGAAAATAGCACAGCAGCAAGTGTTCTGGGGCAGGGGTGCTTTTGCAGGGAGGGCCTCCTCTCAGAGTCTGGATGTAGACTGAGGTTGCCTTTGCGCTAGGCTCCTCGGCCACCTCCCCCTAGCCCGTCCCCTTTGCTCCTGGCCCTCATTTTCATTCCTTTTTGGCCTTGCAGCCTGCTTTCTCCTCACCCCTGCGTACCCCTCAGGGGCTACCAAGTTCCAGGACAAAGCAAGGCTCAGGCAAGCCGGTCCCAGGTCAGCTCTACCCAGTTCTTTCCAGCTTCGCCAGCCTAGGGTGGGGTCACCCTGGGACCCCCGCAGGTTACAAATGACTCAGCAAGGCCCAAGGCTAGGAAGAATACAAGAATGGCAATGCAGGAACAAAATCCTCTGCAGTACGACAGGGCTCAAATATCATCTTATAGACTCGAATTTGTTAACAAAGACGAAACTCAAATCAGCCTCGGGGCGCTGGCGGCCTGTGCTTGAACAGGCCGCAGGTTTAGCCTACAAGGCAGGCCCAGCGGCTTGAACAGTCGGAAAACGCCCGCGGCCTCTGCTAAAGGCCCCCTTTGCCTCCGACAATCCCACCTCGCCTCGACCAGGCCCCAGAAAAGGCCAGTCGGCTGGAGGGAGAACTTTCAGAGTGCACAGACTTATGCATGTCCGTGACTGTCAGGGAGACTTTGAGGGCACAGTAGTCTCTCGAGACTAGAAACCATTTTTCTCTCTAGCGCTGAGATTTTGCTTGGCTAAGCGGCAGCAGCCTCCCAGCCCCCCAGCCCCCCACCCCCACCGCCAAAGCCGCAGCAAGCAGCCACGTCCCGCGGCCCCAGGGCTCGCCGCCCCGGGGCTCGCAGCCCCCACGCAGCTTGCACGCCGCGCCTCCTTTCGCCCCACCCCCTCGCGCCCCCATCCGCCCCCGCGGCCTGCCCTGGGAGCGCCAGGCGAGCCCTCGCGCCTGCGCCTCGCCAACTTCCTGCCGCGGAACGCCCCACCCACCCCCAAAAGCCCGCCTCCGAACGCCGCGTTAAACCTGCCTGCCGCCAGTCATTGGTCAAAAAGACGAAGCCGTTGGCTCCGAGGCCCACCCAAGCCACCGCCTCTCACTTTTCCCAGGGCGGATGCGCCTGCGCTCAGCTGCCTGGGCGGGCTGGGAGGCGCGGGTTGAAAAGTCTCGTTCCAAGTTTGGAGAGAGAGAGAAGAGCGCCTCAGACCTCGGTACCCGCAAGCGGGGAGGAGGCAGCAGAGAAGGACGCAGCGTCTGGGGAGCTCCCAGGCTGTAAGACGGAGCTCAGGCTTCGAGAGCTAGAACTGTGTGACGCGCCTGGGAAAGGCAGGAGCGCTTGTGGTTGGGCTGCTCTTGGCTAGCAAGGGGAGTCCGAGGCGGCGGCGAGGGGCGAACGACCCGACGCAAGATGGCGAGTAAAGAGAGTAAGAGGCCCCGCGGGGCGGCGCGCGGCGGGGGGCGGTGAGCGTGCGAGGCCGCGGCACGCGCCGGCGAAAGGCGCGAATTGGCGTGAGGAGCAGGGGGCGGGGCCGGGCGCGAGGCAGGGCGCGCGCCTCGAGGGGCCTACGCGGGACGGGGCCGCGGCGCGAAGGGCTCCGAGCACTTCCGGAGCCAGGCGCGGGGCCGCGGTTGGGCCCCCTTCCCGCTACCCCCCGGCGTCACCCCCCTCTGGCGGCGGCGCTTGCTCTGCACCCGGGCGGAGGCGGCCTCCGTCGCCGGAAAGCGGGCACGGCACCATCTTCCACGCGCGCGCGTCGACCGCCTCGGGGTCGCGGCCCTTGTCCGGGGGATTCTGGAACCCGCCGACTTATGGCTGCCGGCTCGGGTTTCGTGGGAGCTGAGGCCTCTTCTGGTGGGGGATGGGGGGAGCGGGCCGATGCGTTTCTGCTACACGTGGATTCGTCTCGCCGGGTGGGTCGGGGAGCCCCTTTACATACGGGTCGTCATCTTGGAACAGGTGCGAACAGCTGTAACCGGCAAAACAATTGCGATATCTATGTAATTAATTGCCCAATATTGTATACGCAGGCGGTATTGATTTCAAACTGCAAAAAAATAAGCTTCCTGGTGTTAATATTCTCCTCGCGTTCTGGAAGACCAGTGAGTTGGTCGTGTCCAATTTAGTGGTTAAGAGAAAGAGGAGATAAGGTGTGGCCATCTCGAGGTGACCTCCAGTATAGATTTCGATCCCTTTCAGACACTTAATCGTATGGGATTTGTCCAAATTTCAGTGTTTGAAGATACTGTGGAGGAGCGTGTCATCAATGAAGAATATAAAATCTGGAAGAAGAATACACCGTTTCTGTATGACCTGGTTATGACCCATGCTCTTCAGTGGCCGAGTCTTACCGTTCAGTGGCTTCCTGAAGTGACTAAGTAAGGGTTTTTGTCAACTCTTATTTTGCATAAATTTTGCTGTTAACATGAATCTCCTAGTTTTTCGCGTCTTATACGTAGAACATAAACAAGTAATCGATTAAGCCTTTGGGTGATGTGGCAGGTGATTTTTATTTTCAAAACTGACTTACAGGGTGGTTTCTGACGTATAAATGTGGAATTAAAAGCGGACAGAGAATCTGTTCTGAGATTAAGGATATTTGTAGGATGCACCAGATACATTTGACATTTCTTGAACTTAAATGTAGACGCTGGGTTTTCTTTGGACCCCAAACTAATGGATTTCTTTAAAACTCAGTGGGAAAAGTGCACGAATCATAAGTGTATGGCTTGATGAATTTTTGCAAAATGAATACCTCTTTGTAACCAGCCCACAAGACGAATACGTTTTAATTGGCAAAGGAGAAAACAGTTTTGCAGCAGTTCACCAACGAAAAGGTGGTATAATATGATACATTTTGAGGTTGTTTTTGGTCTTCACCTCTTTGTAAAATTTCTCTGGTAATAATTGCTGACATTTGTTGAGCACATCTGAAGAGTTTTATGTCCTATTAGATTTAATACAACAGTACAATAATTATTTTTTATTATCCTCTTCTTTTTAATCGATGTGGAAATGGGCTGAGATGTTAAGTAACATGCCCCAGATCACACAGCTGGTAAGTGGTGGAGCGGGCTTTGGAATGCAAACCAGGTGGCCCCAGAGTTGAGGCAACCTCTGCACTAGGTTATGGTTCTCATACACTTGCACTTTTCCTAGTAAGAACCTGGCCATGTACTTTAAAAATGTATTAAATTTGATTGTTATGTGTATGTCATTTAATGAGGATTTATTAAACTCTAGAAGTTTTGCAACAACTTTTAAAAATAAGAGTAAATTACTTTGGTATAAAACTCATATAGTGGCCAGATTTTCCATATGAGAACATTGACTTCTACACGGTTAGGGACTTCTAGTGGACTTTTCAAAAATCTCAATGTAAATACACAGATGTGGGAAGAGGAGCCAAGAACTAAATAATGGAGACTTCTAAGTGTTGACATTTACAGCTTTGACCATCAAATGCTTAAGGGTATTGAGGTTCTGATGTAGTGCAGCACGGGTATTTGACTATGTCTTCCTATTAAGCAGATTAAGTTAAACAACTTAATTTGAATCTTTTTGATGTTTGACAGTAGAAAAGAGCCCAGGCTTTAAGGTTAGAGATCTGAATTTGAATCCTGCCCCTTGCTTCTTAGCTTTGTGAATTAGGGCAAATTGATCAGTCTCTATCCTGAAATAGTCTGGTCTGTAAATGGAGATGCTGAAAGTTCTTACAGCCTACATCTGAGGAAATGAATAAGATCACACATGTTAAAATGCTGGCTCAGAGTGAGTACACAGTAAGTGGTGACTGATGGTGGTTCTCCCACCCTTTCCTATTCAGAAATAAGTTGTTAGGGTGGAATAGCTCTGTTTCCATTTGTATTTCAATGAAAGCTGTTTAGTCACATTACCTATTATGTTTTTTGTGTAAAACACTTTAAAGATAATAAATCTGTGTTTTCTCAGCCCAGATACTACTTTTATATTAACACTTAGGAACTTAACAGAAAATACTTTATATATTCCATGGGGTTCTTTGCATACAAAGAAGTGGGATCTGGTTGTGGGATGGGCAGTGGCTCTGGGAGTGCAACAAAATGCCAGCCAGCCTGCATTCTTGTGTGTCGAAGACGGCTGAGTGGTGCTTTGCAGGTTTCTGTTTGGACTATGAAGGGACTGTGATTGTGTTTTATCACTATGTAGGACAGTAGAAATGTTGGATACTCTTACAGCCTGGCACTTTGAGAGGCAGGCCCTACTCAACCTCATCTGGCTGGTCTTCTGTATACATACAACATGCTTCCAAATGATTACTTGCACTTTCTGAGCTGTTGCTCTTAAATTCAGTTAGGTGATCATCCAAATAATTGATTTGGCTCTTTAAATTTTTATTTAGGTATCTCTAAGAAACTATTTTTCAAAACCAGTAGATCATTACTTCATATGTCTTATTGAATAATTTCTTAAACATATTGAGACTTATATGCTCTACCTAAAAATCTATGTATGCATTCAAATTCAGATGATACAAAGCTGCATAGAGTGAAGACTAAGTTCCCCTTCCACATCCTCTGTTCTTCTGGTTGCCTTACCCAGAGCAGAGTCATTTGTGATTTCTTATCCATCCTGCCGGCATGAAGAAGTACATGCTATGCCCCTCCGCCCTCTTTTTCTGTTAGGAAGTTGTTGACTTGACTTTGGATCTTAGTTCCCCAACCAGAGATCGAACCTGTGACCCCTGCAGTGGAAGCTTGGAGTTCTGACCACTGAACCACCAGGGAAGTCTCTGTTCACTTGATTTTTTAAATTAAGAGTTTGTATTGGAGACTTTTTTCCTATAAGCATGCTTAGATATATGAAGGGCTCGGTAGAATTCCTTTGTGGATATACTGTGACTTGTGTCACCAGTTCCTTATTGATGGATATTTGTTTTCAGTCTTTGGCTATTTCAGGCATTCCTACCAAGAATAACCTTGTGATGATAATCTGTGATTGTCAGGTGAATTTCCTTAAGTGGTCAAAGAATTCTGGCACTGAAAATGGACAAGGTCTTTTGTAACGAGTGCTTCTGCAGCCTTAGGTACATCCAGTATTTGAAGAAAGCAGTGAAATATTGATGGGCGAGGAAAAGTAGGCTTGTTTTTCGATGATGGTGATGAAAGAATTTGTAGTAAAAAGAAAAATCCTTATACGATGATGGAGTCAGAGGAAACTGAAATAATTGAATTTTGGAGTCAAAAGAAGCTTTTCAGACCCTCTAGTCCATGTTGTAATTCTACTCCTTAAAAAGGTCATATGATGAACTGATGTGTTTGACCGTAACTTTACCTGTAGGTCTTAGAATTTTTCTACTTAACGCTATAAAAAACAAGTCACTTTTCTTCCTTTTATGTCAGCCCTGATATTGCTGGTGCCTCCTTTCTCTCAAGTATTCCTATTTCTTTTCAAATGGTTCTCATGAGATATGTTTAAGTTCCCTTTCACTTCAAGCCACTATTCCCTGTAAAAGTTTCATTTTTGCCTAAGTCCTTCTAAAATGCATTGCCTAGAGCCTAATTTTCTAAGTGTGGTTTTCCCAGTCACAGATTAGTAGATGAATGCCCATGTGTATTGCCTCTTCCTACCCTATATAAATTCATGTAAGATGAAAGTAATTAATTTTTTTATAACCACATCGTATTCTTGGCCACTGAACACACATCAACTCAGACCCATGTCTTAATTTTTTAAATAGATTCACTTTTTTATTTTTAAAAATATTTTATTTATTTATTTATTATTTATTTGACTGTGCCAGATCTTGCAGGATCTTTGATCTTTGTTGCAGTCTGTGGGATCTTTAGTTGTGGCATATGGGATCTGATTCCCTGACCAGGGCTGGAATTTGGGCCTCCTGCATTGAGAGTGCACCATCTTAGCCATTAGACCACTAGGGAAGTCCCCATGTTCTTTTTCAAATGAACTCCTATTGTTTAGCCATGGCTGCCTTATTCTGTTCTTGGAGTTTTTGTGTATTTACTGCTCTTTCATACCCTAAGCCCAATCTTGGTAAAATTTAATCTTGTATTTTTTAGTTATTACTAAATTATATGCCTGGAAGTAATTCACAAACCTTTATTCTAAACCAATGAATCCTTTGTACAGCTGGAATTTAGAAACAGTCTAGGGTTTTGTTTTTTTTTTAATGTTGGGGCTCAGAGCCTTACTTCTCAGCCTGCCTTACTAATGTGGAACTATGGGACACAGGTGAAAGTTGTTCTGAATAATACAAATGGGAACGCATTGTTAATAGATACAGATGCAAAATCATCACTTGGATTAAGTGCCAAGAGTCATCAGTGGTTTCTTTAGCCACAAGGAGTTACCATAGAATAGGGTAACAAAGACGACCCCCTCCCCTGCCTTCCCCTGTAAAAATGGGAATGCCTGTTTTATGAACGTTAAGCACCATAAATAAGGGGTTTTCACATCATGTCATTTTTACTCATAACCTGTTTTTTAGGTGAAGAAATTGAGACCCGCGGGGAAGTTGTGATTTAAGGAATCACATATAACTAATTTTAGTTTGAGCCTGGGTTTAAACCCAGTTTTTCTTGACTCAGCACTTTATTTTGTCCATTCTGCCTTTTTACCTCTTACTGGGAAACCAGAAACACCTAGAGTATTAAAATTGAAGGTTTTTTTTGTTGTTGTTGTTAGGTGAGAAGTCATGATTTATGAATACGGGAGTCAGTGATAGACAATTTGTTAGCAACTGATTTCTTAAAGGATTGTGGAGGGGAAAGTTGAAGTTTTAGTTGCTCAGTCATGTCTGAATATTTGCGACTCTGTGACCCCTTGGACTGTAGCCAGGCTCCTCTGTCCATGGAATTCTCCAGGCAAGGACACTGGAGAGGGTAGCCATTCCCTCCCCAGGAGGTCTTCTTGACCCAGGGATCAAATCTGGGTCTCCTGCTTTGCAGGCAGATTCTTTACCATGTGAGCTACCAAGGAATCCCCTTATAAGATTAATATGACTTATTTTCTTTCATAAACAGACCGGAAGGAAAGGATTATGCCCTTCATTGGCTAGTGCTGGGGACTCACACATCTGATGAGCAGAATCATCTCGTGGTTGCTCGAGTCCATATTCCGAATGATGATGCGCAGTTTGATGCTTCCCACTGTGACAGTGAAAAGGGTGGTAAGTAATCCATACATTCCAGCATTGGTGTCTGAGGAGTAAGCCTCTAATTATATATTAACTTATACCAATATCTTTTGGGTAGTTAAACCTCAACTCTGAAATTTTACATTCACACGATGAGATAAATCTGTATGCACTGGTATGGAAAGGTGTCCAAGATAAATTGGGTAACTGATGTGTGTGATTATAGTAACAGTTTTGGTAATAGTAAGAATATGTGTTGGTGTATGCATAGAAAAAAAAGTCAGGCATTTATACCAGATGGTTAATAGCTTTTTTATGAAAGTTGTTGACTCCCTTCCTGCAAACCAAACATAATTCCCCTGTTTGGTATTCCCACAACCACCGAAGTTTGATGATTTTGCTAGGAGGACTCAAAAGACTCAGCAAATTATACTCAAGGCTAAAGTTTGTTATAATTAGAAATGAACAGAAGCAGCAGGAAAAAGATATACATCAGGGAGTCTAGGGAAGTCCAGTGCAAATCTCATCCAGGGCCACACAGGATGTACTTTGTTTCTGGCAACAAATAACAGGGAGACATGTGGGCTATCTCTGCCCAGGGAAACCCATTTGAGGGTCAGGGTCTCTGTCTTTCTTGGGGGTTGGTTGTGTAGGCAAATTATACTGGCAGCCAGCCATGGCAACTGAATCTTGAGACCCCAGTAATGAACTCAGGTGTGTATCGTCAATCTTGATATTTGTACAAAGCCACCCTGACAGACTGGAACAGCATGGTCCATTGCTTCAGGTATACACCACAAAATCAACCCATCAGTGACATAGAGGACATTCTGAGGTCTGTGTTCCCAGGAGTTGATCAGGGGTCAGTTGTGGCCCCAGTTTCCATCAGCAGCGAGGACTAAGCAAGCAGACCTGCCGGGTTAGTGCTTCCCCACAACCCCATGTGGTTAAGCAGATCTTAACATTGTCCAGTACTTTTTAAAAAATAAAACACTGCTTTATAGCTAAAATCTTGCCAACCCTGCTCCATTCCTCTCTGCTTTCCTTTCCAGAATTCATCACTGTCCTGAAATTAGTGTGCCATTTTCAGCTATTTTTATTATTCACACATAATGCTGTACAGTTGGCTTTTTTCATTCAGTTCTCTGTGTGTGTACCATGTAAATGTCTAGCTTATTCTTTTTACTGCTGTGTAGTATTCCATTACACTTAAACCCCCATTTATTCTTCTGTCAAGGGGCAGTTGGGTTATATCTCTGTTGGTGTTTTGTTCTTGGAGCAGTGCTTCAGTGAATATCCTTGCCAAGTCTTCTCGTACTTGTGGGAGAATTTATCTAGTGGAATGGAATTGCTGAGTTGTGTGGTGTATTCATTCTCAACCTAAAATAATATAAAAGTTTCCCAAAATGATTTACTCAGTTTAACACTTCCACAATTCATAGTCTATTATCCTACAACCTTATGCATTATTTCTGTAAATATTGTTGTAATCAGGAAATTTTTAATGGCTTTTAGTCCTAAGTGAGTGAAAGTCGCTCAGTTGTGTCTGACTCTTTGCAACCCCATGGACGTCCATGGAATTCTCTAGGCCAGAATACTGGAGTGGGTAGTCTTTCCCTTCTCCAAGGGATCGTCCCAACCCAAGGATTGAACCCAGGTCTCCCGCATTGCAGGCGGATTCTTTACCAACTGAGCCACAAGGGAAGCCTAAAGTATGTAGTTAATTGGGCTTTAGTCTCTGCATAATAATACGGAGATACTTAGTTATTAGTCACTTGTCCAGTGAATTATATTCTAACAAGTGACTGCAATACTTAGTTGACATCAAGCTTTTTAAAACTTTAGTTATGGTTTTTTTTTTTTTAGTTACAGTATTTTTAGTAGATACTATTATCATTAAGATAGTGATTTTTTTCAGACTTTTCCTTTTGAGTTTTAAGAAAGCTCTGTGTACACAGTAAATCTTACCTGAAAGCCCAGTTTTTCTTAAAGGAAACCTGTTGAGTTTTTCACTAAAGGAATTGGGAAGCTTAAGAATCTTTGCAGCAGGAGAGAGAGAGAGAGAGTGTCCTATGGGTCCACGGTGGTGGGAGGTTGAAATACAGAAAAAGCGACAGCTTTGGAGCAGGGTCTCAAGAGGTAGCAAGTGATGGATCAGGAGGGGTGTTCTTAGAAAGACCGAGGCATTTTCTTTCATTGACATGATGGGAAGGGAAAGTGCACAGAGGGAAATGGGTGACTGCATATGGTTGTGTGAGAGGAGTTGTGTGAAATGGGATATGATTTTCAGCCCCAGAAATAATAAGCAATGGTATTTGTCATAGAGAAGAAGAATGGCTAAATTCTTTCTTTTTTTTTTTTTTTTGCCTGAGTGACTTGTAGGACCTTAGTTCCCCAACCATGGATCCAACCTGGGCCCCCCACCCCCAGTGAAAGCACCAACTGCTAACCACTGCACTGCCAGAGAATTCCCAAAAATGGCTAAATTCTAATAGTAAGCCTTGGGAGCCAGTGTTGATTATGCATTCCCACAGAGCAAGATGTGGCTGAAACTGAGAAAAGGCTTATGGATTTCAGTGTGATTTCACCAGGCCCCAGCTAGTCTATTTTACTTGTTACCTCCCTGGCTCCATTAGACATTTGAGTTAGTGTTACTTGACCTGAGATACAGAGTGAGTGAAAAAGGAATGTGCAAAGAAGAAGTGACATAGGTCAGGAAGAAATAACAGTTATAATGTCAAGCCTCCAAGCTTCTAATGTGTCAGCAACTAATTCAAGTTTTTATCTATGAGCACAGGAAAGAAAATAATCTTGTTTGCTATTATCTGCTTAGATGTTCTCTACTTGTATTCTTTCTGCTACCATCTTACTGCTTCTCTGAAGTTATACTTTTTTGTGTGGCTTTGTCACTTTTCTGAGGTCTTTTTAATTATTTAACATACAGTCATATTCCCACACCAGATAGAAAGGTTAGCCCACTCATTTTAGCTTTGGCACTCCACCAGCAGTTGAACCAATGTGTTGAACTCGATTGAGCAGATGTGTTCAAGGATTCTGGTGGAACTGACTTGTGCGTGACTGTGTCTGTGTCTTGGTGGAACTGACTTGTGCGTGACTGTCTGTGTCTTGATGTTGGGTGGAGGTTAGTCAGCATGGGTTTCTGATACGAGGATGTTTTTGACTTTAGACTCAAGGAGTGTTCATGCTCCTGAGGATGAACCTATCTTAAAGAAACCTAAAATACGATTCTAATTTCAGCACTTCCAAATGAGTTGTGTTTGAACTAAAAGGCTGAGGTGTGTTAATTGCATGGTTATTTAAATTTTCATAAATAATTACATCATCTTCACAACTGAAAGAAGCTGGTTTTTAATTGTTTTAAGTCCAAAATGGAACTGAATTAACTTGAAAGAATAGGTATCAGTATTTTCCAATTCAGTTGGAGTTGAATAAATTAATTCTGAGTGGCAAATGAACCCATATTTTTCTGTGCTCGCTTGGTCTCACTCTTGTTCTCTCTTACCAATTTGTGTTATATTCCGTCAGATTAAAATCTCAGGTTGACTAAGTGACTTATGAATTTTAATCGTAAGTATATGTGTTTATTTCTTTCTTCTCACATTAGAATTTGGTGGCTTTGGTTCTGTAACAGGAAAAATTGAATGTGAAATTAAAATTAACCATGAAGGAGAAGTAAACCGTGCTCGTTACATGCCGCAGAATCCTCACATCATTGCTACAAAAACACCATCTTCTGATGTGCTGGTTTTTGACTATACGAAGCACCCTGCGAAACCAGGTATGCATTAATAAAGTCAGACCGATGCTTGATCCTTCTTGATTCGAAATAATTGCTTTGATATCATACAGACTAGTATACTCCAACTTTTAGAGATTTAGAAATGGTTTCAGGGATCTAAAAACCATGTTCAAATTCAGTGATTTAATGCAGGACCTCACAGCAGGTTATATTCCTGGCTAAGATTTATTATAGCGAAGGATATAGAGCAAAAAAGGAGAAAAAAAACTGGCTAAGGTTTGTTATTACAAAGGATACAGAGCAAAAACAAGAGGAGAAAGATACACATCAGGCAGAGTCCAGAGAGGTCAGGCGTAGACTTGTGAGTCCTTTTCCACTGGGGCCACACACCACAGGGGTAGAGATGTCTCTGTCGAGGGAAGCCTATTTGAGTCTCAGTGTCTGCGGTTTTTATGGCAGTCTGGTCACATAGGTATATCCTGCTCTGTGACCAGCCATGGTAAGGGAAACTCCGCACCCCAGCAGTGAAGTCAGATGCTTCATGAATCTTGCTCAACAATCCTGCAAGTCTCAACAAGCTGCCACAGCATGCCGCACTGCTCTGGGCGTACACAGCTACATCAGACAGTGACATGAAGAATTTTGTGAGGGTCACATTCCCAGGGGTGACGAGGTCAGTCATGGTTGTAGGCTACTCTGGAGACATGCAAGGGCTGAACATCCAGACCTGCTGCTTTCTTCAAAAAATTGTTTTAAAAATTGGCTTGGATTGTCACCATGTAAATTTGTGGGCTGGTACAGTTTTCAGTGTTTTGTGTTAGAACTTAGTACTGTGTTTTGCAAAGGAACCAGTCATTTTATTGGTTTACATAGAGTATTTAAAATGTAGCACAGAGAACCGCTTTTCAGGGCGGCTGTGGGTCAGACCAAATCCTTGTTTGTGTGCAGTGCTTTTGTAGGCATTATAATAAATGTTAAGACTTAGGAGTGAGGATTTGCTCTTACCAGTTCTGATAAACAGATAATCACTTAGTAATCAATGTTATTTCTTTTTCTTTCTTTCTTTTTTCTTTAGACCCAAGTGGAGAGTGTAATCCTGACCTTAGGCTAAGAGGCCACCAAAAGGAAGGCTATGGTCTTTCTTGGAATTCCAATTTGAGTGGACATCTCCTAAGTGCATCTGATGACCATGTGAGAAATCTGTTCTTCCTAATCTACTCATGCACTAAGAGTTAAAGACTTATGAACAGCTCTACACTGAAGGAAACTAATAGATGAAAGGTTTTCTAAGATAATACTGATTGTTGTGATAACATTTCCACAGGTTTTAGAACATTGGTTATCACACTGCCCTTTTGGAGTCTTAGAATTCCTCAAATCTCTTTTGAAGCAGCCATAGAATGGAGGGAAAGTGGGCAAAAGGTGTTCCATTTAAAAGTGGACCTCTGTAATGGAGACTCTTTAAAGCATTTGTAAGGCCTGATTAATACATTTTAGTTTTTTTTTTTTTTAGTTTTTTAAAGTGTACAATTCTATGAGTTTTACTTTATTCACAAAGTTGTGAAACCATCAGCACTAATTAAAAACCATTTTCATTAAATGTCACAAAAAGTAACTCCATATTCATTAAGCAGTCTACTCCTCACCCCTTCCTTCTCTCGGCAACCACTAGTTTACTTTCTATCTCTGTAGATTTGTTTTTTTCTTGATATTTCATATAAATGGAATTATATAGTAGGCAACTTTTTCTGTCTGACTGCTTTTACTAGCATGATGTTTTCAAGGTTCATCCATGTGAGCATATGTCAGTACTTGATCTCTTTATGGCTGAACAGTGCTCCATTATATAGATATACCACAATTCATTTATCAATTGGTAGACATTTGGGTTGTTTCCAGTTGGGGCTGCTTTGAGTATTGTTACGAACATTTTTGTACAGGTTTTTGTGTAGATAAATGTT
Source organism: Ovis aries (assembly GCF_016772045.2). NCBI lineage: Eukaryota > Metazoa > Chordata > Mammalia > Artiodactyla > Bovidae > Ovis > Ovis aries. The sequence continues at coordinate 15,057,821 of NC_056080.1, read as the reverse complement.
TTCATTTCTCTTGGGTAGTCACCTAGGAGTGTAATTACTGAGTCATATGGTAACTTTAAGTTTAGCTATTAAAAGAACTACTAAACCGTTTTCCAAAGCAGCTGTACTACTTCACATCCCTACCACCAATGTACCAGTGTTCCAGTTTCTCCATGTCCTCACCAGCAGTTGTTATGGTCTGTTATTATTATAATCATTCTAGTGGGTATTTCATTGTGATTATGACTTACATGTACTAATGGTGTTGAGCATCTTTTCATGTGCTTGTGGCCATTTCTGTATCATCTTTGGAAAAACTTGTATTGAAATCCTTTGTCCGTTTTTAAATTTTTTTTATGGTTGAATTTTAAGAGTTTGTTTTAAAATATATTCTAGATATGAGTCCTTTATCAGATATGTGATTTAAAAAAAATTTCTCCATTCTTTAGGTTGTCTTTTCACTTTTTTGATTTCCTCTGAAACAAAAATTCAGTTTGTATTTTTCATCATTTTGGCTTTTGATACCATATCTAAGAAGCCATTACATAATTCAGTATCACAAAGATTTACACCTATGTTTTTTCTAAGAATTCTAGTTTTAGCTCTTATATTTAGGTCTTTGGTCCATATTGATATGGTGTGAGGTAGGGGTCCAGCTTCATTTTCTGTGTGTGGATATCCAGCTTTTCCAGCTAATCTTTCCCTGTGGAGTTGCCTTGGCGTCCTTTAAAGTGTTTTAATAATGAAAAAGTACCACACAGATGCAAAGTGATCATGTTAATTTATATAGACCAATGTTTATAGCGTTCTTGCCACTAACAGCCCCATATTTTCTTTCATGGTTCCCATACTGCAAGCATAAAGTGTTCGGTATGATTCCAAGCACAAGGCAAGAGTAGACTTCTGGAGCTTTTGAAGGCTCATGTAACTTGGCCACAGTTAGCATTTTATGTCAGCCACGTGAAAGTAGGTTCCCTTGCCTTCTTGTTAGTATATCCTCATGTATATGTCTGTCAATGACAATTTCTATTAAGCTTTTTGAAACATTGAAGTAGGTAATTGGCCCAGTCAAGATTGTTTAGTTATAGGCAACAAAAACCAACTCTGGGTGCCTGGGGGTTTTTTTTCCTTTCTTTTTTCTTTGGTAAATTTAAAATTTTCATGACTTTTAGTTTTTATTTTTAAAGATAAAATCTTCAGGTGGATGTTCTGAGTGATCTTTAAAAAATATCTAGTTTATTTTTTAACAGTAAATGTATACCCTCTTTACCTGTTTCTTCTGCCCTCCACTCCTAGCAACCATCAGTCTGTTCTTTATATCTATGAGCTTGTTTTTTGTTCCTGTTGCTTTTAAGTTTCCATATATAAGTGAGATCATATGGTTTTTGTCTTTCCTTAACTTTATTTCATTTCGCATGATGCCCTCAAAGTTCATGCTGTCATAGATGACAAGATTTTCTCTTTTATGGCTGAGTAGTATTCCATTGCACACATATAGCACATCTTCATCCATTCACGCACTGATGGACACTTAGGTTGTTTCCATGTCATGGTACTGTAAAGAATGCCACCATGAACATGGGGGTGCATATATCTTTTCAAATTAGTGTTTGTGTTTTCTTTGTATAAATGTCAAAGTGGGATTGTATCATGTGGTAGTTCTATTTTTACTTTTCTGAAGAACTTCCATAAATACTGGGTTGGGCAAAAAGTTCATTCAGGTTTTTCTATACCATATAATGAAAAAACCTGAATGAACTTTTTGGCCAACCCTGTATTTTCCTTGGTGGCTGCAAAGAGGGTGCTGACTGATTTAAACAGAAAAGGAATTAATTGGAAGGGCATTATGTAGGGTAGCTCACAGAATCACTGTGATGGCAAGAAAATAGCCTGGAAAAGAGGAGAGGCCGGGTTGTTGACCCAAATTAGGCCAGTGAGGATGTTACTCTTGCCATCCCTGGAAAGTGGATGTAACACTCCCCATGCCCCTCTACCCTGTCATCAGAACAGAGTCTCTGAAAGAAAGCCTTCTTCTGTTTCCCTCAGAGTGGGCATAGGATAGTCTCCCACACAGGGAGGATGGGTTATACTCAAGAACTTAATTACTAGTACTTTTTGAAGACACCAGGCTGGGAGTTGCTAGTCATAATTAATAGCTGACGTTTCCTAAGGGCTCCACATATGCGAGGCATCTTGGTAATTTTCCCAGGATCTTTCTGAGGTGAGGAGCAGGTAATAGTTCGACACATTCCACCTTTTCCATGCATGTAAATTGCGTCCAAATGTGTGAGTATCAACAGAGACTAAGGGCCACATGTATTGTGTAACAGAAACCCTTTCAGATAATAAAATGATTGATGAAGAGAGGAAGCTGATACTAGTGTCAGTGGAATTAATTTGAATATACCTTAATGGAATTACCTCTTACTCCATTGAGGTGACAATCACTGCCCTATACTTTGCAATATTTTTTCATAGAAACTTCAGACTCTTCTCAGCTATTTTTATGACGAGATGTTAAGAAAAGACTCAAACTCTCAAAGCCTGCGGATCTGTAACCTTTGAGGTCTGGGCAGGCCCTGTGGTCTCTTCAGTAGCCTTGTAGGGGTTTCTAGGTTGTTCAGCTGTTGGCACTTGCTGATGTATGTAGTGGTTTCTGCTGTGAAGTGACAGCTGTCCAAAAGCTTTCACTTTTTAAGAAGCATGTTTTAGTTTTAATTCCCAGTTTCCCAGCCCAGCATGAAGTTTTAAGATATGCATTTCAGTTTGGTGGATATTGAACCCCAGGCTCGTGTTGTGTAATCTAGGTGAATTTTAGATACTTGATTGAATGTATGTAGGTGGAAACTCAAACCAGAATGTTTCTTGCCTGCCACCATGCTGTCCTCCCGTCCCCATTACACTGTATTTTCCTTCCCCTCTGCATCTCAGATTGTGGAAGCTACACCTGTACACTTTGCTGTTTATGAAACTTCACTTTTTTAAAAAATTTTCATATAGTAAGTAGCTTTGTTTTTAATAAAGAGTTTTAAATAAGGTGTTAGCATTTAAATTCAGTCTCTCATAACTGACTCTTGTTTTGTTCCTTCTTCAGACTGTCTGTCTGTGGGATATTAATGCAGGACCAAAGGAAGGCAAAATTGTGGATGCTAAAGCAATTTTTACCGGCCACTCGGCTGTTGTAGAGGATGTGGCCTGGCACCTGCTGCATGAGTCCTTGTTTGGATCTGTTGCTGATGATCAGAAACTTATGATGTAAGGTGGAAAATTGAGTGGGGTTTTGTTATATGGGTGTCCTGAATGACCATCAGTGATTGTGGTGGCTTTTAAATTGTGTCTTGGCCTTCAAAAAAAGAAAAACAGCTTTAGTGAGGTATAATTGACATGAGAAGCTATAAATAGGGATGGCCTTTTTACGTAAAAGTTACTGTGCTGTATGATTGAACACAACTTTTTATTTAGAAAAAGAAAAAAACAGGTACGTGCACATGAGGAAACATGCTTGGGGCAGTGGTATGTATCAAAATCGGGGATCAGGGTAACTTGCCTTGAAGTTGAGGGAGGAGAGTGATTGTGCATCAAGGCATGGCTACAGGGCTGCATTCAAGCACCTGGAATGCTTTTTATCTCATAAACTAGCATCTGAGGCAAACAAAGCAAAATACTGAATTTGACTAGGCTAGGTTATAGATATGAAACAGTAGTCTCTAGTATTTTGTGCATGCTTGAAATAGTTGGTAATCCAGATAGGGACGTAATGAACAAGAAAGCAGAGGTAGCCCTAGTTTGTTCTGTGCAGGTTTAGAGCATATCACCTAGTGGTTGGAAGTCCAAGTTGCCAACTCTGCATGGTTAGTGTCCCTGAAAGGCAAGTTAGCGAGAGAGGAGTGGCATGGAGTGGTGCTGATGTGGGCACAAGTGTTGGGGAGGGAGGTGGGGCAGGGTTGAGTGGCCTGCTCTTGCGCTGTGTGCCTTGTACCTTTGTGTTTTAGATGGGACACTAGGTCCAACACCACCTCCAAGCCGAGCCACCTGGTTGATGCGCACACTGCCGAGGTCAATTGCCTGTCCTTCAATCCCTACAGCGAGTTCATTCTTGCAACTGGCTCTGCGGATAAGGTTTCTAAGTTTTTGCATATTTGGTGTTTACAAACCTACTTGTCTTTGTTACTACAATATTTTAAAATTCTTATGTAAAGTGCAGAAACAAATTCCTTTTCATTTTATTTTTCTTCAGACTGTAGCTTTATGGGATCTGCGTAACTTAAAATTGAAACTCCATACCTTTGAATCTCATAAAGATGAAATTTTCCAGGTATGTGACAGTTTTCTGGTGTCTCTGTCAGATTTTAGTAACTTTTTACTAGAGAGAAGTTTATAAATTTTTTTCTTTTACATAGTGGACTTGGGACATTGGGTTTTTGTTTTGTTTTTGGCTATGCCATGTGGCTTGTGGGATCTTAGTTCACCAACCAGGGATTGAACCCTGGCAGTGAAAGCCTAGAGTGCTAACCATTGGACCACCAGGGAATTCCCTGTGTTTGTTTGTTTTTTTTTTTTTAAAGCTCCTTGCCTACTGTGTAAGTAAACTAGTGAGAAATAACTTGGAGATTTCTAGATATTGTTAGTTCAGAAGTAAAAGGAACAGTCTTTGCAAAATAGGATCAGTTTAAAAAGTAAAGATAGTTTCCTGGTAGTCTAGTGGTTAGGATTCAGCACTGTCATTGCTGTGGCCTGGTTTAAATCCCTGGTCATGGAACTGAGATCTCAGAAGCTGAGCAGTACAGCCAAAAATAAGTAAATTAATTTTTTAAATGAAATCTTATATATGGTTTAAAATAGAGATGTGCATAGGCTAAGGTACACTTCATGTTAAAAGAAATGTTAAAAGCTTCTGGGGTGGTTTGGGAGCTAAGTTTATTGGGAGCCCTAGCAGAGTTACCCTTGAGGAATATGACCCTCCCAGGGGAAGGCTGAAGAGATGTTTCATTTAAGAGCACCTGAAGGGACAGCACAAAGAGTGAAGGCTTGTAGGCCAAGCAAAGGGTACAGAAGATGAAATGGGAAAATATCTAGGATTAGAACAACAGCCACAGACCCAGTAATGGATGATTCTTTATGTTTTCAAATATGTGTTGCTAGGTCCACTGGTCTCCACATAACGAAACCATTCTGGCTTCAAGTGGTACTGATCGCCGCCTGAATGTGTGGGATTTAAGGTAACTCAGGATCTGGTGACAAAAATTGCATAAATATGCTAATATAGCAGATTATGTAATAATTCATAGACTAGAAGAGCGATTTGCTAACCCCAGTTTAATAAGTCTAAAATTAATCTTCAGTACCTTCCTAAAGAGTCTGTTCCATAAAATAGAAGTGAATCAGCAAATGGAATGTGAAAAAAATTGATGCAAATGTGAGTTTTGATTTTCTTTGTAATTAGGACTGAAGTCAGGGTTAGGGGTGCATGTGTGTTTTAACATCCAAACAATGGTATTGAAAAAACTCTTGCTATAGAAAGGGGTAAAGACGTCAGCTGTTTGTGTCTCCTTAGATTTCAACGTACATCTGCAGGACTAATCTTTTTCAGTTGTTTTTTTCCCACAGGTATGAGCTCTTCCTGTGGGTTGTGTAACTGCTGAGGATGAGAACAGGATAAGCACAGCCAATGCCATCAGAGCTTATGTTCTTCTGGGGGTTCATTATGGAAACAGTTTCTCCCAATTCTTAAAGTTCCTTGACTGCAGGGTTGCTATTCTAAGAATTTCAGACTGTTCGCTTTTTTTTGAGCTTTTAGAGCCATTAATAATGTTGCTGTATTATGTATCTCTCCGTAGAGATGTTCTTATCTGGAATCTAAATCATAGCATTTCCCAAAATAACTTCTTTCCTACCTGTATTGCTTTGAAGTGGACTAAGTGTTTAGTCAAGGCTGCCTTAATTACAAAGACAGTATACCCACTTTTCAGTGTATGGAACAGTAAAACTGCTAAACTGCTAATGTTCTGTGTTCTTACAGAAGAAACCCTAGTCATGATAGATGCTTGAAAATGTAGAGAATCTTTAAAACAGACATCTGAGAATATTCTTTTTTACTTGAAAACACTAGCAAAGTCCACCTGTGGAATAGGTATCAAGGATGATAATGGTTTGTAACTTGAGTGACTTCACTGTCGGAACTGCTAGCAAATTCTACAAATTGAAGTTTTGGGGGGTTGTGTTTGTTTTTTTAATTGAATTAAGATAAGAAAAAATTAAAACTTACCCTGTCCTTGGCTTATACATTCCATATTTAAAGTTGTTTTGTTGCCCTATCTTTAGCAGATCTGCAGTATTGGTGTGTAGTTGTATTTTACTCCTGGGATGAACAAGGGTTTAAGAGTGAAATGTAGGGATTAGGCATCAGTTCTTCTGTAAATATTTTATATACTTTTCACCTTTTAATCCTAATTCAGGAAACACCTCAGTTAAGATATTGAATGAATTCTAAATTAATGTTTTATTAACAATAATTTCTATTCTGCAGCTTCACTTATGAACAGCTGTTACTACCATTTCCAGAAAGTAAACACCCTGCCCTCCCACCAAATAATTAATACAAAAACTCTAGCTGATAACAGTATAGAAATACATTGCTTTTAAGAGTGTTTTAGGATGGGATTTCTGGGCTGATGCTGGCTATGCAAACTTTGTTGCTAGAAGAATTTGAATACTGAAGGCATCATGTTTTTTCTCAATAGCAAAATTGGAGAAGAACAATCAGCAGAAGATGCAGAAGATGGGCCTCCAGAACTCCTGGTATATATTGACTTTTTCTTATGCAAGATGAAGTGTCATACGCAGACTGGACTATTTGTTATTGTTTCATGTATTTGAAAAAGTAGTCAGGACGATCAGATTCTATCTCTTGAGGATGATTTCAAATTGAAGGTTATTGTGATTTAGTCTGAAAAGTCTTGTTTTGTGATGCAGGGCTCCATAAATTTTAAGTCGTTTTTTAGTTAAAGTGTTGTTACCAACTATTTTTACTTTGGTAATAGTAGTTTTTTAAACTTTGGTAATACTGGTTTGTTCTCGTTTTGAGGAGTTTTTTGACATTGCAATACAACATATGGGATCTTAGTTCCCTGATCAGGGATGAAACCCGTGCCCCCTGCATTGGGAGCACAGAGTCGTAACCACTTGACCACCAGTGAAGTCCCTGGTAACTGACTGTTTTATTGAGATAAAATTTACAAACCATACAGTTCACTATCTAAATACTTCAGTGATTTTTAGTATATTCATAGAGTTGCACAGCCATCACAAGTCAATTTTAGAACATTTTTGTCCCCTCGGAAAGAAACTGTACATTTAACCATCACCTCTCAGTCGTCTTTTGTGAGCCCCTGGCTACCACTAGCCTACTTTCCATCTCTCTAGATTTGCCTGTTCTAGGCATTTCATATGAGAACCACCATACAGTATGTGGTCTCTTGTGACTGATTCTTACTTTTTTTTATATATATCACAGGGAGAGGACAGTGTATAACTTTGTATTTAACATCTCTTAACAATTTTGTGGTCCTTGAGAAAATTCACTAGGATTTTGTTTTCTTTTTGTTTCTTGAGAGTCTGAAATCAAGGGACATTCGTATTATCCTTATAAGAAATTTTTTAATTTTTAAAAAAATTTTATTTTTTGGCGTTGCTGTGCAGCATGTGGGATCTTAGTTCCCCAACCAGGGATTGAACCTGTGCCCCTGCAGTGAAGCTGGGAGGCTTAACCACTGGACTGCCAGGAAGTCCCAATAATTGTTTCTTCTGAATCTTAATTCTAAGATATATAAGGCCCTGTGCAGGAAGTAAGATTGCTCCCTTCTGCATTTTTTAGCAAATACCTCAGTTTAGCCCTAATGGGGACTTTCTGGAGTCCTGGAAATTTCCCCCCACCCCCAGCCTTGGGGCAGTGTGTCTTGGAGAGATTGAAGGATGGCTGAGAGCTATGCCTTTCCTTTACTAAGGGGGAGAAGAGGATTCTTCAGGGGGCCACAGAAGAACCAGGAGTCTCCAGGTGTTCCAGTTTCAGGAAAGAGTATATGACATCCTGGAAACGTATTACCTTGAATATTTTTACCTAACTGCTGCTGCTAAGTCGCTTCAGTCGTGTCCAACTCTGTGCGACCCCATAGATGGCAGCCCACAGGCTCCTCCGTCCATGGGATTTTCCAGGCAAGAGTACTGGAGTGGGGTGCCATTTTACCTAACTATATATCTGCTAATGAGGCAGAATTTGAGTGTTGATTGTATTAGGTATGGAAACAGCACTGTGGTTGTGAAGGAAAATGTCATTTCAGGTGATACAGGCTGAATGAAGTATTTAGGGGTAAGGTAGGCTGTCTGCAACTTTTTGGTGGCTCAGCCAGTGGTATGTTAACAGTATTGGGGGCATCTAGGTGAAGGTTATCCAAGCATTTGTTGTACTGTCCTGTCACCTTTCTGGAGGGTTTGGAAATGGGCAAAGAGTGGTGGAGGGCTAGATTACCACCCTCCCTCCAGACTGCAGTTCAGCAACCTGTTTCTGGACTGATGCTCTAAAAACTAGCTTCTAACATAAGATATGAAACCAAGACTTTTTTGTTCTTATTAACAGTTTATTCATGGAGGACACACTGCCAAGATATCAGATTTTAGTTGGAACCCAAATGAGCCTTGGGTCATTTGCTCCGTGTCTGAGGATAACATCATGCAGATATGGCAAATGGTGAGCTAAAGTGTTTATTTTTCCTCAGTGACTATCTTGAAGAGATTTTTACTAATGATATAATAGAAATATTTCAAGTATTTTGGTGCATACTACATCAAATATTTATAGAAGGAAAGTCTTAAAAGACCTTTCTCCATTTTAACAAGTCTTTAGTTCAGTATGCACATGTTGATGTAGACATAGCTCCTGCTCCAATTTTCATGATTATGACTCTTCATAACTGGACTCTTGGCATCATTGCTCCATGGCCAGTGTCTGCTGTCATGCAGTGTATTCACACTGAGATCCTGAGTTCTGTGATGCACACTTGACATTTCTGAGACATGGTTTACCAGCCCTTTCATAAGCTTCAGGGCTATCTATTGCTCCATCTAAATGCCTGAAATGCTTTAGGAAAATGCCTTTTTTGGACAACTTAAATAAGTAGTGCATGGTCAGCTAGATATATGTGTGAAATTATACCCTGGCAAATAATTTTTGAGAACACTGGCCTGCCTTTTCCTCATTAAATTTATTAAAGTCTGAGAGTAAAACACAAAAAGTAAACTCTGAAGTTTCCACATTTAATTTCCAACACTAAATCACACTGGCCAGTGACATCTGAAATCTGGATAGAACTATTAAATGCTGTTTTTAGATAGTCTTGTAAAATTTTTAGGGAGTTTTACCTCTGATTTTATTTGGTTATTATCTCCAGGCTGAAAATATTTACAATGATGAAGAGTCAGATGTCACAACACCGGAACTGGAGGGGCAAGGATCTTAAACCCAAAGTACGAGAAATGTTTCTCTTGAATGTAATGCTACATGAATGCTTGACTTATCAAGCGCAAAAACAGCATTGTATAGTAGGGAGTTGAAGTGGGGTGGCATATGGCGTTCTTTACCTTCTGATCCTAGCACTTTCAAGTGAGCTATTGCGTACTGTATCATATTGTAGCTTTTAGGGAAAAATGTTGCTTAAGAAAGATTATCAGCTTTGTTTTAAAATACAAGTAAGCAGGGTACTGCCTTTGATTTAACTATAAGTCCTTGTTTTCTCTAAGTGCTTGCTGTTCCCAAATATGCAAGAATAACTTTTACAATTTTTCCCTCCAACACTTCTTGTTTGGCTTTGCAGAAATAAAGTTTTAAAATAACCTTTGTTTTATTATTTTAGACCCTCAGTTTTGAGGGGGGGGGGTTGTGTATGGATGGATGTCCCTTTTTTATGAGGCGGCTATTGGGTATACATTACAGGCCGAGAACTTACTGAATTTTCTTTCCAGGGTACACCGTAGTATCCTAATACAAACATGGGGAGAAGTTAGGTGTTTGTATTTGGTGGTTGATTGGTGAACCTAGAACATGTCATTTGACCCATATGCCATTTGGGCCTTAACTTGGGCAGCTTTAAACAAAAATACAAGCTTGTGTGGCAGGTCAGTAGAGGGAACAGACCAGCCTGCAGCTTGGCCCTCAACCTCTCCTGTAAGGCCTGCCAGCTAGGAATAGTTTTTACATTGATTTTTCTTTTATTAAAATTTAAAAACATTTTTTTGCCGTACCACAAGGCAAAATCCCTGGGAGGGACTGGGGGCAGGAGGAGAAGGGGACAACAGAGGATGAGATGGCTGGATGGCATCACCGACCTGATGGACGTGAGTCTGGGTGAACTCCGGGAGTTGGTGATGGACGGGGAGGCCTGGCGTGCTGCAGTTCATGGGGTCGCAAAGAGTCAGACACAACTGAGTGACTGAACTGAGCAAGGCAATCCTAGTTCGGGATTAAATCGGCCCCAGGCAGTAAAAGTGCTGAGTCTTAACCACTGAACTGCCAGGGAATTCTCTACATTGACTTTTAAAGGTTGTTTGGGAAAAAGGCAGCACACTAATCCTAAACTACTTTTGACTTACAGAAAAAGCTTGCTAACTCCTTATATTTATGATTGTGCTTAAATACTTATTATTTTCATTTTTGTGTGTGTGTGCTTAAATACTTTTGCTCACCATCAATTAAGGTCTTTCCAATGTGCCTCTGTGTACATACACACTCTGCTAGTCAGATAAGTAACACCTTGGAATGTGCTAAGAGTTGGCCAAACTGAAGAAATACATAGTCCTTTGGGATTTTTAAAGCTCTGACGACAGCTACAGTGCAGAATTTCCTAGTCCTCTGTTTTAGAGGTTAAAAAAAAAAGTCCTAACATGTCTGGCTACATAAAACTTGTTTTCTGTCCCCAGCCAGACTGGCTGCGGTACCAGCCCTTTTTTAAGTCATACAACAGTGAAACTACCTTTTAAGGCACAAGGACAGTATCTACAACTGTCTTCGGATTTGATAGACATTAAGGTCACACAGGCAACAAAATACACAGAAGCTGTTAAATTTATCATACATATTTACTTAATCTATACAGAATTGAGTAGATAAAATCAGATTCACATTAGTGAAAAATCTCTACAAAATGTCTTTGAAAAGCAAAACAAGACTGCCTCTTAAACAATTCGTATCCTCATGAAAGACGTGGGCTGTAAAAATAAAGCAGTGTGTTTAGCACAAACTAGAAGATATCTGCATCATTTTTTCACAGTTATTTCCATCTACAGTCTGAAAGAGGTAGATTTTTCTGCAACACCTGAGAATTGAATTGATAACCAGGTGTAATAAAGGCAGTTGCATACATAACTAAAAAATACTGGTCTCAAGACCAAGAAATGTACTCCTATAAGTCTGAGGATGAAATGGTCCATTATCCAAGACCCAAGTTTTCTCTATTCCTTGGAGTCTCCTGCCACTATAAATAATACACATCAAGATTCCATGATGGTGCAACAAATGCAGTTGAAGCAAATTTGACATTTAATCTTTTATGGGCCAGCCTTAGTAGCATCTGTGTTCTAGAATGTGGTAGAAATGGAGCGTGCTACAAAGCCACAATGCTGGGCTGGTGAGGTGAATGCCTTAGGAGCATGTCCTTCTCAGAGGGTCCCATTCGTATTTATTCACAGGGTAATGAGAGGAAAGATTCTGAAAGGATACCAAATGCACCCAAGACAGAATCCATGTCCTTTAAACACCATGAGAGCATCTAGCTAAAAATACATAGCAAGCCAAAAGCAGCAGGCCAAGTACTGTTAATCACGTCGCTTTATAAAGCCCTTGAAAATATGCAACAGGTCCGAGCTTTACGATCTTCCACACAGGACAAGCACCACACAGAAACGTGGCGGGCTACACAAATGGCTTAAGCCAGTAAGAGCTGTACATCCAGCAGAGCGCTTGTGAAATGGGATCATTAGTACTAATTTTACAGTAGAGTATATTTCTGATATATACCTCCATTTCCTCTCAGGGAAATGAGTCCAATATTTCATTTAGTAGCCAAAGGTGATATTTATAAAAGGCTGTTGGAGAAAGATGTTTGTTTTTGCTTCCGACTCATTTTGACAGTAATTAGTAACAGTGGGTTTCTTTTCCTCCACTGTCTGGCCCTTTGATTAACGTGACCAGCGGTGGAAGCTTAGACGTAATCCTTCACTCCAGGTGCTGGTGCCGACAATTTTCAATTCTTTCAACCCAGTTTAGACCACGAATGTGACAGGACAAATAAAACTTTAACAAAGAGAAAAACCCTTCTAACTGGACAGAAGAGTTTGTTCAGTCCAGTAAGCAATTCAAGAAGTGTCAGTTTGATAGTTTTGCTCAGTGGAATGTGCTAACATCAGTTCTAGTAGAACCTTTTTATTTCATAAAGTATTTCAATGCAAATTATACCAGGGACAAAGTCAAACTCTTTGTCAGTGCAGCCTGGTTAATGATGTGTATAAACTCAACCACATTTGACAGTGTGAAGAACAAAGGAAAGTTATAAAAGAACAAATCCAAAAGTGATGTGCTGCATTTCCGAAGCCCCCCATTCCAAGTGTAGACACCTTGATAATACTGTTTTGTTTTTCCATAAAAAAGAATGAAAACTAAGAAAAGGGTGAGAAACAGACTGAAAGCGTAAGTAATAGATCCTGGCTACTTAGCTCTCTGCCACATTTCCTTTAAGTTAAAAACGCTGGTTCCAGTCTTTCTGTTTTAGACATGAAATAAAATCAGTTTCAGCTAGCATGATCATAATTAAAATTCCCTTTTAAAAACCCTGGAGAACTGTGCTGGTTGGACTCAGAATAGTTGGACACCAACTTTCAAGTAGCCAGAAAGTAGTGGAGGGACTTCTGCTTAAGAAAAGCTACACAAATGGTTTTACCCTCATTGTCTTAAACTGACGAAGGACTGTCAGTGGTAATTCTCCATGGGAAGTGGAGCATGTGCACCCAGAATCCCAACTGAAAAGCAAACCACCAGGCTCCCCACACTGTAGGCTTTCAGGTGGTCCAACCAGGCGCTTCTAACCTGAAAACGGTGATGGGACTATTTTTTAGTCACAGAAACAGTAAGCCTGTTTCTCCAATGATTTGCCTATATATACTACTTTGTTTAAATTATACCTCTATGTACATATTCTGCCAAAACAGAAACTCTAGGCTTGGGGACATCTCAGTTTGTCAAGTGATATATCAAAAAGCTAATTTGAAACAAATATGCTGTGCTTGTTTCTGACCCAAGCTTTCAGTTTTATTGGCATTTAGATGGACAGGGAGGCCTTGCGTGCTACAGTCCATGGGGTCGGAAAGAGTCAGACGCAACTGAACTGAATCGTCTTGATTTTCCTTTTTTTTTTTTTTTTGAGTTATATTCACAGGGAGGGGTGGGTATTTAAATGAATATTGTTTTCTCATCAAGGAACCATTATCAGGGAGTTCACTGGCAGTCCAGTGGTTAGGACATGGTGCCTTCACTGCTGAGGGTACGAGTTCAATCCCTGGTTGGGGAACTCAAGATCCCAGAGGCCACAAAGCACAGCCAAAAAAAGAAGGAACCATTATCAGAACAAAGTTCCCTTGTAATGGTCAGCCCTGGTGAATGAAATTTTAATTCAGACAAAATTCTGTGCAAGGAGCAAGGGAGAGGGAAAAAGGCAATGAGCACATGCATTCTGATGAAGGGGAACGAGGCAGATGTGCAACACGGCTGAGGAAAATGTAGAGTAAAACTATTCAAACCTGCCAAGCAGCCTCCTGTACCACTTAAGTCCAGTAGTTCTAAGAAAATACAGATATGGTAGAAAAAGTAAGAAAATTTTCACCACAAAACCAAGTTACTACTAACAGAGGAAGTTATACACAAAATAGAGCTCTCAGTACAGTGATCATACTTGGTCTCAGTCAACTGACTCGATGCCGGGCCCGGCTCCCAGGGACCCGGCCTCAGGGATAACCCGGGCGGCACTTTGCCAGGTGGCACCAGACTCCTCCGGCAAAGCTGAGGCGGCGCAGGGCTGGGCCTCGGGTGGCGCTGGGCCTCCGCCTGCCGCCCTCCCGGACACCTGCTCCTTCAGCACTTCCACCTTCTCGTTGAGCTCGTTCCTCTCTGTCTGCAGAGCCCGGCACAGCTTCTCCAGCCGTTCCAGTTTTATTTGAAAGGCTTTGTACTCTTTATCTCGGACAGTTTTCTATAAAGAGAAAAAGCAGGGTTTATTTAACCTAACTGAATATGAGTTACATTACTGGATACAACAAATTAAGTCTTTTGAGCCACTTGTTGGGTCACCTGAACATGTTCAATTTCTTCAAACACTTCCTAACATCCAGCTAGCTGCGTTTGCACACTTAACTATGGACACCAGTTAATGTGCTTCTGATGTGACAAAATGAAAATCCCTGTCGTGTTTCTTAAAAAGAAAGGAAAAAAAAAAAAGAACCAAAGTCTACCTTTAATAACATTTTGTATTGATAAATTAATAAGAAAATTCAAGATACTCACCACTAAAGACTAGCAGATAAAATAAGGGCTTGCTTAAAAACAAAACTCATTTCCACATTATTTCTCTTATTTTACCAATCCTCAGATGAGAACAAGATTCAGGGTGTGTTATTTAGTGTTTGCAAACCTCAGCTTTGTAAGACTGGCAGAAAGTATTATGCTGTTTTTTGTATGGACTTAAGGTAGAGATAGGCACCCAAGTTGGTGGCCTGTGCTCCCACTGAGAAATCTGACCCAGCCAGGTGGGCGCCTGGCAAAAAGGCAGATTCCCTGACCCCCACCCCCACACGAAGTCAAATCAAAGTCAATCAAACTTGCTGGAGCCCAACAACTCAGGTCTTAGAAGCTGGGGATCCAAGCAGGCTGGGAGGCAGGAAACCCAACACCTCACTCAGGGTCCTCCCTACAGCCTAGCTCCTGACGGGACAGACTGCACACACCACCCCTCTCTGCCCAGCTCTGGCCAGTCCCCAACTGTGACAGCAGTGTCGAAAGGTGGCATTTCCCCAACCTGAGCTAAGATCACACCCTCCTTGCGGAAAGCCACTCACCTCTTCAGCCATTTGCAGAAGTGCTTTGTTATTCTTTTCCCACTTGGTCCGCCATATAATTGTTTCTTTTTCCAGCTTTTTAATTTTCTTTGTCATCTGTGAATTGACACAATTGCAAATTTAAATTCAAAGTGCCATTCCTTATCTCTACAGCCAACCCCAAGCCCTGACCGGTCCTCCCTGCTCCCATCATCCCCCTGCCCACCCCAGAGTACCGCTGGGTGCAGTGCCGGGGCTGGGTAGAGCTCATCTCTCCAACTCCCAGGGTGGCGGTGGCCAAAGAGGGGTTCATACAATGAGAAAAACACATCTCAGCTCCTCATTTTTCAGAGGCAGCGACACCTGGTGGAAGCTGTCCGCCAGCACACTCTGAGCGCTTGCTTGGGCCAAGAGCAACCATCCTCCTTCCCAAGTTGTACCAAAAACATCTGTTCCTGAATTTTCTGTGCATTAACATCTTCATGTGATTCTTGGAAGGAATGAGGTTCCCCCTCCTCCCCAAGATGGAGAACTTGCCTCCGCCCCAACATCGGAGGCTGCAGCCGTCTGGGAACCAGAAGCAGCAGAGGGGACCGGGGACCAGGGGAAAGTCATTAACCAGCTTGCCTAATACGACTACGACTCACTGCTTCAGATTTTGCTAAAAAATAAAATGGATCCAAAAATCAGAGGAATGTTCTTAACGAACACCGCCAGAGCCCAGTTTTCAGAAAGTCAGGACGAGGTTTCACTCTGGCGCCAACAAGCTGGCACAAGGACAACCGCCACCCCACCCACCCACCCACCATTCCCATGCCCCTGGCCACAGTCTCTGGGTTCCCCTGATGCCTGAAGGGGGTCACTAGAGAGCCCTTGGTCCCGCCAAGCACTGCCTGAAATATGGCACTTTATGAAGGGCAAGCATTTTTGTTATTTGTAAGGAGGAAGGCAGAGAAAGGGCACAGAACTCGCCTCCAGTCACACAGTGTGGACCTTCAGCCCAGGGCCATGGTCCTGCCACCACCATCGCCCCCTATGCTTCCATCCCTAAAAGCCCCTGGTGTAAGGATGGATGCGTGGGCACAGGTATAGACACTGGGTCTTAGTTTAATATCCAGGATACAGCTCTCCTTACTGTAGGCAGGAAAAAGAACCAGAGCCCCAAAAATCACTCTGGTGGAGGGAGAAAGAATTCAGTGGGAGTATAAAAGGAAAAAAAGAAACCTAAAAAGGTAGAAATACCAATGATAATCAACCAACCAAAACACATAGCTAGCGTTCTGGGCTTGGCTTGTCATTAAATAATTTAATCTTCCAGGACACCATGCTTTGTGAAAAGGACTGGGGGAGGGTTGGGGGGGTATCACCTGAAGCCAATACAACAGACACAACAAAAAATAAACCACTTTATTGCTAAGAACAAATTGTATTTAATGAGGAGTGGAGTTTGGTGGCCTAGAGAGCACTAGCTCCATGTGGTACTACTGAGAGCAAAGTGACAGGATATGCCGCCACTGGAGGATCGGAAGAGATTAAGAGAGCACGATAAAAACAGGAATACTCCCAAGCCACGAACATGCTTAAAACGGCTTATTATATAAAGTCGCTTTTAGGCAAATACTCCACTTAAAATAGAGAAATACCTTTTCCATTTCCTGCCGGAAGGTTGTAAACAGTTCATTGCTTTTTGCCATGGTAGTCTGGAATTCTTCAAACTTATCCATATAAAGAGAAAGCTACAGAAAACAAGTATGAAAAATTTAGACTTCTACGTAAATGACTTAAAATCTCAGACTTTCAAAAAGAACATAACATGGTTAAACATTAGTTACCTGTTCTAAGTGACAGAAATAAGAATAGATGCACACCCAATCCTCAATCCCAGACATCAATGGCTGCAGCTGTAAAAACCTACCGAAATGCACTGAATCTTAGGAGGTTATGTTGATCTCACCATCTTTATATTTTAAGTGTTTAAAATATACAAATATTAGCTCCATTCCACCAATTATAATAAAAACTGAAGGATGTGGAATAGCTTTTAAACTTCATACAACAAATCCTTTATCAAATACCTCCTTTCCTTATATTTGAAAAACTGATCCTTGGAAAAAGATCATTCTTTTGGAATACCACCTGCATAGTTCTTAGCTTGATTTCAGAGATATCTCTTTTTTAACATAGGCAAGAAAATGGAACAGAAACCAAAGAACTGGTTTGGTTGGGAGAGAAGAATTCAGTGGGAGTATAGTTAAGAGAAAAAAAGATAAAAGAGGTAGAAACATCAATATTTCTTTTAACTCCAACCCTGAAGGAATTTGTATTCTAGCTGGGAAAATAACACCAACTGACCAGGAAAGCAAAATGTGAACACGAGTCACTTTTTCCTCCCACAGGACAGGAATTCACAGAAGCCGGGGTTGGAGAAGGAACAGGAAGGGTCAGAAAAAAACTGCTGCCTGTGGCTGAGGCCAGAGCTAGGTCTCAAGGGCAGGCTGAATTTTTTCATTTCAGACAAGGAAGGAACCCTAAGAGTCCACCTAACGTAATTGCATTAGTTTAGGATGAGTAAACGGGCCCAGAGGAATAAAGTGCTTTGCTCAAGATCACACAATACATACAAAGAAAGCAGAAGAGAATAAAAGACCACCAGAGGCCAAGAAGCAGTATTAGCGACGCCTTTCCACCTTTAGCAGTGCCGTGTTCATAGCAGCAGAGAGAAGCTGTGACCAGGGAGGGGAGGGGCGATGTTCCGGGACAGAGCGGGGAGGCTGGTAGCAAGACAGAGGCCAGCTCTGCTGGCTGAGGAGATGCAGACTGAAAGCGAAGCTACCAGTGGCGCCAGGCCAGAGGAGGTGATGATAAGACAGCCAAAGCGTGCCCGGGGAAGGGTGAGGCCAGGGGCCAGGACAAATAGAAATTTCAGGGCCAAGAGAAGAGCACAGAGGATTTCCGCACAGAGCAGCTCATAGAGGGGTGCACAGTGACAGAGTCTCTGGGCTGCTGGCCTGGAGTCGGGAACGGCGATGAGGCTCAGGCGGGTGGACAGAGCAGTCCTGGCACTTGAGGGAGATTCTTAGAATGGTCTGTTTTTATCAAATATGGAACATGCAGGTGGACTGTCCCATCAGAGTTCAATGCTGCCCCCCTCTGGGTAATCAGTATGTGACAACTACCATCTTGGACGTAGGAGCCTAGATTGCAAAACGGTGGTCAAAACACACCAATAAGACGAAGAGTTCATCAACAAAGCCTGGAAATGGACATGGCAAACAAGAACAGAGGACAAGATTGACTCTTGGGAAGAACCGCACATTTAGAGAGCAGAAAAGGAAGAGGTGGCAGCAAAGGAAACAGTAATGATCAAATAACATTACTCAGGAGACAAGAGAAGCTGCACTCCTAAGAGTTCAACAGAACCTGAGCTGCTGTGAACTCGGTAGAAGGGCCCTCTGGGGCCTTGCATTAAAGTCCATCTTCTGAAGCCATATATAGACTTTTTATATGTTTTCCACATCGATTCTCTTCTCCGTTTACATGGACAACTGACTTTATAGGGCTAATAAGGGGTTCAAATTTCCTAGAAGCATTGTAGCACAATAATTTATGGTGGAAAGTTCAAAAGACTTCTCTGTCACTTTAAGTTAGGCTAGCTTTGCAGGAAATGAGTGTCACCATATTGTAAAACATGCCCAAAGACCAACAGCACTCAAAAGATGTGTTCAGGGCTTCCCTAGCAGTCCAGTGGGCAAGAATCCTCCTGCTAACGCAAGGGTCATGGGAGCAATCCCTGCTCCAGGAACATGCCATGGGGCAGCTGGGCCCAGGCACCTAGAGCCTGTACTCCACAACAAGAGAATCCGCAATGAAGAGTAGCCCCTGTTCACTGCAACTAGAGAAAGCCTGAGTGCAGCAATGCAGACCCAGTGCATCCATAAATAAATAAACAATTAAAAAAAAAGAAAGATGTATTCATAAAGATTCAGGCCAGTCTGCGTTTTAGAATGAATCTAGAGTTCATACATTAAAGAAACTTGTTACATGATAAACTTTCAAAATGCGTAATACATTTTTAATCATCTAGCTAACCTTTTCTGAGAAAGGATGAATTACTGCTACAAATACCTAATTTCACCTGTCTGTAAAGACATGGGAATTCCTTCCTGCACCTCTTTTTTGAGTAGGGAAGAAGCATCTGTTACCCTTCTTCCACACAAGGCACCCACAGAGAAAGACTGCATTAGAACAAACCTAAGAGGTCTGGATTAAAAAGTGGGGAGGCAACAAAGAAAAGCCGAAAAGCCCAGACAGCTTCATGGGTAAATTCTACCAAACACTGAAAGAACTAATACCAATTCTTATCAAACTCTTCTCAAAAAGTAAAGAGAAGGGAATACTCTAAAACTCATTCTACAAGGTCAGCATTGCCCTGGTACCAAAAGATAGGACAGGCCAGATAAGAAAACTACAAGGATGGTTCAAATAGGCAAATCAATAAATATACCACATTAACAGAATAGAATGAAAGACAAAAATCATATGATTATCTCAACAGATGCAGGAAATGCATTTAGTAAAACTCAACACCACCCATGATAAAAATGCTCAACAACAACAAAAAAAGCTCAATGGGAAGTTCCCTGGCAGTTCAGTGGTTAGGACCCTGTGCTTTCATTGCTGAGGGTACTGATGCAATTCCTGGTCAGGGAACTAATTCCACAAGCTGTGTGGTATGGAAAAAGAAAATAAAAAATTTCAACAAACTAGGTACAAAGAAAGTCATATGTGACCTAATAAAGGTCATATGTGACGTACCCACAGCTAACATTATACTCAAGAGTCAGTGAAAGGTTGAAAGCTTTGCCTCTAAAATTAGGAATAAGACAAAGATGCTCACTATCACCACTTCTGTTCAACACGATAGTGAAATTCCTAGCCTGCACAATTAGACAAAAAATAAACAGCATACAAATCAGAAAGGAAGCAGCAAAACTCTTTGCTGATGACATGATCTCATACACAGAAAATCCTGAAGACCCCACCAAAAAACTGGCAGAATAAATTCAGTAAGGTTTCAGAACACAAAATCAATATACAGAAATCAGTTTTGTTTCTATACACTGACAAAACATCTGAAAAAGAAAAAAATAAATTCAAGACAAAAATAAGTGGAAAGATACTGTGTTCATGGATCAGAAGAGTCAATATCATTAAAAATGTCTATACTATTCAAAGCCCTATCAAGATTCCAATGGCATTTTCCAAAGAAATAGAAAAAATAATCCTAGAATTTGTATGGAGCCACAGAAAAGAAAAAAATTGAGTGCCCCAAAATAAACCCTCACAAATACGGTTAATTTGACAAGGGAATCAAGAATACTCAATGGGAAAAGGAAAGTATCTTCAATAAAACGTATTGGGAAAATTGGATAACCATATGCAGAAGAATGAAACTAGGCTGTTATCTCATACCACTCACAAAAATTAACTTGAAATAGGTTAAGAACTTAAAAAGATTTTAAACTGTAAACTCCTAGAGGAAAACATAGGTAAAAAGCTCCTTGACAATGGTTTTGGCAATGAATTTTTGGATAAGACACCAAAAGCAAGAGCAACAAAAGCAAAAATCAACACATGGGACTACCCTGAACTAAAAAGCTTCTATACAAAAAAACAATCAACAAAGTGGAAAGGCAACATACAGAATGGGAGAAAATATCTGCAAACCACATATATCTGATAAAGGATTAATATCCAAAATATATAAGACACTCATACAATTCAATAGCAAAAAAATTAATTAAAATTTGTAAAAATCTAATTAAAAAACCAGCAGAGGACTTGAATAGACATTTTCCCAAAGACATAAAAATGGCCAACAAGTACATGAAAAAATGCTCAATTATCACAAGTCATCAGGGAAATACAAATCAAAACCACCTGTCAGATTGGCTAAAACAAAAAAGGCAAGAGATAACAAGTACGGGTGAGAGTGTAGTGAAAAAAGAGCTCTTGTGCACTGTCAGTGAATACATTGGTGCGGCCCCCACAGAAAACAGTGAAGAGGCTCCTCAAAAACTTAAAAACAGAGCTTTCACTGATGCAGAAATTCTGCCTCTAGGTGTGTATCCAAAGAAATGAAAAGAGGATCTCAGGGATCTGTATGTTCCTGCTCTGTTATCCACAACTGCCAAGGTGTGAAAGAAACCGAAGTGTCCATCAACCGACAAATGTATAGAGACTGTGGTATATGGACTTCCCCGGAAGTCCGGGAGTTGAGACTGCTTCCATTGCAGGGGGGATGGATTGCAACCTTGGTCAAGGAACTAAGATCCTGCATGCCATGTGGCACAGTCAAAAAGAAATTTTTTTTAAAATATGTGGTATATATACACAATGGAATATTATGCAGCCATAAGAAAGAAGAAAATCTTACAATTTGTGACCACACAGATGGACTTTGAGGGCATTATGCTAAGTGAAATAAGTGAGTCACAGAAAGACAATACTAGATACTGTATGATCTCACTCACATGTAGTATCTTACAAAGTGAAACACAAAGAAACAGAATAGAATGGTGGTTGCCAGAGGCAGAGGGTGAGGAGAAAGGGGGTAAGTACCGGAGATCTCACATAGCATGGTGACTATAGTTAGGACCCTGCAGACAGTGGGACCAACTGTCCCATCTGCCTGGTTCCTGGGACTCAGGACTTTAAACCAGGAAGGTCCTAGGCAGGTCAGGTTGAGGGGGTCACCCTAAATGAAGAGGAAAACTCCAAGAGGGACGTGTGACCCACTCTCAGGTCTGCTGGGAACAAGCAAAAGCATCTGAGACGAGATTCAAGGTACGTTTCAAATGAACCATAGATTTTTTTTTTTCCCTTACAAATTCTCCCACCCCGGCCGTCAAGTTACCTGCTGTTTTAGTTGTATTTCTTGTTGTTTCATTTGTTCATATTTGTGTCTTGATTCCGTTGCTTCTTTTAATAACTAGAAAACAGAAACATTCTGGCAAAATACTAATAGTAATTAAAAGATGACTACAAGGTCCAATGTCCAGATAGTTGGGCTTAATCCGTCATTATTTTAGCAAGAACCATGAGATGTTAAATCATGAAAAAGTTGCTATCACTACATTTATGAGTGAAATACTCTGTCACATCAGTTGCTAATTACCTGTATCTTTGATTTGTTCCACTGTTAACACTCGTAAATGTAGGAATACACTTTTATTCCTTAGAGAAAGTACCTGTGAGGCCTAAGTTCATAAAACTCAGGGTTAAATTGTATTTTTTTAGATGAAAACAATTAGAAGTCTAATATTAGCAGAAAATATGGGTGGGAATCTTGACATTATCTGGGTCATTCAGAAAGTCTCCCTGGAACTTCCCTGGCAGTGCAGTGGTTAAGACACTGTGCTTCCACCATGAGGGACACAGGTTTGATCCCTGGTCAGGTAACTAAGATCCCACATGCCATACAGTACGGGAAAAAAGAAAAATTAGAAAGCCCTTCTGTTCCATGAGAGGCAAGATGAGGCAGAGTGAGAGGGTAGGGAGCAAAAACAATGAAATCAGACAACTGGTTTCTGATCACTTTTTTTTTTTAAAGTGGGGGAGACTAATAGAATGGAAGCTTTAAATTATATACTTGAGTTTAAGAAAATTATATAATGAAATTACACAGTACTAGGCAGCTGTGAAATTCAGTTCCTGAAGTAAAATGTCACACTTAGTCCATTAGTCTTGAAAAATCTTTAAAACCAACCAGAAATACATGTTTTGTGTATGCATGTATGACATTTCTACTCCAACTGGGGAAAAGACAACTGTCTCTTCAATTATGTATAGGATGGCCCTGTCAGTTCATGTGAAAGGAGACGCTGTGCAAAAAATACAACTCTCTTAACCCTAGACTTGCACTCAGCATGACATGTTCTCATCATGAGGCCCCATTGGGATCCAAGTCTTCATATTTGGCTCACCTTGGGGCCTAAGGGACTTGAGTGAAAGCTGCATGGGACACTTTTCATTATTGTAACCACTTCTGACTTTCTCTTTATTTTTTGGTTGAGCAGGTAAAGTTGAATTTGCATGTATTAAGTATATATACCCAATGAGATTCCACTGTACTCACAATTATTGACAGACAACATAATCTGAGTACATATTCTGGGAATAATGCTGAGTGATTAGGGTGTAGAGAATTCTGTTAAATTTTTATCAGAAAAGTAAACTAGAATAAACAATTTCCCTAGTTTCAAGTTACCTGTTTGGAAATAAAATCTAACAGTATGTATCAATAGGACACCCATGTTTGTAAAGCTTCCTATTAAACTGAATTCTTGAATATAATGTGCTAAATACTGGTATAATCCTTAAACTTGGTAGGCATTATCTAAAAAGTGAAATAAATATTCCAAGCACAGAAAAGTGCAATGAATGCAGGTCTTTGCACTAAGTTGGTCTAATTCCTCCAGTGTATCTTCTGTATGTAAAGTTGAATAGAAAGAAAAGGCTAATGCTTTCTAACACACGTGCCCTTTATAATTTAGAACAAAAAAATTAGCACAACGCAGAATGGCTTTGGTCACAATTTTGGCCATCATTTCTTTTTTTAAGAAACAGCACTTACAAACTCTCTCTCTCTCTGATGTTTCTCATCAGCTTCTTTTATCAGCTGTGTCGTCTGCTGCAGTTTGGCGTCCACAAGTTGTTGCTGCAGTTCCTTGTGTTTGAATACTTTATCAATGTGCTACAGGGAAAGGACAATTTCTTCCATCACTTAATGAGAAGAGGGACAGAATGACGAGGACACATGAGGCAAGTTACAAGACCTCACTCGTGAGGCTGCTTTTCCTGCTAGGGCTAACACCAGTGGGTGCCTGTCTCAGAGCTGTGCTGGCAGAAGCCTGTGCTCAACATGCCTCCCTCTGGAGATGGCCCATCAGTGCCTCAGTAGCTGCCCTGTACCTCCTATTTCAGCACTAAGGTGAAAATGAAGCTCAAACTGTATCAAGAAAAAGATGGCTAAGGAGATCAAACTGTTAAACTCATCCATCATACACGTAATTCCTGGATAGTTTTTTCTCCCCATTAAAATTTCCCAATTTCTCAGCTGGAGGCAGCATGCTGTTATAGGAGGAACAGCACCAATCTCGCCTCTCTGGGGGGAGCCATACCCATAATGCGAAGTTGTAAATGCCAGTGCAATGGTGGTACTGTGTAAGGTGCTTGGTACCTGCCACTTACCAGATACATTTGGCAAAAGGTTATTATTATTTTCAACTGGAAGTATTTAGTGGTTATTTATGTATGATAAAGTCATCAGAACATCCCTCTCTGACCAAGGAAAGAACATTCAATAATACTTGAATAAGGCTCACAGTAATGTGATTTAAATATACATAGCTTCCAGATTTTCTATATCATTGTCATATTAAACAACAAAACTAAAAGAATAATCTTAAGAAAAGTGAGAGCTTTATAATCTAATAGAAAGTTTATTCTCTAGGACAAAAATGTTTCTTAAATAAACACACTAAGAACTTAAAAAAAGAGAAAAGGAAATCTTTATCTTAGAGATTTGAGACACATCAACAGTAAAACAGATGGGTTTTATTTGGATCTTGATTCAAATAGCTTGTTTTTCTTTTTTTAAAAAAGGACGGAGACAACCAGAAAAATTTAAATGATGACTAGATTTTAATAGTATATAAGTACTGTTAATTTTTTAGGTGTGAATACAGTATGGTAGTCACACCTAAAAACGAATCCTTCATCTTGATGAGGTCCACCCTCAAATAGACATGAATGGACTGATACCTTGGATTTGCTTCATAATAACCCAGGAGGAAGTGATGGGAATATAGCTGAAACTATAGTTTCATCTGCTAACACCAGGTGATACAGTCTCTACTTTTCTTTGTAATTTTCCATAATGATAAGAATAAAAAAGGTAAGCAAAAAGCATCGAAAGTGATAGAAAACCTTTTAAAAAACTTAAGTTTTTGAAGGGCCATATGTAAAACTCTAAATTAATAGAATCTAAAATTTGCCTTGAAAATTGGATAAAATAACCCAAAGAGATGCCACGATCTCTCTGTTTTTAAAATCAGGTCTTTTAATCTATCTGTGTAAGTGATACAACACACATAAGAGAACAATGTTTTACTAACTTAAAAGGCAGGGTATCTTTCATTTAAAAAACCTAACCCTTTATTCCTACTCATTTGACCTCTAAAAGGGAGGAATTTTTAAAAGCACATGATCATCTATTTGCATTTAATCTAGACACCATACCCAGACTTCCCAACTAGCTTGTATAAGTCTTAGTCTGGAGGCCAGCGACCAAGATAAGCAGCCAGAGATTCTTCCAGTAAATTTTTTACTTCAACTAGGTGTAAAAAAGTTTAGAAACAGGTTCTTTTTTTCCTCCCCCAAATGGTGTAAAACCCTCACTTAAAAAAAAACTGAAACGCAGGTATAATGCAATGGTGCTTAGTCACTCAGTCATGTCCGACTCTTTGCGACCCTATGGACTGTGGCCCACCAGCTCTGCTGTCCATGGGGATTCTCCAGGCAAGAACACTGGAGTGGGTTGCCATTTCCTTCTCCAGGATGCAATGGTAGTGTAGACCATATAGATTACTACAGATGTCTAAAATACAGCATATTTGGGGGCCAGGTTACTTACTCATTTTTAGTCTAGATAAGGGGGGAAAAATCTATGTCCAAGTCATAATCTTCCAGAATCACATGGAAGACAAGTTGTGCTTAACACTGTCTCCAAGAAATTGCTTCACAGACCCAAATCCAGTGACTTCTGGGCCATCCCTAAGAATCCCGTGAGGAAAGGATTCCACTACACATACACAAAGGTTCTAAAACACCCCAGAATGAGTGTTTCAGTGAATGGTTTCGGTTCATTGTGACAGGAGACAGTCCCCACTAACGTCGCCTAAACACCTGATCGCCCCTACCTCTTCCCGCAGCGCGTACTGCTCAATGAGCTTCTTCAGCTTCTCGCCCAGCTCGATGTTCTCCTGGCGGAGCTTGGCATTGTGCATGTCATGTTGCTCCAGCTGTGCCTGGATTTCATTCAAAGTGATTTGGAAGTGTGCAGTGGCTTCTTTCCGTCTTTCTTCCTCCTCTCTGGCCTGCTGCATATTTTCTTCCTTATTACCCCAAAAAATTTCTGTTAATGGTACAGACCTAGACATAAGATACTTACAAAAGACACTGCTGCCATGGGGGTTCACTGCTTGCTGCCCTGAAGTGGTGCTTCTAAACTGGAATTCCTTCCCTCTATTTACGACCGGAACACTCTCATTTGAAAGCAACCAGGTTCCCCTAAACAGATAATCAGAGACACAAGGCTGCCCTGCTCTAAAGTGCTCTGTGGCCATCTAAAGCCCACTGTGCTGAGACACGAAGAAGGAGCTTCCCCAGGCAGCCAGCTACCTCCACACAGGCTTCCCAAATACCTGCTCTCATTGGTCTCATGGGGCAGCAGCTGAAATCAGCCTGAAGAGGGAAATCCCTTCTTGCACCTTATTTTTGGGGTTATCCCTTCTACTCCCTAGATCGCAAGGGGCAAAAGGAATGTGTATCTTAAAAGCTTAGTCCCAACTCTTGCTCAGATACAAATGCTAAGAGACCTCTATGTGTCTACAGCGTTATCAGTCCAATCAAAGTGTGAACTTGCTGCTACGGGGAAAATATCACCTGGTTTCATGAACACTGAAATCCAAGGATTCAAAAACAAAGAAAAACTAATGGCTCCCCATCAGGTGAAGGTCCATTTCCTGAGGGCTCCTATGTTCTAGGGCCTTGGGTGTCTGGCATGGTGGGGGAGTCTGATGAGCGATCCCACTCAGTCACATGAGGACAGGCCCACCTGCGTCCCTGCCCCTTTCTCTTCTTCCCTTGTTGGTGCCAACTACCTTTTGGGTACCCGCTGCCTCATCTTTTAATCAACCGAGGAATAAGTGTTCTTCTAAAAGTACTTGTCAATGGGGAGCTGGAATGGGCAAGGGCAGCTGGCAATGCAGCCAATGAACAGCCCTTGAGGAGCTCACTGGGGCCTTTCCTTTCCCTCAAGTCTGCTCCTACTCATTTTGGTCCACATTTCACACATGCTAAAAAATGACTTCAGTGCTCAGCCAGAAACTGCAAATTTGAGCTTTCTAAGCCATGGCTCTTAGCAGGAAAGCTGTGGTCTAAACATCAACCTCATCTATATTCCCCATGAGCAAGTACGAGGTGTGGTAAGAAGCATCAGGCCAAGCAAAATAGAATGATGGCTGTCTCCAAGGAGACACAAGGATTAAGTTCAAATGGATACATGGTGACTATAAATTCAGCTAAGTCGGTCTCTCCTGAAAAACAGAAAAAGGAACCAACTTACCTTTAACGTCTTATTGTGACGCTGAAGTTCCCTGCAAAGAGACTCAAGCTTGCTTCTTGCCAAGATAGCCTTGCTGTGTTCACTCTGCAAATGAACTTTCTCTTTCACGATCTGGGCTTGCTTCTTCTGCAGAATCTTCATTTGCTTCTGAACATTCCTGCTCTCCTCCAGCTAAAATTAACAAGCACTTTACATTTAGGAAATACAGTGAAAACCTTTGAGTGATGGCTGGAAGAATTCCAGTAAGAACCATGGAATACATTTCCCAAACCCACAGTATTGTAGTATAATATTTTATTTAAATTGTTTCGTGCTATGCTACCCTGCCAACCTTCTCTCTTTTCATTATGATAAGAAAGCAAGCAAATGATTTAGTGTAGGAGAAAAACAATCTTCAGTCCTTCACTTGTTAAAAGCAAAACAAAAAATGTTTTGGACAACTTTTGAGGAATCAACACCATAACATTTCACTTTCTTGAAAAACACACTCAAGCTACTTTATTAAACTGATCCTCCAAATTAGAACTTAATAAGCAGCAATAAGTGTTCCTTGCAAGTGGGAGGGGAATCACTCTCCTTCCACTTATAGGTTTAGAGCAAATGTGTCTGTTTCAAGGTTAAACCAACACTAACAGATAAGATGGCAGCTTTACTGACTATCATTGAAGAAGGAAAGGATGCTGAGTCACTATTTCAAGAGCAAGAGCGACACCTTGTGGCCTCTCAAAACACCATGTATCCTTGCAGGCGAGATGCTTATAGCTATTAAAAACACCTTTATGGAAATTCCTGCCAGAAAATAATTTTTTTGTAAAATACCCTCGTAGTCTTACTCAGGAGGGGGGGGCAGCAGGATCTGCACACACTATCAATAACTCCACTGAGAACTGGAACTCCCCTTGCCCTCCCCCATTCAAGGTAACCACAACCCTGAATCCTGGGGTCCCTTCCTTTGCTATTCTTGGTATTTTATGTCATCCGTGTGGTGTCCTAAAAGAACTCGTTTTGATTTTAGTGTTTTTGACTTTATTTGCTACTGCAACCAAGAAACCCCATTTTAAATTTTTCTTTAAATGAATTCAAGCTTAAATGGCCACATGTGGCTAGTGGCTACTGTTTCGGACAGCACAGCTACAGATTACGCTGCCAGGACTCATCTCGATTCTTTGCATGCAGCTACAGAGCAAGGACCAGCAAACAGACTCTGTAAGTGGCCAGAAAGGAAATATTTTAGGCTTTGCCTGTTTTGCTGTTGTTATCTTTTAAACACCACTAAGCCATTCTTAGCTTGTGGGCAGTACAAAAACGAGCCTTGCAGGCTTTGGCCCATAGGTTGCATAATATTTCACTTAAAAAAAATACAGCACACAACACACTTTGTTGACCCAGTCTCTTGTCAGTAGGCATCTGGGTGGTTTCCAGGTTCTATTACAATTCGCACGTTCTCACATGTGCTTCCTGGTGTAATACACACCACACAAAGAATTTCTTCTGGGTATGAACCTAGAACTAGGGTTTTGGGGAAATGATTTCTAAACGTTCGTTGCACGTGACAATGGTGCCGCTTTCCAGAGCAGCTGGCACATTTACTCTCCCACCAGCAGCTTATAAGAGATCAAACAGATGTCCTTCTCTAAAACATCAGTCACCATTCTTCATTTATGCCACTATTAACGGACATAAAGAAGCATCTCGCTGTGGCTTTGATTTGCATTTCTCTGAGTATTCATAAGATCAAATATCCCTCGTATATTTATGTACCTTTATGTTAAGATACCTTCACATCTTGATGTTTTCCCATTTCTATGAAATACCTCTTACACATGTCTGGCCCAGTTTTCCATTGGGTTGATTGTCTTTATCATATTCATTTGTAGATTTTCCCTATCTCTTCCTGACATAGAATCTTCTGTTGGTTATTATTTGTTGAAAATATGTTCTCCCCAGTTTGTGATGTGTCTTCTCCATCTCTTTTAAAGTGTCTTCTGATGAAGAGAAAGTCTTAATTTCAATAGAGCCGATTTCTGAGATGTCTCCAGTAGTGCTTTTTGTGTCATAAGAAATGCTCCTCTTACTCCAAGTTTGGTAAAATATTCATCTGTTAACGTATTTCAATAAACCTAAACAATATCTAAAATTTTAGGTTCTTAATCCATTTGGAATTCATCACTGCATATGGTGTTTAAGGATCTAATTTCATTTTTTTTCCACATAAGGATATCCAGTTTTTAAGCTCCATTAATTTCTGAAAGATGGTATAATTCTCCTTAAATGCAACTATAGTTTATATAAGATGCTCTTTAAAATCCCCAAGGGGTGTTTTTTCCCATGGAACTAATAAGCTCCTAGGAATCTAAAATTTTATACAAAGTAAAGTGTCAAGAATATCCACGACACTTCTGATGAAAAGAAGATATACCTACCCAACCAGGTAATCAAGATTTATTATTATGCTGTAGTAATCTACGGAACTAAGGGAACGGGAAAGAACAGCACCATTATGTAGTAAGGACCATGTTACAGGACCCACGCTTGGCAAGCGAAATGTGGCGATTTCATAAACCCATGTTATCTGGTGAACGTGGCAGCCACAAGCGCCAGTGATGTCAGATGAAGCTGTGACAAAAACGACAGAGGACTGTGACGGCAAAACAGAAGTTTCTGGAGTAATCCTTGGGGAAAAGGCTACTCCCTCGATGGTCTCACTGCTGCATAATCTATATGCTCTACCTTCTTTAAAAAAATGAGTTTTGTATGAAGAAACAAAGCTTGATAACATTTTTTGAAAACAGCATACATTTCGTCCTTCACATGTTCAGCACAAATCTAAATCAAAGAGAGGTTGCTCACTGAGCAACACCCCAAATTTATGTACGTGTCACATCCCAAAATGAATGTAGCCATTACCGGTGCTTTTAAAAAATTAACCATGCCACCCCACCACACACACACACATAAAACAAATGCCATGAAGAAAACACCTTAGACCCTTGCTACTTAAGCAGTGCTATCCAAGAAGCTGAAAGTACCATCATCACCCTCACGTGGGAGCTTGTTAAAATGCAGACTCTCAGGCTCCAGAGAATAACAATGTGCTTTTGAACAATGGAAGCCCCAACATCTGTGTGGGCCTCAGAAGGACTGCCGAGACCGCCCCTTCTGCTAAGCCACGTGTGACTCTCTGCTGTTGTCCCAACACTGGGTCAAGTAGCTGATCTGCTATGCTGCTTTTTTCTCTTTTACTCTTTTCCCTTTTTTGTCTTCTTTTTCCACCACTTCTCACATGATTCTCTTCATGTGGATAAAACCAACAGGACTGTCTTCCACAACCAATGTTCCTGAACCCAGCAATCTGACCTCCTTGTGTTTTCGGCAATCTTCACACCTGTGAATGTTCTGGGCTCTTTTTATTGATGCGTGGGGTTTACCGCTGCTCTGAATGGAAGGTGCCAGACTGCTGAATGCCAGCTAAGTGGAGGCATACACAGACTCATTTGTAAATAAATACAACTGTAATTCTTTGAGCAATAATTCATTTTCAAAGCTGGTCACTGACACAAAGTAGTGTTTACAACATGGAATAACTGCCTTAACAACAGATGAAAATGTATAAAAATTACCCATGATAATTCACCAAAGTATTTCACAAAAGATAGTAATTTAGCATATTAGACCCACTCATTCTAAAAGTTTCCCACAGCCCTTACTTCAAAGGGATTTATGGCTTTCCTATTCCTCATCTTAAAAAGGACAGCAGAGTTTCCATATTGAGAGTGCTTTCATAATTTTACAAAGGGAATTAATGTGACTTAAAATAACATAGGGGCAGAACAAATGAGGTTAATTTCTTTGAAAGATGGAAAAATGAATGCCTGCCACATAGTGGATGCTAAATAAATATTTTCTGAGACACAGTATTGTTTTAGTAGACTCTCACCTAACTTAGTTATTTCAATCCCAATGGTTAAGAGCCTTTATCTCTAGAATTCCCTTGGAAAAAGTTAAATACAACTTTTAAACACATAAAAACTATTTAATGTATTTAAAAAGTTAAATACACCCTCCAATGACTGGCATTTAAAATATCACAACACAGGAATGGAAAGGTAGACTTAGAAATACTCTAAGACTGAGTTTCAAAAAAAAATACTATGCTGTATCTTTAGCATTATAATGCTCTATAAATGTGTTATCTTATAGAATGAAGTCATATAAGCAAAAAAAAAAAAAAAGCCACAAGAAATCAGATTCTCCCCGTCAATTATGGAGTAAAATACAACTTTACATTTAAAGCTATGTCAAAATCATTTTAAAAAGCTTATCAAGCACATATACATTTTGCTATATTTTATATGGGCCTCACCCCTTTGATTCAATACTCACAAGATCGGCATATTTCTTACAGAGAGCTGCCAGCTTCTCTTCTGGAGTTGAAAGAGTGTTTAGGGCTTGCATCAATAATAAGACTTCTTTTCCTGGTGATTAAAAAAATAAGAAAGAAATCCCAGAAGAATGTGATCAAATCTAACCTATAAATTCTAAGTAGCACTTCCTATGTTCTGACATCCAGAGTAAAATAATTTATGCCCATAGCTAGAAATAAGAGATTTACTAGCTAAATTAAGAAAGCTATTTTTAAAATCTGGATCAGCAGGCACCCCTTCCTCCCCATCTCTACCCCAAATTTCTCCACTCAATAACACTGTGAGCTATCTGTGAAAAGAACTTGCTGAAGGCTTAAAAATTCCCTTGCTTAACTACTGATATCCAAGTTAAGACAAAGGGCAAGTTACAAAGGGCGAAATATTTTTAAAAGCTTCCTCCTGACCAAGTACGAATACAGAAGGAAGTTCAAAGGGAATTTTGGCTGCTACTCTCTGCCTAAGACACTTATAATCACTGGTGACACAGATCTTTTCCTTTGAGCAATTTAAATAACTTCTCATGACTTAGTAAGCATGTTCCGTGTGTTAACCAAATTTAGTATGAAAAAAAAGGGATGTCAAGATGGCACTTCCCTTGGGAAAAAGAGCTGAACACAGTATTATTTTAAGGACTGTGGCAGGGAGAAGCAGGTGGCTGAGATAGGAGGGGACAAATGGTGTTTTGAAATAAGTGATACATTTTATTTCTTCAGCTGGGTAGTAGGTACCATTTTTATTTTTTTAAATGTTCACTCTTCCTGAAGGGTATTTCATTAAAAATACATATGTGGGGGACTTGCCTGGTGGTCCAGTGGTTAAGACTCCATGCTTCTACTGTAGGGGGTATGGGTTCAATCCCTGGTTGGGGAACTAAGACCCCACAGGCCGTGTAGTGTGGTGAAAAATTATATTATGTATATTGAACATGACTTTGGTATATACGGTGTACAGATTGCTATGATGAAAACAAGCAGGCTAATTTCAAAACAGAATGCTTTCCTATCCACAGAAAATTTTAGTAATAAATCCTCTCTCACTTGGCCCAAGATCAATAAGAATTTTTAAAGAAATGACTAAATATGATTATTGAATACAATTAGAAATAATAAGGTAACCTGCAATTTTTATGAGAATTCACTGTTTTTTTTTTCTGAGATACAATTCACAGACCATAAAATTCACCCTTTTAAAGTGAACAATTGAGGATTATCACAAAGTTGTACAACTATCACCACTGTCTAATTTCAGGACATTCTCATCACCACAAAAAGAAATCCCACGCCAATGAACTCCCCAGGCTCCCTCCTCCAGGCCCCTGTTAGCTACTACTCTACTTTCTGTTTCTGTGGATTTGCCAATTCTAGATATTTCATATTAAGTGCAACTGTGTAATTTTTGGCCATTTGTATCTGTTTTCTATCGCTTATTATCTTCAAGGTTCACCCACTTCTATATCAGGATACATTCCTTTCTATGGCTGAGCACTCAAGCACTCCAAGATAGGATTTTGTGTGCACACGTTTTCAACCCTCTTGGAAATATAACTAGAGGTAGAACTGCTGTGTCATATGGTAACATGATATGTAACTTGCTAAGACTCCTGCCTTTACACATTTAACTGGGGCGGCTGATTTTGAAGAAATTTGTCTTGTTTGCAAGGAATTAATATTATTTTTCATATTTCTACAAATTTTTAAGTTCTCCAAGTTAACAAAAAATGGATTTAATAAGGAAGATCATCTCAACTCAACATATAGAGAACCAAACAAATAAAACACTGTTAATCTCAGGTAGAACAAGTATGAAAAACTTAGGAACAACCAGTAACCTTAAAATAAAAGGGAAAATCAGATTTCCTAATGAGATTTACCATACCACAATCTTAGTCCTAAATCTCAAACACAGCAGGAAAAAGAAAACATATTCTTGAAAACCCAGTCTTAACCCACTTCCTGAACTACACCTAATGTTACATCACCTCTAAAGTTTTGTGACTAGGTTTGAAATAAAATGATCAAATAAATCTATAGTTTTCACAGTGAATTTTGGTCAGACTACATTAAAGATGCAAACAAGGCAAGTCAAATACTACTTCTGGGTGGGAACTCTCTGGTGGTCCAGCGGTTATGACTCTCCACTTTCACTGCTAAGGGCATAAGTTCAACCCCTGGTGGGGGAACTAACATCCCACAAGCAAGGCAGCATGACCCCCATTACCCCCGACCCAAAATACTACTTCTGTCAAGTTGTCCCCAGATTTATTCCACGAAAGCCCATCCCTGACTACTCCCTCCTCTGCTACTTTGGCCCCTGCACGCCACTGCAGCAACAGGCCGCCCGCCTCACTGAGAAAGACCGAAGTGTTAGCTGAGCAACATCGCTCTCGACACTGGCCATGTTCACTCATCAGGCCTGTGCTGCTGGAAACACAGGTCACAGGAGCGATACGTGAAGTGCGCAGCCCCAAGCAGAGGCAACGAGGCCGTTACCTAAGGTTTTGTCTTTGTTCCTGCTGCGTTCTGAATCCTGCTGGCCATCAGGGGGATCTGTTCGAGCCTCTCGCCCAGGAATTTCCTCCCGTGACTCTCGTGTGCAGTACGTCGGGCTCACCAAACTCCTGCCCTTTGTTATAAAGTCACTGCGTGCATCCTCTTCCAAGGAATGCTTGTTACTTGTACCACCACAGTGTGAGTCTTGATGTTGAAGAATATCATTGGACTGAGAGTTATGCAACATATCCGCTTTCACTCCGAGCCCGCACATTCCAGCTTCTTCCATTGTGCCAATCACAAACTAGAGGGAAGGGAGAGGAGAAAAAAGATGGGAGGGGAGAGTAAATTAAATGTAATCAGTGTTTATAATCAATTACACACCATAGGTTGACAGCTTTTTTCTTTCTTAGTCATTTGTAAAATGGATATAAATATGGTAGTTTCTAAGCTTCACTGAGAGGTGACCTAACTGTAAAGAGTAAGAAAATTCCAGTTAAGATGGACAAAAAGCACATGAAAAGATGCTCAACAACACTAATGATTAGAGTAATGCAAATCAAAACTACAGTGAGGTACCACTTCACATCAGTGAGAACTGGCCATCATCAAAAAATCTGCAAACAATACATGCTGGAGAAAGTGAAAGTGTGAAAGTGAAAGTCACTCACTCATGTCTGACTCTTAGCAGCCCCATGGACTATACAGTTCCTGAAATTCTCCAGGCCAGAATACTGGAGTGGGTAGCCTTTCCCTTCTCTAGGGGATCTTCCCAACCCAGGGACTAAACCCAGGTCTCCCACATCACAGGTGGATTCTTTCCCAGCTGAGCCACCAGGGAAGCCCACACGTGCTAGAGAGCGTGTAGAGAAGAGGGAATGCTCCCACACTCTTGGTGGGAATGCACACTGGTGCAGCCACCATGGAGAACAACATGGAGGCTCCTTAAGCAACTACAAACGGAGCTACCATATGATCTAACAATCCCACTGCTGGGACTATATCCAGAGAAAACCATAATTTGAAAAGATACATGCACCACAATGCTCACTGCAGCACTATTTAAACAGCCAAGACACGGAAGCCACCTACAAGTCCATCAACAGAGGAATGGGCAAAGAAGATGTTGTATGTATATATACAGTATATACACAATGGAATATTAGCCATAAAAAAAAAGAATGAAATAATGCCAACTGCAGCAACATGGATGGACCTAGAGAATGTCATACTGAGTGAAGTAAGCCAGACACGGAAAGACAAATATAATATGATATCGCTTATATGTGGAATTTTAAAAATGGGTACAAATGAACATATTCACAAAACAGAAGTAGAGTCACAGATGTTGAAAACAAACTTATGGTTACCAGGAGGGAAAGGGAGAGGAAGATAAACTGGGAGTTTGGGATTGACATATACATGCTACTAAATATAAAACAGATAAAAAAGGACCCACTGTATAGCACAGAGAATGCTATTCAATACTCTGTAATGACCTATATGAAAAAGAATTGAAGATAAAAAGTGGAGAGAGATATATATACAACTGATTCACTTTGCTGTACACCTGAAACTAACATAATATTGTATATCAACTACACTCCAATAAAAATAAAAGTAAAATAAAATTAAAGTTAAAACAAATCATACAACTGAGTGGTAGCAAAGGAAACAAGAAATGCCATTTAGTTGTACATCTAAACTTATTTCACACACACAAAATAAACTTACTTCTTTATAAAAATTCACCACTTAAAACACTTACTACCTTAAAAGACATGAAATTATCCCAAGTTAATGAATGTTCTTTTCTCAGGTCTCAGCCTCTAGGGCACGGTACAGCAGAGATGGCTCACTGACTGTCCAGCAGTAACCCAGGCTCCTCCAAAATCCTGCAGAGCCAGGACTGCTGGCCGAGCGCTCAGGATGGCCGACATTTCACAGCCCCTTTCACATGACCGGGACTCTCATGCGAAGTTCCCATCAATAAAATGTGAGCCAGAGGGATGACTTTCCCTTCTGCAACAAAACCTTTCTTCTGAGAAGCACACATTCTTTCTCCCCCATCTCCTTCCCACTCTGGCTGGACAGAGGTCTCCAAGACCCTAAGAGACAGCAGAGCCATAGGATGAAAGCAGCTCGGGCCCCTAAGCTCACACACATAAAGCCACCCTTCTTACCAAGAACACCCACACTGGACTACTAAATGAGAAAGCGAATACCTTGCTCTCTTAAAAGTCACAGACATTGTGAGAATTAGGTGTTAAGCAGCTACCACTGCTCTAACAGACAGCAGGCATGGGAGAGCAGGCTTCATTCTAGTATTTTATTCTCCATCAGTACTTTAAACTTACTTTCTCTTCTAGCATCCTGGTCAACCCATTTACTCACGGGGGAGATGGTGGTTTTCTCCTTTGTAACACTACTTGGTTATGTGATGGGGCACAAATTTAAATTGTGTACATTTCCTCTCTGCATAAAGACGTCCTCTTCCTTTTCTAAAGAAAATTAACTGATGGGGAGGTGGCTAATACCTTTCTCTTATCACAAGTGGACAAAAGCTACATTACAAAGTTAGAGAACAGAGATTTACTATTTCAAATTATTCAATAGTATTCAATTGAAGAAATGAAGATAATTTTTAAAGAAGATAATTTAAAGTATCAAAGTAGCAGGGAATTGAGAGATTATAGGAACTAAATTCTTATATTTTATAGTTGAATGTTGATAAATCAAGAACTCTGCTTTTGCAAGAATAAACTGGTGCAGCCACTTTTAAAACCTCTTTCGCAATATGGCTACCTTCCAACTTAGTTAATTCTACCCCAAGGATTTTACCCTAGTATGTACAGATGTGCAGCCAAAGGCCAAGAATCTTAAAAGCTGTACTATTTGTAATTGCCCCCAAATGAAATCAACCCAAATTTCTATCAACAGAAGAATGGATGCATTGTAGTGTGTTCATACCATCCACCAAAGAGAACCAAGTACGGCTAGATGCAGCAACAGGGATGAGTCTCATAGAAAACACCACAGGAAACCATTTACATATAAAGTTCCAAAACAGGAAAGCCAATCGTTGGTGCTAGAAATCAAGGGAGTGTTTACCACTGAGTGTAGGGGCTTCTGAGGTGCTCAGTAATAGCTAGATGGAGTAACACAGACATTCACTTTGCGAAAATTCATTAAGGCTAAGCTTTTACAACGTGTATACTTGTCTGAATGTATGTTTTACCTCAATAAGGTTTATTTTCAAAGCTGCAATTTACATATTAAACAGAAATCAGAAAAGCAATGCAAGTCTAATCTCTCTCCCCAGAGGAAAATATTTCTGTTTAGGGTGAGGGTTCCAATTTCTCCACATCTTCATCAATACTTGTTATTGTCTGTCTTTTTGATACAGCCATGGTATTCGGCGTGACGGTATCTCACCTAATGACTAGTGATGTTGAGAACCTTTTCATGTGCTTACTGACCATTTGTATACCTCCTCTGGAAAAACATTTATCCAGCTCCTTTGCCCATTTTTAAATTCGGGTTATTTGTTATTTTATAATTGAGTTATAAGAGTTCTTTATACACACCTAGATACAAGTCTCTTATCATATATATGACTTGCAAATTATTTTCTCTTATTGCTATCCTTCATTCTCCCAATTTTCGAGAAAACTCACAGTATATTCATCAACCTATTTCAAAATGTCATAGGAAATTTAACTAAAAGTTACTCTGGCTTTCAGATTAAAAGCATATAGGTCAATTATGACTACCACAGACAGAAAAAAAAAAAAAAGAGTTTAGAAAGGCCAAAATGTTCAACTAACTCAAATTAACAGCTGGTGGTACCAAGCATAAATAAGGATATTAAGTTAATCTATATAGTGCACAGCCATTACATCTCATGTTATCCTTCTAATATTATTTCATCATTCTCTATTTTTAGTTAACACTACCTTTTTGTCTTTCCAGATACTCCTTTCACCTCTAAACTCCTGTCACACATATTATGTCATCACTTATTTGGTATGTACATGCTCCTAGATAATGGCAGCTTATGCATAAAAGGTGCTCAAGTACCAATAAGCGGAAAACACAGGGGTCAAATGGCTGCTGAAAACAAACCATGGGAAGTGTCTAAGTGCAACCACACTAGTTTGAGAAAATACCACTATTATTATTTAGTCATTAGAAGCAAGACAGTATTACATTTCCATTCTCTCCTGTACAATTAATTTTGATTTATTCTTAACATTTGCTAATGAAAGACTTACTCTGGCTCTATAAACTCTCTGGTTTATGAATAAGTCCAGTTCCAGCTTGATTATCTTGATTATTAACGGTCTACAAGTACTCTCAATACAGCAGGCCCCAACTTTTCCTACTTGAGGTTCTGCATTGGACCATTTGATACGAAGCAAATTCTTAGGGCCAACAAGTTCATTTACATTGTAAATGATTTCTCAATCTTCATCTCCTTAAGCACAGAATTCTATATCATACAGCCTACTCTGCCCTTTCTGACAACCATTCTGGACATCTTCGCTTGGGTACAATCTCTTATATAAACAATAGCAGCAACAGCTAATACTTATTCAGCAAATACTATAGCTAGGCACTACGGTATGTACTTTGTGTACTCCCTAATTTAATCCTCACAACTATGTTGAGACAGTTACCATTATTGTCTCTGCTTTACACATGTGCAAACTGTGGCATGGTAATGTTAAGTATCCTGCCAAAGTGAAAGTGAAGTCGCTCAGTTGTGTCCGACCCTTTGCGACCCTCTGGACTGTAGCCCACCAGGCTCCTCCATCCATGGGATTCTCCAGGCAAGAATACTGGAGTGGGTCGCCATTTCATCCTGCCAAAGGTCACAGTAAATTGCAGGGCAAAGATCTGAACCCTGGCATCTAACTTGAGTTCATGCTCTTAACCACAGCAACATACTGCTTTCTGACGAGCCTATGTCTATTGTACAAACATCCACACCCTGCCTGACCTTCTAGTAAATATACAGCAGTCTATTTAATAATGATTTAATAATGGGGAGAGATGCTCCCAAAGTTTACATATAAAAAGAAATTACAAAACAGCATGTACCATGTATTATGTATATACACATACACACATAGAAAGCACTGGGAGGAAATACATCTAGAAACAGATGGTTTGGGGAATTCCCTGAGGTCCAGTGGTTAGGACCTACACTTTCACTGCTGAGTGCCTGGGTTCAGTCCCTGGTCAGGGAACTAAGATGTCCTGGGCCACATGGCATGGCCCAATAATAATAATAATAATAATAATAAAAGTTTAAAACTTTCACTTGGGACTTCCCTGGTGGTCCAATGCCTAAGACTCCACACTCCCAATGCAGGGGGCCCTGGGTTCAAGCCCTGGTCAGGGGACTAGATCCCACATGCCACAACTAAGAGTTTGCCTGTAGCAACTAAAGATCCTGCATTATGCAACTAACAGACATGGCAAAGCCAAGTAAATAAATAAAAACTTAAAAAAAAAAAAAACACCACCAACAACTTTCACTTCCGCTCCTTCAAATATTGTTGAAGCTAAAGAACCATTTTTCTTTGGCTTATTTTGTTTCAATGTTTTTAATGATGGCTGTTCTTTTACTAAGACCGGTCTGAAGGAAAAACAAAAAAGCTAACACCCACGTTCGCTTCCTAATTATTTCAAGTACCATCTGCTTAAACCAGCTTGAATGCCTTCGGCCAGCGCCAGGCACGTGCTGAGCGCAGACACTTGGTTCTGGCTGGTCCTGCCCATGGAGGGTTGGGTGGCCGCAGGAGGCACAGGGGAAAAGGCTGCTTGCACAGATTCATTTCCTCACCCCTGGCAGAAATCCTGAACTCGCCTCTGGTCCCCAGAGTCTTGAGAAACTTCTCAAGTAGGTAACGGGAACCTTCAGAACTTACAAGGCCCATTACTCCCATTTAACCTTCTCCACTCCACTGAGAGGTGGGTCTCACTCTTTCCGGACAAGGAAAATGAGACTCAGTGAGGTGAAGTTACTTGCCCAAGATCATCTTCAGGTCAGTAAAAGGGGATGGGAAAACTCAAAACCAGGTCTGTCAAACTCAAGAGCCTATGTTCTCACCATCACACCGCTCCCCTCCCTTCACACATAAGCCTTGGAAAATAAAAGTTCAAAGTCAAACATGCAGTTACAAAAGAAATCTAAGACATTAAGCATCTTAAAAAAAAATCTAGCATGCTAGATATACCAGCATGAATTTAGGTAAACACTGGGAAAGACCTGGAATTTTTAGCAGTAACTAACTCTGGGATTTAGGGAGGTAAGACATCACTAATTTGGGGGTAGAGATATCTTTAAATACTTTCAAGTGATTGTATTTAAGACACTGAGAGGTTTTCCTAAAACTTTTTTGTGTCTTAAGATTAAATTATCTGTAAAAATATCTTCAAGCCTATGTTTCTAATAATTTCCTCTAGGAGTCCCCCACTACGAAGAAGGAAAGCGAAGACAGAGCACACGCCTGCCTGGCCACAAGGCGAGGAAAGAAGCCGCAGACACCAGGTTCTTCCCACTCTCAGCATGGCCGAGACACGTCTTCTTCGGTTTTGAAAATACAAACCTCTTTCCTAAGTTTCCTGTATTTTGAGAGGCTTTTTCCAAATACAAATTTTTACAAACAAATCTACTATAAAACTTACATTTTCATATGTATTTTTTTAACTATTTCTTTAAACGGATGGAGTTGGTAGGTTCATGCACTTTTGAAATTAGAAAAGTGGAAGGAGATCTAAATAGACATTTCTCCAAAGACATACAAATAGCTAAAAGGCACACAAAAAGATGCTCAACATGGTTAATTATCAGAGAAATGCAAATCAAAACCACAATGAGGTATCATCACACACCAGTCAGAATGGTCATCATCCAAAAGTCTACGAAAAATAAATGCTGGAGAGGGTATGGAGAAAAGGGAACCCTCTTGCATGGCTGATGGGAATGTAAATTGATACAGCCACTATGGAGATTCCTTTAAAAACTAGGAATAAAACTACCATATGACCCAACAATCCCATTCTTGGGGATATACCTTGAGGAAACCATAACTGAAAGAGACACATGTACCCCAATGTGCACTGCAGCACTATTTACAATAGCTAGGACATGGAAGCAGCCTAGATGTCCATCAACAGATGAATACAGAAGTCGAATATTACTCAGCCATAAAAAGAAATGCATGAGTCCGTTCTAATGAGGTATGAGAACCTAGGGCCAACTACACAGAATGAAGTAAGTCAGAGAGAAACAAATATCATATATTAATGCATATATAGAGAATCTAGAAAGATGGTACTGATGAACCTATCTGCAGGGCAGGAACAGAGATGCAGACACAGTGGGGGAAGGAGAGGGTGGGACGAAAAGAAAGAAGAGCACTGAAACACACACATGACCACATGCAAAAGAGACAGTGGTGGGAATCTGCTACAGGACCAGGGGGCTCAAACCCGGGGTTCTGGGACAGCCCAGAGCTTTCTCAGAAAACTCAGAAGCCAATTTATTTTTTTAAAGAAGAGGAAAATCAATTTACTAAATATTACTTGGAAACTTCAGACTAGCCAGAAGACAACATTCATAGGGCTTCAAATAAGTCAGAGATTCAATTTTCAAGGATTTCTGAACAATCCGATTACAGTTAAAAAAAAAGCCCAACATATGAAAACATGTTCAACCTGGATTTCCCTGGTGGTCCAGTGGTTAAGACTCTGTGTTTCCACTGTAGGGGGCATGAGTTTGATCCCTGGTCAGGGAACTAAGATCCCACATGCTGTGTGGCAAGGCCAAAAAGGAAAAAAAAAAGAAGTTCAACCTCATTCATAATTAAAAGAAATACAAATGAAAATAGAAATCAAAGGAACACTGACCAGATTTAAAACAAACAAAACTTCATGTGGGCAAACAAGGTCCTGGGAAGTCTACCTTGGTAGCATACTGGTTTTGCAGAGGTATTCAGCAGTTATTTCTGAATGTCTGAATGCACATTCACTTTCACCAGTGAGTCCACTGAAGTTTATTCCACAGATATTCTCACTCAAGGGCAAAGGCTACTCAACACCACCACCTGTTGCTACGCACAGGAACCAGATGGTCTACTGATACAGAACTGGGTAAATAAATAATGGTCTTCCATACAAGGTAAAAGGAGGCAGTTATTCAAGAGTGTAAGGCAGTGCCATGTCAGTAAGGACCAATCTCCAAGGTGTAATTAAGGGAAAAAAAGCATTTGGTCCTGGATGGACATGTGAGTATAAAAACATATTCATACAGAAGCCAGTAAATGGAGGAAACTTTATTCTATAAAGTTATCTCCCAAACTATGTGCTAGACATTTGAAACGCTCACCATGACCAGTATTATAAGAAGTATTATAAAAAGCAATACTATACTTTTTCACTACTCCATCACACCCCAGGCTCAGAGTCTGAAGACTGTAGGAGTTTGTCTTGAGTCATTTCATATCATCTTCTCCCTTCACCCTGCTTGACAGACCTCTGGGTTTGTCCCCCCAAATCTTTACACTACATTATAGTAAGAAATTGGATTATAGAGGAGGAAAAAAAGGATCTACTAAGCAGGAATTTTTGCAGCCATTCTGATTTATCTCCTTCTTAAAACAATTCTGAAAATTGAAACAATTCATTTAAACTTGGCCTCAATTTGAAAGTACAGCTAGACCATCTACCCAGTCACTTCACCAGTTTAAAAAAAAGGTTCATCATGGATAGTTAACTCTTCCCAAGTAGAATCAGTTTGAGATACCTGGAACACACAAAAGAGGGTTAACAGTGTATATAAGACTAAGTTCTGAGTGGAGGGAGGAAGGAAGGAAAAAAAAACCTAACATTTACTAATTGCTAAGTGCTGAACATTTAAAATACACTATTTAGTTTAGCCTTACAATTCTGAGATAGTGACAGTATTACTTCATTACACAGATAAACTAGGGAGCAAAGTAAGAAGTGAGGAAGAAGATGCCATGATTTGAGACCTACATGTACAGAGCCTGGAATGGAGGTAGTGTTTCTACAGGAAATGTCCTAAAGAATCACATCTAAAGTTAAGAAACATAAAGAACACCCAAATGCCCATCGATGGATGAACTAATAAAATAAAGTATGGTAAAGGCATACCTGATTTTATTCTGCTTTGCAGATATTGCACTTTTTACAAACTGAAGGTTTGTGGCAACTCTGCGTTGTCAGATGG
This sequence comes from Ovis aries, assembly GCF_016772045.2. Classification (NCBI taxonomy): domain Eukaryota; kingdom Metazoa; phylum Chordata; class Mammalia; order Artiodactyla; family Bovidae; genus Ovis; species Ovis aries. The sequence goes on along the minus strand of NC_056080.1, from coordinate 15,014,129 downwards.
TTAGCATTTTTTTTCACAATAACGTATTTAAAGTATGTACATTTTTTTAAGACATAATGCTACTGCACACTTAACAGACTACAGAGCGCAAAGAATCATAGTAAATAACTGTACGCACTGGGAAACCAAAAAATTCGTCTGACTCACCTCATTGTGTTATTTGCTTCATTGCAGTGGTTTGGACTAGAACCTGCACTATCTTCAAGGCGCACTTGCATCTTACATTAGGATATTATTTAACCTTAAAAAGATCATTCTGACACATGCTGCAACACGGATGAACCTTGAATAAGACATTATGCTAAGTGAAAAGTCGAACAAAAGAATGTAGTCTGATTTCACTTACATGTAATACCTGGAGTAGTCAAATTCACAAAGCAAGGAAACAGAACGGTGGCTTCCAGGAGGAGAGGAAATGGAGTCAGAGGTTCAGTTTGGGAAGATGAAAAAGTTCTAGAGATGGATGGCGGTACAGCTTGCACAACACTGTTCATGTCTTAATGCCAATGAACTGTACGCCTAAAAATGACCACGTTTATGTTATGTATATTTTACCCCACACACATGAACAAAGAATCATGGTAAATCATGATTTCAAATATTCAAAACCTTAGCAAATAAAACCTAACTTTATACTGGTCATCAAGAATTAATATAAACATATTCCAGTTGCTTGGATTACTGAATTGCTCCAGTAGCAAGACAAAGCAGTTGAGTTAGTGATAACTGGGATGCCACACTCCTCACAACAAGTCTTAGGGAAAGGCCCATGAAAAATAAGCCTATTCTCTTCTGACAGAATAAACAACAAAAAGCAGACGCCACTTCTGATAAAACTGGAGGGCGGTGGTTCTCAAGTATAGTCTGCGGACCCTTCCAGGTAGTCTGCAAGTTAAAAAACTATTTTCATAATACTAAAATGGCATGTCTTTTTTGGTGTTGACATCTGTACTGATGGTACAAAAACAATAATGAGTAACACTGCTGGCTCCTTAGAAAAAATCAAGGCAGCAGCACCAAACTATACTAGGAGTCATGGGTTTTGTCTTACATCTTGATGTACCGACGGAGGGTGGGGGGGACTACTCTTTTACCTAACAATAATTTCTTTTAAAGACAGCTCACCACTGTTTATTCAGACTTGGGTATTTGGCAGGTATATTTTCTCCAATATATATGAACAGAGTCTGTCACTTAAAGGCAAACAACTGACAGTATTTGTTGCCAAAGATAAAATTTGAGTTTTCAAGCAAAATTCAGAATTTTTGAAAACTATCTGCCACCGGAAGCTTCCAAATACTTAAAGACTTTTCTGATGAATTTTGTGATTTTGATATTGTAAAAAGTGTGATAACATTTCGAATATCAACACAATTCAGTAAACCAGTATTTTCTAAATGACTAATGGATGATACCACAAAATGATGCATGAGAAAAAACATCCAAAGTGCAAAATAGACCCATAGTTTTAAAACAGTACAAAAAGTTACATAAGATTTCAGGACCCACACTGGCAACTAACCTTCAAGAACTACTATTTGCTGAGTTTTGGTGTAGTATCAAGAATTCCCACAATTATCTAAAAAGGCTATTAAAATACTCCTCCCTGTTCCAACTACAAATGTGTGTGAGGCTAGACTGTCTTCACACACTTCAACTAAAATGGCATGTTTCCACAGACGGAATGCAGAAGCAGGTCTGAGAATTTACCTATCTCCTACTAAGCCAATCATTAAAGATATCTGCAAAAATGTAAAACAATGCCATTCTTCTCAATTTTTATTCTGGAAAACAAGCTACTTTTAACTTTTAAAACAACATTATTTATGTTAATGTGTGGTATGCAGTTTCTTCCTCCTACTATTCATGACCTTGTAGAATTCTCCTCCTTCCCCTTGAGTGTGAGCTGGACCTAGTGCCTGGCTTCTAACGCTGAGAGAATTTGGCAAAAGGGAGGCTGTCACTTCTTTGATTATGTGACAAAAGACTGTAGCTTCCTCCTCTTCTGTGCTGGTGCTCTATCTTGCTTCATTCGATGAAGTCAACAGCCATGCTGTGAGATGCCTATGGAAAGGCCCGGTGGCAAGCAAGCAAGGGAGGCCTCCAGCCAGCAGCTCATGAGGAACAACCTGCAAAGCACTGGATCCTGCCCACACCACACGAATGTGAGCCTAGAAGTGGATCGTGCCCACTCAAGCCTTCAGAGGACTGCAGCCCATGAGGCCCTGAAGCAGAGGACGCAGTGAAGTCACTTTCAGACTCCTGAGATCGTACATGTTGTGTCAGGTGCTAAGTTTGGGGACAATACGTTATACAGGAGGAATAGATAACTAGTACAAGGCCAGCTGATTTAAGTGAATAATAATTTAAAATTGTTTCAATTTGTAAACACGGGAATTATCATGATATATAACCCACATAAACAAAAGCTTCTTGGGGTTTTCAATAATTTTTGAGTATGCAATAGGGCCCTGAAACCGAAAAGCTTGAGAACTGCCACCCTGGCCGTGGTGGCGCAGGGACAGAGAGATGCGAGGCCAGCTCAGCGAAAGCAGAGCCTGAGACAGCTCCTGAACCAAGCGGATCCATCTCTAGGGAACATGCCCTAGGATTGGGTGGGAGGACCACACCTAACAGTCAGCCCCTTTCCCTTTTGGTTAAGGCACTACAGTCCCTATCACTGTAATCTACACGGGTGAGTGAGGAAGATTTGGTATAAACCATTTGCCCTTCACCTTTCTTTGTTGTTCTGGTTCATTCGGAAGCCTCTCCAACAGTACTTGATATACTTCTTCACTGAATCCCCAAAATTATCGTAAAGGGTGATATCTTAGCTCCTGGACCAGGAATTGAACCTGGGGCCCTGGAAGTGAGGGTGCTGAGTCCTAACCATTGGACCACCAGGGAAATCCCGAGGATTTGTCCCAACTTGTTACTTTAGCCAGCAAAAGGCTCTAGAATGATTGTCACGGCATGTAAAGAACAGGGGCATTAATGAGGTAAATGAGAAGAAAAGAGGGGCAAACCAGTGCTGAAGTTAGGGCAAGGGCACCTGATTTCTCCTACTTGTAAAGAAGCCAAGGAGGAGTCAGTGTTACTATCTAGAGTGGTCGGTGCTAACATCTTAAATTGTGCAGGTCATCTGCCTTTTAATCCAAGAATGATGGCATTTGATTTCACATTTAACTTCTATGGCCATTTCTTTTATTAAAAGGAAGGATGCTGGACTCTATGACTTGCAAAATCACTTCTAGCTCTAAAAGTGTAATTCAGTGATTAACAGCAATCTGAGAGATACCTATGTCAGCCTAAACACCTATCTAGGCAGCAGAAGGATCAGGAAATGAGATTTTAATGCATAAAGCTGCTGAAATGTGCTTGGGCCTAATCTATTTTGCAAAGGGACATGGGCTGGGCCACACATTTAGCATCTTCAAGCCACAGACTCCTGAGAGGTAGAATGGTCCTCTCCTTTTATGAGTTACCTCAATGCAGCATCCCTGTCCTGACTTCATGACATCATCCTTCACCAGCTCCATGTGGACCAGTCATGATGCACCTTTGAAACATCAAACCTTCTCTTTTTTCCTTTGGCCTTCTCTTTGTCTTATCCCACTTAACCCGACCCCTTCAGCTCTTTGTTAACACTACGTTGTGTAGACTTTGGCAGAGTCTCTCTCTAAACCCTCTCCTTTTCAATTCATCCCAATTAAACTTGGAGGTGCCTTTACAGGGAGTCACACTGCAATACATCTCCTAAATCAAACATCTTAAGGTCAACTTAGGGTGTAACAGGATGAAACAAAAGCTGTAAGACTCACAACTCCCCTGGTTCTTGGATTACTATAGCTTCCCTATACCCTCAAAGACCTAACCCCACCCTTCCTAATTTCTTTTCATTTAGCAAAATCTATTACTCATTTTTACATCATGAGAAATGCTGGGCTGGAAAAAGCACAAGCTGGAATCAAGATTGCCAGGAGAAATATCAACAACCTCAGATATGCAGATGATACCACCCTTATGGAAGAAAGTGAAGAACTAAAGGGCCTCTTGACGAAAGTGAAAGAGGAGAGTGAAAAAGTTGGCTTAAAGCTCAACATTCAGAAAACTAAGATCATGGCATCTGGTCCCATCACTTCATGGCAAATAGTTGGGGAAACAGCGGAAACAGTGGCTGACTTTATTTTGGGGGGCTCCAAAATCACTGCAGATGGTGAATGCAGCCATGAAATTAAAAGACACTTACTCCTTGGAAGGAAAGTTATGACCAACCTAGACAGCATATTCAAAAGCAGAGACATTACTTTGTCAACAAAGGTCCATCTAGTCGAGGCTGTGGTTTTTCCAGTAGTCGTATATGGATGTGAGTTGGACTGTGAAGAAAGCTGAGTGCTGAAGAATTGATGCTTTTGAACTGTGGTGTTGGAGAAGACTCTTGAGAGTCCCTTGGACTGCGAGGAGATCCAACCAGCCCATCCTAAAGGAGATCAGTCCTGGGTGTTCACTGGAAGGACCGATGCTGAAGCTGAAACTCCAATGCTTTGGCCACCTGATGCGAAGAGCTGACTCATTTGAAAAGACCCTGATGCTGTGAAAGATTGAGGGCAGGAGGAGAAGGGGATGAGAGCAGGTGAGATGTTTGGATGGCATCACCGACTCAATGGACATGAGTCTGGTTAAACTCCGTGAGTTGGTGATGGACAGGGAGGCCTGGCATGCTGCAGTTCATGGGGTCACAAAGAGTCGGACACGACTGAGTGACTGAACTGATTACTCATTTTACCTACTACCAAGTTTTAGTCACATTCAATGAAGAGTACATTTTTATTTATTATCCTCAAGAAATGTGTTTAGAAAGCACAAGACACATGGAATGTGGCTAATGGCTTCGGAGCCCAAAAAGCCTGGCCTTTGAATATACCACTTGCTGTGTGGCCACGGGAGGTCAACCTCTGTTTCCTGATCTATAAACTAGAGATATACAGGAACTACCTTCTAGAGCTGTGAGAAGATTAGATACAGTGAATATATATTGCTACCATGCAACAGAACTGTTTATAATAATATCTGAATAAAGGTGCACTTGCAAATTAGGCAATATGCCTATGTTTTTTAAAAAAATATTTATTTATTTATTTGGCTGCACTGGGTTTTGGCTGTGGCATGCAGTACCTTCCCTGCAGCATGTGGGAGCTCAGCTCCCTTATCAGGGACTGAACCCAAACCCTGGCCCCCTGCACTGGGAGAGTGGAGTTTCAGCCACTGGACCACCAGGGAAGTCCCCATTCTCACTTTTTTTTTTCATTCTCACTTTTAATATGACCCACATGTCAATCTAAAACATCCTTAATGAAACGTGCTTCCAAGCTACTGGCACATCTTCCTCATCAAACCATTCTACTTTGCTCTGAATAGGGAAAGAAGAAAAATGAAAAAGTGGTAGCTTAGCAATATTATTCATGGCAGACTACGGAGTAGGAAGTGGTGGGTAATGAGGGTTGTCCTGGGGACATTTTGGAAATGTAATACAGAATGCAAATCAGTACCCTGAGCAATGAATGTTAATAACATTATGTCAACAGGACAACACTGGTGATTTTATTATGTTTCCTTCAAGTAAGAACATTTAAGAGAATTTCAACTAGGAAATAGACTGAATCATAAAAACATATGAAGGAAAAGAAACACTCAAAGTTCAAACTCTTAAAGGGTCACTTGACCTATTTTATCCTCTTCTAGAAATGCCCTGTTTGGGAAAATTCTAAACATAGCTAATTCTCAACGGTGGTGAATATTATATTAAATCTATATACCACTTTGCACACTTAAATACTGTCACATCTATTATAATAACTAAAAGTTACTGATAATCACGTTAGAACCAAACAAAAAGTAACTGGGAAGAAAGCTGCAGGGAGGGAGAGGCACAGGCTTTGGGATATTAGGTTAAAACTCCCTGGGTAAGCAGAATCTGTCCATGCAGTCAAGTACGTTGGCTGTGTTATCAACTATACAATTATATACCAGCTCTATGCCAACGTCACCAACTCTGAGCTCTGGTATTTAATAAGAGTAACGTTTTCTGGTGGTTGTTTTGTTTTGACACCCAGGGCTACCATCTATTCTGCAGAGGTAAGGAGATATTAGAATGCAAAGACATTCTAAGTGCTTAGCGCAATGCACGAAACAGTGAGTTCCTTTCCTTTGAAACACAACTCTGAAAAGTGTAAAATTGAACAGCATATCTATTGAAAAGAAAACTATTACAGTGACTCCTGTGAAGTATTCCACACAAAGGCAAATCACACGCACCCTGTTTTACAGATTCTGGATTTGGCATGTACATCCCTAAACAAAACTTCTCTAGTCAAGACCAATATAAATGACACAAAATAACATACACAACACCTTCCATAACATCATAAATGACTGTGATATACATATTATGATCTATGAAGGTGGTATGTGCTGTGTCTGGTCTCCTTTTTTACTGCTTTGCTTGTTTGCTTCTCCATGAAAATAAAATTTACCAAAGCTTGCTGATAGAATTAGGTGACAATGTTGTAAACAGAAGATCACTTTGATTCTTATTACTTAATCTCTGTGCTAGCAGAGTGGAAATTCATCATCAAGTTTGCAAATGGGGAGAAAAACAAGATAATCAAATGGTTTCTTTCTATCCCATACTCTCACCCCACCCTGACCTGATTTTTCCTCATTAAGTCAATCACAGGGAGGTTCTGGGAAGAGGGAAGAATACAAAGGTTGGAAGATAGATTTGGGATTCCCAGGTGTCTCAGTGGGTAAAGAATCCGCCTGCAATGCAGGAGATCCAGGTTCAATCCCTGGGTCGAGAAGATCCCCTGGAGGAGGGCATGGCAACCCACTCCAATATTCCTGCCTGGGAAATCCCACGGACAGAGGAGCCTGGCAAGTTACCGTGCATGGGGGGCAAAGAATCCAACAGGACTGAAGCGACCGAGCATGCTGAGAACACACGCAAGAAAGATTTACAGAATAACACCCTGAAAGCAACAGAAACTGACCTTTCATATATGCTCCCCTCCAGACCAAGTAAAATTCTAACATGCCTAGCACTGTGCTGAACGTGTCACATCAAAGCTTATGCTTTACAACAGTCCTATGCGTTAGGGATTAGCATCAGCCCCACTTTATAGATGATGCAATTGAGACTTGGAACGATTGCAAAACCTGCTCAAAGCTATAAAGCTACAAAGCTAATATGCAGCAAGAGCCACGAGTCTTGACTTCAAATCCATACTATTTTCCCAGTGTTGTTTGTTATTTAGTCGTGAAGTCGTGTCCAACTCTCTGTGACCCCATGGACTGTAGCCCATCAGGCTCCTCTGTCTATGGGGTTTTCCAGGCAAGAATACTAGAGTGGCTTGCCATTTCCTTCTCCGGAGGATCTTCCCAACCGGGATCTTCCTGACCCAGGGATCTAATTTGTGTCTCCTGCACAGCAGGCACGGAGAAGGCAATGGCACCCCACTCCAGTACTCTTGCCTGGAAAATCCCATGGATGGAGGAGCCTGGTGGGCTACAGTCCATGGGGTCGCTGAGAGTGGGACACGACTCAGTGACTTCACTTTCACTTTTCACTTTCATGCACTGGAGAAGGAAATGGCAACCCATTCCAGTGTTCTTGCCTGGAGAATCCCAGGAACGGCGGAGCCTGGTGAGCTGCCGTCTATGGGATCACACAGAGTCGGACACGACTGAAGCGACTTGGCAGTAGCAGCAGCACAGCAGGCAGATTCTTTACCACTGAGCCACCTGGGAAGCCCATTTGCCCACCACCACCTATTTATTACTGTAGTGTAGATTCATGGGCTTGCAAAGAGTCGGACAAGACTTAGAGACTTAGCGACTAAGCAGCAACATGATGAAAGGATACTGGGTTCCAGACTCAGCTTCACCCCTTGGGCTAATTCCATGACCTTGCTGAGCAATTTGTCATCTATAAATGAAGACTGTGACAGCTGCTCATCCTTCTCCATAGCATCTGAGTGATGCTGACAGAGTTAATGTATATGCAAATATGCCATCAATACTACAGGTCACCACATAAATGTAAGATTTCATTAATTTGAGCACAGATCCCATATATCTTTATCCTTCCTATCTGACCTAAAAATAAGTTTAAAAGTAGTTAAATAATTTTTAACACTCCAAGCAAAAATCTAGGGGGGAAAAATAAACCTTAAGACATTCTAGAAATGGCAAAAGAATAGAGACAGTAAAAAGATCAGTGGTGGCCAGTGGTTTGGGGGAAGAGAGGAAGGGATGGAGGTTTTAGGGTAGTAAAACTCTTCAGTATGATATCTGTAATGGTGTATGTATGTCATTATACTTGTGTCAAAACTCTTAGAAGGTACAGCACCAACAGTGAACCCTAATGTAAACTATGGACTTTAGTTAGTAGGAAGGTTATCAATATTGACTCATCAACTGTAACAAATGTACCACAATGCTGCAAGATATAAATAACAGGGCAAAGGGGTTCCCTGTGAACTCCGCAATTTACATTCAATTTTTGGTAAACCTAAAACTGCTCAAAAAAAAAAGTCTATTAATTTTTGAAAACTCGATCTTATAAAACAAATTCTAGTAAAAATAGAAACAAACAAAAAACCCCACAAATTCTACAGAGGGATTTAAGAAGTACTATGAACGAACCCGGGGTTCTAAAAAATGTCTGGAATACTTAACAAAGTAATATCCCATCTTTTTAGACCAGTGTCGTCCAAGAGAACTTTATGAATGAGCAATGATGGAAATATTCTACATCTACTCTAATACAGTAGCCACCAGGCACACTGGCTATTGAACATACGGAATGTGGTTTGAATACTGAGGAAAGCAATTTTTAATTTTACTTAATTTTAATTAACAGTTAAATAGCAACAGGCACAATAGCAAGTGGCTATCACCTCAACACAGTTTTAGACAATTCAAGAGACTCTTAGAAATGTACTGTAATGTTAAAACAGAAAAGGTACCTCAAGAGACCGTTCAATCAGCCATAGTTATGAAACAATGCAAAATTACCTGAGGTCAAGAATGACAAGATGATTAAGACAAACAGGAAGCAACAAAGTCCATCTCCAATAGTCTCTCACTTTAAGTCCCATAATGTAACCCAAAAGTGACAAAATGTTCACTGTCCTCTTTAATTCCTTCAATATTTTCAAAACAACCCAATCAGTTAAAACACCATTTCTGCTTCCTGAAAAAATAGGGCAGAGGTCAAATTAGAATTAGGAATATGTTTTCAAGCTACTGGCCCAGAGGAAATAAAAAATGAAGGGTCCTAAGGAAATAACTTAAAAGTAACTTCTACAAACACAAGATATTCATCTTTCTCTTTTTTTTTAATGAAAATTCAAAAACTAATGTTTAACCATGCATTTCAATTCCATGTCACAGTCAATTGGAAATCAAAAGGAAAAAAGATGCCCAGAATAGCCTGAGCAAAGAAGAAAGGTGCCTGATGTAAGTCAACAAAAATGAGACAATACAGACACACAGGTCTCTTCTCATCCAGCTGTTAAACAGAGGGGTCATTACTCAAAGGGTCATTACTTCTTGGTTCTTTAAAATGCTAGCTGGTTAAATCTCAGTTCCTAATTCAGACTTTTTATCCTTTTGCTAAGGGCATAAAAAGGAACTCATGTCCTCAATTACAATGGCTTTTCATTGAAGTCCTCCTCTGGGGGACTTACAAAATCAAACACTGAGATTGGCTCCCCACCCTCAGAGAATAAGTGAGGTGTCCAAAGTGACAGTGTTGAATCCCTAGAGGTACTTCAGTCCACAGCTTCTTTTTCAGTCCTTCAAGCACTGGATCTTTCTTTTTGAGTACAAAGAGAGAGAGAGAAAGGTAATTGAGAAGTAGTGACACTCTCATGCAGAGACGTGAAAACACCTAACCTTAGAAACAGGCCCCCCAAAACTAATTCTTGACATTCTGCACAGAGGGAAAACCAACCTTTGTTCTTAAGTTCACGAGTCGCATTAGAAAAATATTATTTCGTAATTTCCTAAAGGAGTGATCTTTATGAGTATTCAAATGCATAATTAAGTAACATTAAACAGCCCCGAGTGATCAAGCAAGACGTCCAACAAGTTGAACGTTTCAATCTGTTCACCGGCAAAGAACAAGATGAGATTCCACCTTTCCAGTCCGTTTCCCTGCACTTTCTCTTCCTGGGCCCTGAAAACCCTGTACCCGGTTCGTTGTGCAATCTTTTTCGAACTCCACCCACTGACTCCAGAACAAGTAGAATTCTCCCATTCTGAAGGTCTTGATTTTCCTGTATCCAGGGAGACACTGAAAACTCCTTGACGTGAGTCAAGTAAGGCAAGGGAATGGTCCAGCGCAACTCCCAGATTGAGAGAGACCAAAGGGCAATATAGGGGAAGCGCTCCACTGTCCGCTCACCGGGTTGGGTTGGGGGGTAAATAAAGTAAGAAAAGGGGGAGAAATATAGGGGGAAGGAGGGCTGCATTGGGAAGACCGGCTATCCGCGATGTTCCTCCCAAGTCTGCGGGACCCAGGTCCTCCAGCATCTTCTCCCCACCGCCCGCCCCCACGTGCAGCCAACCCCTTGGCACCGGGACACTGGCCCCAGGGCCTGGGTCCCGGGGGCCGAGCGGCCGCGCTCGCCAGCCGGCGCAGTGGCGCGGGAGAAGGGGGGCGCAGCGCAGTCCCGGATCCCGCGCCGTTATCTTACTGCGCAACAGCCTTGCCCGCGCCGCTGGGACGCACCGCGCAGCGCGCCCCGCGCACCTGCCGGGCGCGACGAGGGCGAGTCCGTGACCCCCGGCAGCCCCTCGACGGTGGTGCCCAGCGCTAGGAGCACGGGAAGCACGCGGAGGGCGGGGGTTGGGAGAGGGAACACCTGGTGTCCGGGGCCCCGCGACGCCGGCCGCACGTGGCTGTCACACCTGGCGCGCCCCCGCCAAGCACCCCTTCCCCCTCTCACCAGGGTGCGCCCCCTGCCCTCTCTCCCGCCTCCGCCGCGCGCCTCCAGTCCCCAACCATCAGCCCTCCCACCCCACCCATCCTGGTTTCACTCTGCCCACCTGCTCCCACTGTCGTCACCCCCGGGACCGAAGAGGGCCGGATGTTCGCCCCATGGCTAAAAGGTAACCGGAGAGAGTGAAGAGGTGGACCCCGAAACAGCTAGCCCCAGCATTTCCCCGCCCCGGCAACAAGGTGGGCAGCCCCCACACTGACCTTCTGCCGCGGGCTGCGTCGCCGTCCGCCCCGTCCGGCCTCAACTGCCTCCTCGGCGCCGCCGCCTCTTCCCCGCGCAGCCTCCTCTACCCGCGTCGCCATGAGGTGACGGCAGCAGCCAAACAAGCGGCCCGACAAGGGGCACGGAACCTCTCAGGGCCTCGCGCCCCGCCCCTGAACCCCTCCGCCAATCGCCGCATGCAGGGCTCCCACGTGACCGGAGGAGGTTGGCCCCCGAGGGGACAGGACGGGTTGGGGGTAGGGAGCTCTGAAGCAGGGGCTGGGCTTCTGCAGGGCCGAAGGGCGAACCGAGGCCGCGCGAGTCTGCGTGAAGGGAGAAAGGGACTCTGGAGCGGACCACAAGTCCCAGCAGGCAGCGCGGCCACGGCTCGCAGACCCGGATCAGAATTGAAGCGTAATGCGGCGTTCCGAAATGCGGGAGAGTAGCCACTGTGCCCCTGGAGAAGGAAATGGCACCCCACTCCAGTACTCTTGCCTGGAAAATTCCATGGACTGAGGAGCCTGGTAGGCTACAGTCCATGGGATCGCAAAGAGTCGGACACGACTGAGCGACTTCAGTTTCAGTTTCAGCCACTGTGTTGTGTGTGCAGCCTCCTGGGATTGGTAGTTTCCTAGGAGCGATGTACCAGTACCTTTATTATCCTACGGGAAAAGTTCAGAAATATTTCAGTGTTTGGGAAGGAGCGGGATCGGGGACACATTGTTGTGCTTTTGTTTTGGTTGCTGTTTTTCGGAACTGAGGCCGAATGATTGGAAGATGAGAGAAAATACTTCGTGACTTTCAAGGCAGGAGACTTGTAATGGCTTTCAGAATTTGCGGTTTCTGGCTCGGACACCTGTCCTGAGTCCTGCCCCTCCACCAGAGCCTTCAGCACCGCCTACAGATCCCGAGCTCCTGCGCGATGGGGGCTGCGTCATATTCGCCTTGGCTGAACCGCCCTCGCTTCTAGCACAGTTCTCCATCCACCCTTAGTTGGCGCTTAATACACATTGAACGTACTCCGCTTTTTCCGCCAGTCGTTTCGTTACTGAATTTTTTTTAGCAAACTCGGTTTGCTGAGTCCATTTTTTTTCTTGATGAAATTGGGGCGGGGATGGAGTTTTTCTCAGGAGTACTCCCTATTTATATCTGATGGAACCAGATGTCCAATGACCAAGCTTCTTGACAGTCACAGACTGTCATGAAATCCTGACATGTTGCCTTAAATAATTCATTATGAAAATTTGTGTAAATCGTATTATGAGAGAATACAAAGCAGTGGTTGCAGGCCCCAAAGATTTAATAACTTACATGAGAATAAATTTCAATATTGGGGGAATTCCTTCTATTAATTTTAATTATTTCTGTAAATTTGGGGGAAAGTACCATTATTTTACTTCACAGGCAGAACACCTCAGTCCAGCTTTGACATTTCAAACCTACAACAACAGATAATTAACCTAGACTCTATATAAAAATGCCTAGAGTATATAAAGCTGATGACTTCGGCCACTATTCCTCACCTTCTGAAAAGCAAAAGTCCCAGCCAGATGCAGAATAAATCTATCGGTAATGCTGCTTCTAACTTACCTGGGGAATTCAGTGTTAAAACAGACTGCAGTTAATTTATGGTACAGGAGAACACCATGCAGCTACTAAAAATGATAAACATTTTTTTATTTTTATAAGCATTTTTTAAATTGACCTAGAAAATCTACATAGCACAGTAAGCTTTTTAAAAAATCCATTTTTTATAGAATTGCCTGTAGGTTTATAAAGAGATGTTTAGAAGGACATTAATCAAAATGTTAATAATGTTTTTCCCTGGGAGGTGAAACTTGGGAGTATTTTTACTTCATGATTTTCTGTATTGTTTGAAAATACAATATTGAAAAAGCTAGCTTAAAACTCAACATTCAAAAAACTAAGATCATGGCATCTGGTCCCATCCCTTCATGGCAAATAGATAGGGAAACAATGAAAACAGTGGCAGACTTTATTTTCTTGGACTCCAAAATCACTGCAGATGGTAAGTGCAGCCATGAAATTTAAAGACGCTTGCTCCTTGGAAGAAAAACTATGACAAACCTAGACAGCATATTAAAAAGCAGAGACATTACTTTGCCAACTAAGGTCCGTCTAGTCAAAGCTATGGTTTTTCCAGTGGTCATGTATGGATGTGAGAGTTGGTCTATAAAGAAAGCTGAGCACCAAAGAATTGATGCTTTTGAACTGTGGTGTTGGAGAAGACTCTTGAGAGTCCTTTGGACAGCAAGGAGATCCAACCAGTCCATCCTAAAGGAAATCAGTCCTGAATATTCATTGGAAGGACTGATGCTGAAGCTGAAACTCCAATACTTTGGCCCCCTGATGTGGAGAACTGACTCATTGGAAAAGACCCTGATGCTGGGAAAGATTGAAGGCAGGAGGAGAAGGGAACAGCAGAGGATGAGATGGTTGGATGGCATCACCAACTCGATGGACATGAGTTTGAACAAGCTCCGGGAGTTGGTGATGGCAGGGAAACCTGGTGTTCTGCAGTCCATGGGGTCGCAAAGAATCAGACATGACTGAGTGACTGAACTGAACTGATATATGGAACAAAAATATCAATAGTTATCTTTATTAAGAAAACAAAAGGACTATGCAAGTGACCTCAAGTCCTAAGAGGAATGAAAAATAGTTCATTGTATTTGTTTTAGTTGGTGGTGGTGGTTAGTTGCTAAGTCGAGTTTGACTTTTGCGATTCCATGGACTGGAGCCTGCCAGGCTCCTCTGTCCATGGGATTCTCCAGGCAAGAATACTAGAGTGGGTTGCCATTTTCTTCTCCAGAGGATCTTCCCAACCCAGAAATTGAACCCAGGTCTCCTGATTTGCAGGCAGAGTCTTTACCCACTGAACTACGAGGGAAGCCCTTTGTTTTAGTTATATATATTCTTATTTCAAAGGGATTTGGAAGGCTTGTAAACGTACACACGATATGCCATGATGTACATATGTGTGTGGAGATACAGATATATGTCATATCATTCATTTATATACAAATAGAGAGGGAGAGAAAGAAATGAGAAGAAAGTGAAAATGATAAAAGGATTGGGAAAAATAAGATGAAGTCATGGGTGAGTTGATTACATGAAATACATGCCTTGTCCACAAGCTAGAGGTAAGCCAAATTTTTATTTTGAGCTTCTTGACAGCTGAGAAAAGAGGGAAACACAATTTACAGAGGGAAACACAACATAAAAAAAATAAAAGCAAACTGAGTGCTCAAGAGAAACATAGCTATTATGGCTCCAGTGAGAAATATGAATTTCAGAGGTCTGCTTCTTATAACGTCCTTAATGGAGGTGATAGCATTTAAAAAATCTGTCCACAAGTTCCTTAATGCCCCTCTCTTCAAAAGGTGAAGTCTACCAAAAGAAAAAAGAAAAAGGTGGAGTCTGATTCCTCTATTCTTGCAAGAGGGCCATGCTTAGTGATCCATTTCTAAGGAAAACAACTTAGCAGAAGGGAGAGAGAAAGAATAGCTTCTGCCTGGCTCTCTGGGTCTCAGATGACTCTCTCCTTCCTTGGGGTAGACTAACCTGATTTTTTATAGACCCCTTCTTGGTTTACAATTTTATCTTAAATGCTTTCAAAGAGATTACTGTCAAGCCTGAACTCAAGCTCTGTAAAGCTGCTGAAATCATTGTTGAGGTTATGTTTTCAGTCTTCAAGAGCTATCATTTCAATAAAAAAACAACAACAAAAAAAAAAAGAGCTATCATTTCTTTCTTTCCAAGTCTTTAAAAGGCATCCCACTTTCTGTCTGCATTAATTATTCTTATGTTTTTGCTCAAGGACTTATTTTTTTAGTTAAGTGTTCCTGCCAGAAAGGTGAAGGCAAGAGAAAAACAGCTCCTCACTAGTAGGGGGTATTCTCCTCTCCTCCTCCCTAAAGGCTATGTATTTACCTGAATATGGGCTCACTTATTTAGATGCTCCCCTTGTCTCAGACAATAAAGAATGTGCCTGCAATGCAGGAGACCTGGGTTCGATCCCTGGGTGGGGAAGATCCCCTGGAGAAGGGAATGGCTACCCACACCAGTGGGGCTTCCCCAGTGGCTCAGCAGTAAAGAATCTGCCTGCAATGCAGGAGACAGAGGTTCAGTCCCTGAGTCAGGAAGATCTCCTGGAGGAGGGCATGGCAACCCACTCCAGTATTCTAGCATGGAGAATTCCATGGACAAAGAGGATCCTGGCGGGTCCCACTCTCCAGTATAAGGGGCTTGGGTTTTTTTGTTTTGTTTTTGGCTTGCAGGATCTCTGTTCTCCTGCCAGGGGTTGAACCTGGGCCCCAGCAATGAAAGCCTAGAATCATAACTAACCACTAGACCACCAGGAAACTTCCTTGAGTTGTTTCTTTTTAGGGCTTGTTGAATGGACTGCCCCCAGCCAAGTGGTAAATGAAATGAAGGCAGGGGCTGTGCTCATGAAACGCCTGTATTCTCAGCACCCAGGAGAATGCCAGGCTCAGAGAAAGCCCTCAATACATACTTTTTGAGAAAGAGCCTCTGAATGGTGAAAATGTACTGACCACTTGGTTTTCTGAATCTGTGCAGATGCGGGCCAAACCTCCGATTGCCCATGTGATATCCTTTCTTGCGACCTCTCAGAGAGTTTCCTGTACTGACAAGACCTCAGGCAGCCACAGGACCAAGATCATCCCAGGGTAAACTTGGTGGCAACAGAAAGTTTTCATTCATCAGTTAAACATTTACCGAGCGCCTACTACATTCTACTGCATTGTGTAAATGCTCAGTCACTAAGTCTTGTCCGACTTTTTGCAACCCCATGCACTGTAGCCCGCCAGGTTCTTCTGTCCATGGGATTTCCTGGGCAAGAATACTGGAGTGGGCTGCCATTTCCTTCTCCAGGGGATCTTCCCAGCTCAGGGATGGAACTTGCATCTCCTGTGTCTCCTGCATTGGCAGGTGGATTCTTTACCACTGAGTCACCTGGGAAGCCCACCTACTACATTCTGAGCCCTTAATTAGACACCAGGCATATCACAATTTAGAATAAGGGCTCTCAGGCCAACAGTGGAGAGTGACAACAAACAGTAAAATAATTCATCTGGAATAATCTATATGGAATAGAATCTTAAAAAAAGTGGATATATGTATATATAAACTGACTCAATGTACAGCACAAACTGATACAACATTGTAACTCAACTGTATTCCAATAAAGAAAATTGAAAAGAAAAACTAACATCACTCAGAAGATAGAGGTATTGCAAAGTAAGATCTTGAGCATTATTTTCTACTAGTGCAGGGGAAGTTTAAGAAAGGTTTAAAGTAACATCTGAGCCATATCTTAAAGGATCAACAGGTGTTAAAGTAACCATGCTAGTTTGACTTGTCTACCTCAGAGTATTTTCAGAGAAAGGAAAGCTCCTACCAACCTTTAAAATAGCCAAGGGTATTATTTCGACGAAAGAGTTGAATTTCATGTTTCTTGCACACTATTGGGGTTGCAGGTAGTGCAAAGGAGTATTTGCCTTTCTGTAGAACAAAGAGGTGATTGTCTGATTCGATTACCCAATGCTGTCCTTGGGTGCTCACCCTGATTTTAGTCTTTATAGAAATTTGGCCAATTTCAGCATTTGCTATACACTTCCATGTTTCTGGTAGACACTGTAAGATTTTAGAAATGATTATTATAGCCAGCTTGCTCAGGCATACTGATGGCTGGCTGTGGAGGGTACGATTAGATTGGCACATGCTGGGGTGCCAGCTCCAGAAGGAACAGGATACTTCAAATAAAAACTCTTGTCCTGTCTGGAATATTGGGAGAGAGTACATGCATTTGAAAAATTCAAATACATGTATTGCATATATAGGCTTCATGAATTTTGTTCTGATCTATTTCCACAACTCTTAGCCAGAATTACAGACTTTCAAGAAATGAAAACTATGTATAAAGACAATGGCAAAGACAAATGCAAAATACTTGTGAGGTTAGGCGCTATTGAAGGCCTTGATATAAAATGTCCTGGAGAAAATATTTATGACTTGAAATACTATCCTTCTTCATCAGTGTTTTCTAAAGTTGGTCCAAAACCACAGTTTCAAAGTCTCCTAGGATGATAAAATGCAGATTCCAGGCCTCCTTCTAAGATCTAATTTGGAGAAGATTGGCATATTTAGGGATATTTGTCTTCCCATCCATGAATGTATCAGTATAGTATATCTTTCTTTTATTTAGGTGCTCTTCAATATTTCCTTCTATGGCATATACCAGAGAAGGCGATGGCATCCCGCTCCAGTACTCTTGCCTGGAAAATCCCATGGATGGAGGAGCCTGGTGGGCTGCAGTCCATGGGGTCACGAAGAGTTGGACACGACTGAGTGACTTCCCTTTCACTTTTCACTTTCACACATTGGAGAAGGAAATGGCAACCCACTCCAGTGTTCTTGCCTGGAGAATCCCAAGGACAGGGAAGCCTGGTGGGCTGCCATTTATGGGATGGCACAGAGTTGGACACGACTGAAGCGATTTAGCAGTAGCAGCAGCAGGGCATATACATCTTTTGTCAGGTTTATCACTAGCTACCTTATATTTTTTCCATGCTAAAGTCACTTCCGTCATGTCCAACTCTTTGTGGCCCTATGAACTGTAGCCCATCAGGCTCCTCTATTAAAATAAAAATATTAGAATGAAAGATTTCATTAAGCTAAGATTTCATAAGCTATAAAGCAAATACAATGAATAACTAACTGTAGTTGATGCATCAACCATGTCTTGTCAAAAGGCAGAAATAAAAAAAAGTGATTCAGTTATGCATGTTGGTGTTCAGTTGCTAAGTCATGTCCAACTCTGCAATCCCATTGACTGCAGCACGCCAAGTTTCCCTGACTTTCGCGATCTCCCAGAGTTTGCTCAAACTCATATCCATTGTGTCAGAGATGTCATCCAACCATCTCATCCTCTGTCATCCCCTTCTCCTCCTGCCTTCAGTCTTTCCCAGCATCAGGGTCTTTTCCAATGAGTTGTCTCTTTGCATCAAGTGGGCAAAGTATTGGAGCTTCAGCTTCAACATCAGTCCTTCCAATGAACACCCAGGACTGATCTCCTTTAGGATGAACTGGTTGGATCGCCTTGCAGTCCAAGGGACTCTCAAGAGTCTTCTCCAACACCACAGTTTAAGAGCATCAATTTTATGGTGCTCAGCTCTCTTTATAGTCCAACTCTCACATCCATACATGACCACTGGAAAAACCATAGCCTTGACTAGACGGACCTGAAACTAACACAATATTGTAAATCAACTGTATTTCAACAAAAGAAAATAAAAAGAAACAAACGGACAGAAAAGCTGACAAAACTTAGAGGAGGAACCCAGATCCCTAAAGAGGAGGTGCTGTCGATGCCAGGGTCTTTGAGGACACTGTGGTGAGGTTGGTTCAAGAGAAAAGCTGTAAGAGGGAATCAATGGCCACCACTGAAGGCCACAACCAGAAGACTGCTGCTGAGTTTATGCTTACAAAACCGAGAAACAAAGTCCCTTTTCTGCTTCAGCCTGCCCTCTAGCACTTCCCAGTGGCAGGGCCTAACAGGGAACAGTGGGCCAAGGAGAAGGGCAGGGCATGGCAGCTCCAGAGGAAAGCTTCACAACCAGTGCAGTTGCCCAACTTCAGCTCTGGGCGGGCTTTTGTGGTGTCAGTGGCCCAAACGACAGAGGGAACTATTTACAGGGTCATTATCCATGCTAAATTTCTAAAAATAATTTCTTAGTATCATCGGCTATCCAGTTCATTTTCAAATTTACCCTATTGTCTCAAGGGTGTATAGAGTGTAATATATATCTAATATCACATGCTATATTTTTTAATTTATTGACGTGAAAGTCACATCATATAAAGTTAGCTACTTTAAACTGAGCAATTCAGTAGCATTGGGTACGTTCACAATATTGTGCAACCAACACCTCTATCTAGTTCAAAAATGTTTCCATCCCTCCAAAATAAAACCCTTTACCCAGTAAGCAATTTCTCCCCATTCCTCTCCTCCCCTAACTACCAATCTTCCTTCTGTCTGAATATTTGATATAAATGCAATCATGCAATATGTGACCTTTTCTCAGGCTTCTTTCACTCAGCACACTGTATACAAATTTTTATAGGTACATGTGTGTATATATACATATATATATAATTTTTAAAGTACTGTCATGTTGGAAAGGCAGCTGGCAGTGACTGTAACACTTTATCATTCCTAATATTATTAAGTTTTCTCTTTATTTTTTGATCAGTCAGTGTTTCATTGAGTCTAATTTTGGTTTATATTCATGCATTCATTTCTACTATCTTTTTTATTCTTTCTAGCTTTTTTGATCTGTAATGAAATTGCCTTATTGATGTTTCATATTCTGAAAGCAATATATATACTACAGATGGCCAAAATGCACATGCAAAGATGATTCACAACACTAATTATTAGACGAATACAAATCAAAACTACAGTGAGGTACTACCTCACCCTGGTCAGAATGGCCATCATCAAAAAAATCTACAAACAATAAATGCTGGAGAGGAGTGGAGAAAAAGGAACCCCTGTACACTGTTGGTGGACATGTAAATTGGTATAGCCACTATGGAGAATAGTATGGAGGTGCCTTAAAAACCTAAAAATACAACTACCATATGACCCAGCAATCCTAGTCCTCAGCATATATCCAGGAAAAAAAAAACATAATTCAAAAGCATACATGTACCTCAATGTTCATTGCAGCACTATTTACAATAGCCAGGACATGGAAGCAACCTGAATGTCAATTAACAGAGGAACAAATAAAGCAGATGTGGTACATATATACAATGAAATATTACTCAGCCATTAATAAAAAGGAAAATAATGCCATTTGCAGCAATATGGATGGACCTAGAGATTGTCATAATGAGTGAAGTAGGTCAGACACAGAAAGACAAATACCATATAATATTGCTTATAGGTGGAATCTAAAAATGGGTACAAATGAACTTATTTACAAAACAGAGGTAGAGTCACAGGTATAGAAAACAAACGT
Source organism: Ovis aries (assembly GCF_016772045.2). NCBI lineage: Eukaryota > Metazoa > Chordata > Mammalia > Artiodactyla > Bovidae > Ovis > Ovis aries. Next base: position 14,993,791 of record NC_056080.1, on the reverse strand, counting down.
ATGGTTACCAGGGGATGGGGGCGGGGGGGGGGGTCAACTGAGAGAATGAGATTGATATATACATACTATTATATATATATCTTTTTTTTTTGCCCACACCACACAGCATGTGGGACTTCCCTCAACTAGGGATTGAACCCATACCCCCTGCAGTGGAAGTGCAGTGTCTTAACCACTGGACCACAGAGGAAGCCCAACACTACTATATATAAGATAGATAACTAATAAGGACCTACTGTATAGCACAGGGAATTCTATTCAATACTCTGTAATGGCCTATATGGCAAAGAATCTAAAAAAAAAGAATGGCTGTGTGGATATATATATATGTATATGTATAACTGGTTCATTTGCTGTACACCTGAAACTAATGCAGCATTGCAAATCAACTATATTCCAATAAAAAACTAGCATATAAAAAGTGAAAAACGTTCAGATTAATATAGAGTAAAAAATAATCACCTACAATCTTACTACCAAGACAGAGCTATTATTAACACTGTATTGGATAGCCTTCCAGTTTTTTCTAGATACACCAGTGGTAGGACAAACATGCATTTTTTTCAACATTTTTTTAATGGTAAAATATACATAACATAAAATTGACCATTTTTAATCATTTAGTAATAGAATACAGTGATTTTGCATCCCTCATGAATGGTGAATAGGGAACTGAATATCAACAGGTCTCAAGGTCCACTGGGTGGGTGACCCAAAACACCCACTGGGTAAGTTTGTGTCAACGTGATCAAAAGTGAGTGGGATCAAGCCTGGGCATCCAACTGCCAGTTGGCTGGAAATACCAAGGGGCGGGGTGAGTTATTCCTGGAGCTGCACTTTGAGTTTGCAATCAGAGACATGCAGGCTGCAGAGAGCAGCGGAGTTAAAGGGCTGCTGCTGCTGCTGCTAAGTCACTTCAGTGTGACCCCATAGACGGCAGCCCACCAGGCTCCCCCGTCCCTGGGATTCTCCAGGCAAGAACACTGGAGTGGGTTGCCATTGTGAAAAGTGAAAGTGAAGTCGCTCAGTCGTGCCCGACTCAGCGACCCCATGGACTGCAGCCTACCAGGCTCCTCCGTCCTAGGATTCCTCTATAGATAAAGTGTAAAGAAAAGAAAGAGATGGAGGGGAAACTGCAGATAAAACCGACTTACAGGACACATAATAAAGAGGACAAGACTAAACGACTGTCTAGGGGTGCACATATGGGTGAACCACAGAGAATCCTGATGACCATAGAAGTCTCCTGGGAGGGAGGGGGCGGTGACTCAGCCAGGATCCTCAGAGGGGATGGGGATGAGGCGGCTGGCAAAGCTCTATTTCTTGATCTGCACTGTGGTTACCAGGGGGTTTGCTTGAAAATATTTCATTAAGCTACACATTTGTTTGTGTGTTCTACTTTTCTTTCCAAGAAAAAAAAAAAAGGTTAAAAATAATCAGTGGTTTCCAGGAATTCCGTGGCAGTCTAGTGGTTAGAACTTTGAGCATTCACTGACAGGACCCAGGTTCAATCCCTAGTCAGGGAACTATGATCCCACGTTCCCTCTCCACACATCCCCATCTCTCAACTCCCACTACATGGAAGCCACCATTCTCATCTCTGAACAGTCTGTTTTACTTGCAATGATAGTTTGGACTAACAGGCTTGGGATTTTTTTTTTTAAGCTGTCTTATGATTTTCAGTTTTAGATCATGGTAGAGACTTCTACCTGCCCATTTTGAAATCAACTCTTCCTTCTTCCTTAGTAGTAGGAATAACCTCAAAGTACTAGTCGGACACATGGACATCAAGAGTAAGACCATATTTTCCAGCTTCCTCCGGAGCTGAGCTGGCGAAGTGTCTCCAAGTGGAAACGTAGCGCGGCTGGTTTCTTCTTACAGGACAGCAGATGGCGCCGTTTGCCTTTTGTCCCTTTCCTCCATCCAGACACAGGGAAGGCAAGTAAATAACCCTTCTATATAATCAGCTCCAGTTTCATCCACCTCATTAAAACTGATTAAAAAAATGGCTGATTCATGTTGATGTATGGCAAAACCAATACAGTACTGTAAAGTAAAATAAAAAAAATAAAAAGCACAGAAAATAATAATAATAATAATAACAATAACCCTTCTACGCCAGCATCAGTCATGTCTGACTCTTTGCAACCCCATGGACTGTAGCCCACTAGGCTCCTCTGTCCATGGGATTCTCCAGGCAAGAATACTGGAGTGGGTTGCCATTTCCTCCTCCAGGGGATCTTCCCGACCCAGGGATCGAACCTGAGTCTCCCGTATTACAGGCAGATTCTTTACCATTTGAGCCACCAGGGATTCCCCTCTAGGCCAACACACACATGAAAATATACTCAGCATCACTAATTTTTATTAAGGAAATACAAATCAAAACTACAATGAGATATTACCTCATGCCTGTTAGAATGGCTATTATCAAAAAGGCAAAAAATAACAACCGTTGTTGAAAATGTGGAGAAAAAGGAACTCCCATACACTGATTGTGGTACCGTAAATTTGTGCAGCCACTATAGAAAACAGCATGGAGACTCTTCCTAAAATTAAGAACAGAACTACAATATGATCCATCTATTCCACTTCTGGCTATTTATCTGAAGAATACAAAAACACTAATTTGAAAAGAGATATGCACCCCTATGTTCATTGACAGGTTTCCCCGGTGGCTCAATGGTGAAGAATGCAGGAGACACAGGAGGTGAGGATTCGACCCCTGGGTTGGGAAAATCCCCTGGAGGAGGGCATGGCAACCCACTCCAGTATTCATGCCTGGAGAATCCCATAGTCAGAGGAGCCTGGCAGGCTATAGTCCATAGGGTCATAAAGAGTCAGACACAACTGAAGCAACTTAGCATGCACACACCCACCACGGATCAGGAAAGCGATTGCAAATGGAAGCACACTCTGCTCAAGGCTGATTGAAAGTTTTAAGTTGATAACAACAGGAACCCAACAGAGGAAAAGGAAGGAAGATCCCTGCTCAAGAGAATAAATGGTCCAGATTGGAGTAAAGAAAGGCATAAGATTTCTGGAGGGATGTTTCCTGAAGTAATTGAAATGACTAAATCACCTATGGTGTTGGAATATATTGAAAGTAGACTAACATTTCTAGCAGAGGCTCTGGAAAAGAGCGAGTAATAGGTGTATAGAAAATCAAGCAAATAAAAACTAAGATAATTGTTAAGTCAGAAACCAAAAGAAAAGTTGAAGAAGAAAAGTAACGTCGGGGGACTTTCCTGGTCCACCTAGAATCTGCCTTGCAATGTAGATGACTCATGTTCGATTCCTCGTCAGAGAACTAGGATCCCGCATGCCATGAAGCAACTGAGCCCAAGAGCCACCTCAGCAAAGGATCCCATGTGCCAGATGCACAACTAAGACCAGATGCAGCCAAATAAATAATTTTTTAAAAAAAGAAAAGTAATGTATTCATAGGTCACTTGATGGCTAGCTTGTGAATAATATTCACATGAAATAATGTAAAAAAAGAGATTAGATTAACAAAAAAACAACTATATCTGGAAGATGGTGATGGGAAAAGGCCAGTGTGTGTGCACACGTGTGCGTGTGTATGTGTGCTGGAAAAGTTTCCTTAGTTCTTTCTTAATTTTCTCCTTTTCATTTTGTGTTCTCTTTCTGGACTTCTTGTAGCTAGATATGGTACATTCTGGAATGAGCCCCTAATTTTTGTCTTTTCTCTCTCATTTTTCTACCTCTTGTTTTGCTCTGTTTTCTAGAAGACAGTCTCGACTGGATCTTCTAATACTACTTCTAATGAAGTTTTGACCTGTAACTTCATGTTGCTGCCCCTTCTAATGCAAACACTGTTAGTAGGGAGGATGGGGAGAAATTATACTGGAGAGGGAAGCAGCCTGGCCAGCCACACTTTTATATCTTTGGTTATATCCTATATCTCTTTCCTGCTATTATTTGTACCTTCTTGTTTTCTTTGATCACCTCTTTTAAAAACTCATTTTGGCTTCCTGGATTCTTTGTCTTGTATTTCTGCTCTGCTTATTTATTCTTTCCTTTTTTGTTGTTGTTGGCCAGACTTCGACCAGGGATTGAACCCTAGACCATGGGAGTGACAACACCAAATCTTAACCACTAGACCACCAGGGAACTCTTTATCTTTGCTTATTATGAAATCCTTTTGTTAGGGGAAGTACACTGAAACCACCTACCCTGGCCAAGCACCATAGTAACCATTTCCGTGAGTTACTTTAGACAGGAGGTCCTGGTAAGGAACAGGGAACTAACAAGCTACCACCAACTGGAAGAATTCAGGAAAGATCAAAAGGAGACGCCACGTGTTCTTCCACCTCCCAGAATCCTCCTCACTGGCATCCATCTTGGCTGAGCAATATGTGCGCCACTAGGAAGGACCCTGAGTCAGAACGATTGACCAAAGACAACCTGGAAATTAATCCCATCACTATAAAACAAAACAAACAAACAAAAAACACTGCTCTGCCTTTTCAAATCTTTGCTGCAGCAAGACAGAACAGAGGAAATGACACACTCTCCGGACATAACTGGTTGCCGTGACCCGGAAGTAACCTGGCTGAAACAACCTCAGCTAGGCTCCAGTGAGGTGGAGACCAAGCACAGCAGAAGCCCAACCCAGAGAAAGCTCACGCTCTGAAAGCTGAACGTGAAGAAAACACAGCCCAGTGGAAGTAACAAGAAGCCTAGCATGCTGGAAAGCAGGACAGCAAAACCAGCTCGGCAGGAAGCTCACACAGCTCAGTCGCAGATTCCAGAAGACCTCCGGTTAAGGTAGGATGTCCTTGCCCCTATGGCTAGAAGGGCATATGACTAACAAAATCTTAATTCCTTTACAATCTCTCGTTTCTTGTTTTATCGAACCCCCTGTGAGCAGGCAAGCAGCAGTGGATGCAACTGAGGGACTCTGGCAGGAGCTACTCTTCAGTGTGTCCTGAAGGCTCCACTAACTGCTGTGCCTTAGTAGCTGTTGCCTAAGCGGGTGAGGGTTCTTCTGTCCTTAATCTCCTTTGTGCCAAGGATCAGGCCAATGAAAATTGTGGGCACAGGTCAGGCACTTAGCAGTTTTTCTGGCAGGTTATTAAGGGGGTTCCTCAGTACGTTCTTCCCATTGCTTTTTCCTCCCATCCTTCAGCTCCTCTCTCCATCTATGCCACTGTTTACAAAGTATTGGGCAGGCCATCATCTTTCCATTTCCACAATTCCAAAATTGTGCTTGAAACTGTTTACCTAAGATTGGGACTCCTTCCCTGTGGGAAGGACTCTAACCCAGCCAAAATCCATGGTTCCTGGTTTCAGGACCTAATGAAGCTCAGGTTCTTGATATCTCATTGCAGAAAGAATTCAGTGAGAGACAAAGCGATAGGTAAGAAATAGATTTATTCAGATTCAGAGAGAAGCACACTCCACAGAGTGTGGGCCATCACAGAGGGCGAGTGAGGCAGCCATGAAATGTAGTGTGGTTAGTTTTTATGGGCTGGGTAATTTCATATGCTAATGAGTGGGAGGATCATTCCAGCAATTGGGAAACCACCCAGTCCTTGGTCTTTTGCTAGTGCCCTGGAACTGCCATGGCACCTCTGGGTGCATCATAGCTTACAGATTGAGGATCAAAGTTTAGTTGAAGTAAACTTGACTGTCACTTTGGACCCTTTTGATTTTAATTGGTTTATGTTATGTCCTTGGGCTATGTCATTCTTTCAAAAGTTGTGCCCTGCCCCCATCCCTCCTGTTTCATGCTCTTTTCATGAGCCCCATCTGGGCCCACAATGTTGCATCTACAATCTTCTGGTGGGACAAACCAGAAAACTGCTGGCCCTTGGGAAGAATATACTGTATAACATCCAATCCCTCTAGAGATTCAGGCCTTCATCTTCCATGTTTCCTACAACATATGTGGCAACAGCACCTCTCAGTGAATCCGCTAGGGCAGGTGACAGGCACACAAATGCCTGCTAGAAGTCCATCTGTTGGTGGCATCCCTTCAAGGGCAATTGGGCTTCCAGGGACAACGTTTGCCACTTTGGAGGCTAGCCCCACAGGCCATTTGTGCCCAAACCCTTACCACCCTTCTCCTAAAGCTGCGAATATACCCCCAGATCAAATCTCCACTCCACTTTTATGGAACAGCTGGTCTCTTGCCTCTTATCATTTTGCCCTTAAGCCACTTACTAACTCCTACAACCACGACCCTGCCCCCTCTGCAGGAAACATCCAGCTCCACCCAGCCTGTTATTAAAGCACTCTTAACACCCCTAACAGGACCAGTTAACCCACTCCTTTGTCATTACTTCTGTTATTACCTAGAATGGGTCTATGACAATGAAATGTTTACCATTGGAGACACTTTAAACTGTTCTTATGGAGGACTAGAGGAAGAAATCAGTGTCTTATATCACCTTAAGAGGATTAGGCTTGGAGCTATTTCGCCAGGTGCCCAGTCTCAAGGCACAGGCTTGGATTGCTTTACATCATGGTATCTTCCCATCCGAGGTGGACAAACTGGCAATGAGTTAAGTTTACAGCCCGTTAATCCTACCCAGCACTAGTCACACTGGAGACCTTGGCGACCCCTAGCTCCAATCTGGGGATCCCAGAAGGTTGACCTGCCCCAACCTGCCTAGGGATCTGGTCTCCTGGAAACTGTCACGCCTCAGCCTGCTCGCAGATCTGCCAGTCCAGGGGTCCCAGGAGGTTGACATGCCTCAACCTGCCTGGGGATTTGATCTCCAGAAGGTTGACATGCCTCAACCTGCCTGAGGATCTGCACCCTAACCCAGGGATGCCCAGCTCTCAGGTTGCAACAGTACTGGGTAGGATAAGCTTCAGAAAGACTCACCCCTAAGTAAGTCCACCCATGGAAATAGAAGGAAGCCTAATAGTTGTGGGACTGTGCCCAGTCTCAACAATAACTCAGGAGTCCAACAAGAACCCCATTGCCTTTCTGGAAAGTCTAAAAGAGGCCTTCCCAAAGTTTACCAATTTGGACTTAGACTCTTACGAGGGACAGGTGATTTTTAAAGGACAAATTCCTGTCCCAGTGTTCATCAGACATAAGGAAAAATATACAACAGCTATAGCAGCAGGGTCCTGATAGACGAGACGGTCCAGATAGCTACCAATACCTTTTATCACAGAGAATAGGAGAGGGAGTCCAAGGCCCCGGAAAGAGAGAGAAGGAAAAAGATAAGGCACACCCAGATGCTAGCTGCCCTCCAGGGAAGCCCTATGGCAAACCCTGAGTCCTTGAAAGACAAGGCATGAGGCAAATGTCTAATCTGTAGATAGACAGGACACTGGGCCAAAGAAGTGTCCAAACCATGACAAGTCTCCTAAAATGGCTTGTTATAAATGCTATCAATTGGGACACTGGGTAGCACTCTGCCCTCAGGACTCAAGAGCCTCAAGGTCAAGTGCCAAGCCTTCCCTTATGATGGTTCAACAGGACTGAAGCAGCCCACTCCAGCCAGCCCACCGGTCATAGATAACCATTACAGGGATGGAGCCAAGGGTTCAAAGGGATGTGGCAGGTAGGTCCAAGAATTTCTTGGTTGACACAGGGGCTACCTATTCTGTCCTGACCTCCTACTCCAGAGCCTTCTCCTCCTAAACCTGTACCATTTTGGGTGCTACAGGAAAAACAATTACAACAAGATTTACCTGAGCAATTCTTTGTTTCTGGGGTGGACAAATATTTTCCTACCAGTTTCTGGTGGTCCCTGAGTGTCCTACTCCCTTGTTGGGAAGAGATATACTCACTAAGCTGGGAACCACGCTTGTGATAAACTTGTGGGAAACTTTTCAGCCACTACAGCTGAAATGACTTGGACAGTATTACCCCAGGGGTTCAGAGATAGCCCCCACCTGTTTTGACAGGTTCTTTGCTGGATCTCCTAGATCTGGACCTGGGACCAAATGGGAAAATATTGCAATATGTATATGACCTAGTAGTCTGCTCCCCAGATGAGGAAAACGTCCAACAACATGTGATTAAGGTTCTAAACTTTCTCGCAGAGAGGGGATATAAAATCTCCCGTGCTAAGGCACAGATGGTTAAGACAAAGGTCACTTACCCTGGAGTTCAGATGATTCGTGGGTCTAGGAGGCTGTCTTCCTAGAGTACAAGGAATCCTGCAGTTGCCTTCCCCTATGGCTTGAAAACAATTGTGAGTTTTCCTGAAGCTAACCAGGTATTGTAGAATCTGGATATCCAGCTATGGTCTAATCTCCCAGCCCTTATATGAAAGCTTAAAGGGACAGGTTGATTCAATCCCATTGACAAGGGGAACTCCTCCAAAGGAGGCAAAGGCTACAGGAAAACAAGCCTTAACTCAAGCACCCACCTTGAGATTGCCAGACCTGGAAAAAGCATTCCAACTATATGTCCACAAAAAGGAAGGAATAGCCCTGGGAGTCTTAACTCAAAAGTTGGGACCCGAGTCCCAGCCAGTAGCTTACTTATCCAAGAGGCTAGACCCAACGACCTGAGGTTGGCCTCCCTACCTTCAAAGTCTTGCAGCTATTGCAGTCCTGATAGAAGATGCTTTAAAACTCTCTTGGGGGCAAACTAATTTTGTCAGCCACCCAGCGAAACAACTCCTGAATGAGAGAGGCCATTTATGGATGTCTGATCAAAGGATCGTCAGATATCAAGTAGTGCTGATGGAAAATCCAGGTCTGACTATATTCCCTTGTGAGGTTCTTAACCCAGCTACTCTCCTGCCTACCCCGAGGGCTCTCTCCCCATTCACTCTTGCCTAGAAACTTTGGACCATTGGACAAAACCCCGAGACGGATTGTCAGAAGATCCTCTGACGAATCCTGAGGAAATCTGGTACACTGATGGAAGCAACTTTATCTTAGTTGGAAAAAGAAGAGCTGGATATGCAGAAGTCTCCAATTTTGAGACCACAGGGGCTAAACTGTTGCCACCAGATACTTCAGCCCAATTGGCTGAGCTCATAGCTCTGACTTGAGCTTTAGAGCTGGGAAAAGTAAAAACAGCAGCCATTTACACTGACTCCAAGTATGCCTTTCTAGTGCTACATGTACATGCTCCTTGCTATTTGGAAAGAAAGAGGCCACTGGACCACCCGAGGGTCCCCAATCAAGTATGGTGATCAAATCCTTAGTTTCTTGGAGGCAGTCCATCTGCCCACTGAGGTTTCAGTCTCCTACTGTAAAGGACACTAAAAACAGAGAACGGAAGTGGCATGAGGGAACCAACCAGCAGATCAGGCAGCTAAGAGAGCAGTATTACAGAACAGTGACCTAACAGGGGCTGCCACCCTAGTTCCACAGGCTAATTTGCTAGAAACTCCTTTATATACTGAAGGTAAGCCTCTTAAAGCTAAGACTGAGGGCTTTCAAGATCATATGGGGTGGTTCCAATAGGAGGGACTCCGTTTTTCTCTCTGGGAACCTCTAGTGGAAGTTGGTTAACTCCTTACATGCCACCACTCATTTAGGGCAGAAGACCCTCCAAAGATTACTAGCAAAGTCCTTCAGAGGAACAGGCCTCCAAATGACTATAAGGCAAGTGGTCTCCTCTTGTCTCACCTGCCAATTAAACAACCCCCAAGGAGCTTGAAGACCCAAGCTGGCCCAGCCCATCCAACAGCATGGGACCTACCCAGGAGAGGACTGGAAGATGCACTTCACCCAGATGCCAGTTTCTAAAGGGAATAAATACCTACTAGTCATGATAGATACAGTCACAGGACGGATCAAAGGTTTTCCCACCTGGACTGAGAAGGCCGAGCAGGTGGTAAAAAAAAACCTGCTCCATAAAACCATTCTGAGATCTGGCCTGGTGATGAATCCTTTATTCAAAAGGAATCAGACTCAGAGCCTCGAGGAGGAGAATATACGAAGTCAGGGGCCAGAGAACAAGGGACTGGAAGCTGGCTTCGTGGGAACTGGGGCAGGAAAAGTGTGAATCTCAGAGGTGGGGACTCAGTGTTCATTTGCATAACCAGAATGCACTGCATGCAATATAGTTTCAATTCAATACTTCAATTTGTCATAGATTTCTTTTAAACGTAGCATTTTGAAGAATGAGCCTTCATCCACTTACCTGAAAAGAACTGCTGCAAAGTCTTGACCGGGACTGACCCTTGATGCTCCTCAGCCTCACTGTGTTAGGAGTGTATCTCTCCTCATGAGTATGTACACAGGTGATAGTATGGGATTCTTACCTTTGTTCTTGCTCCTGCTTGAACTGAGTCTTTAGTGTTGCACTTAAGATTTGGTCAGGTAGGCCCAAGGCTTAAAAAAGGCCAGTTACCCACAATTTTTTGAGGTCTTGTAAGATAAACAAGGCAACATTCTTGTGTGAAAAAGTAGATCTTGAAAAGCGGGCGACTTCAGGCAGTTTTCCTAGGACTTCTGCAGTGAAGAGTTTTTCTGGTGTGATTGATCATTTGAGATCACAGGTTTGATCTTTGGTCAGTAAGACTCCCATAACTCTGAATGGGGTTTTCCAAGAGGTTTTTCTGCTGTACCTTTGGTCAGTAAGATTCCCATAACACCCTGCATGGGGTTTTCCCTGAGGTTTTTCTGCTGTTCAGAAAGATTGAAGGCAGGAGTGAAAGGGACAATATTGAATACAACTATTAGATGGCATCACCAACTGGATGGATGTGAGTCTGAGCATGCCCCAGGAGTTGGTGACGGATAGGAAAGCCGGTCGGACAGAACTGAGCAAATGAATTGGACAATTTTCATGACCCAGGGATGGGACTGGGCCCTCATATTTTGGAAGTTACCTTTAAAAAAAAAAAGGCAAAAAACAGTGATTAGAGTCACCCTAATGGCCTAGATAGTAAAGAGTCCATTTACAAAGCAGGAGACCCAGATTTGCTCCTGGGGAAGCATCTCCTAGAGAAGGGAATGGCTACCCACTGCAGTATTCTTGCCTGGAGAATTTCATGGACAGAGGTGCCTGGAGGGCTATAGTCCATGGGGTCGCACAAAGTCCGAGTATGACTGAGTGGGTTTGACACTCTATTTCATTCAACATTATAGTGAACCTTCTCTATGTAAAATACAGCTCCCATATACCATTATCTTAAGCTGTCAAGAAAATCCTTATTCAAAAGTAATCAGACCCAGAGTGTCGAGAAGGAGAAAACATGGAGTCAGGGGCCTGGGAACAAAGGATGGGAAGCTGGATTCACGGGAGCTGGGGCAGGGAGAGGCGTGAATCTCAGGGGCAGGGACTCAGCATTTATTTGCATAACCAGAACGCACTGCACAAAATAGAGTTTCCATTTACTATTTCTGTTTATTGTAGATTTCTTTTAAACGTAGTATTTCAAAGAATGAGCTTTCTTCCACTTTCCTGCAAAGATCTGCTGCAAACTCTTGACCCAGTTCAGTTCAGTTCAGTTGCTCAGTCATGTCCGACGCTTTGCAACCCCATGAATCGCAGCACGCCGGGCCACCCTGTCCATCACCATCTCCCGGAGTTCACTCAGACTCACGCCCATCGAGTCGGTGATGCCATCCAGCCATCTCATCCTCTGTCGGCCCCTTCTCCTCCTGCCCCCAATCCCTCCCAGCATCACAGTCTTTTCCAATGAGTCAACTCTTCGCATGAGGTGGCCAAAGTACTGGAGCTTCAGCTTCAGCATCATTCCTTCCAAAGAAATCCCAGGGCTGATCTCCTTCAGAATGGACTGGTTGGATCTCCTTGCAGTCCAAGGGACTCTCAAGAGTCTTCTCCAACACCACAGTTCAAAAGCATCAATTCTTCAGCACTCAGCCTTCTTCACAGTCCAACTCTCACATCCATACATGACCACAGGAAAAACCATAGCCTTGACTAGATGGACCTTAGTCGGCAAAGTAATGTCTCTGCTTTTGAATATACTATCTAGGTTGGTCATAACTTTTCTTCCAAGGAGTAAGCGTCTTTTAATTTCATGGCTGCAGACACCATCTGCAGTGATTTTGGAGCCCCCCAAAATAAAGTCTGACACTGTTTCCACTGTTTGCCCATCTATTTCCCATGAAGTGATGGGACTGGATGCCATGATCTTCGTTTTCTGAATGTTGAGCTTTAAGCCAACTTTTTCGCTCTCCTCTTTCACTTTCATCAAGAGGCTTTTAGTTCCTCTTCACTTTCTGCCATAAGGGTGGTGTCATCTGCATATCTGAGGTGATTGATATTTCTCCTGGCAATCTTGATTCCAGCTTGTGTTTCTCCAGTCCAGCATTTCTCGTGATGTACTCTGCATATAAGTTAAATAAGCAGGGTGACAATATACCGCCTTGACGTACTCCTTTTCCTATTTGGAACCAGTCTGTTGTTCCATGTCCAGTTCTCACTGTTGCTTCCTGATCTGCATACAGATTTCTCAAGAGGCAGGTCAGGTGGTCTGGGATTCCCATCTCTTTCAGAATTTTCCACAGTTTATTGTGATCCACACAGTCAAAGGCTTTGGCATAGTCAATAAAGCAGAAATAGATGTTTTTCTGGAACTCTCTTGCTTTTTCCATGATCCAGCGGATGTTGGCAATTTGATCTCTGGTTCCTCTGCCTTTTCTAAAACCAGCTTGAACATCAAGGAGTTCACGGTTCACATATTGCTGAAGTCTGGCTTGGAGAATTTTGAGCATTACTTTACTAGCATGTGAGATGAGCACAATTGTGCAGTAGTTTGAGCATTCTTTGGCATTGCCTTTCTTTGGGATTGGAATGAAAATGGACCTTTTCCAGTCCTGTGGCCACTGCTGAGTTTTCCAAATTTCCTGGCATATTGAGTGCAGCACTTTCACAGCGTCATCTTTCAGGATTTGAAACAGCTCAACTGGAATGCTATCACCTCCACTAGCTTTGTTCGTAGTGATGCTTTCTAAGGCCCACTTGACTTCACATTCCAAGATGTCTAGCTCTAGATTAGTGATCACCTCATCATGATTATCTTGGTTGTGAAGATCTTTTTGTACAGTTCTTCCATGTATTCTTACCACCTCTTCTTAATATCTTCTGCTTCTGTTAGGTCCATACCATTTCTGTCCTTTATCGAGCCCATCTTTGCATGAAATAAATGTTCCCTCTTGACCCAGACTTACCCTTGTCATGCCTCAGCCTCACTGAAGTAGGAGTGAGCGTTCCCTCATCCATATGTGCACAGGCATCGTGCAGCATTCTTATGCTCATTCTTGCTCGTGCTCAAACTGAGTCTTTTGTTATACAGTTAAGATTCAGTTAGTTGGGCACAGAGCAGGATTATAAGCCAGTTACACACAATTTTTGGAGGTCTTGTGAGATAAACAAGGCCAGCGTTTTTGTATGCAAAAACAGACCTTGAGGAGTGAAAGTTTTGAGGCAGGATTTATTTATGGGGTTCCTATACTTAACAGCTTTCTGTGTGTTAATTGTGTGAAATCATGAGGTTAGGTTTTCGTCTGCTCAGATGACTCTGTCACTCCTGTCTGACTGTTTTGTAACCCATGGACTGCAGCACTTCAGGTGTCCCCGTCTATCATCCATCCATTCTTGGAGCTTACTCATACTCATACCCTTCGAATCAATGGTGCTATCTAACCATCTCATTTTCTGTCGTCTCCTTCCTCCTCCCACCTTTTGTCCTTCCCAGCATCAGGGTCTTTTCCAGTTAGTCAGTTCTTCATATCAGGTGGCCAAAGTATTGGAGTTTCAGTATCAGCAACAGGTCTTCCAATGAGTATTCAGGACTGATTTCCTTCAGGATGGACTGGTTGGATCTCCTTGCAGTCCAAGGGACTCTCAAGAATCTCCTCCAACACCACAGGCCAAAAGCATCAATTCTTCAGCGCTCAGCTTTCTTTACAATCCAACTCTCACATCGTATATGACTACTCGAAAAACCATAGCTTTGACTGGACGGACCTTTTCAGCAAAGTAATATCTCTGCTTTTTAATATGCTGTCTTGGTTGGTCATAGCTTTTCTTCCAAGTAGCAAATGTCTTTTCATTTCATGGCTGAAGTCACTGTCCTCTGTGATTTGGGAGCACAAGAAAGTAAAGTCTGTCACTGTTTCCATTGTTTCCCCATCTATTTGCCATGAAGTGATGGTACCGGATGCCATGATCTTCGTTTTCTGAATGTTTAGTTTTAAGCCAAATTTGTCACTCTCATCTTTGGCATTCATCAAGAGGCTCTTTAGTTCTTTTTTGCTTCCTGCCATAAGGGTAGTGTCATCTGCATTTCAGAGGTTATTGATGTTTCTCCCGGCAGTGTTAATTCCAGCTTGTGCTTCATCCAGCATGGCATTTCGCATGATGTACTCTACATATAAATTAAATAAGCAGGGTGACCATCAGAGAATTCCCTCCACATGGTCCTTTACTCTAAATCTGTTGTAGGATTTTCCCCTCATCCAGTGTGATGACATATATTGACCCATCTTGTTCTTTTCTGATAACCATGATGAACAATGACTATACTTTTTCCAGGCTAAAGCTGAAACGCAACAAGACTAACCAGCCCCTCTAAGAATTAAGCCTGTTCTCAATAACGCTTTGCGGAGGGACTGGGAGTGGGTGGGGGTCGCTAATATAGTGCGTCTGGCAGTGCTCTGTCATGTCCCACTCTTTGCAACCCCATATAGACATTGGATCAGTTCATAATAATGGAGGGTTTCGGTGACTACGACTCAAGTATCCACATTACAATCACAATAATAGTCATTAAGACCATACTATTCTCCACCATTACTGCACTCCAGCAATGCAAAAATCCACATGCAGCAAAAGGGCCACTTCACTGGACAGTTTTCACTCTGTCACGGCGACTTACTGCAGAATAGAAATGTGATGTGAGGACTGAGCTAAATCCTGTGCCTCTGCCAAATGAGTGTGGCACAAAAGTGCTACGTTATGCCACTGTGGGCTTTGTCACTCAGATTAACAGAAGACATGCTTATGAAATTAAAGCATGAAAATAGACACTATCCAGAATCTAGACAACACACAGAAGTAAATGCATAACAAGAGCACGGGACGGATTCCGGTCCAAATATTACCATGCTGTTATAAATGGGCTAAACCAGTGAGCTGCTTAGCCGAGAACAGTGACTCTGCACTCCAGAACCACTTAAGAGCTTTAAAAATGCTGATGCCCAATCCCCACACACACAGAGAAAAATTTAATTGGCCCAGGGTGGAGTCCTGGGCATAGGATTTTTAGAAACTGTCCGACTCCTTTGGTGGACCACCACGATTGTGAAGCACTGGGCCTTGAACAAAGAGGCCCCAGGGAAAGTCAGACGTCTTTGGGCAAGATATTCCAGTAGGGGGCGCTCAGCTGATTCCACGTTTCTTAACGTCCCTCCCTGTCCCAAGAGTTAACCAATTTTCAGAGAGGCCTTTCTAACACAGATACTACTCTAATCGTTTTCAAAGTTTTACAAAATTTTCTAAAAGCAACGGGAATTCCCTGACGGTCCAGTGGTTGGGACTCCACTGCAGGGGCAGAGGATCAATCCCTGAATGGGGAACTAAGGTCTCCCAAACCCTATAGGGCGGCCAAATAATAATTATAATGATAATAAAATCTACAGTATCGTCACTTCCCTGGTGGCTCAGAGATTAAAGCGTCTGCCTCCAATGCAGGAAACCTGGGTTCGATCCCTGGGTCGGGAAGATCCCCTGGAGAAGGAAATGGCAACCCACTCCGGTATTCTTGCCTGGAGAATCCTATGGACGGAGGAGCTTGGTAGGCTACAGTCCACAGTCTCGCAAAGAGTCGGACACGGCTGAGTGACTTCACTTTCACTTTTCATCTTCGGATTTCAGGTTGAATGTGGCAGATTAAATATATCCATTTATCTCTACTCTGTCCACAAAACCCCACTAAATGACAGTAAAAGAATCAAAAGAAAAGATATGTTCTTATTGACAAAACAGGAGAGCAGGTAACAGCAGCCAAGTGGGGACAAGGACATTTTAATGCTTCAGAACCCTGGAAAGGTTCAGGAATTCTAAGCTATCTCTGAAGGTTGAGGAAAAATTGATATCAGAGTGGGCATCTAGCCTGTCTGCTACATTTCAAACAAACGAAGGAACAGCAGTATAAGCATACTATGAGTTATAGAAGCAAACAGATGAAACCGCTAAGGATGTAAAATGGTTGCTTCTGGGAAGTGGAATCTGGGATGGGAAAAAGCATTTCTGGGTTTTGCTTTTCTGAGAGCCCTGTGTCATTTGGCCTTTAAAATTAAATTCTGAAAGCAATCATCCTTCAATTTAAAAATGAAAATATTAAGTATATACAAAACTTAGATTTTTTTAAAAAGCTGCTTTTGGAATGCATTCAGGAGTAAAGGTATGCAAATACTGTAGATAAGAATGTAAAATTGCAAAATCTTTCCAGGTGACAGGTGGGCAATATGGATCTAAAATTTCAATGTGTGGAACATTTAGTCCAGCATTTTCACTCTAGGAATTTGTCTTCAGGAAGTAATTGGACAACCACTGCTTTGATTGTAAAACAGAAAAACTGGAAACTCTCTACCAGAATTTTGATTTGAACAAGTGATGGCTCCTCCATACAGTGAAATTATATGTAAATACTTTAAATGATGGTTTGCACACGTCCCAGACGGTCAAAAATTCTAAAAGCCTGAAAACACCAAGAGTTGCTGGGCATGTGAAACAGTGAAATGTTGATATAGTGTTATTGAGTGTGCACTGGCACACTGTCTTTGGAGGAAAAGCAAAAAGTGGCATTACATAAATGAAAAGTTAAACATACACTTTGATCAGCAATTCTCATAGGGAGTCTAAAATGACTCCCATGATCCATAGAGTGCATGGAATTCTCCAGGCCAGAATACTGGAATGGGTAGTTGTTCTCTTCTCCAGGGAATCTTTGCGACCCAGGAATCGAACTCAGGTCTCCTGCATGGAAGGTTGCTGTTTTACCAGCTGAGCTACCAGGGAAGCCTGAGACTTTCTACAGATTTTTACAAATATTACATCCTGGGGTGGGAGGAGGGAGAAGTAAACGAACACACTTACCTACATAGTTTTACGACCTACCTCTGTTAAGTTTATGAACAGAGAAAACGAACCTGTATGAATAATGCGACTATGAAAGTTGACTACCACTAAATCCATAGTAGTAACTGTGAATTGGGATTTAAAAAAAAAAAACAAAAAACACGTGGCTCACATAGTAAACAATTTGCCAGCAATGCAGGAGACCCAGGTTCGATCTCTGGGTTGGGAAGATCCTAGAAATGAGGAAGGCTAACCACTCCAGTACTGTAACCTGGAAAGTTCCATGGACTGCATAGTACATGGGGTCGCAAAAAGTCGGACACGACTAACTGACTTCCACGACCAAACCCGAAATGGTAAACGCACAAAGCTTCAGAGTCTGAAATAACCGGCCGAAACCAGTTACTTCCCAAGTTCTACTTTTTGACACCAAAATATTGGTCTTGTTTGGTCTCACAAGACCTCCAAAAATTATTGGGTAAAGTAAAATTTTCTTTCTTGGTTCTACTTGACTTAGTCTGCACGGTGGTACCAGAGACTAAGCTAAAGTAGGACCAAGAAAGGGAGCATGGATACCGGACCGGGGCTCGGCACGGACCGTTGAGAGGAAGCGCACTCCTAATACAGTGAGGATGAGAAAAAAAAAACACACAGTCCCAGTGAAGAGGTTGTAGCAGATCTTTTCACGTTAGTGGACGAAGGCTCATTCTTCGAAATACTATGTTTAAAGGAAATCTACGATAAATTCAAATAATAAATTGAACATATTGCGTGCAGTGCTTTGTCGTTATGCAAATGAACGCTGAGTCCCCGCCCCCGAGATTCACGCCTGTCCCCGCACCGGTTCCCGCGAAGCCAGCTTCCCGTCCCTTGTTCCCAGGCCCCTGACTCCATGTTTTCTCCTCCTCGACACTCTGGGTCTGATTTCTTTTGAATAAGGCTTTTCTCGACGGCTTAAGATAATGCTATATGGGCGCTGCATTTGACACAGAGAAGGTTCACTATAATGTCGAATGAAATAGAGTGCCGAACCTATTCAGTTGTGCTCAGACTATTTGCGACCCCATTGACTGTAGCCCTCCAGGCTCCTCTGTCGTTGGAATTCTCCAGGCAAGAATACTGCAGTGGGTAGCCATTCCCTTCTTTAGGAAAATCTTCCCCAAGATCGAATCTGGGTCTCCCGCTTTTTAAGCGGACTCTTTACCATGACGCTAATCAATATTTGGAGAAGGCAATGGCACCCCACTCCAGTACTCTTGCCCAGAAAATACCATGGATCTAGGAGCCTGGAAGGCTGCAGTCCATAGGGTCGTGAGGGTCGGACACGACTGAGCAATTTCACTTTCATGCATTGGAGAAGGAGATGGCAACCCACTCCAGTGTTCTTGCCTGGAGAATCCCAGGGACGGGGCATCCTGGTGGGCTGCCATCTATGGGGTTGCACAGAGTCAGACAAGACTGAAGTTACTCAGCAGCAGCGATCAATATTAAAAAAAAAGAAAAAAAGAAAAAGAAAAATGACTGCCAAAATAGTAGGGCTAGGTTCCATCCCAGGGTCGTGAAAACTGTCCACTTCATTTGCTCAATTCTGTCCGACCAGCTTTCCTAACCGTCGCTAACTTCCGGGGCAGGCGCAAACTAATGTCCACCGAGTAGATGATACTATCTAATCGTTTTTCCCAATGTCGTCCCTTTCTCCTCCTGTCTTGGATCTTTCCCGGCACTAGAAAAATCTCCTGGAAAACCCATTCACGATTATCAGAACCTTACTGACCAAAGGCCAATCAATCTTACTGACCACTCAACATGACCTGACCCTGAGAAATCTGTATGCAGGTCAAGAAGCAACAGTTAGAACTGGACTTTGAAAACCAGGCTGGTTCCAAATCAGGAAAGGAGAACATCAAGGCTGCATATTGTCACCCTGCTTATTTAACTTATATGCAGAATATATCATGAGAAATGCCATGCTGGATGAAGCACAAGCTGGAATGACGATTTCTGGAAGAAACATCAATAACCTCAGACATGCAGATTGGGAAAAACGATTAGATAGTATCATCTACTCGGTGGACATTAGTTTGCGCCTGCCCCGGAAGTTAGCGACGGTTAGGAAAGCTGGTCGGACAGAATTGAGCAAATGAAGTGGACAGTTTCATTTTTCTTTTCTTTTTCTTTTTTAATATTGATCGCTGCTGAGTAACTTCAGTCTTGTCTGACTCTGTGCACCCCATAGATGGCAGCCCACCAGGATGCCCCGTCCTCTCCAATGCATGAAAGGAATTGCTCAGTCGTGTCCGACCCTCACGACCCTATGGACTGCAGCCTTCCAGGCTCCTAGATCCATGGTATTTCTGGGCAAGAGTACTGGAGTGTTGCCTCTCCAAATATTGATTAGCGTCATGGTAAAGAGTCCGCTTAAAAGCGGGAGACCTAGATTCGATCTTGGGAAGATTTTCCTAAAAGAAGGGAATGGCTACCCACTGCAGTATTCTTGCCTGGAGAATTCCAACGACAGAGGAGCCTGAGGCTACAGTCAATGGGGTCGCAAATAGTCTGAGCACAACTGAATAGGTTCGGCACTCTCTCTGTGTCAAATGCAGCGCCCATATAGCATTATCTTAAGCCGTCGAGAAAAGCCTTATTCAAAAGAAATCAGACCCAGAGTGTCGAGGAGGAGAAAACATGGAGTCAGGGGCCTGGGAACAAGGGACGGGAAGCTGGCTTCGCGGGAACCGGTGCGGGGACAGGCGTGAATCTCGGGGGCGGGGACTCAGCGTTCATTTGCATAACGACAAAGCACTGCACGCAATATGTTCAATTTATTATTTGAATTTATCGTAGATTTCCTTTAAACATAGTATTTCGAAGAATGAGCCTTCGTCCACTAACGTGAAAAGATCTGCTACAACCTCTTCACTGGGACTGTGTGTTTTTTTTTTCTCATCCTCACTGTATTAGGAGTGCGCTTCCTCTCAACGGTCCGTGCTTCTTGGTCCTACTTTAGCTTAGTCTCTGGTACCACCGTGCAGACTAAGTCAAGTAGAACCAAGAAAGAAAATTTACTACCCAATAATTTTTGGAGGTCTTGTGAGACCAAACAAGACCAATATTTTGGTGTCAAAAAGTAGAACTTGGGAAGTAACTGGTTTCGGCCGGTTATTTCAGACTCTGAAGCTTTGTGCGTTTACCATTTCGGGTTTGGTCGTGGAAGTCAGTTAGTCGTGTCCGACTTTTTGCGACCCCATGTACTATGCAGTCCATGGAACTTTCCAGGTTACAGTACTGGAGTGGTTAGCCTTCCTCATTTCTAGGATCTTCCCAACCCAGAGATCGAACCTGGGTCTCCTGCATTGCTGGCAAATTGTTTACTATGTGAGCCACGTGTTTTTTGTTTTTTTTTTTTAAATCCCAATTCACAGTTACTACTATGGATTTAGTGGTAGTCAACTTTCATAGTCGCATTATTCATACAGGTTCGTTTTCTCTGTTCATAAACTTAACAGAGGTAGGTCGTAAAACTATGTAGGTAAGTGTGTTCGTTTACTTCTCCCTCCTCCCACCCCAGGATGTAATATTTGTAAAAATCTGTAGAAAGTCTCAGGCTTCCCTGGTAGCTCAGCTGGTAAAACAGCAACCTTCCATGCAGGAGACCTGAGTTCGATTCCTGGGTCGCAAAGATTCCTGGAGAAGAGAACAACTACCCATTCCAGTATTCTGGCCTGGAGAATTCCATGCACTCTATGGATCATGGGAGTCATTTAGACTCCCTATGAGAATTGCTGATCAAAGTGTATGTTTAACTTTTCATTTATGTAATGCCACTTTTGCTTTTCCTCCAAAGACAGTGTGCCAGTACACCAATAACACTATATCAACATTTCACTGTTTCACATGCCCAGCAACTCTTGGTGTTTTCAGGCTTTAGAATTTTGACCGTCTGGGACGTGTGCAAACCATCATTTAAAGTATTTACATATAATTTCACTGTATGGAGGAGCCATCACTTGTTCAAATCAAAATTCTGGTAGAGAGTTTCAGTTTTCTGTTTTACAATCAAAGCAGTGGTTGTCCAATTACTTCCTGAAGACAAATTCCTAGAGTGAAAATGCTGGACTAAATGTTCCACACATTGAAATTTTAGATCCATATTGCCCACCTGTCACCTGGAAAAGATTTGCAATTTACATTCTTATCTACAGTATTTGCATACCTTTACTCCTGAATGCATTCCAAAAGCAGCTTTTAAAAAATCTAAGTTTGTATATACTAATATTTCATTTTAAATTGAAGGATGATTGCTTTCAGAATTTAATTTAAAGGCCAAATGACACAGGGCTCTCAGAAAAGCAAAACCCAGAAATGCTTTTTCCCATCCCAGATTCCACTTCCCAGAAGCAACCATTTTACATCCTTAGCGGTTTCATCTGTTTGCTTCTATAACTCATAGTATGCTTATACTGCTGTTCCTTCGTTTGTTTGAAATGTAGCAGACAGGCTAGATGCCCACTCTGATATCAATTTTTCCTCAACCTTCAGAGATAGCTTAGAATTCCTGAACCTTTCCAGGGTTCTGAAGCATTAAAATGTCCTTGTCCCCACTTGGCTGCTGTTACCTGCTCTCCTGTTTTGTCAATAAGAACATATCTTTCTTTGATTCTTTACTGTCATTTATTCAACCTGAAATCCGAAGATGAAAAGTGAAAGTGAAGTCACTCAGCCGTGTCCGACTCTTTGCGAGACTGTGGACTGTAGCCTACCAAGCTCCTCCGTCCATAGGATTCTCCAGGCAAGAATACCGGAGTGGGTTGCCATTTCCTTCTCCAGGGGATCTTCCCGACCCAGGGATCGAACCCAGGTTTCCTGCATTGGAGGCAGACGCTTTAATCTCTGAGCCACCAGGGAAGTGACGATACTGTAGATTTTATTATCATTATAATTATTATTTGGCCGCCCTATAGGGTTTGGGAGACCTTAGTTCCCCATTCAGGATTGATCCTCTGCCCTGCAGTGGAGTCCCAACCACTGGACCGTCAGGGAATTCCCGTTGCTTTTAGAAAATTTTGTAAAACTTTGAAAACGATTAGAGTAGTATCTGTGTTAGAAAGGCCTCTCTGAAAATTGGTTAACTCTTGGGACAGGGAGGGACGTTAAGAAACGTGGAATCAGCTGAGCGCCCCTACTGGAATATCTGCCCAAAGACGTCTGACTTTCCTGGGGCCTCTTTGTTCAAGGCCCAGTGCTTCACAATCGTGGTGGTCCACCAAAGGAGTCGGACAGTTTCTAAAAATCCTATGCCCAGGACTCCACCCTGGGCCAATTAAATTTTTCTCTGTGTGTGTGGGGATTGGGCATCAGCATTTTTAAAGCTCTTAAGTGGTTCTGGAGTGCAGAGTCACTGTTCTCGGCTAAGCAGCTCACTGGTTTAGCCCATTTATAACAGCATGGTAATATTTGGACCGGAATCCGTCCCGTGCTCTTGTTATGCATTTACTTCTGTGTGTTGTCTAGATTCTGGATAGTGTCTATTTTCATGCTTTAATTTCATAAGCATGTCTTCTGTTAATCTGAGTGACAAAGCCCACAGTGGCATAACGTAGCACTTTGTGCCACACTCATTTGGCAGAGGCACAGGATTTAGCTCAGTCCTCACATCACATTTCTATTCTGCAGTAAGTCGCCGTGACAGAGTGAAAACTGTCCAGTGAAGTGGCCCTTTTGCTGCATGTGGATTTTTGCATTGCTGGAGTGCAGTAATGGTGGAGAATAGTATGGTCTTAATGACTATTATTGTGATTGTAATGTGGATACTTGAGTCGTAGTCACCGAAACCCTCCATTATTATGAACTGATCCAATGTCTATATGGGGTTGCAAAGAGTGGGACATGACAGAGCACTGCCAGACGCACTATATTAGCGACCCCCACCCACTCCCAGTCCCTCCGCAAAGCGTTATTGAGAACAGGCTTAATTCTTAGAGGGGCTGGTTAGTCTTGTTGCGTTTCAGCTTTAGCCTGGAAAAAGTATAGTCATTGCTCATCATGGTTATCAGAAAAGAACAAGATGGGTCAATATATGTCATCACACTGGATGAGGGGAAAATCCTACAACAGATTTAGAGTAACGGACCGTGTGGAAGGAATTCTCTGATGGTTAGGGTTCCATGCTTTCATTGCCAAGAGAGCGGGTTCAGTCCCTGCTGGGGGTCTTAAGATCCTACAAGCTGAGTGAAGCACCCCCCGACCACCCAAAAAGATGGTGACTGGGTTGTAGTGACCTTTTATAATGAAGGACACGTTACTGAATTTGAGAAGTCTACAGTGAAAGTAAAATGTGTTCTTAAGACTATCTCAGGGCAGTTGCAATTCTAACAACAGGAGCTGACAGGGTCCTCTATAACAGAAGAGAATTTTTAGTTTTCAGGAAAAATGGTAACATTTAAAGCTTAAAGAAATCAGGATGCACTGAATAAATGCTATAAAATATTGTAGTTTAACAACTGAATGGCTTCATAAATGGCTTTATCTGAACAAATCCCTCAGAGTGAGGATCACATAACCAAAGTAATTTGTGAGAAATGCATAACTGCATGAAGTTAAAGCTTCATGAATATACATGTCATCTGCCATGACTTACTAGTCTTCCAAGCATCTTTGGGGGCACTGTAACATGCATTTTGTCATTTTTTTTTTCTGTTATCAACATAGTTGGATACTTTCATGAACTAATCATTCATTAAAATAGTTGGTCTTCTCCCAATGAAACAGATTGATTATATTAACTATGTAAAAATTTCTACCACATTTTTTTAAAACTCAAAAATAATTTGTTAAAATTGAATGCATCTAATTTCAGAGTTGAAATATCTGTATCTTTACTTTAAAATGGTGGGAACCTTTACCAGAAAGAACAACCTACCAAATAATCACACTATAGAAGCACATGCAGAGTCCTATTTTTTAACGCCTAAAGCAGTGAGGAAGGCAAAGAAATAGTTGCAAGTTGGATATAATCTTGTTTTCTTTTGGTAAACTTTAAAAATATTCTGTGAATCCTATTCATACTATTTTTTTAATGCTCAAAATTGTAAAAAATATGGGATGCTTCTCTGAATTTGTGTGTCATCCTTGCGCAGGGGCCATGCTAATCTGTGTATCATTTGAGTTTTAGTATATGTGCTATCGGAGATTCTAGCACTGTAACATTGATTGTGCAAAACCATCTTGGTTATAATGGGGCATCTGAAAGCACAATGAGTACAAATAGCTGCTTTCTCTCCTAAAAGATAAGCTTTTTAAATTTTCAGATATGACACATTGAGCCTTGTCACTTGGTGTAAGTTGGCACTTGTGCGTATAGGAGATTCTGCCACTGTGCCGAGTGCACGGTAGCAGCACACTACCTCCTGAGATTGGCAAGGTCAGCTGAGGATTTGACTTACTTGCCATCAACTGCTGTAATTGCAAAATAGATGGATATTGTTAATTCTTGTGTGATATTGTCTCCGTGCACCTAAAATAGGCTTTAAAGACTTAGTATCATTCGATGCTCTATTTACCTTTTAAATGATTTTTGTTATTTAGGTTTATTTGCATAAACACATCATCCAGCCTTCACAGCCTTCAGGGTGGGCACATCAGGCCTTAGATGCTGCCCGAGAACCTCAGAGAAAGCTCGTGAACATGCAACATGGTTCTCAGAAAGCCTTGCCTCTGTGCTTGGTAGAGCGCACACTCTGAAATGTGCTGTGAGAAATATCTGATTTAGCAGGATTATTCATTGTCCCCCTGGGAATTTGGATCCTCTTAATTTGGGCCTGTGGCAAAGGGAGTGGGCAACGGGTAACAACTGGAGGCACTTGCAAGTCAGTGTCAGCTGAGGATGCTACAGGAAGAGTAAAAAGCACCAGAAAGTTCTGTCGCCCTGAGCGCATCAGTGCATTGGTGCAGCGCCGTCAACTGCTGCGTGCTTGCTCAGTCATGTCCAACTCTGTGACCCCACAGACTATAGCCCATCAGGCTCCTCTGTCCATGGGATTTCCCAGGCAAGAACACTGGAGTGGGTTGCCAGTTCCTTCTCTGAGCTTGTGAGGTCCATTCTAATCCCCGGGGGTCTTGGTACCATGGCAAGACCCTGAGCCAGGAGGTCTGCGGTGGTGCGGGGGGAGGCTGCCTGAGACCCTGCATATCTAACCCCTTAATTCTGCTTCCTTTTATGAAGCTCTTTTTCGTGAAGCTCATATATTTTTATGCATAGTTTAACTTGTCGGCTGACCCCCAAGCATATAATAAATACTGAAAAATTTCCCATCAAACAAGTTAAAATTATTTTGCCCTTTAAAAGAATACTTCAGGGAATTCCCTGACGACCTAGTGGTTACGATTCTGGGCTTTCACTGCTGTGGCCCCAAGTTTAATCACTGGTCGGGGAAGTGAGATACTGAAAGCCCCACAGTGCAGCCACAAAAAGAAAAGAAAAAAAAAAAAAGAAAAGAATAACACTTCAGTTACCTGTGTAATTTACAAAAGCAGAGCATTTCACCCACGGATGGATCCATAAAACTGTAACCTAACTGTATTTTTATGCTGTGTATAGGAGCTCCAGTGGTGCAATCAGTTAGTGTACTTATACGCTGCATATAAAATCTTATTTTATCCTTTTATTTTCACAGGGGAACATACAATTAAGCATTAAGACTGTCATGTAAAACTAACAGCAACAACTGTAACATTTCTATTTTCATTTTAGGTTTTTAATTTTTTAAGATATTATTTATTTATTTATGACTGCACTGGATCTTTGTTGCCGCACAGGTTTTTAAAAAATTTATTAGTTTTAATTGGAGGATAATTACAATATTGTGGTGGTTTCTGCCATACATCAACATGAATGGGCCATAGGTATACATGTGTCCCCCTAATCCTGAACCCCCCCTCCCTCCCCACCTCATCCCCCTAGGTTGTCCCAGAGCACCTGCTTTGGATGCCCTTCTTCATACATCAAACTCCCACTGGCTATCTGTTTTACATATGGTAATGTATCTGTCTCAGTGCTGTTCTTTCAAATCATTCCACCCTCTCCTTCTCCCACTGAGTCCAAAAGTCTGTTCTTTCCTTTTGTGTCTCGTTTGCTGCCCTGTACGTAGGATCAGGTGGCGCTAGTGGTAAAGAATCTGCCTGCCAAGGCAGGAGACATAGGAGATACAGGTATGATCCCTGGGTCAGGAAGCTCCCTTGGAGGAGGGAATGACGATCCACTCCAGTATTCTTGCCTGGAGAACCCCATGGACAGAGGAGCCTGGTGGGCTACAGTCCCTAGGGTCACACAGAGACGGATACGACTGAAGCTACTTGGCGTGCATGCTCCTTTGCTACCCTGCACATCGGATCGTAGGTACCATCTTTCTAGAGTCCATCAGTTCAGTTCAGTTCAGTCGCTCAGTCATGTCCGACTCTGCAACCCTATGAACTGCAGCACGCCAGGCCTCCCTGTCCATCACCAACTCCCGGAGTTCACTCAAACTCATGTCCATCGAGTCGGTGATGCCATCCAGCCATCTCATCCTCTGTCGGCCCCTTCTCCTCCTGCCCCCAATCCCTCTCAGCATAAGGGTCTTTTCCAATGAGTCAACTCTTCACATGAGGTGGCCTAAGTACTGGAGTTTCAGCTTTAGCATCAGTCCTTCCAATGAACACCCAGGACTGATCTCCTTTAGAATGGACTGGTTGGATCTCCTTGCTGTTCAAGGGACTCTCAAGAGTCTTCTCCAACACCACAGTTCAAAAGCATCAATTCTTCGGCACTCAGCTTTCTTCACAGTGCAAGTCTCACATCCATACATGACCACTGGAAAAACCATAGCCTTGACTAGATGGACCTTTGTTGGCAAGGTAATGTCTCTGCTTTTGAATATACTATCTAGGTTGGTCATAACTTTCCTTCCAAGGAGTAAGGGTCTTTTAATTTCATGGCTGCAATCACCATCTGCAGTGATTTTGGAGCCCCCCAAAATAAAGTCTGACACTGTTTCCACTGTTTCCTCATCTATTTTCCATGAAGTGCTGGGGCCAGAAGCACAAGCTGGAATCAAGATTGCCAGGAGAAATATCAATAACCTCAGATATGCAGATGACACCACCCTTATGGCAGAAAATGAAGAGGAACTAAAAAGCCTCTTGATGAAAGTGAAGGAGGAGAGTGAAAAAGTTGGCTTAAAGCTCAACATTCAGAAAACAAAGATCATGGCATCTGGTCCTGGGTTGTATGGTAGTTTTATTCCTAGTTTTCTACGGAATCTCCATAGTATTCTCCATAGTGGTTGTATCAGTCTGCATTAACCTTCTTCACACCCTATCCAGCATTCATTGTTAGTAGACTTTTTGATGATGGCCATTCTGACTGGTGTGAGATGATACCTCATGGTGGCTTTGAGTTGCATTTCTCTAATAATGAGCAATGTTGAGCATCTTTTCATGTGTTTCTTAGCCATGTGTAGGTCTTCCCTTGGAGAAATGTCTGTTTAGGTCTTCTGTCCAGTGTTTGATTGGGTTGTTCATTTTTCTGCTATGGAGCTGCATGAACTGCTTGTGTATTTTGGAGATTGTCAGTTGTTTTGTTTGCTGTTGTTTCCTCCCATTCTGAGGGCTGTCCTCTCACTTGCTTAGTTTCCTTCGTTGTGCAAAAAGCTTTCAAGTTCAGCCAGTTCCCATCTGTTCACCTTGTTTTTACTTCCGTTACTCTGGGAGGTGGATCATAGAGGATCTTGCTGTGATTTATGTCAGAGCGTGCCCTGCGCGGGCTTTCTTTAAGTGCGATGAGCGGGGCTACTCTGGTTGCAGTACGCAGGCTTCTCACTGTGGTGCGCCTCTTGTTGCAGAGCATGGGCTCCAGGACGTGGGCTCAGTAGTTGCGGCACAGGGGCTTAGTTGGTCTACAGCATGTGGGGTCTTCCTGCATCAGGGATCGAACCCGTCTCCTGCATTGGCAGGTGGATTCTTTGCCATTGAGCCACCATGGAAGCCCCAGGTTTTTAACTTTCTCTGAAACCTTTCCTTTTTTATGTTTATTCAACATTCGTCAATGAGAATTTTAGTGCATATACTAAGAGCCAACTACTGTCATATTTTGAGCTGCTTATATCTAGGATTTTTAACTACTTAAAAACATTTAACATTTGTTTCCCTATAGCAAACTCTAAATTCTTAAAAATTTTCCTTTCAACAGGATTGCCTCAGAAGTTGCCAGACACCAGCTCTGAGTAATCAGCAATTGCAGACCCACAAGTGGAAGTCTCTTGATAATGGTGTCAGTGGTTTCATCGAATACAACCCAAGTGATTCTAGCTGAGGAAGTCTGGCTTCTTTGCAGGAGCATATCCCAAACTACAAACTTAAACAGCTAATTCTTGACTATAGACTAGTTTTTATGGGATCAAGAATATAAATAAATACATGTTTCTTATAAGAACTGTGTTAATTCTCTTCCCCTTTATGAAATAAAGGCTTCCTGAAAAACCTGAAAGGTTCAGGAAGCAAACACTGTGGAGTGTTCTGGTATTCAGCCATCTGTCCTTTTCAAGTAACCACATTCTGTGAACAGTCCTGCTAGTAGAGCGGAATCCAGGCAGGATTGGTCAATAAAGTTCCAAAAGTTGTACTCGGAGAACACAATTTTATAAAGACTGACCCTTTAATTAAGACAAAAAAGCAAAAACATGTATTATATGTGGAGACGATTTAAACAACATGAGACTTTAAGGTGAAGGGGCTTCTGACAGTCACTGATACTTAAAGGATGAAAGACCCTGCTTTGTACAAAAACCATGATGTGAAATTTAGGAAACCATTATTAAATGTGGCATAGATTTTTTTTAAAAAGGCCCCAAAGAAAAACAAATATTTTTACACAGTATTTCTCAGTGTCAAACTGTGTGATGCTTAGTCATTATAATCAACATAATTATTTTATCTTTTGGCTTCCAGATGGAATTTTAGAAAATATCTGCAAGAAAATAGTTCAGAAAGTGCTTCCTCTCAAGTTCTTTGGTACAATTTGGTCATTTTGATAGTTATTAATCCATTAAGTACTTTAACATATATGTATCAACAAAAATGCAAGAAGTACAAATGTTTAGAAAACCACAATTGAAGAATATATTATATTTTGACCTCACAGAAAACTGCACTCTAAGATTTTGTGTTTCTGAAACATGTCTGTACTGACTACCAGAAAGATGTCTGTACTGACTATAAGAACGTCTCTAACTAGATTTATATTAAAGGAACATTACCTAAAACATTCCTTTTTGATTATTAGAATAAATGTTCTTGTCCTGTTTTTTTTAAGTAGAAGAGGCAAGTTTCAGCTTGAAAAGAGAAGAATTTTGAATTTAATAAAGTTATATTCCTTTGCGCCTTCTGATTCAGTGAGTCTCAACATCTAGAATTTAATGTCAGTTATAGCATGTTAAGGTTTATTCTTTTATTTCAGGAGACAGACAGTTAATTTTCCTCCTTCAGCATTTCCTCTATTTCCTTATCCCAGTTTTCATCTCGTTTCTCTGATTCTGCCACCACTTCATATTCCTGAAGTTCCTGTTGTAGTTCTTTCTCCCAATCTACAGAATCCTCTAAAAGAAACAAATGAGAAAAAAAAAGATTCTGAATTCATCACGGTGGTCTGAACAATGCAGTCCACTATACTTACCTGTGTTAAGTCCTAACCACAGAAATATTTACTGTCTCAGGCTTTGTTCAGCACTGTGTATGCTAAGAAACTGAACAGGTTTTAGCTGTGACTGAAGAGAAATATGATAAGAAAGATACATTTATTAAATGCAGAAGCAAAGGTATCAGATGTTGTTAGTAAATTTTGTGTGTTATTTTCCTTTATGTAGGCCTCTGATTTTCTTTCTATTTAAATAGATAATTGATAATATTGGCAGCAAAAACAGCTAATGTTTCTAGAGCATTCACTCAGCCAGGTGAGGGCTAAGTGCTCTCTGCATATCACTCTTTAACCTTCAGAACAATCCGTGGACTAGAGACACAGTTATACACATTTGACAGATGGGGAAGTGGAGGTTTAGAGGTTAAGTGACTTGTCCAAGATCACAGTGTGACAGTGACAGACATACAGATGGAACCTGAGCTACAGGTGGTTCACCTCTGGGAGGCCAGCTTTATCAACAGTGCTTTCTGCACAACGGTGGGAATAGCTGTCTTCCCCGATAGTAAGTCTCTGAAAGCTTCATGAATGATGAAGCCTTTGTTTGTCATCCAACAAGAAGCCGGCAATCTGTCGTGATGTGCCAAAGAAAGCAGCCCCATCATTTGCACTTTTTTCCTACATCACCTTAAATTACTTTGGTTTTTAAAAGGCAGCCTGCTTCTTCCCAGAAGTGATGTGCTCGTGGCACACAGCAGCTGGAAAAAGTCTTGAACCTACAGTATCAACTCCAGCAGGATGCAGCTTTGAAAGCAGAAGGCTGGAGGGCACCATCTCCACAGAAGGGCTGGCTTTGGTGCCCACTCCTGGCCGTATATCCTCAGGGCTGAGATGCCTCAGAAAAGTCACTTAACCTCTGTGGTCTGTTTCTCCTTTTTACACTTCTGTGCTTAGGGCAGAGGAATGGGAAGTCTGGTCATGTGTACCAGAATCCACCTTCTAGTGTGGAACACAGGGCAGTTTTGATGCAAAAGTTACAACCTAGTTTTGTATATCTGCTCCAAAATAACAAAATTTTCTAAGGTCAACTTCGGCACTGGGAATGAGAACAGTGCTGTCGTTCGCTTTGTACCTTCCAGTGCGACTGTCCCCTCCTCTTTTTTGTCCAGCACCAGTTGCTCCATTTCCTTCCTCAGATCCTCCTGATCTAAGTTACAGGAATCGAAGGCATCACTGACAAACTCAGAAACACATGGGCTGGTAGAAATCTCCTCTTCATCCTGAAAGGCAATACATGAGCCCTGAAAACGGCTTTTGAAGTGACATAGAGATTAGAGCTCGAGTTTAGTCATCTACCGACTTACTGCAGCCTCACTTTCATTCCCCTCCTCCACCAGTCGGATGGCCGCTGTGCTCCAGCTCCTAACCTGCACACTGGCTTGCTGACCACAGGAGTGACCACCTGAGTCTCTCCACGCACTCACGGTTTGGATCACTCCAGTCATTCTGTCTAGTCCCAGAGGATCGCCTCAGGTCTCAGCTGTAGGTCTTCTACCCTTCATATACTGGATCCCTCTTCTTCAGAACAGATAACACCCGTATGCATAAGCAGTTTTGAAATGGTATCTAAGCTAGCTGACAGAGTTACTTCATTTCCAGACATTAACTACTAGGTAAAAAGTAAGACTATTACCTCTTGAGTTTTAAGCTGAGATTTGATTACAACAGGTGGTGTTTTGGGCCGTACTGCCTCTAAGAAGTGAGAAGAAGAGAGTCAAGAATTGCTTGATTTAATTCTGAATACATATGACGATAACAACTAAATTATTCATGAGCATGATGATACTAAGTAATTTTCAGAAATGAGTTTTTAATGTTATGCTTTCTGTTTTTCTGTAATTATCATAGGAACTACCCAGATGAAGCCATCTCAACCTCTTTCTTTTGGGGATATGTTTAGTATATATCATCATATTCTAATACCCCTTATGTAAGGTTTCCAGCAGGAAACAAATTTTGATTATTAGCAAAATGCATTGAAGAATAATTCTGCTCTTTCAAAATAATGAGAATTAAGTTTTTCTTCTGTCACAAATGCTAGAAAGCACAAAGTATCAATAAAATGTAACACTCAGTCACAGCAGCTCTCCTGTTATGCCCATTTTGATACACATGCAGTTTTGGGTAAAATGGCATTTTACAATAAAATTAATAAAGAAGAAATACTAAAGTATGAGAGACAACTGGGATTCATATTAACATCTACATGCAAAGCACCAAATGTTCTTGTGAGAGCAACTTCATTATGTTTCCTGACCCTAAATGCAGTTGTCAGGTGCCTTCCTAGTGGCCCATACAACCGGTGCCTTAGGATGCACTGTTTTACATAATCATTTAAAATTCCATGTATGGATAAGTCTCCAGCTATAACAGGTACCTATACAAAGCAGGTGTTCATTGAACATTAAAAATATGACACAAGATACATATCTTATTTTAGTAATTATTACAGGTATTAAATCAGCGGTCCCCAACCTCTGGCCCATGGACTGGCACCTTCTGTCAGAGCAGCAGCAGCATCAGATTAGAAATAAAAGTGCACAATAAGTGTAATGTGCTTGAAACATCCTGAAACCATCCCACCCCCTCTCCGGTCCTGGGGAAGAACTGTCTCCCACGAAAACGGTCCCTGGTGCCAAAAAGGTTGGGGACCACTTTTGAAATCATTGCTGATATTATAAACCACTTTCCCCAACAACCAGGGTAAAACTGTCACAATAAGGAAGAGTCACATGTGTCACTGAGGTCTGGTTCCAGGCTGGCTGGTTGAGCTCAGCTCTACAGACCAGAGAAGGGGACATGAGCAGGCTGAATGGAAAACTGAGAACCAAAGGAAAGTGGGGAACTGAGTCAGCAGAGAACAGAAAGCATGAGAAGGGCAAGGAGAGAGATGGGAAGATGACTGGTGATGGAGGGAGAAATAAAAAGGAAGAAATAAAAAACCTAAAGAATGAGAAAAAGCAAAGTAAACGAAAACGGAGGGAAGACAAGTGGGCAGGGTCAGGGAGAGGGCAACAAGAGAAGAATGAATATCTTCTCTGGAAGGAAAAGGATTTGCCCTAAGATAATGATGACATTTCTGGCATGTGCACAATGCAGGATCATGAGAATCTGAGTATTTTTAAAGGAATGTTTGTGACATTTGCCCTGCAGAGCGAAGCCTTCTTGAATATACCTGTCAGCGGCAACTCATTCTGTCTGCCGTGGTTCTTCTCCTCCTTCTCAGCAGCCTGCTGCTGGGCTGCCAGGGCTGTGAGCTGGGCCGACTGCTTAATTAGGGAGACGCGGTAGAAGTAGTTCCTCCAAAACACGTCTTCCTTCACACTTTCAAAGACAAACAACAACACACTTGAGAATGCACGCAAACATGTGTGCAGGGCTTATCTGTTCCAGTGGACATTGGAATAGGTGGTTTTTACAGACAGTTTCGAATCGGAATGAGGCTCAAAGGAAATTCTCACTTGCTTTCGAATTGAAAACTGAGTAATAGGATAAAAAGAAAACTATCTTCTCCACAGCAGCAAAGTTTATAATGCACCAATGAATCCTCAGTGTTTCTTGGTATTTTAAAGATACTGACACTGACCTCAGCAGAGGGGAGTGGGGGACTGCTGTCAAAGTACCATGAGCAGCCTGGGAGACTGGAAGTACAGCAGGTCTCCACCAATTATCTGCTGTTTACCAAAGGATTAAATGCTTTCAAGCAGTGAGAATAAAGGATTGTGGGTGTTTTTCCTTATGAGAGGACATGTTTGGCAACTTGCATATAACTAGCAATCAGCGACAGTAATGAAGTGGTGACGACTGATAAAAAGACTGAAGTGCAGTTCAACCTGAGAACTCTCAGTGGGTCTCAAACCTGGCTACACACTCGCCACCTGGGGTGAGGTGTTGGCACCCAAGAAGGGCAAGGTGAGTACCCACGTGGTGGTGGCCTGGAATAGCGAGTGACAGCCTGAGCAGGGACAGGAGCGTGCCTAAGCTGGGGAGGTGGTGGTGATAAAGGAAGATTGGTCACTCGCAAGAGGATTGACTGCTTAAATAAAATTACTAATGATAGTGGAAACTGGGTTTCTCACCATCAGAAAAGGGAGTTACAATCGTGGAAAGGCAAAATTCTAGAATGATCCTTGCTGTGAAGTATCACTGTGACCATATGGTTTTTACTCAATAGAGATGCAAACAAGTGCATCTGTGTGTATATGAGCACACTAGCTCTTCCACTGAGTGGGCCAAGGAGTAGTGACACCCCAATAACAAACAGCATGCCTAATGCACACCACTTTCCACTAAAAGGAACCAGAACCCCTGGGACAAATGGCCAATTCCAGGGTTATAGCAGGGGAAGTACAAGGTGAGCCTGGAGGACTATCTCATACTAGAAAGGAAGGGCTCAATGAATGAACAGGATGAGTTAAAAAGACATAGAAGCCAGCTTGAATGGGCTTCCCCTGGCAAATAGGTGATGATTTGAGCATCAAAACAAATAATGATAGCAATGGATTATAACCATTGCATAAAACAGGACCTTGAGTCCATACAGATATACATAAATATATGAATACATGGAAAATTTGAGGAGGAATGACATATTTACAGAGTTTCAAAGTACCTCCCCAGAAAATCGTTATTAATTTCAAAGAGGGAAGGAGTAACTTTATAGTCAAGAAGGCTGGCAGACACCACCTTCATCAAGTGGCAGAGACTAAGAGTCACAGTCCCTGCACTCAGGGACAGCTGGTGCGGCTGAGAACAGGGGCTCCTGGCTGTACTGAAGCCGCGGGGCTCAGGCTCGACCCGCTGTTCCGTCTACAGCCAGCCCAGGCTGAGGAGTCTGCTCACGGCTACTGAGCTGCCCCGCCTCAGTGGCCCAGGGGAGCACACAGCCCCAAAATGGGTAAGAGAAGCCTCCAGCATGAACCACAGAACCCAAAGTCAAGACGCAGAGAAGGCAGAGTGAGAAGGGTATCTTAAGAAAGCCAGACTTTATGTCCTTAGAGAACAGGAAGATAACCCCATCACACAAGAAGAGAGAGGCATAAAACAGGAACATTCAGCGAACACCAAAGACCACTGACATTAAAAATGGGGCAGATTCCAAAGAAGGTAGAAAAGGTGAGGAAGAACTCACGGTGGCAGAGGAGAAGGGAGGGGGCCTCTGCTGATCGCCACAGCACAGAAGACACGATACACGTGCTGGAGCTTAAGGGACAAGCAGGGATTTGCGGAGGGAGAAGCCTTGGATGGGAAGAGAAAGAGGCCGCTGCCACAGAGGAGCCTGAGTGGAGAAAAGGCAGCACCATGTTCTCATGTACCTTGGGGATCTTGGTTTTATTCAGGAGGGTGCAGGTGCACGTGTGTTTTTCATAGGAAAATTCTTTCTACCATCTAACTGGGGATAAAAGAGCACATCTCATTTGTACTCCAAAATTCCCCAAAAGTCCACCCTGAGGTTTGATTCTATGGCACCCTGTGTGTGGGGGTTGGGGGTGGGTGGGTACTGCTGAAGAGCCGTAGAGCCCGTTTTCATGAAGAATGTCTGAGAACATCCTGGCCCCCAGCCCATGCCTCTTTCCCATCAGACTTGAGAGCCCAATGCTTACAGTTTAGGAACAAGGTCAAATCTCATCCTGCTCAGGAGCTCGTCCTCTTGGAGCATGACCAGTGCGACGGGGTACATCTGATCAAAGTCAAAGTTAAACTGCACCCCGGCTGGAGGGTCACGAAGGAAGTTCCTCTTGTCCTTGAATAAAAAGAGGAAAAACATGGGGGAAACCATAGACTGCAATGGATAGGTAACAACGCATCAATGATACGACACATTAAATTCCCTAAATGCTTCAGCCACCAAGTGCAATGAGCTGTCATTAACTTGTCTGCCTTAGAGAGTGGAGAAGGATCAATCCTTTCATATATTCTTTAATAGTTTCAACTGGAGAGAGCGTCATGGGAGGTCAGGCAATTCAACCTGTTGAATTTGTTGAAATTACATAATTTGAAACCATAGAAAAAGACTTCTGTTTTGGTATGTGAAAACCAGTATAAAAGAACCCAGAGTTGGAGTCAGCTAACCATGGTGGTCTTATCAGAGAAGTAAAACCCATGACCCAAGTCATTTCTTAAGTGTGCACAAACCACACTTTAGTCCCATTATCTTCTGATGGAACGTGCGAGCCCACGCTCTGCCTGAAATCTCTGTTGAGCTCTGAAGGTCAGTCCCTGCACTGAGGGCGTGAGAATGCAGTGATGGCTGAGACAGACACAGAGCAGCTTCTCCACAGAGAGTGCCAGGCATGGAAAGGCTTGTTGTTGGTTCACTTGGGGAACCTTGGCTGAGCACGTGCTAGGGCCAGGGCCCCCACCCGACACTCCAAATCTCCCTCTTCTGGGGAGAAGCAAGTAGATGTGTGATGTCAATGTCAAGTTTGACTGTAAGGTGGTCATCAAAATACATGGTGTCCACAGTGAGCTTGGAATTGGATCCTCAGGCCTTTAGGGATTTACTAATGGGAAGGAAAAAAAAATGCTCTGGGGCAGTGGAAGGGAAAGCCCAGCTCTACATTTGTTTTCTAGACCAAGGTTCCCTTTACGACTTCGGTTAAAAAAAAAAGTAGGTTAAAAATAAAGCTTGAAAATCACTGATATAGTGAAAGCCTTATGCTGGGTGCTGAGGACAGAGCTCAAAGCCAGCCTCTGCTGAGAGTTCATAGCCCAGGAGAGACAAAGGTAAGGAGTGAAGGTCTCATCTGAGAGTATTGGTCTCCATACCTGCACAGTGGTGATAAAAGCCCCTACCTACCTCACAGACAAACCAGGAGGCTCAAAAGAGATAATGTGTGAGAAAGTACTTCCTGAAACTGTCAGGTGCTACATGATTCTTAGGTGGTAACACTCTAATATTTTGGGGGCAGCATATGGAATTTTATTTCTTTCAATTTCAGTTTCAGAGAGATATATATAGTAGTTAAAGAGCAAATTTAGAATATGATCATTTCATTCGGAAGAATTAGAATGCTATCTAGAAACTTCTTAACAGCACATCTCAAAAGACTGTCTTAAAAAAAAGATTGTCTTAATAACAAAAAAAAAATCCTTTTAAGGCTGAAAGAATTATTTTGTGAAATAGACTAGAAAAGCAAATTTAAAGACATTGAAAAAAATAGTGAAAGTTGAGGTGTACATTCCTAACATCTCAAAATATTTAAAAAAAATTGTACAGAAGAAAAACATTCTGCTAAGGGTGAAGTCATGATAGGAAGAAAGTATTTCGGTACAAGGTATCACAAGATACTTACAGCTGACAGGGCCAAGATTTGTTGTTGAATGGTTTCTTCATCATTACTATCAACCCACGGTGGCACTGCTACTTCTAAAAGGTTTTTAATGGCAAAGAAATAAAAACAGGTTACAAGGGTTACATTGTGACACCAGAAACTAACACAGCATTGTAAAGCAACTATACTACAATTCAAAAAGGTGGGGAGGAGCCACACTGCCATCTGTGGCTTGAAAAAATGAGAAAGTTTCCACATAACCATTTTAGCAATTTACTAAGTTCCAAATACGAACACTCATTGTAATCCTCTGAGTTCATGTATGAATCTTATGCACATATGCATTTGGTAAAAAACGGACTTGCATCATACAATGGAAAAGTTGAACAATGTCTTGACTAGGTGACCAAAATCAGCATCACCCAGGAGAGAGAGATGGCCACTGCAGGCCTCCAGATGTGATCTCCTGAGAAGGATTCATCATGTAGGCAGTCTTCTGGCCAAGCATGCATAATCTGAATCTGATCATGAGGAAATATCAGACCAAACCCAGATGAGGAATGGTCTATTTTAAAAGAAGGAGCACAACAAAAAGTGCAGTACTGCATCCAAGACTGGATGCTGTACTGAGGGGGAAAAATGTATAAAGGATGTTACTGGGTCAAGTGACAAAATTAGACTATGAATATTATGTCAATGTTACATTTCTTAAAGCTGGTAGCTGTACCATTGGTGATTATATAAGAGACTATCCCTAATTTTTAGGAAATGCATACTGAATGGAACAGAAAAATAAAAGTGAACCTGCCTCCAAACCTTTCACTCCCAATCCATCCAGAGTTCCCATCTCAGAGGCAGCGACTAGCCCTGAGCCAGGGTCAACTTTACTGCTTCCCACGAATCACCAGGTCACACTGCCCTGTACAGTAGTTGACTTGTCCCAAAGAGCCGCTTTCCAGTTTGGGGTAGCTGGGGGCTAACTAGTTCTTTTTGAATTCGTGGTACTGCTCAAACCAACTGAAGTATTTTACACTACTTTTGCCAGATTCAAAGATATGAGGCCAGTTTTGTGTCTGAAAACCACCAAACAGTAAAAGCAGGCATTTTGAGATCCTGCAACTGCAAACATTTAAACAAATATTTGTCAGTAAAGAAATGTGTTGAGTAAGTTCTCCAACACCCTGTGATTTTTCACAGCCCTCTGTCACTTCCCTGGAAAGCCCTTCATTTTTTGCAGGAAGGGAGCCAACATTTGCTAAGTGCCCACTAGGTATACATCAGAGACTCTGCTGGACATGTGAGAAAGTGAACAAGAAAAGCCCACTCTCTCTCCTTCAGAGCCAGCTCCCCAGAAGGGTTACCTCACCCACATCCTAGCCACGGGGAGAGATTTCCTTCAAGTCCTGAAGGCTTGTCCCCACTAGTCCTTGTGCTGCCTGAAAGATGGGGGCCTCACTTGGACATTTTTGTAATCTCAGAGCCTTAGTGGGATGTCAAGCACATAGGCAGTGTTCAGTAAATTTGGTAGGCAAGTAAGTCACGTATAAACCTATACCATACCTGACTTTTTTGTATTCTGCTCCTCAACAAATTTTTTCTGCTCCTTATGAAAATCTCCTATAATTGTCTGTTAAAAAACACACAGAGTTAAATTACTTTTAAAAAGCTTATTATTAGATAAGAATTACACTTGAGATTTGTGAAGTTCATTTGGGACATCTTATTCATTTTCCTCAAATAACGAGACAAAAAAGTGGTATGTCTTCCCTTCCCCAATAAGAGGGAATCTTCAACATTTCTGAACTCTAAGTGTTCAACTGCCTTTATGACAGACGATCTTTTCAAATGCAAAAATAAAAGGATTTAAAGACAGAATTTTTATGTTATTCTATAAAACAATAAAAGACAAGTCAAATCTCATTCTAACAAATAGTACACACAATGAAAAATATCCAAATAATAATCTGTCTTAAGTTTAATTGATGACCTCCTTAGTTCAAACAGTTACCAACAGAAATGCAATTCCCTAGGCCTGTACCCTACTATTGCAAAAAATGAACAAATTCACTCCCTAGAGTCTTAAAAGGGTTGTTCCTATTGGCCCAGGACTTTTAAAATGATTCAACTGAATGAACTCAAATGATTCAAAGGCATAAATGTATTCTGAAATGGTTATAGTTGAAAATTAAACTCACAATATGAAAAGCTTAGTATTATCCAAAAGCATCAATGTATTTTAGAATATATTAAAATAAAAACAAAGGTTATTTAAATCAGGTAACTTAATAGTTACTTATTATACAAAAAAGAGAGGGGAAAGGGAAAAAAACAAGAATCTCAACATTTTTATCAGAATAAGATACCCTATTTGGGTTAACAAAGTTCATAAAAAGGGATGATTACATTAGCTGCTAATGAATTTCATAAACTTATATTTCCAAAAGATATTTAAATGTACCTTATCAATGATGTCATCTATCTTTCCTTCTTCTACTGATTTCTTTATTGTTTGTGCTGTTTCAGCAACTGATTCAGTTATTTTTTTTGTAGCAGTGGTTGCAAAGTTAAACAGATAGTCTGTAAAGAATAAAAGAGAGTCTATGCTCCATTCAAGTATGATGGTTATTATATTTGTAAATTTCTCCCTTAAACAGTGCTTGTAAGACTTAAACCGCAAGACACATTTCTTGTTAACTGGGACTTAAAACTTAAGGAGTGAGAAGCACCAATAGTACTCCACTTTCTCAGTGGACAGGCCATCCACACTGGGCCTTTAATTCACTGCTTTTAAAGACTGTTAGCATGCTCCTCAGTTCACCCCAGCAGCTGTTTCAAAATTATCTTGCCCTTCTCCAGCCTCTAGTTCTAATTTATCTCAGCAAGTAATCTCCTCTCCTACTTTACAATAAGATCAAGGCTCCTTCTTACTTTCTTTCCTTTCTAGACCCTAAGTATCCCATCTTAATTTTCTCCTTTCCTCTTGTTCAAAAAAAGAAGAAAAAAGCCCCTCCTCTTCCTAGATCAACTCATCCCATGATAAATCTGGGGGAGTTTTTAATAAATAGAAATCTCAGCAAGCCCTAATGTAAATACTCTTCACTAATAATAATGAGCAAATATGTGGAAAGAAATTCAAATTGGAACATACAAACTTCACAAGACAAAACGAAAACACAAAATTAACTTTTCTAAAGACCTGAAAACACATTTGTTATCAGGGCTCTTTTTGCACTATGATGTAAAGGCGTACTTATAGATAAATAACATTTTGAAGTTCACATTCTACAGAATTTGGGCTGCAGGAAGCGACCTCAGGAAGGTCGTGGTGGGGGATGCTCCCAGGCAACTGGCTTTCAAATTTCATCTCACAGAAAATGCTCCAAAATCTAGGGCAGTCTTCCTCT
This sequence comes from Ovis aries, assembly GCF_016772045.2. Taxonomy (NCBI): domain Eukaryota; kingdom Metazoa; phylum Chordata; class Mammalia; order Artiodactyla; family Bovidae; genus Ovis; species Ovis aries. The sequence goes on along the minus strand of NC_056080.1, from coordinate 14,953,378 downwards.
GTGACACGCACCTGCTGAGAGGGCAGGTGGGCTGACTCACAACACTGGCAGGGAGAAGACCCTGATAAAAACACCCCAGGGAGCCCAGCACACCCGATTAAATCCTCACCCTGTGGCTGGTACCATGGAACATCAAGTGACATCTCGCCCACTTACCACCTCCTTTACCACTAAACAGTCTCCCTTTTCTCACTGTATCTGGGGGTGTTCATCTGTTCCCGGTATTAACACCCATTGTGACTATACCTCAGGACACTCCCTGTCCCCGGTCTCTTTCTCTCTCACCATTCTCCCCCTTCATATGACCACAAGAAATTCTTCGGGATCGCCAAGGAAGCCCCAAATGTGTCATTTCTTGGTTTGAAACACTTTTATCGGCCACCCTCCCTTTACCTGGCTAACTCTACACATCCTGTGAACCTCCACTTACACATCACTTCTCAGCAAATGGACCCCGGCTCCTTGGCCAGCATAGGTGTCCCCAAGAGGTGTTCCCTCACTACCTGTGTTGCCAGATCAACAATATCCATGACACTATATCCATTACGTGCTGAATGTGTCCTCTCAGCTAGACTAAGCCCCACTGGGGCAGGGACTGAGGTTGTTTGACTCAGTGTATCCCCAGAAAGTGACCAGTAAGTCCTCGCTGAGTGCATGAAAGGGGAGTGACTAAATGCTGAGCTTTAGGGAGATCCCTGATTTCCTTTTGGCTATGACTAGCTTATTTACGCAGAGTAGTATGATAAAATGAGAATACAGCCACATTACTTTGTAAAAATATTCTCTGCAGATAGACAAATCCAAACCTCTAAAAGAGCAGGTTCCCTTTAAGATTTTCTCAGGAATACCTTTTGAATTATTGATAGATTTGTCATTTTGGGCTCTTGTTTTGATCTTTGTTCCCTGACCAGGGATGAAACCCAGACCCCTTGCATTAGAAATGCAGAGTCTTAACCACTGGACTGCCAGGGAAGTCCCGAGGATGCACAGTTCTTACTCTCAAAGGCTGTCTATTGATAAATAAACCAACAAAGAAAGATTGAAAGACAACAAGAGGAGCGAGATTATTCATTAAACAGAGGCTCTCCAAAAGGGAGGGATGTCTCCCAAGAGTTAATTACTGAGAGGTCTGGATTCCTAAGTCAGAAGCAGGGGCAGTGGGAGACAGGACAAGAGATTCTCAGGAGAGATGCTCACAAAGACAAGAAGTCTGGAATTGTGCAGAGACTGGCTGACACCAAGTTAAAGACAGAAAAATTGAGATGCAGATAAGAGTTAACAGGAAGTAACAAGAGTACTCTGATGCTGGGAGGGATTGGGGGCAGGAGGAGAAGGGAACAACAGAGGATGAGATGGCTGGATGGATGCGAGTTTGAGTGAACTCCGGGAGTTGGTGATGGACAGGGAGGCCTGGCATGCTGCAATTCATGGGGTCGCAAAAAGTTGGACATGACTGAGTGACTGAACTGAACTGAACAAGAGTACAATGTCCATTTCAGGGACTTAGGCACAGGAGGGGGTCTGAACTAAAGCAGCGAGCAAAGAAAAGATAGTCTAAGTAAAATGTCTGCAAGTGAATAGACACAGCAACTTTCTAGAAAGAGGGGGCAGATCGCTAATATCATATCTTCATTTTCATCATGTCACAAGCATCCCAGGAAGAGTAGGTATAATTAGCCCAGTTTACAGTTAGGAAAGCTGAGGCACAGAAGATAAATGATTTGTCCATGAAGATGGGGGAGACCTTGTTGCCTAGCCGATAGCCTATCCTCTTCCTCCTTGCCAAAGAAACTACAGTTTTGGTGGGTGCTCATGAAACCTGGGGGTGGTCTTGATCCTCTCTGTTAAAGCCTGTTTGTTGGACTTACTGTGATTTGCAAATGACATCACAATAAAGGCAGTAAGAAGTACAAGGAACTCAAACACAGGCTACCTGCCTCTAAATGGTAAGCTGGTGCCCCAAAGAAACTAATCTACTCAGTGGGAGTCAGGCACAGAGATGTTTAAAGTTTTCAAAACAAAGATTGGTTTTTTTTAAAAGAATATACCTCTTAGGATCACTATGTAAAATAAAAAATATTTGATTGCCTCTCATCTTTTTGAGGGGTTGTGTACAAACTAGGACCTTTACATCTTTTTAAAATCAAATGACTTCCCTGGTGGTCCAGTGGTTAAGACCCCTGCAGTGGTCTATCCTAGGTCAGGGAAGTAAGATCCCACAATGCTGCATCACTTGGCTACAAAAAATAAATAAACAAACTTCAGAGCCAAATGAGCTCTAATTTATTTGGAAACTTTGCATTCACAATGTTGTGTGTGGGCAGGGAAGTCCTTCATCTAAACCTTAGCCTCCTAAACCTAAAGAAAGTCTGGTGAGGAAAGAAAGAGATGGGAGTATTTAGTTCCAAAGTTTCCATATTGAAAACATACTTCCTAAAAATATTTGGAAGTCTTTATTACTAAATATAAACATGAAGCTTCAGTAAAGCCCTGAGTTTTAAGAAGTCACTTTTGATACTCTTCTGAAGATAAATGAAAATGGTTTTCTATGTTCTACTGAATCAAGGAAACAAACACACACAGCCTTTCCTAACGTGGTCCTGCTTTTATTTATCCCAGCTACTAACATAGCCTCTCTGCTCTAGTCAAATTCATTTTCTCACGTCTCTCAAATATTCCAAGCTCATTTTTTCCCCAATTTTCCACAGAGGACATAGTTGTTCCCTCTTAAGTGATTCCATTGCACAGCACTTGGTTTTATTTTTCTTGTGCACTGTTTAGAGGCTTGGGGCTGAAATTGTGTACAGCCACGATGTGAGATGATGCCTGTTCTCCCTGCCACTCCACCTCACAGTAAACTTTTTGAACGCTAGAGCCTTTCCTATTCAAATGTGTGTTTCTCCACTCTCAGGCTCCAGCCTGCCCTATGCTCTTGCCTTTCAGTATCTTGAACTAAATCCTTTAAAACTGTTTGCTAAATTTCTTATCTCTCACTTCTAGTGTTGTCTGTTTTAGGGCCACCTTCTCAAAGACGTTTTGATTATTTAAGCCTGCCAAGGTCTTTCCAGGAGCAAAATTACTACAGCTTGTGTTTATTTTGCATGTTTATTACTTATACCCTCCTCCTGAACTAGACTGTAAGCTGGGAAAGAGTGTGGATTTTCAAATAGACAGTCCCAGATTTTAACTGATGAGACATCGTTCACAAAACATCTAGTGCTGAAACTTGGAACAGACAATAGTTGCCAATTAATTACTTTTCCACCTTAAGGAAAAATGTTCAGCTGCACCTAAAAGGACAGAGCCTACTTGTCACAGGCCTTTAGTAACTCTTCCTCAATTTAACTGGGACGACACATTCTGATTTAAGGGCAAAAAGCTCCTCAACGTCCCCTGTCCTCTCTTGCTGGGAGGCCATGGAGGTGAAAGTTGGCGAGTTCAATAAAAAAGATTCCCCGTCAAACGTAAAGATGTCGGGCCCCATTGCTTTATTGCGCCTCTGCTCTCAGTGTTGACACACTGCAAAGAGTGACATGTCACTAGCCACTAGGGACTTCAGGCACAGGGTCTGACTACTAGATGAGGCTTCGGTCTTGCCCAGATCCTCACCAACCTCTCCGGTCCTGTGAGGACCGACCAATCCACAGAGACACCGTCCTCTTCCCACCCCACACTCCCGATCATTGGTGGTCCACACCCAGGGGCGGCAGCAGGGATGCGGGCGCTCTCCGAAACCCTGTGGTTCCAGGGGAGACTCACTGCCGAGGCCCTTAGCCTGATGAAGGAGCTCCTGGTTCCTGGCTAGCTGTGGCTCCCCCTCCGCTGACTCCGCCACCGCCTCGGAGCACTGATCGGGTGGAGCGTGTCCCCTGGGCTGTCCGTCTCCCTGGGACTGCCGGCCACCCGCCGCCGGCTGCTCCAAGCCAAACCAGCTGCTCAAACTCCGGAACATCCCGTCAGCGGGGCCGCCACCGCGGTCCGGGTCACGGGAGACCCTTGAAGGTGCCGCCTACTCTCAATTCCACAAGAAGTATCTCCCCGGAAGATAGCAGGAAGGGCGACCCGGAGCCGCGGCTCCGTCCGTCGCCCCGCCTACACGGCAACTCCGCCACCGCCGCGTCTGCGTCACTTCCGGACAAAGGCCCCGCCCTCCCCTTGTTTCGTAACTCGATGACGCGCGTGGAAACCGGACAAAGGGTTTTCCCCACGTCGCCTAACCCCGCCCCTTTTCCTCCGCCCCCGGTATTTTGTAGGTTCCTGATGTAGGGTAGTAAACAGCGTCTTTGTCACTCAGAGCAGCTTGGCTGGTGACTTAGCCTCGCCTTTTCAGGTTCAGCTGGGCTGGCCCCTTGAAAATGGATATCTTTAAGCTCTTCCTGAGTGAGTGAAAGTCTCGTAGTCGTGTCCGACTCTTTGCGACCCCATGGACTGTATAGTCCATGGAATTCTCCAGGCCAGAATACTGGGATGGGTAACCTTTCCCTTCTCCCAGGGGATCAAACCCAGGTCTCCCGCATTGCAGGCGGATTCTTTACCAGCTGAGCCACAAGGGGAGCCCAAGAGTATTGGAATGGATCTTCCCGACCCAGGAATCGAAATTGGGTCTCATTCATTGCAGGCAGATTCTACCAAGTGAAATATCAGGGAAGCCCTAAGCTCTTCCTGAGTCCACATCAAACCTAGCTCAGGATGGAGGAAACTATTATAGGACACGTCAGGATCCTATGATAGGGGCAGAATCTAGGCTGTGAGAAACCACAGGCAGACGACCTCATTTTTTCAAATAAATTGAAAGGAGACTCTATAGATTAAGAATGGCTTAAGAGAGGGCCCATGGCAACTTGTGGATTTTATTTAGATCCTCAAATACAATGGGGAAAACTTTTTGACGTAAGAATTGGAAATTTGGGCACTGCTTAGTTTATGAGATTAAGAAACTAAGTTCAAAAAATTCTTATTGTGGTTGTTCTTCTAGTCACTAAGTCGTGTCCAGCTGTTTTGCAACCCTATGGACTATAGCCCGCCAGACTCCTCTGTCCATGCGATTCCCAGGCAAGAATAGTGGAGTGGGTTGACACTTCCTTCTCCAGGGGATCTTACTGACCCAGGGATCAAACCCACGTTCCCTGCATTGGCAGGCAGATGCTTTACCACTGAATCACCAGGGAAGTCCCTAATTGTGGTAGATAAACATAAAATTTACCATTGTAACCAGTTTTTAAGTGTACAATTAAATAGTATTAACTACATACACATTGTTGTGGAACCAGTCTGCACAATTCTTTTTCTGTTGCAAAACTGAAATTCTTTACCCACTAAACATCAACCCTATCTCCCTTTCCCCTAGTCCCTGGTAACAAAGCTACTTTCTGTCTCTGATTTTTGATTACTCCAGTAACTTCACATAAGTGGAATTATACCACAACTGCCTTTGTGACTGGTTCATTTCATTGAGCAAATGTGCCTGAGGTTCATTCATGTTGTAGCATGTGTTAGAATTTCCTTAATATTCTGGCTTAAAAGGCTACTTTGAATACTCCTTGATATAAATTGTAGCAATATTTTTTTGACCTGTCTTCTAAGGCAAAGAAAACAAAAGCAAAAATAAACAAATGGGACCTAATTAAACTTAAAAGCTTTTGTACAGCAAAGAAAACCATCCACAAAATGAAAAGACAACCTACTGAATGGGAGAATATATTTGCAAGGGACACAACTGATAAAGGGTTAATATTCAAAATACAAAAACAGCTTATACAACTCAATATAAAAAACAAACACACAACTTGATTAAAAAATAGGCAGAAGACTTGAATAGACATTTTTCCAAAGAAGACATACAGATGGCCAACAGGCATATGAAAAGATACTCAGTGTCTTTAATTATCAGAGAAATGTAAATCAAAATCACAATGAGATATCAACTCACACGTGTCAGAATGGCTATCATCAAAATGACCACAAATAACAAATGTTGGTGAGGATGTGGAGAAAAGGGAATGCTTGTACACTGTTGTTGGGAATGTAAACTGGTGAAGCCACTGTGGAGGTTCCTCAAAACACTAAAAAGAGAACTACCCTGTGATCCTGAAATTCCTTTCCTGGGCATATATCCAAAGAAAAGGAAAACAGTAATTCAAAAAGATGCATGCACCCCAATGTTCATGGCAGTATTGTTTACAATTGCCAGGGTATGGCAGCAACCTGTGTCCATCAACATATGAATGAATAAAGATGTGGTATGTATACACGTACACACACACACACACCCACCCACCAGAATACTACTCAGCCATAAAAAAGAATGGTATGTATACACGTACACGTACACACACACACACACACAAACACACACCAGAATACTACTCAGCCATAAAAAAGAATGAAATTTTGCTATCTGAGCAACATGGATGGACCTGGAAGATATTGTGCTTACTGAAATAGACCAGATGTGGAAAGACAAATACTGTATGTCATCACTTATATGTGAAATCTAAATATTGAAATCATTGAATATAATGAAAAAAAGCTATCTTGAAAAAGGCTGAATAGTATTCCATTGTGTGTATACTCCACATTTTATTTACCCATTCATGTGTGATGAACATATGGATTATTAATTTTTAAATTGTCCTAATTTTATTGTGTGTATGTGTTTAAAAGAGTTGGAGTTTATGTGTTATTGTGGGAAAATTAAATATATAGAAAACCAACCTAAAAGTTGAGCTTCAACAGTTATCAATCCCTGGCCAGGCCTTGTATCATCAAAATTAAATATATAGAAAACCAACCTGAAGGTTGAGCTTCAACAGTTATCAATCCCTGGCCAGGTTTGTATCATCTGTACCCCCACCTATTTCCCCCTATCCTGTATTAATTTGAAGCAAATGCCAGACATCCTGTTACAATTGTCCTGAAGGGTAGAATTCTTCAAAATTAAAGATTATAAAAGAACATGAGCAGTCAACTTAATCAACAGATTTTTCTTTTCTTTTTTTTTTTTTTTTTGCCATATGGCTGGGGGGATCTTAGTTGACCAGGGATTGAGCCTGTGTCCCCTGCAGTGGAAGTATGGAGTCTTAACCACTGAACTGCCAGGGAATTCCTTTTCTCATTAAAAAAAATTTTTTTATCCCCAATGCTATATAAGCACCTGGTGAGGGAAGACACACTCTGATCCCACACAAGTCAGTCAGTCTTACTCGTGTTATCAAATTTGTTTTTCTCCTCAAATCTTTTCCCATTTTGGACTAATGATACTGGAGTTATAATAATCCCTTTGTATTCACAGAGTATCCATCATCTGTTCGCCTTGTAGATTAATAGAATTAAGATGAGGCCTTATATCCTGTGATGAAGAGTCTGGCTTTGTGGGACAGACTTTTTGGTCAGGGCATTTCACATCTCTAAGCCTCAGATTCTGCAGTATAAAAAAGGGGATCTTAATAACTGTCCTGGTTGTAAAAAGGAAATGAAATACTGAAATGTAGAAGGAAGCCTTACATATGTGGCATGAAGTATTAAGTATTACCATCGATGTGAACCTGTTTCACATGCATCCTTTGTGCTGGGTCTTCTGGAAGACTTGTTTTACAACAAAGTCCTCTGTGCTTCCTGCCTTTTTATAAGGTGTTTCCTCCTTAAAAAAAGAAAAAAAATTGAATTTTGCCAACCATCCCTCTACCTTCCTTGTTGCTGTTATCTACTAGCTTCCTCATTGCTCCTCCACGTTCACTGAAGATTTGGTTCCTTGGCCTCGATTGACTCCTCCAATTGTTGACATCCTTCTGGGGGTCCTCAATGTCCCCCACACTGGCCTGGTGAGCCCTAGGCCCAATTCCAGTGACACCCATCTCACTTGACGCCATGTCAGGGTCAGACTCTAAACTGGATCACCTCCTGGAATTTCTTCCCCTTTGACATCGCTGACACCCACAGTCTGGTGACAACTCCTCAGTCCTTTCATCCCCACAGGCCCTCATCTTTTGGTCTATCTCTCTTTTTCTTGGCCGTGCTGTGGTACATGTGGGATTTCAGTTCCCCAAACAGGAATCAACCCCCGCCCCTTGCATTGAAAACGCGGAGTGTTAACCACTGGACCACCGGGGGTCAACATCTCGCTTCTTAGTTCCAGTCTATCTGCTCCCTGCTCCTCTCCCTTCCTTTCTTCTGGGGACTAGGCCCCTGGTGTGTCACCGGGGTAACATTCTTTCAGTGCCCTTAACTTCCTCACTCTCATCCTTCCACTCAACCAGCAAACTCCGGTTTTATCACAATATCAGTATTTATATGTCGACCTAGGTGGAGCTCATTGTACAGTAATGGTTTCCAGACTCCACTGGGTCTTCAGTGATGCTCACCTCACTGGGCCCTCTAGTGACTCACCTGGCTGGCCAGTCAAAATTTTCACCAGTTTCCCAGCCCTTCCATCTCACTCCAAACCCCCTAGTTAGATCCTCTCTCCTTCAGTGGTTTGTGCATGTTCTTCCCTTCGCCTTAACCTCCTGTGTCCTTTCCTGGCACCGAGGCACCAACCATCTTCTTTAAAAAGTCACTCGGCGAAGCCCTGATTGTCGTCCCCCTACCCCCTAGAATTTTTAATTTTTTAATTTTAATGTTTGCTACACGCGTCCTGGCCAGGAACCTTACTGACTCCAATAGGGGTGTAGCCCTCTCCCCATAGCGTGAGCCCCTCACAGGGCCGCACTCCGTCTGAGCGTCGCCCTCCGTTTGGAGCTCCCGCAGCCCCTCTCCGCGACCCAGAAGCCCTTTCCGGCGTCGAGAGCCTGACGCGTGGGCCCGAGCAGGGTCTGGGCGTGCCGAGGGCCGGGGCGCTGGGACGTGGCGTTCACCCGCGGCCCCGAGGTGCCGGTGCTCCGCCAGCCGCGGAGGGGAGGGGCAGTCCCCGGGGCTGAGCCAGGCCTGGGGCCGAGTGCGTCCAGGGCAGAGGGTGACGGGAAGCCGCCGGCGCCAGAGGACTCACTTTGGGGCCGCTTGTTTCGGAGCGTGGCACAAACCCGGGTGCCAACCCCAAGCTCACCGGAGTGAGTCAGCGGGGCCCGCGGCGGCAGGAGAGGGGAAGGTGGGCTAGGAGGGCGCCGCGCACCCCGAGGTCCGCGCGGGAGGCGGGAGGGACCTTGAGGGAGGCTCGGGACACCCCTGGCGGCGGCCTCGTCTTCAGCCGACAGGTGAGCGCGGCCGTCCTCCGCGCCACCGCCGCCGGCTCACAGGTAATCCCCCGCCGGGGCCTCCGCGCCGGGGCCGCCCGCCTGCCCGCGCCCCGGGCCCGGCGCGCACGTGGGGCCGAGCGCCTTTGTCCCCTCCGGGGGCGGCCGCCGCGCGCGTCCCTGCACACCGCGCGCTCTGCCCGCGGGCCCACAGCGGCCGGGCGGGGCTGAGCCCTGGGAGCCCGCCCTGGGGCGGCCAGCGGCCCTGGCGCCGGAGCGCCGTGTCCCCAGGCGGCGCTTCCGCGCGCGTCTGGCCTCGGAATCGGGCGCCGGGGCCCGCCGCGTGCCCAGCCCTGTTTCTCCCGGGCCCGGGAGCCCCGAGATGGCGTTGGAGGAAGTGCAGCCCAGCGCCGAGGGAGTGGGCCTTTTTGTCCCGTCCTCCGCCCCGCGACTCTCTCATTTCCCGGTTCCTAGCTGGTTAGGGCGCGCTGAGCCCGAGTCCGCTGCTGCTACAACATAGCTTTCTTTCTGCAACAGTTTCTCCACATATGGTGTCTAATTTGCATTCAATAAAATGCCCCCATTTTAAGTGTGCAGATAAGGGATTTTGACAAATTATACATCCGCGTAACCACTACCCAAACGTAGACCTAGATCATTTCCATCACTCCAGAAAGTTCCCTCATGCTCTTCTCCGGTCAATCCACAACTGCCCTCACCCCTTGATTTTCATCAGAGCTTAGTGTTGCCGGTTCTAGAATTTCCATAAAGTGGGCTCATTAAGTAAGTATTCTTCTGTTTTTGACTGCTTTCTAAATGGCCGTCATCGAGAAGGTGTCTCTTGTTGCCTCTGATTTTTTTTCAGTTATTCTAGTCCTGCGTTGTCCAGTGTGGTAGCCACTCGCAGCATGTGACTCTTGAGAGCAGGAAATATGGCAAGTGTGTGAACTGAGATGTGCTTTGAGTAGACACACCTAGTTTCGAAAGACAGTAACAACAACAAAAAAAGGATGTAAATTATCTCACCAAAATATTCTTATATTGATTATGTGTTGAATGATAGTATTTTGGATAAATTGGGTTAAATAAGATATTATTTAAATGACGTTAATCTGTTTCTTTTTACTTTTTTAATATGGCGACTGGAAAATTTAAAACTACACAAATGTTATGGTTTTATTGGATAGCGGACAGCTCTACACACCCCTATTTTACAGACAGTTGGTTCTGCTCACTGCCTGTGAGTCAATGTAAATAATGTAATTCACAAGAGTAAAAAAGTCCTGATTCTAGAAACAGCGTGAAGAATCTGCTTTTTCTACTGTTTTAAATTTTGCTTCAGACTTACTTGTTTGCTTAAAAGAGATGGAAAGGACTAGGTGTCTCCTTGATATTAAGTTATATTTTCTATTTTTGAGTTACGTTTTCAAAAAGAACTTTGCAAAATATCTGATGTGCTTAAAAAGTTATCTTGTGCGTTTGAAAATGTGGAAAACTGATACATACTTACCTGCAACCCAACCACCTAAATATATTAAAATGTAGCATTTTAGTGTGACTTGAGCAGTCTTAATTTTAAAAAGCAGTTGAGATAATATAATGTCTTATATAATAGATAATATAATGCTTATAAGCATATTTTACATGAAAGATTCTTAGGCTTTCTGACAACCACATAATGTACCTTCTCATGAATACTCTTCTGTTTTTATGGCATTTTTCCATGTTGCTAACTTTTACAAATGAGAAGTCATTTTAATAGTGTGACAGTGCTGGAATAAGGTAGTTACAGTGCCGATTATTTGCCCCTTCATCCCACAGGAAAGGTGAAAACCAGGAGGGCAGGAACCTTGATTTTATATTCACCCCCATACACACAGGATCTGGGAACACATCAAGCATGTAATTCTCCTTGAGGAAGAAAATTTTCTTCTGTCCTTTTTTTTTTTAATATTTTATTTTATTTTTTTTTGGTTTTTTATTTTTTAAATTTTAAAATCTTTAATTCTTACATGCATTCCCAAACATGAACCCCCTCCCACCTCCCTCCCCACAACATCTCTCTGGGTCATCCCCATGCACCAGCCCCAAGCATGCTGCACCCTGCGTCAGACATAGACTGGCGATTCAATTCTTACATGATAGTATACATGTTAGAATGCCATTCTCCCAAATCATCCCACCCTCTCCCTCTCCCTCTGAGTCCAAAAGTCCGTTTTACACAGCTGTGTCTTTTTTCCTGTCTTGCATACAGGGTCGTCATTGCCATCTTTCTAAATTCCATATATATGTGTTAGTATGCTGTATTGGTGTTTTTCTTTCTGGCTTACTTCACTCTGTATAATTGGCTCCAGTTTCATCCATCTCATCAGAACTGATTCAAATGAATTCCTTTTAACGGCTGAGTAATACTCCATTGTGTATATGTACCACAGCTTTCTTATCCATTCATCTGCTGATGGACATCTAGGTTGTTTCCATGTCCTGGCTATTATAAACAGTGCTGCGATGAACATTGGGGTACATGTGTCTCTTTCCATTCTGGTTTCCTCGGTGTGTATGCCCAGAAGTGGGATTGCTGGGTCATAAGGTAGTTCTATTTGCAATTTTTTAAGGAATCTCCACATTGTTCTCCATAGTGGCTGTACTCTTCTGTCCTTCTAAGTTCTTCTGACTGACTTAAGAATTAAATTGACATGAGACAGATTCATAGGAGAAAATTTTAAAAAAGTTTAATAATTCTTGAGAGAGACTCAGGAAAACTGAGTCACTTGCCAAAAGGGTTGAAACCCTCGCCTTTCTTAGTATCTTCAGCTCAAGATGAAAGAGGATGTAGGAGGTAGTGTTTTGGGACTTGAAGAGGGAAGAAGGCAATTAATTTAGAGACAGAAAGGCAAGTATCTCCCTAAACAAATGTGTGCTGGGCCAGGCAGAGACAGTGGGACCCAGAGTGGATTCTGATCTCTAAGAGCTTCTGACATTACATCTAGCTCATAGTCTCGGAAAATATTGGGTTGATCAGAAAATTTGTTCAGGTTTTTCCATCAAATGTTATAGAAAAACCTGAAGGATTTTTTTTTTTTTGATAACCCATATCTCTGGTGATAGCTCTATTGGGAGCAGGTTCTTTATCTAAATTCCTTAGGCGGCAAGGGGTGGGCAGTAAAAAAGAAAGACTTACTGAGTCCTTGTTTCTTAAAAATAAACTAAATTAATCCTCATGCCAAAGAGGCACATTTTGGGGTGGAAGCTTTTCCTCCCCTACCTAACAGATTTTCAGTAAACATTTGTTAGCTGACTGAATCAGTGCATAGGTGGCTCTGAAAAATAAGAACTAACCTTCACTCAGCACTTGGGTGCTCTCTTTGGAAATGCCTACATAACTCTATCAGGCAGGCACTGGTATTATTTCTGTGTACTTTCCAGATGGAGAAAATCAAAGTTTGCAAAAGTTGGAGAAGGTGCCCAGGGTCATAGCTATGAGTGACAGAGTCAGCACTTGAACTCGGGCTGTCTGACTCCAGAGGAGGGGCATTGATCAAAACAGAAAAAAAAAATCAACAGTGGGATGAGTACCGGAAGACTGTGATGAAATTCCCACTCTACCAACTACCTGGGCTAGTAGGAGCGGTAGGAGGAAGATTTAGATACATTTTGGATCCATAGAAGGAGCATTCTGTGTTTGGACTGAGAAGCTTGTAGGCTAAATCTAGCTCAGGTTGGGTGGGTGGATGGCCAGGTGGCTAGTAAAGAGGAACGATGCCATTGAATGTGATCAACTGTAGTGTGCAGAGAAAGGCAGGCCCAGAGACTTAGGGAAGCCATATGGGATGGGACTTGTATATTTTGGATGACTTCAGTCTACTCACCCTGGTGGTGATCAAAAAGAACTCACAGCTCTGAGGTGAGATAACTCTACAGCTCTTAAGTTAAACTAGTTTGTTTTGCAAGTAGAGGCAACTACAAAATCAGAATGGGCATTTCGTTGTGGACGACAGATATAGGATAAGTAGGGAACTGAAATTATTCCTACCTGATTGCACTTACACTTAATTTCCAGGTATTTAAAAAAATTGTGAGTTGCAATAGAAAGTGGGATTTTTTTTTGAAAGTGGGATTTATAGTTAGTAGTTTTTGTTAGTGACTGTCTTTTCTTATACTTGAAATTTCTAATTATTTTGAATTTTTAAATTGTAATTAATTTATTTTAAAATTTTATGACTTGCAATTTTATATTAATAGTTTCACTCTGTTGGCAGTTGGCCTGTCAGGACTGTAAGGCTCACCTTCATGTGCATGGTGAAATGCACAGGTGCACAGCCCCTGGTGATGCTCAAGAGAAAAGCAATAGTACTCAGAGTAGAGAAAACCAAGTAGCTCATGGACTCCCTGTCTGCCTTTAAAACAAAAGGGTTTGAATCAGACAGCAGCGGCAAAGTCAAATAAAATTTCTTTATGACATAATATTTTCTTTTTTTTTTCCTGCTTGAATATTTCTATATGATGAAATAGATGGGCAAGGAACAGATTCAGTGTTCCACATGCTTAGTTAAGGAGGATACATTTACTATTAATTGATAGTGACATTAGTAGCTAACTTTTGGTGCTGGAGAAGACTCCTGAAAGTCCCTTGGACAGCAAGATCAAACCAGTCAATCTTAAGGGAAATCAATCCTGAATACTCATTGGAAGGACTGATGCTGAAGCGGAAGCTCCAGTATTTTGGTCATCTGATGCTAACAGTTGACTCATTGGAAAGTCCTTGATGAACAATTGAGGGCAGAAGGAGAAGAGGGCATCAGAGGATGAGATGGCTGGATGGCCTCACTGATAAAATGGACATGAACTTGGGTAAACTTCAGAAGATGGTGAGGGACAGGGAGGCCTAGCATGCTGCAATCCATGGGGTCACAGAGTCAGACATGACTGGGTGACTGAACAACAATGACAATATGTTAATATAGGAGTCGATTTGACCCCCTCTAAGCCAGATATCACCAAACATTTTCCGTGAAAGATAATATTTCTGGTTTTGTGGGGCAGAGGCCTCTGTCTTCCCAGCTCCTCAACTCTGCTATTGTAGCCAGAAAGGCACCATAGACAGTATGTAGATGATGGGTGTGGCTGTGTGCTAATGAAACTTGATTTATGGATGCTGAAGTTAGAGTTTCATATAACTTTTTGTTCCATTTAATTTTAATGTGTCATGAAATATTCTTTTGATCATTTCTCAATCATTTAAAATGTAAAAACAGTCTTAGCTTGGGGACCGTACAAAAATGGACAGTGGGCCAGATGTGACCTGTGGGCCCTGCTTTCCTGACCTCTGATCTATAGCTTAGCTCATTTAATCCTCGCAACCACCTGCAAGATTTTTTAAAATGTTGGCATATTTGAATATTGATTTTAAAAATAGACTATTTTTTTAAAAGCAATTTTAGGTTCACAGCAAAACTGACCAGAAAGCACTGAGTTCCCATATACCTCCTGTCCCATACTCACGGTGTTCCCTGTTGTCAACATCTTGAACCAGAGAGGAACATTCATTCGTTAGTCAGTGAACCTACACATCATTATCATTCCAAGTCTACAGGTTTCATTAGAATTCACTCTTGGTGTTACACATTCTGTGAGTTTGGACAAATATATAATGACCTGTATCCACCATTATAGTATCATACAGAATAGTTGCACTGCCCTAACAAAACACTCTGTGCTCCTCCTATTCACCCTTCCCCAATAACCCCTGAAAACCACTCATCTTTTTACTGTCTTCATAGTTTTGTCTTTTCCAGAATGTCATATAGTTGGAATTGTATAGTATGTAGCCTTTTCAGAGTGACTTCTTTCAATTAGTAACATGCATTAAGTTTCCTTCATGTCTTTTTGTGGATTGATATTTCTTTTTAGTGCTGAATAATATTCCAAAGGAATGGTACTTTTTATTTCATTTCACAGATGAAGAAACAGGTACAGCTTGTACAGATCTGACTACAGAGCCTGATCTCTTAAACATTTTACTATGCCTCTGAATCTTAGAGAATTTTGACTTCTTATGATGAAGTTTGTCACATGAAAGTTGGGGAAATGTAACATCAGGGTAATGAAGTCAGACATTTTGCTTGCAGAAAGTATCCACAGCTTCCTGAATATTGACATGAAAGAAAAACCTAGACGATAAGACTTTGTTTCAAATATTTAGAAAAGGTGCTGTCGGCTTTTGAAATTTTGGTTCAACATACTCTTTGCTTTACTGGTTTAAGAACATGTTTCTCTTCCCTGACCATTAATTTTATTACCTTTCAGATTATACCTGGGTGCTGGCACCCAGCCACTCCTCTGCCAATGAAGTACATCTTGGTCACTGGTGGGGTCATCTCGGGCATCGGTAAAGGGATCATTGCCAGCAGTATTGGGACGATTCTAAAATCATGTGGACTCCGAGTGACTGCCATCAAAATTGACCCCTATATAAACATCGATGCAGGCACTTTTTCACCTTATGAGCACGGTATGAGGGAGAACCCCTCCCCCCACTCCTTAAAGCACTGAGTCAAATTGCAGTTCTTTCTTGTATCTGGGTAATTTTAAGATAGCATTCCAGAAGTAGAGTTGCTGGATCATTATGGATCTGTGAAGGTTCTCATGGTTATTGATACATTTTTAAGATTGCTGATGACATTCCAAATTAGTCCACACTTTTGGAAAGCAGTATGTGAGCATACCATTCTCTCTGTACCTTTTGTAGTGTGGATTATTGTTATTTTTTTAATCATAAAGGTAATATATTTCTCAACATTTCATTAAGAAAAAAAATGAGACAATATAGACTATATTGACAATATAGAATGACCTAAAGAAAATAAAAATCATCCATTTCCTACCACTTGGAATAATTATTATTAATGTTGAAGTTTCTATGTATATATTCATTATTTTTATTTATTTATTGGCCACACTGCACAGCTTGCAGAATCTTAGTTCCCTGACCAGGGATTGAACCTGTACCCCTGCACTGGAAGTATGGAGTCCTAACTGCTGCACTGTCAGGGAATTCTCTATACTAATTATTTTTAAAAAGGCACAAGGCCTTACATACTTTCCTTCTAAACTTTTCACATACAAGCAAGAAAGTGTATAAATCATATGTATACCACTTGATGAAATGAACATCCTGTGTTAACAGCCCCCAAATCAAAAAACAGAAACCCCCTTTATGTTCTTTCCAGTTTCTCCCCATCTGAAATGACCAGGGTAACCACTATCCTGTCTTCTAACATCATAGATCAGTTGGCTTATTTTTGAACATTAAATGATCTGAATCTTACAGTCAGACTAGTTTTTAAATTGAAGTATACTTGACTTACAATATTTCAGATGTACATCAAAGTGATTCAGTTATACATTATGGTGGTGGTTTGGTGATTTAGTCACTAAATCATGTCTGACTGTTTTGACCCCATGGACTGTAGTGCACCAGGCTCCTCTATCCATGGGTTTTCCCAGGCAAGAATACTGGAGTGGGTTGCCATTCTCTTTATATATATATATATATACATACACACACTTTTTCAGAATCTTTTCCAGTATAGGTTGTTACAAGATATTGAATATAGTTTCCTGTGCTATACAGTAGATCCTTGTTGCTTATTTTATATACAGTAGTGTGTACCTGTTAATCCTGAAGACATTTTAATAGATTCTATACTTCTAAAGGTTGTATAGAATCTACACAATAATAGGAAATCATTTCCAATTTATTGATATTATAAGCAACACTGTGACAAGAAACTTAAACAATTTTTTTAACATAAATGTCTAGATACAGAATTTCTGATTTGGTGGGTAGATATGTTTTTTAGGTTTTTTAGTTTTCTTTTTAAAAAAAATTTTTATTTTTACTTTATTTTGCTTTACAATACTGTATTTGTTTTGCCATACAGTGACATGAATCAGCCATGGGTGTACATGAGTTCCCAATCCTGAACCCCCCTCCCACCTCCCACCCCATATCATCTCTCTGGATCATCCCCGTGCACCAGCCCCAAGCATCCTGTATCCTGTATCAAAGATAGACTGGTGATTCGTTTCTTACCTGATAGTATACATGTTTCAATGCCATTCTCCCTAATCATCCCACCCTCTCTCTCTCCCAGAGTCCAAAAGTCTGTTCTATACATCTGTGTGTCTTTTGCTTTCTCGCATAGAGGGTTTTCATTACCATCTTTCTAAATTCCATATACCTTTGCTGAATACTATTCTTTTTAAACTTTACTAACCTGAGAGTAAATGAAAAACCAAAAAAGAGTATCTCATTATGTTAATTTAGATTTCTTTGATTTTCATTTTGTTGGTGAAATGGCTTATTGGAGTCTATGGTAAATCATATATTTATTTGAAACCATCACCCAACTTCCTTCTGTGAATAAACTTCCACACCCCACTGACTTTGGCCTTTGGCTGCATAGGGTAATGAACTCTTCCTGGTTTGTTTGGAACTTGCCTGCTTTTGAAATTGAAAGTCCTGAATCCTGGGAATACTTT
Organism: Ovis aries; assembly: GCF_016772045.2. Taxonomy (NCBI): domain Eukaryota; kingdom Metazoa; phylum Chordata; class Mammalia; order Artiodactyla; family Bovidae; genus Ovis; species Ovis aries. Next base: position 14,935,667 of record NC_056080.1, on the reverse strand, counting down.
TACTCCTGGGCAAACCAGAGATGTCAGTCACCTTATTTGGCCATGTGATTTGTTTTGCTCTGTAGGGTTTTAGTGAATATGACATATGCCTTGTTGAAGCATATGCGATGGCATAATTTCACTCAATCCGTCTTGTGTTTCTGCCCTCTGCTGTTCGAGCTGCCTGCCCCATAGAGAGATTTCTCCTTCAACCCAAGTCCTGGAATAAGAAGACACAGGGTAGACTCACAACTGACCCACAACCCCTACATCACATGAGGGAGAAATCAGTAGATGTTTTATAAGTTGCTGAGATGTTAAGGTTGTTTGGTAGGCAGCAAAATTGACTAACGCATGTGTTATAACAGTTTTCCTTTGGATCTTTAAAAACGATTTTCAGGAATACTTTGTGCAGAGTATATTAACCTATACTTACCACATGAATATATTTCTACCCTGTTTGCAGTTTGTCTTAATATTACCTCTGTTTGCTGCTGATAAATTTCATTTTACTGTTTATGTAACTAAATGTATCCACTGTTTCGTTTATGGTTTTGCCTTTGATGTCACCTGTTAGCTTCGCTGACCCAGAAATATTTAAATATCTGTATTTTCTTCTGGCATTTTTAGAGTTTCATTTGCTTTTACTTTATTTTTTTCTTCCAGTTTTATTAACATACAGTACTGTATATGCTTAAGGTATATAGCATAATGATTTGATTTATATACATCATGAAATAATTATCACAATAAGTTTAGTGAATATCCATGATCTCATACAGATGCAAGCTTAAAGAAATAGTGAAAAATTGTTTCCTTTGTGATGAAAGCTCTTAGGATTTTTGCTCTAAAAACTCTCATATAGAACGTAGAGTGGTGTTAATTATATTTATCATGTTTTACATTTATATCTCTGATAGTTATTTATATTATAACTGGAAGTTTGTACCTTTTGATTGCCTTCATCCAATTCTACACAGTCCTACCCCTGCTCCTGGGAACTACAAATCTGATCTCTTTTTCTATGAGTTTGCTTTTGAAGTATAATTGACTTATAATACTATGTTCCTGGTGCACAACATAGTGATTGGATGTTTTTACACATTTCAAGGGCTTCCCAGGTGGTACTAGTGGTAAAGAACCTGCCTGCCAATGCAGGAGACATGAGACGTGGGTTCGATCCCTGGGTTGAGAAGATCCCCTTTAGGAGGAAATGGCAACCCATTCCAGTATTCTTGCCTGGAGAATCCCATGGACAGAGGAGCCTGGCAGGCTACAGTTCATGGGGTCGCACAGAGTTGGACACGACTGAAGCACCTTAGCACACAATACTCATAGATTTCAAAATGATCACCACCATTTGCTTTTACTTTAATATTGTTAATACATCTGGAATTTAATTTGATGAAAGATGAAGATGAGGTTAGTAACTATTCCTAATCACAGTTATCAAAGATTTCATCCTTTCTCCATTGATTTGAAATACCACCTTTTAATATACACTAAATTTCTCTCTTATTATTCTGTTCTGTTCAGATCTCTTTGTTTATCCCTGACCACCATATTATCTGGAGTAGGAAATGGCAACCCACTCCAGTATTCTTGCCTGGAAAATTCCATTGACAGAGGAGCCTGGTGGGCTACTGTTCATGAAGTTGCAAAGAGCTGGACACAATTGAGCATGCACGCATACACACACACACACCATTTTAATAGCTATAGCTTTTTATTATCAAGTAAGTCAGAACTTTCCCCATTATGCCTTTTTTCCTTTTTTTTTTTTAAACCTCAAAATATTAGTTGTCTTTAAGACTAACTTCAGAGACCTTTTATCAAACTTGCCCTTTAAATTTATGAATTAATTTGGGGAAGAATTAAATACTGAAATTATTGACTGGCCTATTCAGGAACTTTATAAGTGGCTTTCATTTTATTCATACCTGCTTTTATGTCTCTGAAGTAAAATTTTAAACTTTTCTTCTTATTGGTCCCATACATTTCTTGAAGTTTATTTCTGTGTATTTTACCTACTTTGATTTGTAATGATATCTTTTTTTGTCATATATTAAATTCCTTTATGTAATAGGGACCTTTTGGGTGTATTTTGGTTTTGTGTAGAATTTGTTTGTGCTATCTTATTTCATATTTGTATATATTGAAATATATAAATATATATACATATATATTTCAATCTTCCTGTACTCATTGTTATTTTATGAGGGCTTTTATTTTTATTTACTTTTTTGTGTGTTTTATTTTGGTAATCACACGTTTTTCTTCACTGTCAAGTTAAAATAATCCGTTGGAATTTTTATTATAATTCCATTAAATTAAAAAAAAAAAAGCTTTTTGAAGACATGATCTACAGCTTTTCTTTTTCTTCTGTGTGTATGCTAAGTTGCTTCAATCATGTCTGACTCTTTGTGACCCTATGAACTGTAACCCTCCAGGCTCCTCTGTCCATGGGATTCTCCAGGCAGGAATACCCAAGTGGGTTGCCATTTCCTCCTCCAGGGGATCTTCCCGACCCAGGGATCCAACCTGCGTCTTTTATGTCTCCTGCATTGGCAGGCGGGTTCTTCACCACTAGTGCCACTTGGGAAGCCCTTCTTTTTCTCCTAGGAACATAAGAGATACTACTTTTAAAATTTAAGAATCTAAAATTTCAAGACCTTTGCTGTATACCTGTATTATTACCAAACCGGACTTGGCCTGAATTAACTAAGATTTCAGAGATCTTCCCCTATTTGTCAGAAGTTAAAATGATGAAAGTACAAAGACTTTCCCATAGATCGGTGATTCCTGATAAATATTGGAAAGTAGAACTTGAACTAGAAATGGAATTTGGGAAATACAAAATATTGGAGTTTCATTATTTTGTTGTTTTGTCTTTAAAATTAGAGATCTTTCAGATCCCACTGGTACCTTATGAGGAATACATAAATGAGAGTATAAAAGGCTTCAGATTAGGTTCAGAAGCTAGCCAACCTCCCTTTTTTTATTTTTTATGCTGTGAACATCTAGAAATAGAAGTAAATGATAGAATTTCATTAATCAGGGAGAGGTTCATTTCTGACAAGGTGGCATTAGGACATTGTCCTCCAGATTGATGCCGTTAGTAACACTGGAGACCCAGACGCATAACCAGTAGTCAACACAGGTGCCCGTAGTGTGATTAAGTCTTCATCTATATCCTTCTCGACAGTGCTGTTGTGCAGGTGGTGGCTTATTGCTCACTTTCTTTTTGGCCTCAGTTTCACCAAGTCGCCCTGTGGGCTAATGGAGGCTCTGCTTTTCATCCACTGTCTGTTTAATAGTGTCTTTACTCAAGATGGGAGTCAATGAAAATTTTCTTATGCCAATTTCAGAGTCTAGGATACTGATGCTTTGAAGTCAGTTGCTATTTGTTTTTAAAACTGCTGTTTGAAAGTCCCTTTCTCATATGGTATATGATGAGTTTGGAAAAGCTAAATCTTGAAGACAGAATTTCAGTAAGCATTTAAAAACTACCATTATAGAATACTAGAATTTTTCTAATGCATTATCATGGGTAGATTAGAATTACTCAATTTTCCCATTAAAATAAGGAAATAGTGATAAACTATGGCTTATAAATGTCTTTTACCAGCTTTTTAACATATTGTGTTCATCTTTGGAAAATAATCTACTGGAAGCAAATTTTTAATTTTTACATTGCCTTTTTATCCCAGGTGAAGTGTTTGTCTTAAACGATGGTGGAGAAGTTGATTTAGACCTTGGAAATTATGAAAGGTTCTTGGATATTAATCTTTATAAAGACAACAACATCACTACTGGGAAGATATATCAACATGTGATCAATAAAGAGAGGCGTGGCGATTACCTGGGGAAAACAGTACAAGGTATTATATTCCGCAAACACTAGAGGGCCCTGTTGGCTGAGCACTCACTGCTTAAAATAGACCTAAAGATGAGGAGGTCCCTGTGCTTTACAAGCTTCAGTCCTTCTCAAATCCCTCTGTTCTCTTCTTTCCTTCTTTTTCCCCACCTCCAATTTTATTGAGATATAATTGACGTACAGCACTGTATAAGTTTAGGGTGTATAGCGTAATGATTTGACATCATACAATAACTTTAGTGAATACCCATCATTTCATAGAGATGCAAAATTAAAGAAATTTGTGATGAAAGCTCTTAGGATTTACTCTTTTAACTTATATAACTTAGAACCATGTGAATTATTAATATATATAATTAATATTGGAGAAGGAAATGGCAACCCACTCCAGTGTTCTTGCCTGAAGAATCCCATGAACAGATGAGCCTAGTGGGCTACAGTCCATGGGGTCGCAAAGAATCGAAATGACTGAGCACACACTCACACGTCCATTCCCCTCACCCATAACCACAAATCTGATATATTTTTTCCCTGTTTGTTTTTAAAGTATAACTAACCTACAACTAACCTATGGGGCTTCCCTGATGGCTCAGATGGTAAAGAATCCACCTGCAATGTGGGAGACCTGGGTTTGATGCCTGGGTTGGGACAATCCCCTGGAGGAGGGCATGGCAACCCACTCCAGTATTCTTGCCTGGAGAATCCCATGGACAGAGGAGCCTGGGAGGCTACAGTCCATGGTGTTGCAAAGAGCTGGACATGACTGAGCAACTTCACAACCTACAACACTATGTTAGTTCCTGTTATGTAGCATAGTGATTTGGTGTTTCTGTACATTTCAAAATGATCACTATGGTGTCTATTACCATGTCACCAAGCAAACTTCAAGTTTATCCTCCATGTTCCTGATTATATTTTCATCAGTCTTTTCTTTGTTACTAAGTCATTGTTTCCTTTAGCCCCCTTTTCTGCCCTCTTTATCTTTCTCTCTCTAGCTTTTATTTATGAAATCCATAGGGAATCTTCATCACATATCTGATTGGGTGTAGATCTGAGTCAATTTTTGTCTGTCCTTAATATGTTCTTTTTCTACTTTTTTCTTAAATCTTTGCATTGATGATGATTACTTCCTTGTGAAGAATAGCAGTGGGAAGGAACATGGGATTGAACAGGAGGGCAACATGATGACTTTTTTCACCAACCTTTTCCACTGGTCACATGTTTCTGTCAGGTTGCTTTACTTCTACAAAATATCAGATTGATTCTAGTGGAAGCACACAGTTCTTTTATTAAGCAGACACTCCCAAGATATGGGAGCAGACCAACAGCAAAGGGGTGGTAACAACTCCCACTTGGCTTCCCTTTTTATATTCCCTGTCTCCTCCTCTTGGTTCTGCCCTATGCAAAATAGGGCTTGTACCTACCACCAATCAGGAAAGGGAATGCAAATTGGCATACACACAAGGCTGATTGACAGTTGCGAGTTACATAATAACAGGCTGTATTGTGCATCTCCTTCCCATAATTCAGTCTGTTATAATCAGATGTATGTATGTATAGAATATTTATGAACCCTTAAAGCTGGCTACGGTTACTTGAGGACACAGCTGTGCATCAAGGGCGCATGTGCTGGAGTTGGAGAAGCCACTGTGATTATTTCTGTAGCATATTGTGAGCTCTCCTGGGTGTGTCTGGGTTGGTGTTTAGACATCAGCTTGCATCCTTTTCACCTAGACCACCCCTCTTGTTCATGCCTAACTTCCTACCTAACAATTCTGATTATTCTCTTTTGTCGTCTGTAACCCTTGCCCCTTGTATTCATAAGTTCCTATGTGGTAGGGAACAGGCTAGCAAAGTAATGCTCAAAATTCTTCAAGCCAGGCTTCAGCAGTGTGTGAACCGTGAACTTCCAGATGTTCAAGCTGGATTTAGAAAAGGCAGAGGAACCAGAGAGCAAATTGCCAACATCCGCTGAATCATCAAAAAAGCAAGAGTTCCAGAAAAACATCTACTTTTGCTTTATTGACTACATCAAAGCCTTTGACTGTGTGGATCACAGCAAACTGTGGAAAATTCTTCAAGAGATGGGAATATCAGACCACCTTACCTGCCTCCTGAGAAATCTATATGCAGGTTAAGAAGCAACAGTTAGAACCAGGCATGAACCAACAGACTGGTTCCAAATTGGGAAAGGAGTATGTCAAGGCTGTATATTGTCACCCTGCTTCTTATATGCAGAGTACATCATGTGAAATGCTGGGCTGGAGGAAGCACAAGCTAGAATCAAGATTGCCAGGAGAAATATCAATAACCTGAGATAGGCAGATGACACCACCCTTATGGCAGAAAGCGAAGAAGAACTAAAGAGCCTCTTGATGAAAGTGAAGGAGGAGAGTGAAAAAGCTAACTTAAAACTCCACATTCAGAAAACTAAGATTATGGCATCCAGTCCCATCACTTCATGGCAAATAGATGGGGAAACAGTGACAGACTTTATTTTCTTGGGCTCCAAAATCACTGCAGATGGTGACTGCAGCCATAAAATTAAAAGACGCGCTTGCTCCTTGGACGAAAAGCTATGACCAACCTAGACAGCATATTAGAAAGCAGAGACGTTATTTTGTCGTCAAAGGTCCATCTATTCAAAGCTGTGGTTTTTCCAGTAGTCATGTATGGATGTGAGAGTTGGACCATAAAGAAAGCTGAGCACCAAAGAATTGATGCTTTTGAACTGTGGTGTTGGAGAAGACTCTTGAGAGTCCCTTGGACAGCAAAGAGATCCAACCAGTCAATCTTTAAGGAAATCAGTCCTGAATATTCATTGGAAGGACTGATGTTGAAGCTGAAACTCCAATACTTCGGCCACCTGATGCGAAGAACTGACTCATTGGAAAAGACCCTGATCCTGGGAAAGACTGAAGACAGGAAGAGAAGGGGATGACAGAGGATGAGATGGTTGGATGGCATCACTGAGTGGATGGACATGAGTTTGAGCAAGTTCCAGGAGTTGGTGATAGACAGGGAAGCCTGGCCTGCTGCAGTCCTCAGGGTCGCAGAGTCGGAAATGACTGAGCGACTAGACTGAACTGAACTGAACTGCATGGTAGGGTAAAGATGCTAGTTTCCCACCCCGTTTAAATCACCTTCAAGTTGAAAAGCAGGTGGGAAGTAGATAAAGAAATTGGACAGATGGAGCTCAAAAGATCAGCTGTGTTACTGCTGACACTTGATGGTGTGGCTTAGATCTCAACTATTGATGCAGTTGTGCTTTCTAATAGTTTTCCTCTACTGGGAAAACCTGCGGGAGGGAGAGTTTGCTGCCTCATACCAGTCACCTCTCCAAATTAGGGAAAGGGCAAGATCCCAAACATGGACCTGCAGTCTGAGTGCCTGTGCTGCCCACGTGGAGGGAGAGCTGACTTACCCAGTCCTCACAGAAAGGTGTTGGGCTGGGCATGCTGCAATGGGTCGTTCCAAATGCACCAATCAGAGACAACTTCCTCCCACCTCGAGTGAGGGGAGGGGTGCCTGGGAGCCCCAAGGGCTGGTGGGGCAGGTGACTGACTTGACAGGCGCTTCTCCGCGTCAGCTTCCCAGAGGCCACCATTTCTCCTTCTTACGTCGTATTAGGTTAATTAGAAACAAAAACACTTTTTTTGGTTTCTTTGGCTGAGACCAGCAGCTGCAGGCTTGCTCAGCACTTAGGTAGCCCAGGGCTTCGTGCTCGTGGAGATGCCACCTTTTAGCCTCCTCAGCTGAGAGTAGCTGCTGCGGGCCTCTGGTCAGCCTGCAGGCCTCCTCTACATCCTCTCAGTGACTGCTCCCCACTGGCTGGTGGGCTGCCCAGGGTTTGCAGGGCTGGGCCACTCTGCGTCCTTCTTCCGCTGGGAATTCGGCATTCAGCACCCGTAGCGGCCCTCCTCGCATAGTTTTTAGTTGGCATTTTAGGTGTTTTCTAGTTGCTTCAAAGATGGCACTTCTGCTCTGTGTTTCTCTGGGGTTGGTGGGTTTCAAGAGAGATGGCATAGCATTTAAATGACTAAATCTCTGTTGGGTCAGTGATATTAATTTCAGTGACATGGATAGTAACACTAGGCCTGGAGCTTGTCTCATTTGCCAGGTGGTTTTCAGGTTATTTGGGAGGTCAACAGACACTAATACATTCATTTCTCATAACCGTGACACTGAAATACTCTTTTGTGCTAATTATTACCTCTTTCTGCAGTTGTCCCTCACATTACTGATGCTGTCCAGGAGTGGGTTATGAATCAAGCCATGGTGCCCGTGGATGGTCATAAGGAAGAGCCCCAAATATGCGTTATTGAGGCAAGCATGGAACTTTATTTCTATATAAGTTTGTATCCTTATTAGTTTAAAAAAAACTTTAAAAAAAAAAAATGGAACTGCTGAGATTTTTATTTGTTAATTTTTTTTGTTTGCATCCTGTGGACATGTAGGATCTTAGTTCCCCAACCGTGGGTCAGACCTGCGCCCTCTGCCATGGAAGCAGGAAGTCTTAACCCTTAATGGTTGGACTGCCAGGGAAGTCCCTTCCTTAGAGGTTTTCAAGCAGTTGATCTTCCTTCATTCAAGGAATGTGAATAGATGGTATCATGTGTGCTGGACACCCAGCTAGGAGGTGGGATTATAGCATGGAGTGATATAGGTGGTCTTTGCTCTTTTGGTCACAAGTCAGTGGGCAAGCTTGGCTTAAACTGGATGAGTACTCCTGGGGTGGGCATGCGCCAGTCTGTAAGTGCGGACCAAACAGTTGCAGAATGCGTTCTACTCAGTGCTATTTGCAAAATGCTTTGAAAGTAAAGATGGAGTTAGGGAAGTCCAACCGCAGAGGTAGTTTGGAGGTGAGAAGTGAGTATTAGCTGTTTAAAAAAAGAGCATAGTATTTTTACTTGCCACTTGTTCACTGCTTCCCTTCCTCTCAATGTGCAGAATGAGAATAACATTCACGTACTCCTTATCTAAATGTCAGTTGATCTAACTGCCAGGCAGGAGAGGAGAATAATAAACACTTTTTGTTTCTTAGAAGCAGACTGCCCAAGTTCAAATTTCTATCATGGCCCCCAAACAGTGTTTGGCTTAGTGGTTAAGAGTCTGGAGCCAGACTGCTTGGGTTCATAGCCCAGCTGGATCACTTATCAGCATGGCACTGACACACACAAAAAACTCTGTGAGGTGGAAGTGAGAAGAAGTGCTGGAGGGCAGAGAGGGAGAGCACACTCTCATTTAACCCTGCGAGGGTCTATAGATACTGTTAGTAGCTGGCCGAAAAAAGAAGCAAAAGTATCTCAGGTTAGTAACCAGTAGAATCACCAGTTAAGATTGGGATCTGGGGATGGGGTACCAGAAAGCTGTATTCTCATCGGTCACAGCAGGAAGTACACTTACATCCTTGAGCTGGGGTAAGTCGCTTCAGTCGTGTCCGACTATTTGCGACCCTATGGACTGTAGCCCGCTGGGCTCCTGTGTCCATGGGATTTCCCAGGCAAGGATACTGGAGTGGGTAGCCATGCCCTCCTGCAGGGGATCTTCCCAACCCAGGGATCGAACCTGCATCTTTTATGTCTTCTGCATTGGCAGGCAGGTTCTTTACCACTAGTCCCACCTGGGAAGTCCAAGAGGGTGCCTGAAATGGTTAAGTAAAGAAAGAGTCAAGCTGGATGAACTTTGGTTTAGAGATATGGAGGTCACCAGAAGAAATCCCAACAGAGAAGTTAAAGAACTTGTTTTGGGAATCAAACTTGGGAGAGGGAAGAGTGGGGCAGGGAACTCTTGCTTTTTATTGTAAGTTCTGCTGTACAATTTGTTTCTTTAACTATGTGCATGCATTGTTTTAATTTTTGAAAAAGCACAAATTAATGCCAACTGGAAGGTGCCATTTAACATCAGTATCTTAAAAATCAGTCCAAGACTGATTTTATTCAAGCCCAGCAGAGGGATGGACAAGGCCCTCACTCCTTTGGTTTACACTGATTATTTGTTGCAGAGTACCACCTTGTCCAGTATGGTAGCCACTCACCACATGGGGCTGTTGAACACGTGAAGGGAGACCATTCAAACTGAGGTGTGCTGTGACTTTAAAATATAACTGGACTTCAAAGACTTAGTATTAAAAAAAAAAAGAATGTAAAGCACCAAATAATTTTTTAAAAATTGGTGATATTTTGAAATGATAATATTTTGGATATACTCTGCTATATAAAATGTAGTGTTAAAATTAATTTCTCAAGTGTAATTTTGCTTTTTTAAATATGGCAACTAAAAACTAAACTTATGTGCATAACTCACATTATATTTCTGTTGGACTGTGCTGGTCTAGTGCTTTCACTGATTTTTGCTGTTGTTCAAGCAACAGGAAGGGGAAAGTATCTTCCCAGAATTGGTCCTGGGGCTCAAAAGTAACAACCAAGCCTGAACATTTTTTATAACTTTTCTATTGATTTTTTTCCTCACTTTTAGGTTTTGATAGGTGAAGGAATAGCTCTTTCTTAATCCCAGGAAAAGTTTGAAATGGTCATGTATATGAATGTTTTGCATTTTGTTCCTTGATTCTGCTCTTATAAAATATATATATATATATGTTTTAAATAATAATAACAAAAAAGAGAAGAGGAAATGTATTTTTTAAAATGTAGTTGAGCTGCTGCTGAACTTCACCAAAAAATATAAGCCCTATTTGGCTGTGGGAGAAGTCTTCCTAACACTTCCTTTTCATCTTCTTAGCTTTTCTAGCTATTGCTTTCTGAGAATCCTCTTTGAACAAAGCTTTTATACTGTGCCAAGTTGTCCTCAGCAAAACCCCTTCTCTAATCAACCTTGTTTATATTTGCTTATTGGACACAAATCAGGTATCCTTTTGGGTTCATTTTAAGTTGTGCTCAACAGTTGTGCTTGTGCACAATGTAAGATTTTAAAGAAGGACCACGAAAGCTGATTTTTAGTTTTAAACATGTAGAAGCTGTTGAAATGTCTCCAAAGCCTTTTTTTTTTTTTTTTGGCAGATGAGCCCTTTGCTTCTTAGACCAGTGGAACTGACAGACTTTATTCCTATCACTGCAGGTCATCCAAGCATGAGCCTGGAATAGTTTACACCTGACTTAAAGGAATAAAAGATTTCTTCCTTTCCCCTCAAAAGGACTCCTTTACTTTTTTTTTTTTTAATTTTAAAAGTTGTCTTAGGGGGATTCCCTGGTGGTCCAGTGGTTAAGACTCTGAGCATGGAGGGAGCATGGGTTTGAGCCCTGGTTGGGGAACTAAGATCCCACATGCTTGTGTCCAATAAATAAAATAAAACAAAATTTTAAAAAGTTGTCTTAATCTTCTTGTATATGTATATTTAATTTTATTGAAGTATAGTTGATTTCCAATGTTGTATTAATTTCTGCTGTACAGCAGATTCAGTTATACATGTATGTAAGGACTCCTTTAGTTTTATTTTTATGTTTTAATTAAAAATTTATGTAGCTTTATTGAGATATAACTGACATATAACATTGTATTCATTTTAGGTATACAACATAATGATTTGATATATGTATATATTGTGAGTAGATGACCATAATAAATTTAGTCAACATCCATCATCTCACATAGTTAAGCAAACTTTTTTTCTTGTGATGAGAATTTTTAAGATTTATTCTCAGCAACTTTCAGAGAAAGATTCCTTTCCTTAAAGGTGAAGTGGACATGGCACATCTCATAGATTTGCTGGCTGCTGCTTCAGTTTCGGCTTTGCATAGATCTTAAAATGTTGTTATGGGTGATATTTTCCCTGTTGTATGGGAAGAGAATTAACTTAGGACTACTCTAGTAATAATACTGAAAGTTTCTGATCACAGTGAAGATAATGGTGAACCAAAGGAGAGGTAATGGTACTTTCCAAATTGGCAGAGAGAATGCAGTACCAGTATAGGCCATGTGGGGGCAAAAGCAGATAATGTTTACAGTTTTTGCTTCCTTTTCTGGATTCCCTGCTTGTTCCCAGAATACCGCCCCCATCAAAAACCAGAAAATGTCTCTTTATGGTTTAAAGTGCAGACCTCTTTTTTTTTCCCTAATTTTTTTCCCCATTAGCTTCTGATACATTGTAGTTAGGGAGCACTTACACCTCTCACCGACCCCGGCCCCCCCGCGACCAGTTTCCTGATTGCATGTTTTATTTCTTGGATTTTCATAATTAAGTTTGTCATTCACTTATAGAATGACCATATATTTCTGTCTGTTCCATAGCCAGGAGAGTTGAATTTTAACTTTGTTTTGTTATCTTAGTTAAAGTTAGTAAAGAATAATTTCTTCTGTAACAATGAAATCCTTGTACATCTTAGTTTGATCCTGTTGTACTTATGGTAACAGGTACTAGAATGCTGTGACCTAGGGCTTATATTAAATTTTGAGACCTTCTGTCCTGTCCTATTAATCTAAATTCTCAGTGCTGCCTGCAGGGCTCTGGGCTAGTGCTGGAGATACGGTAGGCAAGTTCCTGCCCTTGAGGACCTTACAGCCTAGTGGGGTAGAGAGATAGGAGTGGTGGTTTAGTCGCTAAGCTGTGTCTGACTCTTGCAACCCCATGGACTGTAGCCTGCCAGGCTCCTCTGTCCATGGGGTTCTCCAGGCAAGAATACTGGAGTGGGTTGCCATTTCCTTCTTCAGGGGATCTTCCCAACCCAGGAATCAAACCTGGGTCTCCTGCATTGCAGGCAGATTCTTTACCCACTGAGCTATGAGGGAAGCCCGAGAGATAGGAGATGAGAACTCAAATAAAATAATGGCACTCTGTGCTGTGTTACCAGGAAGGGCACAGACAGGGTGCTTTAGGTGTGTGGTCAAGGTTGCACTCTCTGAGGGGCATACAGCTCTCTTGGCTGAAGGATAAAAGGGGAGCAGGTGTATATGAATAAGGTGAGTAGGAGGACCTGTGGGGCAGGAAGGAAGAGCATGGCCTGTCTGAGGACTTGAAAGGCCAGTGAGATTGAAGTGCAGAGGTGGAGGTGGGAGAGTAGGGGGATGGGAAAAGGGCAGGTGGGAGTGGGGACATGAGATGAGATTAGAGACATGTGCAAGGGCAAGATCATTCAGGTCCTTTTGTTAGCTGCCTAAAGGAGTTTAGATTTTATTTTTAGTGAAGCAGTGAGCTGCTGAAAGATGTATTCTGAATTTTAAAAGGTCACTCTGCTGCTATATGACAAACAGTTGGTAGGACAGGAGAGGGTGGAAGCTAGGAGGCCATTAAAATTGGGGGCAGCCAACTTTGTAAAGGGCTAGTATGTTTAGTTTTGCAGGTGAGAGAGTCTCTGTCACAACTACTCCACTTTGCCTTTGTAGTGCCCAGGCAGCCTTAGGCGATGTGTGAGTGGGTGGGGCTGTGTGCTGGTACAGCTTCTTGTGTAAAACCAGGCAGCAGGCCATCTCAGCCACCCCGGGCTTAGATGATTGCAGTAATCCCTGCAAAAGGTCATGTTGGCCTGGGTGTCTAGGGTGGTAGCAGTGGAGAGGTTTGCAAGCATATTTTGGAGGTACAGCTCACTGGATGGGGTTGGATAAGGAAAAGCAGGTGCATTGAGAATGATTTCCAGACCTCTAGCTTGAACCAGTTACTGGGAAGAGATGCTGTTGCTGAAATGAGGGAGGAAGCACCGAGATAAGCAGGCCCAGGGCTGTGGGGATCAGTTCAGTGTGGGACATGGTAAGTTTGAATACTTGCTGACCCATCTGAGACATCAAGGACAAGTTGGCTTCAAAGCCCAGTGGAAAGAGATGTCAGGGCTACAAGTAGATTTGGGACCCAGTCAAGTACTCGAAGCCAGGGAAGGTGGTGAATTCTGGGCTTGGGTCCACCAAGATCTCTTCTTTCTCAATATCCAGATCATTCCACTTAGTGCTCCAGTTTTATTCTTGCTTATTGTTCTTTGGCTCTGCCTTATTTTCCTCACTCACTTCTGAGCTCCTCAGGAGCAAGCAGGTTGTCCTAAATTCTTCCTGGGGGCTTCTTTATAGTGTTGAGCCTGTAGTAGATACTCAAATGCTAAAGAATTAATTTAAAAATCTATGTGATAATCTTTGAGTATTTAAATGTGGTGAGGATGAATGGGTTAAAGTGAATTTTATCTTCGTCTAAAGTAAAATGCTTGAGTAACTTTATTGGCAGTACAATGTAAATTAAGTTAACATTTATCAAAGGATTACACTGTCAGGAATATTCTCAGGGCTTTTGGTACTATTTGTTTCAGAGAGCCAGCATGTTTTAATAGTAGTGATTTAATTCTGGTAGTACTACCATTACAGGGAGGCTGTTCTGCTACATAGAAGGGTATGTGTGGGTGTGTGTGTGTGGGTTCATGCAGAGATGGAGAGAGAATGCTATTTCACACTGGGCAGAGCCAGATGGTTCTCTCCTTTCTCATATTGTCACTGGATTTGAAATCTCCCTTCCAGTGGGACCACTGGTAGAAGCTAACTGATCTTACTCCTGGTGGTGTGTATTCTGAGTCTTTTTATCTGCTTAGAAATTCCCTTCTCTTTTCTTAAAATGCTCCTTTTCTTTAAAAAAGTTTGTTTCAGTCTTGGTGAGATGAAGGGTTGATAGCCTTTTAGTGATCCCCCATTTTCAGGGGACTTTAGTTCTTATGCTTAGTGTATTAAGAATTGTTCTATTAGGCTGTATACCGTGGAATCTATATGATCTCTTGTGTCTTTTTTTCCCATTCCCAGCTGGGTGGCACCATTGGAGACATTGAAGGAATGCCATTTGTGGAAGCGTTCAGACAATTCCAGTTTAAAGCAAAAAGAGAGAATTTCTGTAATATTCATGTTAGCCTTGTCCCACAGGTGAGTTTTCCAGAGAAGTATGTAGACAGCAGCTCCTATAGGTTTTCCTGTGATGCTCTGTTTATTCCACCTTTTAAATCAGGGAGCCATTCATTATCCAGAAAAGCCAGATGTCCAGCATACTGACAGTGACCCACTTCTTTTCAGCCCAGTGCTACCGGAGAACAAAAAACCAAACCCACACAAAACAGTGTCCGTGCACTGAGGGGATTAGGCTTGTCTCCCGATCTGGTGAGTTAAGGAGAGTGGGTAAGTTTTGTGCACTAGGACCTCCATTTCCTAATCTGTAGCATCATCTGAATCCTAGCTCTCAAATGGTTTCAGTGACTGAACTTTTTGTATCTGGGACCTGGGGAAGGTTTATTCCGTCATCATCAACTATTGCTTCACACATTTCTAAACTGGCCATCTGATCTTCTCCAGGCCCTCATTTGATTGGCCACACTGACATCTGGGCAAGTGCGGTGTCCTGGCATTTGTGTGGTCCCTGGGTCCTTTGGAGAGAGTTGGGACCTGGGAGATTTCCCTCTGAGCCTGCTAGGTCGGGTTAGCCCTTTTCTTGTTTGTAGCAGTAATCCAATTATGGCCAGTAGTCTAGATTGGGGTGAGCAAGTAAGGGCTTGCAAGCCTGCTGCCTGTAAAGGAAGTTGTGCTGTGACACTCTGCCACTCATTGTCCACATTTGGTTATAGCTGCCTGTGCACCATGGCAGAACCATTGAGGAGTCAGGGCAGCGACTGCATGGCTGCAGAAGCTAAAGCTTTTGCCATTTGGCCCTTTAGAGAAGCGTTTGCCTGGCTGGCTTTCTTCTTGTAGTCTTAGGAAGTAACATTTGTGAGCCTCATGTCTGTTCACCACATATGCTGTGACGTTTCTTACCAGTGGATTTGTGGTGAGTTTGGTTACACTTGCTCGTATTAGTGCTCAGAACAATTTCTAGTAACCCAGTGGGATGCCAAGGATGGAGAAGTCAAGTCTCCATAAAGTCAAGTCAAGACTCGGTCAAGTCTCTCGGAGCAAGATTAACATAGCTTCCTCCTGAAAACCAATGGCGGTGTAAACAGCTCAATAATTCTCGCCTGCTAACCTGTGCATGACTGACTTTGACAGATTGTCTGCCGGAGTTCAACGCCCATCGAAATGGCTGTGAAGGAAAAGATTTCTATGTTTTGTCACGTGAACCCTGAACAGGTTAGTGCTGCTCTTTAGATTTGATTGCCTTGCAGGCACTTCTGCTGATGCCAGGGTTTTACACCTCTTAAATTATCGTATTACTTTTCACAATATTTATAAAAGCTTTGGGGGACTCATATGCAACTATGGCTCCCTTGCCCTTAAGTGAACAGTCTTGACTACTGACTCCTTAAATAGATTGTGTATTTCACTCTTTAAATTTTAATTATAGGTACAAAACCAGGCAGATTTTTTTTTTTTAACTTGCAGTCCAGCCTCTGGAGAGAGAACCATTTGAAGCCTGCTTATCGTCTCTTTATCTTGTCTTTTCAGGACACTTACGGCTTTTACTTCAATTTCTCCTTTGTACTTGTTACAGCTTAGCTCACCCCAAACCACACATTACAGTGACATTCACACTATCAGTTCTGATTACATCAATGGCCTCAGTTCAATTCATTGCTACAAAAACTACTGTGATGTAGGTTCAGGTCCTCTGTTCTGTAGGACTTTCCACCTGTGTATCTGAGAACTGGCTTTTCTTTTATCCACTTATCTCTGTCTCTTGTTTGTAATAAGCTCAAGCACAAGGGATTGGAGTTTAAAAGGTGATTTGATGGATGCTCAGGAAAAGGGTGAGGTTTGGCAAAAACCTTTTGTTTCCTTCAGATTATATTGAGGTTTTCTGAAGCCTAAAAACCACCTACTCACATTTCTTGAGTCTCAGGAGTCAGGCTGATGTATTCACTGGTGGATGCTTCAGGGTCAGTGCACAAGTCTGAATGCCTTTGAAAAATGTGATGGCAGATTTAAAGCACTCGTCTGTATCTGTATGTCATCAAGCCATTTTTTTTTTTTTTTTTGTAAATAGTACTTGGTATGGATATCACACACATTTTACCTGGTTTCTGAAATAGGAGGAGGATACAGCTTTTAGAGTTGGGTTGCCAAGACCTCTGAAAACAGATGATACAGTCCAAACTTTCAACCATGTGGAATTTCTTTTCTTTTTTGGCTGCACTGCATGGCTTGCAGAATTTTAGTTTCCTGACCAGGGATTGAACCTCAGCCACTGCAGTAAAAGCACCAAGTCCTAACCACTGGACCACCAGGGAATTCCTGAGTTTATTTTCTTTATAGATTCTGAAGAATGTTCTATCTTGTCAGTCCACAGGCTAGCTTATTAGTCATTTTTTTTTAGCACATTGCTTAAAAATTTTTTTTTTATTGAAGTACAGTTGATTTACAATGTTGTGTTAGCTTCAGGTGTACAGCAAAGTGAATCAGTTATATATATACATATATCCACTATTTTTTAGATTCTTTCTCTATATAGGTCATTACAAAGTATTGAGTGGAGTTTCCTGTCTATACAGTAGGTTCTTATTATTATCTATTTTATATTTGGTTGTGTGTATATGTCAATCCCAGTTTTCCAATTTATCTCTCTCCCTTGCCCCCACCCTTGCCTTACCTTCTAGTAACCATAAGTTTGCTGTCTACATCTGTCAGCACATTGCCTTTTTTAACATGAGTTAATTCTCCCATTTCTTAGTTCCTCGTGAACTTGCATTTAGAGCTCTTCTCACTTGGATTGCCAAGGAGGGAATGGAAGGTCACAGGCATCTCTGTGATGTGCTCTGTTACCATGATATTTGAAAAAATGTCTCTGGCCTGGAGGATAGATGAGTAAATAGCTCCACACCCCATGCCTTCCACTTCTGGGAGTTGTGGCTGTCCACAGATTTAATTTTAATTAATAATTGGGATGGAGCCTCATGTCAGTGACATCTTGGCACTTTGAATTGCATCAGGGAATGCACAGATGAGACACAGTTGTCTTAAAGATCAAGTTGTCGATGTCCAAACAGCTTAAGAACCCTTGGTTGGATAGCTATGGATTTGGAAAGACTGAACACAAAGAGTTTGCAGAACATTTCTTGGCCTTTATTTAGGATGCGGCAGACCCTTAAATGCCTGCCAGTAGCCCTTTATCTGTACTTGAGAGGATGGTGAAAGCTCATTAGGGTGTGAAAAACAACCGTACCACCTGGTATTTAAAAGAGCCTTTCTCCCCTCATAGGTGTAATTAATTTGACTGTGTTCAATGTGTGCTTATAAATTTACCCAAATGAAGGGCAGACAAAAAAGCAACTATAGTAGCAGCTACAACAAAAAATGAGCGAACGAACAAACCACATACCCATACTTAGAGGACAAGGTGTATATATTCTAAGTCTACTGTTAAACCTAGATTTAGGAGATGGTGCCTTGGGCCATGTGTCTTGGATACTGACATATAAAGCATCCATGTTCCAACACCAAATCTCTGACACCCCTGGGGTTCCTGCACTTCAACTCAGATGCTCAGTACCTGGAGTGAGCATCAGACTCTGTAGGCCTTTATAACACTGCCCTGCACTTCAGACACCAGCCACAGATTTCCATTGTTCCAAGCCACCCCACTTCTGCCTGGCTGACTACAAAGTTGAAGCTTCTCGTAACCACCTCAGATTTGATAATTCTCTAGAATGACTCACAACTCAGAAAAGTGCCCTGCTTATTACTATTTTATTATAAAAGGTGTAAGTGAACAGCCAGATGAAGAGACACATAGGGCAAGGTCTAGAAGAGTCCCAGGCACAAGAGCTTTTGTTCCTGTGGAGTTAGAGGGCACCACCTTTCCATTACATTTGTATATTCACAGACGAGGATGCTCCCCTGAGGCCTGGTGTTCACCATTTTTATTGGGGTTTCATTTCATGGGCATGACTGAGTAAATCACTGGTCACCTGACTGAACTCTGTCTCTAGCTCCCATCCCCTCCCTGGTGGTCAGGTGGCTGAAAGTTCCAGCCTTCTAATGACTAGCTTGCTTTTTCTTGTGACCCCTATAATCCTAAAGTCATCTCAGTGCCAGCCTTGTTAACCTAACAAACTTATTCCTGTAACTTAAGAAATTTCAAACGTTTAAAATATGTGTGTGCAGAAATCCCTTGCATTTCTATACACGAATAATGAGAAAGTAGAAAAAGAAATTAAGGAAACAATTCCATTCACCATGGCAATGAAAAGAATAAAATACTTAGGAATATATCTACCTAAAGAAACTAAAGACCTATATAAAGAAAGACCTATATATAGAAAACTATAAAACACTGATGAAAGAAATCAAAGAGGACACTAATAGATGGAGAAATATACCATGTTCATGGATCGGAAGAATCAATATAGTGAAAATGAGTATACTACCCAAAGCAATTTACAAATTCAATGCAATCCCTATCAAGCTACCAGCCACATTTTTCACAGAACTAGAACAAATAATTTCAAGATTTGTATGGAAATACAAAAAACCTCGAATAGCCAAAGCAATCTTGAGAAAGAAGAATGGAACTGGAGGAATCAACTTGCCTGACTTCAGGCTCTACTACAAAGCCACAGTCATCAAGACAGTATGGTACTGGCACAAAGACAGACATATAGATCAATGGAACAAAACAGAAAGCCCAGAGATAAATCCACACACATATGGACACCTTATCTTTGACAAAGGAGGCAAGAATATACAATGGAGTAAAGACAATCTCTTTAACAAGTGGTGCTGGGAAAACTGGTCAACCACTTGTAAAAGAATGAAACTAGATCACTTCCTAACACTGCACACAAAAATAAACTCAAAATGGATTAAAGATCTAAATGTAAGATCAGAAACTATAAAACTCCTAGAGGAGAACATAGGCAAAACACTCTCAGACATAAATCACAGCAGGATCCTCTATGATCCGCCTCCCAGAATTCTGGAAATAAAAGCAAAAATAAACAAATGGGATCTAATTAAAATTAAAAGCTTCTGCACAACAAAGGAAAATATAAGCAAGGTGAAAAGACAGCCTTCTGAATGGGAGAAAATAATAGCAAATGAAGCAACTGACAAACAACTAATCTCAAAAATATACAAGCAACTTCTGCAGCTCAATTCCAGAAAAATAAACGACCCAATCAAAAAATGGGCCAAAGAACTAAATAGACACATCTCCAAAGAAGACATACGGATGGCTAACACACACATGAAAAGATGCTCAACATCACTCATTATCAGAGAAATGCAAATCAAAATCACAATGAGGTACCACTTCACACCAGTCAGAATGGCTGCGATCCAAAAATCTGCAAGCAATAAATGCTGGAGAGGGTGTGGAGAAAAGGGAACCCTCCTACACTGTTGGTGGGAATGCAAACTAGTACAGCCACTATGGAGAACAGTGTGGAGATTCCTTAAAAAATTGCAAATAGAACTACCTTATGACCCAGCAATCCCACTGCTGGGCATACACACCGAGGAAACCAGAATTGAAAGAGACACATGTACCCCAATGTTCATCGCAGCACTGTTTATAATAGCCAGGACATGGAAACAACCTAGATGTCCATCAGCAGATGAATGGATAAGAAAGCTGTGGTACATATACACAATGGAGTATTACTCAGCCGTGAAAAAGAATTCATTTGAATCAGTTCTGATGAGATGGATGAAACTGGAGCCGATTATACAGAGTGAAGTAAGCCAGAAAGAAAAACACCAATACAGTATACTAACACATATATATGGAATTTAGGAAGATGGCAATGACGACCCTGTATGGAAGACAGGGAAAGAGACACAGATGTGTATAATGGACTTTTGGACTCAGAGGGAGAGGGAGAGGGTGGGATGATTTGGGAGAATGACATTCTAACAAGTTTACTATCATGTAAGAATTGAATCGCCAGTCTATGTCTGACGCAGGATACAGCATGCTTGGGGCTGGTGCATGGGGATGACCCAGAGAGATGTTATGGGGAGGGAGGTGGGAGGGGGGTTCATGTTTGGGAATGCATGTAAGAATTAAAGATTTTAAAATTTAAAAAATAAAAAACTAATAAAAAAAATAAAATATGTGTGTGTATGTGTGTGTGTATTCTTTGTTCCTAGTTCCTGGCACAGGAGATATATATATATATATATATATATATATATATATTCTACCGTAGCATCCATCGTTCCAGGTGTAGAATAATGACTTCAGTGTTTTATAATTAGATGAAACTAACCTTGTGTTAATTCTGACTCCTGTTTAGGTTGCTGGGTTCTTGGTTTTCTTCTGTCAGTATAAATAAACTGCCATCTCTCTTGAGTTTTGGCTCATTCTTGTGTATGTTTTTGTGGCATATTTGAGTCATTCCATTAAATATGGTGTTTTATCATCATTAATCAGGTCATATGTATCCATGATGTTTCTTCCACCTACCGAGTGCCTGTGCTTTTGGAGGAACAAGGCATCGTTAAATATTTTAAAGAGAGATTGGATCTACCCATTGGGGATTCTGCAAGTAGTTTGCTTTCCAAGTGGAGAAATATGGCTGACAGGTACTGTGAAAGGAATTACTAATGTAATCTTTCTTAACTCTTGGCTTTGGGGGTAGGACTGAGGTCTACCTTAGAAGATGACTATGTAGCAGTCTGCTTTCTACCTGGGCATGTTTGGTTTGGGAAATATCTAAAGCTCTAGCATATTGTCAGGGTGTTTTGCTGTACTCTGAAGATTTGCAGGGCCTTTGATTTTGCTCTACTTAAAGAAAAGTGAATTGAAAGAACTTGGATTCCAGAATTTAAAAAAGTTTTGGAAGCATTTTGATTTATTATTTAGTCTCTGAATATTTTAAACCGTTTAAAATGCTATAGGCTTTGTTTTGTTTTGCTTATTTTTAAGATTTGGCTAACATTCCTTAAAGGAAATCCTTCTGAATAGGAAGTTTTGGCTGCAGCATTGTTGTTCTCTCCTGCAGTTACGAACTATCAGTGTTGGTATTAAAAACCCCTGATAGGTTTTAGCTTTAAGACAATCATATTAATTTCAGCAAGGTTTGTCTAATTTGATGTTGTATACAGAGGAAATCCCCATTGCCTATTTTCTTATACTAAATGTTGGTGAGCCAAGACTCCATAGACTCCTGGCTGCTTCACTTCTCATGTAGCTGAGGTAGAGGCAGTTGGTGCAGTAGTTACAAATGTAGGCTCAGTGTTGCTGAGGAGTAGATCTTAAAAGTTCTCATCATAAGAAACACATTTATAACTTTGTGTGGTGATGGATGTTAACTAGAATTCTTGTGGTTACCATTTTGTAATATATTGAATTATCATGTGTGACTGGAACTAATTAATGTTATATATCACTTATATCTCAATTTAAAAAAATGTAAGCTCTGGTGTCGGGCACCATAGATTCAGACCCTAGCTTCTCCTTTCACTAGCTGTGTGAGTTTAGGCAGATTACTTAATCTCTTTGGGCTTGTTCTCCCATCTGTATATAACTAGGGGATGCTAGTACCATGCTGTGGCAATTTTGAGAGAAAATACTGTGGGCCTTAACTTCATATCAGGCACTATTGGCTACTGATGTCTGTTACAATAATCAAAATATTTGGTGGGGGGAGCTTCCCTGATAGCTCCGTTGGTAAACAATCCACCTGCAATACAGGAGACCCTGGTTCGATTCCTGGGTTGGGAAGATCTGCTGAAGAAAAGATGGACTACTCATTCCAGTATTCTTGGGCTTCCTTTTTGGCTCAGCTGGTAAAGAATCAGCCTGCAGTGCAGGAGATGCCGGAGACTAGGGTTTGATTCCTGGGTCACGAAGATCCCCTGGAGGAGGAAATGGCAACCCATTCCAGTATTCTGGCCTGGAGAATTCCATGGACTGTATAGTCCATGGGGTCGCAAAGAGTTGGACACGACTGAGTGACTTTCACTTTCCATTTCCCTGGTGGCTCAGTATTAAGGAATCTGCCTGCAGTGCAGGAGGTGCAGGAGACTAGGGTTTGATCCCTGGGTCAGGAAGGTCCCCTGGAGGAGGAAATGACAACCCACTCCAGTATTCTTGCTGAGAAAAATCCCCTGGACGGAGGAGCCTGGCGGGCTGGGCTACAGTCCATAGTATCGAAAAGAGTCAGCCATGACTGAGTAACCGAGAGCATTGACTGGTTAGAAATGGGACAATTTGAGCTTCCAAACATAATAGGTTTTTTTTTTTCAAACATAATAGTTTTGATTTATCGAAACCCATGAAATGTGTTTAAATGAGCAAATTCATAATAAAACAAGTGATTTGATGGTGACAAAATCATTGACCTTTGATAGGTAACTAGTAGATTGAAAGTTCTTTTGCCCTTTCATTGTAAAATTTAAAAAGCGTTTTAGAATTTGTGGGGTAAGTAGAACCAGGAATGAAGTGCATTTTCTGAACTTAGGTGCTCCAGTGACTGGTGATACAGTAAAGCCCCTGTCCTCCAGAATGCTTAAGGAATCAGTCACTTTGTGGGAATTTTCTAGGTACCTGGGGCTGATCCTTTTTAAGCATGAGAAACTTTAATATTTTAACTCTGTATTGAAACTAGTTCAAAACTATACTCTATGCCTCTCTGCTTTTTAAAGCCAGAGTTTGGTTTTTGTACTAGTT
Organism: Ovis aries; assembly: GCF_016772045.2. Taxonomy (NCBI): domain Eukaryota; kingdom Metazoa; phylum Chordata; class Mammalia; order Artiodactyla; family Bovidae; genus Ovis; species Ovis aries. The sequence continues at coordinate 14,912,298 of NC_056080.1, read as the reverse complement.
TCCTGTGGCTGCTATAACAAGTTACCACAGAATGGGTGGCTTAAACCAACAGAAATTTGTTCTCTCACAGTTGTGGAGTCTGGGAATAGGAAATCAAGGTGTGAGCAGGGTTGGTTCCTTTCGGGGCTCTGAGGTAGAATTTGCCCCATGTGTTTCTCCTGGCCTCTGTGGGCCAGCTTCCTTGGTGTTCTTGGCTTACGGCCATGTCACTCCATTCTCTCTCTCTTGCCACGTGTCCTTCTCCTTTGTGTCCTCTTCCTTTCTCTTTTATAGGGTTGCTTGTCTTTGCAGTCAGGGCCCATTCTAATCCAGAATGATCTCATCTGGAGATCCTTAACTTAATTGCATCTGCAAAGTGTTCCCCCCTACCCAGATATGGACACATTCATAGGTTCTGGGGGACATATGTTTTTTTGAGCCACCATTGAGCACAGGATTCAAGCAAGGGGAATATTGAGCAATAGTCTCTCTGCGTCATGTTGGCTGCGATGTTGGTTCATTGGTCATAGAGGTGTGAAGTGTCCATTCTTTAGACCCTGTCCCCTCAGTACAGGCTCTAGAGAGATAGATACAAAAAGGCAAACAGAAGTCAAAGGGGCAGCCTTGACCATGGAGGTCCAGTGCTGCTCAGAGGCCTCATACCCGGCTGATGGCTGAATGGAGAGCATGAGGGGAGGGAGGCGCTAGACTGCAGGTTCAAGAGCGCAGGAGGGCACAGAGGTGTAGGCTTAGCTTATCTCCCCGGACGCTGGGCTGCCCAGTGGCCTCCCCTGTCCCACCCGGCTGGTGCGTGACTCCTCATTCCCTGGGAAAACAAGCCACAAGTGAGTGGAGAGAGGGGTGTGTGGAAGGACGGACTGGCCATGCTGACTGCAGCCCTGCGTCCCTCTGGCAGTGGAGGTGTGAGAGTGGGCTGAAGCCTCAGCCAGACTGCTGTGCTCACCTGGGCCAAACTCTGGGACAGGATGCGCTCCCCCATCACGTCATCTTGGAATGTTGCCTTGGTACCAACTTGCTTTGTTACCTACGTCCTTTGTACAGCTGAGGTGAAGCGCAGGCAGGCAGTCTCCAGAGCAACATAAAATTAAGTGGCAAGTTAAAGGTTTAGCAGCGTTCTCTGACGTTCTTCAGTCGCCTGCCTAGAAAGTCACCTCTGCTGTCAGTTTTGACTTCTTACTCTTCGTGCGTTTTCCTCCTCCTACCCTGTTTCCATCATGCTTCTCTTTCACTCTTTGCAGATATAGATATAAAGAGGAATGTTCCTCACCCCAGTAACATTTTTCTAAGGTGTTTGGGGGAAGAGTTTGCTTCAGAGCCTTAAAAGATCTACAAGCCCTGAGTGACATTTCCACATACTTAGTACCAGACCACATGTTTTCATGTACTTTGAACAGATCTCCTGACAGAAGCAACAGTAAAGATTGTATCTCTAATGGCAAATTGTGATTGAGCATCTTATGTAGAATGGAATTTTCTCATAAAAATGATGTAAGTGGCTTATAGTATTTTAAATAGTTCTCTCAGCACCATTCTTCAGGAATGTCATAAATAACTTGGCTTTTGTGGGTCAGCTGGGAATGTAACAATTTTTAATGTAGACACTTTGAATGCATTTTCTCATATGATGTCACCTTACAAAGTTAATATTGTACTGTCTCCTATTGAGAGTACATTTTCTTATACAGTGTCACCTTATAAGTGAATTTAAGGACAGCTCATGTTGATGAGATGGGGAGACTTTTTAATTTCTTATTTGTAATGCTTTTAACTTTTTCTCCTTGGATTTATGTCTGTGCTTGCTCATATAAGCCAATGTTGGGCTTTCTCATGATTTTCAAATATCTTGGAATACAGATTTTTATTCTTTGGGGGTAGGGTGGGAAATTTGAGTCAAGTACATCAAATTCAAGGCACGTCTGTTCCTCAGGTTTTAAAAAGTGCCTTGGGATAAGAACAGTGGCTGTCATTACGCTTGTGATGTGATGTTACATGCATATAACCTTTAAGTTTGTTTTCCTTCCCAGGTATGAAAGGTTACAGAAAACATGTTCCATTGCCCTGGTTGGCAAATACACCAAGCTCAGGGACTGCTATGCCTCTGTGTTCAAAGCTCTGGAACACTCAGCCTTGGCCATCAACCACAAGTTGAATCTGATGGTGAGCCCCTGCTGGTCTTCTGCATGTTTCAGCCATTTATTGTGAAATCTCGTGTTGTACAGAGGCAGGTTGTGTTGAAGGACCCCCAAGTTCAGTGATTCATCAGGACTCAGAGGACTGAGCATACAGCTGTACTCATGAGTATAACTTATTTTAGTGATAGGATACAGAGCCAGGTCAGCAGAGGAGAAGATTAGTCAGATGAAGTCTCAGGGAAACCACTTTTAAGCTTCCAAGGGTCCTCCTCCAGTGAAATCACAGAGGATGTGCTTGAATCCCCCAGGAACAAGCTGTAGCAACGTTGGTGAAGTGCTGACTGCCAGGGAAGCTCATTAGAGGCTTGGCACCCAAGGTTTTTCCTGAGGGCTGGTCACATAGGTCCTCTCTACCTCCAGAGTGTCAAAATTCCAGACTCCCAGGAGGAAAGCGGGTGCTCTACATAAGTCATATCATTTCTTCCAACACTGTAGGCACAGCGAGCCACTCTTATCACATCTTGTTAATAGTGAGCATGTGTGCATGCTCTCATCATTTCTAACTGCGAACTCATGGACTGTAGCCTGCCAGGCTCCTCTGTCCATGAGATATTCCAGGCAAAAATATTGGAGTGGGTTGCCATTTCCTCCTCTAGGGGATCTTACCATCCCAGGTATCAAACCTATATCTCCCATGTCTTCTGCATTGCAGGCAAATTCTTTACTGCTAACCCACCAGGGAAGCCTGATTATGGCGGGAACTCTCCCCAAATCCAAGTTTCCAGATGCCAGACAAGGGCCAACCTTGTAAGCAGGCCTTTCCAAGAATAGCAGTCAGGTCTGCCATGTCAACTTTTTTTCTGCATGCAGGTTTAAGGCACAGTTTCTGAAATTAGGCTTTGCACATTCAGGGACATATATACTCCATGCTCATTTAAGTATTTTGTGTTTACTTAATAGGAAAATGGGGCTTCCCTGGTGGCTCAGCGGTAAAGAATTTGCCTGTAATGCAGGAGCTTCAGGAGATGCAGGTTCAGTCCCTGGGTTGGGAAGATCCCCTGGAGGAGAGCATGGCCACCCACTCCAATATTCTTGCCTAGAGAATCCCCATGGACAGAGGAGCCTGGCAGGCTACAGTCCACGGGGTCACAAAGAGTTGGATACAACAGAGCACATACACACACGCACGCACATATGGGCTGGCAGAGGTGAAGTTATATGTATATAGCTTGAGTATACTCTTTGTCTTTGTTAGATACAGAAGTAGTATATGCTCAGCGTATAAAATCTAAGCAAAGCATAATGCAAAATCCAGAAAGCAGAAGATTCTTCCTCCCAGAAATCCTTTTCTTGCTGCACCTGTCGTTCCCAGTTTGATGCATATCTTTCCAGACTTTTCTCTCTATATATAAATGTGTATATTTAATGATATTCTCTCTAGGTATATCACAATTTAGGAAGGCCATATTATCTTGATGTAAATGGTAAAACCTTTATATAATGAACCAAAAGATACACTTACTTGTTCAAGAAATTGAGTAATTTCCAGCTTAGGACCTATCTGATTTTCTTTCATCTCTTTGTAGCTTCTTTCTCTAAACACTTTTTGACTTTCAAAGGAATTGTTCCCTTCCTGTTCTTCCTATTCATTCAGCTCCCCCAGGCCCTCATAGAAAAAAGAAAGCAATAATAGAAAATCTGTTATAATACAAATTTTATAAAGTAAAATTTTGTATCTTAAGATATATTCAGATAGTAATTTGTATAACAGAAGTACTAAAATAACAGGTATATAGGGGCTGTTATGTACACAGGAATTGTCATAACTGTTTTTCTTGTAATAGAATTCATTGACGGTGGCCTCTCCTAAGTCTTGTTTGAATCATGGGCCTGTGCTGTGTTTATCTTGCCTGACTTTGGCAGCAGTTTCCCAGCTGGTTTTCAGTCTTCCCTCCATTTCCTTCACTGAATGTTTCTAAACTCACTCTCTGTTCCTTCAGACCTTTCAGTCGCTTCAAGTGTTCTGTCGCTGCATGGAACTTCTCTGGGCGTCACCAGAGTGGTCACCACTTCTGTCTTTTGTCTGCAGTTTCATACAAGCTGTTCTTTCACCACCACCCCTCTCTACCCCTCCACCCTGCATACCTTCCCACCTGTATACCTTCCCACCTGCCTCCCAACTACACACATACAGACACGCATACACACACACACACGCTCAGCTTGCATCTGCTCCAGGGCTTAGCTTCTTGGACATCCCCTCCCCCAAAAGCTTCCATGAAGGTGTTCCTTCCCTGCTTCTCTCCAGCTCACCTCTAGCTCTGGTGTGGGTCCTGCTTTCTTCCGCAGTGTTCTCTTCTTTGCCCATAGTAACTCTTATCTTCCTGTGCTGTGGGTGCCTATTTATCTGGTTTTGTAATCTTTCTAAAAGATTGTAAGAGCCACAAGACTTTTATGCTAAGTGACCTGTACAGTGTTTGCATAAGTAGTTACTGAATAATTGTGTGTTAGATGGTTCTAGTATTTTCCAGTTTTTATTTTTCTGAAATTTTTACATTTGTTGGATGTTTTTAGTATATAGATTCCATTGATCTGGAGCAGACTACTGAAACTGAAGACCCTGTGAAATTCCATGAAGCTTGGCAGAAGCTCTGCAAAGCTGAGTAAGTACCAAGGACTGTCCACACCAGTTAGGAGAATGCTACTGTGATTTTCCCATAATGATTCAACTTACCCCAGTTACTAATTTTTGTACACTTGAAAGATAGTTTGGAGTACTTGTGATTCTGGGTGCTTGTGCTACATTCACATTGCATTTACTTTGAAACATGCCATGTTAGTATTAGAGGCGCATGCAATGGAGATGGTTTTATTCTGGATAAACACTCTCATTTGAAAACATGAGAGCTCAAGAGAAAACTGGAAGGTCATGTTACCCTTCATGGCACAAAACAGTGCCACCCCCAAGAGTTATATTGATTACTTAAAAAAATAAAACCTTGAATCAAAAGATGTGGAAAAGAAAACAAAACCAAAAGAGGAGGGAAGATTGTCATTCTTGCATTGTAACTTTGTATATGTAAGGTCTGTCTCTGTATTTTTCCATAGCATCAACTCACTTTCTCCTCCCCAGAATAAAACCATCTCCACTGCACGTGCCACTAACACTAACATGGCATGTTTCAAAGTAAACTGGTGAAATGCTGCTGCTGCTGCTGCTAAGTCACTTCAGTCGTGTCCGACTCTGTGCGACCCCATAGACGGCAGCCCACCAGGCTCCCCCGTCCCTGGGATTCTCCAGGCAAGAACACTGGCGTGGGTTGCCATTTCCTTCTCCAATGCATGAAAGTGAAAAGTGAAAGTGAAGTCGCTCAGTCGTGTCCGACCCCATGAACTGCAGCCCGCCTTTGCGACCCCATGGACTGCAGCCCACCAGGCTCCTCCGTAAACTGGTGAAATAGGCCTCACTAATTACTAACTAAGTTGTAGCACAGCAAAATTTCCCGGCTAGGAGCCGCTTTAGAGACTTGAAGCCACTGCAAGGCCTGAAGGAACAGAGAGTGATTTTAGAATCACTCTGGCTCAGTGAAGGAAAAGGAGGGAAGTTTTTACCATATTGACGGGAAAGTGAGTTGATGCTACAGAAAGATGCAGAGACAGACTTTCCATATACAGTTATAGTGCAAGAATGACAATCTTCCCTCCTCTTGTTTTTTTCTTTTCCACATCTTTTGATTTAAGGTTTTATTTTGTAAGTAATCAATAAAACTCGGGGGTGGCATTGTATTGTGAGGGTAACATTACCCTCCAGTTTTCTCTTGAACTGTTATGTTTTCGAATGAAAGTGTTTATCCAGAAAGTCTCTGAAGTGGCTCCTAGCCAGGAAATTTTCCTGTGCCACAACTTGATTAGCAATCAAAAGGTATATTTCACCAGTTTAACTCTTTCTGATTATGTAAGAGGTCTTTAAACATTTTTATAACAGTACTTTTAAAAGAACCTTAACCTATTTTTATTCAGATAATTCTTTCAGTGTCATTTTTAACTGAATTGAGTCTCTTAGTTACTATGCTCGTGTGCTGTATAGACCTATCAGAAAATATATATCAAGGTCAGTTGTGAGAAATTCACAACCGCTTTATAACATTGGGAGGATTTCAAGAAGAAAGTTCAGGATGTGAAATTGTGTAATCAATTTTGAAAATAGACTCCAAGCATATTCTCTAGCAGTTGTGCCAAGTGTTGAATTTGGGATCAATAAACATGATCTGAAAACAAGAATTTCACAAATAAAAATAATGTCAAATTTCCCCTCCTCTTGTGTTGATTGCAGTGGTGTTCTTGTGCCAGGAGGCTTTGGAATCAGAGGAACGTTGGGAAAACTCCAGGCAATTTCTTGGGCACGGTCAAGGAAGATTCCTTTTCTGGGTAAAACTGACGTTTATGAATCCTGAGTATGAGGTTTTTTTTAGATTTTTGATACCTATTTGGGATAACACATAATAGGGTTTGTTAATGTGAAAAGTGTGATTTTGAATTTCAACATTCAGGTGCCAAATAGTTTGCTACAGGGTCTGGAAACTATATTCTACAAGTCTTACCTGGTTCACAGCATTTTTGTAAATAAAGTTTTATTGGAATACAGCCACACAGATTTGTTTACATATTGTCTGTGGCTGTTTTTCCGATACAGTGGCAGAGATTGAGACCCTACAGCATGCAAAGCCTGAAAACTTTACTCTCTGGCCCTTTACCAAAAAAATTTGTCAACCTACAAGAACTTACCACTGGTCTGGTTGTATAGCAAGAGCCTGGGAAGAGTTCAGTTCAGTTGCTCAGTCGTGTCCGACTCTTTGCGACTCCATGAATCGCAGCATGCCAGGAAGAACCTGTGTTCAAACCTGCCCTTACCTTTTCTGATTCCCACCTGATTCCATCTTTTACCAGTTCAAGCAGAGAACATCTCAATAGGATGCCACAGTGTTATTTCTAATCAGAAAATGCTTAAATTGAAATGTATATACTCCTTCTAGAAAAGATAATACAGAAAAATCATCTAACATTACAGAGACAGCTCTGTCAAGAACTAGAGCTGGGTGTTTTCAATGCTTTTGTTCAAATTGGAAAGCATGGCTTCCTTAGCAATGAAACTGGATGTAGTAGAACATTGATGGGACAAAAGGCAGCTCTGCAACTGGGGGTCCAGAAGGAAGAGGGAGTGGGGAGAGGCCGTGTTTCATGCTGTGCTTGCATGGGCTGCTGGGTTTATGAACTGAGCGGACCGGCTTTGGTACCGTTTACTTAATATCAACAGGTTCATTTCCCCCACTTGCCTGTTCTTTGATTAACTTCCTAGACACTCTCCACTAGGGATCCATTTTCAAAAGAGAAGCTAGGAGTAGTTTACCTTGGTACCTTGCTTTGTTTTATCCATGTAAGCTCACCTGGGCCACTGTTTTCTTTCTTTCTTTTTTTTTTCTTTCACTGTTTTCTTTTGAAGTAATCTTGTTTAGTTTCTGTCTAAACATAATTAGCATTCTTCAGATAGTTTTCACTGTACAGAAATAGTTTGTAGCTCTTTAGCTTTCTCTTTAACACACTGTCCTTATGTCCTAGCTTTGTGGGACTTTCTGAAGTTCCTCCAAAGCACTCAGCTGTTTCACGCTTATTGACTTTTGTTCTGGCATGCTTGGTATATTGATTGCTCTCTCCTTTGAATCCCTGTGTATCTTGGATATATCTGTAAAAGCATCTGGAATGCTGCTTGGCATTTGTTTATTGGAGAGTATTGGTGGGCCACAGTGAATGTGGAGATGGGCGAGGGGTACATCCATGTGGCAACAGGCCTGGGCCTATGCAGGTCCCTTTCTCTCCTCTCTCTGCTCAGTTCCATTTGGCTTCTCCATTATGCTCCAGCCTGCAGTGGAGGTACCAGCTCCCCCAGCTGCTGCTGTTTCCTTGCAGTGAAGGTTCGGCCTGTTCTGGGCTCAGCAGCTGGGCACAGACCTCCCACTCCCCTGCCTGCCTGTGGGCGCTCCTTGGATCCCAGCCTGCTGCCAGGCAGGGGCTGCCTGCAAACAGAACCCACATTTAAGGCCATGAAACTATCTAGAGAAGAGAGAGTGTGAAGACTCAGCCCACAGAGACTCCCTTGTGAATTGAGGTGTTGTTAGACATTCTCTGAAGGAGTTGGGTGCTCTGGGGCAGCCCTGCAGGCCACACGTATACCTCGATCTAGAGATACATATGGAGGTAGGCAGGTTTGTCTTTTGGACCTTGCCTTCTCATTTCCTGCCCTTTTCCAACTTCACATTTATTTATTCCTACTTCAGTTTGGGTCGTCCAAACTCCTTCCCTGCCCCTGCCATGCCTGTTCTAAGGGCAGAAGCTACAGCAGCAAACATACTCTCTCGGAGCTTGCATTCTAGATGGAGAAGATAGCAAACGAACAGAAAATATGACACAGTACAAAATAGTTTCATTTGTTTTGTATATGTGCTTTTTAAAATAGGAGTTTGCCTTGGGATGCAGCTGGCAGTCATAGAGTTTGCACGAAACTGCCTTAACTTGAAAGGTAAGTCTGAGATTTTCTATAAACCTCTTAGTGAAAAGCATTCTTATTACTTAAAGAATTTTTCAGCTACTGGTGAGTTACTGAACTCATTTCTTTATCTTCAGATGCTGATTCCACAGAATTTGAGCCAAATGCCCATGTTCCTGTGGTAAGTGGATTGTTTATCTTTTTGGGTTGGGTCATTATTTTGCTTCTGGTTCTAGCCTATGCTCATAAGGGGCTATTATTATTATTTTTTCATTATGACATCAGGGCATTTTAATTATATATGATTTTGCTTATTCTTATTACTCTTATTAGTTTATATCAAACTACTTTATTCTCCATTGTCCATTTTGTCAGCTGTGTCTTGCAGGAAGAAACGGTCCTAGACTGGTTTCTCTGCAGTAGTTTTCAAGCTGAACATTCAGGAAAAGATTGAGTTGACTTTGACAACAATGTATCAGAGCTGATGTAAACACACAGGCTGTCCTGTCTCTAGACCCATCCTTGGCTGTTCTTTTGCTGCTCCTCAGCGTTTATCAGTTCCTTTTCCCAGAAAATAGTCCAAGGATTTGGCCAGGAGCGAAGGCTGCTGTGCTCTGTCACCTGCCGCCCTGCTAACTCATCCCATGGCATCTTGTCCCTCCACACTTGGAGGTTTAGAGTTGGACAATCTGAATGACATTCCCTACACCTGAGATCTCTCCTGTCCTACAGCCTCTCTACCCCTGGAATCTCAAAACCAGTGAAGAATTTAATTCCAAAAATAAACCCAATCTGATTACTGATGACTTCCTATTCATCCTGGGAAGCCTTTCCTGACCTCTGCCTTCTATGCCTCGTACCACCTCTATCAGAGTATATACCTCATCATTGTGATTCGTTTTTATTAAGTTTTATTGAGATGTAATTCACATACCATAAAATTTAGCCATTGAAAGTATATAATGCAAATGACTCAGCACATTCACAAATTTCTATAATCATCACCACAATTTTGGACCATTTTGATTACTCTAAAAAGAAATCCCACACCCTTTGCTGACACCCCCAAGCCGCCTATGCTCCCAGCTATGGGCAGCCATTCATCTGTTTTCTGTCTCTATATATTTGCCTATTCTGGCCATTTCATATACAGTCGACCTTTGAATAATGCAGGCGTTAGGTGTGACTCTTCGTGCAGTCACATATCTGCCTATAACTGCTAATCACTTCTCCATATATGTGTTCCTCCATATCTGCAGATTCAACCAACCATGGATCATGTAGTACTGTAGTATTTACTATGAAAAGAAAGGCTTGTTTAAGTGGACCTGTACATCTCAGACTGTGTTGATCCACTGCAAGTGGAATCATGCTGTATGTGGCCTTTTGTGACTGGCGTCTTTCATTTAGCATAGTGTTGTCAAGGTCTGTCTATGTTGTAGTGTCTATCAGTACTTTGCTTCTTTTCATTGCCAAATAATATTTAATTGTATGGATAGATTACATTTTATTTATCCGTTCATACTTTGATGAACATTTGTTGTTTCCACCTTTTGGCTACTGTGAATAATGCTGCTATGAACATTTGTTTACAAGTTTCTGTGTGGACATATTTTTTCATTTCACTTGGGTCTATACTTAGGAGTGGAGTTGTGGGTCATATAGTTACTGTATGTTTAATTTTTTGAGGAACTGTCAGACTGTTTTCTAAAGTGGTTGCAGCATCCCGCCAGCAGTGTATGAGGGTTCCAATTTCTTCATATCCTCAACACTTGTTATTATCTTTTTTATTACAGTTGACTTTTTTTTTTTAAACTTCAGTTTATTTTTCTAGAGAAAACAGTGGTTCTTATACTTTAGTTTGCGTTGGAAACACTTGAGGAAACTTTTCCCCCTTTCTGTGTTAATTTACTCAGCACATATTAACTGCAAATATACTGTGAGCCACATATATTCTTTCCTTGGGAAATGATTACAGTTGACTCTTGAACAACATGGATTTGAGCTACACAGGTCCACATATACATGGATTTTTTTGTAACTCTCTTTTAATTAATTTATTTTTTATTGAAGGATAATTGCTTTACAGAATTTTGCTGTTTTCTGTCAAACCTCACTATGAATCAGCCATAGGTATACATATATACCCTCCCTTTTGAAACTTCCTCCCATCTCCCTCCCCATCCCAGCCCTCTAGGTTGTTACAGAGCCCCTGTTTGAGTTCCCTGACTCATACAGCAAATTCCCGTTGGCTGTCTATTTTACATATGGTAATGTAAGTTTCCATGTTACTCTTTCCGTACATCTCACCCTCTCCTCCCCCTCCCCATGTCCATAAGTCTGTTCTCCATGTCTGTTTCTCCACTGTTGCCCTGTAAATAAATTCTTCAGTGCCATTTTCTGGATTCCATATATATGTGTTAGAATATGGTATTTATCTTTCTCTTTCTGACTCACTTCACTCTGTATAGTAGGTTCTAAGTTCATCCACCTCATTGTGTGTGTTAGTTGGTCAGTCGTGTCCGACTCTTTGCCACCCCATGGACTGTATCCCACCAGACTTCTCTGTCCATGGAATTCTCTAGGCAAGAATACTGGAATGGATTGCCATTCCCTTCTCCAGAAGAACTTCCCAACCCAGGGATCGAACCCTGGTCTCCTGCATCGCAGGCAGATTCTTTACTGTTTGAGCTACAGGGAAGTCTGTGGATTTATCCACCTCATTAGAACTGACTCAAATGTGTTCCTTTTTATGGCTGTGTAGTATTCCATTGTGTATATATGCTACAACTTCTTTATCCATACATCTGTTGATGGACATCTAGTTTGCTTCCATGTTCTCACTGTTGTAAATAGTGCTGCAATGAATATTAGGATACATGTGTCTTTTTCAATTTTGGTGTTTTTTTTTTCCAATAAATATATACCACAATACTATACTCTTGACAGTAGGTTGAATTTGTGGGTGTGGAACTGTGGATATGGAGGGCCAACTGTAAAGTTATATTTGATTTTTTGACTACTTGAGGGGTCAGTACCCCTAAGCCTTGTGTTGTTAAAGGGTCAGTTGTATAGCCATTCTAGTGGGAGTGAAGTTGTAGCTTACTGTGGGTTTGATTCACATTTCCTTGATGTCTAAGGTTGTTAAACATCTTTTCGTATGCTTATTGACCACGTGTATGTCATGTTTGGAGAACTGTCTATTCAGATCCTTTGCCTACTTTAAATTGCGTTGTCATCTTATTAAGTTGGAAGTGTTTTTTAATATATTCTAGGTATAAGTTCCTTATTAGATACATTATTGATATTTGGGGCCAGATAGTTGTCCTGTTTATTGTAGGATGTTCAGTAGCATCCCTGGCCTCTACCATCTATATATCTGTTGTATTTTCCTCCCAACCCCCAACTGTGACACTAAAAACATCTCCAGACATTGCAGAACATACCCTGGGGACACAGGCAAAATAGTCTCCTTTGAGAAGCACTGATTTAGAGAAATCTAGTTTTTTTTTTTTTTGTAACTTTTTATTTTACATGGGGTATAGCCGATGAACACTGTTGTGATAGTTTCAGGTGAACAGCAAAGGGACTCAGCCATACGTATACATGTATCCATTCTCCCCCAAACTCCTCTCCCATCCAGGCTGCCATATGACATTGAGCAGAGTTCCATGTGCTATGCAGTAGGCCCTTGTTGGTTATCCATTTTAAATATAGCAGTGTGGACATGTCCATCCCAAACTCTCTAATTATCCTTTCCCCCTAACTTTCCCACCAATAAGTGTAAGTTCGTTCTGTAAGTCTGTGAGTTTGTTTCCATTTTGTAAGTAAGTTCATTTGTATCATTTCTTTTTAGATTTCGCATATAAGGGATGTCATATGATAGAGAAATCTAGTTCTTTTCCTCTCCCCTCAGAACAGTCCCTTCCTTTTCTTATGGCAACCATTAATTCTTTTTCTTTAAAGAGTTATCTTTCCATTAAAAAACATACAGGTAAACACATATATTTGTAAGCCCCTACCCTTCTTAGATAAATGACAGCAGACTCTGCATATTTTTTCTGCCTGGCTTTTTTTCACTCAACATTCTCTGCTGGAGTGGTGATCACTCTGTGGAAGGATATAGAGATATTCTCCACTCGTTTTTATAGCTTGCAATTCAGACTATAATGAACCATAACTTTCCAGCCAGATGGTACTTTTAAGTCTTATGCTCAGAAGACTTAATACGAATGAAGAGTTCCTTATAAGGCTTTAATAGAAACATATTTCCTGACTAATGGCTGAAATGGCTGTGCCAGGCAAACATTGGGATTTCTTCTCTTAGAGAATACTTTGGGGTAGGAACTGACTTTACCAGTAGGTGCCACTGTTAGATAGCTTTGGCAAGGCTTATACCTTGACTATCCTTTACTGTGTGTGTGTATTTTTAAAATATTTATACACAGGATAAAAAAGTAAAGCCCTAAAGAAAAGGTTTAAAACTGCTTTTTATGTGCCCCTACCTCACCTCAGTTCCCTTACCCAGAGGTGACTACCTTCATTCATTTCTTTTGTTATTCTGCTAAAGATTGTGTGTGTGTGTATACAAACGCCTACCTGCTTACATATGTGGATATATGTTCCTTTAAAAATACATATGCTGGCATACCTAAGACATCATTCCCCTTGCATTGTACTCATCACTCCACTTCAGTGCACAGGGACCTTCCAAATGCTTGCCTTGCTGTTAATATATGCATCATTCTTTATTTAAACAGTCTTATATTGATGAATATTTAGGTTGTATCCATTATTTGCTGCTTTAAATCATGCTGCAAATTAGTATCTGTACATATGTCCTTCTAGCCACACATACACACTTCTATAGGATAAATTCTTAGAAGAGGAATTGAGAAGTTGGAGGAAATGTACATTTACATTTTACATTTTGATAGCTTCTATACTCATAAGTGAGATGAGAACAATAAAACCTAATTGCTACTGAACATCTTTATGGCCTACAATCAGTTTGTTGGAGAAAAATAGCCTTAAGAGCCAGCATTTGTGAGGATGGGGAGAAGTCTTATTAAAGAAAAAGACTAAGGTAATAGAATCACCAGGCAGCAAACACCAGGAAGCCTCAGGAATCTCTTAAACTTGAGCAAATAACAGTGACTTACAGAGGGTAATAGCCATCCTACCCCTTCTCACTAAAAAAGTAAATAATTTGGAAACCAGGAGCCTCCTTTAGGATATATTTGCAGCTGAAATCTGTTTCATGGATATGGGAGAGAAAAAATAATTTTCCCTCTACCTTTCTAGGTTTTTGGCTGAGACCCCTGTAACAAAAGGCAGATTAACGGCGGGGATGGTGGGGGCGGGGGGCGAACAAGCAGAAGCTTAGTAACATGGATACCTCCAGTGTACCCAGGAAACCCTGAGTAACTCCCCAGAATGGCCCAAGCCACCATCTTAAGTACCATCTCCAGCTAAAGAGTAAAGAAGATGTTGTTATTTATGGGAGATTTTCAAGGCAAAAGCACAGTAAACAAGGGTAAGGTTGTCATGCAGATTTAAGTCCATGCCTTCTCCATTGTTAAGAGTTTCTAGAGATCTAGAGTTATCTTTCTCTTCCTGGTACAGTGAGGGAGTGAAAGTGAAGTTGCTCAGTCGTATCTGACTCTTTGCGACCCCATGGACTGTAGCCTACCAGGCTCCTCTGTCCATGGATTTCTCCAGGCAAGAATACTGGAGTGGGTTGCCATTTCCTTCTCCAGGGGATCTTCCCAACCCAGGGATCGAACCTGGGTCTCCTGCATTGTAGGCAGACGATTTTACCATCTGAGCCAGCAGGGAAATCCTGGTACAGTGACACCTTTACAAATGGAAAGTCAAAGTCTCTCAGTCATGTGCCACTCTTTGCGACCCCATGGACTACAGTCCACGGAATTCTCCAGGCCAGAATACTGGAGTGGGTAGCCTTTCCCTTCTCCAGGGGATCTTCCCAACCCAGGGATTGAATCCAGGTCTCCCACATTGCAGGCAGATTCTTTACCAGCTGAGCCACAAGGAAAGCCCTTACATATGGAGGTTTCCTTTATAAATGTAAATGTCTCTGACAAAGGGTAACTTCAACTCTGTTTTTATTTTTATTTTTAATGTTATTTGGTTTGGTTTTGCCTCAGGGCATGTGGGATGTGGGATCCTAGTTCCCTGCAGTGGGAGCGCAGAGTCTTAATCACTGGACTGCCAGGAAAGTTCCCACTAGGTTGTTAGAGCTTCTCCTCTGTCTGCTGTTTCTTAAAAAGAATCAGCCCACTATAATCTTTATGCCAAAGAGACATATTTTGAGGTAGCAAATTCTGCTCCCCTTCATGGGCCATTGTGACCTTCCTTTGGCGTGCATGATTAGTCTTATGGTTGCTTACTAAATCAACAGAGACACTGGCATACAGGATATCTAAGAGGCATCTCATACACATCAAATGAGAAATGGTTTACTAAGAATGAAGGTAGACTCTGAGTCTGGAAGTCCCAGGAGAGAATGAGTAAAATTTATTTCATTGTGTCATTCCTCTGCTTAATCCACAGGGTGAAATAGAAGGCTCTGGGACTTTGCGGAATATTTAGGTTCTATTATAGCAAGTCTGACTTGTTGTTGTTGAGTTGCTCAGTCCTGTCCGACTGTTTGTGACCCCCATGGAATGCAGCACACCAAGATTCCCTGTCCTTCACTATCTCCTGGAGTTTGCTCAAACTCATGTCCATTGAATTGGTGATGCCATCCAACCATCTCATCCTCTGTCACCCCCTTCTCTTCCTGTCTTCAATCTTTCCCAGCATGGGTCTTTTCCAATGAGTTGGCTCTTCACATAAGGTGGCCAAGGTATTGAAGCTTCAACTTCAGCATCAGTCATTCCAATGAATATTCAGGGTTTATTTCTTTTAGGATTGACTGGTTTGATCTCCTTGTTGTCTAAGGAACTCTCAAGAGTCTTCTCCAGCACCATAGTTTGAAGGCATCAGTTCTTTGGCAATCAGCCTTCTTTATGGTCCAGCTCTCATATCCGCACATGACTACTAGAAAAACCATATCTTTGACTATAACAGACCTTTGTAGGCAAAGTAATGGCTCTGTTTTTTAATACTCTATTTAGGTTTGTCATTGCTTTTCTTTCCAGTAGCTTCACCTGTCTTCTAGATGATGCGTAACAGGAAAATAGCTGTAGCTGATTTGTATTCTGACTCTGTCTCAATCACACGGATGCTGCTGACACCCTTGACTTTGAATTTGCCTTCAGATCTCTCCAGTTCATGTAGAAGATAGCTTGTGGCATTGTAGAGTTTTTATTTAGAATATTTTTTACTTTTGAGATCTATATAGGAAGAATGATCTCAATCTGATGTTTAGGGATGTGGATATGCATACTTTTTAGCATTTCTTTTCTATTTATTGAAAATAGTAACTTTAAACATTTGAATTTATGTTAGCTATGGAAAGAGAATCTGAAAACAGAATCCGCATTCAAACACATCAACACAGACTTGTGTCAACTAAAAGAAAATTCAGGAGATTTCAAATAAGAATTTCTTCAGAATCTTAAGAATTGCATTCAGGAGAATTCCCTGCCAGTGGTTAGGACTCCACACTTCCACTGCTGGGGGCCTAGGTTCCATCCCTTGTTGGGAAACTAAGATTCCACAAGCTGTGCAGTGTGGCCAAAAAAAAAAATTCCAATTTGGGAGACACAGATTTGGGTAACCCTAAAATTGTGTGGCAATGGCACCCCACTCCAGTACTCTTGCCTGGAAAATCCCATGGATGGAGGAGCCTAGTAGGCTGCAGTCCATGGGGTTGCTAAGAGTCGGACATGACTGAGTGACTTCACTTTCACTTTTCACTTTCATGCATTGGAGAAGGAAATGGCAACCCACTCCAGTGTTCTGGCCTGGAGAATCCCAGGGATGGGGGAACCTGGGGGCTGCCGTCTGTGGGGTCGCACAGAGTCGAACACGACTGAAGCGACTCAGCAGCAGCAGCAGCAGCAAAAGTGTGTTATAAGGAAGAGAAAGAGTCAGGGCTTATAAAGACAAAAAGCCAAGATGTTAAAAGTTTCCTGGTAAGAATTGTGATGGCCTCTGATGTGAATCAGATAATATTTGCCCTTGAGGAATCATAAGTTGTTTTAGGGTAGGGGTCCAATACGTTCTGGCAGGTGTTCTGAAGCTGAATCCAGCCTTTGTACCCCAACACTGAATTAAATCTTGGAGACAGAGTTTTGGGCAAAGTAGAAAAGAATAGCTTTATTGGTTTGCCACACAAAAGGGGACACAGTGGGCTGATGCCCTCAAAACTGTGTTCTAATCTAGAGGAAGTAGTGAGGTAAAAAGTTTTACAGTAATGGTTCAAAGACGGGGTAGTCAGCTCATGGGCAGTCTTCTGATTGGTTGGTGGTGAGGTAAGTGGGAGTCAGCATCATCAGTCTTCTGGTTCCATCAGGTCTGGGGTCTAGAGCTTGTGGGCAGCTCTCAATTAACTTCTCCCAACTGGTGGGGGTTTCCATATCTGTAAAACAACTCAAAAATATTGTTCTGTGTATCCCTGGAGGGGGGACCAGGACCCTGCCCAAGGCTGCACTATTGTTTCTTTTGACTCTTTCTCCCTTCTCTCTGCATCCCCTCCCTTCCCTAATTAGCATCTGTTTGAACCTGCTCACTGAAACTCAGGGAAGGTCATGGAGACTGAATGAAGCCTATTTCCTGTAATCAAGAAAGGAGAACACAGAAAAGGAGCCCGAAAGGGTCCTGTTCAGTATCAGTTCTGATGACTTCATCAGGTCAAAAGGTCAGATTCCATCCAAGCTGACATGTGCATAAGTCATACTTCCTTTACGGCCTCCTAGCTCCATTTTAGAGAGTTCTCTCTGTAGTACTGACTCCGTGTTGATTTTCCTTTCATACATGTACCCTTGGATGGTGGTCTTGGTGAGGAAAAGTGAGAAATGTGAATCATTTTAAGCAGATGCAAATGGAGACTTGAGATTGTGGCATTTGATATTATTTCAGTTTTATTTATCATTGATTTGACTTCTTTTACCCCTTTTTGATCCAAGGATTTTCAAAGTCAAAATTAATTTCATATCTGACACAGTTGATGTGTGATAGAGTCACATATAATAAAAAATGGATTCAGGTGTGTTATATATTAAGCATAATTGACGCATAACATTTTCCTGCCTTTAGTTGTAGCCCTGTTTGAATTATTTTCTACTTTCATTTATTTTTCAACAATTTCATATGGAAAGCAAATTAAGAGGGTTAAAAAACCCAGACAGCCACTTAGAGTAACCTTCCAGGTAACTTTTATAACTTTGAAGACTGCTTTAATTTCGAACATATTATAATGAGCATCTCCCAGCTAACAAAGCAATCCTAAAGAAGTCATTTGGAGCTTAGTTTGGGCTAAAGAAGTTTTTTCCCATAAAAGTAGCTGTCAGGAAGACAGCTATACTATGGGTAAAATATCTTTTTATGGATCAGTCTGGGAGCCTAATAGTCATTTAATCCTGTCTCTGTGGGGACTGTAGGTTCAGAGTTGATATCAGGCTGTTGGTTGGCCATAGTAACTATTTTCGATCTGGGAAAGAAAATTCTTCCAGGCATGATGGCTGCTGCTTAATGGCTAAGGCTTCTTGGGAGTAAGCCCGCATTAGTGAATCAACAAGGGTAGTCCATAATTTTAACAATGACCAAATGACTAAATGAGTACTTCAAAGCTAATGCATTTTAAAGCTTTTGTACCTTTAGCTCAACGGGAAATGCCTTGGGAATAGATATTTCAACAACTTGAAGGATATTTTTTTTTGCAGTAGAAATAACTGGATTCTAGTGAAAAGAGATTATTAAGAAGAAAAAAACTCACTGTGCATTTGGCGCTCATCCACTTAAGTACCGTCCTAAATATAGTGCATTACAAATGAGCAGCTGCCACAACCCTACTTGCAGTTTAGTTGGAGACATAAGATGTAAACTTGTGAAATGTAGAAACAAATGTGTGGACAGAATGTGAGTACACCCTCAGTGCTACGAGCCCTGACAACCAGGACTTCTGCCATGAGAGTGTTCTGGGTCTGTGCCACCTTTATGGCAGCCACTAGCCACACTGGGCTATGGAGCATTTGAAATTTAGCTAGAGTGGCCAAGGAACTGAATTTTGAATTTTTTAAAATTGATTTAAATGTCAATAGCCACTTAATCTAGTGGCCACAGTATTGTACAGCACAGGTAGGCCTTGAATAGTTAAGAATTCAGGGTTTGCGGGGGAAATACTGTGGGTTAAAGTAAGAAGGGAAGATTGTCAAATGTTAGGAGACTTCATTGAAAGGAGGGGAGGCATATGTAGGCTGGAATGTCTAAGATTTGGCCATAAAAGAGCATGAGCAAAGCACATTGCTCCTGGCGGGAAGTGGAAGGAAATAAAGGAGATTGGTGCTAATTTGTGGAGGTCCTTGAGTATTAGTGTCAGGATTAGTCCTGAAGGCAACAGGGAATGAGTAAGAATAATGCCTATCAGCTGTGACATATCTTCCAAATACTGAACTCTTGCTGAAGCCTTTCCAATAGAAATGGGTGCTTTAGGAAGATTCAACTGGTGTGGAAAACAGAGGGATGAGAGGGAAGAAAAGACTCCAGGCAGGGCATAAATCTGCATCACAATCTTACCCTTGTTGACTGTGCTTTTCTTGGTCACCGCCCATAACTGACTCTCCCCACTTTCAACATCCTCTTGTCTGTAGTTGAAGTTGGTATTTAAGGTGAGGGTTTTGGACATTTTGGTGAGTCACTCAGTTTTCCTGGGTCTCTCCCATGTATTCATGTTATTAAACTTTTGCTTGATTTTCTCTTGTTCATGTCAGTGTAACTCTTAGACCAGCCAGAAGATCTTAGAAGGGCAGACAAAAATGGCCTCCTTCTTAACAACTTGATGTTGATTTGATGTGTTTTCTCTCTTTTTCAACTTCCCTGCAAGTTCTCTTTAACGTAGCTCCTACAAATCCCAGTTGAAATACTACTTCTTAGGTTAAGCCTTTCCCTGGCATAATTCCAGAATCATTGACTTAGGATCTCAGAGGTCTGGAAATTTGCATATCTTATGGCATCTTGTATAATGCCTTGCCTATAGTAGGTGCTTTACGTATGTTGGAGTTGAAAGACAGTGTGTATTTACTATGTGAGGGGCTGATTGAGATTGAAAACATAGACAAAAATGGGAAGCTTGCATGACCTAAATATTAGAACTCAACAAAGCATGTGCAACAAAAAATAAAACTCCAAGCTATAGACTAATGTTGGTTATTAATAAAGATGTAAAAACCTTAAATAAAATGTCAAAGTGTCTATCCCTTAACAGCATTTAAGGGATAATCAGTCCTGACTGGATAGTGTGTTTATCCTGGGAATTAAATTGATTAATGCATCATATTGATCAAACAAAAGAGTGAACCCCCATATCATCACAAACACTAAATAGGCAGTGTATAGTATCTATACCCTAGTAGTCACAATCTCATAACAAACTTGAAATAGTACTTCAAATGAGAGAAAGAATATCTTTCAACAAAACAGTACCCAACCATAAACTCAGTGGGGAAATAAAGATCTTCCTCGACTTATGCTGGGGTTATGCCCTGAGTATTGGAAGCTGAAAATGCTTTTAATACACGTAACCTATTGAACATCATAGTTTAGCCTTAAATGTGTTCAGAACATTTACATTAGCTTACAGTTGGAAAAACCATCTCACACAAAGCCTATCTCATAATAAAGTGTTGAAAATCTCATTAAATTGTTACTGAACCAAACTTGGATCCACCTGCCTGATGCACAGCACAGCCAGTCTACTGACACCAGGTTGTGCTGAAGGATGGGACAGCATTTATTTGCAGGCCTCCAAGCAAGGAGAATGGGCAGCTTGTGCTCAAAAGACCCAAACTCCCTGGTGACTTTTAGGCAAGGGTTTTTAAAGCCAATATTATGGGTGAGGGTCGTAGGGTGCCTGATTAGCTCACGGACATTCTTCTGATTGGTTGGTGGTAAAGTAACAGGATGGTGTTTCGGGAATCTCAGTCATCAGTCTTCTGGTTCCAACCAGTCTGAGGTCTACGTGCTTTTGTGGTCAGCATGTACTCAACATCATCAACTTAGTTTCTGCAGAACAGCTCAAAGATATGGATCAGATTGTTATCTGTACCCTTCAGGGGGAACTAGGAGTCCTGTGACTATTGTTTAAGCTATTATTACCTTCCTTGCTTGACTGCTTTCTCTTTCTGCATTTTCCACTTCTTTAATCATTGACTGGATTTTCTCTTTGAAATCTGAGGAAGGCCTAGGAGATGAAAGCTTTTTATACAAACAAACAGGGGACACAGAGGGGCTTGTACCCAGGAGGTCCTTTCAGAGTCCTGCTTGGTTTCACAATGTATTTAATACTGTACTGAAAGTGAAAAACAATGGTTGTCTGGTTGCAGAATGGTTGTCAGTGTGTCAGTTGTTTCCCCTCTTGATGGTGTGGCTGACTGGAAGCTGTGACTGCTGCCACCCAGCATCACGAGAGACTCATACTGCATATTGTAAGCCCAGGAAAAGACCAAAATTCAAAAATT